>NC_052533.1:143871156-146463656 GCF_016699485.2 Gallus gallus | reverse complement strand
TAAACAATCCCAGTTCCCTCAACCTTTCTTCATAGGAGAGGTGCTCCTCCCTTCTTGCAACTGTGTCCTTTAATCTGAAAATAAGACACTTAAAACAGATAGAATGCCTTTTTCCCTCCGAGTTTTATACAAAACATCATGACTTGTGCATGAAACCTTTTTCAATTACAGGCAACTTTCTTCTGCCCTGTTAAACTTAAACCTCTATGAAATCCATATGTACTCAGGGACAGAATAAGAGAACAAAATTAAATGTTTAAGTAAGCTTAAGGGACACAGTCAAATCGTATTAAGCTCAATTCAACTCCTATGTAGGGTTTGTTTTCTAGGGTTTTTTTTTTTCCTTTTCCTTTTTTTTTTTTTTTTTTTTGTATTTGTATTTGTATAACTCTCAAAATGCATGGCCCACTGAATTTCCATAAATTGGCACAAATGCTGCAGTTCGAGTGAAACCCGTCTCATTATTTTCATTATGGAATTCAATGGGAATCAAGACCACCAGCACCGAAGGACTTTCATTCTCTTCCCAGCATTTCCCACTCCTCCCAGGGGAAGCCACAGATTCTGAAAATCATCTTCCTTTCTGTTTAGAGTGCTGTCTGAGGACTGGATGCAGAGCTTAGAGACCAGGGAAATTTGGAAGGCAATCAGAGAAAAATAAAATTCAGTATGTCGTTTACGTAGGGAAAAGTTCCTATCTGCTTCGTAAAGTATGGTCCTAAGAAGAATGAGAGAAAGCAACACTCCATCCCAGACGCTATCCCACTGACCAGTGTGTTGAGTTCCCCTTTACCCACCACAGTCTTCTCCCTTATGTCAAATGTTCCAATGACAAAGATCTAAGTGTCCTTGTGTACCCATTCCATCCTAGATCCCACACCAGTGATGCACATGTTGGGACACCCTACTCCCCCATTACTTCCCTCTCCCTGGCATCACTTGAATATCTCAATGATGAAGAACCCAGGTGCTGTGGTTCCATCCCATTTCATCTCAGACTTTTCCCATTGACCCACTTGTTGATTTTCCCTTTCTCCACTCCATTCCTCTCCCTGCTGTCACTCAAATGTCTTACTGGGGAAGAATTCAAGTGTCAAGATGTTCCCACTCCATCCTAGATCCATGACTGTGAGACCACTTCCAGCTCTAGCTGTACCCCCAGTTCTATGTTGTTCAGACTGGGCATCGTGACCTAAAATGCCTATTTGCAGATTGCATTTGTCCTTTCCCTCTTCTCAAGTGATATCTATGTTCTGCATTTCTTTCAAAGACTTTGTTATTCAGAGGTCCATTTAATATATAATGAACCATGTTTATTTATTTAGAGTGTTTTTTTCTTTTTTTTCTCTTTTCTTCTTTTTAATAGTAATTTATTTATTTTTTACACCAAATCCCACAAGTACAATCAGACACTACTGATTTCCTTCCAGTCCACCCTTTCCTCACCATATAAATATCTTGCAGGACTACAGAGAATGCCTGAGGATGAGGAATAGATCAACTGATGGAAATCAGCAGAACAGGTTGAAGCAGGCACACTTGTGTCTGGAAGTTTTGTCCCTAGCATCAGACATGTTTTCCTTCAACTTCTCCACACTTTATCACTGACTCCAAAACAGCTCTGCCTGGGTGCTCGGCAAACAATTGGTGAGATGGGAAAAAGGATCTCTAGAGAAGGTAAAGGCACAAAATCAGCAAATATCCAGGAGTGTAGGATTGCCTTGAAATATTGGAAGAGACTGAGAACATCCTACTCTGTATGGTTGATTATTCCTTCCCTAAATCTAGTTTTCTTTTGTTTACTGAGTTGATTTACTTCAAGCTGCATGAAAAACTCTTGCAAGTCATCATTTTTGCCCTGCTCTTGATAAATATTAAGCTTAATGGTACAATTGTCACATTTGTACAGGCCTGACAAACAGTGGAAGCTAGTCAGCACTCTTTTTGTAAATGTTTTGAGGCAGAGACCTTCCTTTTTCCCTTACCTTCCTTGAATCTCTTCTGAAAAGGTATGTGTATAAGCATGACAGAAATTCAGATGCTAATTCATGATCTTATTAACATGAAACTGTTCTCATAGAATCATAGAATGGCTTGGGTTGGAAGGGACCTCAGGGATCATCAAGCTCCAACCCCCCTGCCACAGGCAGGGCCATCAACCTCCACATTTTATACTAGACCAGGCTGCCCAGGGCCCAATCCAACCTGGCCTTGAATACCTCCAGGGATGGGACATCCACAACCTCTCTGGGCAGCCCATTCCAGCACCTCACCACTCTTTTGGTAAAGAACTTCCCCCTGATATCCAACCTAAATATTCCCTCCTTCAACTTAAAATCATTTCCCCTTGTCCTGCTATTATCTACCCTTTCAAAGAGTTGACTCCCCTCCTGTTTATAGGCTCCCTTTAGGTTCTGGAACGCTCCTTGATTTGCTGTCTTCCCCAAGGACGGCTCAGAGCCAGTGCAATTTTGGCCATACCCTTTTGGTCACTGATGACAATATTGATGAAACCAGAAAAGCAGAGAATTTTGTCTTCAGAGCAGATGTATTTTTATTCCATCCTTTAGCAGTGCAAATTTGATTGTCGATACTGCACAGCTACAAAATAATAATTACAAAAAAAAAAAAATCTGCAAAAAGTCTGCAAACACCTTCCATGGTCTTGCAGTAGCAATATTTCCATAAGTACACATAATCATGACCCTAGCTTTGAGCAAATTTGCTTGTGTTGGAATATGAGCCCTAGACAGCTGAGAGGTGATGGGTTTAGTCTCAGACTTGTGTAACTACTCCCCCCCCCATGCTGCAGAGTGGATGTCTCTCTTCTCTGAAACAGGTTTAGATGAACCCTAGCAGAATGAATTCTCCAGTACTTATTAAAAAGTGATCCACATGGGACTTTAAACATAGAAAGTGTGAAGCCTTCTGGCTACAGAAATCTTAGGTCTTACACAGCCCATCTTATGCAGGGAAGAAATAGTCTGCACTAGCATTTACTTACAAAAGCTTGTCTTTTAAAAAGGAGGGAAGGAGGGTTGATCACTGAATTGGACAACAGCCCAAATCAGCCTGAGTTCAAATGAAGTTTTAAGCAATTACAATACTATGCCACAAAACACATTTTTTAGTATTTTAAAATATTTCTTCATTATTCTTTGCCACAGTAGTGGATATCTGCAAAGGGAAATCTTTCTTATCTATTGAATCAGATATTTTCACACTAAATATAACTATGAAGCAGATGCAGAATATTGGGTGCCCAGTGGAAATATTTCCAGCACAGAAAAGTATGGGGTAAATGCCAAACTAGCTGGAGAGTAAGAGCATGAGGGAGAGACAAACAGCAACAAGCTGATTCAAACCCATGCTGGTAGGGTCACAGGTAGTTCATTCTTCCAGGGTGAGAACACCAGCACAAGGATGACAGGGAAAGTCTCTACAGAAATGTGATGTTGTATCAAAAAGCTTACTGATGAGCTGGCAGATGAGTAATCAGCTGTTGCAAATGGGAGTAAGTTGCTGGTAGCAGCCAGTCTTCTGGTCCTAAGTCTCTCTAGCTGCTTGTTCAAAGAAAAGAAGCACAAAAATAGAAAGCAAATCAAAGCCATATCAAAATAAGCCAGTATATCTCCTGCCCACAGGGAAGGAGGAAAAAGAGATTGTTACTTCTCTTAAACTCCCTTGTTATTCTCATTGCGGGGGAGCATGCATAAATACTGTGATGGATTCTGTTTTTTAGTGAAGTAGAAACGTTGTTGTTTGTCAGGCACTGTAGCACAGACAAATGAAGGTGCAGAAGGTGCTGCCATACGCCTGTGGGCACCATTCCAGGAGAATCATTTTCAGGGTACCAAACTTCTTAGTTTCAAATCAAAACTCAGACTCTAGCATCTATCCCATTTAATCATACAATCATAAAATCATTTGTGTTGGAAGGGATAATTAAGGGTCATCTAGTCCCACTCCTTCGCAATGAACAGGGACACACACAGCTAGATCAGGCTGCTCAGAGCCCCATCCAGCCTGACCTCGAATGTCTCCAGGGATGGGGCATCCACCACCTCTCTGGGCAAACTGTTTCAGTGCTTCAAATGTATTTGCAACATCAGTTTCAACAAGCCAGTTCCAAATATTCCTCTTCCCAAAAATCAGAATAAAAAGGTTTTATCCAAAAGATTTATCTGAATGATTTCTGAGGATGTTTGCCTTACACTGTACTCTAGAAGAAATGGAAGTTCAGGCCTCCATCGCAGCTAACTTTATTGGTACTAAGCTGGCATGGCAGAGCTGAGGAGAGGGCAAAAAATTACTCTGGCTGAATGACAGAGGTTCAGTTCACTTGAGAATGCCATCAATTCAAGGCTGTGATGCAGCAGAAGCCCAAGAAATAATTCACTCCCTCTCTGCAAGACTTAGAGACTCGTAGCGTAACTTCTGTCTTCATGCCAATGGATGAAACTCAACATCAGGACCATCTCCATCTCATGCACCCTTGTTCTGGCCATTGTAATGCACTAAGAGCTGCACAAGGTTGCACTTAGAAGTCATCTGCAGTCTTGTATGAGGGAATGTAATCCCTCAGCTGAGAGAAGCTCAGCAGCAGCTGCTCCTTGCTTGAATTACAGAATCATAGAACCACAAAATATCCTGAGTTGGAAAGGACCCATAAGGATCATTGACTCCAACTCCTGGCTCTACAGAAGACCATCCAAAAATCAGACCATTGACTAGAAGAGCAGCTTCCCCCTGGCTTCCCTGGGAAAGAGGACTCTCATGGTCTCCACTCCAGACCTGAGGACATAAGTGACATTAGAGACCAAGTACTGTACACTCTGTAGCCAATTACTGCTATGTCTGAAAGGCACAGGGCCATAATCACAGAATCATTAAGGCAGAAAAACACCACAAAGATAATCTAGCCCAGCAATAATAATAATAAGGGGGAACAGTGACTTTTATTCAAACAAAGTGAAGAATTTTCTTAGAAGACATAGGCTGAGAAAGACATTAGTTCAGGGCTTCAGTCATTCAAAAACTGTGTGGGAAACACAGTGATCATCGCTAATCCAAAACTGCTTAAATCTGTCCTATTATCATTACTATTACTCTGTTGTTATTTCTACTACATATTACTTATTCTCAATTACATTAAAATGTTATCTGGAGATCTAGAGCAATTTCTGGACACCCCTGGGCACAGATAGTGACAAGCTGTTTACTAAACAGAGATGTGGGAATTACTGTTTTTTTCATTTTGCTGCCAATTCTGCAAGGTAAGTCAATAAATAAATAAGTTGGAGGCACATCTGAAATGAACAACAACAAAAAATAGTCAGCTAACTGTAAATGGAAAACAAACAAGCAAGCTAACAAGACCGGCATATCTGAATTTGAAAGAATGTTGTCTTCCACCCACAATAAATTTCTTCGTGTTGCTTTCAAGATTTGAAACGTGTTTTCTCAGCACTGGAGAAGAAAATCTAAATGGAACATCAGTTCAAATTAAAAAAAAAAAAGAAAAAAAAAAAAGGAAGCATCTTGTTAGGAAGCAAATCAAAGTGAACTGTTTTGATTTTGTTTGTTTGGGTGTTTTTCTGCAGATGAAAAAAAAACATCGACCTCCTTGTCAAAAATTCATGTTAGCTTGGATTCTACCTACCTCAACACGTTTATTTCAGCTGAAAATTTTTGACAGACTTAAAAGTAGCCTCAAAACAAGGAACTGTGTCTCAGGAGCTGGAAATGCAGATCTGTACTCCTGAATAGCAGTCCCCTTATCCTAGTCACGACTTTAGTTTTAAGTCATTAGCAGAGCAAGATGGTGTGCAATAAAGAAACCACTTGCTCTGAAATTGCTTAAAATCACAGAGAAAAGTAACTTGTAGTGGGTTGCAAAATGCACCCAGACAGAAATACAGTGCTAACTTCTACACTTCAATGAATATTACATGTTTCTGTAATTGTCAAATACATTAGAACTTTAGGGGTATGCATTATTACAGTGTGAATCCATGAATCCAGAGGTATTCATTAATAATGGAGATTAATAATTAACTATTAAAGAATCTCTAATAGACGAATCATTGTCTGAAGTAGAAAATTAATCTTGTCAGAACTTTACTTTAAAACTTTCTGTGGAAGGATATTGATGCACCCTTCTCATAAACATCTGTTCAGTGACGGGCACTGGAGGATAGAAAACTTTCATGTCAACAACCAAGTGGAAACACATGACAGTGAGAGAAAGCTTTGATTTTTCTTATGCAACAAGAATTGCAGAGCCAAAGTTTCAAACAAATCAACAACCATGGCATTCCTTATTGAACTTCGAGTATCTGACAATCTAGATATCCCATGAAAACTACTTAGAAGGTGACTGTCCCATCCAATCCCCATAGTATGTATTGAATTACCATCAGAAGGAACTGATCTCTCCACATAACTTAGACCAAGTACCTGACTGTATAGAACCATAGAATCATTACGGCTGAAAAAGACCACTAAGATCACCTAGTCTAACCATCAGCAAATCCCCACCATTCCCACTAAACCTTGTCCCTCAGTGCCACATCTCCCAGGGACAGTGACTCCACCACCTCTCTGGGCAGCCTGTTCCAATGCCTCACCACTCTTTCTAAGAAGAAATTCTTCCTTATGTCCAACTTGAACCTTCTGTGGTGCAACTTAAGGTCATTCCCTCTCGTCCTATCACTAGTTACCCCACCTTGCCACAACCTCCTTTCAGGGAGAGAGCAATAACACATAACACATCTGACTGACCTTGTTTCCCTCTGTGTAGTATTTGTCACCCTTTCTCCTTTACTGCTTGCTGTGCAGCCTTACCAAATAGCAGCAAATGTGAGTTCCCACTATGAATCTCCCAGTCTCCCTTTCTAGTTTCAGCTGGGCCCAGGGTGGCAGGTTAGGTGGAGGTGGCAAACCAAAGGCAAACTGGGTTGAAGAAAACTTCTTAAGATCATCTGTTTTGACTGTAGAAATCAGACCTCCCACCTCATATCAAATCACATCAGTGTTTTAGGTGATGCATAAATTTTAAATTAAGAGTTCTGAACCTAAAGATCATCCTGTTTTCTATCAAGACACAAAGAGATCCTGCTTGAACTGTGAGAGCAGCAGACTTCAAATCACATGTCCTCGCTGATGTACTGCACAGATACCCCTCTAATGTCTCTCATGGTCTCAGGGATCTTCAGTAGCTGAAGAAAACAGAGATTAAACAAGGGTGGGGCTGCCCACTGCACATCGTGCTATCATTGCTGCTGTCCAAGACCAACACAAGACCAAGAAAAACATCCTCAAATATTTTCCCATCTTTGCCTAAAGCCATCAGCTGTGAGAGCCTGTGGTCAGTAGTAAAAAGTAAAAATGTCAGAAGTCACCAAAATTTTACTGCCAAGATTTCAAATTTCTCAAGAAAATAAATATGCACAAAGTTCCACTGACAATATCAGGGAAGAGGATCATCCTCTCCCAAGCACTAATTGAAAGCAGACAGGTTACTGCTGCTATCACAGCAGCTCTGTTATTGATTTTCTAATGGGAATGCTTGTCTCCTGAGCAAAGCTCTTGTAGAGATAATAAGGCTGCTTAAAAAATACAAAAATAAAAAATAATAATTGCCTCTCTGAGCCCTCATTTTATTTCGCATTCAAAATCCAATTGCAGATCTCTCTGATAGCTAATAATTTAACGGTCATTTATGTACAGTTTAGGGTCCATTGTTAGCAACTTTGGAGCGAATAAGCCAATTAGATTAGCTGAATCTTGCATTCATGTAAAACAAATATATATCAAAGCAATTAAATGTGCAGTTTAATCGCTCCCAACCTATGAAGGAGACAGTTGCCTGAAGGTCCCAGTTCTTTTCGTGCCTCCCACTTCCCGTTGCTGTCATCGATGTAGCAAGAGCCATTTGCTTTGGGATTTTGGAAGCACTTATTTAGCATGGCAAGATATGCAAGTGAATTATTGACCTCAGTATTTCCCAAGCAGGGAGGCTGCAGCCCTGAGGGTAGAGAGGTCCCTGCAAGACAGTGCAGGCGGTAGCAAGACAGGGACCAATTTTAATTTCCAGCTAAGGAAAAGCAAAGCCCTCGTTTCCCACCCGCCTTTCTGCCCCACAAGGTTTGGTGCTCCTTCCAGCTTTCTCCCACACAGATGATTTATTACTGCTTAGCACAGCTGAGGGCTGGCATGTTTATACACTGGCAGGCACAGCATGGGAGACTGCAAAATATACAAATTTTGAATCAGCAGTTGCTACTCTAAGAAATGAGGGGGTGATCTGGCCCACCTTCTGGTATAGACCCTGAAAGGAGATGAGTCCTATGGATTTTACCTATTGGTTTTTTTTGCTGATGCATGAGATATCTGGGTAGATTTGGGGTCCTTCCATCTCGGGCTGCTTCACGGCCCAGAGAGGTCACCAACCCCCTGAGCAAACCCACAGCCTTCCTGCAAGGTAGGCAGCTCTGCATTACTTGGCACTGATTATTTTTGAAGCTTTCTCTAATATGCATCCACCCTCAGTTTAATATTTCCCCTGCTGGGCCCTGGGCATCCATTTCCACACTCATTACATGGCCAGAGGAATTGATCTGGGTCAGCATTATAACATCCTTTTATGCAAGGGTAGGTCATTACCCTCACTGCCTGCTGATGTCTTAGCTCTTGGATGAATGCACACCAGCTCTAAGGGTTTCCTACTCAAAAGTTTCATCATTTTTTTTGCTTCTTCAGTATCACAAATCTCCAGCCCCCTTTTGATGTCTCTCTCTCAGCCATGCCTGGACTGATCCCAAAGCTTCCCATGGATTTTGCAGCGTTGCAGGATTTGGTTTGGAAAAGAGCAATTGAACACTTCAGAAGTCTATTCTGCTTCTGACTTCCAGCTCAGTACACATCCAACAACAGGAGATATCATCTCCTCATCTTCATTGACAGTAAAAGAAACTTCTAAAGTCCCCTTAGAAATTCTTGGTGTCTGGAGAGCAACACATAAATGATAATTAAGAACAAAGCAAACATACAAACAACAACAAAAAAAGAATACTGCAAGCTTCCTTGAAGGAAATGTCCCCGAATACTTGCCTCTGCATCTGTCATAGATGCTATAGGGTATACCAGAGAAAGAACAAAGTATTCATGCAAAAGAATCCATTTTCTATGGATTCTTATTTTCAAGAATCACTCACACCATCACTAGTATTCTGCAGTACTGTTGACTGGTGGCTCTTGATGAAGATAATAAGAAATGATGTTTAGAGAGCTTCAGAGCTCAGAATAAACATCAACAGCATTGCAGAAAAAGGGTATCAGGTAGGATCTCACATTCAAGATCAGGTTGGATGGAGCCCTGAACAGCCTGATCTAGTGGTTGACAAGCCTGCCCATGGCAGGGGATTGGAACTGGATATTAGTTTTAGGTCCCTTCCAAGCCAAGCCACTCTACGATTCTATGATCCTATGATTCTATGTTTCTGGTTTTTACTGACATCTGCCCAGCTTTGCTCAGGACACTAAATCCAGACTTATCAACTCCAACCACCTTTTGCAGCAAAACCCAGGCAACCAGCAGCTTCTTGCATGTTTTACAAATCAAGTCCAGGTGACTGATTTCGGAACAGCATTATGTCAAACACTGTCCTATTTGCACAAAGCTTTTAAGGAGCTGTCAACTTTTTTCTTTCACTTTCACACTGTCTTTCCAACATCGTCAGTTTAGCTGAGCCTGGAAGCATGAAAATGCCAGGTAGCAGCATTAACAATTATATCACTGTGAGTGCAAAGCTAGCAGAGCTTTCATTGCTACACCAACAGTAGGGAGTATAGCTATGACACTGTCAGCAAATTTCAGCTTGGGAAAAATACTAAAAAAAAAAAGAGAGAGAGAGAGAAGAAAAACATATTTTGAGTCAGTATTTACAGTCTGGTGTTATTCTTGCACTTATGCAGATGATCTTAACTATCTGAAGCAGTTAAAATGCTTTTTAAACTTTTCAGATCACATCTTCAGTGTCAAGTCCCCTGAATGTACCTGTTAACCAACTGTAATAGATTTTTCATCACGAAGTGAACCTTCTAATCTCAGCCAGTCTGTGAATCTGTGATTCTGTGTCTCACCTGTTCTTCAAGATAAGTGGGTTTAATGTCCTACGTGATTTATGTACCAAGACAAGAGCATAGCTCAGCCCACCAAAACTGATCTTGCTCTGATGAGCTCAGGTATGCAGTAGAACTACTTCTTACCGCCATCATAGTGAAGAATTCCTGATTCCTAATCTAAATCTACCTTCTTTTAGTTTAAGGTCATTACCTTTTGTTCAATCACTATACACACTCCCTGTTAAAATCACTCCCTCCTCACCTTCTCTTTCCCCTTCTTCCTTCCTTCCTCCCTTCCTTCCCTTTCCTTCTTGCTTTCTTGCTCCCTTTCCCTACCACCTTTCTTTTTCCTTTTATTCTTTCATCCCTCCCCCTCTTTTTTTTTTCCTGTCTTCCCCTCTTTCCCTCCTTTTCTTCTTTCTTTGAGCTTATATACAGGCATAAGTCAGGGGTAGTTCAGTTTTATTATCAAATGCCATCTCACAGCACTCAGCATTAGGAAGAAGCATTACCCATGGGTTTTCTTTACTCTGAGAATCATGTAATAAGTCAAAATACAGGTCAGCTAAAAACAATGTGAAACTTGCCAAATGCTCTATTAACTTACTGTCTGGGTTCAAGATGACTTGGGGATTTGGTAAGTGGGTTAAGGAGTTTTACCATCAAGGTCAGTGGCAGGAATCTGGTGCAAAGTGATAACAACTACAAGGCATTTACATTTTCTGGTCTCCAGGAAGTCAGTGAGTTTTCAGTCTAGCTCCTGATAGCAACATCACAAAAAAGCCTTTAATAACAAGGTTGGAGTTTCTTATTTATTTATTTTATATATTTGTAAGGAGGAAAATGCATGAATGAATGCAAGCAAGATTGTTTTCTCCAACATATGTTATAGAAAATACATGAGATGAGAAAATACATGATGCCATCCTGCTGGCATGGTATTTGCACAGTGTCTAGCGCTGTGGGACAGTGGTCCCTGAATATGGGCCTTCATCTTTCCAAAGATCCTGTGACTATGAACATTTCTGAAGTCCAGAGAATGTGCCTTAACAACTAGCTGAAGTTCAACTCTTGAGGGACCTAGCTGGATCCTTTTCCTATCTGAGAATCTGGGGAGAAAGAGTCCCAGAACTGGATGTGGAGGTTTTAGTGTCATTAGTGCTAAGAAATACTTTGTGAAACACAGATGTGTAGTGATACATGGAATTACAGAATACCCCAAGTTGGAAGGGACCCATAAGGATCACTGAGTTCAACTTCCGGATATGTTTCAGGACCCAGCTCATATCAACTAACCTTTGTTGTATGAGATTAAGCCATCTAGACAATACTAAGACAAGCAGACAGTTAATAGTTCTTCACCTTATTTAGACATTTATCCTGGGAATGGATTAATCACACTCTAGAATGCATATTTGGGCAAACTATTTGCAAGTATTCCCATTAGCTGACTCTTAGGGAACTTGAATGGGATTCACTCTTCTAATTTTTGCTGGCTACAACATAATATCTCCATGAGGTCCCAACTGTAGTAATAGCGAATTAGTCAAGGCATTCAGTGGGGGTAGGAATATGATTCACTGGACCTGAGAGAGGTGCTTTCTTTAGTATAAAATGAATCTTGTCCTAAACTTCATCCGTACTACTGACTCACTCTCCTCCGAGTAAACAGAGAATCTGGGATCAATATTCCAGTACTCATCTCCTTTGTGAAAGTAGAAATTAGTGGAACAAATCTCAACACTAAAGATGTATCAGATGTATACCACCCTGAATGTATGAGATGAGTACAGTCTTCACCGCCTAGCCACAGAGATGCTAGCAATCTGAAAACCAGACATGCTAAAGTACTTGTCCTGCTATTCTTACAAAGCATTGTTGTTATATAGACAATAATGTACCTGATAGTGAGAACTGTAGTCACTACTGTTGAATGCAGACATGGAAAAGATTGTGGGAAAGCTGTATAATGGCCTGTCTGTCTCAGACCCCTCAGATTTTTAGAATTGAATGGAATAGGATAGGATGGGATGGAATAGGATGGGAAGGGAAGGGATGGGACGGGACAGGACAGGACAGGACAGGACAGGACAGGGTAGGACAGGACAGGACAGGACAGGACAGGACAGGATAGGATAGGATAGGATAGGATAGGATAGGATAGGATAGGATAGGATAGGATAGGATAGGATAGGATAGGATAGGATAGGATAGTTCCTTTGGAAGGGATATTCAGAGAACATCAGGGCTAACCAAAAGTTAAAGCATTAATGAAGGCATTATCCAAATGCCTCTTGAACACAGTTACAAACACAGGAATGAGACTGGAACCTATCCAGTACCAGTCTTCCTTCTACACTGACTTCTGGAGAGAACAGAGAAGTTTCGTGTGACTTGTTAGTTCCTAAACTTCACAATTTCCTACAACTTCATATATCCTTCTTGTGTGTCCATTACCACAAGGGAGAGATGAATATGGGATTGAGTACCTGTCAGAATGAAAGAGGAAAAATGTTGGTATGAAAGATTCTCTTCTGTGCACAACATTTTTAAGGCCTAAATTATCTCATATCTATGGACCTGTCAGACCTTCTGTAAATCTCATCAGCTTGACATGTATTGCCACACCAGCAAGGCATGGAGCTCTAATGTCTTCCTGTAATCTTCTTCCTCTAATTCACTCCAAGTTTACATACAGCTTGGCTAAATGCTGGGTTTTATTTCAGTCTGCAGATCCAAATACATTAATATTAATTGATTTTTTTCAGGGTTTGGCTACCCTTCTTTATTAGAAAAAACATAACTCAATCAGTGATGAATTTGTGGTTTATGCCCACAGAACGAGATTGTGAACTCGGCTCTGGATTATTACTGTTTGCTTACACACGATCAGCTGGAAAGATGGAAAAGCACTCAAGCACTGCTGCCAAAAATATGCTGATGAGTTCTGCTGCCTGGCAGTGACATTTCCAACCTCACATGTAGTCTGCCAGCATCTGGCTCAACCTCAGCCTCACAAGACTAAACATATCCTGGGGGAAAAAAACAAAACAAAACATAAAAACACAACTTCTGAGAAACTCCCTTTGTCACTGTATATCAAGGATTTACTTGCATCTACTCAATTCTTAACTTAACCCCTGGATTTAATATTGCTTCTAAATCCACTTCATCAAAGTGGTTACATACTGACTTCCTTCAGTAAGAAAGAGGAAAAGAATGAATCAATACAAACAAGACGTTGGGGGAGAAAATGAATACAATGATCAACATGGATTAAAAAGCATAAACTAGATTTTTTGAGGGAAATTTTGAAATGTTCTGTATTTGAATTAATATCTGATGAGCATTCCTTTCACCAGAGGTGATGAAATTCAGCCTCTTTTCCCCCTTTTCCTTTTATCTTCCTCCCCTCTTTAAAATAAAGTAGTAGCTTAAACTGTGGAAAACCATGTTTACGTATTTAGATCATTCAGTGATTTTTTTCAACAAGTTTATTATTCAATTAGAAGAAAGAATGGTGGATATTGCTGCATGCTTTTCTTCCACAAGATCTTTGCTGAATTTCTTGTGCTGAAGGGCTTTGCCTTTTGCACCAAATCCAGCAGCATTTCTGCTATGGAAATTTAGTGCCAATTTGTGGAATTAATTATTGAAGTGCCAAATGAATCTTGGGTTTCTCTCTGTGTACCCCATCTTCCCATATCTTCTGCTGAAGTTAGAGGGAGCTCAGGCATGCTCAGCATATTCAAAATCCAACAAAGGCAATGACATTTTATCCTTTGATCCCCACAGTCCATAGGAGTCTATACTCTAACTTTTATGTCCCTCTACTTTACTTCCCTCTGTGTGATGCTGTTCCTGTGCATGAATGCCTGTGAAACACAAGTATTCATGATACAAGTAGGAACATAAAAAACTCCAATTTCCTTTCATTGCATTTTAAGGCCATAAAATGTTTTTGCTCATTCACAAACTCACCAAGATAACTTTCGAAATACTCATAAAAACATGATCTTTACTCTCTGTGATTCAAATTGAAAGAATTTCAAAGCCACTCTCTCATCTACCTGATTCAAGAAACGTGGTTTGTTGAAGGAGTCAAATGTCAGTTTCTTGCCATTGTTGGTGGGAAGTGTTTTTACACAGACCCAATACATGTCAAAGGCATCTTGTTCAAAGTACATCCATAAGGTCCACACAACTGGGACAGTGCTCGAGAAGGGTCTTCCTAGGACACTTCTGTATGTCACAGATCTTTTGTTTCTTCATGTTGCCAGTCGGGAAGGCAAAATAAAGAAAATATATATTATGATTCCCTTACTGTGCCTCAGCTTTTAGCAGGGTACGTCAAAGGGACATGGTTTAGTGGGCATGCTGGTGATGACTGTGGGACTAGATGATCTTAGAGGATCTAAAAAGATCCTTTATTATTCTATGGTTCTAAGAAAAGTCAAGTCTCTATGACCTTTACAGATCTTGTTTTTTAATCTGGCGGCTGACAAATGGGGATTCAGGCATCTCGTTTCTCTGGAGAAGAACCAATAGCAGGAGCCAAATCATATACTATAAATGCATGGATACTACCTTAGCTGAAGACTATGCACTATACGATCACACACCATGTCATCTACTGTCAGTACTTTGTTGGAAATTACATGGAGTCGTTGTTGATCAAAGGTTGAGCTTGGACAAGGAACCAAAAACATGTAGGTCAACAACAGAGACAGTTGATTGCATAAAAATAATAACTGGATATTTGTTAATTTCTCAGTAGACAAAACTGTGGAGGGCATCTTCTTTCAGTGATTTCTCGACAAGTCATAACAATTCTTAGTATTCTTTGTGGAATTACTACCAAAGTTAATTTGGCGTCACAAGCCTAGATTCCTCAAGTGTGTTCTTTTGGAAACAGAAAAATGCAAAATAAGTGAAGAAACAGACAAAATTAAAACACTTGACGATTCATTACACCTCTCTGTCTCATACTTATTATCACTGGAGCAACCCAAGAGTATTTAGGCAAGAGGAATATAATTTGAAATTATTAATATAAATCAGTCTTCACCTGTGCTGAGATGAATGCACGCTCATGTACCTAAGTACAAGAATTTGTTTCAGTTCTTTGCTGAATTAAGTGTATGAAGTCAAGTGAGTGCACAAATTAGAAAAACCCTTTTGCATCATTTGTCCATTCTGTTACTTACTCATTAACTAATTTCAGAGAAAAGAAGAAAACATGGAGTGTTGATCTGACAGCTCCAGAAACACTTCATTAAGAAGCATTTGAAGGTAAGATATGTTTTTCTAGCTTTTAGCTGTCAAGAAGTTAGAGAAACTATCAGAGAATATCACCTGGCATGCTCCATTAGTTGATGGAGAGAAGACCGAAACAGTTGTTACCGTGTTAACAGCAGTATGGAAGAGGATGAATTAATATGGCCTATTTTCTGATGTTTCAGCCTGACAACATCTTCAACTTTTGCTTTTGCCTTTCATTACATCTAGCTTTCATCTCTTCCCTAGCCTCAAGATGAAGGTCTAATCCCTAGGCCATGTTGCCAAGTCGTTTTCACTAGATGAAAGATGAGACAAGGAACAACAGATGGATATAAACAGATAATGCTGCACAAAGAAGTCATGAGACAATCTGGTACAACCATGCTCAAGATATTCTCACTGCAGTTTACTGCAGGCGCTAATTTCTGTAGATTACTGCTTGGGAAGAGTTTGCAGAGGAAGGTGTACCATAAGACCACAGCTTGGGAATCTCTGGGCTGGGGGAAATATATGTATTTTTCCCCCATATGTTCCAGGAAACAGCAAGGCCCTACATCCTACACAGCATACGTTCTCAGCTCTACTGAGATGCTTTTCAACACCCCCTCTGCAGTTTTCCCTCCAACTTCACTGCTGGAAATGTAAGTTGGAAATCACACTAGATGGTTTAGTGGGCATGGTGGGGATGGGTTGATGGTTGGACTAGATGATGTTAGATCTCAACGATTATGTGGTTGTATAATTCTAAAATTCTACCTATCTGACTTTGTTAAATTCCCTATAAATAGGATCACACTATAAAATGCATCAACTTGAAACCACCTGACAAACATGAAATGCTCTCCCATTGGCTGAGTTAAGGGAGTTTACACTGAGGTCTTAGGAAAGAAAAACCTCTGCAACTGTTTCCTTCAGCTAAAACATGGTTAGTATTTGTTTGTAGGAAAATTTCACAGATTTCTCCACAGCTCATTGTCATTCCAGACAGTACTGCAGCCAGATAGAACATGCACTCCACTACAAATTCACAGAAGGAAGGATTCCTTTCCAGTATCAGGGATCTTGGCTCAATTGCCATCAAATTGCAAATCTAGCAAAAAAGAAGAAACAAACAAACCAAAACCAAAGCTCCGATTTCACAAAAAGTGGTAGAGCACTTTTGAGTTTGGTTGAGGAAGATAAATCATAGAATCATAGAACGGCCTGGGTTGAAAAGGACCACAGTGATCATCTAGTTTCAACGCCCTTGCTATGTGCAGGGCCACCAACCACCAGACCTGGCTGCTCAGAGCCACATCCAGCCTGGCCTTGAATGCCTTCAGAGATGGGGCATCCACAACTTCCTTGGGCAACCTGTTCCAGTGCGTCACCACCCTCTGTGTGAAAAACTTCCAGATGGCTAATGTTCATGAGACCAAGGGAAACGAACATATCAGGGTCTGTGAATTCACAAGCATTCATAGGAGATCTGTCTGCGCATACCTCTTTGTGAACAAGTGGCCAGATTAGAATGTATAGGAGCTGTAATGCAACAGCAACTCATCATCAAAGTACGTTTTCAGAAATGATCAAAGGTAACTGCATTTTTTTTTCTGTTTTTCCCCAGACTTTCACTTATGACATTTTCTTATTCATTCCCATACCAAATAGTTGATGTTCCATTTGATTTGTGCACAAAACATAAGATTTTTCTACTCAGTCCATTCCCTCTTAGAGATGATGCATAGAAGAACAAGCAGGGAAGAGCTTTCTGTGCTAGTTCTTTTCCTGTTTTCTTAACCTAACACCTTTCTGAGAGCTGTAAAACCCTACAGGGTTTTAAGATTAAGTTGAAAGACTTCCTAAAGGGTTGCAGAGGTGCTTATGTGAGAGGAACCACTGCTAAATTTGCCACACACTGTATTCAATTTTCACCACTGATAACCACTGTTTTGCTTTCAAAACGGCATCAGAAGTTTAAATTTTTCATTCAAAGGGTGTAAAGGCTTTCACTGAAGACTAAGTAAACGACGAATGACAAAAGTAATCTAAAAACTTATAGACGCTAAAGGGAGTTACAGTATTTACTGTAGAGGTAAAACCTTTAGCAGAAACCATGAAAGGTGACTGCAGGAGATCCTGGGATCATCTGAGACACATCCCATGTTGGATATATCCAGGTCACAGTAACTATACTTTTACTATCAATTTATGTGACGGTTACTCAGATTCTACAGTGATGGGACTGAAAAAGCTCAGTCTACTTCATACTGAACATCTGCATGGCACATCAGAATAACTCAAGGTCACTAATATTTAAAAAGTTTTCTTTGATAACAATCCTAAATTCCCTCTCTTTTGCAGTGGGCAACTTGCTTGCCTTTGACCTTCAAAGTTCAATCAGGACTTGATGATCCTTGGGGTCCCTTCCAACCCAAGACACTGCATGATTCTATGATCAGCTTCATCAAAATATTCGGGAACAACTTTTTAATTAGCTTAAGATTTGGGGTAAGATCTTTAAACATCACTTGCCTTGAGTGAAACTGCAGGATAATGTCTGTAATATCTGAAAGGATCTACTGAGCCTTTTGGTTTGCTTCCTGTAGAACGCATCCCAAGTGAGCAATGATACAAATCCTGCCTAGAGAAGTGGATGTCAAAGAAAACCTACTAAGGGTATTTCATCTTGAGTTCCAAGCACAGACCAGAAGTTGGAGAACTTCAAGATAGGCTTGAACTTGCAAAGATGATAACAAGAGCCAATAAAATTACTTTAAAGTATAATTACAAAGAATCAAAATGAGAGGGAAGAAGCCAAATGGTAATAAAGATTCATTATTTTTCACCTTACCTCAAAGCCTTGGAGATCCACTAGTCAGTTTGAAATTCTGCACCTCTGAAACACAACTTTTGGGGGACTGTCTGGATAAGAAATGACTGGCACAAGCCTACTGTGGGGAACAGCAGAAAACAGCAGAAGGCATTTTTCTTTAAACACCAAGAGAAGAGCAGAAATTATTTCTGACAACAACTGGTTTCCAGATTCAACGTGAAATATGAATACGGGATGTAATATCGGCAGGACTTTGGCTTATAAGAACACTTCATAATTGATGTCTTTCTTGTGTTTCATTGTGCACCCTCATTCATTCCAGCTGTTACTTCATTAAACCAAATGGTGGTGCAAATCTCTGTGGATAGGCTACATCTGGTGTATGAATATGCAATTATATTTCTCTGTAGGCACCATGTGAATGCACAGGTAACATTAGGTATCCAAGAAGATGTGTTATCTAGGTAAAAAAAAAAAAAGCCTTAAAGTTCCTCAAGTATTAAAATCAGTGCAAGCTCAGATCATCAACAGTTTTAAAATGTATTTTCATTAACCAAACTTATTCAATTTTCTGTTGGGATTGAATAAGAATGAAGGAACTATAAAAGAATGGAGAATGTTCTCAGAACTGTTCCATACAAAAACATTTTTTTTTTGAGGGTTCACAAGAATCATATATTTACATTATTTCCGTCCCAACTCTGCTATGTTTTTCACTTTCAAAGCAGATTTGGAACTCTTATGAATACGCACCAAAATAATAAAAACATAAATCCAATTTTAAAGAAATTTAGATGTCAAGTGTCAAAATGATGATTAACACATAGAAACATAGAATCACCAAGGTTGGAAAAGACCTCTAAGATCATCCAGTCCAACTGTCCACTGATCACCATTATTTCCTACTAAAACACATCCCTCAGTACAACATCCAAACATGTTTTCCAAGACCTTAAAAGGTGAACAATATCCAAATAGACATCAGTTCAGAAGCAAGCAGAAGATCAAACCAAGAATTCCAAACTCAAGCACTCAGAGATTTTAGAAGAATTCAACTCCAGATCTGACAGTTACAATTCTGACCTAGGTCTGCATTTGTTCAAAAAAGCATGATCTGAATTTCATGCTCAGAACAAAGCCCCAAGCAAGCTGGATTTCATTCCAAAAGGTTCTGCTCTCTGCTATGCAAGAAAAAGTATTTCAGGTGAAACAAGATCAAGTCTAAACCCCCAGTCTGAAATTCAGTCCTACTTTGCTTGAGGTTCACTCTCATTTCCCTCCTGTATACGTATGAATTTTTAATTTGACAAAGAAGCGTGCCTGCACTGCTGAGATCTGGAATAGAATTAGATGAACTGACACAGAATTAGGCTTGTTTTTCTGTACAATCAAATTGCCTGTTCTGGTTGCCACATTCTTACTGTCTGCCTCTCTGGTAAGTATATTATATCCACAGCCATCTCTTTAATGACGTGTAAGGGCTCACTGTCAAAGCCTCTGGAGGTAGGACCTCTGTTTTTCCTCTGCACTACAAACTCTGGGTGTGTTCTACCAGCTTCCCCTCTACAGCAACATGGCGAGGATGGCTGCTTGCATGATACTTGACCTTTCCAGGGATTTCAACAGTTGTGGCATCCTCTTGCACTGGAAGTTCCACATTCTCCTTTCATATCTCACGCTCACTTGGCTTTGTCATGGCTTTTATTCTCCTAACCATCACTGTAAAGGAGCCAGCAACCCCAGACCTGGGTGTTTGGTTTGTTAAGGACTTGAGAACTCACAGCTGTTCCACCTTTTAAGTATTATTGAATACTTAAAGCCAATACTTTATTGGCTTTAGGTATTATTGAATATTTATACCAAAAGTATTATTTAAGTAATATTGAATACTTATACCAAAAGCTCAGCATCTCCCCTTCAGGATGTTACGTGGGTGAACGCACACAAATATTTCCAGAAAAAGGAGGGTTTCCTAGGAAAACTGTTTCCTAGGTAAAATTACCACAAAGTCAGGACTCCATGTCTCTCATAACTGTCTCTTGTAGTCTCTTCATGTCCCTTTTGGGAGCTGATCAGCTGGTTGTTTAAGAACAGAGCTTTGCTGGTGTTTAAGTGCCCAGAGATGCACAGTGAAGCCTAGAGGAAATTTCAGGCCTATTTTCTCTTATGTAACTGAGCTGCACACAAACGTTTAAGATCTAATCTTTAAAGACACATCTGGAGAAGTTTTGGGGCAGAACCACATCATCTTTAGCTTCTGCTGAGAGAAGATGGACATCAGAAGTGACTCAGATCTAAGCTGGTCTGAGTCACCCCTGAAAGATGCTGAGATTTTACTGAAAATCTCAAATCTCTATCACTAAAAAGGTAATAAAAGGATAATACATTTCCCATCCTTGCTAATTGCCTTTCTCTTCTATGTGTTCATCCTGTCTCCTCAGATTGCAGGTTGTCCAGGAAAGAGTTATCTATAAGTGCTTAAAAGTGACACAAAGCATAACGTAGTCAGAGATTGTTCAATAATATAAATTAGAAAAACAGAAACAAACAGCCTGGAAGTTTAACACGTGTTTTTGTCTTGAAAAAGCTGCCATGAAAACCTGCCTTGGTGTAGGTATGCATTCACCCCACCCTATACGCAGCAGAAACATCAACCTCTAAAGCGTGATTATCACTACATTTTAGTAACACTTACAGCAAAGTAACAGAGAGTAATTTAGCTGGGTTCATCTGAGATAGAGGTGTAGAAGAAAAGATATATAGTAAGGTAACAAAAGGACAACTAACTGTAGGAATAAACTGAAAAGAAATCAATGCAGATCCACCCCTGAGCTGTGCTGGTAAGGCACTCAATGACGGATCCTGCTATTGTCATGGTGTCACTGATACCCACTGGAGCATGATGTTATTCAGCCTGCTGTCTTCAACAAGCAAGGTTAGATAAGCTATATCCTAGAGCAGTTTAATAGACAATGGAATAAAAATCCCACTTGTCTTTCACAGAAGTATATACAGAGAATTTTGCATTAGAATCTTCCTCCTGCTCTAGATAATTTAGCAGTTACAGAAATCAGTAATCTAAGCAAATTATCAATTGTGCCTTAATTTCTATTCCGTATAAAAAATGCAAATCAGTACACAATTAACTAAAAATATACTGTAGTAAAAGTACCCCTGTCAGTGCTAGAACAACTTGAAGTATACATTTTCCTTTAGAACACGGACCAAAATATATTTCAAGGCCTCTTCGCATCCAGCAAAGAGCTTTCTCATGAAGGGTCAAGTGTTTGATCCTCCTCACCCATTTCCACTGTAAATCCTGCAGTCCTCAAACCCTGGTTTCATTCCAATATAACTACTGCACTACTTATCATTTTATTGTTCCCTTCTTCCTTGTCACTGCCCCAAGTAATCCTCGCTGCTTTTTGCAGAGGCTCCATTGCTGTCTCCTCTATCCATATTCCCTTCTCTCTATCAACATTTTTAGAGTCATCTTATCAAGAAACCAGGCTCATGCTGCTGCGATTGTGATTGCTTTTGCGTATTCTGCTTCGACAGTCTGTCTAATTTCAGACAAGTCTGAACAAGCACATAGAATCAGCAGACGTAGAGCCTTTACATGTTCTTAACCAAAGAAATGGCTGTTGCATGGCAGCTCGTACTACATATTGAAGACTCCAGAATGGAGACCCATTATCAGAAACATTATGAACATTCACAACAGAAAGAAAACTTTGGGTATACCCTAACCAGTCATTTAGACCCTTAGAAGAGGTATTGACTTACAATCTCTTCCTCTAATATTTCAACATCACTCACTAAGCCAGTTTGCTAATTGCTAAACTAAAGTAAACTAAACTTACTAAACTAAGTTTGCTGCCCACTGAATCCAGTCAAAGACTGTTTTCATCCACCACAAAGAGAGACAATCACAATTGCTCTTGTTGTCTTGGTGGCATGATGGCACAGTGTCCCTTGCATGAACTTTGGCAGATGGGCTTCGACACAGCAGCTCTTCCCCACTCACTGGTCCACCAGAAAACCAACATAGAAAACACAATAACTTTCAAGGAGGAGAAGAGGCAGAAGGAGGAAAAGCTCATCTCTGGGAAGAATTGTGTGCTTTTGGTAGCCATACAGCAAGGTGACAGCTTAAGTCATCTGTGAAGTCAGAAATACAGCTTCTGGGGAGCTCTGGATAATGACTGTCCTCTCGTTTCCTAAAAGCATGTTGTTGTTGTTTTTTTACACAGATTAGTTTAGGACGAGTGGTAATGGCCTCAAATTGTGACAAAGGAGGATCAGGTTGAATATTTGGAAAAATTTCTTCTCTGAAAGAGAAGCCGGCTGCCTCGGGAGGTGGTGGAGTCACCATCCCTGGAGGTGTGCAAGAAATTTGAACGTGTGTTACTTAGGGACATGGTTTATTGGACATGGTGGTGATGGGTTGATGGTTGGACTGGATGATTTTAGTCATTTTTTCCAATCTTAATGATTCTGTGATTCTATGTGCACACACACACAGGCAAAGTAGTAGGACAGTCTACAGAAGAAGAAGCATTATTGCAATACCAAGGCCAGAGCCATTATTTCTTTCGTATTTGACACATCACTATATGTGTTGTTCCACCTTCTCCCCACCTGACTTCCCCTCTGCCCAGTTTCCACATGCTGACTCCTGCAGGGATTCTGCAATTCTATAATTCTGTGATTCTATGATTTTGTGATTCTGTGATTCCATGAATAAAGCGATGGTCATTTACATGACTTTTAGATACAAAAATACAGGGAGACCCACACAAACATAAGGAGATAAATCTTTATGTATTAGAAGCTGTGCTATGCTGTGGAAGCTCTTTGCTGGATGCTGCTGCTGGTGCTTGCAAGGATTTAAGAAGTGTTTGAATGAATTCAGAGGAGAAAAAAAGCACACAGCACTGCCTGATCCCCTCACACCAGCTTTCATCCTTGGACGATCCTAAGTCCTGGTGGGGTCAGGGCACTCTGGGGATGTATTCTAATGTGTTTGCTCTGTTCTTGCCTTCCCTTTGGCTTTTTTTTTTTCTTTTTTTTAATTGCCTCTTGAGAACTGCACCATCCTTTGTTCCAATTTACCACCGCTGTTCAGCTGTCTGACTTTCTGCCACCCCCTAACACTCTTTGGGCTGTCCCTTTCCCCTTGGCACTGCCTCTGGCTCCCTCCCCTCAGCCTAGGGCTCTCTTTCCCTTCCCTTTGCCAACAGCACAACTCCCACTCCCCTACACCCTGCTTTGTCCTCCCCTGCACTTCCCTCCTTCCCTTGCTCCTTTTCTTTCTGCTGTCATGTTTTCCACAGCATGCAGCCCACTTCAGCACAGAGATACCAAACAAAGGGGCTGACATTATACTTGTTGCCCGCTAGTTTCTCCAAGTGCTCCCAGGACTTCAGCAGTACAGCTGCTATGATTTTTAAATTTGCACCTCCCTCCTCACCCCCTCCCCCAGGAACCGTCCTTGAAGGGAAAGGATCTTGCTCTGCTTTTAAGAGCTGTGAATGAGAAAAGATTGTGTAAAAATTCAGAGCAGGGCCATCTCCCCCTTTCCTTTCATTCTTCCCCCTTGTCTACATTCTAGTGCAGTTGGTGGGGCTTTCTCAGACAAAGCAGGGAAGAAATGCAAGACCCATTCAAGGATGCACCAGCACTGCCAACTCCCCCTCCACGCAACAGAATGACAACAGAGCCTTGACAATGACTCACCATGCTAGCCGAATGAGAAGGCAAAAAGAAAGAAAGAAAGAAAAAAATCGAAATAAAAAACACATATTGCATTCACTTATAATAGTGGGCTTTGAGTCTGCTGGGAGATTGGCTGGCATTTTGCAGCTGAGGGGGCTGCCCTGTGTCTGAGCTGTCACACTGACTCACCTGCCACAGCAGCAGCTCTGAAAGGAACCTCAAGCGGAGTGGGAGAGGGAGAGGGAGGGATGGAGGAAGGCACACACAACACAGACAGAGTGTGTTTCCCTCCCAGTGCAACCCCCTGCAGTGTCCTACAGATGCAAACATTTCTGGTGTCTCTCACTCACACTACTCCTGCTTCCACCCCTTTTTTTTTCTCAGCTTACTTTCCAGCACCTCCCAGTTTTCAATCCATATTTGCCATACAATAATACAATATAAGAAAGCCCTAACTAAGGACGACAACTGTCCTATGCAGCCCATTTGCCTTATTTCACTAAAACACAAACTTCTAGAGAGAGAGAACCTGTGCAGGAACCTACAAGATGGTATTTCTGAACCCAGAACTGAGTACTGGACCCAGACCTGTGACTTGAGCATTTTGCCTTCACCAAGTCATGACCATGACCATAAGAGTAGTGAAGCACTGGCACAGGTTACCCAAAAAAGTGGTGCATGTCCCATCACTGAGATATTAAAGGTCAGGATGGACAGGGCACTGAGCACCGTGATCTAGCTGTAGATGTCCCTGTTCATTGCAGGGCAGTTGGACTAGTAAGGGTTCTTTCCAACTCAAATGATTCTATGATTCTATGTTGAAGAAAATCAATTATACCACCAAGAACCTTTTCCCCTTCGAAATTGCCCCATGCTTTCATGACCATAGCAAATCAGGTGGCAGGATATCATATTCTGCCTTCTACATTGTGTGCTGCTTTGTTTTGTTCTCATCCTCTGCCTCTTTTCTTCTCATTTTATTTCTGACCCCATATCTGGACACTTTTCATTCAGTCCTTCTCTATACATCCTTCCCTCCATCCTTGCTGCTTCCTCCTGCAAGTCCCTCAGAATCAAACAGGTAGTCCGAGTGTCTGCTCTTCATATGAAATAAAATAAAATCCCTGAAAATAATCAGGGAGAGTATGATTATTTGTTTAATTTCTACCATTTTTCTTCATCAGCTAGTAACTTCTGCAGTACCCCTCTTTCCACTGCTCAGAGACTCTCCAATTCCCATTATCGTTAACAGGGCCCTCAAAGTATTCACTTATGAAGGCATGCAAAAGCAGCACTGAGTGGAAGGAGGGTGCTTTAATAAAGGATTGTCAAGAAAAGAGTATAGAAGGATGAGGTAAAAAGCTTTTTGGGTTTGGACCAGAGAAAGGAAGATCAATAGTGCAGAGGAGTGATAGGTGAGAGCTAATTAGCTGGGCAATGTGCTGATAACCAATATTAGCTCTTGTTATTTCTTCACCTGTTTACATACCTGCAATGAACCCTTGGACTGCAGCCTCAAGCTGTGGGCATTATTTTCCTGCTTTGGGGTCCTACAGTGTCTCACGTCTGCAGCTCCTAAATGTTTTCAGGTTAATAAGCTTTATGAATGGTAATTGATAATTGTTATACACTGTAATAAACCTTTCATTTCCAGTCTTCATACAATTCAGAATACATCAGAATTCCAAAGACAGTATCCTAAAGGATGTTAAAAACCAAAAAAAGAGATCTGGTGGTATACAAGCTAAAAACCACAGGACACCCATCCAACACAAAAGCAATGAGAAGGAAGTAAAAGAAACCACTAATTCTGGTAAATGTTATTTCCCCTTCCAATACTGAACACATGTTGAAGCTGTTTTCTTTGTCTCTGCATAGTGGACTTCAATGTTTGATTTATACCCTGAGGCCTCGTTTGCTGCCTTGCTTCTGAATCTGACTTGAATGCCTCAGGACTGGCTGGTGGAAGCTTGCAGTTGTTTCACTCCTAGCAAAAGGAAAATAAAATTGAAAGAAAGAGGAGAGAGGGAGAGAACTGAAGGGAGGGAGGGAGGGAAGAAGGAAAGAAGGAAGGAAGGAAGGAAGGAATGAATGAAGGGAGGGAGGGAGGGAGAGGAGAGGAGAGGGAAGACGAAGCATGTATTCAAAAGCATGGAGAAATGTTTGAAGTTTTAAATTTTTGTTCATTTCCAAGGGCTGAGCCTTTTAACTTCTAATCAATACTGAACTGGGAATAAACCCTCAAGATTGATGTGCACACTCTCCTGAGTTATTTCATTTTAGCCTGTACTGAAAACAGTGCTTTCTGGGGGCTTGTACCATTCCTTCCACCAATGGTACTATGAAGATCTACACAGAGAAACACTGGAGAAAAGTAAAGTAAGGAGCATGCCTTTGAGAAGAGGGAGAAGGGGAAGTTGTATTGGCAGTGTGGCAAAAGGAGAAGACAGCTTCATGCTGGGGAACAGTGGATGGAGTTCAGCTGACTTTCTCTTTGATATATTTTTCCCTGGTTGATTCTACAAGTGACAGTCTCTGGCTTGCTGGGTGATGGTTTGAACTCTTTCCTCTCCTAGCCCCATTTTCATCTCTCTGGGTATGGGAGATAAGAGCTGTCCATACTCTACTGCATGAAGCCCACGGTTTACACTCTACAGGAGTTGTTGCTGGAGACCAATAACCATATGACAGTATTTTAAACCCTCTCTTTAAACTGAAAATGTAGTTTTTTGGGAGGGAAGATGGCTTTGATTAGTTCTTCATGCGAACAATCACACTTGCTAAGTGGAACTGTACTCCTTTCAAGGAGCTGCAGATCAGACATATACCTGGTGCTGCACCAAGACAGTGAGAAAGGAGCTGGATGTGATGGAGGTGAAAAACTGTGTTTCTGAGACTCATAAGTTTATCTCCACTACCTGGATAAGTGTGCAACCTCTTACGACCTCTTATGACAGCTCACACCTTCTGCCTCTGCAGCCGTGTGCTCTTCAGCACAGGATTGAAGTTAACCACTCTGCACACCATTATGTGCATTCACTTTTCAGTGCATGGTATTGACCTGAGGACCTTTTTCAATAACATGTTAAGTGCTCTAGCAAGATGAACTCACTCACTGCTGATTTTCCAAGGAACACCACAAGCAAAAAGTCATTGGGTTGGCAATGAACTGAGAGGCCCTTTCCCTTACTTTTTTCTCCTTGATGCAAGTCCTAAGTTTTGGGACCATATTCCTATCTACTTTGCTGTCCATCCTTATTTAATGCTCTTTTTTGCATGGTTGCTTTTTAAATTCTCTTTTCCTCCTCATAGACGTATTTGAACTTATTCCACTCTACTGCCTCATGTACAAGTACAGTTTGGTCTTTTATGCCACCAGTTCTAATTTTGAGCCTTCTGATTTTCTTGTCCTCTTTGGCTGATTGGTTCAATCCTTCCTGCTTCAGGCACCTCGAAAAAAAAGAAGTCATGAATATGCTATGAGTTCATTTTATAACCAAGATAATTAAAGCCTCTATGGGTCCCGTTTTCATTCCATTTGCTTGCTTGCAGTCTTTTACCTGGTTTCCAGACCCCACATTAGTGTAAATAAATACAGATATCTCTGAATTAATACTTTGATGAAGTTTCATGAGAGTCTTGTGATAAGTTTTGTTTCTCCTCCAGATTTTGACCTTGCTCTACAGGAAGCCCAAGATGGAAGAGTCAGTCAGCTTCCCCACAAAGCTGGCTTCTACATGGCCAAAGCTTTAGCCAAGTACAGATACATAATGATGTCCTGACAAACACACCAACAGAAAGTCTACCAAGTCACTGACCCTCTAACCAGTACTTAAATCATTAAATCTAACATTATCCACCATGGTAGCACCTACGAACTACTATATAGGGATACAAGAAGCTGACCCTCTTGCCACTGCTGGTGTCAGAAGCAATGCAAGAAGTTTCTCTCCCACACACAGTATTCAACTCTCCAGTTCTTATCCTACTGGGAATGCAGGCACAGCACACGCCCCCACATGCACTGTAGTCAGTAAAACACACCAGGCAAAATGCTGTTACCTAGGCAATGGTTATCACAAGTCTCTGGAAAGGAATGGAGGGGGAGAGGTACAGGACAATGCAGGCTTGGGGAAGGAGAAAATGAAGCCACCAGAAGAGATCAAAGTGAAACACAGGATACTGGCAGCTTCTGGTGCTGGGAAATTGGGTGTTAGACTTTTTTGAAGGTAAACACAGTTCTGTGACAGAGAGACTTTGGACCTTTGATTTTTTACCAGCATGAGAAATGCTCCCTGCTCATAGGTTTATGCTCTAAACTTGAAGATGATTTACTAGTGATAGTATGAGAGGTAATGACCTCAAGTTGCACCAGGGGAGATTCAGGTTGTATATTAGGAAAAAATTCTTCTCTGAAAGAGTGGTAGGGTTGGAACAGTTGGAACAGATTGCCCAGAGAAATGGTAGAGTCACCACCCCTGGAGACTTGCAAGAAATGTATAGCTGTGGCATAGAGGTACATGTTTTAGTGGGCATGGTGGTGATAGGTTGATTATTAGACTTGGTGATCTTAAGAGAGTTTTCTAGCCTTAATGATTCTGTGATTCTATGTCCAGGGCAGGCTCTTGGTCAAAGCCCTGAAAGTACATTACTGGTCATGGTGTTGGAACAAGGCTCACCCTTCACACAGCTGGACCTGAGTAAGGTCCATAAGGAGATGCTTGCCACAGATTATGTTCTTCCCCAGTAGAAGTGTCTGGTGACCTGGATTAACCACAGCTTCTGTCTCTTTTGCCTTCCACTGTGCTTTTTAAAGGGGTGCCTGGTTCCTGAACTTCAATATAATCCTAGTAGTGTTTGAACACTACTGAACGCAGGACAGGATGCCTTTTGATACTCAAAAGCATATTTTGTAGCATAGCAACAGGACAACCTCTCAACTGGTCACATCGCTTATCTGAAAGTAAACCCAGGGTCTACAGGCTGTCACCTCCACACTACCCAGTGGTACATGTTTTCAGTGTGAGCTTCTCTCTCAAGCCACTGATGCCTTGAGTAATACTTGAAAAGTTGAGCCCAGGTGTGTCAGTACATGGCTCACATAGAGATAACTCAAGAACACAACTGCTAATGAGCATTTCTGCAGAGACTCAAAGCCATTCAGCGGTAAGATCTGAACTATTTTACAGCGTGTTCTCATTCATGTGAATGGCATTCTGTGCTGAAATCAGAATGAAACAATCCCTCTCTATCTAAACTGCATGGATACAAATAATAAGAGCTGCTGACGCGACTCCTGTGAGATATCCTGTTTCCTGATTCCATTTAATTCACTTTCTTTGTGATTGTGATCTTTATTTATTTATTTATTTTTGGTAACAGATAATCTGGGAAGAAAAATAGACCTATCTGAGTAAAGATCTTGAACAGGTCACTAGCAAAATCTGGTGGACATAACTTTCTGCCTAAAATATGACACAATCATGAGAAATATAAGGGTTTGCTAGAACTTTCCAAGACTTAGAATGTGCCATGTTTTTTAGATAATGGTGATTCAAGAGTTTTGATGTTTTGTCCTGAGTCACTTTGCGAAGAATACCCTGATGTAGTGGTAGAGTGTTGTGTTATCAGCACTCCTGTAATCTGAAAAAGAGACTATCTCATCACTGAAGGTTCTTTGGCACAAGCTCCTTTGTCAAGACAAGGTATCTGTGGGGCAATGTGGGCACAAACTTGCTTATCCCTTGATCTGGAGGGACTTCCACAAGCTTAGCAGTGAAATATATTATGCATAAATGTGCCTTCCATAGCTAAAAATCTGTTGATTTCATTCTATTCCACTTGTCAAGTTAAGCATTTTCCATTACTTGTAAATTTTCCATTACTTCTATAGAGCACAGGTTGCTGACTTGAAGGCTAGGATTGTCTACATATCACACACAGAGAATGTGACAGGCTGCATCTCTGAGAGCTTGTAAGGGCCCCAGATAAATGTTCTTCCATGGAGAAATTAAGTCAGGATGGAGATAAATAAGCTTAAATATCTCGTGTACTTTTAGGCACCATAAATCATCTCACCAGTTTTTGGCTGCCTCTCCCGAAGTCTTCTGTATCCCTATGTCATATTCACTAGCCACATGGAGGTGCCTCACACACCCTATAGTATCTCACGTAGAGTAGGCACAGTGTTTAGGCAACAATTCAAGGTGACAATCCAGCATTTAGACACCTAGTACACACGGAAAAATAACAAAATGTTCCTTAATTTTCATTCTAAGTTTGGAGCCCAAATGTCTATCTCCCTCTGCAGTCCGTGGAAGATAAACCTTGCTTATGCGGAGGGTTCAGATGACTAATCTTGTTTAGGCAGCAGTGTTGTGTTTGTAAGTGGGAAGCACGTAAACCTGGTTAGTTCATACCAGAACGTGAAATCACCTCTGTGTTTAGCACATATGTTGTCAATATCAAATGAACTGAGACATGGCCACCCCAATGGATTATTCATTGTTTTACCATTGATTCCTTTGTGTAATACAGTATGAAGCACCCAGGACAGGGTAGGAGGATCAGGTGCACTAGTAACAGCAATTCCACTGCCCTTAACCTTGGCATATTTGAGCTGTCTTGACAAATCCTTCTATGTAGCTATTAGTCACACTGAGGGAACACAGAAGTTGTCACCCCACCATTAACCCTGGACTCTGTGTTCTTTGCTTGTGGAATCTTTGAAGAATAAGAAAATGCTGCATCTTTTCAAATATCTCAGAGATGCACTGTGAATAAGCAGCCTTTGCTCCTTGCAGAGAATTCGAGAGAATGAGTATTTAAAAGCTTCGTTTATGGAGAGGGCTTTTGTGTCATCACTCTTTCAGTCACATATAATCATCGAATAAAAGAATCAGCAGGGTTACTACCCCCCAGATCAAGCTGTCCAGAGCTACATCCAGCCTGTCCGTGAATGCCTCCCAGGATGGGTCATCCACAACTTCTCTGAGCAACCTGTGCCAGTGCCTCATCCCACTATGAGTAAAGAATTTCCTCCTAACATCTAACTTAATTTTCCCCTCCTTTAGTTTAGAGCCATTACTCCTTGTCCTATTGCTGTCAGATCACGTAAAAAGTCGTTCTCGCTACTTTTTATTAACTCTTCTCAAGTACTGCAAGGCTATAATGAAGTCTCCCCAGAGCCTCCTCTAAGCTAAATAAGTCCAGCTCCCTCAGCCTGTCTTCACAGGAGAGGTACTCCAGCCCCCTGATCATCTTTGTAGCCCTGCCCTGGACTTGCTCCAACAGCTACACATCTTATCTTAGCTGGGGACCCCAGGCCTGAATGCAGTACTCCAGAAGGGTCCTCACAAGGGCAGAGCTGAGAGGGACGATTCCTTCTCTCTCTCTGTTGGCCACCTCTCTTTCAATGCAGATCAGGATACTGTTGGCCTTCCAGGCTGCAAGAGCACACTGCTGACACACATCCAGCTTTTTGTCCACCTGAATCTCCAGTCACTGGAGTATGGAGACTGGAGTCAAGTCACAGGACTTTACCTGACAGCCACAATTTTTCAGATATAATGGAAAGTAGCTTGGCAACCACATTAGCCAGCTCCTTCAGAACCCTAGGATGCATCTTGTCTGGTCCCATAAACTTATACACATTCAGCCTCATGAGTCGGTCTCAAACTTTCTCCACTCTTACACTGGGAGGGATTTCAGTCTCCCGACTCCTGCCTTGTTTCAGGGTCATAAGAAGCATGAGAAGCCTGGCTACCAGCAAAGACTGAGTCAAAGAACTCGTTGAGTACCTCAGCTTTCTCCATGCCTGTTGTAGGCAGTTCTCCCTTCTCCTTTGTCAAAGGGGTTATACCCTCCTTTGCCTGTCTCTTCTGAGCAATGTACCTATAGAATCCCATGTTATTTTTCACATCCCTCATCAAGTTTAGTTCCACCTGCACCTTGGCTTTCCTGGTTCCATCTCTGCATGTTCAGACAGCATCCCTGTATTCTTCCCATGCCACTCATCCCTGCTTCCACTGCCTGTACATGTACTTCTTATCCCTCAGTTTGACCAGCAGCCTCTTGCTCAGTCATGCCAATTCCTTGCCTTCTCTGCTTGATTTCTTATGCAGGGGGATGGAGAGCTCTTGTGGTCTCAGAAAGGTGTCCACAAAGTGCTGCCAGCTCTGTTTCATTCCTATGTCCCTAAGGACAGTTTCCCAGGGGATCTCATCCAATAAATCCTTAAACAGATGAAAGTTTGCTCAGGATCCTGACTTCACTCTTTTCCACGCCCATATTCCTGGCACTGAGGGACATGGTTTAGTGAACATGATAGTGATATGTTGACAGTTGGACTTGATGATCTTAGTGGTCTTTTCCAACCTTAGTGATTCTTTGACTCTATGATAATTTGATGAGAGCACGGTCACTACAGCCCAGACTGCCTCCAATCTTAACCTCTTTAATGATCACCTCTGCATTGATGAGCATCAGGTCCAATAATGCTTTGCCACTGGTTAGTCTGTCCAATACCTAGTCCAAGAAGTTATCCTTAAAAGACTCCAGGAGTCTCCGGAACTGTTTACAGATAGCTGTATTGCTTTCTCAGCAGATATCTGGGTGGTTGAAATCCTCTATCAGAATGAAGGCATGTGAGTGTGACACCTCCTGTAGCCAAAGCAATAACATCTACCAGGTTCTCCTATAGTAGTTATAAAGGCAGCACACATAGTGCCATACCTTTACAACAAGTAGGCCAAACTTATATATACCAAGCTGTTAGCAGTTGACAACAGGCAGACATAACCGTTAGATTATCTATACCAGTAACATTTATCATAATCAGCTGCAGAGTGTTAGCAGTCCTTCAGGAGGAACAGGAAGATATCAAAAGAATGATGCTTTCCATTTCTTAAGGATTTCCAGAAAACCATCAGCTAACAAAAGACAACACACCTAGACAGACAAAGCTACAAGAAAACAAAGAGCCTCTAAGATGAGATACAAGGATCAGCTCCAAGCCTATTATTAAGAAAGGAAGGAAGGAAGGAAGGAAGGAAGGAAGGGAGGAAGGAAGGGAGGGAGGGAGGGAGGGAGGGAGGGAGGAAGGAAGGAAGGAAGGAAGGAAGGAAGGAAGGAAGGAAGGAAGGAAGGAAGGAAGGAAGGAAGGAAGGAAGAAAGGAAGGAAGGAAGGAAGGAAGGAAGGAAGGAAGGAAGGAAGGAAGGAAGGAAGGAAGGAAGAAAGAAAGAAAGGAAGAAAGGAAGAAAGGAAGAAAGGAAGAAAGGAAGAAAGGAAGAAAGGAAGAAAGGAAGAAAGGAAGAAAGGAAGAAAGGAAGAAAGGAAGAAAGGAAGAAAGAAGAAAGAAAGAAAGAAAGAAAGAAAGAAAGAAAGAAAGAAAGAAAGAAAGAGAGAAAGAGAGAAAGAAAGAAAGTCCAAAAATCAAGGAGATTGCTGCTTAACAGAAAGTCTCAACTATCTTCATGGCCAAGATCGAAAACCACGCCTTTTATCCTGAGCCTATTTGGACATGAGATTAATCTGTTAATACTTTGTGAAAACTTCTTATTCCTTTCCATTTTTAAATAAATTAAAAAAAAAAACCAACAGAGAAACAGAAAATATCATTCTTATTTTTGTCTTTCTTTTTAAATATATTTTTCTTTTAAATGGGCACAAACAAAAAAAATACCCTAAGTGAAAAAAGATTTGTCTGGAGCTACTGGACCATTAAATTATTAGAGGTGCTTCAATTTTTGCATCTGTTTGGTGACACTGAAATATAAATTTTTTTTAATCTACCACAGACCAGTCACATCTCACTACCAAGAAGACCACACTGCACTCATGCATCTGGAGTCTCCCAACTTCTGCTCTTGTCTCACTGGCTGAAATCTCAGCTCACTAAGAGGATTACTTCAGTGTACACATCTTTTCTGCTGATGTTGTCTTATCCCTTGTCCCTAGTGGGATGTATTATCTTTATCTCTTCTCAGAGCACTTGAAATGAGGGGAAAGCTGTTGAAAATAAATTAGACAAAAATAAACTCCAATTGGAAATGCTAAGTACTGCATGTTCCTTCTTTAGGAAGAAGAAATATTTCATTCACATTCCTGAAACAGGACTTGGGACCGTTTCAAGTGTTGTGACTTTTTAAAAATCATCCAAAAATAGTAAGTAAGTGGTATAAAAATTCTTACTTTTCTTATATGATAAATAATGTGTTCATTACTAATGTAAAATTTTCCATTCTAACTATCAATTTAATAAGATCTGGTTTAATCATTAGCTCACATATCTGCGTATTACATGCATTTTTTGTCAATTACATTCTTGACTGGTCACTACTGACTACCTGAGCATATCCCAGCCTTACTTGATAACAATACGCTTGATATGTTGGTACACCTTTCAAAAATTTAAAGAGGACTTTTGTCCTCTTTTTTGTGCCAGCAATCTTTTGTCATAGTACTCACAAGTCATTCCAATCTCATATTTTGGTAAGTGACAAGCTCTGACCTTTGAGTTTCTGATAAGTCCCACTCATTTCATTGATATCCAGGCACATATACCTCATTTTTCACTTTGGACCAGCTGGCAGATCTCATTCAGACTGTGGCTGGGGAGCACTCCAGGTTCTCAAACCTGTCAACTTATATACTGAATAAGAGACATTCTACTGACTCTCACCTCACATCACCCAGCAGCCCAGCCAGCAGCCTGCTCACTTGCAGCAGTGTCCTGCTTCTGCACCTCAACCATCCTGAGGCCTCAAACAGAAATGACCTATGACTGGCAGGTGGTCAATACATATACTTTTTTTCCTTTGATAGATCAATGGAAAACAACTGTAGATATTGCTGAGTGAGCATCCAGTAGGTTGGCCAAAGATTCTCACCTTTTAGCTTCTCTATGCAGTGTCTCTTGTGCTCCCACTTCTGACTACTCCAAACAGTAGAGATGAGCATAGACATTCAGGGTTCTCCCTTCAACTTTCTGTACTATTGTATTTCTTTCAGCCTTATTTCTTCTTTTGGAAGCCTCTCTTCAGCCCTTCCTTCATCATCATTCAAAATAACAAGCTTTGATTTTGCTTACTGTACTGAGTAGAAGAATCATAGAAACATAGAATCATTTGAGTTAGAAGAGACCTTTAAAGGTCATCTAGTCAAACTCCACTGCAATGAACAGAAACATCTATAGCTACATCGGGTTGCTCAGAGAAGACTGGATGGTATATTTACAACAAACAGGAAAGCATCTTCTAAACTCTGGATCATACACTTCATTAGAAGAAGTGCAAATTAGGAATAAAAAACAGACAACAAGAACAACAGATTTCTATTTCCAAAGTAGCACTCAGCACATTTAAGCAAATTCATACAGGCAGCTTCAAAACAAATGGTTGATTAAATTAAATCAAATTAAATAAACAGAAGAAACAAAGGGAAAGCACAGCTATGAATTTGGCTCTGTAACTGGTACGATTGAGCAGGGAGGAGAGAATAATTTAAATTTTAGAAAGGATACTATTTGTCAGGGTAGTTCCATTTGAACAGATCTATTCTGTGGATGATACGTTGCCAGATCTCCTCTTTGTGAAGCCAACAGGGAAACTCAGTGCTGTTTTACCAGCCCTTTGCTATGGTGAGGCTGAGACGTATTGACACAAATCATAGAATCATAGGCTCATAGGTTCGTTAAGGTTGGAAAATAGTTCTGAGATCATCTAGTCCAATCATCAGCCTATCACAACGACACCCGCTAAACCATTTACCTAAGTACCACATCCACACGTTTCTTGAACATATCCATGGACAGTAACTCCACCAACTTCCCGGGCTGCCTGTTCCAGTGCCCAACTACTCCTTCAGAGAAGCTTTTCCTAACATCCAGTCTGAGCTGTGTGAATTCACCCAGCCTTATGACTCCTGTCTATCTCATCTTCCCTGGTTGCTTAATGTATTTACTCCATCTTTACATAATGTCTGTGGAACAATTCTCCTTCATTAATGGAAAGAAGTGTCCATGTGAGGTTCTTCGTTATGTTATGACCCTTCCAGGATGATTTCTGTTCTCCTGCCCTTTTCAAAGACTCAGTCATAGTGAAATGTTACTGGTGGCCTAGACTATTCTTGATCCAACTCATCAATACTAATTAGAGAGGAATCTATCAGCATTGATTATAAAAATACTCACATTAGCACACAAATGAACATGAAATGAAAGTCAAAGTGGACAGCCCTGTGGACCAAGATGTAACAACCACCTTTTCAGGACTGAACACTTCTGAAAAGGAAGAAATGAATATTATGATTATAAGACTCCCAAATAATATTCACAAGCTGCAGAATTTAGTGGAGATACATTTCCTACAGAATTGTTATGTGCTATGTTTTGTAAACAAGCCTACCACAATAGTCTCAATTTTCCTCCAGTGTACAGAATTATCTCCACCTGCTGAGATACATGCAGGTCCTCTCCAAGCCCCAAGCCTGGCAATACATCTACTTCTCAGATAACAACACCTCCAACCCCCTACGTCTCTGAAACACCCCTGGTTCCTCCAGTTTTTCCTGGTAACCCCTGATCTGCCATCCAAACCATTTCTAAGTCCTCTAATGTCCCCTCATTACAGCATAAGAGGCAGCAATTCCACAATGTCATTACCATGCTCAAGCACTGAAGGACACGCCACCAGGCCAATTCTGATTTTCATGATGACACTCTGCCCTCCGTAGGCTTACATATGTATTCTTTCTCTTCCAGTACGTTTCTAAGAACAAATTCTTGGAACTCTGAGTCATTCTTTCAGTCTCATTGAAACTGGCAAGCTGATGGATACAGTACTAGGAGGGAGAAGTGGGACTGACAGTCAGATTAAACAGATGGACAGTTACAGTGGAATGGCACTAAAAATGACAATCAAGGTAAAGAATCATTACTGAAATGTATCCAAAGCTTTAGTTACCTGCCAGTCTATGTTTAAGTGCAGCTAGATGATTTTGAATTGGTGTAACTTCCAGCAGGGTCATAAATTGTGATATCTGCAGCTATGGGCAAAGAAATATAGACTCTTCTGCAGCCCCCTCCAGTCTGTTCCCCAAAGAACAATGCATCTCTGCAGGTTTCAGGGCTAATCAGGGATGTAACAAAAAGCAGCTTTTGATGGCCTGACATCTTCCAGGCGGCTATCAGTTCTAGTTCAAGGATTAGTATTTTGCACAGTGACATGTAAAAGAGTCCAGCCCAAAAGGTCACGTGTTTACTGCTGTGGAGCCACTCATGGCTGAGCTCTCTGTGGTTCGAGATTCAGAAAAGCATCTCATCAGCACTCCAGCAAACAGCAGAGTGCAACTTATCTCCCTGCATATCAGCGTCAGATACTTAGGTAGTACCCTGTGAGCAAGTCACACCATGCTATCCAGTGGAGTTCAGGAATAAATTGTTCTTAAAATAAATGTTTGTATTAAATTGGGTCACAGACTAACTTCCACAAATTCCACACTGACTTTCAAGAGCCTTGATACCTGACTTAGAGACCTACTCAGTGTTGCCCAGTGACAGGACAAGAGGCAACTGACACGAACTGAAACATGGGAAGTTCTACCTGAACATAAGGAAAAAATTTTTACTATGAGAGTGACAGAGCTCTGGAACAAGCTGCGCAGAGAGGTTGTGGAGTCTCTTTCCCTGGAGATATTCCAAGACATAATGCTGGGTAATGGGCTCTAGGGAACCCTACTTGAGTAGGGGTTTGGGCTAGATGATCTCCAGAGGTCCCTTCTAGCCTCAACTGTTCTGTGATTCCCTGAATACATAACACAGGATTTAGTTACCTGAACATAGGAATTTAATGCCACTTAAAACAACCTTGGAAATCTCACCTGGCAACTGATGACAGTCTGGAGAGTGAGGGTCTCTCTGTCAGGCCTCTGTTGGGCACCCTGGGGACCTTGATGTCATGCAAGACTTCAGCGGAATGGCAACTGAGCTCCATATCTAAATGAACGATGTCATACATGGCACCTAACAGTAATGGGCGGAAGACTCCTCTCATAGTGAGAAAATCTTCCCATTCTTTCCATAATGCTAAGAATAGTAGGCTAAAAGTTGGCGTTGCAGATTCAGTCACAGTCATTTTAGTAGTGATAATAATAATAATTACAAAAACTCAGATGTTCAAGTTCTGCCCTTGAGAGACTGTGACCACGGAAGTCTAACAGCAAGAAACAGCCCCATCTGCTTTCCCATCTGAAATTAGATGGAAATAGTCTTGTTATCCATGTGGCCCAAGCATGTCATCTGAAACTGTTTCTTGACATACGCTTTTCAAAATATATTAGCTATGTTTACAGGGCTTTGGCATAATATTTCTCCATCACAATTTGTGAAGTCATCATAATCTCAATTTTCTTCAAGAATGTACTGATTTCAGTTCAGCTTAGAAAATATTTTACGTAGTGCATTTTAGCATTTAGAACTATTCCATTTAAAATATATTTTAGGATATATTGTTTATTCTGATTTATTTTCTATTATAGTCTTCTTATGTCATATTTTATTCTGCATTTATGTTCTCATTCAATTTCATATTCAACTTATTATTTTAATTCCATATTCAACAGTTTTATGTAGTAGAAATTAAACATTGTATGTCAAACAAAAAAAGAATTGTTGAAATAATTTAGTGATATTGACCAAAAACACAATGCTTTTTTAAATGCACATGGGAGGCAATAATCAAAATGTGGCATTATTTTGCAGATTGCATCAAAGCTACTGTATTTCTCATAAAGCTGAGAATTAAGAGCTATATCAGCTCAGCTATACCTGCTGATATAGTTAGTACATCACTCAAATATAGATGTCTTTATTTTCTAACACTGACATTTGTTATGTCATTAAAAATTCATTTACAAATATTTTTGCTTTTGTGAATAAACACTCCACTTTCCTGTGAATTTTTGAATTGCATCATTATCATGCCCCAGTATTTGATACTAAATGCTTGTACTTCGTATCCTCTTCAGCTTCATTCTAGATACATCCTATTTCTTTTTAGAACTAAAGAGCACATGGATACTGCACAAGCATATGTGGCACTTACTATTCCTTATCCTCAGGCTGAAAACATTGATTTTCTCAATAAGAGAGAAGAAGCAGAAGAATGCAAATTTTGCTAATTAACTATACATTCCAAATTCAGAAGAAGAAATAAAAAAGTCTGAGTACAACCACACACCAAAAATTGTGTGAGATCTTTCCTTTGCTTGTAACAGTTCTGCAAATATTAAGCTGACAAATGTATTTGAAGACAGCCAGGACTCATGCATCAATAGTGATTCAACCAAAATATGTGTAATAAACCTAACTCCAGTTTATGTTTCCTTACTCTGTCGGCACTGAAAAACCTTTAAAGTACAGTAATCTGCCTTCCTATATCCCAGTGAACAGAGCATTAGGTAAAGATCTGCTTTTGTTTATGATTGCTTTTTAATGTCTTTTCACTACAGCAGATAGACCTGACGTCATTAAGCTTGTTGTTATTATATTTTGAGAGGATTACCAAGCACATAATTGATACCAGTTTTTCTTCCATTATAGATTATGCACATTGGAGGTTTTTTTAGGAAAGGCTGGTGGTGTTTATATAAGCACATTTTCAAAATATTCTATGAGACAATAAACTAAAACTGTCTTATTTCATTACCTTAGTCAATGCTGATGTGTGCTGTAGTTTGTTTTTGTTTTCCTTTTCTGGATATGGAATGTTGTTTCATGAAACACTAAACTTTATGCAGATATTGGAAAGGCAATAAAGTTGAATGCTGAAATCAATCCAGAAGGATGTCAAGGAAATCCACTTCCAGCCAACAGCCTATCACAAGTGTTCTTATGGCCTCACTCCTTTTTCTCAGGCATTAAATTATCTTTATATTTTCTTCCTTTAAATCACCGTTAAAATGTTCACTTTCTCAAAAACTGATGATCAGTAATGAGATTGCATCCAGTCATTCCAACAACACTATGATGAGGATTTCAGACATAGGCGGACAGGCAACCACTGCAGATATTTTGTATTTACTCATGCTGGAGTTACATGGCCTTTTCCATCCAACATAAAATCATAGAATCGTTAAGGTTGGAAAAGACCTCTAAGATTATCAAGTCCAATTGTCAACTCATCCCCACTATGCTCACTGAATCGTGTCCCTCAGTGCCACATTTAATCTTTTCTTGAAAATCTCCATAAACAGTGACTCCACTGCCTCCCTGTGCAGCCTGTTCCAGTGCATTAGCACTGTTTCTGAGAATTTTCCCTAATATCCAACCTAATAACAGCATAGGCAAGGAATAGCACAAAGATCTGGTCCTGCTTAATCACATCACTCGCACCATGATTCTTAGATTATAGGGGAAGAGACTTAAGCTACTTGAGAGTACAGATTTGTGAAAGAGGTGAAATAGGTTGAATGAAAGGGGAAGGAAGGAGGCTCTGATGGATGCACATTCATTATGTCCAACTGCATATCCAGAGGTGATTTTTATCTCTTCCCAAGCAAAACCCAGATCTCCACATGATTATAGAATAGAATCATAGAATAGTTTAGGCTGGAAGGAATCTTTAAGATCATCTAGTTCCATCCCCCCTGCTATAGGCAGGAATACCTCCCACTAGACCAAGTTGCTCAAAGTCCCATCCAGCTTGGCCTTGAATGCCTCCAGGGAGGGGGCATCCACAACCTCTCTGGACAACCTGTTGATGATGACATATCTTAGAATCATAGAATCATACAATCTTTTGAGTTGGAAGGGACCCTTAAAGTCCATCTAGTCCAACTCCCCTGCAATAAACAGGAACACCTGCAGCTAGATCAGGTTGCTCAGAGCCCTGTTCAGGCTGACCTTAAATATCTCCAGGGATGGGACATCTACCACCTTACTGGGCAACCCGTGCCAGCGCTTCACTAAACTTATAATGGAAAGCTGCTTGTGAAGGAGGCAGCAATGCATATAGCAAATCCCACTGTGAAAACCTCCATGCTCTTCTAGATCTCTCCTTAGAGTCACTTGGAAAGGTGCACCTCTTTGTATTACATGAAGATAAAGTGAGGAAAGAGAGCAAAAATCACAAAAACAAGCTCCAAGCCCTCAAGGCAGGTGGGATATTGCACTGAAGAAGCCATTCCTGCTGCAAAAACATATTTCCACAGCTCAGAGTCTCAACTAAAGCTGTCTAATGGAAGCAGCGGGGGCTTCCAGCAGCAGTGAGGACAGTTTAACGCAAAGGTTATTTGTGTCTCCTCTTTCAGTCTCATTTTCTAGCCCAGGGAGTGAACTCCCAAACTGTTGGACACATTTTCATTTCCATTTCTCAAAGCCAAGTTTTTCATGCCAGCTGCTCTTTGCTTCGTCTGATCTGCTGGCAATATTTCCTCAGGACAAACTGGAGTCACCTGCCCACAGTACCCCAGGAGGAGTCTTCACAAAAGGCATCCAACCATGTGTTAATTTGTGGGGACTGTTCACTTTAGTCCCAAGCTGGTGCAAGCTGGTGCCACGAACTGTGAAAGACCAGAACTATTAATGCTGATTTACACCCTGCATCGCCTGCCTAGCGGAGCTGCACATTTGTAATCACTTCAGCACAATGGAAATGGCTTATGTGCTCTGAATCACACTCAACTATTTTTGCAAGAGTACCGAGCTTGTTTTTAAATTTACCACAGTGATAATTTCCCATTTTCTTGGCTTTGGTAGGTGAAAGCTGTTCATTAGTGCTTCCTGAACTGAGTATGTATGCATTCTTTTGGTCCCCCTCATATGTTGTATTATTTGGTCTACTGAGGATACCAAGCAATCCCAAAGGACGCATGCATGCTGTCAAAAAACTTAGCTTGTAGGTGGCTTTCCAGTCTTGGTCTTTTAGGTGCAATTTGGATGCGGTATCCTCCAAATCAGATGGTTTCATCTGTAGTGGAAAAGGAGCCACAGTGAGGTCCTAATCCAGCATTGAACAAGTTGACAACAAGTTGTTCTTTTCCAGTCTTAACGATTCTATGATTCTAAGTGTGTACTGATAGAGATAACCCCTACCATGTTCAATGTCATATAGGAAAAGGTGGAAGTTAGAATTCACCAAAATGGTGTGCATGTTGAATATTAAATTCTATGAGACTGGGACTTTTCCACTGCATATCATCTTCTACTAAGGAACCCCATATCATCCATTCAGTGCACGAGATTTTCATTCCCTGGCTTGTGAAGTTACTGGTAAATCATCTGCTGAACCAAGAGAGGCTGACCACTAGGAAATGGTTACAAATCATCCTGTGACTTGAAATCTGAAAGTGATTTCAGATATGTGCAGCAGAAAAGGGGAAAGATGAACTTTTAAGAAACTGAGTTAGAGTTGGAGAATTAGAGAGAATTAGAGTTGGTAGGAACACTTAACAGTCAAAATCAATGAGCAGGAAAACAGCTGGTGTTTGTTGCTGATGACTCCACATAGGTGTCTTTGCACTGCCTCAGTGTTTACATCTCCACTTCCAAATTCACTTGTCCCAAGAAAAAATCCACACTGCAGCCTCATCTTTGGAAGAAATCCTTGGAGAAGGGTAACGCCCTGACTACAACGGGTCTTATTTTTGGTAGCAGCTGAGGGTGATCTGCTTAGGAGAATGTTCAGAAGTACACTAGGATTTGGGGATCATAGAATCATTTGAGTTGGAGGGGACCTTTAAAGGTCATCCAGTCCAGCTCTCCTGCAATAAACAGGGACACCTACAGCTAGATCAGGTTGCTCAGAACTCTGTCCAGTCTGATCTTGAACGTCTCCAGTGATGGAGCATCCACCACCTCTCTGGGCAACCTGTTCCAGTGCCTCAACACTCTTAACAAACTTTTTCCTTATATCCAATCTAAATATCTCCTCTTTTATTTTTTTTTTAATCTTTTAATATCCTTACGGATATTAGGACCTGGAAGTAAAATGGGAAGGTCAATCATTTCACAGGACAGAAAGAACATTGTGATCCCAAATTATTTGCTCATTTGGCCAGAAACAAACATGTCTAGGGGGTACTAACAGTATTTGATTAAAAGGAGGCCGATGGACATAGGGTGCATATAGGTAACCAAGAGCTTATCTCTGTCTTCACTGCCTTGCTGTAAAAAGGTTTTGCCTTATAGAACAAGAAAACCATAAAATTCAAACATTTTTACATTCTTTCCAGGTTTTCTGTATTGTGTTTGTGTTTTTTTTCTTTTCTTTTTTTTTCTTTTGAGAAAAGTAAAGCAAACAAAAGACGTAAAACAAAACTGCTTTGATTATTTTTTTTCTCATACAACACTGTCTGGTTCCCTGCAAAGGAGGACTGAAGAAGGCCAAAGCAAGAGCAAATTGAAATCTCCATGTGTCTCACAGTCATTTCGACTGGAGTTGAAATGGCACGACTGGAGTTCCTGCATTCAGGCTGGGAAATCATTCTGTCATTTCAGTCGGTTTCTCCAATCATTTTGATTTTTTAGGCGAAACCACCATGGAGACACCCAGCTCTGCACCTGAAGGCTGCAACGCTGCAGTGGAATGACAGAAGGGTTGGTTTGGTATTTTGTAGAAAAGAAAGTAAAATATTAACAAAATATTCCTTCAGCATCATTTCTTTTAACATATCTCAATTTTCTGGCCCCACTATTTCTGCATAAACTGCTTCTCTAGGAGAAAATAAGAAAATGAACAGGAACTTCTTGTTCATGCATTACCACCAACTAGTGGGTAGCTTCCATATTCAGCATCTACCTACTCACATGATGTCTGAAGCTATGTGTATTATTCCCCGTAAGCACCAGGAATGTTCCTACATATCTAAATTCAGCTCAGAATTTGCTGTGGTTTGTGCAGCGATTAATGGGAGGTCTGAGCTTATTTTGTGCTGCCAGCATCATAATCTGTTTTGTTGGGGATTCTCTTCTGGGATTAAAACTCCACACACAAAAAAAAACAACACCCGTTGCGTCAGAAACAGTTCCCAGGGGTACAAATGCCATTTCTGGCATGATTAACCGAGGAAAGTTGCAATTATAAATAGATATACATGAGTCTGGCAGGAGCTAAGAAGTTATGTTGCAAAGGGATGCTCAAAATCCATTTTTACTCTAACTGACAGACAGTTTCTTTCATTTCTTTAACAGTTATGGCCATGGTGTTTCTTGGATAGTCCCCATAACTCAGTTTAACTCCTGGGGCCAGGTTCTTTGCTAGTGTAAATTAAAATCCATGTCCAGTTTGCATTTGGAAAGGGAAGGTGATGTCTTCACACCAAAATATTGCATGCTGCATTGCAAATTGCCCTACAGTTTAAGAAGGAATAAACTCCAACTTATTCCGTTGCTGTTACACCCACTTTCATGTGGTGTGAAATGCAGCAGATTTCTGGATATTTCATTTTAGAGGACTGAATCTTAATGAGAGTATCTGTTAACCTCTAGAGTCCCAGCTGTAGCAGACACAATATAATTCAGTACAAACTCACTCTGACAGTGATCAGGTTTCACCAAAGAAATCCCTGTCTATTGTGAGGTCTAAGAGGACTGTAATGTCTCCTGAATTTTGACTCAAGTACCATGACTCAGTGGTGCAAAGCAACCTGTACCTACTGGTGCTCCCCAGAGGTCAGTGCTCAGTCCAATCTTGTTCAACATCTTCATCAGCAGCCTGGATGAAGGGATAGAATCCATTCTCAGCAAGTTTGCTGATGATACAAAGCTGGGAGGAGTGGTTGACACACCTGAAGGCTGTGCTGGCATTCAACAAGACACGGACAGAATGGAGAGTTGGGCAGGGAGGAACCTTGTGAAGTTTAACAAGAATAAGTGTAGAGTCTTAAACCTGGGGAGGAATAACCACATGCACAGGTTAGGGGATGACCTGCTGGAAAGAAGTTCTGCAGAGAAGGACCTGGGGGGCAACAGGTTGGTCATGAGCCAGCAGTGTGCCCTTGTGGCCAAGAAGGGCTGCATTAAAAAGAGCATGGCCAGCAGGTTGAGGGAAGTGATCCTCCCTGTCTATTCTGCCCTGGCAAGGCCACATTTAGAACACTGTGTCCAGTTCTGAGCTCCTCATGTCAAAAAAGACAGAGATCTCCTAGAAGGAGTCCAGTGGAAGGCCAATAAGATGATTAAGGTGATTCCTAGAATAGATGATTCCTAAATGAGGAAAAGCTGAGTAACATGCATCTGTTCAATCTGGGGAAAAGAAGACTGAGGGGGAGATCTGATTAACATTTATACAGATCTAAAGGGAGGCAGGGGGCAAGTGGATGAGGCTCATCTCAGTGGTGAATAGCAATAGGACAAGTAGCAGTAGCCTAAAACATGAACATAGGAAGTTCCATACAAACATGCAGAAGAACTTCTTCACAGTAAGTGTGATGGAGCACTGGAACAGGTTGCCCAGAGGCGTTGCATAGTCTCTTTCTGTAGAGATATTCAAGACCTGTCTGGATGTCTACCTGTGCAATCTATTGTAGGGAACCTGCTTTAGCAGAGAGATTGGACTCTTGATCGCTTGAGGTCCCTTCTACCCTCTGCAATTTTGTGATTCTGTGATAAAAAGGCATCTTTGCATGCTGCTTGCTGAAAGATTCCGAGCCTCCAGGACTTATCAAAAGACACTCTGAGTTTTCTTGAGTAGATGGCATTTCTCTCACCTCAGTTAATTTGAAAGAATTTTATCTTGTTGAAACTATGAAGACCATCTCCCTTCCTGGGAGAACCAGTCAGTGCATCTATTTCAGATGTACATATGCTAAGTGAGCCATTGGATTTTCTCTTCTTTCTCCACTCATTATGGAGGAAACATAGAGAACCTGTTCTAATATTTATAAAAATGGATCATGGAGTATGGAGTTTGGAGTATGGAGTATGGAGAATGGAGCATGGAGCATGAAATATGAAAAGAGTTGGGTTGGGATGGCATGAAATAGAGTACAGAAATCATAGAATAACCCAGGTTTTGGAAGGGACCTATAAGGATCATGAAGTCCAACTCCTTGCTTCACACAGAACCACTCAAAAATCCATACATCTGAGAGAATTGTCCAGAGGCGTAGAGTAGAATAGAGTAGAAAAGAGTAGAATAGTTCGATTAGAAATGTCTTATAAAGATCATCATGTCCAAGTTTCTGATCATTTCAGGGCTGACTGAAAAATTAAAACTAGACAAACCAAGTGTCCTCAGTGGAAATGTGTGTCTCTCTCAGCATTCACTATACTCAGTACCACATGGTCCCTTAGCACCCCTCACAGCTGAGCCCAGCATGCCCTTTGGTTGCAATTACCTGGGTTTGGAATATCTGGGAGAATGGAACAATGTCCCACCTCTTCAGTGCATGGCTGGAGTGATTTCCATGTCCTCCCAAAATCTGTATGGAGGGACAATTTTATATCAAGTTATTTCTGGCTACTGTCTCTGTATTTGAAAATGCCTGCTGTCACTCATTCATGAAATATATAGCATAAGGTACTCGAGTGACAGATGATCTCCTGTGCCCTTCTGCAAACATAAATAAGAACAACTTACAAAGTAAAAAGGAAATGTAGGAGTAAAAAAAAGATGTCCAGCCCATGATCAAGGTACAATTTCAGTCTATTTTTCCTGCTCTTTCACTTGCCGGTCACTTCTTGAAACTTTTTGGCCATCAGCTTTCATTTCTATCACAGAAAAATATGTACAGAGAAAACTCAATGGCTAGGGTGATGCAGTTGGGCAGAGGCTGCCCTTCCTGCTTGCTATTTCTGTCTGGATCCTTTTAAACTTGTGGATGGCTCTGCAAGACTTATTTACACTTATTTACTAGACTCCATCTGACAGAGAACACAGCAGCTTTCCTCCCTTCCTCTCTGTCACCCTGCAGAAGGACTCATGCAGACAGCACGACAGGGCCCACTGAATGGCAGAAAATGTGATGGGAATGGGTGTGAATCCTTGCTGCTGGAGGAACAGAAGAGAAAAAGGAGTAATATATGTTCAGACATTTTCAAGGAGAGCTGTGTGAGAGACCCTCGCAAACTCAAATGAGGATAGTGAAGCTTCACACTAAGCACACACATCACTCTCTTCTGATTTGGGATTTTCCCCACAGTGGAGGGTAGCACATTTTGAGGTGAAACAGACTAGCTATTTTAGCAGCACAGAGCAATGCCAAGAAAACAAATCCAGAAGGTAAGAGAACTTCTGTATGGAAAAGAGATGGCTGGGAAAACAAGTGGGTAGAATACAACTTCTCATTTGGGTGCAGGAATGTCATGAATCCAATAAAGCACACCATATGCTTCAGTGAACTCAAGGATGGGCTGAGCACTAAGGTGCCTCACAGGCATTCTGCTGTAGAAATAAGATAAAGATGGTGAACCCTTGGACAGATCCTAGAGCAGCACTCAAAAACTTTGGGGTTTCTTTTAGAGGAATTCCTCACATGTGACTTCTTTTCCAACCTGAGCAATTCTGTGGATGACTTCATGAACGTGTTAGTCAACATGCTTTTATGCAAGATCGTAGAATCATAGAATCACAGATCCATTAAAGCTGAAAAAGACCTCAAAGATCACCTAGTCCAACCACAACCTACCACCAATATTGCTCACTAAACCATGTTCCTAAGTACTACATCTACCCTCTCCTTAAACACCTCAAAGGACAACGATTCCACCACGTCCCTGGGCATCATGTTTCAATGTGTTGCAACTCCTTCTGAGAAGAAATCCTTCCTAATATCCAACCTGAACCTCCCTGATGCAAATTAAGGCCATTACCTCTCATCCTATCACTGTTACCTGGGAGAAGAGGCCGATCCCTACCTTGCAAACCTCCTTTCAGGCAGTTGTAGAGAGCGAGAATGTCTACCCCAAGCCTCAACTTACCCAGACTAAACCATTCCAATTCCTTCAGTCACTCCTCATATGTTCTTACATTCCACAGCAAAGACCTTATGCTTCTTTTGGCTTTGAGGATAAAATTAAATGGGCACAATCCAAGCAAAACAATAGAGAAAAAGCAATGTGTAACTTCATTATGTTTGTAACAGCTATGAAGATACCCACAGTTCACCACCAGTTTTCCTTACCATAATTTCTCAGGTCTTCTTCTTAATAGGAAAAAATCTCCTGCTACACATATCTCCTGTAAGGACTTTCAGTCTTGTTGTTATTTCAGGTGTAAATCCAGAGAAAATATCACTAAGGCTAAGACAAACCACATGGAGGCTATTAAAGGTCTTCTGAAGAGTTATCCTTTCATTCTAGGATCACTCAAAATTCAGTCCAAGGGTGAAGCAGGTCTGCAGAGCGCACAAGTATGATTTCAGTAGGTACTCTTCCAACATAGGCTATATTGACATACCCCAAAAGTAGCATTTAAACATAGGGAAAGTATTTGGTATATAGATTTCACAGATACAAACCACACCCACAACTTATCTTCAATTAAACAACAAATAGCTACAAAACACAGCAGCCTTTCTGCTACTCAGAAACAGATAGTAATGAAACACCTGAATAAGATTTATGCACACAAATGCACTTAGTGATCCTCACTGGAGTTTATGTTTGCACAGAATAAAGATGACTACCATGCTGCTGATCATGGTCCCAATTTCTGACTGAATATCTCCTTCAGTGATGTAAAAACACAGTAATTCTGTTTCCGGGTTTTTTAATTCTGGGTTTTTTAATTCCACCCCAGAGTTTGGTCAAGCTAAAATTTAAAGCTAGATCTAGATTCTTTGCTGCCCACTTAAAGTAATTTCTCTAGCCAAGTACAGAGCTACCTGTAATCTTGAATATATCAAAAATACTCTTGTGATTTCCTTCTGTTCTCCTCCCTCTTGTTCCTTGATATGCCAGATCACTGGAATTTCAGCCAAAAGTGGTACTTCTCTGTATTTGAAAAACATGATTATTTTATATATTTGGGGAGCTTTGGTGCAGCTTTTGAAATTGCAAATACATTCTTACCTTCATAGTACAGCACCTTTTGAGTCAAAACAGTGGCTGGTGGATTTTGAAACAACTCTGTAACACAGTATGCAACTTCACATCACTCCTACAATACATTGGTGATTTAACCAACACAGAGAATGCTGAAAGGGATTGAAAATCAATCATCTGCACCACTTAGTCACTGCAACAGACCTGGTATGGCTTTTGCCCTTTAACAACAACCAGTGTCCCATGAAGGTTATTCTTTGCATGAGGTACTTCTTCTAGAAGACTTTGTGACAGCAGAATGTGAAGAGTAAAGAACTACCTACGCTCTTCTGATCTGAATCCATTTGGCCAAGCTGTATGAGTTCATGTACATGTTACAAGTCACATTCCTGGGCAGATCTCTGAGGGCAGCAGACAATGGATTAACTTTGAAAATGCCACTGTACAAAATTTTAATAACTAATAAATAATGAAAGATGCACTGGTCAGAGTGATTATGAAGATATAGAAATCACTGCAAAAAAAAAAAAAAAAAAAGAAAGAAAGAAAGGAAGAAAGAAAATGCCCAATTTTTCTGGAAGTATTTATATAGTGAAACCAGCTGCAAAGAGACACGCAAAACAATTTTGCCAGTAATGAATAACATTTATCATATTCACAAATTCACAGAGCCGTTCTACACACCTGAGCCAGCTAACATTGTAGGGGATGGGGCAAGTAACACTAAAGGCCAACATATGGTAGTAAATCTGGTATAGCTGAACACTGTGATAAAGTCACAGTAATAATTTAAAATGCTTCTAGCAGAATTTGGGGCTATGCCTCCCCAGTTGCCCTATAAAGAACATCAAGGTAAGGGGTTAAAAGAATCTTCCAAGTGATCATTTACACACAAAACAATTATAGCAAAAAAAAAATTAAAATAAAAATAAATTAAAAAAAATACTGCTTTAAGGTCAGATTTCATGGAATCACAGAATCATAGAACAGCTTAGGTTGGAAGGGAACTTAAACATAATTCAGTCACAGTCTCCCTGCCGTGGGCTGGTAGCCCTCCGCCAGATCAGGCTGCCCGGGGCTCCATCCAACCTGGCCCTGAGGCCTTGAACATCTCCAGGGATGGGGCATCCACAGTTTCTCTGGACAGCCTGTGCCAGTGACTCACCGCCCTCTGCATAAAGAATTTCTTCCTAATATCTAATGTAAATCTTCCCTCTTACAGTTTAAAGCCATTTCCATAATAAAGTCTCTCTGGAACCTTCTCCAAACTAAACAAGCCCGACTCCCTCAGCCCATCTTCTTAGGAGGCATTCTCCAGCCCTTTGATCATCTTCATGATCCTCTAGATCCATTCCAAAAGCTCCACATCTTTCCTGTGCTCAGGGCCTGAGGACTGGATGCAGTACATTCAGATGGGGCCTCACAAGGGCAGAGCTGAGGGTGACAATCACCTCCTTCTCACTGCTAGCCACCCCTCTTTCCATGTAGACCAGGATACAGCTGGCCTTTCAGGCTGCAAGAGCACAATGCTGGCTCATGTCCGGGACCCATCTAGAGGTCCATCCACCAGGACCCCCAAGTCCTTCTCCACAGGCTGCTCTCAAGGAGTTCCTCTCCCAGTCTGTTCACATACCTGGGATTGCCCCAACCACGCACTTGGCCTTGTTGAACTTTATTAGGTTCACATGGGCCCACTTTTAAAGCCTTTTCAGGTCCTTCTGGATGGCTTCCCTTCCTTCTGCTTTGTCAGCTGCAACTCTCAGCATGGTGTCACCAGCAAACTTTGAGGATATGCTTGAACCCACTATCCATGTAATCAATAAAGATGTTGTAGAGCACTGGCCCCAAGACGGACCCTTGGGGGACATAACTTGTGACCAGTCTCTTCCTGAACATAGGTCTATCAACCACAGCCCTCTGCAACCATCCAACCAATTCTTTATCTACCAAATAGTCCAGCTTTCAAATCCGTATCTCTGCAATTTAGAGGTAAGGATGTGGTGTGGGGCCATGTCAAGGGCCTTGCATGAGTCCAGGTAGATGACATCAGTTGCCCATTGATGCAGTTACTCCTTCACAGAAGGTCACCAGATGAGTCAGACATGATCTACTCTTGGTGAAGACGTGCTGGCTGTCTCACATCATCTCATCTGCTGATTCTAAAAATTAGGTATCGATTGTAAGGTAGATCCCTACAACAGTCAGAACGGGACAGATGGTCGCTTCCAGACACTGCTTCTCAGAACAGAGGTGGTCCATCTCTGTGAGAGTCTTACTCCTTGTGCTGATTATGCAGGAACCATAACCTACGTGAACAAGACTAAGTTTGAAAAGGACAGAGTATTTCAATTAGAAGACCACAGAAGTGAAAACTGATGTTTCAATTTTTATTTTACCAAATATTTTCACTAGAACTCTGCCTTGCTCATGCAACCCTCAAAGACACGTGAGGAAATAATTAAGACATTTCTTTTTCATGGTAAAATATGGAACAATAAGTGGCTTTTAAGATTGATTAGGGGTTGAAGCAAAGAGCAAGTCTGGGGTAGATTTCACATAGCTATGTCTTCAGGATAATACGAAGAAATTGAAGTTGGGTGTTTTACAGGGAAATCACATGCCAAACTGGGAAAAATAAGGCCTGTGCATGGCTTCTTTCCCTGAGGTGAGTCTGAATCATTTTGTACTCTTCCTCCTTCCTGTTGTCAAGAAGAACTGGGCTGAAATCAGTTTTCAGTGGATGATTATAGTTAAAGTGAAAATATAACTGAAAGCCAAAAGTAAAATACTAATATATGTTGAAATAAATGTGCTTCTGAATCACCTAAAGAGTCTGGAGAACCACTTTCGTCTGCCCCAAAGCATCACCAGTGAGTTATGGGACAACAAATGAAGCCAGAAATCAATCAAGAGGTGCCAGGCTGAAATGCAAATAGAATCATGAATAATCTGTATAGGATGGAGAGGACAAGACAAAGTGGCTTTTTAAGAATACAGGTGGAAATCCATTCCCCAGAAAGAGACCACATATTGCAAATGAACAAGTAAGTCTACCCTCTGCCCAGCTGGCTTTCTCTCTTTCTCTCTCTCTCTTTTTTTTTTTTTTTTTTTTTTTGAGTTTCCAAACTTATTTCTGTTGGGGAGAGGCTATGTTAGTTCACTAGCTGCCTGCCCACATGGCTGAATGCCTGCTTACTTGCCTTCTCCTCCCACTCTTGGGATGGCTCTTGCTGTCCAGCTGCCTGCCTGCAGGCAAAACTATAAGGTCATGGGGGCTGATTAGCAAGGACCATCACTTTAGTTCTTCCTGACAGACAAATCACAGTTTTGGTGCAAAAAAAAACCCATAAGAAATAGTCCCATAAAAATATCAACGTTGCAAAAAAAACAACACAAACTTTTTCACTTAGAAAACCATATCATCTAAGTTTTTTCCCACATTGTGATGACTACATGAATTGATTGCTCCTGTGGACAGAGATGATTGCAAGACTTGCTGAGATGGGATTTAGAGACAGGTTATGCAGGATCTGAACAGAGGCATCAGTGTGACTGTACATTCAGTCCTACTGTCAGTGGTGTCTAGTGTGTATTCCTACTTTTTGGCACATCTTATGAGAATATTTATATTTAAAGATTCCCATTCTGTGGTCTTGATTCTGTGTGATCCACAGGATCATAGTAAGAATTCTGTATTATATCCATGGAAATACAGTGAGAAGGAAGTATATCTCATAAGTATTGATGCTCTGATGGTAAGCTATGTAGTGCTGCTAAAGCAATATTAGTACGTGGCACAGACCTGCTGATTTGAAAAGTGACCATGCAGTAAACAATGAAAAGTCTCTCATTCTACCTTCTCAATCCTATGCAGTGATAAAATGAGTTCCCTTGAAGGATTTGATATTTTGCTAGTGGATGTGGTGATATCTAAAATCATAGAAAGAAGATGCTGTTGAAGGTGAATGTTCCTCAGATGCCACCTATGTCTTTACGTTCCTTGTATTCTCAGAATCATATAGAATCATAGAATCATGGTTGGAAAAGACCTCTAAGATCATCAAGTCCAACCACCAACCCATCACCACCAGTCCCACTAAATCATAGCCCTCAGTTCTACATCTCCACATTTCTTGAATATCTCCAAGGATTGTGACTTCACCACTTCTCTGTGTAACCTGTTCCAATGCCTTACCACTCCTGTGACACTCCTCTCCCTGTCTGTAGGTGAAACATTCATATAAAGCAGTGAAGAGAGAGATCAGTTTCTACTGATCTGAAGAACTAACTGGGAGCAACAAAACCAACCAAAAATTTGTAGTGCTCACTTCAAAATGTGAGACAACTTTGGTTCCTTTGAAAGCTAACCAGATGATTCTCATATCTGGGAATTTTCCTACAGGTTGTGGCCAAAAGAAATCTGAAGTGAGGAGGAAGGCACCTAAAATAAACTTATACTTTGAAAGTTCACTGTGCACAAGATCTGAAAGGGTGAAGATACCTACGACAGAGAGGCTCAGCTTGAAGCCTTTCTGGAGACTGATGGAAGAAATCTTTTTTAACATATGAGAAAAGTACTTGGATTTGATCAGTAGCAACTTAGAAATCTTCAAACTGAATCAAACTCTTGCTGTCTTCCTGATTTTTAACTCCTCCTCCCCTTCCTGACTCCCACGAGAAGCCCACCAGTGGAAAACAAGGGGGAGCACTGTTGCTGGTGTAACTTATCTTTACTCCGTGGACATGGGGAAAAGCTGACCTGAATTGCCCTCATGAGATTGAGTCACACAAACATGAAGTGGAGGCAAAGGCTCAGGCAGTCTGCTACAATTTACACCCTGAGAGGAAGGAAAAGGCTTGACGAAGGGGATGAGAGGTTATTACTACTCACAGCTTTCTGTACACTCCTGCCAGATACATCTATTTCTTCACCTCACTGAACTGCATCATTTAGAAACCCTTCAATTCAGAGGTCTTTTATTCCATACGGGATGTAATTTAGCATTTGACTTCCATTAACTTCAAGGGAAGTACACAAATTGTGCTAGCAGAGATCTGGCCTTCAATAGTCCATTAAACCCAGTAACCCAGGTAGGAAACTACTCTGTACATCAGCCTGCCTTGACTACACTCCTTCCTCTCTACCCTTCTTTAACACACCATCATCTCCACATTACTAGAGTTGTGCTGGACTTAAGATGTTATGGCAAAGAATTAGTATTCAGCTCTTCATCTGAAAAGTAAGATTTGTTTCCTATTATGCTTTTCTTTCCTTTGAAGGTCCAATACATCGCTGCCATCCTGGGTGGCTGCCACTGAACTAGAGATGAAACATAAACAATTAGGGAATGGGATAAGCAAGGGAAAACTAGCCAACCTGCAGAGGATCAGAGAGATCATTTCTCACACAAGCATCTATGGAAATGAGGAGTAATGAGCTGAACCCTCCTCACCAGCTTTTCATAATACAAAGCATTGGGCAGCCAGTCAGGTGGAGAAACAAAAACAAACTCCTTCTTTCTTCTTTTCCTTTATTTTTAGCCAGAAAGTACATTCAGTTCAGGAAGAGGAAATCTGTCATGTTGGTTAGATTCTCCTTACCCCAGCAACACTCTCAAAAGGACAGCTACTCCAAATGGGTCACTTTTTCCATCAACCACAGGGTGAGCACAGCAGTATCTGAATAACAGCATGGGGCAAAAGCCATATAGTACAAGGATGAGGCGAAACCTTGCACAGAAATGAAGCTGTGAGAGAAATGAAAGAAGTTGGCTGTAATTTTCTAGGAGTCTGCAGTCACAGTCAGAGCAATAAGGCCATGAGTCCACAACTCTGTGCTGTGTCTCTGTTGTATTTGTAACACTGGTCACATCTGTGCAATAAGATAGTTCAGATTAGGCTCACGTTTATCTTCAGTCAGTCAGTGAGGGTGGCAGAGGGGTTAGGTCAGAAACCTAACCAGTCTGCAGAGGAGTATACCCACGCAATGGCTACCACTGCACAGGAGATATTTTGATCTGTGTCATGATAGCAGAGGAAAGTATATTCTTATTCCCTGGCTTATCGTATATTAACTGACTCAGCTGATCTCAGGCTTCCTCTATAGTTGGTGGTGAAGCACCGTAGGTGGGATTCATTTCATCTGTGTTCAGGTGCCTATCACCACCCAGATGTCTACCTCTACACAAGTGGTCTGGCTTCCTATAATAGCATAGAACAAATCAATAGTCAGTAGAGTTAATGCCACAGGTAGATGCACGCTAGGGTAGATGCTTACCTATAGCTGGATAAACCTGAACTTGTCTCAATAAAGAGAACCTGGGCTGACTTGCCCTGCTCAGGTGGAGACAGCTATAGCGCAGATACCTTTCCTAGGTCAGATGAGGGTCATTTGGAGGTGTCCACTCTGAGCCAACTATATCTCTCTGAAGAAGACTTAGCTCTCTCCAGTGACTCCAAAGAAGACTCTGGGTGATCAACTAGCTCTATGCAAGTAGAAGGTAACAAGCCTAACAACACGTAACTGAAGCACGTTTCCTATTTTGAACACAACTGCACATCAGTTTAAGACCAGAGCTCAGCCCTCTGACATCTGATCTAACACAGTGAATTTACTCCTCTCATGTGGAAATTGCGGTGCTACCTGAACTCTTGGGTGTCTGCCACAGAGTCTTAAAAGCTTCCAGACCTACCAAATTGACAGAGGAGAGTTCTTTTCTCGAAACAATGCGTAATTTCTCCAACAGGACATACTCTTTATTTCAGCATGACTCGACCATTCGTAACCCAACTGGATAAAAGGTAGGCAATTATAATCACAGAATCACAGAATGGCCCGGGTTGGAAGGGACCTCAAGCATCATGAATCTCCAACCTCTCCACCACAGGCAGGGCTACCAATCTCCCCATTTAATACTAGACCAGGCTGCCCACAGTCCCATCCAACTTGGCCTTGAATACCTCCAGGGACGAGATATCCACAACCTCTCTGGGCAGCCTGTTCCAGCAACTCACCACTCTCATAGTAAAGAACTTCCCCCTGATGTCCAACCTAAATCTTCCCTCCCTCAGCTTAAAACCATTTCTCCTTGTCCTGCTGTTATCTACCCTTTCAAAGAGTTGACTCCCCTCCTGTTTATAGGCTCCCTTTAGGTACTGAGTACAAAACTAAAGCCTGTGAAATTTGAAGTCAAATATAAATCTCAAGCTATCCTGGGACTAGATCTCCTGAATTTGAAAGGATGCTATAAATGTGCAGACTTTATTTACAAGAAATTCACAGTAATGTCCAGCGAGCAACATGTGGATTCATGCTCACAAGCCGCCTGGCAGATACTTACGCACCTCCCACAAAAACTCTCTAATTAAATGTTAATTAAATGCAACACATTAGGCTTAGCAGACACTCTGCTGCTGAGTTATATACATAGAGTGCAGACGTTCTAATGAAATACTTGACTTTGATTTACGAACATGAATGCAGTTAGAACGGAGTTGCGCACTGGTATCTAATTTTGCGCAAAACAAAGGAGGCCGCCGTGTCTCTGCTAATGGCTCCAGCTTTTTAATGAATACTTCCCGTGATGATGTAATTACACAGTAACTTACAGGCAGGAAAGCGACACGCGCAGAGAAATGCCTTGCATGAAGGGAACCTCCTCTCCTGGCAGTGGAAAAAAGATTCTGTAAGCTCTCCAGCAGCAAACACCCTTCATCCACTGCCGCAATCTCGTTTCAGTTCCCATTGCTTTTGCTGCCATCACAAGACCTATACTTGATCTAAAGAGAAAGAAACAGTTGCGATGACTTGCATTATGTCATACCAGTTACAGTCAAGATGATGAAGAGCCACAGGTAAAAATCATCAAGTGAAAATTAGAGGTGTCATACTTCAAGAATGAACCCATTTATGCAGATGACTCCTGATAGAGCTTCTCAATGCCATATTCACTCATTACACACACAAAATCATTAACACATCATTAACCTTTATTCATCTTGAAAGTAAGGGAATACACCTAATTCTGGCCCACGAGTAGAGTAATTCAGAGATTGTCTACTCTGTTTTTTCCAAAGTTTGACCCCCTTAGACTTCTAGCGCAGAAGATTATCATAAAAGAAACTCTGAAGTACATCTCAGGCATTATGTAGCCTGGTGTATGGAACAATTCTGAAACTCTACAGCATGTATTATACTATTCATCTCCTTATGGTCTTTTCTATGGAATTTTATTTTAGGGTCTGGAAAGAAAGATAGATCCTGTAGTGCTATGTCTTACAACTCCTAAATGATAATCTTGCATAGAATATGCAACCTTGTGGTATCCACTATCACAACAAAATATATCAACAGAACAACAGACTTTTTTACACATTTCCCATAAAAATCCCTCCAAAACTCTGAGGCTAATGTCAGGTATACATTTGCCAGGGCCACTCCAGGTTCTCTCCAAGGACTGTTCCTATTCCTGTGCAATGAACCACACAACAAAAATGCCCCATGCTAAATCTGTGAGGCTTCTGACACAGGAATAACAAGCCCAGGTAGAGTTTGTGCTGCTGCACTGCTGTCAGAATCTGCACTGGCACATTTAATCTTAGCTCAGGTGTCTTCTCCTTCCACTATGGCAGTTCACTTTTTCAAGCATAAATCTTTTTCTCTCTAAAAATATACAGCTTATTTCTCACGATGGAGAAGAGGACTGTTCTCCAAGCAAGCCCTACCAGAAAAATGTGAAAATAGCTGAAGTTGTAGGAGGCTGAAGTCACTCATGTTGTCATGGTACTTTGAGAGCCTGAGGATGGAAGACGTGGCTGAAACGCACATTACTGTCTCAGGGACCAAGAGGAGAGATCAGATGAAATAATGATAAGGAGAGGCAAAATAAATGAGTTTCTTGCCTCCCTGAGGGTAGGCTGTGCTTATTTTATGAATGTGAGAACCTATTCTTGGCCTTACACAGGCATCTGTGAAAAATGTGTCACTGCTGCATCTCTCTATGTGTATCCTGTCAAAAAGAGTGAGCGGGGGGAAATTTAGTACACCTGACACATTCTGCAGGAAGGCTTGTGGATCCAACCATGTCTTTCTGGAGGGCTCTATGTACACTGTGGATAACTAAAGAGCCAGCAAGGTCAGAGACTGCCTTGGATTTAGTCCTAGAAAACCATCCAGGCGCACTAAATAAAACAGAAGCCAGTAAGCATCTAGGGGGAAGTGATCTTAATGTATTCAGATCAGAGATGTCACCAGCAGAAGGCTCAAGCAGCAATGCTTGGAACATAAGATCACAGGAAGCTTTACCTTAAATAGAGGTCCTTACCTGTGAGTTAAAAATACAGGTAATGAAAATATGCAATTTTTCCAGTCATTCCATATTGCTGAGTAGGAAAGAGTCTTCCTTAGGAAATCTCTTGAAGATGTTGTCATAAGAAGGTAGGAAAATACTAACTGATAAATACTGTAACAACTTCTTCATGGACATACAGAAAGCTTATTAATTAGCATGGAGCTGTGAGTCAACAGCTCACAAGTTTTGCCCAGCCAGCAAGAGATCAATCCACTCTATACCAATAAAGATAAGCTAGTATTTGTATGGTAGCAGGAGACCTGTTGTAGACTTCTCCTCCAGAATGAGAGGATTCACATCAACTAGTGCCTATACCTCTGCACTATAAACAAATGGCTGTAAACATAATACCTGTAAACAACCCACTTTCCTTTTGTCAAGACTGGAGACAATTTGAAAGATTTGCAGTGTTCGTGGAAAACATTCCCAAGTTTTGGCTCCAGAAGAAGCATAGTACCTTGGGGGTTCCTGTCTCTAAAGACACCTTTATTGACTATAGTCATCCAGGAGCAGAACATAGCACTGAATTCAGTTCATGAGCTTCATAGGCCAGTTAACATATTAAGCTGGTAATTTAGATAATTGAGAAAGCTCTTATCTCCAGCTGCCCGTTGTGGGTTTACCTCTTCCCCAGCCACAGATAATAAAAAGGCTGAATGAAGGTGAAATAGTGTTTAATAACTGTAACTATTCCAAAGTCACACCTTTTTCAAACTGTTCCTTGATTTTTGTGACTTAAGGACTGAATATTAAACAATTGCATGAGTTAAGGTCACTTTTTTTCCCACTTGAAATGAATAATTCTTCTTTCCTTCTCTAAAGAGAGTGACTTCCTTTAACTTCCATTCCTCCCTCACCCCTCTCATGTTCAATCACAACATGCTTACATCAGATTTTCCTTATGTAGATTTCCAGATAGGAAAACCAGAATCAGTATTTTAAAAAGTCAATTGGTCCACCTACTGCTCAGACTAATCTACTGTTAAGACAGGAAGAACTGAAAGAAGCAATAAAGGGTCATACCAGCTAAATTAACCCCAGTGATATCTAAATGCTAAACCGAAGGATGAAAATAAAGCTGCTCATCTACCTTGTGTGAGAGACAGTGAGAAATTAAATAGAAAGCTATAAAAGATCCTGCATAAGAAAAGAATCACCCACGATGAACTAGCAGATCCACTAACAAATCAGTGGACACCCAAGACTTCAGACTAGATACTAGGAAGTTATTCTCAATTTCACAACAACAGTAGGAAGTCAGATTTACAGATGCTGTGTCCAAGGGTGATGAATAGAGGATAAGGCTACCAATACTGTTATGAAAGTACAAAGGAATGTTTTCTCTCTAGTATTATACAGTGTATGATACAGTGATCCTCCTCTAAACTGCGAAAAGGAATTCATCAATTATCAAGTTCAAAACACTCTATAAAGAGAAAGTCACTGATTCCATCAACATGGGAAATGCTGAAACCTGGACTCCTGTGAAACCAGATCTCATGATGCATTAAATGTTTGTGGTAAAACTGTAGTTTGAAGTTTTTGATGTCAGAAGCAGAAAGAGAAGGACAGTTTCTGAATGTCCAGTTTGTGGAAAAAGATTTAACTGGAATTTGTGCACTGTTAGACCCCAGATTGGAGCAGGATAAAAAACATAGTCCATTGGAACCTAGCACATCCCCTAGCCTTTCCAGAAGCGGGACCCCTTATTACGCTGTTCTTTACTTGAAAGTTCATCCACTAAACTTCTATCAGATTTGTCTTTGATTGGAAAATGAACACAAAAGTCACAAGAAAGGAACAACTAAAGTCTGCACCTTTAAGTGACTAAGTCTAGCTATGCAGAACCCATCATAGAATCATAGAATGGCCTGGGTTGAAAGGGACCACAATGATCATCTAGTTTCAATCCCCCTGCTATGTGCAGAGTCACCAACCACCAGACCAGGCTGCCCAGAGCCACATCCAGCCTGGCCTTGAATGCCTCCAGGGATGAGGCATCCACAACCTCCTTGGGCAACCTGTTCCAGTGTGTCACCACTCACCTTGTAAAAACCTTCCTTCTAATATCTAACCTAAACCTCCCCTGTCTCAGTTTAAAACCATTCCCCCTTGTCCTATCACTGTCCACCCTTGTAAACAGCTGTTTCCCCTTCTGTTTATATGCTCCTTTCAAATATTGGAAGGCCACAATGAGGTCTCTGTGGAGTCTTCTCTTCTCCAAGCCAAACAAACCCAGTTCCCTCAACCTTTCTTCATTGGAGAGGTGCTCTAGCCCTCTGATCATCTTAGTGGCCCTCCTCTGGTTCCAGTCCAAGAGCTGGGGGCTCCTGTACTGGAGGCCCCAGGCCTGGACGCAGTACTCCAGATGGGGCCTCATAAAAGCCGAGTAGAGGGGCACAATCACCTCCCTCTCCCTGCTGGCCACCCCTTTTTTAATGCAGCCCAGAACACAGTTGGCCTTCTGGGCTGCAAGCTCACACTGCTGGCTCATGTTCAGCTTCTTGTCCACCAGGACCCCCAAGTCCTTCTCTGTGGGGCTGCTCTCAAGGAGATGTTCCCCCAGTTTGTATAAATACCTGGGATTGCCCCGACCTAAGTTCAGCAGTCTGCACTTGGCCTTATTGAACCTCATTAGGTTTTCATGGGCCCACTTCTCCAGCCTGTCCAGGTCCCTCTGGATGGCTTCCCTTCCTTCCAGTGTATCGACTGCACTGCTCAGCTTGGTGTCATCTGCAAACTTGCTGAGGGTGCACTCGATACCATCGTCTATGTCATTGATAAAGATGTTGAAGAGCACCGGTCCCAAGACCGACCCCTGAGGAACACTGCTTGTGACCGGCCTCCACCCTGACACAGACCCATTGATCACAACCCTTTGGCTGTGTCCAGCCATCCAATTCCTAATCCATTGAACAGTCCATCTTTCAAATCCATACCTCCCCAATTTAGGGAAGGAAAGTGAGAAGGAAAATGGCTGCACTGATTTCCAGAAAAGGGACAGGGTGAAGTTTACTGTGCGTAACAGGAAAGTCTGTGTTAGGTTGCTCTGTGATGTGGTTTGCTAACACTGGGCAACGGATTTTGTCAGCCTTTCTCTGTCATGAAAGTGTATGGAATGAAATTCACACTGGGGAAATAAAATAAGTTCCTAAGAATCATGAGAGAGAAGAAAAAAATTCTGGGATGGAAATAGTTTCATACACAGCATAACTATTTAAACAATAAAAATAAAAATCACAAAGAAGACATGTAATGACAAGAAAGACATGGGAATTTCTGTGGGTGTTAACATTTTCTTTTTTTTTTCCCTTTTAAGGGAGTAACTGGTGGCCAGCTCTAACAATAGCACAATGAATCTTTCATGCTGCCCACAATCAATTATGTCCAGGAGCTGGGTGTGGTGTGACCAATTTAATAATAGTGGTGTCAGATAGCTGCAGACAACCTGTGATTAGGCTTTACTTCATCACACCTACCTAAGAAGTGGGCATCCACTATGCTAGTTGGTCTTGGCTCCTTCCTTGCTCAGCAGAACAAGATCAGCACCTATAGATGTGATTCATCTTCCTCGCCCCCAACTTCTGATCCCACCTATCTTTTTGATGAGATGAATCACTCTCTGGAGATATCATTCAACCTCTAATAAATATTGAGGGAGCGCTACATGGCTGTCGAAACAAATGGTATAACTCCTATTTAGCTAAATAAATCCAGCCAACATGATAATTTGGGTGCCATGATGACCTCTCTACATCTGGGGAATACGTTTTATGAATTCATGAGATGAGGACTGCTTCATCATCATAATTCTCCAGATGACAGAAGCATCTTCCATCTCTGGTATATGGCTCAGATTCCTTGATATTGCTAAGATATCATTTAGAGCTATAAAAAGGCAAAGGCTTTTGATGTATTAGAAAGTGAAAGCCAATGGATTGCTTGTTTTTCCAGTGGTCATTGGTGTGTGCTACATGGCTATCAAGTTTTGGGGTATGAAAGGAGCCACAGAAAGCTTCAGAGACTCTTCTTTGCTGCAGATTGCACTTACAGCTGCAAGAGTAACTTTCATGAAAATGATCTTGAAGAAAATATTAATAATTTGACAATTTGCATACACTGCTGAGCATGCTGTCAGTTCAAACGAGATTTTGTCCAGAGCTCTTTGTCAGCAAACAGAGTTATGGAACAAACTCTGCAATGAACTCTGACATTAAAAATCACAACCTGATGCTTGAAAATGTTGTCAACAATTTGGCTTCTATGCGAGATGTTTTGAATGCCAGATTGGAATGAGTGGCACTGGGACTTGGGCACTATAAATACACCACTTGGTATCCAGAGCTTAATTTCACTCTATATTAGCCTTTCTTCTCTTAATGATAATGATTCCTTGTGTGCTGCAGCATTTCCTAAACATTAGGCAAGAAGATTTCCTGATTTTGAGAATCTGAACATGACAAATGCATTCCAGTTGTGCTTCCCTTAAAACCCGCTAAAATCCAAAGTTGTTTTAAGATCTGGAAGTACAAAAACAGTGCAAAACACCAAACCAGACTTGTCCATACCATTTAGGTATTTAACTGTGTGTTATCTCTCCCTGCAATGATAATTCCTTCCAGGTGATTGAGAAACTTTTGAAAATGCTATCAAAAGTAATGACAAAAAAAAAAAAAAAAGGAAGAAAAAAAGAACAACCTTGTAGTCATAATTTTCTTCTCCCTTCCTAGTATAACTTTCCCTCTGGTGATTACATTTATTGTGGGCATAGAAAGGACAATCTAAAATATGAAATATGTGCTTTGTATGCTAGAAGGGCTAATTTCCCAAAGCTGAGAAAAATTTTGAGAGAAATTGACATAAGTGTAGAGAGGAAATTGTGAATAAAAATTGAGAGTCTTTTTGGAATAACTTATTAGATGGCCAAAAGCCAAGCATCCGCAATCAAGGCAGAGGATAACTCTGACTAAAAAGCTATTATGGTTTTCTGACAAAGTGAAAACATCAAGTAGAAATATCTATATATAGGTGTGTTATCTTCATGTCTGTGTGAATTTATTATGTCTAATTTCTTCCATACCTCTTCTGTGTATACGTGCATTTTTCATGCATATGAAAAAGTATACGTTTATGTACACTTTTTAATGCATTTAATGTATTTCTTTTATTATGACTCTTGGAACACAGAAGGCAAGCATAAACAGGTGATTAAAGTTTTAAGAAATAAAAGGTAAGGTAGAGAAATCCCATGCTGGCAGGACTTCAGGATTGTGGAAAGATTATTATTTTTTTTAAATCTTACAATAAGATTACAACAAAGAATGGTAAAAGCCAAGAATCTGACCATCTCTGTATAATATCATTATAGAAGAAGGAGAAGCACTGAACAAACAATTCTGTTTTATATTAGGAAATGCAGTAACCTTGTAACGAAGACAAAGCACTGCACACTTCCCTGGTAACTGAAGGGAATGGTGAATAGGCATTTTTAAATCACCAAGTCTGGTTATGGGTATCCAAATCCAAAAGACAGTTTTTGAGATTTCCAGTCTTGGAAGTCAGTGTTAAGTTTTAATACAACTTTGAATCAGACATGTTTCAGAATGCTCAGTAAGAGTTGCTGCTACTCTCATGATGTAAAAAGACAACCCTAAATCTATGCTCTTCATAGCCTGACACAAGTCCCAAACAAAGCATTAATTGGTAAGTAATGGAACAGGCATGTAACTTACAGAAATTAACATGGCTTTGATGGAAAGATGCACTGCAAATAACTCAGTCTAATTTTACTCTTTCAGGGTATTTGCTAGCAGAAATTTGGAAGGAATTACAAACATTTTAAAAGAATTTGACTTAGTCATCACAAAACCACAAAATCATTGAGTTTGGAAGGAACTTCCCAAGATCATCTAGTCCTACCACCCACTCAAGTAGAGTAAGCAGAGCTAAAGTAGGTTATCCAGGATCATCTCCCATCAGGTTTTGAATATCTCCGTTGATGAAGATGTCATTGATGTCAATCATACAAAGCTGAGAGGAGTGGCTGACATACCAGAATGGCTGTGCTACCATTCAACAAGACCTGGAGAGACTGAGAGTTGGGCAGATAGGAATCTTAGGAAGTTCAACAAAGACAAGTATAGAGTCCTACCCCTAGGGAGGTATAACTGCATGTATCTGTACAGGTTAGGGTCTGACCTGCTGTAAAGGACCTCTGTGGAGAAGGACCTGGGTGTCTGGAGGATCAGCCATGAGCCAATAGTGTGCCCTTGAGGCCAAGAAGACCAATGGTATTCTGAGATGCATTAAAAAGAACATGACCAGCAGCCAATAGAAGTGAACCTTCCCCTCTACTCTGTTCTGCTGAGGTCACGTCTGGAGCACTGTGTCCAGTTCTGGGCTTCCCAGTGCAAGACATACAGGGAACTGCTGAGGAGAGTCCAGTGGAGGGTTACAAAGATGATGACAAATTTGGAGCATCTCTTTGAGGAAAAGCTGATAGACCTAGGACTCTTCAGCATGAAGAGGAGAAGACTGAGAGGAGATCTTATCAATGCTTATAAATATCTGAAGGGTTAGAGTCAAGTAGATGGAACTAAGCTCTTTTTAGAGGTGCTCAGTGACTGAACAAAGGGAAACGGGTACAAATTGGAACACAGGAAGTTCCATACAGATACAAGGAAGAATTTCTTTACTTTGAGGATAATGGAGTACTGGAACAGGCTACCCAGAGAGTTCATTGAGTCTTCTTTTCTGCAAAAATTCAAAAGCTGCCTGGATGCTTTTCTGTGTAACCCACTCTGGGTTATCTGCTTTAGCAGGGGGTTGGACTAGGTGATCTCCAGAGATCCCTTTCAACCCCTGTGATTCTGTGATTCAAGGGATGGCAGGCATTCATATCAAAACCAGACCCAAATAACATCAGGACCATGTTAAATAGATTATAATATTGTTGACTGACTGAGAGTGGGAATCATTGATAAATGTGCTTCTAACAAGATTATGCAAGGATCATCCTCAGGACTGAACTCAGCCTGTCTTTTCATCAGCAGTCTGAAAATAAATATAAAATTAATTATGATCAAATATACAGTCAACATTAAGCTGGAAAACAGTGACAGGCACTGGGGCAAAGGCTCTCTTATACAGCAGCCTGGACCAGGTGCTCAGCTGTGCCCATTCCAGCAAAATGCAGCTGCATCCAATCAAATGCCAAAAACAAGGAGCACAGGCCATGCTTCCAGAGCAGGAGATGGTTTTCTAGTTCACAGGGGTTCCGAGAACAATTTAGGGAAATTAGTGGCATTCAGCCATGACCTCCCAACATAATTTTGTGGAAAGAAAAGCCTTTGGCTGGGTGGACAAGGGAAAAGTGAGTGGGAGAGGAAAACAATGATAGGTTTGCAGATCGAGTTGGTTGGACTGATATTGCTGGATTTGCAACACTTTGTTCTCCATCCTTTTCAAAAGGGCATCAGAGGTTCTGAAAAGTACTGAACTGTAAATTAAGATACAGAATAAGATTTTTTATTAAATGAGACACAAAGAGATCACACTGTTTGTGCAAAAGATACGGTGACTAGGTTATGGCCTGCATCAGAAGAAATTGTGGGTGCTCATAGTTCTTTAGCAGAAAAAGGTAAAACAAATACAGAAAGCTGAAAGCTGAAGGCAAAGAAATCCAAATTAGGGGAAAAGCACATATTATTAATAGTGATTAATCACTGAAACAAACTATCCAGGGAAAAGGCATAATTTCATCTCCTGATGTTCTCAGAGCAAATGAATTTGCTTTGTCAGACAAGGTGCCTTCCGTAAACATATACTATTCATCTTGTTACAGGACAAACCAGTAAAATTTAATAAAACGTCTTAAAAAATGACCTACAGGCCTTCATTCTCTTATTCTTTCTTACAAAGTTTGTCTAAGTGCATGAGTCGTTACCTAATTAGTTATATTCCGTCATTACAGAGATAATGAGAACATTCTAGTTATAATGAGAATCAAGAAACATTTGTACAAGACACCTCCAAACAAGCACAGATATTGTCCAGGAAAAAAAAAAGTTATTAATTGACAACTGGAGGAAAAATGAGGCATATGGAAAAGAAATAAAATTGTATTTCTATATTTTATGGATTTTTACTGTCATTTTGTTTCAGGAAGTTTGTCTTGACTTGGACCTCTTTGATGGTATGCATACTTCCTCACCTATTTTTTGCTTACAACCCTTTTAAAAATGTGATATTCACTCAAGTGTAATTAAGATCTCTCCAGCTTGCACAGAAGTGAAATGCAGTGCTTAATTGTTTTTAGAGTGAGCGCTCAAAATTGCTGTGAAGCACTTCTTTGAAGATGTTCCAAATGGTCACCCGAAGTCAGTGGCTATAATCAGATGCCGAGGTGAAGACAGTCATATATTGCTACTTCTGATAGAAGCACAATTATTAAGGGCTGTCATACAATGTCAGTGCATGAGTTGGTTTATGTGAACATGATACCAGAGAAAATTATATAAAGCTGGATTTATAGCATCATTAGTATTATTAAGGCATTATTAAAGAATGCCAAAATTAGCATTTTATGCTTCTTTCTTCTCTAACTAGATATTCTCCACTCAGAACGTTGCTTTGTAACAATATATAATGCTAAGGCTGGCAGGCTGGGAACAGAATGATTCTGGGTGTTGGAGCATTAATTACAAGAAACAGAGTTCTTATTTATTCTATTCTCATTCATCAACGCTGTTGAAGTGTTTCCTTCCTCATTTGGTTCCTGCTGTTTACCTGAATTTCTTTGTGTTGTTAGTCAGGCATCCGGAATTTCTAGGCAGTCTCCCACTTAAATGCTAGCCAGGCCTGGGATGGGTTCGTTTCCAAGAACAGATGAAAGCATCTCAGTTATTCCAAAATGGGCATAGGCCAAAACATTCAATACTCACAAACAACTGCTCATGAAATGTCTGCAAACCAAGAGTTACTGGCAGGCAGCATATGGCAAATATGTTGCTCTTCAGAAAACTGTGATCACTTTGTGGGCCACTTTTAAGTAGATAAACAGACCAAATGCTTTGTTGTGAATTAAATACGCCATTTCTATAAGTCACAAGATGTGTTTCAGTGTAAAATCAGCATCTTCCCCTCTGGTTCATAATGATTAGTTACCAAGCTGGATATGAGGAGAGCTTGGACAGGCATTTCCAGCTACCTAGTTTTTAAACCCTGCCAAGATAAATCAGATTATGCCCAGATATCAAACTGTGCCTAATAAGCATCAGTGCTGACAATGAGCACCTGTATTTTTCACTGTTATTTCTCAGCGCTTCACCAAAGATTGATCATGAAGAATAATTATTTTGAATGAGCATAAAACTGGCTGTAGCAATTTCTCTAGCAACTGCCAGACGTCACAACACCACTGATATCAAGTCAGACGAGTTCCAAATGTGTTAAATACAGATCTGGACTGATATCACCCTTTTCCCTGCTATTAAGGTATTCTCATTCTTATTTATTGACTCCAAAATGAAGACTCCAAAAGCTTTTTGCCCCTTTTTCCACTGTCAGCTTTACATCATCTCAGTAAGATTTTGGTACATTTATTCTAGGTTTTCACACTTATTTTCACTTCAGACCAACTTTTAGCCCTAAACTCATCAATTCAGTGAAGTGTCTTCCTGTTCAGGGGCGTGGAAAGACATCACATATGCTTCAGGGTCCTGTCAACGTCTTCATGTAGTTGTATCTCTATAACAAAACAAGTACTCAGAAATGTCTTAGAGGGGTTTGAGCTTAGTCAAAAGCTTGCATTCTAGATCCATAAAAAGATTAATTGAATGAGAACAGATTTCCTGAAAAGCACAAAGGCCATAAGAATACCTGCAATAATTAGAAAGCTGGGGAAAGAAAGACATGGGGGCTTGTACATCCAATAGCCCATTCTGATTAATTCTGCTCTCTAAAAAAGGTAGCAACACATTGTCCAGAGAACTCCCCACCATTTCAGTCCGTATCTCAACAAAAACTTTTCACTACCTGGATGTAGAGGTACAAAACAGAGCATATTTTGAAAGGACTGCACTATCACCAGTGGGCATGGAACTGGCTCCCTAGGACAGCGATCACAGCCCCAGGCTGCTGGAGATCAAGGAGCATTTGCACAGTGAATTTTGGGTAGTCCTATGTTGAGCCAGGAGCTGGATTCAGTGATCCTTGTGGGTCAATTTCAACTCAGGATATTCTCTTGAAACTCTTCTCTCAGACATTCATTCTCTACTCGAACAGCAGATTGATTGATGATGGGGTGTTCATCCAGTCTGGAACATGAACCTTCTCTTCATGCTTACATAGTCTGATTTTAATTTCTCTTCTTCCCTGGTGTGTTCCTTTCCCTGCCCAGCTCTGTGAGTTCACTGGATTTCACGAGTTATGCTAAGCAACCCTTCAAGTCTGTGTTAATCCATCATTTGGACTCCAGTGGATGGATAAAGGTGTGCTCCCCTCCCTGTTCCCCACAGTCTCCAGCATTCCAAAATAACTGAGTGGCAGGTAGGGATAGACCTGCTGTACAGAGGTGAGGAGGCACTACTTGTTAGAATAGAAAAGAAAAAAGGATGCTCATTTTTCTCCCACATCTGGGAAGTGAGTGTCCTCTTTACTCCCAGCATTTCCTTAAGACACAACAATCCTCTCAGAGTCTAATTTGAGGATGGGGTGCTGGGGAGCAGCTGAGATCAGACTCGGTGTCAGTAAGCTGTCAGAAACTAGCCTTATTCATCATGGTTCTTGGGTAAGTGCCAAGGACCCTACAGTAATTCGGTTGAGTTTCTTCTCTGCTAAATGAGTTTACAGTGATGAATAGTGTTTGCTGGGTAATTTAATAATATTAATGGGATCTCATTAGCTTTGGTATTCATTTACATTCTTGAAGGTGTATCCCCTGCTGGCAGTCTTGGGGAAGACTGGAGCAGACAGGAAAACCAATATCCTAATTCATTCACATCTCTAAATACTTCCAATACAGTAAGGGTTTTAAGGCACTTTATAGGTTTGGTTTATTCAATTTATATTTCTCTTTGTGTGCTGTGGCTTTATTTTCTCCACAGGCAGTAAAACCAATATTGTTTAGTTGAAAGTGCCCTCAAGAAAGATGATATTTGAGTTAGAAATATCAAAATGGCTAGAATTATTGCTATTATTATTATCCAAGAATCACATGATGGAAATGCAATAATTCACTTAAAATAAATCCATCTACAAATGCACAGATAGCCTGTCTTTCTGATATAGGCATCACTGATAGGACTGGTAACTATCATCTCGATCATTGCTACAGCTGTTGAAAATGGGACTGGCAGAAAGAAGGCATTCATACTGCTTGCTTTGATCTCTCTGAACAAGATCCTTTTTATAGAATTTCATTAAATTTGATATCTCCTGTGTGAAATCCTCTCCCTCTTTTTGCCTCACAGGAAACATGAAGGTAAGAATCATCATATGGCATTATCAATAGGAGTAACAGTATCAAGGCAAAGAATCCTTCAAGAAGTGAAAGTGTTATCAGGAACCAGGAAACTCCAAAAGATTCACCATGGCAAAATGAATGGGAAAGTTAATTTAAAAAATATATATTTTTTAAAAGAGATACTTCCATGTAGCTTCATATTCCCCGTAGATGAAAGTAGCCAGATCATAACATAGAGTGCAACTTAATTTTCTGGGCAAATGAGAATTTTTCACAAAATTTTCATTTGAAGACTAGTGCAAAATATATTGGCTTTCGCTCATACTCTCCCTGTTTCTTTCCTTATTTAATTTCTTGCAGTTTTTTCTATGAACACAATCTCTCAGTACCTTTAAAATAATTTACACCTTGGAGCTCATAATATAGGCAACCGTAGTGTTCTAGACTTTGCCAGGAAATTTTCCTTTTCAGTAAATATTTCTGTTCCCTTTTGAAAACAAAAGTCTTAATAGAATTTGCAATTGCAACTTTTTCATCTTTTAAATTTTTTTTATATCATGTGGTGCTGAATATAATCTTGTATGGAAAAGACTTTAAAACTATTTGTCTGTTGAAATGCAAAGCATTTCAAGGAATGAAAAAAAAAGTGTAGACAAAAGAATGGATATTTTTAATAAAATGTGCTGTTTGTTCAAAAAACTCCCACATTTTTCATCACAGATTTCAGATGAAAGTGTTTTTGGTCCAGATGTAGTTTACCTCTAATACCAGAATAATATCCCTATCACGCTAAAGACCTCCACGTCCTCAGAGCTCATATTTCATGCCATTTTTGCACCAGAAGAGTGAATAATTCAGCAGATTGGAGTAATGAATCATTTTCTCATCCTTAGGTGGCTGTTGCTCATGATGATTAATACTGATTTATTTATTACTTGTGACAGTCTCAACCAGGTCAGGGCCTCACAATGTGACATACTGTATGAGATAAAAAGAATAAACAGTTTCTGCCCCAAAGAGCCTGCAGTGCAGATTTCTGATCAAGTCCTTGACACTGGCTAACTGCCCTGAGTGAACAACTAATCCTTGCCCACACCAGCCACAGAAAACAGTGACGGGTGGAGAGGAGAAGATAATATCATTGTATAGAAGCCTTGCCAGAAAATTCTATCTTTGATAAACACCAGATACTTATTTCTTCATCAACCTCACCACATCACCTTGCAAAAACTGGATGATTAAATGTTTCTGCAAACAAGGATCCAAGAAAGGTATTTCTAGGTTTCATAAAGGTGTTGTCAGGAGTTGAAGTTACATTATTTAGCTACCCATGCCTGACGAGTTTAGGCTTTTTGACAGGTGGTAGTTCCTGACCAACACAGAACATAAAACTAAAACACACGTTATGTTCAACCCTGTTTCCACACATTTATAAACTGTGGTTCCTTTTAAAGACCAGTATAATTCAAATATAAAAGCCCAGTGATCCATGCAAATGCTACCAATTCCATGATGGTCTCTTCACAAAGGATACACTTTGCACAAAGTTGGTTCCATCCAGAAGGAAAAACAAGCAGTGAACAACTGTGAGACAATCAAAGTAGCACAGTGGACCACACTTTTCAACAACAGGCTGTCTAGCAAAAAAGAAAGAGATAAAGAAAGAAAGAGAAAAAGGAAGGAAGGAAGGAAGGAAGGAAGGAAGGAAGGAAGGAAGGAAGGAAGGAAGGAAGGAAGGAAGGAAGGAAGGAAGGAAGGAAGGAAGGAAGGAAGGAAGGAAGGAAGGAACATGTGTTTGCTTCTAAGTGAAAAGTGTGTCTTAGGAGTTCACACTTTCTCAAGAACATTGCTTGTGTAGCTAAAGTCCACGTTTTTATTTTAGTTCTACAAGTAGAGATTACTGAACTCATTGCCAAAGAAAAATGATAGAGATATAAAGAAGAGAATCATAGAATAAAAGAATCATAATATGGTTTGGGTTGGAAGGGACCTTTAAGATCATCTAGTTTCAACCCCCTGCTATAGGCAGGGACACCTCCCTCTAGACCAGGTGTCATGGTTTTGTAATTTTGCTATTGGTATTCCACATCATAACATCATGGACAAAAGTGAAGAGGAACTACGTATCCCAGAGGACCTCACAGTCAGAGAAGGAAGATACATCACGGAAGATACATCATCTGGTTGCACACGGTCTTTTGCTTTCGCTTGCTGCCAGGAAGAGGAGTGAGTGTGCTTCCAAGCTGTGCGCCTTCATCAAGTAAAGCTTTTGGTTTTGGAAACTCTCTCTCTCTCTCTCTCTCTCTCTTATTTCATTTGATTTATTATCCTTACTTTCAATTAGATTGTATTATATCGTGTCATCTTGCATTCCGACATCATAGTTAGTAAAATAAGTTCTCCTTAGATAGTTGCCACTGCTCCGTTTTCTTTTTTTTTTTCCCGGGAAGCCACAAGCCTACTGCCCCCATCACGGGCACAGATTTATCTAGATAACTCCTTGACACCAGGTTGCTCAAAGCCCCATCCAGCCTGGCCTTGAATGCTTCCAGGGAGGGGGCATCCACAACCTCACTGGGCAACATGTTCCAGTGTCTCACTACTCTCATAATAAAGAATTTCTTCCTAATATCTAGTCTAAATCTACCCTCTTCCAGTTTAAAACCATTTTCCCTCATCTTGTTGCTACATGACCTTATAAAAGCCCCTCCTCAGCTTTCCTGTAGGCCCCCTTTGGGTACTGGAATGCCACTGTAAGGTCTCCTCGGAGCCTTCTCCAGCCTCAAAAGCCCCAGCTCTCTCAGCCTTTCCTCATAGAGAAGGTAGTACAGACCTTGATCATTTTCGTGGCCCTCCTGTGTACCTGCTCCAACAACTCTGCATCCTTCTTGTGTTGGGGGCTTCAGAACTGGATACAATGCTCCAGGTGGGGTCACACTTGTCTTGATGCAACCCAGGATACCATTGGCCTTCTGGGCTGCAAGTGCACATTGCCAGCTCATACTGAATCTTTTATCAACCGACACTCCCAAATCCTTCTCCTCAGGGCTTCTCTCAAGCCATTCTCCACCCAATCTGTATCTGTGCTTGGGATTGCTTCAACCTAGATGCAATGTCTTCCAGTAGGCCTTGTTGTACTTCATGAGGTTGTCACGGACCCATCTCTCAAGCCTGTTCAGGTCACTCTGGATAGCATCTCTTCCCTCTAGTTTGTCAACAGCACCACTCAGCTTGGTGTCATCTGCAAACTTGGTGAGGGTGTACTGGATCCCACTGTCTATGTTGCCAGGATGATGTTGAAATTTGTCTTTGTCCCCTGCTCCATTGGGTCCATGACAGAGGGCTGCACCTATCTCCTTGGAACCTCTACAGCCCAGCCAGACTCTCTTTCCATACCAAAACAGGGGTTGGCTGTATCTCTTATCTCACCAGCCTCATACATGACACTTATTAGCACTGTACTGAGTGGCCTATGATACCAGTGTGCCCAGAGTCCCATCCATTCTTGATGGGTACTTTTATCAATCCATCTTTTAAAAAGTAGTCCTGCTATGTTAGTAGTCTTTACTCACAATTCTACTTCTCATCCTTTTCATTCCATAGGGAGGAATGGGATTTCTTTCCAGAAATACTTGGTGAATTTGTCCCTGAGGGAGGTAATTCTTTAAAGGAAGCCTGACTCACACTTGTTCAGTTCATTCGTAAGTGAAGTAGTACCTTTAAACCAGGATCAAGCCTTATCTTTAAAATAGAATGGATTAGGTGTGAAAGGAAGTTTTCTTGTCTGTGGGTGATGTCCTTGCAAAGCATTGCCCTGGAGGAAAAAAATAACTTTATAATTCAAGAGTGTCTGTCCAAAAGTATTCAGCAGTCATAACTACAGAGCTACATAAGTGATGCATAAATGTTGTCGAAGTGTATTTCCTCCACTGTTTCCTGCTCAAACAAATACTGTCCGTCATGTCGACCTGCACTATAGAGGGATGATTCAGTACCACAAATACCTTTAGTTGGTGGTGATACTAACAGGCACATTATTTCTCAGAGAAAACCATTTCAACATAAATTTTCTTCTAGAGAGCCCAAATAGGAGATTTATCAAATTATCCTGGTCAATAATTTATTCCTAAAAAAGAAGTATTGTTCCAAACTTATGTTCACATTCACAATTTGTGGTACCCTGTACCTTTAGGAAATTGACAGATCTAGAACTAGTTGTTTATCATTCTTCAACTCTTCCATCTCTTTTCTGTAATATTAACTAGAAAGGGAGAAGGGATGTAACACTTACTGCACAGTGTTTGAAACAACATCCTGTTCCTCATTTCCCTAATCTTACTTTTTCCACTATCATATAATCATAGAATCATTTGAATTGGAAGGGACCTTTAAAGTTCATCTAGTCCAATTCCCCTGCAGTGAACACGGACACCTACAGCTAGATCAGGGTGTTCAGAGTCCCGTCCAGCCTGATCTTGAATATTTATCTCCAAGAACAGTGCATCTAAAACAACTCTTTGTCAAGGTACAAACTTGTATCTTGTACAGCACTGTTTCCTACCTATTAGCTCTGTGCCCCTCTCTGGTGTGAGCATCAGTCTAAAATCCTAGTAGTTTTGAGTCCAGATGTGTAGGGCAGGATTCTTCTCACCCAACTCATGAAGACAACCATCTAACCATCTACCTAACCTCATCATTTAAGGTTCCATTCATAACCAGAGGTAAAAAATAGAGACTCTGGGGTCCAACTGACCTACTTTATTTTGAGAGATCTCTTCTTAACAGCAGGAAGGATTACACCAGGCAGTACAACACTCCATTGACAATATTGACTAGTTAGAGTAGAGCTGAGCATAACTGTTTCCCAAGAAGACATCACACGTAGATGAAACCTGCTTATTTTACCAAGTGTAAAACGAATTTGTTGCTGTCAAGTGAACAACTATTTTTTCTGTGGTGAGGTGAAAGCATTTAGCTTCCTTGCAGGAAGAAGCCATTGGCAAAGTGCAAGTTCTGAATACCAATCCAGAAATAACACTTGAAGAACTGACGGCTTCCTTGGGATTGAAAATGCAGACAGAAAATTTATGTGCATTCAGCCTGGGCCTTTTATTCAGTGTCCACAACAATTTTCACACAGGACATTTCGGGTTAATTAGGTCAGCTCAGATTAGTCACAGCTCTCTTAAGGAACATTTTAAAAATAGGTTTCTCTTCTTAAGGCCATATGGAATTAGTAAGAGTCTAGTCAAAATACATGCACTTAACAGCCTTTTCTGGGCAAGGGCTTTAGAAAGTTTATTTAGAGAAAGCCATTTAAAAAGCTAAGATCTAGTTCAGCTCCCCCTGAGCACGAGGAAATAAATAGTGTCCCTGTAGTGCTACGATGTGTCTCTGGAAGTAAACAAAACAAGGGATACTTGCCCTCTCTGCCCTTTGATTTCCACCTCTAGACCAGACCGATGGCTGCATGCCCATTCACTCAATAAAATGTGTCCATTATTGCAGTCTGTAAAACAGAGCACTAAGGTCATACTGCCCTACAGAAAATATTTAGAGTGGATGGAAGAAAAAGTCTATTTGGTTCTTTCATTTGCCCGACTGCTGTTCTGTGTTACCCATGTCAGCCTAGACTCTCTTCTTTTTGTCCCCAACCATCACCACCATGCCCACTAAACCATGCCCCTCAGTGCTGCATTTACACGTTTCTTTACCACCTCCTGGGATGGGGACTCCACCACTTCCATGGACATGAACCTTGACTCATACCCATCACCAGTGAATAGCCATGATGTTCTAGGCCATTTTAAATAAAATATTTGTCTCTTCAAACCAAGAACATCCTATGTTGGAGGAGAAGGATTGAAGAAATGGGTCTGGAAATGCTAACATGAAGCTCAGACCACAATCTGATTCACTGATTGGTGACCCAGAAACTGGTCCACCAGTGTTTTGCCCCAATCCCTTGTGCATTACTGATGAACTCATGAGCACAAAGGCACAGGGAAATTTATTTTTCTGCTTTACTTCTACTGGGTCTCTCAGAGCACAAAGTAGAAGCACTCCTGAGGTAAGCACTGGAAGCAATCACTTTAAAGGGTGATATCTGGAACTGCATAGCTGCATAGCTCTCACTGACCCCTACAGTGAACACTATTGACCACCATCCATTCTGTATCCATCTTCAGGCATTTACCAAACTGAACGTTTCTGAGTCCTGGCAGAGAGTTTAGTCCCTCTCCCAGGGCAATTCACAACAGAGTGGGCGGGCTACCAAGACCCATCTGCACCCTCAAGTGGGTGCAGAAGAATAGAGTGAATATTCCATATGCATTCTTAAAACATATGGAAAATAAAATTAAAAAAAAAAAAAAACAAACACAAGGGAAAAAAATTGCTTTTAAAATAGTTTTTTCACTTCGACTCATTGCAATAGAGTAGCTATCAGTCTGGAAATAACACTCCTCCCAAATCCACTACATACTTTGAGAGTCATTTTCACAGGGGGGAATCAAAGAGCTCAGATATCTTCACACTTGCCTTTTGCAACTGCTGCAAGAACATTCAACACAACAAAATATCGTCAAATGTAAGCAGAAGGCAGAATACCTACATAAAAGACACAAGTAATATATGTTAAGATCTGATGTTCCAAAAAGGTACAGCATAATTAATGGCATCCTAGAAATTAAAGTCACTATTATCATGAACTGGAAGTAGATTCCTGAGCTCACTTCTACACCTGTAGAATTCAACTTTATGTTTGTGGAGTTCAGTACTACATTTGCCATGTTTAATAGTGGCTATTCTTACTGGTCTCTGCTACTCCTGGCAATGGCTCACAGTCCGCAATGCCACCATAAAACGTCTTGGGAGGGAGCATGAGGGGAGCAAGAGGTAGAAAGAAAAGGCGTATCTTTACAGAGTACTCCAGGTGCAGAGAGGTGCTTTGCTTTAATTTCGTGGTACTTTTGGTTAAGTAGAAACCTTCTAAATTCTGGAGGAAAAAAATCCTTCTCATTGGAACATGAAATTCAGACGTTTAGTATAAAGTTGGTTATGCACAGACAAGTAATTACGTTTCAACAGCTTTGTGCTAATCCCTGGGTGACAGACACAAAAGTGTCCAGGAAAGGTTTCTTGAAGTGGACTCCTGTCTGAACATCACCACATCCACTCAAAGTTGATAAAGGGGTCAGGCATGGGCTGGAGGTGAGTTACACAAGCGTTGTTGCAGCTCCTGCTGTGAATCCAACACTTCCCACCCTGTGTAAGACCTTGTGTTCTCAGACACTGCAGTGCCACCGTGAAGTGACAGCTTCAGGGAGACCTCGAGAAGCCAGCTGGAAACATCTCAGGTGTGTATTTTTAGCACACTATGCCTGGAAGCTCAGCCTGGGGAGTTACTACTAGAAAGGCAAAGGAAGCATGGGAATAGGGAGAGGGAAGAGAAGTACATTGTGATAAGGAATTAACAGCTATCAAATGATCATCATTTGGGAATTGAGACCTGAGCCTGTCCCCCAGCTTCAACATTCTCCTTCCTTTTCACACTGGAAGAAATGATGGAAGGGGTAAAATAATATTCATGCATGTTTAACAGAGAAATGTAAGTTTAGGAAGGGAACTGCAGCCCTCTTCTTGCATAAGGTTAAAAAGACTTTTCCACCCAGATTTCTACAAAAATCATAAAGTGCTGTACCCACCAAGTGGTCCTCACTCTCTCTGGGTAGGAATGCACTTTTCAACCAAAGACCCTCCAAGACAGCAATATTCAGATGGTTTGTGGCCTAGGACAGACATCATTTGAAGGTCTGGAGGGCCTTCATGCAGTGGGGTCGCCAAGAGGAAGGAAAGAAATCACAGAATCATAGAATGGCGTGGGTTGGAAGGAACCTTAAATGTTATCTACTTCCAACCTCCTTGTTGGTCATGGTTGCCAACCACCAGATCAGGCTGCTCAGGGCCCCAACAAGACTGGCCTTGAGCACCTCCAGGGATGGGGCATCCACAACTAAGTGTTAAAGCATGGGAGAAGTGGGAAAATCAGTAGCATAGAGAAGGGATGAATGCCCTGCTTCATCTACTCAGAACTGCACAGGGAGGGAAACAAGCCATGCGACCTGGAGGGGAGAGCAGTGGCAGATGCAAATGATGCATGAGAGACACTTGTTAAGCCTTCTAGTAAGAGACATTACCACAACCCTCCTGAAAAGCAGGCTGTTTCTTGACCTTGAGAAAATCACCTGTCAAACCCCCCTTCTGCTCTCTTTCCACTTCTCGGTTATTAAACACCCCCAGAGAGCTTGGGAAGTCCTCTGAACACCTGAACCTCAGGCAGAGAATTTCAGAGCTTTGCATGTTAAAAAAAAAAAAAAGAAAAAAGTGACAGAAGGGGTGTGAAACTGAGCAATACCTGCTATTTTCCTGGCTGAGTCTTGATGTGCTTTGGATTCAGAGTAAGTCCTGATTAATACTGATCCTGCATTTACAAAATTAAATTAGGCTGCTTAAAATTAAAAATACATATTTATTTTAAATAGGCCGAGTATTCCGAATGAATTGGAAAGTAAAGAGGATAGAATATTACAAATGAGACAATTAAGCAAAGCGAGCAGCAGAAATTGTATAAATTATAGTCTTGCAATGAAACAGTGCTTTGATGCAGGGGAAGCTGGCAAAGAATCCTGCTACCAGAGATGGAAAGTGTTGAGGAGGGATGGTTGAGAAAGAGGTTATAAAAGAAAGGGAAAAAAAATATACAACACTCTGAGAAAATCCATTAGTATTGATTTAAGGAGGTAATCAAGGGGAAAGAGTCTCAAACAGGCAGGATGGAGTGGTGATTGCAATACCTGAACGCCGTGATACTGGGGCTTCACACAGCCCTTCTGGCTGCAGAATTGCACTACTGGGAGAGCCTTGGGCCCAAGCCTGGTGCTGTCTGGCCTGGCTGCCTTCCCAGCACCTGCCATGTGTAATGAAGCTCCTGAGTATGAAAAAGGATCAGATCGGACCTGAAAGCTCAACACTCAGTATGGGACAATGGGTAAATTCAAAGAGCAGGAATGAAGGTGGTGGTTGGGATTAGAAGCAAGACAAGGGGAGAAGGGAACTAGCAGCTTTCAGCCTATGAGCATCAGCTCAGTCAAATGTTGTCATTTTAAGAACACAGAAAAATCCCAGCAAACCCAAAATGAAAATGGAATCACTGTTCTGGGGAAATAGAAGGCATGTCCCTGCCTTCTACAAAGCACAGACCTCTGTCAGAGCAAAACACCTAAGCAAGAAAATACTCCCAGGAAGGATATAGCTTTGCCAAGGAACAATAATGGCATGTTCAGTTCTTAATGTGGCATTTGGGACTGTTTGCCTTTCCCAGGTTAGAGAAGACAAAGCTAGCTATGGACAATGTTCACAGCTTTCTGGAAGCTACAGGAGTTCAGCACATTGCAGAATATGGCCCCAGGAATGCAAATTATCCTTGAATATACTGAAAATTTTTCCCTTGGTTTTGTTGCAAGAATGCATACATATACAGACAGCTTGACATATTCCCTTAAAAACATACCCAGCTGCACAGAAAGTACGTAAGTTTTAGTGCTCTGAAGTAGGTTTTAGTTACTAGGTGGTATAGGTACCTATAATGGATTGAGGAAAATGCATGTGAGGGTCCTTAAGCAATTAACCTACTTCAGCTGGAGAGAGGAGAGGAGAGGAGAGGAGAGGAGAGGAGAGGAGAGGAGAGGAGAGGAGAGGAGAGGAGAGGAGAGGAGAGGAGAGGAGAGGAGAGGAGAGGAGAGGAGAATGGCACAGGTTGGAAGGAATCTCAAAGATCACCTAGTTCCAACCACCCTGCCATGGGCAGGGTTGCCAACCATTAAATCAGGCACTAGATCCAGTTGCCCAAAGTCCCATCCAACCTGGCCTTCAACATATCCATGGATGGGGGATACACAGCTTCTCTGGGCAGCCTGTCTCTGTACTTTGTTCTTCATGAAGGTGACTTTAAACTCAAAACTGTCCGCACAGCAGTGAAGGTTGACTGTCTGCACATGGTTATACAATTTCCATGCATTCTTAAAACATTTAGTTTATATGCCCTTCTTAAGCAATTCAGCATGTTTATATTTTGGTCACAACCAAATCAAATCTCTCTGGGATTAGTTTTTCAAAGGGAAAATTAATTAACAAGCCTGGGCTCTCACTGGAAGAAACTTTTAGTCCTCTGAGTATGGCATGTGCTGGATGAAAGCAGTATATAGGCCCTCCATACAGATCTGTATTTTCCCAGCATGATAAGCAAAGGTTTTGCCCTTGCACCTTGAACAAGTCTCATTGTAGCTGCTGGATTCTAGAGTCATATTTTGCAGTGTACCTAATTTCCTATTTCAGTGTTGGGTAGGGAACATGAAAGCCTCAGGACCCCTGGGTCCTAGTTCTGTACCACTCCTAAACTTGCTATGTGGTACATCTCAGTATTTCTGAAGTTCAAAAAGGAATGAAGGAACTGAGTTGACTCTAAAGACTAATCAGAATCTGATGATCTATCAACAGACTTGTGCCAGTGTTTTCTTCTCTGTGGTCCTGACTATTTGAAAAGAACATTCCTTTTTCCAATCGTGCGAGAAGAAATGAAGGGGCAGTTTTCTTTACTCCTGATAGCCAGAATTGGGTCCTCAGGAATCTGTGTGTTCAGCAGTGTCTACCTGTTCCCATGCTGGGATATTCTGTCACTCTTGCTTCCTCTCTGGGTTTCCCATTTAATTTTTCTCATCCTTCCAAACATATAAAGTCAGCTTTGCAAATAGTCCTACAGAAAGCTTTTATAGTCCTTCTATACTTGTTGGCATAGTTTTGTAGGCTTTTGTTTTCTTCTTATCCTGGTGATTAGTGCCTTTGGAAGTAGATTCTATTATCTGTAGTTATATTACAGATGAAGGGGAATTGAATTGCTCCTTCTATTTGTCTTGAGAAATGGGTTCTTTGCTGTTCTGTCAACTATAGCCCTCAAATTAAAGATCTAATTGATCACTGAATGTCAGTATTGGTGGATGCAACATTTACTTTCTTTCAGAGACTCCTGCAAAATCCAGTTCAGTTATCCACTGCAGAAATATGTATATATAACCACTATATAAATGCAAAGTGGTATTATTAACCGGAGAAAAGAATTGCTATATTGATCTAAATAATATGCTGTTAACTGTCAAAGAGCAAGCACACTTTCTTCTAACAGGTTTTTCTAATTCTAGAGGAAGAATAACAAGGCTGGAGGCTGGAAGACATTTAGCAGCAAATATGAAAATGGTTTTGTTTGTTCTCATTCTTTGTTCCTTAAACTCTCTGTGCTTTGCTGCATGCTTGTTTTACAAAGCTGCAGAGCACTTTTGCTCTACAGCAAGCTCTAAAAGAAGTTCCACATGGCCAACAGAGTTGAAAGGGGGAGTGAAGGGAAAACAGATTGATGTTTCTATACAGGGAAATGCAACATGGCATGGAGAGACCCGTGAAAACAGGAGGCATCATGAACCAAGAATGGAGCTGTAGGTCTGCATCTTCCAGGGCTTGGCTTTCCCTCCCTTTAATTGCTTTGTGATTATACATACGTTTTGGATATTTGAATATCTTTCTGGGTCAAATATTTCATGGTCTGATGGCTTGATTTTGGTGAGGTCCTCTGTGGAGCCACGAGCTGGACTCAATGATCCTTATGGCTCCCTTCCAACTCGGGACATTCTAGGATTCTATGACCTCATGATGGGGGAGTTTCATGCCAAGCAACAGAAACCTAGGGGTTTAAATGGTTTTTTACCCATGCTTCATGCCAACAAAAAGTAAAGATTCCCCACTCTGCTCAACTGAAAACCACAAGAAATGATGTGAGGCTTAAAACTCAGCTCAGTTATGTGCCCAGGTGACTGAGTGAGAGACTTGTATTTCTAATCATGGATCTGCACTGCACTTTCCTACTTAGGTATTTCGCCAGGCAAGTGGTGAGAGTCCCAAGTGCCACAGTTCAAGAAACATCAGGACAATATCTTCAGTCATATGATCTGATGTTTGAGTGATCCTGTGTGGATCCAGGAGTTGGACTTGATGATTCTTACGGGTCACTTCCAACTCAGGATACTGTATGATTCTATGACTCAGGTTTCCCCTCTTCCAAACCTGACATGGTGATACTGAATTTCACAGGTTATCCACAAAAGAAAGAAAAGCAATACTTTGTAGAACCCAAGTGTAGTTGGAGACCTGATACAGGTAAAAGATAATATCAACCACGTTACATGAAAAACAAAATGTTCAGAGATACTCCATGAACAACAGAGGTAGTTGAATAGGAATAGAAGACAAAAAACAATATTAACTGGAAAGCAGTATAAGGATATCTAGATCAGATCCAGAGATGATCTATCTTCCGTGGTCAGTGCTATACCATAGCTAACAAGTCCCAGTTCTTCTAAGTTCTGGCCTCATCAACACCTCTTCTCCATGTTTCAGTATCTTCCTATTATTTAAAGCAGAGTTTATCCAATCTTTATTATCTGACAGGCTAAGAGAAAGAGGAGTGAGCTGAATGACCTGTCACATTCTTTAATGCATGGAGTGACTTGCAGGAATGTACAGTATAGTCTGCATGCATACAAAAACAAAGAAAGGCAGCACAGAAGAACTTACATGCTGTGATGTGAGGACTTGGAAGGTCCCCTCGTGGTAGGGGAGTTGGAAATAGTTGGTCTTTAATGTCCCTTTCAACCTAAGACATTCTATGATTCTATAATATGTCAGAAGGAGACAAAATGTGTTACCAGTTTGGACAGAGGCTTCTAACAGTCATCTAATTTAACTTAAGATACCTGTATGGTAAACTATCGTCCTTTCAACAAATCATCAAGAACTCCTGCAAGCACTGGATAGATCAAATTTTTCTGGCTGATTTTCATTGCCTCCTTAAACACCTCTGAAATACATCTGAGTATCCGTATCCCAAAAACACCTTTATATTCCCATTGACTATAGAGAACATTTGCACAAACAGCTTAGATGCCAGTGTCTCTTGTACTTCTACAGAATCAGGCAAGATTAATCCCACCTTAGGTGACCATCTGTCGAAAGAGAAATTCTTGAAGCAGCTACACAGGGTTGGCAAAGGAAGTGACAGATGAATGAAGCAGGGCCACAAGTTGTAGAAATCCCTACCTGGCTGGAAGATAAGGAAAGCCCTTCATAGGAGCTGTGAGAGTGGTAGGAAGACACTAGTCCTGGGTATCATAGAATCATAGAATAATTAAAGTTGGAAAAGACTATAAGATCATAAAGTCCAACCATTGACCCATGCCCACCATGCCCATTCTTCCAATCTGCTAATCATTAATAAATATATAAATTAAAAAGTAAAAAAAATAACAATTTTTCAAAAGAGAGAAAACAATAGCTGGGATTGCCCCAACCCAACTGCAGCACCCTTGGATTCCGGGCAATCCCAGGTACTTATACAAACTGGGGGAAGATCTCCTTGAAAGCAGCCCCACAGAGAAGGACTTGGGGTTCTTGGTGGATGAGAAGCAGTGTGCGCCTGCAGCCTGGAAGGCCAACTGTGTTCTGGGCTACATTAAAAAGGGGGTGGTCAGCAGGGAGAGGGAGGTGATTGTGCCCCTCTACTCAGCTCTTGTGAGGCCCCATCCGGAGTACTGCGTCCAGACCTTGGGCCCCCAGTACAGGAAGAACGTGGAGCTTGGTCCAGAGGAGGGCCACTAAGATGTTCAGAGGGCTGGAGCAGCTCTACTGTGAGGAAAGGTTGAGGGAACTGGGATTGTTTAGTTTGGAGAAGAGAAGGCTCCGGGGAGACCTCACTGTGGCCTTCCAATTTTTGAAAATCACTGATATCATGGAAGCATACTAGAGTTTGACATAACTGCTAACTTTGGACAAAGGACAAGGTAGAAATTTCCCCACAGACATCAGCAGGAGTTTTCAAATTTTATCAGTATCCTTTTGCTCAAATGGTCCCTAAAGTAGATGCTACAGGTTATGTATCAAGTAGTTTTGGGAAAAGTTTTTAATAATGTTCTTGTCATTGAAGGCCCTGATCGGGAGAAAAAAGATGTAAACCCATTTATAGGCTGTGGCAGCAATTCCCTCTGTAGTATCAGCTGACTGTATCTAAACATCCCTTAATTTACAATTTCTATATCAAATGTAAACCTATGTCCTTTGTCCTGCTTGCTCAGATTGGAAATGCCTTTCGTTTCTAGCTTTGGGTTACTTTAGTATGTAGAACAGTGCAGTGATGATCTCATCTAGGCACCTGGAAGAACCATGAGATAAATAACAACAATAACCAATTTCCTGCAGTTTTACTAAAAAGTGGTTTTTTTTCTTCTTCTGCCATATATATACATATGTATGAATATTAATCCTGCCAAAAAAAGGGGGGAAAAAAAGAGTTGGAGAGAGAGGTAATAAAAATTCAGTACATCAAACTGACTTTTCTTGATTTACAACACATAATTACCATTCTTCATGCATGACTGGTCTCCTGTTGTGAGAAAGCAGAGCAGGTGAAGCATTACTTGTCCAATATCCTTCTTCCTCAGCAGTCCTCTCCACCTGCAAAATCCCCACACACCTGCACCAAGAATGGCATTGTCAAGACCAGACAGAAGGATGGGTGAGAAAGATGGATGGAGGTAGCTGAACAGAAGCAGCTGGAAGAGTTGGTTTTGCCCACAATTTGACAGGCTTGGAAGCTTCTTCAGTATCATCCACTTTCTTACTTAACTTAATAGTGATGGCTCTATTTTTTAAGGTTTGTTTTTGTTGTTGTTGCTGTTTTTTAAAGCACTAAAAAAAATTAAATGGCATAAAAGAAATGTAGCATGATAATTGAAATTATTCACATAATGGATTAAGACTACTACAAACACCATAATTTAAATCTGAATGGTGGGGGAGGGGAGAGGAAGGGAGTAAACTACCAGAACTTGGAACTGATTTTCAAAGAATACTAAAAATTATTACCAAGTAATATTTACAAGCACTGTAGATCATGCTCACTGCTGTCTTGTTTGTAACAGAAATAACCAAGCCCAAAATGAATTGGGCTGTGTGAAAACTAACTCTTGTTGATGGTGGCAAGTTGTTAATTAAATGACGCTTTTGTGCTGTTCATTTTGAAAGTCTCTGGAAAGATAACCTGAAGTTCTCTGTTTCTGAAATAAGTGAGATGAGGTGAGCAGCATAGAGTTTTATAGACTCCAGGGGAAGAAAAAGAAAATTCCCTTTGGGGATATGATCATCAGTATAGGGTTTTATCACACAGCCAACACCACACAGGCATTAGATGTTTAAAGGGAAATAAATGGAGGTAGGAGATATGGTGTTAGCAATTCAGAAAAGCACAGCCTTGTCTCAGAGAAAATTATGTCATGAGAAGTGTTATTTTGTGAGTAGTTTATAGAGGCTCCAGAGTATTCATGGACCATAAAGCCTTGTTTATTCCAGTGAAACTCAATATGCAATATTCTTAATAAATTCTATAGCAACTATATGTATATGTAGGGGTACACATAAAGCTTTGGGTGGGGAAAGTCTAGGTGCCTTGGTGCCGAAAACACATCCCTTCTCATTTAATTACCTTGAGTGCTTCTTTGCTTTTCACTAGACATCTTTCAGGCATGATAAATTAATGACTACTGGAGTATGAGAGCTACTTATAATCTTTAATCATGTATCCTTCATTGTGGGGCTGAATAATAATAATTTTACAGAGGGGACCCAGAGAGAGAAAGCATAAAGTCTGACTCAAAAGCAGCATGAGCATGGGTCTCCAGAGTGTTCAGATAGCACCCTGAATCTCTCCAAAGCTTTTTAACACACTTCTAGTCCCAGCATGATCTTGCACCGGTCTTAGTGGACCTCTTATGATCTGGAAAGGCTGGAGAGTTGGGCAGAGAGGAATCTTATGAGGTTCAACAATGGCAAGTGCAGAGTCCTACACCTGGAGAGGAGTAACCACATGCATCAGTACAGGTTAGGGGCTGACCTGTTGAGAGGAGCTCTGTGGAGAAGTTGGATATCCTGGTGGACAACAGGTCAGCCATGAGCCAATAGTGTGCCCTTGAGGCCAAGAAGACCAATGGTATTCTGGGATGCATTAAAAAGAACATGGCCAGCAGCCAACAGAAGTGATCCTTCCCCTCTACTCTGCCCTGCTGAGGCCACATCTGGAGCACTGTGTCCAGTTTTGGGCTTCTCATTTCAAGACATACAGGGAACTGCTGGAGAGAGTCCAGTGGAGGGTTACAAAGATGGTGACAAATTTGGAGCATCTCCCATATGAGGAAAAGCGGAGACACCTGGGACTGTTCAGCCTGGATAAGGCTGAGAGGGGGATTTTACCAATGCTTATAAATATCTAATGGACAAGACTCAAGTGGATGGAGCAGTGTTCAGCAACAAACTGGAAATAAAGTTCTATACCAAAATGAGGAAAAATACTTTGAGGGGGACAGAGCACTGACTGGAAGAGGTTGCCCAGAGAGGTTGTGGAGTCTCCTTCTCTGGAGTTGTTCAACACCTGCTTAGACACTTTCCTGTGTAGCCTACTGTAGTGAACCTGCTTTAGCAGGTTGTTGGACTGGATGATATTCAGAGGTCCCTTTCAACCCCTGATTCTGAGATGCTGTGATTTTGCAAAAAGAACACCAAAAAAACCAACTTGAATTCTTGTAGGAATCATACATACAATTGCCTATAGTCTTTTTTCACACCAGTAGCTCTGGTTATTCACCTGCAATCCAATTAATTCCTTCACATTTGGTCTGTGAAGTCATATCACCTCCTGCTGGAAAAGATACTAGCCCAAAGGGTATTTTGGATCTCTGTCAATAGTTGAATTCAGCCGCACACCTGTAGTAAGGAGAAGCCATTACCTTTCACATATTTCTCCTCCCATTCTGACTGCCACCTGAGGCACAGTAATTTCCCCTACCATGTGATCCTAGAACTGTGACATACCTAAATAGATCCAGCTATTATTTTTTTTTTTATTTCCTTCATGCAGTTCTGCTTGTTGAGTTTGGCACAGCTGCCAAACCTTTCATTTACATGCTGATCCCAATGTCCTGCCCCATCTCTGTTCTCTGAAGCATTCACAGAGAAGAGTGAAATATAGCTGGAGTGGTTCAGCTTGCTTATGGTTCAGCTTGTTCCTCACTTATGGGCAATATATTTTTCACAGTGGGGAACTTATCTCTCTCACTTTTCTGTCTTTATTTATATCATACAATGAGCAGTTTATTTTTGACTTGTGCAGGTGGTATTAGTGATGGCAGTGAAAAGGGAATTAACTTTTCTAGGAACAGGAGAAAAGAAGCGACCAGCTGGGGCAACTGCCTCTCCATATTCCATATACTACATATTAAATACTTTCTAATTAGTGCTCTCTTCACTTGGAATTTGATGTTCACCATCAGGCCTCCGAGGCTCCCTTACACAAGATAGAGTAAGACAGAGTTAGAAACTATCTAAGCAAATAGGATATAGACAAGTCCATGAGACCATGCTACTGAGGGTGCTGGGAAAGTTGGCCGGTGTCATGGTGAGTCCGTTTTCTGGCATATATGAAAGGTCAAGGCAAACACAGAGTTTTCTTATATCACCACCAACTTTCAGAAAAGCAAAATGTAGCATCCACATGGGCCAATCCATTTATCCTCAGTCTCTGGAAGATTATGTACAGAAACATGAAAGATGAAACTAAGAAAAGTCAGAATGAGTTTATCAAAGGCAAGTCATGCATGACCAACCTGATGATATGACTAGCTCCAAGGAAACAGAGACAGAAGTGGATGTGATTTACCTTAACTTTAACAAGGGTTTCAACAGTCTTCTGTAACACTCTTGCAGACGTCTTGGAAAACTGTGGACTGGATGAATTTCTTCTACTAAAATTTTACTCCAGAGTAGTGGTGATCTTAATATATCATTGAGCTTTTCAATAACCCAGACCTTTGAAATGCAAAATACATAAGTAAATAAACAAATAGATGAAGATTGTAAAACTTCATGCATCTAGAGAGACAGAATCTCTAAATACCTATGTCTGGGCCTGAGCAGCAGTTGCTTATGGGTTTTTGGGCCCAGAGAACTAAACTCCAGAATAATTCAAAAGAACCAGATTCAAAGTTTACCCAGACTCCTGAAGATATTCAGGAAGAATAAAATCTTCCAGCCAACAGTCAGAGAACATCAGAGATATTTATTCCAAATGTTTTCAGTTCCCTCAGAAATAAAATTGTTAAGATAGTGTCTTTGGAATGATCAAATACCTAAAGCCATGCTTCTCCAGTCATCATCAACCAGCTGCATATCTATGAGGAAAACAACTCCTCAGCACCTGGCCATTTTCAAGAGATAACCTGCCAGCTTGAGTTTAACTCAGGGTGCACAGCTGTATATGTCTACAAATTCAAGGCTGAACAAATCAAAAGAAGTTGTATCTACAATTACTTGAGAGATGCAGCCATTTTGAAGGAGTGAGTCACCTGATCTTTTTTATATCTGCTCCAAGATCAGATGATTCATGCCTTAACTCCACTGTCTGTGTTCACTAGCTCTCCACTTACTGACTCAATTTATTCTTCATTTATTTTTTGACAAATATGTTTATTTAATCAAATGCATACTACCCAAGAAAATATTAAAAAATTATGTCTTCATATCTCCCTTGCACTTTGTCTTCTTATCCAAGTGTTGGTGAGCACCAGCTGTCACAGACAGAATAGCTGGGCTGATGAACAGCCTGAGGCACTGGAGCTTGTCTTAAAAACCTCTTTAAATGACATGCCTTCACCAAATCCACCTCATGTGGAGCCTAGGAATCTGGCACAGTATCGATGGAGTGTGACTGGAGGACAGCTTCCTACTTTTCATTTCCACAGTTGCCTTCTATCAGAGCAAATTAAAATTCACAACAATAGCTGTAGAACTCCCACCTGATGTTCACACACTCACTAAACCATCTCTTTGTGTTTTTCCCAATAGCATGAGCATAGGAAGGCCACCTACGTTAGAATCCTACAGTCACTGAGGTTAGAAAAGAGCATTAAAATCATCAAGTCCAACCATCAGCTCAACACCACCATTTCCACTAAACTGTGATTAAAATAAATCCTCTGGGAGTTTGGTACCCACTGTCTTAAGAATCTGAACTGAAAGGTCCCAGATGCTGGCAGTAGGGACATGTGATCTTCCACCTCTAAATACTCAGTTCTCGTCACCCACAGATCTACAGGAAGAAGGGATGAGCTAACTCACTTGTAGCCCATACAGTGATTATTCTGTGGCCAGAACTAGTCCATTTTTTCTGACCAGAAAGCCACAGACAGAAGCAGGGAAAAAATAACGATATTAGAACATGCACCACATTATGAGTGGCAAGCAGCAGGGAATGAGTGCAAAGGGGAGAATGAAATTGCACTAAGAAAACTGCTTTCTCAGAAAGAATTATAAAATTATTGGGTGAAAGGAAATCTGCAGATTTAATATGCCAGCTAATGATGTGGCATTTGAAACAGTCCCTCACAAAACATTGCTCATGATATTAATTGATGTTGTCTCTGAGAGCACTGCTGAGTTTAAGATTGGTGGATGAATAAGAAATGAAGAATAACCTTTATCCAGGCTAGTGTATACTCACCGATTTCTCTCAATAAAATTTAATTTTGGTAAAAAGCACTAATAATGTCTTTGATTAAGTACTAAAGAATAGGGATTTGTTTTGCTTTCCTTTAACTAGAACACAGAAATTTCAAGCTATTTGAAGTAATAGACAGTGCATAGTATTTGAAACATGATTTGCAGCATGGGATTTACCCTCTCCTGTTTTTGGAGGCAATAGTGCAACAGACAGATGGAGAGCCCCAGCTCTGGTTCCATTAGCTCTAGAGATTGAATGAGTTGCAGCACATAAGTGACTGAGGTGAACAAAGTTTCTCCTTCCCTGAGAAGTGACAGGATACTGGAACCTCTCTCTTTACAAATACACAGCTAGTTACAGACTGGCCAACAGATCAGCCAACCTTACATTCTAATTTCCAATATAGATAAAATCATGTGGCCTCAGATAACAGCATCTGCATGAACTCTAAGAAATATATCTTGAAAACGTCTCTGCAGGATTGTTAGCCCTCCTGTTGTGAGGCATAAATAGTTCAAAGGAACTAAGACCCCAACAAGCTCACCCAGAAGACACATGAGAAAGAGGGACAAAACTGAACCCTCCAGAATCCAAATCCTGAGCCTTAATACCAGTGTCCTACTTTGGGATATAACAAATGTGTGAATCAAACAGAGGTGTCACTTGGATCATGGTGTGAATCAATGTCAGACCAATCTGCTTAACATCCTTATTAGCAATATGAGGGAAGGAGGTCAGAGAATCTTAATGGCCATTGCATGGTGTAGAAATCAGTAAGCTAATCGCCTCAGCTGACTTTAAGGGCTGTGAAGGCACATTGCTGGATCATGTCGAGCTTGCCATCCACCAGTATCCCCAAGTTCTTTTCAGCAGGGCTGTGCTCCCTCCTTACATCCCCCAGCTTGTACTGATAGCAAGGGTCGCCACAACCCAGATGCAAGCCCTTGCGCTTGGTTTTGTTGAACCTCATGAGGTTCTACTGGGCCCACTGCATGAGCTTGTCAGGGTCTCTCTGGATGGCATCCTGTCCCTCAAGTGTGTCAACAACACACAGCTTGGTGTTACCTGCAAACCTGCTGAGGGTGCATTCGATCCTGTAATCATTGTCACTCATGGAGATACTGAATAGCACCAGTCTCAGTATTGACCCCTGAGGGACACCACTCATCAATGATCTCCACCTGGACATTGAGCTATTGACCACAATTCTCTGGGTGTGATCTCACAACCAGACCCTCATCCATTGAACAGTCTACCCATCAAATCCATGTCTTTCCAATTTGGAGAGAAAAATGTTGTGGGGTACCATGTCAAAGGCTATACTGAAGTCCAGATAGATGACATCACTGGCTTTTCTCTTGTCCACTGACACAGTTACACCATCAATATTGAGCTCAAGTGAAAAAAGTCCTGTTTCAAAGGGCTCAGATTGGAAAGCCTCTTCATAACACCACTATCACCTCTATTTGGAGGAAACTGAAAGCAGTTCAGGGAACACTGCAGAGGAGGAGATCCTTAATGCAGGACAATTTAGGTAATAGTCTTTTATTATTTTCTTTTTCCAGTGGTACAGGATTATAAAAGTTGGTGCTCTTGTGCTAGATGTTTGGCAATAGGCAATATGCTTGGCATTGTGAGCGACCTGAAAATACTGACTAGACACTCAACAGCAGTATAATAACACCTGATAAAAGAAGAAAGTGATAACAACTGAACTGAATACTGATATCTGAAGTGTTGAGGAAACATACAGGGAAAACTGAAGGCATCAATTAAAAGATCAAAAGAAAAAAAATAGTAATGATATGGTGCCTGGTGCTAGATAGATATGACCTGTTCACAATATCTAACAATAAGTGTTCATTAATTATTTCTGTTTATTCCTCTGGAGTTGCAATGAAGGTGAAATAATAACTGCACCTTAGGGTGTCGAAGATTTTTGCTGTCATTCAGAAACCAAGAGAATTGCAATGCATATTTACTGATAGGAATGTATTGAATTTCTGCTTATCTTTATTTAGACCAAGTGAAATACATTCTGAAGTAGTAAAATACAAATGACTGTGTTACCTTTTGGGGTAAGTTTTTGAGAAACCTCCCAATGTAAGAAAAAATTCAGACCACAAGAATGGACAGGGAGGGAACTTGCAGAGACTGAGGGCTTTGAAGAGCAACATCTGGAGGTTAATGGACTATTTTAGGGCAACTTAACCATAGTGCTTGCAGAAAGCAATAGAGCCCATTGTGTCAAAGGGTATTTAGGCCTAATTCTCATCTAGTAGCAATAGCAAAATCGTACTGAGTGATCAGTAAAGCATATGCCAAGTAAATTAACTAGATAGATTACTAATAAATAGTCAGCAGTGGGGAAGAGAAGAGTTTCTGATGGGTTGCGGAAGAATACTATGTCTACTTGTGCACTGAACAAGAGTAGCATTAATAAATATGTAGCCTGACTCAGTGAAAAAATCAAGAAGGCCATGCCCAGCTCTAGGGTGCATGTTCCTGGAAAGAGGCTCAGTGCTGGACAAGCCAATGAGCATGAGTTCCTGATGCAGTTCTATCGGAAAACAGTAACAACAACAACAACATAACAAACAGAAAAATAAGCAAGCCAACAACAACAAATTTAGTCATTGGCTTTACGTGGTATTTAACATAAATAAAAATTTTGATCGTTTCTTCTGTTCTTCTCTTGCTCATCCTTTTTTTTTTTTTTTTCAAACTTATTTTTCAACGGGCTAGAAAGAATGCAGGAAAGAAAGAAAAATGAAGAAATTCCAAATTAAATGCTGATGGATTCTTGTCAACTATTACCAAGACAGCACCGAAAATCTGAAGATGTAGAAATCAAAAACACTGAATTAATTTGGTTTGTTTGTTTGTTTGTTTGAGGAAAACAAAGTCATTTTTTTTCTGTAAAAGAAAACTTTAAAAGAAAATACTGCAAATAGCTCTACTTATATCTCTGAAAGCAAGACTTAACTTAATGCCAAGGAAAGCACTGTAAAGAGTAAATGAGGCACCAAAAGACTTTATAATTACCCCATTAGCCTTCTTTCATCTTTTACATCTATGACATGATCTACACGGGCACCCTGAGAGTCTGGGAGAAAGGGATTCTACTAACTTACAAGATGATGCTATCAAGTAACTACAGTACAAGCTATTCAATTTGCACTGAAGTCTCCCAGCCCAGTTAATTTCTGCTATAATGTGGAGACAGTAGCCTCAAATAAATTTATCATTTCTTCCTTTCCATCCGGAGAAAATACAGGAACAAAGGGCAAAGAGTCACTGCCAAGAAGTTGCATGGTTGTCATTTAAACCATAATTCATGCGGAGCAGGATGGAGGAGCATCAGTCTTCTCAGGCTTGGAGTTTTAGGATTAATGGAACTGAAGGGGGACAGAAGCTTTTTAAATGCAATTCAGGAAATGTCTAGACTTTGTGAGAAACCTGTTAAATAAGAGAGGCACAACAGTGGGAACAGGGAAGCTCTTCTTGCTCTTGGCAAAAGGATCAGTTGGTGAAAGGGGGGGGGAGCAGCAGGATTGATTGCTGGGGGACATGTTGTTGCTGTTTGAAGCGTGATGGAGTGGTCAGCAAGGTGAAGCATTATTCAGTTCAGGACTCTCCTCTAAGTAGGGTGATTAATGTCCAGAAGGGAAATCATTTGGTGACATCTCATATGAAATTATAATCTCATGGCAAGATTCCTGTTGACCCCAGCAATAGCTGAGGAGTGAGGAAGAATTGATAAGGTTGATAGGTCAGAAAAATCATTTTGGGGTCTCATTTCAACAGGCAACCATTCTGTTTTATCTAAAGTTGTTTTCAGGCTTTCCCAAACTGAACCTTTTTAACATGCACAAGAAAAGCAAGTCATGCCAGCTAGACCATACAATCACAGAAAAACTTCTGTGAAAGAGTGGTGAGGTGTTGGAAAGGAGTGCCCAGGGAGGTAGTTGAGTCACCATCCCTAGAAATGCTCATGAAATGTGTAAATATGGTACTGAGGAACATGGTTTAGTGGACTACATTGGTGTTAGGTGGACGGTTGGATGAGATGGATCTTGGAGGCCTTTTCCAATTTTAATGATTCACAATTCTATGAATATCCCAACTTGGAAGGGACCCATAAGGATCATGGAGTCCAACTCCTGGCTCCACACAGGATCAGCCTGTGTGATCAGAACATAAATCTATTTGTGGTTTCTGGCCAAGAGTTTCCACCATTTCAACTTGTACTTGTTACTTGAACTTCCTAGCAGTTTCCTCTGCTTAGGTCCCAGACTTGTGTTATTATCTTAGTTCCTGTACTATCTCCAGATCTTCTTTAACAGAATCAGTTATGTCAGGCAATTATACTCATTATCCCAAGACACGTTAATGGGTTTTGTGGGCAAGAGAGAAGTAGCAGAGGTTGTATCTTGGCATTAGAAAGGTTCTGGACAGTGTTTCACATGACATTTTGCTAAGACAAGGAAGTATGGTGTGAATGAATGTGAAAAAGTGGGGACTCAAAGAGCAATGATGGGTGGCACGCTGTCAAAACAAATGCATGTCTCTAATAAGAATGTACTGGAGTCTGCTTGGGACCTCCCTTTATTTAGTGTTATTGTCAACAGGAATAATGGAGTGAAGTACACAGAAGTTAGAATGGATCATAACCTGAAGGTAAAACAGTGATACCATGATAAGTGAGAACACAGCTTAAAAAAAGCTACACGCATCTTCTTTGCTCAAGGCCACCTGTCCACTAGGAAGGTCTCACACCCAGCTGGAGTTCTGCAAATCACACTTCAAAAAACGTGGAGCAACCAGCAAAAAGTTGGCGGGGGGAGAGCAGGTGGAAAAGTGAACTGGCAGGAAGCTGGCATGGGAGAAAGGGCTGAACAAACTGCAGAGGGGAGAGGTGATCTAAGCCTTCCATACCACAGAAGGTTGTCCAAAGTAGGAAGGGAAATTTCTGTTCTCACATCAGTGGTGGTGGAGGTCCAAGGCTTAAAATGAAGCAACAGAGACTCAGGTTAGAATTTCTACCACCAAGGGAAATAAATGCTGGAGCATATAATCTGAGGAAAATGTTATTGCTATAACCAGAGGTGTTTAAGAACAGCCTGAAGAACTTGGATCCAGTGAGGAAGAGTGATAGATGAGTTGATTTTCAGGGTGTCCTGACCTTGTGATACTTTGTCTTCTAACAGTGTTACCTGTGTGAAAACTCCAGTGTTTCCAGAAATTAGGCCCTCTGTGAAGAGTTAAGACCAGCTTTGGAAAGGCAGGCTGGAGGTCAGAGTTTAATTCAGACACGTTTTCACACCATTTAAGTTGGTCCTTCATCTGCGGCTGACAAGACGTCATCTGGGGGAGTCCCTGATGAAGTGTTTTCAGAGCCAAGGATCCTGGGGTGAAGTTCTCACAAACTCTGCTCTTCAAGCTCGGTCCTGCACAGGAAAAAAAATAAATAAAAAGGAGAGACTATTTCTGAAGAAGAAAATAAATAAATAATCTCACTGTTTCATACAGTTTTTCAAATATATTTAATTGAATATTTAACCAGCACACCTTCTCTCCCAAGGCAACGGACCCAAAATTGAAACTAAAAAGGTCAACTAATTAAGTGGATGTTTCCAGGAAAAATAGGATATTCCTCCGGCACAGAACAGAAGTCTTTGTAATGAACCAGGCATCACCCTACAGCTTCCATACCTCCTTCCCTGAGGAGATGGGAAATTAACTAAGATGAGCAGATGGAGGGGTTGGTTTCTGTGGACCTTTAAAAGCAGTGAAAGATGCCATTGTTCTTCTATTGGCATGCTGCATTCAATGCACAATTAGTTCTCTACCTGGGGACAGAAGACCAAGTAATGCAGAGATTCTAGATGGCTAGAGGGGGAGATATGAAAGCCCAATGGACTCCCATAGTGTAATCTACCAAGCAAACTGCTCATTTCCTAAATCTTCTACAGAAGACACAAGGGAAGGGGCCACTTCTCCATACACTCCTTATTCTGGCACTGTTCTTTCCATTTACTTTTTCAGTAATGTTAATAATCCTAATACATATATATATATTTAAAAAGTGGGTTCTCTAGGAGATACAGTACTTCCAGTCTATGTGTTTCCTTGAATACTAATAGTTGATTATCCCTGATATCATGATTATCTGCTGAAATGATTTATGTTGTTTTATATAAAGAGCTTTCTGCTAAAAATTTCCAATGAAGTCCTGTCTCCAAATTATATTCCATTCCATGAAAGTGTCTGTGAGCAAAAACAGTTTTTAAAATGTCATTTGTTCCTGCTAAGTTTTGAAATTAACTGCAAGTTAATGGGAATTATTGTTCCAGACAATCTCCTATGTGATTTTCCAAACTTTTATCTGTTTATATTTGCCAGCTACAATCATCCTTCATAAATCAGAATGGAGAATTATTTTGTAGCTTTAAATGTGAAAGCTCATTTTCTTGTTTGTTTAAAAAAAAAAAAAAAGTAAAGAAAAATCTCTTTTCACTGAATAGGCATTTATTCAGCAAAGCGTTCAAACTTCTGCTGTTCCTCACAGTGCTCTCACTAGGACTTGCACAAAGAACTGAGAATTAGGTGCATGCTTTGTCATATTGCTGCTAGCTGGTTTTTGTTTGTTTGTTTGTTGGTTTGTTTTCTTTTTTCAGACCACAAATGTTCATGTTCTTGAAACTTTTCCATCATTAAGATAGCATTCACAACTGGGCACATCCATATGGCTTCAGCACTTCAGCACTTTGTCCATGGCCACTCAGTTTCTTATTAACTTAGTGCATGGTGCTATCTCAAATCTTTTTAGAATATCTCAGAATCATAGAATCATTAAGGTTGAAAAAGATCGCTAAGATCATACAGTCCAACCATCAACCCATCCCCACCATGCCCAGTAAACCACATCCCTCAGTGCCACATCTATATATTTGTTGAACACCTCCAGGGACGATGAATCCACCATCTCTCTGGGCAGCCTGTGCCAATGCATTTCCACTCTTTCAGAGAATAAATTTTTCCTAATATCCAATCTGAACCTCCCCTGGTGAAACTTGAGGGCATTACCTCCTGTCTTAAATATCCAGACAAATCCACGAGGACTTCACAGCCCTTCCCAAAGGATTCTAGCTGATTACTGAGATACAGCTTTCCCCTCCAGACAACACTCTGCATTACTGATTTTCTCTATGGCATCTCTGCAGCCAATTTTCCTTCTTCAGAAATCACACCTTGATGGGCAGTACGTCCTGGGCTCATTTGGTACATCTTGATACCAGAGGCACATGTTTTTATGTCAAAAAGCTATCATTAGGAATGCCAGGAGCAAAGTGGAATCTGGAAATATACCTCTAGTGTATTCTAATTGAAAAACACTGTATTGCATCACACTGCTATTATATTAATACACTGTGTTCCGACTGCAGTAGCATTCAAACACTTTATCAACTTGCAGCTAAAGGACAAACCCTTCCCCCAAAAGCTTAATACAGTACCAGTTTATCATATTGCTGAACATCAAATATGCTTCAGCTGCTCCCTCCATAAGTGTAACAACTATGTTCTTTTCTGATAAGATCTCAGGCAACTTTATTGTATCTAAATTGAAAAGCCTTTGGAGGACTGATTCCACAATACCATGGGATTGAGGAAACACTAACCTTGCACTTTTAGGATTTGGCATGGAATGGAGCTTGAAATAGCACCAAAACTTGTTCTCATAGCTGCCCTTGCTCTTTTGCCAGGCTGTTCAGGAAGGCTTTCTCCACCTGATATTTCCTGAGCAAAGAAAGAAGGGACAGATAAAGCAGAGGAGATAAGACAGCAGTGATATAAAATGAAGCTACAAGGTGCCCCTCAGCCCTGCATAATGAATGTCCTAAATTAGCCAAAACATTCTGTCTGTCTTACGGAAAAGCAGTACTTTCAGGACACGCTTTGCTTGCCTACTGCTTGATCAGGAAGAAACTTGACAATTTGGAGTAGTAACTCAAGCTAACTCAAGTGGTTGGCGACCCTGCACATAGCAGGGGTGGTTGAAACTAGATGATCACTGTGGTCCTTTTCAACCCAGGCCATTCTATGATTCCATGATTCCATGTCCATGCCCTCACTCTGCAGGAGCAATAAGCAGCCAGCTTTATGTACTAGTGAAAATCACCTTATTATTTTCAGCCTTAAATTAAGCTCAATGGGCTGAGAAGCGGTCACACACCTTGGCTCACAAGGATCAACACACACTTCTTCTATGTAACATGTACACAGGTAACACGACCACATGACCACATATTAATACAGAGATGTTTGCATTAAAAACCCCTAAGAAATGCATGTGGAAAATTTTGTACAGGTAAGAAGAAATTCCTGGACAAAGATGTAAATCAGTAATATGAAATTTCAAAGAACTGCTATGTAGCCTTGGGGAAACATCTTTTTCTAATAGCAATAACAGATTCAATGACTCCCTCAAAATACGAGGCTCATTCAAACAGAGGAAGGCTTTCTTCAATATAGTTGTTCTGTGCTTATTCTAATAATTGGTCAGGCTCATTCTTTCAGATGTCTATTAATTACAGACTTGCTATGCTAGGAACAAGCTGATGCTCACCTACAGATGGTATTGGCTGAGATAATTCCTCTAACCCACACAGTTAAAGAATTTTAACTAAAGAATTTTAAGCGAAACATAAGGCTCAGATCTATGGTCCTATCTTTATGTTCCCACTTGTCAAATGAGCTATGGTAGCTATCAATCTGTATGCCTTCTGTGTTCACTATGGCTTAAATTAAATCAAAATAAATCCCAATGGCATTGGAATAAGAGCATGCTCAAAAAACAGTAACTGCAGCTGGGCTATAGGGCCACTGCTCACGTGGGGGTCAGGACAAGCCCTGGTAAGGGAGCTTAACTATCTCTGTGGATACATACAGATGGGGGTATGTAGGGGATGCTGAAATCACGGGATAACAGAATGACTGAGGATGGAAAGGACCTCTGGGTCCATCTGGTCCAATCCCTGCTTATGTGGGAGAACCAGGATATGATGCCCAACACTACGTCCAAGTGGTTTTTCAAGGTATCCAAGGAGGAGAACCCATAATTCTGTGTTAGTGTTCAGTCACCCACACAGTATATGAGTGTTTTCTGGCATTTAGAGGGATCCTTCTGTGTTCCAGCTCACAATCATTGCCTCTTGCCCTGAAGTGTGATATAGCAAAGAAATGGGTCATTCCTAAGAGTGCACAGTCTGTTACCTTCACCAGCACTCCATTCAACAAAACCAAAACAATTTAAATGAGTTGGTAGCTGCAGAAGAGCAGACTAACATAAGTTTAACTATTTTTTAAAATGTATTTTGCACCAAAATAGCTTGCCTACATATGGTAAAGAACATCCCAATGATTTATCTATCCCACTGACTTCTCAGTTCCACAGCTGATGAAGATCAGGAGAGGAAGTTCAAGCAAGCGTCAAAAAGAGGCAAATTGGGTTTTCATGGCCCCATGCTACTTTATCCAATTACACTTTCCCATGTGAGGGCATCCCACTGGGGTCTCACCCTTGGATTCACTCTTCTTAATGACATTCAATCATTTTGTGCTGAAGACAGTCATTTTCATAGTTGCTTGCATAATAAATTCACAGTTACATGCTCACTGGTTCTCTAATTATACCCTATTCCTGCAAAACAAAATGATTAAACTGAGTTTTCACTGAAAAAAATTGTGAATCAGCAGTTTTATCTTACTGACAAAATTTGAGTGCATTTGTTTTTGTTTGATATTTTCATTTGCAAATTAGAAGTTCCCTGTATTTAATGGTTAAAAGTAGAAAACAACTGGTCTAATGAATCTTTGTTCAGTGAATTTGGGGGAATATTCTGTATTCTGCTCCTGATTTTGCCTATCATGATCTGAATGACCTTGGGAAAGTTAATGTGCATTAAGTTTTAATTCTGTGATACAGTGCTATGAAGAGAAAGCAGGACCTGTAAGGTCTAAGTGAATTTGAGCTTCAGAACTGGAAGAAGCATAGGTCTTGCAGTAAAAGAAACAAAAAATAATAAAGAAAGAATAATTCAGTAGAGAATGAAACACAAACTGTACACTTATATTTACGTTAGCCCAGTCATGCACCTTAGTGTAATATAAAACAAGTACATTTTCACATTTAGATGATCTTAGAGGAGTAAATCTAGGGAGTTCTGGAAATGGTGGTGGAAATGAATAGATTTCTGGCCACAGTGATCAGAGATCCTACTGTTTTAGATACTGTGTGATGAGTATCACAACAGCTGTTGGCTTTGAGGTTTCCCAAGCATCTTCAGATGTCACCTAATCTCATTGGTTCTGCACGGTGTAATACTGGCTGAGGACATACTTCTGGGTGAAAAAGCACTGGAATCAGTTCTTCCAGCTGTTGGTTGTGCCAACCAATTGTAAGACATAAATGAACAAGGAACAGAACTAAATCCAGTTAAACAAGGAAAACAACCAAAGAGACAGGCAGAAAAAATAAAGCTTTGTTAGGAAAGGCATTGTTAGCCTTCTTATTCTGTGATTCAAAATCATACCGTCCTTCTGAAAATGGCTCCAAGCAACACTGCTGGCAACAGGTGCTCCAGGATCTAGGGAAGTGTCATCAAAACTACAGTGAGTGGAGGAGAAAGGGAGAAACTTGCCTCTGCGGCCATGTTTTGTTCACCCAAAGCAGCCTCTATCTTTGCTCACGTACCATGAAAATCTTTTTCAGTTAATTATCTGCATACATGAGCTAGAAATCAGGAATGAGGAGACTGAAGCTCAATTTGTAGGTCTTCCCTGAACTAAAAATCTCCAATGTAGAACTTTTGGTTAAAATCACTTATGCAATCATAATTAGAGAATTTTCTAGGCTCAAGATACATGTGCTGGTAGAGTTTCTATGGCAGAAAAGGAAGATGTCCAAAATGCAGTGGTAATTATTATCACTACTGCATGGATGCTACACTGTCACTGTTTGTTTCCTACTGCTGTCTTTTGTCGCAAGCCATCCCTCATCTTTGTTGTTGTTCAACTCTGTAAATTCTTCACAGCACAGAACTTTAATTTGTCTGCTAGCTGCCTAGTCTACAAATTAGTCCCAACCATCCTCATTAACAGTAGCTTGTACTTATTATTCCATAAACTGATGGATGAAAAGTTCTATAAAAGTGAAAAAAAAAAATCGTATTTCCTCCAAGAGGAGGGATTTCAATGTCACTCCTCAAAGTCAGCAGAATTTCCCATCTAAATGAAAGCCACCACAACACAATTTGGTTGCCAGAAGCATATCTTATTTTTCCTCTCCCTCTTTTAAATTTTACTTTATTTTGATTGATTCGCTTATGAAATTAAAGGAGATTGCAAGTTTAACTCTTTGTTTTTAGAGCCTGGAGTGACAAAAGCAACTAGCACTGCCATCTGCTAATTGCGGGAGACATAAAACAGTGTAAAAGAGAAAGAGAAATAAGTGTTTTCCACTTAGCAGTATATCTCAGCAGATTAATTTGCTGTCTGACACTGGATGCTTATTGTTTGAAAGCTTCAGATGTGTGACTGCACAGATCCGCTGACTCGTGTTCCAGAAAGAGCATTCAAGTTGAGACAGAAGCAAAGCTCTATAGAGAGCAGATGAAAAGGAGATACTTTGGGTCACAACATACCTGATATTTAAGACATGACTGTTAAGGTGAGAAGCTGACATGGTGTTCCAGAAGTTTCCTCTACCCACACCTTCCTATATATGTAAGACCTTATTAAAAGGGTGAACCCAGAATACTGTCTTGAGTATACTGCAGAAAAAAAAAAAAGCAAACTTTTTTTTTTTTTTAAACAATTTAGACTTGTTTGAACTCTATTAAATCTCTGCTTCGCTGGTTCTAAGCCTGCCCAAGCCAACCTGAATGATTATTGTTATTATTAACAGAGCACAAAGTGAGAATAGAGAGTTTTTATTAAAATGGGTTATTCTTTCTGCAGCTGGCTGTGCTGCAGAATCCTGGCAGTGGTTCTTATTACAGGCACTAATGATTCCTTAGAGTTTTTCACGGGGATAAGCTTACTTTGACATTCTTGTCAACTCCTCTCTCTTCTGCTTGTTGTCCAAAGATTGGATGATGTCTTCTCAGAGCAATAATTTCATATTTATAAGTTATCTGTGCAGTTCTATTTTCATGTTAGGACTTTTCAATGGTATTTCTGTTACCCGCTGTTTACCAAATAAATCAGTTTTGTGATTTCAATGAGGCTTTCCTGTCCTTCTCTTCTACCTACAGCTATGACTGTAAAAATATGTAAGAATTCAGCAAGAAAAAGCTGAAATAAAAGAAAGTAGATATTAGGTTTGATAAGAAAAACTATTTCAGTCTGAGAGTGGCTATAAAGGAGTACAGATAAAGACAACTGACACTATCCAGTACCTTAATGACCTTCAAAAGATTTTTCTTCCACGAGGTTTTCCATAGAAAGAGCACTGTCATGTAGCAGAGTGCCACAGCTCAACCACATCCTTCTTGTGAAGAAACTACTCCATTCCCCTTCACTGCTTCCACATCCATTGCGATGTTAATATGACAGACCCCTTCCACAATATGTCTCTTTTGAAGAGTGAACAGTGCACATCTATTTAATCACTTGCAGTTCTACTGCAGCTGCTCCTGAGAACCCCTCTGACATCTTCTCTGAGCCTTTTCCAGGGCTGCTATAGCCCTTTGGGAAGGGGAGGTGGAGGACAAGAAGTGCACATAGTATTCAAGATGCAGGTCCAAAATGCATTTATACAGTGGCATTACGATGATTTCTGTTTGGCTTTCTATTCCCTCCTTAATAATCCTTAACATTCAATTTCCTTTTTTTGATTGCTACATAGCAATGAGCTCATAATTTCATTCAACTGTACATTATAAGCCCCAAATGTCATTCCTCAGTAGCAATAATCAGCTCAGAGAACATCGCTGTGCATGAAGAGTTAGAACTGTTGTTTTCCTTGCATGCATTGCTTGTATTTAATGCCACTGAATTTCACCTGATGTTCTATTACCCAGCCATCCAGTACAGTGAGTCAACCTCACAGATATTGTCGGAAAGCAGAAAGTGGGGCTGCTCCACAAGGGAAGGTAAGGACAATGGCAAGGCTGGGAGAGACCTCACCAGCAAGAGTTAGTAATGCTCTGTACTTCACACAGTCATAGAATCATTAAGGTTGGAAAAGACCTCTAAGATCATCTCGTCCAACCATCCACCTACCACCAATATTGCTCACTAAATCATGTCCCTAAGTACTACATTTACCCTTTCCTTAAATACCTCCAGGGATGGTGACTCCATCACTACAGCCATTACCTCCTGTCCTGTCGCTAGTTACCTGGGAAAAGAGGTAGACCCCTACCTCGACACAAAATTTACTGCCCCTTAGACCTAAGAGGCGAGGAGTCTGATCCTTTCTGTTCCAAACACATCACTGGATGCACAGCTTTATTTGAAGTTATATGACTACATTTTGAAGTGTAGCAGTTGCCGCCTGACAACAAAAATGCAGCATTATGATTTTGCATTTTATTTCAATGGGAAGTATCTGGTATACCAAACCACCTGATGTGTTTCTACTAAAGCATCTAAGAAGTTGTGTTTACTCTCCATGTCATAGTATACTACAGAGAAAATCTACATGCTTCCAGTCATTGCCCCACACACCCATGATACAGAGGCAATTACAAATCTGGTCCCTTAAAATGGATGGAATTGGGATTTTTGTAGGAGGAATCCTCTAAGGAAGAACTGTGCATAGAATCACAGAATCATTTGGATTGGAAGGGACGCTTAAAGGTCATCTAGTTCAACTTCCTGCAATAAACAGGGACACCTACAGCTAGATCAGGGTGCTCAGAGCCCTGACCAGTCTGACCTTGAATATCTCCAGGGATGGGCCTTCCACCATCTCTCTGGAAAACCTGTTTCAGTGCCTCACCACCATTATTGTAATTTTTTTTTTTCCTTCTATTCAGTCTAAATTTTCACTCTTCTAATTTGAAACCATTTTTCTTTGTTTCAAACCATTTCCCCTTGCATAACCTCTTCTGTTTGATACTGTAGACCTGTCTGTGGAATGATAGATGAGATAAATGTTGCTGCCAAAAGTAAAGTTCAAGAAGCATTTGGATAATGTTCTCACATGTGGTTTAATTTTTAGGTAGTCTTATGTGGAGATGGGAGTTGGACTTAATGCTCCTTGTGGGTCCCTTCCATCATGTGGCAAAGTACAACCAAGATCTCTGTTATATGTAGCAGCTAGGGCAGCACCCCCAGTATCCGCCAAAATCTCAACATCAGGGATCTGTGTGGTTGGGTGGGTAAGTGCACATTGGTGTGGGCACAGCTGTTCAAATAATGTGCTGAAAACTCTTTAGGCTGCATGATATTATAGGGATGGCTTCGTCCTCTCTGGGTGCTGCCACTCATTTTAATGAATGGGAGTCTCTCTGTCGATGACAGCTGGAGGATGCTGACAAAGTGTCACAAGCTGAACCAAGGAACCTCTGGTTTTCTCAGCTTGACAAGTGCTCCTTCTCAGACATCCATTAGTTGGTGTCAAAAATTCAGAACAGAGATATGACTGCATAACTGAGAAGGGTACAAAAGGGTGTTGTATTTACTGTGTCAGGGAAATTACTAGGGAGCTATGCATCAAAACAGTCTTCCAGTCTTTGTGTTGATTGCTTTACTAGGTAGAGGTGTTAACAGTGTCCAGCTCTTCTTTTGTAGAGGAATTACAAAACACCTATCCACACAGCAGGTCAGTGAAAAGCTTTAGTTAACAGAGCAAGAGGCACACACTGAAAGAGCAATGGTCAGAGCATCCTCCTCGGGGAAAAATGCGTCTGTGAGATCTGCTTCTAAAAAAGACCACATTATCTTCATATTGTTCCCCCTTTAGTAATAACACAATATTCATCCCAGGGGAAGAAGAAGAAGATTGCCGCAGCTCTGTCTAAAGGGATTTGTTAGAAAAGGCTGGAAAACAATTCTTGTTATAAGAAAGTGAATAAAGAGATGGGCATTTGGAAATGTGCTGAAAGCTGGGTTATTACAAGGCTGCTACTAATGACTACAATACATCATTTCAACTTGTTGATTTTTCTTTCTTTAATTTCCAGATTATCCGACTGTTGCTTATCCTCCACCCATTCTGAAAGTAAACAGAGACATCATGTGCCTGAGCTGCCAAAAGTTACTTTCAGCAGCAATTAACTTGAGTGCTTTTCTGTCTTTCTTAGAAAAGCCGATCTTCCGACTTTTCCTTTCAGCTTTACCCTTTTTGATTTTGTCCTTCAATTTTCTTTTTTAGTTTTACTTTTGTGACATCTTGATGACTTATGAAAATATTATTTTTGTTCTACAAGTAGGGGAAAGTGTGCCAGAGAGTAGTTTAAATGTCTTGCATGAAGTCCCGAGGGAAATCTCCAAGAGGGCTTGAAGGAGAGAAGCTGCTTCTCTGGAGTCCCAGCTCAGAGCATTCAACATTACCTCAGTGATGAGCTCAGACAAGAACCCAGGCACTTGAACCTATTGCTATGTGAAATCTGACTTCCCTTACCCTTCTACCAGACTCTTGGAGAAGTCTTGCAGTTGACTTGCCAACCCCAGCTACAAAAACAATGTGCAACTCACCATTAGATGAATAGTTCAGTGAAAGATTGGAAAATCTCTCAGAAGATCTGAGTAAGAGCACGTCGGCCTTGGCAAAACCACCCAGAAGCAACCTCAAAAAAAAAAAAAAAAAAAAAGAGGGAGAGAGGGGATTTGGATCTATCTGCCATTCTCTACTTCTTTACTTTGGAAACAATTCACTTTTACATGCTCACAAATGCTTTCACATTTTCTTTAGGGAGCCTCTGTTTTGAATGGGCCATGAATCACACCCATCAATCTTCAAGTGAAAAATAATCAACAGATGGTCATTAGGGATCACATGCTTCCATTGAAATCAGCGAAGCAATAGAAAACAAGCTCTCTCTTCCTCTTGGTTATGCCTCTTTAGGGTAGTTATGTGTTCAGTCAAGCTAGCAGGAAACACATGGCAGCACCTAAGCTTTGTGTGTAGTACCAGTATCAGCACATGAACCTCTACCCTCATCAGAGAAGGATATTCAGCTTATTAACTGCAAGGAGAATGAAAGGTGTTTTTTCAGGCCACTGAAAAGAAACACAACTTGAAGAGAATCACTGAATCATAAAATGGCTTGAGTTGGAAGGGATCTCGAAGATCATTGAGTTCCAACCCCACTGCCATGGGCAGGGTTGCCAACCACTAAATCAGAATAGAGTTTGGTCTATGCACTTGGTATGCAAGTGCAGCTCTCTCTCAACCTGCTGTCTTCCACTCCCAACAACAATTACAAAAAGCCATATCCATTTTTAATGACAACAGTTAAGAGGAAGAGGCTTCAAGACATACACTAGACTTCTCATGAATGGTTGGACTGGATGATCCTGTGGATCTTTTCCAACCTTAGCGATTCTATGATTCTATGATTCATACACAGATATAATGCACATTCAGAGAGGTTTTGGATTCTCCCTCCTTGGAGATCTCCAAAAGTCACCTGGACATGGTCCAGGGCACCCTTCTGTGATTGAACAATGGTTGGACCGGATGGCCCCATGTCCCTGCCAACTACAACCAGTTTATGATTCTGTGATTCCATAACATGTTCATCTGAGCTTGCAGCAAGAAGTGTCAGCTCACCAGTCATCACAGTAACAGAATGTGAATAACACAGAAAATGAATATAGTCTTGTTTTGCTCTGAGTGGATGATTTTTAGACCCAGAACACAATGAAGGAAAGTCTTTCATCTTTTAACTTCTATTACTGTGGTTTGGTTTATGTCTAGATGACTGGACTAGAAGATCTTAGTGGTCTTTTCCGATGTTAACAATTCTGTGATTCTAGGCAAGGATAGAACTAATGAAGATGGAAACTCAGGGCACACTTCAGTTTGCTTCCTCACTGCCTAAGGAGCATACCTGAACTCAAGCTGATAATGATCCCTCACTATCCTGGTAAAAGATGTTTCAGGGAACTTTCTGTCAGGATATCCACATCTAGTGAAATAGAAAGGGAAGGGAAGGGAAGGGAAGGGAAGGGAAGGGAAGGGAAGGGAAGGGAAGGGAAGGGAAGGGAAGGGAAGGGAAGGGAAGGGAAGGGAAGGGAAGGGAAGGGAAGGGAAGGGAAGGGAAGGGAAGGGAAGGGAAGGGAAGGGAAGGGAAGGGAAGGGAAGGGAAGGGAAGGGAAGGGAAGGGAAGGGAAGGGAAGGGAAGGGAAGGGAAGGGAAGGGAAGGGAAGGGAAGGGAAGGGAAGGGAAGGGAAGGGAAAAAAAAATGAAACAGAATAAAAAGCATATTTTTGAGCATCTGTTTTTTGAGCATCTTCTTCCAGTTCCAAGTAGATCTTAGAAAATAATTTGTATTCTCCATTTCTATCCATAGAGCCCTTCATTTACTCATTTACTCATTTTTCTGAGGGGTATGACGAATTTCTCAGGGAGGGTGGAATGCTGAGAATTTCTTTCAATTCATTTTTTAAATATGTGCCTAATGACTGGCATGCTTTTCACTTTATATGTTTTTTTTTTTTTTTCTTCACACCTACACAGCTTGCTCTTATCTAAAAGGCAGGTACCACAACATAAAGCAAAAAATGCCAGGAATAAAAGTCCGGATATATTACGCTAGCTTGGACACTTTTTTCAGCCAAATTTTTCCATCTAGGTGTAGAAGGCCCTCAGTTGCAAGCATTTCACAGACTGTGACGTGCTCTTGAACTTATATTACAGAGTCCCTTGCCAGCACTGTAAGAGCAAGTCTTCTATCCAGGTAAAGTTTTTTCCACCTTTTTTTTTTTTTTTTTTTTTTTTTGTCCTGCTCTTCGGAATGACACTTAGTTTCCTTCATGCTTTATCTGCTCCCAGAGGCTCTCCAATTCCAACTGAATACTATATCAGGAAAAAATTGTTTCTATATAATCATTCTCAGTTCCCAAAGCCCACCTGAATCACTTCAACATCAGTGTCTGTCATGAGTAATGCATGGGATGGAACCACACACAGTCTGTTCAAGACACAGAAACCATGGAAACTCCCTTGACAAGAGCTGCTACTTGGGATGATCATGAGAAATGGTGTCTGAAGGAAGTTTGCCTTGTTCATTCCTGTTTCCCAAGACCAGAATGTGTCTCCCTAAGTGCATCTACCAGACTACCAAACTCTACCAGTGTTTACCTCCATGAGGCTGCTGACAGTTTTGACCCAAAGCATAAACAAGATAAATTGGAAATTCTGGAACTTTCTTAATCAGCTTCGAAGTCTGAACTGGAAACATGAGTCTTGTGTGTGCTTCCATGGCATCAAACCATCTTCACAACTTCTGGCTGCCTTTGGAGGACAACTTAGGTGTGAAAGAAGAACAGTTCACTCCAGCTTTCCCCTCCAGCAAGGACAGGGGCTATGGAAGACAACAGCACTTGTAAGAATTGTCAGCACTTGTAAGAATCCTATTTCTGCTACCAGCCTATGTAAAAATGTCACCACAGCCCTGTAGAAGCAATTTGGGCACAACTTCCTCACTTCTAGGAAGTTCGTCTCCCTTGAAATAAATCCTGGGATTAAAGAAGGCTGCAGGTTTTCAAGCGAAGTATCCTTAACTGAATTGTTTTATGATCTTCCCCACCACAGCTTTGGGAAGACTGTCCCATTATAGGCATTCACAATTGCCACCTCCTTCATAGATGATGGATAGAGGACCACAGGCCAGAGAAAGACTACTATGATCTGTATGTGACGTATGACAGGAGTAGGGTACTTGGCAGAGGGAAATGCTTTATCACATCTGATATATGGGGATAGCTTGAAGAGCATCAAAGCCAAGGTAAACTCCAGCCTGTCACCTGTGCCAAGTTCCTTCCCTTTGCAATCACAGAATCATTACGATGCAATCACAGAATCATTACGATGGACTAGAGATCTAGTCCACTCACCAACCCATCACCACCATGCCCAACAGACATTTCACGCATTTCAGTGATGTAAGAAAATGGAATGGGAGGAGGAAAATTTTTTTTTTTCATTTATGTTCAGAATGGTTAGACCAGAACAAAAATGGTTCTGATGTTCTATCCCAGTCCTCAGTGTTCAGTGTTGCCGCATCCACTAATTCTCATAATTTTCTTTTTTTCCATCATGCCTTGTTCTCCCCTCATCATCTGCTTTTCCACGATCAGGACAGAAATCTCCCATGATACTAGAGCCCTCTCCCAACATTTTGCAAGTGTTTTCCTCAAGCCCCTCTATTTGTGGAGCACATTTGAATGATCCAGAGCAGCTAATGCATCAAAATATGCATCACTTGGTGGGGAAGTAGCTGCTAAAATTAAACTGTAGTCTGAAAATGTAGTAGGGAGGAGTCTCAGTTTAGCAATTTTGCAGCTTCTTGAGTCACCCATGTGGAGGCAAGCAGCTGCTGGGCAACAGAGTGATGCATACGCTGCAGTGGAAAGGCACCTGTGCTAAGAATAGCTCATATGCGTGAAGCACCTTTCAGGATCCAGAGAGACTTCAAAAAGCCTCAAGAAGATATAAAGTACATACGTGCAGCTCTTCATCCACCCCTGCTGTGATGTGGAAGTAAGGTCGTATGAACAGACTTTACAAACATCTGCAGGCTTTGGAGAAGACCTTTCCTGCTCCATACTACCTAAAAAAAACAACTGTGCAGCAAGATCAAAACCTTACTCAGCAAACTTGAGAACTTTTCTCACTTAAACAAATCCAGAAAAAGTCACTGAGATTGCCAGATGCTTTAAGTAAACATGCTCTTAACACACTGGTTTCCAACACCTTCTTCATCGGTGCAATATGGTTATATGACTGAACATAGCAAGGAGTAGATCCCAAATCTGGATGTGAAGCAGGCCTTAGTCAATACTCCTAGAGCGATGTTTCATGTCTCACCTTTTTCTTCGCCTTCTGTTATTGATGTTCATAAACAGCACAGACTGATTTCTGATCTCAGTTTCACTCCAGCAAAGAAATTATGTCAATTTTCAGTCAGTGAAACTTGATTCATAGTAGATCAAGCAAAGAGAGGCACAACACTATTGAATAATGGACATGGTTAGTAATTATTTGATGTTTCTCTTCCTAGGTAGTTACCTTTCCCCTCGAAAATCATTATTCTTCATTCAGAAGAGGCAGTCAAACTATACTGCACTTCAACAAAGAGACGTTGGCTGGGTAATTGCTGCTATTTAAATTATTCTGCATGTACCATACAGCATGAATGGCACATATTAAAAAGCAGAGATGGCTTAAGAAGTTACAGTTATCCAGATGTGTCACTCTTCTAATGCGACAGAAAAAGTGTTTTTATATTTCAGGTTTGCCAGGTGTAGAGTAAATAAAATTAGTATACTTCAAAACTCCTGTAAGCAATGTTGTCCCTGTTAGAATTAAGATAAATGACATCAATAAAATAAGAAGGTTAGAATACATTTTTTTTAGGTGTTGTATATTAAACCTGTTGATATGCAAATTAAAATCAGTGTGAAGAAAAAAAAAAGTGTTTTCCCATTAAAATGATTCATTAACAGGTCAACATTTCAGTGAAAGGGAAATGGATAGATTTGCATAGCTGAGAGGAAGAGGCAAGGAATTCCAAGTACCGGGGAATTTAGCTGATACTCAGATACGCCTTAAGTGATCCACTGGTAGACCTGAAGCAAAACAAACAAGACGTGTGATGTGATGGTAGTTTAAGATCCTATCTTATGGCTAGTGCTAGTGTTGGAAAACATTGTCAGCCAGGTATACAGTCATGCTGAACAGCAGGAAGCTAAAACAGAAAATACAGTCTGGGTTGCCTAACCACAGAATAGAATATCCTAAGTTGGAAAGGACCCATAAAGATCACTGAGTTCTTTTAACCATGGAAACCTCAAGTAGAGATGGAGAAGATTATTAATATAATCAGCCCTGAAATACTCCATCTGTTCCTGATGTCCTCCACTATAAAAGTGGACGATAAACTGGAATGAGTTAATGAAGAATAAGAAGAGTTAGGCAGGACATAGGAAGCTGGAGAGAGCAAGATGCTGGAATCTAAAGGGGAATTGGACCATCCATGGTCATATGTTGTAAGTAAACAACCCATCACATCTTTTTTTGGATGAAACAGTTCTGTTTCTCATTGCCAAACTTCTTCTTTCCTAGTCTTGCAACACTTGTGAGTTCAACCTTCTGCCAGAGGTGCTGAGGGAGGTCTAGTGGAGGCATGGCAGGAATCAGGTGTGTTTGTCTCATTCAACACATTTATAAACATAAAAATGGAGTTTTCTTCCTTATTCTCCATGTGTTTAATAGACTCATGGGTGTCAGGGATGCAAGTTTCAAGTTTCTTCTGGATAGATGGATTCTATCATGTCATGAAAAAGAGTGGAAATTCACATTCATATATGAGAGAGCAACATCATTTTTCTTTAATGTACATTGGTTATTTTTTTGTTTTGTTTTGTTTTGTTTTTAAAGGAGAGAGATAGCGAGGGAGATTTATAATGCAGATATTTTTGGTGGTATTATTTTCTCAGAGAAAATTGAGTTTCTGAAATATTGATTATGGGGAAAAAATGCCCCAAATTTTCTGGACTCGGTTGCCATGCTGTATTTGGTTTTCATTTAAGGATGTCAGGACTGTTTAGGCTCCCATCTTTTCTAAAGCTGGCAGGCTGTTTCAGGCTCCTCAGCAAGCTTCAGATGCTCTCCAAAAAATATTTAAAGGCAATCCCTTCACAACTTCATCTAAACTGAGTGTGAGAGTTCCCATTCCACAGGAGATTTGCGTTTCATTCCACTTCAGAATAATTATCTCTAAAAAGAAAACGGAGGGGATTTTTCCGTGGAATTCCCAGTGAGTCTTGAGCCAACTCTATAGATAGATGTAGTTTATTCAGTGCTCAAAAATAAACTGTGAATCTTTCCAGCCAGTATGGAGGAGCCCTCAAGACTACAACTTCATATAGGGTTCCAAGTGCACAGAAATAGATGAGCTTCTCATCTCAGTTAAATCCTTGGCAGTGATCCCACCCCTGTTTCAGTGGTATTTTGCAGTGAATACACCCCTTTCTAGTCTGAATAAAGGTATACAAGCACATACTTATCTATTGTGTTTAGTAGCCTTTTTCATTCAATACATGGTATTGCCTCCACCTACAACCCATGTCTCACCTATAATATGGATATGAACAATACTTCCTTCTTGGATACCTCAGAAACACTGTCTTTTGGGTATGGAAGACAGTGAATGTGGAGACTACAAGGCACTGAGAAGAAAGAAACCAAACAGAATAGTGCCATTCCTAAACTTACATAAGGGTCCTCCACTGATTCTTTAGTACTGAAGCTCATTGTTTCTGCTTTAGAATTCAAGAGGAGTTCTTGGGTGCTAAACTTTGAAGTCCCAGGTGTGGTGATCACTACTGTAAGTGGGAGTCTTAGTCTTCTCTATTCTAAAGACAGTGGCTCTATATCCTGGAAATCACAGAACTAAAATTTAGTTGATGGATGCCCCTCATTGTGAAGTCCTGTTCTGAGGCCCCCCCCAGCCTGACTATTGTCCCTCAGCACGATCATCCATGTCTCTGCCTCAGGCACCATGTCTTCTGCTCCTAGTTAAGCCTTAGTTCAGCTCCTTGCTTTCTTCTAAAAGATGTTTTTATAGGAAAACCAAGCAAATCAACTGTGGCTCCGCTCAGCTCTGCAGGAACCTCATCTGATCGCTTCTCCCCATCTTCTGATCTACATCAAATGATGGAACAAAAGCCATTCTTCACTCCATACAGGCAGCAGGCTTGAGCCACATGGATATGATTCTACCAGCAGCAGTGCCTGCATGGGATGGAGAAATAGACAATCCCTCTGTACTGTATGATAATCAACAAAAATTAGATGCCTAAGAGAACTGGGAATCTCTGCCATGAATGCAGCCATTAGAGACTGAGCCTATTTATTTAACAGGTGTCCCCTGAGCTGGGATGCCAGGCTCTGTTTGCCAAATTTGTAGAGAGAGGAAGTCAGCTTGAAAAAATATGGGCAAGAGGGGAACAGTCCTGAAGGCATTTTTTTTTCCCAACAACTTTTTTATTGTAAGAAAGTACGTGCAATTCTTGGCTGTGTATATTCAGAAAGAAGCTGTGTGAATATCCAGTTCCCCTCCTTGTAGTGCTATGTGGTCCAACTCAGCCACAATCCAAAGTTAGCACTGTTGGATGGCTTCATGATTGGTTTGTTTGTTCAGTTTAATTAAAATATAGTATGGGGTAGGATTTGGATGTGAACACACACTGGGCTGCTAGCGATCCAGAGCCAAGAACAGCAGACTGCTGTGTCTAAATGATCTCCTTTCTCTTCCTGTACAGTGGATGACCTTTGTGGTCCCTTCCAACTCAAATAATTCCATGACTCTATGATTCTATTAAATGTGCCTTGAAACACAAGTTACTGTCTCTGTTGTGACAGTACCAAGAAGACTTGGGATGGGTCAGATATCATTGCAATGAAGATTGCACAGCATCTAGATGGTCCTTGATCCTTTTTTTTTTTTTTTTTTTTTTTTTTTTTTTAGTGTCTAGAGGCAAGGGACATGCAGAGACAGGCAGCAAAACATGCAGACATTTACGGTGCTTCTCAAATGGAGGACAAAGTCAAGCAACACATAAAGAGCTGCAGAGAGACAATGACCAAATGAATCCAAGACTTCATTCTCAGCTGGTGTCCCCAAGCAACTTTTTTGCTATATATCCCTTGTTAACTTACCATCCTGCAAGAAAGCCAAAAAAAAAAAAAAAAAAAGAATCAGCAGGGACACTTCTAGAAAAGAGACTGCAGAAGCTGTGGATAGCAGCTTGTGTTAAAGGAAGTTGGTAAAGTAAACTTTCTTCTCATCTGAAGAAGAATTCTCAGAGAACGTCCCAACCAATCCCACTTGAAAAAAAATATATAAGCAGCAGAATAAAAGTCCTCTCCAACCACAGGTTTTTGCCTGAGAAAGACAGAACTGCCAGAAACAGGAGAAACTTTGACTGCTCCTTAGAAGCTGTAGTAAATGTTAGTGAACTGTAATGCTGCACAGCAAGATAATCTGATAAATAAATAGCAAGATGATGTTTAGTTTTCATTTTTTTTCTTCTTAGAGTATAAGACACCGACCTTGCAACATTATCTACACAAAGTACACACATTTCCTGGATGGTGTCAGCACTCTCCAATTCATTTCTTGCTGACAGGGTTGACATTTATGTGTAACCAGATCCGACACCTATAAAAAGTTAATCTTTTTGGTGAGATAGAGGTGTGAGGGTCTTGCACATACCTCCTTCCTCCAGCAGCTGTAAGCTGGATGTATAACACCATGAGATGAAATCTGAGATAGCTTTCAGTGGTGGCATTACCATATTTGCAGAAACCCTAAGTGTACGATAAAGAGCATGATAAAGAGTTCTGCCTCACAGATATTTGTCCATATTGAGAGGGAATCCAAAAGCATTTGTATTGTTGCAAACAGCAGAGAGAGCATCATTTGCATTTCAGCTCTGTTGGTGCAACAAATGTGCTGCACACACTTGAATTCCTCTTTGCTCAGCATGGAAGAGCCCATCCTTGCTCTTTTTGGTCACTGAATTCATGCAGCCATAGAATCACAGAATCACTCAGGTTTGAAAAGACCTTAAAGATCATTGAGTCCAACCACAACCTTGCCATACTACCCTAACAACCCTTCGCTAAATCATGTCCCTGAGCACCACATTCAAACGATTGTTAAACACATCCAGGGATGGTGACTCAACCACCTCCCTGGGGAGCCTATTCCAGTGCTTAGCCACCCTTTCTATAAAGAAGTGTTTCCTGATAGCCAACCTAAACTTACCCTGGCGCAACTTGAGGCCATTTCCCCTCATCCTGTCACCTGTCACCAGTGAAAAGAGACCAACCCCTCTCTTGCTGCAAGCACCTTTCAGATATTGGAAGAGAGCAATAAAGTCTCCCCCCAGCCTCCTTTTCCCCAGACTAAGCAGCCCCAGTTCCTTCAGTCTCTCCTCATAGGGCATATTTCCCAAGCCCTTCACAAGCCTTGCTGCCCTTCCTTGGACCTGTTCCAGCGCCTCCATGTCCTTTCTGTACTGAGGTGCCCAAAACTGAACACAGTACTCAAGGTGAGGCCTCACTGATGATGAGTACAGGGGCAGGATGACTTCCCTAGTCCTGCTCACCACACCATTCCTGATACAAGCCAGGAGGCCATTGGCCTTCTTGGCCACCTGGGCAAACTGCTGGCTCATACTCAGCCAACTGTCCATCAGTACACCAAGGTCCCTTTCCATCAGGCAGCTTTCCAGCCACTCCTCCCCAAGCCTGTACATCCATTCATGCTGCTTCCCACGCTGTATTGCCCTGAGCAACCCCTGCCACCACTCCAATGGCAGAGCCTTCTTCTGTCTAACCAGCCACAGCAGTTCCTGGAGAGTGATGATGAAATCATCAGCCATCCAAGGCCAGCTCAGCTAACTCCTGCTGGAAATCCAGGATGGAGAATCACAGACTTAAAGAATCATAAAATTATGAAAGTTGGAAAAGACCTCGAAGATCATCACGTTGAACCATCAACCCATCACAGCCATGTCTAAAACATGAGCCTCAGTGCCACATGTCCACATTTGTTGAACACCTCCAAAGATGATGACTCCACCATTTCCATGGGCAGTGGTTCCGATGTATTACCACTCTTTCAGAGTAAAAATTTTTCCTAATATCCAACCTGAACCTCCACTGTTGCAATTTGAGGCCACTGCCTCTCATCCTACTGCTAGTCAGCTGGGAGAAAGCCACACACAGTATGCATGCCAGGTGTAATTAAAGAAATAAGGGTGAAATAATTCAAATCACTCCTCAGAATCAAAATTTCTGTCTGGAAAAAAATAGTGCAGTCTGAATACTTCTTTCAGCCATGCTGAGAAGAGAAATGAAGAACTCTGCATAGCAGTGGAAAGCAGAAACAGCTCTGTGTTTCATGGAGATACTGAAATGGCATAGCCAGTCTCTGTCCACGGTCTTATAAAAGGCCATGCAATTAATTTGAGGCACTCAAAGGGTTCTCACCCAGATTATCAGATCTGAGAGAGACATTTAGAACAAATTCATAGGTCTGGGAGAGTTATCAAGTGGTCACGTAGTCCATTTTTGTGTCCCAAAGGAAGATGCTGTAGTTCTAGGTTGCTATTAATGGATCTTTGTTTAAACTGCTTTCCAAGCTTTCCCATGATGGAAATGTCACAGGCAATGATTTCATTGTCATTCCTTGGCAATGCTGACCATTGCCAGTGCTTTGCAGTCCTGACCACTGAAAAGTCTCTCGTAATATCTAACAGTCATCTTCCCTATAGCAATTTAAATTCTCTGTGTTTTCTCCCGTCCGCCACAAACACAAGGGACAGATTTCTTTCCCTCTGATAAAGCAGTCATTCACGCATTTGAACACTGCTACCATATTTTGCTCAGTTCTCTGAAGGAGATAATGATTTCAGTATTTCCCCACAGGTAGTATCTCCCTATTGGCTGTCTGGTTCCCTCTAGATATTCATGAAATAGGACAAATCTTTCTGGAAATGGAGTGCCCCACTTTATATACTCTCCTCTGACCAAGACTTTTCCCAGGGGTGAGAAGAGCAATGCTTCCAGGTTACACAGCATAGAATAGCATTTATCTTTTTGACGACAGCATGATGTGTTGATTTGGGGACAGGCTGTGATTCATTACAGCCTACGGATTTTTTTTCTTCTTGTTGCTTTTTTTTTTTTTTCTTCTTTTACCTGAGAACTCATGTCTTATTAGTTGTTCCCAGCCCTGAATCTGTGCTACTGAAATCATTTGGGAAATGGCTAAGGTTAAAGTTCCTTAAGGTAACAAAGCTAAGGCCATGCTGGAAGGAAAGCAGATTGTAGGGTGACTGTTGGCTTACTTAATTCTCTGCTGTAAGATTTATCATCACAGTCAGGATCAAATTCTGCCCTGTCCATTCTCAGATTAACAGATAATGAAGCTTTAGTGGAAATATTAAGAAAAAGAATGTATGGTGATATTCTCTGTTTTGCCTTTGTACACTCCAGTGCTTATTTTTGCTCATTAATCTGGATGAAGTATCTTCTTGCTACCCCCGAGTCTCTTCTCTATTGATTCTTCTAAACTATTCCTGAAAAAAAATAAAGTTTTATTTTTAACTCCTGTGACAAGTTCCATGATTTATGTAAAGGAATTTCCTCATGTTTGTTTCAAACCTGCTACCTGATCATTGCGCTAATGCCCCTGGCTTTTATGGCATGAGAAATGATGAATAACCATTGCCTACTCATCCTTGCAATACTCGTCATCATTTTATAGATGTCTGCTGGTACGCAGAATGGCTCTCGGCTGCAATGAAAAGTCCTCCTTAGCCATTCCTCACATTAAAACTACTCAATGTCTCTGATTATCCTTCTTTTTACCTTTTCTAAGTTTACAACATCCTCCTTTTTTTTTTTTTTTTTCACGCTGCATGAATGGAAGCACACAGTGTCCCAGATTTAGGTGCACTAGGGATTTCTATGCACAGTTTTAAGGTGAAGCTCTGTTTCTGTCTATTTCCTAGTAAGTCCTAGGATTTTATCCACACTGTTTTGCTTGTACTGAGCACTGAGATGGCATATGAAAGCACTTTCTGCAATGACTCCAAGATCTCTTTCCTGAGGGGTCAGTGCTAATTTAGAGCGGATCATTGTGTATGCAGTTATCAGCTTTTCATTTCCCTCCTGGCTGCTACTTGGCGTTACCTCTGGGTTTGAACATAATGTTCTGAGTCACCAAATAGCCTGGGTCCTCACTCCAAAAAAGATCTCATGCCCCAACTGGAGCTTCCTACTTTATTATGTGAGCTCAGAGCTTTGCTCAGTTGGAAGGGTAGAAAGGGTAGACATACAGAATCATGCAGAAGCACATAGAGTCACAGAATTGTAGGGGCTGGATGGGATCTCTATTGATCATAAACCAGTCTAGTTTCATGAGCCTTTTTTTTTTTTTTCTGCCATTAAAACTTTTATGCAAGCTAGAATTCTGAAAAGACACGTTTCCACAGCCCTTCTTACTTCAATCCCGGTTAAAATCTGATCACTTTAGCTAATCTCACTAAAAGTGAACTTTTAACCTCCATGCTACAAAAGAGTTGGGGAAAATCCCGTCATTTGCTGCAACTCCTGGACCAGAGACACCATCATATTACTGGGGAACACTGCAGGAATAAGCACAGCATAGACATTCAAGGTCAGGCTGGACAAGGTTGGAGCAATCTGATCTAGCTGTAGGTGTTCCTGTTCATCACAGGGTGGATGGATGACCTCTAAAGATCGCTTTGTACTCAAATAATTCTGTGATTCTGTTAGTAATTATTTTTGTGACCCACGGTCCTACTTCAAATCAAAAGAGAAAAGCAAACAACAACAAATAAAGAAAAACAATAAATAAAACACCAAACACAAGCATACCCTCAGTTCATTACAGAGCTAGTCATAGCCTGCAGAGTTGAGAAACTGGCTGTTAGATACTGTTATGTCACTTCTGAAAAGTTAGGAGTTAAGCAGAGGAAAGGGGAGCAAAAGAAAGGTCATATTCATCCAGCAGCCACTCAGCCACAGTCTGCTGACTCAGAAACACCATGTCCTAGCCAATTCCATTATTTCTCTTTCCTCCAAAATTTTCCCTTCCCACAAGGAATTTGAGACCAGATGGATGCATCTTGGTATAGCATTCAAAGGGTACCAGCCTTGAAAACTACACTGTGATTTTTTTCCAAGAGATGCTCATTCCAGACATTTCAGTGATGAGCTCCATGGGGAATAAACCAATTAGTCCCACTAATGAATATTTGCTCTTACAGACACCTTGCCACTAATGCTGAGACACTGAAGAGGACAGACTCTTTAGCAGGGCCTGTTGTGATAGGACAAGGGGAAATGGCTTCAAAGTTAAACAGAGGAGATTTAGATTGGGCATAAGTAAGTTCTTTCATGTATAGAATCATAGAATATTTAAGGTTGGAAAAGATCAGTGAGATCATCTAGTGCAACTATTGACCCATCACCATCATGTCCTTAAATGCCAGATCCACGCATTTCTTGAAAAACTCCATGAGTTCCTGTGGAAAAGCAAGGAATCCCGATGCAACCAGAGTCTCTCCTATTTGACCTGCATCCACATTTCTGATCATGCCATTCCCTTGTATCCAGGCATGAATTTCTAAATGCCAGCACACAATGCATTGTAACTATGAGGATGCTGAACACCTTTGAATGCTCTGGCTTTTTGCTTATTGTCTCAGCTGGGATGTTAATGACCTCACTTGCTTTTAGAAAGTGAAGTAGAAACCCTTGCTATCCAGGACCACAGTTATTAGAGTCACAGAGGAGGTCTGGAGAAAGAGCTGTATTGTTTGACAGAACAGCTAATTAGGAACAGAAAACAACATAGTTGTTGTTCATAGCAAGAAGCCCAACAGATGGTCTGGGGCCAAAGGAAAAACGCAACCTATGGACCTCCCTGCCTGGGAAATAGACTGCAGGATTTTATTCAGGGAGCAGATTAGATCTCAGTAGAGAAAGGGTGGCAGGAGTGTCCCAGAGAGACAGGAGGAGGTAAAATACACAGAAGTTCTATTGAGTGGTCAAGATAGGAAACCACTAATTGGGAGATTTAGCATTTTTTCTAAGCCTGTCATGGCAAGTGTTAGTGAGCATCAGTCTATAAGGGCATTCATTCCTGTATGCTTGTTCTCCTCTGCCTCTTTGGGAAAGAGTGATGGTTCATTTTCACAAGGGTCCTTTTTGCACACATTCCCCCAGATGAAATGGTCTACTGTGGTCTACTTGAGTATTACTTTGTGTGCCAGTGATGCTTGCTCCATGCAACAGCTGCTATCTGGAAATCAGTGGTGTGCAAGTACTTTTGTTCCATCTGAGATTCTTTTTCTTTAAAAAAAAATAAAATAAGTGTAACCTCTACTCAAACTGAAACATCATCTCTGCAGCAAAAGGAGCACAGCTTAATTTCCAGGCTGAATACAAAGAAACAGTTACAGGTGTGTGAGTTTAAAGACGAGCTTCAGCCTGTTAAGAGACATCACTTTCTAGGGGCAAAATTTTTCCTGTAACTATAGCTGCAGTGCAGAGCTTGCAAACAGAATACATTTGTTCACCTCTGCTCTGTCAACAAACATATAGAAATGTACATCCAGATCACTCAAAAAGCCAATTTTCTGGGGCTTCATGCTACAGAAACCCAAGTGCACATGCACGTGGGTGTACGGATGTAGGTGGTAATTTAAGGGTCTTGCCATAATCAACTCTTCTGGGAAAATTTAAAATACCATTTTCCTGTGGGTGGGGATTTGAGGACTTTCTCCCAGCAAATGAGACGGTTGTTTTTTTTTTTTTTTTAAGTGCATGCGTAGGTGGTGAAACTGGGCTCACCTTTGGCAACTTCGATGTAAAAATAAAACTTGTAAGACACTTAAATCTTCAGAGAGGATTTCAGACCTTCCTGCAGACAAATTAGCAGTGAATATCTTACGCGTATGTAGAATACAGGGAGTGGTAGAGACACAGAGCTGGTTATTATTAGTACAGTGTTAATGTCTCTGGAGGTTCAAACTGAGACAGAGGTGCTGGTGTGCAGGACGCTGCAGACACTGTAAGTGGGGCTATCCAGATTTTCAAATTTTATTTTACATATATATATTTATTTGCTCACTGTCTTTTTGCTAATTCTTTATCCTCACCCCTACATATTACCCAGGGAACTTTTGGTCACCTTGAGAAGCTTTATGAATCTGGGTCAAACTTTCAAGTTAATTTCAAATAAAATAAATAGGTAAATCAGAAAATAATGGCACTGTCATGCTTCTTCTCTGCAGCTCAGAGTCCTCAGTCTTCAGTGCCTGACCATGGGGACATTAAGTAAAACACAGCCCTTAATAGGTGGGGAAAGTTTTTATGTTGGCTGTAGTTGTGGCCCAGGAGACATGTAGCCCACATGTTGACTGCGTGATGCTCAGTTAGAAGGAAAATAGAGCAAATATTGAGTCTATAGATTGCAAGTGATTTTAAGTATTATTCGATTCTGGTCACTGCTTCATCACTGACCCACCGTGACAACTAGTCATAGAACCACAGATAATCCTGAGTTGGAAGAGACCCACAACGGTCACTGAGACCAACTCCTGGCTCCACACAGAACCACCCCACATCCAAACTTTATGTATGAGTGCATTGTCCAAATGCTCCTTGAACTCCGGCGGCTTGGAGCTGTGTTCACTCCCCTGGGGAGCCTGTTCCGTGCCCACTGCCCTCTGGTTAAGAATCTTCTTCTGATATCCAACCCAAGGCTAATCAGAAATTATCCTCCCATACTGGAAATTATTTATCCTGAAAATGTTCCAAATGACATGTGTTTGAGTCAACTTGGAATAGGTGAATCAATTTTGCCTCGCTGCGGTACAGCTTCTTACTGATTATTTTGGATATATCCTGACTTAGAATGATAATGCTGAAATAAAACAGAGTTAACAAAGACCATAAAAGTCATGGGTGAAAGTTATGGTAAAAGAAATGTTAATTAATGTTGACTTCAATAACAGGAAGATGGTGGAATATAATGTAGAACCCAGCACCAAGTTATAGAAAATTATCCTTTTTAATAATGAAATTGCAGCTCTAAATCCAAACCTCTTTCTCCAGCTGAGGCATTTTTAACTGATTTTTAATTTTGTATTGAAGACCCATTTCCAAAACCAGAAGGAAACATTGCTTAGTTACTGTTCAAAACTGAATATGACTCTAGATCAATTTCAAAGTGGAAAATATTTTATCTATATATTAGATATATCTATATCTTGTCTATATTTTATCTATGACGCTGGCTCAGACTTTCATGCAGTTTCTTCAATCACTCTTTTTGAGAGTAATTTTTTCTTAATATTGATCCTGAATTGAACCCTTCACTGGAGAACTTTCAGTGCTTATGTCTTGTTTTGGAATAGTGATTTTTCTAAGCTGTCCTGTATCTTTAATCAGTCCCTTTTCTATTATTATTTTTTATTTATTTGGTGAGAGATGTTTCCAGCAGGATTTACAGTTTCTGATGAGTAGAAATGGGCATTGTTCATATCTTTAGTCTGCTCAGCTCTTTTCCTGGAACACAAATGTCCTGTGGCTATATGATAATGATGAGTGCCTGAATCTTCATACTCAAGGTGACTCCCACCTTTGTGAGGTTAAGATCATTTCAAAGCAAAAAACTAGCCCAGAGTTACTGTGAACTCAGAAGTCTGAAAGCAGAAAAAGAAAGGGAAGGCATTTCCTTGAATTTCAATGGACACACTGGGCAAACTTCAAGAGTTTCTCCTGGAGAATTGTCAAAAGATTCACCGTGTCTTTGAGATTCAGAAGAATGCCGGTGCATTGGTTTTGTCCCCATAATGTAGCTTCCAGTAAAATCAGTTCGAAAGTTGTGCGTGCATGACATGATAAGGCCTATTTCTCACAGATTATTTTACTTCCACATACATTTCTTGCAAATATGATAAAACAAATCAGATACTCCTAACAAAGAGAATAGCATTAATGAAGACTGTTAGGACAATAGAAATAAATAGCTTTTCAGAGGCATTTCTTTCATTGTTATTAAAACAAACAATCCAGAACAGAAAATGCTGACAGAAAGAATTGTGTCAGCATTTTGGAAGGTAAAGATGAGGGAAGGTAGGGAAGGAGGAAAGAGAAAATGAGTGATTCTTGGGGATGATCAGGGTAGTGGAGCGGTGGAACAGGTTACCCAGAGGTGGTAGATGACCCATCCCTGGAGACATTCACGATCAGCCTGGATGGGGCTCTGAGCAACCTGGTGTAGCTGTAAGTGTCCCTGATCATTGCAGAGAAGTTGGACTAATGGAGTTTAAGAGTCCCTTCCAACTTGAATGATGCTATGATTCTATAACAATAAAAAGTTTTGGAGACTGAAAAAAAAGGGAGACCGTGATCTACTTCAGATGGTTTGAAAATTATACCTTTTATTAACATTTTTTTTTACTCTAGTCCTGTTACATGTGAGAAACACTGAACTATCTGAACACAGCCAAGTTGCTGCTACCTTGTTCTCTTGGCCTCTTTGACCTAGTTCTGTACAACTTGCATCTAGATGAGAAACTCCTGAAGACAAAAAGCACCCATCCATTTTCTGAGTACATCACTGCTTGTATAATGGATTGATTATATGTCTAGTATTTAGAAAAAATGCCTACAAAACTTTAAACAGGAAAGAAGGACTATCATGTTCAGGGGCTGCTACTTTGCCTAAGCTGTTACAGGCACCTTAGCATCCAGCAGAACAGCTGAAACAGTTTGTTTGCTCACTTCAAAAGACATATACTTGAATCTACTCAGATTAGCCAAGATTGGAGAAGATTGAGATAATGAACAGAATTGGCAGCACACTGCATAGTGTCTGGGAAAGTTTGGAATTTCTCTTCTGAGGTCTCATCTTCTTAGTGCCACATTCATTTAAGATACTTCACATCAGTCACCTAAAAAAAAATGAAATAAGGGAATAAGTATTCCTTAAATGGCCTGACACTCTTCAGACAGCAGAGTATAAGTGAGTTACCAGCAGAGGAGATATCAGGGAGTACGTTTACTTGAGAGAAAACATGAGCTTTACACAAAAGAAATGGGAAGAAGCATACCTGTACATCGTGTTTCCCCATTTCTGGAAGTGTTCAAGGCTAGGGTGGATGCGGCCCTGTGAAACCTGGTCTGGTGCCTGATTTAGTGGTTGACAACACTGCCTGTGGCGGGGGGGGGGGTTGGAACTAGATGACCTTTGAGGTTGCTTTCAACCCAAGTCAGTCTGTGTTTCTACAGTTGTACTTTTTCTTAATGCTTCCTAGACTCGGCAGACTAATAAATTAATCTATTTAAAGTATTTTCATTTAATATTTAGGAAGCTTTCTTAGTTACAAACTGTTTCTTGTCATGTGTCCATCTTGACAGCACAAACATCTTACTGCTATAAATTTCTCATGCCTGATGTCCACAGACTTCAATGAATAACACACATTCAGTTTGGTAGCTGAAGGCTCATCCAAGTCTATTGACTTGCAATGGAAGCCCTTCATGCTCATGATTTAGCAGACAAGGTGCTAGAATGCATGGCAAGGTATCATAGAATCACAGAATGGCTTGTGTTGGAAGGGACCTCAAGGATCGTAAAGCTCTAACCACCCTGCTACAGGCAGGGACAACAACCTCCCCATTTAATACTAGACCAGGCTGCTCAGGGCCCCATCCAACCTGGCCTTGAACACCAACCAGGGATGGGGCATTCACAACCTCTCTGGGCAGCCTGTTCCAGCATCTGTTCCGCCACTCTCTCTGTGAAGAACCTTCCCCCGATTTTTAACCTAAATCTTCCCTCCCTCAACTTAAAACCATTTCCCCTTGTCCTGCTACTGTCTACACTTTCAAAGAGTTGGCTTCCCTCCTGTTTATAGGCTCTCTTTAGGTAGTGGAAGGTATAGGCTCTTATACCTCACAGGCTTCCTGAGGCAAATGTAAAGCCTACAATTTCTCAGTCTCCTTTTATGCCATGGTCAAACAGCCACTACTTTATAGTCCTACCCTCTTCTCATAGAGAAGATTCCATTCCTTTCCTCTCATCTCTCAGAGGCCTGGGAAACTCCCTGGCCCATAAAAACATCTTTATTACCTTTTCTTCCACATGTGTTATTTTACAGGGCTGTTCATCAGGTACCATCCTCCTTTCCTCATTAGCACATATTGGTCACAGCTTTTAAGGAGCCTGTTTTGATTAATGATTTCAGAGAAGCCTTTCCGTAATTACACTTATTAATCAATGCTTCAGGCAAAGCATACAGAATAAAGGACACTACTTTATTGTAACAGGTATTTAGGGAAATCCTGTTTCTGTTAGTATATCATGTCTTTTTGACTAAAGTGAACCCTATATTGCCCTCAAATATACAACTGAATTGCTACTACCTCCACTTTTCTAAGTTACAGAACACCTCTAAGATTTTCACAAAACATTTGTAACCCTGTTATTATTCTTCAACAGATATGTGGAATTTAACCTTAAGAGAACCAGCATTTATCAGCTTTCGGAACTTGGCTTTTTTACACAAAGGAGAGATTATATTTATTGAAGCCTTGGAAATAAAAACAGATATAACAAATTCCTCAAGATCAGGAGAAAAAAAAAAGGGGGGAAAAACAACAAAACAAATCAAAACAACCACTGGGATTTGGAGAAAAAAACATGATAATTTCTAAATGTAAGATTCTTGAGGGATGTACACACACTGTACTAAAGCATTTGCTTCACCTTATCCTCTTGCTGATCTCAATTATTTCACAATGTTTATGACATCTTGAAAAAGCTAACTTTTTTTTTTTAAGAACATAGAGAAATCAGACTCAGAACACTGTGTTCCTTGAAAACAAATGTCAAGAATTTCAGAAATAGTTTTTTTTAGCTGTGTAAAGCTTTTTTTTTCCTACCTTGATGCTGATTCCATGCTACATTTGGAGAAAACTTTGTGTACCTAAAAGCTTGTGGGATTTTTGTGTGTGTGTGTGTGTGTGTGGTATATTTTCTTTTTTTTTTCCTTGGTTATTACAGATAGTCTAACAAAATATATTACCTCTCACCAGAAACTTTCTTCATATCTTTAGAAGACCACAGATCAGTATCATAACTTCTACCATGAATGTCATTGTTGGCTTTGTCATTTGCAAATGCTGACAAATTGTGAAGACTTTAATATCCTTCTTGCATTTTAAAGTTTTCCTAATGAATTTTTACATTTGTGTTGAAAATAATTAAACAGACAATGAATCACTCCTCTTTTGACTGTATAGGAATGCACATCTACCAGAAACATTTTAACATTTCTATGGTTTAAAGCACCAGTGGCCACAGAGAAAAGCATATCCTTTTCTACCAAGCTTTTAATGATTCTTCTGATTGAAAATGGAGCTAGTATATCACCAGAAATATGCAATGCTTTTATTCTACCAAGATGTATTATTTAACAATGGGTGAATCTTGCAGAACAACTCTATTTAATTTGTTCTTTCAATCTAATGACCCACATGAATGATTGTAGAAACTATTGTGGCACATAACTTGCTTCTGTTAGTGCCAATGTTTCATTTTTTTTCCCACATTTTCATTGGGGAAAATATTTCAAGTGCTTAGATCTTATGCAAAAATTGTTTTACAAGTTAGTTGCCCTGCATCTGGTCAGCTATGAACAATTTAGGAAAGTTTTCTGCATCAGCTACAGTAGTCATAGAAATGTTACCACTGTTGATCCATGCAAATTCATGTTCCAGTGAGTGTAAAGTGTCCAAACCATGGTCCATGTATAAGCGTAATTCAACTAAATCCATATGAATAGAACAATCTTAGAATCATAGAATCATAAAATGCTTTGGGCTGGGGTTAGAAGGGGCCTTAACAATCATTTAGTTCCAAACTCTCAGCTGTGGACAGGGACATCTCTTGCTAGATCAGGTTGTCCAAAGCCCCATCAAATCTGTCTTCCAGCACAGCCAGAGATGGGGCATCCACAGCTTCTCTGAGCAGCCTGTTACAGAGCCCCACCACCCTCTGAGTGAAGAACGTCTTCCACATATTCATTGTAAAACTACCCTCCTTCATTTTAAATATGTTTCCCCTCATCCTGTCAGATCCTGGTAAAAAGTCTTTCTCCACTTTTTTTATACGTCCAACTTATTGAAAGGTCATAACAAGGTCTCATCTGAACTGTTGACAATGATCATGCTGTCAGCTTCAGGCCAACTGTCAGCAAGGTCCTGTGTACACCAGTAGATCCTAGCTCCTCTGATGAACCATGCCTGGAACCTCCATCTACACACCTTGCTTTTGTCCTAAAAGCTGCATTTAAGCTCTGACTCTTGGCCTTAGTGTTTGTCTGAGACACCCTTGAAGGCAGGCATGGGTTCAGCTGGTCAACTTGCTGCTCCCAGCTGACTGACCTTGGGCCTTCCTTATGACTGTGGTCTTGTTTGGCTGTCTGGGTTCTCACATGAACCTGATGACTGCCATCAGTGATTCCATTTGTCTTCACTGGGTCTTATGTGCCTGGGCCGTCCATTAAGGAGCCTTTGCTCATCTTGCTGTCCCCCCGAAGTCCCATCTCACCTTTCCATGTGAAGCAGTTCCACTCTTTCTGCTACTATGACAACACTGAACTCCTTGAGTCCTGAGCTAAGCATGGAAGAGCTCAGCCATGATTATTTCTTTTTGTACTCGAGATGTGCTCCTGATCCATGCTGGTTTCACATATAGTCTTTGTTGTACTCAGATTGCCCCCACTAAATCCGTCATGAATCATAGAATTGTTCAGGTTGGAAAAGATCTTAGAGATCATCAAGTCCAACCACAACCTAAACATAGTACCCTAACTCTATCAACCCTCTGCTAAATTATGTCCCTGAGCACTACATCCAAGTGGTTTTTAGACACATTCAGGGATGATGACTCAACTACCTCCCTGGGGAGCCTACTCCAGTGCTTAGCCACCCTTTCTGTAAAGAAGTGTTTCCTGATATCCAACCTAAACTTACCCTGGCGCAACTTGAGGCCATTTCCCCTTGTCCTGTCACCTGTCATCAGGGAGAAGAAACCAACCCCACTCTCACTGCAATCACCTTTCAGGTATTTGAAGACCCAGCACAACTTGGTAGAGAATTCACAGAGATTTTATGGCTCCTGCCCACAACTGTTTGGAACCCATCAGAAAGATCTCACTTTTTGCAGCTTTAAGTGACAAATAACCTCAGTGCATCTTTGGAAAGAGACATGCTGGTCTGCATGGTGAGCATCTGTTGTGTACAAAGCTGTTAATGGGCCTTTCATAAGTCTGCTTGCATGCAATTTCTTTACATGAGTAAAAAGTAGAAAAGTATATTTATGGGGTAATATAACAACTCGGCAGGTAAAGTCCATTATTTTTCTTTCATGACTGTAATTCAGTATTGCTGGGAACAACATGAATGGACTTTTCCTAAAATAATTTGTAGAGACTTGGGATCATGTTTGTTAAAAGGTTTCTCACGGCGGACTTTTATACTGAAAAGTGCCATAAACAGGCTCTGTGTTTAGTTTTGATCTGTAAAACTTTGGTTGATGATTAAGCTGATTTTTCACTTCCCTAGAAGAAATGACTGAAATAGAGCTATTACTTAAAGCAAGGTAAAATTGGCTTTCTCCAAGGAGGTCTTACAGAAATGAGAAATAAATGTTTAAAACAAAGGATAGTTAGTCAAACTACTCTTTTTCTTCATCCTTCTCTAGCTAAGGACTCCCTAAGACTAAAATAATACATTTTAGCCCAATTTTTAAGTATCAAAAGAGGCGGGATTGTCTCATGATACTTGGCAATGTTTTGAGAAGAAGACAAAAACTTGAAGTGTTTTTGACCAAATCCACAAGTAGGATGGGAAATGAGAACACTAAACTTACCAGACTTCTAAACTTTTAATTTACTAATGATATCATGGGTTCAAATAAGGTAAAAAACAGTGGTTTGGTGTCTGTTTTTCTGATTAGTGCAAAAATATATCTTCAAAGAAAGGAGAAAAACTGAATGGCTTTTTAATTTTGCAACTAATTAATATTGTAGGTGGAATCTCTTGGCTTGGCTTCATGTTTTTTTTCCCTCCTTCTGTCAACAAACCAGCTCATACCCCAACTATGATGCTTTAACTCACTCAAATAGAAGCAAATATACTGTTATCCTACGCTGTTCATGTTCTGAACATGCATTACATAGACTTTTATTTGAGGGCTTTTAATGTCTCATGTACAGAAGATCATTTAACTAATCTTTTTTTTTTTTTTTTCATTTCAATCCCTTTTTATTGTGGTTTTGTTATAAAACAGGCACTTAAAATTTGCTAAATATGTGCATGTGCACACACCTATCTCAGTATGCAATTCTGTGGTGCAAATACCATCTTTTTTTTTTCTTGTAGTCACTTTAACCTATGCATTAGAAAAAATGAGGATGAATAAATGCCTATTTTAGCCTATCTGCTGGAGATACAGAACATACATTGTTCTTCTGTCAAAGAAGAAGGTGAGTGAGAATGGCTCTGTGTTACCCCACTGCCTATCAGTGTCAAACCACAACACTGTAACAGAGTGAAATAAAGACAATCTAAGGTTTAACACATAAGAAATTGAGCCTGGTATAAATGCATAATCACGTCCCAGATAAAGATAATATCCAAGTAACAACTAATTGTGATGGAAAATAAAAAGGTTATCAGCTGCTGAAATAGTTATACGCTTACTCGACAATTGATCTCATTACAAAATTTAAGATCTTCAAATACTATAAAAACACAGTGACAATCTTACTTATAAAAATGAAATACTCATTCTACAAGGATGCTTTTTGTCTACCTGACATCATCTTGCCTTTGCATATGTCAGCATATGATATATCATTATCTAATGTCCTAAAGAACCCCACAGGAGATTAACTTTCTCTTTAAAAAGTATTGGGAAAGAGTATTTAGAGCATAAGTTCAAATTTGCTCTGGATTTCTAGCCAACTAGTTAACTCAGGTGGAAAATGACAACCTGGGCTACAAGGTCAAAAGTGACTGAACAGTGTGATAACACTTATTAACATTAGCCCAGAAGCACAATGAGATAATCTCACATTAAAGGTTACACACTTTTGCTTTTCATTCAGCTTGACCAATGCAACTTATTCTCATTTTCCTGATGAGACTGTTCTTGAGCACTTTAAATATGAAATAAATGATTGGCTCTCTTTCTTGGTGACTTCAGTTGATAAGGGCACATTGCTTTATGCCATAAAAAAAAATGAAAAGCCTACTGAAATGAGGAGGATGGTGATTTAGCTGCCAGGAAATGAGCACTCTCTCTCCTGGAGTGGTAAAGATGAGCACGAGACTGTTTCAGCATAAGTGTATTCCAGCGTTCATTCCCATTAGGCAGTCTGCATGCAGCCACCCTACTTCTGAGCACTTTCCTAGCACAGAAGTAGCTTCTGATGTGCCAGTTACCCTTATTGCCCCAGAATGTTTCAAGAAACTTGTGCTCCAGGATAAAACACCTTTATGTGCAACACATACCGTAATCAGTCCATACAACAGGCCTTAAGCCTTACCTGAATTTCCTTCACGTATTAATGGCAATTTGAATTTCTTTTTTCCCTATGAGAGCTGATATAGTGAAAAATGTGAGGCTTCATAAGGCATACTGAGTGTGACTGGTATAGGGGCATTTGCAGCCATACATCATATTTTCTTTTCCCCAGTGTATGGGCCAAATTCTGACACTATACAGAAGTTGAGTGGGACCTTAATCCTTTCAATGAGACTGCTGGGTGTAAAATGTGCCATTCAATGGATGAGACAATGATTTATTGTGAGTATACAATAAAATGGATAGGGTATTTCTGTTCCAGGGCAGAGGCGTTGAAGACACCTTCAGAAGTAGACATCCAGCACTATTAGAGTCCTAGCCTGCCGTTTTCATCCTGACAGAGCCTGGTAGTGAGAGCTGTGACTCACACATCCAATGGGTTACAAGGCATCTGAAAATAGAAGCTGAAGGATAACAGACTGCAGTAGTAACCTGTTCAAGCTAAGGAGAGAGATTTGTTCAGTGTGTGTAACATTTCTTCGTTCTATGATTAAAGGAATGATTTGGCAGTAAATGTGCTATGAATGAGCTGACAAGACTCTGTCCACCAACCAGCAAATGACTGCAATATGCCATTTCTATTAGAGCGTGCATCAGCCATATATATTTATTTAGAAGGGGACATCAAAGAGATGTAGTGGGCCTAAAGGTCATCGACACCTGAAGCTCTTGGACTTACAATGAGCTATCTTTCCTTCCTACAACAGCCAAGTAACTCCTCTTTTCCCATGTTCTTCCCAAATATCCTGGAAGCATTTTGTTATCATCTTGTTGTCTACACTAGGTCAAAGAAAATTGTGGTGCTTTTGGAAGATAATTTTCTGAATCTTCTCAGAGCATTTCAAGTATATTCTTTGTTACAATCTGTCTACCTTTGCCCTAGACTTTTCCTAGAAGAATTCAAGAATACCTAAACCTTTTTGAAGCATGGTTTTATAAACATTTTTATGCTTTCATAGCCTCTTTAGTCTTGCCTGTGAGGAATAATGGATGAAGACATAACAGTCCAACAGACGGTCAAAGCCCTGAAGGTCTTTTGCACATTGATGGCTCAAGCCAACCCGTTGTTCTCAGAGTCTTTATGAGTTAAAATGGTTTCTAAAAGAAGAGGATAGTTTAAGAGAGATTTTCAAAGGCAGTCCTTGCAGTCAGGAAAAAAAAACAGCCATACAACTTGACAGAAAAGTCCAACCACTGAGAGCATGAAGCTTCTTTTCAGCCACGGGGAAAACAGAAATAAAATTAGAAAAAAAAAAAGAAAAAAGTTGTCCTAGGTTCATTAAGGTGTCAATCTAATATGAAGCTACTCAGTGCAATAAAGATGGGCTCCAAAAAACCTTTCTAAGGTCTCAGATGCTGATACTGAAGGACTTCCAGGAAATTCCTTCCTCAAAGAATTTTTCTCTGAATTCCTTCAGACTGACAGAATGTTTCTCATTATTAAGACCCTCAAAAATGCATACCATAAGCCAGGTATAGCCATTTGTCTTACAGATATGTGAAGAAGGAATAGCTTCTCTGTGAAACTGTCTGTACGAGCAGAAAATCTTTATAGTAGCATTGTACTGTACCAAAGTATGAGATATTGCTGTTGTTCTAATTAAATTTAAGTATTCTCTGCAGATACTATTTACTTTCTCTGATTACTGTGCACAGACTTGTGTCAAAGGCATTAGGAAGTGCTAAGTGTGGATGGTTACCAGCACAGCTATCTAAGTCAACAAGAAACATCTGGATCATGAAAGTTTTAAGGAGATAAAGATCATGAAAGCTGACAGAGTCTGGAGATAGTTCTGTATTCTTAATTTGGAGCTGGCATCTCCTAGTTCACTGCAGAGGACAGTGGGGCTGTGATTCACAAAGATGGAGGGAGATGATTTAACCTTTCAGAGGATGTGAGTAAGGCGAAACTGTGAATTAAGCAGTCCTTCCTGCTTTTCAAAAGGCTGGGCAGTACAACATCTGCTTGGGCCATCTGAATCTAGAGCTTCCCATGGAAGTGGTGGAGTCACCATACCTGGAGGTTTTCAAGAAGAGGACAGACGTGGCACTTAGGAGCAGGGTATAGTGGGCCTGATGGAGATAGTCTTGGAGGTTTTTTTCCAGACTTAATGATTCTATGATTCTACTATACAAGGCAAGGACAGTGGGAAGTGCACACTTTCTGGTGAAGAAAGCTCAGCAGAGGGAAATAGGTTAAAACGGTCACAGCAGAAACCAAAGGCAAGCCATACAGAGAAGCAAAGACAAGCCGGAGAGAAAAGGTTATGTGAATGTAAAAAATATTTACTAGGAATCATGAGATGTGATCCTGATGTTGCACTGGAGATTGACTTCCTGACTCCTGGAACCTGTCACATCACATCCTCATTCGGCAAAGCCCCTTCTCAGCTTGGCCATGTTATGGGGCTCAGTTGGCCCTTGTTACTTCCTGACATCCCCACTGAGTGAGCTGCTGCTTGCTAAAAAGAAAGCCACAGATGTAATGGGAAATCTTATTTATTCAGCCACTCGGAGACACTTCAAAAACTAAGCTTTGGTCATGTGTGGCTACAACAGCACCATTCCCAGGAGAAAGAGGGCTGTATGACTCTAGGATTCTGTGGAGCCAGATAAGGATCTGAAGTTGAGATCAGGTCATTTTACCTGGGCTGCTGCTGGGCTCAGACAGCTGAAGGCAACAGATAATTGCAAGACAGATACTCACTTTTAAGGAGATCTGGTGTGATCCTGCAGAGGTTTTGGAGCAGCCTTTAGCAAAAAGAACTGTGAAGTTCTGTTTCAGTGTATTTTTTTCATACGCTACATGATGGCATTGTGGAAATCATCACCTCAGCCTGCTGTATAGAAGCAAAGAGATGCATTTCATAGAATCACTGAGGATGGAAAAGACCACTAAGATCATCTAGTACAACTGTCAGCCCATCATTACCATGCCCTCTTGTTACTCAAGAGCTACCTATCAGACAAAACACATCAGCACATTCCAATAGGAAAGATAAAGCCACTCACCATCCATCCCTCCATTTGTATTTCTTTTTCTTCCTATTATTGGTATAGTTGGTCAAGCTTAGCTCAGTCCAGCATGCTAGGACATTTAGTGCTACTTCAAAACACAAAGAACTCTTTTAGAGGTAACTGTCTCTCTTTTCATATATCCCCTTCCATTCCCCACACAATAAACACAAGAACAATGAAGCTATCAGTGACTAGAAGTTATGGAGCAAGAGAGAGAGAGGGAAAAAAACCCAAACAAGCAAACAGAAAAAAAAAAACCCAATAAACATTTTTAGGAGTAACAGACAAGACAGCTTTCTGACAAACCACGACGAATCTTCATTTCGTGTACAATTAATGTTGCTTCATTAATTTTTAACAAGAAGCAAAGCAGATGCATTTTACATCAGTCACAACCTCACTCCAGATCTCTCAAATGCCTTTAGTGATATTTATGGCAATTCCCACAAAATCTCTTCCCTGAAACAAGAGCTATATTTCAACTTTAGGAGGTCAGTTGCTTTTTGGGGAAGTTACATGGGATGTTAAAATTGTAATGGGAATCTAGAAACAAACTAAGAGTGGAGCCAAAAAAATTGCTGTACTGGGAACGTTTCCTACTGCCCTTATAATCACCAAAAACAAGAAAAGCACAATCGGAGTCAAGCACTTCTGCTCCCTTGTAGAGCATGGGGGGGCACAGTTATAATAACTGAAGAGTAAATTTTAAGCTCTCCAATAAACACATAATAAATCAATGTCCTTTTGCTTGTTTTAATTTCATACATAAGATTTATGAACCTGTATATTTAGACTGTTTATATAGAGCACTGGCATGCAGGCTACTTTAGCACAATAAAGGAGCTTTCTCTGAATGTATGCTCAGATGCTGTTTTGACTTGGCTTTATTTTCATGATTTAAATTAAGACATCCATCACTGCCTTCCAAGGATCAGCTTGAAGTGAACGAGGTCAAAGGTATGTTTTACACTAGTAGCAATTCAGTTTCAGCATCTTGTTTGAACTACACCTGACTCCACGCATGGCAAAATCTCTCCTTTCCTACTGACTCTTTCATTTCCCTAAATCTCAGTCGGTCTTCTGCATTCTCCCATATTCTTATTAATTTCTCTTCCACATGGAATTCTTGGCTTGTAACCACTTGCCACACTGAAGGTGATCTGGAGGAGATCACAGTTGTGCTCTTTGAGTCCTCCCACCAAAGAGCATCTTGCCTGACTCACTGCAATGAGAATAAATAGAGTTATAGGTACCATTTTTGAATTCTGAGTTTCTAGTTTTCCCTTTAAACTACCAAGCCTCTCTGATAGCATCTCTCAGCCTTCTGTGTATCAAGAATAGTCCTTGCTTACACACCATGGATACCACAGGGACTGTCCTGTCGTCACTATGGGAATATAAGTGAGTAGTGATAGCTTCTCTCCTCCCCATCCCTTTCTGTCCAAACAAGGATTGATGTTCTGCAGTTTTGTTAGTCTGCCTGTTCATTGGATCATTTCTTTTTATATGATATGGCCTGAGTACTGGCAGAATTTAATATCACTGACTACTGCCTGAATGTGGGTTTCTGAGCAATATTAATCATATCTAAATACTGTTACACGTATGAATTTTGCTTTCAGCATTTTCCATTTCGTAATCAATGTTAAAAATGTATCTGGTTTTTTTGACTGCATTGTGAACTCTACTGAAATCTCCCTACGATGACTGCCTTGTGACTTCTGCATTTGAGAAAGCTTTTGAGTCACCGTGGTCTGGTGGCACTCAGCTTGCAGCAACCACCAGAAAGAGTTTTCTCAGATGCCTCTGGGAACACTGTGGAGTACTTGTCAAAAGGGTTCAAAATATGACATTTTGATCTCTCTCACCAGAGAAAGTCTTTCTCATGCTTTTTTCACAGTTCAGCTCACACAGGGAGTATTCCTTGAGAGGGATGAACTGCCAAGAGCAATGACCAACCCCTTCCTCTTAGTTAACCTGTGGAATACGTCTTTGATATGGATAAGATGCTGCAGTGTAAGATTTAAGTATAGATGGTCTAGAAGAAAGAAATACGTTTCTCTCTCTTACAAAATTATCTACTACTACTTATGATTTGGTCATTGAGTCAAATCAGAAGCCCCTAACAAGAATGAGATCCCGAACATCCCTAGCAAAAATGAGCATGCTATGTCACTGCTGAGTAAGGTCTCCTGATCATTTCCTTTGGACACTTTGAGTGAATGTGTAAGTAGTTTTGTGCAAGTAGAGCAGGTTATCTCTGTACTAAACAACCTGTTCTCCTGAAATGTCTAGTCAGAGGAACTGGAAAAGGAAAGGAGAGATAAAGAAAGACAGGGCATCCTCCCCTCATGTTTGATAAACGCATTTCAATTTTAACACTGATTGCCCTTGTGAATTCCCATCTCTGGAGTACTGCATCCGGGCCTGGGGACCCCTGCATAAGAAAGATGTGGGTCTGTTTGAGCAGGTCAAGATGAAGGCCATGAAGATGATCAGAGGGCTGGAGCACCTTTCGTATGAAAAAAGGCTGAGGGATCTGGGTTTCTTTCTGGTGCATAGTGATAGGACAAGGAGTAATGGCCTAAAACCTGAACACAGGAAGTTCCATACAAACGTGGAAGAACTTCTTTACGGTAAGGGTGATGTAACACTGGAACAGGTTGCCCAGAGGGGACGTGGAGTCTCCTTCTATGGAGATATTCAAGACCCATCTGAACGCCTACCTGTGCAACCTATTGTAGGGAACCTGTTTTTGCAGGGGGGCTGGACTCAATGATCTCTTGAGGTTCCTTCCAACCCCTGCAATTCCATGATTCTGTGATTCTTTAGGTTGGAGAAAAGAAGGATCTGGGGAGACCTCATTGCTTCCCTCAAATGAGGGGAGCTTATAAACAGGAAAGAGACTGACATTTTATGTGAGCTAGTAGTGGTAGGACAAGGGAGAATGGTCTTAAATGGAAAGAGATTTAAATTAGATACTAGGAAGAAATTCTTTACTCAGAAAGTGGTGAGGCCCTGGAACAGGTTGCCCAGAGAAGCTGTGGATGCCCCATATTCCCTGGCTCAAGGCCAGGTTGGATGGGGTCCCGGGCAGCCTGATCTGGTGGGTGGCAGCTCTGTCCATGGAAGAACGGCTGGAACTAAACGGACTTTGAAATCCTTTCTAACCTAGGCCATTCTGTGATTCTATAATAATGCTCAGACTCGGTCCAATAGGTAAAAACTCAAAATACGAGCAAAAGATCTTTCTCCTTGCTTACCTAGGCCTAGCTTAGATATTAGTCGCCCTGCTTAGGTTCAATCCTTGCCCATTTATAATCTGATGACAGTGTTTTGACTAAAATTGGAAACACCTTGAACTCCCAAGAGTTTCCATACCAAAAAAGAGTCACCTCCAGAGCATCGCTCAGCTCACCTGACCTACAGACATCCTTTTTACTTATACATCAGTAGAATCCTTCCTGCCTGTAACCAGCAGTAGACTTCACAGTGCTACTCATGACTCAGCTATGATAGGTTTGTATCATGCAACAGAGGACAACATAAAGGTGCCAAGCTACTAGAAACACAGATCAGTGAATGTAGGATTAAGCAAATATGTCAGTTCAGGCCTGAAGCTGACATAGCTGAGATCAGCGAATCCAGCATCTTTCTGAGTAACTGAAAGATTTCTGCACTACCACTGGTGTTATATTTAATAATCGACCTTGATAGTAAGGGATTTTGTTCCCATTACTGGAACTACGATGCTGTTCCAGACCCTTCACTCTTAAATCTTAAGTCTTTCCAGGATAATTGCATCCATATTCAATGTACACTAACTTATTCTCGCATTAGTATTTTCCTTTTGCTTAAACAAACTTTCCCTGTTCCTTGAGCTCACGTCACTTAACTTTAGTGAATAATCATATTCCCTCTCAGCTTTACTTTTCCTAGGCTGCGTAAGAAATAAACACTTCTAGGTTTTTCCTATCTAGTAACCTCTCTATGCCACTGATGGTCCCAGCTGAATTTCATTGCACCAGTTTGAATTCATATTCCTTGTATGTGTAAGCAGGGATTTCATACACTGCTCTGTAAGAGGTCTAAGCATTGCCTAATCAAAGTGGAATAATACTTCCCTATCTCTCTTGAGAGCATCTCAGCTGAAGCATCCTTAGGATGTTTGCTTTTTCAGGTCTGTATCAATCTGTGATCAGCAAACACAACATGCCCTTTTTACTCTCTCATTTTCTACTGACAATCTCCAGCTTTATAGCTGATTCTTTTGTTGTTAATCCCCGTATACATGACCTTACTCTCTGTACTATTATATTTTTTCAGTTCTTCATCCAGTTCACCTCACTAATATACCAATTCTTTTCTGAATTTCCTATGCTTTCCAGATTTATGCTGTCTACAGATTTCATTAGTAAATACCTACTTTTTAGGGCAGGGTCACCAATGAAAGTATTGAATAAGATTATTTCAAAGACAGAGCATTATGAACCTTCAGTAAAAACTGCCCTGTAAACTAAAAGTTCTCTTCTCTACAAAAAGCATGGGCATTTCTTTTTAGTAGTTCCTTACCCCATTAGTATTTTGGATGCAGTCCACGTTTTCTGCAGTTAATAATTTCCCATGTGGCACAATACTCATATTGCTTTATTGAAGTCTAAGTGGATTATGTCTACAACATTTTTTCCATCCATAAGAACTGGTTATCTTTTTTAAGGAAAGATATCCGGCATAATCTGCCCGTGATAAATCTGTATTACCTCCCATCTTGATTTATTTTCACCTCCTTGTGCTTGTTTCTCTTAATTATTCATTCATTTTTGTTTTCTTGATGATTTATTCTAAAGCACGCTCAGTTGCGGGGTTGGTTGGTTGCTTTTCTCTACTTCGATATGGACACTATATTTATTATCTGACAGTCAGATGGAACCACCTCCAACTTCATACATTTATTAAAGAGCTTTGAGATGGAGCACTGATTTCATGAGCCAGCTCTTTCAAATATCAAGAATGCTGATTATCCAGCTCCATATCTCCTCCCTTCTCCCTAGCTAAATGAAACTAGTTTAGAGAGTTTTGTTTCCACCTTGGTAATAGAAATTTCCATGTCCAAAGTCGTCTTCTCATTAATCATCTTGTCTTTTCCTAGCAGGCTCTACATTAGATGCTTTATAGAATACTGAGCTGAAGTATTACTCCCACCCTTACCTGTGGGGTCATATTCCCATTATCTTTAATCTCTGACCTATATTTCTTATTCTACCTTTTCTTTCTGTTTTCACGTACAAATACTGAAGAAATCTGTGCTCCATATTTTCTTTGCCAGGAATAATTCAAATTGACTTTTAGGAATGCCCGTGCTCTCCTTGCATTTTTTGAGCTTGAATATACAATTTTCTCTACTGACCTTTTTGCTCATTGTAAGGTCTCCACTTTCTCTCACTTTTCTATCAAAGCAATTTCAGTAGGAGTTCTCCTTCTGAGGAGCTTAGTGAACTCCATCTTTCCAGAACATCAGTTAGTCCCCAAGCTCTTATTTGGCTGCTAAAAGATATAGACTAATCGGCCCTTGTAATCATTGGCCTTAAAAGGGACATATCCCTTACATCCCCTCCTGCTATAGAATCTACTAAATTTAACTGAATTCTAATACAAAGATAATAATAATGATAATTAAAAGAATGAATTCCGAGGCAAGTATCAGCCTGAAGACATAAAGAAACCAAACACTGTTCATCACTTTTCACTGTTTCTGAAATTACTACTGTGCCATGTAAGATCTTCTAGTTCTTGACGTTTCCATAATTACATTTGGCTATGGTGCTACTCAGAGAAAACTGCCAACGTGAGGATACAGTTTCATGTTGTGCCTAACTGTGATCAGCTTCAGGATGCTGCTACAGAGTTGTTCCAAGTACTTTCTGCTGCCCTCAGCTACAGGCTAAAGAACTGCTCAATCAAATGCGTGGGAGAGCAGAAGAATATCCTTCTAGGGTCACCTCAAAAAGAGAAGGAGCAGAACTTCCTCTTCTAATGGCATCCTACTCTGAGGTCAGCTTATAATACAGATCTGCACACTAAATCATTGGCATTTAAAACACTTCACATCGATTGATCAGTTGGCCTACACTCATTACTGTTGTTTTTGAAAGGTTATCATTTTAAGGTCAAAAGTCTTGGCTCAGTCAAGAAGTGGTTCATTAATATCTTAAGTCTGTGGATTATTAAAGATATTTTGTTAACTTAATCATCCTCCCTTTTTGTGTATATCATCCTGATGAATGGAGGTATCTCTCTTACCATTTCTCTTCCCATAGCTAGTCTGAATACTGTATTATCTCAATGGCCTGCAGGTGTGTAGATTTGTATCTCATTTTATCAACATTGTCTGAGGAAAATAAAATGGATAGGCTAACTTGTTAAAATGAGAGAGCCAGCCTCGTTCAGATTTCACATTCTTTAATCTGACCGATGAATACATTTCAGCTCCAATATCCAAACAGATAAATAACTAAGTAAAACAATTTCTCCCTCCGAATTTTAATTCTTAAGATATGCAAGTAAGTAAAACCATTAATTTGGATTTATTTAAAGCCTTTGTCATAAATTATTCAAAAGCACACTGTAAACTGACATAGGAAATTAATCCAAAGCTTCTTGACTCAGAAGAAGTCCTTCCATTGACTTCAGGCTGACTTTGGACTGAAAAGCACCTGAACTACTGCTGAAGTATTGTCACTTCTAATCATCAGCACAGTCTAATTCAACAGCCTATCAGCCTCGACTGTCATACAAAACTTTGGGACATTATCCTAATGAGTTACACTATGAGTTGGAATTCTTCACGAAATATATGCAGATGGAATTAAACCATTCACCTTGTTACTTGTCCTGAGCCTAAGACAAAATGCATTTTCTTAACCACCCTCATCTGTCCTTCTTGACTGCAAATTAGGAGTTTTAACCAGCATAGAGGAATTTCAAATACACAGCAGCCTCCTGGCCATAGAACAGTGCATCTGCTCAGATCTGAAGCAAAGTTAAACTACCCGGGGCCTTATTGCAGCATTCAGCCTCTTCCTTTCACACAGAGAGTGATGATGCACTGGTACAGGTTGCCCAAGGAGGTTGTGGATGCCCCATTGCTGGAGGCATTCAAGGCCAGGCTGGACGTGGCTCTGGGCAGCCTGGTCTAATGGTTGGTGACCCTGCACATAGCAGGGGGGTTGAAACTCGATGATCATTTTGGTCCTTTTCAACCCAGGTCATTCTATGATTCTGTGATTCCTTGGAAGTGAACTTCTAACTGGCTGGACAAGTATATTTTAACAAGTCAATTCAGTAACTTCGGCATGAGATAAGAACAATGCTCAGACACTGCAGCAGAAATCCAGGCCTAATGTCCAGGGGTCGCAAGGCCAAGTCTCACTGTTACTGTGTGTTCTATCCAGCTAGACACTGCACGCTCTTGTACTTATCTACACCACCCACGTAACAGAAAGTGGAAAGCTGTCATCATGAGAGGCATGGCTCATCTGCTTTTAGTATTTATTTCATTTATCAAAAGGATGATCTGTCTGAAAAGGAATCAGTGATAAAACCTCTCTATAAAACACACAGCTGTAGCTTACTCCACCAGTTAGTAAAAACACATTTTTAAGAGGAAAGGTGAAATAATTTCACAATCCCTAGGCAATGTGTTCAAGAGTAATAATCAGGTGCATCAATACTAAAAAGGACACCCACAGCGAGAGACACCATCTATTGTTGGATGGAACACACATTCTAGGAAAATGCTCTTCCAAATGTGGATTAGGGAAATTCAAAATTCCACCTATTGATCCCCTCTTCAAAGTTTGGCTATCCATGAGCCAGCAGTGTGCCCAGGTAGTCAAGATGGCCAATGGCTTGTATTGAAAATAGTGTCGTCAGAAGGAGCTAGGAGGTGATTGTCCTCCTGTACTTGGCACTGGTGACGCTGCACCTTGAGTACTGTGTTGAGTTTTGTGCCGCTCACTACGAGAAAGACGTCAAGGTCCTGGATTGTGTCCAGAGAAGGGCAACAAAGCTGGTGAGGAGTCTGGAGCACAAGTCCTATGAGGCACAGCGGAGGGAACTGGGATTGTTATTTTTGGAGAAGAGGAGGCTCAGGGCTGACCTTATTGTTCCCTACTACTTCCTGAAGGATGACTGTAGTGACGTGGGGGTTGGCCTCTTCTACTGCATAACCAGCAATACGATGAGAGGAAATGGCCTCAAGTTGCACCAGGGGAGGTTCAGGTTGAATGTCAGGTGCTGGAACAGGCTGTATAGGAAGGTAGGTGAGTCACCATCCCTGGAGGTGTTCATAAAACGTTTAGATGTTGTACTGAAGGACATGGTTTAGTGGGGAAATGTTGGTGATATGTGAACAGTTAGACTAGATCCTGGAGGTCTTTTCCAACCTTGGTGCTTCTGCGATTCTGTGGTTCTTCTTTATCATGAGTGATCTGTTTAACTATTTCAGACCCTACGCAGTACATCCTCACAACCCTTCTACCCTCCTTTCCAAGAGACTGTGTAGGATTTCCCTGTTAATGAGCTGCCATGTGTTTCTTTTCGGTTGTTCCTTCATTGTTTCTTTGAAGCTTGATGGCCTTTCTTCTGCACAGTGTCTCAGCTTTGAAAACAGCTTTAGCCCAGCTGCATGATTAGCACATTTTTCTAGGAAATGGGAACAGTAGGTTGGAAAATTTCCATCTTAAGAGACTTGAGCCCAAGCCACCCACTTTCTAGGCAAGCAAGCTAATCCATAGGATGTTATAAAAAGGACATATACTGCATTACAACACAGCCAAGATAGTGTCACTGATGATCATCACATGTACCCATAACACGCTTTTCAGATGGCCTTCATGGAGACATTTGAGAAAACAGTGCCTATTTCTCATGAAATGCTGGGAAGAAATTGTTCATTTCTGTTGAGACAGCAGCACTACTGGATATGTATATGTAAAAAAAGAAAAGTACATATCTAATGTTTACAGCAGAAGCATTGCCATGTATGAATAATAGATGCCTAAAAAAACCCAGGCAATTCCTTTGTAGATAGTTTTGTAGTCATCTTACCCCCCCCCCCCCCCTGTAAATCTGGACTTAATTGGTAAAATTTCTTAGCTCATTTTCAGTGCTATAAGCAAAATGAGACCTGATCAGTATTGGCAAGCCGTACTAGGAGCACCTCGTTAGCCAAAGTGCTTTGTGTGGGTCTGTATAATATCTTGTCTTGCTTCTTGCTCCCACTATCGCTATATGCAGTCATGACACTGAGAAACTTTAGGAGAGATTTAGTAACATAAATAAGGTCAAAGGAAAGCGTATTTCCATGATCACAGACTATCTGACAGCCATTCAGATGGGAGGGGAGGAGTTGATTCAAGATGCTAAATTTAATTAAAGCATATGCTCTTGGGTTTTGCAGTTAAATATCCTTAAATCTTCCTTTCTTTGTCTCCTTACCAGGTCATCACAAAGTTTTAAATCACTTTGAAAGGTTCTTGCTCCATTGTTCTGCAATATTTTTTCCTAAAATTTGTTTTTGCTCCCTGTTCACTTCCTCAGGAGAAATTATAAAGAAATCCTCATCAAAAGGGTATTAAGACTATTTTCAAGAGGATAGCAAAATTAAAATCTGTGGATGACCAAACAGGAGAGAAATTATACCATGCAAAGTTATTAAATTTAAAATAATACTGTTCGTCATTATAGCACACAAAGGTAGTTAGAAGATTATAAGAAGCAAGTCTGTGATCACCAAATGTGTATCCATGTGTAAGCCAAAATGTGTATCAACGGCACAGACATGGAAGGTCCTCTCTGTGGAAGCAAAATTTAGGCTCTTGGAAAGGAAGCTGAAGAGCAAGAGTTCTATGGTGCTCTTTGAAATTATCCCTTTATCTCATCTGGGAGAGAGCAAACCATGTGAGCAAGAACCCACACATATGGAAGCTCCAGGCCAATAAAGAAGAATAGCCTTTGGTCAACAGACCTTACTGCTAGCTTGTATGGTGACATGCAGTGTTTGATTACCGATCCCAGAAGATGTATAACCCCTAGGTTGGTACTAAAGTGTTAAGGAAAATCTAGTTGAAAAGTTCAAAAGAAGTCAACGTCCTGCATGAGATTCCACGATGTGACTTGTGTCAACATTCCTATGGGAGCAACAGGGGTTGCCCAGTCCTTTGTCTAAATTCAGCACTGGGAATGTGTTAAGTTAAACACTCAGAAAAACTTAACAGGAGAAGCTAGAGGAATTGAATTCTTACAGGTGTTGACAGTATTGAAGAGTGTTGAGTAGCAGACATGCCACTGGTGTACTGCAGGTTTTCTCTGAGAATTGTCTGGAAGAAAAAAAAAAAAAAAAAAGATGCCAGCACAGCTGAACAGAAGACTAAAGGATGCTATTAGAAATAAGAAGGCATCCTTCAAAAATTTAAAGTGGTATCCAAAAAAAGAAAATAGAATCAGGAATTTCAGTGGGTTAAAATAAAACACAACAAGGCAGGCCAAAAGACATCAAGGAGGAACCAATAAGAGGAAACAAGAAATACCAATTCCTTTTTCCAACGCATCAAGAGTGAAAAGCCTGACTGTAAGACCAATTGGTAGCATCTGTATAGAAGAATCACTTAGAGACAAAAGGGTCGCTGCAAAATAACCTGGCGAATTCATTGCAGTGGTGCTTACTACAGAAGAAACTGGAGTGATAAACATCATAGACCTTGTTTGAGGGGAGAATCCAGCCATGAGTCTGCCTGAAATTGTAGCAAAGGTAGAGATTAGAAAGAAAGAATAAGCATTGACAAAACAGCAGGGCTAGACATATTTATCCAAAAGTCCTACAGAAAATCAAAGATGAAACACCTGAATTATTAACACCGATGCGCAATGCACCCCTTAAACCTTCCCTAGAATGAGAAGTCTGGAGAGGATCCAGGAGAGATCCAGGGAACTGAAAGTTTGTAAGTCTGACATCTGAACCAGATAAATTAGCTGCAACTTTGATGAAGGATGGTAAAAAAGATTTCACTACTAGGAAGTTGTGTCTTACGGATCTTTTGATAATTTTAGTGGGTTAGCAGGCTTGTAGATATCAATAACTCAGTAAATAAAATCTTCTTGGCTTTCCAGAAAGGCTTAACAAAAGGTGTTAAAGAATATAAGCACCCATAGGATTAGATTATCCCCTTATTGGGTCCTGACCAATATAAATAATTTTTCAAAGGTAGGAAGCAGAGGGTAGGAGCACACAGCTGATTCTCGCAGCAGGGTGTTAACCAGCAGAGTTCCTTAGGGACTGTGCTGGCATCTGCAATATTTGAGGTAATGACCTGGAAACAGGGCTGAGCAGTGAGGTGGCAAAGTTGTCTAACAGGCAGTCATTAAAGGTAGTAAAGGCTGGACAGTATGCATTGAGGAAGAAGCATTATAGAATAATGTAGTACAATGGGAGATGAAATTCAGGTTAGATAAAAGCACAGGGATGGAGAAAAACAGTAATCATTTCACATACAAATTGACAATGGGCTTTGAGCTGACCCTTATCATGCAGGAACAGGGCATAGGGTTATGACAAAAACTTACCTCTACACAGCAGCTTTGTGTTCACTAGCAGTGGGGAAAGAAGTCTCTCACTTGATATTAATTGTTCAGAAAGGGATAAAAATCAAAACAAAGTGTATCCTCATGCAATTGTGTCAATCTGGGGACACCCACATCCTGAAAAACACGTACAATTCCACACCAGGCATCTCAGAAAGACTACAACCACAAAGATGCAGATAGGGCTGAGAAAAGGCAAAAGGCTTCCTCATGGGTAATGTTCAGATGGGCTGAAAATCCTTGGCATTGAAGAGAAAGTCTGAGTGGCATATAATTGATGGCATATTCATGAGTAGTTTCTTCTGGTGCAAGGACAAATGTCTTCCTGTGAAGCCAGTGGGATTCAAAATAAACAAAGGCAGTCTTTCATGCAGCTGGTACTGGACACACCCACAAAAAAAGAATGAAATTCTTTACAGATTTAAGTGCAGGTCGATAGATGGTAGAGACAATCTGCAGGGACTACAAACCTCACCTTGAGGGTGATAATAGTTGGAGACTGGTAGAGCACTCAAACATCTCTATGCTTTACTTCTACTTTGACATTCACTGACAGGCACTGATGGAAGCAAAATGCTGGATGGATCTTCGTCTGAAACAATGATGCTCTAAAGTTACAACAGAACATGGAACGGAGTAGTTGCTCCCATCTCCCTCAGTCTTCTGATTCCTAGATTCAAAAAGCTCGTGTGTTTCAATCTTTATTCATAGCTACATTGTGTAGATTGCTGAACTTTTTTGCTGTTGCACTGTAGATTTTCTCTCCCTATTTTAAAGCACGGACAGAGGGCTTGACGGAACTCCATCCAAGAGCTAATAAACTTTGGGAAAAGTGCATTTGTACCATTATATCTCAAGATGATGTATCTTTTTTTTTTTTTTTTTTTTTTCCCAAGCAGAGAGACAGTGCCAACACTCAAATATAGGGAGAGCTGATGAAGTTTCAAAAGGGCTCACTGAGGCATTGGAAATAGTTAATCAGACAAAAAGACTTATACAGCCTACTCTGCTCAGCTTTTCTATTTTGGAAACTATCTTTCAGAAATCAAGTTCTAACATAACGCTCAATTCAATTCTGTATAATAGCTGGATTAGACCACAGGTAGAAAGAACGATTCTTGCCTGTGTAGTGCTGGTATCTGCAGCTCTAATAGCAGTAACCAAATAGAGACTTGATATTGGTGGCAGGAATTCAGTTTTAGAATCAGGCAGCAAATGAAACATTTATAGGTTAAATGAGAATACAAATAAACAAGGACAGTTTTCCCATTTTCTAAGAAATGATGTAGATATTTGCATTTCAGGGTTCCTTGTTCTGCTTACTTGATGTGCTTAGGCTGGGTAAGGAACTCTTGGCTGGGTAAGGAACTGGCTGGAGGGCCGGGCCCAGAGAGTGGTGGTGAATGGAGTTAAATCCAGCTGGCAACCGGTCACGAGTGGTGTTCCCCAGGGGCTGGTGCTGGGGCCTGTCCTGTTTCATATCTTTATTGATGACCTGGATGAGGGCATTGAGTGCACCCTCAGTAAGTTTGCAGATTACACCAAGTTGGCTGGAAATGTCAATCTGCCTGAGGGTAGCGAGGCCCTGCAGAGGGATCTGGACAGGCTGGGTAGCTGGGCTGAAGCCAATGGGATGAGGTTCAACAAGACCAAATGCCTGGTCCTGCACATTGGCCACAACAACCCCAGGCAACACTACAGCCTTGGGGCAGAGTGGCTGGAAGACTGTGTAGAAGAAATGGACCTGGGGGTGTTGATTGATGCTCGAACATGAGCCAGCAGTGTGCCCAGGTGGCCAAGAAGGCCAATGGCATCCTGGCTTGTATCAGAAATAGTGTGGCCAGCAGGAACAGGGAAGTAGTTGTCCCCCCCTACTCAGCACTGGTGAGGCCGCATCTCAAGTACTGTGTCCAGTTTTGGGCCCCTCACTGTAAGAAAGACATCGAGGCCCTAGAGCGTGTCCAGAGGAGGGCAACAAAGCTGGTGAGGGCTCTGGAGCACAGGCCTTAGGAGGAGCGGCTGAAGGAGCTGGGATTGTTCAGTCTAGAGAAGAGGAGGCTCAGGGGAGACCTTATTGCTCTCTGTAACTACCTGAAGGGAGGTTGTAGTGAGCTGGGGGTCAGCCTCTTCTCTCCTGTGACTAGTGATAGGACTAGAGGGAATGGCCTCAAGCTGTGCCAGGGAAGGTTCAGGCTGGACGTTAGGAAATACTACTTCTCTGAAAGGGTGGTCAGGCACTGGAATGAGCTGCCCAGAGAGGTGGTGAAGTCACCCACCCTGGAGGTGTTCAAGGAACGTTTGGACTTTGTGTTGAGGGACGTGAGGGACGTGGTTTAATGAGAACTATTAGTGGTGGGTGGATGGTTGGACTGGGTGATCCTGTGGGTCTTCCAACCTTGGTGATTCTATGATTCTATGATTAGGCGTTTCACAAGGGTATTACTTATGATGAAAGGGAGGAATTCAATTATTCATTGGATAATAGGATGTTATGGGGAATACCTGAGTCCTAAGACTTTGACATCTGAAATCTCCCTTCATTCCTGCAATGCTCTCCTTGCAGGCTGGACTAACTCCCATACAATGGCTTATCACATGGGTTAAATATTTCTTCAGATTATACAGGTGCAGAAGCAATGGCAGTACTCTTAAGTGAAAAGTAAAACTCCCTTCTACATATTTACACATATTTGGATGGCTTATTTTTTTTCTTTCTAGAATCAAACAGGCTATCAGGGGAGTTAGGCAGGATGAGGGATTGGTTCAGAAGTCCATTAGTTAGCTCCAAGTTTTGCTCCCCACTTTAGCCATGCTCCTTCTCTGCAGTGTTAAGACAGTTGCACTCAGCATGTGTTCCTTTAGCTCTGTCAACACTAATTTAAATTGCCATTCATCATCCCTGCTCAGAGTGGTGAGGAGTTCAGTTTAATATCTCTGGCTTTCATAAACAAAGATGATTACCAGGATTACTGGGAGTATGGGACACGCTTTACTGATGAGGCAATTGACTTATCACTCTTCACACACAAAGCTTTTTATTTTCATTTGGGTCTTTTCCTAATATTGACACAATAATATGTTTCTAGAAAACGAAGGGTTAAATCCAATGATGCTAAGATAAATCTAGGCATAAAAATACTAAAATCCACAGATATGCCTGGGTGTAATCAACAGAGGAATGCAGTACAAAGTAGACTCCTTATTGCTCATGATTCCTCCTCGTGATGTATCAGACCTGCCAGATAGTCACCAGCTTGGGACATGTATTGCTGCCATTGCAGTACTTGATGAAAACATCTGTTTTATGTCAGAATCTGCTAGGTCCTGGAATACAAGCCTCTCTTGGACTTTAAATAGACTGAAATAAGGCTGTTCAGGGATTAGTTGGCATTCTCCAGCCTCCTTTTATTGTTGCTATAATATCTTTTTTATTAAATTGCTCACAGGTAACAACATACAGATATGCTGTGATAAGGTCTGTGAGCTGTACTGTTTTCAGGGAATCTTAGGTCACCGTCATGGAGCTCTGAAAATGGAAAATCAAAACCCACATTCAGACCAAATTCTATTTGTTCCAGTGCTTCTTGCAGTTGACTGGTTTGGTACATAACACATTTGACTGAAAAACAGCATTTTTATCAAAGAAAAAAAAAACAACACTTTCAGCTGTTCAATTGACCAATTAATCCGGGATTGAAAAGTTAAGTGGTACTGAAAAACAGCTGTATTTTGTCTGGTAGTCTTCAGAAAAGCTATAATTCCTGTACGAGTACTACGGATAATGCAGAAATAACAGCAAAGGGAGGCAGCAGTCTGGAAAGAGGAGAAAAGAGAACATTTCTCCTTGAGATCTGCTAAGAAACAGGAGCAAATGGAGAAGGGAACCTCTGAAAAGAAGCATTTTTGGAGAAAAGTGGAAGATTCCTTAGGCATGAGAGGATGAAAAAAAAACTATACTAAAATACAGTTCCTAGATTATTTTAAAATCTGGAGAAATTTACTTGTACATACCTCAGAAAAGTATTTAGGGTTTGTTCTTCATGTTGTTATAATAAGCTGCTCTTAATTCTTCCTTTAATGCTGTGGTAGACATCTTGGCTGTCATGTTTATATGGCTATTGGGAGGGACTCAACAACTGTGGGTGAATGCGATAAATTAAGCAGTAATTAAAGCCTTCTTGTGATACGCCATTTAATTACCTCTCTTTTCCTGCACATACCAACATTTTTCAGTGAATCCAAAACAACAGAAAATTAATAGTAGCTTTGATTTTATGAGAAGTGATGTTAGGACCACAAAACAAATTACAACCTCAGAGACCCAAATGCCAGTTTCTTATTCTTCATGGAAGTTATTCTTCGTACTCCTCCAGTCTGTGAGGAAGTTATGTAGAATTTATTGGGAATGAAAGCTCTCTGGGTTGTATATAAGAATATAATATGATCTAACAAAAATTTACGTTTGTTATTCTTTTTTTCTTACATTATAACTTAATAGGAGATAAACTGTGTTTTTAGTATTCCCAAAGCTATTTGGCCATTGTAGATTTACCATTTTCTATTAAATTCTTGATAACATTTTCATAAAAGTATGACTTGCTTTATCGTACATCAAACAAAGAAACTCATCAGATGATATTAAAAAAATGACAGTGGCAGTTGATTAAGAGCCAGGAGGTATTACTACAGCAAAACCAAATAAATACAGCCCAGGAAAAAGTGATCCAGAGAACATGAGGATAATCTTTCTATAAATTCTTTAATAGTATACCTCTGGAAAGGTCATGACTTAAGGTGATTCACAAAACAAACTTGTGAGTCAAAAGGAAACACCTTTCAAATACTGGAAGGAATCTCCTGAAGACGCAGCCATCTAATTGGATAATAGTCTCACTGTCAATCCCTTGTTGCTATGGGATGGAAAAAAAGCTGTTAATTATTACTTGTTTTTTTTTTTCTCAGTTCAAGGGAGTAGATGACCTCTAAGGGTTCCTTTCCAACTCAGACTATTCCATGATTCTATTCTATAATTCTACGAAATCTATTAATGACAGATGAATAAGCAAGTGGTGATAACAAGGACAAATCCTAATGCACAGAAAACAATTGCATGTAAAGCCCAAAGTTCTCAGAAAAAAAAAAAAAAATTCCAAGAGATACATGATATTACTTTTGTATGAATAACACACTTATTGATTAAGCAGTATTTCTTCAACTCCAAAATGCAAAACAAGCAAGATGTAGAGACTGCAAACCAAAGCAGAGTTTTATCCCACTGTAATTACTATGGTTGTTCTCCCCAATAATATTTTGTCTTTATCCTGTATCAGCACATCTTTATATATATTTTTCTTATTTACTTTCACAAGGCTTCCATCAAAAGTAAATATGACTTGTACTGCAAATTGTCTGTCCTGAATTTTCATTGGGTTTAAACTGCAATTACTGCTTATTGTAAGATTAATCTGCTCTTCCTCAGTGGCTCAGTAGCTTACTAACTCTCCCAGCAAGAACCAAGTGTGTTGCACATGTAAGTGCAATCAGGATTTTGCAGACGGCAGGTAGGACAGCTGTATTTCATTCTCAGTACCTTTCTATAGCCCTTTTCCCTTGGGATTTTCTTTAGAGGCCACACAAGTAAATGATTTACCAATGCAGCAAAAGATCAAGAAAAAAAAAATGCTCAGATAGTGGTTTGGTGCTGTAAAACCCTTAAGTTTATGGAAGCTTAGGTGGCCCCTCAGCCCTTTTAAAACTTTTTTTGGCAAGGCTGTTGGTGCAGAATTACATTTCTGAAAAGGCAGCTGGCTTATAAACCCCCTGTAAAAATGAATTGTCATTTAAAGGCCTTATCAAGAAAATCCTTGCTTCATAACTCCTTTTGCAAAGCCAACGACTTCCAGCTCACTTAAGTAAAGCTGCTGTCACTTAGCAAATAAAGAGCAATTCCTTGCAGGTACGGTGTGAGCTGGAGCTATTTTCTGGGCCAACAAATGATCTGTCATAAAAATCAACATTCGCGTTGCAAAAGACCACTAAGATCATGCAGTCCTTCCGTCAGCCCATCCTCACCGTGTCCCTCAGTGCCACACCTATGCTTTTCTTGAACACCAGGGAAGGTGGTGACTCTATCACCTTGCTGGGCAGACTGTTCCAATGCCTCACCAGTCTTTCTGAGAAGAAATGTATCCTAATATCCAACCTAAACCTCCATGGTGCAACTTAAAGCCATTACCTCTTGTGCAATCACTGTTACGTGGGAGAAGAGGTTAACTCCCACCTCACTACAACCTCTTTTCAGTGAGTTGTAGAGAGTGCTAAGTTCTCCCCTGAACCTCCTCTTCTCTAGACTAAATAACCACAGTTTCCTCACATGCTCCCCACAAGACCTGTGCTCCAGACCCTTTACAGCTTTGTTTCCTTTCTCTGGGCATGCTGCATGGCCTCAGTGTCCTTCCTCTAGTGTGAGGCTGCAAACTACATACAGTACTCTGTATGTGTCCTCACCAGCGCCAAACACAGTGAATCATCACCTCCCTGGTCTTGCAGGCTACATTATTTCTGATATAAGCCAGGACCCCACGGGACTTCTTGGCCACCTGGGCAGACTGCAGACTCATGTTCAGCTCCCAATCCTTCTCCGTGCAGCCTTCCAGCTGCTCTATCCCAAGCCTGTAGCATTGCATGGGGCTGTTGTGAGCAAAATGAAGGACCCAGCCCTTGGTTTTGTTAAAACTCCTACCAGATCCTGTCCAGATCCCTCTGTAGGGTCTTCCAATGCTGAGGCAGACTGACACTTCCTGGCAACCTGGTGTCATCTGCAAACTTACTGAGGGTGCTCCCAATTCCCTTATCCAGATCGTCAACAACGAAATCAAACAGGGCCAATCCCTATACCGACCCCTGAGGGATCCCTGTAAGGGTGAAAGTGCAACGAAGCACAGCAGAGGGTAGGGATATCGAGGAATCGAGGCAAAAAGGGAGAGCAGCAGGATGGGAGGCTGCGGGGGAAGCCCAATTTAATCGCAGAAGGAACGCTGGGATAACGTGGGAGAGAAGAGGACGGAGACAGAACGAAGTCAGCTCGTAGCTGAGAGAAAGCACAGCCTCCGACCGCAGCGCTCTGGTGCGAAACTCGCTGAGAGAGAGCGGGAAGCACTGAGGGACGGTGGGCGAGACAGCGAGAGGGGCTGCATTCTGATTGGCCACTCAGGGGGAAGGAGGCGTGGCGCCGCCTCGCGGTGCCCGCTGGGAGTTGCAGTCCTCTGCGGCACCTGAGGGGCTATGGGAAGGCCGGTAGCGGACTCCGGTGGGCGGAGGCGAGCACGTGGTCAGGGCGGGGCCCGGCGCCCCGCGGTCACGTGATGTTTGGGTGCCGGCAGCACGGCGCGGGCGCGCGGCGGCAGGTGAGGGGCACGCGCGGCGGCGGGACTGTCCCCGCCCCCTCCCCACCCCGGGGCGCGCGCGCGCGCACGTGCATACATGTGTGTGTGCGCGCGACCCCGGGATGGCAAGGGGGGGAGGGGGGGGGCGGGTAACGTAAGGACGTGGACGTGCCGGGTTGAGGGTGTGCAGCGTGGGGACACGGGTGGCATTGCACAGGGGTGTGTGTTTGCGAGCGGCGAGCAGGGCTGGCCTTGCACGGGGTGTGCATGTGCAATTGTAGGCTGTTGTTGTGTGGCCTTGCACGCGGTTTGGGGGTGTGTGTTTAACGTGGGAGCAAGGCCAGCATTGCACGGAGTGTGTATGCACAAGGTGAGGTCTCTGGCTTGCTTTGCGTGGGGGCACGCATGTGCGAAGTAGGGTCTGTGGTTGGCGTTGCACAGGGCGTGCATTTGCAAAGTAGGTTCTGAAGCGTTTGTGTGTTTGCAAGCTAGGTGCAGCGCTGGCCTTGCACAGGGCATGCATGTGCAAGCTAGAGTCCTATTGGCCGTGCACAGGATTTATGTTTGTGTTTGCAAGCTAGGAGGAGAACTGGCCTTGTATGGGATGTGCATGTGTAAAGTGAGGCCTGTTGTGCAGAGTTTGTGCATTTGCAACATCGGAGCAGGGCTGGCCTTGCACAGGGCTTGCATGTGCAAGCTAGAGACTTACTGGTCTTGCTCGCAGTTTATGTTTGTGCTTGTGATCTGGGAGGAGCTGTGGCTTGACATGGGGTTTGCATGTTGAATATAAGGTCTGTGACTTGCCTTCCACGGGGGCATGCATGTACAAAGTAGCATCTGTGGCATAGAGTTCGGGTGTTTGCAGGATGAGAGCAGGGCTGGCATTTCATTGGAGGATTGCACAGGGCCTTGCCCAGCCCTGTCTTGTGCAGGGCTGGCCCTGCACACAGCATGCATGTGCAAAGTAGAGACTTACTGTTCTTGCACAGGGTTTATGTTTGTGTTTGCAGCCTGGGAGGAGGACTGGCATTGCATGGAGCATGCATGTGCAAAGTAGGGTCTGTTGCATGGAGTTAGTATGTTTGCAAGCTCTAGAAGAGCTGACCTTCCACAGGGCATGCATATGCAAACTAGAGACTTGTTGGTCTTGCACAGGGTTTGTGCATTTCTGAGCAACTTGAGGACGAGGCTGGCCTTGCTTAGGGATGTATGCCAAGAGGGACATGAATGCTTCAGTGGCAGCAGTGCGTTCAGCTGGTGCAAGGCTCCAAAGCATGTGCAAACCCAGTGCATCTTAGGAAGCCTCTGGGCATGGGTGTTCTTTGCTTTCACAGCCCATGTGGCTGTGAATCAGCTGCTAGGATGGAAATGTCATCCTCAGACTTGTAAACGCATGTTTTTGGGAAAATGCAGGTAGGGGAATAAAAATCTCATTGAGCAGAGAAAGCACTGCTTCTGCAGTAGTCCTTGGCCAACTTTACAGAAGCTTTTTTATTCTGGTGTTTGTACTTTCAAATGTACGAAGATAAGTTTAATCCTAGCTGCATGGGACAGCATTTGGGAAACTGTGATTCAGTGTCTTTGTGTGCATATCAAAAAAGCAGAAGGCTTTGCAACCTGGAAGTGTGTTTGCATGAGTTGCACAATGAGAAAGCTTAGGCTGTTTGTATTTTAAATGCACTGTGACATTTGCAGCTCAGACCATGTCCTCATGTGTGTTCTGTGCTCCCATACAGGTGCCCGCTTGTTTGTTTGCAAACTCAGGGATGGCATGTGTGCACTGTGGAATTAGAGTCCCAAGATTTGGCTTATCAAGCTGGGTAGAAATGTAGAGTTGCATAGAATTGGGGAGACATTGGTGTTGCATGGTCTCCTTTATTCATCTAACAGAATCATAGAATTGTTTGAGTTGAAAGGAACCCTTAAAGGTCATCTATTCCCTGCAGTGGGAACAGGGACATCTATAGCTACATCAGATTGCTCAGAGCCCTGTCCAGCCTAACCTTGAATGTCTCCAGGCATGGGCCATCCACCACCTCTCCACTCCTAGTGTAAAAAACTTCTTCCACTCATCTCCAGGTTGGTCTCTGGCTATGCCCAGGGTGCTGATGGCGCACTGATTCCCTCACTCCAGACATCAAGTGAGCAGGAAATAATATCCACTGCTCCCTCCCTTGCTGTTTTGCTTGTGTCTGTTGATGCAATTGAAAATAAAAAGCACAGCTGTCATTAATGTGGCTTTACAGGATGTGGGACGCAGTAAGCTCAAGTGTAAATGTAATTGTGCATCCTCTGCAATACTGGCTTCTCAGTTACATCTCCCTGCCTGTTTTCTCTTGTGTCTAAAATGAGGAGAGCAGGAGCTTGGAGAAACTTTTTGGATGTGGAGCCTTTGCCTTGTGTTTTATAATATATAATTGTATAAATAGAGAATATCCCAAATTGGAAGGGACCTGCAAGAATCACAAGAGTTCAATTCCTGGTTCCGCAGAGGACCACTCAAAATTCAAACCCTGTGTTTGAGTGGGGTTGCCCAGATGCTCTTTGAAATCCATCAGCCTGGGGCTGTGCCCACTGCTCTGGGGAGCATGTTCCATGCCCACCACCACCACCTCTGGTGAATACCTTTTTCCTCATACCCAGCCTGAGCCTCCTGTGTTCCTGATGAAGGGTGGTAGAGACCCTGGACCATGATGGCTTGGACATCATCCTCTTGGATGAGGATAAGTTGCTGAAACACCTTGCTTTGTGATTGCAGAGCTGCCCTGAGGATTAGCGTTGGAAATTTGTGTGTTTGGCACCTTCCTAGTGTTGGCCTTTACTTTGCTCAAAGGCTTGCAAATGGTGCTGAGAGCGAGAGTGAAATCTGTGTGCTGTCCTTGGCTCGTGGCCCAGATTTGTGGGTGGGGAGTTGAGTGTGTGAATGATACAGGGCTATACAGACTCATAGAATCATTAAGGTTGGAAAAGATCACTAAGATCATCCAGTCTAACCATTAACCCATCGCCACCATGCCCACTTGCCATGGGTAGTGGAGTCACAGTCCATGGAGGTGTTCAAGAAATGTATAGATGTGGCACTGAGGGGCATAGCTTAGTGGCATGGTGGGGTTGGTTGATGGTTGGACTGGATGATTTTAGTGGTCTTTTCCAACCTTAATGATTCTATGATTCCCTGCCAGTAAGATGCCTGTTGTGGGGCAAGAAGTCATTCTTGCGTATCTTCAGAAGTTTGCACATTGATATTACACCACTTAAAATCTAATTAAAAAATAAAAAAAGCAAAGAGGAGGCAAGCTGTAAATGAATGAGTCTGCGCTTCCCCTCGCTTATAAATATATATCAAATGGTATTTTGAATTGCTGATTCTTCTGGGAGTTCAGGGATATTTAAATAGCAAATGGGAAAGGGTAAATAATATCAAGATAAAAATAAATGCTTTTGATTCCCTGCCTGTGCCATAAATGCATTCTGCTCTATGAAAATTGAAAGAACTTTAAGAAAACTAATTTACTTTTGCTGTTTTTGTCTTCCTTTCTACACTTCAGCTAGATTGAGTGGGCAGATGGCTTTTGCTTGGCTTTTGATGTGTCTTCTGGGGTTGCTATCAGCATGAGTAATGGTGTAAATCTGTGGCACCTGAGGGCAGGAGGAGCCTTTGCATGTGTTTTGCATAGGGTTGGAGTCATCATGAAGCTGCTAACAGCAGAAGGGACTTATGTGTCCATGTCTGGTGCTGTGCTTGAGACCTCATGGTTGGATGGGTACCATGGATGGATGGATGCGACCCATGGATGAACAGAGGACTGAGTCTTTCCATGTGGTCTGTGGTGTCTTGCAAAGCAGACGTGTTTGACTCTGATGGCACTCAAATTTCATCCAGATATTTAAACACAAGGGTAATTCACAAAACAAAGCACTGCAGTGTATTTAAGCTTTGATGCTTGCTAGCATAGGTTTGCTGAGCTTCTCCTCCAGCAGCATCCCCAGCCCTTCAAACTGCATCTTTTTTGCAGCCTACTTTTTGACTCATGCATTTACCCCAAACCTGGCTACATACTTGCATTGATGCTGGCAACAGCGATACTATGTGTTCCAGGAATGAAAGATACTCACGCTGGTTGCTTGATGTTGAGTGCCCATAAAACTATGTATGAAATGGATGCTACAGCTCTGGTTGGAAGCACGTGCCATTGTGCTGTCAGAAAGGTTATTTGTGTTTTTTAATAATGCACTGTGTTTCTGCCAAACGAATATGGCCAAAATAGGAATCCTGCTATATTTTTTCTGCTTGTCTTGCAAATGCTGGCAAGCAAAAGGTTGTGAAGAACTTCTATCCCTTCATCTTATGTTTTAAAGGAAACTGGCTGGGTTAACCCATTTCACAGAGACTTCTGTTTGCCATGTGAGATGAGAAGAGTCTCAGATATGATACGAGGGAACTCCCAAACTTTAATAGCTGCTTTGGAAAGACAAAAATTGAACAACTTGCTGAGGAGCTGTGTGGTAGAGTCTATATTTAAAGCCATGAATGCTGTTTAGCTTTCTTTATCTCCTTTTTCTTTCCTTTTTTTTTTTTTTTCCTCCCAGAAAGCCCTTTTGATTTACCACTTGCATGCGACAACTCATGACTGTTACGACAGTGAGCATTTGTTGGTGCTCACGTGCCCTCAAATTAGAAGAGAAAGCAGTTTTTTTGGGTCTGTTTGGAGAAGACAAGATACTGTCTCACTGGGTTTGCAAGCAGTGCAGTGGTGGCTTCAAGTTTGGGTAAAATTTGTGGGAGGAAAGTGTGGGTAGAGTTTGATGGCTGTTAGGTACAAAGCATCATCTGAGACTTTCATGGACAGGGAAAGCGTTGGTATGTAGGAAAGCTGTTGTGAGTGCCATTGCCAGAGGTTGTGTTTTTTTTTTTTTTTTTTTGTTTTTTTTTTTTTTTTTATGAAGCATTTTCAGTTTGAATGAGCAATTTTCCCTCCCTGGTGTTATTCAGGGAATGCCACATAACATCCAGATTCCCTCCTTGAGTGTAGTCGTCAGCAGATAACCAGCATTGAAATTTTCAGCGTGAATAATTTGTTCAGAAAACACATTAGCAGCAAAAAAAGAGGACTTTCTATAAATATGAGCAGCGGCCACAACTAACTGTAGATAACTGCAAGTCCATTGAAGCCGAGTTATCACCAAATGCTTTGCAGCATCCCTACCCACCAAACGTGGCTCTCCTTATCCCATCTTGGAGGTTTTGTTATGCTCTGTATTTTTCTAACTTCTATGGCAAGAGAAGCACTGCTGTGCATCGGTTTGGCAATAGGAAAGTGAGATGAGGCTGCAGGAACTCAGTGCTATGCTGAATTGCTGTAAATGGTTGATATTCTTCATTTGCTATTTATTGCACTTCCATCTGCCTGGCACTGAGGCCTGCAGTCAGTGAGCTGTTGAGTTTGTGCACTTCTAGTATTGTTTCTCTTGGGGCATACCATTCTCAAAGTGTGAGCTCAACTTGTTGAAAGGGAGTAATGCTGATTGTTGGCTTACGTTGCTAGTTGGGCACAGGGACTATTTTATATCCCTCCATTGATTTACAAATAGAGAATCATCTGGGTTGGACAAGACCTTCAAGATTAAGTCCAACCATCATCCTGATCTACCAAGTCCTATTACTAAACCACATCAGTGCTACATCCACACATCTCTCAATGGGGGAAATGGGGACTGCACCATTTCTCTGGCCAACGTGTCCCAGTGCTTGGCAACCCCCTCCATGAAGAAATTCTTCCTGATATCAAATCTAAGTGTCCCCTGATGTAACTTGAGGCCATTTCCTTGTGAGTATGGGGGAAAAAGAGACTGACTCCTGCCTTGCTTCTGTCTGTCTTGTGTGCAGAGATGAGTGGTTCAGACCATTAAGGGCTGGCTTAGAGACCATGTGAAATGACCTTCTTTTTGCTGTGGATATTTATTAATGAGAAACCATTAAGGAAAAATATGTTAATTGCTACAGCAGCCTGAAATTAACTCTGAACCGTGCTTTATATTCCCAGGTGGCAAAAGGAAATACTCATGTTACTGTATGAGAGTAGTGCTATGCATTAAGGTGTAGATTTATCAAGATATGTGTTTATATATTTATTTCTTTTCATGTCTTCCATCTTGCTGCGTCATTCTGTTGGAACGTGGATATCTTCAGCTGTTCATGGAGTCATAAAATGGTTTGGATTGGAAGGGACCGTAAAGATCATCTTGTTCCAATGCCCTGTTATGAGCAAGGACATCTCCCACTACACCAGATGGCCAAAGCCCCATCTAACCTGGCCTTGAGCACCTCCAGGGTTGGAGCATCTGAAGCTTCTCTGGGTAGCCTGTTGCACGGTCTCACCATCTTCGTAGTGAAGAGTTTCTTCCTCCAAAGCCTAACAAAGCAAGAGCTAATCCTTTATGCAGCTTTGCCTTTTTACTCACCATAAAGCAATTGATTTATGTTTCCTTGTGACACTGTGTGCTTCCTAGACTCTCCTGAGACCCTCTTAACTTTTAAAATACTTGATTTATACACGTTTCACCATCCCACTAAAAAGCCGGACGTGCAATTCATCTTTCCCAAATGTTTTGATGTCTTCTGTCTGCTTGATATATTGCCAGAAGATCTCTTACCTGCCTGTTGCTGGTGATGAGACCCCAATATCAGTCCTATCAAACACCCTGCTGCAGGCACTGACCAGGAGCAGATGTTCAGAGAAGGAATAGGAGAAATTAAGTATATATAAGTATATATAATATCATAGAATCATAGAATTGCTAAGGTTGGAAAAGACCCACAGGATCATCCAGTCCAACCATTCATCCATCTCCAGTGGTTCTCGCTAAACCACGTCCCTCAACACAGTGTCCAAACGTTCTTTGAACACCACCAGGGTAGGTGACTCCACCACCTCTCTGGGAAGCCCATTCCAGTGCCTGACCACCCTTTCAGAGAAGTAGTATTTCCTAACATCCAGCCTGAACCTTCCCTGGCGCAGCTTGAAGCCATTCCCTCTAGTCCTATCACTAGTCACACGAGAAAAGAGGCTGACCCCCAGCTCACTACAACCTCCCTTCAGGTAGTTACAGAGAGCAATAAGGTCTCCCCTGAGCCTCCTCTTCTCTGGACTGAACAATCCCAGCTCCTTCAGTCGCTCCTCATAAGGCCTGTGCTCCAGACCCCTCACCAGCTTTGTTGCCCTCCTCTGGACATGCTCTAGGGCCTCGATGTCTTTCTTACAGTGAGGGGCCCAAAACTGGACACAGTACTTGAGATGCGGCCTCACCAGTGCTTGAGTACAGGGGGACAATTACTTCCCTGTTCCTGCTGGCCACACTATTTCTGATACAAGCCAGGATGCCATTGGCCTTCTTGGCCACCTGGGCACACTGCTGGCTCATGTTCGAGCATCAATCAGCAGCCCCAGGTCCATTTCTTCTACACAGTTTTCCAGCCACTATTCCCCAAGGCTGTAGTGTTGCCTGGGGTTGTTGTGGCCAATGTGCAGGACCCAGCATTTGATCTTGTTGAATCCCATCCCATTGGCTTCAGCCCAGCTACCCAGCCTGTCCAGATCCCTCTGCAGGGCCTCGCTAACCTCAGGCAGATTGACATTTCCAGCCAACTTGGTGTCATCTGCAGTCTTACTGAGGGTGCACTCAATGCCCTCATCCAGGTCATCAATAAAGATATGAAACAGGACAGGCCCCAACTCCGACCTCTGGAGAACAGCACTCGTGACCGGTTGCCAGCTGGATTTAACTCCATTCACCACTACTCTCTGGGCCCAGCCCTCCAGCCAGTTCCTTACCCAGCCAAGAGTGTATCTGTCCAAGCCATGGACTGCCAGCTTCTGCAGGAGAATTCTGTGGGAGATGGTGTCAAAGGCTTTGCTGAAGTCTAGGTAGACCACATCAACAGCCTTTCCCTCATCCACCAGGTGGGTCACTAGATGATAGAAGGAGATCAGGTTGGTCGAGCAGGATCTGCCCTTTGTGAACCTATGCTGGCTAGGCATGATCCCCTGGTTGTCCCGCATATTCCACGTGATCTCCCTCAAGACAATCTGCTCCATAACCTTCTCTGGCACCGAGGTCAGGCTAACAGGCCTGTAGTTCCCCGGATCCTCCCTGCAGCCCTTCTTGTAGATGGGAATCACATTGGCAAGCCTCCAGTCTTCTGGGAAATATATATTTCATATTATATTATATAATATTATATGTTATATTATATAAACTGTTATATAACAGTTTGCCCAAGGAGGTGGTGGAGTCACCATCTCTGGAGGTGTTTAAGGAGAGGGTAGATGTAATACTTAAGGGCATGGGTTAGTCGGCACTATTGGTGGTAGGTTGGACTAGATGGTCTTAGAGGTCTTTTCCAACCTCAGTGGTTCTGTGATAATTAAATAATTCACATATTTCTCATATGTAAACATACTGTATGAGTTTTTGTTTGCTTGGGAATGGAGCACCATGCTGGCTGTCCATGTGGTCTGGTCAGTGGATTGGTGCAGTCAGCATCAGCCCATATTAAATAAGCCTGCCTGTGATCAAGGGATGTGTGCCCAACTTCATAATGCTCATCACCCTCTTAGGTACAGTCTCATACAGGTTGTAAATCTAGTTGGATATCTAGAGATGGAGAAAAATTACATTCTTTTACTAAGACCATTCTTGCTAATGATCAGTTAGGAAAAGATCGAAACAACTGTAGAACTTAAAGTTGTGTTGAAGCTGCAGCATGTTAGTGGCTCAGTTTCTCAGTGTTACGGACCTTCATCTTTCTTGCAAGTGCCTGAACATTCAAGTAGGTGGCCGAATGTGGGTGTCAAAGTCCTGGAAATGTTGTCCTAAGCTTTTGGACATACTTGCTTTAGAGAGCAACTATGCACTTTGAAAAGACCTTTTAAGCATTGACCATACACAGCAGGAAAGTTTCCTAGAAATGGGTCATTTTTCTAAAAATTTAATGGCTTTCTATCTTAGCAAAGTGCCAAAACTGGTCCCCTTGAAAATGCATCTTAGCAAGTGGTGTAAACAGTGCTGCGAGATTACGGTAAAATGGGATGCTGTGACAGATGCACTATTGAATCCAAAAAAGCAGATTGACAGTCCCTTTATAGATAGTGTAATATCTCCCTGATTATCATCGCTAGAGCTTTGAGTGGATGGATTTATTCTCCTTTGCCTCAAACATCGAGCAATGGAAAAGATTTTGACTTTTTTTTTTCGCTTCATGGAAATACTGGCAGTGTAATTATAAAGATCCTCTTCTATGTGCGTGGAGACTTGTTTTTATTTTTCCTTTTTTGCTTTGCATATTATTCTGAGATATATATTGGTCCTGCTTTGTGCACTCTTGTTTCCTTTCATGCAGAGAGGTATCTCATGGGCTCCCAGGTTACAGGCTTGCACTTCTCTCATGGTCCACTTGTGTTGATCCCCCTCTTTTGATAAGAATATGGTACAATCCTAGGCTTGGAAACAAGACTGCTCATCTGGATGGTTTTTGTGAGGTGTTTGAACACAGGACATAAATCATAGAATTGTTTTGAGTTGGAAGAGATCTTTAAAGATTATATGGTCCAACTCTCCAGCCATTGAACATGGACAAGTACAGCTAGATAAGGATACTCAGAGCCCCCCGCAGCCTGACCTTGAATGTCTTCAGGATGGGATGCAGAAAGCAGCTTCTCCTTGACTCACTTGGCTCCTGTATCCTTGCACTTCTTGATTTCTTCCATCCCTGTTGCCCATGTAAGACAAAAGGAGCTTTTGCCTTTTCCTTGGTGGTTAATTTGTGACTTGACTTGCTGACTTCTTTGGATTCAACTTCCCTGTGGCTGGGAGGGCTCAGATTTTGCTGCTTTTCTCTGCTGGCAGAAAAGTGAATGTGAGTATAAAGCCATGGGTTTTTGAAAGCAAGTTTCTTCTTGAAACCTCAGGTGCTGTACTTCCTCCATTGCTCATGTGGTCCAAAGGCAGATGATCTTCACTGTTATTTAAGGGGTCAATGAACTTCATCTCAGAGCCCATGTGGTTGATTGAGGCCAACTTTTCTGGTGTTACATTGTGCGCACTTCCATTCCTTACCTTCCTGGCCTGTCTGATGATGGTTATTTTGCCTGCTGTCTTCACACCAGTTTGCAAAGTTGCTCTTGTAAGCAGACGGGGGTGACCTTGGACTTGCTCATTTGGTAGCTGGGCTCTGATGTGCATCTCGTAAATAACTCTGTTGTTTGGTTTCATTGCCTGGACCTGTTTATGCCTTGCCAAAAATAATTACTACCTCTGAGCCTGGGCTTTGCTGGGCAAGCAGGAGGAGGGCATAGAAAAACCTTCAATTGTTGTTTTTTTGCCTGCTTTCATCAGTGCAGTACTGCCAGCAGGGACCAGGAGCTCCCTTTTGGGGCATGAATCAGGCAGTGCTCACATTCAACCAGCACTGCTCGTATTCTGGGCACGACTTTCTTTCCTTTCTGCTTTTCAGAGTCATCTTAAATTCACATCCCTGGTGATGCCTCCCTCGCCTGCTCTCCTTTATTACCTCTCAATTTGTTTTCCCAAGTATGTCCTGTGCTCAGATAAGGATCTTCTGCTCTCTTTTGTTGCAAAACCAACTCCACCTGCAGTCCTCCTCCTCCAGCTGCCAGGTGCATTCATCCTCCTTCCAGAGGTGCTTTCTGGTTTTCAGCATGTTTTGTTGAGCACACTGGTTCTTCCAAGCATATCCTCAAAAGGTGGATGGATACCACTCCTCTTGCTTTGCATCTGAGCCGGTGTTAGCTGTGGTCATGTGTGGAGCTGGTGGGGAAGGCGGGTATTTTTAGTGTGTGCTTCTGTGTGCTCCTTGAGGGTCCGCCTACAGCTGAGTATTAAAATAATAGCGGGGACATTGGGTAATCTTTGCAGCAAAACGTTGATATGCAAATTGCCATCTCAAGAGCAAACCTCAAGGCGAGTTTGGCAATGCACGCAAAGCTCCGGAGCAGTGTGTTTTGAATACAGATTGCAGCTAGGGATTTCACCCAGAGGGCATACTCCTCTCATTTATTCTGAATCTTAGTAAGGCCAGGAATTCAATGTTGGAAGCCAACAGGGTGAAACGTGTGCACCTTTAAAAAGGTAATAGATTAGTGCTGGCGAAACAAAATGTAACGTCACCTCTGTAACTTGAATTTCCAAGGTTGCAGAAGCAGTAAATTCAGTTGTGTTTCATTTGCAAGTGATTCCTGGGTGCTCTCCAGGGAAGAATTGGCTCCAATGGCTGCAGAGATGGATTGTGAAATTTGTAGGTATTATCTGATAGTAAATTAGCTTAAACCAACTGCTTAAGTACTGCTTTGACTTCTGTCTTTAACTCTCTGATAGGTAGCTTGATGGTGTGAAACCTCTCAGTGAGGAATATTGGGTAAAATATATATATTTTTGTTTTATTTTCCTGATTACTGTGTTCATGGTGACACAACTGGAAAGAAAACTGTCATGTCTGCAAACTAGGAGTTTTAAAACGGTGGTTTTGTGGTCCTCAATCCATGACTGTCCAAGCTCATCCTGTGTCCATCAGCACAAGTCAGGTGCCATTTCTTCTTTTTTCTCAGATGTATTCAAACCAAGCTCAGCTGAGCATAAGTATATTATAAGTATATTCACAGCTGAGCAGCTGTGTGATGTTGGAGGTAGGTCATGCAAATACTGTGTGAATGTGTGGACAGAGAGTGGTGAGGGAGGTCAGCTATTCCGTGCCTTGGAACCAGTAGCCAAAAGACACACGGAATATCCCACGTTGGAAGGGACCTACAAAGATCAGGGAGTCCAACTCCTGGCTCTATAGGTGACCACCCAAAATTTAAACCCTGTGTCTGGGAGTGCTATCAAAATGCTTCCTGAACTCCAACAGCTTGTGCACTATTTATGGGTTCAATTTGTTGTGTATTTCTTGGACAGCTGACGAAATATTTTTGCCTGTGCAGTGTCACAGTGTGAACAGCCATTGGTTAGGAGGGTTGCATCTATATCTGCTGTTTTCCCTTGCATGTAATTTCTCTGTGACTTCAGTAATGTGTCCTTAGGTGTGTGTTGCACATGTGTGTTGGACATATGATTTGATGGGATGTATGGTTGTACTTGAGTGAAGCCAACATGTCCATCAAAGTGCTGGGAGGCTGTGACCTGGAGCTTGGTTTTCCGCCTTGTATAGCACATGAAAATTAACGTTTGAGGAGTCTTGGTTGTTTTCTGCAGAGTTCAGCTAGAATTTTCAGTTGAAATTGATAAATCAGTGCCTAATTCTGTTGAGTTTTGTATGACTTTACAGATACTGCTATCAAGATGTGAGTCAGTATGTGAATGCTACTGTGCTTGCTTATGGTATAAATACAGAATGTATAAATTTCATGCTGGTTTATTTTATTTCCTTGCAAACTGAAAGTTGTAAGGGACAGTTCAGTAGACTTGCCCTATTAAGATGATGAGGCAGAAAAAGAATTTGAGTCCTCTGTTTATTCCATTTACTGATGAGTAAATGCTGTGGTTCTTCAGGAATGTTCATTTGTAGATGTTTGAGGAATTGAGTGCACCCTTAGTAAGCTTGCAGGTGGCACCAAGCTGGGAATAAGTGTTGATCTGTGTTGATCTGCATGAGGCTAGGAAGGCCCTGCAGAGGTGTTTGGACAGGCTGGATTGAGGGGCTGAGGCCAATTTTATGAGGTACAGCAAGACCAAGTGCTGGGACTTGAACTTCGGTGACAGCAGTCCCATACAATGCTACAAGCTTGGGGCAGACTGGCTGGAAGACTATGCAGAAGGATCTGAGCGTGTTAGATGATGGCCGGCTGACTATGAGTCAGCAGTGTGCCCAGGTGGCCAAGAAGACCAATGGCATCCTGTCTTGTATCAGAAATAGTGCAGTCAGCAGGAGTAGGGAAGTGATCATCCTTATGTACTCGGCTCTGGTAGGGCCACACCTCGAGTACTGTGTTCAGTTGCATGAGGAGTGGCTGAGGGAACTGGGATTCTTTCTTCTCCGAAAGGGTGGTGAGGCATTGGAACAGGATGCCCAGGGAAGTGGTGGAGTCATTGTCCCTGGATATGTGTAGATGTGGTCATGGTTTAGTGGGGCATAGTGGTGACGAGTTGATGGTTGGACAAGATGATTGTAGGTGTTTTTTCCAATCTTAATAATTCTATGGTTCTTCTGTTGGGAAGACTGGGTGTTGTTGGTCATTGACTTGCATCACAATAAATATATTTCTCTAGGATTGGAAGCAAGGCAGTAAACAAGGCAATTTCTTTGTGGTGTGGTTTGGTTATTAGCTGTCTGAAATTGTACAAATCTGTATGTTGTAGATACTAAAGAGGGATGATCTTCAGTGGAAATATAAGTAGATTTCTTTTTTCTGTCATGTACCATGGAAGAACCAGGTGGCTGAGGCTTTATGGGAACGTTCTCTTGACTTCGATACAAGTTTTTGTTGATCATCTCATAGTTCACTTGTGTCCTTTTACTTTAATTATATATTCCAGCACCATAAGAGTTTTAAATATCAAATTTTGAGAGTGTTCTCTGCCAGAACTTTATGGTTTAAGTGCTGTTCCTGTTGGCAGGCATCTCAGGAGCTGTTGACTTCCCTTCTTCATAACCCCATCCTATCTGCTTATTTTTCCCCTTTTTAAAAACGAAACAGCATTTGATAAAATAGCTGAGTGTTCTAAGGCATTACAAGAAAACATAGAAATTTAGAAAGTAGTGATCTGTAAAGAACTCTAATAAATATATAGCTCTGAAGGTCACTGTGTCCTGCTTGCATCTCAACAGTGTTGGGCAAGTAAAAGGCAAAATACATTTCTAGCTTTGTTCATGGGTGTCTTGTGTCTTCTTTGTGTCAGTCCTTTGTTGCATCTTAATGTCATTAAACATGAGCTGGTTTCATCTTCCAGAGCCCTTCATGTGCTGCCTTATACCCAGTTTCATTCTACAATCGTTCATGACTTTTTCTGACATTGGAATGCTCAGTGTCTGTTTATTGTTCCATTGCTCTTCCCTCTTGATACATCACCAGCGAATGTTTGTAGGGATGCCCTTAATTTTCCCCAGATCTCATTGTTTTGCTGAGATACCCATAGGGAACCATGCAGCAGCCTGTTGTATTGCCGCTTCTGTTGGTCTTGCTAAGCAAGATTACCTCCGATACTTCCCTTCCAATCTACGTGCAACTCTTTCTGCATTCAGTCTCCTAGTTTTAGACCTTTAAGGCAGAAATTGTCTTACTCTGTGTTTATGTACCATATAATGTGATCCTGAAGTGATGCAGTTGACAATATCTTTCAAGAAGTTTGTAGTGATAAACACTTTGGGAATGTTGTCCTTTTTCTATATATGGCAGAGGAGTTGCAACTAGATCATAGAATCATAGAATTCCAGAATCATCAGTGTTGGAAAAAACCTCCAAGATCATCCATTCCAACCATCCACCAATATTTCCTACTAAACCATGTCCCTCAGGACAACATCTAAATGTTTCTTGAATGCCTTCAGGATTGGTGGCTCCACCACATCCCTGGGCAGCCTGTTCCAGCACCTGACCACTCTTGGAGAAGAAATATTTCCCAACATCCAACCTTAGTCTCCCCTGGTGCAACTTGAGGCCATTCCCTCTAGTCTTATCGCCAGTTACATGGAAGAAGAGGCTGACTCCCACCTCACCACAACCTTCCTTCAGACAGTTGTAGATAGTGATGCGGTCTCCCCTGAACTTCCTCTTCTCCAGGCAAAATAATACCAATTCCCTCAGCCATTCCTCACAAGACTTGTGCTTCAGACACCTCACCAGTTTTGTAGCACTTCTCTGAACACGCTCCAGGGCCTCGATGTCTTTCTTGTAGTGAGGGGCCAAAACTGAACACAGTACTTGATGACCAGCCTCATTAGGGCTGAGTACAGAGGGACGATCGCTTCCCTGCTCCTGCTGGCATCTCTACTTCTGGTACAAGCCAGGATGCCATTGGCCTTCTTGGCCACCTGGGCACACTGCTGACTCATGCTCAGCCAGCCATCATCTAACACCCCCAGATCTTTTCACATAGACTTCGAGCCACTGCTCCAACAGTTGCGTTGCCTGGGATTGTTGTGGCCGAAGTGCAGGACTTGGCATCTGATCTTGTTGAAATTCATCCCATTGGCCTCAGCTCATTGATCCCGCCTGTCCAGATCCCTCTGTATGGCCTTCCTACCACCAGTCAGATCGATACTTCCTGCCAACTTGGTGTCATCTGTAAACTTACTGAGAATACACTCTATGTCCTCATACAAATAAATGAAGATATCAAACAGGGCAGGCCCCAGTACTGACCCCCGGTAATGCCACTTATGGGCAGTCACCAGCTTTATTTTACTCCATCTTTCGATGATCTTTAAGGTCCCCTCCAACCTAAGCCATTCTATGATTCTATGTTAATTGTTTTTTGGCTATGAAAAGAAGTTAAGCTGTCATAGCGTGGTAGCATTTGAAAATCTCACAAATGGTAAAAATGATATGTATTTATTTATTTATTATGTCCTTTCTCTGACTTCCTTAGTATTTGTTATATCAGGTGCTCAGTGAGGGGAAATTGAAATCATGAACTGTGATCTTGCTGGGTAGGAAACATTTTTGTAAAGCTGTGCATTTAGTCTAATTCTGTCTGCCATACAATGTGCTGAGGATTTGTGATCTTAAGCAGACATTTGACAGGTCTTAACTAGTTATGCTGTGGCTTGTCAATCAAAATTATACGCCTACCTCACTCCTTCCTACTTTCTCTCTTTTCCAGGTTTTTTATTTAGGTTGGTCATTAAAATTGCTTATAACCATAGAAACAGGGAAAACCCACCCCTTACATTCCAGTTCTTTACCATAGTATTCCTGTACTAACATCATGTGAGTTATATACATGATAGCTTAAAAAAAAAACTCAGGCAGAGTTGTCGTTAATTCCTCCATACAAAAGTGTTGTTCCTCCTGATGCCAACCAAAGCCTGTGTGCCTCTTGTGTTCGTCTGCGGTGCCCAGCCCAACATGAGACCTCCAAGGAGCAAACCTCTAACAAAAGGCACTGGAACATGTTGCCCAGAGAGATGATGGATGCCCTGTCCTTGCAGACATTCAAGGTCAGGCTGGACCAGGCTCTGGTAACCTGATGTACCTGTAGGTATCCCTGTTTGCTGCAGGAGAGCTGGACTATATGACCTATAAGAGTCTTTTCCAACTCAAAAAATTCTATGATTCTATGACAGAAGTCAGAGAAGAAGATGTGGAATATGTAGGATGGGAAGGTGGGAAGATGAGGTAAGGAGAAGACGGATCAATATTCAGCAGAGAAGCCACATACATGATGTAGTACATGCTGATAATTTTCTTCGTTTTCATCCTTCTTTGGCTGTCTGCCCAAAGCAACTTCAAGAGATGGATGTAATTTTGATAGTTCTGTAAAACTGGGCGACCAAGGATAAAAGGCAGTTTTCTGCATGGAAGAGCTTGAATCTCTCTTTGGGAGGATGGGATGTGGCATGGCTTTACTTGTTCTGGACAATTAAAATGTGTACAGTTTTGGGTGTCACAATGTAAGAAGGGCATAAAACTATTGGAGAGCATCCAGTGGAGGGCTATGAAGATGGTTAAGGGTCTGGAGAGCAAGACATATAAGGAGTGGCTGAGGTCCCTTGGTTTGCTCAGCCCAGAGAATATTCTCAGATGGGGGGTTTGAGTTTTGTGTGGTCCTGTATGGAGCTAGGATTTGGACTTAATGATCCTTGTGGGTCCCTTCCAATTCGGGATGTTCTGTGGTTCTATGAAAATTTTAAATTGCTTCTGTAAATAAAATCAGTAAACAAAGCTTGACTCTATGCTATATGAAAGTGATGAAATCTGACGTTAGGAGCTGAGAACATCCTGACTTTTCAGTGCGGGACAAGTAATGCTGTCTTCATGCAGAACAGGATTGCTCCATGCAAAGTTGCTAGAGGCAAGATTTCTGACAATTTTCCTTACTTCAAGTTGCAATAAAATCATGTGAATGTTAAAGTATCTTATAAAAAGGAAGAAGTAATTGATCAGATTAAAATAGATAACTGCAGCTGCCAGCATTGCTGTCTAAAACTTGATCAGTTTGGCACTTTTTATGAATTATGGGAGCATGGTAGCATATGGATGATATGGAGATGTGAGGCAGTGGTACCTCATATTGATGGTTTCTCAGATATGTTACAGGAGAAGATGGATTTATGCAAAGGAATCTGACATCTCTGCAAAGTAGTGCTTCATGGAATCGTAGAATGGCTTGGGTTGGAAGGGACCTCAAAGATCATTCAGTTCCAGCTCCCTGCTGCAGGCAGGGCTGCCAACCACTAAGTCAGGCACTAGATCAGGTTGCCCAGGACCTCATCTGTTCTGGCCTTGAACACCTCCAAGGATGGGGCATCCACAGCCTCTCCTGTGTTGTGATACAGTAATTTCAAAGAGTGAACACTTGCATCCTTGAGAAATTGCAGTATGTCTTGATGTTTGGAAGGTTCCCTGGATGGAGGCGTGGATTATTCCTGAGATAGCTGGATTTGGGAGTTTTATCATTTGTTCTCTTGGAAAGATGATTTTTGACCTTTGGCCAGGGAAATAACAAGGAAGAGGTATTATGTGATGTAGCATGACAAGGTGTTGCTGAGCAACCATCGAAGATTGTAAAGGTCTTACTTATTTACTCTGTCTTCAAAAGCTAGCTCAAGATATTGTATTATATATATATATATGTTATAATTAATAATATAATTAATATATATACATATGTATATAATGCATTGGAGCATCTTCTGTTGGCATTTAAGGGACTTGAAGTAGTTGGTCAAAGAATAGGAAACAGTAATTGTGTGGCTCTTCTAAGAGTAAGGAATCTCAAGGCAGGGAGCTCCTTCAGCATCTTTTCCTGCTGTTTGTGACATCCCATGTGGTTTGACTTTCTCCACTATCCTGTATCAAGGAGGGATTAGAAGGCTCTGATTGGTCTGAAGGCTGAGTCCTACATAGTGGTACTCCAAACTAACCAACCAGCTGCTTATCAGCAGATAAGCTGGTTTACCTGGGGGAATAACTACGCTATAGAGGTAATAATATTTCTGTGTCTTTAAGTTCACATAGAATAAAAGTGCTTCTACCTGAGTTGCCTAAACCCATCACTTCTGAAATAGTTTATAGTGTTACTAGTTTCATCTGTTTAGAAGTATTCTCCTGGTCATGCATTGTCTTTGTATTTTTTCTGTGTTTCACTGTTCAATCAGTCATTTAACCATCCATCCAACATATGGTCTGGTTTTCGGGTGGTCAGGCTCAATTATCCTTATGTGGGTCCCTTCAAATGTGGGATATTCTATGATTCTGTGAACCAATAAGGACAAAACACACTACAGGGTGCATGAAGCTTTTTTTTTTTTTCTTTAAGCATAAAGAATTTCATTGAAATGTGTTAAATTTCTTCTGAATTTGAGACCAAAAAGAAAAAAAAGAAAAAAAAAGAAAAAAATGTGTAGCAATTAGAAGAGCAATCAGATCTTTATGGATGCTGTTATAAAATACCAGCTGTGTATTTGTTTATGTGGATGCATTATCCCTGTCTCTTGCTCTGTACACATGGACGTGCATGTAGAGTCAGTCTTACATGCGTTATCTTCCCAAAAGTAATAATTTTTCCTCTAAAGTGAGTGTTTATAAAAGATTTTTCAGTTTTCCGCTTTGTAACAGATTATTTGGCATGCATGAGACCTCTGTACAGCTTTCTGTTCTTCTATCTTGGTGTGAGTTTTGTTTCTCAGTGCTGAGACCTCTTCTACTGCTGGTTCCTGCTGTTTGTTCCAGCTGGGATGGCAGTTCAGCAATCCCATTAGCTGCATGGCCTTTTCTTTTTGTAATGTAAAATATAGGTGAAATGCCCATGTATCCTGTGTAACAGCTGAAGATAGAATATGAGGTATGAGATCACTAAGCATGGAAGCAACATTATTTGTGGAACGTGGTTTCATGGGTATGGTGGTAATGGTTGGAGTAGATATTCTTAAAGGTCCTTTCCAGTCTTAATGATTCTGTGATTATGTGAAGTCACAAACTGCAGAATGTTTCCAGCTGTATCTCACTAGACATCATGGCACTCTGAAACTGTGGTGAAAGAGTGGTTGTGGTTTTTTTCCCCCCTGTTTTTCTTTTTTAATATTCATGCTACATTGTTGTCAGAAAGATTGTGCAAACCAAAATGTAATCTTTCAAAAGTTCTTGTTGTTTAACAAATTCAGGGGCTCTGTGGAAGCCCCGAAGCAGAGTTTGAATCTAAAACCCTTGGTCTTGGGAATATTTGACTTCATACTGGGGTAAATGGAGCAGATAGAAGCCTATATGTGTTTTTTCTTCTGATTTTCACTTCTTCCTTTTCCCTATACAGAGAAGCCACTGAGGCAACCAGCTTTTGGTCTGTTGTGCTGCTGCTGCTGCCTTGTGCCAAACCGGTGGCTCCACATCACAAGGGGATAGAAGCGTGGGTGAGTTATCTGTTGTTTTCTTCGAGTGACAATCTTTGCTGTTTCAGGTGGTTTGGTTTGGTTGTTTTCCTCCATATCTCCTGAACTCGTTGGCAGTGGTGCTGTTTTTTGTTGACCCAGACTCTGGAATGGGTTAGAGTAGTGGGCTCAGGAGGTGTTCACTTCTGGATGTCATCTTATGCTTCTGGAATAAACACACTGATTTGATTGGTTGATATTGGAGAGAAAAAAAAAAATCTCCATCCAGTTTCTTCCCTCCCTTCTTGGCTGATCATCTCTGACTTGGCTGCTTCATTAAGCTCTGGGATGGCGCTCATCACGCATTCACTGACTTTGAGTTGGCTTTCTGGCCAAAGCGAGTGCTAATAGATGCTCACTGCTAGGAACAGATGGGCAGTGAGAGTTTCATTTTTCAGGACGTAACAGGCTGTATTTGTAAAACCTTTAGAGTTTTTAGCAGCAGAAGTAGTTTCCTTAAACTACATCTGTTTTTCCCACCTGGAATACCGTTGTGGTAATTTGTATCATGGCTAGAACAGTTATTTCACCTACTTGAGCTTAATAGTAGGGCATCAATCTTTTCTTGGGAGTTTTTGGTGTGTGTGTCAGTTCCTCCTCCATAAAACATTTTAGAAATGAGGGAAAATATAAAGAAGGTTTTTACAGATTTTTTTTCTGAATCACTTGGATAATTTGCACTTAATTCTTCCTCTGGAAATCATGATCTTTGCAACAAATCTCTGTAATGAGGATTTTCTTTCTTTACTTCTGTTTTCCATAGCATGGGGAGAATTGGCTTGTTCCAGCCCCATTTCATATTCAGCTTTGTAATGTTGAGTAAACAGTATGGAAAAGTGTGCCTATTAGTGTCCTGAGTAATCACCAAAAACGTAGTGAATGCAAGGTTAATGAGATTAACTGCGAAGAGGAACATAGGCATTTGAGGGCTCCTCTGTGCAATGCTGTAGCCAGTGGCAGCCTGGTTTCCCTTGGTGAGCTCAGCATGGGTGTAGATGCTGTACTGATTTTTGCTGCTTTTCCCTATACAATGCTTAATGAGTTCCTACTGCTGACATTTTCTTTTAGATACCATACGATATTATTAAATCCCACCCCTTGCAAGAGGGTTTGAGCACTGCTTTTTGTATTATTTTTCTCTGTTTATGTTTCTAGCAGTGGGACTTGGTGAGTAGTCTGAGTACCTCTTGCTGTTCCTCCACTGTCTTCCCCAAGGCATGTGGTATCCTCCTCCACGTCTCCTCGAGGCTGCAGGAGGAATTGGATGATCACAAGCTATCCATTCCAGCCTCATCCATTCTGTGATTCTGTGCTACCACAGCAGTATCATATTCAGAAATGCATTCAGATTTCTCTCTTCTTATCAAGTCAAGATGGAGCTTAGGATATCATTTGCCCTTTGCCTTTCTGCTTCCAGAAGGATGACCTTTACATACTCTCCATCAAACCTCACAGGGAGATGAAGACCCATTGCCAAGAAAAACCATGCCTTTCTTCTACTGCATTTTCTCTTGGTTCCTTTCCCTTTTCCAGCCCTTTGGCTTAGTGGGTTTTCTGAATACGTCTATCTGCCTCTCTCATCTTCTGGCAACTAACAGCATGGTCTAAATGTCAGTGCCTCAGAACAGTTTATTTGCATTTTCTCCACCCAAAACTGCATATGCGCGGTTGACTTGAAGCTCTAGGCACCAACTCCCCTTACTGGACAGTGGACAAACTGCAGCATGTTTTTTTTTTTTTTTAATTTCAAATAGAAGTCCCTTACTGAGAAACCTATTTTGTTTACTCAAGATAAACTGTGTGCTTCTGACCTTAGCATTTCCGTTTATTTTTTTTCCCAATGGTTCTGATTAAACTGTGAACCTTCAACTTAAGCAATTCACACTGAATATTGGCAATGTGTGTTGTCCAGATGAATTACTCACCTTGTAGCTTTTGAATTTGCGTTCTATTTTTTTTTTTTTAATACTGCAATATTTTTTTTCCAATTTCAACTGAGTAGAGCAGTGGTTTCTCTTTCCTACCAGCTGTCCTGCACTTCGGTGTGATGAAGATTATTGTAGGTTATCACAGCTTTGCCCAGTGCTGAGATTTCCTTTTCAGAGCACATTGCTGGAAGTCAGCCTGATGACTTGACATTGCCTGAGTAAAGTGGAAGAATGCTCAAGCACTCCACTTTGGGAGTAAGGAGAGATAATTCCTCAAAACTGCTGTCCAGTGACTTGGTCTTGGAGAGGTCTTCTGTGTTGATCATGGCATGATGGTATAATGCTTTGCTGCTCTCTCACCTGCAGTACTACGTCCAGAAGTGGAGCCCTCAGTACAGGAGAGACATGGACCTTTTGAAGCATGTCCAGAGGAGGGGTCACAGAAGTGATCCAAGGGATGGAACACCTCCCCTCTGAGGACGGGCTGAGAGAACTGGTGCTCTTCAGCCTGGAGAAAAGAAGTCTCCAGGGAGACCTGAGAGTGGCCTTTCAGTATCTAAAGTGGAGCTATAAGAAGGGGACAGATTCTTTAAGCAGGGTCTGTTATGATAAGACAAGGGGAAACAGTTTCAAACGAAGAGAGGAGAGATTTAGACAGGATATAAATAAAATGTCTTTTTCAGTGAGGTTGATGAGGCCCTGGAACAGGTTGCCCAGAGAGGTTGTGAATGCTTCATCCCTGGAGGTGTTCAAGATCAGGCTGGATGGGGCTCTGAGCACCCTGGTGTAGCTGTAGATGTCTCTGTTCATTGCAGGGGAGTTAGATTAGATGGTCTTTAAGGATCCCTTCCAACTTGAACGATTCTTTGATCCTATGAAATATTTCTGATGGGAATGGTTCCATGCCTTGCAAGGAATCATATGGAGCAATACTAGGAAGCAGAAAGTAGGTCTTCAGATTGCTTGGTGTGATAATCCTTCAACCCTTTCATCCAATTCCCATTAAGCTTGGTAAATAGGGAACCATTTATGCTCAGAGATGCCCTTGCAATGCCAAGACTTATTCCTGTGAGTCATGTTGACGGTCAGCATGCAGAGGTCTTATGCTGGTGTTCCATGGTTTCACAGTGTTGCAGTGTAATTCCTGATATCAAGATGAGTTTTTCAGAAGGGAAGGAATGTGTTAAAATCACCACAGGTCTTCTTGTAGTTTCTTTTTCAAACCTTTGCAAATAGAAGAGCAGTGAAAACAGCAAATGTGTGTATGCAGAGGAGGGACTCACAGTATTCTTGTGTGAGGGGAAACAGTTAGGCTTGTTGTGGCGTGTTAGTAATATTTGTATTTGAGCACTCAAAACTTTGAAAGTTTGAAAGGCTTCAGAAAAGTATTTGATTTCTTCTTAAATGGATGGTTAAACCTTTTCTTCATGTTTTACTTTGTGAATCTTTAAACAGCTATGCTCATCTCCTATGGAAATCATATTAAAAGCTATTTATTTATTTATTTTGGAGAGCGCTTATCTTCGCCTGTTTTATGCAAAATCATTTCAATTGATCTTTCAGACGATTGAGAAGAGGGTGGAGAAGCAAATCTTACAATTCTTTCTGGTTTTGCCTCAAAATAAGAGCCACTTTGTTAAGATTTATGTATCTAAGCACAGTTTGTGCACGCAGTGCAGCTGTGGTTTATCTGCGTACTGCAGCAGGCTGATGGAAAGAAACGCCTTCATCAATGGTATGAGCTGGTTCGGGGGAACTCCCCAACTGGTCCCGTGATAAATGTAGCGCCAATTTCTTGCCACCCTCTTCATAATTGCTGTTGTATCTTGTTATGTTTGTGATTTTTTTTTTCTAATTTAATCTACTGGAGGGTTAAAAACTAAATGATGCAAATCCATTTCTTGCTGTGCTATACTGAATCAGAATAACACCCCATTAAACTAAGATTCTTTTCATTTTCCAGCAATAGGATGCTTTGGAGGCAGGTGCTGAGCATGCCTTGTCTCTCTTCCTCCCAGATACACAATACTACATTACAGAGTTTGTGCAAACCTGGCAATTCAATACAGATTGCCTGAATTGCTGAGAACTGCTACAGCATCAGCACATCCCTCTTGTCTGTTTAATATGAAGCAAATTGAGCAATTTGATGTTGTGTTACACTTAATACCTTCTAGGTTTGGGGTCTGAGGTTCTTTAGTCTGTACCTGCTTGGTGAGTCAGGAATGTTATGGATTGGAATCACCTTTCTTTGGCTCTGACAGAGTCACATGTCAACTAAAATATAGTGTATATCACATCTTGTTCACTGTTAGAATCATAGAATCATTAAGGTTGGAAAAGACCTCTGTGATCATCTAGTCCAGCCATCCACCTACCTATTTGTGACCACTTTTAGACAAAAGGTGGGTTATGTGCATGGTTTTTCTTTCAGTGCATGCAATTTCTGGCAGTATCTGGACTTGGCACAGCAATGGTCTGTAAGAGTCAGCTGAGAGACTGTGCCTGGAAGCTGTCCCCAAAATAATGAGCCGTACTCCTCATGGTGAGGTGAAGCAAGAACCTGATGGAGATAGATGTATGGCAGCATGCTGTAGGAATGATGGAGAAGAGACTAAACACTAATATCTGATTGGAAAGCTCTTACTTGCACGTAGAATGAGTAGAGCTGTACAAATATATGTCCTCCTATTGAAGGTCTAGCCGGTAGCCACTGAGTGTAAGCTGTAGGATATAAGATACTGCAAGGTAGAAGCTGTGCAATCTCTGGAAAAGAAAGGTGGTTCCCAGCTTGGGTAGCTTGAATTTAATTTGTGCATTGATGAATTCACGCTGTTAGAAGGGTGGAAGCAAAGGCCAAATGGAGTCTTTCTGAGGAGTAGGTCCACAGGAAGTCTTGTGTTTCAGAAGGGTGGCTTTAGGGAGTCTGTAGCCTGGCAAGACTGCAGAGATATGTACTGCAAGGTTGTTGGCAGTGTCCTGTGCTGGTGAATTTCTCTGTGCAATTAAGTTAAAATATTTGGAAGAGATTAAACTTTTTAGTTGTGTGAATGCTGAAAGTAAGCGGAAACCCTTTACTGAAATAGCTTTCAATAGCATTTGTTTGAAATACGCTGCATGACATACCTTGAGTGCATTTTTAATGTATTTTTAAATCTCTCTCTTTTTTAATATTGAGTTTGATTTGAATATGGGAGGTCTGTGGCTTCCATTGTGAGAATTAACAAAAGCCTGAAAGCCAAGAGGCCAACAGTGCATCATTCCAAACCACTTCATGGAAGGTGATGGAGTCATTGTTGTGTCCTCGTGTGTTAGCCAGTTCAGTAAACTTGGTATTGCTGCTGTTTGGAAAGTAAAATGGGATACAGAGTGAATTACATGTTTGTAAAAGGCATTTAAAGCTGCAGCTACAGTAGCAGGTTTGCATCTTGGCATTGGAAACAGCTGAGATTGAAATGGGATGGGAAGCAGCTGTGAGGCTGCAGCACGTGTCCTAGAGGTACGCATGGCCACACATTTGCATGTGTGGTGAAGCTGAGAGCTGGCCACAGATGTTGCAGAAACAAGAGGAAAAAAAAATTACAGAAAAACCCCAAACACCAAAAAGCCCTCATGTTTCCCAGCATCATAAAAATGGTTGTAAAAAACCTTTTTTCTCAACTGTGATGCATAAATAACGCATGAGATGCACAAGGGCTTTATCCCAGTGGGACAATAGTAGTTTCTCCGGGATGTCTTGCTCTTGTGACTTGTCCATGCGGAGCTAGAATGGCCAGGTAACGTCCTCTTCAAGCCAGATGACCACTTTGTAAAGGTGCTGGGTTATATATCAGGGTTGTTCTGGTCACCTGGAAGAGCTTGGAGCATCCCAACCCCGATAGTGGACCCACAGCACTATCCTGGTGGGAGCAGGACGTTGAACTGTCATGGTTACTGACACTGAACAGTTAATGTGGAGTCATTATTAATTTAATTTGGTGTTTAGTCATGGTTCTGCTGGGAAACAGCAAAGGTTTTGGTGTGTATCTGGGACGCACTACTGCGCTGCAGGTCAGTATGAATCAGTTCATCCCTCCTATGGATGTGTGGGGCCTCAGCAAGAGGTTTGATTTCAGTTTGATTCTCTGTCTGTCCCTTTTCTGCTGGCTGGGCTTGGTGCTGCTCTTGCCACCTTCTCTTCAGAAATCTCTCTCAGCTCAGCTTGCTTTTTTTAGCAACATGCTTTCATCATTTATTATACTAAAGGCGCTCCTGCAATGGAGGAGGTTTTGGCTGTTATTTTTAACTGAATGTTTCATTGATCTGATTTACAGCATGAGCTGCTGGCTGCTGTATTAGAGGGAGAGTGGAGAGCCAAGCGTGGTGTGGGGCAGGGAAGGAGCAGTGTGGGAAGGTCCTAACTTACCTCCCTTGTCAAAGCTAATGCATCCTGGAGCTGCAACCCGAAGATGTCGTTTCATGTCACTTTAAGCCAGTATAAGTCAAGATTTCTTTCTTTCTTTCTTTCTTTTTTCTTTTTTTTTTTTGGTAATTTTTATTTTTTATTTTTTAATGCTTCCCTTGCCTTCACCCTCTATTAATTGCCAGTTTTGGCATCCATGTGTCTGTGTGGTGAGCCAATTCCATATTCTGATTCATTCAAAACGAAACTCTACCAATAAAAAAAAAAAAAGCACTTGGTGTTTGGCTAGATGAGATGAAGAAGGATTTTAGTATCTGGAGGGGGGCTATAAGAAAAATGGGGGCAGACTTTTTAGCAGGGCCTGTTGTGATAGAAGAAAGGGAAATGGTTTCATATTAAAAGAAGGGAGATTTAGATTGGATATGACGGTAAGAAATTTTTTACGCTAAGGGTGGTGAGGCACTGGCACAGGTTGCCCAGAGAGGTGGTGGATGCCCCAACCACCATTCAAGGTCAGACCAGATGGGGCTCTGAGCTCCCTGATCTACCTGTAGGTGTCCCTGTTTATCGCAGGGGAGTTGGACTAGATGGCCTTTAAGGGTCCCTTTCCAACTGAAAGGATTCTGTGATCCTAAGATTTTTAACTCTGTGGGTTTGATTAATCTTGCCTGCATCCATAGCTGAAGAGAAAGCGTGAGCCATCAGAGCGTGGAATGACCTTGGTTGGTATGATGGGACCTTGTTTGGCATGTGGTACCAAAGATAAATTCTTCTGGGCAGTGCCATTGTCCATGGTGTAGAGAGTGGAGTGTCCATTATTGATGCTTTGGCATACTGTGAGTGCAAACCAGAACTAGGAGTACCTGAAACCTTTAATGACATATCAGCATGTTCAGCTTGGTTCTGACCAAGTGCATGAATAAAAGGAGAAGCCTGAGGAATGGGTTATTTTTCTACTTGGTGAACCAGAAAATTAAATACAAACACAGCGTGTGGGTCCAGGGTATGAAAGTGAGAACAAATGAGCACTGTTAGGTTGTTTTCAGAAGTGGAATTTATCTTTTGATAGTCTGAAGTCTCTCACTTCCTTTAAGGCTTTCTCCTGTTGGTGACTTTATGCTTTTTCCACTTTAGTAGGTTGGCTGAGTTAATCACATCAGAGAGAAGAGTACAGATCACTGATCTGGGCTTTTCTCCTCCACCCAACCATCAGTGAACTTGTTCACGAAGCACATAAGAGCTTAATATCTCAATGTCCACAAGGAAAACAGAAGAAATTCAGCAATTACCTATTTTTTGCAGGATCATTCAGTTGAACGGTTAGTGCATCCAGTAAACCAGTCAGTAAGTGTATAGGTCTAGATTATTCATCTCTGCTGCTTGCTGCTTGTCTGGTACTTGGGAGGATACTTTGGAGAGGGATTTGAGAAGTGGATGGGAATGGAAGCCGTAGTGGCAAAGCATCCATGGATATATGTTGTTATAGAACAAGAGAGTGGAGTCATTGTGGAAGAGGGAGTTTTGTAAGAGATAAGAGCAAGGATCTTGGAGTCACAGCATATCCTGAGTTAGAGGTGACCTATAAGGATCACTGAGACCAATTCCTGGCTCCACACAGGACTAACCAATATCCAAACCCTATGTCCGAGAGTGTTATCCAAATGCTCATGAGCTCCAGCAGCTTGAGGCCATGCCAGTGCTGTGGGGTGCCTGCTCCATGCCCACCACCTTCTGGTGAGGAGCCTTTTCATAACACCCAGCCTGACCTTCTCCTGTCACAGTTCCATGCTGTGTCACCTCAGTGTATCCTTTGTCCTCCCCTGGACCCTTAACCAAGGAAATTATAGTCCCAGAGAACCCAAGTATGCAGAGTAGCACCTCTGTGAGGTCATGGTAACTGTCATAAAATCATGGAATAGGTTAGGTTGGAGGGACCTCAAAGATCATCTAGTTCAAGCTCTCCTGTTGTGGGCAGAGTTGCCAGCCACTAGATCAGGCTGCCCAGGGATGTTGGATTGGTGACTGTTTGGTGGTAAGACTGTGTATGTTGGTGATCCACATTGGAAAATAGAGACTCAGCCTGCCCTCAGCATGTTTCTCTCAGCTGGACTTTGAGCTGACAAGGAAAGCAGTGAAGACATTGAGGAGTGACACGGTGCTGTCCCTTGGTTGTCTGTTGATGATGTGCAGTGTAGACCTCCATTCTTCCAACAAGAGCACGTAAGAATTTCTTATTTACTTGAGAAACTGTGTTGTCATCAGATTTTAGCATTCAGAGGGAAAGGAGTGAGCTCTTCACTTTATCTCCTGTAGCATTTACAAAAAGGCTGAGAGCTTAACCCAGCCAGCTCAGGGAAGCGATCATCTCTACTCTTTGAAGGAGGATCCTGGCTGCTGACACTTCTACATTAAAAGGAGTGAGTCAGTTGGGAGAAAGGCGATGACTCAAACCTGTTTCTCTGTCATTGTATGCATGGCTTTGGTGAGGAGATGTCACAACAGGTGCTACTACGGATGGCACCAATGCAAGTCTCAGATGCTTCATCTCAGGATCTTGTGAGCCTCTGAAGATGACTGTGCTCACACATGCCTGAGGAGAGGAGGGATCATGTATACTCTCTGCTTGTTCTTTTCTCTGGGTGCCCAAATGATCTCCTTCCTCTTTTGAGATGTTATTTGTAAACTCTTATGTTACCTTCTGCTGACTTCAATTTACTAGCGACCTTTCTTGCAGCCTGAATGCAGCATTTTGGTACACTGAAAAATATATACTGTCTTAAATTATACCTCTCACCCTTCATCCATCTCGGTTTCATTTTGCAGAAAGATCATGCGTTATCATTTCTAGTTTGCTTCTTGAATTAAGAACGGTCATAAATAAATACAACTCATGGAAACTGGAGAGCATGCAATGCTTTGACTTGCAAAATATATGAAAAACAGTAACTTTTTTTTTTTTAGTTCCTTTTCACCTAAGCCTTGGATAGGTCTCTCTGCACTCTGTTACCTACCTCTTCAGGAACTGTAGGCAAATATGCTTATTTCAGCTGATTTGTTCATCTGACAACTGGAAATGCCAATTTAGGTTCATTGCAATAATGCAATAATTGTGCATGCAATAACTGTGGTGAATTGAGTTAAATCCAGCTGGCGACTGGTCACAAGTGTTGTTCCCCAGCGGTTGGTATTGGAGCCTATCCTGTTCAATCTTCAGTGATTGCCTAGACAAGGGAATTGAGCATACCCTCAGTAAGTTCCCAGATGACATCAAGCTGGGAGGAAGTGTTGATCTGCATGGGGTAGGATGGCCCTTCAGAGAAATCTGGACAGGCTGGATCGCTGGGCTGAGGCCAGTGGGATGAAGTTCAACATGACCAAGTGCCAGGTCCTGCACTTTTGCCACAACAACCCTAGGCAGTGCTACAGGCTTGGGGCAGAATGGCTGGAAGACTGTGTGGAAGAGATTCAGGGGGAGATTCAGGTTGGATGTTAGGAAAAATTTTTCCTCTGGAAGGGCAAACATGCTAGAATGAGCTGCCCAGGGAGTTGGTTGAGTCACTGCCTCTGGACGTATTCAAGAAACTTTTAGTTGTACAGAGGGACATGGTTTAGTGGGAAAATGGTGGTATGTGAACGGTTGGACTAGATGGTCTTGGAGGTCTTTTCCAACCATGGTGATTCTGTGATTCTGTGACTAGCTGTGATTGCACTGTTGCATTCTTCTGCACCTGGGTTATTTCCGTCTCTATGAGATGACTTTTGGTTGGAAAACGTGCAGCTGTGTTGCTGTATTTCTCTTAGTAATCTCTGTCACTCCCTTAATTTTTACACTGACCTTTAGTAGAAGGACTGTTGGGATCCAGCTGTGTTGGCAGTAACTAATTTTACTCTGATTTGACTGTGAATAAGGCTGTGCATTGGATGTCAGAAATGTTGAAAATAAAAAGGCAAGTTTTTGCAGTGGATCATTTAGGTTTAATTTTGAATTACGGTTGCATAATCAGTTAACTGGTTCAATTGAATTACCTGTTTCATAGAACTATTAAAGTTGGAATGGCCACTAAGGTCATCTAGTTGAACCATCAACCCATCACCAGCATCTGTATCATGAGCCTCAAAAGGATGATTTCCATCTGCTCTCAGTGCTCCATCTTCTGAAGAGCAGAAGATTCCTGATTTCCTGCATATGTGTCTTTCATCTTCTGACACAGTTAATTTCCCAGTTTCCCAATTAGGCTTTGGCTGGCCAGTAAGAGCTTTGTGTTACAGGAGCGGCAGAAGTAACTGAAGAATGGGACTCATAGATGGGAAAGTAAGCATGATCCATTGATGAAGAACCACCACTGCAGTTCTTTCTGGTGATCATCACCATATTGCTGGGGAAGGCTGATAAACTGGTATCTGTCACTCTATGAGCATGGGTGGCCATTTCATTTGCAAATAACGGAAACTAAAGGATAAGCAACTGGAGGTGGTGCCATGGAACAAGTAGTACTTTTCTATCTCTTTCTGATCTCCTATGACTTGTGCATCTCTTGTGAGGCAGCATCTCATCAACTTTTGGTAGCCTATTTGTGGAAGTACTTGGGAACATACTTTCCTACATATTCTCCCATCTGTCTCTTTCCCAAACTCACTGGCCTTGCTGAATACTTAAGAATAGACTTGCTTTTTTGCATTATACTGAGAAGGCAGCTAAGAATTTATTTTCTGACCCTCATGTGTTTTGATGGTAATATTTTTAGTATCTTGGTTGTTTCTGAGTTGATCTGTAGTTTGTTCCCTTCTCCCCCCCATCCTCCCTTAAATGCAGAGGGGAAAACACAATTAGTGTCTTCGCCAAAAAGATAATCCATGGTGTTCTGTTACGCAGACCACGTTGTGCGAGAGCCCTTTTCGTGATACTTAATAATCCTTCTGCATTGCTTATAAAAAACTTTCTCAAGAATGGATGAACTATGCTTGTGGTATTTATCAATCTGCAGGAATTTACAGTCGCTTGGCCGTTCTGACCCTGGTAAAATAAGCATGTAAAAAAGAAGCTTGGAATATTACCTTCCCCTTCACTCCCCAAAAATGAGAAATACAGAAGAAGATATTTGCTTTGACGTGTAAATGAGAATATTATTTATTAACTTTCCCTCTGTATCAGTGATTAGATGGGCTTTTTCTTCTTTTTTTTCCCACTTCCTCCATCTTAAATTCGCTGGCAGATAACTGAGGAAAATCTTTGCTTTTAAAAATGGTGCAAAAGCATCTTGAATGATCTTAAGATTGTAGGGTACAGAAAAAGCTTACATAAAAATACATCCCTTTAGGGTGTGTTATATCTCTTGGAACAAATTCAGCTGTGTAACTTTGACATGGATTAGCATCTGGCCTTCTGAAGGCTTAATGATGCCTTTAATTATAAGCAGTCTAGGTATTGGCTAGTGACACATTGGGTTCATTTAGCTCCAGAGTCTCTCTTTTGGACTGTGACCATCGTGCTCAGAAGAAGAGGAAGTAGTGCTCTGATAGGTTAATACTGGGACAATGTTTTCCCAATTTCCTGATGGTTAACTATTAAGCCTGTCTTAAGCATTTGCTACAACTTAGTTATGACAATGTTGTCTCGCCTTGTAAGTCTTCACTGTCCTTTGGGGGCCTGTGTTCTTGGTCCTTACATCCTGTACTACAGTTTAATTACTTAAAAACGTCACTTATGTCTCAAATACCCTGATATTTTTTCCATGGGAGAAAACTGATTTTGATGATATTCAGGAGGAGGGAAAGAGGTTCCACATCTGTCTGCCCTAAACTTTCTTACTGGGGGCTTCTTTGCTGTGTTTGATGTCAGTCTCTTTTCTAAATAGAATTCATCTCTTCAGTATGTCTCCTTCCTTCTTCTCCATCACCATACATGAGAAGTGTTTTTTTGTTTGTCTCTCATCTTTAGTTTTTTATATCTCCTTCTGTTTTAAAAAGAACAAGCTCCTAATGAGGCAGCACTGCTAATTTTACCTAATAACATTATAATAATCCCTCAATTATTCTCTCCTTTCCTATACAATCTATTGCTTTCCAGTGAGTAGCAGCCTTGGGCAAAGTTACTGTTTAGGTGCCAGTTGTGACATGCAGTTCCTTTTTGTTAGCTTCATTCTGTGAAAAGAGCGTGTGTGTTGTAACACTTCTTCTCCATCGTGCATCACTTTGCATTTATTGAGCTTGGCGTTACTAATTCTTGGTAATATGAAAACAAATTTCACAAATGCTTTGCTTAAGAGGAAAGAGTCAGTTTGCATGTTCAAGCGGTTGGTTAATTAGCATTTGGAGCCTTAAATGCTGAAGTCATGACCTGAGAAAAGACATTTGGGACTCTTGATGGAAGCATCGCTGTCATAGCCATGGGACCTGGAGCCTTCTGGAGCTTGTGCATCACCCTGTTTTTAGCTTGCTTCTCTGCTGCTTGCCATGCTTTATCTGCATCATAGAATCATAGAATGGCCTGGGTTGAAAAGGACCTCAAAGATCATCTAGTTTCAACCCCCCTGACATTAAAGAAACTCAGTAGAAGGTTTTCTCGTGTTGGTAGTTCTGAAATAGAGCCAGGAGAATTAGCTGTGTTGGAGTCACAACATGGAGAGAGGGCTGTCATTGTTTGGAACAGTAGTTGTATTCTTCTGCAGAAAGCATCTCACTGGCGTGATAATTCCTAGTTATTTGCAGGTGACTATCTGTATATTTACTGATTAGAATGAGAAGTCGTTCCTATGTTCCAATAACAGGCAGTGGGCTTGGCCAAATGGCCAGATCCCAGTTGGAAGTCGTGACACCAGCTACTAAGGTATTTTTTTCTGCTTTCAAACAAACATGGTAATTTGAAGGATCCTCAGCGTTTCTTCAGTGCCTTTCATCCTTTGATCTCAGAGCACTTTATTTATTCAGCCTCCTGGCAAATTTGCTTGGAAGGGAAGTATTGAGAGAGAATAATTTATAGGACTTTGTGGCATGGTGCCATTTTGTTACAGTGTAATTGCGCTTGAAATATTCAGTAGAACATTGTTCTTGAGTTAATGGAGAAGACTGTTGTTGGGCTACATCCCTTGTGATTTTTTTTCTTGTTTTGTGAAGCCTTCTTGCTGCGTGTGAGATAAATAAATGATTATATCTGCGTTCTTGATAGCTGCTATTGGAAGTGGTAAGCTTCAGTTAAAATATTTGTTGTTTTTTTTTTCCCCAAATAGGGCTATTTGATTAGTTTGTCCTTACGTTTTTTCCCTTTCTCTTTAAATAATCCTAAAATCTGGATACAAATTGTTTCCCTCTGCATACCCGCTGGAGAAAACGTCTGTTTCCATAAATAACAAAATGTTGCTGCATTTTATTTGTTGTAGGAAGAAAAATAGCTAGTTGGAGGTGAACAGTTGACTTTAAGATGATAAAAATTAGATATTTTTCCCTTTTCTTTTTCTGTTGAATTTTGTTAGATATGACTGTTGAATTATGTGACAGTGACTGTTTATGATGATGGACAGTGATGGACACGACAAGAAGGAATGGTTTTAAACAAATACAGGGGAGGTTCAGGTTAGATATTAGGTGGAAGTTTTTCCACGCAGTGTTGTGATGCACTGGAACAGGTTGCCCAAGGAGATTGTGGATGCCCCATCCCTGGAGGCATTCAAGGCCAGGCTGGATGTGGCTCTGGGCAGCTTGGTCTAGTGGATGGCGATCCTGCACATAGCAGGGAGGTTGAGAATAGATGATTATTGTGGTCCTTTTCAATCCAGGCCGTTCTGTGATTCCATGACTGTGACTTGAAGACTGTCTGTAGATGGATGGACAGCAGAGAATGGGCTGTGAGGACATGAACTTTGTAGCTTACCAAAGTGCAGACATATTCTGCACATGTCCCATTCAAAGCAGAGCTGAGAGAAGTGAATGGTGCCTAGGCGGCTATTTTCCATCGTTTTCCAAATCAGCCAGGAGGAATTAGATTGTCCTCCATACAGTTTAGGTAAAATAAAGGCAATTCAAGGGAGCTTGAAAGTCTCTTAAAGATTTTCAGCAGACATTCATTTTTAAAAACAATGAGCTTCATGCTTGTTCAGAAATGTGTGTACAGTACCTACTGCCCCATGATTGAATGGAGGAGCTCAGTTTTATTTTGGCAGTGCTTCTTGTTCAGTACAGTATTCCTTGTCCTAATTTCTGGGGAAGAAAGCAGTCTCTGTAGTCAGAGGGGTAATGAGATAGATAAAGTGCTCCCATGTGGTAATTCTTAGGCTTCGAAATTATGACAAACTTCTAATCAGTCTTCTGCGTGATTATCTTAATATCAGAAAAGCTGATAATGTGAATAGAGATTTCAAGGTTGACCTGATGCATCAATAGGGTAAGTTAAAATGATGAATGTGATTGAGTTATTTGCTGCATCTGCTTCCAGGGCTTGATTGATTTGAATTTTAGCTGACAAGGCATTGATACCGCTGGGAAGGATGTCCCTGAACTTATTAATGGAGCAATGAGGAAAGAAGAGTGTTGGGAGCAGACTGAGATGCAAAGGTTGGGCAGATGTTGATGGGCTGGCCCTGGGGCCTTGGTCTAATGGTGAGGTCTTCTGCGGTAATATGGTCTGCTTGTAGCAAAGTAGTTCAATTAATGTAATGATCTGTCTTGGATGATGTGTTCCTGGTGGCTGGTGTTGTGATCGGTTCATTTCAGTCTGTTTATTTTTGATTTCATGATGTGGGCTCAGAATTGTTGCTGGTAAAGAATTATCAGGAAAAGATCTGGGGTGTGTGGGCATTTAGACAAATGCTCATTTGCTGACAAAGGTTTCTTTTAGAGTTATTTGCATTTTCTGGCAAAATTTCTGTTGGCAAAGGATTCTGTGCTCCATGGCACAGTTTTTTTCTCGTATCACAGAATCATTACGTTTGGAAAAGACCTCTGAGATAATCTAGTCTAACCTTCCACCTACCACCAATATGGCCCTCTAAGCTGTGTCCTTAAGTGCCACATCTATATGTTTCTTGAAATCCAGGCAGTTGCCACATTCGCTTACCTGCATGAATCATAGAAGTGATTCAAGTGAATCATAGAATCACAGAATGGCCTGGGTTGAAAAGGATCATAATGATCATCGAGTTTCAAACCCCCTGCTATGGGCAGGGTTGCCAACCACCGGACCAGGCTGCCCAGAGCCACATCCAGCCTGGCCTTGAATGCCTCCAGCGATGGGGCATCCACAACCTCCTTGGGCAACCTGTTCCAGTGTGTCACCACCTTCTGTGTGAAATGCAAGATTTCGTCTGGATCTGTTGAAGTCTCCCATCTCCAGCATCCCATTTGTGCATCTAAACAGTGGACTCAAACTGGTTTCCCATCTCATGTTTTAAGGTTGCACCTATGAATAAATTCCATTGTGGTTTGAGTTTAGTCCAAAAGCTTTGGCATTACAGAAAATCATGAATGTGAACCTGCCTGGATGAGATCTTGCCCACAGGCTCTTTGTATTACTAAAGAAGTAGCATCTCAGTGAGGATGGCTATGCTGAGTAGGTTAGAGGGTGTTGCCTAACATCTTTGTAAGTATCAGTCTGTTCTGCACAGTTGCGTGGTATTGTTTTCTTTGATTCCTAGCCATACACCGGGCAGTTATCAGCAGGTTACCCTGCTTTCTGTGTAAAGCAGATGCTCTGCTGAACTGAAGAATCCCGTGTCATCAGCCAGATTTCCTTCAGCCATATAGACAGCATATCAGTAACGAACCTTAGAAAATAGGATGTATCCTCATAGCTGAAGGGAGAGAAAAGTCTTTCCATGGTAGAAGTGGGTACTGACATTTTTCTTGGCTAATGTTGGTGCTGATGCCGCTGGTGGTCTGATAGCCTTTGAAAATTGCCTCCTTGATCTGATGAGACCTTGTAGGTAATATCTAGGTCTTGTGTCTTTGTGAAGTGAAAAGGTTTATTTTTGTACAACTACAACAGTGTCGCATAGTTTTAAAAAAAAAACAAGTATGCATATATATACACACACATAATACTGATGTTTTTTCTTCATTGACGAGTTAAAGTAGCAACAGGGGAATTGCCTGAAGTAGAGCAGCAGTAAATTAAATTTATTTTGCCATTTCCTAGCCATTATGGGCTCGGCTTAACCCCATCAGTTCCATCCTTTACTCTGAATGAAGCACCTGAGCCTTGGATCCCGATGAGTGCGTTCTGTAGGAGAGTTAATTACTGCGGCTCGCTTGGGTAGAACTGAGAGAAACCGTGGTGCTTTGGAGACAGAGAGGCAAACATACCCTGAAAACCTTACAAACAGAAAGCCACAATGGATTTGACTTTCTGGTTTATTGGTTCCACTGTAATTGGCTGTATTTTTGTAAAAATAACATCTCCCATTGTCAGTTTGCAATAGAAAAGGTGGTCCAGTTCTGGAGCAGAGCTCATTGGTAGTGTGTATGAAGCAGCCACAATGGTCAAGCAGGGAATATGTAAATAACCACATTGTTTTTTATTTCCTTCTTTTTTACAATAACCTGTTTTCTCAAATGGCTATTGTGAGGTTTTACAATAGAATCATAGAATGGCCTGGGTTGGAAGGGATCTTATAGATCATCTGGTTCCAATACCTTTGCCTTGGGCAGGATTGCCAGCCACTAAGCTGCCCAGGAACTGACCTTAAATGTCTCCAGGGATTGAGCATCCTCAGCTTCTCTGGGCAGCATGTTCCAGTGCCTCACCACCCTCTGAGTAAAAAATTTCTTAACATCCAACCTAAACCTCCCCTCTTTCAGTTTGAATTCATTCCTGCTTGTCCTATCCCTATCTACCTGTGTAAAAATTCATTCCCCCTCCTGCTTGTAAGCTCCTTTCAAGTATTGGAAGATCACAATGAAGTCTCTCCAGAGCCTTCTCTTCTCCAAACAATCCCAACTCCTTCAGCCTTTCATCATGGGAGAGGTGCTCCAGCCCTCTGATCATCTTCACGGCCCTCCTCTGGGCCTGAACCAACAGCTCCAAGGCATGTATATTTTTAAGCACCTTAAATTAATTATGGGAATAGAGGGATTCACCCTCATCCTTTCTTTTGTTCGTCTCAAACATCCCATTAAGTCAAGTTGGATATTCGGAAAAAATTATTCTCAGAAAAAGTGGTGGAGTATTAGAACGGGCTGCTAAGGGAGGTGGTGGGGTCACCATCCCTGGAGGTGTTCAAAGGGTAGATGTGGCGCTGAGTGATGTGGCTTAGGGAGTATGGTGGGGATGGTTTGATGATTGGACTAGACGATCTTAATGGTCTTTCCCATCCTTAATGGTTCTGAGATTCTCTAAGTGATGGTAAGCATGTTAAATGATGATCAAGCTAGAAGTGGGGATGTGGAGCCCAGAAGTCCCTCCAGAATCAGGGTATGGCAGCTTCTGCCTCTTTCCTCACTTCTGGGTGCTGGGGACCATTTGCTAGTCTTCACCTGATTTTTGTGATTGTTAATATATTGCATTCTCCTTTAAATAGTGCACTTGTATATCTGTATTGACATAACCCCATATAGACACATGCCTACAGAATAGCAGCTTGTTTTCTCCCTAAGTATTCACCTCTATCCATATATCTCATCTACCCACTGGGCTTTGCTTAACCTGCAAAGAATTAAAGCACATAACGGCTGGAAGCATTGACTATATGAATTAAGCCTTTTATAAATCTGTATTCAATAATCTTCAGCACAGTGTGTAAAGGTAAATAGCTATTCCATCTCCCTCTCCTGCTCCTTCATGGCTATGTCCTTGTGTTAAGTCCTTGGTAAACCTCCTTATTGTATTTCCCCTGTAAATCCTGCAGGTTGTAACAGGCTCCTAAATCTCACCATTTTATACAGAAAATATCTGCTATGTTTGCTTGTTTGCTGCTTTTAAGGGTGTCATTTGTATTTGACCAGCTTTGTGCAACTCCCAGTATGTATACCTTATTTATTCTAAAAAGCTTGTCCCATGCCAGGTAAGCCACTAGGGAAGTGATGCTTCATTTTTATGGCAAACTGAGGATTTAGGTGCACTGTTTCCCGCAGCTGAATGCACTGATGTAAAGGCATTACAATAACTGTTCCTATTTCTGCTCTTTGTGAGATCACTGCATCGTCTTTAACTTCTCCCACGTCTGAGCAAATACAGCAACTGGAGCTCAGCTGATGCACACCAACTTGCAGGGTTGGGGTTACCTGATGACATACCTAAACCTCTACTTTTCTGCATCCACACTTCTACAGGTTTCTAAATGATTGCCCCTTTTATTTTTTTTCCATCTCTTTCCAGGAGTGCAGCTTTTTCTGGGGCTTTTCAAGAAAATTGTGAAATTCTTCCTACTCAAAAATCAGTGTCTGGTGCTGCAAAGGCCTTTAACAAATGCTGTGCAGTGCTGCTGCTGGGAACAGCTTCCCTTAGCAACCTTCAGCTTGAAAACTAAAATCACATCACCCTTATGACAGTTTTATTATTAGATTGGCATGTGAACCCTTTGGAAGGAGTCTAGGTGGAAGCAAAAAAAAAAAAAAGTTTTCCTATTTTCCTAGGTTCTGTTTTCAGTTTGTTTCCTCAGATTTTATATTTTGTGATTTTTTTTATTTTATTTTATTTTTTTCCCCCAGATAGAATAAATGCTAGAAAAGTGAAAGACACCATGTTGCTTCTTGTTTCTCGGGGGGCTGACTTATTACACCATCTTAATAATAATAGGACAAGGGGGAATGGCTTTAAACTAAAAGAGGAGAAATTTGGGTTAGATGTTAGGAAGAAATTCTATACTCAGAGGATGGTGAAGCACTGGAGCAATCTGCCCAGAGAAGCTGTGGATGCTCCAGCTCTGGAGGCGTTCAAGGCCAGGTTGGATGGAGCCTTGGGCAGCTTATCCGATGGGCGGCATCCCTGCCCATAGCTGGAGATTGAACGTAGATGATCTTAAAGGTCCTTTCCAATCTAAGCTGTTCTGTGATTCTGGGTAAGGTGGAAGATCTCTACCGTGGCAAACGATTATGGCCATCGACACAGCAATTCCAGTTCCTCCACCACAGCACATGGATAAGACTGAACCATTAATGGAAAGCCTTGCTGATAGTGGAGCTGAGCTCAGGTTGTGCTGATTTGGCAATGATTTGCTCTTATTTGTTTTTACTGCAGAAGTGGTGGGGGTCTCTAAAAATCTTTTGCCCCTACGAACTGAACAAATGGAAAGCAAGAGCTTTATGATCTGCTGCCTTCTGTCTTCTTAGTATATGGGAGCTAACAGGTGGCTTTTCAAGTCATTATGTTGGATAGTGCATTGTGCTGTATGTCACATCTTGGGGCTTTTGCAGGCCATCCTTGGATAGCAAGTGCTGTGCATGTGCTCAATCAAAAGAACTGGTTGGTAGGTCTAAGTATACGTAAATGAATTCATGGTGGGCCTGTGCAGTAACCTTTCTGCTCTCACCATCTCTAAGGGTGCATTGAGATGGCCAGCTGAGTATTTCCCCTGATAGCTTATAATTTCATCACTGAGCTCCATGGGGCTGGTGAGCTCAGCCCCAGCTGGGCAGTCTCTCCTGTTGGTTTCATGGTGAACGTTAGCTTGGCCCTGATCCATTAGCACTCAACATAATCTAGAGTTTGCTGACTTGTGTCCTATTCCTGTTGTCCAGCCTCAACTCAGAGTAGTGTCACACCTTCTTCAAAGCTTCCTTTGACCTTTGCCTTGGAGCAGTGGGAGTTGTTCTAGTTTGGAAGTCCTGAAAAGTTTAGGGGTTCCTGAGAGCAACAGTGGAACCAGGCTAGGATGTACCAGCTTGGGCACGCTCCATCACCATTTGGTGTTGATGGAGAGTTTCTCTCACCTTTGGGACTTGCAGCTATTGAATGCAAGGGTAAGAGACAGAATGCCTCGAGCTGTTGATAATACCATCTTCTGTGATCTCCCCTTCTGTATTTCACTGGTGCAGAAGTAGTTCCATCACATTCATGAGCTACCAAATCCATGGGAGGAGTAGCATCCATCCTGCTTGCTCTCAGAGCTCTGTATTTCTCCTCTCAAACTCTTCTGGGGAGGAAAACAAGCTTGATGAGTTATTTTTGGGTAGAGGAAAGGAAGCAGTTTTTTTGTGCTGAATGCGAGCAAGTTAACAACCAGGCTCAAGCCCTGGCACAGCTATGGTGATATTGAAGAGGTTTTGGAGCCCATACATCTAAGGGGGATTTTGGAGCTGTGGCTCCATTAGAAGCTTTTCCAATAGGCTTTGCAAGTGCCTCAGTGCTGTTTAAATCCCCTAACTCTCAAATCCTTTGCACTACCTAGAGAAGCAGGGAGAAGTGACTCATTACACAGCCTACGAGGGAACTTTAATGAATAAATGCATTTAAAAAAAATAAAGGAGAAGAAAGAAAACAGTTCTCCTGTCTGGGGCAGAGTGATGCTTATGCTGTCATGAACTCTGAAAGAAGTAGTTAGACTGTTTCTTTTTATTAGCTTTTAATTAATTGAGTTACAGGAAATGTTTTAGTGCGCTTGTTGAGACTAATGGGACTTTGTTGGGACTAAAGCTGCGGGGTTGTTTTTGTTTGTTTTTAATTTGCTTGAATCCTCAAGAGCAAAATTTGCAAATCTCCCAGCTATTATCCTTCTTCCTTTTTTTTTTTTTTTTTGGTCTCCCTTTGCAAACCTCTGAGACGATGGCATCATCCTTAGCGAAGAGGAGGAGGTCAGCACCCCTGAGATACTTGTGATGCCTTGATGGTGAGGTGTGAAGCCCTTGCATGCATACTGCATAAGCAGACAACTTGGTGATGTTTTTCACTTCTTAGAATAAAATAACCACTCACATTTCTTAAGAAATACACCTTATGCATCTCCTTTCTTGCTTCAGTTCTGCTCAGGATCTCTGTGGCTAATGCTCCTGAGCAGGCAGGGATGGCAGTGTGCCTTAGTATCTGAAGCAGTGGATTTTGCAGTACGTTGGAACAGTGGGATCTGTTGGCTGGGGCTGTTCTGGTGGTCATAACTGAGAGTTGCACTGGGTTTCATTTAAAGGATTTTTTTTTTTTTCATTTCAAAAATTCCCCTTTAATTTCTAAACCTTGTTAGTGCTCTGCTTCTCCTCCATAAGCTCCAAGTCTCTTATCTTTGTTTAAATACAGGAAAGCAATGTTTTCAAAGGGAGGGAAGAGGGTGAGAAAGAAGTGTGGGTGCTCCTCGGAGATCAAGCCGATCCATTTTTATCTTGTTATATATCATTTTTACTTAATGCTGTTACATTATTTCAGCTGTGCTTGGTTTTTAGATTCGATGCAGATATGAAGTTGCTATAACAACATGATGATTCATATAATGCTAGCAACAATCTGCCGGGATTTATTTTTCTATCATGACGACTTAGATGTTTTTTGGTGGGGATTTCTGTCTATTTTCAGATAGACTGCGCCATTAGCTCCCTGTAGTGGTTTGCTTTGGATTACCTGTGCTCAAGGTACTCACACTGTGTAGCACAGCCAGAGATCTCAAAGCACTTCATGGAGCACCTTTCTGGCAGATTTAGGTTAGGAAATGAACATCTGGGCACATAGCCTTGGCTTGAGTCGGGTGCCTTGAACCTGTATGCAGGTTGTTCTCCACCTCATTCTTTCCTTTAGAATGCAACTGATACTGAGTTTTGAATTCCTGCTCCATGTTGTTAAAAAATCAACAGGCACAAATGAAAAGCTCCTGAATTTCTCCTGGAAGAATGCTGTCATGCTCTTTGATATCACCTAAAGATGCTCTGAAACAACTGGGGATTTATGGGGTGTATCCAGAGGAATCAATTAATAAATGTTTTTTAATTTTTTATATATCTTTTAATAGAAAATAAAAGCACAGAATTAAGGATGACTGATTTTTCTATGGAAGACGGCAGATTATCCAGCAGTGTCTACCAAATAAATGCCAGTTTTAAGCTGCTTCTCCTTTGCGAAGAGCAGTTGTGATGGGGAGGTGTTACAAGGTACTTCCAAAGGTCTTGTCAGCTTCTCGGTTTGGATTTGAAATGTGAGCAATAGAAACAAATGCCTTTCACATCCTGAAGCTGCTTGCGGAGAGCTATGTCATCTTTTCCCTCTTTTCTGCCCCAATTTTAAGAATTTCAGACAACAAAGCTTGGAAATGAAGCCATATCATAGAATCATAGAATGGTCTGGGTTGGAAGGGACCTTTAAGATCATCTAGTGATGATCTAGAGATTCATCTAGTGGTGGAGGTGGAGTGGAAAGGCACCCAGTGCCTTTCATGAAGTTGTGGATTTTTCCAGCCTCAAAGGTGAACACAAAAGATTGAAATTTAAATTAACTCTAGATATGTTTTAAAAGTAAGCCCGGACTTTGTTTATTGTTGTTGTTGCTGTTACTATCTAACACTCTTGTAGAGCTATAGCAGCGCTTGATGCCTTCTGGGGAAGAGCTGTTCCTCTTTGGCAAAGTCTTCCAACTCTGGCGATTCTATGATTCTTGTGCAAGTCTTAAAAAGGCTTGGAGGTGGTAATGTGCTTTTTGGTCAGCCTGACTGTTGAGCTGGAGTTTCTTCATCTTGCCCAACAGCTGGAATGTAGTTGATCCTGTAGAAAATAGGAGCTTTCTAACCTGCTTAATGGTGTTAAGTTGGGTTTGTGTGAACGAGGGGCTGTTGCATGGGAGATGATGCGTTTAGACTGGTAGAGGGTGTTGAAGTCTGTGTACATTTTTAAATTCATGGATGATGTTAGAGTTGTCTGAAGCATTGCATAACTGACTCTGAAGATCTTGCAGCAATGAAGTGATATCTTTGTCTTTGAGAGCTGTCTTCCCCTGGCCTGAAACTCTGCATCCTGCTTGTGTTGCTGCCAGCTGTATCAAGGTGAGGAGAAATCATAACAGCAAAAACAGCCAATGCTGGAAACATGATGTGGGGGCTGTAATATGTGTGCATCATCCAGGAGCAGTGCGGGACCTGATGTATCAACAAGATCGAGTCATTTTCCAAAGAATTTTTACAGCTTTGCAGTAGGGTTATGTTGTGACACCTGGTGTTGCTGCTGTGGGAGGGCTTCCACGGCATAGTAAGAAGCTGTTTTTGGATAGTGAAATCATTAAGGTTAGAAGAAAGACCTCTAAGATTATCTAGTCCAACCGTCAACCCATCCCCACCATGCCCTCTAAAGCATGTCCCTCAGTGATACATCTCCATATTTCTTGAATAACTCCAAGGACGGTGAGATGGTGACTCTACCACCTCCCTGAGCAGCCTGTTCCAATACCTGACCACTCTTTCTGAGAAGAAATTTCTCCTGATTCTCAACTTGAACTTTACCTGGCACAGTTTAAAGCCATTACCTCTTGTCGTATCGATTTGACCACCTGCATCAGAAAAACGTCTTTTGGTGCCTCTATGCATGATCCTTACTGATCTGTGCTATGATTTTTAAAGAAGTGGGTGTTTCGACAGCACACTAAGAATGCCGTGAAACTGGAACCAATGGAAAAAATACACCAGTAAATTATTAATTTTTCTAGAGTCGCATTCCAGAAGTTAAGAGCTCATGAAGGCAGAGGAGCCAACGTGTTATACAGACTGTTGTGGCATCACTAGGGGGTGTTATCTTCACCTTCTTGGTTGGTATAATTTTAGTCTCCTGACTACATTGATTATTCAGACCTAACTGCATGCAGCAGATGTCAGGTTTCTTGTTTCTCTTCCCACAACACGCTCTGCACACATGATGAGGGCCCTTTAGTGTGTCTTGGTGGCTCCTTAGATGCTCCATTGGATTCTGTGGTGGAGTAGAGGAAAACACCCGTTCATCACAGCCTGGACAGCCCTGCAATTTTGCTTTCTAGTTCTTGATCCTCTTGCTTCGTTTTCCTATAGGCATGTCTCACAGAGCTGTGCTGGTGGATTTAGGTTGATACTGGTGACTCACCCAGCTGCAATGGGATGCACATGTGCATTTTTGTGATGGGGAGATGATTCTTCCTCACAGTTATGCAATTCCTGTTCATTTCTATAGGCTGGAAAAATCAACTAGATGGCAGGGAGGGAAGAAATGGAAAGTGTCTCCCTATTTCAGAAGTAAAAGCAACAACTCCTCTATTGTGGTTATTTTAGCAGCAGTTTGCATCTCAATTTCAACCCCAAAATATGCATCCTAAGTGCAGGCAGCTGTGTTTCGTTAGCCAGGCAGTGTCTAAGATGGTCACAGTTTTTTTTTCTGTGGTCCTGGTGTAAAGAGATGTAGAGAAATTTGTCAAACACATGGAGAAAGAGGTCATTTGTTAACAATAATAAGTTAATAATAATGAAAACTGTTAGGGATTGCAGTAAGAACTTGGAAATGACTTCACTTGCTGTAGTGGTGCCTGACTGCTTAATGGGATTTTCACAGTAGAGTACTGACTGTCTTGAGGGTTATCCCAATGGTCTCTCTTACAGATTGGCTCATCTCAGCTGGAGTGGAGCAGTCCTAAGGCTGGACATACCATGGGCACCAGGATTTAGCTCTGCTCTGGTACAGCCATGTTGTGTATTGACCCAATAGCTCTCTATAGGGTGAGAAGTCAGTGATATGCATGAAGGCAGAGATGCTTTCACAGATGGCTCCCAGCAGCTCTTTTTACTAAAGGATGCCAAAACTTGTCACGTGTCATGGTGTTTTAGCTATTAAATACTGCATTTGCTCCCACCTTCTCCTTCACCTTTATACTGATTTCCCCCCCCAGTTTTCTGCCAGCTTTCAGTTTTAACTTCTCCTGTGGCAGCGCAGTAGCAAAGCTAGAATGTGAACCATTTTGTATGAGGCCTGCAGCAGTGGTTTTCACTGAAAGATGCCTTTTGCTACTTGGATATTGTCAAACCTGTCTTCTCCTGGCTGTCACCTCCCATGTGCTTGTTGGAAGATGACCATCTCCACGTATTGAGGAAGAATGCTCTTAAAGGCAGCTGTGTTGTTTCAAGCATTGTACTTAGGTTGAGTCTGGAATGGCTGTCATCTAGCTTTGAAGCCTTTCAGTGAAAAATTTGCCATTCCACTACAGTATGCTTCAGAAATATCCATCCTCGGCCATCCTCATCCTTTTTAAGAGATGCCAACCACCGTTGCTGAGTAGGGTACCTCCCTAGCATTGCATTTGAAGCAAATCTAGAGTTCTGTAGGTGAAATCTTTCAGCATCTATAGCTTGCTATGGATATATCCAGAAAGGCTTTTAACTTCCATCAATGAGTTTGTCAGCTGTTCTGCTAGGATGGGCATAGTGGTAGAGCTTGGACCTTGCATCGAAGTCTGCTGTTGGCAGAACAGTTCTCCTTCTGCTGTGCTTGCAGCTTCTATTTCACTCTTGTTGGGAATCTCTTGACATGACACAGGGAAGTTTCCACACGATGAATTTCAGGGAGTGAGGCGAGGCCAAATATACGTTTTAATTTTAGTTCTGCATGATGGAAGATGCTTGTGAGCACATGATATTAACTTCAAAAGCTCCTTGGTATTTTGGTTATTTTGCTGGAGTAATAAAGTGGGTTGACTGGGGAATAAGCAAGCAAAGCAGGACTTCAGGGAATAGTAAAACCACCCATGCAGACATAAATTAGCCTGCCCACCCTTTCAGAACCACATGCAACAGGCAGCAGATATCTTCCTTGACCCCATTTTTACCCTCAAAAAGAGGTTCTGACCCTAGAGGATCTCTATATCTTTGGTCTTTTGAGCTGTAGTTACTGAATTGGAAAGACTCCAGTTGTCTAGCTCTCTTGTACAGCCATCTTCCTATGGACCCATCTGCTAATTCATCCTCTAGGAGAGAGTCGATATCGTGCCAGCAGGAACTGTCGTAAGCTATTTTCACATCTTAGGCCTGAGCATGGCATAGGGGAAGGCACAGAGAATTCCCACAAGGGCAATTGAGTAATGGAAGGTGATGGGTCCAGATGGAGTCAAGATATCTTCAGAAAAGGGCCCTTCTTCCTCCCCTCTAGTTTCATGCAACTGAGCGTTGTGAATATTAAAATGTAACGTAACCTCTTTGTGCAAGTGTTTTGTTGCTCAAAAGGGGAAGCTGGTTGCAGCTGACTTTCAAGCTGGAAGGAACGGGGCATCACTGCAGACAGCTGGTCCTTGCAATGCATTTAGGACTGTGCTTGAAAACAAGAGCTGGCTCAGCAGTGAGGATGTGAACATTGGAGCAAGGAAGCCTGGGCTGATTTTTCTGCATCCTATAACCTTTCCGTTGCAACTTTGGTGATGCCTTACTTGTGGGATGTGAATATTGACCTTTATCAGCGTCACAGGCGTGTTGTGAAGATAAATGTATGGGCAAAATTGATAGGGTAGAAATGAGGTAACATGGTTTGAAGTGAATGCCTCAAATCTCTCCTGCTTTACTAATCAGGGACAGTGTTAGTAATACAGGTGTACAAGGCAGTGGCTTTGATAACTGATTCATCTTGGCACTGTCCTGGTTTCCACCCCAGAGGCTATTTAGGTTCTGGGGGGATGGTGAACATCTGACAGGCATAGTTTGTGCTGTAGCTCAGGGATGCTCCTGGAAAACCCACCAGGCAAACTCCTCTAGACAGCAGCTGTAATGGACATCGTACAAGCAGCCATCTGTGCCTCCAACTCATTTTTTTTCTTTTTTTTTTTTATATAAACATTGTGTTTGTGTGCTTGGTTGACATTTTCCATTTGGAAAGGGAGGAAAGGAATGAGTGTCATCCACGCCCAAGGTGCTGGGCACGTAACTCACAATTACTCATAGAACTACAACCTCATCACGCAATCATGAAGGATTTCTTCCACCAGTTTCCTCTCTCTGGCCTCAATCCTGAAATTAATCTCACCTAAACAGTCAGTAGCAATTCCTCTATCAGTGCAGACAGAAATTAGTCCTGTTCATGGCTGAGTGCTTCAGATGAAAAAGAAAGAAGAGTGGGGGGAGGAAGGAAACCTAATGTATAGCACTTAAATAGCCACCTTAGCTTTGGGTTTTAGAAAAGAATGTCACCTTGATCCTGAGGAGAAGATAGAACTGAAGGATAGATGGCCTTTGACATTGTCATCATTGTGTCTGTTTCAGCGTGTACGGATTGAAATCCATGATGACTTTGTCCACCTCTTGTCACTGAGGTTTTGGCATGTGGTTCTGCTGACTTCCCTTCCCTTCTCATTGAATTTTACTATGCTGCCATCTGGCATATCGTATACAGGATTCGGTGCTCCAGATCCTCGGTGGTGAGCACAGGTGGACAGCATCACCCTCAGGCACTCTCATCCCAGGATGCTTTTAGAGGGATGCTTTGTGCAGCATTTGCTTTTCAGGTGGATCTTTCCTCTCTGAGTCTGCTGTTTTGCTTTGCCTGGGAAAACTCATAAGTGTAGGTGGAACAGATTGGAGAAGACTCAAAGCACTGGGGTGAGCTGGGTGGTTGAGGTAGCTTTTCTCCCTGTAAACATTTCATAAGGAGGGAATAGCTTCCCCATTTGGGTAGCAGATGGGACTTGGAGTTACCAGTCTCTTGTGGTACGGGTAGGATGAGCTGATTTTGTAGATCTTGTAGCTTGGGAGAAGCAGTGTGAGGCTTCAGGCTGCCTAAGAGCATGCTCCTGTATTTCTTTCTCCCAGTGGAGAATCACCTGGGTTTTAGTTGCTCTTAGCAATGCTCAGCAGTGAACAGGGATGATGAGAATGTGAGCACTGAAATATAGACCTAAGTGCATCTCTAAAATTCAGAAACCCAGTGGTCTCATACATGCTGCTCATCATACTCTTCCTAAATTTCTGCTCCTGGAATGGAAGAGGCTCATGGCTGAAAGCACCGGTGCTTAGAAGACACAAATTCCCCAGTCATAGTCCCTGCTGCTTGTTTGCCTCCCTGAAAGGGGAATAAATGAAAGGTGCTTTGGGATACCCAGCAGAAAAAGAGTCCTTACAACCATGTGGTTATTGCTCAGTAACATGGCATTACTCAACCAGAAAAAATGCACCTCATCATGGGTGGCATGAGGCAAGCTGAGAGGCTGCACACTCTCTTGTCCTGTCTGTTGGGTTCCAACAAGCTGGTGATGTTACTTCTGTCACCTGTTGAAGTATTGTAAAAATGTCCATCTTCCCCATGGGCTAGCTTTACATTCTCAGTAAGACACTAAAGATGTCCCAGGTGTAGTATGCTGAAGGAAGAGGTGGGGTGCCTACACCTGGGTTGCCACTTATCTACTCATGAAGACTATGGTAAACAAAGGGAAGCAGTGGAAAGGGTTGAGCTGCGTTCCCTTGTAGTGATTTTCTTAGGTTAAATGGGAATGTGCTTGGGATTTACATCCTGTAACAACTCAATAAGATTGATGTTTCCAAAACACCTTGCACAATCTGATCTAAATCTTGATTAAACCTCTAGGTCGGTTGTCTGTAGCCTGGAGTGCGTGGTAACATGGATATTTGTTGCACGACCTTTCGATGTTTCTCACAGCCAACAACCAGGAGCTGATGCAGGAGGGGAAAGCGTGCTGTCACAGTGTGTAATTGGCTTGGTTTGTTTGTGCAGAGGTCACCAAAGGCTGGGATTGCTGCTCTGGGCAGATGCAAATCATTGCTGTGATTTTTATCTGCTTTTTTTGTTTTGTTTTGTTTTGTTTGTTTGTCTGTTTTTTGTTTCTGGGGGAACTGCATCCATTTTTAAGAGAACTTTGTATTTAATCATAGAATCATAGAATTGCTCAGGTTGGAAAAGACCTAAAGATCACTGAGTCCAACCATGACCTAACCATACTACCCTAACAACCCTCTGCTAAATCATGTCCCTGAGCACCATATCTAAACAGTGTTTAAACACGTCCAGGGATGGTGACTCAACCATGTCCCTGGGGGGCCTATTCCAGTGCTTAACAACCCTTTCTGTGAATAATTTTTTCCTGATATCCAACCTAAACTTATCCTGACGCAACTTAAAGCCCTCATCCTGTCACCTGTCAAAGAAGTGTTATATGTCACCTGTTCAAGAAGGGTTTGTTAATACTTTAGAAATACTATTGTATTTAGCAAATAATAACCAAAGCAGTGATGGATCTAAATGCAGTATGTGAAGAAGAGCTTCCTCGTTGGCTTTAATTGAGCAAAGCAGTGTAGAGTATGTTAAGAAAGAGGCCTTTCTTGATAATAGACTGATAAATGGGTACTGCATTTTCTTTGTAGTGCTGTAAATTAGGAAATATTGCCTGCTAAATAGCTGGTGCAAGGTAGATGTATATGTTGAGGAGTCCACCATTTATCTGGCTAATGCTCATCTTGCATCATCTGAATGTCTGTAGATAGAACCAGAGAGCTACGAGGCACAGTTCTCAGTTGCATCTCAGCTGTGTAGTTTGGTGGACACAGGAACTGCTTCTTCGGGATGCATCAGTATTTTTTAATGTGAGGATAACTGGATCCTTTTATAGCCAGGAAGAGTTGTGTTTCAAGGGGGGGAGATCTTAGGAATAAAGACAGAAATGGAAGTTCTTGCAAGGTTGGATTGCGTGTATGTATGTGTAAGCAAGCAAGAGACAGCCTGCTGGTGAGAAATGCAAAGATACCAATTGAATGAGGCTGTTCATGCTCGATCAAATTAAATGTAAACTGAAATGCTTAACTGGGTTGTGGCCAGAGTGTTCCTCCCATGGCCAAAAGATCAGAGTCCAAAAGAAAGCAGCACAATTAAAAGAAACAGATGACTCCCATATCCCGTCACAGATACCCTGCAACCAATGATAGCGCCTACTTATGCACCTCTGCTAATTGGAAGTCTTAAAACCCTGTAACAGCTTTACAGCTTCACGTGCTCATTTTTAGAAAAGTAATTGAGTTGTGAAGTGGTTTACAGAATCACAGAATGGCTTAGTTTGGAAGGGACTGTAAAAGTAATCGAGCTTCAACCCCTGCTGTGGGCAGGGTTGCCAACCACTAAATCAGACTGCCCGGTGTTCAGCTCCTCCTTCTCTAAAACAAAGCTTTCCTGCACAGGCCTTTTATTCTTTCTAAACTCTCCCCAAAATGGAACCCTGCCAGGAGTTATTGTTTTAAGTGTCTCTGCTAACGTGATTAGAAATACCACTTATCTAACTCACTTAAAAAGCCACCTGTTTACCTACTCAGGCATAGCTGGTGGTCTGGCTAGTTGTCTTTTTTCACTCCCACATCCTTGATTTTTATGCCAAGCCAGACAGTACACAACCATCCTACAGAAAGCTAGTGAGCAGGATTTGGTGATATGTTCCTTTCTATGTTCAGATATGATGGCGAGGCTGGGGAAGGAGTCCCTGTGCGTCGTGCTTTAGCTTGACTCATATAGAGAGCAACTGTATCTTGGAGGTGTCTCAGCTGCAGCCGTATTTTTGTGTTCCCTGCTGTTGCCGCTGTGCTTGTCATTTGATGGTTTCATGTCTTTGATGTCTAGAGCTAGCTGTGTACAGAAAAGATGAAATCTGGATGATAGCAGTGTTTTGAAACATGGGTGCTTAAAATTCCCTGAAATCACCGAGAATCACATTGTTCTGTAGATCTTTGGGTTTGACTTGGCATTCCTCTTCTTGGAAACTCTTGCCAACGTGAGTAAAGCTTGGCTGGCCCCCCCTATGCAGCATGAAAAGTAGGCTGAGGACTGCTGGTCCTGCATCTCCTGGATGCTCAGAGGACTGATCCTGGCAGTGAAGCATGCTTTGGTTGGACTAGATGATCTTAATGATCTTTTCCAACTTTAAATAATTCTGTGATTCCGTGATGCACAGGTTACCTCCCAGGGGATTTACCATCTGCTTCAGCAGCAGATTCACAAGTGGCAACTCCGTTCTTGGCCAAGAGAGCAGAAGCAAAGCTCTGTTGGCTTTTCCTGGAACTGTTCTTTTTAGTTTTCCCTCAATATGGTTTACCACTGCACTTGAAGATGTATAAGCAGCTGTGGATTTACATGGCTTGTCCGTAATGTTCCTTGAAGTAGCAGCTGTGGTTCATCACCTGCAAGGCTCATGTTTAGGGAGAGAGCAGTGCTTTGCATAGTAATTCCTTCAGGCTCCAACATTACCTGCAGCAGCAGCAATGTTGAATCACTTGGATGGATGCCCTTTTTGCTCTGGATGAGATTTCCACAAATGGCACTGCTCATTGCCCCAGAATGGCCTTGCAACTGTATGTGTAAAGAGCATCAGTGGTATCACTGCTCTCCTGAGTAGACCCTGACACCAGATTTGGATGGAGAGGATTGACATAATGTGTCTTCCTACATGGAACTGAGCTGAAAACTACAGTATTTGTTTTTCAGTGCTAGCTAGTCATGCCTTAAAGCAAATTTTGCTGAAGGCGTATTTTCTCAGCTTTATAGTTTTTCCTTTCCAACTCTTGCTTTGCCATGCTTTTTCTTCTGTGTGATATAAAGGATTGGCGGTGTGGGAATGTGGCCTCTAGGAGCTACCTAGACCAATGTGTTAGAAACCACTTTGGAGTTGTAATAGTTAAGCAAGTGGTGGGGCGGACATTTTTAGTGGTGAGAGGTGGATTAAGTGATGAGGCATCTCCATATCTTAATGCATCTTGCTCTTAACTTGCCCAGCTCAAGCAAGGGTGGTGCTGGTTGGCAGTTGGTGGTGTGAATTATGGAGAACATAAAACACGACGAGTGTGAAAGTCCCTTCAAACTTACAGAGATATGGTGTTGGTGATGGTCCCTGGCTGGTGTTGACAGTGTGCTGGCTACTATTGATGCATTGACCCATCCATCTTCATAACCAATTCCGTCTCCGTGCTCTTGGACACTTGTTGATTGCACTCTCCCTGCTTTTTCCATGCATTCGTAGAATCATAGAATGGCTTAGTTTGGAGGAGGCCTTGAAGGTCATCTAGTTCCAACCTCCATGCCGTGGGCAGGGTTGCCAACCACTCAATCAGGCTGCTCAGGATCCCATCCAACCTGGCCTTGAATGCCTCCAGAGATTCTGGGTCTGGTGCCATGTGATGAGGAGAGCGTATGGGATGTGTTTGGGGAGGGTCATTGCAGCTGCAGGTTGGGTGTGGGCTCTTGAAAGCCTCATGTATGGACAGATATCTCCTGCAACAGAGAGGCTCTATTTGCCTTCTCAGCTTTGCTGTTTTTCACCTCCTTATACTTTTGAAGTCCAGGCAGCTGAGTTGTTCTTAGCTCTTCGATCGTTTGCACTTGAGATCTGCACAGAGTGAGCACTGGTGAAGACAGCTTTTCTGCAAGGAGAGTTTGGATCAAAAGCCTAGCGTGCTCCCTGGCCCATGCTCTGTTCCTCTACATGGCTGAGTGTTTGCCAGAAGCTGCCGAGGTTCAGAGAGGCCACTCCGTGCTGGGTACTCCAGCAGGTCTTCCCTGGGGACATCATTCTGTTGGCCTGACCCATGACTCAGCTGTCCAGGTGATGCAAGGTAGAGATCAACTGGGGCTAAGCCTGCACTTGGATTTGCGTTTGGGTAGGAACACTGAATCATAGAATCATAGAATTACTCAGGTTGGAAAGGACCTCAAAGATCATCAAGTCCAACCGCAGCAGCCTAACCATAGTACCCTAACTCTAACAACCCTCTGCTAAATCATATCTCTGAGCACCACATCCAAACAGCTCTTAAACACATCCAGGGACGGTGACTCAACCACCTCCCTGGGGAGCCTATTCCAGTGTGTGAAATCATCACTAATCCAGTGTTTGGAACATCAGCTTTGGAATTCGGCATAATCTTGTGTGATTGGGTGGTTTTCTTTCTCCTTGTTTCTGACTGGGTATTGGTGCTTTCAGATAGAGGCTTGAAAACTGCAGAAAAATTGAGTTTATATCAGTGCATAAGTGTACATACGCATGCGTGCAACTGTGTATAAATATAGTGATTGTCCCACTTTGCTCTGTGCTGGTGTGGTCTCACTTCTAGCACTGTGTGCAGTTTTGGGCACCACAATATAAGAAAGACATAAAACTATTAGAGAACATTCAGAGGAGGGCTACAAAGGTGGTAAAGGGTCTGGAGGGCAAGGTGTGTGAGGAGCAGCTGAGGTCCCTTGATTTGTTCAGAGCAGAGAAGGCTGAGGGGAGGCCTTGTGGCAGCCTACAGCTCCTCAGAGGGAGCAGAGGGGCAGCGCTGAGCTCTGCTCTCTTGTGACAGGGACAGGACCCAAGGGAAAGGCATGGAGCTGTGTCAGGGGAGGGTAAGGTTGGGGATTAGGAAAAAGCTCTTTAGAGAGTGGTGGGCACGGAACAGGCTTCCCAGGACAGTGGTTATAGCCCCAGGCTGACAGAGTTCAAGGAGCATTTGGACAAAGCTCTGAGAATCAGGGTTTGGGTTTTGGGTGGTCCTATGTGGAGCCAGGAGTGGACTCAATGATTGTTATGGGCCTCTTCAAATTCAGGATACTCTGTGGTTCTATGATTCTGTACCTCGGTTTGCATGAACAATTAGAAGCATAAGTTCCATGTGTTGATGCTCCTGTTGTGTCCTGGTCCTTGTTCAGTCCTTACATTTCCTCCTCATGCCTCTCTGTTCAAGTGTCACCACTGAGCCTCAGAAAGGCTATTTTCCATTTGGATCCTGGTTTTGTCTTTAGGGTTACTAAGGATTGGGCACACTGCTTGTCCAAACGCATATTTGAGGGCATAGATGTAGTGATGTTGACTTGGGTTGCTCCTCTCCCAGCATACTTTTCCATATCTTCGTTCCCCATTGTGGTTATTCAGCCATAGTGATGCTCTATAGGATTCTGCTGAATGTGTAGAAGGGGAAAATAAGGTGTTTTGGTTGCTGTCCTGGCTGTCAGCATGTGAATGCTGTGGTGACCCAAAAAAAGCTGCTCCCAATGTTTTGAGCAAATATGATCTGAACCCACAACTTCATTACTTGGGATGCCCTGAGGTTTAGTTTTCAGTACAGCATCTGTCTTACATGAGTGAGCAGCATTACTGGGTTATTAGCATATTTTGTGGTTTCTCAAACCAGTTTCTTGGGTAACGTTGAAGCAGTGGGTTTATTTTAAGTGTGATTTCACTCCTGTGATGATTTTCTCTCAGTTAACCAGACTGACTTCACCTCCAGTCACATCTCTCGCTTTTTCTCTGCATCTCAAAGCCTGCATTACTGCTGGAGAACAAGATAACCACAGCAGTGTTTTGCGTAGCAAACCTTCCTTGAAAGAACAACTTTGTTTGAATGCACATTGGCTCTGGGCAGCCTGGTCTAGTGGTTGGCGACCCTGCACATAGCAGTGGGGTTGAAACTTGATGATCATTGTGGTCCTTATGAACCCAGGCCATTCTATGATAGGATTCTATGATTGATGCTGTATGTTGGGATGGGTGGTTCACTGAGTTGTTGTCTTCATCTCTTCAGCACTGAAAGAATTGCCACTCTCAGCTTCTTCAGTTGTCTCCCTTGAGAAATGTCATCTCCATGTAACTGGTCCCTGGTCTTCCTCTAGAAAGTAAGAAGATGTTCTCCCACATCATGAACATGGTTTGGGTTGTCACTGTAGAGTGGCAAGTAGAGAGAACATTCTCTGTTCTTAGATGTGAGCACTGATATGATTTCTTGAGTATTGGGAGTGCTCCTCAGACAGTTGAAATCTGAATTGTAAGGAGGGATTTATCTTTCCTTTGAGATGTGAGAGGATGCAGAGACATACAGTTATGACTGTTGTTAAGGACAGCTCTTGGATGGTTGTCCTTTTCAGAAATGAGCTTTATTTTTACCATCTGTTAAGGGACTGGTGAGAGCTTTCCTGGGTAGGTGTTTGAACCCAGCACTGGTACCTGACAGTGTATGAACTATGGAAATGCAGCGTTGATCCCTCTCCACACTCTCCTGTAGCATTGTAAATCTGCTGGTGACTGCTGTCATGTACTGTCCAGGTTGTCAGTATCCTGTTTTGCAGCTCAGATTGAGAAAAGATGAAATTGTCTTTGCTCTCCCAACAAGCATCCCAACTTCAGGTTGAGATACTATGGCATGACTGACGATGTAAATGCATAAACAAAAAAGGCTACACTTTTTTTAAAGAAGTGGAAGGATTGATTTTTTTTTTATTATTATTTGACCTGGAGTTTGCAGAAAACAAGCATCCAAAATCAAGAGTGTCTTAGAAGTGAAGACATTTATGCACCACCTTAACTTATGCATCGAGCTGCCAATGAATCTGTCCTGTGTCAAGCAAGACTTTTTGGCAGCTCTGGCTTCAGACTCTGGTTTTCAAGGCACATCAGCATGTTCTGAGTTGGCTGCATCCACGGGTTTAACACTTTGCCAGCTCTGGATTTTTTTTCTATACGTATTAAAAGACCTTCTCTACACATGGACAGGTTTCTGTGCTGTTTTAGGATGGCAGCCAGCATTTCTGCAGCTGTGTTGAGTGTTCTGTGAGGTTTCTGCAAGAAAGGCAAGTCAAGATGTCCTCTTATTTAAGCAGAGAAGGAGCTGTTGTGAGTTACGTCTGCGTTTAGAGATCCTGAAGGTGATGGTATTTATCTTCTAGCCAAATGGTGGCAGCTGTCTGACCTGTTTGCAAATTCAAGGTTGTTTTATGGAGCTGTGATACGAATCTTTCCTCTTTCTCTCCCTTTCTCTCACTCTAAGAATGGTAATAGTTGTGAGCAGTTACTCACAGGTCATGGATCACAAGGGAGAATAAATAATTGAATGCAGATATGGAATGGGATTTTGTTGGCAGCCACAGAGTAGAGCGGAGGGAGTCCAGCAGTGATTGCATACGAGTAGTCTCTGGAATCCAAACATTACTGATCCAGCATTGAACCCTAGAAAGCATTTTTGCATTTGAAGATGGTTTGATGGTTTGCTGTTTTAAGGCAGTTATTCAGGTTGACTCATGTCATCAATCCTTGTGCCCTCAAGTGCATGATTACTCATGATGATCTAGTGTGGCTCAAGCCAGAAAGACTCATCTTGGAAACTTTAAGCACTGATCCATGAAGTATATTGTGAATTCAAAGAAATTGTAAAGATCGTAGTTCTAACTCCCCTGCCATGAGCTGGTTGCCACCCACCAGGTCAGGATGCACAGGGCCCCATCCAATCTGGCCCTTAACACCTGCAGAGATGGGGCATCCACAGCTTCCCTGAGTGGCCTGTTCTAGTGCCTCATCACTCTGAGTAATTTCTTGCTGATGTTTAATCTGAATCTTCCCTCTTTTTGTTTAAGACCTTTCCCTCTTGACCTATCACTACACTCCCTGACAAAGACTGGAAAAGGTCCCTTTAAAGGACCTTTTACAGGTCCTTCTCCAGCTTTTTTGTAGGCCCCCTCTAGATGCTGAAGGGCCGCTGTATGATCTCCCTGGAGCGTTCTCTTCCCCAACCTAAACAAACCCATCTCCCTTTCTTCATGAGAGATGTGCTCCAGCCTTCATGATCTTCATGAGCCTCCGCTGGGCCCTCTCCAACAGCTCCACATCTCTTTTGTGCTGGGGGCACCAGACTTGGGCACAGTACCCCAGATAGGGCCAACTCCCCTGCAATGAACAGGGGCACTTGCAGCTAGATCAGGGTGCTCAGAGCTCTGTCCAGCCTGACCTTGGATGTCACCAGGGATGGGGCATCTACCACCTCTCTGGGCCTCATGTTTCAATGCCTCACCACCTTGTTTGCAAAATAAAACTTAACTACTATTTATTGGCCACTAATCACCACGCTCCAGTCAGCACTAGAAGTGTCATGATCAACCAAAATGGGGATAGAACCCTTTTAAGAAGGGTGCAGCACCAGCTTCTCCAATTTCTCTTTGTTCTCACGTGCACACGCTCATGCACAGCACCTCTCAAAAAGGGCTCACATTATTTTCTGTGCTGTGTATTTGCAGCAAACTATGCAAACTCTGCTATAGGGTAACCATAATGAAAGGAAACCACTGGAGTTTACTGTCTAAATTAGTGGGTAATTACATGTGGTAAAAGAGGAATCGGGCTGTGGGGTGGAATCTATAGGCTGATGTGTTATTTGCAATATGCTGTAATCATTTTATTTTGTAATCTCATTATAAGAGAACAAGGGGGGGGGGGGCGAAGTTGGGTAGTAATCAGAGTAGCTGAGTCATGGTATTGAGAGGATAAACAATTCTTTCCCTTGAAAAAATGAACATGTTTTGAAGTTGCCTTTGAGAGTTAATATTTAATATTTACAGGACTGAAAGCTGATGGACTTTCTATTATGTCGTAATTAATCTTGACGCCAAAGAGTTCTCTGCCTCTGTCACGTAGTTAAATCAAATGTGATGATGTTGTGGTTGGGTTTATTAAGTATCTAATGTTAGCCAAGAAGAAGTTCACTGGCAGAGATCTGTGCTATGAACCCACCTATAATTTGTCCATGTTTTTGCCAGCAGCATGTCCTTCTAATAAATGGAAAACAAACTCAAAATCTCAACTTCTGAAAAGTCATGACCTGGTAAAACTGGTGTTGACTTTCTTGTCTTTTATTGTTAAATCCTTTAGTGGCATTTTTGCCCTTTTTCTTACTGCTGCAGTTCTGCTTGAACAATGAGCTTTGTTTCAAAAATACATCCCTGTGTTACCTAAAAGAACTTTAGATTGAGTGACTTAGGTTAAAATAAAGATGCAGTTACCCCATGAAATGCACATGTCCAACTGATCTTTAGGTAGTTTAATAACTTGTTAGGATGAAGTTCTTCTCGGAAGGAGTGATGACGTATTGCAACAGGTTGGCCAGGGAAGTGGTGGAGTCACTGTACCTGGAGATTTTCAAGAAAAGGACCTGAGGGACATGGTTTGGTGGGCATGGTGGGGATGTGTTGACGTTTGGACTTAATAATCTTAGAGGTCTTTTCCCACCTTAATGATTCAATGATTCAGCTCCTACACTCTCATTACTGAGCAGGAATGTATGCTGTAGGACTCCATTGTTCCTGAGCACGTGTAGTTGTAAGAACTCTACAGTCCCACTGCTCCTTTGACAACCTGGGAGTCTTGCTGCCTGTGAAAAGAACGGCAGTGTCAGAGGCAAGGAGGGGACAAGGCTCAGAGGTTTCAGACAGGAACACCTTCTCTATTCTTTTTTGGCTGGCAAGTTTGGAACTATTAGGGTAGTATGGTTAGATTGCGGTTGGAGTTGATGATCTTTAAGGTCTTTTCCAACCTGAGCAATTCTGTGATTCTATGATTCTTACAATTAGTGGATTTTTACACCTGTTTGCAAATTTATTTTTTTTGTATCTTCTCAGCCAACTTATTGGATACCTTGTAATTGGGGTTATGATCAAGGCAATTTTAAGATAACTTCATGGTTGCATCTGCCATGGGTGGTCATGGTCTTGACCATATTGGTCTAGATCATCATGCTTTTTGGGCTGGTGTGTCTTACGGGAAGAAACTGGGCTGCTAAAAGTGCATTAATTCACCAGATGTTTGTTCATCCACTTGTGCTTAAATGTGTCCTCAGTAGTGCCAAGCTGGAAGCGTTATTATTGCAGCAATAAAAAAGCCCTTTGTTGAAAAGATGACTTGGTTTGCTTGGTGTTTTCTGGTTTTGTTATGGACAGAGGTTCCTTGCTTGTGGTCTTGCTGGTTCTCAGCTTTCAAAAGAGTACTCCCAACGTGGAAATACATCCCTTGCATTATCCGTTCACCACATGTAGTCTAATGCTGTGTATTAAAAATGACGCAGAACTTGAGTCAGTTTTTAAATAATATAGCTCCTTGCCAGCCCTGCGCTCAGTGTGGGGGAGGCAGCTCTTGGCAGTTGTGCATCAGGGCAGCTGTACGGACTGGATGCTGTTTTATGAACTCCTTTGCTTTTGGATAGCAGCAGGACATGCTCTGCAAGCTTCATTTTGCTCAGCCACCACAATGTTCTCAGACTGGTGCTGCTCTTTTTGTCAGAGGCATTTTATCCTGTCCAGTTGAGTGATGGGGGTAATGCTCCAAGCTGGGCATGCAGCTGCAACCACCACCCAACTGGGTGCCTGGGCATCTTCTAATAGCCTCTGCGAGCCAACAAGTACTGTCCACATTCTCAGACACTGGCAGAGTGCACAACAATGCCTTGTTGTTTTTTTAACTTTCTGCTTGTGTCTCACAACCTGGCCACTGCTCCCTTGCAGTTGGACACGGTATTAATTTATATACAGAAGGAAAGAACCCAGCTCCTCTGGGATTTCTGAGGCTGTGGATTTCACTCTGTCTGAGCAAATTTTTGGTTTGCAGGCATCTAACCGCTGCCCAGTCTTCCCTTCGTGCTCAGTGGAGATGTCTGGGCAAATAGCCTTGTTTTTCTTGGATCTTTGCCCAAAGTAATTCATGGGCCTCTGGGGTGTCTGGGAAAAAGAAGCTGGAAACTGCTACCCAAAGTTTCAGTGCCCAAAAGCTGGAGAAATGCTGTTGTTTTGGGACTGCTGTGATTATGTGCAAGCATGCTTTGGTGTTTATCTCATACTGCAGTGGCTGGAGCGTTTTTGTTCTGATCTCATCACCTGGAGCTGGTGTGCCTGTCTTTAATGTCAGTCATCACACACTGTTTTCATCTGCATTTTGCTCTTCCAGTTGAGTTGTGGTGTTGAGGTTTTCTGACTCTTGGCATGTGAGTGCTCTCGTAGCCAGACAGTTTTGGGATGCTGAGTGAGAGTTTTTGGTTGAGCATTAATTAAGCTGTTGGTGTCAGCTCACAGCATTGGTGTTATCTTCTACCGGAGCCCCATTTGAGACTTTTCTGGTCTTTGGGTAGGCTAAGGGCTTGCTTTAACTACTGTACTCTTTGCTGGATGAAGATGTCCATTGGGCAGTTTTTGAAATAGTCACATTTTATAACAATTTTAAGCATGACTGGCTCTGAAATGCCACTGAGAACCTAAGCTGTGCAAGTGGACTGATGACATAACAACAGAAGCAAAAAATTTAAGGTTTTGAGCTATCTGACTTTTCTGTGTTGACTGAACTGCTTGGGTGGGCTACTGACCCTCATTTCCTCTCCGAACTGTCAAGTTTAGAGTCGTTGAAGTGTTCACCCTGACTGCTGTGAGAGTGCAAGGAATGATCTTCTTGTATAAACAGAAGTAGAAGCAGTCTCATGAATATTTGTTTAAATCAGAAGAAAGAAATTTTTTATGATGCTATGTTTGCTCCTGTTATGCTACCGAGTCATATCTGCCAAGATGGGGAAGGTGGTTCATTTTGCCTCCTCTGTCTACAGGAGACAACTCCAGAGGGTCCTCCTGTTTTTTCATCCATGGAACAGGTCTCCCATTGGGATCAAGGGGGTTCTGGTGTCATATGGTATGCAGGAAGTACATCCTGATTTCATCCCACACTTCCAGTCTGGGCTAGAGAATACCTCTTGTTTATGTTTAACCAAAGACTTCTGTAGCATCCTTTAGCAATACATAAGTTTGGGAAATGAAGATGTCCTTTATAGACTGCAATTTCCAGGCCACAGAGGTGTAGGATCTAAGGCATAACCACAGTTCATTGAAGTTTTAAATAAGTATCTCAGTCTTCTTGACTTCCTATAAGTTTCTTCTGCTTTAAGGGTTCTGTATTGAACTGGAACTCCTCGTTGCTATGAAATTTTCTGCTCACCTTTGAAAACTTCCTCTCTCCTTCCTCCTTACCTTTCATTTGAGTTACTGTAAGGCTGTTTGTTTGCTTGTTTGTTTGTTTGTTTATTTGTTTATTTATTTAGGTGGCTTTTCTGAGAGCTAGACTATCTGTTGTTCTTTCAAGTTGTCCTGGTTTTATTGGTATTCACTGATGCTTCGCTGTTTCGTGAAGTAAAGTTTAAGGAACAGCACAGGAAATACAGTTCCTAGGAATAACGTGACAGGATGGATGTTGCCACATTCCGACAGATGTAATCATTAAAATCATTGCTGTGTCTATGCTAACTAGTAAGAAGGAAACACAATCCTTCCTAGGTGTAGTGGGTTTTTGGAGGTTGCATATTCCAGACTATAGCTTTATTGTAAACTCCCTCCAAGTGGTGCTGAAGAAGAACAATTTTGTATGAAACCCTAAATAACAACAGGCTTTTGAACAAATTAAGCAAGAAATAGCCTGTGCAGTAGTCTTGGGATCAGTCCGGATGGGACATGGAGTAAAAAACATGTTCTACACTGGGGCCAAGGAGAAGGGTCCTACTTGGAGCCTTTGACAGAAAACCTCAGGAGTGACCCAAGATTGACCCCTTGGGTTTTGGAGTCGAGGATATAGAGAGACTGAAGAGTACTACACTCCAATTGAAAAGGAGATATTAGCAGCACATGAGGGGGTTCAGGCTACTTCGGAAGACAGGTACTGAAGTGCAACCTATCTTAACACCTCGACTACCGGTGCTAAATTGGATGTTTAAAGGGAAGGTCCCCTCTACACAGCATGCTACTGATGCTACTTGAAGTAAATGGATTGTGTTGGTTACAGATGGGGAACCACAGTCATCCAGGAAACTTGGAAGTGATCATGAACTGGCCTGAAGGTGAAAACTTTGGAATATCATCAAGGGAAGAGCTAATGCGTGCGGAAGAAGCCCCATCATACAAATAATTATCAGAGATTGAAAAGAAATATGCCTTATTCACTGATAGATCATGTCGTATTGTGGGAAAGTATAAAAAATGGAAAGCTGTTGTGTGGAATCCTGTATGACAAGTTTCAGAAGCTACTGAAGGAGGAGGTGAATTAAGCCAACTTGCAGAGGTAAAGGCTGTCCAACTGGCCTTAGAAGTTGCCAAATGAGTAAGGTGACCAGTGCTTTATACTAACTTGTGGATGGTGGCAAACACCCTTTGGGGGTGCTTACAGCAATGGAAACAAACAATTGTTAGTGCAAAGATAAACTTATTTGGGCTGCTGAATTGTGGAAAGACATTGCTAGTCAGGTAGGGAGTTTGGCCATAAAGGTTTATCATGTGGATAGATGCTCACATACCCAGGAGGTGGGACACCAAAGAACATGAAAACAAACAGCAGGTTGATCAGGCCGCTAGACTTGAAGTGGCTTAGATAGAATTAGATTGGCAACACAAGGGTGAATTATTCCTACCTCAGCGTGCCCATGACACCTCAGGCCATCAGGGAAGAGATGTGACATGTAAATGGGCTCAAGATTGTGGTTCTAACCATGGACACAACTGTGCAATGTGAAGCATGTGCTGCAAATTAAACAAGCCAAGCGAATGAAACCTCTCTGGCATGAAGGATGATGGCAGATGTATGGAGAAGCTTGGCAGGTTGATTATATCACTCTACCATGAACTCACAGTGGCAAGCATTATGTGCTTACCATGGTGGAAGCATCCACCACGTGGCTTGAAACATATTCTGTGCCCCATGCCACTGCCTGTAAAGCCATACTAGGCCTCGAAAAACAGGTCTGATGATGACATGAAAGCCCAGACAGAACTGAGTCAGATAATGGAAATCATTTTAAGAATACCCTTGTAAACAGCTGGGCTAAAGACCATGGTATTGAATGGATATATCATATCCCTTGTCATGCACCAAGTTTTGGGAAAATGGAGCGATGCAATCGGCTGTGGAAAACCATGCTGAAAGCAGTAAGTGGTGGAACTTTCAGACACTGGGATAAACATCTAGCAGAAGCTATGTGGTTAGCTTGAGGGTCTGCCAGTCCAATGGCCCCACCCAATCCAGCCTTGTACGTACTGTAGAAGAGGATAAGGTCCCTGTAGTACATGTAAATAACATACTGGGGAAAATAGTGTGGGTTACCCTGGCCTCAGGCAAGGGAAAACCTATTTGTGGTGTTACTTTTGCTCAGGGACCTGTATTCACTTGGTGGATAATGCATGAAAATGGGATTTTATTTTCCCCCGTGTTTGATGAACAACTTGTGAACTTCAGAAATGTTTCATTGAATGAGATGTACCTCTGACTGCAGTTTTTGTGTATGAAAGAACCTGTGGTGTGGGGGTAGTTGGAAGGATAACTGGATGTATTGCTCATAATGGCACCAAGTTATTTTAAACTGAGAATCTGCTGTCCTCCTCTCACCCCAGTTTCTCAGGTGTGACAGACTTGAAAGTCAGAAACCTCTCTCACTGCACGTGACATGTGAATGTGACATGATACCTATCTTTTTGGAAAATGCAGAACTGTATGTTACTGAAGGGGAAATACTACTGATACTGCATAACTAGAAAATTCAGCTGTGTTTTTTTCTTTTTTTTTCTTTTTTTTCAGAAGGTAGAGAATTTACTGCACAGTTAATGTGCTGAAAGAAAACTGTAATAAATTAGTCTCTGTAGCCAACCATACTTGTACTACAGAAATGCTCATATTTATGAGAGTGGTCAAACATCCAATAGTGCCCAGAGATGTATGGCAGTGTTTACAATGGACCATAGCACTGTATGATTTATCACAGTGCACTACATAGCAAGCTATAATGTGCCTTGTAATTAGTGTAATGTACCCTGTAATAGCTGTGAAATAAATTCTGTGCTGAAACTTTCAGCCCCAAAACAGAGAATCTACTACCAAACCCATGAAAACAGAGGGATAAAATAATCTAATACCTAAAAGGCCTTGATGTGAAGTTTGTAGGATGTGCATGCATAAACCCACAGATTTCATGGCTGGGAACAAAATGTTTGTTAGCCTTGAATTATACCCGTTCTCCTTTCATTAAAAAAGGTTTTCTTTGCCTCCGATGGTGGTTCTTCCTGTGCCAGCTCCTCCTGAGAAAGACCAGTAGCTGTGGTGGGCTGTATATATGAGAAGGTAGGGCTGGGCAATACTCACTGATGGATTAATCAGCCAAATCACATCTTTGCTTGCAAGCTCATAGTGTGGACCTTCTTAGCGCTTGATAATTTTAGAGTGCCAGTGAAAAATCCCATTTTGAAGCTCTATAAGCATCTTCTTGTTCTTATCTTTCTTACTGATAATTTTAAAGTGTTCTACAAAATATTCTTTCTGGAGGTCCTATAGAACTGTCAAGTACTAATGTTCCTAGTTTGTAGAGGAAGGAAGTGGCTTCCAAATGGCTTTGCCCATGTTGTTGAGAAAGACTTAACTCAGACCTTTGGGCATTACTTTCAAAAATCAGGTGCCCTCTGATTTTCCTAGTTGATGGGATGGAATGTATTGCATTACTTGCTGTCTTTTTAGTATGAGTGCTTATTTTAGTATTTTTTATAAGGAAGTTTATTATTCAGACCCTTATTAGGTGTAAATGCAGAACAATTTCATTTTGGGGGCTTGTTGTGGCTATTTTTTCTTCCTTTTTTGTTTTCTCACACAGCGTGCCTTTCACTCCATAGATCATGAGTGTTTGATTGGGGGTGGAAGAGTCAAACCAAAGCAAATTTATTTTATCTGTCAGACTTCCTCTTTGTAATATTCTTTTCTATGTAGCAGATGACACAAAATCAATCTCTGGGATACCTTAGCCATTCAGCTTGTGGCTGCTTTTGTTCAATGATCTTTATTTTTTGTTTGGTTGCATTTTAGTCCTTAATGTATTTTTAAATACATCATCAAATCACAATACTTAGACAGGAGGAGGTTCTCCTTTTGTTTGAAGGTCTGAGTACAGATGTGCATTCATCTGTCCTTTCTCTAACCATTTGTGCTCACGTTGTACTGCTTTTTGAGACAGATGCCAAAGGAAGGGGTTCAGTGGCAGTCAAGAATGAAGATCAAGGATGTTATATTGCAGAATAGGAGGAAGCTTCTAAGCTCTTTTTCAAGCAGTAAATTTGTGAAATCCTCTCAATATCCTTTAGTTTGTGCTCTGATTCTATAACTTTTCTTTCCCATTTTGCTGCTCTTCTTTTGCCTTTTCAGGTTCTCCGTGGTCTTTGTGATGGATTGTGAAAGCGAATGCAGGCTTGTAAGTGAAATGAACCGAAACATGAATTCTTAAAACGACTGTTCCACTGATGTAATTCATTTTTTTCCTGTGCATGTTTTAATTCAGTACAAGTTCTTCCATACTATCATTTTTTAATCTTAAGAGACTCTTAGAGACTCTTTATATTTGTAGTTTCTAATTCAGGAGAAATAAAAGTATGGATATCACTGCAATTCAGACTTGTACTAAGTGACACATCTCTTCTAAATTTTTTTTTTTTTTAATACTTTGCAGAACTTTGCAGGACCTTCTCATTTGCTCCCACACAAGAAATATTAAACAGTAATTCCATGGTTTAAAGTATTGATCTGCTAAAGTTGGGGGATGTGTTTTTCATTGAGAGAGCACTGGAAAACAGACTGATGGTAAAGGGTGATGAACGGGAGGACTCAGAGTGAAAGTGCACCTCATGAGTGAGAAGATTCAGAGGCCAATATTTTAATGGCCCATTGGTTTACTGGAAGGTCATTCTTTGGATAAAAGACGAAAACAGTAAATTTTAAGCTCAAACACTATGAGGGACCTAAATATGAATATGAATGTGAATCGGAAGTGTTGTTCCGGACATGATAAGCCAGATCCCCCTCTAATAAAGCATAACAGGCAGCTCCAAGGAAGTAATTCTCCTCTATTTGGCACTTGTGAGACTGCATTTGCTCTCTGTGTCTGGTTTGAGACCCCTCAGTATAATAAGGACACTGGTAAGTTGAAGCAGCTTCAGGAGAGGACATTGGGTTTTTGAGCTCAGGATGTACAAGAAGAGACGGGGAGAACTTGATTTGCTCAACCTGAAGATGGCTTGTCAAAGAGGAAAAAAATATTTTTGTTTGCAGCTCACCACAGTAGTTTTTGACAACTTAAATAATGTGCTGGACAAGTGGTGAGATTTCCATTCTTGGAGATACTTGAAACTTAACTGGTGAAGGTCTAAACAAATGTAAATGGTTTAGAGGTAGGCAGAGAAGAACATCATGAAGTTCAAGAACAGCAAGTGCAGGGTCCTGCATCTGGGGAGGAATAAACCCATGCCCCAGTACAGGCTGGGGACTGACCTGCTGGAAAGGAGCTCTGCAGAGAAGGACCTGGGTGTCCTGGTGGACAGCAGGTCAGCCCTGAGCCAGTGGTGTGACTGGTGTGTAGCCAAGAAGGCTAATGGTATCCTGGGGTGCATTAAAAAGTGTGTGGCCAGCAGGGCAAGGGAGGTGATCCTTACCCTCTGCTCTGCAAGGATGAGGGTACTCCACTGGGCTCCCCCATTCAAGTACTGTACAGTTTAGTACTGCTGGACTAGATGATCCCAAGTGGTCCCTTTTGACATCCACTATTTTGCCACTGTTTTGTTTGCCTTATTTAGTCACAGATGTCAGGATATTCTTGCCCCATGGAGTGAATTTGCAGAGATATACCCCCCATTTTAAGCAAGAAATTGCTGTTTTCCTGAATACCTTTGATGGCACCTTTGAAATTATCTTTCTTTCTGTTCTTCTATTAAGCTATTGAAGAAATCTATTTTTGAAAGCTATTCCCAGAGTGAAACTTTTCAGTTCTCTGAGCAAGACTGCAGACTGGGTGAAAATTTGGTTGTTGGGGTGATGGAAGAGCGGTCAGAAAATGGGTTATCAACATGAAAGAGATGTCTTCTGTAAGAGTGATCAGGGAATAGATGATGGGCAAGAACCGTGTTCTTGCTAGTCTATAACATGTAAAATTCCCCTTGTCACAAGATTTCTATAATCAAATGATATATATATATATATATATATGGACAGTTGGACTAGGTGGTCTTAGTGGTCTTTTCCAACCTTAATGATTCTATAGTTCTGTATATATGTAAACTGAACACCAAGGCTGATACCAGTTTCTATACAACGGCAAATGCAAATCTTACGGGTTGCCAACTTTTCACGATGCCTCAACTCTCATAAAATGTTCCCCTATAGGTGTTAAAACTGTCTTCTGAAATCAGAAAGCACAAGATTTTCTGAAAATCTCTCTGTTCTCAAGCAATGATTGATTATTGCTACTGTTATCAAATAGATTGAATGGCCTGATGTAAATCTGGATGTGTGGAGACCTTTGCTTGTCTTTAATCATCTGTTCCAACGCTGTGGTGGATTCAATTATTATTACAAAAGTTGCAGCTTGTTTTTCTTTGTTCAAACGCCATAACTCAACTTCTACTTTTATTTTATTCTGCCTTGAGGCATAGCAGTCTTTCTTACGTCTACCAATACCAGTAGTAGTGTGGTACTGCAACCTTTTAGTTACTGCTCATCATAATTTGACCACTTAGGTCCAATATGGTGCTTTCTATCCCAAATGACCCAAAATATCATAGTTGTGTGTTTGCTTCCTTCTATTTCTGAATATTTGATCTTTAAGCAGACACGTTTCCCTTTTTCATAGCACTTCAGTTGATGGGTTGGCAAGAGGCGATATGAACACTCAGGTATTTTGTCCTTATGAGATGTTTGGCAGCTCTTTATTAGTCTTTTCAGTGTCATTCTCCTGATGTGAGCTGAGGATCAGAAGCTGGGTTATTTTAGGGAATTTACAAGACAAAATATAAGCTGCTTCAGTTCCCTTTCTTCTGTGTATGCACAGGCTATGTTGTGGAAGCTGCTGAAATTATCTCTCTTAACAATATAGCCTTTCATCTTTTTCAAACTGTAATATATATATAATCCGACTGGTTGGTTTATTACATTTTTGTAGCTGTCAATTTTTTCCAAATACTGGAGTGGGAAGAAAAATGCCTTCAGAGCGAGAGCAATGAAGGTGTGAAATAGCCTTTGAAGAGAGGCTCTGCAAGTGCTGCTGCAAAGCAAACTGTTTAGAGGATGGAGAAATATCCCCCGGTGCACTGATTTCTGGGCAACCTGACTGGGATATGGGTTAGCCCATGCTTGGTGTCATCTTTTCAGTATTTAGGTGTTTGTAGGTTAGATGGGATTGGGACAAAAATTAGCGCTTGGCAATGAGTCTTTTGGATTCACAGTGTCTTAGAGATGCATTACCAGAAAAGCAACTTATGCCTCTATGTGCTGCTGGACTGCAGGTGTGTTTTCATTTATCGATGCCTTCTAAATGGTTAATTCCCGAAATTTCCTTGCTTGTTTAAGGAATTTACTTCCCCCCTCTCCCAGCACATCCTTGGCCATATTGTTCTCTGGTACTTCTTTGAGGTCTTAACCCATTTCATTGGTAGGCGACTGACACAGGAGTTTGCTCAAAGTTTGTTGTTTTGTGTCAGAACAAGTACAGGTAGCTTCCTCACTCCTGCCACCCAAGTGTCTCAGTGTGAAGGTGTGCTAGGCAGTATTTATTCTATTTCCCAATAGCACAGCCTGGACAAGCATCAGTATGTTCTCTTGGCATTATGTCATTTGAGGTTTGCTAATTGCTCTGCTACTTAAAATGTGGGGTTTTTATGTAGAATCGTAAAAGCTGGAAAAGATCTTGAGGTCATCGAATCCAACTGTTGAGCCATCCCCACCAAACCATGTCCCTTTGTGCCACATCTACCCTTTCACTGCACACCTCCAGGTACGATGACTCCACCACTTCTCTAGGCAGCCTGTTCCATTGCCTGGTCACTCTTTCTGCACGGGGCTTTGAGCAACCTGGTCTAGTGTGAGGTGGCCCTGTCTATAGCAGGGAGGTTGGAGGTAGATGATCTTAAAGGTACCTTCCAACCCAAACCATTCTATGATTCTGAGAAGGACTTTTTCCTAATATCCAACTTGATACACACCAGGACCGTCCACTCTGAAGCAAGATGTGTTTTGGGAGTGTTTCTGGTTATACATTTTCTTGTTTCTGTGCTCAGTGAACTTCTGCAGGGATTTGTGGGCTTGTGCAGTAGTGTTTTAAGTACCATATTGAGGCTAAAATGAATGGACCAAATACCAATTGGTACAATATAGCAAGATATTTTTCACATTTCCAGGGCTTTGCTTATGGATGCGCTGCCTTTAGTTATGGTTTTGGGCAATCTGTGCAGACTCACTCACATTCTGCTCCCTAAATTCGTCTTCTTCCAAGAGTGGCTATTTTTTCCTCCATTTTGAGAAAAGAATGTCTTTTCATAGTTGATAGGAACACGGGGCCTAAATTCTGCAACGGAAAATTTGAAAGCTTGTGTTGATAAATGGTAAGGAAAAATTCAGTATTAATAATAATGGACATCTTGATGGAGGCTTTAGCTCAATTTGTGCAGTTGTATGAGTGCACGCGAGGAGCTTTGTCATTTTTAAAGATCCTAACAGCCCAGCTTTGCTTTTCCCTGGCAAAGCTAAATATATTGTGCAGTGTCTCTGAGACCTCTTTTCATTATGCTGGAGAATTTTCTGTTCTTTATACATTGCTCCACTTTGCCACAGAGGCCTCCTTTGAATTATGTGGGACCTGATTAATCCTTTTTTCCCATATCAATGAGAATCTTGGCTGGATCCACTCAATGCCATATTTTAAGCTAATAAATAGAGCTTCATACAGGTTATCACATGGGTTCTTCCAGAGAAAATCTTTACCGCGTAAAAAAGGTTAATTTTGCTTTCTGTGGTTATTTAAGATCTGGGGCACCATTTGCAAGAGGAAGTCCTGACTGCTTTTTAAAGCCATTTCTTCCAAAAAGTTGTCTGGCGCTATGCATTATTTGATCTCTTATCTGTTTCCTCCACTGTAGAAAGTGCATTACTGCATTACACTGATAACCTTATTCTTGTATATCTGAAGCAGTCTTGCTTTAGGTTTCTGCAATGCCTTTCATCATAGCATCTCCAACAGCTTTGCATGTGTGCTGGAAAGTAGGTCAGTGTTATTCCCATTTAGATTATAGAGGCTGAGTCTTTAGGTTTCTCTGTAACCAGTTTTTTTGTTGTTTGCAAGTGGCTCTGGATGTGGACAAGCTGCTGATTTCTCAGCTTGGTTTTGCAGTTGTGAACCTCCCCCTCCTTTTCCCTGTGCAATCGCAAAGTACTTCTGAGATGTTTGAAGAGAGGCTTGCTGTCATATAAGCCGATACCTAACTTGCAATTTGCTTTTAGTTGTTCTCTGCAAAATCTCTTCTTCTGTATCTCCAGGATTGCTCATTCGCTCAGCACTTGGCAGTGAGAAGACGAATATGAAAAAAATATCTCAAATGCAGCAATTAGACTTTTCCTTGTGTTAGTTTATCTTTGCTTTTTATAATTATTAAATTCTTAATGTTTCCCAGGAAAAGTCAGTACGTCGGTTAGAGGCAAAGTAGAGTGCTGCTATATCAGTTTGTGTTACAAGTCATGCTCTTGTCGAATTCATTGCCTTTAGCAATGAATTCCAAACATTATTTTGAATAGTTTACCCAAAGCTGTCTGCTTCCATCACATTCACATCTGAAGTGCCCTTATCCTTTATGAGCAGTCCATCATTAAATTCAGCAGTCCTCTCCATACCCCTTTCTCCACTTCCCCTCCCTTCTCCCCTGGCATATTTCAGGGGTCTTCAGCAGAAGTAAAGCAGCCATCATTTTCCATGGACATCATAAGGAAAATGCAGGGAAAATAATTTTCTGGGATGATATTTGCCTTAAGTAGGATCAGTATTGTTGAATTACTCTTCCAGCTGTGCAGGCACTGGATGTTTTTTAGTGCTAGCTGGTGTGTTTTTGTAGGCTTATGTTTACTGAAAAGTGAGGTCTACAGTGGTCTCTTGGCGGTAGAGCTGGTAAGCAACAATTTTTAGAACATTTACCCCCTGGCTAAATAAAATCTGCGGTGTTCTGGGGAGTAATTTATAATTGACCTAGAACAGGTGGACAGAGTAAGAAGGACTTGTATGAAATTTTTTCAAGATCCTCTTACCACAAACCGCAGACTTGGCAGAGTTGATTGGGGTCACTGTATCCCATTTTAAGCTACTTTTATGATGCTTTTGTAGATTGTATTGGGTTGTCTCTTAAGAGTCACCTGCAAGAAGTAAGTCTGCTCTGCTTCCACACTGTTTCTAACCTTCAGAGATGTTGTTATCTCTGGACCTCCAGAGATGATAGAATCATAGAATCCTTAGAGTTGGAAGAGACCTTTAAAGGTCATCTAGTCCAACTCCCCTGCAATGAACAGGGATAGCCACAGCTAGATCAGGTTGCCCAGGGCCTGATCCAGCCTCACCTTAAAAGTCTCCAGGGACGTGGCATCTCTCTGGGCAAACTGTTTCAATGCCTCACCACCCTCTGTAAAAGACGTTTTCCTTATATTTAACCTAAATTTACCCTCTTTAAACTTGAAGCCATTTCCCCTTGTTTTGTTACAACTGACCCTGCTGAAGAGTCTGTCCCACTCTTTCCTGTAGCTCCCCTTTAGATACTGAAAGGCTGCTGTCAGGTCACCTCGCAGCCTTCTCTTCTGCAGGTCCAAAGTCCTGATGCTTTCTTTTTCCCCTCTTCCTCCTCCAGAATAACGCTTGCATTTCTTTGGGTTGGGGCTGGAGGTTCTTGGTTTTGGTTGAGCCTAAACCCTTTTGGTTTCCCTGTGAGGTCTTTGCATGTCCGCTGTATATTCACACTATCTTGAGTTACTTTATGGCTTGTTGGGTATCTTTTTTGGTCTCTGTGCCTCGTTTCTCTGCTTCTTCTCAGCCTTTTTCTCCCCTCGGTGCAGGTGAGTAGTTGGGGGATGCCCTTTAGACAAGATGTGCTTTTTCTCGTTAAAACATTAGTAACGTATGATAACACTTCTTCTGTAGGAAGACTCAAGAGCAATCAATGGGATCAACCTCAGTGCTTTAGTGTGACAATAACTCTAGCTGTAAGTAGTTTTGTCTCCAGGGCACATTTTCATTTTTTCAGCAGAGTCCACCATGTTTTCCCTGTGCAATACCTGTCCTTTCTCCTCTCTAAATTAGTTGCTCTGCCAAGTTGTTTTCTATTTATTCTGATCTAGCAGACAAGTAGTTGATCTTCCTTGACATAGACCGTTGCTCATTAGTCTTATCTATGTAGTATTTTCTCTCCCTTTAACCTCCTATTTTCCTGATTGTCCTCTTGTGCCTTTCCACAACTCAGTTGGTTTGGGCCATTCATAGTGCTCTTGGAGGTGGAAACGGAAATTACCAGTAACAATCAGCAACTTTGATCAAACCTGTCCTTTTGCGGAATTAGGTTATCTTGTCCTGTTACTTCCAAATTTCACGCTGAAATCACTCTTTTATTATAAGTCTCTTGACACAGAGAGAGCTCTATGGGTGTCCTTGTCTCAGGAAAGATCTCTAAGATCTGGCATCTTTGGTGCTGTGTATAGTGCCTATATATAGTGAGGCAAAGTGTGAAAAGTGTCTATTCTCTCTGCTTTTCCAGTATGAACTTTTGAATTCATGAGACAGCTGATCATCCACTTCTGAGTTATTAAAGCTATTGTCAGTGTTTATGTCACTCTCCTTGCCTTTGCCTCTGGACTGAAAACCCCAAATTGTGATATTTTTCTTTATAGGGATTTTTTTCCCCTCCTTCCTATCAAACTGTTTGCAGTTTAGATGTGATCTAGAGGAAATAAAAGAAAAAAAAAATGTGGTGATTGAAAAATTCAGCTAGAATAAAAGCTGGAAAAAGTGTCACATTCTTCCTACTTCATTCCTCCAAAATTTGGAGTTAGAACTGAAATACTCCCTTCACAGAAGCATTGCAGTCTCCCTTCAAATTACCTAGGCATAGGCATCACTTTTCTGTGTTATTTCGGATTCTGGGTGCCTTATAATTTCACTTTCTAGATTGCTGGGCAGAAAGACTTGTTGTCATGGAGTCCTCTGAAAAAGGACTGTAGTAAAATGTAGTCCATAGGTTTGAGGCTGAAAAACACTGAGCTAAAGTACTTCGAAATGAAGTGGAAAACATCTAGTGTTCTCAGTAAATTTTGATAGAGGCCCCTGTTGCCTGTAAGTGATTATATGGCACTGTTTGCAGTGAGGTTGGGAAGCTGTACTCCAAACGCATTCCTGAGAAGCAATCTGCTTTATTTTCTGGCCAAAAGATATCAATGTCTATTCCATTTTTGGTCCATTTCTGCTGCTCTTTGAAGCAGTGATGATGTGTTAATTCTCAGAACATGCACTTGTTGAGGATTGCAAAGGTGTGACATCTTCTGATGCATCAAAATGTCCCTGTTAAGCACTGAAACGTGCTTTGTTTGAATGTGAATATTAAAATCAGACACTTCTGCCTTCTTCCCAAAGATCAAAATGCTTCAGAGAATTACAGAGTTGTAAATGATTACAGCTCTGTTCTTTAAATTGAACGATAAATAGCTAAATGTAAGGAAGTTTGCCTTTCCCTTCTGCAGAGCTGTAGTTACCTTTGGTGTGGGTTGTAACAGCAGGGTAAATTGCTAAGTTCAGTAATTATATCTAGCCCCTGTGGATGAGTGAAAGTAAGAAAAGTAGAATATGTATCTTAAAAGATATATATTACCCCTAGTCCTGTCCTGTTTTTTTGTGGAGTTACTGTCTTGAACATTAGTTGTTGTTCATAGTGGCATTCCTCAGCAACAAGTCCAGTATGGGTATTCAGTGAATGTAATAATATACGTGTGAAGGTCAGCACTGCTGCACTGGGAGGAATACAGATCGTGCTGTTTAAAAGGGCTGCAAGATAGCTTGCAGATTACAAGTCAAATTTATTAATTTATTTCTTTGAAAACAATTGCCATCCTTGCAGGCAAGAGAAGGTGCCTGCAGAGAACTCTTGTTCGTGGCAAAGTTGCTGCTTTTAAGACTCAGCACTTGTTTTAGATAACATAATTCACTGCTAGAAAGCTATTGCTCTTAGGTAGTTCAAAAGTTGATATTTTCCCTCTTTTTTCCTTTTTTTTCTTTCTTTCTTTCTTTTTTTTTTTTTTTTTGAAGTCAATTAGCAGAATAAAAATGTCACTGCTACTTATAGGCTGTAGAAACTCGATGTTAGTTTTTGTCAGGATGTTCTAAGAGAACACTGCTAAGCACGGAGCTGCCAAAGGAGGCGGATGGATGCTGAGCTGCCTCTTGGAAAAAAAACGAATTCAGACTTTGATTAATATTTTTCACAGTATAATGTCATCGTTCCCCAAACTTCAATTCCTCTGTCCTTTGTGTGCTGTAGCTTGTTAGTTGATTTAAATGGCATAAATCCCATCTGTTCCTTGTCTCTGGTATTTTCCCATATTTGCATCCCTGGTCCTAACTGCACAACACTTTGCAGACATGTGTCATGTTAAATCTTGTTTTCTTGCCTTTATAGAGATTGTTCTTGGTTTGTCTTGCTCATTGTTGCCTTAGAAAGCAAACCTGGACAACTGAGCATCTTGCTGGGGGATTTAGAAAATGAAAAGGATGATGTTGGTAATGATCAATTAGGAGTAGCCTATCTGCAGTTGCAAACCTGGTACTGGGAGTAGGTTATTTCTGGAAGAGATGAATGGAGGAGGAATACTTACATAAGGAACATAAAAAAAATAAATCTGTGCATGACTGCTGGATCTGTCCATGGTAGCATGGAACCAAGCTGAAGATTGAAATTGGGCTGTTGAACTTTTGCAGCAGCAAGAGGTGAGCAATATGTTAGCTGGGCACAGCAAGGTTTCTGCTGGTTTCTATGGCCAGATAGTTTCTTTTATTACTGTTGTGGTGTATTTTGTTTGTTTTGAAGGCTTTTGGGAGAACTCTTCCTTGTATCCCAAACATGGGGCAGTACTGCTGTTGTGGGAAGCTGCAGATGTGAGCTGACATCTGCAAATCAGTGCAGCTGTGTGATTGCATGCCTGAATTTCATTTGTACTGAAAATGCGATTGTGGGTCTGTATGTGTTCACATGATTATGGGGAAGATTTGCTACTTCAGAAGGAGATGGCTTGTGCCGAAGAGGTCAAATGGGTAACTGGTAGTCATTTTTTGTCAGTGCTGCACCTTGGAGTTGCAGCTCTCAAATCTTTCACCTCCTACCCCACTATCACATCACTGCAGTGCCTTTTCTTTCTTTTACGTCTGAAAATCGGGTAGGTATTAAAATCTTGAAAATAAGAACAACAGTTTGCTGGGAAATAGCCAACTGTTACCCACAGTAAACCGGATTAAGGTGCATCTGCCTTTTAGTCCTTCTCTGTTCTAGAAAACGATTCATTTTATACTAAAACAGATACTTGAAAAGAGGTGATTGACTCCAACCAGTGCAACAAAGCGAAGAAAACGAAGATATAAACCACTTAAAAATATTCACCCTCTACTCTCCTAACCATAGACCAATATTTAACCATATTTAAATATTCTGTGTTGTGTGGTGTGCAAGAGAGGGTACTCTGTGAAATAGCTTTTCATGTTAGAAGGAGAAAAGGGAATTGTCCGTTTTATCTGTGTGTCCCCCTACTCCCTTGGGTGATGCTCTTTCCCTGGAGACATCCCATGTTCTATAGCACCACAATAGATGGTGACATGTCCACTTGATACCTGCTTTACAGCTTGCCCTGAGCCCACCTTGCAGGACTTACATGCCACTGTAATTTAGACACCAGCACAATGCTGGACAATTATGTACACCCTTAGAATTTTACTGCTCAGGCTAAAATACAGAGATGTAATGAGGGTAGTTGGCTGGGTAGAGTTGATTAATTCATAATTTATGAGTTGTTTGCTTTGTTCCCAAGTGTGAATTAGCGGGATTTTTGTTTAAACTCGATTTGAACTTGGTTATCCTCAATTGCTTGCTCTAAAAATTTCTCTGAGCTCATATCATGATAGATTATTTGCGAGTGGTTCACTGCCAGTAGCAGGTATCTGAAAATGGAAACATTTTGCCTGAAAATGCACACAATGCTGTACACTCATGTAGCCTGGATGGACAGATATGAATTGCAGTTCCAGATTGCTGTTGACCTTGTGTTAGGATGTGCCCTGCTGTTTACTGAACCTGGGTGCTGTTATGAATGTCCTGCTAGTAAATGAGTTTGGTAAAGTATTGTGGAATGCAGGGCAATGTGAACGCTTCCTAGGAAAGGCAACCTTGTTGGTACCTGCGTTGATTGCTCAGTAGCGTTGTCCTTGCATTGCTCAGGTTGTTAGCTTGTTGGTGCACGTATTTTTATCTTGCTCCAAGTCCGTTGAAGACTGCTGGAGAGCCCTTTCAGCCATAACCTTTAAAAGTGCCTTTTAAAGTGTGGTGGTAGGCAGGAAAGTGTCTCTCTGGATGTGATACTGCAGCACGTAGTTGAGGATTTTGGCCTTCTCTGTTCTCCATGTGTGTCCTCTGTGTGCAACGATAATCTGAATTGAATTTCTCTTTCCCATCCACCTCTCTAAAAATGTCAGTGCTCTGTGACCTGGCATTATGGCACTTCCTCCGATGGAGTTCAAGGCAGTGAGGCTCCCATCTGCGTTGTGGCACTTCTTTTTACTCTGCAAACATGAGCATGTACCTCTTTTCCTGCAGAAAGTCAATGGCACTGACTCAGAGAAAGGTACATAGTGCTTTACGCAATCTGGCTTTTTCAGTAGGAGTCTGTGCTGGTGGCCACAGATGTAGCACCAGCGTCCCTCCAGTTTCATATCTTGCAAAATTCACCCTTATAGGAAAAAAAAAAACACCTCACCATGTTCATCCATTCTTCTACAGGACAGGCGACTATTGCTCCTGATGCCCCATCCCTGGAAACATTGAGGGTCAGGCTCTGAGCACCCTCATCTAGCTGTAGGTGTCCCTCTTTATTGCAGGGGAGTTGAACCAGATGACCTTTAAAGGTTCCTTCCAACTCAAACGATTCTGTGTTTTTCACTGTTTAATATATGCAACTTCTGCAGCAGAGGGAACTGAGAATAAAAAAGGCTCAAAAAAAAAAAAAAAAAAAAAGTGAGGCAGGAGGGAAATCCCATTGCTCTTTGCATCATTCTCACCCAGATTTCAGGAGAGGATGGAAAATCTGCTTGTAACCAACATGCCTTTAGGTGTGAAACAGGAATTTGTAAATACAGCCAGTGGATGGTGTGGGAAGAACTGGAAGCTTGAGCATCCCATTAACCTGCAGGTGTTCAAGACGTGAAGCAAAGCATGATGTTCAACACAAAATTACCCAGATACAGGGGTGTTTTTGCACACATTTTATTCATCCACTGGATTAAGTTGATTTTAATGCATGTGCATGTTGGTCTCTGCCTGCAGCATGCTCTCTGTGCAGCTTTGCATGAGGTGATGCACACAGAACTTGGAGGTACAGCTGCTGGACTAATTGCTGCCAAAATAAATCACAGGTGGTTGCTCAGTGCAGCCCAACGGATTGGCAACGAGACCTGGGAAGTGCAGTGTAGCCTTTCTTTAATTTTAGTGGCTAAGTTGTTATTTTTTCCTTAGTTGTGGGGTTTTTTACTTTTTCCTTTCTTTCCCTCTCTCTTTCCCTTTCTTATAGAGCAAAATAAGGCCAAGGAAGTGCAGCTCCTCTGAACTTGAACAAATCCCATAAAGTTCACCATGAGCAAGAAACATTGGCATTTCCCAGCACCTGCTACAGTTTGAGGATGTGACTTGCTTTGTTGCTTCTGTCTCATCAGCAGCTTTTAAGTTAATGTGAAAAAGTTCCTAGATGAAACTTCTGTTTTCCCCCTTCCCCCCTCCCATCTGTCAACATAAAACTGGTGAAAGCCCCTCAGGCCATGAAAAATGCCCTAAAGATGACTGTGGCAGCCAGGCCAAGGTGGGATTGGCTCTTTAATTACATCTTTTCCATTTCTCCAATTCTCTGCCTGCTGGTCCAGCACCTTTAAGAATTTGCTGCTGCAGTGTGTGGATTTTAACTCAGAACAATCTTTAATAATCCTTGTCATTTTATATTTATATGGCACTTTCTGTCTGGCAGCATTCCGTAATTTGCCCATCACATACAGAAACAGCAGTTTTGCCAAGAGAAGAAACAAAATACCAAAAGCTGGATTTTCTATTTAATTGAGGTTTCTAACCTTAATTACAGCAGGCTGTTGGTCCAGCAAACTTTTTGCTTCAGGAGGAAATCCATCGACAGCATTTTCACCTTACTGAAAGACATCAAAAAGAGGCCTCAGATATTTCTTTTTTTCCTTGTTTGCTAATGCAAAGCAATAGCAATTCAGAGGATGAATAATGTAAGAGGGATGCAGTAGTTTATGGGAGAAGCGAGCCAGTTCTGCTTGCTGAAGCAGTCGGAATGTTCATCAAGAAACACCTCTTGGTAGGAAGGAGCTAAGAAAAATGCTTTTGGATGTTGTTTTTAATAAAAGACCTGACATTTTGGAGCTCCTGGATGGTAACATGGGAGTCAGTGATATGAAGGGGGACTGCAAAATGGAGCTACTTACTAACAATTATGGTATTCAAATCTTACACTGTGAAGTTTTGAGGAGGTTCTTATGAAATTGAACAGGGGAGATTTTGGCTTTGATGATTATATCCCCATTTCTGCATATTCCCACCCTAGTGCTTTGTTTCTGAGCATCTGTAGAACAACATGTAGAAATGCTGAAAATCTTGAAGAACAGTAATTTGTTGATAATCTTATAAATCAGGAATTTGTTGAGTATGCTAAAAACTGGGATTTTTAAAGAGATAGATTGGAGAAAGGAGTGGTGTGGTAGTAATGCTGGCACAGGAGCAGGATGCCCAGGGAAGATGTGGATGCTCCATCCCTGGAGGTGCTCAAGGCCGGATTGGATGGGGCCCTGGGCAGTCTGATATGGTGGGTGGCAACCCTGCCCATGGCAGAATTGGAGCTATGATATTTAAGGTCCTTTCCAATCTGAGCCATTCTACAATACTATGATTCACGTGGAAGGGTATAGAATCATAGGATGGCCTGGATTGAAAAGGACCACAGTGATCATCTAGTTTCAACCCCCTGCTAAGTGCAGGGTTGCCAACCAACAGACCAGGCTGCTCAGAGCTACATCCAGCCTGGCCTTGAATGCCTTCAGAGATGGGGCATCCACAGCTTTCTTTGGCAACCTGTTCCAGTGTGTCACCACCCACTGTGTGAAAAAATTCTTCCTAATATCCAACCTAAACCTCCCCTGTCCCAGTTTAAAACCATTCCCCCTTGTCCTATCAGTACCCACCCTCATAAACAGCCGTTCCTCCTCCTGTTTATACGCTCCCTTCAAGTATTGGAAGGCCACAATGAGGTCTCTGTGGAGCCTTCTCTTCTCCAAGCTAAACAATCCTAGTTCCCTCAGCCTTTCCTCATAGGAGAGGTGCTCCAGCCATCTGATCATTTTCGCAGCAGTCTGATTTTTTTTTTTTTTTGGAATGTTAAAGGATGGCAAAGCTTCTCATTTTTAGGCATTTGCATAGAAATGCCTAGGGTTTTGAACTTCCACAAAAAAAAAACAAACTAGTTTTGGATGAAATGCCCTTGCACATTCAATACTCCTTAGTGGTAGTTTTGTAATGTGATTTTCTATTAAATCTCCTTTTCCGTCCTTTGCTGCATTACCTGCTCGCAGCTCCTGGATAGGTAGTGTTGGAGACATATATGGTGTAGAATCATAGAGACATGGAATAGTTTGGGTTGGAAGGGATCCTTAAAGGTCACCTAGTCCAACTCCCCTGCAGTGAACAGGGACTCCTACAGCTACATCAGGTGCTCAGAACCTTGTCCAGCCTGACCTTGAATGTCTTCAGGCATGGGGTATCCACCACATGGATACAGAAACTGGGCAACCTGTTTCTGTATCAGTGGGGAGAAGCGTGAGGAATCAATAAATGTCCTCAGGGAAATTTCATCTTGGTTTTCTTTCCTCTTTGCCAATCTCTCCTTCTCCCCCTTTCCTCCCTATGTCCCTACTGTGTATATCCTTCCCTCCCTGGAAAGCATAACGTAGGTGGACAAAGGATGTGCGTGTATAGGGGTAGTCTAATGGCTACAGACTGCTTCTGGCCCCAGATCAGCACTGTCAAATTCTCTGGCATATTGGCACAGCAGGGAGCTGTCAGTCATTCTTGGTCAAACACTTCTGAATGCTGCTGTTTTGTACACAATCAGCAGTTCATCCAAACTGCATATATTCACCCTAAACATTCTGCAAGCATAATCATAGTAGAGATACCTGAAGGGACTTGCAAACGTGCTTAGAATCAGGAATGTAAGGAAGAAAAGAGGTTTACCATGAAAGTACTCTTCTAAAGAATGCATCGAATTGTGAAACCTGGTCTCTAGAGTGGCAGTGTATCCACCTAGAAAAAAAACTGAAAAAGTGCAAGCTCCAATATTGCACTGGATTCCACTGGTAGATTGTAGGATGAGAAGTAACGGGCCTTAAGTGCCAGGGGAAGTTAAGGTTGGATATTAAGAAAAATTTCTTCTCGGAAAGAGTGGCAATGCATTGGAACAGGCTGCCCAGGAAGATGGTGAGTTACCATCCCTGGATGTATTCAGGAAATGCATAGATGCTGCATTGAGGAACATGGCTTGTGGGCATGGTGGTGATGAGATGACTTGGACCAGGTGGTCTTAGGTCTTAGTGATCGTTTCCAACCCTAATGATCCTATGATTATGGACTGTGCTAGGCACATTGCTATAAAAACAATCTAAATTCTTTTTACTTGTGTCAGCACAGTTCCTTTTGACTTCAGTGGAGTTGGATGAGTATGTAAAGCCAAGCTTCAGCCAATCTTTGCCTTTTTAATGAAATTAAAAGTCTGTATATCATCCCAGAAACTTAAACATTCATTCTGTCTCCAGAATTCTCTTTATGGCTCCAGTTTCATTATTCTCTAAGAAGTTTCCTGTTTACAAAATTTCTGTCTATTTATCATGCTTTTGAAAGTAATTATGTGTAACAAACACTTTTCTTAATACAACATATATTCTACCACTTTGCTGTGTCATGTGAGCAGTATCCATAGGGCTACAGGTTCTTTGCAATCCAGAAGAGTGACAGCAACCACATGTACTGCCATTTACTTATTAAAGTAAAACAGACCAGTAGGGCTCGATCATCCTTGTGGGTCCCTTCCAGCTAGGAATGTTCTGCGTTCCGTGATTCTCAAGATGCATCTTGCAGGGATGCCTCATTGCTCCTCATGTTGTTTGCTGTTTGCTTTGCTTGGCTGGAAAGCACAATCTTTAATAGGTGGCTCGTGTTTGGATGCCCTTCTCTCTAGTTGTCTCATTTGTGATAAAAATGAATTACTGCTTAAAATCTAAAGATCTGTCTGTCGTGCAGTACTGATGCTAAATGTGATGAGGAATTAGGAAGTCTGCTTTTCAGGCAGAATTTCCTAGAATGGGAGTTCCAGGGCAAATCACCTGTTTGGGATGGTAAAACCACTGGCACTAACCTAGCTGTGAAGAGTGAGCTGATGAAATGTAAGCAGGAGGAACTGTGTGCCAGAGAAGGCAGAACTTGAGGAATTTGAGTTGCAAATTGCAAAATATTGAATGCTGTGGGTCAATTTTATTAACTAGCCTCTTCCCTTAGCTCTCTTTCCCATCTGAAGGTTGCTAGGGATGCAAAAATTAAAGCAGGTTTGTAAGTTGAAAAAATTGTACAAGTAATAAAAAAATTCCTTATCGTAGTCAGTCACCAATTCTCACTGGTGGCTGTGGACCACAGTCTACCATGTTTAGTAGGGAAGATGTGTGGCAACCCGTGTAAGGTAATTGTGGGGCTCCTTATGCTGGATATATAACATAAAATCACCCAGAAAAGTGAGTTCAGGGAAAGAAGGCAATGGTGGCATGTTAGAATGGAGGGACAGTAAATGCATCAGTTTTTCATACTCTTAGGTTGAGACCGGACCTATGATTTGGAAGATAACCTTCACAGAATCACAGAAGGGACCTCTGGAGTCATCTAGTCTTGTGTTCATGCGAATGAGCTAATGATGATAAATAGAAATTAGACAGCCTCTTAATGGTATAGAAGAGAAAAGCCTGAGATGTCTATTTTGAAATTAAGTTGATGAAATTCTTGTGTGAAACTACATGGACTAATTTCATGGGTCAAGAGGAAGTTGTGCTGCATATAGCTAGAATGAAACTTAAATAACTTGTTAAATAGCTGTAACTGAAAAATCAGTAATTGTGGTTTTCTTTAATAGCTTCTCAACTACAGGCAATTGTATTAAGGCCCATATCATAACCTATATGTAAACACAACGTATAGACGACTAAAATTTGCTTTTTCTGATATCACAGCCTTTACATAGCTTTTTGTGCGTGTGCATTTCTCTGTAGCTCCATTTTGCTATTTTTTAAAAAGTAATTTTAAAAAGCAGTTTCTGTGTGAAAGGGCTCAATTCAGATGGTGAAGGCACATTTTATGGGATGATTGTGATGTTGAACGTCAAGATGAGACCCAGCCGCCAGCTGGTGGAAGACGATGGGAGATGAAATGGAACCCAACCGTCTGATGGTGGAAGACGATGGGAGATGAAATGGGACCCAACCGTCTGATGGTGGAAGACGATGGGAGGTGAAATGGGACCCGACCATCTGATGGTGGAAGACGATAGGAGTTGAAATGGGATGCGACCGTCTGATGGTGGAAGACAATAGGAGATGAAATGGGACCCAACTGTCTGATGGTGGGAGCTGAGATGGGACCCTGCCATCTGATGGTGCAGGATGATGGGAAAAGGGTGAAAGGGAGATGTTTCTTCCCAAACATGGGGAAAGGGCCAGCAAAGGCATCTAGTTTGACAGGAACAAAGCTGGAGATGCGTTTGACAAGGAGAGAACCCTGGTAATGGAATACATTGAGGTGTGCACAGTTGGATTCAGGTGGTAATAGTTTCTGCATGGATCACATTTTGTCACTTGGCTGCATTTTGAGGAATTTTGAGGACAGTGGTCCTCTGATCCTTTATGGGCAGATATACAGATACACAGGAAAAGTGGCAGGCCTCTACGTTTTTTTCCCTTTTACCTCCACTGTAAATTCAAACCCTGTGTTACAACATCTCTGATTCCTTTCTAAGTCCCAGAGCTGCTGTAATGAAGAAAACTAGCAGTTGTTTCAAGCTATGACCTAAAATAGGATCTGTCACTACAAATTTTCTATGTTTCTGTCTGTGTAATTCCTGTAATCTAAGGCATCTATTTTTATTTATTTATTTATTTATTAGTGTTATATTTGCTCCAACTGGATAATGTTGATGGGCTTACATATTATTACATAAGAGATTTTTGGTTATAATTGTGTTTTCCTGGAAGAAACAGTAGCTAGGATATTTAGGAAACCCCACTTGGAAAGCTTAGAGGCAAATGAGAACTAACTTTCTTTTCTTTCTTTTCTTTCTTTTCCTTCTTTTCCTTCTTTTCCTTCTTTTCCTTCTTTTCCTTCTTTTCCTTCTTTTCCTTCTTTTCCTTCTTTGACTTGTGGTGTAAACCATCATTTTGTGCTGAATGTCGTGTTTTTTTCATTCAAGTTGGCTTTGGTGCCGTGAGGTCCAAAGAGCAATTTTGTGGTTGGAAGTGAAGTAGGAAGGCTGTGCTGCAGGGTGATGTGTGTGCTGTGTGGTTTGGGTTTTGGGTAGGATCAGGAGGCAGGTGGTGGTTTCTTTCACTTAAGTAACCTAGTCTAAATTAACCTCTTAACCCTTTCGGTTATGTGGAGACTTTGCAGAGCTTTTCAGCATTTTCGTATTCCCAACTGTGATTCCTAGTTCACGCTGGTGAGAAAAATGAAATTGTTTGATATGGAACAGCTCTATCCCACCTGTACCCAGGAGAAACAGTGATATAGCAAAATAGATTTGCTGGTAGTTGCCTCCAAAATAATTTGTTTCAAAAAAGGTTATTTTTGTCAGGTTTTCCATGCTGGAACATGTTTGGGGTGCAGAACTCCTGCCCTTGCTGGCTTAGAGGGCTTAACTCTGTGGCTGGGTTTAAAGTGCACCATGAAATGGAGTTTGAAGAAATTGCTTTGGGTAGGGGATGAAGTGGAATCTTTGCTTTCATTTTTACAGGCATTCAAAATATAGATGAAAGTGCAGATAGGGATTTTCAAGATGCTGGAATTCATGGGAGGTGCTTTATCAAAAGAGAAGTGTTAGAGGGTTTTGTACTGGGATTGTTTTCAGGGATTGTTTCATTAACAGTCTGCTGCTTCAGGGATTGTATTATTAACTTCTTAAAAATATATATTTATTTGTTGCTAAAATACTTCTGGTGTGTTTGTGTGGTTTTGGTGCACCAAATAAAAAGTCTGTGCAATTTGAGGCTTGTGTGCTTCATCCCAACAAGATGCCTCAAAGGAGGCTCCCGAATTAAGTGGTTAATTTGATATCTGTAATGAAAGAAAGGCAGAAGGAGCTGAAGCAAAGGCAGAGAAGTGAAATGAGTGGGCAGGACTGAGATGGGGAAAGCTGCTTATCACAGTTGCAGTCAGCCTACTGCTCTGCAAAGGGAACTAAAGAAATGCTGAAGAAACTTGATAGAAACAAAAATTAATTTCTGCCCCAAATCCATTCCTTTCATCCAAAATAACATGAGACTAGTGGAGAATAATCAAGTTGGCTCAGTTCTAATCAGAAACGTCAATGGCAAAAACTTCATTGTACAGAAAATATTGTTGAAGTGGCACCCAGATGCTAGTGAAGATGTTGCTACACACTTCAGAGCCATGGGAAGACTGGGTGACATTGCTTGACGCCTCTCCAGATCTTTTCTTACTCTTTCCCAAAAAATCTACCAAAGCAGTTCTGTTCTTTGCAGGAATTCTACCACTGAGCATAGCTCCAGTGATTTCTGTGGCAGCTGAGAAATGGATTACAAAGCTAGAAGGAATCACTCTCATTATCGAGTCTGACCTTTTACATAGGAAATACCTTAAGTCTTTTTTTTCCTCTTCTATTATTTTTCCTCATAAGTTTCACGTGGGGAGGGAAATCTAAATTTAGATTATCTTTCATTGCATTGTATATGTTTTTATTTTCTTATTTTTAAATCTTAAACTGTTGACAAATCTCCAGAGCAGATTTTTTTCCTATGGTAATGATCCCCGCTGATGGAAAATATCTCTTGACTTGTGGTGCATCAACATATTTCAAATTTGCCTGTGGTAATTTGGCTTGTTTGGACAATTAAAAAGCCAATTAATGATTACTCTCATGCTAGATACATCCACTTCTAGATTGAGTTGCACCAAAATCTACCTTTTGTTAACCATAATGTATCACAGTTCTGGAAGATAGGAGGATATCTTTATTTCCAATACGTGGGTAGTTCTCTTGATTCTCTTTTGATGCTTGATCCATGTTTCATAGGACCTGGCACTTGAATTGCATCTAGTGTGATGGTGGGAAGTGTACAAGTGACTTCCCCATACTGGTGTTCACACTTACTTAAACAACTCCACCGATCCCATATGTGACCTTAAGTTGTTTCTACAAAGTCATTGATAGGGCTAGCCAAGTGTGTGCCCTGTTGGGCTGTTCTGCAATTATGTTCCATCTCTGGTAATTGCATGCATGTAATTAAAGACTGTGATTGATACAGTTTTTAGTCTTGAACCTGTTGATTTTTGTCTTTAATCACTTGAGATGTTGGTGTGGACTTCTCCGTGTGCATCACAGCAGTGTTATCACCCTTAGCAGTGCAATCTGTAATCTCCTGGGCAAAAAATCATCACAGTTTGATAAGCCATGGTTTCCCCAAATCCATACTGATTTGGATATTTAATAGCTGTTTCTTATGGCTGAGTGTTAGGTTACTTGTGGTTGGAGAACCAATGCACTGAGCTATTGTTCGTTGGACAGGAAAGCAGAGGGGTTAAAGTGGACACTGCTTCAGGAAAGCATAATATTCTCCTTTAATAACAGAGCCTAACATCAGCTGTTACTCCTTGTCTTTCTTTTTTCTTCTTTTTCCTTTCTTTTTCTGGACTTGTTACTAGGCTGGCAGGCCGCTAATGAGCAGTGCATTATCGGTTTTACCCTTTAGCTTTGATTCAGCGTTAGCTTTTCTTCTGGAATTTCCTTGATTTTTCCAAATGGTGTCACGAATCAACACTAATGAGCCATAACGCTGCTTAGCCGGCTTTTTCAACTGCATAGGTGTGGATGTTACTGATGCATGCTGGATTTAATCACATCTAAGATGCTATTTTTGAACTTTTTTGAGTAACTGATGAGGTGAACAACAGTTTCTATCAGCTATCAGTGAAACTGCGTATGTGTTTTACAAATGTTTTCCTAATGTAAAAAAAATTGTGAACATAACAGTTTTCCCCCTTCCCCCCTATCAATTATATGTGAGCATTTTAGTTATTTTGTAAGGTCTGCTTTTGCCATGTAAGAAGATGAATTGCCTTCTTCCTCAGCTGAAAACTGTGGACATCCGTGAAGGGATACCTGAAAAATTCCTACATTGTTGATATTTTCTTAGAGTCATAGAATAGAATCAGAAACATTTGAAAAAGCTACTATAGTCATCAGGTCCAATTGTCAACCCATCCTCACCATGACCACTGAACCATTTCCCTAAGCACCACATCTACCCTTTTCTTGAAAACCTTGAAATTGATGACTTCACCACCTTTATTCATATTTAACTGGTTCTTCTCTCCTCCTTCCTTTTTTACTGACATGCCAGTGTGAAGCTGGCCTTTTAGAACAAGGAAGAGTTTATAATCCTATTCTAGATCTGTGATTTAAAGAAACAAACAACATTTTAATAAAAGTGAATAGGACATGGTTACTCAAGCAGCCACTAATTTCTAGTTCTTTGATCAACTCCTCCATATCAGGATGAGTTTTAAAGCAAAACTCCCTTGAGCTGTGCAGTGGTTTCTGAGTTAGGAAACTTTTCATCTGTAATATTAAATAATTCTAAGGATGTTTTAGTCCTGGCAGCAGCAGGAGAATTGAGGCATATGTCAGTCAGACTGAAGAGAACTTTCTTCCTTACTCAAGTCGCCTCCCCTCCCCTCCATTCCTCTCCTAAGTTAGTCTAGACTAAGGTCTAAATTAGTCTAGACTAAGGTCTAAGTTAGTCTAGACTAAGTCTAGACTTAGTCATGTCACGCCTCAAAAGTTATGCAGGTGTTTCAGAATTTTACTTTGTTAAGTGAAAAAGCTTTAAAAATTATTTTGAGACATGGTAGATGCGGTTTCTGCTTTTCCACTGTCTAAAATAGCATAGAGTCATAGAATCATTAGAGCTGGGAAAGATCTCTAAGATCATATAGTCCAACCCTCCACGTACCACCAATGTTGTATACTAAACCATGTCCCTCAGTGCCATATCTACAAGTTTCTTGAGCAGTTCCAGGAATGATGGCTCTACCACCTCCTTGGGCAGCCTATTCTAGTGTCTCACCACTCTTTCTGAGGAGAAATCCTTCTAGTATCCAACCTGATATATGAGTCTTCATGAGAGCTTGGGCTGGACTATGATGGTGGGGTTTCTGGCAGAATTAAGAAAGGAAGAAGCTCTCTGGAGATCACAGCTTGAAATCAAAGGCTGATTTTACTCTCTTAGGAGAATTTCAGGTTGTGGCTGGTGGGCATTTCCTTTTTTGGGGGGTCTACTGTATCTCTGTGCAGTTCACTTGGGAGCTGTCCTACAGGTGAAGTCTGTAATGCTGCTGAGACATACTGAGATGCAGTTGAGATGTATTAAGACAAGTGAGAAATCCCAGTGTTTTAAAGAAGTGCTGAAAGGTGGGTGATTTTTTGACTTTTTGGGTCACTGTAAAGATTATTTAACATATAAAAAAAACCTGAGTATAATTTTTACGTTAAAATGTATAATATGTAGATTCATCTCTGTGCAAAACTGAAATATTTTTTCAGCGAAGGACGATCTCTTGCTTGTAGCACTGGCAAAAAGCTACAGTGAAATGCCTGAAAGCTAAACAGAAGTTCTCATTTCAGAAAATGCAGCTCTCAGACAGTTTGGGTTTTACAGTCTCAAGTTTACAGATCCTGAGAGTCCTTCAAGTTTAATTTATCTCTGTTGACTTCAGTGGCAGAGAGACGGGGCATACATGAACATTTTGTTTTAACTAATGCCTCTTCTGAGCAGCAGCTGGATGCTTCAGCAGTGATGAGACGGGGTGTGAGGCTCTGTAAAATAGTTAGTAAAGTCACAGAGAAGGAAAAGAAGCACATTCTCTGAGGCTGTGCTGTTTGCAGAGAGTTTGGAAGGCTTTTAAACTCACAAGTGGAAAAGGGAGATTTTTGTTTTGGTGTTTGTGTGAGCTGCATAACAGCAGTTGAGGAGATTTTGGAATGATAAGTTGAGCCAGAAGTTTTCCTTGTATACATCAGGCACTGTTAATCACAGAGTCGTTTGAGTTGGAGGTCATCTTTAAAGGTCATCTGGTCCAACTTCCCTGCAGTGAACAGGAACACCTACAGCTAGATCAGGTTGCTCAGAGCCCCGTCCAACCTGACCTTGAGTGTTTCCAGGAATGGGGTATCCACCATATATATCTCTGGGCAACCTGTTCTAGTGCCTCAGCTCACTTATTGCTTTTCCTTGTTCTTGTACCTTTTTTCTTAATCCTTCTACCGTGTTTGTAGTACCCAGTAAAGGAGGACTTTGCACACCCTTTCAAAATGCTCCAGTGTAGCGCTTATATTTGTTCTTGTTCTTCTTCTATTCTCATTTGAACTTGTATAGAGAAAAAACCCTTGAGGGTTTATTTGTATATATATAAGTTGTGTGTGTGCGTGTAGACAGCTGTGAAGACGGAAAGAGGAAGGAGGTTTGTAAGATAGTGAACTAAATCACTGAAAATGATACCATAGAGGAACATGAGCAGAGGCAGGAAGGGTCAGCCTGCTCTAATGAAATTATGTTGTTTGAAGTTGTTATTTTAGGAGCTATTCCAGCTCACCATGCCCAAGAGCCACTGTCAGACTGTTAAATTGGGAAGTCTGAGTGTTCTGGGTGTGCTGTGAGATGATATCCTCATATAGCAGGGATACATCAGTGCTTAACGTTATCTCTTACCAGGTGTTGTAGTTGTATTTTGTCAGCTAACATGTGCACCAAATGCTGTTCACCATGTTCTGCTTGGTTTTATATGGAGGAGCATCACATGTAGCATGGCTGTGGTGGGACCATGATGATTGTTGCCACATTTTTAATTTGTTGTAACACATGTTGTTTGTGGAAATCATGTCATTATGAACTCCTTAGCTAAATTTACTGTTCTTCCTTTTTTCTTTTATTTTTCTTGATTTTAATAAGTAATGGTTTTGAAGAAATGCTCTTGAATTTGGTTGCCATGGCATGTGGCTGAGGTCTGGGGCAGCTCCTAGGAAGCACAGCCTTTACTTCAAGGATGGATGTTACAGATAAGATCCTGTATCACTGATCACAGTCCCCATCTGTTGGAAGATCCTATGGTAAGCAGGATGCTATCCTAACAAGATGCTGCACGCTATAATAGGACACTGAAAAACTCAGTGCCTTTGTAGCCAACGTGCAGAGACGTCTTTATCACTGTGTACTGCCTTCTTCAAGATAAATGCCATGAAAAGCCTGCAACGTTGGACAAATTTGCTCTGCCATATGCTTGTGGAGGAGTATTTTTCTGAAGCTTTTCTGTATGACTGGTAATCATAGATTGGTTTAGAGAGACATTTCTGAAAGTGTGAAGTGAAAGGAAGGGCAGCGTGTTAATGTGAATTAATTGCAGCGCTCATCAAGTCAACATCCAGTGGAGACCAGTTTGTTATATAGTCTCTTCTTTTGCTTCTAAAAAGCATAATGCTGCAGTGAGTAAAGGGTTCAAGGTCACCTTAAAACTAAAAACTGAAAGACACCCTAACATCCAAAGTGTCATAAATTCTCATCTCACGATAATGTGTGAAATAGAATCATAGAATGGATTGGATGGGCCTCAAAGATCATCCAGTTCCAGCTCCCCTTCCAGTAGGTTGGGATGCAGCCCATGGCTTGGGAAACAGCAGTGATGGTTGGTTGATTGGTTTTCCCATTAATCTGGCTGCAGAAATACTAAGGGAGGAAGTTACTTGCAGTAAAAGGGCAGAGAAGATCCAATAGCTAAAGATCCAGGTTTAATTCTTTCATCGTAGAGGAAAGGATATGTGTTTAAGATCTTTTCTCTGTTTACTGGTATAAACCACGCCCTCCCTCTTGGACAATCTGGATTGCAGCAAACAAGAGATCAGTTTTCAATGGCAGTAAGTTGAGAACTTGGTTTCTTTTTTTTTTTTTTTTTTGGCTAATCTTGAATGAAAAAGTGGATGCTTTATCCTTATGGCACGTGATTAAGTATCTTTTGGTATCTAGAGACAGCGCTGTTGTGGGACTAGGCTGTTAATTTGTTTCATGAACGATGGTGGTATCAGCCTGTGCTTATCCGAGCTAAGTCTGTTTTAATGAACAAACTCTTGAACTTGGAATTTAGGGAATAGCTGGGCTAAATTAAGTGAAAGGACAATATCTCTTTTTACAGAATTGTAGAATCACCATTGATTAATTAGAGTTACTCGCAGTAACTACAGATGAGATGAAAGTCTATGCCTTTTTTTCTCTTTATTTAATAGCAGTATATCTTCTTTGAGATTTTTTTTTTTTTTTTAATTTATAAAAAGGACAGGTGGAGAGCCTTTGGTTTCCACCTCATCAAAAAGAAACGTAAGTTTTGGTGACAGAAGATCTGTAAATATTTTATAGAATTCAGCTGGGAATCCATCTGGACCGTGCTTCTTTTTTTAGCCTTTTATAGTATCCCTTAATTTTATCTGCAGAGAGCAGCTATCTCAACTTTTGGAACTGAGTGTTTGAAAGCTGATTTCGAAATGTTACCTGCAAAATAATGGCCGAGTAGATGGCATGTATTTTCCTTTGAACAATTTGAAGTGGGACGACCCATCTCTGCTGGAGCTTTGTTTTGCAATGAACCAGTATTTATTCCGAAGCATCTGCAATATGTACAGTGCCTGGTAAAATCTAATTGATACAGTTGTTTATGATATTTAGATGACATAGCAAGAATATCTAATTTTCACATGCATGTAATCATTAGGGGCTAGATTGTCATACGTTACATAGATAACAAATTTAATCCTTGGATTAAGGCAGGGCAAGGTGGGAGACACCGTTCAATTTGAATACATATTCCTGTTCTCATCCTGCAATGGGCCCATTAGACACAACTCTGTGCACCCTCCCTCTGCTCCTGTGAACGTAATTGCCTAAATTGTTTGGTATTAGTTTTGACCTCAAACTCTTTCAGTTATGCTCCAGCTGCGGTGTTTTCATTTCCTTCTTTATGATACAGTGAGATTAGGTTTTGATTTGAAAGGTACAGCAGGCTGCTTTTTTCTATTTTCTTTACAATTAAAGCCTGAGTTTTCATAGTTTTTTTGCTGACTTGTTAAGGGGATTTTTTTCCCCTCTCCCCCCAAGTTAGATGTGATTTAATCAGGTTATTTACTGAGGGGAATATAAATTCTGGAGAAGAAGAACTGTGAATTTTGAGAGTGATTCTGGAAAATAAGAAATAAGCCCTTGGACTTTGTGTGCTGCATCTTGGGAACAGCTTGGTGTGCTTCAGGATGCTCCAGCCACCATGGTCCTTCCCCCTGGCTTCTCCTTACAGCTCTCCAACATGGACTTTTTTTCCCCTCCCATTGTGACTTTATTCTCCTCTGTTCACCATTTCTTTCTCAGTCATTTCTTTTCCTGCACGAGCTCTTCCATGTTTTTCTCTTTATCCTTGAGTTTTGAGTTTCATTTTCCAGTCAAAGTGCTTATTTGGTGCTGGCACCTTGCGGCTGTAATTTCTGTGGATTATTTTGTATCTGTGTAGGTTTGGATGTCTTCCCAAAGCTTTGAATGTGAACGGTGCAGTAGAACATTTGAATTACAAGTTTCTTTGGTCCGTGTCCTAACTCCATTACAGAACCTCCTTCATTTTATGTTGTATTTATTCTTTTCAGAAGGATGTTTTCTTCAAGCTGAAGAAGTTTGTAGAACAAACGACATAGGTAAAAACTGACTGCATGCATACAAAGAGTGAGTGGAACCAGTTCCCCTCAAATGCTAATGTTAGCCTTTATGTAGAATCAAGCCACTCAAATAACAATAATTAAAACAAACAAACAAACAAAAAGCAATAAAAAATGGGGCCAGTGAGATTAGATGAGCTTAGATAAAGAATAAAAGCATCGTGCGTGGGTGTATGTATTTCTGCACATGCGTGCACACCCACACAGAATCACAGTTCTGTGGAACGATGTTTTTAAGGGAATGCCTGTGTGATGAAAGTGCTATTGGCACTACTGCCGTGGGCTGGAAGCAAATACAGCACAGCAGGATCTGTCTATCACCTCACCTTATTTGGTGCCTAAATAGTTCTATACTCTTGCAGCTACCTCAATTCACACTCTTCCTTCGCAGGTATGCAGTCATATGATTTAATTAAACTTTTTTTTCTTTTTTTTTAACAGTTGCACAAATGCATCTTTTGTATTACAGAACTGCCTGCTTTTCATCAGATGTGAGCTTAGCATCTGCAGTTTCCTCAGGCCCAGTCTTTAGTGTCTAAAGACTGTATTTACCTTCCTAAGTCTTAGAATTACAGAATGGATTGGGTTGGAAGGGACCTTGAAGGTCATCTAGTTCCAAAACCCAGTGCATGGATGGATTTAGGTTCAAGGCTGTCTGAACACAGAAGGATGCTCAGCCACCAATCCTTGGCTGCTCTTTCTCTCTTTTGCTCCAGAGTGTTTCTCTTTCCCTTTGGACGAAGGAGAACTTGTGATTCTTAATAATAGGGTTATCTTGAAGTGAATGTCTTGCGATTGGCCCTAATCTTGATCAATTTAAAAGTAGTTTTTTGAGGTTTTGGTTCTTTTTTTGGTCTATTATATATGTTCCCATCCTAGGAGCTGCCACCTTTCTTCATGCTTTTTTTTACTGAAGAGAAAGGAAGTCCTGCATATTTTGACTTACTATCCAGGCTCTAATGACTATATTGATGTCTTCGCCAGCAACCATGGAAGCTCAGACACTCACTGAGATTTAGGCGCCTTCATTTATCATAGACTTATAGAATCATTTGAGTTGGAAAGAACCTCTTAAAGGTCATGTAGTCCAACTCCCCTGCAATGAACGAGAGATGTACAGGTAGATCAGGTTGTTCAGAGCCATATCCAGCCTGCCTGTGAATGTCTCCACAAAAGGAGTGTCCACCACATCTCTGGCAACCTCTCTTTCAGATCTACTAGCCCCATATGCATCACAGAGGGCATCTCAAGTGATACTTGGCACCTCTGTTTAGGCAAATGCACCCTATCTTATGTGTTTTCATTAGGCTCTTACAAGCAGCAAATTGTATAAAACATCACTCTGCTTTTCTGGTGAAAACTTGCAGTCTGTATTTTTAAAGGCAACTTTGAGCTTACGTTCACTCCTTGATAGTCAGCTGTTTTGCTTTGGCTTGCTCAGGGCTTGGCGATCTTCTTGCATGAGTCACGCGCTAAATCAAAGCTGCTTTTCTCCTTGGTATTTGCACTTGGTTCCTTTGGTGCCATCGTGTGCTTATCAGCAGGAAGAAATAGTCCCAGAGTCTGTGGTGAGTGATACAAAAGCTGGGAAATAATCTGAAATAAGACTTCTATGGTTCAGAACTGACTGGTGGATGTGCCAAAGTGAGTGGGCCTCCCTGATACAGTTTTCTCAGAGTTTTAATGGATGTACCCCAAATATGTTCGTTCTTTGAGTGAAAGAAAATTGAAGGTGTACTCTGTTGTTGACCGTGCTTGTAAGACTTTAAGTGTTGGGAAATCTTATTTTCTTGTGTTTTGCATAAAGGGACATTTAGTTGAAATAACCAAGAAATGAATGAGACTGCAGGGTTTCTAATCCCAGCTCAGCAGAGCCTGGAAAACCACTTCTCTTTCCCAGCAAAATGGAGTGAATTTTCTTTCCCTTTCAATCATGTTCTCCATCAGGGAGGAGTCTTGGAGAAGATGGGTGAGTTGGATAGTTGGACACTTCTGGATCATTGGAGCACATGTATTTTTGCTAGTTGGCTTCATTAATCTGTGGCCATTATTTGAAAGTCTTCTGTGCAGATACCTACGTAGTGTAACTGTAGAGGCACAGTGAGCAGACCAAGAAATACCAGAAGGGTTCTTACCAACAGAGAAGAGTGGTATGCACAGGTTTGCCATCCTCCTTGCTTCTTTGCGACCAAGATCGTTTGTATAAAAAGCAAAAGAATGTATTTATATGCAGTATTCATAAGGTGTTTTACATGGATGCATGAGTAAATATGGCTACTGTGGTTGAACTCATTAGTCCTTATAGTTTTGGAGATTTGGAGGAATGCTTACGTACTAGTTGACTCCATGTCCGTGTTACTTTGTTCATTGCCTGCGATTGTTGGGCTATTTTTATATATCTCTCTTTCTCCACTATGTTGTGCAGGTCTATGGCTCTCTTTCTAACGTCTCCTTATCAAAGGCAGCCTTTGTTCCAGGGTGTTTCAGGAATGTCCCCACGTCATACTCTTCAGCTTATACCAAGGCTCAGCACCTGCTAGTGGTTCACCTGAGTTGCCCACATTTCCTAAATTTTAGTTTATATTCATTTAATTTTTCATTTTTGTCTTCTTCAGTGCTGGCTTCTTACTAGTGGTTTCCTTGCACATCTCACTTAAACAAGTGAATCACCAGTGAAGAAAATCCTTTGTGTCCATTGATACTAGGCTTCTGAGACTGTGGCCCATCATATGACCAGTGTGATTTTTTTTTTAAATAAATTCTTTCCTCCCTATATCTGTTCTTGTTCTGTGTTTAACCACCTGCTGCCATTTCCCCTGTCCTTGGTGGGAATTCCAAAATGAACACACCTCATTATTAGTCATTCTCAATGTGTTGCTGCCAATGGTAGAAGTAAATTCTCCAGTTCTCCTTTATATACTGTGTCTTTCTAGTAGAAAATACTGTTTTTTACTTATCCTTCTGCATGTTTTTTTTTATATTATAAATACCAATGAACATTAATCTAGATGAGAGCTCATGGTGTTGTACATTCCTATCATGTGCATTGAATAGCAGTATTTTTGTTTTGGGAACTGGTGCGTTGGAAACCAGTGGAGTCATATTCCAGAGGAGCAGGGTCCTGGGATTTTGGAATCTATTACTTGATTAATTCAAGCATCCCGTTTTACCCTGCATCACATTTCCCTTAAGCATTGCAAGTATGTCAATCAAGATACTCCTGTGAACTCAGAACTGGTTGTCAGATACATATTTCCTGATTCTGCTGAAATCCAATATTGATTTATAAATTCCATTTCTAATTTTGTTAAGCTGAGCTAGCGCACTGCACTTAGTCTTTGTCCATTCATGCATGTGCATCTTTTATAATTAATAAGTTTGCTCTAACTTCACTGTAGCAAACCAGACATCAGGTCTCCCTTCTCTGTTTTCCTTCTTCTTACTGTTAGTGTTGTGTTGTTTTTTTTCCGGCAAACAGACATTAATATTCCTCTTTTATATCCACTGAAAAGGCAGATGAAATCTAGATTTTGAACTGAGTAGAAATTTAATTTTGCTGTTCACTGAAATATGTAATAGTTCTATGTTTGCCTAGCATGTGGATTGATTAAGACTATTCTGCATGTAAGGTTCACAGAAGGTAGACAACATGGCACAAAACATCAAATAGAAGGCGGACATACAAGAAAAAATGATTGGAAGAAAATCCTTGGTAGATTAGAACAGGCACATAGAGAGCATTTGTAGGGGGGAGATTCAAAGTTGGAAGCTGCCTAGATCCTGTTCTCCTGCAGGAGCCAGAGGGTATGTTGTTTAACTGTTATTTAATGTCAGTGTAAAAAAATAGGAGTGATGACATCACATCTCTTGAGCTGAGCTAACAGTGACCCGACACTAAGTCATCTAAACTATGCCACCCATGGAGCCTGAAGTTGAACAGCAGAGAGTGCTGCAAACAACTCAGTAGACTTCAAAACATCTTTGGTCCTTTTCCCTTGATCTAAATACCTCAGTATCAAGGAAGCTTGATTGCTTCTCCAGGTGCAAAGAAATTTGGATCCTGGGCACTGACCTTGCTAGTGCAATCACTTTGTCATTTATCACACTTTGCTGCTGCTCTTGGGAACCAAACTGTTTCAGTGCATGCTGCCTCGTGCCTTGAAGATGGAAGGCATCCATCTTCCCATGGCATTTGTGATCCTTTTGATGGAAGACTTTTTCTTGCAGCCCTAAGCAGCTACGTTTGCTTTGGAAGTTTATATAGCTGAAATGGAGAGAGGGGGGTCTATAAATCTGAGATTCCCAAGTAAAACAAAATGTATTTCTAGTCCTTGTTCTTGGCATTTGCCTAAGGCCAACTTGTCTCTGGTGCCTCTCAGCAAGATTTGAAGACTGTCTTCGCTGCTTTTTGAGAAGACATGCAGAAGGGTTGATGTGGAAGAAGACTTTGTATATTGAAGTGGCAACTGGGACTGACATGAAAGGAGCACAACAGGCTTCCAGATTGCTTGTCTTACCTCTGTTCTTCCTGTCTGTGATGCAGCAGGAAATGAATACAGATGATGTACAGACATTCATTCCTTCCAATCGCTATTACTTATGATTTCCTTCTCCTTCATGTTGTGTAACAGTCTATTAGATTTAAAGTCTGCCAGTGTCAACAGGAAGTCTTACATGGGGTCTTTGTGAAGTTTGTGGGGATGGAGGTGACTTTTAAGTGCCAGAAAATACCCGATAGGTCTGCTGGGTACTGTTAGTTGCAAGTAATGGAAAAAACAGAGGAAAGAAGAAATTAGCATCATAGAATTATACAATATCCCAAGTTGGAAGGGACCCATAAGGATCATCAAATACAAATCCTGACTCCACATAGGACCACGCAAAAATCAGACCATGTCTGAAGGTGTTGTCCAGATGCTTCTTGAAATTTGGTAGCTCAGGGCTGTGACTACTTCCCTGGGGAACCTGTTCCATGCCCACCAGAGGGTGGTGGGCTTTTCCTGATATCCAGCCTGAACCTCACCTGTTGTAGCTGGTAGAAACAGTTCCATGTTGGGTCTGTGTAGCGTCCTGAGGCTGTTGGAAAAACAAAGCAAAATGAAGTTTGCAATCAAGTGCTCCGAGACCAGAGAGAGCCCTTAGTGACATCCAAATTAGAAATACAGTGAGCAACTTGACTCTGTGTCTCAATATCACCATAAAATTCCACATGCCGTCTTATCCTGCTATCTCCGACTTACAGTCTGTCCTGATGGTATCTATTCCTGAGACAAACTGCTGTGCTTCGTGTGACATGTATGATGGCAGCTGTACCGAAGGAAGAGAAACTGCATCTATTTGGAAGTGATCAGATATTTTCTTGAAATAACGCTTTGACAACAAAAAACGCACATATACAAAAAGAGGGTTTTCTTATTGTTTCTTAGGAAATCTCTAGAAGGGAAAAAAACAGCTCATTTCTTAGATAATCTGAGCTGTTTTTACATTGCACCTACTCCACAGTGCTGTAGGGCCGTGGGCGTTTGCTTCTCTTTGTAGTATGCTTCAGCTGGAGGAGGGGAGCGTGCTTTGGTGTATTAAATCAGGTTGTTTGCAGTCATAAGTGACGTTGTGCCTGTCAAGTGCTACGCATGTGTCTCCAGAAGCTTCTGGAAGCCAACTGAATGATGTTGTTGTCTTATTTTGGGCCATGTCAACCTGGACTAGACAGCCTGCTCCTAAGGGCATGGGGACAGAGATGACGTCAGTCTCCATCAGAGTTAGAATGTACTTGGGAAGCAGAGTGGAGGGAAGTGTGTAATGTTGCCTGCCCAAAGCCACCTGAGAACACAACGTTAATATTACACACCTCAGGGAGGATCTAGAAAAACATAAATTACCTCAAAGCCACAGCCTGAAGAGGAAGAAAATCATCCCCTACAGCTATGCTGATCGACCTCTGACAGTTGTGTTATGAGGCTCAGTGAGCGCTCAGGGATTTGTGCAATTACACCAATTCCATGTTAAAACTATTGATACAGAAAAGAAATGGTTCAACAGTAGAGCCTGTGCATAAATGCAGACTCTGAGTAAAAGGACGGGGATTTTTTTCAGGTGAGTGGCATGAAGTTTTATTGAGTTTTCTTTTTAATAATTGAGAAAATCCCTCAAAATATAAGCTGAAAAGTGGCATGTCTGTGATATGAGTGACAGAGTCAAGTCTAGGGAGCAAACCATTAGAGGGTATTTGGAAATACAGCACTGTTTACAAATACATATTTTCATCTCATGACACCAAAAATCCCACAAAAAACAAACAACAAAACAACCTCAGACTTTCAATAATAATAAAACTAATCCTGGTACCGTGCAGAAAGAAGGGCTCTGTGTCTGTCCTGAGGTAGCTGTATGGAAAGCTAGAAAATTCTATTTATTCTCTCTTCTTGTCATGATTTGTGTGTGCTGGTAAACAAGTCTCTTTAACGAGAAACAAAAGGAGATCAATTCGAGGGAAGGTTAAGAGGCAGTAGAGAGATCAAACTGTGAAGTTCAAAAGGTGAGAAGATGCAGCTCTCTTAAAAGAGCGACTGGGGCTGATTCTTTTTTAACTGGAGCCTCGAAGTCTCTTTTGGAAATAGTTGACCTGGTCTGACAACAGCCTGTGGGGGTTGATGCGTAAAGATGATTTGTGTGAAATGATCTGCTCTCTCTTCAGGGAGAAAGTCAGGCTGGTTGATAGCGAGATTTTATATGGGTTAAAAACCTCAGAAAGTGCATCTGAAGTTGGTTGTCTAGAAATGGAGGTTTCATCATCACTAGCAACTTTTGAAGTGGTCCCCAAGGGCACTTTTCCATCAGCAAATGGTGGTAGAGCTGGGAACAACATACAGGAGTGGTATTCTTGTCACCACCTCATGCACTGATTTCTGGCAGGTACTTATTATCCAAATTATGTGACTGTAGTAGGTCAGTGTAGAGTAGTAAACAGAAACATGCTTCTTTGTGGCAACTCATAGAATCATAGGATTGCTCAGGTTGGAAAAGGCCTTAAAGGTCATCAAATCCAGCCGAAACCTGACGATATTACCCTAACAACCCTCCTGTGCCATTCCCCAGGCAAGAGAAAAATCCTCGTGAGGAAATCAGCATTGAAATGCAGGGTAAGGAATTCACCTGAATGCCTGGGCTTGGTTTCAGCTGGTTATTGGAAGGCTATGCTGAACCCACAGCTGAATTCCCCATGCTGTTTCCTGAGGAACCTGGAGATGTTCCCTCTAATGCGGTGGACCTGTCCTGAAAACAGTATGTGTTCAGCCTGGGACAGAGGCAGAGGCAAGACTGTACGTTGTATGTAGGACTGGAATTAGTACGTCCAAAACTGTGAGACTAGTTTTGTAACAGGTCACATTGCTTATGTCACTCCTTATTCCCAACCTATAGGCAGTCTCCACCTGCACTTTAATGATGTGACTGGTTAGATAGCAAGAAGGGTTTAACACTTATGGATATTGAAGCCAGAAGTTGCCCAGAGATGATATGTAGTCTCTGTCCTTGGAGGTGGTCTCAGGTATGGTCTCAGAATCATAGAATCATTAAGGTTGGAAAAGACCTTTAAAATCATCAAGTCCAGATGTCCCATCTGGACATCACCACCATGCCCATTAAACCATGCTCTCCATGATACATGTCCATGTTTCTTGAACATGTCCAGGACTGTGACTCCACCATCTTCGTGGATAGCCTGTTCCAGTGCCTGATCACTTTCAGAGAATAAGTTTTTCCTGATATCCAACTTGAACCTCCCCTGGCTCAGCTTGAGGCCATTCCCTCTTGTCCTGTCCTATTGGCTTGAGCAACCTGCTGTAGCTGACCCTACTTTGGGCAGGGTGGTTGGCCAGATGGTCTCCAGGAACTTCCTTCCAACCACAGTTACTGCTTGATGCTTCCAAAAAAGACACCAAAGGATCTATCTACTTGGAGATAGGCTGAGCACTGGCAGCTTAATCTGTAAAGGAGAAGGAAATGTTATTGCCTGGGGAGGAGGCATTTCAATGCGTGCTGTCAGAAATAATAAGTGACAGTGGGCCTTTTCTCTTGGGCTTTGAGGATCCAGATTTGACACATTCAGGGTTTTCTTCATAGCTATAAAGGTGACATCCTTTAAAGATGAGGGTCCTGCATACTGCATGTTTTAGGTGTTGGAAGCTTGTACAAAAGGTGAGGAGGAAAATAATTGAAACACGTATTTACGTCTATTATCTGTATTGACATCATTTAGTGTGACTGGGTAAGAAATTATGTATCCTCCTGCTTGGAGTTCCCCCAGCTGTAAGAGCAGGGACCCATCTATTCTTAGGAAGAAAGGACTCATGAATATACCCCAAAAGGAGATAATTGTGGTCTGCATCCATTAGTGTGATCTACTTCTGGGTGCGCACTGCCCATACTCACTCTTCATGCAACAAATAGACTAAAACCAATATATTGTGCCTGTGCAGGTCCTCATTAGTAACACATCTGTAAACTCATCCACCCAATGACTAATATGAGAAGGCAACAGCAAACTGGGAAGCTCAGCTTTTTGCTTCTAGGATGAAGTGGGGAAGCTACAGCTTGCTAAGAGATCCATCTTCTCCTACCCACCCTAAGGCCTCTGTGTATGTTAAAGATGGTTCAAAGCAAATAATAATCTGATTTACTGATTTTCTAACCTACTTTTTATTTCTTATCGTTTTTATTTTCTTTTTTCTTTCTTTTTTTGTATTTCTTCTGATATACTTTGAGGGCTCATCTATATGTATATAATTCCTGATCAGAGTTGACTGGTCATGAACCTCCGTAAGTAAGATATTCCCTGCATTGCCTGTTCCTTCCTCATAGGCTTTCCCAATTCCACAGTTCATCTTTTCTGCTTTTTGAGAGTTTTTCCTTTCTTTTATCCAATACAAATGAGGAGAGTATTTTACTCCCCAGGTATTGACCACAACTTTGCAGATTTGAAGGCTCCTGTTAACCATCTGTCTTCCATTCCATAGGCAAAGCAACTCCATTTACTTAATTTTTTTCTGTGCAGGTCACATTTTCTTAACCTGCCATTATTCTCCAAGCTCACTCTAGACTCTCTTCTGCCTCTAGAAAATGTTTACTGGAGCTTTTTGCCTACAGCTGAGGACTGTGCAGTATGGTGTTAAGTAAAAGGTTTAATTCACCTGTCTAGAAGATTGTAGAAGATTGTAGCTGACATAAATTATGTAGTGTTTTATTTTGTTTTTCAGGCATCATTTCTGGTTTATTAGGATTGTTCTGAGTGGTGAAGCTGTCCTCTATTATGTCATGTCATGTGTTTTTCTAATGAGGCTAATCCCTGTTCCATTAGCCATTTCACTACTGAAAATACAAATGGACAGAGCGAGGATTGGTGGAGCCCACACAATCTCTAATTTAGTTATGATAGCAGTCCACTGGAATTGATTTTATAATGAAAATACGCACCTGCATCTCCAGTCAGTTTCTTCTGCCATGCAAGGAATCTGTTGTTGTTATTACATAATAATATTTGCTGGTTTTCTGCTAACTCTACTGACTGCTAACTTGTTGTAGAGGGACATGCACATTGGTCTGATACGACTTTTTGCCATACGCATGCTGGCTGTTCTGTTTTTTACCTTCAGTTGCTTTGAGTGAGTTTCTTCCAGTGGTTTTCCCCTAGTTACTGATGTTGGCCCTCTGAATGTCCCTTTACTGGAATGTGTAGGGGAACTGTTTAAATAATTTTGCCTGCTGACTGATAGTTTCTCTAAATCATGAAACACAGACCAACTCTTTCCTTAAGATCCTAGATCCTATTAATTTTCTAACTATATTATTTTTCTTCATGGGACACCAACAGCAAAAAGTAATTGCATGTCATTAAAATAAGAATATACACTCTTGAAAGGATGATTGCTCTTTCGGTCAGACATGGGAATGGAGGAATGGTTGTTCTTGCATTCCATTGTAGGTTATAGGAAAAAGTTGTGATCAGATCTCTTATTGTTTCCTTTTTTCTGTATGTAATATGTTAGACAATGCTTGTTCCAATTTGCATGAACTGCCTTCACAGCAAGTCACTTGCCTGTCACAGCAAGTTGGACAAGCCTCCCTGAGGAGCAGCAGACAAAAGGATTGGGAGGTGACATGGGGATGGGGAGGTAAATGCTTTTAATGTCTATCAAAGGAAAGGTATACAAATCTGCTCTCACATTTCCATGTAACCACATTACTACATGGTAGGAGTGTGGTTCTGGAGCTGCGTGAATAAGGGATATTTCAGTGGCTTAGTAGGTTGGGGTGGGAGGTGGTTGATTCTAAAACAGTTGGTTAAACAAAAACAAAATATTTTGTTTTTAATTCTTTCCTTCTTTTTTTTTTTTCTCCTTGAATAGGAGAAAAAGTTTAAAATGGAAATGTGCTTTGAAAATGAAAAATGAACATGAAGCATTTGGAGTGTTCTAAATACCTTTCTCCTCTCCCCTTTCACACCACTCTGCTGGGGAAAAAAAATAGACACATTCACTGTTTGCCAGAGAAATTCTTGCCCAGTTGTAATCGAGTCATCTCAAAAGCGTGATGTAGACTTCTGCTTCTTCATGTTTGTTGTATGTGGCTTTTGGGAAGCCAATGCAGCGTATGTCTTCAGTTGCCCAGCTGCAAAAAGGAGAAATGGATCAGGATCAATCTATGTATCGAGGCAGTTTTCCAGCTGTTGGATCGTTCAGAATCCCTGCTTACTGTGGTTTTAATCTGTAACCACACTGAGATTTAAAACTCCTTATCCCTGCCCAGAAGTTTTTTCTCTGTCTTCCATGTGCCCTAATTTTCCAAGGCAGAAGATAAGGGTCTTGATAGTCCTTGAGTTGCATGAGACCTGGGAGAGACAGGATTTGTTCCCCAGTCCATCAGCCTCCACAAGTGTATCTCCATCTATTTCATTTAGGGTTTATGAAGAACTTATATCAAGACATGATGGATTATACTTCTGCAAGATGGCTTTACCTACTTGATGTGATCCAGCTGTTATATTATTTAGTGTCTTGGAAACCCATGGTTTGCAGATGGTTTCTCTTAACTTTTACTCTTCATTCCTTTATTTTCTGATTGAAAACTGTTTACCCAAAATGTAGGATTCGTGTTGAAGAGGTATCTGCACTCTCAGATGCCAATTATGTGTGTATCCCAATTAAGGGAGAATGGTGAACAGCTTAATGAACAGCTACCCAGTGAGCAGTGTCGTCTTCTCCCTATTTTAGTGAATAAGTGCCTGCCTTCTGCCTCATGGTTTTCTCTTTGGGGCATTTTTGTGATTTAGAGCTGGACTGCATTTAATACCAAAGCCCTGGGGCTACACTGATGAGCCATGGGGTGTTTGAGGTGTGTGGTGGGATAGGGGAAGAAGTCTTTCTCTGCCATTGCTGCAGTGATTTCAGTCTGCTGCTTCTGCTACTTCAGAGGCTTATGGTATAGAAGCAAACGGTCTCTTCAGGGTTTGTCAAGGCTCTTGTATGATGGATAGACTCCTCACCAGCTCTGTAGCAGTAGTGTTCCAGAAGACAGCATTACCTTTTTTGATCGAGTGCCTATTTCTTGCCTACCACCTTAAGGTCTCAAGGCATGTCATAAACATCAAGGAATTAAAGTCTTGCCATAGCTGAAACAGAGCAATGGTTGCCACTTATTACTGGAGGAAGTAAGATGCAGGGGGGTCAGATGAATTGGTTGCCCCCAGGATCATCTGTAGTCCAGGAGATTTGGATTTTAGTGTTTTTGTTTTGTCCATACTGAAGTTTGTACTTAGGACTTTTTTTTTTTCACTTATTTTTCCATTTGCCTTCCCTCCTTACCCCCTAGTTGTGAGATTTAGCTGACATTTAACAGTGTTCTATATATCTTTTTCTCTGTTTATTTTCTTAGGTTTAAAGTACAATCCTGCATCCACTGCTATTTAGAAAATGTCTTATGGATCCATTGATGGGAGTGGATTTGGGAGGAACCCATTTGGAGGCCCTTCGAGACAAGGCTATCAACCTCTTGGTAAAGTATTTATGCCATGTAGTAATTTATTCCACCTGACGTTCTGGGGAATGAGATTTTACTGAGTTTTTTACTGAATGAAGTTCAGTGTGGCTGTTGTATAAATATCAAGCTACCTCAGAAGTGGTTTTGATAGAGATTTTCAAAGGTGGAACCCAAACATTTGTTGGATTTGATTTGTATGATGAGTCATCACATCTTACCATGCTCAACTTTGAGGTCTGAATGTGTCTTGCCAATGGCCATGGAAGAGGAGCAGTGATGAGGATTTTGGAGGTATGTTGGCTGACCTGGAGAAGAAATTTGGTTCAGTTTCTAGACCTGCTTGTAACACTCTATAACTCTCTTCTATCTCATCAGCAAGAAGTTGGTCTAAATTGTTACTCTGGCTAATTGTAGGTGCTCTCATGATGGGATTAAATGGGAAGAGGTGCAAAGGGAAGAGAATAGTGATTCTACAAGGCACAACCTAACTGCTGGGAAGGCTGCTTTAATCTTCAGAATATGCTTTAACATGGCACTCGGGGATAAAAATTTGCTCAGGGAATGTTGAAACCGTCAACAGTGGAATGGTTTGCAAATGACTGCATATTCTGGTTTTGTGGGATGTTTTTAAGTGAACACCAGATGTAGTTCCCTTAGCTGCTCCCTTCTTCCCCCAAAGGACTCTAGAAACACTAAAGCAGAAAAAGAAAATCATCTAGATGTCAACCTGTATATATGAAACGTTGATGCAGGGCTGGCTCATGCATGCTGATGGAAGATATTTCTTATTCTGCCCAGCTCTGAGGTACTGTTTGAGAGGGCTGGTGCCAGCCTATATAGGCATGGTAAAGCTCAGTCTCCAGCTGCCCAGATGTGCACCAGGTCTGGTACACATGGGGAGTTGCTGTAGGACCATATGTGGCTTAACATAGCCTTACTTTCAGCAAGCCTTGAGAGCTGAAACATATTTTTGCATTTAGTTTTGAGACTGGATCTGGCTTGTACCACAGGGTGAGGCTGCAGTAGTTCTGGTGAAGGCACTTCTGGGGGTTCAGACCTTCACAGAATCATCAAGGGGACATTGTAGCATGGGCAGGTCTGCTTTATTGCTGTGCATCTAGAAGAAACATCACAGTTCTCTTACACTGCCTTTGGATTCAACTGGGCTGTTCATTAAGGCAGCCTGACTTTGTTTCCAAGTTGTCAGGGTTCCAAATGTTCTCTGGGAAATGTTCTGTTGTTTTGCAAATAGCTGTTCCCCCTGGATGAAACTATAAAAGAAGCGTTAAGTTTTCTCACGGTTTTCTGTTTTCTTGTGAGTTTGGGTGCAATTATCTTTTTTTTTTTTTCTTTTTTTTTTTTTTTTTCTTTGAACAGGGGGAATATACTGAATTAAGTCTGAATTTTGGAATTGACTGTTTGGTTTTAAATAGTAGTTTTTAGGCTATTCTATGAGGCAAAATTAAAGGCATAAAAGGAAGGAAGAATGAGTTTACTTGAGCATAGTGATAGAGCCATACGAAAAAAGAATCAAAATGAGGAATAGATAGATGAGGGATGTCAGTGCGTTGTGGTTTTTGTTTAAAAATAAGAAGTATGAATGCTTACAGTGATGTACAAAACGCTCAGTTTTTTTAATGCAAGATAATTCAAGATGCTTGTGGTTTCTAAATATTTGAAGAGGGGCCACACCATGCCCAGCTTGCCTGTCATTTGGCAGTTACTGTGTAAAGTTGAACCTACCCTCAGTGGATTGCAAAAAGCAGCTGACGTAGGAACATCAGATTTTTCAAGACAATGGTCTTGAGACCATTTCAGCTGCCCAGAGTTCTGTGTATCAGAGGTGAGAAACTCCCCCTGCATTCATACATGATTTTGGGTGAGGTTGCATTGGGCAAGTATTCCTGGTCCTCCAGGGCCAATTTTCCCAGATAGCAAAAGTTCTCTTGGCCCAAACTTGGACCCTTCGATTGATTTCAGTACTGAAAGGATTGCAAGGCTTTGTCATTTTACTATATACAGTCTCGGAAAGGCATTCCTGAAAAGTGAAGGGAGCCTGTTTGCCTTGGCCAAGAGCAAGTTGGAGGAGATTTTCACGTTTTTGTGTGTTGAAATCAGGGACGATCCATCTGAACCTGCATGTAACAAATTCACCATGCCCCTTCGCCATGGCAGACTGCGTAACACGTGCCAAGTGTCTGATATTGCAGTATCCCCAGTCATTGTCATTAATTGTCAGGAAAGTGTCAGCATAGAGCTCATCTTCTGCCTCCTGCTTCCAAAAGGCAGATAACTGCCTTGCTAAGAAAAACTACTCTCTATATTACCTCATGGTATGGCTGGAACAAAAGAGCATGGCCTTCCTGCCGCTGTATATATGTCTGCTCAGAGGGGCAGACCTTGATGGACACGTCTGTCTGTGCTCTGAAACCTTCTTTTTACTGTATCTAGTAAACAAATAAATAAAATATACTAGCATCCTTGCGTATGAATACTATAGCATGTGGTCCAGCAGTAACATCCAGGTATCCAACAGAAAACCCTGGGATCTTCCAACAATAGAAGAGATGAGGATGCTGCTGCTTAATAGCATTTGATGTAATCATATCAAAGAATTATAAAATGGCTGAGGTTGGAAAGGACCTTAAATATCATCTAGTTCCAACCACCCTGCCCTGGGCTGGCTGCCACCCAATAGATCAGGCTGCCCAGGGCTCCATCCAACCTGGTCTTGAACACCTCCAAGGGATGAGGTATCCACAGCTTCTCTGGGCAGCCTCTGCCAGTGCCTCACCACCCTCTGACTAAAACATGTCTTCCTAACATCTAACCTAAAATTTACCTCTTTTAGTTTAATGTCATTCCCCTTTGTCCTGTCACAATCAGACCATGTAAAAAGTCAGTTCTTCTCCTTCTTATAATTTCCCTTCAAGTACTGGAAGGATGCAATGATATCTTCTTGGAGTTTCCTCTCCTCCAGGCTGAGCAAGCCCAATTCCATCAGCCTTTCTTTGTGCACTAGTCCTCTGAGCATCCTCATGGCCCTCGGGAGCCACTTCAACAGCTTTTGATAATGAACTGGCAGGGAAGTTACAAGTGGTAGCCCCAGCTTACCCTAGAATCTCAGAGGCAGACAATCTCAAAGGTTTCTGAAGGAGACCACTAGGGTTACTTGGAGCATAGCAGGTTTGTATGTTCACAGCAAGCGAACGTGTCATCCATGTGCTTCTCTGCAGTTGTAAGTTAGGTGGAGGAGCAGCATCTACATTTGCTCCTTGTTCTGTTCCCAAAAACCCATGAAAAAAACAAACATTCCCCTATTTCCCTGTTGGCTGTGTATTGGCATTACATGGAGAAGCTGGAAAATAGCAGAAAGTTAGCAGAAAATTGCTTTTTTTGAAGAAAAACCTGAGAATGGAGAAAAAAAAAGAAAAAGATTTTAAGTAGTGTGAAATGTCAGAAATAAATGGAGACCAAATGCTACACAGCAGAAGGAATTAAACCCTGAATTCGTAAGCATGCACCATGCACCCTCTGCTGTGTAAGACCTATCCTCCTAAAAATAGGATTTTTGTGGGGAGAATGAACAAAATTTGATGTACGCAGGGAGTCATAGAGGTCAGGGAATTCAAATAGCTTGAATTAAACTGCCACAAGCCAAGAATTTTTAAACACTGCTTTTATTAACCTTACTGTGCCCTGGACAGTACGAACCAGATTTGAACAAGTCATTTCATATTCCATAGGTGTAATGTTTCTAGGTATTCTCAAGGGAGCATTAGTTCACTTCTTCATTTTCCTGTGACTTCATCTGTACTGTTTTTCCTTTGGTTGCTCATGAACATATTACATGGGACACTGACCAGGGTTGTTCTCAAGGTAAGTAGCACGTGCAGCTTTCTGTGCCTTTGCTAGGTTGGCTTGTCTTGTCAAAGAACGAAATCAGATTGGTCTGTGCAGCTTGGCAGCGTTTGCTCTGTATTTATCTCCTAATTATCATTTTGATACTTTGCAATTGATTGTTATATAACTTGAGCTAATATTTTCCCACAAATTAGGTCTGTAATTTTCTTTGCTCTTCCCTGTAGTGGTTGGGCTGTCCTCCGGTCCTCTCTGTGTCTCTCTAAACCTATTTTGCTCTCCTAGCAGTTTTGGAAAGTGTTTCTTACTTAAAAATGCATCTTAAGTTTCATTGTTGCCTTCAGTGTGGTGAAAGGGACAAGGGGAAATGATTTCAAACTGAACGAGGAGATTTATATTGGCTATAAGTATACAGTGCGGGTGATGAGGCACTGGAACAGGTTGCCCAGAGATGTGGGGGATACCTTGTCCATGGAGGCATTCAGGATCAGACTGGACAGGGCTCTGACCACCCTGATGTAGCTGTAGGTGTCCCTGTTCATTGCAGGGGAATTGGACTGGATGACCTTTAAGCATCCCTTCCAACTCGGACTTTTCTACGATTCTATGAAATCGAAGAGTACAGATTGGGAGGAGCAGTCCTTGAGAGCAGCCCTGCAGAGAAGGACAGGGGGGTCCTGATGGATGAAAAACTTAACATGAGCCAGCAGTGTGCTCTTGCAGCTCAGGAAGCAAATGATATCCTGGGCTCCATCAGAAGAGGGGTGGCCAGCAGGGACAGGGAGGTGATTGTCCCTCTCTATTCTGCTCTTGTGTGGCCCCATCTGGAATACTGCATCCAGGCCTGGAGCCCCCTGTACAAGAAAGACAGAGGGCTGTTGGAGAGGGTCCAGAGAAGGGCCACAAAGATGATCAGGGGGCTGGAGCACCTCCCCTATGTAGACAGGCTGAGGGAGCTGGGCTTGTTCAGCCTGGAGAAAAGAAGGCTGCAGAGTGACCTAATGGCAGCATTTCAATACCTAAAGGGAACCTACAAGGGTATATAACAGCAGGACAAGGGGAAATGGTTTTAAGTTGAGGGTGGGAAGATTTAGGTTGGATGTCGGGGGGATGTTCTTTACTATGAGAGTGGTGAGGTGCTGTAACAGGCTGCCCAGAGAGGCTGTGGATGCCCCGTCCCTGGAGGTGTTCAAGGTCAGGTTGGATGGGGCCCTGGGCAGCCTGGTCTAGTATTAAATATGGAGGTTGGTGGCCCTGCCTGTGGCGGGGGGGTTGGAGCTTGATGATTCTTGAGGTCCCTTCTAACCCAGGCCATTCTGTGATTCTCTGAGTTCAAATAATACATGGGTGGGAGATGCTCTCATCAGTCTTAAAAAAGAAAATCAGGAAAATCCTGGTGTACAACCCAGCATTATGGCCTGATCACTACATAGTCCTGTACTGCCTCCAGTTTTAGATCCAGGACTGATGGCAAAGCATGGGAAGGAATCCACCACCAGCTTTGCATCTTGATCTTGGAGTGCACTGAAACACTTAACCAACTCCTAAATACACAAGGAGTCTCCATAGGTTAATAAACATTAAGCAGGTGGTTAATGCTTTTGCTTTATTGAGACCTGAGTGCTGCTGTGTTTTAGCATTAACTTCCCAAGGGACTTTCAATACTTGCAATGCTTTGTTTAAGGAACACTGAAACTCTTTGTTGTTGCAAAGTACTGAGCTATGGAGACAGTGTGGAAGATGCTCTAAATTGGATCATGGCAACTGTTCCCCCTGGAGGAGCCCAACCATGAGCTTGAGCTTCCTTAGTATACAGCATTATATGAAGAAAGAAAGAGTCAAGAGTTATAGAAGAAAGTAAGAACAGAATAACTTAGAGAGACTCAAAAATTTAGAGCTACTATGCACATTAAGGGTTTTTTTTTTTTGTGTGTGTGTGTGTGTGTGTGTTTTCCCCCCTCAAATTAAAGCCTTTCATTCTGAATGATTGCATTGTGTATGGTCACGTTCAGTAGTAAATAAAGTACACATTTGGGATAGAGGCCCATCAAGTGTAGAGTGGAAGGATAGAGTTCAAGTGCTTCTATCTGTAGCAGCTTTCATCTGCCTTTCATAGGTAATTCACAAGTATTTCCACCTGGTCTGTAAAGTAGGTTGTACTTCTTCATTTTATACAGCACTAGGAATAAAGTGGCTTTCAAATTTCCTGTAAAAAGTTTGCGTGAATGTTAATGACTGATTTTCACATCTTGGGTCCTGTCTTATTTTCTTGAATTTACTGGAACGCAGGTAGAGGACTCAAGTGTCATATTAATCAAGGCATTAATTAGCCTGAAATAAAGTGCTGGTCCAACAATACTAAAAATCCTACACTGATCTCTCCCACTAGACAGCTGAAAATCTTCTTATGGCATCTACAGGGGAGTTGCTCTATACTGTTCTTTTGTTATTGTGCAAGACTTCCAGCATGATAAGTTTATTTTAGTTTGAGGAAATTCTGTTTTACATCCAGTTCTTAAAGATCTTAGCAATGACTTAATGAGTTAATAAGCATGAACATACAAAAATACATTAAAGAATAATGTACAGTATGCTTTATAGCAAAAGGAATTGCCAAGAGAATTGACTTTGATGCATGAATTAACTTTGAAACTGTTAGTTCTGAAAACCTCTGCCCTACCCCTCCAGGCAATTTTAACATTATAATAAATGTTTTGCTCTAATCTCAGTATTTTGGGGGAAGTTAAGTGGTTATGCCTTTATTTATATAACTAATGAAAACAGAAAACACTATTAGAGTAAGTAAGTCTATTAATGAAATACTTGGGGGTAAGCTGACCCACATCATAACACTTAAAAAAACAACCCACCAGAACAGCTACAACAACAGAACAGAAAAAAAAAACTCTCAGGCAAAAATAAACTTTATTTATTTTTCTCTAGTTTTTTTTTTTTTTTTTGTTTACTAGTTTTCATCATTCCAGACCATTTTATTGTAACCAGGTAAGAATAATGCCAGTGCTCCTAATCTTCAGTGGAAAACCAGAAAACAAACACACTGTCTTGTCCTCAGGCAGCATTCAGCTGGAAATGCATTTAAACATCTCATCCTCTCAGAAAAGCTTGCTCTATTTTCCACTTGATTACGGGCAAATTAGAAGGAGCAGAAGATGATCTTCTCCCCTCAATGTATTCATCCATATGGGTTTAGGTACCTTAAGAGAGAATACAGAATCTGGTGAATCGTGGAAGTAATTTGAGTTCAAAGGGACCCTTAAAGATCATCTCTTGCTACTCTACTGAAGTGAACACAGCTAAATTAGGGTGTTCAGAGCCTGGTTCAGTGCTGGTAGTTCCCTTAGTGTGTACATGGCCATAAACACCCAACCTGACATTGTCCTCCTGGGATGTCTTTCCAGGACGATGCTTTAACCCCTTGGAGCAGAGAATCATAGCATCCTAGAATGGCTTGAGTTGGAAGAGACCTAAAAGGTCATCTAGTTCCATTCCCCTTGCCAGTGAAATTGATGTACCTTAGTGCTTTTTCTTCTGTTTACTCTGACAGAGGCAGGAACCAATGACTTTTCCTTGTCTCATTTGAGAACAAAGAAAACTTTTATCAAAAGCTTGCATTCCCTACAATGAACCACTCTCAACTGTCACTTAAAGAAAGTTTGTAGCAGTTCTTGTTGAAGCTGTTTAGACCCGGAGAAGGCATTGATGCCCCTGGGATTTCTCTAATCTTGTCAGTTCAATCCAATTTATGTTTCCCAGGGATGTGATGGAGTCACTGTCCCTGGAGGTGTTCAGGAAATGTGGAGATGTGACACTGAGGGACGTGGTTTAGTGGGCATGGTGGGGATGGGTTGGTGGTTGGAACAGATGATCTTAGTGGTCTTTTTCAGATGTAATGGTTCTGTGATTTTATGACTGTATGTTTGCCAGCTTTCACAGTCTGCTGAAAGCACTTCTTTATGTAGGATAGCAGAGTGGAAAAGGTTCTAAAGCAAAGACCAACAAGCTTTATGTGACTGCTTGTCTATAAGACTAAATTCTTACAAGCACTGCAAGACTTCTTTGCATTTTCTGGGATACCCATGTGTTTTCACCTTGTGCTTTGCATCTGATTTCATTTCTTGGCAGTATCAGATGCTTGGATGAGAAACCATTTTTCTTACACCATGCTTACAAGTAAGTCTACTTGAAGCAGGACAGTGGTTGGAATTCAGTTGTATGCAACAGTAGGATCCCTTCAATGATGTTGTATATATGTCTGTCTGCATTTGATGACAATTTCACTAGAAAAGGGGTCAACTTGTTATAGTCTGCCACTGCCTTGTGCAAATCTCTCAACTTCCCAGTATTCTTCTCCCATTACCCTTCTGCTTCCTCATATTATCTAATTAATTAAAATCTCAAGGATGGAGAATATGTCTGGCCTAATCTGTTAGAACATAATTAAGCATCCTCTGTGTATATATGCTTTTTCTTTTCACTCTTTGAAGCCCCAAGTGGAGTTTATAATATTTGCTCCTGCCAGCAAAATGGAGAGCAGAGATTTATGTAGGTGCTGAAATAGCATACTGGTGGATTGCTGTTCTGGAACCTACGTGTAAGAGTGTATTTATCTGCAGGAATTACACCAACTCACTGTTATCCATTATGAGGGGTGGACACAGCTGACACAAACATGTATGCGACACAAAAAGAAGTTGAGCTGAACAGAAAGGGAAGAATAGAGCTTTTATCTGTGCTGTCACTCCGGAGATGTCATTGCTAACTGTCTCCCAGGCTGACGTTTGCTTGGAGACAGATGCTGGCAGCTAGAAGTGGGCAGGGATGAAAGTTCAGCAGCGAGGAAGATGTAAGCAGCTAGCCTGGAGATTAGGGTGATTAAGCATGGATGGAAAGCTCTTAGGAGCAAGGAGGGATTTTAAATTAGATAGTAGGATGTACGAAGCCTGCTCTGAAAGTAATGCCTCCTGTTTTGTTATGATGCAGCACAGCACCAAGCCCTCAAGGGCCTGTTTGAAAATGGATGGGGTACATTTAGAAGAAAGATGGAACTGGGAAAGGAACACTTGGTGGAGATGTGGGTGTCCCTGTTCATTGTTGGGTGGTTGGTCCAGATGGCCTTTAAAAGTTCCTTCCAACTCAAACGATTCTATGATTCTGTGATATTACGTTGGCCTACAACATCAGAGGCAGACAGTGGTGGAATTGCAGTAGAGGCTGGACCTTCCCAATGATATTCCATGGCATTTTGATGTGACAGACGGCAGCAGAGGGGCAGACTGACAGAACAATGTCTGACTTGGAAGTGCGTATGAGGCAAAGGTGCATCACTGAATTCCTCCAAGCAGAAGTAATGGCACCCACTGACATCCATTGATGCGTGCTGAACATTTATGGAGAGCAAACAGTGAGCATAGTGAGGTGGTGGGTGGTGCGTTTCAGCAGTGGTGACAGCAATTCAAAAGACAAGTTATGTTCCAGATGGCCATGCACAGCTGTCACACCACTAAATGAAGAGTGCCTTGATCAGCTCATGCACGTGAATTGGTGGATTATGACTAGGGAACTGTGAACGGAGCTGAATATTGGCTTAAATGCATTGGAAACATTGGGGGCAACTTTGGAATATTGCAGTTTGCACCGTGTTGGTCCCACGAATACTCACACAGGAACAGAAGGAACACCATTCACAAAGTTGTCAGAACTTGTTGAACCAGCATGAGTCAGAAGGTTACTGTTTCCTGGACTGCATCATTACTGGTGATGAGATGTGGTGTCACCACTACAAGCCAGAATCAAAATGGCAGTCCATGGGATGGTGACATGTGAATTCCCCATCAAAGAAAAAGTTTAAGATGTAGCCCTCGGAGCGTAAAATGATGTACACTGTCTTGTGTGATAGAAAAGAGCTGATCCTTCTAGATTTCCTGAAACCTGGACACCCCATCAACTCTGACTGCTAACTACATCGTGATGCTGGCTGAGCTGGAGGCTCACACTTCCAGAGTCAGACCAGAGAAGAAGGCAAACTTTCTCTTGAAACACATTAACACCAAGCCCCATATCAATTTTAAGACAGTGGAGCACATTGCCAATCTTGGCTGGACTGTCCTACCGTTGTATAGTTCAGATTTGACACTTACTGGCTTCTATCTGTTCATGCTGATGAAAGATGGACTGTGTTGGCAACTTTTTTCTAGCAACAACACCTTCATAGCAGCTGTGAAACTGTGGGTCACCTCTGCTGCTGCTGATTTTTACAAATGTGGCATGTAAGCTCTTGTTTATTGGTGGCAAAAATGAATTTCTAATGGTGGTGACTATGTTGAAAAATGGTGTTTTGTGACTGAGTATTTTCTCTATCAAATAGTATTACTGCGTTCTTTATATCTGTTGTAGTTTCCATGCGTGTACTGAATTTGTTAGACTTGGGTATTTTTGATTGGGATTCACGAGCACCTTTAGTAGCTGCAGTTGCTGCTGAATGTAGTGCCAATCATGTGGGTGGTTATAGAAGGGTGGAAGAATCACCTTGCAGAGGTGATTTTGAGGTTTGCAAGTGGTTGTAATAGATAAAACCAATTTCCCATTTGCTTGTTGATCTTAACATAGAGAAGAGAGGGTGTAAAAGGAGGAATAAACCAAAACCCTGCTGATTTATACATAAATGACTAAAAACAAAGAACTTAGCTAGAAAAACAGTATAAAATTGGTTGCAAATGTAAATCACAGAATCATAGAATCAGAGAATGGTTTAGGTTGGAGGGGATGTTAAATATCATCTAGTTCCAACCACCCTGCCCTGGGCTGGCTGCCACTCATTAAATCAGGCTGCCCAGACCATCCAACCTGGTCTTGAACACCTCCAGGGATGAATATCCAGAGCTGCTTTGGCAGCCTGTGCCAGTGCCTCACACCCCTTGAGTAAAAGGGTAAAAATTTGGTCCTTCTCCTTCTTATAAGCTCCCTTCCAATATTGAAAGGCTGCAGTGAGGTGCAGTGCCTTCTCCAAGCTTCACAAGCAACCAATTCCTTGAGCCTGTCTTCATAGGAGAGGTACTCTAGTCCTCTAATGATTCTCATGGCCCTCCTCTAGGCTTTACATTGTCCTTGTGCTAGGGTCCCCAGACTTGGACACAGTACTTTGATAGTACAGATGGGGCCTCACCAGGGGAGAACAGCAGGGGACAATAACCTCCTTTTCCCTACTGGCCAGTCTTCTTTTGGTAGGATACTGTTGGCCTTCCAGGCTGTGAGCTCACACTGCTTGCTTGTGTCCAGCTTTTTATTCATCAGGGCCCTTCTCCACAGGGCTGCTCTCAATGACTTCTCATATCTGGGACTGCCTCAACCCAAGTGCAACTCCTTTCAATTAGCTTTGCTTGACATAGGCTCATCTTTTGAGCCTGTCCAGCTCCCTCTGGATGACATCCTTTCCTTCAACTGCACCACTCAGCTTGATGTCGTCAGCAAACCTTTTGAGGGTATGCTTGATCCCACTAACTTTGTCATTGATAAAGGTGTTACAGATCACTGGTCCCAAGGTGGACCCCTGGGGGACACCGTTCATCACTCGCCTCCATCTGGGTGTAGAGCCATTGATAACCATCCTTTGGCTATGACTTCAACGAATTCTTCATCCACCAAATAGTCCAGCCTTCAAATCCATATCTCTCCAACTTGGAGATAAGGATGTGGTGTGTTTGGGACCATGTCAGAGGCCTTGCACAAGTTGGTAGACTATGCCAGTTGCCCCTTCTTGGTTCACCAATGCAGTCACTCCATCACAGAAGCCACCAGATTAGGGTGCTTTCTTATATGTGCCTTAGCATCTCTTCCAGGAGGATCCACTCCATAATTGTCCCAGGCACAGAGGTGAGGCTCACTGGCTTGTATTTCCTCAGGAACTTGACCACTGTCCTCTTGCTCACCCTTTGTGCTGTTGAATCTCCTGAGCTAAGTGCCAGGATTGCCACTTGATGAATGCTGCTTTGTGTAGTTGTACCTTGAAGAAGATCTGTGCTTTCTGATTCAGACAGCCCCAACTTCTCACCTCTCCAGCTTTCCAGAATTCCACAGTTGTCCTAGCACAGGGTTATTTCAGGTGGCCTGAAATTTAATTCTGCTTCAGAAGACACCATGAAGGCTTGTCCTTCTGGTTACTCTATAAGGTGTGAATGAAATCTACTTATTTTCAATCCAAGAGCTGAAAAAATGAGTTAGCTCTACAGTGCTAGCATACAAGATATGGGGAATCTTTCCTAAGCTGGTAGTGCATGCTGTAATATTTTGCAAATGCTGGATTGCAGATTTTCCTCTTTTCATCTCACTAGTCCGGAGTTGCAGTAAAATCTTGGTTATCCCCTTAAAACAGAGATGGCTTTTGCAAGAATGGCTTCAGCAACTGCAGTTGTTTATTCTGTGATTCAGAGGGCTTGCTGTCATCTACTGCTGGCTGTGCTGCGTCTGTCCTGAACTCATCCCTCAGAAGAGTACACAAGCTTTGCTACTTGGATTTGCACAGTAAAAACCCAACAAGATGGATATTTATTTTTAATTTTTAAATGAAGTATTTGAATAGACAAACTTGGTAGCAGATACTGCTTTCCTACACTCTAGCTTCTCATCTTGGGGAAAGAGTAGAGTTTCCGAGAGGGAGCAAGAAGACATCTTTAGGACACTGTCTTGGAGAAAAAACCTCCTAGTGGCTTCCAAGAACCACCCCAGAAATCCTGCTTTATGCCCCAATTCATATTTTATGAATCTGTTTTCTTAATCACATGTAATTCCTTTTCCAGCATTCTACTGTCTCAGTGTTAGCATGTCTGTAGTTCGGATAAACCCACATTAGCATGACCATACTTAACTTTATTATTATAACTTAAGTTGCCAGCAGCTTGCTAAAAATAAAAGATAGTTCTGGGATGTTCTCCCTGTTCTTTGTCACACTAAGTCTGTTATGTGGATTTATTTTCTCATCTCTTAGCACAAATGGTTAGCAGCTCTTAGCAGCTATCATCTTCCATTAATGCTCTTCTCCCTTATTCCCAGATGGTTTCTTTGTCTGGATAGGCACTTGAAGTGGGACTTCTTTCATATAGCTGTTGCAGTTTGCTATGGATTGTCATCACAGATGCTGTAACTTCCCTTAAACTTCTTTCCTTGACTGTATTGGAAATGAAGCAGTTGGAGGATAAAGTAGGGCAGGTGGTGCCATTCAGCACACATGGCCTTCAGAGCTGGAGAACCAGTCTTGAAGGCATACCAAAACAACAGACCTCAGCCAATCCTCTTATGTTTTGCATCGAGGTCCAACCCCTCTGCCTTGGGCAGGGTTGCAAATGTAGTGGTTGGCAAACCTATCCATGACAGGGGATTGGAGCTTGATGATCTATCTTTAAGATCCCTTCCAAGTTAAGCCATTCTATGATTCTATGAAGGCACTCTTGTAGAACCGTAGTGATACTTTTTGTAATGTGTTTTTAAGCTACGAAGTGCAGTGTCTGTCTTTCACAACCTTCTGGTGTGACATTCCAAGCAGTACATACATTTCATTCAGTGGTTTCAATCCGTTTCTGCAATGCACATGCTTTCTTGCCCTGAATATTTTTCCTTCCTTCCTTCCTTCCTTCCTTCCTTCCTTCCTTCCTTCCTTCCTTCCTTCCTTCCTTCCTTCCTTCCTTCCTTCCTTCCTTCCTTCCTTCCTTCCTTCCTTCCTTCCTTCCTCCCTTCCTCCCTTCCTCCCTTCCTCCCTTCCTCCCTTCCTCCCTTCCTCCCTTCCTCCCTTCCTCCCTTCCTTCCTTCCTCCCTCCCTTCCTCCCTTCCTCCCTTCCTCCCTTCCTCCCTTCCTCCCTTCCTTCCTTCCTCCCTCCCTTCCTCCCTTCCTCCCTTCCTTCCTCCCTTCCCTCCTCCCTTCCCTCCTCCCTTCCTTCCTTCCTTCCTTCCTTCCTTCCTTCCTTCCTTCCTTCCTTCCTTCCTTCCTCCCTCCCTCCTCCCTTCCCTCCTTCCTTCCTCCCTTCCCTCCTTCCTTCCTCCCTTCCCTCCTCCCTTCCCTCCTCCCTTCCTCCCTTCCTCCCTTCCTTCCTTCCTTCCTTCCTTCCTTCCTTCCTCCCTTCCTCCCTCCCTTCCTCCCTCCCTTCCTCCCTCCCTTCCTCCCTCCCTTCCTCCCTCCCTTCCTCCCTCCCTTCCTCCCTTCCTTCCTTCCTTCCTTCCTTCCTCCCTTCCTTCCTTCCTTCCTCCCTTCCTTCCTTCCCTCCTCCCTTCCTTCCTTCCCTCCTCCCTCCCTCCCTTCCTCCCTTCCTCCCTCCCTTCCTCCCTCTCTTCCTCCCTCCCTCCCATTCCTGTATTTTCACATTATAGGAAGATCAGGGTCAGACTGACACTTCTTTTTCAAGAGTTTTTGCAATTTTAACCAATGTTAAGTGAGTTATCCACTCTGAAGATGGATAGAAAGACTTCTTTCTGGTGGCCCAGGGAAATGTCCTTAATTCTTCCAAACGACAGAAGAGCTTCCTTGGGCAAAGTTACTGTTTTAAGTTTTAGCCAAGCTGATTCTATCTGAAAAACTTGATCCTTTTGTCCCTGGGAAGGACCTGTGTGTCGAGCAGCCGGGCATGCTGCCATCTCACCAGATGGCCAGCAGAACAGTGGCCAGCACAGTGTGTCACATCTCCACTTGGCAGCACACAGCATCATTCCCAGGTGACAACCACCATCCGCTTTGAACTTAAAACACACCTAAAGAGTGACCGAACTGATGTGCTGATGTGAATCCAGCCTCATGTAGTGATAACTTGGTTGAACGTCTTGGAAATAATGCACCCAGCTGCTTTCAAAGCAGGTGGGACTCAGATGTGGCAGCAAGAAGATCACCTTTGAAATGTATGGGGTGAGCAGGAGGTAGGCTTTGGGGTGTCCTTTGGGTTTCACAATGTGAGAACATAAAACTCTTAGAATGCATCCAAAGGAGAGCAGTAAAGATGATGAAGGGCCTAGAAAGCAAAATCATAGAATCAAAGAGTAATTAAGGTTGGAAAAGACATCTAAAATCATCTGGTCCAACTGTCAACCCATCACCACCATGCCCACTAAACCATGTCCCTCAGCGCCATATCTCCATGTTTCTTGAACACCTCCAGGGACAGTGACTCCACCACCTCCCTGGGCAGCCTGTGCCAATGCATTACCACTCCTTCTGAGAATTTTTCCTAATATCCTAATATACAAGTAGTATGATAATTCTTGTGTTTTGGGTTGGGACTGTGGTACTCATTTAGAGTCACAGAGTCACTGAGTGGTTTGGGTTGAAAAGAACCTCAAAGATCATCTAGGTCTACTAGATGAAGCACTATATCAGGTTGCCCATGGCCCCATCCAGCCTGGCATTGAGCACTTCCAAGGATGAGGTACCCATAGCATCTCTTGGTAGCCTATGCAAGCACCTTACCACCATCTCTAATCTAAATCTCCCCTTGTTACTGTTGTCTGCAAGTGAACACTGCTGGCTTGTGTTAAGTCTTTCATTTACCAGGACCCATAAGTCCTTATCAACAAGGCTTCTGTCAAGGAATTCTTCTCCCAGGCCTGTACTTATAACTGGGATTGTCCCAGTCTGAATGCAACACTTTGCACTTGTTTTTGTTGAACCTCATTAGGTTGACATGGGCCCCCATTTAAAGCCTGTCCAGCTCACTCTTGATGGCATCCCTTCCTTCTGTGATATCATCTGTACCACTCAGCTTGGTATCATCAGCAAACTTGCTATGGGTACACTTCATCCTATCATCTGTGTCATTGATAAAGATGTTAAAGAGTACCAGTCCAAAGGTGAACCCCTTTAAAATATTCACAGTGATATTTCTAAAACCTATATCCCATTTTCAGAAATGTTTTAAAGGTCACATTTCACAGGTCTGCAGGTACCTGATAATGCAGAGAGGGATGTGGGAATGGATAGTTCAGGGCCCATTTGTGCTCTGGAAGGCTTCTAAGGATCTCTTGTAATATAGTCCTTCAACCAACCAGTTTATCACCAGTCAGAACTGAGAGCTCCTAATTCACTTGATGCTGAAATGAGATTCAGAGCACAGAAATGTTTCTGTGATTTGACCATTCATTGGTTTGAAAGCTTCACCCTGGGAGATTTGTCTGTGGGTTTCCAGAGAGGCAAAGATCTTCCTGTACATGTGGATACAAATGCCTGTTGAGCAGACATGTGCACTGATGTGGTTTGATTGGGTTTGGAATTTTATTTTGTTCCAAAATACTTTGTTCAGTTTCTAAGTGAACAGCAGAAGTGGACTGAAGAGCTGACTGGTCACGCTGCATGAAATGCTATTTAGCATCTTTGGCTTCTCCTCTTCTAATAACGATACAGACACAGAAATACAGATGCAGCTGCTGAAGTAGAGGGAGTAAAAGTTATATGAGGAAGATTTTTAAAAGTCATAAAACCAACTTTTTGGTTTGGGATTAGCAGGTGGCAGTTCACTTATGTAGGAAATGGATCTGTTGTGTATGAAGCTACGCTTAGGCAAGACCATTGGGAATCCTGTTCCCAAAATAAGAGGTTTTGAACAAGGATCGTCAATCCTGGCTGTCTGAAAATTTCAGACTCAACAATACTTGGAGGTTGGGCTTTATGACCTTGAGAGGGCCCTGCAACACAAATGATTCAGTGATTCTGTAAATTCTACTTGTCCACATATATGGGGGCAACTGCGGTGATGAGCCGAGCAAGACGAGACTTCTGTATATTGCTTTCCCTCACTCCTCGCTCCCTCCCACCTCTTTTTTAATCATAGTTGTTTTTCACTTCTGTATAAAGTTAGGAAGCATAGATTTATAAAGAGGATTTTTCCATGAGGTACAGTTTGCAAAGAATTTGAGTTTATGACAAAATGGTGCAAAAAAATAATTTATTGTGGTCCTGTAGTAGTCAGTATTTCAGATTTATTTCAGGTACTGGGAAAGATTGAGCAGGTTTGAAAGGAGGAATGATCTGCCTCTCTTACTGCACTGCTTTACCAAACAGACATTAACCTGATTGTGCCTTTGAACAACACACAGGCAATATCAAACTTGGATCTAATAATGAAAAAAAAAAAAGGTTTTAACTGTATAGAAGTTGGCTGTATATATATTTATATATACATATGTATACATGCATATCCCTTATATATGTTCATATATGTACGTATACATGTAAGAACCATACATGTATTGTGTGTGTATGCATATATGCAAGTATGCTTTTGAAATATAATTTGGAGTTTTAAGTTTTACTGTTATTTCACACCTCTGCTTTTAAAGTCCTTCTGTTAAAACAAAGTGTGTTTATTCATTTTTCTTTTTAATGCTGGGTTTGTTAACAGGATTTTAGTATTTTCGCAGGGATTTTCTTTTCTTCGTGTTGTTTTCACACTTACTGCTCACTGGTGTTGGAGAAGAAGAAACCAAGCCTTGTTATTATCCTGAAAGTGAGAAAAAAACATGCCTATGTACATGATTAATAAGAAAACTGCCACTGTTGCAAAAAAAAATGTTTCTGTCAGGGAGCTTTAAGTTGCCAGAGATCAGAGTTCTGAATTTTTTGCATCCAGAGGATGCCTGGTTGAACATATTCTGTTCTTTGGTCCATCTCTGCTTTGCTATAGCATTTTACTTCTTCCAGGCCCATCTCAAGCCTCCTCAAAGCTGAGCCAGGACGAGACAAGGAGCAGGCCAGCATTTCAGCATCACAGTATTCAGGGACAGTGCCTCTCTGCAATAATCAATAGCCTTCTGAGTACTCCCAGTGTCTTCTCTCCTCCTTGACATTTGCATCAGGGTGGCTGTGAGTTAGGCAGAAGGGATTCCCTGCTGGCAGCAGGGGATCTTTCTCCTCGGCTGCTAGACCAGCGCTTCCATAGCTTGCTGTGAATTCCTCTTCTTGGCTAAATACAAAGCTAGCATGCTTCTGGCGAGAAAAGATAGGTCTTGTGCTTGATTTGCCATCTATCTGTTTCCCATTTCTAAAAATCCCCCCACCTCCCTCCATAGCCATCATTTTAGGCACAGCAGGGACTCAGCTTTGTGGTTTTATTTATTTATTTTCTTCCCAAACCATCTACTTTAATTTATTTAAAATACTGTTCTATTATTTTCTCCCTGTTCTCTCAAGCTTTCTCCTCACTTGCCCGTGCTGCTTTTCTTGGCCTGGCTTCCCCAAGCAAAGGCAATGACATTGTTTTACAGTGCTGTATAAATACTTCTCACACTTTGGCACAAGCATATTTATGTTTGCCTCCCTGTTGGTGTGCACTGCAGGAAGACTTTGTGCTCAAACCCAACCATTAATCTCCATTTTCCTGGAGTGAGCTCCGTCTCCGAGCTTAAGCTGTACAGGAGGGGTGGGTAGTGATGTCCTTGACCTCCAAAACAAACACTTCCCTGCACTGAAATGAACAGTCATGTTCATCAGACCATTTCATCTTCTAACCCAAGATGGGGACCATTGTTTGTAGGCTTAGATGTGTTGTTCCATGTTACACCTTGTGTGGGAATATATTAGGGCCATCCCTTGAAGATTTTGCCATAAGGAGATGTGTGTTCTTGGTCTTCTTTTGAGATACGTTTTAGCATGGGAGATTTTATTCTTTGTCTAACCAGCTGAAGGATAAAAGAGGGGAGATTTAGGCTGGATATAAAGAAAAAGATTTTTTACAATAAGGGTGGTGAGGTACTGGTTGCCCAGGGAGGTGGATGTCTCATCCTTGGAGATGTTCAAGGTCAGGCTGGATGGGGCTCTGAGCACCGTGATGTAGCTGTAGATGTGCCTGTTCATGAGAGGATAGTTGGACTAGATGACCTATAAGGATCCCTTTCAACTTAAATGATTCTCTGATTCTGTGATTTGGCTATTGCTGTCTTCCAGAGAGTCATCTTAGCCAAAAGTTGTAATTATTTCTCATGAAACTCACAAGAAATGCTAAATGTAGAGTTTACTGCCTAGTTCATTGACTTGCGATTTCACATGTAGTCCATGGCCATGGTTTACAGGGTAATTCAACAAATTACAGGTATTCAACAAATAAAGCATGGTCTTGTGCATCTTGCTTTGTCAGCGTGGAAAAGGGGAGGGTTAAGAAGGTTAACTTCACTTCTCTGGGAGAAGCAATACAGAAGTCTCAGTTTGCTCTGCTCATCACTGTAGTTGCGTCCATATATATGGACAAGCTTGGTAGGTCTGAAATTTTCAGGTAGATGGCAATTTGGCCATGAAGTCAGCAGAAGGGTTTGGATTTGGAATTGCCTAGGATGGTATTTGGGTTTTAATCAGCAACTGAAGTCAATGCATTGAATCTCGTAAGTTAAGCCGGAAAAGAGGAATCTCTGTAGAGAGCAGGAAAATGAAAGTGATTCAGTGGCTGATGGTTCTATCAGATTGTAATACAGAGGTCCTGAAAAACTGAAGAATAAAGATGTGAGATTCCAGTATGAGGGAGATCTCGATTCCTGAGAGGAGGCTCTATCAGGCCTTTTAATGACCCCCAGTGGCCAAGATCAGTTTTATCTCATCCATGGTTTATAAAAACATCTAGCTGTGGATGAAAGGCTTTGCAGTAAAAGCCACGTATGGAACTTGGTTATACAGGATCCAAGAAATAATGTGGCAATTACTGCAAACTTGGGACCAAACCAGAGTTTCCATATTGCAGTGCTGGGTACTGAGCTGTGATGTGTAAAGGTTTCCCAGACTGCTCAAGCACCAGGATTTAGATGATAGAAAAACAGATCAGGATATTGGCTGTATCTTCTGGGAGGAGAAATGAGCATCACTGGACTGGGAGGTGCTATCATTAAAAATAAAGGAATGAAGGTCAGTGTGCTCTAATAAAGAAGCTCTTTTGCAGCTTTTTTTTTTTTTTTTTCTTTTTTTTAATATACACAATAACTAATATTTAGACTTCAGTGCTTTAGGGGTATCCTGAAACTAATACTTCATTTGGATGCTCTGGCAAGCTTTGCATTTTTTTAAGGAGGATGTTTTCAGTCCTAGCTGTATCAAAGTTAAAGTAAAATGCCTACTGGTACTTGGAGACACCACAAATTCATTTCTTTAGCTCATTTTCTGTGCAAGTGTGGTTATCACCAGTTCAAGATGAGTGTCAGAACAGTTGGCAGAAGGTCAGTACTGGGGATTTTGGTGCCTTTTCATTGTGGAATCACAGGGAGGGCAAGCAGTAACCTAGCACAAGATCACCAGCTCATCCTGATGATGACAAGGGTGGCTGTGATCACAAAAGTGGTGATAAAGAATCGTAGGATCATTGTAGTTGAAAAACATCTCCAGGATCTTCTAGTCCAGCCATCGATCCACCACCGCCATGCCCACTAACCATATCCCTCAGGGCCACATCTCCATGGTTCTTGAACACCTTCAGGGGTGGTGACTCCACTGCTGCCCTGGGCAGCCTGTTGCAATACCTCACTCCTCTTTCTGAGTAGAATTTTTTCCTAATAGACTACCTGATGTAGGAGCTGTAAAAGCTGCAAGATTTTACCTTCAAGCATCAAGAAGGAGCAAGATGACATGGTGCAGAGAGGGTCAGGAAATAGATGGAAAACCTTCAGCGTGTTTATGGGCACCTTGTTTTTTCCCTTGCTTCCACACGTGAGACCCCTTAAAACACAAAGCTTTAGATTCACACGGGCTAAATTAAAGCCACATGGATAGCTTAGTTTTCATGCTTTGGGATATAACTGTTAGGGAGTTGTTTGGTTTGGTGGGTCCACAGTTGCTCATTGAAATCTCAAGATGCCTGTCAATGTGAGAAACTCTTCATCCAAGCACAAAGTATCACAAACGGTGACTCTGTGACACCAAAGAATATAAACAACTATGATGGTAAATATTTAAGGAGAATGAGACCCCTCTGTTTTAGGGTTTTAAAAACTCCTAAAAACTGAGCCATTTTCATGTAGGTTCTCTTTCTATTTTTTGAGTTCTGCAGCTTCTCCATAGCTCCTTGAGGCAGGTACCAAAATACATGAATTTCTGATAGGATCTGTTGTTTCAGCTCTTATATTATACCTGTACTTTCTTGGGAAAAGTTTTGTTTAGGGGGAAAGTTTTCTGAAGGTACTGCTCAATTCTTTGCTGGAAGGTGTTTTGGAAGGGCAACCCAGTATTAAAAGAAACACATTAAAACCAGAACACAAAAAGCATGTATATAGAATAGCATTCTGTACATTTAAGGGTGAGATAAAAACAAAAGTCTTCTACAGATGTGCTTGGAGTATCTGTTTGGGGGCTTATCAATGAATAATGAAGGAGACTGTGCCTTTGCCGGAGATTTATGTTGTAGCACTTTATGAACCCTACTGGAGCATTCGCAAGGAGATACAGAAAGGATTTACCACCAGTGCTGTGTGTGAAAGAAATGGGGACGGGGGGGAAAGATCTAGAGAATGGGCATGGCAAGCCCATAGGGCAGAAAATACATTAAAAATGTTGGTAAATGGAATTGTCATTCTCAAGACAGAAGAAGAGTGGAGGAGCAGCTTGGCTTGTGTGTGTACTTTAATTTCTTTGCAGTAACTAAGGACCTATAACCCCTTTTAGTTTAAAGTAGCTGTAACAAGCTGTAGATGTCCCTGTTCACGGTAGGGGAGTTGGAGTAGATGATCTTTAAGGGTCCCTTCCAGCTCAAATGGTTCTGTGATTCTAAGATTGGAGGAGAAAGATTTGGTGCACATTTATCTTGCTAATGAGAAAATAAGACCACTGTGTGACAGAGCAGGACATTAATTTAAACACGAGCTTCTGGTATTCCTGATGATTACCTTTTATGTAGGATCAAATACTGACGATCACGTAAAATAATGCTTTAAGGTCAACTTCTTTTTGTTGCATCTGGGGAGGAAAGGACCCAGCAGAATGGGAAATGGTGCTTGATTGAGATCTACAATGCATTACCCACATCTTTGCATGTGAACTGACATAATTTTACTCTGAGATTTTGGAGCAGGCACACATAGGTCGATTATAATAGAGCAAGCACGTCTGACGTCCCGCCTTAAATCTCAAACTATTAACTTAATTAATATTGTAGGCTCTTAACACCTTTCTTGACCTGTGAGCAACTTTGCATGAGACTGGAAGATGCTGCTGCTTCGCCCTTGTAGCTTCAGAAATGCCTGCTGTTTGGTTTGTATTAATTATTTCACTCTCAAGGTCCTGATTAGGCTTTGACAGAAAGGTCTGTGTGGCTTTTTAGCTCTGCAGTTGAACAGCATCCTTGTTCTATGCCAAGGATGGCTGCTCTTCACGAGTGTGTGGAGTGGTATATCTGGACCAAACTGCACTTTTGAACTGTTCCAGGCATATTTTAAAGAGTAAATGAGTTTGTTTCCCTGTTTGTTTTTCCACTCTTAAGGTGAATAATATTATTTCTGTGCTTTTTATCAGTGTAGCGCTGTCCTCTGGCATAAACAGCCTTGTAATGGGCGAGTGAGAGTGCAAACATCGCTTTTCTTAGGGAGATGCTGGTACAGAAAAAGATGCAAAATGACTCTGCCTTGATTGATTTGCTGTTTGCATGGTTGAAGGGAAGGATGAGATGGTTAAGCTGCTGTTTGATGTGGAGATTAAATTAGATTTAAGAAGCATTTTGAAATGTCACTGAAGATAAACTGTTTTGAATAGGTGATTACTTAACCAGCTGCCTTTAAGTATCTCTGGTGTTCAGCTGAGGTTTGCTGACTTGTTTGGTGGATAGAGAAGAGGGAGTCTGATCTGTCCCTACACGTCTCCTATACACTCCTGCTCCATCTTGGAGCTGGTACAGTAACATAAAACCCAAAACACTGTGTTTATTCCATGGTGTAAGTCATTCCTGCAGATCACAGAATGATTTTGGCTGGAAGGGACTTCTGGGTCCTTGTGGTCCAACCTCTGCTCAAGCAAGGGCACCCAGAGCAGGGTGCCCAGGGCCACATTCAGGTGTCTTCTAAAGATCTCCAAGGAGGAGCTTCTGCAACCTCCCTGGATAAACTGTGTCCATGCTTGGTCATCTGATGGCAAGGCCATAAATATCTCTTGATTGGATTGACAAATTGAAAATGTCTAGGGCCTGGAATGATTCTCCCCATTTTTCAGTAAGAAAGACTCTTCTTTCATAAGGAAAGGGAAGGGAAGGGAAGGGAAGGGAAGGGAAGGGAAGGGAAGGGAAGGGAAGGGAAGGGAAGGGAAGGGAAGGGAAAGGGAAAGGGAAAGGGAAAGGGAAAGGGAAAGGGAAAGGGAAAGGGAAAGGGAAAGGGTGAGAGATGTAAAAACTGGATTTATACTGTTGTTTAGGGCAAACATGAAGGCTTATATATCCCAGAATCTTAGCTCAGCCTTACACCACCTCCCTCACTGTTTCTGGGCAGAAACTGGAGCAGTGCTTCTTTCCCTAGTGATGTTGATAACCCACATTACACATTACTCTTCCTTTTGTAATTTTTAAGCATATTGAGGATCTCGCTGTGATTATGAAAATCACAAAGAAATATTTCTAAGTTTCCAAGCTGTCAGACGGGGCAACAGGGAAGGAGGAAATAGCACATCTTACTGAAAGAACAGGCAGGCTTTTCAGGATCTCAAGGCTGATAAAGGACAAGAGGAAGACTGGGGTGTCCAGCCTCCTGCTGGACATTTTGCATCCTCTTAATTCTCCCTTTCCCAAGTGCGTTTCATCATCATAAAGGTCTTGTCGCAGATTTTGCTTTGAGAGCTAAAAGCTTTGCTCCCCTCTGCCTTCCTCTGTAATTTAAGAGGCACAGATGCTGATACATCTCTGAGACAGAATCTATTACGCTTCTCCTGCCAAGCAGAGCTATGGTGCTTGCTTTATGTCCCTCCTCCTAACACTCAATTTGTTCTTTGTCGGTGCTCAGCTGGCCACATTGCTGAGCACCAGCAGGGCTCCCTCCACGCAGTGGTTCCTGTTAGCTTTCCCCTTCTTAATTTCATTATCCATTTCTAATGGCTTTTTAATGTTTGAGCTGAATTTACAGTGCCGACGACATTGTGCAGCTTCTGTTTCTCCAGAAGTTAGCCAGGGAGAGGACAGCTGACTGTCCACTGCTTTACTCATACTGTTGGAAATGGTCAGAGTATCTGCATTTATTGATCTTTTCTTCTTCCTTTTTTTTTCTTGAAGATGAATCATGGATCATTCTTGTGTGTATCAGCTTCCTCAGAGTTTGTAGCAAATGCTGATTTACCTCCTTTGAATATCAAATCATCGAACATTTCACTGCGCATTCTGAGCAAGTCTTTGCTCACTTCTGTTTATTCAGGTAGGAGTAACATCTTTCCCATACTGCTCTACAAGCTTCCTTGCAAACATTGTCTCATTTATGTTTTCCTTTGTTACTCTTAGTAAAAAAAGAATTCAGTATTTCCAAAACACAATGTTCACTTTTTTGGGTGGGGGGTTACTGATCATTCCTATCGTCTTTCTCAAAGCATCCTTTTGTAGACAGTCTTCTCCATGCTGAACAGTCCCAGATCTCTCAGCTGTTCGCCATATGAGAGATGCTCTGGGCTGTGACCATCTTCGTAGCCCTCCTCTGGATTCTCTCCAGCAGTTCCCTGTATGTCTTGAAGAGGAGAGCCCAGAACTGGACTCAGTGCTCCAGGTGTGACCTCACCAGGGCTGAGTAGAGGGGAAGGATCACTTTCTTGACCTGCTGGCCACACTCTTTATAATGCACCTTGTGATACCATTGGCCTTTTTTGCCACAAGGACACACTGCTAGCGCATGGCCAACCTGTTGTCTGCCAGGACCCCCGGGTTCTTCTCTGCAGAGCAACTTTTCAGTATCTCAGTCCCTAACCTGTACTGATGCATGCCATCATTCTTCCCCAGGTTCAGGACTTGCCCTTGTTGAACCTCATAAGGTGCCACGCCCTGCACCCAGGTTGGAGGAATCCCAAGCATTGATACAGGTTAGGTGTAGAATGGCTTGGAAGCAGTCCTGAGCAGAAGGATTTGGGGGTTTCAATTGATGAAAGACTCAACATGAGCTGGCAATGTATGCTTGTAGCCCAGAAGGCCATTCATGTCCTAGGTTTCATCAAGAGAAGTGTGACCAACAGGTCAAGGGAGGTGATTCTGCCCCTCTGCTCTTGTGAAACCCCACCTGGAGTACAGCATCCTGTTCTGGAGCCCTCAGCACAAGGAGAATGTGGACTTGTTGGAGCAGGTTCAGAGGAGGGCCACAAAGATGACAAGAGGGCTGGAGCACTGCCAATGGACAGACTGAGAGAGCTGGGGCTCTTCAGCCTGGAGACGAGAAGGCTCTAAGGAGACCTTATAGTGGCCTTCCAGTGCCTGAAGGGGGCCTACAGGAAAGCTGGGGAGGGACTTTTTGTATGGGCATGTAGTGTGACAGGAGAAGGGGAAATGGCTTTAAACTGGAAGAGGATATTAGGAAGAAATTCTTTACTTGTGAGTGCTGCCACCCTAGAGGCATTCGAGGCCAGGCTGGATTCAGTTCCTCTCAGCCTAACTCTCAGCTTGTCCAGATCTCTCTGAATGGCAGCACAGCCTTCTGATGTGTCGTCCACTCCTCCCAGCTTTCATCATCCACATACTTGCTGAGAGTGGATTCTGTCTCTCCTTCTATCTCTGTATAGGCCAAACCAAGAAATTACCTTGCTCTTGGAAGCCCACCACACCACTATGAACCAGATTCCTACATGAGCTTGTCTCTGACAGGTGTTACCAACATCTTGCACTGAATCTGTTTGATTTTAGTGGAAACATGCAGTGTTAGTCTCTGACTGCCCCAGGCTCTTTGAAAGCCACGGAACTACCAAGAGGATAAATGGCTCCCAAAGCCACTCGAGCACTGCAGAAGGGTCATAGTCGTTGGTATCAGTTTTAATATTCATACGAACATATGCTGTTTTTGTTAGTCACTAAATCTCTTGTTGGTGGAGTTGAGACATTCTGAATCTTAAGGGTAATTAAAAACTGAGTAGTTCATAAATCATGACGCAGCTTATGGGGTCCTGGCAAGATACTGAGTGCTGTGTGCGCTTTCCAAAAGGATGCCAGATGTTGATGGGAAAACCGAGCTCTTTCCCTTCTCGTGGTGGTACCAGGTTCTTCTAGACTTCAGTGAGACCTTAAATGAAGCCTGACAGCATGGCTGTGACAACAGGTGTTGGGATGAGTACTGGTGTTTTTCAAGGTAAGGCATCTTCATGGCCAGGAGAAGCCGTGTGGTCCGTCCCCACTGAAGTAGTCTGGGGCACTTCTACGTGTTCCTCATGACCAACCTTCAGCTGTATCTCCAGAGAGATTAATACAGAGCACAATCTATCTCACCACTGAGAAATGCTCCCTGAAGTATTACCCAATTTCTCCATTAAATTCACATTTAGTTTTTCTTGCTCTGATTCTCCCCAGGTTACTTTTCCTCCTTAGTGCTGGAATAACAAAGTGTGGTTGCCAAAAATTCTCAGGACTCACCTTTTGTCTGTAATACGATGTTAGCCTGAATTAGTGTTTCATACTGCACCAAGTAAGAGTGAGCATCACGTGGCAAGATGAATAAATGTAATTATTGTTTGGCATGACGCAGACATGAATGTGCCTGAGGGTGTTAATGGGAAATGGAGAAAAAGAGAAAAACAGAGCAAGACTTCTTCCTTTTGGAGTTCTAAAATTTTGAAGATGGTAGTGGGTGAGGTACCATTGCATTGTCTTCCCTCTCTGTCATCTTTTGTCTCATATCAAGTGAACACAATTGTATCTCAGGCATGAAGCCCTCCATATTTCATAGATTTAAAACAGAGAACGCAACCATAGGTATTCACTTTCTGGGAACCTTCATGCTTTTGGTTTACAGCTCAAGCTCGAGAATTTGGGTATAGCTTTGGATGGGAAAAGCAGTTTCTTCAAAAGGCCGCTAGCCAGAAAGCAGGAAGTAGGAAGATGAAAACTTAGTATTTAAGTCAACGTAAGTGACCAGAACTAGTGGAGAATCAATATTCATTGCTTGGAAAATGTAGATTATAGTTGCCTTCATCTTCTCTTCTGGTGTATCCATTCCTGTATATTCTCAGTGAAGGTTTACCTCATGTGTTTTCCTCCTGCATAGGGCCGGGTAGTGTAAATAGAGCACGGTGAGTTGTGCTGTCCTTTGGAAAGGAAGATATGAAAAGGATCTAACTGATGATTAAGATGGGCTGTTGTGATGCTGTTTGTTAAATCAAACTCTGGGAAAATAATACACATGATCTGTTCTGACAGTATTTCCTTTGGAGAGAATCACTATAATTTCTTTCCCAATGTAATTGATATGCATGGTATAAAAATATGTCCTGCTTTTCAAGGATATCTATGGAAAAGGGAGGTTGGGGTTGACTTGTTGCTTCTATCCCTGCCCTGCTGTTCCATACTGAGAGAAGGGGGAAGGGGCATTTTTATTTTTGAGACTATTGATTTTGGTTATCAATATGCTCAGCAGCATTTGTTATGTCTTAAGGAAACCAAATGAGTGCTAAGTACTCAACCAAAGCAAAGCACTGTGTTGCAAATTCATCTGTCCCCCTGGAGAGAATAAAATGGAAGTTTAAGTGGCTTACTGGAGCAAGTATTAGTCACTTTGTGCACTTTGCTGGAGGGTTCTTCTAAGAAACTGCAGTGTGTACAACTCTCAGCTCACATTTCATTCTCTTTCAACTACTGGAGTGGCTAATTCATAGGATCATCTAAGTTCAATAAGATGTTTAAGATCATTTTCTTTCTAGGAAAGGGCTAATCTCTTTGTTCAGAGACAAGAGAGGTCCTAGCTCACTTGTAACATTGCTCAAGGAAGATTGGACGCTATCTCAAAAACGATGCAAGAGAGGAAGGAAGGATGAGGACAACAGGATTTCTCTAGGACAAGTGTTAATGGCCTTAAGTTGTACTGTAGGAGGTTTGAGTTGGATATTAGGGAATATGTGTTCCAGGAGAGAGTGGTGAGGCATTGGAACAGGCTTCTCAGGGATGTGGTGGACTCACCATTTCTGGAGATGCTTAACAAACATGGTGATGTGGCACTGAGAGACATGGTTTAGTGGTGATGGGTTGATGGCCTCGATGATCTTAGAGGTCTTTTCCAGCTTTAACAATTCTGTGCTTCTGTGATCAAGTCCAACTGTTAACCTGACTGACCAAGTCCCATCACTGTGTCCCTTAGTGTTATATTGTATGGGTTGGGATGATTGTAAATAGCTTATTGCTGTTCATATGCTAATACAGGTAGAACTGCTGAGCATGAGCACACCATGCTGATGTGACTACAGGCCTTCAGTCTGCATCTGCCTGGTTTTCATGGCTTCCCTGAAGAAACACATTTAGGTCTAGTCTGCCTGCCAGAATTTTTAACAGTTACGATAATTGTTCCATTCAGAGTATTGAGATAGGCAGCCAGGTCTGAAAATGATGAAATGATGATGGATTGTAGCTATTTATCATGAGTTATAAGGAAAAAAAGAGGGAGATAAGAAGAACGGCACCAGCTCTGTGCAGGTGCTTCCACACAGTCTGTGTCCCTGTGACATCTAGAGAGTTCTTTGATGTTATCCAGTCCTCTTCCTTTTGCTTTAATATTGCAGTAAGTGGCACATATAATAAATGTGAGAGGTCAAAAGACTTGCTGAGTTTTGGAGGTTTAATTTGTTTCCAGCATCCAGATGAAGAAAAATCATCCTCACTTTCAGTTTGAATACAGTTGAGAGACATTCAAAGAAATGCAATTAATACATGTATTTGGGTGTGTCAGCTATTGGGTTTTGTTCTTTTCAAAGAGAAACAAGCAAGACTTACATGAGCTCAAGATCATAGAATCATAGAATGGTTTGAGTTAGAAATGACCCTTGAAGGTCATTGAGTCCATTGAGTCTTCCCAGAGATGGAAAAGAAGGCTCATTTGTCCAAAACTGTTCTTCCCATTTGTCTCAGGAGTATAATTTAAATTTCAAGAAAATAAATTTGGTATACTGTCTAGATGAATAAACCTGGCTGTCTAAAATAAACAAATTTCATGTTGCTGAATGCCCATCTTTAATACCATCTCTTTCTTTTGGGGCTCTGGTCTTGCTTTATAGGCAAGTAAGCTTGCAGAAGCTGTTAACAGACATATTTCTGCAGGATTGGGCCCCCTCTGAAAGAGCAGATTTAATTATACGCATGACAAATTCATATACTTGCTTGAACAAAGAAACATTCAGTGTAAGCTCTTCTGGGGAGGAAGCGTGTAATCATGAGTGTTTGGTACCACGTTTGACGTGATGAAACATCAAGGAGCAATTCATTCTCAGCACCAGTGCAGAAATGGTGATTAATGAAATTATAACCACTTATAGTTCTAATACTACATTTGAACCAGTCTACTTCTGTCTTTCCTTGATTTGGGAGATAATACAATTATTTTCATATATGTGAAGCAGGGATAATTTGATAGCTTAAATGCTTACTCTCTAGTTGCTGATTTAATTATATGAAATGTCAAGGTAGTTTAAGCAGTACTTGGGGAAACCCCTACCTCTGTCAACTAGGAATATGCTAAGTGTTGTAGAAGATAACTTGCACCTTGCTATTAAAAGAAGAACCAAGCCAGAAGGCAACATGTGTACAATCTCTGTGTGCAGTGTGATGCATCATGTCTATAAAAGCTAAACCACAGCAGTAGATCTGATTTTCTTTTACATTTTGAAAGGTGAATAAAACAGCTTTGTGTTGCTCATGGTGTGTCTCATAGATGATGCCTTTTTATTGCCAGTGAGTATCAAAACTGGTGAACAAAGGTAAGATTATGTTTTCAGATATGTTTTTGTGGTTGGATGTAGCCATGTGGGAGATGTGGACTGCAATTGGGTCTCATTCTTCTGCAAGAGCTGTACGCTTCCATCAGCCGTTAGATGTTTTCTTTGATGTAAACTACTTTTGCGATGCAAAATATTTGGAAATCTCATCTGAAGGCAGAGAAGAATTTAGTAACATCCTTGTGGCATTATTGGATAAACAAGCACTTCATGCACCAGTATCATAAGAGCGTTCGAAGAAATAATTGGTTACTATTTTGGGGTACAGCTTAAGTATAAAAATATTAATACAAAGTGAGGAACTTTGTCAATGTTCAGAAATACCTTGCTAGACTTGAGAAGATAAATGTCTTGTTAAGAAGAACAGACAATAGCTTCTTTTACTAATTAAGGACAAAGACTGCCTGAATTTTGAGAAAGCTCTCTAGAAAAAGTAAAGACTCTTTACATAGACATTAAAAGTATTTTTGGTGCTCTTTGAATAAAAGTTTTGCCTTCTCTGAAGTTTCTTGAAGGTTCTGTGATCTTTGGATGAGTGCTAAATGCAAGGAAAAGTTGCAGCATCATTAAATGTGGAATTCTGAAGATGTCTTGATATGAGACAAAAGTGGTTACAAAGCTCTTCATATATTCACATTCTCAGCATGGTATTTCAGGTAGTAAAACTAACCCCAAGTTGACAGGATAGTCCAGAAAGATCTCTGAGAAGGATTGCTGTTGTCAGTACATATAGAGGAAGAGAAGATGTACTTCTCATATTAAACCCATGATGCTGTTGCTGGCATAGATTAATTTTAGGGGAGCTGTGGAGCCCTAATTCTGTTTTCACAGATCTTTGGTAGTCAAATTTTAGGATATTCTGAAAATAACGTTACAATATAAAGGATCAACCGTCTCTGAACTGGATTATGTGACATAGCAGTGGAATTCCTGGTGTGTTATTTAAGGTTGTTTAATAAGAAAAGTTTTTGTCTCCCTTAATATATGTACTATGCTGAAAATGTTGAAAATCGGATCCCAGAATCATGGAATCATGGAATGGCTTGCACTGGAAAGGACCTCAAAGATAATCTAGTTCCAGTCCTCTGCCATGGGCAGGGCTGCCACCCACTAGATCAGGTTGCCCAGAGTTCCATTCAAATTGTGAATTTGTGTAGGGTGAAATTACTTAGAGCAATGTATTAAGCTCCATTTCTAGTTCTAAAAACACAGGTATTTCTTTGCCCTTAGCCATCTTTTCTTTTCCGAACAGGCCATTATTTTTGGTCACTGAGAACCTAGTTAATGCCTTTAGTTATTTCAAGCCAAATTTGTGGGCTGGAGTGTGCAAACCTTCTCTGCTCCTCATGTCATGGAGACTTGCAGGTTTGCTTCTGTTCTGGTAGTCGGAAAGTTTGCAATGAGCATTTTCATAGCTTCTCAAAGTGCATTTAGGACAAAACCAAACTCTTGGAGGAGCTTGGACACCCAGTGTGTTTTCCAGGGTGGTCACTGCACTCCGTATTTTATTGTCTGACTTCACGCATATCATTTTGGACTCATTTTGGACTTCAGAATCCCTGACAATTTTTACTGTATTATAAGATCATAGAATAATACAATGGCTTGCCTTGGAAGGAACTCCAAGGATCGTTGTGTTCCAATCCCCCTGTCACAGGCAGGGCCACCAACCTCCAGATCTGGTACTAGAGAAGGTTGTCCCGGGCCCCATCCAACCTGGCCTTGAACACCTCCAGGGACAGGGCATCCACATCCTCTCTGGGCAGCCTGTTCAGCACCTCAGACTTGGCGTCAGGCTTCCAGGTTATCTCTGAGGCTGCTATTTGCCAAGCGAGCACCATGAGATGTGGCTTGAACCCATATATTATCTTAAAGGACTAATAAAATAGCATTTATTTGGATATTTTTGGCACCCGGGGCAGACACACTGGTGGGGCAAGTACATGCTGGGGTAAAACAGTCTGTGTTCCTTCCTGCAGCTGTTTGCTTGAGTGCATGTGAGTCAGAGCCCTTAATTCTCTCTGCAGCAGTGAATTAAGGATAATTATTGCCTTCCTCACAATTTGGAGGTCTATTAGAAAGGGAGGTTTGCAAATACATTTTGATTTTCCGACCCAGATGTTATAAGATTAGAACTTCCTCCTCCTCTTCCTTGTAATTCCTGCAATTATTGTTGCAAAGTATTGCACTATCTGGTAACCACTCTGGCAATCTCCAGCTTTTTTTCTTTATTAATTTCAGGAAGGATACCCTCATTTATGGGAGGAATTTCTGCCTCAGTTGTACTCACTTCCCTTGAATGGTGATGGCAGAACCTGGAAGTTGGAGCTAAAGCCATTTCTTTTGCTCTACAGCTTATGTTGAGTGTATGTCTGTTAAAAGCAGATTCAGAAGGCTTTTCATTCAAATAGTTAAAGCCTTCACTGAGCATTTCTTTGTGGCAAAATAATGATGAAATGAGTGTTTAAAGCACTGTTTTGTGGAAGGAAATAAATCCCAAAGAGGGAAGCAGAAGGCTGGAAACTGTTTCTGCTGATCAAACTATGGATCTAAGTGTGTAGTTTCAACAAATGTGCTGTATTTGTTCATCACTGGATGTGCGTTTATGGCTACACAAATACATGTAGAATCATAGAATTGTTTGAGTTGGAAAGGACTCTTAAAGGCCATCTAGTCCAACTCCCCTGCAGTGAACAGGGACACCTACAGCTAGATCAGGTTGCTCAGAACCCCACCCAGCCTGACACTGAACGTCTCCAGGGATGGGGCATCCACCACGTCTCTGGGCAACCAGTGCCAGTGCCTCACTACCTTTATTGTAAAAAATCTTCCTTACATCCAATCTAAATCTCTCCTCTTTTAGTTTGAAGCCAGCACACTATAGAACCTTTAGCATGATGCTGTCTGCCTCGATGATTGTAAGCATTTAGTTAATACATTTGAAGTGCTCTTATATTGATAGAGAAAAATAAATATTACCTTTATGCTAATGGATTAATTCTGCTGTGACATTGGAGTCATCAATGTGTGTATTTTTTCCTGATATCGAAGTATTGATTTTAATATTTCTTCTTTGGATCCTGTGTATTAGCAACAAAGCTCAGTTCCATGTACTGGATGCAGGGAGAGGATAACCTGCATGTGCCTGAGGAATTCAACAAGGATGTGCTGGGCTGGTTCCAGAGCATCCCTGTCAGCCACTAGCATAACAGCTCTGGTCTTGCAGGACTGTCCGTCCTCAAGATAGGAATTTAATATTCCACAGAGCTTTTTCATGCGTTAGCACAGTCTGTAAAGGTACTGGAGTGGATACCAACAACAAAGGCATCAATCATGATTCAGTCATTGCTTTTCTCTCACTGAGCCGCAAAACCCACTGGGAGAACAGTAACTTTGCAAAGATGGTGTTGGAGAGGCTTGTGCTCTAGTATATGAACAAATGGGCATATAATTACAAATAGCTTGTATCACTGCCCATCACTCCTGAAGCTCTGCTTTTTTTCAGCCTCTGCTTATTATTAGATTTGCTCAGGAACAGAATTTCTCCAGCATTGAGGGATCTCAGCTGAGGGAAACTTACTTACATTGAAGGTGATGGCATTGGAACAGGCTGCCCAGAGAGATTATAGAGTTTCCATCTATGGAGATACTCAAAACCTGCCTGGCCACTTTCCTGTTTAACCTAATCTATGGAACCTTCTTTAGATCATCTCCAGAAGTCCCTTCCAAACCCCATGGCTGCAGTTCTGTGAAGATCTCTCACTGGGGACATCAGTAATGATTTACCGGACATGGTTTGCAAGAACCAGAATCAGGTTAATCTCCACAGAGCTCGATTGTCCTACCAGGAGACTGTGCTCTGATTTCATTCCAGCACTTCTGGCAAGCTGCATGGAGTGATGGATCCTCAAGTACATGCTGAAAAGCATTCAAAAAGTCATATGGGTTATTGCAATGCTCTGTTTACTCTGGAGGAGGGGATTTAGTCCATGTTTGCACCTGCAATCTTATGCTTTGATAATCCAATTTTATTTTATGTGCCTTACTCTTAATAAAATATGGATAAATATCTGGGAGATAATCAGCGATGAGAAAACAGTAAAGCTGGGCATCACTGGTCCGCATGTGGAGAGCCCAGGGAGCATCAGGATGATATCATTTATCAGGAAGAGGCCTGCAGACAACAGCAGGAGCATGCCAAAAGACCAGCTCCAAATAATGCCATGCTGCAGAGTCTGATTTTTCCCATTGCTTTCAGGTTTCCTCTGCCACCCACTCGGTGTCCTTCAAAAGCTGACTGCTGGGAGCTGACTAACGCAATGATGTTTATCCTTCACTATGTCATAATGAAAAGTAACATCAGTTCATTGAATCTGGAAGTTGTCATCGGAGACCTGAGTGGGCTCAGCCTTCCTCAGAGATCTCATTTGCTACTCGTTGACTTTAATGAGTAGTTAGCGCTGGAGTTGGGGATCCTGCACGTGGGTTGATGTGTTGCCTCCAGTGGGATACGCTCCAATCTGCCTTGTAGCAGAAGAGATGAAGATAACAGGTTGGATATTAGAAAAAAAATCTTCTCAAAAGGAGTGGTAAGGCACTGAAACAGGCTGCCCAGGGAGGTGATGGAGTCAGTGTCTTTGGAGGTGCCTAAGGAAAGGGAAGATGTAGTACTTAGGGGAATGGTTTAGTGGGCAGTATTGAAGGTGGACAGTTGGACTAGGTGTTGCCAAACTCAGCCATTCTGTGATCTTGTGATTCTGCTCCTTTAGCATCTAGGCATATAGCTGGCTGCATGGCTTGTGGAGAGAAATGTTACTGGTGAATGGTGGTTAGGCAGAGGCTGGAGTATGAGGGGCTGGAGAGCAGCTCCATGGAAAGGATTCTGGTGGTTCTGATTGATGGCAAGTTGAATCTGAGTCAATAGTGTACCCTGGAGCCAAAAGGGTCCACAGTACCATGGGATGCAGCAGGCCCAGCTCTGCCACCGTGTGAGGGATGGGACTGTCCTTTCCCCAGGGCAATGGTCGTGGCCCCAAGCTGCTGGAGTTCAAGGAGCATTTGGACAATGCTCTAACACAGGGTTTGAAATTTGGGTGGTCCTTTGTAGAGCCAGGAGTTGGACACAGTGATCCTTATGGTTCCCTTCTGACTCAGGATATTCTGTGGTTGTATGGTTCAATGATGTTCTGTTTTTTCTTTTTTTCTTTGATCCATCTTGGGCTCTTGTGCATGTAAAGTCAGAGAAAGGAAACCGTATTTTCTGCTATTTCTGTAAAGCCAACTATGCATATGGGATCTGGGCAGTGAAGGTGTGAGCTGTGCCTGTACTGACTGTAGAACATACATCTGGAAGAAGCAATAGTGAAACTATGGTCTGCCCCAGTGAGAATAAATAATAATTTGCCCATGCTTAGTGCCTCTCATCCAAACATCTCAGCCACTCTGCAAGCATTAGTGAATTTAACCTTCATGCCACCCCAGAGCAATAGTCCAGTATTGATTATCATCACTGCTTTATGAATGCAGTAACCAGCTTACAGGGAAGTGAATCAATTTTCCTGAGATACTATCAGAGAGCAATAAAATCTGGGAGTTTTTGGCTTGTAGATCTCTAGACAATACTTCTTCCATTTTTTATTTTTTCTCTGTAAGACATCCAGAAGATGATTTACCAATTTTGTAGATATGGAGATAACAGCTTTCGGGTCTTGACTGGGAAAGAGGAAGGTGCCTGCAATAAATATGAGAATGTGCCTCATCTTTTGGAGAGGATACATCTGAGCTACCAAGAGCACCATGGCAGACCTCTTAGCAATAGTGTTTAAGGAGTTAAAATCAATTCTAGCACTTAGCACATGAGGCACAGTCTGTGGTAATTTTTTTTGAGAACACCAAAATAAAAGTGTTAAGGCCAATTAATAACAAAGGCCCTAAAGCAAACTCAGCCTTCTCTAGAGAGATTACTGTCATTCTCCTGTCTGCAGTGAAAATAAATAGATGATTGCTTGGATGTGTTGCACAGAAATACTGAAATAGTCTTTTAAGAAATGAAGAACAAGCTTTGCTCCTTGAATAGCATTAAAACAAGAGTAGGCAATTGGAACAGGTGTATGGAGGGGTACGAAGCTGCATGAGAGGAGGGTCAGACTGGGTGTTTAGGAAAAGTTTCTTTCACCAGAGGGTAATGGTCATGGAACATGCTGCCCAGGGCAGTGTCATGGCCCCAAGCTGCCTTAGTTCTGGTAGCATTTGGAGACTACTCTCAGAAATAGGGTTTGAATTTTGAATGGTCCTCTTTGGAGCCAGGGGTTGTACTCAGTGATCCTTCTGCATCCCTTCCAACTCAGGTGATTCTTTATTCTGTGATTTCAGTGCTACATTCCTCCTTGGGAAGAGGCTAGCTGACCTAGAGAGTCTCTTTTCCCTTTTTATGATTCATTGAGTAGGTTGCTCAGTTAGGATTTGCACTGTTGACCTCTTGGCTCAGAAAGATGTTGAGTCATCTTTCAGGTTCACTCTTTTAAGGTTCACTAAACCATGTGTGTGCAGAGCAGAGGAGAAGCAATACAGTAGAGGTATTGGAAATCATTAAAAACTGTGGAAAGCCTTTCATGTTTCAAACCTTTTTCTTTCATTCTTCCTTTCATTTCTTTTTCCCACCCTGAAATGTTTGTATCTACAGGCTCTGCTGCAATGTTATTTCATTAACAAAGCAGTTCTCTACACAAACTGCTTTTTGATACCAACATTATGTTTTTTTCTGATACTGAGCCCACGACCTGTCTGTGAAGAGTAAGTCATGTTTGGCCTCCACACTTTACGTAAAAGTAGAAGATGCTGTGTGTAGATCAAAGAGAAGGAGAGGATTCTCAAAGTGTGACTCTTCTGTCATTGTGTGCGTGGCTTCAAGTGGAGACTAAGCCATGGTGGAGTAAACTACAGAGAGCTCTTCTTGTTCTAGAAGTCCCCAAGATATAAGTGGCTGGTACTTGCACAGTAGCAAATATGCTTTCCACCTTCTTAGACTTTCTGTTGTTTCATCTGCTGTTCATCACTGCTGAACACCTTTGATCTGCCTCAGTGCTTCTTCTGTAGGTCAGTTCTTGGCCTCTCATCTTTAGAGCCAACCCCTTGTGTCAGGAGCTTTCCTGGTGTGGACACACAACAGGTACCCACTTGATACTGGGTACAGTGCTGCCTTTAAGGGGTATCACAGGTTCAGGAGGAAAAGTTGCTGCTAGGGAGGATATGAGTAAGCCAAAGAAAGGTTTTTCTCCTTTTCTTCCTCTCTTACTGCTCCCCTCCGTTTGCTCCTTGACCAGGAGAAAAGGCAGAATAAAAACAGCCTGTTCTCAATAAGGGAATGGAGAGGAAATACTTAATTAGCAAGACAGTATGCCCTGGAGGGTGCTGCAGTAAAATGTTAATTGAGCAAGCCTCGTTCAGAAGTCGTACATATTCAGTTAAATGTTTAATAGTTCACATTTTTGCACTAGTTAACAGTAGCAGTGTTCAGTGCTGTGCTGACTGCAGTAATGCATTTTAGCATGATATTCTTATGCTTTGTCAAAAAAGCCAGCAGGAGACATGATAGCCTTGTCTACAATCACAATATTTTACTATGTGTCCGTGCGTGCCTCTATAGCAAGGATGTGCTGCACAACTGGGGCCATGGTAGCTGCAGTAGCAACAAAGTGGATGTACTCTCCATATATCATTTTGTTGTGTGCTGCTCTGTGTAGCTTACCTGCCTCTCAGCATCCCTACTTTTGCAAGAAGCTTCCACCAAACTTAGAGAATTAATATTTGTGTGGGGTAGGGGTGGAGGGGAAACCATTTGTAAGTCCCCAGATTAAGATACGAAGGTCTGAATTTTTATATCTCTTCCCAACAGTTTTCAACATGGTAGAGGGCATCCCCTCCAATTGTTTTGTTGTTGTTGTTGTTGTTGTTGTTGTTGTTGTTGTTGTTGTTGTTGTTGTTGCTGTTGTTGCTGTTGTTGTGATTTTTACAAAGGCACTGTTGTTTTTCTACACAGTGGCAGGGGTGGGAAGGGACAAAGTGCTTCAGACAGCTCAGAACTGGAAGATTAGCTTTGCAAAATGCTTATTATGTTATTACTTAGCCAGGGAAGCATTGTCATTTGGTAGGGAGGGTGGGGAGACAGAAGAGAGAGACGTTATCAACAGAACTGATTGCCTTTTCTTTTTCTTCTGTCTTTTCCTCTGTCAGAATAAAATAAATAGCTGTCTTTTCTTGAAGAAATGTATATTTTTCTCGATTTCTGGAGGATAAACTTGCAGTTTAATTAGATTCAGTAGTGCAGCATTACTTCTCATCTGCTGATCAATTTAATTAAATTATTGCAAAGATTGGAAAGTATTAATCTAATGGTTGGAGAACAGAGCAAGAGCTTGGGAAGTTTTGCACTGTAGCTCTTACCTTGAAACAAATTCTCTGTAACCACATATGGCTCCATGCTTGTTTTCCTTCCTGCTTGTGCTAATAATCTGTTTTTCTGGAATATCAAGAAGATGGTATAATACCCAGAAGTGCGTGAAACATGTAAGACATTATGGAAATGGTGTTCTACATTCATCAAAATGACACGTACATTAAAAACTCAACAATTTCATTAACGGCACACTTTGGAATTTCATGAGAAATTTGGAGGTTTTAGCAAAGATTTAATAGCAGGTGCTTTTAATGTGCTCTCATTCTATGGTATCTCAGGAAAATATTTGCAATGAAAATGTAATATGCAGTAAAGCATATTTTACGTGTGTCTGGGTGTACACATAGCCACATGACATGCATATAACTACTGTAAGATGAAGAATTACCACTAATATTCTAATGCTAACAAACAGAAGACTTTAGGTATTTTCTTAATTTAGTTTCTTGCTTTGAATTTTCTAAAATAAACTATTATGTTGTTGGATTTGTGCTTGTTTGATTGATTGATTGATTGGTTTTCAATTTGAGCACAGGGGATGAATATGATTGTTTCTCAATCTTTACTTTATACAAGCAAAGTTTCAATCCATATGGGTAAATACTGTCATGGTGCAAGAGTCTGTGCCCTATGGATGTTAAATCCACTTGAAACCAATGTCATTATCTCCAGGACCTTCCATGTTTGTTAGAGTATAGAGCCTGAGAGACAGTACAGTGTCTGGTTGTATTCTGACCCCCAGCACAATTTCACATGGTTTTCTGTTCTGCTTTTCCTAATTTAGTACAGTGATCAGATCACTAGAGCGACTGTATATAATATAACGCAAAAGAATATTGTGTGTAATAGTGTAATATGAAGTTATTCACATCTCTTTTTCGGTTGCATTGCTGCCTAGATAAACTCAAACTCTGTGGTTTCACCTGGTTTCCTCCTATGTCTTGATCTGTGCTACAGTGGAAGGAGGATTTGCCCATCCCAAATAAAGCTGTAGCTTGCCAAAAAAACCCCAAAGATTTTGTATGTTTTAAAGAAAGTGAGCTTTACATGTAAAGAAGGTGAGCTACTTTATATCTGTTGGCGTCACAGCCAGAAAATACACTTATTTTTAGACTTTTTAAGTGTAAATTTGTATTATATTTTTATTTATACATTTCAGAGAATTTAAATGGTTGTTCCTACACTGGCCTTCCCTGTTGATCACTGTCAGGGGTGGGTTCCATGGCCATCCTTTCCAGAGCAGCACCTTCTGCCGATGCACGCTGTGCTTGGTGGCTGGGTTGGGGTGACAAGCTGTGAAGCAGTCAGCAGAGGGAAATTTTCAGCTCTCTCTTGCAGCTTTAATTAGCTCTCTTGAGGCAATTGCCTGACAGCAAATCTTTTATGTGGGCTTGCCTCCTAAATTGTGTTCATAACGGGCAGACACACTCGGCACAGCATCGCTGCTCTAGCGAAGTGGCTGGTCGTTGCTGTAGAGCGTAACTGAGCTGTGGGAATAAGCAGCACATGGGTGGTTTGAATTTCTCTATGTTCCTAAACACAGGGGAAAAACAGAGGGGCTGCGTTCATCCATGAACAAGGCCGCCCAATCTAGCAAAACCTTGAGTGGTATCTTCGTTGAATACTGATTTTGGGGCATAGAAGACCTGGAGTGGCTTTTCTTTTGCCCTCCCCCTTGTAGGGCTGGGAACTTGCTTCTCAGACAGATTGATTGGTCTGTCCCATTGTCAAATCAAGCTCAAGTCCAAGTTGTTTTATTGACTTAACTGTAATGCAAGTATTGCCAAATCTAATACACAAGAATTAAATGGCAATTATCCGTTTATTTGAGCTAGCTTCTTCCTCCCTTTGTGTTTCAGCTCTCTTCGGGCATGCAGGCAGCTTTCCAAGCTGAATGCTGCTCAATGGGATGCTGCCAGCTTAGGTAGGCATAGGGTTGGGGCAGCTCCTGTCTCCTGGTCATAAAGGGAAGGATGGCCACACCAGGGTGGAAGCACATGGGAGTGGAGCAATTCAAATGTTTCTTTCCAGTATTTCCAGGAGTACTTTAATATTTCTGATCACTGCCGTGGTATGGATACTCTTCATTCTTATACTCAGTTGCTGCTCTCCACAGCTCAGATATTTCTTCCAGATATTTCTTCCCAGATGGTCTGCTTTCTACAAGAAAATTCACCTTCATGAGACAAATGAAGAGCAGGTGCAAATGGATGATAGCTAAGCAAGGGACATGAAATCTTGGTAGGCCTCTTCTGGATCTGTATGCATTTTCCCTAGAAAGAACAGCATTTGGTAGAGGTTTGTATGGGCCATATGATGATGCCGTACATGAGGTTGCACCATTTAGAATAAAATCAGTGGCTGTTTCAGGGATAATCTGACCCTACATCCCAGCCCCACTGTCAACCTCTTGATCTTCAGCGTCAGTGCAAGAAAAAGAGACTTTTGTCCTAGCTACAAAAATCAAGGCTGTGCTATGTAATCAGGTACCAGAGCAGGATCATCCTTTGGGGTCATCTAAAGCACCTTTAAGACAGTTTCTATCTCCTGAGGGCTCGAATGGAAGAGTTTGAGGATGATTTGATCACCGGCCAGATCTGTGAACCTCTTTTCAGTGAGCAGAGGAATTTGTTAGTGATCCTTTATGTTGGTTTGTGATCGGGAAGTACGTAAAACTCTCCAAGATTTTGAGAGAATTTCTTCATTGCTGTACTAAATAGTAATGGCATGATGGGAGCTTAGTGTATAAAGAGAGATAGGATTGTGCCTTTCCTTATGCTGTGGCTTACAGTGCAACATTAAATACTGGTGCTTTAAATATCATGTGCAATACGCTACCTGTAGCATGAATCTTGCTATGGCTATTGAGCTTGAGCATTAAGCAGGTAGTTCCTGTGTAAGGACAAACCAACTGCAATACAGCATGGATTGAATTAACAGCCTTAAAACAGTTTATGTGGGCAGGATATTAAGATGACAGTGCAAGGATAGGCTTTATTTTTAAAACAAACCAAAACCATGTAAGAAAGGTAAGCTTCCCACTTCTTATCAAGGGCACAGGAATTTTGGCATTCCTTTTCTGTGTTTATTTTTTAAAATAAATTTTAAGACAATGGCATGGAAATCCCCAGACATAATTCCTGCTCATTTAGACAACGTATGCTTTTAATGACACATTCCTACTGGAAAAGACTCCTTTTTAATGTCTCATTTTCTACCTGCGGAGCCAGTTTATAGGTGTAAAAGTTGACTGGAAGTTTTGAAATGCTGTTGCTTAGCCCCCTTTGTGATCTTGGGTGAAAGAATGTCTAGTCTGGGCATTAACGATAAGCAACGCTGTATTTTTTTGGTGTTTATTTTAGCTCTCACATGCCTGGATTTTAAAGCTATAAGGGATCATGAGATCATTTTGTCAGTCTTTTTGGATCATTTGTACACTGAGAACTTGCTGCAGTGTAATTTGCCATGTATTCAGCTGTTTGCATCTACAGATTGCCTGGATTTATATGCAGGATGGATGGAGGACTGCCCCGTCCCATTTTTAACCCCAGGAATGGCTTATCTTCAGAATCCAAAAGCTATTTGTTGACTTGGCTGAGATTACATGGTGAATTTATGTGTAGTTTTTAATTCAAGCCAGACATCCTGAACAGGCTGCCCAGGGAGGACATGGAGTCATCGTCTCTGGAGGTGTTCAAGAAACATGTAGATGTGGTACACAGGGACATGGTTTGGTGGGCAGTGTTGGTGGTTGGTGGACTGTTGGACTAGATGATCTTGGAGATTTTTTCCAATCTTATCGAATCACAGAATGGTTGAGACTGGAAGGGGCTTCTGGATACAGGTCTGACTCCTGTTCAAGCAGAGGTGCCTACAGCAGAGTGCCCAGAACCACCTCCACGTGGGTTTGACTTCAAATACCCTCTCTCCAAATCAATATCAATACCAGGATGGACCACAGGGTGCTGTGCTGTGAGCAAATCACATATGAATCCATACGAATGTACTCCAAGCTTCTTGCCATAGATCTTCTTCCTTTATACTGAAAAAAGATCCACAGCGTCTAAAGAGACTGTTTGAAGCATATTGGCCAATCTGTATGTTTTAACATGTCTCTTGTCTTTGATTAAGAACAGGTTGTAGGGGGATGTGTATATATTTGTGTGTATATGTATTTTTTTGTTCTCTGTTAGACAGGTGGATAAAAACAGTTAGGTTTCTAGTTAATGCCTTGTGGCATCATTACAGACGTTTTCCTCCTGACTATGTAGGCTCTTCCACGCAGACATGCACACAACACCTTTCTGAGAAAGACGTGTCATTCTCCTTACAAATTGCTTCTCTCTTGGTGTGCTCTAATTATAGAAACTGCAAAGATTGTGTGTGTGTGTGTGTGTGGAGGCAGCAGGAATTTCAGATAAAATCAGTTCACTTAAACAAACTGATGTTAACTGCTTGAGCTGCTGGCTACAATGAATGCCATGGTCTGATTTCAGTGTGTTCTGGGTGAAGTTAACTCATGGGTATCCAACCTTTTGGTTTGCCTGGGCCACGTTGGGTGATGAGAAGTTGACTTCGGCTGCAGATACATAAGTTGCTCCAAAAGTAATGCCTCCTATTTATTTCCTTGGAAACCAATACCAAGAGCACGGTAACACTATTTAATAGAGCAGATTCTCAGCTACTAAACACTATTTTTCAACAAAGCCACCACCAACAGCTATGGACTGTGTTTAGCCTATGTATCAAAATGCATAGTTTTTTGCCATCACTTGAGTCAGCACAGCACAGCACTGCCCTCCCCTCCCTGTGCCCCGGTTTCAATTGATGTAGTGTTAATAGCACACTGACTGGTTGTTGCTGAGCAGTGGGTGTGTGCCTGGGGCCAAAATACCAACCAGAAGTATTTTGTGTTTTCAGGATTGTCTCCTGTGACTTCTGCATGCTCAGTGGGGTCTCTTCTGTACCCTCTCCTCTGAACACAGACTGAGTCCCTTCAGTCTGAGTGTTCTGACTTTATACAAATTTTTACTGCTTAGATGTCACTGGTTGCCCCTGTTCAATCAGGGTCACCTACAGCAAATTGTCCATCTCCAGGCATCAATACAAGGTTGAAATTTTCAACGGCTAGCTGTGGGTGCAGGGGATGCACCATTCTGCTGATGGGGATAGAGGCAGTTTTGGAGACCTTTGGGTTTCAGCCTACCCTTCCTTGAGGAGCAGGAAAGAAGGGATTTTTCCTAAGGAGGGAAGTGGCACATCTCGGGCTGCTTTGTGAGATCTGCATGGCAGCTACTGCTGCCTTTACAACTGGTAAGTAGAAAAAGCATTCAATAAGAGGCTGGTGGAGTGAAGGAGAGGAGGAGGAAGCAAAAAGTGGTGAAAGGAAGGAGAAGGGAATCCAGCGTCCGCAGATGGGCACCCGAGAGTAGTCCCCATTAAGTGTTCACTCTTTGCTCATGGCTGCCAACATGTCCAACTACTTAATGCTGGTTGATGCAACAAGCACTGGAGGGGATGTTAGAGAGCAGACATTTTGCAGCAGTTCTTTTTTTTACTGCTAGAACGTTAGGCTTTCTTATTTTGGTCATAGAAGCATAGAATCGCAGAATATCACAAATTGAAAGAGACCCAGAAGGGTCATTGAGTCCAACTCCTGGCTCCACAGAGGATCACCCCAGATTCCAACCTGATGTCTGAGAGCACTGTCCAAATGCTTCTTGAACTCTGGTAGCTTGGGATTGTGCCCAATGCCCTGGGAAGCCTGTTCCATGCCCACCATTCTCTGGTGAGGAACCTTTTCCTAACACTCAACCTCACCCTCCCTTGACTCTTCTCCATGAAAAAGTCCTGATATCAAGGAGAATCTACAGAGCCATTGCAGTCAACATGCTACTAATTGTTCAGATTTCCTATGAACGGCAGCGTATGCAAAAGGCAGTGGCTGTATAGGTGCAAAAAAACACAGTGTTAATCCTTTTTCTAATGTTTGGTAGGAAGTTTGGATGGGAAAGGTTTCTTTGACCTCTATTAGAGCAAAATGTCACAGAAGGAGCATCAAACGACAAAATGGTTATTGCACCTTGCAAGTACGCTTGCAGAGAGGCTATGAGAAGACTGACATGGCAGAGATCAAAATGCTATGTCTTCCTTTATTAGAACAAACAAACAAACAAAGCTGCTACAGCCCTAAAAAGAATGTCTGGTTTGGGATTTCTTGAGATTTTCAAAGGGCCTAAAGGCTTAGTTCATGTGGAGGGTGTGTATCTCCAGGAGTTCTGCCCTTGGAACCAAAAACTTTTAAGATATGCTTGGGTTTTTACCACTTCACTGTGTCTTGTATGTGCGTGTCTCTCAGCATGAGTAGTGCTACTGGTGCTCAGTGGGGAGCTGTAAATAATTGATTTTAATTTACTTTTTAAGTTTTTTCTACCCCGTGGCTGATAAATATGTTTAGAATTTCTCACAAAACGGGAAAAGGAGTTGCACTGCTTGAAATATTCTGGGTAAAGTAAACTCTTCTTTTTCTAGTTTAGAGTTGTTCCTTAGGGGCTTTAGACATTGGCAGATGTTGAGAATATCCAGAATTTTGAGCCAAAATATCAAAATATTTCTTTTTGGAAGCTAGCAATAAACCCCTTTGACTACGGTAAAGGAAAGGAGAAAAAAAAAAGAGCTGAAACCAGCTTACTTAGTTTCCCATTTGTAACTTTGGCCTAAACTAGAATGCTTTCTCTAATAAACCAGTTGTCCAAAAAGTTGCGTTCAGCTTTTTCTTCACTGTACTCCTCTCACTTCCACTTCCTCATATTCATCAGTATCTCAGTCAGATGGATTTTTTTTCTTTCAGCAGATACTTCAACCCGTGTCTCAGTTTGATTTTGGAAGAATGGGAGAAAGTCTGTGTTCAAGCGCATAATAGAGTCTTTTTGATGAAGACGAGGATCAAACTCTGGTCTGCAAATATTTAGTGAGTCATGCTGAGAATGAGAATGGGAGCAGAGTTCTGCTGAATAAAACAGCAAAACGCCAGTTTTTTGTCTTACGACTGCTTAGAAAGGCTCTAGGTTGGGGCTAAGACCTGTAGTGTTACCCATGCTGCTGTTTTATTTGTCTAGAATGGATATTCTTGCTTTTACAAAGATGCAGAGGGCAGTGTAATTGTAAAGTTTAATACCCATGCAGTTTCCCTCCCCCTTCTTTTTATCGAGGAAAAAGTATAAAGTTCATTGTCCAAATCACATTACATATAAAATAACTACATTTCTTCCGTAGTTTATCATAAACTTCTTGTCTTTTCTTTGTTGTTTTTTTTTTTTAACATTGTGTTCAGTATAGTGTAGAAATTACCCTATAGATTGACAGATCATGAGATTATGGCTGAAATTGTCTAATTGTCTTTGAAATAGCAAAGTGGTTTTTTGTTTTATTTTTCAAATTAGCAAGCGGAAGGAAGAGGATCTTCCCCTCTACTGCTCTCTTAGTAGATGAGGAAGGGTGGTTGCTGACTGTTTGCACCTCTGTACCTGGAAAAAAAAAGACAAACTCTTTAATGTTTGCCTCCATTGACCGTCTTGCTAGTGATAAACAATAGGACTGCTTTCAAGAAGCTTACTCTGGGTCTTGAACTCAAAATACCAGGGATTTTGTGAATCCCAGGGAGAGATAGCTGAGCCTATGCCTTTTGTAATAGTCTTTCCAATGAATAACTGCAGAAATAGGTTGTGTAAGAAGAAATAGGACATTTTATGGCCATTGTTGCAACTTCTGCTGATGGCTTGTAGGACCCATAAGCTGAGGAGGACCAGGTCTACAGCAGACATCCCAGGCAACTCTTAAATAGCAGTGACAATGATATTTCATCCTCACTGAATGGCCAATCATTGAATTATAGAATCACTAAGGTTGGAAAAGATCGCTAAGATCAACTCAGCACCACCATGAATACCCTTGTATTGTTTTTGTGTTAATAACACCTGTTATTTCTATCATCACTGATCTTACTTCCTCTCTCTGGGGCTGCTTATGGTTTATAAAACTTCTCCATGTAGATCTCCACAACTGGGTTAAGAACCCCTTGAGAGCAGCCCTGCAGAGAAGGACTTGGGGGTCTTGATAGATGAGAAGCTGGACATGAGTCAGCAGTGTGTGCTTGCAGCCTGGAAAGCCAACTGTGTTCTGGGCTGCATTAAAGAAGGGGTGGCCAGCAGGGAGAGGGAGGTGATTGTGCCCCTCTACTCAGCTCTTGTGATGCCTCATCTGGAGTACTTTGTCCAGGCCTGGGGCCCCCAGTACAGGAAGGACGTGGAACTCTTGGAGCGGGTCCAGAGGAGGGCCACTAAGATGATCAGAGGGCTGGAGCAGCTCTCCTATGAGGAAAGGTTGAGGGAACTGGGTTTGTTTGGCTTGGAGAAGAGAAAGCTCTGGGTGGACCTCACTGTAACTTTCCAATCCTTGAAGAGAACGTATAAACAAGGAAAGGGGAATGGCTGTTTACAAGGGTGGATAGTGATAGGACAAGGGGGAATGGTTTAAAACTGAGACAGGAGAGGTTTAGATTAGATATTAAGAGGAAGTTTTTCACGCAGAGGGTGGTGATGCACTGGAACAGGTTGTCCAAGGAGGTTGTGGATGCCCCATCCCTGGAGGCATTGAAGACCAGGCTGGATGTGGCTCTGGGCAGCCTGTTCTGGTGGTTGGTGACCCTACCCATAGCAGGGGGGTTGAAACTGGATGATCATTGTGGTCCCTTTCAACCCAGGCTGTTCTATGATTCTACAATTCTATGATTCTCATTCAGATTTATTACTAACCTTTTATCTAACATGTTCTGGGGGACTTTTTGCTACTCAAGTTTATATATTGCAATTTTGATAACAGAATTCGTAATTTACAGGACATTAAAAAATACAGGTACTTGGATATTTTCAACCAGAAAGCATCTTGTTTTAATTTTTTAAAAACTTCTTATTTTATTCACATAGCTAATTTTTCCCTTACCACTGCCTCATGTCACATGGACTTAATCAGAACAAAAAATAAAAAATAATTAAACAGTCACCTCAATTTTCTCATTAATAGCCTAACTCTCTTAAAGGGTATTTTCTAAGGCAATTAGCACTGACTATATTAATAAGACCAAAAATGAGGCTGATTAAGAGCCATTTAAAATATAAAGACATTATTTTGTCATTTATATCACCAGTGAGTTGTCAAATAATGACATTTCAGAAAGATTTGTGTTCTCTGCCCATTGGCTGTTTCCATGTTACATTTCCTACAGTTTGTGCAGTGAGTGTAAGATCAATCCTTTTCACTTTGCTTTTCAGTCAATTCCTTTGCATTTTCACATACTGTTAGTGCTTGTGCTGTGTTTGCATTAGCAATGCGTTACAGACCATCCTGGGAATATAGCAGTGAAAACAAAAACTTGCTTTCACTGAGGTTTTATTTATATACTCATACCACATCATCATTAAAAAAGTAAAAATCTGTCAAATGTCTTTAATTGCCTTTTTTTTTTTTTTTAACAATTTGGGTATCCTTATAAAAGTTCAGATATGCTCTGCCTTTATGCATACTTCTGCTTCTGCTTTGGAGCATGAAGAAGGGAACATGATTAGACTTTCCATCTTGGAAGGCAAGAAGTAATGGGATTTGATAGGGAAATTTTGCAAATGAATTGGTATTTTCCAGTACGTTGATTTATTTCAATCAAAAATGAATTGTCTTTTTAACTCTCTCCTAATCCACTACCAGCTGAAAAAAAAAAGGAAAGAATCAAAGTGCTTTGTTTTATTTATAAGCTCCTCAACTACATCTCAGTAATGCATTAGAATTATGCAAAACCTTTAATGATTTCCTCCCCTTTACTTAAAAATGGAGGAAGATTCTTAATTGTAAAACTGTCCAACCAAAGCCAAAATTCTACAATCTGGCAGAGTGTAACAGCTTCTTAATCCATTCAGTGGTTCCAATCTGTACTTATTCTTCATACTGTTTTATTTAAAATTTTGTTTTGCAGTTAACCATCACAGAATATGAGCACCCTCCCTAATTCTTCTACAAGGACACAAACACCTCTACAGATACAGATATCTGTGTGGAAAGCTACCATTGCTCTCCCAATTACATTAATTTTGTTGAGATTTGAGCAGGTGAAATAGATTGAAAATCCCACAAAGGAACTTCCCAGAAGCTACCAGTCCCTCTTGACCTTCAGATCAGTCTTACCCATCATGTTGCTGCCATGTAATGATCGGCTTTTCATTCCAGTGATTGGTCTTAAAAGTCTATTGCATTTCCTTCTACTAAATCAACACGACCTGTTGTTATTCTTGTTGTAGAAATTAGAAGGTAGTGGGAATTTTGTCTGTTTATTTATTATCTGTGAATTAAAATGATCAGGGTAATATTAAAAAAAAGCCTGGTTGGTTGGTTAGTTGATTGGTTCGTTGTTGGTTGAGGCTTTTTTGTTGAGTTTTATTGATGTTTCCTTCTGCAGGAAGTGGGAAGCAGCCTTTATCCAGCATGTTGCCTCATCACACATCTTTTACCTCCTTTCTTTATAGTGTATCTCATCTTTTGAATAACACTTCGTGCCAGAACCTTGGCTGAAGTCACTTGGTTTGTTAATCCCAGGAGAAATGGAGGCTGAAGGAAGGCTTCATGGCGAGATAACTTCTCTTGATTCTCTATTTAAATCTCACACTTGCTTTAGTTCATGGGTGGGTTTGGGGGCTGTTTTTACTGACTACTGCTGTAAGAATGCTGGATGTGGATCCATAGTGATTTGGAAAACCTGACCAACATGTCATCAGCACGGTAGTGCATCTCCTTGGCCAGGTTCCATATACATAAGCTGGTTTGCTGGCACTGTCTACAGTCATACTCTCCAGGATGTGCAGGGCAAGCTGCAGGGCTGAGAAGTTACCAGCAGAAGCTGTGCATCTACAACAGACTGTCACCTTCATCTTAATAAGCAGTTGCTTATTAGCATATATACTAAAAAAAAAGGAAACAAAGGAGCGTAGAAATATCTCAATTGGAAATAATGCAAAACAAATCTGATTGTATCTTGATTGCACTGTATGAAGATAACTCATGTTTTCTTGAACAGCTTTGTGGGTTGTGCAGATTTGCATTTTGGTGGCTGAGACCATGGTGCCATATTTGGAGTCGTAAGGATGTTGTCCCCCATAGTAGGAGAGGAAGGAAAAGCTTCTCTCTTGCCTGATTTAAAGTGGAAGTACAGAGAACACATGTAGCTTCTTCACTCAGCTAGTTAATGTGTAAAATAGTGTCTTAATCCTGCATTACAGTTTTTGAAGTTGACTGTCTCTACCAGTTGACTGTCACTTGAAGATGACTGTCACCTTTATCTTCTTCTAAGAGATGCTTCTCCCTTCCTGGGCTGCAGAATTTTGGTCCCGTTGCCCTAGACCTCAACTACATGAAAAATCTTTTTTGGATAACCTCTTTCCTTGGCTTCCATTTTTCTTAATTTATTGTATATATAATTGTCTTTCTTCCTAGGATCTTCTAAGAAAGAGCCATAGTGAGCTCCAGTTAAAATGTTCTAGTTCTACTAGGAACACTTGAAGCGGACACTGCAGTTGCTTCTCTGAGGTCATGTTAACTAAAGCACAAATCTTTGAAGATTTCAAAAGGTTAATGAATGGAAACTCTTTATGTCATAGGGAACAAGACAAAAATGCATTACCACGTGGGATTATTAGCATTACAAAATGGTTCTTCATGTCTGCTTTGCTACCTTGGTCTTGTGCAGTCATTGAATTTAGTCCCTGTGCTAAATTTGGCTTACAAATTACAAAATGTTTGTTGCTCCTAGTCAACATTCTCTAGCTATGGTATCCTATTGAAAGAAAAAGAATCTTAGTTTTTTTTTGTTTGTTTGTTTGTTGATTTTTGTTTGTGTATGTGTGTGTATGTGTGTGTCATTTGCTCTGTATTTTTTTCTGCTAGTGGATCTGGTGATGGGTAAGGTGGGGGTAAGTTACTTCAAGACAGAGCTTTGAGGGGAGGTTGACCTCATGGCTGCTTGGTTTTCTCCTGAGGAGAAGCAGAAGAGGCAGATGCTTTCCTACTTAACCATATTTCCCTTTCAGATGGGTGGGATGAAGTGAGTTCTCCCACCTGAGATACCTTCTCTCCTTTAAATCGAATCTTTATATTCATTCCTAAGACTGTAGGAATTTTTTGCTTTGTACACTGAGGGGAACCTGACCAACACAGGAAAGCAATTTCATTAAAAAGTGCAGAAGTTTATGAGCATCAGTGCAAACTGAAACCCTGAGCTAATCTAAAGGTAATTGAGTTCTTTAGTATAGTGACCCCAGTGCGTGAGAATGGGAGCTGGAAGAAGATAGATGCAAACACTGGTTTCATCCCATTTGTTAAAAGTGAAATTCATAGAATAATAGAATCACAGAATGGCTTGGGTTGGAAGGAACCTCAAGGATCATCAAGCTCCAACCCTACTGCTGCAGCCAGGGCCACCAACCTCCATGTTTACCTAATACTAGACCAGGTTGCCTGGGGCCCCATCCAACCTGGCCTTGAACACCTCCATGATACACAGGGCATCCATGGCATCTACGGGCAGCCTGTTCCAGCACCTCACCACTCCCATGGTAAAGAACTTCCCCCTGATATCTAACCTAAATCTTCCCTCCTTCAACTTAAAGCCATTTCCCCTTGTCTTGCTATTATCCGTCCTTTCAAAGAGTTGACTCCCCTTCTGTTTGTAGGCTCCCTTTAGTTACTGGAAGGCTGCAATAAGGTCACTCTGCAGCCTTCTCTTCTCCAGGCTGAACAAGCCCAGCTCCCTCAGCCTGTCTTTGTAGGGGAGGTGCTCCAGCCCTCTGATCATCTTCGTGGCCCTCGTCTGGACCCTCTCTAACTGCTGTGCCCACGCAGAGGAGACCCATGTCTTTTATACCAATCTCTGTAGAAATCTGTAGAAGGATCTTCAGAGAATTTCCACCTGAAACAGCATCACATTTTCCAATGCTGATGGAAAGCATGCTTCTTGATGAGTGTGATTGTTGATTACATTTCTCATTATCACTTATTTCACTCAAACTTCAACAGGAGGAAATAAAAACCTCCTAAGCTTGCATGCCAGGAGCAACTTTGCAACATTAGACACAATGCAAACTTCTTTCATTTCCCTTCCATTTCTCCTGTATTTTATGCCATGTTTTTTGAGTAAAGTCCTATCAAAACACGCTTGTAGTTGATCCTTTTGATGCTAGTATGGAATGAAGTAGTAGACACCAGAGCATCCATGGGAAGGATTGCTCTGGATGAGTCCTAGATGCCACAGGATAGTCAGTTGGTGCACAGCCACAAACAAAGGTGGCTTGCCTGTGTGTTAGCATGTTTTCTGGGGCATTTTCTTTCTCTGTCCTCCCTATGACAAGTGCTGTTTTGTATTTACTCTTCGTCCCCTTTCTTGGTCTTCAGGAAAGAGTCTCTTGGATAGCTTAGGTCAATGCCATGAAAAGTGTTCAGGAGGGAAATTGAAGCCTTCCAATGGATCTCCTTGTCCTAGGAAAGGTTGTTAATGGGCGAGATGTGTCTGTTTAACCAGGTCGTGAAAGGGTTAAGACATAGGATTTCAGCACAGGCAAAACTAACTGTATTTAATCCTTTCGGGTAGAGGTAAACTGAGGATTTAGGATTTTGTTGTTGTTGTTGTTGTTTTCTTCTAGGAAAAGGTAGTGTTCCAGCTTCAGATAAATCTTTCCAATGAGCCAAATGCAGATGCAGGAAATCTGTGGCTGTCTTTTATTTTGCGGAGACACACAAAGCTCAAGGTGGTGCACTGGGGATATTTGTGTTAAAAAACTGAGGTGCTGAGCTGCTTTACTACGGTCTCGTTTTGCATTGTAAGTAGAAAGATTGAATGCTTGTCTCGTTTTCTGTTTTCCATTTCTATTACAGTCACTGTAACTATTGCCTCTTCTTTTCTGTAACTTTTGAGTTATTTTGTGTTTGTGACAAAATTGAGTTCATGGAGGCAATTGACTTCACCTGGCTGCAGAAAAGCCATTAGGAGCTTCAAATTAGTGTGAAATAATTAATAGGCAACAAAGATTAACATGAGGAACACAGCAGTTTTCATTAGCATTAAGCATAAGGATGTTCACATAGATACCTTTGCCATGCGTGTTGTCTTGGACCTCTTGCTATTCCCGTTGGATATTAATTATATCCAGATCAGCAAAGAAAAGACCTTATAAGCTGTTGCAGATTTTGCATTTAGCTTGTCTTGTAGAGGAACCAAAAAACATTTCTGCCTGCCAGCTCCTTTAAATTTCTCCTTCCTCTGCTAAACAGTTGTCAATGGTGGTTGAAGCTAATAGTGGACTGTCAAAGACTTGAGACTGCAAGGATGCCAATGTGCATTGTCAGCATTTTCCTCCTCCGGAGTGGCATAGAGTCATAGAATCATTTGAGTTGGAAGGGACCATTAAAGATCATCTAGTCCAACTCCTCTGCAATGAACAAGAACACCTATAGTTACATCAGGGTGCTCAGAGCCCTGTACAGCCTGATCCTGGCCATGGAAAAACGTTTGTGTTTCACATGGATATTTATGGTTTCCATTTTTTCTTTTTCTGTTTCTTTTTTTCTTTTTTTTTTTTTTTTTTTTTCTTTTTTCTTAGTCAGTCTGAAGAGTACTAATCCCTGCTCCCTAATGACAGCAACAGGACCCAGCTCAGGACAGGACTCAGAATGCATACATAGAATCATGGAATCATAGAATGGCCTGGGTTAAAAGGGGCCACAGTGATCATCCAGTTTCAACCCCCCTGCTATGTGCAGGGTCACCAACCAGTAGACCAGGCTGCCCAGAGCCACATCCAGTCTGGCCTTGAATGCCTCCAAGGATGGGGCATCCACAACCTCCTTGGGCAACTGTTGCAGTTCAACAGATCACAGTGAATACACTTCGCTTTGGTAGGGCATGGGGTTAAGCGCTCAACCTTTCCCTTTGCTGCATTGATGTGGATGTCTGTATTATTTTTCAAGCAAAGGACAGAAGAATCATTAATTGGTAGGAAAATATCAGAAATGTCATTGTTACCTGCCACTGCTCTAGCAGATGAATTGCCCAGGGAGGTGGTGGAGTCTGGAGGTGCTCGAGAAACATGGAGATGTGGCACTGAGGGTTATGGCTAGTGGGCAGTAAGTGGATGATTGGACTACGTGATCATATAGATCTTTTCCAGCCGTAATGATTCTATGATTCTTTGGTTCTATTAAATAAATAGATTGACTAATCAATATTTGCTAAGTTGGGTTTTCCTTTCCCTTGCCATGGGGTTTCTGCAAATGGGGAAAATACTGGAAAACTGTTCTTGGCAATTAGGGAAGCAGAGAAGAAGTGATTTGCACGTGAAATTCTGTATAATTTCCACTGCAAACTTTCAGAACCTGAAGCGTAATTAAAAGTCACCTTTCCCCCATTGTGGCCTCGACCTCTATTAGCACTGGCGCATGCAAAGTATTTACTGCATATCAGCAACCTCACAGTCCTTCTTGGGGAATCGTAATATTTTAGCACTTGCTTTATGTAGTCAAAGACATTTAATTTTTTAGTAGACACAAATGTGCCTCACATTCTCTTTTTTTTTCTTATTCGTGCTATGTCTTCACTTAGCTTGGCAGTACAGATGCATTTTTGCTTTGCTTTTTGCTGCTGTTTTTAAATTGTTTTGCTTGTCTGCTTGGACTGCTGAGTCCTCCATGAATAGTTACAACATTTCTGCTTGATGTGTGGAAGCTGAAAATTGCAGCAGCAGTTTAAAACAACATCCCTGTTACTATGTTCTTTTCTTCTCTAAAATGAAAACAAAAGACAGCCAGAACTAGCAGAATTTTCTAACGCAAAAAGTCCAAGGGCAGGGCAAGATCTTGTAAGCCAGATGCAGTGTAGTTTTATCAGATAGCAATTCTCTGAGCACTGCATTTTCAAAGTGTGTTTGTGGAAATTCTGGCCAATGGTGGGCACATGGTGCTGCTCAGTGTTACTTTCTCTTGGTGTTACAGGAACTCCAAAGTCATAGAACCACAGGATGGCTTAGGTTGGAAGGGACCTTAAGGGTCATAGAATCATAGAATCATAGAATGGCCTGGGTTGAAAAGGACCACAGTGATCATCGAGTTTCAACCCCCTTGCTATGTTCAGGGTTGCCAACCACTAGGTCATCTAGTTCCAACAAAATGTAGGTGTGTATGGCACCGAAATGAATGCTGCTTCAGTTTTTTGCAGCATTCAGTTATTTTACTTTTGCTTTTGGGTATGCTTGGCATTTTAAATGACCCTCCCCAGAGGTTTCTGCTGGATATTTTGAATTTGGAAATAAATTAAGTCTGCAATTTGTGTTATTTCAGGGGGAGGGGAAGGGTTAATATTGTACTGTGTCTTGCTCAGTTCTTGTAATTCAGGACTTGGAGAAGTTTACAACCCTGACTTGATTGCATCATGCTTCATCTGGGGCTTCATCATCGAAGTTCTTATGAGCATATGGACACAGGATCCCTGGGCCAGGATAAAAATATATCAGATTCAGGGCTTTTAACACTGATGGATGTTTAAGGAAAGAATGGAAATAAGCATATAAATAAACCCTTCTTCCCCCTCTCCCCCCCCCCCAAAAAAAAACCACCTCATTCAAAAAACCTCTATCACTAAGTATCATTCCCCACGCAATTAGAGATTTATAAACAGACTGAAGCCATATCATATCCACGATGTACAGTAGCCTCTGATGGAGCCCATCGTGCCATATGACTAACCCAGAAATTTGAGTTATGTCAAAAATACCCCAAACCAGGGTCAGTGCTGTCCATAAAGATCTAAAATCTTATCTGCTTCTGCTCCTTTCTCAGTGATTTAATGAAAGCTGGATCTTGTTAGTAACAAGTGCAATTCCTAGGGGACAGGTAAGCCCAAGCTAATTTCTTGTGTTATATAGCCCCATATATAAAGTGTAGGAAAGTGGTGTCTGGGAAAGCTGATTTAGGAGGAACTGTGAAAAGAGAAGAGTGGGAAAACCTCTAGCAATAAGACCCTGTGCACTTTGATTAAACACCATTTAATGCTCTGGATTTGTGTCAACCTGACAGTCTGATCCAGGACTTTATTTATGGCTGGGTTGGGGCTGAATTGTCTCACACAAGTATTGCTGCATGTGGGATGGGTGAGAGGCAATGGGAAACCCCCTGGTTGTTCTTTCAGCCTCTCCTCCCAGTGGAACTGCTCGAGGCCTTGCAGCACCATGTTGGGCTCTTTCAACATGTCCATATCTTGTGCTACTTCATGGCCCATAGTACCAAAACACGGAAGCTTCTAAAAGCTCTTTTCTCAGCTGCTAACATTTCTGTGTTCTTTACGTCCAGAGAAGGTCAACAAAGCTGATGAGGGATTTAGAGCACGAGTCTTATGGGGGGTGATTGGGGGAACTGGGATTGTTTGGCATAGAGAGAAAAAAGTTCAGGGGAGACCGTATCACTTCCTGCAACTCCATGAAAGAGGTTGTAGCGGCTTGGAGGTTGTAGTAAACTGGGGGTTGGCCTTTTCTCATGGGTAACTAGTGATGATAGGACAAGAGGTAGTGGCCTTGGGTAGTGACTGAAAAGGCTTAGGTTGGATGTTGGGAAGCATTTATCCTCTGAAAGTGTGGTCAGACATTGGAACAGGCCTCCCAGTGAAGTGGTGGAGTCACTGTCCCTGGAATTATGGCACTGGGGGACATAGTTTGGTGGATATGGTGGATATGGTGGGGATGGGTTGACAGTTGAATATAATGATCTTGGAGGTCTTTTCCAAGCTTAATGATCCTATGATTCTGTGCAAGCATTGAGGGATGTATCCTCAGGGCCACCCTTAGCAGTGCATTAGGAGGGCTCTTTGTTTTGTTCCTGATTCAGAGTTTTTGCCTTGCCCCATTGCTGACGCTCTGCTCTTTCAAATGCATGTTGGGAGCATGGCATTTTAACAGCACTGGGAGATCTGGTTAAGGGATGCAGACTGTGTTGCAGTCACAGTCTGCTGCCTGGAAATACGAATTACAGCTCCTATCTGAGTATCTGTAATGCTTCAGCTCAGAGGTGCAACGTGCCAATAAAAGCAGCTGTTTAAATGCACTGTAGCATGTCAACTGGACAAGGGCTGTGGTGCTTTGAGCTTGGCCAACATTTGTGGTAGAACAGTTTTCCATAAAACTGCAAGAGCTGACCCAGGTGGGGGCCAAATGGGGCTAAACCTTGGGAAAATCTGCTCTAGAGCTCCTTCCAAAAATGCAAGTAGACAAAAGACTTTCTGTGGTGATTAATATCCACCAAAGTATGACCCTTTTTAAAGGTTCATGTACGTGAGATGTCCTTTCCCTGTAGTATAGCCCAGTCCAGCCTCACACCCACCTTTCTCTGGAATGATGAAGCGTTGGAGGACCTCAAGTAGTTTTATGGGGCTTTATGTTGGGGAATGAAGATAAGAATACAAACAAAAAAAGACATCAAAACTAAACCAAGCACTCAAACCTTCTGTGCTCATTCTGTACCTGTGTTGGGTATCTTGGCCAAAGTGGGACCTGGAAAAGTGACGTGAGCAGCACCAGTAGCAATTCTGGGCACTGTCTCCTTAAACCTTGCTGTTGGGGTCAGGAACAAATAATAAGAGAAGCCTATCCCAGGGATGCTGTGCAGGAAGATGAATGCAGAGGACTCGTGTGAGCTCTCATCCACCACCTGCCCCAAACGTTTTTTCCTTCTCATTGCTTCCTCTCCCTTTTCTGAAGGCAGGACCTTGCTCTACCTATTCATATTGTTGTGCTTGCAGTTTCTCATTCATTTGCAGTTCTCCTATGCTCACTTGATAAATGAGCAGAAATGTTTCTATTGCAATTGCTAATAATTCCTGCAGAGGCTGCTTTGATCCATATAAGCCATATCTGGTGCATCTGATCATTGCCTTTACTCTCCTGATGATGCTGGCAAAGGCATCTGTCTTTCCAGTGCATGTTGTATAATCCGACAGTATGTAAAGCTCCATTGGACCCCCTGATTGGGCTAAATTTCCAGTGAGGAGGAACCCACATTGATGAATTAATGGCTAATGAGCATTTTCATTAAAGAGAGCATGCAGGAGTTTGGATTCAGTCTTTTATTACATCATTCAGCTGAGCAGCAAATGATTTGCACAGTCTGCTGGGACAGAGTAGGGCTCCCCATCAGTCCTCTTCCTGTTGAAGCAACACTGTGATTGAGATGAGCAAGTATGATTTTTCCTACAAGAATTTTGCTTCGAGGAGAAAATCTGTCTTCCTTGTGTGATGCTCTAGCCCTGTGTTACCGGTATTTCTCTGTGTGATCAGGTAGCATTTTGCAGGTGGTAGTATTGACAATTCCCTGCACTGAGTGTGACAGCACATCATCCTTGCCATAACCTGTGCGTATATAAAATATAATATTTTGGTGACGGCTCTATCATAGATATTCTCTGCTGGTCATTCCCTTTCAGAGGCTGTGCTGGGAGTTTAGAGACCCTTTCAAAGCGATGGTGGTCTCCAGTATTAACAGATCTCCCTTTTTGTCTTTGCAGCCACCCAGATTGATCCCAGTGAACTACAGGAACTTTTTCAGGAGACTTCTGCCAATGTCTTCCGAATTAACTCCAGTGGTGCGTATAATGAGAGGTTTCTTGGTCGTTTGTGTGCTGTCCTGCTGATGACTCCTGTGCGTGTACACGGTGTGTGACAGCTCCTGTTGTCAGGGAGCAAATATTAATGCAGTTTTCTTGCTGCTGCATCTCATGAGCACCAGCACATGTCCAATACGCAGTTCATTATAAGATGTAAAAATATTCCACCATATGTTGCATTAAACAGGCTCAGATATATTCCAATTCTTACTGAGACCACATCCTTTTCTATTTTTAATCGTGTCATCTGTTACAATAGGGAGTTAGAATGCAGAAAGGTGGAACAAGCCAGGCTCATTTTCTAATGTGTTGCAGCACTACGGTGTTCAGAGCCTGTCATACAAACCTGCGAAACATCTATCTCCCTTATAAAAACACCAACACCAAAGCTCTTCTATTACTCTTCACTGAAGATTGAGCAGTGATGCTATTCCTCCTCATATTTCCCAGCACAGGGGAGGTGCAGAGTTCTTTCCTCCTTTGGAGACATGCTCTGGCTCATCAGTGCCTCGCTGGGATAGAATGCAGAGCTGCATTTTGCAGATAGATAAAAACTGATGTTGAATAGCAGTTAATGTTGTTGTATCCCAGTTCTAAAGCACTACTGCCACACAAGGGTTTAAGATCATTGAGTGCTGATGTTCTGAATCTCCAGATCAGCTTCTCTCTCTGATCTGATCTGTGTATAACGGCGTCAGGTAGGAGAGAGCTGGATGGGATGCAAAGAAGGGATCTTAGTGCCTCACAAATTGTTTTAATTCTCCTCATGTATCCTGGGGAAAGGTCCCAATCTTTCTAGTAAGGGATCTTTGCTAGGAGGATGGGAAGCAATTCTTCTGAAATGCAGGCATTATTTGTCTATAAAGATTTTTGCATGCTACCGTACAGTCATGCCTCCATCTGCCAGGCAAGTTTGAGCACGCATTTTTTTATGACTGTAAGGGATTGATAGATATGAGTTTGCTTTTGACAGTCATCTTCATCTTGAGTCAGAGCTTCAGGACCTTCTGTAGCACAGAAATACTTCTCACCAGTCATACTTCGCTGCTCTCCATTATCCCAGAAGGTGAAGTTGAAGGTGAAACCAGGTGCTGGGTAGACTCTATGAGGGTGTTTGGGTACCTGGTTTGGTGTAAAATCAGAAGAAAAATAATTCTTCACACTTTTTTGTTGTGCCTTCAGATGGAATAACCCCCTGCAAGAAGACAGGATAGGTGTTTGCTTGCTTTAAAGGCATTTTGAAGAAAAGATCTGGGAGTACTGGTGAATCAGAAGTTGAACATGAATTTACAATGATCTTATTGTCATCTCTGCTCGGTGGGAAACTATAGAGAAACTGTAGAAAATGGAGCCACGTCTATCAGATGCTCATGGTGGAAGAATGGGAGGCAGTAAGCACAGGATGAAACACAGAACTCCACAGTTCAATGTGATGAAAAGAGTTCTGGCCATGTGGTTGATTAAAAATGGCAGTGAGGGCCCAGGAAGGCTGTGGGATCTCTGTTCTTGGAGATATTCAGAGATGGAGTAGGACCTTGCTTTCAAATGGGCCTTCTTGGAGCAGAATGTTCGACTAGAGATGTCCAGAGATCCTCTGCATGAGTCTGTGATTCTTCAGTAGTTCTGCTACACATACAAGACTATTCTAAATGAGTCAAAGGCAAAAATAGGGAAAGGACACTTCATGATTGTTTTTTGTTTTGTTTTGTTTGTTTGTTTTGTTTTTGTTCTTTGGTGGTTGTACAAACAGTTGTTTAAGGAACATGTTATTTATGGTTCTCTGGAAAACGACTTGTATACCACAAGTTTGGCAGCCTTCTTCAAGGAGTACAAGTTGAGAAATTCAGCCACTGAAAGTCACCTTTGTGCTGCACTTTTGTATGTCCTGTGTGATAGTGGAGAGCAGTAACGGGACTTACAGTACTTGGGATGAGGTATAACCATGTACTACAGAAGGTCGAGAAATTCATACAATCACAGAGTGGTTGTGATTGGAAGAGAGCTCTGGAAGTCATCTGTTCCAACCAATCCTTGTAGCAGATGTGCTCTTGTCCCTTCATTAGCTCTGTGCCCCTTCATTAGACTCTCACCAGTATGTCCATGTCTCTCTTGTACTGTGGAGCCCAGAACAGGATCCACTAAACCAGGTATGACCTACCCAGGGCTGAGCAGAGTGGAAGTCCTACCCTTTAATGCAGCCTGAGATACAATTCCTTTCTTTGCTGGAAAAACACCTTATTGGTTTAAGTTCTACTTGTTGTCCACAAGGACTCCTCAGTCCTTTTACCTGATCTTTTCCTTGAAAACCTCGATGTCTTGACCTGTGGCAACTTGAACCTCCCAACTGTGGTCAATGGTACTTGGCTTACAGATGTGGGTATGGCTTTATTATAATGAAAAACCTGAGTTAGCACCGGTCTTACTTTTTCCAGCACTAATGGTGTTACTTTGACAATGATGATATAGTAGTATTCTGGCTGTTGGCAACGAAGGATTCATTGTGAAGTTTTGCAGGCTGCTTGTATGCTGTCAGTACCCAAGCTCGCCAGGTTAGGGCTGACAAAGTATATCCGAGCAGTAATCCCAATTCCTGCTCTTTGAGTGGAATTTACGCTGAGAAATCCTTAAGATGAGTGCATCATCTTCGTTGAAATGCTGCAATCCAATTTCTACTTTTGTTCTTTGCTGTAATTACATTTATCCCTTCAATTAGGTTTTGAGTAATTTTGGGTGGTCTTTATTTCTCCTCTGAAGACAGTATAGAGTGCGTGAAGATTTGCTTTCTACTGGAGTTGCCTGTACAGAGTGCTCTCTGAAGCATGTATTGATGATGCCTATACTTAAAACTATTTTGTAAAATTGAAGAGGTTACAGAGAAAAGCTAAGGCAATTGTTTGAAGTCTGCAAATCGGACTTCAAAATGCATGCCATCCAAATTTCTGTTTGAGACATCTGAGAGGGCTTGATCATGGTATGTAAGTACCTCTCTGGGAAGAAAGACATCAAATAGATACATAGGGCTCATTAATCTAACATTCTCACACATAATGAGATCAGGAGATAGGAGTCAAAGTTAGACAAATTCAATCTTTCTGTATGCGGGTAACTAGCCATTAGAACTGCTTATTGGAGGGACGTGATGGATGCGGTGTGGCTTCGAACCTTTAAATCAAGATTCAAATGTCTTTTTATAAGAGATACTTTAGTCCAGCTGCAGTCTATGGTCTCAACGTAGGAGTGATGGGACAAAATTTTATGGTAGGAAATCAGACAGGATAATCAAAATAGCTCTCTCTGGCCTTTAAAATCCATGAATCTATGAATTTATAATGCTTTTTAAAGTGCTTTTAGGTTGAATAAATGCCCATAAGATACTATACTGTTCACCACCTCTGTTATTTTTGTCTGCTAAAGGAAGTTCGATTCAACTTGTGTGCATCTTCTTCACAAACCCTTCCCCAGCAGTGGGTCCACCTTTGCAGGGGAGGAGTTGCTGAATGTACTGCTGAAATTTTACAAAGCTAATCCAGTCTAGATGAAGAACTTTGTAGAGGTGTAAAATGGGAAAGGATGCCCAGGATCCCTTCTGCCTTGCACAACTGCACCATATGGTCTCTTCAGTAAACCCAGCAAGCTCTGTCTCAGAGCACGTAGCAAAAATCAGTGCTGCTTTTATGTACCAGCACACAAGCAGCTGAGCAAGAAGTGAGTGGTTGCATTGCAGATGCTCACCAGATGTTGCCCTGTGCTCCTGTTGTGCCAGGCATGGTGCATTGAACGTCCTTCAGGGTTGCATAAATCCAGTCACAGTTTCTCTTTTCCTCCCTTACTCCAAACTCTTTTGGGTCTTCCAGGTTCTCCATTGTGTTTGAAGACCAAATCAGGCATGTGAAATGCTCTTCTCTGCACTGACAGGCTAAAGGTGTTATGAACTCTCTATGCTGTGCTTCTGTATTTGGAATTCTTTTTGCTCTCCTTACTATTTTTGCAGAAATCTGAGCCTTTGAGGTGATTTAAATTCATCTTGGCCGTTTTAGGCCTTGGCTTCTGACCAAGGAGAATCTTTGCAGCTCTGAGCTGATCTTGGCAGAACTTACATAGAAATGCCTCGTGCTCCCCTTTTCTGCTATGAAAATGGACATCTTTCTTGCGTGTTGAATAAAAACCTTAGGCAGAACCATTGCTTCTGTTTATGAGCTACTGGATCATTCTACTGCCAGTTCATGAACGTAGGGACATTTTCTTTTATGCCATCTCTTAGAGAACTGTCAAGGGGTAGTGGGAACTTTTACCCATACTTTGCATCTGCTTTCTCTTTGTCTAATTCTTCAGAGACTTTCCCCGTTGAGCATAGAGAAGGTTGTCTGATAAGTCTTTGACTTACTCAGTTGATTTTTCATTTTGAGAGGAGAAAGCAGCACAAATAGAAGATCAAGTACCAGCTGAGTTTGTCTGCTTGATAGCAATTTTTTTTCTGCTTTTTTTAATGAAGTTTTTGCAGCTGACTCTCACTAATGCCTTATGAATGGAATCATAGGAGGTTGGAAAAGACCACTAAGATCATTTAGTCTGACCATCAGTTCATCCCCACCATGCCCACTAAACCATGTGCCTCAGTGCTGCATCTCCATTTCTTTAAAACCTCCAGGGACAGTTACTCCATCACTTCTCTGGGCAGCCTGTTCCAATAAATAAATAAACTCTTATAAAAGGAGCTGGCTTGATGCCTTGTGGCTAAAGGGCTGACCACTGGAGGGTATACTGCAAGAATCAGAGCTGTTCTGCCCAAATGGAGAATATGAGTCCTCTAATGGGTCTCTTCCCTCTCTAATTCCTGTTACTTGCTTATTCATATCTCCCCATGACAGATTGGTGCCACATGCAATCCCATTACCTTGATCTGAGAGGCTGAGCAAAGGATTTTTCAACATCCCACAGGTGTGATAAAGTCTCCATTTCCATCTTAGGGTAGTTTCTCATCCCCCATTGATTTTAAAGATTTTGATGATGTAGGCAGCCGGTGCCAAAGTCTCAGTTTATGTAAATCAATGCAAGTCCAACAGCAGTGTGACCTCTGTGGAACATGCCTCATCTTGGAAGACTAGCATATACCTTTTAAATATTAAATATGCAAGGCCTGTGAAGTAAGAAGTCTGTTCTACCACTGTCTTCATGGCATTGCTCCAGCGCGTCTTGATGTGTTGCTTCTTTGGTAGCTCACATGTTCAGAACTGGTAAATGCCGAAGGTCTTTCCATATCCAGCACAAGAACCATGCAGATTTCAGTAGAGCTAATCTTAGCCAAAGCAAGGTAGTTCTATCCCAAAATATGAAAGAGCTGTTACACTAAGATCCAGGAGATTCAAGTTTGCATTTCAGTTCTTCTATTTCCCAGGTAAGAACCACATCAAATGCCAACATTTTGGCTGTTCCAGAGCTTGTCCTATTGAGATTACTGACGTTTATATAAACAGAATTCTGGAATCATAGAATCATTAAGGTTGGAAAGGACCACTAAGATTATCTAGTCCAACCATCAACCCATAACTACAATGCCCACTAAACCATGTCCTTTAGTGTTACATCTGCCCTGTTCTTTAACTAAAACCTCCAAGTTAGATCAAATTTTGCTTAAACCAGAGTCATTTTCTCACCTGACTGACAAGTGCTTTTCTCCTCTCTTGCATTCCTGTCTCAGATCTTTCTGTGTGTATGTGTGTTTTCCAGAATATTTAAGAAATGTGGAAGATCTTGTGTTTGTCCCAGGGTGAAATGTTGTGTGCAAAGTCTCAGGCAGTTCAGTCAGATAAGTGCAATAGGAAAACTGCTTCCTCCTTCATTGTTCTCCAAGGCAGGCAGTAGAAAAGATCCATTCTGCTTTTGCAAAGAAGCACCTGCATATCAAGTTTGTCTTCCCTCAAGCTCTTGTTCTTGTCTAGAAAGATGCTGACAGAGTGGTAGCTTCATGAGTTTCCTTGGTTTTGCAGCTTGGGTTAGAAAGGTGCCTGGATGCTCTAGCTGATGTTCTCCCTCCTTGAGCTGCACATATGACATTAAAACATTCTTAGAAATTCAGTGTACACGCAAACACTTTTGCTTCCTTAACTCACTCTGCATTCTCCAATGACATTCGCATAAGCACCATGCTCTGAAGTGCCCCAAAGGGTTGTTGGGTCCTGGAGTATTTTTAGATGATGCTATGTTTTGTCTTTGAAATAGACAGAGAGACTTTGCATGAGAGACTTGAGTTGTTAGGATTACAGAGCAGAAAGAGGAAATTATAATATCTGTGAGATCTTTGCAGGATCAGTGTTCTTATCCTAGAGAAGCAAATGGCTATTAGTTAAGACTGTCAGTTTATTCTTTAAAATGTTGTATGTCCAGCAAAGTATAATAATTATTAGCTCAATTGTAGACAGTTACTTAAGGTTTTGTCTCAGTGAATTATAAAACTCTATACTGAAATATGCTTTTGAGATCTAGCAGTACAGTAAGCAAGGTGAAAATATCTGTTGGTGTTCGAGCTTGTTTGGATACTCATGTTGTCCAAGGACATTAATTAGTTCATTAGGTCCCTTTTTGTGTCTGTATGTCTTTTGGTGTCAACCCACAGAAGCCCAGAAGAAAAGAGGAAATTTGTTTTTTCCTGTCAGTGGAAAAACAGTTAAGTGACTTGTTCAGAATTACAGACCGAGACCGAGTCTGTAGTCATTAAAATAATGGATGTCTTAAATTTCTACTGGAATAGTTGACCCATGTTAGCTATGTGTTCTTTTTGTTCCATAAGTATTGAAGTGTAACTTATAACAGGGTCATAAGTTCTTACAGTTGGAAGCATCCCAAGACAGTCCCACATGTAAAGAGTAAGAATGTCATTCATTTTGCATCTTTCATTGTGGAATGTCTTAAAGTGCTTTACATACTTGATATCTTGAGTTCAAAAGAAATGATCTTCTGTTAATCTGAAAAGAAGATGTGACTGTGAGCACACACAAATATTTATGCATTTCTTTTCTTAAATGTGAAGTTATTGTGTATTGCAATACAAACCATCTTTCCTACTTCTAGCTCTGATTTGAATCACTCGTAAAAGTCTTGAAGAATGAGTTAAAAGATATTAGAATGAATGATAGAACTCAACTTCTTGGAGGTTATTTGGAGTAGTGAATAATTATTAATTAGTAGTTATTCTATCCTGTCACACCACCCATGGAATCATCACGTCCTGGGGACTCACTTTTATCCCTTTTGTGTTAACTGGCATTGCCTTATATTGTCACAAGGTACTTGTTCAAACACTAATTCACTGTATGGTTTAGAAAGGAAATAAATTAAAAGATGAATGAAAACCCAGTATGTTTTTCTTTGAAAAATGCTCCTTTTCTTTCTCTGCTGTTGACAGTGACCTCTCTGGAAAGAAGTCTTCGATCTCTGGGGACCTCCAATGATACTCAAGAACTGCAGGACGGACTGTGAGTCTGTTTTGAATTGCTACACATTTCTCTGTGTCCCAACCTTTTCATTTTTTCCCCTCATCTATCCTCTCCCTTTCTTCCATCCTTTTATTCATAGCCGGGCGCTTTTTTTGTCAGGCTTACTTAATTTTGTTCCTTTCTGTTGGTGATTAATGATAGTAAGACATGTATTGATTGTATAAAGCTTTGCTTGTGCTGGTTTCGGGTAGCAGAGAATGGTAGGTAGATAACAGGAAATGATGGCCCACAGTGAAAGATGTGTTTTTGTGGTTTTGTGTGGGTTGTTTGTTTTGTTGCTTTTTAATGTGAAGCCAGGCTTGAGTACTTGTGTAGCTTTTTCCTTTCTCTCCTTTTTTTTCCTCTTTGCCAAAGTCAGTGAATTGAAGAGGAAAAGAAAGAAAAGGAGCAAGAAAGGTATTTTATATGCGGAAATGTGTGTTGTGGCATTGAAACTTGCATCACAGGGTACAGCACAGAGAAAACGAAACTTCAATTTCGCTTGCAATAGATACAGTTCATTAAACTCTCTTCTGGATATGTGTATACACAAACATGCACAGTTAGTTTTCATTGTATGCATGCTAATTAGAGAATTAAAATGGCTTTTCCAAATGTAGCACAATTTATTAAAGCTGCTTCCCTTCATGCAGCCTGCATACGAAAATCAAGTACTTAGGACATGGTTCTGATTTTGTATATATAACTGCATTTCCTAATGAGGTTCAGCTGTGAACGGAGGGAAGATTTTGATTTCTATTTCTTTATATTAGCATTACAATCTGAAGAAGTGCCTGATGGACTCGACTCACCTTTTCGATGCAATATAATCTCTTGAGATAGGTTTGCAGTCTCTCTCCTTCTCTCTACAATTCATTGCTATCGTCTGTGCATCTGCTCTAATTCACATCAACACTGTTTTGCAAACTGGAAGAATAAAAATAGTTACAGTAATAATAGTCGGAAGATTTGGAACTAAATTTAGGGGACAGGAGAGGATGTGAGAGTAAAGATTCAGCCTGTATAGATCAATGTAATCAGGAAAGATGTTTACATGTACAAAATTATTTGTAGCATAAACCACCCCAGTAACTGCTGAAAATCCAGGAGGGCTTTTGCTCACCCAGAACATCTCTTGTGCTCACGCTCCTGAAGTATTCCTTTTTTATTTAAGAATCAATTCCTTGGCTCTCCAGAGTGTTTCAACAGTGTGGTTAGATAATTTTCCTCTTTCTTGAGCAGCTACATAAATAAATCCATAACGCACTAATTGCAATAATTATTTTTGATCTTGGAATTATCATTAATTGCCCAGATAGCTAAATGTAGCATCTTTTTATTTTAACTGTGCTTCCCAGCCCCATAATTCCTCCTGCTCTCTCCTTCCACCCTAATGGTCTATCCCCTCTTCCCAGGCTCTAGCAAAAGGTTTCCCTTGTTTTCTCCTATTTTCCTTACTGCATCTCCAGACAGAACAATTGCAGGGTATCCAGCAGAAGAGGACCAGCAATTGCCTTCCCCTCGGTGTCCTATTCTTTTTGTCCTGTCCTAACACTGACATATCCTTCACGCTGACCCCATTTCACCACCAGATGTATGCATGCAAGTAGCCTGAATGCTCTATGTGCATCTGTGCCTTTCTCTCATGAGAGCTGCACCAGCAAAAAAGCAGCACACCATGAATCATGAGAGCCACGAGGGCTGCATATATCTCTATGATCAGGAGCAGGCAGAGGGTCAGCTCTTCAGGTGAGACCTCTGGAGCAGCATTTTATGCTTCCTCAGCTGCAAATCACGACTTAAACTCTTGCTCCTTTGCCACTTGACTCCTTTCCTTCTGAGGTTGATGCATGTTTCTCCTTGAATATCCTCTAACCTGGAAGATGGGTAGAGAGCAAAGAGTGAGCATTTGGAAGGTTTATAGCCTTGACTAATAGAAAAATGATAGTTTCTGTGGATATCTAAATGTGTGGAGATCTTATCTGTCTGGGATTGTTTGATCTGAAGAAGAAGGGGCTCAGGGGACACTTCAGAACTACCTCCAAAGGAGGCTGTAGCAAGGTGGAGATAGCACTCTTATTTCCAGTAACTAGCAACAGGATGAGAGGTAACAGCCTTAAGTTGCTGTAGGGGAGCTTCAGGTTGGATATGAGGAAAAATTTCGTCTCAGAAGAGGTAGTGAGGTCTTGGAACAGGCTGCCCAGGGAAGTGGTGGAGTCACCATCTGTGGAGTTTTTCAAGAAAAAGATAGAAGGCGCAGTGGGGCATGGAGGGGATGGGTTGATGGTTGTACATGATGTTCTTAGAGGTCTTTTCCAACCTTAATGGTTCTCTTTCATACTAACTAGGTGAATATAACTCTGTTGAAGTGATAGGAAGATGAGAGGAGTCAGAGTATTTGAGAGTAGGGGGGATAATGGTGAACACAGGACATTAGGTCTGTACCATAGTCTGTACACTGCAAAAACATTTGTTTACCTAGCTTCAGGGTCTTGCTAATACATAAAGAAAGAAAGCAAAGTTGCCTGACTTTTTAAAATTCATGTACTTTCCACCTCTCACTCACAAAGCTTGCAAGAGCATCAGCAAGGATGCTGATTCAGATGAGGGCAGACTTCTCACTGTCAAATTGGGCTGTTCCCTTTTCTGAAATGGTTTCTCTGCCTTTGATAGCTGAGTCATTCAGGATAAGGACTGCATCTGTGGCATGTGAATTTGGGACGAGTTCATCCCAAGTAGAGTGCCAGCTCTAGTCAGTGAGGCAGAGCTGGCTGCTGAAGTGTGAGCAGGGTATGTATGACACTCAGCAGTGAGCTCTTCCCAGAGCCAGCTCAAAGACTTACATGCTTGGGTCTGGAAATGCTGGAAAGGGAAATGTAAATGCCCGTAAGAAGCTCTAGATGGAGTTGGCTGAATGCAGCTGACCCTGGATTAATTGGGAATGGAGCAGGAATAAGAGGAAGACAGATGCATGGAGCTGGGATTAGGGGCTAGGATCACTAGGCAGTTCTGAGGCATGATACATAGCTACACCCATCCTACTGAGTACTGATACAGTGCAAGAAAAATATATTGATATTTTTCTTTCCCTAACTTTTAGTTTAATAATCCAGGCTCCCAAGAAATATATTTCACTCATTAGTCCCATGATGTAGGATTGAGGGAGTTCCCTGATGTAAAATAAATGCCCAGATTAATCATTGTCTGAGATCTTGACCTAGTCTTGTTGTGCCATTAAGGTTATGCAGTTGCAAATATCCTTTGATGACTATCTCAAAGCAATGAGATTGAGCTGTTAGTAGCTCCATGATTTCCTTTCTCTTGAGGCTTCTTGACCATAACACTGTTCTATGCTTTCCAAACCAGACTTCCTGTATTACTTATGTTCAAGTATATCTTTTCATTGGATGCTTAGCACTGGCTTAACTTCCTTCAGATGTAAGGTTAATATGGTACTGTATTGAGTTACAGTCACACTATCCTTGTTTTGATGTATCTGAGCCAACTCTGGCCATATCTAGCCATGATCCTTCATGCTGCAGCTTTTTTGGATTCTTTATCAGTCTCCAATGGGAGAATTTGCTAGTTCAAGGAAGGGTTGTGAGGAGGATATTCTGGGGACTTTTAGCACTGTTGGAAGCTTTGAGTGTGTCCATTCTGCAAAATGCGTTGATTTCTTCAGGTTTGAAGAAAACAAACAAACAAACAAAAAAAAACAACAACAAATTTTGGCTTCCACTTCCTTTCTCTGATTGATTTGTTGCTTTTTTTTTTCTTCAATTCGCAGATTATAGAAATATGCAGATATGTTTTTCTGCAGCTGACAGGGGATTCAAATCTACATCTGTACAGTGCATGAAAATAAGCCTCCTATTCTTGTCAAAGTGACATGGCAGTATTCAGTGCTCTCTATTATATATCCTTCATATTTCTCTGGAAAAATCAGACATCCTGGCATCACAAGATCCCTATCAGAGAACCCACAAGGACATAGATCCTCCTGTTTAAGCAGAAAATTCCTACATCCACAGATTGAATGTCACATCTAAGCAGTATTAGTGAATATATACCCATGAAGCAATCACTGTCTGCAGAACACTGATGAAGTGCTTGCTTTTTGATGTATAATACTTTAATGATTTTATTAGGGCTTTGCAGCAGAACTGATTACGGTGCAGTACTGCAAAAGAGTTTCAAATTATTTTCCGAGTGGGAAGCTCAGTTTGAGGTCTGAGCTTCTCAGGGGTGAGACAAAGGCAATGATGCTGGAAGGGGCAGAAAGCGCAGCTTTTGGATCCTGGCTTTTGGCCAAGCAATAGCCTCAAGATGTACCTGTTTTTCCTGGGAATGCAGATTATGCCAGCATTCTTGTATGGTTTGCTTGCTCATTGCTGGGATTAGAAGGAACTCTATCTTCATCATGGTTCCTCAGTAAATTGCCCATATCAGTAAAATGCCCATAGACATAAGTGATGTCTATGGCGTAACAGTGCTTGTGTGACATATGCAGGATACCCCATTTGGAGTGTTCTCAGGGAGAGAAATAACTCTGTGTAAGTCCGATGCCTATCAGCACATCCAGAATTAATTAGTGTCAGTGAGCTCTTCAGTTGACTTTGACACATTCATTGTTGTTTTGTTGGATTTGTAGAAGTGCTTTGAAACACGTTGGTGTTTGAGACGTGGTTGTTAATTCTGGATTGCATTGGACTCGATCGTGGCTATTGCTTCATGTGACACCTTCACGTCATCTTCATTATGGATAAGTGATCTGGAGGGTGGCATCCCATGGCAGGGGTGTCAGAACTAGATGATACTTAATGTCCATTCTAGTCCAAGTCATTCTATGATTCTGTGACCCTGTATGAGGTATCTACAGATAGGTGTCTGTGTGGGTTTGGTTAATGGCATCTATCATGCTTCAGATCATCCCAATAAAATAGATGATTCTTGAGACTAGTGAGATGCCCCAGGGTGTCTGTCTGAGGCATACATGTGGGTTTGGTAGGTTTGGTGTGGGATTTGCTGTTCCTTTACTTCTGAAACAATAGCTGTCCTGGTTGCATCTGAGGACACCTCAAGCAAGTCTGGCTGTTCCTTTGAATCAAGTGGAAGAATTGCTACTTCCAGTTGACCTTCTGGGGACTTGGTGATCTTTAAGGGTCCATTCCAAATCAGGATAGTCTATGATTCTATAGTTAAAAAAAACTCAGATTCATCCCAGCTAATTGATAAGACAGGGAGTTGTGAGGTCATTTATTCCTAATCCGGATGGAAGCACCCTTTGGACATGTCCATCTTTGTCTGCATATGCTAAAGTGAGGCCAAATTCTTTTCCTCATGGGTAGGAGCATCACCAACCTGCTGGGAAGACAGATAAATCCACACCCCAGGCTTTTCTGAATTGTCTTAGAACAATAAAGATTTGTTTCTAAGTTTGTTTTATCATTTACGCTTATTGTTTCCTTTTTCTTCTCCTGTCTTACCATTATGTTTGATAATTTGAAAGTATAGCTTAAAAAAAAAAGAAGCATTAAAATTAAAAAAAAAACAAAAAACTGTTAAGAAGGTTTTAATTCCTGTGGAATGCAGATTCAGTTAGAGCAGAAAGATATCTTAAAGTCATAATTTACTGAAGGAAGATTTTATTTAAGTAAATCAGACAGAAGCTTTTAAGTGTCAGCATGTTTAATTAAGGGTAGGATTTAATAATATTTCATATGGTTTTGTTATTCTGCTTGTATAAGCTTAAAAAAAAAAGATTTCCATAAATATTTTGAAATGTCGTTTTGATTCTGTTAATATGTTAAACCCTTCAAAGTAATACCTTCCCTGTTCAACTCAAAGCAGTCGGATTAACTTTATCTATCCTCCATTTATCGCTGTTGGCATCAATTTCTGACATGAAAAACCTTCTAGGTTTGGCAGTAAAAATGGATTGCCAGATTGCAACATTTGCATTTAACTGTATAATACACTTGCCTTATTAGTAATTGTATTTATATGACAGATCTCACCCTTAAGAATCCCAGAGCTCCAGATACATGACATCTCTGTGATAAACTGCAAAAGCTGGTGATGAACTGCAGAACTCTCTGATGATGATAAATTCATTGACTTTTGACCACCTTCTCTGCTTAGAGAGGCCCTTGGAGTATCCCTTCACATGCCTGAACAGTTTCTAATAGTGACTACAAATCAATCTGTCAGAGAAGAGTTTTCCTTTTCAGTGTTTTGCTCCCAAATTGCCCTTGCCAGAGGTCTGAGATGGCCAGAAATCCTGGCCAAAGCAATATCTTCCCATGTCAAGATACCAGCCTTTGGAAATAGGCTGTGAATTTTAAGCCATGAAGTGATGGAGCAATGATTAGTTATTCGTGGCAAGTGGTGAATGCTTCAGGTGATAGAAGCATGGGAACAAGGAAGGACAAGTGGGAGATAACCAAACCTTGCCTATTGACAAGCTTCTGCTTGTCATGTTTTTCTTCATGTTGTCTCATGGCTTGCCTCTCAGTTTGTGATCTCACCTTGGTGTCATGGTTGAAGAAGACCATGAGTGCCTGTACCCTCACTGCTGGGTCCTCTGCAGATGAAAATTGGGTGGCACAGGAGCCCCAGCCTTCCCATGTGCTATAGTTCTTGCCTCCAGTTTGCAGAATTTCCCTTCGGGTCTAGGTCCTGAGGTTGAAGACCAAGGATGTAGGTTCTTCTGGGAGCTGGTGGACAGGAGAGGTTGGTTACTGTAGTGTGAGCACTCACTCCAAGGAAATAGGAGCTGTAATAATGTCCTGGGACTGTTACGCTGTTTGAAGCATAGATCTTGATACATGGTGAAATAGGGAAATGTTGTATCCTGCCAGAGTCTTGGCTGATACAAAAATCATCCATCTCTTCACCCCAAACACCCCTTCTGATTTGGTGCCTAAGGAAAAAAGTGCACACCTCCAATTTGGAAGCCAGTTGCATCCTAAAGCAAGTGCTGGATTTGTAGCAAGAAAATTTGACACTAGCAGAAGTGTAGCTGGATATTGCTGTGTGTAAAAATACTGTCATGCTTGGTCTTTTTATAAATTTATTCTAAGATGCTTATCTGGAAAGTGCTGAATTCACACGGATATTTTTTGTGTTTGTGGGTGACAGCAGAAGGAATAAATACATGGAATAAAACTATCCCTCCTTTTTCAGCACATGGACAACCATATTAATAACAACACTTTTGCTAATTTTGAGAAAGCCTTTCTGAGCTTAGTCAGTGAAAAATATTCAGGTCTCCCTTCCTGTTATTAGTCAAAATACTTATTTTAAATTTTGGGCATACTTTGTTTTCTTTTCTCATATGTTAGAAATGAAATGTGGCATTTGAGTAGATTAAATATTGACATTTTGAGTCAACAGTGAAAAATCGGTCTTCCTTCCCTCCCAGAAAGGAGAAAACCAATCCAACTCAAAGTATTTTGACTCTTTCTTCCTTAAGAGTTAGAGGTAGTGAAAGACAAGCTTTCCTTCTACACATCCTGCAGAGGGCAAGTAATGTTTTATTTGGGTTGGAATATCCACAGGCAGGAATTTTATCTTACGACATGAGATACCAGTTGGAGCAACTTGCCTCTGGATTTGTCAGCGTAAGTTGTGTAAACTTGGATGCCGAAATAACAATCCTGCTGAAGAGAGGGGGGATGGCTACATGTTTACGGCATTTTTTATGCCTACAGTTACACATTTAGCAGTGCAGCTCATATTGATTGACTGGAGGGACCTGTGGGATGAAGGTTGTTTAATAATTCATGTATGCAGGCACTGAGTGCATGGTTGTTAGGGCTGAGCATCCGTTCTGGCACAGAGTCCTTCAGGGGTCTGGCATACTAATCCAAACATGCTCATGTTTAGTGAAGTACTTCTGTTGGCTTTGTGTAAGGTCTCATTTATTCCTCCAGTCTTATGCTAGCCCTAAAGCCAGGAGCGGTGGTCATGTCAGTGATGTGTACTGTGATCTGTGGCTTCTGCTGGACTTTCAGTTGTACTTCTGGGGGCAATCTGTTGAAACAATTAACACTCTCGGGAAGGTTTGCTGAATTTGAGGAAAAAACAAAAAGACTGAAACTCAGTCCTATGGAAAACTAAGAGTGCTTTTGCTTATTGGAGAAGTCTCTGCGGCTTGCTAAATATCACTGTTTTTTTTTCACAGCAGTGCTTAGATGGATGAATCCTTCAGACACTGAGATGATCAGGGGTCTGGAGCACCTCTCATATGAGGAAAGATTGAGGGAACTGGACTTGTTTAGCATGAGAAGAGAAGGTTCCAGGGAGGTGGTGACACACCGGAACAGGTTGCCCAAGGAGGTTGTGGATGCCCCATCCCTGGAGGCATTCAAGGCCAGGCTGGATGTGGCTCTGGGCAGCCTAGTCTAGTGGTTGGTGACGCTGCACATAGCAGGGGGTTAAAACTAGAAGATCATTATGGTCCTTTTCAACTCAGGCCATTCTATGATTCTCTGATTCTATGATTCAGCACTGTGCTCAATCAGGGCCATCATAAACCTGTGCAGAGATGTCTGAATTCCCACTGCAGGAGGCACTGCCAGGGGTTAATCAGATCTTTGGGCAATTTGTATGAGGAAGAGAGATTTTAACCAAGTAAGATGGCTTTCAGTTCTGCAGAACAGTAATGTGAGAAAAGGAGGAATTCCCTTTAAATTATTGGGTTTAACCCCCCTTCCCCAGCTCGTTTGATGTAGAACTAGATAAGATAGGTGAGGATGCTCTTTGGAAGAATGTTTTGGAGGGAGGAAAGTGGATAATGCCAGATAAGAATTACAAAGACAAGAACAGAGAAGCCGAGGCTGCCTTAAAGAACTGTTAATTTTAGCATAACGTTACCTGGTGGTTGATAATGCAGCATAGCAGATTTATTCCAGAAGACTCTGGTGATCAGCCGTGTGTCCACACCCTCATCTTGACTAATCACGCTGAAGATGAAGTGTTTGACAAACATGTTGGAGAAAGTCAAACCCCAGAGGATTTATACATGTTTACCAGAACATTTTATAACAGTCTCCATACATTCCCTCTCCCAGTGTTCACAAAACGCAAATGCAATTTGTGCATGACGAGCTTGCCTCTTCACGTCCTCTGATCTTGATGCATTCAGTCTTGCAGAATAATGAATAAGTAACATCATGCCTCTTTCCTAGATTGCAGTGTCACACAACAGGAATCTTCCTTGTGGATTTACAACAGTGAAGGAAAAAAAAAAAAAAGTCTTAGTTCCCCTGTATACATTCTTAGGGGTTAAGCCAGCGGTGGAGGATTTCCCATCCTCCTTTAAGGGTTATTTTCTTAATAGCAATGCAGTAAATAGGACTAGAAGGTTAAAACTGTACACGTGACCCCTTCACTGTGTAGCCAGTAAACAGCTCAATAAAGTTTCAGTGTTCAGGTACCAGGAGTGCTGTGCACTTGGTCCCATGGCAACAGCCACCTTAGGAAATGTGCAGAAAAAGCGAGAAAACTTGTTAAAGCATTCAAAAGGTAGAGCGCTTGGTAAGTCTGCTGTTTTAGCTTTATTTCTTCCTTTCTTAAGCTGCAAGAAATGTTAACCCTGTGTGCCAACGTCTGGTCTAGCACCCTTTAAAACTGTGTTAAAAATGATAATGTCACTGGTGCTGCAGGATTGGGACAGGTAAGTTGTTGTATCTTGCACAAGTGAGATATCATTAGTTGAAGGAGATGACAACAGCGGCAGAATCAGTTGAACCAGAAGTTGGGGTTGTATGGCAGAGGGCAGTGCTCTCATGGGTTGGGCAATGTTAAAGCTGTTGTTTGTAGATGCAGTCCCAGGAACTGAAAGAGGCACATGGGATTGATACTTTGAGGCCTTCTTGCTCGTGTACAGCATTGCGGTGGTTTTTTTTTTCCATGTGAAGCTCTAAGTGCAGTTGTTCCTATTAAATATAATTACCCAGTAACAAAGTCTGATGTCTGACGTTTTTGTTGTGGCTTTATGGTACTGCACATGGCTGCAGCTATGTTATATAATATGGCGAGGCTAGAAGGAAAACCAGTTCAGATGGTTAAACTGGTGATGATGGATTGTTTCTGTACGTGGACCATTTAACCGTCTGAGCTAGCAGATTGCAAATGGGATTAAATATGGATTAGTATTAGCTGCTGAAACGTTTGAGAAGGTGGGTAAAACAGCTGAGTTATTTGCCAAAAAGCAGGTTACAGCAGCAAGTTGACAGGAGCTTTAGATTATAGTGCTGATAAAGCCCCTCAACCTTTCCTGCTTGATTCACAACTGCAGTAGAGGAAAAATCCAGCTATGTCACATTGTCTGCGGAACATAAATGAGAGAAAGTAAGATTATTGAATTGCTGAGCATGGCAAATTCCCCCAAGCCCTGCAGAATAATGTATTTTAGCCATGCTTTACAGTTTATAAAGGTCAGTTTGCACTTCAATTACAAATCTAGGTTTAGAGCTTTTAAAGGACACAGAGGAAAAAAAAAAAGCAATTTTTTTTTCTTTTGTGATTACCCCTTGAAATGCTGATAATATTTCAGAATCATTTGTAAAAAGATTTCACAGTGCTATAGCAACAGGCATTTTAAAAGCCTCAGCTGAAATGCTGAAAATCTAGGTCCTAGTTTTATTTCTCCACTTTACAGATGGACAAAATAAGCCCCGTGAATTCTTCAGGCTTTGCAGTGAATTAATCACAAAGTTGGGCAGCAATCTTATGTGAGAGATTCAGCCCCAATAGCAAACCAGGTTTTATTAAAAAGGACTCACACTTTCTCTCTTTTTTTTTTCCCCCGTTTTTTTTTTTTTTTTAAACAAGCATTATAGCTGTTAATGTTCTTTATTGAATGTAATTTCACTCAGTTGGGAGCGCAGGGTCTTTGTATCCTGGTTATATCCAGAGTTGACGGAGCTGACAAGGGATAAAGGTTTCAGACAAGGAGGAAATAACCAGAAAAAAAAAAAAAAAAGAAAAATAAAGAATAACCTTTTTCTCAATATAGGTATGATTGGAATAGGACAAGAAATGTTATTTTTAAGTAAGTGAGTAGATGCGTGTGCCTTTTACCTTACCACAGGTGGCAGCCATCCAATAGCTCTGTAAATCTCTCTGCTTTTTCTAGGCTATGCCTGAGTAACTTACATTGCTAACAAGCCGTAAAGAGAGCGAGCTGGGTCACAGGGTAAAGGTTACCACGTTATGGGACCAGACCATGCTAATTATAGTGCTGAAAAGTGAATCTGAGTGGATGCGGCTAAACTATTGCATTTCTCAGACTTCTAAAGGGAGATTTTTTCCTCTTGCCTCCGCTGAGGGAAGCTTCCTCCCTTGACACATGTGCTGCCATCTACTTCACGTGTGTCTTGGTTCAACCAATTATGCCTGAGAGATGGACAATTAAAAAAGCATCTGTTTTTACACCAAGTCATTCTGCCTCTGGCGTTTTCCTTGCCACAGTGGTTTTCTGTGTAAAGGAGGAAGATGAGCGAGGGAAGTGCAAATGCTCCTTGAACTCCTGCACTCAGCACCATGCCCACTGCCCCGGGCAGCCCGTTCCATGCCCACCGCCCTCTGTTGCAGATCCTTTCCCTAACCCCCAGCTGCCCCTCCCCTGACAGCTCCATGGCGTTCCCTTGGGCCCTGTCGCAGAGCTCAGCGCTGCCCAACATTCCCTGTGAGGAGCTGCAGCCACCATAAGGCCTCCCCTCAGCCTGCTGTGCTCTGGGCTGAGAAAACCACAGCACCTCAGCTGCTCCACTTGCATCTTGCCCTCACTCTTCACCCCTCCATTAGGTGCTCTCTCATAGATTTATGCCCTTGTTATACTGCCCAAACATGCCCCACCCAAACATGCCCCCAGTGCTCGAGGTGAGGCCGCACAGCTCAGAGCAGAGGGGACAATCCCTCCCCTCTCCCAGTGGCTGGATGCTTTCCAACAGGTCCATGTTTCTCCTTTACTGAGGACTCCACATCTGGACACAGTTGCTTGGAAATGAAATGAGTATACACAGTATTCTTCTCACACTTGTCAGCTGGCAAAATTATGGATAAAGTGAAGAAAAGAGATGCTTGTGCTTGTCAGCAATGCTTATATTCCACTAAAAGCAAAGCACATTATGTTTGCTTGTGAAGATATTCCTTAATCCAGCTGCTACATCACAGGTTGATTGTGCAGCTCTTAGAAAGTCAGAGCGTCTCTTATTGCAGTCGTCCTGATTCTCTTTTTTGAAGAAAATACGTTTTCCCCAGACTGGTCAGAGCAATTTTACCAATCTACCCATCCAAATAATCTATGTTAATGCAGCTGTGCTCCTGCTTGCCTCATTGTATTCAGCTGAGCCTGCAAGGTGGGAAGAGCTGGGGAGATCTGCTTTATGCATGATCTGCATTGTCTGCTCAGCAAAAAGAGGTTGTTCCTGTGCAGATGGATGGTGATACTGAAAAGTGCACCTTGGTGGCCCACATTGCTCATCTCTTCCCTCAGTACTTTGTGGTACTCACAGTGAATGACAAGTACCCCTGAGCAAAGTCATTTATTGCTGTGTAATTGCATGGAGCAGAGTATACTTATGTTGTGTAGAGGTTTGAGGCACAGAGAGGATTTTGTCTCGGACTGCAGGCAAATTGATTTTTTTCCTAGATTTTTGGGTGAACTCGTCACATTGTAGACAGAATTCTCTGTTGTCTCAGCCCTAACTTTATGTAAAGCATAGAGTGTATAACAGTGATTAAGGTCAAAGAAAAAACACATTGGGAATAAAGACACAGCCCAAAGCTTGTTTCTCTGTTGTTTAATACAACGTTGTTCACCAGAAGCCATCGTCTCTGGGTCATGGCCAAATTTGATGCATTTCCATTATGATTAACACCTCAGTAGGAGCATCTGTGGGGCCCAATAGGTATGATATACCCTGATACCTTTAGGGCATAGGAACTTGGTCTTCATAACCTCTCCGTACAAGAAATGGGAAGACAGTGACTATATCCAGGCAAACTTAGCAGCTCTGTGACTTGGGCTGTGTTGTCAAGTGCCTTATCTGTGAATATTACCATAGAAAGAAGCCTCGAACTGAGTCTCCCATGAAAAGCTCTACATTTCTGATGTGATTTTCCTCTCTGAGGATTTTCTATACAGACAGTGTCTTATTAAGATTAATATGAACTATTGGGACCTATCAAGAAAATGTGGTAGCTTAATAAATGATGATACAGGCAGCATTTTATTCATAAATGATGGGGCAGATGGAGACACAAAAAGAGAGTAGGACATGAAGGAGGCATTAAATTTGGCATTTGGAGAGTCGGAAAACCATCAGTGTGAGGGGGTGCTGTGCTGTTAATTGTGTGAGAGATTTATGAGTATGTGAACTGTTCTTTCCCATCGCCTCCTGTTTTCATGGAAGAACAGAGTTTCTGAAATCAAAGTTTGCCTAAGCAAGAAAAACACTGTTCAGAGCAACCAGAAAAAGTAAATAACGTAAATAAAGAACCTCATATTACATTTTAAACTACCCTTGACACAGTGTAAGATGATTGTAAAATTGCCGAGATGCCTGGAAAACACAAACTCTGAATAATTCCTGGATGGAACGAAGAAGAGGATTGACTTCAAAAGAATATTGTACATAATAAAATTGAATAAAATTCAGAAAGCTGACTCTGTCCTTTCATATGTACCCACAAGCATTCATGTTTACTTTTTCTTGCTTCTTTTCCCTCACCCATAAATTTACTTAACAGAAATTACTCCCTTACTTCACCAACTTTCTTGTTTTATGTATGAATTGTGCAGCATTTCTAGCCCAGTACCTTCCTGCTTGGCAGATACATCCTCTCTTTGATCCACCTGCCTTATCATTTTTATCTTATGCATCATTGTCTATTATAGCTGTGATTTGCTGTAGGTTATTGTGCACGCTTTTTGTTAATTTTCTGACCCAAGGATTTAATATAGTCACATATTAAGGGTTTCTTAATTAAATGCATATTTCAGTAATTCCTTAGTTCCCTGTGACCACTCCTGACTCGTTTTATAAATGGTTCACTTAACTAAAGCTCTAAGATGTAATCAAAGCATATGCATGAGTAGGTGTCTGTTCACTGGTTTGTCTGGGGGTTGGATGTGGTCATTCGTATGGATCAATAACATTGTTCTGTATTTAAAAGGTACTACTCAGTATGTAAAGACCTGAGAGTTTGGGGAAGTTATACTCTATTTGTAACAAGTATTTTTCTGCCAGTTTTTGTCTTTCTTTTTAGGACTGATTTAGGACTAATTTTTAATCCAATTTACTTGTCACAGCCGTGATTATTCAATACAGGAAACAACAACAGACAGATTAATTTTAATCCTTTTTTAAATCATTTTCCCTTCTTTTAGTTTTGCGCTACTAAAACATGGCTATGGAGTCTGAGCTGTGGGTATTGTAGCACGTTTATTTCTAACTTTTGAAATCCATATTGATGAGAATAAAGACAAACAAACAAACAAATGCAGTCCTTTGGAGACTCCTAAGGAGTTTGTAGGCTGTTCTCAGGGCTGTCCCAACCCCCATGTTATTCAGAAGAGAAATCTCAAGAAAAAGGTATTTGTCCTGTACCTCTACCAGTAGAAGGAGATGCTGCAATAGTTTCTCTCTGAAATCTCTTCAACCCAACACTTCAGGGCATCTTTTTATATATTCAAAAATTATTATAATCACAGAGTCGTAGAATCATTCAAGTTGGAACAGAACTTTAAGATCAGCTGTTAACCTGACTGACCAAATCCCATCACTAAGCCATGCCACTGCTTATAACAGATAGGGTATCAGGAGAAATTTATTCTCTGAAAGAGTGGTGAGACATTGGAACAGGCTGCCCAGGGTGGTGGTGGAGTCAGCATCCCTGGAGGTTTTCAAGAAACGTGGAGATGTGTCAGTGAGGGATATCATTAAGTAGGCATGGTGGCAATGGGTTGATGGTTGGACTAGATGATCTCAGTGGTCTTTTCTGGACTTTCTTTCATGATTCTGTACTTCTATAACAATGTCATAAAAAGATACAATGCAAAATGACTAATTCTATGTGTCCCCTCCTACCTTCCTGCTCTTAAGTTTTCTTGGAAGGAAATGGAGAAGCGCTAACCACCCACGCCCCCAGCAAAGCACATGACAGCACAACTGTGTCAGGCTTTAAGCTTCCAGATGATGTGGAAACCTCATTTATTAAAGATGCAGATGGAAGGGTCCAACTTCCATACCTCATTTTTGCTGCTCACTCCCCATGTACCTCTACAAGGGTAGAGGTTATGCACAGGCAAAGGAATATGTGTGAAATGTGTTTTCTTTCCAGTCTCCAAACCAGAGCTCTTTGCCTTCCTACCAGAAAGTATTGCCATTCTCTAAGTAGCATTATTGTAATTTAGCTAAAAAAGGCCTCTTTTGCTCTATTTTACAAGGCTTTACACATGCAGAGATGTCACAGGAGGGAGTTCGGTGCATGCTGCTGCACACTCCAGCAGCGATGTGCATGGTGGGTGTGCAGTGCTTCTTAATGTGGTAATTAGGGGATGCCTGATTTAAACACACTACAAAGGGCCTGCTGTCATTTATTTTCTTGTTTATTTTGGGACTTCGTTGTTTGTTTGCTTTGAAAAATGACTTGTTTGAAATATACACAGCAAAAAGCCTCTGTGGCTGCAATCCCTTTGGGGTTTCTCTGCATTGGTATGGGTCTCTGCTATTCCCCAAATAAAACAAAACAAAACAACAAAAAACCTCTCATAATGACAGTTTTGTTGCATAAATGTTTATTAAAATAAACCACACTTAAATTGAGATAAGTTACATACTAGCATGGCAACAAATACTCTGTAAAGATGGGTTGGATTTAGTCTCCAGCTTGTTGAAGTGACGAGGCACTTAAATTTGGGCTTTCACCTGAGTCCTTGGTTGAAGCCAGTGTTTTCAGGTGAAATATTGCATGTGAAGTTGAAAGCCTAAAATAAATCACCACTTTCTGAGCACTTGGTTATGGCACATATCTACATTTCTCTGTCATGCCTTCATTGTGGTTGTGTCCAAGCTCCTGGTATTTGTTGTGGTTTTAGTCAGCGGTCATTTGAATATCAAAATATGGTATGTAAAATTCTACAGTGTTTACTTCACGAGGACAGCAGCTGTGCTAGAAACAATTGTTGTAGTAATAAGAACGAGAAAGATTGCTGGGAGGTATTTTAGTAACTGTCAGAGTCAGTATTTTATTTTCAGAACGGGCTTGTGTCTCTCGTGTCAGCACTATAGCAGGAGTGTGGGGACAAGGGGATGTGTCAGGACCGAACAAGTCCTTTGAGTTATGTGAATATATGTCCTTAGCATCCCTCGGTGACCCTCACCTTGCAGACCTGCATCTCGTTACACCCCGAGTGTTGCTGGGGCAAAAGGGAGCACACATTTGTATGGACCCATGGGATTTTTGTGAGTTCACTTAATGTTGTAACAGTCTGATTGTCCAACTTACCTAATGATTACAGAAAGGTTCATTAGTAATGAGGTTACAATGATTACTATTGTTAATTTTGGCCTATTAGTTTCCAGTTGTTCAGTTTTTCTATTCTGTTTTCATCTCTAAAGCTGATTTTACTTGGTTGACAAGGTTGCTCTGCTGTCATGACCCTTTACAGAATGCTGTAAGTTGTGTTACAAACTAGAGATGTCTGGTACCATCTACACCATGTTCTGTTTTACTCTAGTTGTAAATAGTTCAACCATCATGAAATAGCTACTTGTAATTACTATAAACCAGTGGTTAATTAGAAAACATCTGGTCTGTTGCCATTGTCTAGACAATTGTTATGGCAGCCAAAATAAGCTCAGATGAGTTCTGAGGGTGGAGGTCAGTATAATGAATGGCTCTGTGTTACTCTTAGTCCTTCTAGATCTGGGAATTGATTTTCAAATGGGGAATGAATGACACTGTATGACCAATATGTCCTGCTAATGAGAGTGTGTTTTGTCAGAACCAGGCATTCTAGTCCTCCAAAAGTGTAATGCTTTTGACACATCTGGTGTATAAACCCATTTTCCCTGGTTATTCATTACATCTGAGGGCAAGAAACAAATGGTACTTGCTATTCAATGTGTGGCTCAAGCAGCAAAATGTCTTCTGTGGATTCTTTTATTGTCAAAAATATCTTCTTCAAGTGGGTTTAAATTAACTTTTCACATGTCTGTATTCCTGAACAGAAAGCAGGTTGTGCACTGCAGACAAAGCACTGAGGACTTGTGTTGTTTAATTAAGACTGAAAATGGATTCTTATTTGGGGCGGAAACAGTGCTCACCATTTTTACGTAACTATTAGATTTCATATGATTTCCATTAAAAAATAATGCATCAAATGCAAACAGCATTTCAGGTTGCAAAACCTAGCTTAAACTTGACTTACGTGTGTTCAGTTTTAGTTTAGTATATTTTTTCATTAGTGGATTGCACCAGGATATCCAATATCTCTTTGTGCGTTTGTAGTCAGCCGCAGCTCATTTGTGTACGATGTACAGGGTTATTTCCTAAGCCTTGATGTATAGAATCATAGAATCATTAAGATTGGAAAAGACCTCTAAGATCTAGTCCAACTATCCTCCTACCGCCAATATTGCTCACTAAACCACGTGCATAGATACAACATGTACACATGACTTGAACTGCTCCAGGGACGGTGACTCCACCTCTTCCCTGGTCCTGAATCATATGTGTCTTTGCAGCTGGCCTTGCATCAAGCTGAGAGCTTGACTGGATGAACACTAGTGGCCTCATCCAGCCTTATTCATGATACTTTGATAGATTCCAAAAGGAAGTATCAAGTACGTGGGCTGCATTGATTCACTGACAAGTTTTGCTGCAGGCAGCGTGAATAGGAGTGGTTTTTAAAGTGTTTGGTCCTTACTTTTCCTTATGCATAGATGGGGACAACAGTGGATATTAGAGGAACTTTGTAAAGTTTTTGTTATGCTCATGGAGAGCCATGAGACTGTTTTTGGGTGCTGTAATTAAAGCATACCTGGAAAGATTGTACTATCCAGCTCATATTAATACAGATTTAATCTTGTTTATTCCTACCCTTCTGTTGTGGATTCAGATTCTTTGTGTTTGTGTGTTTTTTCTGACCTTCCCTTGTGAGTTTTGCTTTACTTTCAACAATGATAGGTAGATAAATGAAAAAAAATGATGAGTGGGGGATGTTTGACATTTGGACAACAGACTTGGTTTGGACCACTTTCCTTTCTTACCATTTCTCACCCATCCCTGTTTTATTTCAGTGCCTGATTCCATTGCTTCTCCCAAATAATCTCTCCACAGTGGTTACAGAAGAAAGAGAAGAGGAAACTAGCCCTGCTGGGCTATAGTTAAATCTGTGCTGTTAAATAATTGCCATTTCTGTCATCAAAATATCCCGAAGGTCGTACCTTTTGCTGCTGGGGAACCTCTGCTGTGTGTCGTATCCTCCCAAGGGATGAAGCTTTCAGCTGACATTGACAGCACACTGTAGTTCATAAGTATTGGCTACGGTAGCATGACCAGGGCACATCCATGTGTCTTGATCTCAGTGCCAGAGTCCGGAGTGGAGGTCTGGACTGCATGCTCACAGCTGTCCTAGGCCTCTCTGCTGTGACCACCAGCTGCTGCTTGACTGGCTTTTCTGACTCCTTAGGCTGCTGGAAGAAAAATGCTGTGTGTCTTTGGGCTAAAAGTGGCCTTGCAACTGCTGTACACTGGACTGGAGTGGATTATATTTCCTTGGGATATTCGCACAGTTCTTTGTGAAGTACTGACTCATTTAATTGGAAAAGTATCACGGGGCATACTGTGTAGTGTACTGTTAGGGATTTCATTCGAGGCCTGGTGTGGTACATACGTTATCCATGTTTGGAGACTTTATCTTTTTTGTTTTAAGGTTTTTTGTTTGTTTGTTTGTTTCCTTCTGAGGGTGGTCTTGATTTTCCTTTATTTTTCAGCCTTTTTTCCAGTTTCTCACAGTATCACATTTCTGTATTTACTCAGAAAAAGAAAATTTCTGTGTCCTCCCCCAGGACTTTTGATTGCCCTGGTGCTGAACTAAACTATTACAAAGTTATTAACCTAATGGGAATTAAAACACTTTGCTTTTCTCTGCCTGGCAGGGTGGTATTCCAGCTCTGTCTAATCCACTGCACACACTGAATCCTAAATTTCATATAAAAATATAATTTGTTAATTAGACTCTCTCTGGCACGTACATTAGACCAATGCTTGCGGATCGTTACTCTGAGGACAGTTCGGGAGGTGATCAATCACTCTGGTATGGAAACGCGTATGTGATGACTGACCTTCCTAATCCAGTCTTTGAGAAATATAGGAAGAGAAAGCTTTTGCTCTCTAGGGGATACTTGAAAGCAAAGTGTGAGTTAAGTCGATGCTGGACTGAGAACATTGGTGTGTATTCAGAAAAGAAAAATAGCATGATATTCTCTGAAAAGAACTCTTTCTCTGACCTAGTTAGTGTGGCTTTTTTCGTGAAGAATTTCTCTTACTGGAATAATAGATTGATAAGACCCAAGCTCCTGCCATGTGGATGTTGAGCTGCATCTTCTGTGCTCCCTCATTCAGCATTTCACCATCCTCAGCATCCTCCAAGACTGTGATGTGCCAGCTGTTGCAGCCTTGAAAGGAGTCCATAAATTTCACGGTGCATCAGAAACACCAAGGTTTTGTGACCTTTGTTGCCTTTCAGAGACTACATTGAAGGTTCTTGGCATGCTATGCTCCTCTCTTCCTTTTGTGCATGATTAAAGTGTGTTGATATCCATACTCCTCTCCTTGGCATCTACTGTATACACTGAACAATGCTCTCAGGCATAAGGTTTGAATTTTGGGTGGTCTTGTGTGGAACCAGGATTAGAACTTAATGATCCTTGTGGGTCCCTTCCAATTCAGGATATTCTATGATTCAGTGAACAGTGGTAGCAACCCAAACTCAGATTTTGCCATGTAAATGTAGATATTTCAGTATTGTGCAGTTCAGCGAGACCCGGCCTAGCTCAGACTGAGTATTAAAGAGTTTGTGTTGATTTTTTTGGACAGGCTTGTAGACAGTTAGCATCTTTTGTAAGTTTTAGAGATGGAGAAATAGATGAGCTCTCTGTAGATATAGGAGACCAGTCTTGTAGGCCTAAGGCTTCTTCCAGCTCTACCACTCATTTTGACAAAAGATAATAACTCTGTCAAAAAATGGTGTCTTACATGTGTTCTCAGACCAGCACAATGACAGCCACTTACTGCTCTTTACCTTGGCAAAGGAGGGAAATTGTCCGAGGTGTTGTAGGAGTAAATCTCTTCTTTTTTGTGCAAGCTGTGGTGGTTTCCTGCATGGGACTGTATTGCAGCATCCCTTTGGGGTTTGGCCTCTTCTCCCAGGCAACAAACAAAACCTGAGGAAATGGCCACAAGTTGTACCAGAGGAAGTTTAGGTTAGAGATAAGGAAAAAACTTCTTCTCTCAGAGTGGTCAGGCACTGGAATGGCCTCCCGAAGGAGGTGTTGGAGTTGCCATCCCTGGCAGTGTTCAAGAAGCGTCTGGATGTGGAACCACGAGATATGGTTTAGTGGCTTGTGGTAGCAATGGTAATGGGAGAATGGTTGGACTAGATGATCTTGTAGGTCCTTTCCAACCTTGTGATTCTATGATTCTATGATTCTCTGCTTGCAAAGAACTCTGTAAGTACATCCTTGCTATAAAATAAAACATGTAATGGAAAAATGTTAGCTAGGCTTTAGATTTTAGGGCTGTGAGTCTGTCAACTGAAGGACTGTGTTCCTGTCTTCTCTGGACCAGATCGTTGAAGCCCAGGGGAAGATTAGTATCGCTGAGTTACTGGGGGACATACATAGATTATCTAAGGGAGGACAGGAGATATTAGTAGTCTCATATTAAATGGTAGAGGGAAAAAATAACACGTAATCCTTGCTTTATTCAGCAGAGACAGCTAAGGTATGTTTACAGGGAATGGTGACAAGTATAACAGCCAGTTACAGTGCACTCCTGGGTATGAGTCTCTCACTTGAACGTCACCAGGGTATTAAACTGCAGAAGAAATAAGAGTAACCATAGGACATCATCATGTGAAACACTTTCCATCTTTATTCTCTTTACTCTCTTTATCCTTTCCCTTTCTCTTTCTCTTTCCCTTTTTCACTTTCAACCTTCCTATCCTCCTTTTCACTTTCCCCTTTTCCTTTCTCTTGTTTCTGCTTTCCTCTTCCCCCTTTACCTTACTTTTGCCTATACTGTGGAACTGAAAAGAACCCCAAAGCTTCTGGCTTTATTCTGATGCTTTCCATCTCATTTAAAAACTAGCAAGGATATCTGAAAACAATCCTAGTTTTGCTTAAGTGTTATCTGATGATAGATTCAAATGAATAACCTTAACACTGTCCTCAAATTGAACATCAGACTGCTGTTCAAAGGTGCCCTCTGTGGATTAGCAGGTCAGTAACATTAGCACTAATGTGCATCTGCACATACAACCCCAGCAGTGAGCAGAGGTAGCACTTATGTGGGTGGTGACTGCTGACATAAATGGAAGAGGAGATGACAAGCAAACTCATTCTGCAGCTAGCAGAACGAGGATGCTTAGGGAAATGGTGAACAAGGAAAACAACACCAGCGTTCTATTTGAAAATGGGGAGGAACTGTAAGTTTTGTGTTTGGTGGCTGATAACAGCCTTGTGTTCTTGAAAGGAATTATCAGAAGATGTTTGTGGGGTTGACAGGGGCTACATTCACTTTAACCCAACCATGGTAGCTGAAGACATCTTTTTGACATACCTTTTGTCTTTTTTGTCCCATGCATGTTTCCATGCCGGGTTCAAACCTGGCAGAGGAAAAAACGTTTGCAGTTGCTTCTTAGCATGAGTAGAGTTAGTTTAAGTCTGCCTTCTAACTGAAGAGACTGCATCCTGGAGGTACTTTTTCCCTTCCCCCTCTGCTGACCTTCTGGAACATGCAGGGGACAGGCAGGACTGGGAACAATATGCACTTGTGGAGTCAGTCAGTGTAGTTTGGTCATCAGGTGCTTCCTTCCATTATGCTAAATCATATTGCATTTACCTGCTGCCATTTTAACTTTTTGGGAAATTTTGCAAGTTGTATTTGCAGGGATTGTGTAAAGACGTCAAAACACGGAGACTGCCTAAAATACTGTATTTGCTTAAAAAAAGCAACCTGCAAAAATATCCAACAGAGATGTTCTTTATCTTCATTCTGTGGGGGATTGAGAAACCCAACTGATGTTGCCAAAGCTATTTTAAGCGATGAGAACACAATACATTTGAAAGTTTAATTGCATGCTGAATAATGTAAGCTGTCAAAATAAATACTCAAGGTCTTGCATAAGGAAGAGCATTAGAAAAATAAAAAAAAAAAACAACAGACAACGTGCAAATGTGAAGTCAATGAGAAGAGGAGTCAAACTTTACCTCAGTGTTAGCAGCACCTTTGTTTTTGCAAGCAGTAATTGCCGCAACAAACGTGATTTCAGAAGTGATACTATTTATTTTCCAAAGTATTTGGAAGCCTACTGGCTGGCTCACATGAGTTCAACCGTTCAGACTTAACTTTCCTTTCCCAAAGGTGACGAATATGCAGGCTGCCTTTTCTTTTGCCTATCCAGAAGGAATGGTTAAGCTCCATTATGCAGATGATAAAAGCTCCCACCCTGCAGAATGCAAAAAAGGCAACTGGAGGGGTGGCCATGGAAGCATTCAGATGACAGGAGTCTTTGGGCCACAGAGCTTGCCAGAGAGGGGGCTTGAAAAGAAACTGATGGCTGATTGTTGGTTTTCTCTTTTCTTTTCTTTTCTTTTCTTTTCTTTTCTTTTCTTTTCTTTTCTTTTCTTTTCTTTTCTTTTCTTTTCTTTTCTTTTCTTTTCTTTTCTTTTCTTTTCTTTTCTTTTCTTTTCTTTTCTTTTCTTTTCTTTTCTTTTCTTTTCTTTTCTTTTCTTTTCTTTTCTTTTCTTTTCTTTTCTTTTCTCTTCATTGCGATGAGGAACAGGTCTTTGTGCATGTTCTTTCTAATGAAACAGAATTGCATCAGCAGCGTAGCATCTCTTGAAATGATGTCTTTTCTGTAGACAGAATGAGAAGAACCCCTCTCTGCCCCTGCAAAATCCCAGGAAACATGTACATTGGAGATTTTTTGGCAGGTCGGTCCAATTCAGCAGGGATTGGTGAAGGTGCATAGCGAAGTTGGCAAGCCTCAGTGTTCTCAACTAACTGAAAGCCAAGCTTAGAAACATTCAGCAAGAAACACAGAATAAATTAAGGATTTTCACCTCTAGATGTTGTGCAAATGGATTTTAATAACTAATGTTTTCAATGGCATTAATTAAGACTTAAATCCCTTCAGTGAATATAATCTGTGGACTGGGCTGATGTTCTGTAATGACAGCACTTTTTTTAACAGTGCACTGCACCCAACCAGATGTGTTGTTTTCTCATATCCCATTGGTGCCAATAGCAGACACATGCATTCATTAGTACCAGGAAAGATGCTCATGTGTGGAGGGGACAGAACATTGTTATGTTCCTTTCTGCCTGCTGAAGTTAAAGACCTGCTTCAGAGGTGTTATGTCCCTGACACTACTGAAGACAGAAAAGTTTTTGGGAAGCCAAATGATTTGAGCGTTTTCTTTTTTTGAGAGGAAACAGGAATGGTTTGCATTGTCACTTTCTTTAGTACTGACAGGTATGTGAGTGCTCATAGAATCCTTAGAGTTGGAAGGGACCTTTGAAGGTCATCTAGTCCAACTCATCCTGCAGTGAACAAGGACACTGCAGCTCAATCAGGCTGCCCAGGGCTTGATCCAGCCCTGCTTTCAATGTCTCCAGGGATGGGACATCAACCACATCTCTGGGCAGCCTGTTCCAATGCCTCACCACCCTCACTGTAAAAGACTTTTTCCTTATATCTAAACCTAAATCTCCCCTTTTTAAGCTTGAAGCCATTTCCCCTTGTTCTATCACCACAGACCCTGCTAAAGAGTCTGTCCCATTCTTTCCTGTAGCTCCCCTTTAGATACTGAAGGGTTGCTATCAGGTCACCTTGGAGACTTCTCCCCACTGAACAGCCCAAGTTCTTTCAGCCTGTCCTTGCTGGAGAGAAACTCCATCCCTTGCATCATTTTTATGGCCTCATGTGCTGAAGCCTCCCAGAAAAAAGTCCTTTGAAAGAGCTTTCATGGCATTTCTTGTCCTCTCCTGGTGTCATGTCTTGAATTCCTTAAGTCCAATGGGAATTCCAGTGATAGAGAGTACTATGAAGCTGGTTGAAGGTCTTTTCAAGAGCCCTTCTAATCTATCTGATTACATCTAGACCACGTTGGAGGCATTGCTGCTATACATTCCCCAGTTGTCCATATTGGGATTTTTTTTTTTTTTTTTTTTTTTTTTTTTGCATATACAACATCTCTGACAGAAGAGGAGAAAAGTGGAGATGAGAGGAATAATAATTGCTTTTGGAAGGGACCCATAAGGATCCTTTTCTTTCCATGGAAGAAAGGAGAACAATAATTGTCCAGGTCTCACTCTGATGAAGAACTAAGTGCTCCCTTGTGACCTGAAACCGTTATCTTTGTTTCCCAAATCTTTCTGCCCCTTCTCTCCCAGTAAACCCTCTGGACATATATACCTGAGAGAAGTTTTCTTCCATGGTCTACTGAATTTGAAAGACACAATAAGGGCTGTGAGAGCTCTTTGCAAAGTTAATGGGAATCAAAGCAGAGCATTTCTAATGGGTTTTCTCTGTGTTTGCTACCAGACCTGATCCTAATAAGTCATTTCACCAATCAGCACTAAATACATGTAAAAATATTGCTGCTAAAATTCAGGGCTGATGCAAAGATCAGTGAAAGTACTGAGGAGGCTGTAGGATCTGTGCTAGTGTTAGGCTAAGCTCTTTCTAGCAGCTCATTTCTATACAGCCGACCCCAAAATTACAGCTAAGAGAGTGAAATATGAGCTGTGATCATGGATGTGGGATACATGTGGCGAAGTGGTGACCTGAAGTGGGTCAAGGAACTCGGCACAGATTCCCAGGGATGTCATTCACAATTGTGGGAAATAATGGATTTGGAGCAGAAAGGTGTTTGTTTTTTTCTCTCTTTGTAACTAAGGTCTTTTTTAACATGGTTTAGCGAGAACCATTGGTGATAGGCGAATTGTTGGACTGGATGATCCTGTGGGACTTTTCCAACCTTAACGATTCTATGATTCTATGATTCTAAGGAATTTGATACTGAAACACAGTTGAGTATTTTCGGTGTTTGTGGTTTTAAAGGATTGTGGCAAAACTCAAGAAAGGATCTGAAGGAAATACGAGAAATGACTGAGATCTGGGGAGAATGTCTTCCTCATCAAGCCTTGTAGCACAGTCAGCTTGCTTATCAGAACAGAGACTGAGAGGTGACTTGATTACACAGTAATAGCACCTTCAAGGAGGGTAAGTAGTTAGCATTGAAAGAGCACTTAAATCTGTCAGGAGGAGGAGTGATAAAAACAGATGATAAGAAGTCACCACCAGAGGAATTAAAAGGAAAAAAGAAAATAAAATGTAAAATGGTTTTGAGTGTGCTTATCCAGAGAAACTAGCCACTGATGGTTTGGTATACTTCACTTGTGAAATGAGAGGGAGGTTGAGCAGGTATCTAAAAAGCTTTTATATACCTTTTGAACTGCTTTTTCAGAGGAGTCATTCGCAGAACAGAAGGAAGAGCTCCAACTGTGCAAAGATAGGCAGATGCTGGAGGTGAGCAGGTTTCCCCTCCTGCCAGGAGGGATTCACACATTCCAGCAGAGGTGTTTTCGCTGAGCTGGTTGCACATAAGTGCTCTTTAGTCAATGGAGAGAAGGACGTGTTTGCGATATACAGTTGCCTGTATTTGATTGACTTGTTCACAATTTGTGACTGTATTTTGATTTTTTTGCAAAATCAATTCATCATTATATTGCTAGTTAGTAAAAAATTTAGTATTTTTAGCAGAGCGCTGAGGGGAAAGTGGTTTGTACTACTTGACTGAACTGGAGGTCCATCTCCCACCTGTCCATGATCATTCTTCAGATCACCAGATATGGTTTCCTACCTAATCTCAACTGAACTGGATGTAAAATATCTCTTTATCTTTCTGCTAAGCCACCTTTTCTCTGCAGTGCCTTTCTGAATCTTCCCTTTAAAAGCCGTGAGGAGGGTCATGGGAAGCTACAATTAAAAGATCACAAATTTCAGGAGATTAACGGAGAGGCTATATGCAGAGAGCACCTGGAAACGACTAAGAAAAATGGTAACAAGGCCAGAATGCCATATACCGGAGCACCCTGTCCCCTTTTGTTCTCAGACATCTTGGATTATAAATAGAAGATAATGGAAAGCAGCATCTTACAGGAGCCGTGAATAATTAGATGGCTGATGTACAAGAGCAAGTGAAGGTCGCACAGATAAACTAAAATAATGCTTGAATTTACTGTGGGGGGGGGGGGGGGGGGGGGAATGGCTTGGAAATGACTTTGCCTGGCTTCTTTTTTTAATGATGGGAAAACAAAGTATATAAATCCTGAAAAGCAAAAGCTCAATTCAAGACACCAGTAGAAATCGAGAGTAATTCCATTAAAGCTAATGGAATTACGTCAGTGTAAGACCGGAGGTAAGTTCAGACCCAATTACATCTTACTCCTGAAATGAGATTTCAGTATTGTTTGTTAGTATTTGCATTACATTGAGAGTCCAAGGGAGGCCATCACATTGCTGTACTGGGTGATGCTCCCAAGAACCTCCTGTCCCAATAGAAAAGGTGCACAAAATAGGAGAACAGAGGTAGAAACTAATCTTGTATATAACAGAATGAAGAACTGAGGCAAAGAAGCTGAAACTACAATGCAGAAGCAACTTTGCTCATTAAATGCATTCCCTTTCCCAGTAATATTGTAAAAGGAAAAGCAAAGTGCCTTACTCTCTGTGGGAGCAGAATGTGTTTGGTCAGTGTTGTCTGTGTGGAGGAGTCAGTCATGAAATAGGAAAAAGAAAATGGCAGCTGATGGGAAACAATAGGATGTATGGATGGAAGGTAGCAGCCTTTGGTGACCTGAGTTTTTGATGTTCCTTTAAAAGAGGTGCAGAAAGCTCAGAGGAGAACAGCATCTCCATATTATGATTATTTCCTCATATTTTTTGATATATTATGTTCTCCCAGTCAACATCTGGAATACTTATATCAAATAGCAGATCTGGAGGTTGGTGGCCCTGTCTGTGGCAGGGGGATTGGAACTTGGTGGTCCTTGGGGTCCCTTCCAACCCAAGCCATTCTATGATTCTGTGATTCTATTATAAGTAGTACAATCAGTGTTAAATTTCACCTTGTCCTGCAGGTAAGGGACAGTTATTTTCTTTAACAGAAGAAATGGATTTTACTAAATAGGAAGCACACAAAAAGCCAATATCTAGGAAAGAGGTTTTCTTATGGTCAATACTTTCCCCTGAACCCATGCTATTCTTACTTTTTTATTATTGCCTGACATCTGTGTGGTTTCAGAGGGACGCTAAGATGTTCTGCGTTTTTAACAGTGCAGAGAAATTCTTTGAATTTCCTCCAGCCATCCTGTCAGCAAACAGCTTTTCTCAAGAGTATGTGGCAGCTGTTACTGAGCTGTTGGGCTCCTGGTAACAGAGTGCTGCCTAAACTCTAGTAAAATTTTTATAACCTCTAATTTACTGTCTGGACAGAACCAGGTTGGTTGGGGAATGGTAAAGGAGTTGCTGTTTTGACTTGAGTGACCATGAGGACTGTCAGTGGGACACAGGAAAAATAATATGATATTTTGGTATGATTTAATAACTAAATTATGGACTTCCCTTAGGCGTGTTTCTTGCTGGCTAATCCGCCACTACATAGAGGTAGTGGCTCCTACAGCTTGGATTAAAGCCTAATGGTGAGTAATGGTAGGTGTAGCTAAATGGTTGAAATTTTGGGCAAGTTTCAGTTTGCTGTGTCAGTTATTGGAGCTGGAATTGTGAGCCAAGGGGAGTTGAAGACGTGCTGTCTTTGATATTAAAAGGGGAGCTGATAAATTACTGGATTGTCCCTTTTAAAGATTGATTCTATTTTGGTCCATGGTAGAGAGAGCAGGCAATTTGACTCATAGATTAAATGATTTCTTTCTTTTCAAGTAATTTTGCTTGCTGTTTTTCAACCACGTTGCATTTAAGGAGCCACCACACCAACGCTGTGAGTGTTACAAAGGCAGCTACCTAGGGAGAGGAAGCAGAAGAATAGGTGAATATTTCTATGTTGTTTTATTCTCTATTAAGAAAAAAATCCCTAAAATGACTTAATAACTTTTAAATAGTTGAGATGGAAATCTTCCCCATCAGTTTCCCTGCTACACATCCAGACATTTGACAAGTTGATTTTGTACTGTTGCTCAAAATCTGCTGCTGGGGATTGCTGATTTTATTTCCTGTTCTTGCAGAGACAGTCCCACAGACCTTTCTTTGAAGTTACCTCTGGCATCTTTCAACCTCCAAAATAATAATAAAAAATGAGCACACTTCTAAAGCCACATCAATTTATTACGTTAATACAAGAGATTGATAAGGAGTAATCAAACAAAATGCATCTGACTCAGCAAATTCCTCATGTGGAAGTTATTAGGGCAGATAAGGTTAAATCATTGATAAAATCTTTTCTTATCCTCCATAAAGGATAGTAAAAGGGTCCCTTTTATTTAAGACTTTTGTTAGAAAAGTGTTTTTGAACTGAAAATGAGATCCTGCTGCTGTAACACAAGGGATGTTAAGTCAGGGAGACCCGTCCAAAAATCATGCTGAGGACAAGGTGATGCAGGGTGGATGAAGTATTGTCTAAGTGCTCTCATCACCACTCACTAGAGAAAAAGTGTCCCTATTTCTGGAGAGAGGAGGGAGAAGAGCTACAGCATCACACTGCACGGTGTCTGGATGAGAAGCAGGTGACAAGGACTCATCTAGATGACAAGTAGGAACATGGATAATGAGGTACCTCTACGTCAGAAAGTGATGTCAGGTTCAACAAAGGTGTAATATTTGCCAAAATCTGCATCAGGAAAGTCACAGCAACATACTGAGTTCTGAATGGCTGCAGCTGTGTTCAAAGCCACATGTGCAGGATATAGTACAGCACTTTAAGGTGAGCATAAAGACCTGGGCCTGGCAGTGCATTTGGTCTGACAGAGCATAAGTCCACTGTCTGATGTAGTTGATTAGAGGAGCCTATGACCACAAAATAACCAGCTAATGTTAGGCTAATGGAGTGAAATGTATGGGCAGAATATTTGTGTTTGGCAAGTGCAGCTAAAAATATCATTAGGTCTCTTAGCTGTTCTACGTACCGCTGACTTATTGTTCTTCTGTGTCATTAGTATGGGAAAGTAGATAATCGGGAAACAGCATTTTTTATTTTTATTTTTTAAAGCTTGTATGATTGATTCAGGGCATACCAGACAACTGTTAATCAACGCTGTTGATTAACCAGACACAGTCCTCAAAGAGTGGAAACTCCCCTCGGACTGAAGGGTTGGGAAAATGGTGGTAAGTGCTGAGAAGAGCGTCAGACCAGTGAATTAATGGATTTAAACTGAGACAGGGGAGGTTTAGATTAGATATTAGGAGGAAGTTTTTCACACAGAGGGTGATGACGCACTGAAACAGGCTGCCCAAGGAGCGTTGTGGATGCCCCGTCCTTGGAGGCATTCAAGGCCAGGCTGGATGTGGCTCTGGGCAGCCTGGTCTAACGGTTGGCGACCCTGACAGGGGTTAGGCAGGGGGGTTGAAACTCGATTATCATTGTGGTCCTTTTCAACCCTAGCCATTCTATGATTCTATGAATAGAGCAGAGTTCACTGAGTCAGAGGATGGTGTTGTTCAAAGGGGCTTCTGGTAGTCTTCTTCAAGCCCTGCTCCAGGAGCTCTGCCAGCTGCTTGGGTCTTCAATGGCTTGATATAAAATTTGGTTAAGGAAAACATTGGGGTTCAGAAATGTCTTGTAACTTCTTGAAGCTGTCTTCATACCTTTTGCTGGCTTACCTTATTGTCTTATCTACCTCTCAGGGATGGAGGACTTAGGGAGTGATCCAGCCAGAAAATTTGATACAGCTCGCAGGTTGTCAGTTTTAAACTTAATCTGGAGGGATCTCTGTGCAGGAACATGATATCTAGATAGCAAAGGAGTTTAAAATCAAGAAAGCTATAGTCTTCAAAGAAGTCTGTGGGGTGAAGAGGCTGTCTTAGTCTTTCAAAACTTCAAGCAGGCTGAGGGAGGTGATTATTCTACTCTACTCTGCCTCGTAAGACTCCAGCTGGAGTACCGTGTCCAAGTCTGGGGCCCCCAGCACAGGAAAGATTTGGAGCTTTTGGAGAGGGTCCAGGGGAGGTCCACAAAGATGATCAAAGGTCTGGAACACCTCTTCTATGAAGGAAGGGTGAAGGAACTGGACTTCTGCCTGGAAAAGAGAAGGCTGAGGGGACACTTCATTGCAGCCCTCCAGTATTTAAAGGGAATTTAGAAACATGAGGAAAGTCAGCTTTTTACAAGGGAGATAGATGATGTTAGGACATGGGGGAATAGTTTTGAATTAAAAGAGGGAAGATTTAGGTTAGATGTCAGGGGAAAGTTTTTTTACTGGGAGAGTGATGAGGTGCTGGAACAGATTGCATTGAGAGGTCGTGGATGTCCTGTCCCTGGAGGTGCTTAAGGCCAGGTTGAATGGGGCCCTGGGCAATCTGATCTAATGCTTGATCAAGTGGTTGGCAACCTTGCCTGCAGCAGGGGGGTTGGAAGTCAGTGAACTTTGAGGTCCCTTCCAACCCAAGCCATTTTATGATTCTGGGTGGCACTGAGGGACATGGTTTTGTAGGCGTGGTGGAGATGAGTTGGTGATTGGACTGGATGATCTTACAGGTCTTTTCCCATCTTAATGATTTTAAACAGAGCCAAACTGTGTATTTTGGTACTTACACAATGATGCAGTCCTGGATGTTATGTAATTAGATAGCTGGCTTGGATGTTACATATATTAAAAGTTACAAATGTGGATCTCATCTAGCATTCATGTATTCTACAGTTGAGTAGAGTCTTGAAAACAAAGATAACAACTGGGACAGTTGACTGATTCAGTGTCAGTGAACAAATTAAGACTGGATGGTAATGAGTCCCATTTGGAATAACATCAAAGCAACATAGAATCCAGTATGACAGAGGTGTTTGATCCCCAAAAGGCCAGAGGACTTACAGAATGTGGCGGTGCCGTTGGATAGCCAGTCCAGGATAAAAGTGCAAAGACTGGAGGCATGTTTAAGAGATAATCTGCTTTCTAATAATGTGTTTTCCTAACCCTTTAATTGTAATGATTTTATTCACACAGCTGTAAGATTATTAATTCAGATTGCTCAAAACCAATCCATGATTTAGAGCTGGAATATGTCTCCTGGTGCTACCACAATGCACACTACATAGTACATTTGAGCTAGTTGGCAAGCAAGATGTGAAAATTTCTGTGCTCCTTGTAAGCATCATCATCGTTTACCCAAGATCTCATGTCCTTATAACTCTTCAGATCTTGATAGTCTTTCTGTTCAAGAAGTCAGTTTTTGTCTGAAAAACTCTTCTTTCCATTTGGGAAAGAATTGAAAAAAGTACATTATTTCTAAGCTACCCTTATCTTCTTGCATTTCAATCTGATATATTGATGTAAGATGCCTTGATTAAAATAAATAAATAAATAAAAATCAGTCACATGCTTCAGGAACACCTCTGCTGTGGTGCTTTGGTCCTTTAATGGGTAATACTGCTGCATTTGTTCTGGTAATTGGTCAGCTGGATCCATGTGCACAAACTTTGGGTAGCTGTTGCATAAGCCTAGCATACGTATAGTATTGAATGAAAGTCTGCTTTTAAGCAGTGCAGGGAAGCATGTTTGGGTTGATTTGTCTGCTATTACAGTGCACTGAGTGTGACTTTCTTCTTTTTCTTGTTTTGTGTGTCCCTACCTGCGTAAATGCAATGTGATTTTCACAATGTGGTTCTAAATATATAATTTCCTAGCTTAGTTACATTCACAATAGCTTACATTGCAGCAAGGCAACAGAGAATCTGGCGCTGGAATATTTTATTCCATTCATAAGCCTCAATTCAGGGAAAGGAGAAACACTATTGATCTTTCATCAGGTAATTTTCTTCTCTCAAGTACCTGCATTGGTCTTTTAAAAGCAGTTCTTAAGCTGAATCCATTTTCCCCCTAGAGAGCAAACTTGCTATCAGCAGCAGAGGTTTCTGAGAACTGGACTTACAGTTCTCACATGTGAATGGATTGGAACAATTGGATATTTCCAGTGTTCTTCACTTTAACCAAAGAGTTGCTGTGTCTGAGTTTGTTATTTGCTTGGTCCATTGCCTTCTGCCAGCAGAAAAAGAAAATCGTGCCTTACTTGAAACAAAACTCAGAGCTTACTGGTTTGTAATTAACTTCCTCAGACCTTTTATTCTGTTTGTTTATTGTCTTATTACATATTTGTGCCCACTTCTTACTGGGGAAATATATATGTTTGCAGATTAATTTTTTGGACCACTGACAATGCATTTTAATTGCTGTTCTCCCCCTGGAAATAGCATCCTTCTGGCCACAGCCTAGGGCATTTTGTCATGGACCACGGATGGTGGTTTGCACAATTCCTATAATAGCAGTGCCTTTTGGGTGCTAGTGCAAAATTTATTGCCCCACAAAATGGGGTCTTCATTCACATGGTTGCTCTTGCAGGTGTTTTATTGGCCAATAAAGGGCCTCATGTTTTTGTAATCTAACTGCTAGGATGTTTTATGACCCGATGTCAGCTGGAAGGTGGTGGGGAAGGGAGACTTGTGGTACATTGAGAATTACACATTATTGTCACCCGAAAGTCTGAAGGATCTTTAAATTGATGAAATGTGGGGCTGATCAGCAGAGAAGCCTCACCAGTAGCATTTTCTTTAAGATTTTGTCTCTTTGTTGGAAACTTAATCATTCCTAAAAAGAGACAGGTACATCATTCTGCCAGCTAAATTAAAGTGTTGTTAGAACGGCAGTGCAAGTCAGAGTGAAACGTAAGTTGAATGGAAAGGACAGTGAAGGAGATAGGAAGAAAAGTATTTAGAGATCAGGAACTCAGTATTTTAAATGTATTGCACTCTGCACAGGATAAATATATTAATTTCCCTTGCACTTCACAGCTTGCCCTTATGTTCAGAAAGTTGCAGGGATGTCAGATTTAAAGATGCATATGAAGTGTACAGGGTAGAGCAATAGGTGGTGAGTAGGCTGCTGAGATCCGTTTCTCTTCCCAGTTCAATTCCTTTTAGTCATGTCTGTGTTTTTTTTGAAAACAAAATGCAATATGAAAACAAATAAAGCCGCAACAAAAAATCCTGCTCTCCAGCAAACATAGTTTAAAGCTGTTTTCCATCATATATTATTTTCACATTTTTTTCTTTTCTTCCTTCTCTTGCTCACAAATCAGGCAAATCAGATCTTGGCACATGTGCCTCAAAGGAATGAGTACCGTTACCAACTTCGACTGCTGTGCCATGCTGTGTATTTTAAAATTGATTTTTCCTCCAGCTAGCTTCCCTATCTGTGTATTGGTGTTCTCCAAAATCACATCTAGGGTAGGGACAGGAGAAGAGAAAGAAAAGAAGACTAAATGTTGCAGCATTTGGGTTTTCTCTTGTCAAGGAGATCATGAAGCTGACCACAAACTTTTGGGCATCCCATGTCAAGATTTGGTTGGGGGACCAGGGTGAGAAGTCCTAATGTCCTTATGTGCTGCCTGGAGAGGTTGTGGATTCTCCTCCTTGGAGATCTTCAAAAGCCTCCTGGACATGGCCCTGGGCACCTTGTAGTGGCCCTGCTTCAGGAAAGGTTCCATCAGATGGACCAGAGGTCCCTTCCAACCTCAAACAGTCTGTGAGTCAGGAAGATGGAGAAGCATGCTTTACAAATGCATGAAGATGTAGTGAGGCAAGGGATCATGTTCTAGCTCAGGGGTTAGGACTGGAGTCATGTTTTGGGAATGCAAGGATTTGCAAGAAGGCATGCAGTAGTTCAGCGAGAGGTATATAGAGTAGAGCTATACTAACAAACTGTTGTGTGATTTTTTGGTTTGTTTGTTTACTTTAGATCATTAGAAAACCTTTGGTTGATGTTTAGTTTGGGAGAAAGGGATAGTAGATAAATATTTTAATTTCTTTTCTGTAGGGCACCTATGAGTGATGATTGAGTCCAGTGTGGTGAATCACAGAATGGTTTAGGTTGGAAGGAACCTTAAAGTTGCCAGCTGTTCTGCCATGGACAGAGTTGACACCCACCAAATCAGGCTTCCCAGGGCTCCGTCCAAAATGGCCTAAAGCACCTCTAGGGATGGGGGATCCACAGCTTCTCTGGACAGCATGTGCCAGTGCCTCACCACACTCTGAGTAAAGAATTTCCTCCTAATGTCTAGTCTAAATCTCTACTCTTTTAGTTTAAAACCAGTCCTTGTCCTATCAAATCCTATAAAAAGTCACTTTTCACCTCTTTTATAAAAGGTTGAGATTTCTCATAAAAAAAGTGAGATGTAGGTGAGCTAGGCAGGTGCTATTAGTTTTGTTTTGGGAACACAAGTATATTTGAGCATGTAGAGGTACTACATTAAGATCATGTTTTTTATGGACAGAAAGGTGTGTTTGTGTTCTTTGTGATACATGAGAGGTCCGGAGGATGCTGTTTCTATTTAGGATAACATGATTTTGCTGCACATGGACTGCAGGTATATGGTGTAGACTTTTTTGGGAAGGCCAGGTGTACTTAAATCCCAGATGAATACATCCAAAATCTTCTTGTCTCATCTTCATAGAGTTTCCTGGTGGAAAAGAAAGAGATGTCATGAGACATCCAGGTTATGAGATACTTATGCATCTGTCTTAGAAGCTGAAGCTGTGCCCCTGCCTCTGCCTTTTCCCCTGTCTCTGCCTGTGATGATGTTGAAGCACATTAAACAGATCAAAAGTTCGCTAAATACTCAGTTTCTCTGCATGACACTTCACTACTAATGGATTTTCCATCTGTCTTCAACATCTGTTGTAAATGCCAGTCCACTTGCATTGTCCAGACAGCTTAACGATATTCACTGTGAAACAGTTATTAGCTTCACTAGGAAGGTTTATGAAGGGTTTCTTCAATGCCTAGGAGGAGGACTTACTTCTAACAAACCTGACACCCTATTGGCTTTTTGTGCCGTTGTTCTCTTCACATTGCTGATTAAGGAGATCAGCATGTGTCAAACCTTCTTCTAAGCTGGGCTATGAGCTTTATGGTTACTTTTACACCATTTATTGTCTGGGACAGAGTGGTCCATATAACTTCATTGGATATGTCCCCTTTGCATATGTAGTTTCTTCTTTCTTCTGAAATATGTAGCACTTGATTCATGCTATGGTTAAATGTGAAACATTTCTTTCATGCACTAGTGCAGTGTTTCTTGGATATTTTTGTTGAGTCTTTAAGCTGATCTTCTTGGAGATGATAAACCAGCTATTTTTGCACTTTAGACTACAAAAGAATTACTTGGTCATTCCCTTACTGTTTAGATTTCTTGCTAGTGAAAGGATGGACGTTTTTCATAGGTTTATAAGATAACCTGTTCAGTACACATTGACAATTTCAGTGGTACAATCACTGCTAATGCCTTTTCTTTCTCATTTAAAACCTGATCGAAGAATTAGGTGTAGGCACATTGCTTAATTTAACTCTCCCTATTGGAGCACTTGTGCTTTAATACCTCTAACTGGAAGAACACAAATAATAAGAGCAAGACGAAAGGTCTCCTGAGCTGTTCGTTTGTCGTAGATTTCTTGCTCACTTCACAAAATAACAAAACACTTCACAGTTGTTTGAGTGAAGTGGTTTCATTTTTCAATTAAAATGGCTTGCTCTCAAATAAAGTTGTCTTTCCTTAAATGAAACACTACTTTTCTGGGGTGAAAATACCTCTATCTGAGAAATTTGTGTGATTTCTTTCCTTTTCTCATATTTTCTGTGAATGTTTTTCAAGAAAACATAGGAAAAAGCAAAAGCATCTATTAAAAAGCAGAATAAACCTCAAAAGATCCATGTGTCTTCACTGAGAGTTTTCATACTCCAAGGTAGAAGGCACCAGCTCTTTTTATTAATGATGGTTTCAGTGTAGTTTCTCAAGGAGAGCTAAAGCAATTGTTCACTCATTCACATCAGTAGAGTGCCCTTCATCTTTACTTTTCACACTGCTGTACCAAGTATTACACCCACGTCAAACGCTAAGTCCAAGAGAGCAAGTGTGGGAAAGATAATAGGCTAAATTAATCTGCAGGGCAATTTATCTATAGTCCATTTATCCATGTCTTTCCTACATATATGTCTGCGTGTAGAACACATTCTTCCACGCTCATACACCCAGAATCTCTCATCACATCCATCCAAATTACTTAATCAGCTGGAATTTGTAGGAGCACAAACACACACACACTGATATGGACATAGGTGTGGAAAATGCAGTGTTAAGGAAGGGGTGGTATTGGACCAGATTGTTTGAGTTGGAAGAGATCATTAAAGATTGTCTAGTCCAGCTCCCCTGCATTGAACACAGACACCTACAGCTACATCAGGGTGCTCAGAGCAAAGGTGACCCACTGTTTCACAGCTTCTATGACAGCATTGTTGCTAGAAAAATGTTGTCTACACAATCCATCTTTCATTGTCCTGAACAGATGGAAATCAAAAGGTGCCAAATCCGGACTACACAGTGGGTGTGGTAGGACAGTCCAGCCAAGGTTGGCAATGTGCTTCGTGATCTTCAAAATGGTGTGGAGCCTGGTGTTATCATTTGCAAGAGAAAGGTTATCTTCTCCTCTAGACTGACTCAAGCAGGACCTGCCCATGGTGAGGCCATGCAAATTAACTCGTATCTCCTCCCTTTCTTCCTGGAGGATCTGTTCCATAATCTTCCCCAGTACAGAAGAGAGACTCACAGGTCTGTAGTTCCCTGGGGATTCTGGCTGGGAAATAAGTAGGGATACATAGGCTTCTTTTCTTTCTGATGCTTTTCCCAGAAGTAGAAGCTAATGACTGCAGTAGTATATAATATGAGAAAATGTATTTAAGCACATAAAACAGTTGGCTCTTTTGTCTGCTTGAAGTCTGTGGGAGTCAGTACATTGTTTTTTCCGTCTGTGGCTTTTAGCCTGCGCTCTGCGGAAAGCAACTGATAACAGGAAGTTTGCATAAATTGGAGTCCAAGTATGTAAGACATCTAGTAAGACAACATCTAGTTCTCTGCAAATTTCAGGGAAAGAGGACCATTTCTAACACTCCTACACGGTACGTGGAATGTTTTCTGTCTTTGTGGATGGCGTGGAGGACTCAACCAGCACGGTGTTCTCCCCGCGAATCATATGACTGCATTAACTCCTGCTGCATGGATGAGAATGAAGCAAACTTGAGTCTTAGATGGGCATAATGCTTCTGAAAAGAGATGGAATGACAGCTCTTATCCAAGCTTCAGCAAAGAGCTGCAGTAAATTACGGGAAGAAAGTCATGGTAACAACTGTTTATGGGTTTTATGTTGCTTTCTGGCTTTGCAGCAGCCACCTCTGCATTATGCCACTAAGAATTGCTGCAAGGATACATCTTACTAACCATGCCATCACTGGTTTTGAACCATTAATGCAGAAATGCAAAATTCACAACAGAATTAGCACCAGCAAAGCCGTCAGAATAGTCATGATCAGAGAACATTTTGTCTTGAGTGCTAAAAGGATTACTGGGGCAATACCAGAGCAAATGGTGAATATTAGGAGCTCACAGAGGGCAGATGAGTTCCTTAGACTGGGAACAGAGGGACCTGCTTGCTTTTTGCTTAAATGCAGTGCAGGATGATGGTCTGCTCCATTACAATGTAAGTTGGAAGAGCAGTTGAAAAAAATTACTCGGTTTATTAGCACCTAGAGGAAAAAAAATGACTATGATGATCAGTAGGCACTAGGGTTCATAAAAATGAAATTATGGCAAATTAAATTAATTTCTGCCTCTGATAAGCTAAGAGGCTTACTGGGTAATGAGAGGGTAGTGTAATGTAGCTCACTTCTGGCAAGACGTTTACAAAGGATCCAAGGGACTCTTTTATTAGGAAATACAGTGAAACTTTGAAAATGAAAACTTGACTTGGGAATGATCAGGGTGAGAGAAGTCACTTGAGAGGTGACTAGTGGCAGTGCTGGTTCGGTGGGGTCCTGCTTTGGGTGCCATCTCTGCTATGAGCTATGACTGGATAGATGTGGTCACTGGCAATTCTGATCTAATATTAGGTGATATGGAGTTAAGAAAGGGTCTTATATGATGTCCTGGATGTGGTTTAGTTGAAAAACACAGATGTGAATTTTTGGCAGCAGGTCATTGAGTAGCTGCTTGCAACAACCGGCCTCTTCTCCCAGGTAACTAGCAATAGAATGAGAGGGAATGCCCTCAAGTTGTGCCAGGGGTGGTTCAGATTGGATGTTAGGAAAAACTGCTCTGAAATAGTGGTAAGGCACTGGAACAGAATGCTCAGGGAAGTGGTGGAATCACCTCCCCTAGTGGTGTTCAAGAAACAGTCAGATATAGTACTTAGGAACATGGTTTCATGGGCAATATTGGTGGTATGTGGATGGTTGGACTAGGTGATTCTGGAGGTCTTTTCCAACCTTAATGATTCTATGATTCTATGAGTGGACAAATTTGGTAGGGGAGCTGCTTTGTGTTCTCCATGATTTCGTATGAATTGCTTCATAATTCTTAATTATTTTTTTAAGAGGCAATATAACAAACAAACAAACAAACAGAAACTTTATAGGAATTAAAAGGACCACTCAGAATTGTACTAGGTTTTCTCAATTTCATTTCTGTGATGAAATCTGTGAAGGCTACTGTCTAACTGCAAGCAATATGTCTTAGTTCAGAATCTTTGGATAAAGTAGCTGCTAACCTATAGCCATGTTCATCTCCAGAGATGACACAGTGCCAGGTGAAATACCCCTTCTCTTCCCACACAACCACAGACCATCCCCAATGCTCCCTGAAGAAAAATGAGAGCACCACATCTCCTAATACTTTGAAGTGACAAGCAAATTGGAAATCTATGATTCTTTTATTATAGAAGATTGTGTCGCTTGAATCTTGGAAGTTGCAGTCTGTTCTTCTCCTGGCTTTTACTTGGCTGGATGATTTACACCTATGCAAAGGGTTTGCTGACAGAACAGAATTAGAGCTCTTATTTTAGCCTGTTGTAAATGCTTCCTCAACATGCTGCAGCAATTCCTAACGAAAGAAGGAAAAAAAGTTTGAACATTACTGTGGAGACTGAACAAGTAGATTTAGCTTTTCTTCCTTTGTTGTCTTTAATGGTACAGTAATAAATATAGTTTAAGGCTTAGTAAAGCAACTATTCCTTCTAGCTCATCTTTCTGCTTTGTTTACCTCTGCAGTAAATACTAAGAGATGAGGGATGTCCCCTGCTTCCATCCCTTCCTGCTCGCAGCCCCAGGGGATGAGGCACAGTGTTGTCTGTGGGCAGAATTCTATCAACGTAATCCAGCATATTTTTCCATCCTATTGCAAAGTGTTTGCTAACCTAAGTGTTGGACACATCAGCCTGCAAATTACCAGGTTGGATGGGGTCCTGACCAGCCTGCTCTGGTGCCTGACTTAGTGGATGACAGCCATGCCTGCAGCAGGAGGACTGGATCTAGATGGTCTTTGAGGTCCCTTCCAATCCAAGCCACTCTATGATTCTGTAATTCTGTGATTCTATGAAATATCCTTAGCTCTGCTGTAGGATCAGCCCAGCTGTGTGGGAGACACCTAAAAGGTGTAAATTACTGCTCTAGTGCAGCATCCATGGGGGTCCCCTCTATACAGACCATGAAGGACCTCCATTGGCTTTGCTCTGAAGTTAAATACTTTGGCTAGGTGGAGAGAGAAGAATCACAGCCTACACAGACTAGAAGTATTCCTTGCTGGCTGTCCATGCGGCTAATGTGTAAAGTTTTATATAAATACTTTTGGAGTTCGATGTGGTCTATCATCAGGTCCCACACTCCTTCACAAAATCCATCTGTATGACAGACAAGAGATCGGCTGAAGTCTTACAATGTGAATAATATCCTTATGCATGCTTGTTGCACCCTTACGTAATTATGCCTCTGACAACTATGGAATATATTCACATGCAGATACTTAACCTGTTTCTGCTTGAGCCACAGATTGTGCTGCCCAGTTCTCTGCTCCATGCATTACATTTTTTACTCTCCTTTGCACAAGAAAAAGTGCAGTGATGGGATCTACAGCTGTTGTGTAAAAGGCAAATGAATGGCTTAAAGTATGCTGTGCTCCCTGGCAAAATTGTACCCAAACCTACTTGAGCACTCATCTCTTAAATGCTTTCTCCATTGCAATGCAGTTGAGCTGTGCCAAAGAGGATGCTAGATCTAATGAAGTTTCCCTGCTTTGTACATGAGTATTTACAATTTCCATTTCCTTATAGGAAAAGAAAACAAAGCTCTTCAGGAGCAAGTATTATTGTGAGAAGTGGCTGAGCTCCTTAGTGCCCTGCCAGGTGACACAAGGAGCTGGGAGGGGACAGAACCAGGACAGCTGACTCACACTGGCCAAAGTGATGTCCCATGTCATATAGCATCATGCTTTGCAATAAAAGCTGGGGGAAAGAAGGACAAATGAGGGGGATGCTGGGAGTGATGGTGTTTATCTTTCCTTCAGTCTGCCACTGCAGAGAAGGGAAGCAGCTGTCACTGCATCTGCATCTTCACTACGCCCATTTTAAAAGTGGATAAATTAATTACAGATACGATCATTCAGAAAACACACTGTAAGCAGCTGCGTGCTGGAGATTGTGGATTTGGTGGACCACAGTTCCCTGGTAAAGAAAACAGCAGCCGTAGGAAATGCTCAGGCAGCACTGTGACATCTCTTGTATTATTTAGTGCGTTGTCTTTGCAATCTCTGTGCGTACAGAAATGCACAGCAAGAGGTGTTATTCTTCCTAAGATATGCCCTTTTCTTTTTCATTCTTGGAGTACTAATTTTTACAGTACTGCTGTAGCTGGGTAAGTCCATTACAAAGTTTATATCTTAGGTACTCTATATCTCTGTAGACTGTTTTACTTACTATTGTGTGGAAGACTTTTTCGGAAGCAAATGCTGTTCATCAGAGATACCCCTTTAATTACCTTCCACACTTGTGAGGGGAGAAGAATATAACAAATGCTAATAAAAATAATAATAATAGTAATAATAATAACAATAATAGTGACATATCTTGTTACCATTACATGTTAAAATTAAATCCTGCAGGGAGTGGAGCTTCAAGGCCCTATTTTTATTGAAGATCTTAATAGCATTTAATGTAAATTAAATATAATCAGTGTCTGATTCCTGGGCATATCTGTGAGGCTGAAGAATAAGAAGTTAATTGCGCTGACAGCATAGTGAGAACTACTAAAATCAAGCACCAGTGTGTTAGTTAAAGTGCATTTTGAATTAAGTGGTGGAAAGCAGAACTTTCATTTTTTTTACTCCCTCACCCAGTTTTTTTTGGTAGCAACTCACTGCAAAGTTTGTGTGATGTGTGGATTTGTTACATAAGGTATCTAACATCAAATTTACATTAGAATACGAATGCAGGAGATTCTTTTTGGCTTTAGAAATTGGGCTGGATCAGACGCATAAGCCGAACATACCATTTTACTTTGAGGATCAGTAATTGCTGGTACGTAAATCCCTGATGTGTTCAGCAGGCAGATAATTTAATGAGGTCTGCAAAATAACTGGACGTCAACTCTAGCATTATGAAAGGCTCCGTCTTGAGATGGCTCCTTACGGAATTCATGCACTTGGTGGCAAGATTTACTTGATTAAAAGATTAGAGCCGAGTCTAATTGTTTAGTCCTCAGGGTAGGTGATGGGACAGGATTCAATTCTCTGTTCCCTCTCTTGTGATGGTGGTGTGGAATACCTGACTGTGGCAGATATGACCTCATCTATCTCAAATTAAAGGTAATGTAATTAGTCAGCCGGTGTTGTGGGCCATGCAATCATAAATAAATGCATTTTGATGAATGGATGCAGAAATGTTATCTTAATTTAACTGAGAGCTCAGAAAAAAACTAGCTATCTGATCCAATCTCGTCTTTGTATTAGATTGTTTTTCCTTCCTCTGTGGTGCCAAAGGATCTATACCTTCTCTGCACGTGTTCAACCCTTAACATACACTGAATTACTGTTCTACACCTAATTGATGTCATCTTCATGGTACGCTAAGCTTTTGCTTGTCTACTGGGTAGGTCCAATGCATAAAGTCAGTGTACTTTTATCCTAGAAGTTTTCACACCTCTTCTGTCTGTGCAAAGAACTTGATTTTGTGGATGAAAACATTTGAACTTTCCTGTGGCAATGAACATTGCAGTTCTTGGTCTGTCTACTCTGTCCCAGTGGTAAGGCTCAATGTATTCATAGTTAAAGTTGTGATAGGTAAAGGCTGTGCTTGGGGCTGAGCTTGTTCCTCAGAGGAGATAAGGAAAACATTGAAGTAAGTCTTGAAAGAGATAGTATCCATCAGTTCTGTCAGAACAGCAGGAGTCATAGGATCATTAAAGTTTGAAAATACCTCTAAAAGATCATCTAGTCCAATCATCAGCCCATCCCCACCATGCTCACTAACCATGTCCCTCAGTGCTGCATCTACCCTTTTGTTGACAACCTTCAGCAACAGTGACTCCACCACCTCCTTGAGCAGCCTGTTCCAATTCCTCACCAATGGAAGAAGCTAAAAGGTTGAGACATACCCTGGGTTTTCAGGACAGAAGGGTCTTAACGAGCCATCTTTTTATTTTATTTATTTTTTTTAATTTTTAATCAGAGAGCTTCCATTCACTCCACATCCTGCTGACTGAAAATGAGCAGCTGACAAATGAGTTTTTCACAAGAGCTATGACTTAAAGATGTCCTCTAAGGAAGAAAAAGATCATTTTCTTTACTTTTTTTTTTTTGAGCCTTTCCTGAGTTTTTGATTGAAACATAATTGAAAGCCACCCCTTTCTTCAAAAAAAGGTTTGATGTTCTCTCTGGGGAAGTTTAGAGGCTAAAAATACCCCATTGAGCTTATGAGGCCTGAGAACCACTGGGCTGAGCTGAGCTAAACCCCTTTGGGCAGCACTTACATCACTTTCTTCTACTTTGTTTGGTCCTGACTAGAGAAGCCAGCAACCAGCTTACAAGAAATATTGTAGTGGAATTTGAGGTGTAAAAGAGAGGGGAAATTGCGACTCTCTTGGCTTGCTGCTTGCACATTTTAGTTCTTTGATATTCCTCTATGCATTGACAGTGCTTCTTTGGAGATACTGTGTAATTAGCAGGGAGGTGACCATAATAAGGAAGTTTGTCCTACTCAACATCTGCCTCTTTCTCTCCCAAGCAACCATTGTTTTCTGGACAAGCTATCAAACAACTTCCCCATCCCATCTCTCTTACCTATATAACCCTTATTTTTACAATTTCAGTTGCAATACCAACCATCTGTGATGGCCTGGCTACCTGCTAGATCCCCACTTTGTCTTCCCTCATTTACTTTGTGTCTACAGCCACTTCCTTTGTGTTGATTGGAGAGGGACGTTTTGAGCAGCTCCTTGCTAGGAGTTCCTACAGCCCTGTTTGCTATTGATACTCAGGACTCAAGACTTGCATGGTCCTACTGTGTCTCCATGTGATGTGTGTTGTGTTGTTTCAACTGCTCTGCAGTTTGATGAAGCTCTGTAAGTATCTCATTATGCAATTAATTTCAATTCCATTTCACATCATCTCCTCTTCTGCAGGCATGCAACCCAGCAAGAGACTAATAAAACCATCACGACTAGCACCAAAGCTATCAAGCAGCTGTCTGAGGTTGTCAGAGGCTCATCCAGGGTATGTGTCATTCAAGATGCTGTTGGGAAAGTGTGCTGGGGCTTGTGGAAGGAGGAGTGAAAAAAAAATAAGTGGGTAGTGAATGCTTTAAAGCTGTTTAACCTCATGTCTTGTTACATCTTCCTTTTCTGTTATGCAATAAGCAGGGCTTGTGTTTCTGTTGGAAGAAGCTTCGGAAACGCATTCTTCTGCCAAAACCTGGATCATGTGGAATTGGAAAACAATGATTTTTTAACAGAGATTTGCTCACACCTATCTTATGGTTTCATACAGTTCAGATGAAAGTACAGAATTCATCCATCTCTACATGAGTTTGGAGTTGATTAAAGACTCAGTAGTGCAGTAAATGCACTGGGTGCAGATGAATTTATAAATGTGCTCAGAAGTCCAGAAAGAGCAGAGCAGTGCAATGTTTGGATATGGCATTCATTCAAGGAAGACAGTGGTGGGGACAGATATTTACAGGCTGTGGCCAGATCAGAGCCAAACTTTGAATTACAGTTTACCCCACAGCAGTCCCATCTGTTGTGTGGACACACTAGTCTTTTGTCATCAGTCGGTTCAATCACATGAATATCTTTGTCAAAGGAGTAGGAGTGTCTCCCATTCCCGGTGGCAAGGACTGGACAATCAAATAATTTCTGACCTTTCCACAAAGTCTCTTAGACCCCATATATTTCTGTTGAATTTGATCTGCAGGGAGGAGCAGCAGCTTAACATATGGAATCCTGGGGAGCAAACTCCAGGTCTGAGAGTTGAGAAGTTTCACCTTTTTAGCAGGTGACTCAGCAAATAAGAATGAAGATATTTTCTCCTTGATTATTCTGAGCAGTTTTCTCATATGTTCTTGATGGCAGGATCCATGTATTTTCTCGGTCAGAAATTTACCCCAATCAGTGTTAATCCTCACTCACTTCCTGCCCCTTTCCAAAATACTGTAATACAATTCTATTCTCTCCTTCCTTCTACCTGAAAGAAACACAACTGAAGAAAATACAATTGAACCTTGTCCAAGTGCCTTTAGCAGTCCAGATTTAAGTCACTTGCTAACAGGCACCTGAGAAAAGGATTTAAGAGTCAAATCACTCTGTAATGACTTTTCCATTTATTGGCATCAACCTTATGCAGGCATCAGCCTTAACACTTTATAGTTATTAGTACGTTTCTTTGATTAATGGTGGATTGCAAGGCCAATTTTGTTTTGCATTAAACCTTGATGAAACAGAAGTTTTCTTCTTGGAGGTATGGAGATCTGGGCACCATTTTGTGACACAAATTGGGTCCAAAGGGAAATCAGGCAAGGTCATGTTAAAGCCAATTACAATGTCATACAAAAACATCAATATTAGCCTTTGAAGTCAGTGTTATGTCCAGTGGAAACTGTCAGCAGAACAGCTTTTACTGTCAGGTGGAGAAAAATTGCTAAGTTAAAGGGAGAATATTTAAGACCAGAAGGAAATGACACATAAACAATTTTACCAATATGAGGAATAAACTTGCTGCTCTCTACTGGCATCACCTAATAACTTTTTCTACTCCCTGGTCAATTCGTTTAACAGATTTTATTATTTTTAACTCTTCTTTTCCAACAGTTTGCAGTTCAAGTAATTAAACCTACAGATTTTGATATAAAGCCTGAAGCCCTTCTCCCTTATATAGAATTAATGATTGTGGTGGGTATCAACTGCTGTGTTGGCAAGTCTCTACTGGGGATCTTGGTAGCAGTTCCAACTTTCCTCCCATAAAATTTCTCAGTTTGAAAATAATTCAGTTAATTTAGAGCTTTATAATCAGACCTTTCCAACCCATGATTCTGTGTATTGCTTTGTATGCAGCCATGGACAAAATATATATATATATCATTTCCCCCCCCTTGTTTTCCAGCCATAATGTGCAGCCAGCAAGGTGCACAGTGGGAGTTCCTCTGACTTCCCTTGATGTTCCAGGTGCTGCTGGAGCTATTGGAATCAGGATGCCTGACTGAGCAAATTGATAGTATTTCAGGAGCAAAGATACTGATGTAAGGGGATCAGTGTGATACAAGGCAGGAGATGGATGTAAAATAGCACATGGTTATTTTAGGGCTTCCTTTTAAAGTAATCTCAAAGGGCTTAAATAGAGAGGCCTATCAGGATTCCGTGTTTCTGTAGAACGAGTGCTGGACCATTAGATCAGCTCTCCAGGGTGTCTATCTTGTCTTATTTTGCGTAAGTAACAAAGTTTATAGGCCTTTATCGGTACAGTGGGAATAATGATATTTACCCTGTTCTAAAAATGGTTTTAAATCTTTGGATGATGAACTATAAGACTGGGAATATTCTTCTGTATGAAAATGCTCCCATTAAAAATTAAAGCTGTTTATCCTATCCTTTATAAAATACACTTTTGTATTCTTAAGCAGTTGTCTGAATGCTGTGGTTTAACCCTGCAAGCAACTCAGCACCACATGGCCTTTTGCTCACTTCCCTTCTCCCAGTGGGATGGGGGAGAGAATCAGAATAAGTAAATAAATGAGTAAGGGAGAACTCATAGGTTGAGATAAGACCAATTTACTAAGACATACATATAGTGCATTTATGTATGTGTGTATGTATGTTCATATTTACAGAAGAAGTGATGCACAAAGCAATTGCTCCTCACCTGTCAACCAATGCCCAGTCAGTCATTGAGCAGTGCTGGCCCCTAGCCAAAACCCATGAGTTTACAGTATCTTTTCATGATCATATGGTATGGAATATCCATTTGGCCAGTTTAGGTCAGCTGTCCTGGTGCTGTCTCCTCTAAGGTTTTTGTGCTTCCCCAGACTCCCCAAGACAGAGTCAACTACTTGAATTAGCTCTCGCTAACCAGGTCTTTGTTCTCCCAACACAGCAAGAACGTCTTCAGCTGGATAGGCTGAAGAACCAGCTGTCTGATGCCATCCAAAGATACGGAGCTGTGCAGAAGGTGAGGGGCTCTCTTGTTTTTACCTTTGAGTGTGTATATTTGGGAACACACTAAGTGGGAGCTAACATGACTGCTAGGAGCATGGAACATCTCTGTATAGCTTATCTCATCTCTACAACTGTCCCTCTTCATTGCAGGGGAGTTGGACTAGATGACCTTTAAAGGTCCCTTCCAACTCTGAAGGAGGGTTACGAAGATGGGGAAGGATCTGGAGGGCAAGATAGATGAGAAGCAGCTGAGGTCCCTTTCTTTGTTCAGCCCAGAGCAGAACAGGCTGAGGAGAGCTCTCATGGCGGCCTACAGCTTCCTCAAGAGGGAGCTGTGTCAAGCGAGGGCCAGGTGCGTGTTGGGAAATGGTTCTGCACCAGAGTGTGGTGGTCATGGAACAGACTCCCCTGGGCAGTGGGCACAACCCTGCGCTGCTGGAGTTCAAGGATACCACTCTCAGACATAGAGTTTGGATTTTAGGTGGTTCTCTATGGAGCCAGGAGTTGGACTTGGGGTCCTTCCGACTTGGGATGCTTTGTGGTTCTATGATTCTATGCTGAGCAACAATGACAGAAGAACAGAAAAAAAAAAAAAAAAAAGAAAAAAAAAAAAAGCAAATCTGTGCCTTTGTGTATTCGGTGGACATTCTGCGGTACCCCTGCCTTAGCCATGACAATTTTTTAGTGTTTCTCTACTGAGTGGGAGAGCGGGAGAGCAAGAAGTAATTGGACAATGTCCCCTTTACCCCTATTGCAAATAATGTACATGCAACATTGCTATTCAGCTTAATTGTTAGCCCACTGTATGGCTCTGCTGTTCTCTGTGTCTCTTCCCGAAGCTTTCCAAACGCATCCTGTGGGTTGGACCTGTCAAGGAGATCAAGCTGTTTAATAAAACAAACAAATGCTGAACTCTAGATCTTCCGTTTGCATCTTGCTCTTCCACTTTACCCTGGGGAGACTGCAGATTTGCTTTGCTTTTAAACACTGTAGTAACAATTTAAATTTACCATCCTCAAAACACTTCTCTCTCCTCTGCTGCTACCTGCATATAACAAATTTGAACATATATCTGGATTAATTGAATTCTGTAGAAATATAACCTGCATGATCTCTCATACTACTCTAGTGAATTTTACCTGTGCCCGAAACACCTGCGAAGAATATACTGGAATTATACTGGTATAAAGAAATTTGGTTGGAAATAATTTCTCCATTAGAACCATTCTGCTCTGATTGATTCTTCAATAATTGCTGTCTATGGTTTAAAAAATATTTTAATAAGTGCCTAAAATTGCTCTTCAACTGCATGTATATACTATAATATCATTTCATTATCTCTACAACTGTTAACTCTTTTTCTGCCCTATTCATAAATCCAAGTGTGGAGTCTTTAAATGAAATGACTTTATCCCATTAAATGAGAAGTTGAAAGGATTCAAGTAAAGGGTTCCAGCCCCATATATACACACCTTTTTTTGTACTTTTTTAATGTTCACAAGTATAATCCATCTGAATTGTATATCTGCCTTTTTTTTTTTTTTAAACTGTCACCAATTCAGAAGTGCCAAAATTAGCCACTGCATTTTGTGAATGCCCAGTTGCGTCAGGAAACCAATCTGAGTGGTAAATTGCTACTTATCTACGTCCTAGCTGTCATTTCTTAAATACACGTTTCAATTCTGATAACCTTGTCATTCTGGAAGCTTTGAAGAGTTTTAATTCTGCAGGACCAAAAGTTTTCCATGTGGTTATACTCCCTTTCTTTTCTAAATAATAAGATTTTTCTCTTTGTCTTATTCCTTAAATAGTAGAAGAAATAATTCCTTATGACTTCTCCCCTAAGTATTTGGATTGTGTTTTCTCAACCATTTTCCTTCATTTTTTTCTTTTTCCTTTTTACAGAAAATAGCAGAGAAATCGAAAGCTTTGCTTCCTACTGGGCAGAAAAGTAGCAAACAAGTAAGTTCATGTTTGTCTGTGTCTGTAATAGTATGCTGCTAAGAAAGGGCTGTTTTCTATCCCACTAATGATGCTGAGGAGCATATTCCTCCCCCAAGACCTACACTGAGGCCAGTGGTGTGGTTTTAAAGTAACAGTGTGTGACATCTTTGGAGGCGGAAGATATAGGACTGAAGAAGAAGAGACGTGTAAGACGTGTTTAATTATTCTCTTATTTTCTGTTGCCATGGGACTGTTCCTCTTTCTGAGGGTTTTATCTGTCCTGAAATTTATCAAAAGGCAGTTCTGTAAACTCTTCCCTGGGAGCTGGTCTTCTAGGCTAATTGAAATCCCACTCCAAGTGTAAGAAGTAGGTGAGATGGTTTTTATCAGAGCTCTGTGCTCGATTTTAAGAGGTATCATGAATCCTGTGTTCTTTATCTATGTTACACTGTGGTTAGCAATTGTATGCAAACACAAATACAACCCTTTTTCCTGCTTTTTACATATATTAGGATGTTTGTCAATGAAGAAATAATAGATGTATCACAGAATCACAGAATGGCCCGGGTTGGAAGGGACCTCAAGGATCATGAAGCTCCAACCCCCCTGCCACAGGGGGCACCAACCTCCATGTTTAATGCTAGATCAGGCTGCCCAGTGCCCCATCCAACCTGGCTTTGAACAACTCCAGGGATGGGGCATCCTCAACCTCTCTGGGCAGCCTGTTCCAGCACCTCACCACTCTTATAGTAAAGAACTTCCCCTTCATATCCAACCTAAGTCTTCCCTCCCTCTACTTAAAACTATTTCCCCTTGTCCTGCTGTTATCTACTCTTTCAAAGAGTTGAAATTCTAAGCCTATGTTCTGATTCATATATGTAGGTATGTATGCACGTATATGATAAAATATACATGTCTCTGTGTGTATATAACAAGGGTGTAAATAACTGTATGTGTAGATATGCATTTATGTATATATATACATATACATATAAAAGTACACATGTAAGTGTGTGTACAAGGAATTTTCACATGAGAATTTCCATGATGGGTTTTATACCAGGAAATCAGTTTGTTGTAGTGTGATTCAAGCAGATATTAAATTGGCCTTTCACGTCTTGCACAGAGAACAGCTTTTAGGTGTTTGCAACTGATAGCATGGTACCAAAAAGTAGAACTGTATGCCTAATATTGCTGATTATTTTGTATATTCTTGATACTCTTGTCTTTTTCTTTTTTTCTTTTTTCTTTTTTCTTTTTTCTTTTTCTTTTTTCTTTTTCTTTTTTCTTTTTTCTTTTTTCTTTTTTCTTTTTTCTTTTTTCTTTTTTCTTTTTTCTTTTTTCTTTTTTCTTTTTTCTTTTTTCTTTTTTCTTTTTTCTTTTCTCTTTTTTTTTAAAGGGCAGTTAGCAGCTTGCCTGCTTTCCCAGGGAATCTTCATTTCCTACTTGGCCATAGCCCATGGTTTTCCATGTCCTCTTTAATATGTATATAGGAAGCAGTTTTTTAATAGTATTCTTTTTGGTAAGGAAGGTTGGTGATGTCACTGAAGACCCTACCATTAGGGCAAGTCAATGAACCAGAGCTTTAATATTACATAGATTTTAAGGCTAGAGCGGGCTCTGTGCAACCATATCTAGTTATACGTTTCTGTTCATTGCAAGGGAGTTAGACTAGATGACTTTTAATGGTCTCATCTGACTCAAACAATTGTGTGATTCTATGATTCCATGATTCAGTTATGATTTACATCAGACCTGGTTGTCACTTGCTAGCTTTTAGGTGCTAGTGCCAATGAAACTAAGGCCTCTGTGTGCCAAAGTGCTAATGTATTCCTATGCCCTTGTCAGGCATTTCCAATGGCACCTTTGGATTTGTTGATTTTCAGCTATGTATTTATAGAAACGTTATGCCTTATTTTCGTCCACCAACTGATGATGAGTATTGGACATTAGAACTGTGTGTGATCACAAATAGCATATTCTTGAATTATGGTCAAATCCCATGAATGTCAAACAGGCATTGATTTTGATGGTTAAGCTCAGGGAGAAGGGGCTTTGTTTTCAGTAACTTAGCTGTGCTTTGTTTTCCTGTCACATATATCGAAGTGCTTCTTGTGCTTTTAACCATCTTCATTAGGCTACAGTTTGTCTGTGGAGTGTATTGCAGGGATGGGAACAGCTCTAGTCTCACCAAGATTACCACATGGTTGCATGGGGCCATGCCATTGCCACACGATGGTGGACACTGACAACAATTAACCAGTGCTCATTGGATGAAGAGGACTAATTTTTACATAGCTGTTGTCCATTCCTGCTCCTGGAGTAAATCTGGATGCAGTCAGATTTTTTGGTATATTGAAAATGGTTGATGACTCCAAAAAAAGCCTTCTGTGGGAGTGAGCAGAGAATTAATAGAGGGGAAAAAAAAAGATACTGAGTACAAATCCTAAAGGCAAATAGTGGTGGGCTTGAAAGTAAAGGAAGGCTGGAGGAAGAGTAGGACAAACTCTTTTGCATTAAAATAGGTAGTAGTCCTCCCCATTAGGAGACTGTCTATATTACTGAGAACTTGATGTCAGTCAGGCAGCATCAGTAGATGTGTTAAACTTGCTCAGCTGCAGATTGGTTTTCCTTGTACCTGTCACTTGCAGGAGAATGCCAGTGTTTGGCTTTGGTGCATTATGAAAAAGTATGTTGTAATATCTCCTTGATGAGATGCTTCTGACTCAGAGGTGGGCTTATGCACTCATTCATGTCTGCAGGGCACAGACACTCTCACAGTATGGTTTGTGCATGTACTGTGCCTGAGAGCACATCCATTTTCATGCAGTTACACTTGCTTAGCTTGGAGTCATGAGGTTTCATGCAAACTGCTTGAAAAGGGTGGTGGATAATTCCCATCCATTTCAGCTGGTTCCTATACATCTGCAGCTTTATCTGTATCTTATTTTCTTGCTCCTTCAAATGTAAGAGTGAAAGTGGATGTATGAAACATGCTGAAAGGAATGCGGTGCTGTGACTGTTTTACTTATTAGTATTTTTCTGCTGCAGGTTGGTCAGACCATGCAAAATTATAGCTCCCACAGCAGCTGTAACCTGACCACCATGTGCATATATTACAGCGTTAAAGCTAACACCCTATACAGTAATGCAAAATACTACCTATGTTCAGGGGACCTGATTTATGGGTCTGGTGAGACTGTACAGTCAACCTCTTGACTTCGGTGCAGATCCAGTCTTAATTCAAATTCTGCTTACCTGCAGGTCTTTGTTGTATTTTCTGTATGCTGCGTTTATTACAACAAAATGTAAGAGATTTGAAGAATACTCTTTTTTCAACACATCCATGTAGTACCTCTCTTCCATTGGTGGGTGGGAGAGATGTTTTTGGTAACACAAACTCTAGTAAGTTCCCTTTAGAGAGTAATTAGTTTCCAAAACCCATGTAATAGGTAAAAATTGGAAAGAGGAGCTGCAGAATGATTCTCCTGCCCATTGTGGTTTGCTGTACGAAATGTTTAATTGAGTTTACTTATTTATAAAAGCAAAGTAAAGGCATTGATCCAAAATTCCTTGAAGCCTGACGTTGTATAAATTCTTAATCAAATATATGTTTGTATGAATGTATTTGTGTGTAGACCGATCAATGTAGTTCTATAGCTGGGTTATATATTGAAAGACACACATTTTTACAATGCTAAGTGATCGTTGTTGAAAGTGAGTTGTGGTAAATAATTGAAAAAATCCCTTTCCCTCGAATCTATTAAAGCAGTTTTAAATATTTACCAGGTGGCCAGAATGAGACCTCAGACGTCTCATTAAGAGAGTGCACAGAAGAATCCTGAAAAGCAGAAATTCTTTTCCTCTGTGCATGTGTGAGACATGCTGATGTGGCATGCAGCAGAGATAGTGGTGTATTTGGTGGTACAGCAACCCTGGCATGATTGCCTCCAGTTCCTACCTGTGTATGGGGCATATATGTCTTGAATCATAGAATCATAGAAAATCACAAGTTGGAAGGGACCCACAAGGATCATGGAGTCCTACTCCACCTTCTCCCACTGTATAAATACACTTATATGCAAAGCATCAGCTCCTGTTTCCATACAGAGAGTCCTCTGGAGAGCAAGGGGGTATTTTGTGCATCTGACCCCCAAGCAGTAATGCAGAACCCCGGGTAGCAGAGTCAGATGTAGACGAGGTTAGGCAGCTACATATCCTCTTGGGATGAGTCCATGCCACAGGGCAAGAGTTGGGATAATAAATTGTGATAATGTTCTAACGGCATAGAACAGATTATCCATAATATTGAAGTAATAAACGATAGCCGGCAGAAAATCCATAGGCGGTTAAAGGAATCTTTCTTTTTAATTATTTTTTAATTACTTTTCATTTCACATCATCCCCTTCCCATTGAAAGAGGAATATGTTATTATGCCTGTGGTTGAAACAGGTTTAGGGGCATGGTTCAGTGGGCGTAGTGGTGATAGGATGAAGGTTGGACTTGATGACGCTAGTGATCTTTTTCAACCTTGGTGATTCTATGATTCTAAGTTTAAGTGATATTTAACAAAACAGCAGACTAGATGGAAAAACGTAAGGCTCCTAAATACCTTTTTCTGGCAGTACCTAGCTAGGATAACTCATGTTTTGCATTATCACTGCATCTGTGGCATGTCTTCAGGCCACCTCCATATTTTCTAGGTCTTAACTGATACCCTGTAGCTTTTTACCTTCACATTTAATCAAGAAGTCTGAATTTCTCACCATTTGAACTTTATGACCAGTTTCCCAAAGGAATTACAGAATCATAGTATGTCCTGGATTGGAAAGGACCACAGTGATCATCCAGTTTCAACCTCCCTGCTATGTTCAGGGTTGCCAACCACCAGACCAGGCTGCCCAGAGCCACATCCAGCCTGGCCTTGAATGCCTCCAGGGATGGGGCATCCACAACTCCTTGGTCAACCTTGTTGAAGGAACTGGGAGAGGGGAACCAAAACTCTGCCTTAGCTGAGGAATGAGTTTTAAACTGAGACCACATCAAAAATCTGAACGGACTATTTTTATTTTTATTTTTTTATTTTTAAGAGGAAACTTTCCTGGCAATTTTTAGAAATCAAAATTACAGTAATTCTCATAGTGTAATGGCACCCCTCTCCATTTCCTGTCGCTCACGGGAAGAGGGAGATAATTACTGTTCTGGGACATGACAGTTGCCAAAGGATAAGAGACAAACTCTTATTCCATAAGCCTACTTGACCCCGTGTTTCTTAGAAACAGAAAAAAATGGGTAATAAACCTCTATTTGCATTACAAGCTTCTTTCTCCTAACTGCACCAATTTATTCATGCTTTAAATGGACTTCCTTCTCCCAGGAAGCATCCTTTCTCTTTCTTCCTGTGTTTATGAAGTTGTTCTTTTTATGTGGTTAGACTAAAATTCTCATTTTGGGGCAGCAAGATCCAATCCTTGTGTTTATGGGAGAATAATTTCTTGGCAATAATATCTGCATAAACTGCATATGTGTATGTGTGTGTGTTTGTAATGACTGCAGTTACTTGGGCTGCTATTTTTACAGGGTCCTTATCATGGTAGATGCTGTATAAACTCAGCTATTGGATTGTGCCACCCTGAGGATCTCACAGGAGAAGCAAATGCCAGCAGGCTGTTTTGTATGATAACGAACAATGACTTCTTAATGCAGTAGGTCCTCTTTGTGCTGGAAGTCCAAAGCTCAGTCTGAAGCTGGCATCTGCTTTGGGAAGAGATTGTAGAGTGTATTTTTCTGAAATGCAAAATTGAATTTTGCACAATCAAAGTAAGGCTTTCGCCCCAACAAATGGAGCTTTTTATTTACTCATTTATTTTATTGACTCTAAAATCTTATCTTAGCACTCATCCCAGATCCTAATGTTCCAGTCTGGCTGGTCTATCTTAGGTAATCAAGCCTTAGCTTTGGCAATAATATATTTTCCACATGTGGTAGCAATTGCTATGTCTTTTCAAGGTCATTCTGTATGCAGCTACTTCTGTAAAAGGTGTTATTTCAGTAACATCAACTTTGTTTTAAAAGTGTGTGCATCCATTAAAAGCCATATTCTCATCAGCCTACTACTCTGTTCCTAGGGATGTCAATACAGAGCAGTTAAATTCCGTGGCTGTTTTTACTTGACTTTATTTATTTGTGGGCTTTGTTGTTGTTTTTTAAGGCAATTACAGAATCGTTTGAGTTGGAAGGGTCCCTTAAAGCTCATCTAATACAACTCCCCTGCAATAAACAGGGACACCTACATCTACATTAGGTTGCTTAGAGCCCCGTCCAGCCTTTCCTTGAATGTTTCCAGTTCAATAAAGCATATTTCCTAAGACTATGTATATATCTGTATTATATATATTCTTTTCTGTCCTGCCTACGTTGGTTCAGGGAAATAGATTCTGATATCAGAGTGCAATAAGTGGACTGAAATACATTAAAAACCAATTTTCTTTATGTGGTGTCTATATTCCCTGTGCCAGTGGACTTCATAGGGATAGTACTAAACTGACTAGCCCATAAACTCCTTTTCTGGTGTGTCAGGAATGCAACGTCTTGTAACTGCAAGAGCTAAAATGAAGAATCCTCCCTCCTTACTTGGAATGAATGAACATTGCACAGCAGCCCCTGGGAAAGTGTCTGTGTTCCTCCTGCTTATTTTCAGGTATACCAGTGTTTGGTGGAGCAGTGGGAACGCTCAACACTGTATGTAAAAAGGAATAAGAAAACCTTCAAATCCCACTAAAAAGAGAGCATTTGCAGAAAACTGGTTTTCCAATAACACATACCCCCTTATGTTGTAAAAGGAGCAAAATAAGAAAAGACCAAATCCCCCCCAAGCTCCCATTTCCTTAATTGCCCAAACAACCTCAGCACTGTGGATTTTCCTTAGTGGTCTGCTATCAAGCTCCTGTCATGGCATAAGCCCGTGTTGCTTGCCAGCATCTGCTGATGTAGCTAAAAACTGCAGCTGCCTATGTCTGCACCTGACAAAGGAGTTTTGTATTCATTAACTGAGTTTTCCATTTTGCTTTTTTGTTTTGTTTTGTTTTGCTTGTTGTCGTTGCTTTGTCCTTTTTCAAACATTTTGAGTGAGAAAGGACAGAGGCTTTTATGTGGGCAGAGGACAGAAACAGAGGAAGGGTTTCTTTGAACAAAAATACCAACATTATTATTCCTCCATAGCCAGAGAAATCTCTGCAAATATATATTTTTTTCCCACTGTTTGTGACAGCTGCCTGTGTAGTTGCAGTGTTTTTTCCTCCCAGGTGCTAAATTTCAAGGTTGTTGCAAACACCAATGTCTTCTTTCATGCAAAGTCAAGCTCTTTTTGTAGAGGGGATGGCTGTGTCCATAACAATGGGAAAAGCCTTTGTCATCTGTTTTATCGTCTGGCCAGGATCTTGAGGAGGGCTCCAGATTTCTTATGTGCTTTTTGCAATGTGGGAAGTGCTCTGCTGCTGTTGCCAGCCAGCTGAAATGGATGTACATATCTATACAGATGTAGATGTAGACGTAGATGTAGATACAGGTGTAGATGTATGTGTAGATTTAGATGTGAATGTAGACATAGGCATAGATGTAGATCTAGACATAGGTATAGGTGTAGGCATAGACATAGGCATAGATGTGTGTGTAGATTTAGATGTAGATGTAGACGTAGATGTAGACATAGACATAGATGCATGGGTAGATTTAGATGTAGATGTAGACTTAGATGTAGATGCACATGTACATGTAGATATAGACATAGGTGTAGACATAGACATAGAAGTTGATGTAGATATTTATACTTATGTGTCTCTCTGCACTGAATACAGTGACCAGTGTAACCATTCACCCTTGTCAGAGAGCTCTGTCCTTGCACAAAGCCTTTCTATGCAGAGAGGATCACCTTTGGCAGCAGTGTGGCAGGTGTCCTGACAGCAGTGTAAGAGGAAAGCAAGTGCAGACCAAGCTTCCAGAGCTGATCCATCACAGACTGAGTCTGTAGGACACATGGACCTACCTATGGTAGCGTTATGATATTAAAAAAATACATACATCTATCAGTGTCTCAGTTCAGATATTATTTACTCTAATTCAGGGATTTATTTATTTATTTATTTCCCTATATATCCTCTTTATAAAAAATATTATTTTCCTGTGCAGAAGCCTGATAGAGCAGTAAGCAGGTGGTTTTGCCCATTCCAACTTGAAGCCACTTCTTGCTGTTGTGATGGGGATGCTTGTACAACCTTGTGTATGCTCCCCACTTCAGCCCCAACTTGCAAAAGTTGCATTGCAGCAGTCTGCACTGACTTCTGTCCTGGCAAAGATCACACGGTAACTGGAGAAACGAATGTGAAACCTTACTGAGTGTGTCACCTTGCTCCAAAGTGAACGCAGTGTTATTTAATACATTTAAACCCCCTGTGGAGATGGATTATTGAAAGGAAGGAAATTGTATTCTTCTAAACCCACTTTGATGGCTGCATTTACCACATGATTAGATGTGAACAGCAATAGTATTTTCCAATGAAAATATATATTTGAAAATAAGTTAACCCTTGATTCACTAAGGTGAGTAATAATACTTAGTGTCCTTTCAAGGCTCCGTCTGGTTTCTTTTGACGGTCTAAATAACCAATGTTGTGTCCTCCATGTAATTCTAAGTTGTGTAACCCTCCTGGCTTCTACGTAGAGGGCACTGCTGTTATCATGACTACAACATATAACACCTGTGAAATGCCGTGTGATTCTCCAGCCCTAAAATCCAACTGACATGACACAGCAGCCTTGTTGTAACAGACTAATACAACTCATCACAGCTATTCCTGATTTACTGCAAGCACAAGACCATGCTTATAATTTGGGTTATTTGTCCTGTTTTTCAGTTCTCAGCCCAGCTGAAAACTATAACCCACATTTGTGTTTTATTGCCAAACTAAACTCTCACTAGTGTTTTATTATGGAGTTTCATCTTCACTTTTCACGATTCCCCAGGATGCTCAAATACCTTTGGAGTTCCATTATAAAGCTGGGCATATACCAGAGAAGGGATTTATATATAGTTTCTTTATAAAGTACACCAGCATCTTTGAGATAAGGGATGTGCTGCAGATGGTGTTTCAGATAGTTGTCTTTTAGCTGATAGCAATAGCCTGTGTGATAAATAAAATAAATGTGTGCAGATGAACACAGTCAGTCTCCCTTATAACTCACTCCAATTTGAGAAGATGCTTGGGTAGCAGATAATTCCCTTAAGTTTAGGAGACTTCTCCAGTTGTATCGGACTGTCCCAGCTCTGAAATGTAATGGTTCCCAACATGTGTCGCAGGCAAAGCCTGCTGAAAATACCAACGACATGCTCATGCATGCACAGATGGGAATGAAAAGACTGAGCTTTGAGCATTGCTCATCACTGCTACTGTTAGGAGTAAATCGATGTTGTGTGGCTGGTACCTGCTTAGCAGCACCCCTGGGATTCTTCCTGCTTATTATAAACAGTGGATGAATCCCAGAGGGAGCAATGCAGCCAAACTGGCACAGGGGATTCCCCTGGTGTTCAAACTGGCAATTTGTCATTGCAACAGCGAGCTTTATCTGCAGGAAAACACGGTAATGTGTTGAAGCATCCTATTCATTCATTATTAAAGCTGTGGTACTGTGCAGTTTACTAGGATGAGCATTAAGTGGGTGATGAAGCCTTGTGTCAAATGCATTTGGTTAAAGAATGCTTTTTCTCTGCTCCCTAAGACATCAGTCACATCTCTTGTCTCTCTGTGCTCAACTGGAGGACTCTTCTATCAAAGACGAAAGGGTACAGCAAGGAGGGTTGTGCTTTCCCATATGAGTCCTTCAGATATCCTACCCAAATACAGTATTTCCAGTAGGGAAAAAAAAAAGTTTATGCTGATTTTTCTTTATAAGCATGTGGTGGGTCAGAGTCTTACAGAAGGCTGAGTTGCACTTGATAATCCTCGTGGTTTCCTTCCAACTCAGGATATTCTTCAAGTCTATGAGAACAGATTTGTGTTGTGGTCAGCAATGAACTGGGCACAGAAAAAGCCTTTTCCAGGATTTGATGGGGATTGGACGAAGGAGGCTGCAGATGCTGCACATTCCGGAGTGCCATCTGCTGGCACAGGATTTGCTTAATTGAATTCTGATAGTGCTCGGATGAGAGCGGTGGTGGAGAAGGCTTGATGAACCATCACTGTTGTTGCTTAGCATCATTGAGATGAGATAAAATCTGCATGGAGATTGCATTAGAAGCCATGAGTGCTTATTGAATTAACGGGAGAGAGGGAGGCATGGTGACATGTCAGTGGGTGTAGCATGGAGGTGTGCTAATCTACAAATTTAACAGGTTCCAATTTGAATTCCAATTTGAATTAACAAGAAACCTCAGCTCATCTGTGTGCGTACAAGGCAGTGGTGATACCAAATGGGGCTCTTGTTGGTGGTTGTGTTGTGGACACCTGCCAGACAGGCTTAGTCTGGGAGAAAGGGAGGGCAGGAAAGAGGGTTTTGCAGACAAGTTAAGGGAAGGATGCTGTATTATGCAAGAGGGCAGAGAGGACTTTTTTACAGGGAACCAAACCTTTCTTTAAAAATGTTGAGTTTGGCATATGTAGATTTTTTTGTTTTTGTTTTTGCATATTTTGTCTCTTATACTGTAATTTTACAATTTCACATCCTTTGCATGTGTGATTCCATACAATCATATAATCGTTTGAGATGGAAGGGGCCCTTAAACGTCATCTGATCCAACTCCCCTGCAGTGAACAGGGATACCTACAACGAGATCAGGTTGCTCAGAGCCCTGTCCAGCTTGATCTTGAATGTTTCCAGTGACTGGGCATCCACCACCAATATGGGCAACCTGTGCCAGTACCTCACTACTCTTATTGTAGAAAACTTCCTTATATCCAATCTGAATGTCCTCTCTTTCAGTTTGAAACCATTTCCCTTTGTTCTGTCAAATTTGTGTTCATATCATTTGTGTTTTTTTCCTACACTAACCCAACCCTTGTTCCTTTGAGATGTTTTGTTGTTGTTGTTTGTTTTTTTTGTTTGTTTGGTTGGTTTTTGTTCTCCTTGATTATATCCATCACTATAAAACCTTTTTCTCCTTCTAATATATCTTCCAATGAGGTTGTGGATGCCCCATCCCTGAAGGCATTCAAGGCCAGGCTGGATGTGGCTCTGGGCAGCCTGGTCTAGTGGTTGGCGACCCTGCACATTGCAGGGGGGTTGAAACTAGATGATCATTGTGGTCCTTTTCAACCCAGGCCATTCTATGATTTTATGATTCTGTGATTTCAAACCTCCATGTGTTGGCCAGGTGTAGAGGCCCAAGTTCATATAGAATCCCTTTAGTCACCCTTTGGGCCTCTTGGCTCCCTCCTGCCCTCTTGCATCTTGCAATTCACCAGTGTTGCTTCTTCCCTTACCCATAGCTGTAAGAAGCTGTAAAGCATTACAGAACATAAATTTTCCGCTGAAAGAAAAGGGCAAATTCAAAGAAGCATGATAAAGCAATTTGTAGATTGATTTTTTTTTCTTTTTTGGTTTATCATTTTTTTTCAAAGCTTATTTGTTTATGACCAAATGATTGTATTTAAATCTTGATATGAGCGGGCAAATTCTCCATTGCTGAATTTTAGCAAATATTCTTGCGGGTCTCAAACATTTTGCAAGTTAAGGTGTTTCAATTCTAAAGGGGTAAGAATCCATCTCCTTTTACTGAGAAGTCAGAGGAGAGAGGAGGTCATGCAGCAGTTTATACCACGCCCAGGAGACTGGGCTTCATCACTGTTCAAACATGAAGTGTTTATTCTCAGATTTTCCTGTACCTTGGGTTATCTGCTCTATTTTTGTTCATTTTGTTTTGTTTTGTTTTGCTGTAGTTGTTTATTTTTCCCAAGATGCTTAGAAGGAGCAACCTGATCGAGCTGTGGGTGTCCCTATTCATTGCAGGGGAGTTGGTCTAGATGACCTTTAAAGGTCCCTTCCAACTCAATTCTGTGATTGGTATGTCTGGAGGTGGATACTTTGAACTTGTAATGAGTATGAAGAATTTTCATGTTTCATGGGATTTTTTAAACGCTGCTTAACAGTGGAGTGGTAGGTATGGGATTGGGAGCAGACATGACAAGTTAGGTTAAATAATTCTGAGAAGTCCCTCGGTGAGTTTCAAAACCTCTGTTTGTAAGAGTAGAAGAATTGGGCTGTGGCGTCTTCATGGCATGGAGATTTGAGGAACATGTAATTCTGTTTTCAGTAGGGTTGTGTTGCCTACAGAGTAGGAAAGTTAGTCCTGCCTACAGAGTAGGAAAGAAGGAAGAGGCAGTGAAAGTATTGTAGTAAGAGTCATCTCTTATGGCTTCTTCATAAAACTCATGATTATAATAGGCATTGACAGGAAGGGATTTTGCAGAAGGAGTGATGTTAGCATTGCTCTGTACATTCCCTTGAATTTCTACCGAAGAGTCAATGAATGAATGAGATATTTTGTATTTATCCAGCAGCTCTGAATTTAGCAGCTCTGAATTTCTTTACTGATATCCTCTGTTAATTCTCAGGATCCCAGCAGGAAATAAGTCAATCTCCTTGTTCCCCAGCACAAATATTTGGTACTAAGGTTACTACTAAGCTGTAAATTAGATTTCATATGTTCTGAATGCAAAGATATACGTTAACTTCCTTACATACCCTGCCAAGTGGTTCTTCTTGTCAGCTCACTCCTCTGAGTATGGCAAAGATTACTTTGGCTTCATTGCAGGACAAGGAGTGAGAGAGGACCACTTGTCTGAAAAATCTTTTCCATCAGGAAAATTCCTTGTACTGTGATTCACTTATACCACGTGTAGAGGAATTAAATTCTGGGTGAGAAGCATGAAGGAAACCCCACAGGAGAAGAAATGATTTGGCAGCTGATCTGTAAAGCTCTTTCAGCCACCTTTAAAGAAAATGCTGTGATGCCGGTATCAGTTTCATTACACATCTGGGCTTGACTCATCTGCTACAGTAAAAGAAGAAAGAAACCCAAAGAAATAATTAACGTTCATTATTACATGGATATGAAATAGCATTATTAAATATCTTCTTCACATTTATTTATAACCCTTCTTCCTGTCAGAGCCTGACATGTTTCGCAAACACCACTGAATGATTATATATTCTTTGCCCAAAATACTGAAGATGTTGCTCTGAGTTTTATTCATCACTTGTTCAGTCAAAATTTATGTTCCTGCACAATTGGTACATTTTCTGGGATCTCCTTGTGTAGGTACATTACTCATGAGACCTATGAGGCATAGTTAGAGCAGGTTGGGGTGGAAGTCCTTAAATTCCTTTTTGAGAATGTTGACGTACTGTGAGGAGTGCTGGATTGGACCCTGCCACTACATATTGGGGTGAGACTGGAAGAGAAGAATCCCACCATTGCCATTCCAATGCAGTAGGCACATCTTCATTAGTAGGATACAGTCATGAAAGATGACGCTTGTTGAGGACTTCTCCTGGAAAATATATTGGATTGTTGGGTGGTACCTAATGCTCTGAGCATTTTAAAACTTTTGTGAACTCTGGGAAAATGTAGTTTCCTAAAAAAAAAAATAAGACCCATGTCAACATACTTGAGAGACTGGCTTAATCAAAGGCTTATCTCTTAAGTCAGCATCAGACTTATGCCATTCTATTTGCCAAAGGAGACCCAAAAAGAAGTTTAAAAGGTATGGACTGGATAGGTGGCTTTGGTAAATTAGCAGAGCTGTGTTTGATCTAAGCAGTACCAGATATGAAAGCATGGATGGTGGAAGGAAAAGGAAGAACTTGAAGAGAAAAATATTGAAAACCTTTCAGATCCTTAAAAGCACTGAGCCAGATCTGTGCTCCTTTACTGATGAGAAGCATCACTTCCCTCCATAGGCAGTTTCTGTGGTCCATAAGGTGCTTTGCATGGAGGAAGTTGGTGTGCAACCTCATGGTTTTGATAAATTACACAGTGATATTAGGGACTTGGCTTCCACAACAGGGCATGGAAAATATATATTTAGCATTACCTGTGCCAAGAATTTCCTCACTTGGACTAAACTGAAATCAGCAGAAAGTTTGTGTTTACCCGGAAAGAAGAATTTTCTGGTGATTTTCTTTTTCTCTCTTTTTTTTCTTCTCTATTACTAGACGTCACCTGTGGTAAGAAAGTTTTCTTTCCAGAATGCCGGAAGATTATTAGTTTAGTTTATCTTCTTAAATGAAATGCAAAAACATCACCAGGAGAAGTGAGAAGATACTGTCTTGTCTGTAAATGGGATTTGCTGGTGAAGCAATGTGGACTTCAGTCTCCAGTAGTTGGCTTGGTAACTAAACAGAAACAACAGACCCCATTTTACCTGAGTATGAGATTCCTACATTTTTGAAGCATCCTTGAGCTGCCTTTGACATCCTTTGAGTTCAACGTTTTCTAAGCCCTTTGTCCCATCCTCCACCTTTCTGAGCAGACTCTGTTTCCTTAGATATTAGGAAAAGGTTCTTCACCAGAGAGTAGTGGGCATACAACAGGCTCCCAAAGGGAATTGAGCATGGTTAGGTTATGGTTGGGTCATGGTTGGACTCGATGATCTTTAAGGTCTTTTCCAATCTGAATGATTCTATGAGCACAGCCCTGATCCGCTGGAGTGCAAAGAGCATTTGGACAAAGCTCTGAAATAGAGTTTGAAATTTGAGTGGTCCTGTTTGGGAGCCAGGAGTTGGAATCTGTGATCCTTGTGTGTTCCTTCCAGTTTGGGATCTTTCATGTTGCATTCACTCCTCACTTTTTGGCTGTCTCACTGTCTCTCCTCGTCCCCCATCTCTTATTCACACCACTCCCCTCTGTGAAAGTTTTGGCAAAAAATTAAGAGCAAAGAGCACTGAAGCCAATTCCCTAACATGTCCCCCTTTTTATAGCATGTGATACGATCAGTTGCGTTTCTACCGTAACCATACTATTAATGTTTAAATTGCACTTACTGATATAATGAAACCTATTCAGAGACTTAGAATATAAATACGCTCAAGGTACAGCTAGGGAAACAAGATAAGAGTATCTCAAAACCCAGGGAACGCTCGCAGGGTGAAGAGTAATAGCCAACATTATGTATTTTGCTCATCAACAGTTTTTTCAACGAAAGCAGATTTTAAAAGTGTGGCAGTTCTCAACATATTAAGTGTGTGGCTGTGAAGCAAATGGAGATTAGCTCGTGCAGTGACTCCTTTCTGTGTAGTAGCAAACTGCTTCTGACTGATGCTTTAGTTCATAAAATTCCTCTCCTCGGCTGAGCCTGTGGGGGATAAAAGCATTTTCTGCCTACATCACTGTCTTTTGTATTAGGAAGTTTGAAGAAAGCCTACAGTCCTCAATTGCAGATGATTTTTATGTCTTAATACATACTCATTTAGGGATTTTTTCCTCTCCTGTTTCGTTTCAGATGCCAGTGCAAATCCTCCCAACACATTAACTAAATGTGACGCTGAAGGCCCTTCTTCAGGTCTCTCACTGTCTAATAGACTGATGTTTTTAAGGAGCTGAACATGACAGTGTGGGCCTTATAAACTAAAACCTATATGGAATGGATATAAAATAGGGGTGAACAGGGACTGAGTATATGAATGGCAAAACATACTCCATTTTCCATTGATTCTTCCACATGGTAGTATTTTTGGAGAGAAGAATAGCAACCTTTGTGACTCAGAAGCACAATTGTATGTCATGATAAAAAGCAGCATGCTGAAATGGAACTATATCAGCTTCGGTCCACATGTTTAAAACAAATATTTAAGCCTACTAAAGCTAAATAGAGGTGGTAAACAATGTTCAAGGAGTTCTTATGCTAAGAAAAAATACTAATAAAATGTTATCTGATACCCATGAAAATTTTGCCATAAACCTCACTAGGATTAAAATTCAGCCCTCAGTCATTAGATCCCAGGAATCGTAAGTCTGTTTTCTTGCTGATATATATATATATAAATAGTCGGTCAAGGCCTCTCCTTTGTAACATGAAAACTCATCCTGGATCTTGAGAGAGAAGAGGTGGATTTTGTGAGGAAGGCAAGTTTAAAATAGCTGCTTCCCTGCTTCAGTACATCCTTCTTGGGCCATATTGGGCCTCCCTTGACTGATTTAAATTGACCTTCAGGCTTCTTGGCTCTTGCATTGTTCTGAGCTCTAAATTCTGAAGAATTGAAGACCTCTTGTCCGGCCTGAGCACATTTCATGAATAATCTCTGTGACTGTTCTCTACACTCTATAATGTCTTCAAAAGACACAGTATTGAGCATCTGCTTTCTCCTCTCTCTCAACCACCAGTTTGTTTCTAATGAAATATTTATTAAGAGAACGATATTTGCAGGCAGAGAAGAAGATAATTCATGCGAGCAATCAGCTCTGGGTTAACTGGAGAATGAAAATGTCTTGGACCGTAGCAAAAACTCATAATCAAAGGACTCCCCAGCTATCCATCAAACAATCAATTACTGTATCCATTAGACCCCTTTCACCACACATTAGAACAATTTACTAGACATGCTAATGTTCGGGTCATTGCTCCTTAAGGATGAGCACATAGCAGAAGCATCTATCAAAGTTTTGATGCTGTGTGATCTCATACAGTGCGAATATATAGCTTAGATCACTTAATGTCCTCGTGGTATCGTTAAGTCTATTAAGGACTTGGTCTCTGAAGGGCTTGCTGGTTGCCTTCAGATCTCAGCAGCTTGAGGAAACAGGAAAAGAAATTCAGCATTTCACTTGGTTCAGTCTTCTCTGTGGTGAGATAGGAAATCATTCTGTGTGAAACATGAATAAGCAAACTACACATCAGTAATACAATGATGGTTTTGACACTTCTTTATTCCACTGTTCAGGTTAACTGCCAACATATTTTCTACACTTAAACATGCCATGCTGGTAAAGAGGTTATTTTTTTCAGGGAAGAGGGAATCCAGACAGGACATCACCCCAGAACTGTCTTGCATTACTGTCCTCATCTACAAGCAGATAAATCTAGTGGGATCTTGAATTATGTGTTGGAAGAATCCATGTTATTTCCACAGCATAGATTTCTACCTCTGAAGGCAACTAGACTACTACAATAAGTGGAGAAAGATAAGACAATCCATGGATAATATATGCACATCCTTCACCTTGGCATGTGAAGTGTAGGTCTCTACCTCTGAGCCTGACATTTGAGGCTCCCTTTGTAGTATACGATGCAATCTCATGTGTTAAGTAGCTGTCAATCTTTTTAATCTGAAGTGTAGGACTCTTATCTCCATTGACATTATTGACAGTGTCTCCACTGAATATAATGGGAGTCTTAATAAGGAGTTTGGAGGTCAGTACTTGCCAGATACGCAAAGCTTGGTGGATTTCTCAAAGTTCAGTTTAACTGATGAGTTCAGACACAGGTATATACTGTGTAAACATCTGAAATTGCTTTAAAAGGGATCTCACGTGCATGTCTATACCTCTAGACCTGATCTGATGGCACAGACTGGCATCTAGTTTCAAGTAACTCTATTAGCAGCATTTAGCTCCTTAGCTCCATTAGCAGTGTGTAGCTCCTTAGAAAGTCAGTGGAGAAGAGGCAAAAAAAAAAGGAAAAAGAAAAAAAAAAGAAGCTAGGGTATAGCTTCGTTGAATTGAATTACTCTCTTCACTATTTTGAGCAGATAAGAAGCAGAAAGAAATGAGCTCTCTGCAAACACCTTTCCTGTGGTGTCTTTGTCCCCCATAAACTATTCTGTGACAAAGAATGGGGAGAGTGCTCTTGAGTGTGTGCACACATGTTAGCAAGGTGTATCTCATGCAGTGTGTCTAAAGTTATGTGATATAAAGCTCATGTTACGGCAGCAAAGGAGCATGGAGAAGCAATGGCATGAGAGAGAGCCCAAGAAAGACCCTGTCCTCTCCCAGTCAGCTGGAGGGGGATGAGACTTGCTGCCATTTGTGTTTGTGCGAGTGAGGCTGTGTCTGTCAGTATATGTGTTATATACCCATGTTCATGTGCCCACTGGAAATACATGCTCACTCTTACTGCTGGCTGGACATTGAGGGCACGGAGCTGCCAAATTTTGGCAGTTAGTAGTTATTTCACAAGGCATTATTAAGCTTGAGATGTAATCCAGTCATCAGAGCAAGAGCAGGAAGTTGTCTTCTTTCCACTGAGAAGAACCTATTCCCATGTGGTTTTGGAGACAGAGGTCTGTTTCAGGGGAGTGAAATACAATTTTAATTCAATATGCCCTAGCCTTGAAGAGTCGGTTCACTTCTCCTTTATTACTCTAGGAATGGAAAGTATCCAGTATCCAGATTCGAACCCTTTGAGACTAGGTTGAATAGTTAAGAAAATTACCAAGAGGCAACCAATTAACTAAAACCACAGGCGGCATTTTTTCGGAGTAGACTTTAACATGCGACAAAATTCCTTCCGTGTTTGCATGAAAATTTCCAACAGACGTATTTTTATGGCACAAGCAATGAAATCTTCAAGCTAATGGCTTGGGAAGGGTATTGGCATATGCAGAAAGAATAAAAAAGAATACAAACAGGGCAAGTAAACTAATGTGAGCCATAGACTATAAAGCATCGGAAGAGAAAATGAGGGAGATGAATTAAGTAGTGTAGAAGAGAGTATCATAGGAGATGTTGTTACAGTCTATAAGTACTTTCAAGGTGAAAATACAGATGAAGTCTTGGTGAATTATTCACCAAGCTAAATGATAGAATTCAGAATGGCCTAATGTTAGGAAGGAAACGTGTAGGTTGAGTGGTAAAGCTAATTAAGAACAGTTGTGTTGATGATCAATGCCCCCACCAGTTTTGAAAGTGAATAGTACATCTAAAACGAAAGTAAAATAAATTTTACTTTTAAAATCTTGTAAAATACAAGAAAATGGTAGAAATTATCTGATTATTTATCTGTGGCCTCTCTTGCCTTTGAAGGAGTTCAGACATTGTCCTGATGCTCACTGGAAAAATGCACACATTTTTGGCAGTTTTGTTACATGTTACTTTCTGGAGGTACTGAGCTGAAAACCTTGCAACATTTTTTTTATCTTAATCCTTTCCCTGAATGTTTTATTGTGCAAACATTTTAGGTAGCTTTTCAATCCTCATGAACGTCTTCATGTAGCCCATATGCTAATTGCGTGGTATGGGACTGAACGGCGGAGCTTAAGAAAGGTTAGCGTCTCTGTAAACGTATATCACAGAGACAGCATGAAGCACATGAGGATAATAAAGCTGGCTTGCACTGAATTCCTCTGCTGGCATTTCCTATTTCTCTTCGCTGTTTGGAAGGTTGAATTCACTTCATCTTGCCTGCTAAAGAACTCATACAGGATAAATTAGCAAAGTGCAGAATCCCTACCTAATTTTCCTTGGAAATTCAGAAAGAGTATTTTATTTCCTTGAGCAATGTTTTTACTTCCCATTTTCATTACTTCACTTTGCAGGTGCACTTATGACTAAATATACTAAAAATTTGTAGTTTCTCTTTCTGGAGACATCATCTTAAATTCGTAATAACTTCATCACTATTCCTGAGTAAAGGTATAGTTTTCTTGCTGCTGTTCCTGTGTTTTCTTTAAACCAGCAAGTATCCTGACTTTTTATTTGACTTGCAACTCCAGTTACCCTTCTTCATTTTTCTTGAGACTCAAATTCACATCCTGCAAATTAAATTGACTGGCTGTTGAATGTTTCCAGTAATAATGTCCTCAGTTCCATTTGGCTTCTTGCACACAGACAAAAAAAAAAAAAGGGCAAACATTTAATTCCCTTCAGTTGAACTTACCCTTTTTCTAAGATTATATACGGTCTAGAAGATTAGACTGGGTTAGTTAGGGATTACTACTGATTCAGAAAGAATCAGACTCATCTGCTCTTGCATCATGTGTCTGGGACAGGTAGGGGGAACGGCCAATGGAAGAGTCGCCATTGGTATTTATAGATTGTAGAGAGAGTGCTCTTAGAGCTTTAGATAGAAACCATTTAGCCAATTTAGTTGAAAATGTTTTCTTTATTTCACTGAAGTATATTTCTTTAGGAACAAATGCCACAAACCTTTTGATTGCAAAAGTCCTTTTCTAAACATGCTCTGCTTTGCAGTTCCGTGTCAGGATTGTACACCTATGGATACAGTTAGTAGAATCAAATGCAAATTTTGAAGTATCTTCATTTGCTTCCAGCATTGCCAATGACTGTGTCCCATGATCTGGAACATACCATGTTTAGAAGGAAGGCAAAATAAAAATGTTTGGTAGGCAGCATGATGAGGCAATAACTGTTAGGTTGTACATATCCCCTTCTTAGCTTTAGCAGTCATGTCTCCTAAAAGAGACCAAGGAACTTTCTCCATACACAGTGCTTGGATGTAGCACACAGAATACAACAAGTAACTCTGGAACAAAGCTGTTTGGTCTTTCTAAAGTCCTTTTTAGACAATTTGTTGTATACTAATACTACCATGTAGTCCTAAATCAGACTTGCAGTATTTTCATTTTGTTTCAGTTGTTGTCTGTGTTTTTTTACTGTGGTTTGTCTTTCATTTTATATCTTTTAAGCATTTTTATTACCTTTGCTTGTATTTTAATTAAAAACAAAAATGTTCTGAAGAAAAACAATTAAGTTTTTTGTACAGCATTACTGTAATACCTAACAAGCAGTTGTCTGCAATCACATGTGAATCAATAGGCTTTACTGTATCAAATTTATGTGTAAAGGAAGGAAGGAAGGAAATAAGGAAGGAAGGAAGGAAGGAAGGAAGGAAGGAAGGAGGGAAGGAAGGAGGGAAGGAAGGAAGGAAGGAAGGAAGGAAGGAAGGAGGGAAGGAAGGAGGGAAGGAAGGAAGGAAGGAAGGAAGGAAGGAAGGAAGGAAGGAAGGAAGGAAGGAAGGAAGGAAGGAAGGAAGGAAGGAAGGAAGGAAGGAAGGAAGGAAGGAAGGAAGGAAGGAAGGAAGGAAAGAAAAAGGTTTATATAGAATGGGAGAAGTGTGAATTTTTGTTCGCTCTTCTCATCACTGTTGTGCATGTGGGTATGGTCTGTCAAAGACACTTTCTTGTTGAACTTTCAGACTTCTGTAAGGAAGACATTTTTTACAAGAGTGGTGAGGCACCAGCACAGGTGAGAGAAGTGGTGGATGTCCCATCCCTGGAGACATTCAAGGTCAGGCTGCGTGGGGCTCTGAGCAACCTCATGGAGCTGTAGGTGTTGCTATTCATTGCAGGGGAGTTGGACTGGATGACCTTTAAAGATCCCTTCCAACTCAAATGATTCTACAATTCTGTGACTTCAGACTTTGAGCTGTTTGGTTTCTCTGCTGATGCCATGCCATGCTGTATGTGCTGTTGACTTCACACTCGCATGGGGTGGCTATTTAGGATGGGATAAATCCTGCCCTGGGCTCCAATGACTTGATCTGCTTTCTGTTGAGAGGTCACTTTCTCAAATAGAGGCACCTCATGGGAGTCACCAATTAATTACTCAGATGGACTCTACCTGGCTCTGACTCTTTCTAGATCTTTTCGAGTAAATCACATTGACTTAATGTTTCCGGCCTATGATGCTGCCTTGTTCAGAGTTAGTGCCGAAATAATTCTCTGTGAGTTGGACCAAAGGACTGAACACCCTTTGCTGCAGAAGGCAGACTGTTTAAGTCTTGAAACCTCATTATTCCTAATGGTGAAATCTGGTGTGTAATAATTCCCAGCTGTAGAAGGCTGCTGAGAAAAGGCTGTGAGTGAACAAATAGGTTATGTTTGCCTGCAGAGGCAATGCTGTTGTCCAAAAGACAGTCATTTCTGTGCTGCAGCATCTTGCTTGCTGTAATGCTGACATAATTTGAGGTGGGGTTCTTCCGTGGGTGGTACCAGAAGCTTTGGTTGGGTGAAGAAGCCTTGTCCCATCCTGCTGCTCCAATGTCAGCCCCCAGTTTTTCTCCATCTCATCCACAGAGATGAACTTCACTGTTATAAAGAAGCATTGCCTTGTCTTCCCATTGCATTCACTGACCACCTACCCCAGCGGATGCCCTGCAAATCCATTCCTGGGCAGTGAGAAGCTGCCTCTGTGCTAATTTCGGATCGGACTTTTGGGCAGTAGGTATGTTTTTCTGAATGCAGGCAGTGCCAGGGCTGTGAAACAGGCAGGTGTTTTGTGCAGGGCAGTCACTAAAGAGGAGTTTTTCTCAATCTCAGGCTGTGAGCATTTCCTTCAGTCCACTGAAACTCTGGAAAATATCAGTGCTGAGAAGAGATTAAAAGATTGCTGTCAGAGGTTTGTTTTGTGGGAATCAATTGTGTTTTTGGGAAAAGATGGCTGAGAACTCTAAAAACAACAGAGAAGGAGATGAGGATTGATAGGAGTGGCTTTCATCTGAAGTGCATGGCATAAAAATATACTCTGGTTTTGTCACTACCATGCGAATCCAACTGCTCCATTCAGCATAACAGCTATTAGGATTCAGTAAATGCACCCATTTTCATACTTGCCATGTAAGAGAAAAGCAGTGAATTACTTGAAAGAAAAAGACATACTTGTTATTTCCCTTGCTTCTCACTACAGGGTGGCACAGTGCCCATGCTAGGGATTGTCTCTTTTGCCTTGGGAAACTGAACTGAATTTGGCTGTTGCCTTTATATGAACCCAGGAAAAGGCTTCTCACTTGTTTTTTTTTGTTGTTTTTTTTTTTGTCCCTAGACAGGTGTTAATGAGTGACTCATTTGCCTCCTGGTTTGCCTTTCTAGCAGGAGCCTGCTCACCAGCTGTATGGCACACACGTTAGGAGACAGAAACAACACCATCCTTTCTAGACAGCCATGTGAGCACGGTCCATTTACACAAATGCTGAGTGCTTCAGATATTCAGCAAGGGAGCTGCGAGCAGTGGAGTCTTCTGCCTAGCATCAGGATCCAGGGATGATGTACAGTGCAGCTCTCAGCAAGCAGTGCCAGCCAAAACACAGTTCCAGCAGCAGAGCTGTGCAGAGCCAGAGTTATGAGAATGTAGTTCAGACAGCTAGGAAAGGGCAGGAACAGCTTCAGAAATGTGATGCGATGCTGTAAAAATATAGGTGAATGCTCTCCTTCATGACAGTCCTAAAGGAATATTTATCCTCTTGCTTTGTATGCACAGAGAAGCCACCTGAAGATGCCAACAGTATATGCAGTTGGCTTTGGGAAGGATGAGTTTAGATATTTGTGATCATACTTTAGTCATTCAGTGTAATGAGTTTGCAAAGAAAAGGCTGTTAGATTATTAAGATGGAAAGATTATACCTCTTAACACTGTTGCTTTCATTATACGCACATTGCTACAGGACTGTCTGTGAGGGCTGCTCTGAAAGTAATGCCTCCTATTTTATTATTGTAGATTCATAGAATGGTTTGGGTTGGAAGGGACCTTTAAGATCACCCAGTTCCAACCCCCTGCTATGTGCAAGCACCTCCCTCTGGACCAGGTTGCTCACAGCCTCATCCAGCCTGGCCTTGAATGCTTGCAGGGAGGGGGCATCCACAACCTCCTTGGGCAATCTGTTACAGTATCTCATCACCTTCACAGTAAAGAGTGTCTTCCTAATATCTAGTCTAAATCCACCCTCTTTCGATTTAAAACTATTTCTCCTTGTCCTGTCACTAAATGCCCTTCTAAAAAGTCCCTCCCCATCTTCCCTTTAGGCCTCCATTAGGTACTGGAAGGCCACTGTAAGGTCCCCTGGACTCTTCTTTTCTCCAGGCTGAAGAGTCTCAGCTCTCTCAGCCTGTCTTTGTTGGGGAGGAGCTCCATCATCTTCATGGCCCTCATCTGGACCTGCTCACAATGTCAGAGGTGGATGTTTGAGGTATGGCAGTAGAGGCTAAACCTCCTCAGCAGTGTTCCATTAAGTTTTGTTGCTGTGTGACAGATGGCAGCAGAGGGGCAGCCTGCCAAAACGATGTCTGACATGGAGGCTGTTGATGCCCTGTTGCTGAAGGCTTTCAGGGTCAGATTGGATGGGATCCTGGGCAGTCTGGTTTGGTCACTGGCAACCCTGCCCAAGGCAAGGGGTTTGGAACTAGATGTTTTTTAAGGTATTCTCCAACCTAAGCCATTCTATGGAAGTGTGTATGAAGCAATGGAGATCAAACAGTGGATGCTAGTACAATGAAGGAAGGCTATAAGAAAGAGGGGGACAGTCTGCAGCAGGGTCTGTTGTGATGGAACAAGGGTTTCAAACTAACTAAAAGAGGGGAGATTTAGGCTGGATCTGAGGAAGAAATTTTTTACAATTAAGGTAGTGAGGCACTGGCACAGGTTGCTCAGAGAAGTGGTGGATGCCCCATTCAAGGTCAGGCTGGACAGGGCTCTGAACAAACTGATCTAGCTGTAGGTGTCCCTGTTTGTTGCAGGAGAATTGAACTAGATGGTCTTTAAGGGTCACTGACAACTGAAACAATTTTGGGATTCAGTGGTTAGTAGTGATGTTACATGGTGTCACCACTATGACTTGGAGTCAAAATGGCAGTCCATTGAGTGGTGACATGCATTTCCACTAGAGAAAAAGTTCAAGATGGACCCCTTAGTGGATAAAGTGATGTGCACTGTGTTTTGGGATAGGGAAGGGGTAATCCTTATGGATTTCCTGGAACCCAGTCAATCCATCAACTCTGACCACTAGCTACATTGTGATGCTGACTGAACTGAAGGCTTGCACTTCCAGAGTCAGACTAGAGGAGAGAACAACCTTTCTCTTGCAACTCTGGTCCCATTCCAATCTGTAGATCATGGACCACATTGCCAGCCTTGGCTGGACTGTCCTACCACATCCACTGTGTAGTCCAGATTTCGCATCTTCTGATTTCCATCTGTTTAGACCGATGAAAGATGGACTGTGTGGGCAACATTTTCCCAGCAGTGATACCTTCAGATGAAACAGTGGGTTGCCTCTGCTGGTGCAGATGCTATAAGCATGGCATGCAGGCTCTTGCAGTTGGTCTGGCAAAAGTATGTAGCTAATAATGGTAACTATGTTGAAAAATATAGTCTTATAGCTTAGAATTTTCTCTATCAAATAGTACTCTTGTGCTCTTAGTATCTGTTGTCGTTTCCATGGAGATAAACAGAAGGCATTACTTTTGGAGTAACCCATGTATTTGCATGGAAGGTAAAATTCTCAGTCAGGGGAAAGAAAGGAGAAGGACTGGGAACAGAAACAGGACAAACTGCACCCCGTCCATTACGAGGGTACGGGAAGAATTATGCTCGGCAAAAATGCATATCAAAATGTAGCCCTTGGGATAAATTTGCCCTGGAAGCTAATATTCTCTATGGGTTGTGTTCAGCATCAGCCCCATCACCTGAGGCTGGAAGGGAGGTCATTCATACTACATTTGGTCTTCACCTGTAGGTTAAAATACGCTGTGCTTCTTTAAAGCATTTTGGATATCAGAGAGCTAAACCTCAGGCTCCTGGCTTATTTTCCTTTTCTTCACCTGCCACAGACACATCATTTAATTTTCCAACCCGGAGTACAGTGAGATCGACTCTGAACTAGAGCAGCCCTAGGAGCTGAGGTCAGAATTGCTCAAAATGAATTTTGTGGAGTAATAAAGTCTTGAAGGAAAAATGAAGAAGAAAGAAACAGTAGGAGGTATGAACTAGGTACTCCGTTAGTAACTCTCTTCTAGTTCCAAGAAACTAAATGGATTTTCTTAGACATCATGCCTGCAGAGTCTGGAGTGATTAAATTTATAAACGCTGAAAAGCGAATCAGCAAAATAATTTCGGTTCCCACATTTTCCTTAAAATGAGTGATTTCTTGCAGACTCCAGCAAGGGGAAGGTGGTAGAAATGGTGATTTTCATACTCAATTTCAGGTCCACATCGCTCAAAAGTAAACAACTTGATCAGGAGTGAAGACAGCACAACATGAGACATTCTAGTTAATTTAAATAAAAATGCACTTCAACCCTTCCCATTATGCTAATTTTTCCATGCTGTTTTTTTTTTTCTCATGCTACATTGGTGCAGAGTAATCACATTTCCATAACTTGAAGAGATTGCTGAATGCATTTTAGTATTTGCTTGTGTCAGTGATGCACGCAGGAAGGATGGAAAAGGTCCCACCGAAAGTTGTCTTTGTTTAGGGTCTAAAACCAATAGTTTTAAGTGTGCCCAATGTTTGGGTGAAAAGGAGGAGCAAACAATGGATAATTTGTGATTGCATTTCTCCCCCCCCTCCCCCCCCCCCCCCCATTGTTGTGGGAAGCTCCTCTCCTAAAATAACAGAGCTCAGATGATTGCCAATCACTACTGAGATCTGTGTGAAAGATAATGCGAAGTTGCAATAGCACTATTTCACTCCTCTAAAAGATTTAGAAGTCCCAGACTGCTTGTTCTGTGCATGCCTGAGGCCTTTCTACCTGTAATTGCTTTGGGCTTTTGCTTGGCGAGCAAATCTCATTGAGGCTGCAGGGTGAGTTGTTTTGGAAGGGTGGTTTGAGAGAGATTATCTAATCCAATTTATCTGTCTTCTGAACTTGTATATTGTGGGTAGGCAGGCCAAACTGACTGCTCCCTGCCTTTTTTGTCCTAGGAAGCTTGCAGTGCCAGCGTGCTATTAAAAAGGTGTTAGACACAAACAAGTAGTGTAACTATGGCAGTATTCTGCACAGTGGTCCTCCATGTAAAGTGTTTTATTGATCCTTAATGCAGGCACTCTGGCCTCATTTTTCTACATGCAATAAAACGTGAATCTTGAAGCCTGGATGCTAGTGAGAATAGGATATCCTCATAAAGTGTAGCCTCGCTGTTTATATGTCTGTACATACCATAAAGCAGGAGATAAATGTCTCTGCATTTGCATTTTGTGTGAAAGCCAGAGTCAAAATGTTACCCAAGGAGATGTGTTAGTTTGCAGGAGGTGTGGGAAGTGTGTTGAGTATTGCTTGAGCTGGTCGTATCCCTGCTAGAGGTAGGCAGAGCTTCTGGAGACTGGAAAGACAGAGTACCTTTCCTGGGTTTACTACCTGAAGCATGTAAACTCTTCATCTTCATGGCTGCAGAAGGTTTCCTTCGAACAACCTGCAACATGTAGTACAAAATTAGCTTATGTGAATGAGACTTCTTATACCTGTGCTTATTTAAATCTGGAGGTATCTAGGAAATTTGGGAGCTATACTGAGCAAATCAGAGGAGGGTTATTTTCTGTTCTGGGACAGTTTTGAATGGAGATAAATTGCTTTGCGTAGTAGAGCCAGCAGCCAGACCAACTGCAAGACCTTGCAGGATGACGAGTGATCAAAGCAAGGGCAGTGATGTTGTCTGCTGGGACATGTGCTAAGTCTTCCACATCGTCCCACACCACACCCTTTTCTCTAATGGATTTGAAGGCTGGACTATTCAGTGGATAAGGAGTTGATTGGTTTATCACAGCCGGAAAGTTGTGGTCAATTGACCTATGTCCAGGTGGAGTATGATCATGAGTGGTGTCACCCAGAGGTCTGTCCTGGAACCAGTGCTCTTCAACATCTTTATCAAAGACATAGGTAGTGGGCTTGAGTGTACCTGCAGCAAGTTTGCTGTTGACACCAAGCTGAGTGCAGTTGTTACAGTAGAAGGAAGGGATGCCAGCCAGAGGGACTTGGACAGGATCGTAAAGTTGGCACATGATAGAATAATGAGGTTCAACAATGGTAAGTTCAAGGTGTTGCACTTTAGTTGGTGTAATCCCAGATATTTGTACAGACGGGGAGAAGAACTCATTGTGAGCAGTTTTGTGGAAAAGGATGTAGGTGTCCTGATGAACAAAAAGCTGGACATGAGCCAGCAGTGTGCTGTTGCAGCCCAGAAGGCCAACTGTATCTTGGGATGAATCAAAAGAGGGGTGGCCAGAGGGAGAGGGATGAGATTGTCCCCCTCTGCTCTGCTCTTGTAAGACCTCACCTGGAATGCTGTGTCCATGTTTGGGGCCCCCAATACAGGAAGGATGCAGAGCTGTTAAAATGAGTCCAGAGGAAGGCCACAGAGATAGATGATCTAAGGGCTGGAGTACATCTCCTGTGTTGAAAGGTTGAGCGTTAGGGTTAGCTCTTGGAGAAGAGAAGGCTGCAGGGAGACCTCACTGCAGCCTTCCAGTACTTGAAGGGAGCTTGTAAGCAAGAGGGGGACTGACTTTTATATGCAGTCTGATAGTGATAGGGCAAGGGAGAATGGCTTTAAATTAAAACAAGGGAAATTTAGGTTAAATATTAGGAAGAAATTCTTTACTCAGAGGGCAGTGAGGCCCTGGCACAGGCTGCCCAGAGAAGCTGTGGATGCTGGATGTCTGGAGGTGTTCAAGGCCAGGTTGGATGGATTCCTGGGCAGCCTGGTCTGGTGGGTGGCAATCAGCCCATGGCAGTGGGGTTGGAATTAGATGATCTTTTAAGATTCCTTCCCACTAAAGTCATTCTGTGATTCACTGATTCTATAATCTAGAATAAATGAGACAGCTTTCACTTGTGAGTGTCTTGCATCCCTGTGATTATCTTTAATATCTTTCCAAAAGCCTTGTTTACTTGATTATTTTGATTTCTAGTAAGGGAAAAACCTATAATGAGCAATCAGAAATTGCATAGTTAGAGAAGTAAAAGAGAGCTACAGTACAGAACTGTTTCCAGCACATACCTGCAGGAGATTTCCTAATTCTCTGAAGATGAACCATGCCCTTTGGGTGATGGCATGTTAGGTGGAGTTCCTGCTAGATTTCTGCTTCTAGGTGGAGTAAACAGCCTCTGGGAACCAGAAGAGAGGACATTTCAGTCCCTTCCTTGGCAGTTTTATGTTACATAGGTTGTAAAGCTCTTAATATCACTGTGTTTTCGTGTGTTTTCGTGACCATTTTTGCCCCTTCTAATATACAAATGGGGAGTGAAGTAGGCACAGAGCTGGGAAGGGGTCGTCTTTGGAGACGTGCAGTTTCTCATGCAAAGATTTGACGGCTGCTGGGGTACAGATACTTACAGAAGTTGTCTCCTACCAGATAGAACCTTTTTCCCCCCTTTTTCTTTCCCTCTATCACCAGCTGCATATAACATCTTCCATTTGTAGAATAAATCTGATAAAAAAATGTAGTTGTAAGCAGCAGTGATTTTATCCCAGTGAAAAGATATTATCCAACAGAAAATATGTTGTGCTGGGGCATAATTTTTCAGATACGATGAATAACAGCAAAGTGTGACCCTCAGTCCTAAGAATTTAGCTTTAAAAGAACCACTAAGCATATCAGATAAACTCAACTTTTTCTCTCCTATCATTCTTTTCAAAGGCAGAGTTTGTTTTATAGATACATCATGACAAAAATCTGCCACAGGCAAACTTCAACAAAAGAGCAACTTCAAACACATCCAATTAACAATTTATGAAAGGAAATCCTACAGAAAATTACACAGAGATTCACAGGGCATAAAATTCGGCACTAAATCAAATTTAATGTGGAAATGCCTATACGGGGAGCTATGGCCCCTTGCAGTGCATTGTCAAAAGGAACTTTATCTGTGGAAGCTCAGTGAGTGCCCTCTGTCATATCTCTTTTTGCTATAAATAAAAGATTTTGTCAGAGACAAAAAGACTGAAAAGGGAGAAAACCCCTGATAAACCCAGTTATACACAGTTTTCAATCAGAAGTATTAAAAATAATTAGATTTCTTTGCACTTTCAAATCCAGGATTTGTTCAGTTTATCACTGAAATGAAGGGCATTGTACCTACAACTACAAAATCAGTTTTCATTTGTCAGCACAGCCAGCCACTGTATATATCCCACTAGCAGGTCCTGGGGACTATATTTAAAGTTATTATGGAGCTGTTTTTGTGTCTGGAAGGAAATTTTGGACCCCTCTCTGCATCTCCTTGTCTCACAATTCATTCATTCATTCAGCCGCTGTGGTTGGGTTTTCTCAAAGGATGGTAAGTATACAAAATCACATAATTGCCTTCAGTAGCTCTGAAATTAACTTAAGCCACTACTTTGTTTGGAGAAAAACATCTGTGTCTAGATCATTATCTATTTAAATACATAAATAGCCTGTTTTTTGAGAGATGGCTGAGGAGCGTCACTTGCATTGCTCCATCTGTATTAGTTTGAGGTTTTTACAGAGAGTAGGACCAGCAAGGGAAGGTGACTGATAAGCTGGCTGAAGCTAGGACCAAGCATCTTTGTGATACAACTATAATATTACATGTACTAACATTGTCTGAAGAGCTCCTTATTGAATTAATTCCTCTGTTCCTTCATCAGAACAGAATAGGAAACACTAGATCATTAACAAATTTGATACCTTCCACTGAAATGTGTATCTTCACAAGAAAGCATGGACTCCATGGCACAGCATCCTTGTGTTGGATGGGGAGAGTTGGACTAGAACAGTTCCTTCCAACTCAAACAATTCTATGGTTCTATGACAGTACAAGGTTTTCCTTGACAGACACATGGGCCCTTCCAGCCTACACATCCTTGTGCAGTATAACCGCCTCTTCATAATGTAGTTAGCCCATTGGTGCAGATTAAATGACACCCTATGTCACTATAAGTGTAGCCCTATAATACCCCATGGTGTGTTGTTGTTTTTTTTTCTTTTTGAGTCCATTAATATATGCTTTTGGCAATCAGATGCTCAGCCAGATAAGTTAGTGTCCAAGGCACATAGAAATTGGTGAATAAAACACCCCTAGAGTATCTGAATCCTATTAAAATATGTATTTTAAAATGTAAATGAATTTTTATACTGATTTGAAATGATGATTTTCTTCCTGTAACACACACTTTCTGTGTATATAACAGATCCTAGGGAAGCACAAGGTGAAACAAAGTAAGAGTGTTCGTGTCAGAGGTTTTTATCTTTTGTTTCTAAGTTTGAAATATACTTGACTATATATGACCAATTTTTTCTGTATGCCTCTGTCTCTCCCATTACCCTACTTCCTTCATCACGTTGTATAATTTTCTTTGAAACTAGATGATCTTGATAATAATAATGAATTACTTTTGTTAAGCAACACGTATATTTAAACAACTGGAAAAGCTCTTTCATTTCCAATTTCCAGAGATCACACCCTTTTTTTAAGGAATGAAAGAAGATTTAAGCAGTTAAATGAGTGATTCTAGGTGCATTATATTCTTCAACATACAGGAGGTTCAGGTTGGGTATTACAGGAAAAAAATACTCTAAGATTGTGTGGTAATGCATTGAAACAGACGGCCCAGAGAGGTTCTGCAGTCACTGTCCCTGGAGATGTTCAAGAAACATGGAGATGTGGCACTGAGGGACATGGTTTAGTGGGCATGGTAGGGGATGGGTTGACAGTTGAACTTGATGATCTTTGTAATCTTTTCCAATCATAGTGATTCTGTGATTCTATGAAAGTCAAGCCATCTTGTTTGTCTAAATATAATTGTAATAGTTAAGTACTACTCAAATTCTCTTTGCTTCCTTCATTGTTCCTCTAAAGCAGATCTCGAGGCAATGCAGCAAGAAGTAGAACTCCTTACAAGTTGTGTTTTTCCCTCATTCACCTGCCTCCCTCATGTGTGCTTGATTTTCTCATTCTTGCCTCATTGATTTGACATTGTTTAATCTTTTGCACTGCAACTTCTACTCTGGTCCTTCCAGTTTTCCAGTCGTTCTGTGCTCTTCTAACATGATCTCCGTTGGCCTTGCTCCACATTCACTGAGGGAATTTGAGGCATTTAACATCTTTGAAAACTTAGATGCAGCAAGAGAGCAAAGGCTTTTACTTCTCAAACACCACCTCTTGAAGAGCTCCAGTGTTTCTGCTTCAGATCAGTACAGATTCAGAGAGCTAAGCATCCTCCTGAACTGTTCGGCTTGTTTTCTTCTGTAATTTTCAGGAACTTTGAGGATATTCAGGTCAAGAATGTGCTATAGCAAGTGCCACTTCTTCTTTCAACTTCAGAGTGTTGGAAGCAGTTGGATTGCTCTTTTATTGTAACTTTTGGAGTCAGAGCTCAGATCAAGGCCAGCTGACAGGACAGTGTGCATTGTTTGAAGTGAAATACTTATGCGACTGTAGGACTGGAGTCTTCTGTGGGGCCTATTAGTTTAGAACTTGAACTTTACCTCCTGAATGTCCATACCAACCTCATGTTGGTTCCTTCTCAGAGTCCGGTTTAGACTGAACCAGCTCAATAGACACAGAAACTAAAGGATGAGAGAAGAAGACCTTGCTGAACATCTGTCCCTACCTGCAGTGTAGATGCAGCTGAATCTTGAACAGGCACTTTGAATATGATTCTAAATACCAATACTGCTCCCAAAGGCAGAAATCAGTAACTTACCTAGAAAACAGTATCTGATATGTAAGCAAAAGTAAGTGAACTTTACAGAGGAGGCCCTATGATTCTGCGCCCATGGCAGGTGAGTTGCAACAGGGTGATCTTTGATGTCCCTTCCAACTCAAGCCATTCTGTGATTCTATGATTCTATATGATTCTCAAGCTGTTGACAGTACATTCACATTACTATAATGTTTTTTCCTTTTTTAAGCTGTATTTATATTTTCCCAAAAATAAACAAGATATTTTCCTTTGTTGTGTTCTGTGGTGTAAGTTGGATTGTTAAGTTTTCAAGGCACATACATAGGACTAGTGTATGTCTGAGAAAGCATCTCATTCCAGAGAAACCTGCAGTAAAATGAAGGTAAATGTGTATTTTTTTCGTGTGTATTTTTTCATTTGCACATAAATTTTTTGTTCTGTGAGATTTGTCACAAGCTGGATGCTGGGGGTGTAATGTAGCTCAGGAGATCTGGCTTCAGGTCCTAGCACTCCTCAAGACTTGATGTGTGCCCTCTCATGTAACTTCCTGTTGCTCTCTTCACCTTTTCACAATGGTTTATGTAGACTATTATATCACTGTTTTCTTTTCCTGTAAGAAGGTCATATGTATATGTAACTAAAGAAGATTTACACTTCCCTTGCCTTCTTCTCATTTCTCCATCTCAACAGAGCCCTAGGACTCCTTTCTCTGACCTAGCCGATGATGAGAAGATCTTTAATGGAGGAGATGGCACGTGGCAAAACCAGAGTCAGGATCAAGCCTTGCTCTCAGAAATCACAGAGGAGGATCTGGAGGCCATCCGTCAGCGGGAGGAGGCCATTCAGCAGATTGAGGTCAGTAACCTTCTCCTGTCATGGCCTTGAAGACTCAAAGTGTAGACATCTTGTGTTTTGCATTGCTCAACATGACAAAAGAAACGCTTATTTGTGTGGCTGTCCGTATAGCATCACTAGATATAGGAGAGATTATCATGCTATTTTAAAAATGAAGATGATTGTCTGAAGGAAGTATTAATAATTAACATGACCAAAAATAAAAATGGCAAGAAGCAATCAGTTTTCACTGGCTAGTGTTTTCCTCTTTCATAATGGTCTGTAGTGAGGCACTTTAATTGAACTTGTCTCTGCAATGAAACGACTTACTTGGTGTGTGCAAGCTTCAGACTCAAATCTGTGACAGACAGAAATTATTCATCTTTACCATTAGAAGGAATTATAGATTAAATAACTTCTTCAATTTTTCAAGAATTATTGCTTTATTAAAGTATTCGGATGTTCTTAACATAGGCGAAAGAAGACTCATACTATTTTTGTTCACTTTTTTCCTTGGTGGTGCTATAAATATAATATGGTAAAAAGAACAAAAAGAGGTCTGAATGAGTTAAACATCCCACATTTTTCTTTTTATACTTTTCTTTTTGTGTGTTGGAAAACTCTTGTTACTCAAATGTAAGTAATAAATGAATAAAACCTAGATTTTTTTTTCCTAATTTGTATGCTTTTACAGGCCTAAACTCAAGATGAACCAAAAAAGTGGGCTTCAGAATAAATCAGAAGATTTAATTAAGGGCTGTACTTTGCCTTTTAATAGGATTGAGCTAATTTTATCAGAATGGATTTTTGTTGCACTGTAGTAGGAGTTGTGATTGAGTTAGGACAGGTAAAAGGGGACAGATGTTCCTGCTGTAGACCAGTGCTCTGAGGGTTTGACCTCTGTTTGCACGCAGTGATAGCTACATGAGTTAATGCTTTAAATAAGAAAATTGATAATTTTACAAGACTGGGTCAAGGTTAGTGTATGTTTAATCTGTGTTATGGTTTGCTGAATAGATATAATTGAGTGTTGTACACTTGTGTGCATTTCTAAGGATGAAATTGTGAAATATCCTCATGTTGAGTATCCTTGAATGTGATTTGTCCTTCCAAACTGGGGTAGTTTTTGTGCATCCACTAGGTAAAATCTCCAGGGAACTTTGTTGCAAGATGATGCACATTTTGGGATGATCCCACACTGTGATGCTAAAGATGAATGGGTGCAGTGGTATTTCTGCAGTGATTTTATGGATAAAAAGGATATTACTGTGGTTGTTTTGTTGAAAATATAGTCACTGCCTTTCTCTTTCCTCCCCAGAAAAACAAACGCAAAAACATTTAGTGTTTGCCTGTTAGATAGTGAAGAACGACAAACTCAAAGCCAGTCTCAGTCACACCACCTTTGTAAAATCAAGAGGTGTAGTCCTGTCTCCTTATTTCGCTGGAGATGCTTTCTACTGGCTCTATTTATCTTTCTGCCTACTTATTAATTTCCCTCCGAATAACTTACTCAACTTCTGTAGTTAGTGAGGTTCAGGTTTCTGCTTCCTAAGAATGTGTGCACTTTGTTTTTACTTGCAGTTTTTCCCTATCTCCATGATAGCTGCATCCATTTTGTTTTGCTCTCCCAGATTCATGTTCATCCAATAAGCAGGACTGCATTCCACATGCATTATTTCAAATGCAGCTAAAATATTTCTCCTCAGGAACAAAGTATGAAATGGGTTTTTTGGACTGCATCATACCTCTCTTCAGCTGTATTTGAATAAGCAGATGATGCTTTTAAATCATCTTCGCTGGGTTTTGTTTTTCTGTTTGCTGACCCATATGAACATTTTTTCCTGAAAGGGCTCATCTTGCCCATTAAAACTTCCAGGATTTCATTAGAAGTGGTTGGTATACAGAAAAGGGACTCATTAAGCTCAAAGTCATCCTTACAACTTGTTTTCTACCAATATGTTTTCAAAACCAGTGACTAGCCAAGAAGGCTACAAGGAAGTATTATACTTAACTGTCCAGACCAACTATTAAACTAAATTTATCACCAAAATGATGTATAGCATTTGTTCTCCTGTCCACTCTAGGGACTTGAATGAAGAACAGAGTAGTGCAAAATGTATTTTATGCAAGTAGTTGGGTCTTACTGGAATTTCTACTATTCTGAGTGCCTACCACCAGAAACATGTAGGACAAGCAGCACAGTAGAGGTCACAGAGCACTACAAAAACATCATGTCTTCTGGGGTACTCAGATTAGTATGTAAATTCAGAGAATCTTATGGCACTGCTACCAGTGCTGGGCCTTTTCTTAGGGAGATGTAGAATTTGTCCTTCTTGCAAGAACAGATATAAAACCTTTTTTGTGTTACTAAAGGAATGGGGAAATAAATTCCCTTCCCATCTTGTGTTATTGAAAGGAGATACAAAATTGTGTCCATAGTCATCTTCTTAATGTTCCAATGGCTCTTTCCCACTTGTGTGTTTTTCACATCTCCGGAATCTCTTAGGAGGTTCAGGTTAATGGGACATCATTCTATGCCCCAAACATCTCTTGAGGCACTTGTCAGAGTTCACAGTTTCCACGTAGAAAGGTAATAGCCATGTCAGAAGTTCAGCTGGCTGTTCGTTCTATTTAAATGTAACTCTTTTGCTATTGCTTGAAGATTAAAAATAGAGAAGTCTGCTAGAGAGATGTCTTGCCAAAACCTTACATTTTGGATAAAGATCTTTATTGCTTGGAAATGTCAAAATCTGGTAGGACACGGCAGCCTTGACACAAGTGTTATCTCTTAAAATATTGCTTTGAACTGTTACATAAAACCTATTTTAACTTGAACTGTATTGGCAGTGAATAATAGATGCCATAACAACTTTATATATAGCACTGTAAAATTTGCCATCAGAAATACATGAGCTGAACAGTAATGTGCATTGTCAGTGCTCAGTGTTGGCACAAGCCCTGCCATAGCAAATATAGATAATTTAGCCCCCTATGCCTTTCATTGGCACCTGGGAGGAGTTAAAACCTGAATGGGGAACTTTGCCTGGTGACTGGAAAGACCCACAGAAGAAAGGTGCTAAATGTCATATTGATTCAGAAGAAAGTGACTCTGGTGATCCTACCCATACAGACATAGCTTCTCTAGAGATTATCAGAGACTGAGAGGGGAAGAAACCAAACACTACCAGCACTTTCTTGGAGTAGCCATCAAGGCATTAAACGTCCTTCACAATGTTTCTTCCTTTCCTATAGCACTCCAACATCACACTCCTCTGTTTCCTGGGCTGCTGATGTGGTCAACCAGACCCTGGAGAGCATCAGGTCCAGCACTGCCACTGGGTGAAGGAAGGGATTGTCCTGGTCTGCTCTGTGCTGGTGTGGCCTCACTTTAAGCACTGTGTGCAGTCTGGGACATTGTAATATAAGGACATGAAGTTATTAGTGAGTATCCAAAGGAGGGCTATAAAGATGGTGAAGGGATTGGAGGTCAAGACATATGAGGAGCCAAATGAAGGTATGGTGAATCTGTCTGAATTATAGTTTGATGATAAATCATCACTAGTAGGATGGCTGGTCATTGCAGATGGGAGACCATCACCTACAGATACCCATGGAGAGTCTGCCAACAGAAAGGTGCTAAGAAAACATTTGGAACAAGTAGTTCAAAAGTGTCAAATGTGTCATCAACAAATGTGACCTGAGCACTCATCACACTGATCATTTATCTCTAAAACAAAGATAAGAGTGTCATCCTATATGCAGTACAGAATTGAGAGAGTTCTTTAACATGTTATTTGTTCATTTTGGTTAGAACACAGGAAAGATCCCCCTGATCCTGGGGGTATTTCTGTAGGTTTCTGTTCTTTATTTAATGCAGAACTCAGGCATTAACTTGGCTGATAGAATGTGGACAGTTTTCTCCAGCTGTATATGGTCATCAGTGCATGAGAGTCGATGCACTCTGGTGATGCTTTGCTAAACTGTGGGAAGTGAGTATAGGTGGAGAACACCTCCTCACAGTTTATAACCATCATGCTCATCCTGGAGAAAGCAAAAGAAAACAACAGAAGTTCATTTTAGCTGGTACTTCTGTTGGCAAAGAGATGAGTTGCATAGTCTGTGGCAATAGGTGTGGGATGCTTTTATTTTTAGGAAAGCCTCTTCCCTCTGGATTGGTGTTGAGAAATGTCAATGTTCATTTCCTATCTGTTCTGAAGAGAAATGATCAATGCCAGCATCCAACCCCATCAGTCAAGCTTTTGGAACCAGGCAGAAGATGAAATACAATAAAAATTTAAAAATTAAAAAAAAAAAAAGCAAAAAAAAAAAAAAAAGCTCCAGAGTCTGTCAGAGTGTATTTGTTAGTTTAAACATGTTCCTTGTTTACTCGTTCCTATGTATAATTTCTTGCTGAGGGGTACTTCCAATAAAATCCCTCACTGATGCTAGCAGTTTAGAAGGTTTAATGCAAGCTATTTTCTATCTTTCATCAGCATTGATAATCCAGGGGGTTGACTTATGAACGCTCTGACTGTCTCTTCACACAGACCTTTCAACTCAAAGTAATGTATAAATAGAATGATATCATGGCAAGCACTGTATGTGAAAGATCTGCCACCATGTGAGTGTCAAACTCTTCAAACACTCTCTTTTCAGAACAGTGTTGTGGAGCCTAATTATCATGAAAGTGGGAGCTGCCTGTGAGGTTGATATGGCCATCACTGGGATGTGATATTGAGTTGTTCCCTAAAGAATCCGCTCAAGTATTTTGGCCAGTCTAATTTAAAATGACCTGAGCTGTAGGACTGCCACCATTTATTCTGGGAGACTATTTCACAGTCCAGCAGACTTCAGCGTTGATGAAATGCTTCCTTCTGTTCTTGCTAAAGTTCCCTTACTCATTCTCAGCTCTTAACACCTAGTAAAACTCTATTGGACCCTGCAAATAATTCTTCTTCCCCTTTGGTGTTTAAACTCCTCGAGTACTAACAGTTATGTGACTCTTCGCAAGTCAGTCTCCTTTTCTTTTCAATCACTTCGATGCTCTTTTCTCAATTCTTTCCCATTTGTTAATGCCTTCTTACTACAGCAGCAGATTGTACATAGGGTCTTGGTACTCTACCAAAGCTGAACAAACAAAATGTGTTAAACATCTGTAGATCCAGTTTGAAGTTTACAAGCTCTGATGGAAAGATTTCTAGATAATTTCTATGCCAGTAAATTAAGCAGTATCAAGTAACACCCACACACACATGCCCCATCTTTGAGACATCAAGGTCAGGCTGGATGGGGGCTCTGAGCAACCTGATTAAGCTGTAGGTGTCCCTGTTCATTTCAAGGGAGTTGGACTAGATGGCCTTCAAGGGTTCCTTTCAACTCAAACAATTCTATGATTGTGTGATGATCCTATGATATTAGAACTGACTCATTAAACTCCTAAGTCTTCATAGAATGTCTGAGCATGCTTTTTGACAGCACTTACCCAAATATTGAAACAGTTTGAGAGTTAATATGTTCTCCAAAAGCAGTTTTGATGCAACCACTCTACTCAGAGGATAAGAGTGCTTAGCAGTGTGGATGCAGAGAAGCACATGCCTGCAGTTTCAGTGTCTGAGAACGGGCAGCTTCCATATATTTGTACAGCTGCAGCCCTATTGATTTGATGATTTGATCACAACAGTTTTGTTTAGTCTTCACTGACATTTAGGAAAGAAGAAGAATAAGAAAAAATGAGGGTCAATTCTGTGGGGAGCTGCAAGCCTGAGGGCAAACTAAGGGATATGTGGAAATAACAGCTGGGCTTTTTCAAAAATGTGAAGAAGCTTTAGCAAGTATTGTGAACAAAAAACATCCTATCCCAGAGTCATGCAGAAAACATGTTCTTAGCTTGCTAATTTCCCTGTTTTACCTGTTTGTGCTCTTGTGGCATCCATATTTATGCATAGATCTGAAACTAAATTACTTGCCTTCACATAGCGATTCTGTGATTCTATGATTCTATGATCAAAATGTATGTATGTTGACCCTTGCCTCCAAACCACCACAGTCATGCCAGTTAGAAAAAAAAGACTGTATTAACTGGAGTTTTGGTGGCTCCATCCTCAATGAGCCAGTGTTGTTTGGACATTTTGTGTCAGATTGATTTACTCCACTCTCTCAAACCTCCACACTGAATGTGTGCTAGTTCTTTGTGGAGTAAGTTAACTTGCTTAACTTGATGAAACTCCTTAAAAATGTATACTCCGAGGTTCCACTACAGGGACCCTGACCAATAATCGGCATTCAGTCCATAGGAGCAGGCTGGAGCTATCCTGAAGCAAAACTTTATGGATACAATACTGGGTCCTTGGAACCAGCTTCTCTACTGTCTGCATCTTCTCTTTCTGCATTATTTGCCAGTGCAAACACCATCTTCCAGAGCCAACCACTGGAAGAAAATCTGCTTCTCAGACTTCTCCAACAAGCCAGTAGAATTACGTATTACCTTATGTTTGTTGGTTGAATTCTAAGGTACTTTTTGCTTCTTTGTTGATTTTTCCAAGCAGAACAGTTCCCAATGCTACGTAAAAATACCATCTACTTTTTAATCATGGCCTAGAGCCTAAAACATCACCATGCTACAGGATCTTCACTGTCATGTCACAGGAAGTTTGTTCCAACATGTTCTGACACGGATCTCTCACAATACCAGTTACCTTGCACAAAGGAAACAGACACAGAATAAGAGCGTGTTTCAGAGCTGTTTCAGAGCTGAAGGGGAATCACGTGGAATCCAGAGGAGATCCAAGCAAAGTGCTGTGCAATTTTCATGTAGCTGGTCAAGTCTTGTAGCTTTGCGGCGTTCAACCAGTCTGTATCAAATGTCTGGGCAGTCTGGATCCTTTCCCTGGAGTTGCATGCTGAAAATGCAGATGTTGAAAGTCACATGCACCTGCAAAAAGTTTTCCCTTTATCTGCTTCTCTTCCCATTTCCACTGTTTACTGTTTTTTTACTGTTTTAAGTTGTACATCTGTCTGGCCTACAAACCCAATACATCCAGACACAGCAGCAAGAGCTATGGAATGAAATACTGCCAGTTATATAAAATGAAAATTCTTCTATCATCTCTTTTGTGCTCAGATATTTTTACTAAGGGTACTTGCAAATGTCCAGACTTTTTCTTGGTGACTAGAAAAAATATATTTTTAAATTACCTCAGTTTCTATATGAGCACCCAGTGGTGTGCCTGCTACTAGAATTGCAGTATAATAGGGGCTGGAAGGGACCTTTGGAGATATCTAATCCAGCCCTCCAGTTTTTTCCTCTCCTCTTGGAGATGGTTAAAACTTGTGTATAGTTTTGCAATCAATATTTCTTTAGGGATTTATGTATGACCTAGGGCCTGTCTTTGCAAGACAGAAGGGAGTTAGTAATACATAGTATTTATTTATAGCACTGGATATTCCTTGTGTCTCAGGTAATGTCATGATGATACCGTGCGTGATGAAGCACTTCTAGCTAAATTGGAGAGGTTTCTACTCTGTATTACAGATAATTTTCCTTTTCTTGGATTCATAGAATCAAAGAATCATAGAATGGCCTGAGTTGAAAAGGACCACAACGATCATCTAGTTTCAACCCCCCTGCTCATGTGCAGGGTCGCCAACCACTAGACCAGGCTGCCCAGAGCCACATCCAGCCTGGCCTTGAATCCCAAAGTCTTATCCAATGACAGCATCAGAGAGAATCTCAACCTACCTCCTGCTCATTGTGCACTCCTCCTTTCTCTGAGTTTGCATAAAGGACCTATCAGTGAAAGCTCCGATTCAGCAAATTACTTAAGTATATGTTAAGAGCTTTGTTGAATAGTGATGGACATTAACACTGACTGCAAGTAAAGCATTTTTTTCTGCAGAAGGAGAAAACAGTGCTAACATACACATTATTTGCTAATAATCTGAATTTTTGGCAGACACATCTGCATGTATGTCCACAGTAGATGGACTGAGTTAAAAGTTTGTGTATTGGCTGTCAGTGTGCATTGATAAGGTAGAGAGCTGGAGAAAGATTTCTAATGCTTCTAGTGAAAGAGAACATAGCTTTTTCAAATTCTCTCATTGAAGTGTTAATATTTCCTTTGTTAAAAAGATGTGTTACTTTCTTCCTCCATTTAATGTGCTTTTGACTATTGTTTTGTTGCCAGATGATGGCTGTCTCAATAAAGATAATATCTTGCTTCTATTTCTGTTAGCACAGACAGTGCAAACATTATATATCTCACCAATATAACTATTTTTGTGAAGATGTGATTTACTGACCCAAAGGGGAATTACCACTCTCACCTATTAGGTTAGAGCAGTCTACTCTCTGGTCCTAATTGATAACAATGCAGATCAATAGCCTCATCAAAAAAAACTAAGATCCCCTAACAGGACCCTCAAGAGCATTACTGCAAGTTTGACTTCTTGCTCTCCTAGATTGAGTGTCATGCTTTCTTTTTGATTTGTTTTAGGTCAGGAAATCAGTTTTTTTTTTTTGCTGCAGCAGCAGCACATTGCTTCAGATCACCTAATGGTGTGGTAAAAAGGCTTTTTCTTCATTCCATGATGGTAGCTGCAAGGCTTTACTAATATCCTTGAGACTTTAAGTCAGAAAGGGGAAAAGAAGCCTTATGGAAGTAAAGGATGATGTACAATTGCTAACCTACTAATACCTTCTCCATTTAGACTGGAGAAAATTCTGATATATATTTTTTTCTACTGAATAGAAAAAGCTCAGATGACAAAAGCCCTGAAGAGTCCTAGCCAGTCACCACTAGTTGGAGAGGTAGTCAACTCTATCCATGCATACTGGGAGGGACAAGGATGAACCAAGTGTAAAAGCAAGACCCTCTAGAGATTACAGTGGAAGGAGATCACTGAGAAGGTGTTTGAAATACTCATTTCACAGAAAGACCGATTCATGTCTCTCCTTTTTGCTAAAAGTTGCCTGGTACTGCCTTGACAGTAATACAGTCTTATTCACACTGGAATTATAGTAAACATCACAGGCAATGCTAGCAATATTGAGCAAATATCAGCTTTCAGAGACTGGTACCAAAGACATTTTATGTCCTCTGCACTATGCAGGCTTATCTTCTTCAGGTATTCTTTAATACTTTTAGTTGTTATTTTATGAAAGAAGATGTTATAGCTCCTTTCCAGCAGGTCATCCCCTCATCTGTAGTTGTGCATGCTGTTATTCCCCTCCAGTTGCAGAACCCTACACTTGCTCTTATCCAGGTTTTGTTGAATGGTAGCACAGCCATCTGATCTCTCAGTCACTCTGCCTAGCTTCATATCATCACTCTGTCTTTCCCCATCAAATGGATGGGTAGAAGTCTGCAAAGTCTGGCGTGTGGGACAGTGTCTGTATCTATGACTGCACATCCTTGGAAGAGGAGCCTCTGGCATAACCCTGTGTCTGGTGGCTTTCCCTACCATCAGTGGGGTTGCTCTGTGGACATCTCATGGACAATGTGTCCACATGCTCTGACTGGTCCTAGGTAAATGAATCAGCATTTAATGGAATGCTAACATGGTTCTGTGATTATTGAGTAGTATAGTCATAGAATGATGTGGGTTGGAAGAGACCCCAAGGATCATCAAGTTCCAATCCTGCTGCCACAGACAGGGCCACCAACATCCAGATCTGGTACAAGCCCAGCTCTCTTAGCCCGTCTTTGTAGGGGAGGTGCTCCAGCCCTCTGATCATCTTCATGGCCCTACTCCGGACCCTCTGCAACAGCTCCACAACTTTCCTGTGCTGAGGGCCCCAGGCCTGGACGCAGTACTACAGATGGGGCCTCACAAGGGCAGAGTAGAGAGGGACAATCACCTTCCTGTGCCTGCTGGCTGCCCCTCTTTTTGACAGGATACCATTAGTATTCTGAGCTGCAAAAGCACACTGCTGGCTCACGTTCAGTTTTATATCCACCAGGACACCCAGGTCCTTCTCTTCAGGACTGCTCTCAAGGAGTTGTACTCCCAGTCTGTATACCTACCTGGGGTCACTCGGATCCAAGTGCAAAACCATGCACTTTGGTGTGTTGAACCTCATTAGGTTCACACAGGCCCACCTTTTGAGTTTGTCTAAGTTGCTCTGGATGGCATCCCTTCCTTGCACAAGTCCTGGTAGATGACATTGGTTGCCTTCCCTTTGTCCACCAATGTCATCACTCCATCATAGAAGGATACCAGATTGGTCAGGCATGATCTTCTCTTGCCATGCTGGCTGTCTCGGATCACCTGTTCATCTTCCATATGCCTTAACATGTCTTCTAGGAGGATCCTTCCTAGGCACAGAGGTGAGGCTCATCAGCCTGTAGTTCCCCAGCACCTCCTTACTCCCTTTCTTGTAAATGGGAGGGATGTTTCCTTTTTTCCAGTCCAGACATCCATGAGAGCTTTTATACTGAACTTGCTGGATTAGTCCAGATGAACACATCCTTTTTAAGCACTTCTTTCTGAGTCCTGTTCCTTTTTGAGAAATAAATCCCAACAGAGGTTTTTTTTGAATCAGTACTTTCCTGATATGTTTATTAATTCATTACTCAAGGAAAAAAAAAAAAAAAAAAAGAAGAAGAAGCAAAGAATGAACGGTATAAAAGTTGTCCAGGAAGACAAAATATGCCAACACCCCACCAAAAAAGTGTTTCTAGTGCTTGGCAAGGTGTTGCTAGTCTCACAACTTGTAAAAGCATGTTTTTTTTTCCTAAATGTTAAACCTCAAATACCAAAATGCAATAGCTTTTAAATATTCATAGCATCACAGAATCACATAGTTTGGAAAAGACCTCCACCACCTCCCTGGGCAACCCATTCCAGCTCCTGACCACTGTTTTGGAGAAGAAGTTTTTCCTAATATCCAACCTGAATCTCCCCGGCACAACTTGAGGCCATTATGAATAACATGTTGAATTGAATTCTGATTTAAGGGTGAAGAATTGTTGTTGAAGGATGGGAGACAGCAGGGCTTTGGGTCAAAGATCAGTCCATATCCAGCCTGCTTTAACATCCTTGTCTAAACTTCTTTTACTGAGCTGTCTGGGACTAACAGGACCTTTCTGAATCACTGTAAGCATTCTCTTCAATGTCTAAGGCTTCCTTCTTTCCTTGTACCTGTAGCAAGCAGTGCTGCTACAGCAGTAATCATCTGCTTACCTTTAACTCTGCCTTTTTTTTGCTAGTGATTTTTGGAGCAGAAGTCACCAAGTTCTATCTTTCCTTGTCAGTTCCCACCCACATAGCACATGAGGGATCAAAGCTGCTTCAGATGTATCACCTTGTTCCTATCTCCATCTCACAGCTGGGGAAACCGAGACATTATGGATTCTTATGGGCTGGTAGAGCTCCATAGAAATGTAAATGCCTCGCCTAAGACCAGGAAAAGAGTTTCACTGCCAGGATTAAAACTCTGCCCATTCTGCACTTCTGCTCTGAATTCCCTTCTGAGCATGCTGGGATGTGAGATCCAAATACAAGATATGGCGCTATCTAGCTTTTAATTTTTCTACCCTTATTTGAATTGCTAGGCAGATGGAACGTGCTCTTGTTCACAAAACCCACTGTCATCTATCCAACTTGGATGAAGATCAAGGAAAATGCTAATCATCATTTGTAACTGAAGGCAGAACTCCCCTACAGGGGGAGCTTGCTGTGCTCTGAAGTTTTGCCTGTGATATCAAAACTTTATCAAGAGAAGCTAAATAGCGAGCTGTCTCTTTGAGGGCATGGAGCAGATTGCACTGTCAATGAGAGAGATAACTTCTTGCCCTCTGAAAAATCTGGAGATATGAAGATGAGGCTACAGGAGGGAGGAAAGAGTTGCTAAGATACTTGTACCCATAAAGCACACCTGGGGTCAGCTATGGTGGATGAAGCAATAAGCTCGTATAAAAAAAAGAGTAATCTGAGTGCCGTGGGGTTGACAGACAGATGTCTGTAGGGGGGAACAGGTACAGTGCCTCAGAGCTGAGATTTCAATTAGCATATGCTTATTTTACAAACGATAGCTTGCTGCTGGCTGCACTCACCAAAGGGATCTGTGTCCAAAGCCATCATACGTACAGCAGCATTTTGCTCATGAACAGAGGCATTTTGCTCATGAACAGAGGCACTTTTCTTATACCAAACTTCTCAGCAGCCACCTTTCTCACCATCCTAAATAGTTGACAGTGATGAGGAAGAATAGCTTTAAATCTCAAACAGTGCTGAGAGCCCTTGTACTCTGTGAAGAAGATTGCTGTATTCTCATGTAAGAAAAAACTCATCTTAATGTGCAAAAGGAAAGCAGGGTACCGTCGTCTCTTTGCCTGATTGACTCTAAGGATTGGCCATAAATTAATGGGTTAGGAGAAGTGATGACACTTCTGTATCTTCTGTGCTGACCAGGTTTTTGGTAAACCAGCATGCTGCTGGAAAGCTTCAGTTTGTCAGCCATGAAATTAATTTGGTGGCTTGGTCTCAGCTAAGAGCTGTACGCTAAAATATGCTGTACCCAATCACTGCACCCACAGGGGATTGCACAAAGTAGCTCACACTTTCCCCATCACCCAAAACACACAGCAGCTACTGCATTAGCATCACTCCCTGCATTTCGCTTTATCCTTTTATATTGCCCTGAAGATGAACTCTCTGGAGACCTCATTTGTGACGAGAGGAATTTCTCTCCTTCCTTCTTGTTCCTTATTAACTGCAGATGAACAATAAAAATGTGGGGGAAAAGAATGAAGAGTAACCACAACGAATCATAGAATGGTAGGATCTGTCTAGAACTCTCCTGCAATGAATAGAGACACTACAGCTAGATCAGGCTGTTTAGAGCCCAGTCCAAACTGACCTTGAATGTCTCTAAAGACTGACCATGACTTCTTTGCCTCCTCAATTTAAACACCTGCTTGTGAATATGAACCCCAGAGTTTGGATGCTGGGAATTTTGGGGTTAAGCCTCTCCACTCTGGATATACCTAGAGGAAATAAATGTCACCTTTGTTTGTCATCGTGGATTGCTTAAGAGGGAATCACCTGCTACCACGTTCAGTTGGGTTTAAGCCATGTTCCTTCAGTTGCTTTCTCTCTTGTTCTTTCTAATTTATATCGCTGTGAAAGGTTAAGGAAGGTGACTTCAGGTATTGCCATTAGAAAGTCAAATTGCAAAAATAAAATATTAAAACTAAATGCCACGGTGGAATTGCTGAGCTAGGGAATAAAGAGCTTTAGATGCAAGCAGGGATCTCATTTCTCTCCCAATCACCTATCTCCCTATCTAAGGATTAAGCACTCTGCATCTTTTAGTTTTGAATCTTCCAGTTTAACTCCAAGCACTGATGAATATCTCTCTTTTTTCTTTTTTTTTTTTTTTTACCTCTCACCTGTTAAAATTTACAGGACTCTCTTTTATGTGGACCACAGTAGAAAGCTTATATCTACTTTTGAGATATCTCCTTGTATGAAAGAAAATAAGGAGGGTCTATCATAAATCAGTGGATTATGAATATGGCTCATCTTACCCCAAACACAACTTAGGAATTTGGTGAGTGAGGTAATTTGCATATAGGGTAGATCCCCTGCTGTTGGAAATTGGTGTAGGTAACTGACTTCAGTGTTGATTACTATCAGCTGCACATAAACTCATTTCTTATTTTGAATGACTTTCAGACACCACTAAAAATACCTATGAACAGCATTTCTTTGGCGTGCAGCTTTCCTCTCCCTTGGGTGTTTTACGGAAGAACAAGGTATTTTGCAACTATGCTCCAAATGCCAGCGTGGAGCATCTTTCTACATTTTTTCTTCTTGTCCACCCCTGCAAGAAACCATGTTGTTCCTCTATGTCAGAATACAGTCATCAAAGCCTGGTGTTTGGAGCACTGATGCAGGGAAGAGCAGTCAGATGGAGAGACTTTGTGGAAGCGTGGTCCTTGTTGCAGGCAGCTGAGAAGCAGAAGGATTTGGGGCCTGGAAACTCCACAGCACAAAGGTGATCTAGACCAGACTAGGGCACAAGAATGATGTTCACCAGTGTCGTCATCACCTTATAGAAGACAGCTGCATATCACTGATAGTTATGGTATCCAGTGGGAGGTGTTCAAGGCCAGGTTGGATGGGGCCATGGGCAACCTGATCTAGCACCTGATTTAATGGTTGGCAGCCCCGCCCTTGACACAGGGGTTGGAACTAGATGATCTTTGAGGTCCCTTCCAACTTAAGCTATTATGTGAATCTATGATTATTTCTGGATGTGATCCTGGGCACCTTGCTGTAGGTGTCCCTACTTATGCTGAAGGGTTGGTTGGACTGTCTGATACACAGAAGTACCTTCCAACCTCAACCATTCTGTGATTCCCTAATACCACAGTGTACAGTCTTGGCTTCTGTCCTCTTCTCTCTGAGCTTCCCTTTTTTTTCTCCATCCCTTGATTTCCCCTGAAACAGTGGCATAATTCTGCAGCACTGTGCGTGAATGTAGTGAGGTTTGGGTTAAACGCTATCATATTAATACCTCTTGCTCATCTTTTTCTCCCTATTCCTGTAGAGTTCAAGCATCTATTTGTTATGCTCCATCAAAAAGACTGTCACAAAGGCTTTGCAAGAGCTGTGAGAAGCCAGGGCTTTGTTTCACAGGTGGGTTTTCTCTGTGGGTGTCAGGATGGCACTGTGTTGCAGCAGGGGATGGCTGAGCAGATGCAGGCTCTCTGATGCTTGGTGACCTTCAAATAAGTTGAGGCAGGACCCCATCCTCAGAGATCTGGGGACAGGAGTGCTGCTGAAGTGCTACCTGCCTCTTCCACACAGTTCCCATCTAAAAAAACAAAGACACTGGCACTTTCTGACTGTATTGCATTAGCACAGTGATAAATTAATCCTTTCGTCTAAGTGATGCTAGAGCTGGTAAGTGGTGCCAGTCTGGCAACCTTGTGTTATTTATTGCCCGGCTCATTGTGCTTCCTAATATCTTGTTTGCTATTTTGGAAGGCATCAATGCATTAAGCAGTGGTTTTCCCCGGGCTGCTCGAGTCTGTCTGCTGAGCTCATGTGCCAAATATAGGGCCATGTGAGCTGTACAAGCCACTTTAATTTTTCCCTCTCACACTTGCATTCATCAGTGTTGAACATCATTCACTGTCATATTATAGAAAGTGCTTAGGTCTTTCTGATGTTCGGAACAGCCCTTTCCTGTCTTGGCAAGCACGACTACAAAAGGACAGGCTGTTTCTGCCCTGAGCATTGCCCTCACTGGCTGACTTCTACTTCTTCGGCATCCCCCACTGCCAATACAAGCTGGGAGATGTAAGGGCAGAACACAGCCCTGCTGAAAAGGACTTGGGGGTACTGGTGGACATAAGCCAGCTGTGTGCCCTCAAAGCCCAGGAAGCCAACCATATCCTGAGCTGCATCAAAAGAAGTGTGGCCATCAGGTTGAGGGAGGTGATCCTGCCCCTGTACTCTGTGCTGATGAGACTTCACCTGCAGTACTCTGTCCAGATTTGAAGTCCTCCGTACAGAAGATACATGGACCTGTTGGAGTGCGTGCAGATGTGGGCCACAAAAGTGATCCAAGGGGTGAAACACCCCTCTTATGAGAACAGGTTGAAAGAGATGGGCAGCCTGAAGAAGATAAGGCTTCGAGGTGTCCTGAGTGCAGACTTTCAGTATCTAAAGGAATGCTGTGATAAAGAGGGGTCAGACTCTTTATCAGGGTCTGGTGTGGTAGAACCACCTATTTACCCTCCAGTTCAGGCAGTTATAGCGGTCCTGAGTTTATTGATAGCCCTGTCTCAGGTTCCTGCTGCAAAGAGCCTGACCAAGATTACAGTCATAAACAGTCTTCGACATGTGAATACAGCTTTCATGTTAACATGAATGCAGGACCATCATGATGTCAGACTGAGATTTTTTCATCTTGCTTTTGTTGTTCTGTAGATTTTTTTCCTCACCACTGATTCTGCCTCCTGGAGCACTAATAAATATATTTAACAACATGGCATCCAGCATAATGCCCAGAGGCAGCTGACTATTAACCTTTTGCTATGATGGAAACTGACCTACTTCTAGGGGGTTTTTTGGTGTTTTTTGTTTCCTTCTTCTTTCTCCTGATTTGCTTTTGCACTGACATTGTTTTGTACCTCACTCCAGGGTAGTTACCTTCTATGGTCACCTCAGGAGTGACGATCTCACAGGCCTTTACAATCTGAAAAAGAATTAAATCAACTGTTTTACACTTTCTTTTTCATTTCCACTGAGCTATTGACTTGTTTAAAGGATTACAGGGATAAGTGAGCTGTGATTTTACTTACATGGCCCAGGCAATCTCAGCCTTGCATGTGTTTTGTTGTTTTGTCCTGTTTTAGCCATTTTACCACGAAGTGCAAAGTTTTATTACTCTATTCATCATTCAAGCAGCCAAGACTTTTTGTAAACCTCAGTTATTGTAACCTTCAATCTGCAGTAGGGGTTGTTCCTAAATAAAGATTAAATGTTAGTGTTTGCAAGTCAGCTGTTGGATACTGCTGTTCATTAGGACTTTTTACTGACTGAGGCCTGATACCCTTTCCCTAGCTCTGCATTTCCAGTATGTAGATTCCCACACGTGACTTAAAGGTCTCATAATAAAAGTATCTGAGAAGACACTTTTAGGACATATTTCGTCCGATTTTAAACACCTGCTGGACCATGAATTCATCTGTGGTGCAGCCTGTTTCTTTTCACTTACTGAAGTACTTGTTGTCTCACAAGTTCTGACATCTATCCATAATCACCAATATCTCTGGTTTTCTTTAGATAAATACTGGCCAGATTCTTTGGACAAAACACTATTTTTTTTGTGCATTTGATTCTTTTAATTTGAATGACAGCACTGCATTCTTGTTTCTCTCATCTTCCACCTCTGAGATCACCTTCGCACACTGACATAAATTGGGAAGCTTTTGTCACTTGATCTTGCATCTTTACCTGTTTGTTTTTCAGTGACCCAACTTAATCTTTTCTGCTTTCTTGTAAGACTGTAGCATAGTTCTTTATTAACAGCAGTGTTTTATTTACCCTATTCGTAGTTAGAGAGAAGATGCATAGTATTGTCTTGATAATTGTGGAGTGATGACTGAATGAGTAAATGCACTTATAAACTGTCAGTCTGTGATAATGAAATTAAAGAAAAACAATGTCCTCATTTTGATGCTTAGGTTTAATTGAACAAATGAAAAGCTTTCTATTTAGTCATGCCAGGGTTACCTAAGTAATAGCCTGGCAAGCTGCCCTTTCACCAACCTAACAGTACATTCCACCTATAAAATAGAGGAAAAAATCAATTCTAATGAAAAAAAATAATAATTGAATCTAATGTTAATTGCAGATCAGTTCAGGAGAAGGAATTTATTTTGTGTTTTAAGAAAGCTAAGTGAAAATGTGAGCAAGAGAAAGGTTGGCTCATTTCAGGATGAAATTCATATCCTGGAACTTGCTAGTGAATGGTGTAATAATATGGCCTGTGATACGACCTTACAGGCTAGCAACAGTATTTTGAGTTGGGTATAAGATTTCTAGAGATGACAAAACATTTTTTCTAATTGCAGCGTGCAAAAATCTTGTAACCTTAAGGATTTTCAGAGTTCACTTCTACAAAAAGACGACCAACCCTATCCACTCTTAAAAATCTACATTTATTCAAAGCTCCTCAAAGGATTGACTTTTTATAATCATCTAAGTGTAACAAAAGTTCTCAGTAGTGACACTGTCTTGAAACTCAGAAGTCTCTTTGCTGGGCCACTGAGCAAACCAGGAGTTGCCATTAGGGCGCAAGCAAAACTCAGTCTGAGACAAGCACAACAAAATAATATTTAGTCCCAGTGAAGGGTTTAATCCTAATGTTTCTTTGATGCCATATACCTCTTTCCCTCTTCTTGGAAGAATGCAAAATGTTGCTGCCATAGCAGTGAAAAATCTCTTTCTAAGATCAGGTTTTGATTCTTTTAGTGAACTAAGATAATTCAGTACTTCATCACATTTATCATGTCTTTCTTGGGTGTAGATGTGGATGTTGATGCAAGGAAGGAACTACTGCAAGACCAGCTAATGTGTATGTATTCCTCAGGTAAAATTTCACGTCTGCAGTTTGAGCCCAAATCTAGCCTACTGTAGTTGGACTGAGGTAATTCTGGAAGGAGGGAGGATCACAGCAAGCAAGAATGCACAGTCCTTTCCCTAGGAGCTGAACAATCCAATTTCTGTTAGGAAGGGAGCAGGGAAGTTTAAAACCAGTAGCATTAATGGAGAATTTATCAGGAGAAAGTGAAAAGGCTAATAACCAACTGAAATGCAGCCACACTTCCCTGAAGTTTAACTCTTCCTTGGTAATGCAACTTCACTTTACGTGCTTATAATATGTGTGTTAAAGGGGAGAGGAAATCATTGTCACTCATCTAATTCCTCCTGCCCACAAGTCCACAAAGCTCAGAAATAAAGGGAAAGGTGGGGGGGCAAAGGAATAAAAGGAAAAAGTGCACAATTAAAATTGGAATGAAGCCCTTCGACTGGCAGCTGTCATCAGCCCTTAGGACAAGTGATAAAATGCTACATTAAAGTAGCTGCAGTGTGAAATGCCATTGACAGAATAACGACGATGGGAAATCGCTTTATAAATGTGCTTACCAGGATAAACAGATGTGACTGAGGGCAACTCCATTCTGTCACTAAACACTCGAAAGGGCAGAATTTATGGCAATCCATTTTCTGTTTAATAAATAAATAAATAAATAAACCAAAAGAAAGATAAAAAAAAAAAAAAACCCAACCCAACCCTGAGAGTCTTCAGAGAGAGGTGAGAGTTCAATGCACATGTCAGGGTAGGAATCAGACCAGAAACACTCAGTATTAATAAACCACTTTGAGAGTCCAATAAATCTAAATGTGGACTGTGATGATGCTGAGAAAGAGGGGCCAATTCCTGACTATGAATACTTGGAGAACGCAGGAGCCACCCTATGAATGTGATGTGGGGTCTTTGAGAGTCAAAATATGCAAAAGGAGATTAATTCTGATTGTCTGCTGAGCTGAGGCTGGTGACCGGTAGATGCTCATGGAGGCTGCCCAAATTTAAAGGATCCTTTAGGTTCTCTTGAGCAGCTGAAGGTTTTACCATTCAAAAAAGTTGTGGACAAGCTGGAGGGGGTCCAAAGGAAAGTCATGAAGGTGATCAAAGGGCTGAAGAGCCTTCTCTGTGAGGAAGGATTAAACAATTTATGTGTTTTCACCCTGGAGAAGAGAAGGCTCATGTTGGACCTCATCACAGTATTCAAGTACGCAATGGGTGTCTACAAAGAGAGCAGAGGATCTTTCTCTTTACAAGGGGGCACATAAAAAGAAGGGGGAATGGGTACAGCTTACCCTGGGAGAGGTTTCTTCTTGATATGAGAAATAATATATTTATGTTTTTAAGTGAGGACCATAAATGACTGGAACAGCCTCCCAAGGATGTGGCAGAATCTCCATCACTGCAGATTTTCAAGATGCAGTTGGACAGGGTGATATATAATCCCACTGAGGATCTCTTTTCCCACGAGAAGTTGGACCTGATGATCTTCTGAGGTTCTTTCCAGTGTGGGCTGGTAATGATTTTATGATCTCTGGCATGTGAGACACCAAAGAGGATGCATTCATCAATGTTCAGCAAGAGACAGGGCCTTGCCAGCATCCTGGTGGAAAACAGTGATAAGCCAGTATGCCTTGGGCAAAGCATGTACTGAGTCTTACAGGACAAGGGTCTCTACAAGAGATTTCATCTGATAAATGTCTGCCTTCAGTATCTATAACTGTCCAGGCAACAGCAAGCAAATGCAAATTCATTCGTTTTGCTTAAGGAAAGCAAAGCTTCATTCTGTTTTTATTCTTAATAGCCTCATCATGTTGACATGTAAGGGAATGCTTTGGTTGCATTTGATTGTTTGTATACCCCCACCAGTGCTGCTAGCGGGAGATGAGTAGCGGTTGATATGGGCTGGACAGAGAGCTCAAAGCAAGGGCTGATGCCAAGTAGTTAACAGGCTCCAAGGCTGCCAGTGTTGTCACCAACCAAAAATCAAAGCAATAACTCAGTTTTCTCTCTCCTTTAGAAGTGTTATTGGAACTATGGAACTTTGCAGATGGAGGCCTGAGATATGTAGGTTAGATATCTATGTATCTCTATTTCATTATACTCTATGGCATATAATCTAGGTTATGATCAGTGTTCTCTGTGTTGGAAAATTATTCATTTTGCCAATCTGCCTTGAAGGACCAAAAAAACACAATTAGCCACAGTGTTAACAGTAGCTTTTTAAAGGTATATTTAGCCCAAAAGTAACCCCCCCCAGTCCTCCAGTTCTCATCCCACACTGCTAGACCCATTTCCCAGTGCTTCATTCTTTGAGCTCTTTCATCTCTAGAGGGAGATGTGTGTTGTCAGGAATGAACCAAGCCCTCCTCTGTTCAACTCTAGACCCTTACCCAACTCAAATGCAAACTAAAACAACTCATTGAAAGCTGATGTGAATTCACAGATGAATTCACACTCTCGATAAAGAAGAGATTAATTTTAATTCTTCAGAATTAACATTTCCTCTGGGGGCAATCAAAGGTGAGAAGGAAGGCAGGACAGGGGTTTGGTTGGCTTCTCTGCTGAGTAGCTCCTGATTTTGTAAGCCCAGGGATATGTGCCCTGTCAATGCTTGGCAGTTTCTAAGTGCAGACTTCAGGAGAGGGATTGGTTGCAGTTTGTTTTTACACGCAGCTGATAGATGGCACACCGTTGTAAGGATTCCCTGCCTGCAAATGCTATTGTTCCATGCTAAAGAGGTGAGTTGCTCCTGTCTGATTACTATCTGTTGCTATTTAATGACAGAAAATGTCTTCATTGCTATTGAAAAGTTGTGTAAAGCTTATTGAGTTTTGCCTTTTATTTTTGTGGACAGGGATGTTTAGCAGAGCAGAGATTTGCTGAATTTATCTTAACACGTAAGAGCTTGGGGAGAGGTGTGTGCTGTAATCAGTTTAGTGACTCCAGCTGATAGGAAGTTTGTGGCTGCTGTCTGAAGTAGTGCATCTCTGTCTGAGTTCCAGGGTTCGTATTGATTGCATTGAATATTAGACAGGCAGAGTTAAGAGGAGTCTTTAAACATCATCAAATCCATCTCTCAGCTCTAAGATGGGATCAACTACCCAAATCATTAACTTCTTGTATGAATGTCTTCTGTTGCAGTTCAAGCCCATGAATTTCTGTCCTGTCTATGATGGATAAGGAGAACAAATTATTTCCCTGTTGCAGCAGCTTCACATACTTGAAAAGCCTTATCGTTTTTGGTGCATGCACTTGAACCTTTTCTAGTCTATTGGGCTGTGTTTCTGATATCTTCGACCACTCTCCCATTGCTTCTCTATGAACGTTCTCCATGTGTCCCACTAGTTGTGGCTTTGCTCCCAGCAGCCCTAAGGGCTTTTATTTTTGAGAACTTCTTCAGGGAAAATTTTTTCCTATTCTATTTGTCTTATTGTAGACCCTTGTATTGAACAGGCTGCCCAGGAAAGTGGTGGAATCACCATCCCTAGATGTTTTCAAGTTAAGTGTTGATGTGGCACTTATGAACATAGGGTTAGTGGGCACGATGGGGGTGGGTTGACAGTTGGACTAGATGTGATGATCTTAGAGATCTTTTCGAACCTTAATGATTATATGATTCTATGGTTCATTATTTGTCTTCACCCTTGTTTCTTATTGTGTTCCCGTAATTCAACAAGATCAGTTTGGATTCTAATTGAGTGTTCTGGCAAACTTAAACATTTTTGAGCTTCACTGAATCTATGAATTTAGTAACCCTGCTCTCTACTCCAAAATGTTGTTGGGTCCTGGACAAACCCATGAAAACTCATCTCAGTGCATCCTTCCAATATAGTACTGAAGTAAGGAGAAATACTTTTTAAAGCAATCTATCTGCTAATTCTCCTGCTGTGTTTTCCACAACCGCAAATCATACGTTTCACTACTTTTTACAGCAGTTGTACCATTGTCAGCACACGGTTGACAGTAAGCTGACTAGCCTATAATTCCCAGACTTTGGTATTTTGTTTTGTTCAGATTGTATGCTTTCATTCCAAGTCTTATGGAAATTCACTTTATATCCCCATGAATTTTCAGTTAACAGCTCTAAGACTGCTTCAGCTATTTCTCTGAAACCTCCAGGTTAGCATTTATGAGTCCCAGACAAATGGAAAATATCTAAACCTTAATCTGAACTTCCCAAGCCTATTGTTTGGCCCTCCATTGACACTAAGCAGAGCCCGGGGAAGTTTGCTGAGCTGTAAATGTATGTGTAGTAGACATCAACATGTCATCCACCAACTGCTCTATAAATAGTGTCTCTGTCCTTTGGAGATTTAAATGACCTAGACTATTTTCTAAGTAAGCCTCTCCCTCATCTGTCAGTGGCACATAAGCAAAACTGACAAAGTAAAGTGATTGTTTAATTATTTGAATGAGAGCTGCTTTGGTCAGAGGGAGAGCTGTTTGTTATTCATATCTGTCATTTCAGTTATTGACTAGTAGTGTTATTCACAGTACTGCTAGGAGATGGACAGAAGATCTTAGAATGTCAGACACCTACTGGTATAGCATGGGTGATCTGCATACGTAAGAGCTGTTAGATCTGTATATCTATTTATCAGTTATATACATGTATCTGACACTATCCTGTTTTACTTTTTAGAAAGATATATGCATCTCTGGATGCAAAATATTGATGGCCCAGTTGTTCTCCAACCCCAGAATTTGGAGTTCTCCTCCAGAAAATTGTACTGTTCCCCATCTACCATACAGAGTGCCTCTTGATGGTGACTCTTGAATTGTTCTCTAAAGGAAGCAAAACCTGGGCTCAAAATGATTATCTGTTAACCTTCCATACATGTGAGTTGTCTTCCTTGTCTTGCTTCTCCTCAGCTCTTACTGGGAAATGACTCTGAAGCCTTCAACTTACAGTGGTACTGATGTAAAGCAATAGGTAGTTCCGTATGTCTTTGAACAGAGAAGGCCAAAATACCAGAAAGATTATCTTCTATCTGCCTAGATAATGAATCATAGAATCACAGAATGGCTTGGGTTGGAAGTGACCTCAAAGATCATCTAGTTCCAACCCCCTGCAATGGAAAATATGATAAAATTATATGTACGTTGTCCCTGTGAAAACAACCCAAGACCAGATTCTTCCGGTGGGTGGTAACAACAACAAAAAGCCAAAGGAGGAAAGGGTAAGGTGTGGAGAAGACACAACAGGGATAAAGTAAAGCATTGCAAGCAATATGAAAGACATGACAAAAGCAAACAAGGAAGGAGTGGTGGAGTAAATAGCACCTGGAACAGTAGAAGTGAATGTCTAACGTATCTAAAGCCCATAATGAAGAGGAACTGATGGGGAAAATCTGCTCTGGACAGTGAGATCAATGTGGCTATGAAAGTAGAATGGAGGGATTCATGGCTTAAGTAAATAAAACCAGTGAAATCTCAGGCATTTCAGTGTGAAAACAGAGAGAGAAAATAAAGAAAAACTGTGGATGGCACTCCAGATGTGATCTTGACTCCACACAGGGCAAGGTAAGAGTTAAACCAGGTACCAAACTAAGAGCATTTTCTAAATGCATCTTGACCACCAATCAGCATGAACATATGGATATGTTATCTGCAGAGTTGGTGGATCGAATTGCATTTTTGGAACATTTTTCTCTCTGAGAACAATGACTCAGAGGATTCTCCCTCTTTGCAGTGCTACTTAGTATTTTGCAGACTCATCTCACTGGTTTAAATCTACTGCTTTCTGAAGGTGCCTGTCTCCCTCTTGTGCCTACTGAGGAAGCCTAGGGAAACTTTTCTTCTGAGTGACTCTAGGATTGTAGGGTGTAAGGATTTGCACCTTTCTAGTTTCTTTATACTGACAAAAATGAAGGACTTGCCCTGAGAATCTCAAAGCATATTGCAAAAGTCAATAGAATAACTTTTCTAGTTCATTCATACTTTGCAACTCACTCACTTCTGAGATATGGGCAAAACACTGCTCATCAGCACAATGTAAGTCACTAAGGTGGTTTTAAACAAGACATGGAAATTTCCATCTGGAAATAAATACAGAAAGTTGAAAAGTAATGCAAATGGCCATACATTTTTCACAGTCTGCCTAAGGCAATGTTTATCTGATGGGAAGGTGTGTAAGAAATGAGAGCTGCTTGTACTAGTTTTTTTTTTTTTTTCCTATTAGAAATTTGGAGGCAATCCAAAGGGAAAGAGATGAGGAAGAAGTATTACACGTAATTTATAAAGAGAGATTACAGGAATTTACCAACTGCAGGCTCAGAAAGTGCAGCAGTGATTAGTTGAGCCATGATGACTGCATTGAGATACTTGATGTGTAATAGCATTGGAAAAAAAAAAAGGATAGAATAATTTAAAACATTAAGCTTGAAAGTAGTAACAAATTACCAGATAGTAACTAGAGTCAGATAAGTATGAATTAAACATTAAGAGTAATCGATGAACAATGAGATTAATCATTTTGGATATAATGGATACTTCTAAAAAGAAGCTATCTTATGTGCAGAATGGAACCTAAAGCCATATGAAGGTTGCTCTAGAGAGTCAGCTCCATCAAGTCTGATTTTTACAGGATGTGTGAGCTGTCAAGCTTTCCTTTCCTAAGCCTCTAGCTGTGCTTTAATTAATTGTCCCTCAGGTGCCTTTACTCAGCATTTATTCCTTTAAGGAAGCCTGCATTATTGGCTGAGAATACACAAGATGAGTGTCAACAATATAGTCAAGCAGTCCACAGAGCTGAAATTTCAAGTAGTCTGCAAAGAACATGCTGTTTGTTTTTAGAAATACGTAGGACAAGATGTAGCAGATCCATTTTCTTTTATATAGAGATGATGTCTTCTCTGTGCCCAGTTTTTACCATTAAGAACTGTTTGAACTTTGGGTAGAATTAGGATATGTGATGACTGTCCTGGAGGCAGAGGACAGATGCTTCCAACATTCAGTGACATCTTTAAGAGACAGTGTCCTCCCTGCATCAGAACCATGGACTCCACCTGTACTGAAGATTGACTCCAGATTCTATTTACAATACAGCTGTTTTCAACCTGAGAACTGCAATACTGAATCATTAAGGTTGGAAGGACCACTAAGATCATCTAGTCCAACCATCATCCCATCCCCACAATGTCCACTAAACCACATCCCTCAGTGCTTTATCTATATGTTTCTTGAATGCCTCCAGGGACAGTGACTCCATTGTCTCCTAGGCAGCCTGCTGCAATACCTCACCACTCTTTCTGAGAAGAAAATTTTCCTAATATTCAGCCCAAACCTCCTCTGGCACAACTTAAAGCCATATAGCAGAATATTGTGAAAAAACGCTATGTGTTGTCAGTCTCCATTGTCTCTTTTTCTTTCCCTTTTCAGTTAAAATTAGATATTTTTCCTTTATTTTGTAAGAATAAATAGTGCACCTAAATAAATGAGAGCTGCCGAATGCAGCAGTTCATAGCTGCAGATCAGATTCTGCAATCAGTGTTTTACTTAAGGAAAATAATTGAGTGGCAATTGATAATACATGACAGTTTAAGATTGCACTAATTGCTTGATTTCCCAGAACACCCCTAAAAGGAAAATGTATTTCTTCATTGTATGTTTCTGGTTAAATGACCCTCATGGAAATAAATCCAGAGTGAAGAATTAATAGTGCTGCAAACAAAGTGTAGAAAAAGTTGAAGTTTTTGTCATAATCTTTGCACCGTTACCGTTTCTGAAGATAACATACTGCCTGCAATAAACTACCTTTCCTGGGGCTGGTATCAGGCAGTGAGATAGATTACAGCTACTTCCCACACTACTTGTATTAGTTTATATACTTCAGCCCAGGGCAGAAAGTAGGTGATGCTAAAGGAAAAGTCAGTGTGTAAGATACTGAGTTTGGAGTTTGGATATGAATTTCCATATCTTTGGTCACTTAGTTCTTGGGAGATCTTCTTCTGAACAGCTGCAAAAATGTGTAGCTGTAAGTATTAAAATAACTTCATTAATTCAGGAGACTACGTGTCCCCAGATAGCATTTCTATTGCAAATTAAATAAATAAATAAATAAATAAATAAATAAATAAATAAATAGGTTGCAGTTTGAAGCCATGCATCTCCCTTCTTGCAGTTTGTTGCTGAAGAGACCCATGGCTCACTGGTGCAGTTTGGAAGCTGATATAAAATGACCGTATAATACAAACTAATAGTTCCTGGTGGACAGGTATCGACATCATGAACCAGTTCATGGCAATTGCATCTAATCAGTGTGCTTATTGCCCAACTCTTGCAAAAGTCTGAGTGAGCTGTTGCTGATAAAAGACTATTCTCAGACAAGGCAGTGGATCATTATGGGTGGACAGCTCTTCTCCACTTGATGTGGCTGTTTTTATGTCTGTTTTTATGTCTGTTTTGTATTTCATTTTTGTTCTCAATGCATCAGACCAGCAAATTTCACAACCCCTGAAGCTGTGACTTGTATTCTAGTTTCTAATGGTTATATGACTTCAGAACTTTTCTTCATCACTAGGCATTTCTGTTTCCAGAATATGAATGCCACAATATCAGCAATTCATTATCTTTGTTTGTATTTATTCTTTATGTATATTTTATTTCTGTTGTGGCACCAATCTGATTGCCCCATAAACGTAAATAAATTTAGCTATGGAATGGACCCCTTAATGCACCTCACAGGAAGCTGGGACAGGTGACTTGTAGAAAAATCACACAGGAGGATTTCTGGCATAGCAGAAATCAGAAACAGTATTTCTAGTCTGCTAGCCTTTTTCATATGCAGCTCGGTGCTTTGTTGGAAACACAAGAGTATTGATCTTTTTTTGGTCACAAAGTAGCTAGAAACTTGTTTGTGAGAGAGCAAAACATTGGATTTATCATTTGGATGTGAATAGTTGTTCTGTGATGTTGTCCAAATAAAGGCATAAACTAAGATGCACGTAAGCAACAAATATTAGGTGTGACCAGTCTAATAGATTGTTAATGTTATTGCTTCCAAATGTGTGTTATAATATCCCACCTGTGTTAATAAAATGCAGTGACAGTAGACATGGAGGAAAGGGAAATAAAATGGTGGCATTGGCCCTTCTGCAGAGAAAAGCTGTTATTCTCCGCCATGAGTGCCCCAATGGAGACATTCCAGGTCAGGCTGGATGGAGCTCTGAGCCACCTGTCCTAGCTGTAGATGTTCATTGCAGGGGAGTTGGACTAGTTGGCCTTTAAGACCCTTCCAACTCAAACAATTTTATGATTCTGTATTTGTGAAAGTAATGAAATCACTTCCCTTTCAGTTCACATAGGGTGTGGATCTCCCTACAGCTTTCACTGTTGGCATTGAGCAGTTGGGGACTTTATGACTTTCCATGGGAAGAGGAGGGATTTGGAAATGGAGGAAGGGCTTTTCATTGCAGAATGTATAAATGCTCCTGATCTCATCCATCACAGATGAGTTTTGAAACATTCATCTGTTTGCTCTACATGTTGACTAATAATTCCTTTGCTCTCCACACAGATGTTATTTCTTGGTTTTCTGGTAAGAACCTTTCTTGCTTGATATTAAAGAATCAGAAAACCATAGAATCACAGAATAATAGAATGGTTTATATTGGAGGGGACTTCTCAAGACCATCTAGTCCAACATCTTCCAATAGATCAGGTTGCCCATGACCCACTCAACCTGGCCTGGACATCTCCAGAGATGAGGCATTCATAGCTTCTCTGGACAACCTGTTGCAGAGGCTCTAGAGCCTTCATAGTAAATAACTTATTTATGTCTAATCCAAATCTTTTAGTTTAAAATAATTAGCCCTTGTCAAACTGTATTAAATATGAAACCACCTTGCCATTAACTTTAAGATAAAATAATATCAGTACAACATTTGTTGTCAGAACCAAGCGAAGCAGACTAATTGTTTGTTTGCCTGTTATCAGAACATATCGGCATCCTTGCTTATCTTGCAACAGAGTGATTATCTAGGAAAAACGTGTGAGATTTAGGTTCTGTTTTGCTCTACTGTAGACTGAAATAGGCTATGTTTGTGTCTGCAATCTGCTAAGCCTTAAATGCCCAATTACCACCTGGCATATGTTGGGGGTAAGTAAGATCTTAAAAATATTAGTGTATCTATACATAGTTACTGTTTGTACAAGAGGATGTGTTTGTGATTGGGTATACAACAATAAAAGTGTATATATGGCTGTATGAGTGCTCACATATATGTGCATATATGAAGCCAAATACTTTTAATAACTGCTGTTTTTAGGTAAAATGATGGATGTAGATTAATTAGAAGTTCAAAACCTTGGTTAATAACAAATTTTTACATGATCTTTGCTACTTCCTGGTATGCTTCAGATTCCCAAGTATAAAGTGAGGATACTTCTTTCAAATCAGAAGTATTGATGAGGTTTTCCATTAACTCATCTCACATTTCCACATTGAAATGTCTTTGAAAGGTCTAAGTATCTATTCCTATCATTTGTAGTATCCCATTTCCCTGAGACACCAGATCAGTTCTGACCTTCTGCATGGACTTGGAACTGATAAAGTTCTCATGAAAGAAAATACCTGTCCTAAACAGTCTGTGATATATACAAAGGGATACTGAGAGATATCAAATATGTGGAGGATAATGATAGCAATGCATATTTGTAGGCAATGTGATTTAAATACACAGGTGTGAAACACCAGCAAAAGGTGACTAAAAGATGCTAACAAAATACTCAGTTACGTGGTGTAGCACCTTTATGCTCCTTATCACACCTTTTGGGTAGTATCACAAAAGATGAGACCTATTATTAGCACAAGCTGTCAAGACAGGTCTTCAAACATGGTTAGATGGCTAAGGGGAGAGGAGCTTTCCAGGGGAACTGCCTATCAAACAAACTCCTGCTCAGATTGCTACTGGTCAAAAGGTACTCTGAGGTGACTTGGAGACTTGGTGGTCTTGGTGGAGACAAGGTGACTTGGAGGTCTTACATCCAATTTGTTCAAGAACATCATTAAAATTAAGAGAAACCACATAATGTGTGAGATGTCCATTAGGGTGGACAAAGGGAAATGAGCTGCATGAAATATGTTGATACCTTTTCTATTCTTAACTGTTCTGCAGGAGTCATTCCTGCCTTTGCTTCAAATATGTGGTCATTTGGGCTTTCCGAGTGCCAGACTTGCCATCTTCAGTACACAGAAATTTGCTCAAATATTTGCACTGAGGAGGGTACGGTAGGTTGAACATATCATTGAGTCAGTGCTCAGAGCATAATGAATAATATTTCCAGCTGGCTGTTCTGAGGACCTCTGTTCATCCCTGTTGAGGTCCTCTCTGCTAAAGCCTCACCTCTGCCTTATGAGATCAAGGCATGTAATAGAATCATAGAATGTCTTGAGATGGAAGGGACGGACAAAAATCATGGAGCCCTCCTGGCTCCACACCGGACCACCTAAAATTCCAATCCTGTGTCTGAGAGCTCCTTGAACTCTGGCAGCTTTGGCTGTACCCACTGCCCTTCAGTGTGACATCTTTTCCTGATACCCACCTGACCCTCTCCAGATGCACCTCCATGCTGTTCCCTCTGGCCCTGGACCTGTCAACAAAGAGGAGAGCTCAGTGCTGCCCCTCAGCCCCCTTTGAGGAGCTGTAGGCTGCCATGAGGCCTCCCCTCACCACCCTTTTCACACCATCACTGTTTGGCTTTTGGTGATCAGGAAGAATGTTTATGCCACATTTCTTGGTTTCACTGCCCCTGAGAAGATGTGGGATTAGCATGCTGAATCTACAACCAACTATTTTAATTATGCAGTGTAATGCTACACCTCCCAAGATGGCACCACCAACAAAAGAGAGGGAAAGCACACACAAGTGAGCAAGAGGAAGAGAGTAACTCCCCACACTGGCTCTTGTGCTGTCCCAGAGGAGATCTAATTCAGTCTGTAATTGCTGTTCTATATAGCTTCTGCCCTCAAAACAATTTTCTGCTGGTCTGCTGCTGCTTAGGTTGAATCAGTTTGATTTATAGAATGCCTTTTTTTTTTTCTTCCCAGCCACAGACAAGAGAAAAATATTTGTTGAAAGATTGTTATAGCAAGATTTAGCTTTTGCACATCTAGCATCAGAGAAGCTTGCTGACTTCTTATAAACTTTTTCCTATCCCTTTTTCCCTCTGATTTTAAGAAGAGAAAGGGGATAGATGGTGACCATGCATGGATTAGTCCTTCTCTGTACTTTGTATAGATTATTCATATGTACTGGACCAAAGAATAAGAAATGCCCCAGTGGTATTGCAAATTATAGTATATGTGGAACATCTCATCATCTTTTTGGTGGAACTTATTAGATACTACAAAGCATTTGGGTTTTGTGGAGTTTTTTTATTCCTTGTTTTCCCCCTCAAGAATCAAAGAATCATTAAAGTTGGAAAAGACCACTAGGATCATCTAGTCCAACCATCAACCCATCCCCACCATGCCCACCAAGCATGTCTCACTCTGCCACCTCTACTCTTTTCTTGAAAACTTCCAAGGATGGTGACTCTACCACCTCCTTAGGCAGCCAGTTCCAATACCTCAGGATAAGTAGTAGGGTTTTTTGTTTGTTTGTTTGTTTCATTTTGGGGGTGTGGACACCTGGACATTATATTACATATTTCAGAATTTCCTTCAGGTTTGTTTATAGATTGTTCCAAGGTGGTGGGGCAGAATGGCACCTCAGTTGTAGATTTCAGCATCACCTGAACGTTTAGCCAGCAAATAGTATACATGTTAATTGGTAGCCCTGTAAAATGTGACTGGGTAGTTTGCAAGTACACATATACGCCAGTTTGCTAAATAGAACAGACCAATGATATTTCTGATCCCATTTTTTACACAAACTTAATCAAAGATCCTTAGAAGCACATGTGTTATCCTTTGGGCTGACACTGATAAAGGATTCTGGAATTTTGCTAAGTAGGACAGAGGAAATATTGATAGTATGTGATTTTTTTGCATCCTTTTCCAGAGAGCATGTTTCCCCTTTCTGGTTTATTTAGTGTTGTTTTTGTGGTTGGAATACAGAAGTGTCCTTAGAATATGAGTAATGTCAGGGCTACATTCTAAGTTTTCAGTATCAATAAATCTTCACCTCATTAGTCATGAAAGTGGAAGTGAGGGGAGGTTTACTTATTTGCTGTCTTGTTGACTATCTCAGTAATGTTCATTCTGTTCATTTATGATAAGGTTGTTCCCATCTTGGGAACAATGTCTGAGTTTTATGACTCAAGTTGTCCCCAGATTCATTTTTAAAATGTTGAGATTGTGGTCTTGCTGAAGTAAAAAATGGGAAATGTAAAGTTTCAGTTTATCTGCAAACTCATATTTCCAAAAGTTACTGTGCAAGAGTTGGAATTTAAGAAATTTTCCAAATTCTGAGTACTTTGCAGTGACATTATTCACTTACCAAGTCAGGTGAAATTACTCATTTAGTCCATCCGTTTTTGCTTTCTGTTCAGAATTTACTGAACAGATTTTCTCTGTCCAGAGTAAATGCTCCAGTTCTTTAGAATTCCAGATTCTCCTATTTCTCTGGTTTTCTCATTCACATTACTTGTTAATTGGCAGTTCTCTACTTCCTTTGGTTATCTTTATCATGTAACATTTATTTTCACCATATTCTGGCTGTGTTAATGACTCGTCTTAAATAAACTTCTTCTTTGGAAAAAAAATTAAAAAATAAAATAGATGAATGATTTAAATCTGCCTCCTTCTTGCTGCTGAATGTAGGGTCTGAATTGTTGACAACCAGTCGAGGCTGATGTTGATTAAAAAACAAGAAACTCCAACCTAGGTAGCAGGCAAGAAGAACACATTTTTGAAACAGGGGCTGCTGTTGTACTCCCAGTTTTGGTGGAGTCAAAGAGATTTATGAGGAGCTTTATTTCACTCCGAATTCTGCAATGTGTGCAAAACTGGGAAAACCAATGCAATTTGATTTTGTTAACAAACTCTGGTGCCTGGCAAGTTCAGAGGTACTTCATGATAGAGATAACCTGGCAAGGAGAAGCAGAAACATAGCTGCTAGGTATATGCCATTATAGATGGTCTTTATTTCTAGCTATTTTTCTTTCCTCTATTTTTTTTTCTTTTTGTTTTGCTTACATATATCAGGTGCTTGGAAACTTCACATTGCCAGGTTAAATTATTCAACATATTCCTTGCTTCAGGTCAGATTGCTTTGTACTCTGTGCCTTACGACTGCCTCTGTTGTTTTTTCTTACGCTGAGTAGCCACATTTTTTTCCGTCCTACCACCTCAGAATCTGGTTTTAAATAACCCGTATTTGCTGAACAATAATTCTAAGCATTGATACAGTGATTTGAAAGGGATCTATACACTGCAGCCACAAAGTTGTTCACAACTACTTGAATAAAAATGACAAATCTGAAACATAATAGTTCATATACAGTGTGAATTTCCTTTCTCATTCCTTCCCTTCTCCTTCCTCGTCTTCTCATCACAATATCCTGGGATCACCAAGAAGACAGCTCAATTCCTTGCAGTTAAAGTAGCTGAGGAGGACCCTATGTGGATCCATCTGATCTTTGTTAGACCAAATTGCCTACATAGTTTATTCCAGTGGAAAAACTGAGTGGAGGTGTAAGTCAATATGTTACAATAGCCTCCATCTAACCTAATGTACATACAAATAAAAGGACAAGTTTTAGCCTGTGCTCACTTGAAGTGCTTTAAAAGAAGTGGAGCAAAACAAAACAGACTGGTTAAAGTGTGGAAAGAATTTTATGTTTCTAACAGAAACCGAAGACTGATGTCAATGGCAATGTAACCAAGAGAGACAAATGAGCATTATAGGCTTTTTTTTCAATGTTTTTTTGTTAGTTTGTTTGATTGCTTGTTTAATATTTCCTTCATCATCTTTTACTAAGCAGTTAAAGGAGAGTAGAACAACAGATTCAAGTTAATTCTCATTTCTTCATATTTTATTAAACTTTCTTCTTTCAAAAATTTTTACTAAAAACCCCACAATTCCTCCATCCAAAAAATCACAGCAAATTTCTCCTCATTCCTTGGCAATGATTTATGACCACAGCGATCTGGTGTAATCAAAGTTACTTAAACATTATTGCTTTTTAAAAATATTCTACAGAATTTACAAGTTATAAATAATACCATTCATAAGTAGAGCTTCATTTAGGCTGACAAGTGAATCAATGAAGTGCATTTTGTGATGCATTACCCCATCTTTGTTTGCAGGTTTTGGCTGTTTTTTTTTTTTTTTTTTTTTTGTCTTTGTTGTTTTATTATGATTTCTCACAATTTTTTAAGTCTTTTGTTTCTCCTACCTCCTCAGTTATTCAACATTTTGAACATATTCACAAATTCACAATGGTACTCTCAGGCTTTATTGCCAATGAGTGTGATTCCATTGCATTTTATGATTAAATGTTATGCCACTTTCATTCTTATGACAAACTTCAGAAGGATGTGTATTCATTTCGTTAGTCGTTTCCTAAATTTATCCATAACAAACTCAAAATTCTTTAAAAGTGGGATGGAAAGAAGCTGACTTTTTAGCGTGATGGTAGAGTTGTAACAGTATCCAAGCAGACAAATTAATTACTATGCAATTAGCCCTGGGAGAAGCATGTTCTTCAGAAACACTTTCAGTCTTTCAGAAAACATCTTGATCTTAGATGTTAGGCATATGTTGCTGCTCCTCTGTTGTGCAGACGTAATGATGAACTTGTGTTTGATTTTGATTTTATAATTCTTGTGTTATCCAGACAATTGATTCTGTGAGTGAACTAAAGTAAAGAAGTCTGGTTTGTTATGCCTTTGTATGTGTTGTTTGGATTTTTTGGTATCATCATCGTGTGAAATATTTATAGAATCAATGCACTAGCATATCTCTATTTTGAATTCTCTGTTGTCTGGTTGGCAAGTTTTCCTTAAACCCATTTATCTTCTCCTTCCATGAAATTCTTAGAAGCTTAATATCTTTGTGCCACTCTGTCAGATATAGTTGCAATCAGCCAACAAAAAGTTTAGAAACTCAAGAGTTGTGTGAAAGGGTGGAAAGAAAAGCTGAAAAGACATGTCAGCAGAGCATGAGAACTAAAGACAAAGGACAAGGAAAAGTATGGATTAATGTCTTCTTCAGCTTACTCTTTACTGCTAAGACTGCTCCTCAGGAATCTCTGGGTTCTGGGACTAGAGGGCAAGTCTGGAGCAAGGAAGTTTATTGATGATAGAGTATCAGGCCAAGGGGCATTTATACCAAGTGAATATACCTTCATCCTTGGAGACATCCAGAGTCAAGCTGAAGGAGGCTCTGGTCAACCAGACTAAGCTGTAGATGTCCCTGTTCACTGCAGGGGAGTTAGACTAGAAAGTCTTTAAGGGTCCATTCCATCTCAAACGATTATATGATTCTGTGATAAAGTCCATGAGACCTGATTGGATGAACCAAAAGCATTGGAATTTTCCAATGTCATTGTGAAGCCGCTCTTGATTATCTTTGAAGAATGGCAATCAGAGGATGTTCCCAAAGACTGGAAGAAAGCAAATGTAACTAACTAACCTGATTGCTTTTTAAAATGAGATGACTGTCACCATGGGTGAGTGCAAAGCAGTGCATATTGATTATCTTGACTTCAGATCCTAGATGTTCAATAACAGGTGATTATGCTGAAATCACAACAGCCTTGATAGGCTGGGGAAATGTTCCATGGAAGAAACTTCATGAAAATACAGTAACTGGAAGTGACAAGTCCTGCGTCTGGGGAGGAATAACTCTAGGCCCCATTACAGGCTGGGGACTGGCTGTCTATTTGGAAAGCTTGCAGAGAAGAAGTATCTTCTTCAGAAATGTCTTTGAACCAGGCTCTGAGCAACCTAATCTAGTTGTAGATGTCCCTGTTCATTGCAGGGGAGTTGGTCTAGATGACCTTTAAAAGTCCCTTTCAACTCAAATGATTCTATGATTTTGTGATCCTGTTATAAGTCCAGATGGGCAGCAAGCTGAAATTGAGCCATCAGCGCACCATTGTGGGAAAAAAGGCCAGCAGCATTCTTGGCTTCTTAAAGCAAGAAGCATTGCCAGCTGATCAAAGGAGATGCTCTTTCCTCTCTGTTCAGCATATCCAAAGTCCTGGGTCCCCAGTACAAGGGACACATGTATGTACTGTTCCCAGTCTGTGAACATCCATGAAGATATGCAAAAACAAGTGGGCTTGGTTCTGAGCAATCTGCTTGGAGCATTGTATTAAATGATTTCCAGAGATTTCTGGCAGCCTCATTGTTTCTGTGATTCTTTAAGTTGTACAGCTAAACTAAATGCATCCTATTTGAGTGTCTTTTTTTTCTGCTCTGCTAATGTTGCCTCACTGGTAGTGCATTTAGCAGTATCTGCATTATTATGTCTGTTATTGCTAGGTTAATTGTTTTTATAAAAGGCAGTGACATAAAAAGTCAACATATGCTCACATTTGCTCTTGTATATGGTAACTGTTCAGATAACAGGAAAACAAAGTCGCTGGAGATTGCTGTCTTAGAACTAGGAAAATTTCTGTGTTTAATCTATTAATTTTACTTTTGGTACATTTAGAAAGGTATAAATGAATCCATTCATTAAACACGGCCTGATTGATAGATTGATTTCTTGATGGTCTACCAATAAGGAGATTCAAATTTAGTGATTTTTTTTATTGGATCACCACCAATTTACAAATAATTTTTTACCAGGTGAATGCCAATCTAAAAATGGGCTTCTCCTATGTAAGAATCTGCACTTTAGGATGAATGGCTTGCACCAAATATATCTTTTTTTTGAAAAGAGATAGGTTTGAAGCAGTTGTTTTTATTGTTGCTTTTTCCCTCTTAGTATTCTGCAATTCTGAAAAGCAACCATAAAATCATATCATTCTACCTGTTTCTTATAGAAAACTCAAGTCAGTTGGCTTACTTAGATCCAATAAACCATGGTATTGTTTAAAGGGATTTTTGAATTACCATGGGCGTATGGAGCACTGGGTCTTAATTCTACATAGACAATTATTTTTTCTTATTCTTTCTCTTCTTTGTTTTTTTTCTATCTTTTTTTTTTTTCCTTTTTTCTGTTTTTCTTTTTTTCTCATTACAAGGCTTGGTTATGAAACATGTCTTTTATGTTTTCTGTCTTTTCAGAGTGACATGCTGGATGTGAACCAGATCATTAAAGACCTGGCCTCCATGGTACATGAACAAGGAGACACAATAGGTAGGTATCACTGTTGAAGTATGTGGTTTTTTGTGCTCCTACGCCATTCCAATGTGTCGTTGTGTGTTCCCTCAGAAGAAGCTGTGATGCTGCGATTAATTTTCCTGTGTTTTGTGCATGTTGTACCCTTAGTGATGTTTTGATCTGACAAACTGCTCTGTGCAATAGCCTTCTTGCATTTGGAGTAGTTAGATATGTTTAGCATAAAAAAAGATTTTGAGGTGAGATAAATTTGTTCAATTTTGACTACAAGAAGCTGAAGAATATGTAATACTAACTAGAAAGGGATTCATTTTTTTTATTTCTACCTGGAGTTGTAACTAAAAAACAACAATACCAGTAGTAGTTATTGTCGTTACTGTAGAATGGCAAAAATATAAAAATAAAAATAAACAGCTTGCTTCTCCTAAATGGAAATTTCTCTCCACATTACAGATAGTGCCTGACTAAATCTGTAGTATGCAACCATTATGACATACACACACATAGCCTGAAACTTCTGCCCACTAGTTGGCCTCTTCTTGTTTTATAGCAGCCAATGGCTGAGAACACTGTGGAGGATTCTTGGGAATGGATGAGCTGAGAGAAACTGCTAGACATGGAACAGAGTACCCAGAGAGGTGGTGGATGCTCCATCCTTGGAGACACTCAAGGTCAGGCTGGACAGGGCTCTGTGCACCCTGATCTAGCTGTAGGTGTCCCTGTTCATTGCAGGGGAGTTGGATCAGATGACCTTTAAGGGTCCCTTCCAACTCAAACAATTCTACAATTATCTTCAACAGCCAACCAGTGATCACCATTTCTTTTTTTAATAGAGGAATAAAACACAGTGATCTGCTCTTTTTAAATTTCCTTTGACTTTTCTCTTTGTTACTGATGTGTTCTGATGCAGCTAAGAGCAAACAGATATTTTTTTCTTTTTTCTTTCATTTTTCTTTTTGGTGGGTGTACGTGTATGATAATACTGTGAAGCGCTTCTGAAGCAATTTCCAGTTCCAAATTTGAGAGTTAACAGTCTTGAAGCCATGATGAGTGACTTAAACATCAGAGAAGCGAAGTTTGGGAAGATATTACTAACCTGCAGTGCTCACTTGGAGTACTTACCAGAGCTCATGGGAGCTGGACCAAGTCCTAAGGCAGACATATGTAAATTATAAAAGAAGAAAATCTTCTGTGTTTTTTATTAAGCATTCTGAACTGCTTTGCGAAGCTCAAACCTATGTAAGTTTCTATTAGCATCAGGTATCTCCTTTCACACTGAAATGAGCTTGCTGCATCCCACTGAGAAACACCAGTCAGGTTTACAGGTGCAGAACAAAATCAAGATAATATCTACCAATTCTTTCCTGTTTTGATTTTTTTGGGGGCTGCTTATTTTTATACATATGAATCAGGCTTCAGAGCCTGATTCGTCTCCAGAATGTACATCAGATGTTAATGCCTTGAGGGACATGAGAGCATACATCAGTTAGCTTCAAGATCCTTGTAATCAATTTTCTTAAGGCAACATTTATTATTTTAGGATGTTGTTCATGCGTAGAAGTGGCCTAGTACTAACTAGCCTGTGAGAAAATGGTATTAAATAGTGTGTTTTGGTTTTACACCATCAGAAATGTTGTTTCTTCCATTTCACTGCAGCAGAATTTTTTGTATCTTCCTCAGAAGCACCTTTTCACACTGGCAATTATGGTATCTTCCCAACCAACTGCTGAAAGATCCCATTGTATATCGTTTGACATTCATATTACATATACATAAGTGAGATTAAGAGTCAGTTGCTGAAGAGAATTGAAACTCCCATAGTGGACATACAGGAGCAATGATGATAAGGGACAGTTCTCTTGACACTTGCTTGAGTTTTTTATTGCATTCCTCTTACGTGCATGAAATGAAACCTGTGTGTGTGTTGTTTAGAAGACACAAGAAAACTATATATCTGAGCCACATCATTCAGCAAAAAAAGAAAAGAAAAGAAAATCTAACCAACGCTGTAACATGAGCCACTTTTGTTCACCCTCAGCTGGGGAGAATTAATGGGAAGAGCTTGTCTGAGCTATGCATAGCATAGGAAGAGTAAACCAGATCTCTTAGAAAAACCTTAAAGGAAGTTTTGCTACTTTGTGGTCCATTTCCTTAATGAAAACATCCATAACACTCTGTAGAGTGTTATATGTCATAGAAACAATTTCTGTGAGGCAGGGAGGAAACAGATGAGGGAAAATGCAGAGTTGGGGCAGTGTATCTGTTATTTTTTGTCTTCTGCAAAAGTGTACATTCCAAGTCATGTCATCTCTTTGATAGGGATATTTAACTAAACATTATAGTATCAGTGAGTCCAAATCTCAAAGCCAAACCACGCTGGTGATGTTGGTTACCTTTGAATTAGCAGAATATTTTCAACACAGATTTACAGGAGCTCTTGGCAAAAGCATCTCTGAAACCTCATTGCAAATACAGGAAATGGGATTTCTCCTTCTCCCATAAACAAATCCCATCTCATACACTTTCTATCCCAATCTCAGTCCAGCTTTCTTCCTGAAGTTCCTTTCTGTCCCTGTCAAGTTTCTCTATTGCATAACTGACCAAAAGTCTATGCAGTAATTTCCATTGAAATAATCAAGCTGAATGAAGTTTGTGTACCAACTCATCACATAAAATTGGGATATTATCTTATTAATTAACATACATAGAAGCTGGCTGCTTCTGCTTTCAGCCCTGCTGCTCAAGGAACAATTCTGCATTAGTGATCTCTGCATCCAGGGCAACATGCCTGAACTAAGATGACTGAGCCTGATAGAGCTTACATAGGACTGATGAGCTCATGCAAAGGGTCAACAATACTTGTCAACTGATTTAGAGGGCCCTAACAATGACCCTCTGAAGAGAGAACACAAAATGTGGAATAGAAGCCCACAAACAATTTCTTGTGGTACTGTTGGAGAGACTTAGGGGATCTGAAGCACAAATGGCAAGATCTTAAGAGGATAATGAGTAAAACACATGGAGAGTATCAAAAAGCTGTTGGTGGAAGAGGGCTGTCTCCTCTGCTATGCTTAACTCTTACTGTAACAGGTTCTTCAGGAAAAGCATCGAAGGTAAGAATTAAGCACTTGGCACTCGGAGAAATAAATTACACTGGGGATGATTGCTAGTGCTAGGAGTCACTCCCTTCCATGCTCACAGATAGCGACTCAACTGTTATGAAGTACAGGTCCTCAACAGCTGGAATATTTCCAATGTTTCATACTGAAAGTCATTATTTTTCAAGTGCGGGCTCGTCTTTCCATTGGCCATACTGGGATAAATGTGCATAGTTTCATGAAGTCAACTTTATTATTGGTGTTAGGGAAAAGAAAATCTTGAAATCCCCATGTCATCTGAAGAAACTGAACACAGTTATCATTGTTTGTATTACTACTGATGAACAGAGGTGTGCATTTATCTACTACTGTAGGCTTCTGTTTGCATTGTAACAGAAAATAAAGATGACCTGAATAATACAGTCATTGCATTCTATTTGCCAGTAGCAAAAGAAAATGCTTTTATTTTTTTCATTTAGGAGAGTGTTTTTTCTCTCCTACCTGTGTGTGTAATATCACTAATTATGGCAAAATAAGGAGCAAAATCTACATCTGTCACCTAATTGTCTCAATTCAGCTTTCCCTGTTTGCATCTTCATCGCTTTTCACAAAGCCACAAAGCCAAAAAGCCAGACCCATGTTGTTCTGAAAATGTTACACATTTAGAATATTTGATACTTCTAGAAATGTTGTGTTTCTGCTGACGTTGGAAAATTTTGGAACTAACCTTATGCCAGCTTATCTGTAACCTTCCCACCCCAATAAAATGATGAGAGACTGGCCACTTATTTTAAGACTACAGCAGCAGGACATGGGAATTAGTCCTCTAATTCTTTGTTCATACACACAATAATAGAATGGAATCATAGGATGGCTTGGGTTGGAAGGGATCACAAAGATCATCTAGTTCCAAGTCCCTGCCATGGTCAGGGCTGCCTACCACTAAATCAGACAAGATGGGTACAAATTAATATTTGCAAAGCAAATCTCATTGTCAGGAAGAAGATCCTACTGCATCAAGGAAAATACTTTCTCTGACTTTCTTTTCTTTCATTACTTATTCAGGCTGAGATCTTCATGCGACTAAGGTTTCATGTCACTCTTGAAATCCATGCAGTACATATTTGGAAATAGTAAGGTTAAGAAACTTCATAACATTATTTAAAGTGAATGCTCCCTCACTTTGCAGACACTGTTACTTGGTATCTTCCAGGCTAGAACCCACAGACCTGCCAAGATAAATATAAACATGGCAGCTGGTGCTTTCCTTCAGTCTAGAAAGAAATTTATGATGGGGTCAATATATTCAGTGCTTGAGTAATGCTGGTGTTTGCTGACATAACACATTGTCAGTTATTGCCTGATGATAATAAACCTCCTTCAAAGAAAGAGTATTTGCAGGAGTGCAAACGTGCTTCTTATTTTGGAAGCTTTTGAATGGTGGTGGGTTTTTTTCCCCCCCTTTCGTTCTGTGAAGTCAGCTCAGTTCTGTTGCCTGTTTTATCATTATTGCTTTTCTGACCTGAAGGCTAGCTTAATGTGTAGACGCTGTCAAGAGTCAAGAGGGCACCTTTGCACACATGTTCTCCAGTCTGACTGCCTGAACGGCGTGACAGAGAGTCTGTTGTCATATGCATTAATGCAAGCCAAGCAGGGAAATCATCCAACTGGATCCTTAACTAAACTCTCTGGAGTTACGTGTCTCTGCTGGGACATCTGCAGAAAATGAACGCATCTTGAGAGTGGTCCCTGAATACCTGAATGTAACAGCTGTAATATCTACGTTTAGTTGAATGTGGTCTATGAAGTCTCTCATTTGATTATCTAAGTGATCTCTGAGGAGACTATTATGTGAATGGGAACATTGATGTTCTTATTGGCTCCTGATGAATTGGGAAATCTCCCAACCATCTTGCTTTCAGCCGTTTGTGGCAACATGAAGTTACACATCAACACAGAGCACAGCCCATGCAGGGAGTATATACAGGAAGTATATACGGAAGTTTTTCACACAGAGGGTGGTGACGCACTGGAACAGGTTTCCCAAGGAGGCTGAAGATGCCTCATTCCTGGAGGCATCCAAGGCCAGGCTGGATGTGGCTCTGGGCAGACTGGTCTAGTGGTTGGCAACCCTGCACATAGCAGGGGGGTTGTTCAACCCAGGCCATTCTATGATTCTGTGATCATAGGCAGTATAAAAATGAGATGAGTTTTTCTGCTGCTTTTCTGTTTCTGCTCTCTATAAGGATGAGTTTTTGTTTCGTTTTGCATGGACTTTTGCATTTACTTTTATTGCTGGCTGCTGGTAGGACAGCACTTGCTGGCTCATAAGGAAAAGAATAATGGGCAACTGTAGATTTCTAAATTTACTAACGCCTAAAGATTTGTCTGCTGCTCTGTGTTTGACCTTCGTAATGAGATTGTACTTGTAGTTAATGAGCCAGCTAATTTTGTAAAAGAAGCAAGGCTCTTCCTTTTATGAGGTTTATTGCCACCAGTAGGATTCTTCTCACACCAATTTACTCAGTCATTTTGGGGCAGTAGGAATTGCTGTGCTCTCAGTTTCTTGAAATGTTTTGATTGAGCAATAAATGTCGTACAGCTAGAAGCTGCCCATGTGGTTGGTTTCTTTCTGCTGGGAGTTGTCATACTCTGCCACAAACAAACTGCTTGGGAGGCCATGGCTTGAGCAAGTTAGGTAAACAAAACAAGCCATGTAACATAAAAGTTGTCAAACAACTTGCAAAAACAGCGACTTTACTTTCTAAGTAAAATATATGATCTTTCCAAGACAGCAAGCAGAAATAAAGTGTATTTCTTTCTATGAATGAATGCCCTAACATCCTCTTTTATTCCTTTGACATAGGTAGACATTTTCTCAATGAATTGACTGAATTGGAGGACTTGATCACTTATGCACCCAGCTGTGTGATAGGAGTGCTGTGTTAACTGTAGACAAAAATGGACTCTTGAAAAATGCTGTGTACAAGTGGCATTAAGTTATTTAGCCATTTATCTCATTATTCATGAGCTGGATTCGAAAAAGCAAGTATAAATGGATCATAGAACCATTTGAGTTGGAAGGGACCCTTAAAGTCATCTAGTGCATCTAGTGCTTTGATACCCAGGGGTCCTTTCCAACCTCTACAATTCTGTGATTCTGTGTTCTTCATTTTGTTTTGGTTTCGTAACAGTTAAAGTGAATGTATCTTACGGCAGTTTGAAATAATATTTTCTTTAGTCTGAATATTTTAAATAAATTTAAAAAAATATTTTGAGGTTACAACACCCTAGAATAGTGAGTACTACAGAAGAATATCTGCAATTTCTCATTGCAATTAGGTTTTGCTTTTTAAACTACTTCCAGAGATTATTGGGAAGAAAAAAGAAAATATAAGATATCCATAAATTTTCTTAGAAAAATGTTGTGTTTGTTGAATTGCCTTTTTTCATCAGAAGAAAAGAAAATATAAGAAAATTTTAAGAAAGGTGAATTGATTCTTTTGCCATGACATAATATCCTCCCATGTTCAAATTTGGGACTACTAGAAGTAGAGCCTGAGAGCACCCAAAGCCAGTTGAGAGCATCATATGGCAACATCGGATACCTCAGATTGCTGAGCAGTGAGAACACGAGCCATACCATGCACCTAAAGGAGCCTGTACATGAGCTGACTTCAGCTAAAATACCAGTTATTTGAGACCACTTGTTTCTCCATAAGAAAGAAAAGCGAATTACTTTCTATCTACTGAAGTAGTAATAATTCTGCACTCTGCCCTTTAGCACGGAGCAGTGATATGAGGCACCTTATTCTCTGATAGGACATGCTGTTTTCCAATAGATTAACGCAAGACGACGTTTGAATTTTAAATCCCTGGAAGATACATCCTGGCAGGCATGGTGAACCGCTGGCATGGCAATACTGTTTTTTTCAGTGCATACATATTTAGCAGATACTTGACATTTCCAAGATGCATTTCAAGGACAGTATAAATCACTCAGGAGCTGAAGTGCTATAAATTTATGCTAGTGTTCGGCCATTGTCTTATAGCCATTTATATTCATTCAGACTAGGGCTTTGGTCTGTTGACTGAAGAAAATCAGCAGGAAGAGCCAGTGATGACATTTTAGGACAGTTGCAATAGTCTTTTCAGATCTGCTTGGAAAATTAGCTTGAACAGTTGTTGCCCTACCACCAGGGGCTGTGGTGTGTTACTGTGTGGGAGAATTAGAGAACTGCTAAAGTCAAATAGAAAGCAAGGTGATTTTGTTGGAATCACAGCTCTTGCTGCTGCAAATTGTATTTCATAGAATCATTCAGGTTGGAGAAGACTACTAAGGTCATCTAGTTCAACCAGTGCCATATCTACCCTTTTCTTGAACACCTCCAGGGACTCCACCACCTCCCTGGGCAGCCTGTTCCAATACCTCTCCAAAATTTCCCTATAACACTCTATACCAATATGACCCATTTAGCCCTAGTTCAGCAAATGGGGGAGATTATTTTACAAATCCTGTGCCAAATTTATAAGTTGACATATACGTAGAAGTTGGCAAATTCCAAACCCTAAATCATTTCAAACTTCACTCCGGAAAAACTGCCATAGCTTTCCTTCATTTAGCATCAGCAGTCATGCCTGTGGAAAGCCTGAGCCTCTTTTTTCATGCAATGAGACTCACTTAAAACTCCAAGAACATGGCGATTAGAAACAGGAAAAAATCTTTTTCATGCTGACAGCAATTTCACCCTCAAATTTGGCTTTTAATTAAGAAAGAAAACTTTGCATGTTACAAAAACATTCTTTTTTTTTAATATTGTTCTTCTCAGTGTGCTGTATAGATTATTTTTGTCAGAAGTTATAGTGGTGAAACAGGGTTAAGCTTATTGGAGTGCTAAAAATAAAAGCATACTGTGAAACCTGAAGAGGCCCATTTTGATTATAGCCAAGTGGGAGCATTTTAAAATTTTCATTTACAAGCTCGCTTTCCTGTCTTTCAAGCAGCTCTACAGAAAATGCTGCCTTGTGAAACCAGTCCATTGTTGCCACTATAAAGACATAGGTCATAGGGGTGATTCCTTGATATATTTGGACAAAAGCCCCACTCCAGCCCCTGTCACTCCAGTAATTTCACATATAAGACTCCTGTTGGCCATTAGCAGGGTTTGATCTCATAAGACAGGTAAAAAATAGGGTTAACAAGCCATCTGAGGGTCATCATGACTTCTGTCTGTGTGTGACAAGAGTGTCATAAAATCATATTGAGCCAGTCAGCTCTGCTGCCCTCCTATTGAAGGGATGTGTTTAGGCAGGAAAACTATATGTCTTTTCCTAATTCCTCGATACAACCACCATCTGCTTTGGTACAGCCTTGTTCCTCATTTTCATAAAATGGTGGTCATATCGCCTTAAGGTTTTTGTTTGTTTCCAAAATGTACCACAGTCATAAATTCATCATCACAGAATGAAGATAGGAAGTCATTGTGTGATTCAGAGTACTGAGACCCTTTGGAAAACCCTAGACTCAGAGCTGAGTTATTTCACCTATTTGGTTGCAAATTCGCCATCTTTTCATGCTAAAGGCAGTTGACAAAGGAAAAGTCAGATCCAGCTGATGCTCTTGTCTTCTTAACAGCTTGACATTCCTTTGGAATTACTTCCTTCTCAGTCCCCAGCTTTGGAGAGAAGCCTGAACATAAGCAAGGTGAAGCTCTGAGCAATCACTGTCATTTGGCAGAGATGCGCTGACATCTGCTGAGTGACACATTTATTCTTGACTTATTGATATGGTCTGTGTACTTCCTTGTGATTTGACCCAAATTCTCAATTTATTCTCTTGCTTTCCTGCATAAATCAGCAGAAATACACAGTAATATAGTGTTACATATTTATGTCTCATTTTTATAGAGTTTTGCTTGTTTATTTGTTTTTGCCTGCTCCTCTCAGGATTACAGATTTTTACAGAGAAAATGTAAGTGGGAATTCTGCTCATTTCAAAGCTGCTGTTAGGAGAACAAGTGAGCAGAAACTTTGTCACCAGGACCCAGTCACTACCTCCTGTAACGTCACATCAACTCATGTAGGACATATAGCACATGACCATCCTACCTGGGAAAGCCTGTGCTGGAAAAAACGAGATGGTGGTTGCAAAACATGATGAGTAGGACGTGACTACCCCATTCCATGCAGCCGTAGTAATACGTTATTGAATGGTCAGGGTCTGAATTTCAATTGATGCAGACCAGTCTTGTCTCAGTGATTAGTTGCCAGTTACACAGGTCTATCCTAGCTTACAATCATGGAAAAAAAAAAAAAAAAAAAAAAAAAAAGGACTCCCTACTTCTAAGATATTCTTCAGTTCCACCCAGAAAACATCAACTGTACTTCTCGTACTACTTATATAAAATATTCAGAATGACCCCTCCCCCTTACTGATTTATGGGTTAACTTCAGTTTCTGGCTGGAAAGACATCAAGGCCAGTCCTGGAGACAAGATATCGTTTTTGAACAGGAGTATTGTATTAATTTAACAGTGATAGCAGAGGTGGACATGCAGTATTAGGGTTTTACTTGGAAACTTGCCTTGAGCCTCATTATTAAGTGAGAGGTTGAAAAGTGCCTTCTACGTTTCACTTGCAGCACTTAGGTACTTGTTTGAAGTAGACCTTTGGTAGATCCAATCACATGACAAAAATACTGCTTATTGCAGCGTGCTGTCTTCCCATTCATGTTTCTGTTCATCATTTCTAGTAATTCAGCACCCTCACTTTCTGCTGGTATTGAGAAGAAAAGGGGAAGAGAAACATGTGTCAGTTTCCCTGGAAAACATTCAGATTGTTTCAATACTTGGTTGTCACAGTGGTGTGTGCGAGTTTGTGGACTCAAATGTTCTAAGGTTCTGTACAAGCAAATTTGATGTTTCTTCATAGCCTGGAGTTGTGATCATTAGAAACAGTTCTGATGGCAAGGGAAGCATTTGTGCAGATCTCAGTAATGGCAACCAAGGTCCACGGTTTTAAAATCTTAATAAAAATTGTTTGAGAGGCTTTGGAAATGACCAATAAAATCATGTCATTTCAATCTATAAGAGTGCCAGGCATGTAGTTTGCTTTTGGTTACTACAGCATTCGTAATGTAGTAAAAAGGAATGGAAAAAAAAGCAATCCTCAGAGGTGTGAAGAAAGACTTTCAATAAGTTTCTAGGTGCTGAGGTGAAGTTGGGGAGGGAGGGGTGTTGTTCCACATTTTATCTTCAAGTGTTCATTCTAAATAAATAAACAAATGAATAAATATGTAAATAAACGTTACTTAAATCTTCAGTGGCAAGTCTTAGGCAAACGAAGTGTACGTATTCTTGTACTGTGGCCAGAAATTATTGGCTGTGCATCTCTCAGTGGACAAATTGGTGAATATTTCTAAGATTTCCATTGAAAGCACAAACCTTTAATTGCAAGTTTTATATCAGAAGTATCTTGCTTTCTAAGCACAGTTCTGGAGCCAAAAATTAAGCTTGTCTTTGGTGGAAGTGAGGATTTCTTTCACTGCCAGCTGCAAGGCGTAGCTGTCAGCCTTTCCTTTCTAGTCTCATTTTGATTCCTCATGTTTCCACTGGCTTCCACAACCTCAGACCTAGCAGTTACGATGAGCTTCATCTCCCTTAATTTCAGGCAGTGGCAATTTGTCTCATTCTAAGCCATCTGTGCAGACCTCTCTTGGAACTTGGAAATGTGATCCAGGAGTTGAAGCTGTGATTCATTTGATCTGATCAGTGGCAGGTAGCTACTGTACTGGGATGAATCACATCCTGTTAACTGCTACAGCATCTGAGGGCACTTGCTTAAATAGAGACTTAAGTATGGTCAACGCACATGATGCAGATAAAGTTTACTTCCAAGCTCTATGAGATAACATCAGATATAATCTACCATGTTGTTTCTGTCATTTAATCCAGTGGACTTGCCATTCTTCAGCTGAAGTGCTCTGAATGTGATATCAATTTTTCCATTGGATTTAGTGGGAGTGGGATGAGATGTTAACCTGCCTACTCTGCACTGCTGTAGCCTCACCTCAAACACCAGTTTTAAGGATTGGGTACCAAAATATCAGGAGAACATAACTATTAGAGAGCATCCAGAAGGGGATATATGAAGATGGTGAAGGATCTGGATACGGTTATGTATGAGGAGCACCTGAGGTCATTGTGGTTTGTTCAGCCCAGAGAAGAGGAGGCTGAGGGGATTTTTGGTGGTCCTGAATGGAACCAGGAGTTGGATTCTATGAACCTTGTGGATCCCTTCCAGCTCGGGTTATTCTGTGAATATTCATGAATCATGATACCATGATTCTAATATCTGAGGACATACAGAGAGCTATTAGTAATACTGCGTCTGATCTGTTAGGTGTCTGCAATCATCAAAATGCATAGCATTCCTCTTCCTGTGTAATGCAAAGTCTTGCAGAAAATGCTGCTTCTCTTTTTAGGCCCACATGTAAACTGCTGAATCGCTGTTAGTATAAAGCTTTTGTTTTAGGTTTGTACCCTATAACTATCTTCTATTATCTTAATTTGCAGATAGTATTGAAGCCAACATTGAGACTGCATCTTCTAATGTAGAATCAGCCAATGAGCAGTTGGCAAAAGCAAGTCAGCACCAAGTAAGTTGATCTAAAACACCTTACAGATACATTCAGTAATAGTATTTAAAATAAAATGTACACTTGATGTCTGTGAATCACATAACACATGGGTTGCATTGGATTTTGCTACCTGGAAAGATGATTAAGCATATTATAAGTAATAGCTATGTGCTTACATGTATGTATACATGATTGAATTATTGTAGCATTGGCAATTTGCATTAGAGTAGTCATTTAGAGATCTGCATATTAAAGAGCCATTTCCCAGTAGGAAACTCAACAATTAGCTATTCTTGTTCTAGGAAAAATGTCATAAAAAGTACATCATTTAAGTGTATATGTGTTTCTTATTGGAGTGTTTCCTTAGAATCAGGCAATAGTGCTTTTCAAAAACAGCCAAATTGCCGAAAGACATGATGTGGCTGGTGAATAATGGTTATGGAAATTGTGTTCAGCACTTTTTTTCCCTTCTGTTTTTCTTCACTGGAGCAAGACTAAAATATACACATTCAAATATATATATTTATATATATTTTTTATCTTGCTTGAAAATAGCTTGACCAGAATTGGTCAGTGGTTATTTCAGTGGTTACTTTCAAGGGATGAAGATCAAACAAAAAAGAAGAATGAAACAAAGAAAAAAAGGTTATTTCTTAGAATAAATTGACAGAAGAAAAGCTGCTATAGTTTCATTCTTTCCCTCACTCATAAACCGATTTGTTCAATTTCAAGGTGATTTTCATATACCTAGACTATTGTTGTGAGAAAATGTAGCTGAGGTGAGTGTGAATACTTTAGTGCCTCCTCTTTGGTCCTCGGACACAATGAATTCTGCAGGTCTGGGATGAAGCTCCAGCCTGAAGGAGAAGGAATCATAGACATTTTACTGCATTAAAAGAGGGTAATGTGATTTTAAAATTATCTACAACTCATTTTCTGGTGAAATGTAGAATGGTGAGTAATAAGAAGTTTTGCAGAACTTTGATATTGTGGAAACCAGATGTGGTCTTCAGCTGCATTTTGGTTTTAAAGCTGTATATATTCAAGATAATGTGTTTTACCATGCATTTAATCCTGCATTTGCCTTGAAAATAGACTGTTGCATTTTTAGAGTGGGAAATCTAAAATGAGACATGAATAAATTTAATACTTGACAGTAGAGCAGATCGCAAAGCGTAAATGAGTTAATGACAATTTGGGCTAGGAAGGTCGGAGTAGTCAGGCAGAAAATGAACTCAGAGCAGTATAAAGGATCTGCTTTCTTCAACCAGCAGGAGCTGCTGAAATAACCTACCCAGTTAAGAAGTCCTTTATTCTTCAAATATGTTGATCAAGATGAAGATATAGCCAGTCTTAGCAAGTCAACCACTGCTATGAGCATAAGGAGACATGCACCAACTGTTATTTATGGGAAAACACTTTGGATCCTTCCATGTCCTTGAAACAAGTCTGTGTAGAAGAATATCACTTAGATAAATTCTGCTGCCAAAGAAAATGTGCAGTCCACATCTGCTGTAGGGGATTGGTAGCTGGATGAGGATCACTGTGTACAACCTCAGCTGTCTTTCTGTCACCTCTTTTATGAGATATGGAAGGAAGATGGAATGAAAATGTTGTGACTTTGACTGCTGGCCTGCTATATGAGGTTTGTAAAATGGTGTTTTGTGTCCTGATACCTGCTCATTTTATATCTGAAAAGACATTTTTTTAGTAATGTGACAGGAGTGGCTCTGGTCACACATCCCTCAACAGCTTTTGTAGGAATTGACATTGGTGCCACTGCTCTATGTATGGATAGTGCAGTGCAAGTCTAGGTTGTCCTTTCAGGTTGTCTGTCTAGTTCTGGCTATTTTAGAAAAGTAGAGGATGGATTTGGTAGAATGATCACCCAGATGGCTTTGTGAGTCAACTGCTTTCAAGGGAGCTGCTGTAATTTTACACCCTTTAAATCAACTTCTGTATTGTTCTGTGCTGCTTGGAGATTAGTGGTTTTTAAATCTTAATGGTTAGTTTTCATATTTTTTTAAGTTGTCAGTTCAATAATGCATTTGGTTATTACCTACGACCCCTAGCATGGTGTGACTGCCTTGTAATGCAGAATGGCTTACAGATGCTTGTTATTTATCCCTACTTACAGGAATATATATACACATATGTATATAAAAATGTGTTTGTGTGCAAGTAGTATTTTATGAGATTATTGACAAATGTATACATAGATTAAGAAATCAGGACTGTCAACATGGCTGAAAAATTTAAGCGGAACACCTACTGTAGACCTTAATGAAGAAATTTCTGCCAGGAACAAAGACTTAAGTGACAGGTTATTTAGCATAACGTTTGCATATAATGCAGTGCAGTGCATCAACAATACAACTTGGAGCACCAGTTCCAACCCAACCATTAACATAACAAAGCATCAGTAAGGCTTTTCTTCAACTTTTTTTTCAAAATGAAGCATTTAGGCTTAATGCAACAATAGAAATATTTAAACAGGTATAAATATTTTCCCACTGTGTTCCTTTGCCTGCATTTTAAATTTTGAAAGAGGCTCTCGCTCATCTTGAGATGGTGCTAGCAACAAAATTTTCCAATTTGCTGTGAATATTCACATGCTTCATCTAAAGCCTTCCACCAAGAAAAACAAACAAATAAAAACATCAGTCACCTTAAAACAGTAATAAAGCCAATTGGAGTCTGCATCATGGGGTAGGTGCAACTGCTGTTGTAGAAGGCAGAGTAAGACAGCAAAGAGAGTAGATTGTCTCAATTGCTCATTACACTTCTGATCTTAGATGCCATAGAAAGTCTCTGAGTCCACGCTGTGTACCATAATTGGCTCTATCCCCCGACAATACCACTTTTCTGCTTCACCAGGTAAATTCACTAAGGACTCTGTTGTGCTCAGATATTACTGAGGCTCCGTGAGCACTGTAGAACTGTAGCAATAAACATAATGCTTATGCCTATTCATGATTTAGTGAAAATGTCTTATGTCATAATCATTTATTTCCACAAATATTTTCATGGCATTGTAAATCATTTGGTACGATTTCAGCATTACTTGACTTACACTGGGTGATACGTGTTTGCTATGTCTTCACTGCAATATAAGATGTGATAGTTCAACGTGTAATTAATCATGAACAAAGAAAATGTTGCATCCCAAAGCCATAAAATGTTTAGTGGGAGCTGTCACATCTTTGAAAGAAATACATGTTTTTACATTTTTTTTTACTAGAGATAATGGTTAAGTAGAATGACTGAAGTACATGCAGAAACATGCATGATGAAAGCGCAGATGAAAACACTATGAGATATTGATATGAGGCCTTGAGGAAGAGAGGTTGTTTCCATATAAAACACCTTTTGATCACAGGGACTCAACAATTTTACTTTGTTACCTTGCTTTTCTCTAGAAAAGACAAGTTGGAAATATAACAACTGAAAGAGAAATTTGACAGAGATATTCTCCAGTGGTAGACTTGCTTCAGTGCCTTTCCTTTCTCATATCTGGTGGACCTCATGAGCATCTCACATCTCTTGGACCTGAAGAAGATATGGTGACTCTTAGCATTTAATGCCAGTGGCCCATATTTGTCTCCTAAATTGTCACTGTCTATACCCCTTCAGGAGATTATTTGTCCCACTCATCTTAAGACAACAATTTTAACATAAGGTGAATTGCGCTTTGGAAGATAGAATCATGGAATCATAGAATCATAAAGGTTGGAAGAGATGACTAAGATCATCTAGTCCAACCATCAACCTATGCCCAGCATGTTCACTAACCATGTCCCTCAGTGCCACACCTCCGTGTTGAACACCTCCAGGAACAGGGACTCCACTATCTCCCTGGGCAGCCTGTTGCAATACTTCACCACGCTTTCTGAGAAGAAGTTTTTCCTTATATCCAACCTGAACCTCTCCTAGAGCAACTTAGAGACATTACCTCTTGTCCTAAGGTTTTACTGGAGAAAACACAAATGTCTATGGTTGAAAAAAGTATTTCTGAGATATTTGTCTTATTTTACACTCACAGAGATGAGGAGTTTCTTCCTACACAGTTACCTTATAGAGATGTCTAACGTAAGTCTGATGATCTCCTCTCTTAACGTACCTCTTTTCTTTCTCTCTAAATTCTGGACTTTATCAATAAATAACCTTGCTAACATTTCACAGGGAAATAAATCACATGCAAATCACCTCCTTATAAAGAAAAATTAGGGCATTTGAGACCTGCCTAGATGATTTTCTGTGCAACCTACTGTGAGGAACCTGCAGGAGGGCATTGGACCAGATGATCCCCAGAAGTCCCTTCCAAGCCCTATGATTCTTTGATTCTGTGATTAGCTTAGTTGCAATGGACATTGCACAGAGGGGCTGGTTGCAGTGAGATGAGCCATGCTGCTTCTCTCAGTTTGTTCATGGCTTCCTGCAGATGGATTGGGAGGAAGAAAAAGAAACAAATCCAGACTCCACAGATACATATTAAACCAGTTATTCTTTTTGACGCAAAGTTTGACCTAAGTTCATCTTGTCTATGCTGACTGGAGCACTCGGTGTGCTGGCTGTTGTAGCTCGCTTGTTTTGGAAGAGCTGCTTGTGTTGCTCTGGTTAATGCTGGTTGCTTTCCTTCCCTCTATCCCCTGTGGAAGTCAAGCTAATTTGGATTCAGTGGCATCGCAAAGGCATGCAACAGTCCGGTGACCCTCTTTTGTAGTCTAAGAACAATGACATTTTTTCCTGTAAAGAAGCAATTCTTGGGCCTGACTTTCAGTGATACAAAGAGGGGTGCTTTTCAAGGCTGGAGTGTTAAGGAAAAGCCTCGTACATGTTTCACATTTGCAGATAGATCTTTTTGCTGAGGGATCACCAATAAAGAGATGGCCTCAATTTTTGCCCAAATAACTCGTTGGAACTTAAAAAAAAAAGAAAATTTGGATTTCAGAATCACTTTCTTGTATTCTAGTCCTCACTGTAAGGTACAGTGTAAACTATCAACCTTTTAGTATCATAGGGTCATTAAGGTTGGCAAAGACCACTAAGATCATCTAGTCCAACCATCAGCCCATCACCACCATGCCCACTAATTATGTCCCTCGGTGCTGTATCCAACCTGAGCCTCCTCTGGTGCAACTTTAAGCCATTACCTTTCATCCTATCACTGCTGCCTTGGAGAAGAGGATGTCTGCCACCTCGCTACAACCTCCTTTCAGGGAGTTGTAGAGAACTATAAGGTTTTCCCTGAGCTTCCTCTTCTCCACAGTGAACAATCACAGATCCCTCAGTTGTGTTCCCTTTTGTTGTCGTTGCTTTGCTGTGTCTGTCATGAATGTGGCTGAGTTTGCTGCTTCTTTGGGTAATTAGCACTTGTTATTTGGAGGATTATGAAGTTATTTATTTGTCTGGCAGTTTCTGCCTGTGAAAGTGATGGGAGCTGAATTAAAGCCGCAGTAGGAGCTCAGAGCTCTGTAAGGACTCCAAGCAAAAGCTGATACCGAAGTGACTGTGTAATTACACAACTAAACCTTAATCTCTCCCTTCAGCAGCTTAAGGAAAGTTTTCTGCCATCCAGAGTTTTTATGGTTCTGCGCAGTGATCTCCAGTTAATAGGAAAGTCCTACCTAAACTGGCTTAACCTCACAAATGTGCCCAGCTTGCTTGGTCATGACACTGAACTTGCCAGAGTTTAAGAAGTATCTGGAGAACACTCTCAGACATATGGTATGATTTATGGGTGGTCCTGTATGGAGCCAGGAGTTGGACTCAATGATCCTTATGGGTTTTTTCCATGTCAGGATACTCTATGATTTCCACTCAGAACTGATTTCTCCAACTTCATTGGAGAAATTTCTCCTACAGCATTTCTCTCCTACAACAGCTGTGTTCTTTTCACCCCTTCTCTCTCCCTTGAAGCCATTTTCTCTCACAAACCCAGTCTCTCCATGCTCTTTTGTTGGATGCATGTTTTCCAGTAACACTCCTTCCTCAAACATTTCTTTCTCAATAATCCCACTAATTTGCTTGCCCCAGATTGCTCAACACCTACCCCATAGGGATGTTTGGCTGAATCACCTTTTAGATGTGCCCTCACATATTTTGTGCTGCTACAGAGCCTCAGAGCAGCTCCTTGCTGAATGTTTGGCCCTGCATTTAGGCTCCTTTTTCCATTGAGTTGCTGTGCAAGGTGCGCAGGGCAGTGCTTCGTGCAATTACATGGCATTGCTCATTAGCTTCCTTCAACAAATAGGCAGGAGCAGCAGGTGAGTGGTATAAAACTTGCGGTTCCTTTTCTCCTTGCTCCACTGGCTTCCTGTGAAAGATGAGCTGAGATTCTGAAGTGTTTTATTTTGAAGCAACTTCTGTTTGCATGTGTTTTGTTGTTGTTATTGTTGTTGTTGTTTTACTGTATTTTAATGCAACCAATTTGCAAAACAGCTGCTTACCATAGGAAATTGATGTTCAAGTCAGCGGCAGTCCAAGTGATAAATGAGCTGTGTGAATGCAGCAACTTAACCTCAGTGAGGACTGAGACATACAATTTATTTAAATTTCTCTCTCTCTCTCTTTTTTTTTTTTCCTGTAAATAACGGATCTATGAGATCAGAGATCTATTGGGAAAGGATTTGTGTAGAGCTTTTTGTAGTTGGATGCTATTGCATGTGAAGGCAGTGTCTTTCAGGTGTTTTGTAATCACAGCTGGACATCTCTTCATTTGTACCATCAAAAAGAGAGTTTACTCAGCCAATTGGTAGCTTAATGTTTCTTTATTTTACTATAAAATATGGCCTGAAGGATTTTTGGAAGCTAAAAAAAAAATCATCAATTGTGAGCTTTTAAGAGAAATCACTGCTTTCTCAAGTAGGAAGCAAAAAGAGCAATAGAGGAGAGGGAAAGGAGGTGACAGAAGGGGTGGGAGCATGGTTAGCAGTGAGACATTGATGATGGAACTGCTCTGACTGGCATGGGGATGAGTGGGTGACTGTAGTGTTTAGAAATTGTTCATCAAATGGCCTTGGAATTATCCAGCACTGGGGCTGGACCACATCAAAATGAAGGAATATTCATTACACTGTATACGAATGTCTGTATTTGGTGTTTCAGTGGCAAAGGTTCTGCGTGTGAAGGCTGAACAAGTGTGATCTGCAACAATTTGGAGGCAGCAGAAGGAATTCACATTCTGTCTTTTGTTGTTCTATTTCATTTGTTTAACAAAATCTCTTTCCAGGGTACAATTTCATTTTGAGAGGTCAGAGATTTAAAAGCAATTTTCCCTTACTGACAGCAGCATAAAGTAGTGAGTTACGTTTCTGTTAGTGGCCTCATTTAACTGAGGAGTGAATGGAAATCCTTGGTAACTGAGTGGAAAACCACATGTAGAGTTATCCTTGTGCCCAGTGATGGCACATACAATCGATTGCATTGCCCAAAGGTTAAATCTTTGAGAGATTGTATTAAACATGTCTTTTAATGGGTCTAGGAATAACAGGAAGTTAGGAATATTAACACTGGAGATGGATACCTAACCTGACATCTGATGAAAACCAGGAATAGAAAAGAAGTATCCCGCTTTGAGTCCCAGCTGTACTGCCTGGAGCGATATTATGCTGGACTGTGATCTTGTCAGATCTCATCAAGTAGAAAAATGGTCAGATTTGGTCATTGTTCATACTGGAAACCTCCACTGAAAACCTTCACATACAGGTAGCAGAGCTTCCTTCAGTTCATTGGGTAGCACCTTCTGAGTGATTCCTTTCTGGCCCAGGGACATCATCCAAAAAGTGACACTGTTCCTGAGACTTCATCACATTTTGATAATCGGTGTCAGTAAAGATGTCACACTTTTTTGAAAGCAACAGAAAACAGTTCAGCTGGGGACTTACATCCCATAGTGGACAGTCATAGGACAAGGGGAAATGGTTTTAAGCTGAGACAGGGGAGGTTTATGTTAGGTATTAGGAGGAAGTTTTTCACACAGAGGGTGGTGAAGCACTGGAGCAGGTTGTCCAAGGAGGTTGTGGATGCCCCATCTCTGGAGGCATTCAAGGCCAGGCTGGATGCGGCTCTGGGCAGCCTGGTCTGGTGGTTGGTGACACTGCCCATAGCAGCGGGGTTGAAACTCGATGATCATTGTGGTTCTTTTCAACCCAGGCCATTCTGTGATTCATCGTATGACTCTATCCTGATTTCTGTGTCTTAATATTTTACTTAGTTCACATAAGCTTCAGTTTATGAGCTCATCTTTTGAATAGGAACGATGTATGAACATAGTGATCGTAGGATCAGCTCACCTGACTTGATACTTAAAATTTGGGCAATTAGAGCGAACCAAGCTAAGCTTCCTTTGCACACAGCTCTGGAAAACAGTTCATCCTGCTTCTCTTGGATAGTGTACCTTGGTCTGTGATTAAGATGTTCATCCTGGAGGTGAACATTTGTGTTATTGCTAATGGAGAGGTATCTTCAAGGATACACCTAACTGTTAGGTAGCTAAGGCACAATTTGTTTGTGTAAAAATAGAGATTTGATATTCTTCTGAGCTGAGTAGGACTTCCAGCTGTGTTCCTGGCTTCCACTATGGTAAGCTGTTGTTCCACTGAAAAATCACAAGTCACCTCTGCCAGTCATATTTAATTGTTATTGAGAACCTGGGATGTCTTTAATTATCAGAAGCCGCCAAGAAAGCAAATGCGTATTCACCTACTGGTTTTCGGTTTTTTTTAGTAACAATAACAATATCAGTCATGAAAGGAAAATGTTACGTAAGAAGAAAAAGAGTTATGGGAAATGAAATTGCATTTGCTTCTATTTTGGCAAAGCCTGAAAACAATTTCATTAAAGTTCTTTTCTGTATTCCTGAAAGAAATCACAGGCTTGATAGGATACATTTGTAGTACAGCTATAAGGTCTCAGCCCAGAACTATCGTATTTTGTGAACAGGAATAGTTAAAATCAATTTAGCAAATGCGAGAGTCTCACTAAACCTGACTTGAGCAATATGCAAAACTCTTGAAGACATTTTGAAACAAAGAATTAAAAGCGTGGAGTTCGGCAGAGTGTAGGTCAAAATGAGGTTTCATTTCACTTTGAAAAAGTGATTGCATATCTTTATTTGTGAAGATAAAGAATAAGGAAGACAAAGGTGGTGAGGGAGACTTGATTTCCTGGACTTTTAAAAACATTTTCTAAAATAATAGCGTATAAGGATTATCTTTATCTAGAAAATCCATAGAGAATGAAATACAGCTTCTAGGCTGTAGCTTATTCTTGTATAATCAACTTTAATTTGGCTTCAGTTCTTCATACATCTCACACAGCTCACCCATGTTTGGTCATTCCCATATTCCCTACTAGCTGATGCATATGTACATACCTGCAACAATTTGGGGATGATACGTCTCCTCGTCATTTCTTCTCATGAAAAATGGTGACTCAGCACAGCTCTGATTTGCTTTTGTGATCAGACGACGCCAAAATTTCTACACCTGGTCCATAGCCACATGGCATACACCAAGCTTCCTCAAAGAGATAAAGGAGTCATCTTTGTTGGGATTTAGTTTTAAATGAAGATACTTGATGAAGATACATCTTATCTGACTACACATAGACACCTACATTTTAATTAAGAGTCTGAAACACCAAGTTTTTGATAGAAATTGATTGTCCAATTTAGTTGCAACAACAATAGCATCTAATGTCATTTGAGATGCACTTGGGAATCCCAAACAAACATATAAGGCCGACATATATGAGAGACTTACTACAGGAAACCCACAACCTTATAACCTTCTTGGCTGGCAGTGTGAACCCAGTTGATACTAGAATGCTTTTATGTGGTCAGCTGAATTACCATCACAACACCGTGAACTGATGCTGGAAAAGGATTCATCTGATGCCCCAGTAAATGTCTTCTTTGAAACTATCTGATTCACTCTCCAGTTTCTCAATTGAAAGATACTCCCAGGACTATACTGGGCACTTCAACATGAAAGTCTGTGTTTAGGTATGGGTACATATTGCCAAATTATTGAGAGTGAAAATTGAGTAAGTGGAAAATTAAAAAAAAATGAACAGTCATAGAATCATTGAATCAGAGAATCATAGAATCACACAGATTGGAAAAAGCCTTAAAGATCATAGAGTCCAACCACAACCTAACCATACTACCCTAACTCTAACAACCCTCCACTAAATCATCTCCCTGAGCACCACATCCAAATGGTTTTTAAACACATCCAGGGATGGTGACTCAGCCACCTCCCTGGGGAGCCTATTCCAGTGCTTAACAACACTTTCTGTAAAGAAGTGTTTCCTGATAGCCAACCTAATCTTACCCTGGTGCAACTTGAGGCCATTTCCCCTCATCCTGTCACCTGTCATCAGTGAGAAGAGACCAACCCTGCTCTCATGGTAAGCACCTTTCAGATATTGGAAGAGAGCAATAAGGTCTCCCCTCAGCCTCCTTTTCCCCAGACTAAACAGCCCCAGTTCCTTCGGTCTCTCCTCATAGAGCATATTCCTCAAGCCTTTCACAAGCCTTGTTGCCCTTCTTTGGACCTGCTCCAGCGCCTCCATGTCCTTTCTGTACTGAGGTGCCCCAAACTGAACACAGTACTTGAGGTGAGGACTCACCAAAGCTGAATACAGGGGCAGGATTACTTCCCTAGTCCTGCTCACCACACCATTCCCGATACAAGCCAGGATGCCATTGGCCTTCTTGGCCACCTGGGCACCCTGCTGGCTCATATTCAGCCAACTGTCCATCAGTATACCAAGGTCCCTTTCCATCAGGCAGCTTTCCAGCCACGCCTCCGCAAGCCTGTAGGGTTGCCTGGGGTTGTTATGACCAAAATGCAGGACCCGACACTTGGCCCTATTGTAACTCATACAGTTAGCCTTGGCCCATCGATCCAGTCTATCCAGATCAAATTAGAGTTGAGTTATCCAGTCAGGCTTAGAGAGCTTGAATCATCTGTATCCATCACAGGGCAGCTCCTGGACTCATCCCACAGAGACCATCACTGCAGGCCCATTCTGCCGACACCTGGGCACTGTCACCCAACATGTATTCTTATGCTAATATTTTTACAGAAATTTGAAGAAAAAAATAAGATTATTGCTAAATATAGTTCTTTATATTTTATTGTACACTAATATCAAGCACGACATTTTTTTTGTCATTATGCTTGATAGTTAGAAAGCATCAGGAGAAATGATTTTACCTCTTTGCTATTGATCATAATCCAACAAACGTGACTTCCCAGTGAGACAAACTTAAAGGAGGAAAATCTTCTAATTGGCTCTTTTTTTTTTTTTTTTTCCCCAGGTACATTTTGGAGCTTAACTTTTAAGCTAAAAATCAATTACTCAGATGCATTTTTAAATTTTCTTTAACAGAAAATGAGTGTTTTGAAGAAACTGTATGTCACAGAGGACGTTTGTTTTGGATTTTTGTCATCTAATAGATTAACAAAGTTTGGGGTGTAGACTCCTTGTGGACCTCCTACTTAACAAAAGAGTCAGTCATCTACAGATTTCTCTCTCTGTACTCTGCCCTCATGAGGCCCCATCTGGAGAACTGCATACAGGTCCAGGGCCCCCAGTACAAGAAAGACAGGGAGCTGTTGGAGAGGGTCCAGAGGAGAGCCACAAAGATGACCAGAGGGCTGGAGCACCTCCTCTACCAAGACAGGCTGAGAGAGCTGGGCTTGTTCAGCCTGGAGAAAAGAAGGCTGTGGGATGACCTCGTTACAGACTTTCAGTACCTGAAGGGAGGCTATAAACAGGAGGAAAGTCAACTCTTTTAAATGGGTAGATAACAGCAGGACAAGGGGAAATGGTTTTAAGTTGAAGGAGGAAAGTTCTTTACTGTGAGAGTGGTGAGGTGCTGGAACAGGCTGCCCAGAGAGGTTGTGGATGCCCCATCCCTGGAGGTGTTCAAGGCCAGGTTGGATGGGGTGGTGGGCAGCCTGGTCTAGTATTAAACCTGGAGGTTGGTGGCCCTGCCTGCAGCAGTGGGGTTGGAGCTTGATGATCCTTGAGGTCCCTTCCAATACAAGCCATTCTATGATTCTATGCACTACAGTAAAAGAGATCAGATTTTGTAGACTCCCGAAATGGACTAAGTTGGAAAACATGCAACTGATCCCTGCTCTTTTAGCTTTGTAGGAAATTAATATTGAATTCATTTTGCTGTAGTTCCTTCTTTTTTTGCAATTTGTTCAGGATAAGAGAAGAACATTATTTGAGTCCATTGATTCAGGCTACAAAACATATGAAGAACCAAAAATGTACATGGTTGAATGAAACATTTGTCCTATGATGTCAATAAGCCACACCTGTTTAGTACAGGATAAAATTACCTTATGGACAACCTCCCAGGTTGTTTTTTTTTTTTTTTTTTTTTGCAAGTAGCCCTGTCGAGTATATCACTGAAATACTGTTGTACAGCCATAAACTCAGTGAGTCCTGCCAGGTAAGCCAGTTACCAGCTCTGTCTCAGTAGCCACTCCAATTTTATCATTACCGTTGTCTGTATTTCCTAATAAATGCATCACTAGCCAGCAAGCTCTTCTGGCTTGGTTCTTACATTTCAATAAACAGTTCATATGAAAAATTACATCATTGATCTCAGTGTAATTAAACTAATCTAAAAATGTAGGAGATTGAGGCTGTACTTGGAAAGTCTCATCGTTCTGAGTGAATGGGGAGACACTTGCAGACATTCACCCAAATGAACATCTGCCAGTAGGTTTTGGTTTCCCTAGGAGCATTCAAAAAGCTGAGTAGCTCACTTTGCCCTGTTCTGCTCAAACCACTTGCAGTATCAGTCTTTTGGTTTTCTATTTGGTTTCTTCCAGTAGAAAGAAAATCGTACCCTGGGCTTATTTTTTCCACTAAAGTTAGTCTTCAGGTAGTGTAAATGTGTGCAGCTGCCTGGAATTAAGACTTTAAAACAGGTGAGAAATGTCCCCGTTTTTGATATAATTACAACTGAGTTGTATCTGTTCTCATCATTTATTTACTTATTCATGGCCTATGGAGGCCATCAGGGGTTACTGTCAGTTTATATACTTCTGTACTGCTGTGTACCATTTTTAAGTAATGTTTTTGTCAACCCTGAGACAGGTATTCCATTACACTACTTCTGCGTTCTGATGAGAATCCATCATCAAACTATATTTTCCTGTTTAATAGCTTCACAGGAGAAACCAATGTAATTTTATGAGTAGCTTGCCAGGGAGAATGGCATCCTTAAATTCACCTGGAGAAAAGAAGTTAAAATTGTTGTTAGAATTAATAAAAAATATGCAAGTTTCTACCGAGTGAGCATGCCCAGCTGACATTATCAGTGCCATCTTGCACCTCTGCTATCCATTTGTCTTTTTGGATAGGTAGTGAGGAGACCTTAGAGTGAACTGGGATTGAGGCATCCTCTGGAATGATCTTAAATGACTAAGCAACATCTTAAGGAATTACGCCCTCTTCATAAAACACAACTTCATTATTAAGTTTTATTAAGGTGGCTCGTAAGATAAAAAAAAATTACACAGTGGGTCAACAGTTCATTATAGTTTAGAAGTCACAATAAATACTTCAGGAGTTCTTTTTTTTATTGGATGCACCTTGTGTATATTCTCCATAGCTTGCTTGCTTTTTTTTTTTTTTTCTCCTGGTGAGGGACAACATATCATTCTTTTTTATAGACAATAGCTCTGTCCATTTATGAGAAACAATTCTTGCATCAGTTCATTTTTACTGTAGAAGACATTTTTCTTACACAGATCTGAAACTTATAAAAAAGTAAAATAAACTCCATTTTTATTTATCTGTACTCTTTAGAGTCTGTCCCAGTGGATATTACTCTTTTCTGAAAACTTTTTTTTTTCCTTTTCTTTTAAAGAAAAAGAAATCATCTGCAAGGATATAGTAACCTAGGGTTTTCATTGATGTCAAAGGCATATTTCTCTTTGCCATTAATGGGAGTAGAATAGAGCTCTATCTACTATAAAGTGATATTTGCTGATTTAATAGTACCGGGCAGTTTTGTTTTTTTTTTTCAGAGTAGAGGAATCTGAAATTCCACTTCTGGTCTCAAGCTTTCCCTGATGCTCCTCAGTTATGTAGGCAATGTAGTTATTATTGAATATTTAGAAGTATAGGAATGTAATAGCAACTATTTTCAGCTATCACCAACATCATCAAAAATTCCACAGTAAAATTTGACTGTAAGTTCCAGTTTCTATGGGCTGAATGATATACGAATGCCATGTAGTAATACATCCTTGTTGTCTTCCTTCTTCCTGGGAAAGCATGGAATACACATTTCCCCAAGACTCAGAAACCACAGACCAAACAGATCCCTTCCTGCCTTTAGTTTTAAGCCTTGTATTTCCAAGGCATTCTCTGATTCTCCTGCACTTCATTAGGGCAGTCATGATGGTATGCGAGCGGAAAGTCATTGTCTGGAGGCGCCTGCTTCTTTCTGTTGTTTCTGAAGTGACTGTGGGACTATAGCTGGATCTACTAGCATATCATACTGCTACAATTTCTTACATTGGTGATATTTTTGTCTTTGTGTATGTGTATACATAGGAATCAAATAACAGAGTAAACTGAAGGTTGTTGGGGAATTTTACGCTGACAGATTACAGATACCCACGCAGACATGATCTCAGCGAAATAATGATTTAATTCTGTTAGTGCTGGTGAAGGCTTCAGCAAGGCTGTGCTGACCGGTGTTGTGCACTTATTTCAAGGGACAGACAAGTTAATGAGAATACGAAAGCAGCAGGAGTGATCTGGGGACTAGCAACCCTAACTGCAGAGGAGAGATTGCAAAAAGAGAGTTGGTTAGGCTAAAAAAGACAAGATGCAGGGATAATAACAGTCTATGGGTACAAAGAACTGTGCTGCAAAGGGAAAAGAATAATCATTTCTTTTTTTGTTTATTACACATGGAAAAAAAAAGTAATGGGATTAAATTGCAGCAGGGAGGAATCAGAGTAGGTATTAAGAAGGAGCTACCTAATGATAAGGAACATGAAATACTTTTTGGGGAGGTTTTAGGGTCTTAAGTACCAGATATCTGTAACAGTATCTTGTGAAACATATTTCAGGAATGATATTCATATAATTGCTTTTACTCTTGCCTGTCAGATTACACTGCAAGATGCACTGTAAACAAGATATGTTCATACTGTATCACAAACCATCATTATCTTATCAAAGGATGTTGCAGCCCTGAATTCTTTGATTTTCATTCTCGTCCTCTCCTCCTCCCCCACGTCCTCCTTTCCAAAAAAAAAAAAAAGAAAAAGAAAAAAAAAAAAGAAAGAAAAGGTGTCTTTCTTCTAGGCACCTTCCTTAGGGACCAAATTCACTGATGTGATTTGACAGAGGTGGTGAGACTCAGCATTTTCTGTCAACTTTCGTTAGAGTGGTTGTTGGTTACAAACCCTGTAAATCACTTTGCCTTGTCCAAACATTTTCTGCCTGGCTCTCAAATGTCCTGACTGTGGTTGACAATCATCCTTTGTTCTCCATAACAAATCACAGAGTATGTAGTACTTCGGATGAGGTTGTTGAGCTACACAGGCATAGAAGGTGAAATGTGTGGGAGCTAGGTTGACATTGCACTCCTCTTGAAGAGTGACAGGTAATGATCATGTTTCACTTTAACGAGCTGTTTGAATTCTGGGTTCTGATTATATCTGACCAGCACCAGGGATGGAAATAGGGAGAGTTTGTAGGAAGAAGAAAAACTGATGTTCTGATCTCACTGTAGGTGTCCCTGTTCATTGTAAGGGAGTTGGACTAGATGATCTTTAAGGGGTCCCTTCCAACTCAAATGATCCTATGATTCTATGATGGTAGAAGTCAGGAGGAAATTAATCTATATTCTTCAGTACAGTAAGACTAAGGGCTGTCCTCTGGTTCCAAACACCTGGTTGTGTTCCCACAGTTGAATTGTCTCCTGTGCATGAAGAAGGTGACAGCTTCCAAGGTGTCCATGAAGAATGGTCCCTGAAACACGTTACTGTAGACCTTGGTTAATGGGAGAACAGGACAAAGCTGCATCACAAAGCATGAGAAATTAAAGGGCGTGGGTGATGGCGAGCTACCTTTTTTGCTTATGCCTTATTCTGATTCCTAAAAGTTATCCCTCTGATTCATTTAGAGATGAACTTTGTGTTCTCCTTGGGGTCTTTTTTTACTAAGTAGATTTTTTTTCTGCTTTGCTTTTTGGAAATATTTATAAACAGAAGAGAAACTTTATTGACCCACAGATTCTGAATTAGATGCTGTGTGGTTAGCAAGGATATTGCACAGTTGTTTTACTTTTGGTGTTGCTTTTTTTTGGCTGTAGAGGAATTATTGGTACGATATGAAAGGCATGGCTTTTTTCCATGCTAAAAAAAGATAATAGGGGCAGCATGAAGAGGCAGCTGATGCTGATGCACTATTTGGATGCTTTTACAGAGAATAATCCCATCTGAAACAAGGAAACAAATATATTCTACCATGAATATGTAGGTGATACTCCTTAATTGCCTATTAGCTTCTAGGCATGGCAACTAGAATTCACAGCTTTTAGGAATAGATGTGCTAGAGGAACAGAGAGAGGGAGAGATGACATATTTCTTCATCTTCACAGAAATTCATTTCAGAGGGAAAAAGAATGCCAAATATAGGTACCGCTTACATAAAGACAAATTGTGTTGGCTGGGAGGACATTAAATTCTGTGTACTGCACATAAAGAAGGTTTAAACGTAGTGGAGGACCAGCAGCATGCAATAAAGTAAGACCTGAAAATCTAAGGATTCGGAATTGAGAACAGTGTGCACAAGACCAGGCAGCAGATTGATCTGTGCAGTAGGAAATGAGGCCACAGTGTAGTAGAAGGAGGTGAGAGACACTGTCTAGTAGATCAGGGCCTACACTGTTTTAAATGACATTTCTCTGTAATTGCGTGGAATGCTTTTAGCATGCAGTGGAAGAGACACAAAGTCAGATTCTGCTCTTGATGTCATTGTCATCAATTGGAAGTAGCATCATGGAATTAGGCAAGAAATAATTTATTACAAGGAGAGGAGGGTTCATCCCACCCTTTCCAACTGCTGATTCTGAGCCAAGTGAGGCATAGTTCCTGCTTTTTCACCCCCAAGCTATTGCTTTACTGAACAAAACTGTATCAAACTCCCTGAAAGGAGGTTGTAGCAAGGTGGGGGTCAGCCTCCTCTCCCAAGTAACAGTGACAGGACAAAAGGTAATGGCCTTTTGTTGCACCAGAGGACATTCAGGTTGGATATTAGAAAAAACGTCCTCTCAGTAAGAGTAGTGAGGCATTGGGATAGGTTGCCTGGGGAGGTGGTGGAGTCACTGTCCCTGGAGGTGTTATGGAAGCATGGAGATGTGACACTGAGGGACATGGTTCAGTGGGAATGATGGGGATGGGCCAACAGTTGGGCTTGATGATCTTAGTGGTCTTTTCCAACCTTAATGATTCTGTGATTCTATGAAATGTTTGCAGTGTATGCTGGCTATGGCATAGTGTGCTGCACAGCAGCCTGCTGCATCGATAGCCATTACCATATACATCCAGGGACTATCAGGAATTAGATGACCTCTGTACCGTGCATTTATAGTCTCCTTCAGTAGCATTGCCTTCAGCAACAGGCAGCATAGGTATTAGATAACTGTTATACTGTAGCCTCCCTTGTGTTTTAGTATCCAAAGGCAATTAGGATTGAACAATAGAAAGAGGTGTTTGAATCAATGTTCTCAAACAGATCACAAAATTCTGGTGTATATGCTCTGTTTTCAGAAGGGGATAAATTGTTGAACACCATGTAGACATCTACAAATGTATCTTCAGTGAAGAACAAGTGTGAACTTGTACAGCAAAAGTTTGCCTTGTAGGAGTTTTTTGGTCTGCCTTTTATAAATACATTTCAATGGCTAAAAAAGTGTCCCCACAACACTTCAGAAAAATAAAAATAAAAGGATCATTTTGGATTTACAGAAAATCAGTAAAAGGACGCATCTCCAGAACGTAGAGGGGAAGACACAGTTTTGACTCTATGCTCAGATCCTCTGTCTCTTCATCTTCTATTTTAATATTGTAGCTAGTCTTCTATCCCTTTGGGTTGCTTATCTCCACAGAACAGATAAGGATTTTCAAGCATATGCTACAGTCATAGAATTATGGAATCAGAGAATCATTAAGGTTGGAAAAAACTCTAGGATCCCCAAGTGTGTTCAAGTAATGGTTAAATATTGTACTAAGGCACATGGTTGAGCAGTGAAATATTGGTGGTAGGTGGATGGTTGGACTAGATGATATTGCAGGTCTTTTCCAACTTTGATGATTCTGTGATTCTGCTGTATGTCCAGCCATCAGCACATCACCAACATGCCCAATGAGGAATGTTATTTCACTTCCTCATCTGTGTCTACAGAGAAGGAGCAACAAAACACTGAATCACTCCTTCTGAACCAGGATTCAGCCCACTGAAAGCCAAGATGGTCAGCAGATGCCTTTCCATTCACCAGCCTCTTATTTGTTTGATCCAACCAGGAGGAAGATGAATGATCTACTTAACAGACAGCATCATGATGTAGAAGTGCTTCAGTGAGCTGACATGAGTACCCAAAACACACTAACCTCTCTGTCACGGTGCTGACTGTTCATTAGCGCTCTGAACAAAATGAGTCAATTTGCTTGCACCCTGTCAGAGCTGAGCTGGTTCCATCTTGTCACCTTGCTAACAAAATGTGCTGGTGTACTGGTACTTGAAAGCATCATCAGATATCAACTTGGTAAAAGCTGCAGATCAATAAAGCTCTGCTGAATTTTGCTGTGATAGCATAAGACATTACTGTTCCCAGAGCATTCAAAATGCATCAAGACAATATATAGTTCTATTAACACATCTGTTACTTAGGAACAAACAGCAGAAGTGTTGAGTCACCTTATGCCCTTGGGATATGGGAAAGGCAAAGGTGTTAATCATACCCTATAATTATTCATGTAAGGTTTAGTTTATTTTTTCTGCTTTCAGTGGAAGAGGACTGTGTTGTAAATCCCATCATCTTTATCATCACCCATCAATATCTTGGGGGTCCTGGAGTCACCCCTTGCAAGAAGAGGTTCAGTAAGGAACCTCAAGATAAGTTCAGTAATCCAAATGTATTTGCTGGTACCATTTTAGCTAATTTGATTTGATTCTCTCCATATTTGAGATAAAAAGATGAGAATTTTACATATTCCCATGAAAACTATTCTTCATTTCACTGGCATCCTGATCAATTGCTTGAAGGGCACTGACAGTGTTTTTATTCTGAATCATTGAATCTTCCCTATCATAAAGTTAATCCATTACTACTTGGTTTGACTTCATTAACTAATAAAACATTTGTCTCCTTTTTTTACAGACTTTTTTTAAAATTTATACGCGAGTAACCTGTCTCCCATGGCCATATTTTCTATTCCATTTCCTAAGCCTTTCATCTGCTGATAGATCTGGTTTACCAAACATTCCTCTGGCTGTGAGTGCTTCCTCTAAATTCCTTATCTACACAGAGGTCAACATACAAACAAAAGAAGGAAGAAATGAGTCTATCACAGTTTTCTATGACGGAAGAAAATGCCAAAAAAATGATAGAAGAGGCTAGGTGTGGCTCTTGGGAACATGGATTAGTGGACATGGTTGTGATGAGTTGATGGTTCTACTAGATGACCTTCCTGATCTTTTTCAACCTGAATGATTCTATGCAGAAAGAACAGCATGGTGTAACGACACTGTGCTGCTACATGCACCTTGGCAGAAATTTGGAGTTTCTAGTGTAAAATTGCTGGAAAAATACCATTGTGGAAACAGCATTTGGTTTTGATGCATTGACAGGCACAGATTAAAGCAGTATGGTGGATAATCTTTCCTAGATCATAAAGCATCGCACCACATAGCTATTGAATTATGTTGTATTTCTTGCATTACCCTTCTTGTAAACCAGGAGCTGTTACCTACTAGGTTTAGCCATCCGTCATCTCCAGAAGAGAGGGGGGGATAACTGCCACTAGTAGCTCTTCCTTTATTTGAGCAGCTGTCAACACTTTTAGTTTGCCCAAAATGATTGAATACATTCAGTTCTTTTATAGAATGCTCTTTTCTGGACTAATGCATGAAAATCCAATGAGATGCATATGTACACATCCATGACTTCAGCTTGCCCTGTGGGGAAGATGTCTTTGTGACCTCAGCTGGTGAGTGTGCAGTACCCAGAAGCATTGAGTCTGCGGTAGCCCTTGTAATTCTTATCCTGTTTGCACAGCAGCAGATGCTGCTCTTGACATCAAGCTAACCTTCCACTGAATCTCACTCTTTTTATTTGCTTTATTATTTCTCCTCCATGGCATTCTCCATCAGAGCGCATCAGTGGTTCATTTAATTTTTTTCATTCCTATGTCTCCAAGTTCTCTTGGACTAAACTTGTATATAGTTTTATTTTTTCACTCTTTTCTTTCTTCCTTTCTCTCTTCCTTTTTTCTTCTTTTTTTCTTTTTTTTTCTCTTTTCTTTTCTTTTCTCTCTACCAACCAAACAGAAAATTGCCTTTCAGGGAGAAAAACTGCTTTCCCCTTGTGCTTTTACACTCAAATCTACCTCAAACTGAGGAGTGAACACGAAGAACCAATTGCAATACTGTGACTCTCTGAAGCACTTAGAAAGTTCCTTGATATTTCGTCATGCAAGCTTTTTTTCTCACATTCACAATCAACAGTATTTCCTGTTTTTCACTTGGTGAAGTTCTTCAGATGTTACTCCGTATTCAAGGAGTGCTAGAAGTGGTAGTGTGAAAGTCAACATGTTTCACCTTCAAAATCACATTTATATTTGACAGAATAGTGTAATTCGGGAGCTTTCAGACTTCAAAATCATGAAAATGATTTTCAAAAAAAAAAAAAAAAAGAAATGAAATCATGAAAATCAGAGTCATGAAAATTTGTGCCATCCTCCTTTACCAAAGGTTATCTAGAGTACCAAACGTCATTAGAAATAAAAGAGCTATATACTGTGCAAGTGTGGTGTACTCTGGGTCTCAGTGAACAAAAGATTAAATGAAGGTGATGAATTTCCTTTTGTACAGTTGCCCAGCATGGATCTGTTCTTGGAGTGTAATGAAGGTGAGGGAGACTACATTCAAGGTTACAGGGCTCAACTTTGTACAGGATGGAAAACATTTTCACAGAGCACCTTCCAGTTTTCATTCCTTTTCTCCTACCTATTTTTACCTTCTTTTTGTGGCATGCTTTGGGGTGTGAGTCCGCCATACTGTCTTTCTACCTCATTTATCTGTAGTCAAAAATGTAACAGTGAGTACTGCAAGTAGTGCTGCAAAATAATCTACATTTTCCCCCTGGCAACTTGCTGAATGTTTACCAAGCAAAACAGTCAACTGCCTACTCTTCTTCAAGGCAGGTAACCACTGCCCTCCTGCCCATCCTTGTCACAGCCGTGACTGACAGGCATGAGATTGATGCATCAGGGCTGGGTTTTGAGCCTCAGCAAATCCTTCTCCATCCTTCTGGGGAGCAAGAGACACAGCTGTTCTCAGTAATTAGAATAATACACAAAATCCATGCATTGTTTTTTTTTTTTAGACCAATCTCTGTCATTTACTGAATATCATTCCTCTGCTTGTTTTGAAGTCTTCAGACATGTGGATGTGGTACTGAGGGATGTAGTTTAGTGAGGATGGTTGATGGTTGGACTTGGTGATCTTAGAGGTCTTTTTCAACCTTAATGATTCTATGAACGTATGAAAAGGAAGAACACAGTTGTGGTTGCTTTTTCACCCTAGTGAAGTAATCTGACTGTTTGACATACTCTACTTGTACCCTTGTCTTGAATTTCTACATCTTTGAAGCCCAAATATGAAAGTTATTGAAGAAAAGTAGTTTTTGCTGGATTATGTGAGACAGAAAGTTTTCAATACTGGTGCAAAACTGCATGTCATATTTAGTACACTAAAGAATGGTACCAAAGGGAGACATGCATTTGAGTAAAGCAGCTTGAAACATAGCCTAATTGAAATATAAGGTTCTTTAATTGCGTTAATCAGGTTCTTAATAGGATTAAAACAATTGTTTCTTTCTCTTTTATCTTGCAGCTTTTCTCCTTCCTCACACAAATTCCATAATTATATCTGCTTGTGCTTATTTCCATTTACAATCGTATCTAAAAACCAAGCCGTTGCTATTTCCAGTTCACCTCCTAACACAGAATCATCCATAAAAGTAGAACTTGTTAAGAATTTTTTTCTGTTGATTAGATGAGGTGTGTTATGCTGTATGTTGAAAAATAGGAGCAGTTGACCAAAAAGGAGTTGGAAAACAAAGCAAATAAACAAAGGATCCTTGTTATATGGACTAGTTACAAAGCTAAATTAGAGATGGTTTCTGTAGCTCAATTTACAGCTAAACAAGGGTGGATTTTGGCGTCAGATTCCCCAGTATCAATTTTGAATGAGTACACATAATGAGGTTATTTTCCTTATTTGTTTTGTTATGGTTCTCTTCACTTCACTTTGCTTCTCTTTTGTGGTAGATTTTTTGAAATGATGGAAAAGGACTGAAGGAAGAAATTTGGCTCCAGTTTCTTCTGTAGCACTGATGGTGTAAATGCAGAAAAAAGTACTTGCTCCAGGGCATGGAAAGCAGAACTTCATGCTCTGTGACTGGAAACATCCCCCCACTCAAAAGAGCTGACACTTTTAATTTTCAGGTGCACCAGATGAAATTATCAGGATCTGTATTTCAGTAAAGGGTACAATGGGCCTTAACAACTCAGAACTCTCTTAAAGGCAGCATTCTTGCAAGTGTCATTGAGCTGATCTGATTATTATAAATTTGTATTATGACATTATGTCCCATCCCTGCTGTCTTCTGAAAACTGTAAATTCAATTGTCGATTTTTTTCCCTTTACAAGGAAAGTGCTGGTTTTCTCTGAAGTCCTTTTAAATCTATGTATCTTCACCTTCTCATCACACATGCTGTAGTCTCTCTTCTGTATTTCTATTATACATTCATTTTATTGTGAAATAAGAAAATAACCTTGGACAAAAATTTAAACCAGTGTCTTCTCACAGAATAAATGTAAGGTCGGAGTGGAAAGGGAGCATTTGAGCTATTGCAAAATGTTTAAAGGAAAAAGAAATAATTGTGAGTAAAATGTAAATGCATCGTAGGTCATTTTTCAACTGTATATCACTCCAGTATAACGATTATTGCTACTGGTATAGATATAGTTCCTTAAACACTCCTTAAAACTAAAGAAGGGTGAGATCATCTCAAGAAACTCAGTCTCTTTGCAAATTTTGTTTCTTACTCGTCCCATACTTGCATGTCAGTATCTCCTCTAAGGCCATGAAGGCTTATGCTTTCATCTCGAACATCACGTTGGGCCATGTAACAAAGTGCCAGAGCGCACCGATCTCATTAATCTTGAGAATGAGAAAAAAGGAAATACTATTTCATTACAGAGTTGGAAAACTGGCATGTAAAGATAATTCACTTGAACCACAAAAAAAATAAAATAAAAAAAATAAAGCAAATACTCAGCTAGATGCCTCCACCTGAAATGGTTACCTAATCTTGTTTTGTAATCAAGGGATGAAAATAGATATTTTCACACAAAACTTCTAGGAAATCAGTGCAATGAAACATGGAAATGTTATTTATTTTAAATAGACCTAATCTTTGTGACTTGCTCTCACTCATACACAGTGTCTCATAGATTTTGCCCACCCTTCAACGCCCACATACCTTAATCGATTCACTTAATCATAACACCATAATCAATGAGGCAGGTGCATCGCATAGTGTGGCCAGGTCATCTTGTGTGGGACAGGACAAACAACACTAGCTCATGGTGACTTCGAGTTATCTATGAGTGTCATTTTTGTAGTCCTTTCTCTAATGCTTCTTCTTATACTTTCCCATACATAAATTTCTATTTATGCTTCTTTCAGACCAAGGTTAATTTTACAAACAGTCAGAAGTTCATCTCACCTCACAGGAGACATCTAAAATTTATCAGATGAACGGCTCACTTAGAAAACCTGTTTCTCTTCCTGACTGCAGAGAGCTGAGGCTGATTAGGTTGATTGGATTTATCTCACTCCAAACTTTTGCTAACCTGACTGTCAAGGTTTGCTTTGCACTCACTTGAGAAAGGTTAGTGATTTTAGAGGGTGAGTCACCATCCTCATTCTGAAGATCCACTTCAGGCTACAATGACTTACATTCTTGAGGACATTTAATTTGGTTAATCACTTCACTTTTAGATTTCTAAAGCCAAATGAGTTGAAACTCACACAGTCTACCTTTAGACCCTCTGTAACCCAAGTTGATCTCCATAAGGAAAATCAATTTTCCCACTCTAGTTGTTGGACAGGAGACAAGATGACAAAATCAGAGCAATCCATGGTACTTAAGCTACTAGACTTCGCTGCAACGCCCGGTGTCTTACATTCTTATGTCTATGATGTAGCTGTTCTGCCTCCTGAATCTAACAGATACCTCTTTATAGTGCTGATCTATCAAGATATGCTAGCTTTCTGGACCACTACCATAGATTTCCAGGATAGCTTTCAGAAGATCTCACAAGAGATGTGCAAGCTGGCAATTACATCTTGCCTTTTCCAAGTAAACATCCTAGTGATAAGCATTTTTCTTCTTCTGTATTGGCCAGGTTTTATCTTAATAGAGATACACTATGACCAAATAAACTTGTCTGGAAGTTCTAAAATAGGAGATGGAGAGAAGTGGAAGGGTGTTATAAACATTCACCTTCCCTTATCCCCAAATAAGAGAAGGCGCACAAGTTTTGAACATTTTCCTCGTTCAGTACAGTCATGAACTGGGGATTTCATTCAAACAATTTCTGTGCTGCATAATTTTTTATCTCAGTGACATGAGGCAAACCTTCAGTGGGAAGGATTTTCTTTAAAATTGTAGGTGCCTTTTTATACTTGTTTGAAGAAAGATAAATGAATGTATAGAGGAACGGATGATTATATACATGAAGTTTTGTTGATGAAATGTAACTTAAATGAACAGAAGTTGTACATTCAGTACCTAATGACTTCCCAAGTGAATTAATTAGTGTCTTGTTTGTTTGATTTTCATACAGGTGTATTTGCAGCACCACATTCATAGAATAACAGAATCATAGAAGAGTTTGAATTGGAAGGGACCATTAAAGGTCATTTAGTCCAGCTCCTTTGGAGTGAACAGGGACACCTACAGCTAGATCACGTTGCTCAGAGCACCATCCAGCCTGACCTTGAATGTCTCCAAGGACAGGGCAAACTCAGAACTCAGTCAGCATTGCACTACGGTGGATAAGGCAGTAGGATAGAGATATAGCTCACTGTAAAACACAGATATGCACTATGACTAATCTTTGAGACTTTCAGGAAAGTACAGACAGACTTTTTCTCCCACCTAACTTGTGGATGCCCTGTCTCTGGATGTGTTCAAGACCAAGTTGATGGGGCGGTGGGCAGCCTGGTCTAGTATTAAATGTAGAGGTTGACAGCCCTGCCTGTGGCAGGGAGGTTGCAGTTTAATGATCCTTGAGGTCCCTTCCAACCCAAACTGTTCTATGACTCTGTGATTCTATGATAAATTAGTCCCAAATGCCATTAAATAACAAAGAACTAAGCCCTGCACAACACCATTCTTACAGGGCTAAGAGGAAACAATAAGGAATAAAACAAACTTATCGGAATGTGCCACATTTGTCTGTTACAGAAGAGCAATTTGGGAGGCAGGAGAGAGAACCATCATGCACTACTTTCAGAGAGCTTTGTGCACACAAAACACAGCCACAGCTGTTGGTCGTGTGAGGAGCCCAGTGGAAGGAGGTTGTTATTCCCAGGGCCTAACCCAAAACTCACATTTACCAGTACCTGAATAGCGCCAGGAATAATGACTCTATGTGGCATTGTTTAACTGAAAAACTGATTCAATGGAGATCAGATCTACTGTCCTAATGATAAACATACTCACTGATCTCAAAAAAAAAAAAAAAAAAGGTGGTGAGGAGAATTATATTTAGAAAAATAATAAATTTGTGGGCAGTTCAGCTGTTGCAAAGGCAGGAGCCATATAAGTGCGTTAGATAGACTGCCATGTTCTTCTCCTCTTGGGATGTATTTGTGCATCGCCTTCAGAAAATATATGGCACGTTGTATAGATGTTCTGCAGCAAAATCTGCGTCCCACTGATGTATGTGAAATCATAATGTCATAGGGGCCTTTTCTGTCAAACTGAAACTATACAGCTGCTCTCTGTGATATTTAGTTCTTTTTATGTAACTGGCTTGCAGAAGGAAATGTATGTATCTATTCCACCGTGAATGGACATTTCAGCAGGTGTCAGGTTATAAAATCATTTTACACCACTTCTTCGAGGCAGTTTATGATCACTGGATATTGTGCCTTTGGTCCATGATATGGGGCATTGCCATATTGATTAAATGCCTTAGGCTGTTACAGGGGGGGAAATAAGGATTTTTAATCAATAGACCTGCACTTTAGTTACCTTCCTGTCAGGTTGGAACAGAAATAGCTCAGGAAAGGAGCAGCCTCTCATGCAATTTATAGGAATTAAAGCTTGGAGAAAGCCAAATAATGCCTTTCCAGCCCTGCGAGTGAAGATAGTCAATTTGGCAATCATAGGTGTCAAGACTGAGATACCATATCAGCATGGCTTAGGGATTCAGAATGGAGTGCCCATGAAGTCATGGGTAAAACACCAGTGGAATTAACGCTGTTGGTTCCAGATACTGAATATTACATTTACAAGGATTACTTATCTCTCAAGGTAAAGCATCCCATGTAGTGAGCTGGTTCAGGGGACAAGTCTCTTCACTTTGATGCTAGAGCAAAAGAGAAGTTTTCACAAGAGTGCCTGACTTTCTTACTGAATCTCATGACTGTGGTGTTTTCTTGCTATTTTTTTCCTCTTATTACGGTACTGTAAGACCTGTATTTTTGGATATTGGGAGATATATGGGAGATATTTGGAGATTTTCCCCTGAGGAGTAGTCACGCAGATATGATTTATCTCACTTCATTTTAATTGCTTTCATTGTAAAAGTGTACTCTCACACTTACAGCCAATGCTTTCCTTTCAGTCTGTACACAGTAACAGACACTTTTAGAGAACAGTTTGTCCCATCTATTTTCAACATTTATCCCTGTCTGAGATGGTCCACAACAGTCTTATCCATCTGCTGCCTGTCTCTCCCCACTGCCAAAAAAAAAAAAAAAAAAAAAAAAAAGAACATGAAGTATTATTTCTGAAGAATACTTCCACCCTATGATCTGGAACAGGCCAACCTTGTCCAGTGGCTACAGGGGGAGGTTTTAATTCTACATTAGAATGGTCAAGGATAGACATCTGTTTCTCTTACATTTTAAAATGGATTTTGAAAAATTCAAGGTTAGAAATGACACAACATATGAAGGAGCTAGAAATGCATATAGATTATCAGAATGAAGACTGAGAGGAAATGTTATTACACTGCTCTGGTACGGTCCTTGAAAAATGAAAGTAAAAATAAAGATTAAAAAGTACTGAGCATTCAGAGTTCTCAGAGAGAAAAAAACAAGAAGAATCAATGTTTAGAAGCTGGAGCCAGACACTTTCCAGGTGGAGGGAAGACACATACTTCATTATTTTTAACAGTAAGTGTAATGAACAGCTGGTGGTTATTACCAAAGAAACACTGTTTTTTCATCAGTGCTCTTCTGATGCATTCCATACTTGGGTGGAAGCCTTGTTGAATAATTTCTCTGAGGAAGTGATTTATACCTGATGCATAGGAAATGTGTGATGCAAAGGCAGACAGACTAGATTAATTTAGATGACTTAATTGTCCCTCTGCATCCCTAGGCTGCAGGAATTCACAACAGAACTTTTCTGAGAAAAGTAACACAAAATAGCATGTCTCAATCTCTTTGTGCAAACACGGATCTCACATAATAATTGAGATATACTTGGTATTTGCTGCCTGCCTTTGTTTATCTATTTTACTACAACATAAAAAAGGAATTGGTTCTTGAAGCTTGGTAAACTTTAGCCATTATTTGTCTGGGTGAAAAGGACTGATGTATGTATTCAAGAACAAACATAGCTTGACAGTGTAAAAGCTGTTAAGACAACTTGACCTTTGCATGTCTGCTCTATGAATAGTAAGCTCAATTAGCTGTAATGCTTCCAGGTCCTGTAGCACCATTAGGAAATGCCTTATTCAGCTAAAACTGCATTTATTTATTTATTTGTTTGTTTGTCTGTTTTGGTCAGTAGAAAAAGCATTTGAATATTCATTGTAAATACTGCCAGCATTAAGGGGAAGATTCTCAAATTGAGCAAGGTCTAATATTAACTAGCATTATTCCTTAAATACAAAATAAATACATCCCGTCATATCCAGAATCCTCGGGGCTAGGTTTTAGCCACTTGGGTTCAAGCCAAGATGAGACATTGGCTGTTGGAAATCTTCTGTAGTAGACTTTGGCCTGGCATGTTGCACTGTAGAGATCTACTGAAATCACCAACTCTTTCTACAAAGACAAGGAAAATGTTCCAGAAAAAAGGTTGATTTGTGGAATACTGAAGATAGGGTATACCTGATCTGTCATGTCCTCACATGTTATTTAATGCTTCAGTTTACCCCACTGTAAATTGATGTTATATGCAAGTAACTCAAGTAAAGTCCTTGAAGTCCTCATGGTATTTCCAAGAGAATTTAAATATTGGAGAAATTAAAAACAAAGATAATTTGTGTTTTCACAGGAGCAACTTGGTGAAAATGAGATGGTTTTGTACATGTGGTTTCTCAGATTTTGGGGGACTGAAAGATGAATGTGCTTATATAGTACAGTTTTAATGTGCCGATGTTACAGTCCATGAAAAGTACTTGAAGGGAGCTTACAGGCAGGATTGGGACCAACTTTCTTGTGTGGTCTAATAGTGGTAGAACAAGGGGAATGGCTATAAACTAGAAGTGGAGAGATTTAAGTTAGGTGTTAGGAAGAAGTTCTTCACTGCCTTTACTAGAAGGCAGTGTCTCACTGCCAGTGTCTCATTGGCAGCTGCTGCCCGGAGAAGTTGTGGATGCCCCATCCTGGAGGCATTCAAGGCCAGGCTGGATGGGGCTTTAAGCAACCTGGTCTAGTAGGAGGTATCCCTGCCTGTAGCAGGGGGGTTGGAACTAGATGATCTTAAAGGTCCATTCTATCCCAAACCATTCTATGATTCTATGAAATAGTCAAGATAAAAGAGAGGGAAGGAGTATATGTGTCTCTGGTTTAATGACAACTAATAGAAAGTTAAAGAGATTGCCCAAGGTTGTGTACAGAACCAATCAAAAGACACTAAAATCCTGAATTCAGCCCTTTCTCCACCTCTTCTTATCCAATATCTGACTAATAAAACCACAGGCACCTTGCCCATGAGCTCTGGTGTCAAAGTTTTCAGTGGTATATTGTGTTGTTTTATCAAGTGCTACACATCTGAGGATTTGGGTTACGTGTTGTATACTCATCATACATTTTTCAGTTCTAAATTTTCCTCACTTAGAACCCATATACTTTTTAAGTCTTGTTTTTACTTGCTATCTTAGCATCTCATTGGGAAAAAGAGAAGAGAAATTAATATAGTTTCAAGAGCTGTTCCTGAGATGCTCTGCATTGTTTTTTGTGTAACTGTCATTTTAGCTGTGTTTTCTGTCTGATTTCTCAGAGCTTTCCCATGAAAGCCAGTCTTCAAGTGCAGGCATGATTTTACATTGATCTTTTTCTCTGTTGTTTTTCGATGACCCCTTTTGAACTGTGAAATCAGAGTTGCAGCATGGTTGTGAAGGGTTTTTATTCATATCATGCCGACTGTAACTGTGGATTAAACAGTCCAGTGTGACAGGCATCTGGTCTTTCTCCTCTGCAAAGAACGAATATGACTTCCTACTCTGTATTAAACTGTATTTTGTTTCTAAATAGGAAATGTATTAATAACTGACAACAAATTGTTTGCATTTAGATGCCATGAGGTGGTAGAGCAAAAAATGTGTGTGCTTTAATTCAACATGATATGGCTTTTGTCTTAGCAAAGGCAAAGATCTGCACATCTCATATTCTGGGTATGAATGTATACTACGATAAAATAATTTTATGTGATAGTGAAGGGACAGAAGATGTTTGCCTGAATTGTAGCAGAGCTTTTCATTATACCCACAGTGAATTTGCATCCAAGTTAGGATGTTGCAGTCTGGATAAGTGTGCATCTTGTGGGCAAAAGCTCTATGTTTGGACTTAGAGGCTAGTGGCAAATGGGTCATAATCAACCTGGAGACCTATACCAAGAAGACTGTTGTGAGGATCTCTTATGGGACCTGTCCAGTTTAAGATCGAGACATTCAAGATCACACTGGGTGGGGCTCTTAACACCCTGATCAAGCTGTGGTGTCTGTGTTCATCGCAGAGGAGTTGGGCTAGATGACCTCTAAAAGTCTTCCAATACAAATGAATCTGTGATTCCAGCTTTGTCAGTGACACTACACAAGTGACAGATTGCACTTTCAATGACAACAAATTGGAGGAAGAACATCTGACATGCTTGAGCCTAGGCCTGCCATCCAGAAAGACATGGATGAGGCTGAAGGGGTGGGCTGACCAGAATCAGATAAGATTCCACCAGGGCAAATATAAAGCCTTGCATATAGGAAGTATTAGTTGTTTATAACAGGGCATGCTGTGACATTCATATAACAGGAGCTGAGCATGAACCAGTGGTTTGTATATATGAGAAGATCAGTGGTGCATCTTAGAAACATGAAAAACATATTTCCAAGTTGAGACATGAGACATAAACTGAAACAAATGTAGTTCATACTGAATTTAAGGAAAACCTTTTGCCCATGAGACAGTCAAAGGTTAGAAGAGGCTTCCAAGAGATGTTGTGTACTCCCTCCTTGAAGGTTTCAAGATCCAAATGGAGAGATCCCTGGCCAACCTGGTTTGACCTTGTAGCCAATTCTACTTTCAGGAGTACCTGATCAATCTGATCAAGCTGAGATGTCGCTATTCATTGGAGGGGGGATAGACTAGATGACCTTTAAAGGTCTCTTCCTACTCAAATGTTTCTAGGAGGAGATTGGACTAGAAATTTGCTGAAGTCTCTTCCAGACTGAATTATGTTGTGAACCTATATGTGGCTCCTGCATGAGTGAAGCTTTGCATGGCGCTCCACAGAGATACAAGTTTGAAGCACCGTGCAAAAGAAAAATGATGCCATTAGGCTTTTTAAAGATAACCTGGAGAACAGTTTTGACTGGGTTTTTTTTCCCTTAGTAAGTACCTTGTTCATCCATTGGATATATTTTTGGAGGATACACTAAGTATTAATTTGTCTAGATGAGTGTTTCCTTTGCAACACAAATAATAAGTAGTAATAATGTGAGTCTAAATGCAATTACTGCTAATAAATCAGACTAGTTCTTCCAAGTTTTGTATGATTGATATTTTTCCTTTTTGGTTTTCGTTGCTGTTTTTTGACTGGTTGGCTGTTTTGTTGTTGTTGTTGTTGTTTTCTTTTCCTTTGTCTCTCTCCTCACACACATTCTCTTTAGCTACCCTAGAAAGATTTGGATGTTATTTTCTCTTTTAATGAAATGCTTCTTTTTGTATACAAACAAGGAATCCAGATACAGCACGTAAAACCAGTTTTCAGCAGGAGAAATAGCAAGTTATCAGCTTATAAAAACAAACAAACAAAAAAATCCTTATCTACTCTTCCTAGTAGCAGAATAATTCATATATGTCATTTACTGAATCTTTGGAAGACCAGCAGGATGTATTCAGGATTGTATCATACGACCATCATCAGTAAAAAAAGAGATTTGTTTTGTATTAACTGTTTCCGAACCCCAACTGTCATTGCTCTTGAGCTGGCATAATGGCATCCAAATGATGGATACCATTGGCATTGGCATAATAGCGTAACATTTGTGGGTTTTTTTTTTTAGGGGAAATGGAGAAAAGTTCATTTCTGTGGTCTAATTGAATACCCAGTCCAGTTCCTAGTGCCCCTGGGCTTTAGGTGTGTATATGTGCATGCAAGGTTCTGAGCCAGGGCCATAGATCCATGGAACCATCACTCTTTTGGGAGCTTTGAATCTGAGAGTGTTCCCTGTTCTGTTATGCACCAGTTGTATCCTTGATTCAGACTCAGTCAGGCTCCAGAAAAATGAAAAATAAATTCAGGTATAAATACAGTGGTTTGAAAACATCTCTGCTGTATATCATTATTATATTTTGCATCATATGAAATGTATAATCCTATCAGCTGGTCCATCTGCACATAACCACAGGCTATATCGAGGAGTATGCCAAGAAAATCCCAGGCATTTCCACCAACTCCTCTTCATTTGGACTCCACTGCTGTGAAAATGATTTCATATGGCCATCAAACGGCTGCTGGAGTGGTGCCACAATATCCAGCTTGTGCTCGCTGGTGAGGATGGACTGCAGAGCTGTGGTGTGGCTGTTGCAGCTGCTGGAGCTGCTCCTTCCTCCTCAAATCACTGCCCATCACACAAATCCAGCCCTGTTACAGAGGACCCTTTCTGGTCCTCTGGACATCATAATGGTGAAAATAGCAAAGTAGGAGAAAGAACTGAACACCTGAAAAGGAGCAGAGTAGTCAGAGTTGTGAATACTGGACGCCATTATCACTAGCATGCAGTGTTTTTGAAACTAATGATGCTACATTATGTACCTATGCAGACAGAGAGATCGGTCAATAGGGACTAGTGCTGTTTGCCAGCAGTCTTATGTCTCCTGATACTAATGCAGCTTAAGGGGATTCTTTTCTTTCACGTAGAAAGTTGTTTGTTTCTCTCTTTTTGCTCCTGTCATCCCCTTCACCTTGCCACTGCTGTTTACCTGAGCCCTTTTTGAAACCTGAAGCTACAGCAGTTGTTTCAACACAGATACTGCAACACTGGGAATCCACAAATGGATATAACTGTGAACAGGATGGAGAGATGACTTCAGCAATTCCTTCTGCTCCACGCTGAGATAAGTGAAAATTTAAAAATACCATAAATAGTGTATGTACAGTATATAATAGAGACATATAAAGTGCCCACTTGTATTTTGAACAGTCGATAACAGATACACTTTAAAAATATATAAGTAACATATGGTGATTATGGCAGAGTTGTTTTAATGAAGCTTTAATTGAAGTGAGTTGCTGTACTGTGAGGAGAAAGGATAACAAGCGAGATCAAATGAGCAGGAACAGAAAACAGGGTTCCTGGATCTGAGCTCTGTATTTTACCAGCAATGCTAGAGGCACTGGGAGAGTTTTACAAGAGTTTTAGTTTTTGAAGAACTGTAAGTCTCAGGTTTTCAACTTTTCAAGTAGATTTAAGCAAATGAAGAAGCATGTCAGGTTTGACATCCTTGCTGCTATCCCTTCAAACTTAATGAAGTGTCACTAGAGTCTACGAGATAAAGCAATATTTAATCCCATATCTGTAGCTTCCTCCCCTCGGACTGGGTTCACAGCTGCACACACTGTCTGAGGCTCAGCCTTTGGCATTACATCAATGTTCACCACTTGACGTTCTTGTCCTTTGAGACATTGACTCAGATTGATTTTACTGAAGTGTATTAGTTTCTTTTTTCTCACTTCTTTTAGCTCTGCAGGCTGTGATGGAGCTAGAGTAAGGTGGATGCTGCGTTCTGCCTAGTGCGTCTTCGACAGCACTGCCATTTAATATATATTCTTTATGCTGTCTGTGACCGATGAGTATATGAGAAGGAGAAAGGACGGACATCTTGATAATCAAATCCCTGGTGATATTTATAACACTGACTCTAAAAGAAAACTTTTTCTATATGCAGTGGTAGAATTTGTCTTAGAGGAAGAAATGGAGAAAGTAAAACAACTGTATTTCTGGCCTTTTTTTGATTGCAACAGCAATTAGAGACAGACAGAGACAGAGAAATTGAGTGAAGAATTCTGAAAGGAGCTTTCTGCACAGGAAATTAGTATAACTGGAGCAGAATATCTCTGTTTTGCTTTCCCAAACACAATGAACAAGCACTTGAATTTGTCAGGTACTAAATGAAGATGTTAACATTTTGACAAAAACATAGTTCAGTCTGTATAGAAGAAACAATTAAGTTGTCCACTTGACCATTTCCATTCTGTAGTTGGAAGATGAGAACAATCATCACCACTTTTTTTTTCTTTTCTTTTTTTTTCAGTCTAAAAAAAATACAGTTGGAAAGAACCCTGAGAATGACCATGTGAGTTTGTTTGCTGTTTTTCCACTGGAGATGAAATGAATCTCCTTCCACAGGTTGGAAGAAGCCATTGGAGAGCGATCCCTAATGTCTGTGAATGGGTCAGAGTTTCAGATGGGTGAAGACTCCTTTCCCATTACTTTTTCCAAACAGTTTGCCTTTTGGGATTTGAATTTTAGAATCCACTATCTGTAGCTTTACAACCACTTGGTTGGTGTCTGTAGGTACTGTGAAAATGGAAAATCTTCCTTTGTACATTCCCACAAAGTTTTGCAAAACCTGTACCCAGATAGAGGAGAAATACTGCTATCACCTTCAGCAAGAGAATGGCTACAGGCTGAGTTCATTCTGTTAGATGTGAAATAACCCACACAATAGAAGGCTTGTGAAAACCAGTTCTGACAGCACTGGTGCTCTCTGAGTCACTATATTTTGTAGTAAGCTTTGAAATGAGCCACCATTACAACAAGAGAGAGCATGAAACAAATGGGCCAACTATTCGCACCTGATGCTGCACTGAATGTGTTGTTGTGGTTGTAGCTCAGAGATTAAAGCCAGAGACTCTTTGTAGTCTTGCCTTTTATTGGACTGAGCCATAAATCTCAAAAAATAAACAAAAACAACAAAATAAACAGAGACTCTTTGAGGAACACCATGGCCAGAAGAAGGGCTTATATGCCTGAAAGCTTTCTGCTTCTTTTCCTCTGCTATTTTCAGCACTCTAATAAAAGCTATGTGCTCTCCCTATAGAGCTTGTTTGACTGACATCACACTGATCTAAATTAGGAGAAAGCTCCAGTAAAGCGAAGGAACAGTGTCCAGACAGGAAAAAAAGAAAAAAAAATTACTCAGTTTATTTCAGAACTAGGACCTGAAAATCTGCTTTTTTTTTTTTTTTTTTTTTAATTAAAGTCTCAGATTATTTTGATGATGCATACATACTGGTCGATATATTTTAGCTACAAGAATAGCTGGCTTTATCGTGCTAATTTAGAATAGGAAAGGATTAGAATTGGAAAGGAAATACAGTAGAATGCAGTAGAACAGACTAGACTAGACTAGACTAGAATAGAATAGTTCAGTTGAGAGGAAGCTGAAAAGACCATCAAGTCCAACTGCCAGACCACTTCAGGGCTAACCAGAAGTTAAAGCATACTATTGAGGGCATTTTCCTAATGCTTCTTGAACACTGATAGGCATGGAGGAATGACCACATCTCTAAGAAGTCTGTTCCACTGTTGAGAAATGTTTTGTAGTATCTGGTCTGATCCTCCTCTGGCACAATTTTGTGCCATTCCCTTTTGTCCTCTCAGCAGTTACTTGAGAAAAGAGATTGGTATCTCTTTCTCTATTTCCCTTTCTCAGAAACTTGTAGAGAGCAATGCAGTTGCCTTTCAGCCTTCTTTTCTCCATACCAAACAACTTCAGTGTCTTCCTATGCTCCTTGTAGGGCATGTCTGCCAGCCCTTTGAACAACTTTGTCCACTGGATACTTTCAATTATTTGCAAGTTTACTGATGACACCAAGCTGAGTGGTGCAGTTGATACGACAGAAGGAAGGGGTGTCATCCAAAGAAGGAAGGGATGCCATCACCACCAATACAACCTGGGGAATGAAATGACTGGTCATAGTTCAGATAAAAAGGACCTGGGGGTACTGATGCATGGTAGGCTGGACATGAGCCAGCAATGCACTCTCACAACCCAGAAAGCCAGCCATATCCTGGCTGCATCTTCAGTGTGGAGAAGGGAAGGCTACAGAGACTTCACTGCAGCTTTTCAGTACTTGAAGGGAGCTTATAAACAGAAGAGATGCTGACATTTTATGTGGTCTGATAGCAGTAGGACAAGGGGGAATGACTTTAAACTAAAACAGGGAAGATTAGGAAGAAATTCTTTACTCAGAGGGTGGTGAGGCCCTGTTAAGGCTGCCCAGAGAAGTTGTGGATGCCCCATCCCTGGTGCTCAAGGTCAGGCTGTATGGGGCCCTGGGCAACCTGATCTAATGGAAGGTATTCTTGCTCAAAGCATGGGGATGAAACTGGGTAGGCTTTAAGATCCCTTCCAACCCAAGCCTTTCTGTGATTCCTTTAAACATCCCTTTTATAATGTGGAATCCAGAACTGTACACAGTATTCACAGTGAGGCTGCACCATCACTAAATATATCAGCAGAATGACTTCATTTGACCAGCTGGCTGTGCTGTGTTTAATGCACCCCAAAATGCAGTTTGCCTGCTTGGCCATATATTGAGCCTGCTGTCAAAGAAGGGGAATTTTTTCCCCCTCTTTTTCTAAGAGACCTCAGTTTTCGGACTGAGCATGCATACAAATAAAAACTGCACAAATGAGGAGGTGGCTGTAGCAGTGATGTGTAGATACCAAGAGATTATTCCGTTAATAGAGCCAAACACCTGGCTATTTAATGGAGGTCACCAGCTAAATCAGTTAGAAACGGCTTAAGCAGGCATGTGGAAGCAGTGCTGAATTAGAAATAAGTGAATCCTAGCTTTGGTCACAAATGTGTGGAAAATGAAACTAAATTAAGTTGCTTCAGCCCTTTCACTGGCACAAACTGATATAAATTGGTTTCATTAAAAAACCCTAACATATTTTAAGGCTGCAGTCCTAACCTATTACGTTTTGTGTGGTTGCCGAAAGCTAGTAGCTTAGTGGCATTTTATGTAGAAAATGAACAGGGGACAAATAGAATTTTATTGCTTTCTAAATGAAAAGGCAGGGAAGTTTCAGAATAAAATTGATTTTCACATCTGGAAAAGTTTGCCTTATCGTAAGTTTTGTGCTCTCTCTCTCTTTCTCTCCCCATTTGCAACTCCATTGTTTTCCACTTATTTTTCACGGCAGCCCTGTAATTTCCATTCTTACTCATTCATGTTTCTCAAATTGTGTTTTTATTTTCCAAGTGCCACATTTCACAGTGTTTGCACAGCTGAACTGTTACTTGGATGCAGTGGGGGCACACATTGGTCTGTGCCTTCTTGCGTTTCCTTTCATACCTCTAGATATTAGTAGTATGAAAAGACATACAAGAGGTGTTTTGGAGCATTTCCAAAAATCATTACTGCATTTAGAGGAATTCTTCATATGTTCCCCGTTCTACCAATGGTCCCAAGTTTTCTGACAACTTATTAGTGCATCAGAGAGAAAATACATCTATGCATGGGACAATACAGCAGTGTACTGAAATATAGGAGGCTGTGTGACAACTGAACTTGGAAAGAAAAAGAAAATGTTCAGGTGGAAGGCTTTAGTAGCTCAGGTTATACAATTTCTTACAGCTTTTCTGAGAAGTGGATGGCTTGGTATCTCTTCATGGCTCTGATACAGCCACACTGATTTTTGCCACTTCCATCACACACCCTTCATGAGCACATCCATTAGTCATTGCTTTTTCACAGAGAAACCACAGATGCCCCAATTTGCTATGGTAACTTCGCTCATATTATTTAGAATAGTCTTTAACATTATTCCTTTATGTTGTTTTTGGGGAGTTTTTGTTTTGCTTATTTTTGTTTTGTTTTGTTTTGTTTTGTTTTGTTTTTTGTAAATTCCAGTTTAGTAAAGAAAGGGCTAAGGAAATGTGTGCTCCCTTCCAGTTCTCCCATAGCATGAAAAGTTCCTGTGCTTGTGCCACGTGATGATGGAAGAGTTAAAATGAAGAACAGATATAGTCAACTGCTGCTTCAGCTTCTGTGCTGGTGCCAGTGGATAATGGTTTCTCACCCAGAGACAATTCAAGTGTATTTTGCTTGATGCATCTCACACCTCTTAGATTAAGAAATGGGGCAGTGCACAATGCTGCTGTTGTTGACTTTTTTCAGTTTTTCAGTTTCTGAGTTTTTCACATCTACAGATGGCCCTCAGGCTTCTTCAGGGATTGATTCAGGTGCACACTTCTGTGTGATAGGATGGTTGGAAAGAAGATGGTCATCCATTCAAAGTATGAAGGGCATGGACTGATGATTTAATGAGAGCTATTGGTGATGGGTAGATGGTTGGACTGGGTGATCCTGTGGGTCTTTTCAAACCTTGGTGATTCTATGATTCTGTGATTCTGTGAAGACACATTTTGGCAAGATCAAGAAGCATCTGGACAGCACAGATATATGGTTGGATTTTCGGGTGGTCCTCTGTGAAGCCAAGAGTTGGACTCAGTGATCATTCTGAGTTCCTTCCAACTCAGGATATTCTATGATTCTATGATTGTAAATGCTTTTTTTCAGCTTGCTGAAAAAAAAAACAAAACATAGAGGCAACATATGTTTCATCTGGAGATGAGGGCACAACCCCCTTCAATGTAATCTGCTGGTTGGAGCGCTCTAGGAGTTGGACTAGATAATCCTTATGGATTATTTCCAACTCAGGATATTCTGTGATGCTATGTGTCTTACTGCTTAGCTTTCTAGAGCTCATTTCTCACCAGTTTCAGTGTCTTTTAGAAGTTGGGAGAGAAAGCAGAGCTCCACATTGTGAGAAAAGTCACTCAATGGCTTTCCTTGGCAATGGTCAAACTATCATTTCATCTTTGTACAGCTGTGTAAAACAAGTAACGTTATGGAAAAGCGTATTTACCGGAGCTTTCACTGCCCTTCCCTTGCTGCAAGCTCTGTGCCGTTTTCATTAATTGGCTTCTCATTAAAAGGAGCAAATTCATCCCATAACCACAATAAAGCCTTATTGCAGTGGTCAGCTGTGAGTTCGCACTGGTGATTTCATGGTAATCTTAGGTTTATTATTGCCTTTAAGCTAACCTAAAGCCTGTAAACTTCCATGCCTTCCCTTTCATTTTGGGTTGCTAAGTCACATTAGGCAGATACAGTTTTCCTAGTGAAGGAAGATATGCCTCTCAGAAGTTTTGTTTCCAGTGCTCTCAGCTGATCACCTTTTACTAGCACTAAATGCAATTTAAAGAGAACAAATTCAGTAAGATGTTTTGCCAAGAATTACTCTGCTCTTCATGCCGAAATAGGAATCAATAATACCTCTTTAAAATTTCAGCTCACTCCAGTCATTTTTATAGTCCTGAAATTTACTATGTGGAAGCAAAGTAGTTAAACATAGAAAACATCTGTTAAGTCACATTATTATGAATATTTATCGGACATTTGCAGAGCTCCAAAGGGTGTGCACAGCACTTTCCTGTTGGTCAATATGCCAGGCAAGGCAGCCGCTTTCCCAAGGACTGTAGCTGTGAATAGGTACAGGACAAAGCAGTGCTATAGTAAGAGAAATGTCTTTGAGCAGTCCCATCAGTCTTTCTGCCAAGGATGTCCTGTGCTGCCTGATTAGCCTCTGGGGGCTTTTAAAATGGAGAGGGAAGGAGCATGCCTGAATTCATGGGAAAACAACAATAGACCTCAGACCCTTAGCAAAGAAAGATTAATTTAGAAATAGAAAATAAAGTGATGTACAGGTGCGTGCAGGACACAGAGCTCTGAATTAATGCTGGCAATATTTTTTCATTCTATTTTGTTTTGTGTTTCCCCTCTGAAACTTTCCCAGATTTAATTTATTATTCTCAATTTACTGTAGAGCAAATCTAAAATATTTATGGTTTTGTTGTTTTTTTTTTTGTTTTCTGTAATGAATATGCCTGTTTTGCAAAAACACATTTCTCACCATCTCAGCAGCCTCACACCTAGGATGCTCTTAGATGTGTGTAGGTGATTCAAGGTCTTGTCATTACTTTTCATTTCTCTGTATGCCAAGGGAAGAGCCTAATCAACAGAGCTGTTGTGACTGTAGGGTCAGCTTTTGGCAAGGAACTGAGTATTTACTGGTTATGTTTTCCTGAATCTCCTATATCCTTAATTTATGCTGCTTCAGAAGAAGGCAAAAACAGCCGCAAGCCTATTGTGGGGAAACATCTGTCCAAGGCTTGGGGCTAGACTGAGGGCATGGATATTCATAGAATCATGTAATCATAGAGGCATAGAATGGCTTGTGTTGGAAGGGACCTCAGAGATCATCATCTAGTTTCAACCCTCTGCTCTGTGTACGGTTGCCATCCACTAAATATTCTCATGAGATATTTGGCTGCAGCACATTCCTCAAGGGTCTCCGTTAGTATGTGACACCATCCAGATGCTTGAGCTGAAACAGGTCACTGGGAATTTTATAAATCTTGCACACTTTAAGTGGACATTAAGTGTGATGGCAAGTGGGCGCTGAAGGATTGTGAGGACAGATAAAAGATGTATTTGTGGAGGATACCTAGAGCAAGATGGTATATATTGCTAGGTTAACACGAGGGATGTCCTCTTTGTTGACTCTTCGTTGGTGTAAAGTAGAAGGCTCTTCACTGATGTAGAGGCACTGTGTGACTGTGCTCCACACCGTTCTCAGGAACTTGGCCTTAATAAATAACCAAACTGCACATATTATTTGCTCCCACGTCTTGCTCTGTAATTGAGATAATTGTGCTCAGTCAAGAAAGAAGTATGTGAATCAGCAAGTAGGCAATTCTAATAAGAGAGCGAGTTGGGAGAAATAGCATTGTTTAGGCTTCAGTAATTTTCAGACATTGAAAATAGCACAAATATGCTTTTATAACTGAGGTTCCAAATACTGGTAATTACACTGATTATACAGTGGATCTCTTGTTTTCATCTTTTATAAATTCATTATTCCTCCACCATTTTAAGTGGACTAGAGGTTTTGCTTTTTCTCTGATTAAAAATACAGGAATAGAATCTCATTAGTTGCTATCTTTTAACAGCAGGAGGAAGGCAATGTCAATGTAGTTATGCTTGACTAGGGAAATCATGGTATCGTGTGTTGAAAGAAGGTACTGTAGTATGCAGTATCCAGAAACTGGAAATGAAGACTTGAAAGGTAGGCATTGCCTTGAAAATACAGGTCAGTCTTGGCCTTGCCAGGCTGTTCTAAAGCTTGTTAGTGGTCTAGTAATATCCTGTCTTCTCCAAAAACTCAAATTTTGTTGTGAGCCTTGACAGATATTTCAGTCACAAGGGGATTTTAGACAAAATAAACTGTCTCCTCTTCCGTATATTACCTATCTGTCCATCTTTTATAACTTACAAGAATTTCTCCTCTCCTCTCCTCTCCTCTCCTCTCCTCTCCTCTCCTCTCCTCTCCTCTCCTCTCCTCTCCTCTCCTCTCCTCTCCTCTCCTCTCCTCTCCTCTCCTCTCCTCTCCTCTCCTCTCCTCTCCTCTCCTCTCCTCTCCTCTCCTCTCCTCTCCTCTCCTCTCCTCTCCTCTCCAGAGATGTGGTATATTTTATCCCTACTTATGCTTGAAAAATATTTGCAGGAAATTTTTCTTAGATCCATGCTGTTTTGACTTTGTGCTTTTTCAAGCAATGACATGTTATAAAAAATATCTGAAAACTGCAAGAAAAGAATCCAGTGGTCTTCTTCTGTCATGTTGATAGATTATTGTGCCATATCAGGCAATAAGGAGAGCATTTGCAGGACACGCTTTAATCACAGTGGCAATGGGATTTAAGAATGAGAAGCAGAAATACAGTGTTTGGAGTAGTACTAGATCTCCAGGGATCCCTTCCAACCCCTACAACTCTGTGGTTCTGTGATTTGCGCTTTTCTCTGGTCTGGCAGATCTCATTGCTGCTGCTTACACTGTTCATTTGAGCTAATGCTGGAATAAAAGCTAATTTCTCCTGGGACGAGACAAATTGATGAACAGCAGTTACATATCTCTTGGGAAGATCATTTCAGGAACAAACACTTTAATGTCAGTGTCTGAAGGAAAAGTATTTAAACCTTAAATTGTGTTGCTGGGTTGTTTGGTACCAGCTGGGCATACTCAGGTTTACTGCATCTCTCAGTCCTGGGCACAGAGGACATTTCTGGGGCAAACTGTAAACATCAGGAGCATCGCGGGCATGGAGGACATGAAATAAAGACATGTGGTGGGGAAAAAAACGGTGAAGGCACATGCTTGCAAAAAAAACTCTAAGAGGAAAACGCAAGCAGACCTGGGGACTCCTGAAAAGAAGAAACGTGAGTTTAGTTTTTTGCTTCCCGTGTGGGAAGGAGCTGCCATTTGCTTGCACAACTCATACAGCCTTAAATTACTTTGTAAAGGGCTTTAAAGTGCAGGGTACTTCTGTGGCTCTGAAATCCTGAAGAGAATGTAAGAAAGTGAATTTCTGTGAGTAAATTGTGAATGAGTAGTTTTCTCTGAACAGTTGTTTAATTGAGCTGCAGCTGGAGCTGATTATGTTTGTTTTTCCTTCAGTGTCTCTCATTTCCTTTCGTTTCCTTTAATTCCTGCTTTCATTGGATAACTGTTGCTGTACAAAATTTAAAGAACAGTAAAAAAAACTGGAAAAGAAAAAAAAAAGGAAAAAAAGGGCATATTTGGGGAGTTCTTTTATGACTGTTGTTCCTGAAGACACCTGTAAACTATTGAGCTGAATTGCCCTGCAGCTGCTGCTGACAGTGAGAAGGTAGTGACTCATTTGTCTGCTTGTTCCACTACCCTCCTTCTTAGCTGGGCTCCTTGTCAGACTTCCTTGGTTAGAGTTCTAGGTCAAGAAAGTTCTAGACCTCCAATATAGATGATTATCGTGAGCATCTAAGGATGCATCACTGTGTGTATGAGAAGCCAAAATTTATCTTGAGAAGGTGAGGGACAGATGGTTAATATTTCCACTGTACGTGAACAAGAAGTGAAGATAGAACTTGCTATTTGCTTTTCTGTCCTCTGGATCATCTTCTCTGCTTTATTTATACTGCAGAACAGATGATGTAAGTAGATTAGCGTGTGCATGAGAACTGCCTGGGCTGCTAGGTCTAATCTGTCAGATACTGCTGACCTGAGGAAGCTTAATATCAGCAAAACGAAGGACATGTTGTGGTTTTCTGCCACCACGGAGAAGATTAAGTTCCTTTGGTTTTCCAAAGTTCCTTTGCTTTGATTTCATGTCACATGCAAGGGAATACTCTTTCAATCTTTATGATGTTCAAAGCTCCATGACCAGTTGAATCTTCCATCTTTCTGGAATCAGAATCACCAAGGTTGGAAAAGACCTCCGTGACCATCCAGTCCAACCATCTACCTACCAGTATTTCCTCATTAAACCATGTTCCTTGGTACATCTAAATGTTTTTTGAACGCCTCCAGGGTCAGCAACTCAACAACCTCTTATTGCAGCCCATTCCAGCACCTGATCACTCTTTTGGAGGATAATTTTTTCCTAATATCCAACCTGAATCTCCCCCAAGCTCAACTTGAGGTCATTTTCTCAAGTCCTGTCGCTAAATATCGCTAATATACACCTATGTACCTTTCCACACACGTGGCTGGGCCTGTTTCTGTGGACCCTACACAATTAAAATACCCATTTGCTGGAATAGGAGCTCTCTTCAGACAGAAATTGCAGGATTGGGCCTTTGGTGTGTTTGTGCAAGTACCTTACATGAGTATTGAAAGTATAGTTGACTTTGTGAAGATGGAAGAGGAAAATTCTCCAGAGGACTTTGGAGGCTTGACAAAATCAAGAAGAAAAAAGATGAAAATCATGATTTTGAAAAGAAAATAAATGCATGTCTATATGGTCCTGGTCATTGATTCCCATCTGGACTGCACACTTGTTTTTCTTGGAAAAGGAAGTCCATTGTTTATTCATTGTATGTCACCTCACTCCTTTCCACAAACCATTTTTCCTTGGCATCTACCAACTTCTGAGGGCCACAGACAGCTGCCAGTCTGCATCTTCTGCTGGTTCAACTATTCTTCTGTAGAAAGAATAGCTTGGAGGTCCCTGCTTCTTTCTTCAATGTAAGATGATTCCCATCTTAAAAGTGTGTTTCCTTCTCCTCTAGTATAAATAAATTTCATGTCTTGATCTGTTCTGAATCTCCTTTCTTTGAGCATCAAGTTTTGTCAGCCTGTGGCATTCTCAATAAAGTTGCAAAAATACCCTGTGGCTGACTTCTCCAAATCACCTCTATGAAGGATTGTTTTCATTCAGCCATTAAGTATTTTCACTATCAACAGCTGTTCCTCAACCACTTCAGCATCACTAAATGTACAGGGACACATAAAACCAAAATGAGCTCAGTTTTCCCCTGAGTGCTTAACAGGTGACCAGTGTTTACGCCATGTCACCCTGTCACACTAGCACATGGTAGCATGACAGCCTTGTGAAGAGATAACTTGTTCTAGCATTGCATCTGTGCCTTCTTGCTGCATCTTTTAACCTACTTTTGATAGCACATATTTTCACTAAGGTATCTTTGCAACTATGTGATGGCCTTGTCTTGGTCAGAATTCCTGGGGAGAAGCAATTTAGGACCAAATCACCTTAAGTTATCCTTGCTCAAATTTCTCTCCTTTGGAATGCATTAAATCCAGTTTTCCTACACAGCTTTTCTTGCAGCTCTTCTTAATAGCTGAACTTTCCTTCAGTGATTTCAAAAAACAGAATTCCTCTCAGCAGAATCCCTTTCTTTCTTCCAGTCTGTCACTGCAGAAAGTTTGTGGTGTAGCGCTGTGTTTTTAATGGTAGGTTTGTATCAACACACTGTGTTTTTCTGCAGTAATTGTGCCTGAGCAATGTGCATATGTTGAATATGGTAATGTTTCCTCCTTGTTTTAAAGAAAAATTCTGCCTTAAGGACAGGTTCCCTACCACTTCACAGTTATTTTCTTGTGGAGTATCACCAACTCTGCATAGAATTAAAAAGTCAAGGCAATATTAGCCTTCAAGTTCATTCAACCACACTGTCCACCCTGTGCCTTCAGCTGCTGATTAGCTCATCCACGTGAGACAGACATGTTCTCTGGGAGCAAAATGGACTGTATTTTGTTGCAACCCCTTGTTAAAACATTACCTACCAGCTATCACACCAGTGAAAATTTTCAATTAATTGGCAACTCGGAGGAAAAAAAAAACAACAACAAAAGCTTTCTACTACTCCATGGGGACCAAGAAGAGTAAAGGGTTAATTTGTGCTTTCTGTCTGAGCTGGAGGAAAATCTTGTTTAGCATTCTTTATGAGGGAGAAGCCAGTGCATCAATCCAAGGCACCTCCTAGTCTGCTTGACATCCTGCTTTTTGTAATGAATACATTTCCTGCATTGCTGCATGCTTCTCCCAGCGTAGATATCTATGATTAATATGCCTTGTCTTTTATAAACAAACCTAATGCAAAGCCAATAATGTGAGTCTTATTTCTTTACTGCCAGCCCACAGCTCAGCTTTGTTTGAATATATATGTAAAGGAAGAAAGATGAATGTTCACTCAAGCTTGGGAGCTGGAGCCATAACAAATTTATGGGATGAATAATGCACATCACTGTGAGGCAAATACAGCCTGGGAAGGTCTCTGCTTTGCTCCCCCCTTTATTTTACCTTTTAATTGTAAGAATTCTATGCTGTGCACCCATCTAACTCCTCTCCTCTCCTCTCCTCTCCTCTCCTCTCCTCTCCTCTCCTCTCCTCTCCTCTCCTCTCCTCTCCTCTCCTCTCCTCTCCTCTCCTCTCCTCTCCTCTCCTCTCCTCTCCTCTCCTCTCCTCTCCTCTCCTCTCCTCTCCTCTCTTCTCCACTCCTCTCCTCTCTTTTTATCAAAATCTTTCATGGTTTGGACATGGATCTCAGCATTTCAGTAATGAATGCTAAAAGCAAACACTTCTGATTCCTACTTGGGCATTCTGCATCCTAACCTTCATGTTCTTATCGCAGCTCCTATTGATCTGACCATCCGTGCTGATCCCTAAGCCTTTGTAGAGTCTCCTGGATAATAATCCCCATCATCACCCATCCTGTCAGTGCAGTCTGAATTTTGCATCCATCTTTGTCTGGATTTACATTTGACCCTGCTGAATTCTTTAGCAGGGGGCATTCATAGAATCATAGAATGGCTTGGGTTTGGAAGGGACCCCAAGGATCATCAAGCTCCAACCCCCCCACCACAGGCAGGGCCGCCATCCTCCCCATTTAATACTAGACCAGGCTGCCCAGGGCCCCATCCAACCTGCCCTTGAACACCTCCAGGGATGGAGCATCCACAACCTCTCTGGGCATCCCATTCCAGCACCTGACCATTCTCATAGTAAAGAACTTCCCCTTGATATCCAACCTAAATCTTCCATCCTTCAACTTAAAACCAATTCCCCTTGTCCTGCTATTATCTACCCTTGTGGAGAGTTGAAGTCAGTTGTTGGAGTCAGTGATCTCTTGAGGTCCCTTCCAACCTCTGCAATTTTTTGATTCTGTGATTGATTACTTGAACAGCCTGAGACCAGTGTACTTGTCACTCTTTGATTCATATCATACGTGCAATAAGGATCTGTTGCACCAGTTCAGACTTTCATTTTACATAATTGGCTTCATCACACAACCTATGAAAAGTACATCACATTGAAAGATCTGTTTTCCAGAAGCCAGTAATGATTGACACTGATTTATAATAATTTTCTTTAATCTTTTATTAATAGAGTCCTGTATGGTGTTATATCAGTTTCTCCATTATTGTAACTAAGATCAATGTTACAGTGGTAAGCCTGTAATTGCCTGGGTCGCCCCTTTTATGATCTGACTACCACATCTGGCTTCTTCCCAAATAATGGACAAAAATTTCATTGCATTCTCTTACTTTTTTTTTTCTTTTTTTTTTTTTCCAGCTGTATTATTGTTACTCTTCCATTTTACTTGCAACATCTGATTTTATTTTAAGGTGTGTTTTCCTTTTATCATAACTGGAAAATTCCTCTTTCTTGCCCCTACCAGTCACAACTTTTTGACATACGGCCTTTAGCTCATTTAGATGAATTTTCTTCTGTTCCTATACTCTGATTAATTTTGCAGTTCTTTTTCATTCCATTTTTCAAACTACTTGAGGACTTTTACTGATCAAACTACGCAGAAAAGAGAGGCATGGAAAACCAGCTCTTTTCAAGCAAAGGCTTCTAAATAGCAATTTAGTATGGAAATACTATTTGTATATAGTTTAGGTTTCTAGATTCAAGAATATAGTTCAGAAAAATCAAGGCTATGTGCTTAGGTGCTGCTGTCTGGTTTATTTTCAGAACTTTTCATTTTCTGGTAGTGCCAAAATTTGATTTCACTTTTTTCATTCTGGGGAATATTTCAATGATTTAAAGCTCAGGGAGGAATTATTAATTTCATTGACCTTGTCATTCAGCAGATACTGGTTTAAATGCAAAACTGAATGGGAGTAGCCTCAATGTGAAAAGAATAGTTATTTCACCATTGAGATCTTTCCACTCCTGCTGAGATATCAGCAAAAGTCAAAGATATCAGCAAAGATATCAAAAGTTCATATCGCTTTTGATTTACACAGAAGGGAATGAGTTGAGACAATAACTGAATTACCTAAGTGAATGTATAGCAAATTGTTTGTAGAGTTGGAAGTGGAAACCTGACTTCTCTGTGTTCAGAAGGCTATATTTCTTGCTGAGGAGAAAAAAAACTGTGGATGAAATAGGTCTTCAAGCACTCTTCATGTCTTTCTTCTCCATTTAGCGAACAGAATTTGAGTAGAGTATATATTTATTTTATACATGTGTACGGCAGTTTTGAAGGCAGTGTTTCTGAATTAGAGATGGTCATGTAAGAAAGGGATTATCTTGAGATTTGCTAACTACATTTTTAATAATTCATAGTCGTTATTCTGAAATTCTTAGAAGTACACATTGATTCTCCTCAGTTCTGATTTGGTAAAAGAAAATAAGCTTTGAGGGTGGGGGAAAATGGAAACAGAAGGCAATACAATGTGGACAGTTCTTGACTGTGAAACACGTTACCCCTCATGGCAGGAAGGGGTAGAGCTAGGTAATCTTTAAGTTCTCTTCCCACTCAAACAATTCTATGATTCTATGACAAGAAGGTAAGTGAGAAATTGGAATCTCTAAATCATATTGCTTATTGTATGTTTCCTTAATGAGTGTCAGTTTTTGAAAGCTCCCTATCATGAAGAGTTCCTATTATTTAAACAAAAAGGCTGTTGCACCGACATTAGGGCAGGAATGTATTCTATTTGAATTATTTATCCTACAAGAGTTGGGAAACATGCTGATTTGTTTGGCATCATGTACTAGATTTCTTGCAAACTTCCTTAAAAAGTGGAAATTTTTCAAAGTTTTCTTCTGAAAGAGGAAGGCTGTTGTCAATAAACTAGTGAAGGTCACATTTTGGAGAATTTACAACATTTGACTTCACTCATTAGTTAAGTTACCTAAATTAGGGCTCAAACTTTTGTAATACCAAATCATCTATTGCAGCAATTATTGTCTACCCTTGGACTGAGGAAGGTTTGGTAAATGAAGGTCTAGCTTGGATGGTTGAGGTTGAGTCCTGAGGTTAAATGTGTAGTTCACATTTTACTCAAGGAATGCCTAATGAGTAGCATGGAAGAGTGCCCAGAAAAGAGGAGGACAGCAGCTGGCAAGAAGGATTCTCATCCTATAAAGCATTATGGGGAAAGGCAGAAAGGATCAAAAATTAAATGAGATGCTGTACAGTGAGTGTAGAGAATAAGTGAATGTAGACCTTTTCAGAACATGGGAGGAATGAAACTTTCCCAGGTGTTCTGAGGCAGGTCCACAGAGAAGGAGTCAGGATTGTCAAAACAAAGATGGGATCTGAGCATCATTTTTTCTCTGAGAATCAGAGAACAATCTGGTAGGTGGAAAAGTGCTTGCCATAGCCAAGACAGCAGACTGTTGTTTATCCAACCTTTTCTGATAGATCATTTGCTCAAAGACTTTTGTCATTGCTGCTGCCAGACTACTACCAGTTTAAAAAGTACAAATTATAAAGCACAATTTCCCAAAATGGATGTAACACTTTACTTCATGTAAGATGCTTTAGAACTTTCCCTTCTGTACTGAGCTTTCTTGAAAAGTCTAATTTGCCTCCTGATAATATTTTCATCAGGACACTCCAAAACGAGATTTATTTTTTCTTGTAGAACATTACATTGCTAATTTGTAAGGATATTGAGGTTGCCTTTCAGCATCAAATCTTTTTCAAATACCTGGCCAGTCAGTCATAGAATCTTATAGAATCATAGAATGACCTGGGTTGAAAGGGACCACAATGATCATCGAGTTTCACCCCCCCTGCTATGTGCAGGGTCGCCAACCACCAGATCAGGCTGCCCAGAGCCACATCCAGCCTGGCCTTGAATGCCTCCAGGGATGGGACATCCACAATGTCCTTGGGCAACCTGTTCCAGTGTGTCACCACCCTCTGTGTGAAAAACTTCCTCCCAGTATCTAACCTAAACCTCCCCTGTCTCAATTTAAAACCATTCCCCCTTGTCCTGTCACTATCCACCCTCATAAACAGCCATTCCCTTCCTGGCTGGCTTCCAGACAAACACGTTTGTACTTGTGCATTGTAGAATAGATATTCGGAAGAAATTCTTTACTGTGAGAGTGGAGAGACACTGGAACAGGTTGCCCAGAAGGTTGTGAATGCTTGTTCTCTGGAAGTATGCAAGACCAGACTGGATGGGGCATTGAGCAACATGATCTAGTGGGAGGTGTCCCTGCCTATAGTGGGGGGGTTGGGACTAGATGGGGTTAAAGGTCCATTCCAACCCAAACCATTATTTCATTCTATGATTCTGTGATTTAGCTTCTTCATCCTGGACATAGTAAAATGTACAACTCTATATTACAATTTCTTCCTCTCAATTTCACACCTCTCGCTTTTTTTTTTCTTCAAGATTATTTTAGATTCTACCTTTGTTCTCCTAAGTATTTGTACATTTACTCAAGCCTGCCATCATTCAGAAGCACTTACTTAGGCATACTTTTTTATTAAAAAGAGTCAGTGCTTGCATTTTGAATAGAACTAGGCCTAGGAAACATCACTGAGATTTATTGTTTAAGATCTTCTTTCAGTTTGACGCTAAGAAGCCTTTGAAAGTTACCTTTCAAAGTATTTTTCCAGTCAGCTCTGTCTTACTTTAAATAGACTTTCCTAACTTTAGTTTTAAAATGACCTTTTTCTAGCATCGATTTGATAGCATCTTCTTTTACCTTCTTTCTCACCTGGCCTGTTACTAACTTAGAAATTAAGTTTAATTGTTTGGAAAGATTTCCTCTTAGTATATTACATATACATTTTATTTATTCCTTTCTGGGATCATCTGCTGAGTGTTTGCAAAGGGTTGCTCCGTAATTTCTTCTTGCATCTTCCCAAAAATTAGGTTAGGCTGACCAGTCTGCCATTTCCCAGCCACCATCTCTGTTTTCCATAGGTGGGTCTATATTTGTCCCTCTTCAGACCTCTGGTACTTCTGAATCCTCCACAGGCTCTTGAACATAGTCAGGAATGACTCAGCTTGCTTTAGCAAGCCGTCTGCAAAATCTTCAAGGCCCCATAGTCTCAAATGTCCCTGCCATCCTTAAATACTTTAAAACCATTTTTCCTGTGTTTGAACTTCAATCCAGTCTCCATTTTTAAGATTAACTCAGTTAGCATCGAGTACAGGCTACCGTCTTGCCAAGAGAAGCAAAACCTTTCCAGCATACTTCAGCCACCCCTGTGTCTTCATTAATTCTTCTTTCTCAGTATCTCACTTCTGATTTATAAAATTTTTATTTTCCTTCGGATGGTAAATTTTGAGTGCATGAGTTGCACTCTCCTCTCTGCTTGGTTTACAGGGGGCTCTAGGGGAACTTTTGTGTAATGTTCATTTCATAACCCATGACAATAAGCAAGGCAGTAGCAAAGTGGCCTCAACTCTGTTGTGGTGCTCTAATTGCTCACAGGATCACACAGCTACCATGTATGTGTAGGCACAGCAGGGTGAAGCTATGTGTCATGTGGTGCTTCAGAGAGACGTAACTTTTTTCCCAAATCTTGCATGGTGTTGACTCTGGTGTTTGCCTGCCACTGTAACAAGAAAATTTGGCTCACTAAGCTACTGGAGAAATAAAAATCATGAAAGAAGTTGCAATTCCTTCATTGCTACTGACTGCAGGTAGCTCTGGGAAAAGACAAACACAGAATCATAAAATCATTTCAGTTGAAAGGGACCCTTAAAGGTCATCTAGTCCAACTGCCCTGCAGTGAACAGGGACACCTCCAGCTTAATCAAGTTGCTCAGAGTCTGGTCCAGCTGACTTTAAATATCTCCGAGGATGAGGAATCCACCATAATCCAGCACTAGAATGGGCACATGAGAGCATGTTGGTTGCTTAAAGAAGAACTAGGGTTTAGGAGGTGTCCTGCTCTGCAAAGTGATGTGTTTTTGTACCTGCTCAACCAAGTTATGCAGCTTTACCGTGAGGACGCTGTGAACTATAGTGCTATGGACTTCCCATGGTTCACTGGGAACCTCTGACACTTGCTCTGAAGACAGATAAAATGTCTCCTTAACTGCCATTCTAGCGGGTCTCTTCCTATAGGTTTTACGGTGCTTTGGATCAAACCCACTTGGGTACAGCAATCAGAACTTGCCTAACCTGCAATCTTACTTCCACATAATACTCCAGCTGTAGTTTTCCCTTGCACGTAATGTCTAGAAGTAGCAATAGTAATGATAGAAAGGGCTAAGCAAAGCATCTGAGAAGGAAGCTCATTCACTTGGTTGCACACCCGCCCCCCCAAACCCCATTTATTCCTTTAAATAATATAGATTACATTCAATGCTAAGAAGCAAGTGTATGATTTTCGGAAGTGCTGAGCTCCCATTGTCTTCAGTGGGCGTCGTGGCTGCTCAGCATTTCTGAAAACCAGACTCATAATGATCAGCATGTTAAGAAAATATTAAACAGCTAAATCTTTTCTATCCCTTTTTCTCCATGCTTAAGTCAAGAGAAAGCTTCTCCCTATCCCACATCCTGTTCCCTGTAGTATGACCATCTTTCTCCTCCTGTCCACCACTCTTACATCCCCTTCACCTGACATCTCACAGCTCATGCTCCTCGCTTGGAGCTCATTTATTGGATTCATCTGATTAACTGCAGATGTCTGCAGTGTAAGTGTCTGCATCTGGACAAGTTGCCTTAGACTCCATTTGTAGTCAGTGCAATGAGTCAGCAGAGTCAGTGAAGCTTAGGGCGTGATTTCACATCCTAAAATAGGCCTCTGCATTTGGTCAGATGACTCATGCTTGGAACACCATTGGCTATATTTACTATCCTCCAGCATCTAAAGTGGAAGTCAAGACAAGGAACTCAGGTGAGACACCTGTGTCAGATCCTGAAAGTGAGATGAAATGAATCCCATCCTTTTTGTGAACTAGTACATCAGTGCACTGTGTATATCACTTTCACCTCCTTCTTTAAAAACTCTTTCTGTCTTGGTACCTACAGGGAATGAATCAAGTAATAAAGGGTAGTGAAGTGGAAATATGATGGTAAGTCATAAAGGAAAGTCAGCCCAAACCTTAGGTTGGATAAATTGGAGCAGCTTTATTGATTCCAGTGAAATCTCTCTCCTATATGAATATTGCTTAATAGAACTAAAAAGAAAAAGGAAACAAATGGTAAGTATGCCCCTGAACTGTCTACACATATTCTCATCATTATCGTTCAGTGTGAATTAATAGTCCACTGTATTTTCCTTCCAATTTCACGACTACTGTCTAGATTAGGAGATTTTCCCCAGTGGTAGGCAGTTCCTGCTCCTGAACCATCCGCTGTTTGCTCTGTAGTGCTCCATCACCTCAGCGATTTCACATCCTAAGGACTGATAGGAAACTGCTGGGATCTCTATAGGACTACAGGTAGAGTGTGATTGCTTGGGATGTGAGATCTCATATCAAATATCTCCCACCTCCTCTGCAATAGAACTTCATTTTTATCTTTAGTAGTGTGCCTCACCTAGAGATTTTCAATGCTGATTACTTCTAATTTCTGTGATAATTTAGGAACTGAGCGATGTCTTCAAGTTAACTCTCAAACTCATGATTGATCAAATTAACAATCAACCTAAAACCTGAATATTTACCCCAAACAAAGTGTCTTTACCTGGTGAATCCTGGAAACTCCAAGCGCGGGCAAAAATCCCTGTCAGTGCAGCTCAGCCATGTACAGAACAGCACAGCAGGAAGAGCTGTTATGAAATAGATACATAAGAATCAGTGTGGAACACAGCAAAATAGAGAGTAATAATAATAAATTGAATTTAATTAGTCCTCCTCTGGTGTTCATTATTGCTATCTCCATCTTTTGCTTTTCCAGTTCATCAGACATAAGCACAGGTGCTGTTGCACCACTCTACATATTTAAAAGAAAAAGCCCACCTTCTCCTCAGCCTTAAACATTTCATCTTAACTCCCTCATTCATTACACCATCCAGTTTAAAATTGCCCCTCTGTGTTATAAAACCCACCATAAAGGGAGACCAGCCTCAGCCACAACATTCTTCTCTCTCCGTCTCATTATTAGCAATCATTTCCCAGAGCATTTCTGCTGTCGGTGAGTCTTCCCTACAGCTCTGACTTTATCCATGTGCTGCATTTGTTCTGACTCATTTCAAACATGTTTTATCTGGCTGCTGAAAACAGCTCATCTCCCCATAGCTTCTGCCTCATCGTTTCTCCTTCCCTTTATTATTATTAGCCCATTGGTGATGGGCGAATTTTTCCTTTGTTATTATTCGCTCATTGGTGATGGGCTAATGGTTGGACTGGATGATCCTGTGGGTCTTTTCCAACCTTAGCGATTCTATGATTCTATGATTACTTAACCATAACCATATTATTTAACCCTAAAGCATTTCATGGGCATAGTTGGTGTGAGAGGTTGTGCATTGAGTAAATTATTGTCGCAGGTAGATAATTTGTCATGTAATACAACAGTTGATGAGCATGGTTGGTCTTAGTCACTGAAAACAGACTGCGTTACTAAATCTTTATATTAAGATTAAAGAACGCATTTGTTTACTGCAATGGGAAAAAAAAAGCAAATAAATCAAAGTATTTCATTGTCTTTCTTCCTCTTATCTGTGCACGTGGATTTGTGTTGCACCTACCAGTGCTCACAAATCATTGAACAATATAAAAATCTTCTGTAATGAAGCCCCGAGATCTGTCACTAGTGAAAGTTGTAGGGTCACTCAGGGACTCATTGACAAGCTTTAAGGCAGGAGATGGATTCTCAAGAGTGAAAGAGCTAACATCTATCAGGCGTAATTGAGCAAATTAATAGCTTTGTGAAGTCTCTTCTTCGGTTAGCCTCCCATGAAATGACAATAGATGTGGCAGGGTTACACTTATAGCCTCTGCTTACTTTTTTTTTTTTTTTTCTATTTTCACTGTGGGATTGTGTACAATTCATGATGACAGTGAAGAGGCTTCCTCTCCAAAATCAGCTGCACTGTTAACACTGAAACAAATACGTAAAAGGTGAAGATTGAAGAGTGCTCACCATACCCTCTAGTAAATGCTTTGAAAGAATATTTGCTTTTCTGCACTAGTTTTGCCCCATACATCATCTTGGTCACAATAGGGAGCCAGCAATGGGATCTGGAGCCCTGATTTCTATTACCCATTTTCAGTTAGGCATTTTACAGCCCTTTTCTTTCCACTTCTCAGCTGTTTCTGGAAATCAATGGCTGTACTGCTGCACTTTGTGCAGATAGAAGACAATGTTAAGTTTTCCTTGAGATAGGAACTACTCTCTGTACATGCTACCAAGGGAAGAAAATCTGAAGAAGAAAGTGTAGTAGCCTCCACCAGAAGATCTTGCAAGAAGGTGCTCTCCATCCCTTTTACTAAAAGACAAAAGCCATTTGGGGTCACCATCACGATGTGCAGTTCTCCATATTCCTGACAGTTCAATACTCTCGTTTGTGCTCTAAAAATGTAAGTATGATAGTAAATTGATGGCATCAGTATCTTGACAAAGGATATAGAAACCATTCAAGACACAGCCAGCATGAAGATGCTGCAGTAAGCAGGGTCAGCTCATTGCTATTTAGAGCAAAGAAGAGCATCACGGTACTCGGTGGACTGAGTGTTAGAAGTAAGCAGAGTGAGGAAGTGGAGCCTGAATACAGATCCAGAGGCACTAATCCCCAGTTTGGCACAGTATCCATGCTCCCTGGATCATACCTTAAGCTGTTCTCCTTTCTTCCTAACTATTCACTTCAGCACATTTAATCTGTCTACCTAAAGCATTTCCTTCATCTGTAAAATAAAATTTGCATATCTTTTTGACCCATTGTTAAATTTTTCAACGTTTTTTCCTAAATGACAGCACTGTTCCAGTATTCATCTCATTACACCATTTACGGAGTAAACCAAGATTGTGTTACTTGCTTTTACTTTTCTCGTCTTTGAAATTTCACAGGTCTTCCAGAGCTATTAAAAATAAACATAAGTGGGTCAGTCTTCTTCTAAGAATACTACTTTTTATGGAACTTGCCTGAATTGCTTTTTGAGAACTTTCTTGTAGGGAAAAACAGGGAAAAAAAAAATCTCAAGTTCTTAGTATTTTCCCTGCTAAATCAAATATTTCTCATATATCAGTCACATATTAGTGGATTTGCTCTGCGTACACTATACATTCTGTTAAACATACTTGGTTTCTAATTATAAGGGCGGATAAAATATTCACAGTCAGGACTTTGGGGATGTATAGTCTTTGTGCACAGTGGGCTTTCTTTGTAATTGAGTTCCTAGTTCTGAAGTTAAAAGATGGTTCATTCTCTAATTTTTCTAGATGCTTTCATTTTTGGTTTGTGTTTTGTTGTTGTTGTTGTTGTTTTTCCTCCACCTCAGATTTATTATTTATGCATGTATTTATTTATTTATTCTCTGGAGGAGTAGAAGCGTTGAAAATAAGACCATTTAAAAAAATAAAACTGTGCTTGTGTCCCCAGAGTTTGTCTGCTAGCAGACAAAGAAGAGCTGGTTGATACTTAGTCCCTACAGCCAACATTATTTATTCATTATTTAGAACAGAGATGCTTCAATTTATATCTTCACACCCATCAGTTTGTTCCTTCCCACATCGCTTCCCACTCTGGCTGTTCCAGAGCTTCACAGCTCCTATGTTGACAGCCTTCTTCTCATTCTAGTCTGTACATCTTTATGGCCAGTTAAAGCATTTGTCCTGCCACAACTTCTTCAGTTAGTTTTACGAGCTTGTCTCCCTCTGTCACGGTTGGGCCTGTGTTTACTCCCTTGTTTTGTTTATATAGATTGGTTATGTCCTTTCTCAACTTTCATTCTGGTGGTTTAAACCAGCTGTGGGTAGTATACATACAGAAAGGCAAAATGAAACAGTCCAATCTTAAAACATCTTTCATGGGATTTATATTTGCTCTTCGTGCAATAATGACCATAGTCACAATCTCCCAAACCATCAGCCAGCTCCAACAAGTCACAGATCTGCTTTGTGACAGTGATGTTACTCATGTCAGGACTTTGGAAGAAGCAGCCACTTTAGAAGAGTTAATTGCAGTAAAATGAACAAGTTACATTGTTGGTTTCACAAAGTTAAACCTTATGGCAGGGTATCAAACAGGACCTGGCTCTTTCCTTTATGCTTACAGGGTATGTCAAAGAAGAAAAAAATAAATAGGATCAGGCATGGGCAACAAAGGAGTGTGATGGGCTGTAACTTTTTTTTTATCTCTTATCCTCATCCTCCATGATCTGATTTTCTGTATTCACAGAGTTGACTCCTGTAATTGTGAGCTCCTATGTTCCTTTGGAACAGCTACAGGGTCCTGAACTTTGGGCAAAACAACCCCAGGCAATGCTACAGGCCTGGGACAGATTGGGTCATAGAATCATAGAATGGCCTGGGTTGAAAAGGACCACAATGATCATGGAGTTTCAACCCCCCTGCTATGTGCAGGGTCACCAACCACCAGATCAGGCTTCCCAGAGCCACATCCAGCCTGGCCTTGAATGCCTTCAGGGATAGGGCATTCACAACCTCTTTGGGCAACCTGTTCCCATGTGTCACCATCCTCTGTGTGAAAAACTTCCTCCTAATATCTAACCTAAACCGCTCCTGTCTCAGTTCAAGACATTCCCTTGGGGAATAAGAGTGGAATGGAAGACTGTGTAGAGGAAATGGACCTTGGGGTGTTGGTTGACACTCAGCTGAACATGAGCCAGCAGTGTGCCCAGATGGTCAAGAAGGCCAATGCATCCTGGCTTTTATCAGATATAGAGTTGCCAGCAGAAGCAGGGAGGTGATTATCCTTCTGTACTCAGCCCTGGTGAGGCTGCACCTTGAGTACTGTGTTCAGTTTTGGGCCCCTCACTGCAAGAAAGTCATTGAGGCCCTGAAGTATGTCCAGAGGACAATGAAGCTGGTGAGGGGTCTGGAGCACAAGTCTTGTGTGGAGCAGCTGAGTGAGCTGGGATTGTTTAGTTTGGAGAAGAGGAGGCTCAGGGGAGACTTCATCGCTCTCTACAACTACCTGAAGGGAGGCTGTGGTGAGGTGGGATTCAGCCTCTTTGCCCATGTAAATAGCAATAGGACTATAGGGAACGGCCTCAAGTTGCGCCAGGTGAAATTCAGGCTGGATTAGGAAATATTTCTTCTCTGAGAGAGTGGTCAAACACTGGAATGGGCTGCCCTGGGAGATGGTAGAGTCACCATCCCTGGAGGTGTTCAAGGAACGTTTAGATGTTGTTCTGAGGGACATGGTTCAGTGAGAAATAGGTGGACATTTGGACTAGATGATCTTGGAAATCTTTTCTAACCTTGGTGATTCTATGACACAGGGCTAATCCAGACATTGAGTGGACCAGGGTTAGGACATACTGGTGCCGCGTGATATCTCATTTCATGCATTTTCCCTTGCTAAGATCTGCTCAGGAGCAAGTCATCCTTTCCAGAGGAGCTCTGGGTGATAGATTTGTGCACCTATTGTTCAAAGACAAGATGGTATTTACGTTGCTTGTTACTGCACCCCTTAGGCAGGTGATATTCTGGACTAGCCTGGGCTTCCTAGAATGACAAATGTTACGCTTTTGTACTGTCTGTAAGCTAGGGCTAAGCTGCAGGCCATCATTTACTCTGAAACCTGAGAAATATTCTCTGTGCTCTCAGCTTTCCTTTATGCTCGCTTTTGGCAAAGTTAGAGTGCATGAAAAAGATGATACACCAATTACATCCACCCTGTCTGCTGTTCGGGGGCAAACATGTCTTATGCATTATGATTCAGAAGCTTGCTTGTGCTTTTTTTTTACCAGCTTCTGAATTCTCTGCATTGATCTGTCAGAAAAGCAAAAGGTCCTGAATGAAGATTATGGTCCAGTGCAGTATGTGTTTGCTCTGTACTGAAGGATGAAAACTTCTACCAAAGGGACAGAAAAATCACAAGAAGCCTCAGTTTTGTCCTCGTGAGGACAAGTCAATAGTTTAATGCCAAGAATATTGGTCATTAAAAGGGATCTGTAGTCCCCAAATTAGATTTTATTTTGACCTAGCTTGTTCTTGAATCAGAGTTATAGGCAAAAATTCAATTTCATTTGGTTTATGTTCAGTTTCTTCTTTTGGCCTTCAAAAGCAGTATACTGAATCCATGCTATTCTCATTACTGAAGGAAGGTGGTGGCAAGGAATCCCATGGGACCTCGTGAGTCAGTATGTCCTTCCTTTGATATCAGAGTGTCCAAAAAACCTTTCCCTATCCCACTTTACATTTAAGGTAATAATGTCTTTGTGACCTGTTTTGAGAGGCATCCTTTGGTGTGATCCACATGCCTACTCTCTGTATAGAGCAGACAAGGGCAAACATTTGCCTTAAAACTCACCATTGTCTCTGTGGGTAGGAACCAGTTGCTCCTGGTCTGGGAGGAAACTCTGCTTTATGGACAATGAGAATACAGAAGCATGGAGATAAACCTTACGATGATGGTTGCTGCCCATATAGTGAAATGCTGAAACTGCTAAAACAACACAACAGAACCATGTTTTGTCACACTTCTATTCATCTTTTCCTCACCAGATTTTCTATGTCAAGCTAGAAGCAGTCACCTGGCACGAGAACTGTATAAATGTCAGAGAAATTCCCCATCAGCTATTTTTGGGCAAAATCAATTCTCTCTATATTTGAGAAGCTCTGTGCTTGCTAAGCTCCCTACCTTTTAACTGCAAATTGCTGTAAATATTTTCCCCTTATCATCAATACAGCACAGGGAAGCAAATCCAGTTTGAGGCTGAGCTGGTAGGTTTTCAGGCCAGTTTAAGCCCGCTGTTTTATTCATTAATTTTTACCTAGATGTGCAAAACCTTACTTCTCTTGGAAGCTATGAATCATAGAACCATAGAATCATAGAATCCCTTGAGTTGGAAGGGCCCTTTAAAGGTCATCTAGTACAATTCCCCTGCAAGGAACAGGGACACCTACAGATTACTTAGAGTCCTCCCCAGCATGACTGTGGGTGTCTACAACAATGGAGCATCTACCACATCTCTGGGCAGCCTGTGCCAGTACCTCACCACCCTCATCATATAAAACATTTTCTTGATATGCAATCTGAATCTCACCACTTCTAGTTTGAAACCATTTCCCCTTGTCCTACCATGGCAGATGCTGCTAAAGAGTCTGTCCCCTTCTTTCTTACAGCCCCCTTTAGATATTGGAAGACTGCTCTCAGGTCTCTCCAGATCCTTCTCTTCTCCAGGCTGAACAGCCCCAGTAAGTCCCATGAAGTCCTGCTTTGATGCCACGAAGTACAATCGAGCCCCAAAAATATCACCTGCTGTTTTCATAGGGAGGGAAGAATGCTGGCATTGTTAGAGCTGCTCTGTGTGGTTGTCACCTAAAAGCTTCTATGACCATGAGTGGGTTGGAGTACAGAGATGCAGGATCAGGAGCAAGACATTTGGGGTTCAACCCAGAGCAAATGTGGATGCACAAGGCCAAAGAGTGACCCAAAAAACCTTTGTATTCACTGGGAATGATTTTAATATCCATAGAATCAGTACCTGCCCCTCTGCTCCTCTGTGTGGAGCTGCAGACCACCATGAGGCCTCCCCTCAGTCTCTTCTGCTCTGGGTTGAATAAACTCGTGGACTTCAGCTCCTCCTCATACATCTCGCCCTGTAGATCCTTCCCCGTCTTTATAGCCCTCCTTTGGATGTTATTTAATAGTTTTATGTCCTACTTCTCTATTGTGGCACCCAAACCTGCCCCCAGTGCTTGAAATGAGAGTGTACAGTGCAGAGCAGAAAGGACAGTCCCTTCTCTCACCTGGTGGAAGTTCTGGCCTTGATGCACTGCAGGGTAGACTTGGCCCTTTTGGCTGCCAGGGCACACTGCTGACTCAGTTTCAACTGGCATCTACCAGAACCCTCCAATCCCTTTCCATGGGACTGCTCTCCGTTCTCTCATCCCTCAGGGTGATAGCCAGGGTTATCCCGTCCCAGATACGAAATCTGGCATTTGCTTAGTTGGTCATTGCCTAGTCCTCCATTCACTTTGACCAAACTTTGCCAAATTTCTCTCAGGAGAGATTCTACTGGGGGATGGCTGTGGGAGAGTAAAATGCCAGTAACTGTTGTTGCCAAGTCCATCAAGCAGGGCTTGTATGAACAGGAGCATTATTGCTTGGCGTTGTACAAGACACAAAATGGCTCGCCTTCAAACTGCTATTGTAATTTTCATCAAAGCTGTGCTTCTGACTCAACACACTGTACTTAACACAATTTATGACAATATTTCTCCCTCAATAGCTTTTTGGAGAGTGTGTGCAACCTATTCTGCAGACTGCTGGTTTTCTTACTTAGCATCTATTTTATGGTCTGCATTTTAAATTCCTTTAAGTGCAGGCAGTTGAGGAACAGGTTTCTGGGAGAGAGAGAGAGAGGTACCACAAGTCAATCCCAATTCCCTCTTGCAGTATCTATACACTCTTTATAGGCTAGTATCTTCTCCCCCAGAGACTGCAGCATTTCAGGAGTAGACAGAACAATCCCAGTCTATGTAAATCACTTAAAATTATAATGTTCTGTGAGATACTTCCATATATAAGATGGAGTATTGATATTGATGGGGTAGTAACTGTTAGCTGAGATCACAGACCTCTCATACTAGGCATTACCCAACACCATAGGCAGAATTTGTTCCCACTTCAGAAAGCTTTCATCATAAATAGGTGTATTATATAAAGGATGGAGGAATAAAGAAAGGAAGCCACACAAGATCTGTCCATACTGTCAGATATCTCCTACATATTTGTCCCAATACCTGTATGTCCCCACACTGCATAAATATTAATTCTCTTCCACGTTCTTTTTTATTATTATTATTGTTTTTTCCTTGGATACTTCTTGTGAGTTGTTTTGTTGTAGTTGTTTTGTTGTAGTTGTTTTGTTGTTGTTATTTTGTTGTTGTTGTTGTTGTGTTGTTGTTGCTGCTGGTTTTTTGAATGAACCAACTAGTCCACTCCTATGTGAAACCTGGATGTTTTGGGACATGATTCCCTTCTGTCTGGATGGAAGCACACCATGTCAAGCTCCGTGCAGCATCTAGAGCCCTCCAAAGCTCCCCTAAACTTACTCTGTCAGACTCTATGTTCAAGGCATGTAATCCATTACCATACGATCATGACAGAAAGCATCCACCCTGGTGGAGAGTAGCAATGTGCTTCTGGCTGCTTTGATGTGCAAATCAATCAGTCAATTAATCAGTCAAAGGAAAAAAAAAAACCCTGCACTAAACTTCATGATTATATCTTAGAGCTACAGATGCACCTCTGTAAGTGCAGAGATACATGCTATGACACTGCTGGTCCCTTCCAGAGATGCTATCAAGGACAGAATATATAGAGCTAATCACTACGAGTTAGTCAAAATCACAAAGTAGACATTTTTTGGCAGTGTAAATATAACGATAATACAGTTCTGTGGCAGAACAGATTATTAAACTGGCTGGAAGTGGTATCACACTGTCAGTTAAAATCTAAAGAAATTTTTACCTACTTTTGTGGTTGTCTTCTTTCCAGCGCTAGGTTTCTTGCCTCTGAGTCCAGTTTGGGGAAAGGAGAATGAAGGGAAGGTGTAAGTCTGATGTCTTTTCAGGAGGTGAAGATAATATGAAAAGCCTGAACTGGCTTTAATAAGCAGTATTACCACTAGAGGAAAGAGCCAGCCATTGTATTGGCTGTTTGACACTACAACAAATGCAGCAAAAGTCAAATGTGTCAAAGCATGTCTTTCAGATATTTCAAAGACTGTAACTTGTACTTAATTAATTACTTCCAGTACTGAGAAATTATTATGGCTATAGCACAAGTTCAAGAGAGTAAATCAATAGATGACTTGTGCAGGTGGACTCCCGAGGTTGTGTGAAAGAAATAAGCCTGAACTCAGAGGCTAGAGAATCAACTAAGTTCTCAGTATAGCCCATGCAGTCAAAGTACGTGGCTTAGCATAGGTGACTGAAGCAGGAGTAAGATGAAAACACCAGATTACAAAAATTTAGTTATACTTTTCCACATCAAATATAAGCTCCCTGCACCAAGGCTTCATTCAGAGTGTAATAAGTGTGGGAGCTTTGCAACCTACTGTAGGCAACAAGTTTTAGTGGGGAGGTTGGTCTTGATGATCTCCAGGTCTTTTCCAGAGGTCTTTTCCAAACCTACAATTCTGTGACATTGACTCATGATCAAATTGTCTTTGGCAAAGCCTAGGATTCACTTCAATCCCCCAAATCTCTTTTTTAGGAAATATAAGTGATGCATTGGCTTCCCTTAGCCTTCTGTGACCAGCAGCTTACTGTACGTATTGGCTGAAGATATTAAAGACTTCAGGGGGTATTCTGTGATGTGATGATCTGCACCATGTGAGGTCTTTCTTTAAAGTCTTGAAATACTATGCAAGGCTGCAGAAACCAAAGATAAAACTTAGTTGGATGGCCTGGCAAGATACCACTTTTTCTGATACTTATCAAAGTCTAGTAGGAAGTCTGGGAGGTCCCATGGCCAGAAGTCTTCAGGTTAATCGTGTGTCTCATGATGTTATATTATCATTTGTAATAAAACTTTATTTCTCCCATAGATGTATGCGAGCAATGTAACTGTACATTTTGCAGATGCTTCTCCCCCTTAGCATTAATTTCATTTCATTAATTTCATTTGGCTTTCCTTACAAGAAGAATTCACACTTGTAAAACAGCTTCCATCTGTCTCATCATCTTATTTAAGATGCAGATGCAGACAGACAAGTCACTGTCAAATCTTCACAAAAAAGTAGCATAAACTGCAGTTTAGGAAATCATCTCCACAGTCTATGGCACAAGGATGCTCATCTCTCCTTTTCTGCTTTTTCTTTCTCCTCGTAAGGCCATGTTGTACTGTTTGAGCTCTCCTACCAGCTTCTGTTCCCCCATCCTTCTCCTCCCCCTCTTGCTTGCCTGACTATCCCAGTCATAATTCTCTTGTGCTCTTGTTCAAAATGAAATAGCCTGTTCTCTTCTCCCCTGTTTTGCTGGCAAGTTCTCCAGGCTTCTGATCATTTTCTTTGCCTGGCCATGCTTCCTCCTCCTCTTCTACCTACTTCATTTTAGTTCATTGCACTTCTTTTCCTTTTGTTTCATTTTTAAGGCAATACAGCCCAACTCAAACACAATATTCAAGGTGAGAGCATATCATTAAATGATACAATGACATTATGCTACTTTCAGCTTTATTCTCATGAATTCAGTACAATATGACTTCCTTTGCTTTTGTGACTGCTGCTGTGAATCTGGAAGATATTTTCATGGAGGTGTCTACATTTGCACTCCGAACTTAAGAATTTTAATCTATCAAAGGGACTACTGTAGGCAGCTTGGAGATGTAGTTCAATGCTCTTCATTCTTTCTACGGTAGCACTGGGGAAAGCTCTGTGAACATCCTAGGTGGAAGGTTATTCTGGGGAATGGTGCTGGTTTGATGTCTTTTTTTTTCTTGGTTGCTTTTGTTTGGTTGGTTGGTTCGTTGGTTTGGTTTGTTTTATCCATGTTAGGGAGTCAGAGCTCAAGGGAAGAGGGATTCCTCATTGCTACTGCATTAGTCTGGGTCTAAACTCAGCTCAGTTCCATGTTCTGGCACCGATGGATATTGCTTCAGTTGCTTTGCCTCACTGGGCTTCTATTATCCATCAACAAATCAACTTTTCCTAAACTCAAAGAGAAGCCTTAAGGCAGTGTGGTGCAATTCTGCATTTGGTGAAAATATGAAATCTTGCCTTGGTTCAGTTTCTCAAGCAATTTCTGAACTGTGATGCTAATAGCCCATTTATTCTGCATCTGTAAGGGTAAATTTTATTCCCAAAGCATCAGAACATTATTCATGCTGCCTGCTGAGAGTAGGCCGTGGTTTGTACAGCCTCATACTCTCTGCCCAAGTGATGGCTGGGAGAACCTAGGTCAAACTGAGATGTGTGTCGAACTGTGGCTGACAATTAGTGGTGTGATGCTCCCAGGACAGTTCTTGAGTCTATCCCTGGCATACTTCATTTTACTATTTTCATATTGTCCTATAGTGCTTTTGGGCAGTGAGAAGGATTGCTTTTGCAGGAGCACCTTGATATGGCCATGTCCAACCAGTTCAAGTCAACAACATCTTCTGGCCTTGTCAGAGGGATGTGGACAAACCTGGGCTGCTGCTCTGAAAACCTCTGTGCCCTGGCTTATCTTTCCTTCCTTGCAATCATGCCTCTTTCCAGAATGTGCTGTGGGATTTCTTTTTGTGTGATAGAATGCTGTGGGATGTACAACATAGACAACATGGGCACAGTAGAGGCAGCTTGAGGGTCGACACTGTGATGTGGACAGGGCACTACTGAGGGAACTGACTCTAGGGCTGGCCTCAGAAGCAACTGCTCTGTGATATGTTAAGATATATTAAGCCCTTCTTTTGGGTTAGGGAAATAAGAGGCAGGAACTCATTACATGGCCTAAATTAATCTTAATGAATTCCTAATAACCATCAATGGGCAAGGGTTATTATTTGGGAAGATTAGCAGGAGTGTGTCGAGTTCTGCCTGGTGAGACAGAAGGTAACATGTCTTAGGCCTGTTCAAAGGAAATTGAGGTTTCCAGGAAATTACAATGTTGTGGTCCAGTGGAAGCAGCAGTGAAAATCCGGATATCCTGTGGCTGGAAGAGCTAAAATTTCTTCATGCATAAAGCAAATCTACATCTTCAAGGCCCCTTCCAATCCAGGCAATTCTGTGATAAGCTTTGGCCTTTTTTCTTTTAAAGAACTTGGAGTCTGCAACCCTGTATTCCCATTGACATTTTCAATATGTAAAGGCAAATGTCTGCTAACTGCACATCTGTCAGAGAGATCAAGTCCCATCACAGGAGCTTTGGCCTGTGTTCACTCCTTGAAAGTGACAATAGGGAGGCACAGTAGCACCATGTAAATGTGGACATTTGAAGTTCTTAAATTCATTTCCCTTTTCAAACCTACTCTATAACCTCCCTCTCACTGTGTGTTAAACCTGTCCCCACAGCAAGCAGATTTCAAGTGTGAGCATCCGTTTTACCCTGGCTAGCATGTGCAATGAAAACCTTATCACAGCCAATTATTTAGGTCTTCACTGAGCTTTCCTGGCTACTTCAAGCAGTTTGAGTACAAAGTTTGTATAAAATGCTTCCCTTCATTGCTCCCATTCCTTGTTACCTGTTAGGCTATTTTATTATATCATCTTCATGATGAAAATCAGTAGTGATATAGAAACATGGGAAATTTGTGCATCCTGCAGACTCTCAAGACAGTCAGAGCAGTGAGATTCTTGTTTTCCTCAATTTGTGGATTTAAGTATGCTGGTTTTATCAGAATATGCATCAACAGTGCTCTTATGGGCCCACCAATGGAGGAAAGCTTTTTTAGTAAAAATCCTCTCTAAATCAGTAGAATAAGAAAAGATAGCTATCCATATCTACAAATTCAGAAACAGAGAAACCCAAAAAAGTCCCAGTGAGCAGTATGAAGATCTTATTTTGAGGAACAGACTTGCATACACATATAACGTAATTCATGGACACTGCTGACCACATTTCGAGCCTTGCATGCTTTCTGTGTCTACAGGCAGGATGCAAGAATTGGTCCCTGTGGTTGGGACAATGACCCAGCATTCTCAACAGGAGGGAAACAAGATTCAGTTGAATTGAAAACTGTTGTTTGTAAGTGGGAAGCATTTATAGAAATGCAGCATGGAAAAAAAAACAAAACAAAACAAAAAGGCAATTTCCTGGGGAAAGTAATGTAGGAAAAAAGAATAGAAAAGAAAAAATTACTGATTTCTTTTGAAATTGGTTGAAGATGGTATCTGTACCTAGACCTGTGCATGTGCATATGTTTATTTATCTGTTTGTCTAGCCATCTTTTCACATGCAACCTATATCCTCCTCTAAAATTAACTTTTTTTTTTTTTCTCTTACACAAGTGGCCTTTAACAGTCTCTATTGAAGGTGAGGAGGTGAGTGGTGGGAATGCCAGGCAATTCTCTGCAGCCATACCTGGGAATGCAAATGCCTTCCCAACAGGAAGGTTTGATATGGTTGGTTGAGAATACTGACAGATTATAAACTACTTTTTAACCATGGGAACAGCCCCGTTAAACTGCTCATATCTCCTACATCCTTTTACTGTATTCACCAAAAAAAAAAACACTTTTCAAGTCAGTAGTATTTGTGGGGAAGAACATGTGGCTTGTTCATTTACTACTGTGACTTGGGTGTTTTCTCCTGAGTATTTCTCTTTTTGAGCTCCACTATCGCAATTGCAGGAACTGATATCTTTCTCTGCTGGATTTAATTGCAGTGTTTCCATTTGAGTAGATGGTCAGATTAAACAGAAGAAGAATGCATTTCAGCAGCAGCCAGAGTTGCACATGATTAGAAGCAATATGAAGAATGTATTTACTCCAGAGCTTCCCCTTCCCCAGCATTCCACTTGAACACTGATTCCCCCATCCTATATCCCCCCTCTTATTTTAGAATAGTTCCTATTTCTCATTTCTCCCTATTTTTCCCTCTCCCTTTGCCACCATTATGTAAAAGCAAAAGTTATATAATTATTTTTTTGAGAAGTAATCCTATTTTTAGAGTAGTGTGGGCTATAGCGTGCAAAATAAGCATGTGAAAATACAGCAAATGGAGTGTAGAAAGCAGAATAAAAATGATACAACATCATCCAGTTTATCCATTTCTTTCTGAAATAGGTAATTACTGTCTTTAGCTGCCATTGGAAGCTCCCAGTTAATACAGAAAATGAAATCCTAGAAAGAAAGAGGTTGTTAAACCACAGGTTGCTTCACTCTGATTTCTTATCCTAATCTTCATTTACTTCTGAAAAACATGCAATTTTTCTAACTTCTTAGAGACCTCGTTTTAATAGTCAAATACTTCGGCCCAGACCTTTAATTTTTACAAGATATAAAAAGTTATTTTATACCCAACTGCTTACACATTTAAGCCTCTGCATCCCTCAGCTAGTTTTAGTGCTACTCTGACAATGAAAAGGGCTAATTCAAGATCTATTCTTACATTTATAGCATCGTAAAGAATGTTCAGAGTAAAGACTTCATTTGCATATATCATAAAAAATAAACAAAATAATTTGCATAAAAGACTGTGCACATAGCAGTGCTTTGACCAAATGGAGAATCTTGGGAAATATCTTTGTAAGATGAGAAAGCGGAGGGGGAAGAGAAGATGACTTACCAAATGTAGGAAGGCTTTTAATGGGTGGGATGCTCTGTTTCTTTATATTCCTAAACCCTTTCCCACTTCGCAGTTTTAAGGCAGACAAGAGCTATAAAGATCCCTGGGAATCCCTTGAGAGGCGTTGTGTGACAACTTCAGGGATTCTCTGCATTGAAAGCGGTTATCTGTGCATCAGTGCTGTCAGGTCCAGGGTTGTACAGGTCTGGCCAAAACCTGAGAGGAATCCCAGTGATCAGTCATGCATATTTATTATGCATTTTTAATCCTCTTTGTCTACATGCCAGATTTCTCTCTGGTATGATTCAATGTTGCTGAAGTCAGTAGCCTGCAGTGGAGGTACACAGATTTATTGTGTGAGGGGAGAATCTAGATTGGTGGCATAGCCATATGGCGTGATGCAGGGACCATTTAGGATTTACTGCATTTTTACACATATAACATGAGAAAATAACCCTGACAGCATCATAGCCATGTTTGCATCCCTTTGTACTGCCATATCTGCCTTTATTCGGGAAAACAATTTCACTTCATGTTTTAATTACTTCTGTTTCATAGAATCATGGAGCCATGATAGAATCATAGAATGGCTTGGGTTGGAATGGATCTCCTAGTTCATATTTGATGAAGGATGCTCTACTTGACTGACTATCTCCTGATTGAGGTCCATGGCTAAACTCCATGAGTTTCAGCTCCTCAAGTTTACATAACTTTAACTGAATCATAGAATCATAGAACATCTTAGGTTGGAAGGAATCTCAAAAGTCATCTAGTTCCAACTTCTGCCATGATTAGGGATGCCACCCACAAGATGAGGCTGGCCAGGGCCCCATCCAACCTGGTTTTGAACGTCTCCAGGAACGGGGCATCCACAGCTTCTCAGGGCAGCTTGTGCCAGTTCCTCGCTACCCTATGTGGAATAAAATTCCTCCTGATACCTGAGCTGTATCTCTAAATCTCTCCAGTCTTACTTAAAAGCCGTTTCTCCTTGTTCTTTTGCTATCTGTCCAGATAAAATGTCAGTCTCCCTCCTGTTGATAAGCTCCCTTGAAGTACTGGAAGGCCCCAGTGAGGTCTCCCAGGAGGCTTCTCCAAGCTAAATAAACCAAACTCCCTCAACCTTTCTTCACAGGAGAGGTGCCCCAGCCCTCTATTCATCAGGCTTTTCAAGCATTGTTCTACATGGACCTTGTCTTAAACCAAATAGAAAGCCAGAAAAGCAGGAAGTTAAAAGCTCCATGAACTACCTTCTTGAAGGTTTTAAAAGTACTTGGCCACTTTCCTTCTATGAGGCTTTGATTGTAACACCCTAGATCTTCACAGTTTCCTGTATCTTCCAGTAGGCTTTAGGTTTCTGTGACTAAACTCTCTCTTTTGTGAAATAAGGGTTGTCAGAGACTACATTGCAGACAGAGACTGTGCAGAAGGTGCTGTCTAAATAGTTTGGAACGACAGGTTGTGAAAGCTCAGGAGAGCAGCCTAAAGAGTCACTACATCCAGCTAAAGATTGTAAAGCAAAATTGCTATTTGGATGGAAGAGTCCTGTTCGAGTCCTATGCCTGAGTAGCTAGGTTAGTGCTAGGGTGACTAGCAGGTGCACTGAAGAAAACCACAGAATCATAAAATTACTTGGATTGGAAGGGATTTAAAGACCATTGAATCCTATCTCCTCTGCTGTCTACAGGGTTACCAGCCACTAGATCAGGCTGCCCAGGGTCCCATCCAATCTGGTTCTGAAATAATTCAATCCACACCAGGATTTCACAGTCCTCTGTCCCTGCCCTCATGCAGAGGTTAATGGATCCATGAACTGCTTACCTGTGGACTGTTTTGAGAAGGTAGCTCACTATAAGTGCACCTCTAATATTCATCTTTGCCCAAAAGATCACTGCTCCTGTGAGCTCCCTATGGACTCAAGGAAGGGAAAACTGCTGTCTGCATCATCATCAGCTGGAATTTTTCACCTATATTTTATAGGTTTAATCCATAGTAAAGCTGTGATCATGTCTTCATATTTCTGTAGCTTTAGAAATCTGTGGGTTATTATGCAGTAAAAATCACACAGCAAGCACTCTGCAAGAGTAAGGGTAGTATTGTTGTCCTGTCCCAAATCTTCATGTAGAGGCTTCTCCTTTCCACCTTTTGTCCTCCAATTTAAGTGAAGGGAGATGTGCTGCTCTTCTGATGATGGGACTATGAAATTAGTTTCACACACAACAGAGAATTTAAACATAGAACAAAAGTGGTGGAGTCACCATCCCAGAGGTTTTCAAGAGATGTGTAAATGTGGCAATGGGGGACATGGTATAGTGGACATGGTGGGGATGGGCAGATGGTTGGACTAGATAATCTTAGTGGTCTTTTCCAATCTTAATGATTCCATGATTGAAACACAGCAAGCTTAATTTGGTGTCCAGTATATGCCACTCCGTTTTATATAGGCCAACAGTTCTGTGTCTAGAAGTTGAAATATTGCATGCTTTTAGGATGGTTTTGTAGCAAGTTTGGTACCTTCTCAGCTCTGAAATGGAATTCCCTTGTTGCCAGTTGATAGCAGCATGGTACAGAGAATGAGATGGTTGGCTTGGAAATGATGCTGTTAACACCAGCTCGTAATTTATACCATATTACACAGCAGGGCAGGAGCAGCTAACGCAGTGCTACCTAAGTAAATAGTCATTTATGTTGCTCCGATTAAAACCTTTGGAAGTATTTCCAGCAGAGTATATAGCACTAATGAATCTCATTATTCCGAATTGCCATGCAGAGCCAAGTGTATGGGGGGACTTTGTCAGGTAGCCCTTTGCAGTCACAGATCTTGGGGATGTAACAGCATGGACATAACTTGCACCACAAAGAAGAAACATACTCTGTGATGAGACCTTGCAAAGTCAGTCTGCTGTGATGCAGCATCCCTCCATCCTCCTCTGATGCAGCATCCAGCTTTCCTCTTTCTCCCCAGCTTCACTTTTTACCATCTGTTCTCACATTCTTCTATTTTCAGGATTAAGTTTGCTCTGCATTTTTTCCCTTCTTTTTTTTCTTTCTTTTTTCTTTCCCCTGATTATGCTGAATTATACGAGAGAAACAGAAGATAAGAATATCCAAAATAATAGAGCAATAGAGATCATCCCTCGCCCAGTTCTCCTGGCTTCTTCACTACAGATAAGACAGAAACGATCAAGTCAAATAAGATCAGTTTGTGAAGTTTCTATCACTTTCTTCCAGCTCTTCACCTTATTAATATTGAAGCCGTTGCACTCTATAATCTCGTGCGTTAGCTTTACCCAGGCACGCTGCTCTGGTGCTGATTCGTTTATTTTAATCAAAGTTTCGCCTCCTGATATTTTTCCCTGTCTAGGCTGGAACAGAGAAAATGAAATTTCAACAAAACACACACACACAAATCGTTAATATTTGACCTCTGGAACAAGCTCATTTATTAAACATTTTTTCATCCCTTTGGGGTATTCAGAGGCATAGTTTCTTTGTGTGTTACTTTGGCAGTAATACTAGAGCGTTTCCCCATGGGCTTCTCTAAGTGATCTCAAGTGTACACTAATAGCCCTTTGCCTTTGGCTTTCATGAGTAGAGCACACACTTAGTCACAGGATCCCCTTTGGGTGATGGGATTTTTTTTTGGTGGGGTATTTTTTTATTCTAGATATTTTCTGGGTTCTGTTTTTTTTGTTTTTTTTTTTTTTTTCTTTGCAGCTTACAAGAAGACAGATTGTTTCAGTGTGAAGTATAGTAGCCTTCTACTGCAGCTCTGGAGCTTTTAACAGGTGGAGAATATTAAACGTTCACATATATATGTGTATTTATATGAATGTGTGTATTTCATGATGTAAAAGAAGCCACAGAAGAAGATGCTAGAAGCTGGTTGTTGTGTTTTGTTTTTTTTTTTTACCTCATTCTGAAGAATGTTTCCCTCCCAGTAGCCTCCAAATGATATTGACATACTGGTTGTCTCCTCACATCATTCTGGGTGACAGACCCTCTTACAGAAGGTTTAGAGATTGAAGGGCCTGGAAGCACATATTATAACAATTAAGAATCCAATCAAAACAACATAATAAAAAGAGGAACTGAAACTGCAGTTGTGACACTCAGCACTGAATCTTGAATTGGGGTGTTTCAACAAGCAAAGCTTGACAGAGGAAACCTCCATTCTTGGGTGGAAAAGGGGATACTTCTGATGGGAATATGTCACACAGTGCTAGTGGGACTCACATGCCCAAATGGATGGGATACTGGGGAAGTGGGGATTAAAATAAAAAATATTAGAGTTGGTAGTAACAGTAGTGTCCACAGCTTGAAGGTGGAGCATTAAGTGAGGAACAGCCCCTGAGCTACGCAGCAACTGAGGCTATGGAGCAAGTCTTGCCCCCACAGTGTAAGATTAGGAAGAGAAAACATCTGGGATTGCAGAGGAGTGCTAGCTGGTTTAGGATTGATAGATGCACACCCTCTTCTCTGTTCCTCTTAAATGCTGTATACTTTTAATGGAAGAGTGTGCATATAGAAGTGTATTCCAAAGGAAAAAAAAAAAAATGTGAGTAGCCACCTTCATATCTTACCTTCACACCCCCAAAGCTAACCCAAATATCCTGCAAGACCAGCACTTTGCTTGCACTGATAGGGTTATTTACTGGAGAACTGGGGACTCTATCTTCACCACCTCAGAGCTGTCCTGTCATGCACATGCCTCATCTTTAAGGGACACGGCTGTGGGATATCTGTTTTCCATCAAGCAGCAATTAGCAATGATTTCGGAGTGTGCTTGTTTAAGTGATTTTTGTATCTTACTAGGCTCCTCTACCCCTCCACCTCGTTCCTCAACAGCCAGTTCTTTTTCTCTGTTAATAACCTGTGATTTACCTATATATAAAGTATATTACTTTCTGATTCCCACTGGGCATATGGAACAGATGTCCTTTTTCAAGGGACTTATCAGCAATTACAAATTATGTAGTGTAAATAAGTTTTCCAAGACCTTCAATTATGCATATGAGCTTAAGGCTAATGAGACGTGGGATCAAATTTAAATCCACCAGCCTACAAATTTAAGAGCAGAGAAGCCTACTAAGATGTACAGCTTTAAAGATGGAATGTGAAGCCAGTACAAAAAGGTGTACCAGATATTTGAGAGGAAGCTCCATGAGGTCTTGATAGGAGATGTGCATGAACTAGGATCCTGACTGAGGCTCTCTTAGTTTTACCCTGGGCAGTAATCAACTTGTTTAAGTAAAGGAACTGCTACTTTTGAGCCACGGTGAAGTGAGGCACTGGAACAAGTTGCCCAGAGAGGTGATAGATGCCCCATCCCTGGAGACATTCAAGGTCAGACTGGATGGGGCTCTGAGCAACCTGATCTAGCTGTAGGTGACTCTGTTCATTGCAGGGGAGTTGGACTGGATGGCCTTCAAGGGTCCCTTCCAAATCATATGATTCTGTGATTCTGTGAAAATATTCTTCAGGGAGCACTCTCTTCTAGGAAAGTCATAGGACAACATGAAAATTAAGTTCTGCTTCTGCAAGGGAGGTTATATTTAGCTGTATGCTTTCCAGCTACTTTTATTTGCAGATGCATCAGGTGCTTTAGAGAAGAGCACATGGGGAAACTGGAAGTCCTGTGTCTCCCTAGAGTCCTCCTAGTTAAAACTGTAGAGAAATAAAATGGGTATCTATGATGCCATGCCTATTTTTGTAGTTTCGCTTCAGGACATCATGCCCGTTTCTGCAAGCTGGTCTCCATAAGCCATTTCTTCCTTCTGCTCCCTTGAGGAAGATCTCAAAATCCTGTGAAGTATCTATACCTGTATATGCACACACGTATGCACATACAAACACATACACAAATATGTATACATAGATAGGTGCATAAATTACAGAGTCATTAAGGTTGGAAAAGACCTATATATGATCATCTAGTCCAACAGTGAACCCATCAGCACCATGCCCACTAATCTATATACCTCAGTCACACATCTCCACATTTCTTGAACACCTCCAGGCATGGTGACTCCACCACTTTCCTGGGCAACCTGTTCCAATGCATTACCACTCTTTCTGGAATGAAATTCTTCCTAATGTCCAAGCTGAAATATGTATATCTTTTGCCGTGGATACTTTTGCCTTAAAGCTTAGAAATATATCAAGAGCACATCTATGGCTGGTTACTAGTGAGAATGGGGGAGAAAATCTTTTCTCTTTTCTGATGGGCTTACAAAAACTTTGCTAACCTTCTCAGTTTTTCACCTCCATGTATTACATATCTACTAGTCTACTCCAAACTTATCTCAGGGGTACTGAAAGTAGCTGGCATATTTAATATGCTCATTTTCTGTTGTTGTATATCAGCTGAAGTTATGGAGGAGATGAAATAGGATTAAATACATACCAGAGAGATAAAGAAGGTATGTCTAGTGCCAGAAGGCAGAGAAGCCTTTGAAGTCTCTGGGAGGTATGACTGTTTCCTCCAGCTCAAAATTTGTATCAGATTATTTAATTCATTTTAAGACTGTATATTAACAGGCTATTTTAATAGTTTAGCTTCAAGCAAGTAAGTTAATGAGCAGTCAGTGTTATACTTCTGCTCTCTGTCTCATGATCAATAATAGATCACCAACTCCATAGTTCAGTATGAAGTGAAGGTACCTTTCTCCCCAAAGAGGGTCTGCCCAATGCTAGATATTTTTTTCATGGTAAGGAGGTGATAAGGTAGATAGATGGACAGATAGATATGTAGATCGCTCTGAATGCCTCCTGTTTATTTCCATGGGAAGTACAACAGACAAAAAGAACACAGTAACACTGCTTGATACAACAAATTCTTATCTACAAAGCAGTATTTTTCAGCATAGTCACCACCATTAGTTGAGCGTTTTTGCCAGCAAACAAGAGCCTGCATGCCACACTCATGCATCAGCAGAGGTGGCCCACTGTTTAACAGCTGCTATGACAGCATCATTGCTATAAAAATGTTGCCTATACAATCCAACTTTCACTGTGCTAACATCTACTCTTTGTCTCCATAAATGTTGAGCAAGCATCAGTGAATGGCAGTGCAATTTTTTCTAAATGGAGGAATTCACTGACACATTTTCCATGTCAGACACCATTTTGTCAGGCTGCCTCTCTGCTGCCACCTGTTGCACAGATGCAAAATGCAATGGAATATTCAACCCCCATGTGCCTCTGGTGATGTGGGCCATCATCATAAAATAAAAGGCATTACTTTCGGAGCAGTTCTCACAGAAAGATGGATGGTTGGATGAATAGATAGATAACATTTTGGTGCAATTGAATTTCTCATTTCATCTATAATAGATAGAAAAGTGAACATAGGCATATTAATTCAGGAAGATATTCTGTGGAAACATCGAAGAATGAAAAGCATCCTGGAAAATTCCAAAATGTGGTTTTAAATATCATCACCCAGTGCAAGGTGCCCAAATTGACTTTAGAAGTACATTGTTGTTATTAGTAGTTGTTATAATAAGCAGAATTAAGCAGAAACCATTTCCTAATGGTGTTTTATAATTGCTTGTTGGTTATTTCTGGGTTTTGGCTTAGAGCCTTTTATTCTTATTGCTAACAGAAAAAGTGTAATAACCACTAGCTGCAGCGTACTGTGGAGGACACCATCCAAGTTAGGAGAATATGTAATGAGCAGTTTTGATTCACATTCTCTTACTCTTTAGAAAATAATTCTAGTCTTTAAAAGGCTCCATGCACCACTTAACTCAGTAATTGGCAAGAGGGGATGGAAATACAACATTCTGCAAGCAAAGTTGCACTTTTCTGATTACTCTGTGAAGAGAGCAAACACTCTTTGTCACGTATTCATAACTTCTTCCCAGTTTCCAGTACTCACTCGATATCAGGCACTTGGCAGAATCTTGCTTTGCTTTGCCTGGAAGGATGCTGCCTTTGTGGAATATGTTAGAGGTGCAGTTTGTTAGGGCTGTTCCATACCTCATTTTAGGATTTTTATGACAGGAGTGAAACTGCTGCAGGGCAAGGAAATACAGATGCTTTTCTGATCCACAGGGAAGAGATTTCTATGTGGGGATGTCCTCAGCTTAAAAGGATCACAAGAAATGCCTATTGTAAGGACAGCTCCAGCCTATCATATGTAGCACCAAACTTCGGAAAAATAACCTGGAATAGGGCATAACCACATAGGACCTAACTTCACGTGTTTACTGTCTGCGTGTCAGTACTTGGTATCCATTGTTGTCTAGGTTATGTTGTCATGGAATCTAGAAATACGAATTGGAAACGATCCTTAAAGACCATCTAGTCCAACTCCCCTGCAATGAACAGGGACACCTACACCTACATCAGGTCTCTCAGAGCCCCATCCAGCCTGACCTTGAATGTCTCCAGGGGTGGGGCAGCCACCACCTGTCTGGACAACCTGTTCCATTCTCTCACTACCCTTACTGCAAAAAACTTTTTCCTTATATCCAATCTATGTTTATCCAGGTATAGCCAGTCCTTCATAGTCTGTGACATCGAGGAGAGAGGTCATCCAATCAAGCGTGAGCATCTGTGTTAGGGTGAGAAGCTCCATGCCTTTAACTCCATTTGCCGATGAGTATAAAGTATCCTTGGGTCTTTTAGAAAGAAACAAATACATCATGCAATGTAGCTTTAGCTCCTATCATTTATTATCCTAGACATAGGATTTTATGTCAAAATACCAAGCACTTTATTTGTTGGCTTCTGACTGCCTTCTGCTTTTTCTAAGAGGTTAAAATTTGAAAGAAATCGTCTGACCTTAAATGTGTTGTTGTGGTCTGCTAATCTCAACTCTGTGTTTTTGGTAAAACTCACAGGTACTAAAAGCAGAGCCTCTGCAGAACTGACAGTCTCTCAATTTACTTGACCTTCTGTAGTCATTCAAGAGTTTAAGCTCCAACAAGAGTATTCTTAAGGTACGAAATCTTGCTTTCTAGTTCACTGAACACACAGTGAGCCTTTTATTGACATTATGTGCACTGTATCTTCAGGGAAGACAGTGAGTTTATAAGTGAAGAGGTTTGTGAAATTCACATCCAAAAGTCAGGGAAGCTAACAAGCAGAGATAAAGCACTCCTGACAGGGCTATATTCAGTATTAGAAAATATATATATATATATTTCAGAGGGAACAAATGTATCAGGGAGTTTGAAATCAGAATTAAATCAGTTCACTGATATTTGCATCTTCTTAGTGGAGATTTCAGTTGTGGTGAGATCATTACTTTGTTAAGTGATTAATATAAGATCAAATTAGAGCAGACAGATTTCTCATTACAAATACCTTGTTTTATCTCATGTCTGGTAACTAATAGAAAAGAATGTTTAAGTTATATTCATCCTGGAAGAAAGAGAAAACTTTCTGTTCTTGTTCAGGAGCCCACTTGGATATTTGAACTCTATTTTGGACGCTGGAAACTCATTTTCAGTTGATGAAAGGTGCCACCTATGTTCTGCACATCTTGGGAAAAGCTCTTTACCACTGCCTGAATATTTACATTGCCAATTGAAGCTACAACTTCTCTGATTCATCATGTTTGTTCTCTAATTGTATCGTAATCTCTCTGGGGGATGTGTGATTAGATGACACATTGTGTAGAAAGAAATGGTGAAGTCAGTTTAGAATTAGTTAACATACAAATCTAAAATCAAACAAGATCTGAGTAGGTTTTTTTTTTTTTGCTTTTTTTTTTTTTTTTTCTGGAAGAAGGATAACATTAGTAATGGAATTTTAGTTCTTCCTGTTTTAGTCTAATCAGGCCTCAAGAAGTTCATGGTAAACTATGATCGTGTCTAAGTCAGTTGAAATGCCGACCTGCACAGGCACCAGTCAATATTTTATCCAGGCAATATCTCCTGTTTGAAGAAGATTTCCCCACTGACTGATTGCTTCCCTATTGAGGAGGGAAAGAACACTCCATGAAATTCAGTCCCCCAGGTTGTCATAACATCGTTTGAATTTCAGGATTTGCCTTTTGAAGGTGGGATCAAAATACCTGCTCCTTTGATATCTTGAGAATTGGCCTAGAGCTGGGCAGAAAACAGTGGTATTATAAACTGCAAGTAAGAAACATGGGAAATGCTAGCTAGGGCCAGTGCTCCATCTTTTAAAGGATACATTCTCTGAGCTTTGTTTGGGATTCAGGAACAAAAGGCTTTTATTATTGGAAGGCTTACGTAACTTTAGCATTCCTTCTGAGGAAGTGGCTGCATTCTATAGTGTGTGCTATGCAGAGGTACTTGAGCAAATTTGGGCAAGAGGAGAAGTACAGCATTTTCTCTGATGCAAGAGAGCTCACTCACCTTTGTACCTCTGCATCAAACCACTCTTTTCTGAAGAACAATTTCACATGATTTAGAAGTATCTGAATGAGTCCAAGTCAGTGGGGTTCAGTCTGTAATGTCAATAGAGAATCAGAGACAAAAAGAGAATTCTTAAGACACCGTAACAAAACAACATAAATATCTCCTTCTATCTGTGTCCTTCTCTCACTTGTCCATGATCTGTACTGATGCATGTCTTCATATCCTGTTTTGTTTTCCTACTTGAGCAACACTCTCCCAGAAACAATCAACCATTTTTTTTTTCCTTGCTTGGAGGGAAGAATTTAGCCTCAGCTGTTTTAGTTAAAGGGAAAAAGATTTTGCAGAATCCTTACTAAAGATTTTTGTCCTTTTCCGAGACAAAGAACAAAGAAGTTTTTGCTAGAATTTCTTTTGCTCACAGATCAACCTAGTCTTTTTCTCCTTGTTTTGGTTTGTTTTCTTAACAAGAAGAGTTCTGTTATTAATTTTCCATCACATCTATTTGCAGAATTATTCCACTTTTCATGCACTTCAATGTCTTAAGCACTAACCAAATTCCTTGCTGATCTATGTATGTGAGATGACTGCGTAAAGAAAAGAAGAAATGTAATAACTATTGAGTGGAATGTTTCCAGCCTTTAATCTGGCATTGATTTAAGCCTCACTTTGAAAATGGAACTGAAGAAATGTAAATGAATTTGCTTACATAAATATCACTTTTTATTAAAAGTGATAAGCTAGGTCTGGGAAAAACATTTTATGTAATTCTTCTTTTGCGAGCACTGGAACAGGCTGCCCAAGGCAGTGAGCAAAGCCCCACACTTCTGGAGCTCAAGAAGCTTTTGGACAACTCTCAGACATCAGTTTGGATTTTGGGTGGTCCTATATGGAGCCATGAGTTGGACTCATTGATCTTTGTGGATCTCTTCCAACTCAATATGTTCTGTGATTCTTTGATTCTTTGTTAATTCTTGCCTGGGTAGGCATGACAGTTTGTAAGTGACAGAATCATAGAAAGGTTAATGTTGGAAGATCTTAGCAGCTTGTAATGAGTAACAGCAGAAAACTTTGCAAGACCTTGGTTGACACCAGGTTGAACATGAGTCAGCAATGTGTCGCTGCTGCTAAGTAGGCTGGTGGTATTCTTGGCTATATTAGCAAAGTATTGCCAGCAGGTCAGAAGAGATATCCTTTTCAACTACTCAGCATTGGTGGGGCTGCAGTTTGAGTCCTGTGTCCAGTCCCGGGTTCTCCAGTACAAGAGAAACCTGGACATACTGGAGAGTTTCCAGTGAATGGCCACCAAGATGATGAAGGCACTGGAGCATCTTTGCTTTGAGGAGAGACTGAGAAATTGAGGACTGCTCTGCCTGGAGAAGAGGAGGCTCAAGGTGATCTCATCAATGCTCATAAATACCTGAATGGAGGTGCAAAAAAGACAGAGCTGCATTCTTTACAGTGGTGCCCAGTGCCAGGGCAAGGGGAAACAGGCACGAACTGGAACCCAGGAGATTGCCTCTGACCTTCGGAAAGCACTTCTGTGCTGTGTGGGTGACAGAGCACTGGCACGGGTTGCCCATGGAAGTTGTGGGGTCTCCTCCCTGGAGAGAAGGCAGCCTGAACGTGGTCCTGGTCACCCTGCTTTGGGTGTCCCTGCTTGAGCAGAGGTTGGACCCAAAGGTCCCTGCCAACCTCAGCCATTTTGTGGTTCTCTGAACCTGTGAAAACAAGTGGGAATATAATGAGGGACAGAGACATGCTTCCCACCTCAACTTTGAGACCTGCCATGCCCTGGCTGAGAGGGGTCTACAGTGCCTGGATCCACACCCTGGCATGGTTTGATGACTTCCATCCATACTGAGGAATGGTGAAGTCCTCTCAGTTTTCCTTTACATTAGGCTGACCTTTCTCACTCTGCTTTTTCCACCTGTTTCATTGTAAGTGCTTCAGCAACTATGTTTTAATAATGGAATGAATGTATTTGTTCAGTGTCTGCTGTTCCAGACCCCCTTTTCCTGGCCTATAAGTACTACCATAAGCATGATTAACAATATTTATTATAAGTACACATTATATTATGCATTTTATGAGGTTTCTACAAATCCATGGTCTTTAAAACAAGCATTTCCACTAAAATTCCACGTAGGACAAAATAATGTGAGAATTAGTAGACTGCAGCACCAAAAAAAGAGGGTTTTATTTTTCAATAACACTTTATTTTCTACAGATAGAGTCACAAGAGATATTTTTTTTATTTGGCTACAACTGCTCTCACTGTAATTTTCCACTCATCTGTCTTCTGAGAGGTGATACATGGTTTGTGTGTAGAAAAGTCACAACCCTCACCACCAGGTTTGCAGCTGTTTCTGAGATGGAAACCAAAGGCTTTTAATTGAAATATAATTTCATGCTGAAATTGTTCTCTGGAAACTGTAGGTCAAAATCACATGGTGGTATGTTATCTATTTCTGTGTAATCTCTTCTTACATACATCCAGTTTCTAAGCCAGATTGAAAAATATTTACTTGTATGATAACATTCAAGAGTTTTTAGATAAGGAAATCAAGCTGATGTATGTAAAAATCAGTAAGTGCTTTGATATATTATCATGTGGAAAGTTAGTACTTATTTTGGAAAAGCTAGTGATTACAGGAGAAACTTAAAAGTGGGTAAGGCACTGATTTAGGGAGAGGTGATAAGATATGATCAGTAACTGCTGGATTTGAAGCTGGTAGTACTAGCTGGGACTAATCTTATTTAATATTTTCATATTATGTCATTTTACATTGCCGCACAGTGAGGAGATATTGGGAATTCTGATGAAGATCAAGGTATCACTGAGGAAGAATAGTTTCATCCATGTTAGTGAAGCAGCAAATACATTTCCTAACAGAAAGTACCAGGTTACTGACTTAAGGACTGATACTTTCCACTGCAAAACAGTACTTCATCAGTTGAAAGCAAGAAAGTGTGCGTACCATGATAAGAATATATTATTAATCAGCAGAATCATGAAAACTCATATATGGCCATAAGGTGTGGCAGGCAAAGTTTTTCTAGCTCTAAGGAGGGAGCATTGCCATTACCATCTCACCATGAGGATATTAGTGTATCATATAACATTCTGTGTTGCAGAAGTTCAGGTAAGAGCAGTGCTTAGCAGAGGTACCAAAAGGATGAGAAGACTGGGGAGATGTCACCTGAAGGCTAGCATATCAAATATATATGGCACCATACCGTAGAAGAATAAAGGCTGGGAGAAACTATGTATCCCTAAGAACAATAATATCATAAGATCAAACAGGTATAACTTATCTACAAATGAATGTAAGCTAAACTTGGATAGGGACTATCTAGGGGAAACTATCTGTCTGTGGTTCAGTTGAAGCTGATTAGCTTGTCATCAGGGATTAAAATGTGGTTGCTGGCAGTATCAGAACAGGGCACCTAAATAAATGAAGTTCTAAATAAACATTAGGAACAAACACACTTGGAAAGAAGTGTCTCAGTCTCCTGTCTCATATGCATAACTCTGCTTGGCTCTTGAAGGATGTGATTCGGTGGGCATGTTGGTGATGGGTTGATGGTTGCTTTTCCAACCAGGTGGTCTTTTCCAACCTTAATGATTCTACAATTCTGTGATGCTATTCTGCTACTGTGACAGTATAACTCATATTGGTTTAGAGGTACCTGAGACCATTTGTTGGATTCTTTCTTAAAAGTTTCACTCCTCTATGTATTTGAAGTAACATTGTCTAATGATGTTAAGTACAGTAAGATAGCCAACTAGTAGGATCACGCACCACAGTTCCCTTCAGGAAGGGGTGATTGCTCCCAATAATTCAGGCCGGTGCCGTCTGCCTAATATTTTACTTTGAAATGTTCACAGCTACTGAGAATTTTCAATCTGTTCCACCACCAGCTGTTCTCAAACCAGCCTAGAGAAAACATAGCTCACACATAGTGGGCTTTAGGTTATGTTAGGTTTGTTTCTTTGTGTGATAAAGAAGAGGTACTTTTAGTAAGAGAATCTAACATCTTTTTGTTCTTTGTATAATTTATTACTTTAAACATTCAACTTACTTTCAACACTGTCATATCTGAGTCTTTAGTGTTTAGCAGAGTTATCTCTGTGTATTTTCCAGACTTTCATATAATCTGATTAATTGGGATTTCGGTGCATTTTACCTGTGCATTTATGTCCCATGGATAATACTTAAAGGAAGGCCATTTATTTTATTTAACAATGCAATTACAAAGGTATCTTGTTTACTACATTAGTGTCCACATCCACATCAGACTTGTCTTCAAGAGAATATCATTTGTCTCATTCAGGACCTGTAACTTCATACCTCAGTAATTCTGTACTATCACATAAGTAACATTACTGGGATCTCTATTACATGGAGACACCAGGTGACTTAGGGAAATTTAATACCCTGGCATTTTCAGCTGCAAAGCACTTGGTCCTTTTATTAATCAAGGCTCCAGAGCCTTATCTGCCTCCTGATTAAAGATTTCAGCAAAAGGGAATAGTGCAAGTTTTAAGTACAGTATTTTTAATTAGAGGCGAATTCAGGATATCACTTTGCATTACTTCTTCAGTAGGTATAATTAAAGAGCTGATCTGTAAAGAGCTCACTTGAAAAAAAAAAAATACTATTTTTTAAATCCTAGCAGCCTGCTCTTAGAAAATGAACCAGAAGAAATAGGACATAAAATCTCCCCCTTGGAAATGTTCATGGGAAACGTCTTGTGGTCACTGTTGTCACCTGAAGACTGAACATCTTTAAGAAAGTCAGGTTCAGTCACACTATGCAGTATAGAAAGGTTCACTCACACTATCTTCAAGTATGATAGAAATATTTGGAGAATCACTCTGATTTAAGGAGTTTATGAATTCCTGTTAAGAACCGGAGGATTTGCTGTACTTAACATTTACCAACTAGATACGATATGTTTAGTTTAAATTAAGTTACCTAGGCAATAAATGGAGAGAGAAAGAGTCCTCCAGTTAGAGATTAATCCCATTCTGAGATAAGTGTTTGAGACTGGTTACTGATACAAATTATGCAATGCACCACACATGGCAGCTAGGCTCCCCAAAGGCATTTGAGGCGGCAGAGAAAGAAAAGTCTGTATAACCAAAAAGGTTAAGTGACTGAATGCTTTAGAAGCTCAGTAAAGAAATATGTTTCATCTGCAATCAGAAGCCTCTCTGGCTTGCATGTTTAATAATTTCTGCAGTTTTCTTCGGACTGGAGCTTCCCAGAGATATTTCTCCTGTTGTCATTCATTGGTTTATTCCAGTCGCACTCTTCAAAGATGAAGCATATTTATTTTGTGTGGTGTCCACGTTGATAAGGACATCATCATGATGCACAATCTATGAAGAAAGGGTGTATGATACAGAACTTGGATGGAAAATTTCTCGAATGTTGTATAGATTTTAGCTGAGTTAATTTATTTAAATATTATGAGTCCATTATCATGGGAAGCATCTGCTCCAAAATAATGTTATTTTGCTAATATGCTTACTCTTCCTTCCTGCAAATTTATTTTCTGTTACCTGCATGGTGCTGACTGGCTTGAACTTGAGTTTTAGGAACCATCACGGGAGTTTTGAGTCCTACCCAGTATATAACTGCAATAGTCTTCTATGGCTAGAGGAAATACTAGTTCAGTATAGCCTTGCAGTCAGGTTAGAGCAGCTGAAAAAGCTGTCACATCTCACCTTCCAATTAACACTTTTAAGATGAGATACTATAAATGAACATGTTGGTGTTCCAACTGTGAGTTTGTTCCAGCACCAGGGACAGCACCAGAGGCAGCATTCTAGCTGAGGAAGCTTGAGTAGGACCCAGGACACAGTAAACCCCCTGATTTGTGAGAAGAACATGTCAGATTACAGTATAGCTATTCCTTAATGGATGCTCACAGGATACCTGAGATGTCTGAAGGCGCAGACATGGAGAATACCAGAGCAACTCAGTTGGATATATTCTGGATGTAAGTAAATGAACAGCATTGAAATACTGTAAACCAGGGAAAGCTTGCTTGGGAATAAGCCACAACTATCACTCTTTGCAGTGAGCATTAGCAGTAAAATGAAAGCACACATGAGCTTCAAAGAAAGGTATTCTGTTGCTTAGAGCCAAGCTCAAGCTGTGGTTCTGAAATTTGTATTTTGAACTCCTAGCACCATGTTTTAAGGCTGCTGTAATGCAATGCAATATACTGGTTGACTAAAGATATGCACTTGTTAAAAACTGGCTGGATTGACTTCATCATGACAAACTATATGACAGCTAGGTGTTGTCTCCCTGTCATTTTATCTTTCTGCTGAAGTGGATATTAAGATAGCATGGACTCCATTTTACAGAATCACTTGACAGAAATATGATGACATTCAGACTTGGCTGGTGATCCACTAGTTCATATCTGCTCTTGAGGTGTGTGAGATCACAGTCTGACTTTCTCTTCCTCATCAATAGCAAAAAGGGGCTATATAGGAAGGCTAAAGGGTACACAAGGTTACTGCAGATATGAGTGAAAAACCAACCTAATTACATCAAACACTCATGCTGCTGGCAGTTGCTGAGGCTCAGGTACTGAATTTCTTTGGGAGAATTGTCCCTACAGGTGTGGAAAATAATAATTTAAATCCTATAATCTTTATTATAATTTTATTTTATTTTTCAGTGGAAATAGTTAAATGACTAAAATGAACCTCAATGAACCTCAACAATCCAGCTAAGAAAAAAGGTAAAGGAAAGAACATTACCTTACCAGGACAAGTGGCTCCATAGGCAACCATTCCCTTTCAGTTTACTAAAATTATTTTAAGCGAAACAGAATGAAACCTGCAGGAAATAAAATGTGGATAAGAATGCACTGAGAAAGTACAGTATTGGATCAAGAAACGTATCACATTTGGTTGATTTTTTTTAGGGTTTCTGCATAGGGTTTTTCTATTTATGGATTTGAAGACTTGATTTTCTTCATACAGTTTCAATGTTGGTGGAGCACAGTAACAGGGAAAGCACATGATGATATATCCCTAATACCACTTCCCAGCACTTAATGCTTCCTAGCTCAGGCACTTTCTTAAGCAGAGATATTATCTGTGTGCTTAATGCTCTGTGGTGGATTTATATATATATATATATGTGTGTGTACGTTTTCCTCTGTAATTTTGTGATTTTTCTTCTCACATTTTGTATTCAGTCATTTTGCATCTACTGTCTTCCACAGTAATGATGTCCACAATCTAGTTTCAGGCAGAAAGAGGAAAAAGAAATATTTCCTTGTATTTAGACTTGCCATGTGATACTTGCATATGATGGTCCACAATTCCCATATCAGTGATCATCTATTAAGGGAAAAACAAATAAACAAAATAAAAGCAACAACAAAATAAAATGAATACACTAATAAATTTAAAAAATACAAGAAAATAACACTTTATGTAAAAGGAATATAGAAAGGAGCAAATCTGGAGGTATAGATAGTATTAAAGTGAGCTGGCCTTCATCCCAGCTTGTGAAGCTGAGGCACTAGAAGAGGAGTAGCAAAGGGTGGCATGCTATAGTATTTCTGTCTGTGGACCATTGATAAAGATGTTTTCGTAACACATAGTTTCCTGCCCAAAGGTATATGTCTGAATTTTGCACTGTGTACTTACTGGATAACATGTTCCATCTGGTTATCCCAGTGCTGTTGCATAAATGAGACTAGACCCTAGGTGCTTCAAATGTTTGCTCATGATATAAAGGTAGAAGGCAATAACAGTGCAGGAAGGGAGGGAGAAAGAAATAAGTGATCCTGAGGACAAGAAAGGAGGAAATGTAATATTCGATGTTAAACAGTTGAGAATGAGTATTAAAGAAAATGATCCTACTATCGTATAATTTAGCCCATATTATCAGAGACAGCAAGAGGGATATGAGCCAAGGATTAGGATGCCAAGGAGCTGAGTTCCAATCTTGGCTCTGCAAATGACTTGCTGTATGCCCTTAGGTAAATTCTCTACCTTCTCTCTTACAGCTTCTCTTTCTGTATTAACAGGATAATAATATTTAGATGAGCTTTGCATGGACTAATTAGTTAATGATTATAAAGTGCTTGAATATGTAAAGTGCAATGGAAGTGCTAAGGATTATGATCATCTTGGAAATAATGAGGAATGTTTATTAGTTAGTTATTGTGATTATTTCTTTTAAACCTCTTTATTGCTAAGTGTATAAGAGGCTGTCATCCATTAAGTGGCTTTTACAAAGGGATTTAAAAGGGAGAGGGTGGAGGCATTGCTTGGAGGCACAGATAGAGTTTTAACAGAAAGTTTCAAGAGTGCAATCGTACCAGTTCTCACCTGAATGTGAAAGATGGGAGGGGGAGTATAGAGTAGAGAACAGGGGACTGCAGCATTTGTAGCCTCTAATCAGTGTTATGCCTCTTCTGCTCTGTGTGATCTTGTACTGCCCATTTGTTGGGTAAAAGTGCTTTGGAAGTGCTCACTGAGATCACATAGTCACTAAAACCGTTCTTTGATTCTGTGATTCTCGTCCAACTATCTGCTCTAAGTAGGGTCAGACAGAGCATGTTGTTCTCCAGGTGGAGTATGAATATTTTCAAGTCTGGAGACTCTACAACCTGTCTGGGTAACCTGTTCTCCTGTTTGATCACCTTCACAAAACAGTAGTAAGAACCAAGATGCTATTTCTTGTGTTTAAATGGAATTTCTTGCATTTCAATTTGTGCCCTTTGCTTCTTGTCCTGGGCATTGTGTGCCACTGAGAAAATACCTGTGTCCATCTTCTTTTCCTACTTCCCTTAGGTATTTATACACATATATGAGATTCCTTAGAGGCTTCTCTTCTCCAGACTGAGCAACGCCAGCTCTGTCAGCCTCTCATTTAGTGAAACAGTCCACTCCCTCAATGAACTTAGTGGACCTATTCCAGTATGTTCATCCCCACCTTGTCCGAGGGTGACCAGCACTGGACAAAGAGCTCCACATGTGTCTCATCAAGGCTCAGTAAAAAGAAAGGATCACCTCCCTTGATCAGCTAGCAATGCTTATATTCTTAGAATCATAGAATCATTAGAGTTGGAAGGGACCCTTAATGGTCATTTAGTCCAATTCCTCTGCACTGAACAGGAACACCTGCAGCTAGATCAGGTTGCTCAGAGCCTCATCCAGCCTGACCTTGAATATCTCCAGGAAAATTCCTCTGACTATTGGTGATAGGTGGATGGTTGGACTGGGTGATCCTGTGGGTCTTTTCCAACCTTGGTGATTCTACGGTTCTGTGGTGATTCTATGATTTTTACTGCAAATCCACATGGCTTGCTCATGTACAACTGCTGTCTAGCAGGATCCCCATGTGCTTCTCTGCAAAACAGCTTTGCAGCTAGTCAGCCCCCAGCCCATACTGGTGTATAGAGCTCTGCAAGTGCTAGGCTGTAGACCAAATACACATAAACATTGAACAGTGAATACAAGGGTCTCTCTGTTTTCAATATTGTTTCACTCCTAATTTGTATTTGGTTAGCTTTTTTATTGCTGTTGTCTTCCACGAGCCTGTTAGCTGAAGGATCGCATTGTGTAGGACTGATGATACTTGAGTTAGCTGACAGCACTGCGCTGAGGTTTATTCTCACCAGCTCAGAATGTCTGCAGTGCTTTCCACAGCACGGTGTAGACATGTTCTACATTTTCTCTAACATCCTAATCCTTCTAAAGTGTTTTGCTTTCAAAGCCCATAAAAGTATGTTAATACTTAACCTGTTAAAAGCTCTGCTTATCTTCCTGCCCTCCTACTGTCCCAAATAGGAAATTGCTGACAAGACTCAGGATGAGATAAACCGGCTCATGAGGGTGAGAAGAAGGAAGGAGACTTAAGCTGACAGTCTTGATCTCCTCCTGCCATCCTTTTTCCTACAGGCAGCTCTTCAGAGCTCCAGTACAAGCTGCATGTGGAACAACTTAACGCGACAGTGTTTGCACTGCTATATCCCTCCCATGAGCTTCTTAAGGAGGCAACTGGATTTACTTCCATTTCTCTGAACTTCTCTCCTGCCACTGCAGCCCAGCCCTCTGCACACCCTGTCAAATAGTGATGGTGTGATCTACAGATGGCTTCTGAGAGGGAGACTAAGCTTATAAGTGCCTTAAAATTTCACATGGAAATGGGTTTTCCATTGTAATAAGAGCTGACGGTACCTTTTTTATAATCAAAATGCAAACTTCCTTCCACTGCTCACTGCTCAGGAGCACAATTGAGAGTGACAGAATTCATTACACAATACAGACAGATGGAGGACTTTAAAAAGAACCATACATCAAGAGCGGAGGTCTGTGAGTATGTAGATAGTGGGCAAAAAAGCTTAAAAACTTCAATCCCCTCCATACTGCTGAAAATTACCAATCTTCTTATCTTGGCAAAACCTTATTATGCAAATAGTTGTCAAGTGGAACACTCAAATTGGCAAAATTACTTTATTGTAGCACTTTTTACCCTCCTTCCAAGAAAAGTCTGTTTTGCTCCTATGATAAGTAAATGATTGATTACTCTTTCTGTTTCAGAATAGCAGAGAGTGGAAAATGATGTAGTAATACCATCAGTCAAACAGACTCCATTTAAACAGAGGAATGTTCCCATTTTTAGAAAGAAGCATGCCACTTTAAAATGGCCCAGTCAGTATCTCTTCCTTTCTCTTGCTTAACAGTTCTGGAGGCATGAAGGCATGCGAGTAGACTGAGATTTTTAAGACACAAAATGATTCCTTTGTTTTACTTGCACCTTCACTTGTTCTTTTCAAATAAAATATGGAACTCAATGGCACTTTTGCTGTTTAAAGTATCACAGAATCACAGAATCATTGAGGTTGGAAAAGACCTCTAAGATCATCAGTTCCGACCATCAGTCCATCATCACTATGCCCACTGAACTGTGTCCCCCATTGCCACATCTGCACACTTCTTGAACACCTCCAGGGACAGTGAATCCACCACTTCCTTAGGCAGCCTGTTCCAAAGCCTCATCACTCTCTCAGACTAATTTTTTTTTCCTAATATCCAACCTGAAGTAAGCAAGACTTCAGATTTTTCTTTCTCTCAATATTTTTTCTGTGTTGCAGCATAGAATAGTTAAGTCTTTCTGTTTTGTCTCAGTGATGAAATGTGTCCATTACCTCCATGAGAACAGCATTACTGCCTTTTCTTGACAAGGAAAGAACTGGAAATGGCTATAGAAGCAGAACTTCATACTGCCTCCCTTCAAAGGTGTTCAACCTGCTCTCCAGCACCAGTTGCGACTGACTGTTGAATTGTGTGCAAAATACTGTCGGGTACAACATGGTCAGAGTTCTTGGCACTGGCTTAGTAATGAATTATAAATGGCACCAGATAGGAAACAGATGTAACATCTTCCTAGAATGGTTATCCCATTATTAAAATGATCCTGCGAGCTTTTATTATGGGAAACAACAGTGCAAACAGTCATGCTATCACCACAGGTAGTCTTGATGTGATGTGAAGCCATCTACATCAGCAGATGGCATGAACAGGTCATACAAACACGAGCAGATTTCAACTGCCTTCCAGGGCTATAGGAATTCCTAGCAGCGGTGTTAGGAGTAATCTGGAGTGTGGATCACCAGTGAGTTTATAGCCAACAAACAGATGCCTTCTTCCCTCCAAGTGATTATTGAACAATGGCATAATAAATAAATATGTTTTTAAAGGCCTGTTTTCTATCCTTAGAGCTCCACTGAATTGTTGTAGGTCATGCTGAAATGAGTGTGAAAGAGATCACAGAGCAGGGAATGTAACAGCAACTGAAAAACATAGCCATGGGCTGGCATTACTGTAACTTTTTGGAAGGCAAGCAATGACCATTCATCTCCTGATATGGTTTCTCAGGAAGAGAAATTCAGGTTGCTTGTTAGCTTCTCAAGTTTTTTGCAAGTTGCCTTTGATGATCTTCTCATCCATTTTCCATCTTCCTTTTGTTTGTTTGTTTGTTTGTTTGCTTTGTTTTGTTTTGTTTTCCGTTTCACAATGTGACAAAAGTAGAAGAGTATCTACAGGCATTGTCTTGGCTGGACCAATTTGGCCAGTAGGTGTACTAACAGTTGCAGCAGAGTCCTTGTGGGTTGTTCTGGGGCTTGTGTTAGCTACATAGGCTCACTGAAAAAGATAGCATTCTCCCTGATCTGCTCTTTGCTCATCTAGTCTTAGGCCGCCAAACCTTGTCAATAAGCTTTTGATTCAGAGACACCGGTTGTCCTTTTCCTAACTAATTCCTATTTTGGTAGAGTGTGTCCTTGGTATTTTATGTGCATTCACTTTTCCGTCTTTTTATCAAGATCGCTCTCCATCAGCTTTGAGAGCAGTGAAGATCTTATAGCTGTGTAGATTATATCTACACTTCAGTGTCTGAGCAGTACTTCTGAGTACAGTGTGCTTGGCATTTGCACCATATTCAGATGCTTTTTAACTGTTTGTGGTGAAGAACTGTAGCGAGCTGGCTAGGCATCCCCCAGCTCAACAGGACAGGGGAGAAAGCAAGAAGAAAAAGCTCTTGGGTTGAGAGAAAGATGAGATTGCTTACCAATCACCACCATGGGTAAAACAGACTTGATTTGAGGAAAATTCATTAAGCTTATTGCAAATTACAAGAAAGTTGGATGGTGTTAAAGACTAAAGTATCTCCTCCTCAACCCATTCTTCCTGGCCCCAGTTCGCTTCACCTCCAGTGTCCTCTAACGTTTTTGTTGCTTATTGGCAAACCAGTGTACTTGTAGATAGCTACAGTTAAGTGAAATGAATCCAGTCTGAAACTCAGGCCTTCTCTTTCTAAGAACTGCCTGCATGCAGAGCGTTCCTCACTATGCCATGAGGTCCTGTCCCTCAACCACTCAGACTCAAACTTTCCTGAAACAACCTGTAACTTCCATGTGGAGTCATAATGTTGGAGTCCTGTAGGGCAGTGAATACACAAACATTTCCACCCCATTGTGGTGCAGGGATATACTGGGGTCATGGAAGTACTGGAGAACATGGAAGTACTCTAGAATTCACTATTTTAAACCTAACTACAGAGTATACCATTTAAGCCTCACAGGCAGACCTTTCTGCACAGCCCCCTCTATCCATCCCACTTGCCCCTCATGGATCTCTTGAGACTGGAAAGAACTCTCTGTTTCTCTCTATGTTAGCCCAACATAGAATCATAGTTTAAGTTGAAAAGGACTTTTGAAGGTCATGTAGTACAAATCCCCTGCAATGAAGAGGGACATCTACAACTAGATCAAGTTGTTCAGACATCCTTGTCCAGATCCCATGCCTGCCTTGCAGCATACACACACACATGGAAGAGAACATGTATACACCGAGGTATAAGATTTAAGGAGAAAATAAAAGAAGATAAGACAGGCAGTGGTATTCTTCTGCAGGGATCAGCCAGACAAGACTGGCCCTATTTTATATGCAACTGTCCCTTTTAGTACCCTTTTTTACTTATCTTCCCTCTTGTTTCTTCTCTTCTTTTCCCCTGCACACCCACATGTGTTTGCTGGGCTCTGCAGTTTCCTATTGTGGGGCCCCTTTTTTCACATCTGCAAGGTTCCTCCTTCCTGGAAGTGTGGCCTGTAGCCAACTAGGAGGTTTGTTTCTTGTGATTTTCTCCCACTTTAGAAGAATTCCATCAAATAAACTTTCCTATGCTGGCAGAAACTTTCCTACATTCTCACTTGTTCTTATAAATCAGTATAACTCACAACACTTAGTTCCCATCATTGCCTCCTTTCTAACTATCCCTTATTACCTTGAAAAAAGTTACCTTTGTGGAGCAGACATGTTCCCAACTTCTACATACCCTATGTAGGCTATGCCTACAAAGAAAATAATGTAGCATTATCTTCCCTGACTGGAGAACTAATAAATGCTTTGTGTAACTCGAATTCCTCAATAAAGTGGTTGTGTTGTTTACACATTGCCATTGTTTTATCATCTTTTTTTCAGTGCAACTCATCCTTTTGTCTTTTTTTTTTTTTTTTTAAATGATGGTGTTTTTAATCCACTTAGGAAATATTGTGTTGTAGACAGCACCACTTTAGAAATAAATACACTTCACATGGATCTATCTAAATTGCATGTTTCTGGAGTATTTTATCTGAAGTATAGCCTAAATATAACTAAACAGTTTTATCTCAGATTCCATATTTTATGAGTATATTTACGTAGAATACAGTTATACAGTTCTGATAAGTCCCTTTGGCAGCTTATATTCAAGACAAGTACAAAATCTAGGCAATACACATTCCTTCTCTTTCTCACAGGCTTACACATCTGATGCTTGAAATACTCCTGCTTTCCTTTTGTTGACTTCAAATGGTGAAGCTTCACAGAATTTTGTATGTAGCATTGATAATGCATCAATTTTCGTAAGTAATTAGATGACCTGTCTGATTACTTATGAACCTGCCCAATTACTTGCCCATGGAGTCTCATAACTGTGTTTTTAAAAGCATTATTCCATTAAGGTATCCAGACATAACTAGCAAAGCAGGCCCAGAAATGATGCCATTTGTTCCAGTGGTTAATCAACCTCAAAAACATTGCACCTTGTTTCTAATTAGAAAGTAACTGATGTCTGCTCCTCAATGACACGCGCCTCGGAAGGCTTTTCCACAAAGTTAAATTTGACTTTTTTTTCAGTCCATGGAAATAACTGTACAGATTAAACATACTCTGTTTACTTCTCATACTCCTCTTGCCTTTCTTTGTACAAGTATGCAAGATCAACATTCATTCGGCACTTTGGAGCTTCCTCCGTATCTCAGCGTTTATTAGCATTTATTAACACACCAGTGGGCCAGGTCTGCTTGGCTGTCTCTTTCAGAACCCTTGGGAAAATGCTTTCCAGACTTGCAGATAAAAGAGCATAAAAGTTGTTTGAAATCCTTCTATCTTCCTAACACAATCCATCAAGGCATATAAGCACAACATCCTTCATTACCAAAACACACAATAGAAGCATTTTTTGAATGGCTTTGTATTTTTGTGTTTTTAATAGCAGTGTTCTCTTTCCACTTCAATTGGACTGTGACATTGCTGAAGTTCTTTTCTTTTCTTTTCTCTAGCAAATCCCCCAAACTCAGTTCTTTAGCCTGCCTGGAACTGTTTCTACTGGTACATTAAGCTTCTCCTTGTCTATTTTTACTGTATTTACATTTTTAAGCTTCATCTCTTAATTGAGACATATTAACTGTCTGTCAGCCTCTGTCATCACTAAGGTTTGAGGATATATCAGCTTCTGGTGAGTCTTGGGTGTCCCTTGTGGGGAGTCAAGACTATAGATACAGCATTGGTGCTAACTTGAGAAGAGCTGTTGTTATCAATGTAGTGATACAGTCTGCTGGATATAAAACTAGAAGATAGCAGTGGACATTCATCCTCCATTCACAGTGTGACTCTTCACATTTTTAATTACTGCCTACACTTTATCAGTGAATCAGGGTGACGTTTTCACTAAAGGTCTTCATTTTTTGATTGCGAGATCAAGGCATGCTGGCCAGCTAATTGTCTGTTCTTTTAAGCTCTCCGACTTCTCTTTTTCATTTCCCTATTTATAATTTCTGTTGTCAATTTGGCCTAAAATTTTCTCATCTTTAGGAGATGCACGCATTTGAAGTACCAGTTATATATATAAGAAGTTAGTGATTAAGAATTTATTCTGTTTTTCATATTGAATGTAATCAAATCATGAACACTTATCCCTAGGAAACTACATCTTTTCAATCCAGTAAGTAATTCATCTCTATCCATCATAATCAGGCATAACAAAGTCACTTTATCTTGGATACACTAGCCTGATCTAAGAGGCAGCCACTACAATTTTGATGCATTATTAGTGGCTCCTCACGACTTCCATGTTTCACAAACTGAAATTTCTCATAACTGCTTTCAATTTTTGTTGTCTTTTTTGTTTTTAATTTTTTTTATTGCTTATGGATTAACTTCATTTTCTCTGATTTATTTTGGTAGTTATAAGAAATTCCCACGACAGTGTCTGCTGCTGGACTTTATATCCTTTAAACCCTTCCAGTATTTAAAAGAGGATTATAAACAGGAGGGGAATCAACTTTTTACAAGGGTAGATAGTGACAGGACAACCTCCCTCAAGTAGGGAAGGTTTAAATTAGGTGTTAGGGGGAAGTTCTTCACAGAGAGTGGTGAGGTGCTGGAACAGGCTGCCCAGAGAGGCTGTGGATGCTCCATCCCTGGCATTGTTCAAGACCAGGCTGGATGAGGCCTTGGGCAGCCTGGTTTAGTACCAGATCTGGAGGTTGGTGGCCCTACCTGTGGCAGTGGGGTTGGAGCTTGATGATCCTTGGGGTCCCTTCCAACCCAAGCCATTCTATGATTCTATGATTTATGTTAGGTCACCACTGCATATTCAAAATTCTGAATTATTCCACAATGATTACTCAGAAATACTTCTTCTATTCTGAATTGTTAATAATTCTTTAATAAGTAGCTGCATCTTTGACAAAAAGTTCTTACTGCCCCTCTCCCCATCCTTCTCACCTTCTTGGGCCTTTTTATTTAATAAAGTCCTTAGCATCAGAAGTGATTTGTTTTTGATCTTCTGAAAAGATTTTCATAATTTCAGTTAAGTACATTTATTCATATGTAAGAATTTCCAGTTTCCTTTGGTTTCCAGATATTTAGTAGAAGTATGCAAGTAAGCTGAAAGCATCTTGGTCATGTCATGGTCTTTGTCATGTCAGGTCCGTCAGTTCAGCACTGTAGAGTTAAACTTTGCAGCATGCTGCCTTCACACAACCTCTCCTTGCATTATAAGTATGGTTGGTGAGACAGTATTGAACTAGAAAAGATTATTCCTCCTCTTTATGCAATTTTACAAGTTAAAACCCAAAGCTGCAATGAAATTGAGGGTCCTACTCTGTAAGGCCATTGAGTCTCTGAAGTGTGTCCAGAGAAGAGCAACGAAGGGAGAGGTCTGGACAAGTCTTAAGGAGAACAGCTTAGAGAACTGGGATTGTTTAGTCTGGAGAAGAGGAGGCTCAGAGGAGACCTTATGGCACTCTGTAATTCCCTGGAAGGAGGTTCTACAGAGGTGGAAGTCAGTCGCCCAGGTAACAGAGAGGGAATGGCCTCAAGTTGTGCCAGGGGACGTTCAGGTTGGATACTAGGAAAAATTTCTTCTCAGAAAGTGGTAAGGTATTGGCACAGGCTGCCCAGGGAGGTGATGAAGTCCCCTCCCTGAAGGTTTTCGAGAAAGCTGCAGATGTGACACTAGGGGACGTGGTTTAGTGGGCATGATGCTGATGGGTTGACAGTTGAAGGTCTTTTCCAACCTTAATGATTCTGTGAGTCCATGAAAACTGCAAGGCTGAATTCTGACTTGCTAGGAAATCCCCAAAGGTGGCTCTTAATCTCCACCTGCCAGATGATGATTAAATCCATTGCCATCCTCTCCCTCAAGGCTATCCCTCACCTTCCAAGGAGAGGTCTCAGCATCTGTCAAATTTCAGTACTGCAGCTGTATACAACAAAAATATGTATGTACGCTGGGCAAATACACAGCAGTATGCATTTGTATATGTTCTGGTATTAGACCTCTGACATAACCTTTCACTGACATGACTCTGTCATCTGTCACAGTGCACTCCTGAACTCAATCCTGCCTTCTTGTTTTTAGGTCTTCACTCATCTTAGACAAAATCCAGTTAAGAACAGTACCAGCATCTGTGTTGGTTGCCCTGGTACGATGAAGGGCTGAATAGGCTACAGGCTCAGAATATCTTTTGTCCAACAGGTAGTTCTTTTGCACTGCAATTCCAAACTAGGGTAGGAGACAGCAGATAAGTTGAAATACTACCTATATAGTATTTGTTAAAATACTATATTGTATTTTCTTTTCCTTCTGGAAGACGTGGATTTTCTGGTGCCTTCACATCTGTCTGCTAACCAAGGACTTCTATACTCTTAAAAAAATAGTCTGGTGACTGGAATCTTCCACTGCAAGGAAAAGTAAAGGAAAAGATAAAAAGCTCTATAAAAAAGGGAAAACTCTTTTTTTTTAAACATACGCTTTATTCTCTTTCACCACTGCACCCACATGTTCATTTATTGATTCACAGCAGTTATAAGATGACAATCAAGAGACCTACACCCAAGCCCAGCTAATGAGACCAACAGAAAAACTCATTACAGAAAGACGGTACTTCCTTTAGTTCCATCACCTTGAACACATCAGCCTGATGTGTCTAAAAAGGCTGCAACTATAGCAGGTTTTACAGGCTAAGCATGTAGGGTGTGAATTTGAGTAGACCTCCAAAGCTATTCCTGCTCACTTCAGGAAATACAAAATGCAACATCCCTACCCACCTCTCCTTCTTATGAGCTGTTGTTACAGCAGAAGCTTAGAAAGAACAGCCTAATTCTGTCTTTTCAAGACAAAGTAACATCTAGGTACTAGCAATTTGTAAATCTGAGACATTCACATTTTCTTAAAGAATAAGCCACATCAGGTAGTATTTCTGCTAATCATCCAAGGAGAGGCACCTTGATATTTTTCTGCAATTTTCTACATCAAGTATCTGAGGACTTTGTAATCTGTTATTAATGATAATGTGCTGTGAGGGATTAAGCTACAAGTGCAGACAATTATAAAAACAAATATTCCACTGTCATGCTGTTACCTTTGTGAAACAAACAAATAATGAAAAATCTCCCCCTTGCACCCCAAACTGTTAATAAAATTTCAGCTCAATTAAACAGGTGGAGAAAAGATACATTTTTGTTTTTGTTTTTGTTTTGTTTGTTTGTTTTGTTCTTGAAAATATCATCTGCATGTCTTTCCACAATGATAAAATAACAACATTCACCTGCCTGCCATATGGACCATTTCTGAGCCTTATTTAAACAAAAAAATGAAAACAGTTCCAAGATCTCTGCATGAAAAGAATGAGAGAAAATAAAACAAAATCTAGCAAGGAACAAGGTGTATGGATTATTGCCCAGAATGGCACTGGAGTCAGAGCTCAAACTTCCTTAGATATTCCTTTTTTTCTACTTCTTGTCTCCAGTGAAAGTTCTAAGGTGGCAACCCCACCACTGACATGTTCTTTAAGCTCCTTGAAGCATGGTAGACCAAAAGTTAGTAGACAGCTGAAAGCCAAGAGTGTTCCAAGCCCTTATGACCCATTGAACATGTTTTACATTCACCCACCATAAGCTTTGCTCTGGCATTGATGGAAGAGAATTCTACAGTTCATGTGATACGTGCAATTTAACTAGCCTATTGGCTTAGTCTTTTCCTCATATTTTTAAATATATTTACTAACTTAAGAAGGATGCTGGAGTGAGACCCTGGAGAAGTAAATGCTTAGTTGAAAAACAAAGTCCGTAGTGCAGAAATTTTGGCCTGCAAAGCCAATTTTTGCTTCCATTTGCATTTTATTTCTTATTATCATTATTTATTTAAGTCTGGAGATAGGAGGGTAGTCCAATATTCATGGTCAGTTAAGCCTTTGGCCTCCTTACTGCTAAAATTTTGTAACAGCTTTGTCTTATAAACATCTGACTTGCTCTGGAGTACTTCAGTTTTGGCTGTTTTCCTTGTTTTCTGACCAAACCTTTTAGACAAAGTTTATGACACTTAGATTGTTTAGCATCACTTGTGTATGTTCTTCTGGTGTTCCAAACTGAAATCAGTGGCACAGAACCAGTGACAATGAAAACATTTCACAAGTTTGATCTAATGTCTTTTATAGTTCTTTGCTTGATTGAGAAGCAAAAGACATGACTTAATCGTTCTGCTTTGTGACATATTTCCTGGTTACAGAATTTATCCTTAAATGGATCCAGAAGGGAAACTTTGTGTTATGGAACTTTGTATTGTAGTGCCCATACGTAAAAGATTTTCAAGCAGAAATTGTTTTACAATAGTGTACGAGGCAAAATCTTCAGAAAATTTCAGTATTAGCTGAATGGCACTGAAAATCTTCACAGTACAAAAACTTAATCAGTACCAAAAACAACAACGACAACAAAAAAACAGAACTAAGACAACAGTTTTGCAGTGTCTCAAAGAGGTATTATAAGAGCCATGAAGTCTCTGAAACTGTCATGCACTGTGATGCTGGAAATACTTTAGCCAGATATAGATCTTACCTTAACAGGAGAGTGAAAAATGAATTATTCTATCATGTTACAGCCTACTACAGGATTTTCCTTAAACCTGTAACCTACTGAGCCTTCTGGTGGGGCAGCAGTTTTCGTGGGTAACAGGTTATTGCATTTCCCTATAGCACAGAAGCATTCTCTGAGATCCTTGGACTGAAAACCAGGTTATTTGGTGAGCAGGAGAATGAGTAGCATCTTGCTTGATGCCAGCTGTGCCACTCTAAATTTCTATTTTCCTAAACTTGCTTCCCTTTGCTTATACTGGAAAAGCATGATGTTTCTAGAAGCCACACTATTTGGGAACAGGTTTGCAGTTTTACCAGTTGACTGCTGCCAAACCAAATGACTGGATATCTTCTCTTCAAGGCATCAATAGGAACGTGACTACATTAGGGATTTCTGTTCCTCTCTCAAATATGATTAAATCTGTGGAATTTTGGAACTCTTGGGAGCAAGGAAAGAAGCTGACAAACAAAAAACCCATTTTCTTGTAAATTACAGAGCTAATGACAGGGCACATCAGTCCTACTTTAAGAGGATCTGGTTAGAAGGGAAAAAAAAGATTTTAAAAACACACAGATTCAGATTCAATTTTTATCTGTTGGAAATAATCACAGAGAACACCAGAAAAGCACAGGATGTTTTTAATGTACATTTGTAGAGCAGCGTTTTGCCTATTTATTATGGGACTCTGTGGTTGTAGAACTCATCTATGCCCTGAATTTAATAAAGCATCATTACAAAATTTAGTGGAATCATGGATCAATAAAAAAATAACAACAAAAGCAATTTACTGACATTCTCAGTTTCTTTTTAAGTAACAACTCCCTGCTGTATGTCTGGACTCAATTTGGATCAGAGACACTGAATATAATAAAACTCTTTGTTTAGTTCTTTTTGCCTGTCGCTCAGTTTAGGTTGGATTCCAGAAAGGATTCCTCTAGTTTCTAATAGACCGTGCTGTTCTGCATCTAAACCAAGAGGGATATTTGAAAAGTGAAAACTTCACAAGTAAATAAGACTAAGGAGGTAACCAGGTCTTGGCCATAAGTATATAAAAAGTTGAAGATCAGAAGCTTAACATGTGTTGCTCGTTTGTATCTACAGTGGGTTTCTTCTAATCCATTTACAACAAAGGATTCTTCTGCCTATTCAGGTTTCTCTCTTGCAGAAAAAAAATACGTCTTCAAATTGTGAATTTGTGTTCCACTGTTTGAGTACCGAATATTCCAGTCTTCTGTTCAGCGTTTTGCTAAAAAACAGGGACCCAAATTCATCACCCACGGTGTTCAATTTTCCCTTGGAAATTTGCTTCTGTTCACTCTGTCCTTCTAGTGCTGGCAGTTAAGCAAGCATCATATTCCTTAAAAAAAATTTTCTCCGTCTTGCTATCAAATTAGCGTTGCCATTTCTGATATAAATTTTTAGAACTCTGTAAAGAATATCCTAAAATTGTACTTTAATTTTAAATATCTATGTATATTTTCCCCCTTGGGAAATAATTATACAGTCTAATAGATCTTGATGTTAAGGTTTTTTCTTTACTCAAATTTAAATTGCCTTTTTTTTTTTTCCCCCCCAGAAGCATAATGTATTCCTGCTACTCCTTATGGAACACTCAAAATTATTTTCATCTTACACTTTAATTTTTTTTCTCCACTTTCCCACAACAGTTTTATCTTTTTTTTTTTCAAGTTATTAATACATAAAACTTGCCTTCGTAAGTTCCTTGACATTTTTGCAGAAATTCTGGCAACAGATTGAATAAATTATATTATCAGATGTTAACGAAAGTAATGGCCTATTATGAATGAAGAAAAGCAAATAACACTGGATCAAGCTTGGCATTTCAGTTCTTGCAATATATGAACTGTTGTGTTATTGAATCTTTTGCCACTGTAGCAATAGCCAAACAATAATTGTATGCCTGAAGGCTGCAATAGAACATGCATCTCCCTCTGACCTTTTGTAGCATTATTTCAATAGGAATGGCTGCTTCATTCTGCAGACCACTTTTTCTCTCTGTGCACATGCAAGAGTCAGTGAATATCACTGCCAACACTTCATGGTAGCAAATTTTGGGTCTCAAGATGCAGTTAGAATATGGGTTTAGAATAATCTCTAGGAATGAAACCAGCCTTGCTGTTCAGCAGGCCTACAGCAATCACCAACTTTTTCAAGCATCACCACACCATCAGCTGTCAGCACATGCCATCCAATAAAGTCATCCATGATTAATTATTCTTAAATGACAGCAGCATATTGAAACAAGCTGATAGCTGCTGACAGTGGAAATCCAATTAACCTGAATTACTATCTTGATTGTGGCTCAATTAATGTCAGCTGTGCCACATCAGAAGTGAAGGCTTGGCTAATATAATTGTTTAATTAATTTACTGCAGAGATTAGTTGATGTGGGACTGCCCTTATGCTGACTTCTTTCCTTGTTTTCTTCTTCTTTTTTTTTTTTTTTTTTTTTTTTCCTACTGAAAGAAAGAGAAAGAGGAAGCAGCTTGCTGTCTGCAGCTTTTTGCTGAGGTGGATAAATGAAGTTCTGTCTTTAAATGAGGTTTGAAAGATCACAGAGGGAATAGCAGAGCAGTTAAACTTCTGTTAAGAATATGTTATTGCCCATTGCTTTAGTGAGTTTTGCTGTGCCCTGTAGCTGAGAAGTAAGGGGGGGTGGCAAGGGCTTCTCTTTGATGTGTTCAAACTCTGAAACATGATGTTACTATTACAAATGATTTTTCTGCCTTTTAAAGTACTGTAGCGAACAACAGGAAGTCTGTTAATGAGAGATGGATTTATTTATCTTCAGAAATAGAAAGTTGAGTCAGAGGTGACTGGAAGTTTTGTTGTTCGTGATGTAGTGTCTGCCTGGTGTCTTGAGATTAGTTTATACTCTCACAGCGCTTGTGCAAAGGCAGACTTTATTGGCAGATAATTAGAGTAAGAAGAAGAAACGTGTTATGAGCAATTTTAGGAATGACTCACTAAAGAAAAGGGTTTGCTGGTGGTTCTTCCAGTTGAAGCACGTTACAATGGCTGTTACGGTCTTTGCCATATCCATTTAAATTCATTTAGTTCTTTGCTGGTCAGTTTTCAACAACCATAACACATTTAAAAGAAACGTCCTTTCATTCATAATGAGGAACACAAAAAACAGAGAACTGCCTCAAAACAATTCTAGGCCTAAGGATTACACTGAACTACTAACTAATATGTTGGAGTCTGTGAAGTAGATCAAGAGAAAACTTTCCTTCATCTGTGCCAGAAACTTAAAAATATTCTTAAAAGATGCAGCCAGACTCAGACTGATCACCATATAAGAGGATTAGAGTGAAAAAAGGAGCTCTAATGACTTAAAGGAGCTAGCATTAGAAAGTCGAACTCAGTGAATTAATATGTTAAGCATTCCAGCTTTGACATGCAGAAAATACACACGCAGCCATACCACATAGCTATATAAATATATATATTTTATTTCCACGGGGAGCTCAACTATTTAAGCTCTTGTCATAGATAGCAGAGAGTTAAAAACTTTGATCTACAGTGTGGAGATAAAAAAAAAAAGAAAATAAAAGAAAAAAAGCTGGGCCACTTAATAATTTCAGAGATTCCCTTCATATATCCAGAGTGTTCAAAAATATCTGGTTTCATAAATGCCAACCTTGAAAAATTCCATAAGTGGGGACTTCTCTGGAGATTGCTGCCTTTGAATTGTTCTCCAAATACCACCAGCACATAATCTCCCATGGAGGTTTCAGTTGAGGTGGAAGTTCTCAGAACTACTTTGAAAACTTTCTCAGAGCTTCAGACTAGTCATTCAGTTCAGTTTTTGGGATTATGGCTTGGGAGGATTTACAGATAAGCCTTTCCCTGAAAACTGATTAATATCCTCATCTTCTCAGCAGCTTGGTACATCTGCCTGGCGTAATATTGACAATAATATGTCACAACAAACTGAACTATATAAAAAAGTTTTGTACTTACCATGGTATAGTGGTTTATTAGTTTTTGTCTAAAGATCAGAGAATCATACAATCATAGAATGGCTTGCGTTGGAAGGGATCTCAAAGATAACCTAGTTCCAACGCCCCTGCCATTGGCTGGGGATCCAACCACTAAATCAGGCACTAGATCAGGTTGCCCAAGGCCCCATCTGCCCTGGCCTTGAACCACTGATCCCTTTTCAAGGATGAAGCATCCACAGCTTCTCTGGACAACCTATTCCACTCTAATGGTGAAGATTTTTTTTCCCTGACATCCAATCAAAATTGCCTGTTTTAGCTTAAAACCCTTCCCCCTTGTCCTATGACTATCTGCTCATGTAAAAAGTTAATGTCCCTTCTGCTTATAACATGACATGTAAATGAAGTTTCTTTGTCTTGGCTAAAAATTAGTTATGGTTGTGTGATGTGTTTTCTCCCTGTTTCTACCATGCTAGAGAATTACATCTCTCTGTTGTCTTGCTCAACAGATGAAATGTTGCAGGTTTTTTTTTCCTTTATACAGCATAAATGGCTTAAGTAAATGTGCTTTCTACTGCAAATCTTGCAAATCAGCTCGTAATCCGCACCATGACAGAAATCATATGCAACTATACAAAGATATATGTATTTAATAAGTTTTGTTACTTTCTGCTCCCTTCCAATTTTGCAGTGAGATACAAATGAGAGACAAAAGCTATTTTCTCTTTTGCCCATAAAAACCTGTTTTCTCTTTTGCCCCTATTTTCATTTAATTCTTAATTTTGTGGATTGTCCTCTTGTTGCTGCTAGTAGTAGATGTTGTCTGTAGGAATGACTATTGGGACCTCACTTTGTGCTGTTCAGAGCTCCACTGTGTTGTTCATCACAGTTAAACTGTTACCACATACTTTTCACAACCAGACCTCTGCACTGGCAGCGCTGATTGGGTTATGCCTAGACCTGGGGTTTGGACAGGAGGGCCAGTCTCCAAGGTGATTTATGAAGCAATGCTATTAATCAGATATTTGTAGCATACTGATCTCTTTTATTCAGGATCCCTTGCAAATTGTAAATACACAAGGATATTGATGTAAATGCAGGAAACACGATTTTGGTGGCAGTAAATTTTGCAACATGCTCCTCAATACTAATTTATTGACATAAACAATAGAAGCTATGGTCCTGTAATCATTTTCAGCCTTCAAATCAGACACTGTTCAACTTAGTTTGCTAGCTTAGTTCTGAGTAGAATTCAGTTTAGAGTCATAGAGTCATAGAATGGCTTGGATTGGAAGGGACCTCAAGGATCATCAAGCTCCAACCCCGCCACCACAGGCAGGGCTTCCAACCTCCACATTTCATACTAGACCAGGCTGCCCAGGGCCCCATCCAACCTGGCCTTGAACACCTTCAGGGACGGGGTATCCACAACCTCTCTGGACAGCCTGTTTCAGCACCTCACCATTCTCTTGGTAAAGAACTTCCCCCTGATATCCAATCTAAGTCTCCCGTCCTTCAACTTACAGTGATTTCCCCTTATCCTGCTATTATCTACCCTTCCATAGAGTTGAAACAGTAGTAGTAGAACATCAGTTTAAGGGTGATATTACAGGGATCTCTAAACAGTTATTTTGGAGGTGAATGAAGGAAACTGTTTTTTTCCTATACCATATGATCTCCAGTGCCATACTCATAGCTTTATTATGTGGCTGTAATTAAAAAGAAGTACTGTCATCCAGGAAAATGATAAAGCTTCTAATCACAGAAGTGGCAGAACTTGTTTATCTGAAATAAAAACAGAGAAAACTCCATCTGGAAACAGATTGGATATAAAAAGTCAGTGCTTGTGGATTGATATTAGCAAAGAATGAGAGTCATTATTACAGGCATCCCCGAATGTGCTCTATGTACTTAATGAAATACTACCTTTAAACTTACAAAAGGAACTTGGACATTAAATGTCTTATGAAAGATCAGATAACAATTTCAAGAGAGAAGAAGGCAGAGATAGTACAGTTATCTGCATTGCCTGCTATTTTAAGATCTGTATTTTTTTTGTCTTCGTATTTGAATCCAGTCTTACGAGTCCTGAACTCTGACTTTCCCTGCATCTCCATCCATTAGGATGGAAATTAAGAAACCGTAAGAGAATATATTTCCACACAACATTTTCCTGGGCTTTCTGATTACATTTAGAGACAGAAGTTTGGCATCAACTCAAGCAACTCGTTGCATTTGTGCATTTAATGCAGAAGCAAAATGAAAGTTCATAGGCTAATGTGAAAATGACAAAACAAGAAGAGGTAAAAAAAAATGTGATTCAGACCCTAAAGAGCTTGTTTAGGTTTAAACAAAAGGTTAAATTGTGAAATTTGACTACCTAAGCAATTCTAAGGAATATCAATTAAAAGAGGGGAAATTTAGGTTAGATGTTTCGAAGAAATTCTTTACTCAGAGGGTGGTGAGGTGCTGGCACAGTTTACTCAGAGACGTTGTGGATGCCCCATCCTTGCAGGTGTTCAAGGCCAGGTTGGATGGGATCCTGGGCAGCCTGATCTGGTGGGTGGCAGTCCTGTCCATGGCAGGGGGGGTTAGAACTAGATGATCTTAAGGTCCCTTCCAACCCAAGCCATCCTGTGATCATTCAGACTCATGTTTAGTTCTGTCCCACCCAATACCTTAATAAGGAAGCACTATTATTCTCAGCTTCACTGGTGTTACACTAAATGTGGTGCTATCCTTTAATGTCAGAAATTAGTAGGAAGTAGAAATATCCTTTCATCTTTTAGTGATGTTCTTTTGGCAAATTTTTAAGACTTTCTGCTTGTCTTGCAAGGATCTATTTTGAATAAGTGAAGCCCCACATATCGGTACTTAAGGGGTTAAAAAGCTGTATATACGTATACATATATATATCTGTATATATATATGTATGCCACATTAGGCAAAATGTGGAGGTGTGCATTCCCTGAATTTGTAGCACACCGTTTATCACTTTCTCCAAATAAGATTTTCATGCCTGGTCTCAATTTAATTTACTCACCATTACTTAGCACTTTGCTCTCATCTAGCTTCAGTACTGCTAAGGAGCAGCAGTGACATGGTTAATGCTTGCAAACTGGTGAAAAATAGCATTCCTGCAAGGAGAATCACAGAATCACAGAATTCTAGGAGCTGGAAGGGATCTCCAGAGGTCATCGAGTCCAACCCCCCTGCAAAGCAAGCCCACTACAGCAGGTTGCACAGGTAGGCATAGGTGAGAAATATCAGTCATATGCTTTAATAATCTCAGTTGCCAAACCTGGTGATTCTCCTCAAGTTTTCTTAAGGATAATTCTCTTAATTTTGTTATTGAAACGTATTTTTTTCCAACTTCAGTACCAAAACCAAACTAGTTACCATGTTTAGATACATATTTAAAGTTCAATGCAGCAGATGTCAGCTATGTTCTGCAAAACTCTAAATTAATGCATGATACTTTGTTGACACTTCTTGATATGCTAATGGTGGTAAGAGAGATAGCAGTAGGATAGGAGTGACCCTAATGATGGTCCAGAGATAGTGGTGAGCAAGGTCTGTAAGATGCAACGTCCTGTATTAGATAAACCGATACAGTAAGGAAAAAGCAGATAGAAATTTGCAAGTAACAAGTCTTCTCTGCTTTTTTGTTTTGTTTATTTTTCCGTCATTTCAATTGGTCTAGTGAAAATACTAATATAGCATACTGCCTAGTATAGTTCTGTGACATTTCCACTTGGGAGATTCATCAGCTCCTAGCACTGACTTTCCGAGGTGCTGATGGCACTGTGCTTCCTGGAAGCTCCACAAATTGGTTTTACTTACGTTTCTTAGGACTGGGGGGAGCTTTTTCATAGATCACTCACAGTAGTGTACCAACTGCTGTTTGTGTGTACAGATCCCGCTGGTGATAGAACCAGCCCAGGTTCTTCTGTAATGCCTAAACATTTACACTGAGGGTAATTTGTCTTAATTACAGCTGAGACTTGAAGTCAAGTCTAAGCTCAGGAACACTGTGCTTTGAAATCAGAAGATCATTTATTTCAGTCCCAACGTGAAAAAACACTCAAAAGAATTATGTGTTCTGCTATTTTTCCCCTGCCCCCAGAAGTGCCTCTGTTTATTTTGTCTGACGCTTTAATTTGTTTGAAGTTAGTCTCAAGATCGTTTCTGGCTGTTGCTCAACCCTTTACTCTGCATTTTATTTTTATTAGACTTCTCAAATAAAATGTTTTCTGTAGCTATATACAAGAAAATTTTAATTTTCTTGATGCAGAACCTCGTAAGGATGGGCTGAAATTCTTCCACTGACATCAATGAATGTAGAGCAGATTATACACTTTGTTTGGCTCTGGTACTTATAAGTCAGTGCAAAGTTTGATCTAGTTGTTATTGACATAGGGAGCTAACCTGGGGAGCCCTGCATTGTTACACTGGAGAACAAGCTGAATCTTTCCTCAGTTGGTTCCACAGTTGAGCACTGGCTGCCATAACCCGCTCGCAGACACGCTGATGATTTACAGACTAGAGTGAAAACAGGTTGAGCTACAGAGCTCCACATACAGAGACCAGGAGCACTGTGACCCAAACACTGCCATTCCCAACCCTGCCACCCAGTCCTGTTCATGTGTTAGCATAAACCAACTAATGAACGCAGTACAATACTGTGGCTGAATCACACAGCTCCCCTTCACACGTTTCTAGGTTTGAATTGCTCGGGAAGCTCAGTTCTCTATGCCTGCCTATGTGGAGTTGCTAAGGATCTCAGGGAATTTTTTTGCAAAACTTTAAGAGAATATTTTGTTTTTAGAAAAATGAGGGCTATCTCGAGTTTCGGCTGCACATGATAGTCATTACCTGCTTTAAACTGCTGGCTAGCTCTGCTACGTAGAATTAAAACAACTGCCAGAGGTAGATGGCTTCATTCCAGTACTGGGGAAAAAAAAATGAATCCTCTTTACAGTGAATTTGTAAATCACATTGGAGGCCTGCTGCCTTGAAAGGCGTGCTGGAAATATAAGCCATTATCATGCATTATTATAAATGATGTTTCAGCCATTAAAAAAAAAAAAAAAGTATATTAAGGGGATATTAAGATTGATAATTCAAGCATTTAGAAGTTAGAAAATGCAGCGCTTAAATCTGTGCATGCGGTCTCACCACCACCCCCTTTCTGCTTTTAGGCAAATCAGTACAGAAAACGGTGCTCTTATTCTTACAGGGGAGTGTGGCAGACAGTGAAAATTGCCTCAGATTTTGAACTAGTCATGAGTGCACATAAACTAGGGTCTCTGAGAAGCCTTACCTTTCCTAAGCAGAGCCACATTTCTTAGGAACAATAAAAAGTGCACCTTCACTGGCTGGACAAACTCCTTTCTCCATGTTCTTCCTTCTACCCCCCATCCTGCTCTGAAGCATGGAGACACTAAAGAAAATGTTTGTTTTATCTTTGTCAGTGTGGGATACTTTGACATTTTATTGAAGGGAGCATATAAACAGGAAGGGGAGTGGCTGTTTATGAGGATGGATAGTGATAGGACAAGGGGGAATGGTCTTAAACTGAGACAGGGGAGGTTTAGTTTAGATATCAGGAGGAAGTTTTTCACTCAGAGGGTGGTGATGCACTGGAACAGGTTGCCCAAGGAGGCTGTGGATGCCCCATCCCTGGAGGCATTCAAGGCCAGGCTGGATGTGGCTCTGGGCAGCCTGGTCTGGAGGTTGGCGACCCTGCGCATAGCAGGGGGGTTGAAACTCGATGATCACTGTGGTCCTTTTCAACTCAGGCCATTCTATGATTCTATGACATTTTTTCTGTAGTTTTCATCTTTGAATTGGCTGCATTTAAATGAAATGTATACATCAGCCTGAGATTGATTTCAGGCATGGAAAATGTCATCCTGAATGGTTATCACTGGCTAAATAGCAAAGTGGCAGAAAACACAGTCTTGCCATAGGAGACATGGAGGAATCATGCTTATAGGTGGCAGGTGAAATAAAGGTAAATGAGTAAGAAGTGAATCACAAAGAAACTTGGAATGGGAAGGCTATGCAAAATTAGTGCCAAATTTCAGATATGTAGACATTGAGTCACATGTAAAAGATTGAAATTGATCCAAATGATGTGGCAGTCAAGGTACAAAACCAATGTGACAAAGCAAAGTGATATTCCCTTGCTGGCATGGGCTGGCCTTTTTCTGTTGCTATCAAATCTTGTAGGTTTTATTCATATGCAACTTGACTGCTTTGTACTCATTTAAATACACCAAAAGTGCTTAATAATATTACTGGCCTTTTCTAGCCTGTCTGCAGAAGCAGTGATATTTAATAGCAAATTCATTGTTACTCTATAAGGAAGCTTTACCATAAAGGTCAACAAATCTGGTCAGTGCATTTTAATTTTTACACACATTAAAGGTCATACTCCTCACTTCTGTTGCAGTAACACATTCTGTTTACTATCTTATCCGAGATGATTGTGTATTACTTAGCGGAGGGATTTTGTCAACATAAATAGAATAAAAAAAAAAATAATAATAATAATGATGAAGACAATAGTGAGAGTGGGAGGTGAGGAATTTTTCCCTCTCTATGTTTGCATTATACTTCGAGGTAAACATACATCTGCGATCTGATTTTCTGCTGCATTACTCCACTATTTCATTTTATTCCCCCATGAGAGCTCCACAGCATTCAGCAGAGTTCCTGCTGGTGTATATTGGAGTGACAGTAGTTTCAGATTTATAATATCATCTCTGTATAAATGTGTCCAAATGTTATTAAGGACCTGGGCTCCCAATCCAGCAGACCACAAATTAGCTTTCAAAATGTATATTAAGGGCACAGACAAATGCTTTAGTGCAATACCAAATGACCTCTGAGGGCAGGGTGAAAGAAATTGTATGAACCTCTTTAATGTCACAAAACTCTCTATACAGAGATTTGCATGAGAAGTGTCCCATTTTATGTCAAACAGATTCGTTAATCTGAAAAGAAACAGTACTTGAAAATTAATCAAGGTGAATTTTCATTGCCTGACAGAGACCATTAAAAAGACCTAACCCAACAATTGAAGACTGTTATTATGCAGATCTTTGTTTTGTTTTGTTTTGTTTTGTTTTTGAGGGTTTTGTTTGGTTGGTTGGTTGGTTGATTGGTTTTTAATGAGTTTGCAGGAGATAGATCTCTGTAACAGACATACCTCTTTAGTTATTTTAAGTTATAACTCTGAATCATTGCATGATTCCTGGAATTGTACTTCCAGAAGTTCTTGTAATCTTTGTTCTGTTGGAAGATGCTTCATTATTTGTGAATTATTTAAAAAGCATTCCTCAGGTAAAAATGGATAGCCTTACTGAGTCCTTTTACACTGAGTACAGGAAGGCTTTTTGCGCACTTACCATAATGACCTTAGAAATGATACTGATAGGTAGAACTTTCCCACAAGACAGATTCTTGCCCCTGCAACCTAACTGAAAAGCCTTGGGTGTGTCAGTACTTTTACTGTTTGACATTGCTGGAGGGAGGGAGGCATGCTTTTGGGTTAACTGTATTAGAACTATGGAATCGCATAATCACCAAGGTTAGAAAAGACCTTCAAAATCATCCAGTCCAACCGTCTGCATATCACCAATAGTTCTCACTAAACCATGTTCCTCAACACAACATCGAAACGTTCCTTGAACACCTCCAGGGTTGGTGATTCCACCACATCCCTGGGCAGCCCATTCCAGCACCTGACCACTCTTTCAGAGCAGTATTTCCTAACATCCAACCTGAATCTTCCCTGGCACAACTCAAGACCGTTCCCTCTTATCCTATCACTAGTTATACGAGAGAACAGGCCAAGACCCACCTCACTACAATGTCCCTTCAGGTAGTTATAGGGCAATGCTGAGCAATCTTGAGCAATACTCCTTCTCTGCTATCCTCATCCCTGTCCTCATCTAAAGCCAGTAAACAGGGAGAGTCATAATAAGGAGGTGTGACATTTGCAAGATTAGTTTGGCTAATGATGGTAACCTGCCCAGGGCTTTTGTCCTGCAGGAGATGTAGAAAGTGCCACAACCATGGAACTGTAGGGTATGTCTCTACGCTGAAACAGTTCCATATTCTCTGATGTGCCCAGAACAGAATCATCTGGTTGAAAGGAACCAACAAGGATCGTTGAGTCCAATCCTGGCTCCACACAGGATCACTCAAAATCCAAACCCTATGTCTGAGAGCACTATCCAAATGCTCCTTGAACTCCAGCAGCTCAGGGCCGTGCCCACTGCCCTAGGCAGTCTGTTCCATGCTCACCATCCTCTGGTGCAGACCCTTTCCCTAACCCCCACCCGCCCCTCCCAACACAGCTCCATTCTGTTCCCTCGGGCCCTATCACTGTCACACAGAGCAGAGCTCAGCGCTTCCAGTCCTCTCCCTGGGAGGAGCTGCAGCCACCATGAGGCCTCCCCTCAGCTCCTCTGCTCTGGGCTGAACCAAGCAAGGGACCTCAGCCCCTCCCCATACACCTTCCTCTCCAGACCCTTCCCCATCATGCTTATAAATATCTGAGGTGCAGGAGTCAAAGGGACGAGGCCAGACTCTTTTCAGCGGTGCGTGATGACAACAAGAGGAAATGGCCACAAACTGAAGCATAGGAGGTTCTGCACAAATGTGTTTAAGAAAGTTCTTCACAGTAAGGGTGACAGAGCACTGGAACAGGCTGCCCAGAGAGGTTGTGAAGTCTCCTTCTCTGAAGACATTTAAGACCTGCCTGGAAACCTACTTGTGGAACCTGGTCTAAGGAACCCGCTTTGGCAGGGGAGTTGGACTAGGTGATCTCTAGAGAGCCCTTCCAGCCCCTACAATTCTGTGATTCTGTGATTATTATATCCCTCCTTTGAACACTCTCTGATAGCTTTATGTCCTTCTTATATTTGTCCTCTTCACTAAGGCCAGTTGGGAATTCTCTGCCTCCCTGAGTTGCAGTGTGTGGTAGAAGCAATCCATAGATGGCAAAGAATCACAATGCTGCTTTTCCATATCTGAATCATACAGGAAAAGCAGCTTCCTCTGGATCACTCTCCTCTTATTTATACTTTGCTCTTGCCAGCATTTGATTCTCTAGCAAAGACACTTTTTTTTTTCTCCTTGTAACTGCATTTATTTAGGAATTTCCAAAATGAATCTTGCTTTTCTGAGCCTACGGCAGTATTGGGCTTTAATAGTTGTTAATGATTTAACTGTCTGTTGTGACATAATTAGAATGTCTCTTAACATTTCACCCCCAAGATAGAAATACCTTCTAGGCTGTAGTACATGACCTACAGCTTCTTTTATGAAATGGTGATGGAAAGATTTATTCCAGGCTCAGTCACATCCACTTCTCCTGTCAATATAAAGCACTCCTCAGCTGTGTCCCTAAATAGCCTTACTTGTTCCTTCACTGCTTTTCACTCCTCACTATTTCACATGTGTGTTTAAAGAGCTTTTGTCGAGAGTAAAATATATCTTTACTAATAATGTGTTACTAAAAAACTCTGAGAGCTTAGCAAAATAACTTGTAGAGAGCCATTACTTCTTATTGCAGGATTTGGGCTGCTTCTGTTTTTGATGGTGTTTTTTTTTTTGTCCCACAGTATATTCTTTTCATCTTGGGCAAATGTTTACAAGGAAAATGGATTAGCTCAAATTTAATCAACAAGTTCCTTGTGTTATGGGAAATGGTCTTAAAACAGATTGGGACAGAGCTGTAATACCAGAGCAATGCAACAGTACACCATTAGGGGTTAAGGATAAACTAATATAATTAAAATAAAATCAGATAAGACTGCTTACAGTTTTTTGTCATACGTTTTCTACCAGAAAATTATTTTTTCTATTTGCTTTAAACTTGTCCAAAATTTGGCCTGAAATTCTGTGGGTCAGGTTTTCTATATCTCTTTTATTTAGAGATATAGGTACATATTTTAATTGTTAGTTAAAGGTAGACAGTGTTTTCCAAAATTGAGTTCTGGGAAATATGTTTCCCTAAGACAAGCATATTTTAGGAGGCTTTTTTATATCCTTGTGCATCATATATGCAGACAGAGCTTTACAATTTAACAGAAAATGAATGGATAAAGGAGACATTCTTTTCTGCCATCTTTATGAGAATTTGGAAAAAAAGCCTTTAAGTCTATGGGGGAAAAAAAAAAAGTGTTCTCTCAATTTTCCTTAATACTTACTGGAAGCTGAGAGGGAGAGGAGCACCCTCAAGATTCAATTTGTACCAAGAGCATACTTCAGCTGTCAGTACCTGTGCTGTGTTACTGTTTCTAGGCATGCCATTACTTCAGTATGTATTCCTGGACAGTAGAAGAAGCTTGGCAGAATTACCATACAGTTGATCCTGCAATTGTGGGTGCAAGCAGGTTGCACTGGGCTATGGGAATTGCGAGGAGGTCCAATGCCTGTAAGGCTTCCTGTGCAGAGCCCAGAAAAGTGAAGGAAAATAAGCAGTAACATTAAGGTGGACAGTGTAAAAGAAAGATCTCCAGCAGCTGAGGGGAGAAAGGGCTGGAGAAAGATGAGTGAAATCAAATGAAGGTTAGTTGGAGGCATGGGAAATGTTGTGAAAAAGCAAAGCTCCCTGAAGAATTATGTCCTAAAACAAATGAATCATTTTACAGGATCTTGCCCTCGGGAGAAATGATTCTGTTGCAGATTTGGAAATGGTTTACCATATGGACTAACCTTGATTCAAGAAACTACATCGTGCTTTTATTTATTTATTTATTTTTATTTTACTGTTTGGGGAATTTGAACTTTCCTGAGATCAGCCAAGCTGCCAGCTACGGTTTATGTCTCCACTTCCTTGCCTTAAAATGAACCCATAACCACATTGATGTTTGGAATGGAAGATACTCTTTAAATGGTTTTACTGTCTTGAAACTTCCATAGACACATTAGGACCTTGGTGTTAAGTGAAAGGTTTAAAGTTTTTTGTGGTCTCATGTGAGCATGGTTTTGATGGATGTCCTAAGAATATCTGTAAGTAAAATGTATATATATAAAGTATGTGCATAGTGCAATAATTACCCATTTACTGCTGGGGAAAAAATATTTTTTCATTAATTGTACATGCATACCTGGGAAAACTAAATCATACCATATGCAAGTTGTTTAGTCCTTAAATTTCTGATGGTGATGTGTTTTCAGTGTGCCATAATGTCTTCGGGCTATTAAGAGTCACAGGACTGCATTATTTGTTTCCCAACTTCTCTGCACAATGACAAGACATTGTTTATAATCTAAGTTTAGCAGTCACTCTCTGTTAACCTCATCTGGGGATAATTACCAGAGTTTGTTGTGTTTACTGTTATAATGTATGCTGTTTATTATTGTGTATTCCTCAAGGTCCCTATACTATGGTCTGTAGATCCTATCTGGTGATCAGAACAATTTGCCCTACCTGCTATGTGCTAATGTCTTTCTTCACTAATTAGGGCACTGAAAAGCTTGCAAGAGCTATGCAATCAATCTAGGGCTATAGACTCCCTACTAGCTCCCAAAGGATACCTACAAACAAGTGTTGCATCCATCACCTCACCAACATACAGAATTGTCCTCTTCACAAGACAGGGCTTGTTAAATGCATGTGGGCTATAAAAAGGACAGTGTTACTGAATCTTATAAGAGATGTAAACAGAGTAGGAATCATTATCCTGACTTACCAGCCAGGGCAAGGTCATAAAATGTTAACCTAAATATCAGAATACAGGCTTGGCCCTATCTCTTACCTTCCAATGAGTCTGTTTATGGTTGAGTTTGATGGTTGCTTTACACTCTTTAAATTAAAAAAATCTTTGTAAGGCAAAAATAACAGTGAATGTAAATTTGCAGTGAGAGAGCAAAATAAAGGAACCTCTCTGCAAAGGGTCTGAAGCCACCATGCAGTCTTTGAAATGCTCATTAGGAGTGTTAGACCGCTGCTGGATGCTTAATTGCTTAATGACCTATTAGCATCCTCTGCTCTCAGAGCAAAGGCTCTGGCATTGTTAAAGTGAAGAAGGACATCTAGATGTTTTAAGATAGTCTTCAGTTTTAAGCAGAGATTTCCTGGTTTGCTTTGGAATTAGCTGAGGTTAAAATAAAAGAGGATTCTGTAGCAAAACTGTTGTCTCATGCATTCTGCTTTCAGAATGCATACTGTTATCCTTCCAGAAATGAACGCTGCAAGTGTAGAAGAAACATCACTTAGCGGGTGAAAAAATTCGTTAAAGACAGAGGTAGCCAAGGTCCAACCATGCACTTCCCCTAGGAGTCATTGTAAACTCATTAAAAAGTATGAGCAAAGGGTTGCCGCTAAGCAGAGTATTTGGGGAAGGGGAAGAATAATCTCCTGCCCTGCATACCTGACAAAAAGATCCTCTTATTGAAAGCATCTATTTTTTTCCAAACCCAAAGAAAACATTTCAGTGTGAATAACTGAAAAGCAAATGGCGAACTAAGGTGAACCACTGATTATCTGCTATGGGTGTAGGGCAGTGTGGCATTTGTATTTCATAAAAAAACATAATCTAGAAATCCACCCTCGTAAAAGTCACCGGTTCTGTTGTTAACTGATTCTAGAGGAGAGGATGGAACATGCATTACTGAGTTCCCTGGTGAAAGTGCTACTCCAGCTCTGCATGGAGAAATGCATGGGCTCTGGGAGGGCTGCAAGGGAATGAAGCAGTGGGCTGTAGAGCATGGATGGAGGAATTCCCTGGCGATTGCAGTGTAGAAGGCCAAAACTTCTATGGAACAAAATAGCTAGAGAAGTAGAGCTCTATGAGTAATAGCAGTACAGAGAGGTGTAAACCATTTAGCATTGTCAAACCACTGTTAGGGCTCATTACACCACTTAGGGAAAGGAATAAAAAGTAGGTAACATCAGTAATATCAACATAGTCTTCCCAATTAGACTGATGTTTTAGTTGGAAGATAAAGAACTCTGGACAAATGCACTTGTTTTATCAGGAAGCTGTATTTAAGGATATCTCCCTTGAAAAGGGAGAACAAGGATCATTATGAACAAAGGCACAAGTTCTCAATGTTGCTTCATGTTGTTTTGTTTCAGGTAGTCTCATTAACGGAAAAACAGCAAAATTTCTTCATGAATATACTCTCCATCCTACTGTTCAAATATCCATGCATTTATTTCTTTCTCTTCTTGCAGCTACGAGCCAGGAAGATGAAGTGCTGCCTCCTCTCTGCTGCTGTGGCCGTTCTGCTGTTCATCGTCATAATCATTGCAGTCTCAGTCAAACGCTGATCTGATGACTGTTTCCACAGGTAAAGGCCTTAAAAATCTTATACTCTGTGAGATGACTGGGAGACAATTAAAGAACCTGGTAATACTAAGAAGGATTTATCTTGGCTTGCAGGTTCAGGTCTGGCCTAGGAAAATTATTTCCTTTAAGGAGTATTTGAGTTTGGAAATAGCATCCTTAGTGAGTCCTTAAACTTGTACTGAGGTTCTGTTTCAAACTAAACAACTTATTGTTGTTTTCTCTGCTGCCTTTGTTGTATTCCATTTTTCATACGGACTTACAGAAATACTAATGAATCAATCCTAAATCCACTAAATTAGAAGTGCTGAGGTGGTATTGAAGACCACAGAATGACAGGCAGAGTAGGAAGGGGGATCCAGCATCCTACTGAGATGTTCCAAGGTGCACCCATATAGATGCTGGAACCGAACCCTCTTGAGGGGTATGAAGATGACTGGCTAGACATAAAGCACAGACAAGAATAAAAAAGGGCTTCTAGTGGTCTTTGCTCTGGATCCACCCCTAAAAGAAGTGTTGGTCTATGATAGAGAGGAGTTGAAAGCTTTCCAAGGTAGGTGATACATAAAACCAGCTTCATCCCATCTCTGAAGTATATTTTGTGAAGAAGTATGCTTTAAGAGCATATTTTCCTTCTTCTTTTCCTCTCTTCTGTTTCAGTACTGTAGGAAAATGACTCAGTTATTTTACCCATAACCCCATTTTACCCATACCTCTATCTGATACAAAGCATTTCTAGGTGTCTTTTGAAGATTGGTAGGCCATTATTCATGGTGGTTATGATATGTACAGAATCTCTACCACACAGAGGACTCTGGTCTTACAGATCTGTGTGTCTGCTGCCACTAGCAGAGTTTCTAATAGCTGAACCCGGAACCCAAGAGTATCAGCAGGACATTCCTGCAGACTGCAGGTATGACCCCTGAGTCAGAAAGCTATGAAAGATGAGGGCAACTTTTGGTTTAGCAACTTCTCATGTCCCAGCCTCTGTCCTGTCACCTTCGTACTTAGTATATACTGCATTATTCTGAGGCTCATTGCAATCATTTCTGTCAATTTAAGCACAGATTTTCTAGACTTGAATGATCTTCTGGAACAACAGTGAAGAAAGAAAAAACAGTTGATAGATTTTGGTTATTGCTTCATTTTACAGAAGTTCCTTATTACTGCTATGGCCGTTCTTCCATCTCAGGATGAATTCATTGCCCTTTAATATGCCTTCTTTCTTAATAGTGCTATCAAATGAAATAGCAGGAGTTGATTCAAAACAAATACAGAGATAATTCTTCACACAACATGTAGTTGAGCTGAAGAACTCCTTCCAGCATGATACTGTGGATGCAAAAACTTGGACCATCATGAGCTCTATACTATTCAATACTAGCAGAAATTTCCATTAAATGGCTTTCTGCGCTTGCATATGTACTAACGTATTTGGCCACTGCTGAAGTGAGGAAGGTATCTTTTTATTTAATACATAAAGGGGTCATTTTATATAGTATGTGTATGCATTTATTAATTCTATATATATTTTTATACTTCCTTTACATAAGAGACACTGCTTAGGGATGCAGATAGTGATCTGTCCTGCTGATTTAAATCTAGAGTAGCTACAATAATTTTATTTGCATTACTCTAGTTTTACTCTGCATAAGTCTGGTTTAAAATGTGATCCCTCACGGCAATTTATAATATAATAAAACTTGGTTCATATGTGCTTAAATATTCTCAGCTACTGGAAATCACAAATCTTATCAACAGTTGACTAAATCTAGACACGTTTTAATTTAAACCCTTTAAGTAGATAGTCAGAGAACCAAAATATTCTAACAGTAAAACTCCATCAGGAAACCAGATTTAATCTTCTGTTAAGAGATCCATGTCTCGAGGGAAGTGAACCTAGAGATCTTAATGAAAGCCCTAGGAAAAATACAATGCTGTACTTTTTCTCATCGGTTGGGAAACTAATTATTAAGTTTAAAGCATGAGTTACTCTCCATCACTACAAGAGAAGGCAAAGTCTGTGTTGAGTTATTTGGGAGCAAGTTTATTTTATAATCATTATAAACTGTTCTTATTCCACATTGATCCCAAATGTTGTTTAGCAGAATTCACATTTAGATTTAGAAAATCTAAAAGAACAGAGCATTTTCAGAATTTCCATGTCCGTGATGAACATTTTTTTCTATTCTGAGTTGCAGTGCAAATGGATTTTAAAATATAAGTGGATTTAAAGTTTCAGCTACCTCAACAAACTGTTTCATACAAAACTGTCTTGCATACTTTAGGGAGAGGGAGAACAGCTGGCTTTTAATGTATAACAGCTCTACATGACAGTTCAGAGAAAATAAAGAGAAGAAAAAGAGTTGAGGAAATGGTTACAATAAACTCTGAATTGGCAGAGGACGCATAAATGAATAAAACCTCAAGTTTAGTAATGACTGGCCAGAACTTCCATTTAACCCATCATGAAACTATTTTTTTCTGTGCTGAATCAGGAAGAAACCAAAAGAAGCATCGCCAATTACCCCTTTGATGTGTTTTAAGCCCAATTTGCATGATATCAGGATAGGTTTTTTTAACTTTAACAAGTGCAGCCACAATGAGAAATCTGAAGGTCACTATTCAGTGAATTAAAGGAATGAAATTATGCCTGCAGTATCTATGATCACTAATGATCATTATGATCACTAACATTAAAATCTTCTCTTTCTCCCTATTTCTACTTTTGTGTTAATGATGCTGAATCAATGGTTCTTCTCAGACTAAAAAGCACTTATTTTTTCAAAACAAATCAGACGTGAATTTGGCCATTCCTTCCATAGGACAGATCAGTTTATGAATCTTGGAAAACAAAGAGCACTTTTCTCAATCAGTTTCCCAAGCAGCGGTGACACCATCAGCTGCTGTCTAAGTGCGTGCGGAGAGACCAGCTGTTCAGGAGAGCTCTGAGCCCTGACTTCTGCCTGATGAGCCCCTTGTTGTAAGTATGTCACTGCTCCCTTGGGGCGGTTTTGTCTGGCAGAGAGAGGGTAGAGCATCTATGGAGGACGTGAAGAAACTCCTGGGGCCTTATGTCTTTACGTTTGTTTGCTGACACCTCAGGAAAATAGCCCAGGAGATTTTGGGTCACATTGCTCATACTGTAGCAACACTGCAGCTGCTCATTTTGCTGTTGTTTTGCTATTGTGTTTTTTTTTTTGTTTGTTTGTTTGTTTTTTTTTTTTTTTTAATTTATATCAGTAAACATCCGAAAAGGACAGTACCACAGCAGCAAACTAAAGGAGGTCCCTCCTTTAACAATGTCTTTGTCTAGTGTCAGGAGTTCTTAGCCTGTGTGTACTTCCTGTGTCATTTGTAGTTTGTGACTCATTTGGATGAGTGCACAATTACCTAAGGTGACAATCAAGACTGTTGGAATCCCAAGTCCAGGGCATTTTTAATAGGAAAAAAAAAGAAAGATGACAAATTTTTAGTAAGATGCTACATGTACATTTGGAAAAAAAAAATGCTTTTCAGTGGCAACTTGACCATGTATTTATCCAAAGCAAGATGACTTAACTTTTGCACCCTTTTCTTGGCAGAAGTCATTGCAGCAGAAGGTGTCTTCCCTGCTTCTAAGACAGATATCAACCAGATAGAGGTTGTGGGACTGAGTCCTTAAACCCTATGAATTCACTCTTCTTTGCAACCCTAGGTTCTGTCAGTGAATGAAAAGGCAAGAGCCCAGAAAACAATTTCACCCGTGCTTCCTGATGCAGTTGTTGACTGCGATGCACAGCAATGGAAGTACAGAACAACAGACAGGTGTAGAAGTGATCCCTGAGCAAAATATTCTTCCCGTCTTCATCAACTGGAAGCTCAAGGACTTCCTGATCCAGGAATCATAGAATCATAGAATGGCTTGGGTTGGAAGGGACCTCAAGGATCGTCAAGCTCCAAGCCCCCTGCCACAGCCAGAGCCACCAACCTCTGCATTTAATACTAGACCAGGCTGCCCAGGGTACCATCCAACCTGGCCTTGGACACCTCCAGGGATGGAGCATCCACAACCTCTCTGGGCAGCCTGTTCCAGCACCTCACCAATCTCTTGGTAAAGAACTTCCCCCTGATATCCAACCTAAATCTTCCCTCCCTCAACTTAAAACCATTTCCCCTTGTCCTGCTATTATCTACCCTTGTAAAGAGTTAACTCTCCTCCTTATAGGGAGCTTATGGGGCTCCCTTTAGGTACTGAAAGGCTGCAATGAGGTCTCCCTGCAGCCTTCTCTTCTTCAGGCTGAACAAGCCCAGCTCCCTCAGCATGTCTTCGTAGGGTAGGTGCTCCCGCCCTCAGGAAGTTCCTTGACAACCACTAATGCATTCCTTTCTTGTTAATGTGACCACTTTGAAACATTATAAACTTTTAAAAAGTATACTGAGGAAGGAGTTCCACTCTTAATGCAACCAGCATTTAGTCCTTACTGTACAGTTAAAAAAAAATAACATATTGGCCAACACGTCTACTGAACGACTGCAGTACATATGGAAAAGCAATAGTCAGGCTCCAAGTATCCATTTTCTAAACATGTAGCTGTCTCTTTTTGAATTTAAACTGAGTTAATCATTATAGAAAACTGGAAAATATTGTCCTAATTTGTTTATTTTTTCTCCTTTGCAATGACAATCTTCTTTGCCTAATTCATTTACTGGCTTATTATGTGGATAAATGTTTTCCTCATCCTGACCAATGAGAATGAGATTCAGGCAGCTGATCTTATACAGTCTGTCTTTGGTATTTGTTTTAATTTTATTTTTTTTTTTCTGTATTCTGTTTACTACAACATTCCTGTGTACCTACCCCTGTTTTTGTTTTGTTTTGTTTTGTTTTGTTTTGTTTTGTTTTGTTTTGCAGTGCAAAAAAAGTGCAGTGATAAAAGTTGCAGTTGTAGTCACTACGAGTGCTTGGAGGAGCAGAGGAATGCTCCTTCATGCCATCCATCCTAGGGATGTAAAGAGCATCTTCATCTCAAAGCTTTAAATCTTAACGTTTGAAACCAAGACAGCAAAATATATTTTTGTAAGATGGGTTTTTGCTGGGATCAGCCTCAGAGCATCTCTTCTGATGTCGTTCGTGTTGTACTTCTCCCTCATGGCAGCAGGTATTGTTAGGCATAGAATACCATGCTGTGCCAAGAGGAAGCACTTCCAAGACAGGACACATCAGTAACACACCAATAAATGCAATCAGAGCCCCTGTCTATTGGTATAATGAGGGCTGTTTGTGGCAGAGAGGGAAGTACTGAGAAGTGGCTTTGTGTTCAGCATTACAGTTCAGTCATTCCTTCCCATCAGGGAACAAGTCTGGGCACCCTCTTCAGACACATGCGATAGGAATTCTGACATTTGCCTGTTGCATCGCCAGCCTGATGATGTTAAGACACAAGAACAGAGCATTTCCTACTCAGAGTTTATCAGAGCTATAATTCAACCCTAATGAACTCTACCTAACTTAGTGCGAAAAAAAAAAAAAAAAAAGACAGCTTTAATTCATGGTATTGCTTTTGCCGTTTAACTCACTATCATGGGGCTGGCTTTACTTATTGTCTCTGTCTTTACAAGTCTCTGTTTGGCTTGTTAATAACACAAGTGTTTCAGTTTTCAACCTTCCTTCAGCCTCTTGAGCTCTGTATGGTTTTTAATATTTTTGACTGCTGCCATTCAAATTCTAAAATAATTAACTCACCTGCCTTGGCCATGGCTTTCCTGCAGTGCTTGCTCTACAGCACCATCAGAAATCAGTAACTTTGCAATATTTTTTTTAACTTGTTTCCTATTATTTTGTGAAGTTCGCTACATTTACAGTCAGGTGTCAGCTCTTGTCAATTCAATTCTTGTCTTGTAGTCTATAATTAATTGCTCAGATCTTGGCACCCTCACTCAATTTTTGCTCTGGCAAAGAAAACCGAGGTGCATTCTGATTCTGCAGTAACTTCTGTGCTTTGAATATAAACCAGTCAGAAATGAGATCTGAATTTTCACTGATTAATATTTAATGGGTCTGGTTTTACGATTTGGCCCAATTTCTTAATTCAGGCTAACATTTATATTCTTCAAGCCTTTTCTGTTAACATTTCCAGAGGACACATCTGCATTTCTTTTAACTAAATTACTTCCATGATAGCCAGCTGAAATCTATGGTACAAATATGTAGAAGAGAGAAATAATCACCAGTAGAAAATGAGATTTTTAGGAGACAAAAGTCAGTCTTATGTGAAAAACCTTTCAAAATAACAGAGCAAGAAGGGGACATGCCAGGAAATAGGTGAATTTATTCCTAAGAAGTTCTCCGAGTTTTCACCAATTGTACAATCCTTCAATCAGATGAACATTTTGTTGGGATATCACATGATCAGCTTACTGTGGTTGGATGCATTTCAGATTGACCTTGATAGCTGTCCGTCTGCATGCATTTGGGCCTTTACAAGCATCGCATAATGCCAGGTTGTTAATTCTGCTGTGAAAATTGCTAAAGGAGGATGTATTATGTTGCTTTCATCTTAAACTGCAGCTCCTGCAGCTCAATTAATGTATAGGAATATGAATTCATTGATTTGAATCCAGAGTCAGTAGGACTCCTGAGCAATCAACAGATTTCTTTGTCAGGTATCAAGTTTCTGCACTGGTTCTTTGTAATTGGTAGGAAAATGGATGGATAATACAGTCCCAGTAAGTGACTGTGCACAGTGCTGATCCCTCAAATGGATGCAAAGTCTCTGATCTGAGTTTACAAAAGATATTGCAAGCATAAATTATTTATGCTTTGCAAGGCCTTTAAACTTGAGCCATGATGATGCACTTACAAGGATGTGACAGAAGATGCTGGTCTTCAGTTCAGTGCACTTGATTTCTACTGAGATAAAAAAAAAACAGAAGCACTTGGTTTCTACTGAGATAATAAAAAACAGAAATATGGCCATACTGTTGTTTTTGAAAATGGTTCCCGCCGATGAGCTTTGGTTTAGACCAATAACCTTTCTGTACTCATATTCTGTGTTATTTGTTTGTGAAAAGAAAAATAAATATCTGCTGGAATTGTGGACATCACTGGTCCTTCCATTAACTGCTTTAATCATATATGGCTTTAGGTGCCTAAAATTGAAATCTCAACTTGGAAAAGATTGTCCTAAGTGAATGTCCAAAACTTTTCAATGAGTCAGACACAAGTGTCCACTTCCCTATGGATACTTTCAGTTCCTTAGGAGGAGAGGTGTCTGGTTGAGGGAACGTCAATGTTTTCAGTATGATGAATAGCTCGGGAGAGTTCTCTGAGACATACATCACTAGAACCATGAGAAGGGAGGATCAGGCTCTTTACACGAGAGACACAGATTGATAAACTGCTCAGCATCATCCAACCCTATTGAGTGACACTTTCAGTTGACGGTGCTTAGGTTATCAGTCTTACTTAGCCCCTCCAAATCAGAGAGATCCTGGTATTGTGGGAGGGACAAAAGCAGAAAAAAAATTGTCCAGGGGAGTTCTTTGTTCATCCTAGTCTTTCTTGGCTGTAAATGGTGAAAGCACTATGAGTAACTTCTGCATATGAAAGAGAGAGTTTGAAGAAGACTTTATTGCTGGCATTTGAATTGATGGATAGATATTCATTTTCCCTACTCATAATATTAATGTGCTATCAATGTTGGTTTTCTGTTCTTTTTCTCCCTAAGTAACTCAGCAGTTCAGTCTTAACACTATAGCCTCTGAGCACTCTTTATTCTATCAAAACAATATTGACTGTTGAATCTCCAAAATCAACTGCAAATTCTTCATCTGTAGGCTTTTTTCCCCCTCTGTGGACATGTACAAAGTAGTATTAAATAGAAGCTCTGAGAATACCAGGTTTTGACACATTTAGGTATTCTACTTGTCTGTATTCTCAAGATGTAAATATGAAAAACTTCTCTTCAAAGACATAGAAAACAGAATTTTTATTGAGGGAATAGTGCAGCAAATGATTCACAGATGCCATTCACCATATTGCTCTTTCCAAGCAACCATAATACTCTGGGAGGTATTATTTAAACTGGAGAGTGAAATCAGATAAAGGTTAGATGGCTCATTCAAGACTGTTTCCATGGGCTCCTTATCTTTGGGGCCTTTGGGAATATGAAAAAATGAAGAAATCCCACATGACTGTTGAGTTATTATTTAGTGGTTGCTGTGCCTTCAATAGCTACGCACATTTGAACTTTCTTGGATTACCTTACAAGTACCCACATCTTGGTAGTATTATGTCTGTTTAATGTATAAATAATAAAATTCTAATTGTCTTTGTCTCTGTGACGTAGATTCACAAGTCATCTTTACAACTAAAGTTATTATTCCACCATACTAAATGGATTCTCTGAAATATCCTTTGTATTTTCATTAGACTTTAATGGGAGTTGGACTCTTGCACAACAACCTCTCATTTGCAGAATATGTTTCTGCTCTCAAAATGACCTTTTCAGATGTTTCTGGAAACTTTTGACTTAAGTACTTATTAAAGGAAAATCTTTATTTCCTAAGAAATCCTAGAGAGATGGCTCTTTTTCTTCAGAGTTTGTAAGGAAGTTGCTCAAGCTCTGACACATTATTAATTCCCTAATTAATAGCCATATTTTTACACTGAAATAGCTTTTACCATTACAGTGTCAAATGGCTGTGCTGTATAGAGCATAAACCATTTTCATTTTTGCAGAACTAGGTCATTGGGAATTTCTATGCTGAGAGCCTTTCTCAAATGAATCTGATCATCCCAGCAGAAGGCAAAGTTTCTTGTTACTGAAAAGATACACTAAGTAGACTAGAGGTAGAGATAGATCATATCAATTTTCACATTAGAGTGGTTGATTGAATTACCTCTCGTTAGCTGAACCACTCTGGCTGTACATGTACAGCCATAGAAAGCATGGAGAAAAATGCATTAGTTTTGATGTCATGTCATCAAAACATTCTAGAAATAACATCCTAACCTTTGCTGTCTCTCTGCTGACAAGCAGTAACTCATTAAACAACAGTAATTTGATCCTTTTTGATTGTCTGCCTAGTCTTTAGATAAAAAAGCCACATCATCTGTGGAAAGTTTCAAGGCATCTGCTTTTTCTTCTTAAAAGTTTCAGTGCTTAAAGAAGAAGCACACAGCAGCATTATCTTGAACACCTTCTGTGCAAGTTTAGATTGAGGGGATTTTTGAAAAGAAGCCCACCCAGTATAAGGCTCTGCTAATAACTGCCTGCATTGCACTTTGCTTCTTGGTTGGACATCTTCTTACCTGTATAGAAGCCAAACTTCTGAGGTGCCAGTGCTGTACGGAATGACAGAATGTTGAGGTTGGCAGGGTCCACCAGGGACTGTAGAATTGAATCATTAAGATTGGAAAGACCACTAAGATTATCTAGTCCAGCCATCACCCATGCCTGTTACCTCTTTAGACCATGTCATTCAGTGCGACATCTACCTTCTTCTTGAACACCTCCAGTGATGACTCCACCACCTAGGCAGCCTGTCCTACTCATCAAATCATCTTGTCCAGCCCCATTCCTCAAAGCAGTGTCATCAAAGCAGATGCTTGGGGCTGAATCTGGCCAGATTTTGAGCACCTTCAAGGATGGAGACTCCAAAACTTACCTGCAAATCGTGCTTTGTGTTTGACATCGCCCACAGTCATTATTTCTTGTGTATAAATGGTATTTCCTTCATTTTGTTTTGTGTAAGGACTGTTTTCCTGATGTCTATTTCTGTGTCTTGTTAAGGAGTTTGCTATATGAAGAGGCATTCTTATTGATTATTTTCAGCAAAACTACTCTTGGCTTTACAGCTACCATTTGTATTATGTTTACAACATGCAATTAAGGATTTCTATTAAATGTTCTGTACAAGGCAGATCCCAATAACCAATATTTATTTACATTTTTTTCCAGAACACGGCGTTAAAAAGAGTATACAAGAGAAATTTAATGCTAGAAAGAAGCTATAAAAACTACATTTCAGCTTGTATGTACAAATTTGGGTGTTTATTGGCCTAGAAAACTTTTTCCTTTGACTCTCAAATATTGTTGTGGTGTGACAGATACACAAACTTCCTGGAATCCCTTTAATTTGTGGCAACTTCTCTTTTATTGAGTTATATATTCAAAACATATCTTGTTAACGACCAGTATATAGCAAATACGTTTTCCAAGCTTATTAGTACAGAAATAATTGTAAGTGGCTGCTATAGTTCATTAAGGCTTATTTATTTTATAGTTCATTAAAGCTAATTTTGTAAGTATAAAATATATTTCAGTAGTTATTTTTGCCTCACTTTTTTTAATGTTTCTCTGCCCCCTACCGCTAGTGATAGTTTCTGATTTTCTTCTTTGGTGCTGGATAATTTGCCATCGTGTTTACTGTGAAATACTTAGTGATGGCTTTTAAGCAACAGTTTCTCTGGGCAGTAGCAGATGCTTATCTTCAGCTCGACACATGTTCCATTTTATATTCTTTTGGGAGGTCAAAAGGACCAGGCAGTTTGAACTCTGCTCTCTTGATCCAGCACACTGAACGTTCTCCTTGCTTTATAGGCAGAAATTTCTCTTTTCTCTTTTGATGGAATGTTAGTAAAATCCTTTAAAATGAGTTTTATCGATGTGAATGTGTAGTAGGTTGTTTAATGTAATCTAAACAATCCAGAGGGACCTCAACAAACTCAAAAGCTGGGCATATGTGAACCTAATGTGGTTCAACACATCAAAGTGCAAGGTTTTGCACTTGGATTGGAGTAATCCCAAATATGTATACAGACTGGAAGTAGAACTTGAGAGTAGCTCTGCAGAGAAGGACCTGGGGGTCTTGGTAGATGAAAAACTGAACATGAGTCAGCAGTGTGCCCTAGCAGCTTGGAAGGCCAATGGTATCCTGGGTTCCATCAGAAGAGGGGTGGCTAGCAGGGACAGGGCTGTAGTAGAGATTGTCCCTCTCTACTCTGCCCTCATGAGGCCCCATCTGGAGTACTGCATCCATTTCTGGGGCCCCCAATACAGGAAAGATGTGGATCTGTTGGAAAGGGTCCAGAGAAGGGCCATGAAGATGATCAGAGGGCTGGAGCACCTCCCCTACAAAGACAGGCTGAGGGAGCTGGGCTTGTGAGGTTATCCTTGAGAGAAAGATGTGAGGTGATCTCATTGCAGCTTTCCTGTATTTAAAAGAGGATTATAAACCGGAGGGGAATCAACTTTTTACTTGGGTAGATAGTGATAGGGCAAGGGGGAATGCTTTTAACTTCAAGGAGGGAAGATTTAGGTTGGATGTCGGGGAAGTTCTTTACTGTGAGAGTGGTAGGGTGCTGGAACAGGCTGTGCAGAGAGGCTGTGGATGCCCCATCCCTGGAGGTGTCTAAGGCAAGGTTGGATGGGGCCCTGGGCAATCGGGTCTAGTACCAGATCTGGAGGTTGATGGCCCTGCCTGTGGCAGGGGGGTTGGAGCTTGATGATCCTTGAGGTTCGTTCCAACCATTCTATGATTCTAAAGGGATCATCATTGTTTAACTTACGGTTAAACTTGGCATACTGAAGAGTCAATTTTCCAGCCTGGATTTGAACTATATATTTTTTCATTGAGATGTTATAACACTGAGTTTTCTCTTGCCCTTTGTTCCATATCTTGCTGAGCCAGAGGGTACCCAGCTTATCCATAGCAGATATGTGCTTGATAGATACCATGTTGCCGCAGATAGTCAGATTTTTCATGGTTGGCAGTCAGGTTTTCTGACAAATCACAGGGGAATATTCTCCATTTCTAATGCATTCCTGTTTTCTATTTGAAAAGAAACTTAACAGCAGCCTTCTCTTAAATCCAGTCGGGTTATCTCAGAGAGAGACTGATACACAACTTGGCAAAGGGAGCCATGCACATCAGTTGAGACACATGGGGGAGCTTGTCTTTTTTCTGATGTCTTTTCAACTTTCAATAAATACTTAAGTATGTATTGATGAAAAGATCAGAATTGGATCATTCTGCCTCTCATACCCATGTCTTTGCTGTCAAGTGCTGGAACTGTGCTTGTTTAGCTGTCTGTCTCAGCAGTTATTTATACATGTGAGGCAGTGGAGCAACTACAAGACAGACAGAGTGGAGGCTCCTTCTGCATGTCCCCAACTCCTGACTTGTAGAGATCCCTGGTTTAGATTCTTATGCCGGATTTGGGGCAAGATCTCTCTTTGAATTCCCATCTAATTAAAGGCAGAAGGAGTAGAATCATAGAATAGTTTTAGGTGGAAAGGACCTTTAAAGAAAGTTCAGCTTCCCTGCAAAGAAGGGACATCTACAGGTAAATCAGGTTGCTCAGAGCCCCATTCAGCCTGGCCTTGAACGACTCCAGGGATGGAGGTCTGTGAGGAAAATTGTTTTCCTCCTTTGTTGCAGGGTTGGAGGAACTGATGTGGCAATATTCACAGACTTTCACAGATTTTCTGTAATTCATTTCCACCAGCAGAATTTCATGTCATTCAATTGTTGACTAATATAGAAGAAGGGACACCTACATTTTATGATTATCTGATATCTTTGGTTTTTAATGATGTGTTCCATGGGTAACTTCAAGTGTCCTATGGTGAAAATTTAATTTTGGTGATGTCATTACATTAATCCCTTGCTAAGCATACATAGCTGTGTGCGTGCAAAGATGCACCCAAAACCTGATGTTCTCAGCAACATAAAAACAGTCTTCAGTGAGTGGAACAAGTTTACAACTGTGATTACAGTGAGGGTTAAAAGTACTGACTGCTTTACTTATGTATAGGAATGAAATAGCATGAAGTTCAGCAGCCAGCCTTCTCTTCCAGTTTCTTGGAGCTGAAGGACCAAGTAGTGACAGATAGAGCCTAAAGCATTTTGTGCATACACTTTTGTATGTTTATGTGTTTTTCTCTTCATATCTGCATCTACACACAGGCATCTCTGTTAAAAACAGGCTATCACTATCTAACAGAGAGGATACTATTGTTTTTAATTGTTTATTACAAAACAAAGAGCTTGTAATTAAGTCGTGAATGCTCTCCCTCTGAGAACATATATGTAAACAAAAGGGATGTTTTTTCTTTCTATCTGCATTCTTTATATGAGTGGTCATGAGGACTGCTTTTGTTTAAACACCTAGGAAGTTAGTGAGCTTACTGTCTTGGGAATATGAACCTCAGAATGAGACCCTGTAGTCTTTTTGCTGATAAGACCTTGGTGGAAACAGATACAGTAGGGAAAAGCTCCTCAGCAACCAGGAAAGCAGATTTCCATCGTGCAGAACACTCCTCTACATTTCTTCTCTCATCCTGGGTGAGTCTGAAATTCAAGCACCTATTTTGGTTGTCAGAGCACTTCCATTCATGACATGGTTTATGAAATTTCCATAGAACCAGTAGAGAACTGGACAATGAAGTCTACACACCAGTTCATCTGCCCACTTCGGAAGGCTTATTGCACACACATTATATTGTCTTCTGAGATACTCGGAGCTATATCATCTGGACTTCAGTTGTCAGTCCAGAATACCATGAATGTCACTTGTCTTAGCTCCTAGTCCCACACAGATGTCTTTTATATCCTAGGATGTTTGAAATGACATGAGGTGGTTTATGACAGGCAACTGAATTGAAAACTGAATCTGATGTGGAAAAGGCTGCTACGTGAACCTCACAGACTGTATTGTCTGTCAGTCCTGTAACTGTAGATGTAGCTTGAACACTGTACATGGAGACAGTGACATGCTTACGCCTGAAATAGGTCCTTGAATTCTGAATCCTCAGTCATGGTACAGGTATGTAGTGAAGCTGTGCAGGGAGAAAATCAGAAAAGCCAAAGCCCATCTAGAACTGAACTAAGGTAAAGGAAAACAATAAATATTTCTATAAATACATCAACAGCAAGATGAGGGCTAGGGAGAATCTCTATCCTTTGTTGGACGCCAAGGGCAGCTTGGTGACCAAGGATCAGGATAAGGCTGAGGTACTTAATGCCTTCTTTGCCTCAGTCTTTAATAGTAAGACTTGTTACTCCCTGGGAACACAGCCCCCTGCGCTGGTAGATAGGGATGGGGAACAGAATAGGCCCTGCATGATCCACAATGAAATAGTTTTGGAGCTGCTTCGAAAGCTGGATGCTCACAAGTCCATGGGGCCGGATGGATTGCACCCTAGAGTGCTGAGGTAGTTGGCAGATGTGGTTGCCAAGCCACTCTCAATCATCCTTCAGCAGTCCTGGCTAACCAGGGATGTCCTGATGGACTGGACACTGGCAAATGTGATGCACATCTTCAGAAAGGGCCAGAAAGATTATCCTGGTAGCTACAGACCTATCAGTCTCATCTCGGTGCCGGGGAAGGTTATGGAACAGATAATCTCAGGAGTCATCATGGACCAGTTAAAGGTCAACCAGGGGATCAGGCCCAGTCAGCATGGGTTTACAAATGGTAGATCCTGTCTGACAAACCTGATTTCATTCTATGACAAGGTGACCCACTTAGTGGATGAGGGTAAGGCTGTCGATGTGTTCTACCTGGGCTTCAGTAAAGCCTTTGACACTGTCCCCCACAGCATTCTCGTGGAGAAGCTGGCTGCCCGTGGTTTGGATGGGCTTATGCTCCACTGAGTGGAACACTGGCTGGAGGGCCAGGTCCAAAGAGTAGTGGTCAGTGGAGTTGAATACAGTTGGCAGCCGATCACGAGTGGTGTCCCCCAGGGCTCGGTACTGGGGCTGCTTCTATTTATTAACGATCTTGATGAGGGGATTGAGTGCACCCTCAGTAAGTTTGCAGACAACACCAAGCTGGGAGGGAGTGTTGATTTGCCTAAGGGAAGAAAGGCACTACAGAGGGACTTGGATAGACTGGATTGATGTGCCACAGTTAACTGTATGAGTTTCAGTAGGCCAAGTGTTGGGTCCTGAATTTTGGTCACAACAATCCCAGGCAACCCTACAGGCTTGGGGAAGAGTGGCTGGAAAGCTGCCTGATGGAAAGGGACCTTGGTATACTGATGAGCAGTCAGCTGAATATGAGCCAGCAGTGTGCCCAGGTGGCCAAGAAGGCCAATGGCATCCTGGCTTGTATCAGGAATGGTGTGGTGAGCATGACTAGGGAAATAATCCTGCCCCTGTATTCAGCATTGGTGAGGCCTCACCTCGAGTACTGTGTTCAGTTTTGGGCACCTCTGTACAGAAAGGACATGGAGGTGCTGGAGCAGGTCCAAAGAAGGGCAACAAGGCTTGTGAAAGGCTTGAGGAATATGCTCTATGAGGAGAGACCGAAGGAACTGGGGCTATTTAGTCTGGGGAAAAGGAGGCTGAGGGGAGACCTTATTGCTCTCTTCCAATATCTGAAAGGTGCTTACCATGAGAGCAGGGTTGGTCTCTTCTCACTGATGACAGGTGACAGGATGAGGGGAAATGGCCTCAAGTTGCGCCAGGGTAAGATTAGGTTGGCTATCAGGAAACACTTCTTTACAGAAAGGGTGGCTAAGCACTGGAATAGGCTCCCCAGGGAGGTGGCTAAGTCACCATCCCTGGATGTGTTTAAAAACCATTTGGATGTGGTGCTCAGGGACATGACTTAGTGGAGAGTTGTTAGAGTTGAGGTAGTATGGCTAGGTTGTGGTTTGACTCGATAATCTTTAAGGTTTTTTTCAACCTTAGTGATTCTGTTTCTATGATTCTATGGGCAGAAGTACAATTTAACAAAATGAAAGTGATTTAAAACATGATCTGGATGTCCATTGAAATGTCCAGATAATAGAATCATAGAATATCCTGAGTTGGAAGGGACCCACAAAGGGTCACATTGTGCGCAACTCCTGGCTCCACACAGGACTACCCAAAACCAAAATCCTATGTTTCAGAGCGCTGTCCAAATGTTCCTTGAACTCCAGCAGCTCAGGGCTGTGACCACTGCCTGTTCCATGCTCACCACTCTCTGGTGAAGAACCTTTTCCAGACATCCAGCATGACCCTCCCCTGGCACAGCTCCATGCCATTTCCTCGGGTTCTGTCACTGCCCCTTTGCACCCTTGGAGGAGTTGTAGGTCACCATGAGTTCTCCTCTCCATCTCCTAAGATGAGCGTACCTAAGCAAAGGAGGTTCTTCTGAGATTCATTCCATGACTGTGCATGGGCTGAACTGAACATAAGCCAGACTGATAAGATTTACATATGCCAACTGCAAATCTTCCTCAGAAAACTTGCTGCCTCAAGGCTCCAGAGTTTTAAACAGAGGAAGGGGCCGGAAACATTTCAGCTGATTTTGGCCAGAATGACAGATAAAAGAATTGCAGGCTACGGATGCGTCTAATATGACAGTAGCTCATCTGGCAGGTTCAATACTCATTTTCCTTGCAGCAGAAATCCAGAGTATATGGGTTTGTTGTTTGAGCAGGTTATGACCAGTCTTTTCATTCTTGAGAGCAATATCATGTTCCAGTATTTCGCTTTGCTTCCTACAAAGGAGCAGTCATGGGAAGGAAGATGCAAAGATAATGAGGCTAGTGACAGTGACAAGTAGTGGGAAAGGTGATGCTGACAGATTATTCCACCTACCTTCCGTTGCTCGGGTTCCCAAATCTTCCATCCAAAGAAAGCCTCAGAATGCTTTCAACCCTGGGCTGCTCAGTCTTTTCCAGTATCTCAGAAACTCCACTCTGTTTTCTTTTAATATACCTCTCAACTTTCCAGGCTCTATTTCAGGTAGATCAGAAATGTTTTCATAGTCAAACAAGCTCATAGAATGTTCCTGAAGTGGTAGAGAAGCAGCTCCAAATTCAGCTGTTGTAAACAACTCCTGTAATAATGCAGGATATTTTATTTGCCTAGATGGGTTAGGTATAAATTCTTAACTTCTTACGATGAGTTTAATTTAACTACTGAGTTTTGGTGACCCACATGGCTGTTTCCATGTTGATGAGCTATCCCATTAGATTACTTTGCTCAGGACATTACAGTAAGTTATGCTTATTTGGTGTGTATCCTAGCTTCTATCAGAGGCACATAAGGCATACAAGGAAATGGCTTATGATAGCTAATAACTGCTTTTCCCAAAGAACATTGAAGCCATTGTGTTTTCTAGTGGTTTCTCACTGCAGAGAGTGTGAACATGGATCCCAAATTTAGTGTCTAGTTACTATGAAACTTGACAAAGTACAACCTTTCCTCAGTTGAGCTATTCTGAAAACTAGGCTTTTATGTCAATTAAGTCATGGCGATCTTCTGTCAAAGTGGTCAAAATTAACCACAGGCACAAGTTAACTCATGTCTGTCTGTCTAACACTCTCACTGATGTTGGAGAACTTGCATTCTCACGGTGTTTCTCTCAGTGTAGGGGGACCACAGCCAAGCTCAGTGAGAGTAATCCTGGCTTTAATATTCACAGAGTTTTTTATGTACCACAGGGCAACACATGCAGAATTGGGCATAATGACACTCCTTCCTCACCTACCTTTATTACAAACAGAGAAAATACCAGGGAAAAGTTCAAGCAGAGACTTGAGCACATTCTTAACAATGAGCACATGTAACCTTCCTGCCTTGTAGAAGCTGATGAAACTTCCTGAGTTTAGGGTGCCTGTTTCAATGGAGGGGCAGGGGTGAATCAGAAGCACAGAGTGAGTCCATGAGTTAATTAAAATAAAAGCCAGAGTTATTGGCCTCTTATATCTGCACTTCCATGTAAGGACGTATTTTGTTATTATTTTTCAGGCTATCCCATTCATGACTTTCCTCCATCCCCACAACCTACTCAAAAGTACTTCACAAACAAAACAAAACCAGCCCAAGTTTTAGGCTTGAAACCCCAACTCAGATTACCAAATCCTCTGCTGAAATGTGTCAGAAAAGTTTAGGCATGCCAGCATTATTTTGTCAGCCTTTCTCTGCCTTTCGAGTAACGGACAAGGTTTTGCTTTCTGTCAGATTTCTATTTTAATTTTTTAAATCTCCTTTTGATGAGCTTCCTGTTGGTTTTTTAGCTACTCATGGAAGAAGGTTAATTTTTTAATTGCTATTTCCAGTAAAAAAAAACATCACTTCAGAGATCTTATTTCTTTCATTTTTCCCTGCTGTTGCTTTACTCTTGACATTCAGCCTACTCAACAAGTTCTGATGTGACACTATAAAATCTTTATCCTGTCAAAGCCCTGCTGTGAGCACTGCCCAGTACTTTCAGAATTTGCATTTAGCATCCATTCATGTGACTTAAATCGGCGGGGTTTTCTTATCATTGAGTAGCCCTCCAGCTTTATAAGAAAGGGCACAAAGTTAATGAAAACAGCATTAAAACTCTATTAGCATTTAGTGAGATTATGAAGCCTTGTAACTTAATATTAGTTTCAACGTTTTCTCTTAACTTACAACTGGAACCTGCTTTAGCAGAAACAACCCTGTTGTTCAGCCCATTTGCCAGGTGAGGATGTTATTTCTGAAGAGAAAGAGATTGGAGGAGGCTTTATTTTTAGAGGGAGGTCATTTGGCAGTTTGTTTTTTGATATTTTTTGTTTTGTTTTGTTTAATTTTGATGAAGGGGTTCTTTCTTCTTTTGAAAGAAGAGTCACTCATTGGACTTCATGCTCATGTTTCTTTCTGTACCTCCCGGTTTGAATTCCTGAAGAAATGCATCCCAGAGGATAACCTCTTGGAAATGCCGTACTTCAGCTTAGTTTTTTCATACCGTAAATGAATAACCAAAATGTCTTCACCAAAAGCAAGTCATGCCTGATGAATGTAGTGGCCTTTTATGATGGAGTTACAGTCTCAGTGGGTAAAGGAAGAGCAACTGACATCATCTATCTGGACTTGTGCAAAGTGTTTGACACTGTCCTGCGTCACATCTTGGTAGCCAAATTGGAGAAAAATTAATTTGATGGATGGACTACTCACTGGACAAGGAATTGGTGGGATGGTTGTACCCAGAGAGTTGTGTTTAGAGGCTCAGTGTCAAAGTGGAGACTGATGATGAGTGCCATTCCTCAGGGATCGGTGCTGGGACCAGTGTTATTTAACATCTTTGTAGGCAACACGGATGGTGGGATTGAATGCACCCTCAGCAAGTTTGCAGATGACCCCAAACTGAGTGGTGCTGTTGACATGCTAGAGGGAAGGGATGCTATCCAGAGTGATCTGGACAGACTTGAGAGGTGGGCTCACACCAGTGTCATGAATTTCAGCAAGGCCAAGTGCAAGGTCCTGCATCTGGGTTGGGGCAATCCCAAGCACAGATGCAGGTTGGGCACAGAATGGCTTGAGAGCAGCCCTGAGGAGGAGGATTTGGGTGTGTTGATTGATGAAAGACTCAACATGAGCTGGCAATGTGCACCTGCAGCCCAAAAGGCCAACCATATCCTGGGTTCCATCAAGAGAAGTGTGACCAGCAGGTTGAGGGAAGCGATTCTGTCCCTCTACTCTGCTCTCGTGAGCTCCCACCTGAAGTACTGCGTCCTGTTCTGGGACCCTCAACACAAGAAGGGACATGAGGTATTTGAAGCAGGTCCACAGGAGGACCATGAAGATGATCAGAGTGCTGGAGCACTCCCCTGTGTGGACCTGGAAAAGAAGAGTCCAGGGGGACCTTTTAGTGGACTTCCAGTGACTGAAGGGGCCTACTGGAAAAGTCCCTGGGGAGGGACTTTTTAGAAGGGCATGTAGTGACAGGACAAAGAGAAATGATTTTAAACTGGAAGAGGGTAGATTTAGACTAGACATTAGGAAGAAATTATTTACTGTGAGTCTGATGAGACACTAGAATATGTTGCCCAGTAAGGTTGTGCATGCCTCCACCCTGGAAGAATTCAAGGCCAGGCTGGATGGGGCTGTGAGCAACCTGGTCTAGTGGGAGGTGTCCCTGCATACTGCAGAGGCATTGGAACTAGATGATCTTAAAGGTCCCTTCCATCTCAAACCATGCTATGATTCTATGATTATTTGTATACTTCCCTTTAGGAACAAATACTGTGTGCTATTGTTTTGCTGGGGGGAGAACAGAGAGCTAAAACCACAGTGTGATTTTGATACTACAAGGAAATTGCCTGCTATGCCTGTGAAAAATCAGTCTGAAAAATGCTTGAATCTAAGCATCAATATGCTTTCTATCCACAGTTCTGGCTCTAACTCAATTAAGACATTAAAGTATATTGCCTATTGAAAAAATATCAAGGGATTATTTCTGTGTTCAGAGCCAAGTCACAAGTTTTGGTTCAAGTCCATACTGCTTAAGCATTCCCTACAATTCTGTAGTACAGAGTAGCATCCCATAGCACATTGCTCTAGCTCTGCTTATCGCCAAGGAGTCAGTAAGTAGATGTGGACTGTCAAATTTTTTTCATATAGGTAATCATCAAATTTTAGAGTCATAGAATGGTTTGGATTGGAAGGGACCTTTAAGATCATCTTGTTCCAACTCCCCTGCTATAGACAGGAAACCTTCAGATAGCACACGTCTGACGTATCAGTCTACTGATACAATTAAAGACAGCTAGTATTGCTCTCCTCTCCACAGGCTATTCCAGTGTGAGACACGGGCATTCATAAGAGTAAGGAGAGCAGCCCCAGCTGAGGTACTACAATCTTTATCTTCCTACAGAATAGAAGGAAAAACCAAAGAAATTATTAAGCTTTTATAAGCCAAAACTTACAAAACCTACATTTATTTACAGTCTTTATACTGAAGAACTAGTTTGGTGGCTGATAAGAAACTGAATGGAGAACTAACGGTCCCAGATTATTTCTTAGTCTTTTCCCTTAGGAAAATCTTCATTCTTTTTTTTTTTTTTTTTTTCCTAGTTTCTCTTCCACAAATTTGAATAATGGTGTTTGGTCCAGTCAGCTGTTTCACTTTCATGTTATTTAGTTCAATTCTTTTGCTAAAAATGATGGAAATCTTCTGTAACCCAAACGTGTTTTGAGGGCAAATTTGGAAAGGGGTTCTGCCTTAGCAGATACTGTGTTGTAGCATGTAGCATCTAGAGATCGCATATAAGGGCTTTCATTGATAAAAGAACCTTCAGAGAAGAGCCGTTCAGAATAATCTTCTGTTGTGTGTTGAGTCAGCTAATAAAATAGCTAGTTACTTAAAATGTCCACAGGCATCAAAGCATAGCAGAAGTTTTAGACAATGGAAAATAATTGAAATTACTTGGGACGTAATGAGAAATACACTATCAGGTTATATAAAGGCTTAGGCAAAGGGCTTGATTCTCAGCTGTAGACAGTAGAATTGCATGTAGTCAAGTGTAAAAAAAGAAATTAAAAATGGATTTATAAAAGGATATTATGGAGTTGGTATTAAGTGAACACAGCTTGTCGGTTCTAGTGCTCAACATGAACCCAGATACCATCCTTGTTAGAATGAACTGAGATTGCAGCATTTAGTACTAAACACTGTTTCATGCCTCAAATTCCTTTCATAATGGACTGTAAGACAGTATGCTGAAGATGTTATAATACAGATTTTAATAAAAAGCCTACATGCCTTTCATCCTGCAGATCTTAACATACCACTATGAGCACCCCTCTGAGGCACAGAGGTATCAGTGGTAGTCTTGTTTTAAAGGCAGTGAAAGTGGAATACAAAGAGGTTAAGTTACTTACTGGAGGCTGCTACAGAAGTGCAGTTGTGTCAGTTGCTCCCAAATTCTTGGTTTTCACACTTAGAGAGAATTTGTTTGCCCTTTATTAAAATACAAAATATAGAACAATGAATGGAAGATTACTGTAACATATATCTAGCAATTTCAGTAGAATCATAGAATCATAGGATGACCTGGGTTGAAAAGGACCACAATGATCATCGAGTTTCAACCCCCCTGCTATGTGGATGGTCAATAATCGCTAGGCCAGTCTTCCCAGAACCACATCCAGCCTGGCTGAAGAAAGAGGCAATGGCATAAACCGATCCATTTCACTATATGGTGAGGGGTTGATGGCTAGACTAAACGATCTTAGTGGTCTTTTCCTACCTTAATGATTCTATCATTCTGTGATCTATGGATGTTCAAGAAAATGGAAAAAAACACATGAATCTTTTAAAGAAGCAAGTGGGAGCACTGCATGGTCTAAACAAAGATTCATATGAGCTGTGTATCTTAACTCAGTTTGCTGTGTTTACTGCCACTGATTGACCTAACCAGGAAGTGAGGATGCTGAAATGCATGAAGACACCGTGGTCCTCCCAGGCTATCAGGAAGAGCTTCTAAAAATGAGGTCAGAATAGAGAGTGGGAAAAAAAATGATGATGAATATAGGCTGGAGAAAGTTAGATACTCTCAGACATAGGGCTTGAATTTTGGATGACCCTGAGTGGAACCAGGAGTTGGACTCAATGATCCTTGTGAGTCTCTTCCAACTTGGGATATTCTGTGATTCTTCCTTACTCTGGAGCCAGAGGCCTGAGGTTGACTTGCTTCTCTTCCCAGTGCTGGACTCCATTTCCCCAAAAACAGCATCTGAAACCACTGCTATAATGTGCACTATTCTCTCAACATACAGAGATACCCATCACAGACCAAAATACTTCCCAAATATAGCAAATCTAACAAGAACTCCCACCTATTTTATTGATAGTTGCAAACGATTATTCATTTTCCTTAGTCCTAGTGTTATAGTCAGGATGATCATAATTAATAATTACTTTAATTCAGCACTTAAGTATCTGGAGCATGCTGGTAAGAAGTTCAGATTTGTGGTACACTTAATCTAAACTATACCAGTGCTTTTTATTCAGCTTTTTTAGCCTTACTAAAGTATCTTTAAAAGGGTAGAAGAAATATACCAACGTACCTATTATGACATCTTCAACATATTTTAACTGAATAGCTAAATATTTTACATAATTCAGCAGCATATTCAGGGAGTCTACCTGAAAATAGGATTGCTGTCTTTTTTACTGTTATGTGATTCACAGCTACAAACAATCTGTTCAATAGAATGAATAGGAGTCCAGTCTACCAAGAAGCAAATAGCACTTTTGAAGGAAAGGACTTTCTTTTTCTTTGTTATGTTAGAAAGATATAAGTTAGACAAATATCAGGAAGAAGTGTCTAAAAATAAATTCTTAGTTATGCTTTAGTCATCTTGTCTTTGAACCTTACTGTGAAAATGCAGCTCGAACAACATAATATGTAACTTGTTTACATCTACAGGAAGATGAATATTGTGTATTCTGATAATTCTGTGTTTTTTAATCATCTAAATTTTGAAATAATTCTGATAGTCATAAGAGATACCAGTTATGCTTTTTATTTTCTGTCTTTCAGAGTCCCAGAAATAGATTTCTGTTTTCATTTCTAAGTGATATTTGAATCTACAGAGAAGAAAACATTCATATTTTCTTCTTTCCTTTTACTTTTGTCCCCCTATAATAGTAATAATCATCAAGAATAACATCCTTTCTGCCTCTGTATCAGAATTTATCACCTGGGGATCTCTCAATGCCCTTGGAAGTGCATGCTATTATCTCTGCTTTAGTGACTGAAGGAACAGCAGACAGTAGTTCAAGTGATTTTCCCAGCATCACAGTAAAACTCCACACTAGAGCTAAGCATAGGACCACATCTCCTCCTGTGCTATTCCCAGGTGATTAGCTCTTCTGTAACCTCTGCACCACTTCCATCCTTTTTAGTTGAATTTCCTTCCCCAGTCACACTTGGTTAGATGTGACTTAATGATGAATCCATCTTTTATTATTTACCGTGATGGCAGGGGAGAATGAATCTTTTCTCTTTCAAATAGAATGAAGTTTTAGGTTGCAGTTTGACCGCTGGTGAGGAGTTGCTTGATTTTCAGAGTTGAGACTCAATTGAAAATGTTGTTTTTTCTATTATTTCTGGTTTTGTTCCTCTGCTTACTACTGCAGTATCTCATGAAATATTGCTTGCTAGAAGGCAGATGAGTATTTGAAGGGCTGTAAGTGGCAAGAGGTCCTGACTCATGTAGGTCATTAAACTGCTTACAGTAATAAAGCCGGTACTAATGAAGGATGCACAGCTCCTCAGTGAATGTACTACCCAACTCTCCCATTACTCTTACAGTGTTATATAGGCCCAAACGCAGAGTGGATCATGCTGAGTTGAGTAACTAATATTCAAACTGATGCACATGGACTATTGAAATTTTAGGGAAAAAAAAACTAATGTATTAAAGGGATACTGTGAAAGCTACATCCTGAACAGGGAGATGCCTAATTATCAAATTAACCTGTACAGTTTGTTCCTAAGAAATCCAGGGTAAGGACCTCACATAGAAGCCCATCCATGAGCTTTCACAGTTTCAAAGTGTCATAAGATTAAGTGGTTGGCTCCACCTTTCCTACTTTGTTTTTTAACTGATGATTTATCTAATCATTTGGTTCACAAAACTACCACAGAAAGAAACCATGTGTTAATATCACTGGAAAACAGGCCTAAAGAATTAGCTGTAACACCAATGAAGAGGATTTTTTTTCTTCTAATTCTTGGTGGCCAGCCTTACAAATCCCTTATTATCCATTCATGGAAGTGTCACATTTAAAATGCAAATTCCATCCCATCCTCCTCCCCCTTCTGAATGCATTTCCTTTGAAGTATCCCTGGAGCTCCTGAGGTGCCATCCACAGTGGGTTCACTGTGATCAGCCAGCATACAAAGTGAGTGCCCTGCATCAGCTCAGGTGAATTCAGCTGAGGCCTGTTCAGCTGTCCCAGCTTGCATCAGGACATTATGTTAGCTTAAGGAAAGGAGAAATGAAGGGTAGCAGATATACTACTCTCAATGTAAATACAATTATTTTTCTTCATTTACCATTAATAAAACTAAGACTAATATTTTGCCTGAGCCAGTGTTGCCTTTCTTGACACGTCACAGATATGTATATAACATTAGCAGAATCTGATGCACGGCTGTGCAGTAAAGTCAACAAATAAATAAGTCTCTTTTGTCTTGTACGTATTCAACTGTTTATGTCTTCTAGCATGGGAAGAGCAAAGCCCTTCAATGACATCCATGCTAGCAAATAATCATAGAATCATAGAATCATCAAGGTTGGAAAAGGCCACTAAGTTCATTTAGTCCAACCATTAATCCATCACCACCATACCCACTAACCCATGTTGCTTATGTGAAATCTATCCTTTCCTTAAACACCTCCAGGGGTGGTGTCGCCAACACCTCCCTATTCAGCCTGTTTCAGTATCTCACAACTTCTTCAGGAAATAATTTTTTCCTAATATACAGCCAGAACTGTCATGATGTCATGGCTCAATTAGCATGGTGCTTCTGTATGCACATGGGAAATGTTCCATCACCCTTGCTCTTTGCTAGCATCCAACCATAGCTATAACTTCTGGGCAATTCTAGCTGGCCCTGGCCAGGAAAAATTCCACAGCTTAAGAAATTGCACTGTGTTCCACTGTAGTCAATATCAACAGTCCCAGAGAGAACAAGAGAGAAAAAGATCTTGTTTTTTACGTAGAGTCTACCTTGGTGGATGTAATGTCCATGATTCAAACATAAATACAGATAATAATGAACATAATAGCATAGTAAATCACATTATCAAAGATTGCTAAATAGTTTAACAATCTTCATCAAATGACTGAATTCCATATCCAGCAGCTAGACTTGCTGTCTCCTGTGTGCTAATGCAGCCAGTACTTAAAACTGGGAACAATTACAATACTGAGGATAGACCATACTATTTGAGTCTGAAGTAAATTTTTATCAGTTCATAGGGAAAACTTATGCAATTAGAAAATCTCTGGAACTCATGGTCACAAAATGGTAGTTTTAAATTCATCAGAGTTTGTTTGATATTAATGGGGTCATCAAGGAAGATTTAGATTAGATGTCAAGGGGAAGTTTTTTACTGAGAGAGCAGTGAGGTGCTGGCACAGGCTACCCAGAGAGGTTGTGGATGCCCCATTTCTGGATGTGTTCAAGTCCAGGTTGGATGGGGACTAAGGCATTCAATCTAATCTAGTACTTGATCTAGCGGTTGGCAACCTTGCCTGTGGTAGGAAAGTTGGAACTAGATGATTCTTGAGGTCCCTTCCAACCCAAACCATTTTATGATCTCAAACACAATGTCATTCCCCCCCCCCACATGCAAAAAGATACAGAATTTTTTGTCAGTTGTGATTTCCTAAACAGCTGAAGAAAAACTTCAGTATTCTGATGGTGGTTCAAAAGATCATGAACAGCAGGATGTACTTTTGTACTGTGCTGGTGACAGAGCACTGGCACAGGTTGCCCAGAGATGCTGTGGGGTCTTCTCCCAGGAGATCTTCAAAATCAGCCTAGATGTGGTTCTGGGTACCCTGCTCTGGGTGTCCCTGCTTGAGCAGAGGTTGGACCAGGTGGACCCAGAGATCCCTTCCAACCTCAACCTTTCTATGATTCCAGATCCAAACAGCTAAAGAGACAAAATGGGATATATTTGCCCTGGAAAAGCCAAATATCTTCAAATGCCATGTTGGGATCAAGCTTGTGTCTCCCACAAATTTCTTCAGTGAGTAGATAGCAAGTGTCATGAAATTCCTTTACCAAATTCCCTTAGCTGCCTTTGGCTTTTGTGTTTCTTGTTTGGCTCCACGTGTATCTGGGAAACCTATTGCTGCTTTTAAACATGATTTGTGGTTTTGCTAAATGGATTTTGAAGTTAATTGTGTTCAGATGGTTCTGCCTGCCAACAGGAAACCAGGACAGCATTTTCAATACCCTTCAGTCTGCATAATCTAAATAAATTCATGAATGCACAAAAATGATTCTGCTTCTTTGCTCTTGCCCAGCAACATGTGTTGGCTCAAAGAGCTCAGATTTGCTGTAATCGCCTTTTCCTCTTCAGTAACTCCTTCAAAGTCAGAAGTCATGGAAGTCAGAGAGTTATCTGAAAGGAGATGACTAAGTATCTCATATTTTGCTTTCTTTCATTAACATTTGGAATTGGGATATTTTGCGTAACTTACAAGGGAGAGGATACACTACTCAGTTATATATCTGTTGAAGCCAGAAATGCTTTTAAATACAGTCATTAATTTTTAGTACTCTAAGAAATGAATCTCTTAAACAGAGTTATCAATGTAATAGGAATGTAGGGGTGGAAAATAAAACTCTGAAGGGATAAAATTTTTATTTCATAAGGGATGAGGACACTTTTTTGTTCGTCCAAAATTTTTAATTATTTTATGTTATTTTACCAAAAAAAAAATAGATTAACAATGCAAACTGTAATACTTTTATAATCCTACAATCTGTTGTGTTCTACTTCTTGTTATGTGTGCTGTACTAGACTTTACATTACTTACAAGCTATATTTGCACTACCTTGTTTTCAAAAAGCATCAGCGGTGAAAAAAAACACCTGTTCCATTATCATCCTAAATTTAAGGTTGTTCTTACCACCTGTAAAAGCAGAGTTTCACTGTTTCTGTTTTGAAATAATTCCTTGGTCCTGCGTCACTAAGTGTTTTACATTTGTCCACATACATCATCTGGTCCTTTCTTCTGCTTCCTGCCGTTCTGTCAAGCTCAGTTGTCAGCACAGGGCTGCCTTAACCTAAAGAAGAAGCTGTGGATTTTGGTCTTGGACCACTAAGCAGAAAGCTTCATTTTGATAACATTTGATTACCAGGGTTTCGCCTTTTAACAGATGTACCAGCTATCACCATTTTGTTATATATATATTTTTAGCCAGAGAAACTCAGTAGCACATTTTTTTTATTACTAAGATCTTCATAAATATTTCTAATACTACTGTGAAAAATAATACCAATCTCTGATTTGCTTCAGATTTAGTGCGATCTCAGCTATCTTTCTTGGAATGCAAACACCATTGGGATCTCAAACAATTGTTTGTGTGGTGGTCACCTAAATATTACAAAATAGTGACGACTGATGTTCATGCATTCTACAGTGGCATTTATGTCCCCTACCTTTACAAACTGCATTTCTATCTTTCTCTTTTCACACAGAGAGTGTTACGCAGTCTCTCTCTCAGTTCTGCTTTACTGTTTAAATGTGAATGAGAATTACTTAAATATATATATATATTCCTCTTAATTAAAATTTCACCAGGGCACCGAGATTCATAGGCATTTAGCATTTTTCCTTAGCACTGTAAGAGCAATTGCTTCTTCAGTAGGCTGTACTACAAGTTTAAAATCATGTGGCACTAAAATCCAAAGATAGCAAATCTCCATTGGAAAGAGAAAGTAAAATCACTCCTACGAAATGAACTGACATTTCTGCCTGTCAGTTGAAAGTTTTGTTATTCAATACAGACCAGATCATGCCTGATATATAACAATCCCGCTATTTTTTCTGAATCACGTATCATTACTAATAATATGTTCTGTCATAGATACTCAGACAAAATATATAGTATATTGTATAGGAGGCAGAGTAGAATCAGTCTTATTTTCCTTACAATGATACTTAAGAGGAACAAGGATTACTTTTACCAGTAAAATGCAAAGGCACTCAGAAATAATACCTTTTCTTCTTCCGTTTTAATGTGACTCCATTGAATGGGGGTTTCTGTGAGGCACTGATGCAGTGTGCTCATGAAAAGCTTATCAACTAATCAATTTCTAGTTGTGATAAATAATAATGCCATTGCTCAGGTAATTGTATGATGTCCCATCCCTCTGGAATACAGCATGCACTTATGGCTAAGACAAACTAGTTCAAGATGGGAAGGTGGGACAGGGTAGAAACTAAGGAGTTGAGACAGTGGAAGCCTTACAAAAGGGGACTAATGGGATTCTTCCACCATGCATTGGGATCTCCAGAGATATGCAAGTAATCTTAACCTGGTCACAAACAGTGCTATATTACATTCCTGCAATACTTGACCCAATTTAGAAATAGTGAAGACCACTTTTTTAATGGTTTACCCTTTCTATCAGCACTTCCATACTTCTCAGTGCAAAGAATTGTGACAAAAGTCACGAAGCCCTTGTGCTGTTTTATTTTGCAGAGTGGATTCTTACAGTGGATACTCTGTATATCCATCAAGAAAATGCATTCCTTTCCATGGGAATTTCCAGGTGATAAGGATTTGCAGCTTCAGGTCCTATAACTGAATGAATTAATGCATTGGTCCAAATGCACATTTTCCTCTACATATCACTTCTTCTCCTTTCCCTTTCACGTGCTTGTAGAAAACCATTAAACAGTGCACAATTTAGGTTCTGTGTTCAAACAGACTCTCTGTTACCAGTTTTTCAATCCTGTTCCCAAAACAGAACTGAATGAGATTAGTTAGGGGCTAAATCACCTTGCTGTGGGCAGATTGCAAAGGATTAAGTCTATAAATGTCAGTGAAAGAAAGGAAGAGTTTGCCGTGCAATCTTGACTGAGCATCATTTCATTCCTTGTCATTAATGCTAGTGAAACAGAGATTAGAAACTCTGCTATAAAGCTACATGGAGACTGCAGTTGGGAGATAAGTGAACCAGAATATCTGTTCAGGGCACATTTGTTCAACTGCACTCGTTCAGAACCATTCTGATAGAGAAACATAGCTCTGAATACAAAATTCACAACTTATTCAGCTCTTTCATCACTTTCCAAACCATCCTCATGAGTGAAGATCTATTCATTGTCACATGGAAGGCTTCAGAGGAAGGTTTATTAGGTTCAAGCATGCAGTTGAGTTTACGCTGTGGAGTTGTTCAATGCTTTCTTTAATTAGAAGACATTATTTTTTGTTTCTTGCTCTTCTTGGGCAGAAGGACTTCAGGAGAGTGGATGCAGGAGTAATGTTTTTGATTGAGTGTATTATCTTTTTTTTCTTCTGAAAAGATTAACTGAATGTTCTCAGGAAATATAGCAGTGGGTTGCCAAACTTTTATTTTTTTCAGAGATTATCCAACCAAAATCAGGGCATATAATTATATTCTACTTATCTACATTTATTTCCATTCTATGTATATTTTTTAAAATTTTCTTTTAACTTCCCTGATATGATCCAAGCCCCTGAGTAACGTAACATCTACTGATAATTCAAATCTGGCCTGATAAATTTAAAAGCATATGCATAAGTATGAAAGATATCTGAGACAACTTCTTATATGAGGAGAAGGCTGAAGAGGAAGTTAAAGGAGAAAAAAATGTTATCACAGAGAAAGTAAAACATTATACTTTGTTTTTATAAATGTGTTCTCTGTTCCATAGAAGGGACTTGCATTTTAGCATAGTGACATTCTGTACAGATCATGTTGCTTGGGTGACAGTGATGATTAATTGATAGCATTCATTTTTAAAACGCTGAGAACTTGAAGTATCAGCTTCTCTCCCATCCATCTCTGGTTTCGAATGTGTTATGCAGAAGCTTTGAAGTGGAAATACTCTTTGCACAGAATCAAATGCTATAATTTCAAAGAACAGGATAAGGGAAAACTGATGTAATTTTGGTACTTTTCATTGTTGTTCTGGGCTGAGTTAAGTTATCCTGGTATTCCTGTGCATTTAATCATAGCATGTAGGCATTGCTGGATTAGAACCTTGAGTGTACCAGTTTCAAGTGCAGTAAGCTGGGGAATACCTTCTAGGGGTTGCTGTAAAAGTGAACCAACAAGCAACTGTTGAGAAGGCAGGGCCTTTGTGTTTCAAGAATGATTAAAAGAAAAAAATTAAAAGAGAAGAAAAGAAAGAGAAGAAAGGGGAAGGGAAGGGAAGGGAAGGGAAGGGAAGGGAAGGGAAGGGAAGGGAAGGGAAGGGAAGGGAAGGGAAGGGAAGGGAAGGGAAGGGAAGGGAAGGGAAGGGAAGGGAAGGGAAGGGAAGGGAAGGGAAGGGAAGGGAAGGGAAGGGAAGGGAAGGGAAGGGAAGGGAAGGGAAGGGAAGGGAAGGGAAGGGAAGGGAAGGGAAGGGAAGGGAAGGGAAGGGAAGGGAAGGGAAAGAAAAAAAAAGAAAAGAAAAGAAAAGAAAAGAAAAGAAAAGAAAAGAAAAGAAAAGAAAAGAAAAGAAAAGAAAAGAAAAGAAAAGAAAAGAAAAGAAAAGAAAAGAAAAGAAAAGAAAAGAAAAGAAAAGAAAAGAAAAGAAAAGAAAAGAAAAGAAAAGAGAAAAGAAAATGTTTGTAGGCCTTAGGAAATGCAATTTGCTAATGGACTGTAGTATAACGATTAAGGGGAAGCGATTGTAATTGTAAATTACCATGTGCCACGTGGAAAGCACTAATATGTTTAAAATACAATAACGCATACATCTATGACTAGTAATGAAGGTGATAATCACCTTATATTCACAAAGGAAATTATGTAATAAATCCTATATAATGCAGTTTACAGGTTACCTTGGCAAGGGCATTTGAATCAACAAGCAAAGAACAGGCAGTCCAATAGCTGCAGTATAGATTATAATTAGGAGCATAAAATTCTAATGAAATGTTGTCCTAAGTAATATTGATTCCAGTTTGGTGGGGTAAGATGATGGAGCAGCATATGATGATGTAATGACATTTACAGGTTGGTTCACTAAGGAGTTAGAGAGCACCCAAGGTACCCTTGTTGAGAGCCTGTCAGGAGGATTTCCACTTCAGCTCCTTGGAGACATTCAAGTTCAGGCTGGACCAGCCTCTGAGCAGCCTGATCTACCTGTAGATGTCCCCGTTCATTACAGCACAGTTGGACTAGATGATCTTTAATGGTCCATTCCAACTCAAACGATTCTATGATTCTATGATTCTGTTTCTCCTGTTAGTAAAACTTAGTACTTTCTGACTTCAAACAAAGAAAATGGGATGAAAAGATTCCTGCAAACACTCAATTGCAGCTGAAACATTTTTTTTTATCTTTAATTACCATAAATTTAACATCCTGTGAAAGAAAGATGGGGTTGAAAAGCGTATGAGCTGAACAAACCCCCCCAAAGTGTTCTTAATTCACATCTCTCTTAGTGGTGGGCGGGCTGGAGATGTTTGGAAGGAGAGTTTCTTATAAAACAGCCTGAAAGTTGAGGATGGGTTTTACCTGGTATGTGAAATGGTAGAATTGAATTAATGGAAGCTGTTAAATGATCGGGATGGATGCTGTGGTTGCTTCTGGCAGAAGAGCAGCAAGACACTATACAGCAGTTCAGTGAGATTTACCGAGGTGCCATAGTAGTAGTATGATATCAAATGTAGACTTACTTTTGTTAGTTCCACAATTGCACATGGAAGATGCATTCTAATTCTTGATTTAGACTTAAACAAAAAATATGAGCTTTCAGGCATCATAATTACTCCTATTCCTACTTCCAAATAAATTTTATATCCATGTACTTTCATACTGCCTTTGAGTACTGTTGATCCCAAAGTAAAAATGATGTGATTTTCAAGTATTTGAATAATAACTGAATGCAACTGCTTATCTGACAGATGTATTTTTCCATGTTGGCAGCAGTCCCATAGAGCAATTAAAAATACTAAAATAGCAAAGAGTTAGAGGTGCAGGTAATTATAATGTGTTAAAGTTCAGAAGTACTTTTCAAGTTTGTAGTCATTCTTATAAATGCCTTACACAAATAGAATAATAGATCACAGAATTGTTTGTGTTGGAAGGGACCTATAAAGGTGTTAGTAGTCCAACTCCCAGTACTAGTCCAACTCCCAGCTTGCATCCTCATAGGGCATGAAGAAAACCTGATTCCTGTGAAGATAATGGTTACCTCTGAAAATAGTCATTACCTTTATGGCTAGTCAGACAAAATTTCAAATAATTGGAAACATGAAGGCACACTAAAGTCTGTTTAGCTGTACACACAAAACAGACACTTAGAATTTTGAATAGTCAGAAAGGTAACACATTTTTGTACCCTTTCTTTACAGTCATACCCTTTCTTTACATACATTCAGCAGCAGATATTAGGCCTGTACTCCTGAAAATATAGGAGAAAACATTTGAGAAATGAAGGCATATGTTGTTAGGAATGAAAGAATGCGGATCTTAATTCTCAGTGACTTTTCCTTTAAAGAATGAGTCGTACATTGATTACCATGCTGCCCTAATGAAATTCTTGTTATGTTATCATTTATAGCACTGAGGCAATGGGAATATCTCACTGACCCAGTCAGTCCCAATAACTCAATTTGTTAGACTTCAGAAGAGGCTCCTGCCCAGCAAACAAATAAACTCAGCTTGATGTTATAAAAGCTGTCAGATGTTTTAAGGCAAGACTGGGATGAGCAAAACAATGTATTTTTTTAGATAGCTGTAGCTGGATGGAAGTGTAAGCACAATGGCCTGCAGAACTGGGGATCACATTCTTGAAGCTTTACTGAAGATGTATCCTTGCTTATTTATCTGTTCGTATTTCAACACAGGTCTGCAATTCCATATGTTATTCATTATCTGAGGTTTTGTCATGTCTGCATTGCTCTTATCCTCTGTTCCCCTTTTGTGAGTCTTTTTCAGCCTGGATGGCATAATTTCAGTGTTACAAACTTTAAATGACAATCCAGCAGGATAATGTCCCAAAGGAATCCTCTGCAGTGCTGGATAAATGAAGCACAAAAGAGTGGGGACCTTTCAGAGATTGAACAGAGGTTCAGATTCAGATAATAAGAGCTCAAAATATACATGACAGGGAGCTCTTATGGTATTTCTGGGTGGATTAGAAATGGAGAGGAGCCTGAAACAGGTGAAAAATGCATCTAAAGGCATAAAGTCACAGGAAATTTCTTAAAACTTGCATGCTAGAGTATTCTTTTTGAAAGTGCCTCTCCCAACTCAAGCCATTCTGTGATTCTGTAATTCTGTGATTCTGTGATTAATAGTTAAACAGATTAATATATCATGTTGCTAATCTATTGGTGCTTTTTGAAGGGCCAAAGGAAAACACAGCCAAGGACAAGTGGTCAGCACAGTATACTTTATTTTCTGTATCATAGTGTACAGAAGAAATGCTTTTGCACGCACATAGAAGAAGTTGCTACAGGGTAATCAGGCCCCCGATGACTAATAATGAGAAAGTGATCAGATACAACACGAATAAGAAACAAGGTGATTAATTCTCACAGTGAAGGAAAGATGAAGGAAGCTATGAGTATGATCCCTAGGACTTGCACTGGTTTATCTGCTGTTCAGAATAATGATACAGGAAGAAAAGTAATAATCTGGTAAAATTATTGCTGACAGAATTATTCAGATTATTTAGAATTATGGAATCATTAAGGTTAGAAAGACAACTAAGATCATCTCATCCAACCATTGACCCACCCCTTTTGTGCTCACTAAACGATGTCCGTCAGTACCACATCTACACATTGCTTTAACACCTCCAGGGACGATGACTCTACCACTTCCCCTGACAGCCTGTGCCAATAACTCTCCACTCTGTCAGAGAATAAATTTTTCTTAATATCCAATCTGAGCCTCCCGTGGCACAACATAAGGCCATTACCTCTCATCCTACCGCTGTTACCTGGGAGAAGAGGCCAACCCCCACTTCACCACAACCTCTTTCAGGTAGTTCTAGAGAGCACTAAGGCCTTCCCTGAGCCTCCTCTTCTCCAGTCTTAAAAATCCCAGCTCCCTCATCCATTCCCCATAAGATTTGTGCTCCAGACCCTTCACAGCTTTGCTGCCCTTCCCTGGACACGTTCCAAGGTCTCAATGTCTTTCTTGTAGTGAGAGGGTCTTCAAAGACTCACAAGGTAATGACTGCACACCCTTCTCCCCCAAAAAATAAAAATCTCTGTTTAGAATCCAGATACATACAGAAAACCAGGTCTAACTGTGTGTACCATTTCTTAGAATTTGAATCATCTGTTGCTGCTTAGGAAAGGGACTGTAGAGTCATCACCATAAAATGTCAGCTTAGTGCTCAGTGGCAGCCAAAAGGGCAGGTATAATGTTAGGAACTACTAGAATACAAACAAGAAAACACTGTTAGAGAACAAACGAGAAAGCATAATAATGCCTGCATGTAAATTCCCAATCCACATTCAGACAGAACACTGCATACCGATCTTATTGCCTTGCCTTGCCTCTGAAAGTTACAGCAACATCAAACAAAGTATAAAGAAATGCAGCAATCCTGATCACAGATAAAGAATGATTCCCATGCAGCATTTTTTATGATGAAGTTCCTGATTCACATTCAGGCCTGGGCACACCTGCTCTCCATGCTGACCACCTGGTCTGCAGCTTGTACATGTGTTGTGCAAAGACATCCAGGAAAAGGAGTGAGTGGAGTGAATGCAGTAGCATGTGGCTGAATGAAACAGAAGGGCTCCAAAGTAAAATTAACAGCAGGATTAATTGGTTTCTTGATTCCTTTTATTGCTGCACATTTTTATCCTTCATCAATTGAAGCAGAAAGGGACAAAATAGAAATGTCCCTCTTAGTTCAGGAAAACTGCCAGTATTCAGCTCCTTGCTGGGAAAAATGCCAACACTCTACTCATGCTGTATCTTTCTCACTTTAGCACACTCTTTAGGAATTTCAGGAGGAGTAAAAACCAATGAATGCCCAGCACAGGTTAGCACACTGTGCATCTTCTTTATGCATTGGCAGAAAAACAAATAAATAAATAACACATAAAGTCCTGGAGTTTGCCAGGTAGGTTCGTACAAGGGAACTGATTTCTCTAGGATTTTATTTTGTGCAAGTGTTTTCTCCACATGACTTTGTTGCTCTCCATCACTGGTTATTACTGCTGCTGCACTACCTGCAAATCTGTCTTAAATTCAGGAATACCTCAGACTGGGAACAGGTGGAATGGAAGGCTGGGAGGGTTTTGCAGCCCGAAAGGCTTTGTTTTTCAGAAAGGAGCAGAAGTTTTTTCCCCTTCTCATTTTGGAATTAGTGCACTTACAGATGGTGTGTGATATATGCTGGTGGTCTCAAGACATCACTTGAAGTCCTCGTTATTTTGATAGATACACGAGCATGTATCTATCCGTGTGGATTTCTGCTGAGTTTTAGGGCTTGTTTGGGTAAGAGATATGCACTGAGTGAGTCAGCAGGAAGATAATTGTTTATACGGAGAAAGGAGAGCCCTTCACACACCTCAGACAGGTGTAAAATGCTATATTCCCTTGCCTTCAGGGAAGAACTGCAGAGAAGAAACACTGCTGTCTAGAAAAACCACAACCATAGCTGCATAGATGATATGTTATGAAGTCCATCAGCTAAACAACTCTGATGCATCATACAACATGTTCTTCTCACTTCTATCTGCAGACACTATTTACTGAGATGAAATTTTGTCATCTCCCCACTCATCTTAAGTCTGCACATTTAAAAATGCATTCATTTACCAGAGTAGATTATTCATCTCTTTCCTCTTCTTCACTGTCTCAGAAGGAATGCAAACATAAGGAAATCTAAGCTGGGACATGAGAAAAGCAGGTGTATTCAGAAGCATATCTACATGGTTAATGTAACGCTGTAAGTCCTCATGTTAAATGAATGTAAGCATTGCTTCACAGAAGACATCTAGGAAGTTTACCAGGCTTAATCAGAAGGGAAAATAAAACAAGAAGAATCAAAAGTTATTTTTTCTTCTGTGTTAATTTGACAAAGGCAGCCTTATGACTGGAAAAGATTGTGATTTATGCAGTGCCCATGTCTGTTCACTCAGCTACTGGTACAGTCAAAGCATCACCCAGATTTACTTCCACCTCACCCTTTCCAACAAATGAAATGAACTGTTTACACTTTATTTATTCCAAATCCTGTGTAATTTGACTGGGCGTGGTGATGATGGGCTGATGGTTGGACCAGAGGTATTTTCCAACCTTAATGATTTTATGATTTATTATTTATGATTAAGTATGTGTGTGCAAAACACCCTGTGCTTTGGAATATTAATGCAGTACTAACTTTAATGAATAGCTGCAGTAAGATCTTATGCCCACTGTATGGGAGGAGCAGGGAAGAGCCTCCTGATGCTTTTCTCTGCATCAGCATGTCCTGAAGGATCTGCTGTGGTGCACACACTATTTGGTATCCCCCATGAGTGCTTTTCAATCACTCTGCCAAAGGGAACCATAAAAATGTCCCTCTGCCCACTGGGAGCACCTAAGGTCATCCCAGTCTCCTGACCATCAAGGTTGGACTCAATGATCCTTATGAGTTCCTTCCAACTCAGGATATTCTATGATTCCATAACCACTGAAATAGATTGTGGTGAGGCAATGGCTTAGAGAAGTGAGAAGTGCTAAGTTGAGAGAAGGAAATGTGAAGAATGGGGAGGTAATGCGTTCTCCAAGGTTGAGAGAAAAATACTACTGCAGGTTCAAGGACTGAAGGATGTGTCTTTCAAGATGACTTTAGAGCCTCATCTACATCCTCTCATTTCACTCAAACTCCTAACATAGAAGACAAATAAAAATGCCTATGTATATGCATAGTGGTGCATGTATTTCCTCTGTGAGTAAGAAAGTATTATCAAAGATCAAACAACTCGTGAGGTGAATAAGTGTCCTACCAAAGGTCGTGGAAGACTCCGTGCTGCCTTGCAAAACCAGGCACTAAAGTTTGGACTTAATGCTTTGCTTCTCTCCAGACATTTTTAGCAGCATGGCCAGTGAGATTGGCTTTAACTTTAAAGGCAGCTGCCTCCTAAGACCTGCCATGAGACCACCTACTTGCTGCAAAGTGACTTCCATCAGATTGGACTTTCCAGTTTTACAGGTGGTATTGTTTTCATCTCAGCCTCTGCAGTGAGGCTTCCATTGTGCACTGTTAGAAGTTCTGCTAAATTTTGACTCAGTTGCCTACCTGGCAGCAGGAAGCAGATAAAAGAATTCTCTCTTTGGAGGGAGGCACTTTTGAAAGCTATTGTTAGCAAGTGGGCCTTCACTTCTGTGGCAGGATCTTAGCTTCTGTGCTCCTAACTTGTTTTTTCTCATGTAGTTCATGCTTGGAATGAGTTGTCCTTTTTTCTAGAACTGCAATGGATCACAGAAAAGACCACACCTGCTGGCTTGCCACTTACTGAACATCCCCTGAAGATGCTTCTAGAGAGTGTGGGAGACCTATTTGCTGTACTGTTATTCTGTTCAAAAGAGTATACACACTTATTACAGAAAGAAAAAATGGAAGGAAGGAAGGAAGGAAGGAAGGAAGGAAGGAAGGAAGGAAGGAAGGAAGGAAGGAAGGCAGGCAGGCAAAGGAAGGAAGGCAGGCAAAGGAAAGGAATAATGGAAGAAGGAAGGACGAGGAAGAAAGGAAACAGAAGAAAAAGAAAGGAAACAAGAAAGAAAAAGAAAGGGAACAAGGAAGGAAGAGGAAGGGAAAAGGGAAGGGAAAGAAAAAAGGAAAAGAGAAAAGGGGAAAAAAAAATATTGCCAGGATCTGTTCTTGGACCTTAATGACGAATGACATAGAATGGCTTGTATTCCTGCAGCTAAGTTAATTTTTTTCTCCCCAAAACAAGGTGGCCTCATCCATGCTGCCTGTTTATTACAGCTCTGAACATTGCACAGCTAAGCAGTTTGAGTTGGTGCCATGAGTGCAGCTGAACCCTCTTGTAAGGGTGAGTGGTGCATAAACTCAGCCCAAGAAAATGTGTGAACCATGACATACTCTTAAGCTTCCTTTTGCCCTAATTTCTGTGATGTAGATCCTCCTGTTTTCTGTGCAGATGGTGCACTACTTTTTTTTTTTTTTTTTTTTTTTTTTTTTTTTTTTTTTTAGTTATTTCTTCTGTCCTCTTTCTCATGCACTAAGGAAACTGCTAAACATGTCAAACTCCGTAACCGTCTCCTGTAGGACTCCATCTTTGCCACAGCTTATCTCTCTTCACCCAGGGACTTGTTCTGTCTACCGATACTGTGCAACATACAGTGTTAACTGTTAGGACCAGCCTTGTTAGTACTAGCATACATGAAAAATCTCCTTTGCATCCCAGTCAGTGAGCAGCTATTACTTACAGTGCTCCTGTTGTACCTGCTCAGCAGCACCAAGAGAGGCAGAGGTCCGAGTGATGCCAGAGAAGCATCAGGCCAATCAGTCTTACATTAAGCAATCAGATTAAATGAAATATGAATGGTGATACAGAAACCACAGGGAACTTTCTGTGTAAGTCTAAAGTTGCCACAAATATGAAAGATATCACAGATTCTCTACAGAAACAGAGGATTTGGTTTATTTTTAAAGCAGCCTTGACAAATCTAATACATTGTAATTGCTAACCTCCAGTGGCAACTAATTCCACCAACATGAAGTGTAAGATCCCCCCAAAGGCACATCCTATCGTGTTACATCTAACATACTGGGAGAAGCAATGAGCCTTCAGCAGTAGGCTGCAAAACAAGATGAGCCTCATAAAGGAAGAGCAGCCAGCTGTGTAGTTAGGTCTGATCTTTTTCCTAAGCTGAAATCTAACCAAAAAGGAGCTCCTCAGCATTTGGCTGTAAATTGGCTGTTCCCAATATGTGTGCTGTACAAAAAAAAAGGAAAGAATTTTTATGGCACATTGAATCATTTTGCATTTGCCTTTTGACTGTAAATATAGTCTTGTGATCCTGTAAAACAAAACAAAACCTGACATTTAAAAGTTATCACTTTTGTATCCATATAGGCTGATTTTTATCTGTAATAATATTCTTTAAAAAGAGCCATGTGATTCACATGCAGGAGTGTTTTATCAGAAATAGATATAATGTATTCAAAGATAGACAGCTTTAATAGGCGTATGCCAAATAATTCAAGAGTTAACAAACACCAGAGTTACTATTGCCTATGTAAATTATTTCAGCTTCCTTGTGTATGTTGCTATGCTGTTATCTGCAGTGATCTCAAATACAGGACATAGTGCACTGTATGGTGAGTGGTCATTTAATAATCCTTCTCACCTTCACCAAGGAGTGTTTACACGCCGTAGTAGCTACACATCAATTAAATTCTGCTCGAAATTTAAAATGAATCACTTAGAATCATAGAGTCATAGAATCGTTGAATGTCTTGCATTTGTTGGAAGACACCTCAAAGATCATCCAGTTCCAACAACACTTCATTGTCAGCTTCCATGTCTCACTTAACCAGAAAATATTTGACTCCCAACATCCCTTTTATACAGGAAGAAATTTTGCTTGGATTATATAGATGAGGACCTGAAGTGCAGAGAAGTTATAGTCAGAAGTAATTGCTAGTGTTTGGGTGCCAAATTATGCATGCTTATGGCCTGATTTTTCAGAGAGCTGAGCTGGGTTGTAGTCCGTGTGTTCAGTACAGATTTTAGTAGCAGATGTGCATACCCAGAAGCTTTGGAGAAATCCCAGGGTTTGGATGCTTGTTTGCCCTCTGAGTGGAAAGCCAGGAAAGTGTGGAAGAAGCATTCCCTTTGCCTACATTTCCTGTGAGTTTGTGTTTCATTCTTTGGAGCTGGATGAATCATGTTTCAGGCAGGTGTCATTTCAAAAGGATTTCAAATTTCAGAAGATTTTTTTTTTTCATTTGAGAATTTAGAATTCTACGTGATCATGCTTAAAGTGAGTACAGGCAAAATAACCTTGTTTCTCAGCCAAATGCATTTTTCACATGAGTAAAAAAAGTCATAGTCTTGATATGATGCCATTATCAGTTCCCTATTTGACAAATGGTTACATTAGAGTTTCTCAGCAAAGCATTTAAGGAGTATTTTAATATTGGAGGGGGGGTAAGTAAAGTTTCATCTTAAAGTAAAGTTAACTGAGTTTGCATCTCAATAAAGTGATCTCCAGTAATCAACAAGCAAAGAATGACCCTCATTGAAAGGGAGATAAAGATACACATGATGTTTCAAGCATTTCTGGCAGCTAGTAGCTCTGTGTAAGCTCGTTCAAATAGTTACATGCTCCCTTATGGCATCATCAACGAGGCTATTAAAACTAAGGTTATTTAGCACAAGGAATACACTAGCACATTACGAACTCGGGAGAAGAAGAGCAGAGAGGGGACAGAAACAGACTGTCAGCATAACCGAGAGAAAAAGAAGGGAAATAATGCCAAGATTTTGAAAAAGCCAATTCATTCCTCCTATTGTTACGAGATAACCAGTGATATAACCTCTACGATAAACTGTAGCGATGAAGATAAATACTTGGGGAACAGAACATTAAACTTAAAAGAAATGTAAGCAATTTCAGCATAAAGGTGGGAATCCTATGCTGTCTAATTATAGAGAAGTGTATGCAAATCAAATGGCACTAAACTGCACGGGTATCAATCATCAACAGCTATTATAACAGAATTTTGAGTTTTGTATTATGCACTTCTGGAGTATAAAACTAATTCCATCATCTGCTTGTTGTGCAGCTCTTCATGAACCAATTGAACTTCTCATGGCTTCATTTACTGTCTTAAAAAAGCCTGTTAGGACTTTTAAATGTCTCCTATGTTAACCACCTGAAAGTGAAAACACAGCAGAATTCCCCTGGGATGAAAGCCTGGGTTTGTCATTCCCTAGCACAAGCAAAGTTTTTATCACCATTTGATTGTACCTTGGATTAACCACAGGGGTCTTTAGTTCTTAACCTCTTTGGCTCCAGTGACACTTGACAACACAGGAAAAGAGCACCTCTGAGCTGTCATGCTGGTATTTGGAAGAGAATGCAGGCTACTCTAAAGGAAATGATGAAAAATGCTTCCTCCCTCATCCAAACCAAATTATGATTTCATACTGATCTCTTAAGTGTGAAAGTTTGGTTTAAAACAATTAACAGTGAGGTGTGATATCATTTCATTTTTTTTTCCTGGATGCTTTGCATTAATGTAGATCATGTTAATATCTACTGTAGCCAATTTCTCTGTTACGACTGGGATAGCATTACAGGGCATTGGGTTTTGCAGTCCAGATACAGGTGTACAGTGTGGGATTTGCCAGTGATTCTGAATGCATCTCTTCTGTTTAATCAAGCTTGTTCTTACTCTGTGTTTTTATACAATTCTGAATCAACTCTAAGTTATAAATTAACTTCTGTAAAATGTAATTATTTTACATGCTTTTACCTACATTACCATGCCACATAATATACCTTCTTGTCCTTCTCTTTTTTTGGAGAGTATTTTCCTCTTAGCAGTCATTCTATCACCACCTGTCTGTTGATCTCATTCTGTGTTGTACTCTAGATGATTGACCCTAATTTTACATTTGCCAGGTGTTTTAAGCTCTTACCACATTCCAGAATCAATTGAACAAATTAGAGGCATAATGCTTTTCTTTCTTTCTTTCTCTCTCTTTTTTTTTTTTTTTTTTTTAGTCCTTGTGAATCAGATCTTAACTCTTGTTTAGGTATTTATTGTCCTTGTTTCTGTATTTGGGGACATATTTTGGTGTTAAGAGGAAAAGTGATCTGAACTTTAAAAAGGGAACACATATCATGTGTTACTAAGTAAAATTGCTCTCTTTGTCTTCCATCTTCCTCACGAACAAATGTTGTTTTGAAGTTTTTATGGATGTACAGATATAAAGTGGTCGTGAAATTGTTGTTCTTCTTTCCTAAGTATAAACAAATGAAAAGCCTTTCTCCTGTATGCCATTATTTGTGTAGTTGAGCTTCAACAATAACCAAATTCAGCAATAACCAGCAGCAGTGTTGCTTCCTTTCCTCTTAGTCTTTTCTTTACATCCAGCACTTCAGGTGGCTTGGACCACAACTTCAGCTGATTCTAAATGCTACACAGACATTTTGTGGCTATTTGTCATTTCTGGACAGCTTTTCAACAGTAAAGTAAAGCATTCAAAAGCAATTTTGCAGCCTTCATATCTAGGGAAGTTTTCATAGATCCATATTTACTTCCTCAGGTACTGAAGTAAATTTGAAAACTTTACCCTACCAGGATTTCTACCAAAATTGATGCGTTGGCTGGTACACGGCTTCATGGCTGAATGCTCGTAGCATATCAAGACAACATCAAGAGCCTTAGCGTTGAAAGATTCTGAAAGCAATTAGATGAAGGGAATTTCATAGCTTTGCCATTAACACAACCTCTGCTATTCTTAGTACATTTTTATTTTGCACAGTGACTCACACAAATGCACTAAGAAACAACAAGGCGGACGTCAGGTCCCATTACTGTAGTAAGATGGTGGAAGACAAGGGCATCTGGTTGATAGAATAGCACAGAAAATCATACTTTGTGTAGCAATTAAGGAAACAAAACGGAAAAATGTCACTGTTCTATTTCTGTTTAACTTCAAAAAATGTGTATGATTTCTGCCTGGAGAAGTTCTGTAGGTGGCTGTCTGCCTTCAAGTGCTGCTTAAGCAACATTTTGTGTTCAGAGTGGAGAAGTAAACCAGGTGATGAAATATTCATCTGAAAAAATTCCTGCCTTAAATTTCTTTCTTTTTCAGAATTTGTTGGGGAAAAAAAAAACAAAACCAAAAAAAGTCCCATTGTTGACTGCTGTCAGCATGGGAGTTGAAGTAACCAGTCAGGATAGCATACTGTTTTTTAATGAACTTTGCAGCTAGTTTGTGCCAGATGGGTTGAATGATGCTGCAGACACAATAAACCTATCTTTTTTTTACAGAGCTGCAATGAGGAGCCAAATGCCTATGCTTTTAAAAGACATAAACCAAACCACAGACATCTATTCTTTACTCTGTTCAATGCAGCTACCAGAACAGAAACAAAAAGAAAACAAAATTTAAAAATTTATTAGTTTTGCAACATAAAATTTTCCACATTTATACAAGTGCAATGACTCAATAGTCAAAAGACAATTTGAACAAGAGATTCCAATTTAGTTTTGAGTTGTAATTAAAGTTTTATTATTATTATTTGCCATTTTCAAACACATGGCTTTTCAAACACAAACTAAATCCAGATATAGCCTGTTGCCAATGGGATTTAATATTAAAACCCAACAATTTTTCGTTTACATTCACAAATATTGTAGAATTCAAAGTAATTCTTAGCTACTCTATGCCAGGCAGTATGCTGTGATAAAACTGCACAAAGAAATAAAGGCAGCAGAATTGGGACACAAAATTACACAGATTTAACACTTCCCAGTACTTTCTCAAATTTCTTACATGATTATAGAAATTTTCATTGTTATCACTTAATCAGTCTTAATGGCTTTATTTGTAACAAGACACTTAAGAAAGAGAAAATAAAATACTCTATTCTCTCTTCCGTTCTAATGTTTCATGTAAAGAAGACAAGAACATCCCACAATTTACTGTTATTTTAAAGACATAAAAATACTGTGGGAGACCCTGGGAGTGACAGTATGACCTCCTCCAGCAGGACTGTAGTTTTTCAGTCAGATAAGAGAGATTTCCATGCACTTGGAATCCTTGTGGATTGTGGCCTTTAGGATGGATTTTGAGATCTTTAGGAAATTACGACTCCAGCTCTTCATTCTTATTTTTCAGCTGGAAATTTTGGTTCCCAAATTGATTTGACATCACTGTCCTCAGCTCAGTATTTTTTCAAGGTTGGCTAAAATTATTAGCTTGAAATTGAGATGCATGTTTCCCTCAAATCAGTTTTGCTGACAACATCATCCCTAAAACAAGAGTATCTGATAGGAATTTTTATTCCTCAGGGGTAAGGCAATAGCCAGACTTCCCACTAAGACTACTGAGTTTACATTTACATTCAAACACGGTTCATATAAATAGTAGAGCATAGCATGTATTTAAAAAAATACACAAGAGATGAAGACTTTGTGGCCCAGCATGAGCAGCGCAGAAAAGTGAATGAAAGTAGCAAAAAAAAAAAAAAAAAACCACCTTTCAACTCTTAATGAACTGCCAACTCCACAAAGCCACCTCTAGCATGTCACGCCAGGGCCCATGACAGATGTTTCTCTTTCAAGCCATCTCTTCTGAGGTCTCTTCCTTAACTGTGATATGAAGGCAATACAAAAGAATGCTTTCAAATGCAAATATGAGGAGGGAAATGACATATGGCAGAAGGAGCTGGATGTGCCAGTGAAGGAATATTTAGCTTTTCTTTTGCATAACATTTCATGAATATGTCAAAGTGTGATGCTCTGGTGACATAGGTAAGAGTAGCCCATGTAACTGTGAATTCTTCAAGGGATAATTTGCTTCATCAAGCTGTCTTTTTTTCTTCTTCTTCTTCTTTTCTTTTTGATAAGAAAAGTTGTTTTATGGGGTTTGAAAATCACTCCCTTTGGTTTAGAACCAGGATCTACAAAGAAAACAGTTCTTCTACTGTCAGCACATGTTAAAAAAGAGAAGCGTCAGACAAAAGTATAGCATTACTTGGAATTTCTGTACTCCTCACTGCGAAGTTGGAAAATTGAGAAGCCACCAATTTACGCAAACAAGTTATGCATTCCCAGAGCTGATTAACACATCCTGGCAGGGAGTAAATTTCACTTACCTCTAAACAGAAAATATAAGAATTGTCAATCTTTGTGTTTCAAGGCATGAAGTGCTTGTTAGCATCAGGAAAGAATTTCTGCTGTCTTTATCTCAAATTTTATTTTTCCTCTCTTCAAGTCTCTTCCTCTAACATCTGCTTTATTAAAAAATAATAATAATAATAATTAATTAAAAAATTGTACCATACTAAATGTTTATGTTTGGGTGTATTTAGAATGGTTCAGATTCTGTGAACAGTGAATCAGAATTGCTTGGGTTTCCAAAAGACCTATTCCAGTTTGATATAACTGCTTACATTATAGCTTTTATATGGTTGTCTGCACTGTACTTTGGGGATCAGGCTATATTTTCAACACAGTCTTTATTTTTGGGGTTACTGCGTCCTTTTTTTCTACTGTATTGAAGATGCCTTTAACCTAGAGTGTGTAATTGTGTCACTGGGCTGTAAAGACATTCCTCTGTGGCTTATCTGTTATAACATTCCAAGTAGTCTCAATTTATTCCATGATATAAGATTTTGCTTCAACAGGGTTTTTTTAGCATATCATCACCAGCCTTAAATTTCATTACACTTGCAAGTGTCTTATTGGTTTATCGTTTTTATTATTACTATTGTTTACTATTACTATTTTTATTTTTTTTTGTCTATGTTAAAATGTTAATTTTCAGTGAGAAAACAATAGGACAATCTCAGTGTATTTGTATTAGTGGATTTCTTTCATCTTGCTGTCTAGTCTGACACAAGTATAGCGCATCTGCAAAATGTGGCTCTGAGAGTACCTGTGAGATCTGGGTATTTGTTAGTAACAGTAGAACTGATGAAATATTGGTATTTTTAATAATTTTGTTTGGCTCCAATCAACTTTGGAAACAAAAGACCAAAAAATACCATTGTAGTAAACAAAATCCTTAGATAAGCAGAAAAAGAGTTTTCATCACAAACGATCAAATGAGGTACCGGTCTTGAGAAAGGTAAAGGAAATCTCTCTTTCTGTTTTCGTCGAGCACTTCTTGTATGCAAGGCCAAATACTTTCTGTCAGCATCTTGAAATGTGCACAATATAATCTTTAATTTTATCATTCCTATCTTTGCTTAAATTTTACTCACAAAATGAATGTAGAATTATGCTCATGAAAACTTTTGCTTTTGAATAAATTGTTGATATGAAATATCTGAAAGATGTGAATTTAAAGCAAGTTCTGTATCAGCATTTAAATTTAATTGTCCAAATTGTGGTTGTAATTCAGTCAGGACTTAGATTCTGTAATGACTACCGCATTCTATTTCACTTGGATTGATGGACAAGTGGGTGGGTGGGTGGATGGATGGATGGATGGATGGATGGATGGATGGATGGATGGATGGATGGATGGATGGAAGACAGAACTTACAATTTCTCTGTAGAGGCTTTTAAACATTACTATAAAACAGCACAAGTAATTTCAAGCACAACAGAAAGCAAATATCAGAGTCCCTAGGCCTGATTCTCATTAACTTTAATGCCATTTTACACCAGCCTTGCAGTGCACTGGCGCTATAAACTGAGTTATGTTAAGCATAAAGTGCTTCTATTGTGAGGAGGAGAGACTCTGTATTTACAGCACTATTATAGTCAGCCACACAAAGACGGTTCAGTGTTTCCTGAATAATGCTTGCTTTCCTGTTTCCATGAGAAGGTTCATCACAGCTGCTTACTGGGAAAAGTACTTCTTTCTTCTTTCTTTCAGGATGTACAGTTTAGAAAAGACCTGAAAAGATAATCCTGTGAGAGAGAGAAAAATTAAAAAAAATAAAAATAAAAAGAAAGCAAATGCATTTGTCAGGCAAATACATTGCTGGTACTGGCTCTGTCAGACCCATGCTAGACTTGGGAATATCCTACTCCTATGTATGGTTGACCCACGACAATTTCTTCTTAACTAAAACTATTAAGAGAGAGGATACAAAGATGGTGAAGTGTCTGAAAGGCAAGATGTATGAGGAGTGGCCGAGGTCCCTTGGTTTGTTCAGCCAGGAGCAGAGCAGGCTGAGGGGAGGCCTTGTGGCAACCTCACAAGGAGAGGAGAGGCAGCAGTGAGCTCTGTTCTTTGTGATGGCGACAGGGCCTGAGGGAACAGCATGGAGCTGTGTCAGGGGAGAGTCATGTTGAATGTCCAGAAAATATTCTCCACCAGAGAGTGGTGGGCATGGAACAGGCTCCGTGGGGCAGTGGGCACAGCTCTGAGCAGCCAGAGTTCGAGGGGCATTTGGACAATGCTCTCAGACATAGGGTTTGGATTTTGGGTGGTCTTGTGTGGGACCAGGAGTTGAACTTAATGACCCTTGTGAGTCATTTCCAACTCAGGATATTCTGTGGTTCCATGATTGAATTATTGAGTATAACCCAATCAGAACAAAACTGACCCAGGAGGCTATTCAGGGATATAGCTCCCTGCTGTTGCATTCCACGCAGGTGCATGAAAATTAAATCCCATGTGTACGACTGAAAGAAGAGAGTTTGTAAAATCATTGTGCAAATTCACAGTGGAATAGCTGCCTTCATATCATTTAGAAAATTCTGAAAACGGTGAACAGCATATTGTATTTCAGTATTTTCTTTTACCTGGAGAACACAATGATTTTTGCCAGTTATTATCAAAATCTAATCTTAGGAAAGGTAACTGAATAGAAAACAAAGCTTTGCCTTCCTAAAGATGCTAACCCGAGACCAGCTCCATTAGCAATTATTTGGTGGTTCACAGGAGTCTTGCTTTGTTTTTAGCTGCTGAGATTTCTCTTACCTGATACCACTCTGGACAATTTGTCTAGATTCTCTGTATAACCACTGGAGGGAGACAGACACTTTAGGGTACTGTATTTCTCTTCCCAAAATAGGCCCCTGAAATGAGTCAGTCGAATCACGCTCTAGAGTCATGCCTCTTTCTCTTCGTTGACTACAAAGAGGGCTGAACCAGATCACCTGCTGGGATCAGGCTTGTAATACAACTTGTTGCAATGAAGTCCATGGTGAGCTGTCGGAAGGCAGAATATTGTAGTCAGATGACTCCTTACACATGGCACCCCTTTCAGAAAGTGAAAATGCAAGTATGAAGGAAAGACACTAGTGTCTGAGATTAGTCACTGCAGTATATAAATAAAACAAAAATAATGAAGCATGACAAATAAAAGAACTGAAAAAAGTCATAAAGTTTAATTTTAATCTAAGAATTGAAGATATCTAAGGATATAATTTGATAATGTGTCTAGTGTTGACCTATAGGGCTCATTAAAAGATTTGCAAAGTGACAGTCGTGAGAAAACCTAATTTGCCCTGGTGGGCATCAAAATCTGACAGATAGTCTAGGGAAAAAAAATGCAAAAGAAATAGGGACATTTTAAAACATTTCTGTTTATTATTTTCAGGAGTTGAAATTGAATAGGTACCAAAATTAAAGTTATGCTTTGTTGGAAGCATCCAGCTTTGCCTTATAAAACATTGAGCTATTGCAGAGAATAATGAATAGTAATGAAACAAAATCTCTGTTAATTATAATTTGCTTCATGAAGAATTCAGATGAAACATTAAAATAACAAGAAAGTTCCTGCATAAAGGAATTAATACTCTGATAATACATTCATAAGACATTCTTTTTTTATGGTAAAATAATGAACATCAGAATTTAGAACGAATAGTAAAAATCACTGATTAGATAAATATTAAATACATCTTGTGGATTCGTAGATTTTATAGGAAAAGACTATTTTATCACAAGCACATACAGCATACCTTATATATTATGTAACGCTGTACCACAGCAAGAATACAGTAGATGTGTAAGCATGGGTAATACAGTCCAGAGTCAGTACAGTAATGTTTGCAGAGCAAATTATCTGAAGTGTCATCTTTGTTGGTGAAAATACACTGCTGATGATTCCAACTCTTCTTTGTTCACTGCATAATCCAGTGGTCTGCTTGCTGTGTTTTCACATTCCCCTTGAATGTAGTCCCTACCTATACTCAAAGAATAAAAGGTTGCCAGCAGGTTGCCATATATTTTTAAAAGAAATTATACTTACCATGGAAAATGGAAAACAAATACGTACAATGAAAGGAATGCTGTTTGTTAGACATACCGTAACACAGGGATGATAAGAAGTGACATGTCAGGCATTTTGGCACCAGAGCCATGAACACCTTACATCTCTGACATTCATTCCATTGAAGGAAATGGCAGATATTGGAACAAAATTTGGAAACCATTACACTGTGTGTCATAGAACCATAGAATCATTAGGGTTGGAAAAGACCTCTAAGATCATGTAGTCCAACCATCAACTCATCACCATCGTGTCTACTAAATCATGTCCCTCAATGCCTCATCTCCACGTCTGTTGAATACCTCCAGAGACACTGACTTCACCACTTCCCTGGGAAGTCTGTTCCAGTGTATTGCCTCTCTCTCTGAGAAGAATTTTTTCCTAATGTCCAACCTGAACCTCCCCAGCACAATTTAAGGCCATTACCTGTTGTCCTGGGAGAAGAGGCTGACCTTGCCAAAACCTTCCCTCGGGTAGTTGTAGGAAGTGCTAAGGTCTCCCCTGAGCCTTTTCTTCTCCAGACTAAACAATCCCAGCTCCCTCAGCTGCTCTTCATAAGACTTGTGCTCCAGACCCTTCACCAGTTTTGTTGCCCTTCTTTGGACGCACTCCAGAGTTGTAGTGAGGGGTATCAACCATAATATGAATTGAACCATATTGCTTTAAACTTATATTCCTTATGGTTACTAGTCTTATTTTGGGAATACAATGTCTGCTATTAAAAGTGTATTCTTCCTATATCAGAACCTGTCTGAAAGTTAGATGTCCCAATGGCTTATTTTGAAATAAACCTCTCTTTTCTGACTCCACATGAAATCAATATTTACCAGGTTTCCTTTTCAACATGCTTTAGCACTGATTTTCTCCTCCGAGATCTTCTATTCACTGTTGATCCAGCCTTAAACTTATTGAGTTTGAAATATACACTGTGAGCATGGCCCTGGAGGGGAAGGTGCAGCAGAAGAAACACTTCAAAAACTTCCGTCCTACTTCTAAACTCATGCAACTATTACTTAGGCTGGAACACACTGAAATCAGTAGTGGTATTTCTGCTGGAAGGCCCAATAAGGACAACCCCTCATATAACAACTCTCCTGTGAAGAGGTTTGTTATCAGTCAGTCTGAGTCCAAGGGTCTGGAAAACAACAGAAGTTCATTCTGGGGAAGAAACAAAACTTCCAGCTGTTCTGAGCAGGAAAAGGAAGAGTTCAGTAAGAATTCATCCTTTGAACATTGTCTTTCTTTCTTGATTCTCTTTCCTTGTATTTTCTTTCATTCTCACCCTCTTTCCCTGTTCCAATATCTAGTATGCACCCACCTATGAAAAAGTAAAAAGGGCTCCTTCTGCAAAGTGCCATATGGCTGAGGTATAGCCTTAGGTGGTGAGCATCACAGTGCACAGTGCAGGAAACAGAGATTTCTGCATTTGGGGTTTAATTAGGTAAGTGTTGTATAAGTGAAATCAGTTTCTTCTTACTATTTCTCAGAAAAAGGAAAAAAGAGATGAAGCTGGTCTAAAATACAGACTGACTTGTATCATTGAGTATCCCCATCCTTCTCATAATGGTTGATGTCTCCATCTTTACTGTTGGGACTAGCAGGGAAGGTGGTCTCCTGAGTTTTCACCATCCCTCTCACCCCAGTCTGCCCAGAATTCCTACTTCATTACTGCTTCTACAGACATGCCTGTAGTCTGGGTTACACAGCACCATCTGTTACAGAGGAGGAAGAAGTTGTTTATTTCAAGATGCAGCTGCAGTATAGCATTATTTGTGGGGGGGGGAGGGGGGGAAGGAGGGGTGGAAGATACAGAGGAGTTGTATGCTTTTAGATGTCACTTAAAATAACAGATTTGGGTGTCATGCTGCAGAAATCTACCTTCAAACAAGTAAGTATGCAGTACAGGGAAGGCAGGAAAAAAAAAAGCAATGAGACTTAGGAGCATAGCCAGGCTGGGGCTTGTTGTTTCATTAGTCCATTTTGTAGACTAGCTCGGTGCAGATAAAGTAACTAACTGCATACGCTTGATAATCAATTGAAATGAAAAATTAAATGTGTTCAGTTGCATCACTGATGAAGCTAGAAATTTAGTATCAATTTAAGCAATGACCATGTCGCAAAATGTTCTAGCATCATTGCTATTTATTAGATTTCCCCTAATTAGTGTTCTACAAGTCTAAGATTTATGGAGAGTGAAGGGCTGTGTGTGCTGAGGGCTTAATTTCACAGTGGCTGAAGAAAACATATGTTTCCATGGATTATATCCCAAAACTTAGGAATCTTCAAAAGAAAGTGAGGCTTAGCTTTATCTGGTGGTGATTTCATCTCACTACACAATAAATGGGAGGATGAAGTAACACTGGGTGACTGTGACATATAAGAAACCTGGGGAGATAACTGCAGTAGGCAGCCAGCCATAGCACCAGTGGCACTCATGTATGACTGTCATACAGTCACGAGCCACATCAGTCTCAACCTTTGGCAACAAAAGACTTCTAAATAGAGACTTGGCAAAGTGTAATTTGAGATTATTCTGATGCTTCCAACTACTGTCAACTGCAGGTCAAGAGCAGAGCAGAGAACTGACTAAATATTATGGATTTGTTATTTCTGTACTTGTTTACTTGTTTTTTTCTTTTTTCTTTCAATGCCACTGTCATTCTAGTCATGAGGATGAATTTCGATGTCGGAGAGAAGAACTCCTCCCCCTTGGTGTTTGTGAGGGTTTGTAGGCTCCCTGAACATGCCAGCCAGTAACCAGGCAGAGAGCAATGCCAGAATTTATCGCTAATCATTGTTATCTAAAAAAATTTCAGTTGTGTCAGTTGGAGGAGGATGCACATTAACAGCCACAGCTATTCTGCTTTTCAAGTAACTCTGAAAACGTAGATAAGTTAAGAGCCTCTTTCCATTCCATGAGTTCATAGTATTTTCCCACAGTTTAGTCTCTTGTGGTTTGCCTGGACTATTTTTTCACTTCTATATTGAGCAAGTCAAAGACTTTTTCAACTGTGATATCCAAGATCTAAATGTGTACCCCTTTTTTTATTCCTTTACCTTTTATTTATCAGACTATGTATCTGTAAAAAAAGCTTATCTCATAGCTTCTTTCTGTGCCTCCTGGATCCCCAAATATATCATATAACCTCTTTTGTCTGTTAATTCCTGAGTACTAGATGCTGAAAAATAAGTAAAATCTTAATTATTTCCATTCGTATAAATGGAAACAGTTGCGCAATATAGAATTTGTAGTATATAATCAACCCTTTAGTGACTATTCATGATTATTTTTCCTCCCCAACAAACTTCTGTTTCTTCTCTAGAGGAAACAAACATACTTACGGAAGTTTACATGATACCTTTAGTGATGTTGTGATAATAAGAAAAGTAGATGACTCGGAGAAGAGAAGGCTGTGAGGTGACCTGATAGTGACCTTTCAGTATATAAAGGGGAGCTACAGGAAGGAAGGAGACAGACCCTTCAGCAGGGTCTGTGGTGATAGAACAAGGGGAAATGGCTTCAAGCTCGGGGATTTAGGTTAGATATAAGGAGAAGGTCTTTTACAATGAGGGTGACAAGGTACTGGAACAGTTTACCTAGTGTTGTGCCTGATGTCCTGTCCCTAGAGACTTTCAAGTCAAGTCTGGATAAGGCCCTGGGTAACCTAATCTAGCTGTGATGCCCCTGTTCATTGCAGGGAAGTTGGACTAGATGGCCCTCAGAGATCCCTTCCAACTCTAAGGATTCTCTCTTCTCTTCTCTTCTCTTCTCTTCTCTTCTCTTCTCTTCTCTTCTCTTCTCTTCTCTTCTCTTCTCTTCTCTTCTCTTCTCTTCTCTTCTCTTCTCTTCTCTTCTCTTCTCTTCTCTTCTCTTCTCTTCTCTTCTCTTCTCTTCTCTTCTCTTCTCTTCTCTTCTCTTCTCTTCTCTTCTCTTCTCTTCTCTTCTCTTCTCTTCTCTTCTCTTCTCTTCAGTACCCTGATAAATCTAACATAGCTGCTTTTGAGAATGTAGGGCCATTAAGTCTTACTGGTACAAAAGGGTTGTCTCATCCAATGAAGCACTGGAGCAGGTTGCCCAGAGAGGTTGTGGATGCCCCATCCCTGGAGACATTCCAGGTCAGACTGGATGGAGCTCTGAGCAGCCTGATCTATCTGTAGGTGTCTCTGTTCATTGCAGGGAGGTTGGACTCGATGGCCTTTAAGGGTCCCTTCCAACTCAAACCATTCGATGATTCTATCATTTTTTTGCTTCCAGCAGCAAAAATACAGACACCTACTCTTTGTATTACTACTACAAAGAGTAGTAATAGATGATATATAAACAATTCATAAGGATATGTTGGGTGCCTTCAGTAGGATTTAGTATAAGAGCTAATACTTACGCTCTCTGTACCAGAAATGGCAATACTCAGTGTGTTCCCTCCCTCCACCCCCCCATAAACAACAAAAAACCTAAATCAACCAAACTGAAACCCCCAAACTCACAAAGAAAGCCAAAATACAAAACAGAACTTGTTTCCAGGACACATTTTTATGAAGATAGGCTTTTTTTTCTGTATACCAGTGCATGCAGCACTAGCGTAACTGGTCACTGATAAATAAATTAAACAGAAAATATATAAGGCAAATAATTAAAACCTTGTGGCCAGAAAGAGATAATAGAAAAGGAAAGGAAGGAAAACATAAAACAAGCAGGATTAAGATTAAATTCACTTAACTTTTGATAAGTAAACCTGAAGCAGTTATTTCAGACTCCCTGTGGTCAGAGAGGTCAAGGTGAATATCATCTCAATTTTTCTTGCTCTCATTTATGAATAGGCAACTGAGGACCAAATTCAGGCACAATGAGGAGACATCCAAAAGATAAAGCAGGTTTATATATAAGTATCAAAATGAACTCACTAACATATCTACATTTGCCCACCATAAGCCTTTTCCCTCATTCAGGGACTAACAGCTTTCTTATCCCCGGTGTCTCCTAAAACATCTGCTTTCTAATGGACATTTTTGCATTAATTTGTACTTAGTACATAAGTGAAGCAACTATGTTAAGTGCACTTCCATTCAGTGATTCAGCCCTGGCTCCATATGTATGAGTAATGCCAACATATGTGTGTAAAAACAGTGTCAACTGAGTTAGTAATAGCTTGTGTTCAAATGCTGGCAAAATAGTAATATATTAACATCTATAGAGTTAATTAATTCTGTTTTAAATTAGTCTTACATACAGCTATTTATTTCCATCTCTGATCTTAATGAAAACATAAATTGTTGCTTTAATTCCAATATTAAGAGTTTTGTCCATTCTGTCTGTCATCATTATTAGAATCATTGCTGAACAGTCTCTTTCGTTGCTGTTGTTGTTGAAACATAAAAAATAAAACAGGCAAATCCAAAGTAGGTGTTTATTGCACTGAAATATCCGTCAGTGTATAAGGCAGAAGTACTGCTACACAGTGTATGTAGTCCTATTATGTTTTTTCTGACTGAGAGGTCAGCTTTTCAACTCTCATTTTCTCTATCTCTGCCAAAACCAAGTTGTGCATCCAAAAATCCCCTTTAAGAAAAACACACAGTGTTTTTCCAGTACAGTTCCAGCTCCCTTGCTGAAATAGCTGGAGTTTAATGCTAACCACGCTGTGCATCTTCTGTGGGCATTTTAAGGATTATCAGCTCTACCTCCACTAACACACGAATGAGAAGTCAAGGGTTTCCATCACCTTTTACAGCTCTGATTTGCTTGTTTTATATTTAAAAGCTGCTGCAAGGTGAAAGTCTGGTATTTCCCCACGTCTCTTGGCAGATTTTCAGGGATAGTGAAATAATAATGATACACTGAATAGGTACTGAGCGATTTGCACGCTAAGCAGTCTTGGCTACATACTCAAGTGTTTAAGCATCTATCTCCTTGAAATTGTCTTTTCCCACAACCAGACGTATTTTAATCTGAGTCAGCATTTTTCTTTCTGGTAGTTAATCCAAGCTGAAAGTCAAATGTCTGTAATTCTCTGCGTTCCCAGAGGAACATAAGGTTTGCCAATTGGTGCAAGATCATCAGGTCTGCTGTGTAGTTTCTATTAGTCTCCAACACATGACATCTTATCTGGCCAGTGTTTTATGTCTCTCATTTCTGTGTTAGCCCGAGTGCTTCCAAGAATAATGCAGCTTATTCATAAAGTTCATTATTGCTCTCTTTCCTCCACACTGCAGGACTTGCCAAATGTGTCTGGGAGCTCTGTCTTTCTAGGGAAAGATTAGCAGTGACTGCAAAGGCCAAAAGTTATGTGGCTTGTTTGAAGGCAAGTGAGACTCTTGTCAGTTGTGTGTCATTTGGAGAAGGTAAATGTGCACTGTGTGGCTAAAATGTTAGCTCACACATGAGCACAGAGGGGTTAAAGCACATTTAAGAAGTAATAACAATTAAAAAAAAATGAAAAGATATTCAGATTGTCTTGGAGCACTCTGAAGGTGATGCAAGAAAGAGAAAATTTGGCCATGTAACCAACGGTGCCTCTGTGTTTTCAGGTAATGTCTCCATTTTGCCTCCATTACGGTAGAATTCTGACTTAAAAGGTGTGGTGGGAGTGCTGTCCCTGCTTATCTTTGATAGCTGGTTTTGTCTTTCACCCACTTGCCAAAGAATGTACAAAATATTCACCTTTTTGTTCCAGGTGGCAACGGGATGAGACATCCTGTCCTGAAATGCCAGAAAATCTAACTTGTCTGTGCTATATTCTCTCTTTCTTAACTCCCATAAGTAACAGAATATCTCTCCATTAACCTAAAGCACCTCTACACCCAAGGCTGCCAAAGCTGCTAAACAGCCCCAAATTGTCTTTCAAAAATAGATTAATGAAAGAAAAGGGCTGCATCTTGTAGTTCAGCATAGCTTGTGTAGCTTAAACTGAAAAGAGAGCTCATGGATGGAGAAAGACCTGTGCTATTTTCTTGGTCATTCAGTGCCATCTGTTTAACGTCACTTAGATTTCGATTATTCATTTCTGGCAATGTTCTAGGCAACAAAATGAAGTGATAACCCTTCTGCCACAGATTATCTCACTTTGATCTTCAGTCGTCTGCATTTCTGTCCCAGAGTCATAGAATATCCCCAGTCCAAAGGGGCCCACAAGTATCATAGAATCATGGAATGGTTTGGGTTGTAAGGGATCTTTGAGATCATCTAGTTCGAGCCCCCCTGCTATAGGCAGGGATACTTCCCTCTAGACCAGGTTGCTCAGAGCCCCATACAGCCAGGCCTTGAATGCCTCCAGAGTTGGAGTATCCACAATGTCTCTGGGCAGCCTGTTTCAGTGTCTCACCACCTTCCCATTAAAGAATTTCTTCTTAATACCTAGTCTAAATCCACCCTCTTCCAGTTTAAAACAATTTCCCCTGGTCCTCAAGGATTATTGAGTCCAGCTCCTGGGTCCTCACAGGACCACTGAAAAAATCAAACCATATTTCCAAGAGCACTGTCCAAACACTTCTTGAACTCCAGCAGGCATACCTCCATAACCACTGCCCTGAGTAGACTGTTGCGGAAGAATATGGTTCCAAATGAGGTTGTTCAGTTTCTTATTGGACGGTCATGAGGGACACCCAAACTGAGAAGAATTTTCTTTAAGAAGTAGGATGACAGTGATTCTACAAAAACGATAATATGGACTGAAAACAAGCAAGCATGTTTTGGAGGAAGGAAGCATCTTTGGGTTGTGACTTTGAGAAGCAAGCAAGACCTTACTTCACACTATTTTTTGATTCATTTTCTTTCCTGACTTGCTTTTATATAGTCTTGAAGGAGTTCTTTCCTTAACATCATTTTGATTGGAGAGAAGGATTGCTTGCTTTGTTATTTCTGGATGTCAGCTTCATATACATCTTCATATTTCATACCTTTTATTTGTAATTTATAGAATCATAAGGAATCATTTGATTTGAAAGGTCATCTTAAAGATCATCTTGTCCAGCTCCCCTGCACTGAACTAGCAGGGATGTCTACAGCTAGAATAATTAGAGACAATTAGTCTGAAAAAAACTGTTTTGGTAGAGACATGGGATAACGTATATATAAGATGGTGAAAAATTTGCAGTGAGGCCAGTGTTAATAGTCAGTGCTCCAAAGCAGAAGGTATAGAAAAATTGTTGAAAGCAGTGAATCTCTGTGGAGCAAAATAATGGCCAGAGAAAAGCAAGTAAAATGTCAGTGAGTCTTTGGTGAATAACATTAGCTTGTACATTTGTGCTTCGGTTAGATCCTGCGGGCTCGTGTTAGTATTTACTGGAAGTACTTGTCAGAATCCAATTTTTATACCTCACACAGCTTCAAAATAATTCATTCAGGGTTTATGTCAACTCTACAGCTCAAATAATAAGAATTTAGTGGAGGTTGAAAAGCAATTGCATCTTGGAGTAAACACTGTCATGTTACAGAACTCTGTAATGACTTTTCAGTCATACAAAGAAGGGAAGAAGTGTGGTCAATTTATTCCGAAACAGAGGATTTTCCCCTGGTTTTAATCTGATAACGTAATGCTCCTGAGATTTGCTATGTACTTGCTTTAGTCGAAGTAGAGTTTGTGATATCATTATCTGATTTTGCATTTATTTAACACCAGATAATTCAAAAATTCTTGAAGTTTAAGAATTAGTTGCACATTCTTGCCACATCCTCTTGCTATGTGCTACAAATAACAGCACTTGTTATTAAGGTGCTGGGAAAAATTATTCCTTCCCCTTCCCCTCCTTCCTGTATCATCCATTGTGTGTCATGCCACAAACCTTGGACACCTCACCTTTCTGTGAATTGGATCATCTCACAATCCCAAAATTCGGCTAGCACCATTGTATAGCTTCAACTTCTGTGTGCAGATTCTGACACTGCTACAGAATTCTTAATAGGTCTGCATGGCCTTATTTGATTCCACACTTCAGTTCAGTGAAGTTGGATCAAAGAGGGTTGCTGGGCCACAATGATGCAGTTAAGAGAATGCATGGAAGAAATATATGACTAAGTGAATATGAAGCAATATACCATGAAGTATGTCATCACTTTCTACCTAGCTACCTTCTGTGTTATTAGATGTGTCCTATTTTAAGAAACTCTTGTTAAATTACAGTATAAGGAGAAATGACCAGTGTGACTGAATAGAACAGCAGCTTTTCTGCTGTGAGCATTGTGCACTAGAGAAATGTCTTAATATTTCTATAACAAAAAGTGGGCATCATTTACTTCCCTAGAAAATTAGTAGGAAGGACTGTTTAAAAAGTGATAACTTTAACTGATGGAAAAACATTACTTAAGGTAAAATCTCATCATTTCACAGTACCTTTGCACAGAGGCCCAGGTAAAAGCATAAGCCTGAGAGATTCACTATGTCAGTAGTGCTGTTCCAAGACTCATCTGGTGTCTGATTAGTTTTAGACTGGAAGATGCAAGACACACTGTGGTTTCTCTTAGAACTTGTTTTGTAACTTTTGTCTTTTGTTCATACTTTTTTCTATCCTGAAAAGGCATAATTAATCATTAATGTGTATAATAACATAATGATGTCAGACACAGATTGAAACCTTCAGAGGAAGGTGATCAGAAGGGGAAGACATAAGTCCTGAAGCACAGTCAGAGAGGAAGAGACCTGTTTTTATGGCATGAGCTGCACGCAACTGCAGAGGAAGATCATCTGAAAGGGCTACATTTGATGCATGTCCAAAGCTGGTGATCTGTTGAATTCTGAAAACATAAGCAGGGCATATCAGCTATGTCTGGTAGTTTTCTGTAGCTCTTAGAATTAATATGCTCTGTACACATATATCTATTTTCTGATATTACTGGAGTCTAGAGGCAGAAAAAAATGTGAACAGACTAAGTTTTCTGCTTTTCTTTCAGCATTCTCTTGAGGGTTTTCAGAAACAGAAAGCTTATATCCTCATGTCCACACTGATATCACCACTATCAGATGAGTTTAGGTTCTTTATCGCAAATGAGATGTTGTCAGTGGTCTACTGCTATTATCAATTTATCTGAATGAATGCTCTCAAACAGGGAAGTCCATTGAGCTTAATGTCTATGAAAAGGTCTTAATGCCTGTATAAGTTTGCAAAAGTTAGAAGTTATATCATCAGAACTTATTTATGCAATGTGATGTGTATCAACACATTTTATTAAAGACAGAGATCTCACTTGATTCAAAACAACAGAAGATAGGATCAAGTTGTTTTTTCATTGTGGAAGATTTATCTTCCCATGAGACTAGCTGTTTAATTCACAGACAGAACAAGCTAGACTAAGTAAATAAGCAAAGTCGAGGCAACAATCTGCAAAGGAGTAAAAGATGTTTCTCTGAAGTCAGAGAGGGCTGTAGGATGGATCCATAGCTCGGGGCCCTACTGCAGCTTAAGGCCTCTTGGTGACAGAAGCAGCTCACCTGCCTGATACTGTGGTTCTCAGTGAAGTGGCTGGTAAGCCTGAATGGCAGAGTAATCTTATCAGTTTGATGGCAGCGGAATCTTTTCTCATTTATCTTTAATTTTCTGCCTTCTACCTTTATGCATGAGAAGAACCAGGTTAGATGTCCTTTCATTGGCTATGAGCATCATAGCAGTGATTCACTGATGTGGACAGGCAAAGCCTGAAGTCACTGAGGATTCTACTTGCAAAGTTTCCAAAGATGTGCCCAGCTGTTATTTTTAATATATATTCTTTTTTTTTTTTTTGCTAGAGTTTGTAATTTAGTTCAGCTGCACAGACTAACACAAGACTGCATAGTCCATGACTAGAACTCCTAGACTCAGCTTTACTTATTATTACTGTAGCAGCTCATAAAGAAAACACTTCATTCAAAATATAAGCATATGACAGAGCTTGAAATCTTTTTCAATAAGTGAAAATAACTCATTTTTATCTTTGCTGAACCAGAAACATACATTAAGTTTGTTGGTTCATGGCCCAGTATATCTTGTAACTAGTTTGTGTCTGGAGATCCTCTTGTTACACTCAAGAGCCAAGTCTGTAGTTTATCCATTTCTAATTTAAATTTTTTTAGTGATGTTGAATATTTTCCCTGACTGCAAATCAAGATTCATAATTCCCAGTAGCTTCAGAGCCTGCCAAGAGTAATGGCTTGTGCTGGTAGTCAAGTTTGCTTTCATATCAAACATATGGTGCTCTTTATCTGAGTCTTCAGAGACAGAGCTTGTCCAAAGTCTGCAGGATTTGATTAGGCTGCGTTCTTTCTCTCCCGTATACAAGAATGTGTATGCACACACATAAACTCTCACTCCTTTATCCCTCCCATACATATACGTTTATATTCAGATACATACATTCCTCATAAGGAGGAATGCCTTTAAGGAAGGCATTTGTGAGTGACTGACTTGAATCAGCCATTTACTTATTGATTGCATGTACATCACACAGTTGTTGACTATTTGGCTTGAATGGCTGAGGACAGCACTAAGAAATCTGACTAGCTGATGTTTCTGTAATGGTAATGTGGCTTAGGGAGCTCAAGGGCCTTCTCTCTATTCAAGAGCCTTTACTTCTACTTAGCAGTGGCAGAAAACATCTGAAATGCAGTATCCAGTGCTGTGCTCCCAAGACAAAAGAGCCACATGGACATACTGCTGTAAGGCCAGCAAAGGCCACAAACGTGATTATGGGGCTGGAACATCTGACACAGAAGGAGAGGCTGAGAGCTGGAACTGTTCAGCTTGGAATTGTGCTATTCATGTAAATGTGGGGATGTGACATATATGGAATTAACCTCTTTGGAATAGTATTCACAAACAGATCAAGAGGCAATGAACATAAACTGAAATAAAGAAAAATTAGTTTAAAGATAAAACCTTTTTACTGTAAGACTTTTCAAATGGAAGTACGTTTCTCCAACACAGTGTGGAATGTCCACCCTTGGAGCTATTCAGAATGCAGCTGACACAGCTCTGATGATCCTGCTCTACCTGACGCTGCTCTGAGCTATTGGACAGACTGCGTGATGTCCAGAGGTCTCCTCTTTTCTCATCCATTCTGTGCTTCTGTGATTTGCATAGACAATGAACAAATTATTGATTGGCAGCTGTCAAAATCTTTCCCCTTTCTCCTCTCCTCTCCTCTCCTCTCCTCTCCTCTCCTCTCCTCTCCTCTCCTCTCCTCTCCTCTCCTCTCCTCTCCTCTCCTCTCCTCTCCTCTCCTCTCCTCTCCTCTCCTCTCCTCTCCTCTCCTCTCCTCTCCTCTCCTCTCCTCTCCTCTCCTCTCCTCTCCTCTCCTCTCCTCTCCTCTCCTCTCCTCTCCTCTCCTCTCCTCTCCCCTCCTCTCCCCTCCCCTCCCCTCCCCTCCCCTCCCCTCCCCTTCCCTTCCCTTCCCTTCCCTTCCCTTCCCTTCCCTTCCCTTCCCTTCCCTTCCCTTCCCTTCCCTTCCCTTCCCTTCCCTTCCCTTCCCTTCCCTTCCCTTCCCTTCCCTTCCCTTCCCTTCCCTTCCCTTCCCTTCCCTTCCCTTCCCTTCCCTTCCCTTCCCTCTTCTCTATATCTTTACTCTTTTTACTTTTCTCTTTTTCTACTTCTTTTTATTTTCTTTCCACTTTACCTTCAGCCTTTCCTCTTCAGAGAAAGATTTTTAAATGTTCAGAGTGAATAGGAAAGACAGAATGGTTCCAGAGTGGATGGAAAGTCTGTATGATTACCATTCACTGTCCCTTTTTCAGAGCCTTTCAATATGTCAAACTCTAGCAAATATGTTTTGGATATTAGAAGAATTTCTATTAGTGAACGTATATAACAACATTCACGTGTCCCCAGAGTATGTTTCTGTGTTATCCTGAATATCCCTCTGTAGATAATGCACGTCGATAGCAGCCAGTGAAATCTAAGTCATTCTGAAGTTGATGTTTTTATTCAAGTGACCCTCACCCTAAGAATCTACTGACTGTATTGATTAGATCTGTAATTAGTATAATAGGAGCCCAGAGCCTGGGGGCATTATTCTCAGAGGGAGACTTTCACACCTTAAATTAGCTGAGATGAACTGAGATGAATGTCATGTTCAGAATACCCTTTATTATTAAAGAGTGTTTCTATTAGCTCTTTGTAGTATTTATGTGAATACAAGGCATTGTCTTCTATGCTTTGTATTGCATGTAGGACAGCACATAAAAGATGTTTCATTTCAAAAGATTATCTAAATAATATTTCACTATGAACAATTTTAGTAATTGGCATAAATAATATGTGCATGTTGGGTGGAGGGTCTGATCTCTGTTCTTCTTTGACATTGTCTTGATTTACAGTAAAGCATAATTTAAAGAGGATGCTTCTAAGGCTTTCAACGTCAACAAGAAAGTTGTTCTCAGTTATGGGTTTAATAATACTAACATACAATTTTTCCATCTCTTTCCTTTTTTTTTGATACCAAGTAGCCAGATTTTCTAGCATAGCATATATATGAGCAAAGAAGTGCAAGCAGAATAAAAGCAGCCACTACAAAGGTTTGTTTCTACTTTTAACAGTGATGTTTATTACAAACAGCCAGAGCTGGCTTATAGGGCAGTGGATGCAAAAATACAGTTTGTCTAACCTCAGAAGTCTATAGTACTCAAAGATCTGTAGTTCTCTTTGAGGTCATCCCAGGAGGCTTCTGTTAAAGCAATCACAGAAAGACATACACTTAAAAAAGAGTAATATAAAAAAACCTCTTTGTTTACATTAGCTGTTTATATTAGTCGATGTAAACTTCTTATTCTGTAGACACCTACACATGATAAGGTAGTTCATCCTATCAAATGAAAGGGTCTTCTGGCTTCTTTGTGAAGAGAAATGGAGAACAGACAAATATTTCTGAGATATATTTTCTCCAGCAAAGTACATCAATGTCACACTCCAGCTTCTTAGTGTAGTTTGGAGGGAAATGTATTTTCAAAACTAAACTCACTGTCCACTAGCTATGGGAATGACTGGCATTGAAGAGAACACAAAATCCACTCATTTATGTGCTACATTACAGTATACTGTTTTCTTTATAAATTTGATTTGTTGCTACATTATCCTCTCCACCTGTAGCAAAATTATTTTAGACTAGAATCAGTAAAAATACGCTTTCATGAGGCTGTGTCTACTTCACTCTCAATTGCATTTTGGGATCACCTTGAGAGTCACCCTTCCATTAGAAGTAACTTTACATGAGCAAATCTCTGGGAATCCCATGAATACTTATCAGTTATTCTTGCTTTTGCAGAGTCTGTGATCACCCCTGACGTGGAATGGATTCTCAAGGCATTTCACATTCATGCCCTATGTCAGTGTCTGCTTTGCTGGTCACGGTGTGTTGAAACTGCCATAACCAACGAAAACTAATTGTATGGAAGCAAAGCTAAGTTTTATGCCATATGTTAGTATAATTGTGAATAAGTTTTCCTGCTTTTTTTTTATTATTATTATTTTGTACCCTTTATTGAAGACACGTTTTACCCAGCATTTTGGATTTTAATTGTGCCACCTTTGTATCTGGGGAATGTTACTTCTTTGCCTCCAGATCTGGTATTCTGTGCATTGTAACATACATAGCTGAAAATTTATCTTTATTGTTTGTGTTTTTAACATGCTCCTGATTTCTAGCTCTGCTAATTGGAAACTATGAAAGTCAATGTGCTTTGTTTGACTCTTCTGTGATTATTTTTGTATATTTTAAATAGAATCCAGCTCAGATTCTCATTTCTGTGCACTGCTGCTTTATAATTTGCTCTGGCAAATATGAGCTAAATTATTTCAAAATTACATGAGTAACTTACAAACAATCAGCAAGATACTTATTGGATTATATGACTATATACTTATTTGATACCACTGTAAGCATAGAACACATTTATTTATTTATAAGAAACACTAGTAAAAGAGCAAGACAAACATTAAGACATACTGTTATCTCTTTTTTGAAAATGATCTGCAATGTGTTAAAAAAGTCAAGCAATGCATCTCATGAAAAACAGAAAATTCTGTATTTGATTTGATCTCATAGGTTTCAACACATCCACCATTTGGGATTTTGTTCTGTTTTCATGCACAATATATTCTGCTGAAAACATGATTGAAAATGCCATTTATATTCATCTTTAAATGTGTCATGTACTATAAATGCAGTTCTCCTCCAGTAAATAAAGCATTTCAAAAGTGGTTTTAATTAAAATGTCATAGGAAGTATTGAAGAGAATTTCACAAAATGATATGTTTTTTATTCTTCATGAAAAGTCACATCTTTTACGTAAACAGTGTCTCACCATAAAATAAAATAAAATAAAATAAAATAAAATAAAATAAAATAAAATAAAATAAAATAAAATAAAATAAGCTAGCTCCTAATGAAATGTGGATTTGGTTACTATGAAGGTTTAGAAAAGAATAACAAATATTAATCTAGATTCTTACCCGCACTGATTTAAACTATATGCTTCCTTACCAAAAAGCTAACACAGTAAAGGCTGAGCACTGAAAACGCTCAGCAAAATCTTGCAGGTACTTAAGCTCATTCAGGGTCAGAAGTGCAAAGCTTAATTAGGTTTGGGAGGGAAACAAAAGTCAGTTTGAGGGTTGTTGTCGTTCTTAGGTTTTGTTTGCTTGCTTGTACTCTTTTCATCTATCCAGCAAAGTCAACATAACTGGATCATTATCATATAATTGTTCCAGTTGGAAGGGACCTTTAAAGGTCATCTAGTCCAAACACTTGTTATTAAGAAAAGCATAGTAATAGAGTGATAACGTTTTTTATTTCCAGGCAAGTTGAGTTTTGTTCCGAAATTACAAATGTTACCTGCTGTTCTACTTTACCACAGTGTTTACTGTTGAAGTGGAGCTCCCTGTTTATTTCCAGTATAACCTGTGGGCAGCCTGTATCTGCAAAACTGGCAAATTCTTTAGTGCTGAAAATGATTTTCATCTAGTCACTAAGAGACGAAATGAACCTAGCTCAAAGCTGATTGCGAGCAAATATTTTGAGAGCCTCAAGTTGCATTTGAACAAGAGATTCCAAATGAAAATCCCTGCCCATTCACTAATCCCATTCATTAGAGGCTCAGTGATTACCTCATTAGTATGATGCAGTGCAGAAACTGGTGGAGCTTACAACGAGCCAGCTAACACAGCTGATGGATTTGGCACAAACGACCCAGGTGAAGTATTTCTCTGCTGAAACTATGGATGCTTTCTGGCTTAGAAAAAGCGTGAAATCTCCACATCGTAACATAACGTATTGTGGACTTTCTTTTAATAGCAAATGCTATTTTAATATATATATTCCACTATGTTGCTATAAAACAGTATGTTCCTGAAGAATATATGTTTTCTGTTCCTCACCCCCATCATGAGCACATTTGCCTTCTCCTTCCTCATTGCAAATATGTCCAACAAAGCCGTTAAACAGCTGTTTATGCTGCTCATGTTAGTGTCCCTTTATATGAAAATACTGTGGGCACACTGGCACAGTTTTATTCTTTTTTACAAGAACACAGAGACACCAAACTCAACACCTCCCAGAGGCAGGAGCTTCAATTTGGGCAGATCCCCCTGAGCAGCCATGGGGAGGGGGTTAATGTGAAAATGGGGGAAATTCTAACAGAGCTGTTTTTCATGGGCACTGTAAGCTGGCAACAGAGGAATAAAACTTAAGAAAATCTTAACGAAAGAAATTAAAAACAGGCATAGCAGAAACAGAGCAAGCTAAGCACCAAATTCAATTATTAAGTTGTCAAGTCCTCTTAGTTAGAAGAGGAAAAGGAAACAGTTTTTGTCTGTAGTGCCTTAAGGGCAAGTGTGAACAAGATGAAAGAGTCCCGTCTGTCATGCTGGTTACTGTCACATAGACAAGCCATTCAGAAGCCAGTAAAATTTCTCAGATCTGAGGTCTTTGCAAAGGAGAGATCTTCCCCAAAGACAGATCTGTAGAGGTGTCCCAGTTGGAACAGCTGTACCTACCATTAAACGTTCAACAAATTTTTGACCTTTTGGCAGTACATTTTTATAGGATACATAAATCTACTGTCCTGGGAATATGACTGCTTAAGCTAACCAGAGGGAAGTCCTGAGGACCATTAGATGTCTTAACCTCCACAGAGCAGGACATAAAAACCATTCTACAAATTCACCTCAAGGTTCTGTATCACCTGGCATTCAGTTTCCAACAGTGAACATAAATAAGCACCTAAGGGACAGAAAGTTTACCTATGATCATTTCATCCTAATAGTCACTCAGTCTCTATTCTTAATTTCTCTGTGATGGGGATTTGATGAATTGATGGTTAGACTAAATGATCTTAATGGTCTTTTCCAACCTTAATGATTCCATGATTCTTTGATTTCCTGATGGGTAATGTATCTTGTGTAGGAGAAAGGAGTTTCACAGATCTGCTACTAACTGGTGGAACAGGCTGCCCAGAGAGGTTGTGGATGCCCCATCCCTGGAGGTGTTCAAGGCCAGGTTGGATGGGGCCCTGGGCAGCCTGGTCTAGTATTAAATGTGGAGGTTGGTGGCCCTGCCTGTGGCAGGGAGGTAGGAGCATGATGATCCTTGAGGTCCCTTCCAACCCAAGCCATTGTATGATTCTATTTCTTCCTTCCATCAAAAAATGTGGTTACCAATCTGTCTTAATACACCTTTGCCATCCCATCCTGATTTTTCAGACCTCTCTTACATACTCCCTAGCACGTAAATATGTGTGAAGAGAATCAGCCAACTTGTCCCTTTCCTTCTGAGTTGGATAACTTGCATTGTCTCCCTGACTTACTCTTATAGTCAGTTATAGAGAGATCTTTAACAGTAGCTTTAAACAATAGACCTGATTTTCAGACAGCTATTGGTAACCAGAAGAAGTTCAATCTGTTCTCTGTGTTGTTTTATGGTAACAAAGCATCTCTTATCTCTTGAGCATGATATATTTTGATCCAAAGTCAATTGAAGTTACAGGAAATAAAAGATGGTCTACCTTGATCATCAGCTCTGATAATTACTTAGGCAAGTGCCAAGAGAAAGAGAAATGGAAATGGCAGTGATTGATACAGTCCTCCATACTTGCACTTCATGTTTCTAAGAACATGTGGAGAAAAACTGAAGAACAGTAGGGCAGGTCACCACATCACTCCCTAACAACTTATTAATCTACAGTTTTCTAGGGTCCACAAGACATTGAAAATGTCTGCAGTTCATCCATTTGGTATTAGTGTGTTAACCCAAGTAATTAGGTGCAGCCTCTTCCAAAGCAGCAGCCCAGAGCACATTAATGATCCCTCACATGGCACCTGAACCATGTTTCTCAGGCTTTCATTCACCACAGGCTACCACTCTGTGGAGCTGAGTGGAACCTAATTAGATTAAAAAGAAATATGGCTATAATTGGTCTGGAGCAGCTTAGTAAAATGTAATAAGGGAGTTTAATTGGCTTCATCTTTGTATTACTGATTCTAAATTTTGTCATTTGCTGTGGACAGTGGACCAGCTTTTCTTTACTCTGCCATGGAAAGAATATGAATAAAACATACACTGATGAGAGGTAATCTGTTTGACAATTACATGCAGAAATGGCAAACATTGATAGTTTCACAATAAAAGTCAGGTTTTCCTCAACCTTGTATGCTGCTGACAATGGAAATGTCTATTTTAAGAGTATCAAATGACATTTAGGAAAGAAATTAAGTCACTGCTGTTTTGTAACCTTAGTTCCAGTGAATTATAGTTGTAGCTAATGCCAAATCCCTGCTTATCATAGCTAGCAATTGTAGGGACTTGCACAAAAGTAAATAAAGACATACCAAAGTGAACATTGGGCTTTTTTGGTTTATATAAGATGAGCAAGGAAGCCCCTATGGTGACTTTACAGGAAATGTGTAGGAAACTGAATATTTAGGAGGTTTATTGTTCTAATTTCTCTACAAACTCTGCTGGGATTTAGAAAGACCTCTTCACCTCACCATATCACTTCTATGCCACCCTTCCCACAGTACAGCCTTTAAGTGGCAAAGAGGTACTCTGGACAGACTATGAGACACAAACGATATTATTAAAACTTTATTACTTCTATGTAATGTACAATACAGAGCTGATACATCTATCAGAGTCACTCTTCCCCTTTCAGCTTGAGATCACCTGAAATTGGTCAACTGGCTATTCAGAACGGCAAACCAAAGCCTTGCAAATCACATTTATAGCTTTCTGGCTAAATCAGTAGGATTGTTAAAATCTACATTGGAAGGCCTTGCAGACCCTGGAGTGGAAACAACTTTTTCCAACAAAGGTTTTCGTAAGACTAAAATAGCTTGATGGAGCTCAGTGGCGTGAGAGATTACTAACATCACCTTAATGCCATTCAGATAGTAGAATTCCTCTCACCTTGCTTTTCTAAGTGTTAAAAACAATTTTTTCTCCAAGTACCTCCAGTAAGAGTGCCTCTGCCGTCTCCCTGAGGAAATTACTCCATGCCCCAGTTGAAATCACTTTTGAAAATATTTTGCTTGAATTTTCAATTTCCTGATTACAGCTTCTGCCTGGTTGCTTTGCAACCTAAAGTAATCTCTCCCCCCCAGGAATAACACCAGTACAGTAGGCTATAGTGAGTAATCTCTGGGCTGGGTCTTTTTTGTCATGGGAAAAAGTCACTAAGTTCATGGCAGGCAAAGGTGGAGTCTCCTTTTTCTTCCTTCTTTTTTCAAGGCCAGGCTGAATGGGTATCTGGGACGCCTGATCTAGTGCTTGATCTTGCAGTTGGCAACCCTCTGATGGCAGGGGGGTTGGAACTAGGTGATCTTTGAGGTCCCTACCAACCCAAGCCATTTTATGATTCTATGATTTCTTCACAAAGCTTTTAGACATGAATGAAAGATCCTATGGCAGATACCCACAGAGTTAAATTTGATTGTGTACGAGAAAATCCTACCCTAGGAGGAAAAGATGTGTATTGGGCATAACAAAATGAAAAAGATTAAGTCAGAGAGGGATGGTGAGAGACTTCTTTGAGGAGAAAATGCTTTTTGGAGAGAACAAAGGGAAATCTTGCCCAAGAGAAGACCTGAGGGAAACCTGTTGGGATGGTGCATGCATAAATTCTTCTTGTTATCTCCAGAGCAGCTGCTTGGGTGCTATATCTGAGGGGATAGATGAGAGGTGTGCTTGAGGGAGTGGCTTACAAACACAGCATGGTGGTGATGGACTGATGGTTGGACTAGATGATCTTAGTGGTCTTTTCCAACTTTAATGATTTTGTGATTCTATGAAACAATGCAGAGTGCAAAGGTGGTTGTGTAGTTGCAAAGGCTGCTTTTGTGTTGTTTGTACTGACATCCCTGTAGGACTTTAACCCTAGAGGAAAAAGGAAGGAACACACAGAGACACTTCATGTTGCAGCTGGTGGAAACTGGAAATAATGTTTGGTTGTAAGATCATGCAAGGTGTTTACTCAAAGAAGAGATTTTAGCAAAAAGCAGTCATGATTACTACAATCCTCTGTCTGGCTGTGGTACTAACTCCCTAGTAGCCAGCATGCTGTCACACTAGATAAAGAAATGACAAAGCAAAAAAAAAGGAACCCTATGGGGAATGTTGCCATACTGGAACAGCTTTGTAATGCGTGGCATACGGGCAGTTAGTAAAACGCAGAAGCATGCAGTGAAAACTGACACTTCTGACAGCAGCAGGTAGGAAAACATCAGACAGCTGTGATTACACCGTCCTTTGCCTTTTCTTTCTTTATGTCTCTGCTGAGATGTTTCTGACATGATCAGCAGCAATGCTAAGTGCTGAAATACCTGTGCCAGGATCCTCTAGTCCTGCACATTCAGAGTACAGACTCAGCAATTCTTCAATCGACAGGATGTTTTTAGAGATCGTTTGCTTCACAGGTAAGTTGGATTCACTGCACAGCCTGGATTTGCCTCATCTTACTTTAAGCATCTAAATAAGAAGCACAATTACTTTCAGCTCCCTTTACAAGCAGTGAAAAGAGACCTTGGGATAGGCTGCAGTACCCTGTGGAGATGCTTATGTATCCCAAAGGTGGCTGTGTTCAAAATTTAGAGCCTCAGTTAGGTGGGTAAGTCTAGATTTAGCATCCCTTCACAGTGCTCCAATACCAAATCTCTCTCTTTTGGGCTATAAAGTTTCATCAGGGCTATTTCTTCCCACTTTTCCAAATCTCATATTGATCCTTCCTATGCTTTGAAGTGCAACTAACCTTCTGAGACTGCATCTTCATTTGCCATGAGAATATATAAAATACTCTACAGAGGTAGATAGGCAAGGCAGAGGAAGGCAACCTTTGTTAAGAGCTTCCAGGTTCTTGCAATATTTACTGTCCCCAAGGAGAAAATACAAGCGTAATGCAAGGCCTGAAGAAGAAGAAACACTGTACATTCTCTAAAGAGATTACAAGCTTACTAAATGACGTTATATATTTCTGATAATCCAGCCTTCTTTTTAATTAAATAAAATTCCCTTTCTCTTTCCCTTATTGCCAGATGGTTGAGAGTTTTGGGTGGAAATTCCTGTTAATTCCCTAGTTAACATATCTGCATCTTCCAATAGATGCAGTTGCATCTCAGGTATGAAAAGAGCCAAAGTTTGACCCCATATTAACAGAAATAGTTTTCTGATCCTTAGTCATACTAAAATATGGCAACAAAGGTCACCAAATAATCAATAACTTTAAACATGAGGTGTATCCTACTCTCTAGGCAGTCAATAACCATTTTTCCATAACATCTATGCAGTGTCCTTCCTCAGGCTAATATATATCTCTTGTATCTCTTGTATAAGTATAAATATATATATTATATTAATAAATATATATATATATTTATATAAATGTATCTCTTGTATAAGAAGCTGAGGAACAACTATGGTGACAGGAAGGCTTGTTTCACTTTCACTTTCATTTCTACCTTTCTCCTAACTCTGCGATTCATCAAGGTTTGGAGATGCTAGCGTGCTTTCTTCTAAAGACAAGGAGGGAACAATTTTCCAAAGACTCTAGAAGACCAGCCAAATACTGAAAAAACAGCCTGTATCTTGTCTCACTGCAGTATGGTGCTATTCATCATTGCCAATAAACTAGTTTGTTTTTGACTAATTCACCGGTGAGCAGTGTTTTCTTGTTTGTTTGCTTGTTCTTTTTCTCCCCTCTAATTTAACTGAATCAAAAAAATGGATCATTCTTTGAGCTGTGTGGCAAAAAATAGCCTTAAAGTTGCTCCAAAAAGCAGAATACCACATTGACTGGAATCCCATTCTCAACTTCAGCTCTTAAAGTCATCATATATGTGTGTGTGAGATGGTAAGATGTCAAGAAAAGGATTTAGAAATGGTGTCAGGCCTCCAGGAAACTCAAGTAGAACTGCATATTAGTAGTGGTAGCAGAGGTGGGGACAGAGGGAGGAGTAAGAATTTGGGAGGTGTTTCAATGAAGTTTGAGTCTGAAAATATCTGAAAAAAGTCATTTGTCTGGAAAAAAAGTATAATTCAGCTCCCGTCCACTGCTCATTCTACAACACCAAAATGTTTTGCCACCTTCACTCCCTCCCATGGATGTTCCCCAAGCTTGTGATGGTATGATTAGTGATTTGGTCTGTCCAGCCAAAAACATAGATGCTCATTTGGGGAACAGAGTTTTGTCCTTAGAGATGGCCAAGAAAGGCAATCCTGGCACTGTGTTCTAAATCTCATTAATTCTTTACTTGATCAGCTGTAAAGGCTTGCCACTGACTTTACGGATTGCATCGTTTGGATTAAGACCGTACTGATGCTAACGTACTGGGGAACTGTGATCAATCTCCAAATAAACCCCTTTAGATGTAAAAGAACAAAGCATGTTAGAGGAGAAGTGAGAAATACTCTGGTCTCCTGTTCTCAGCAGACTCACCCATATATTAAACATAGTTTTCCACAAAGAATTGTGATTTTTTTTTACATTTTTCACCCGTTCACTAAGCAGTGACATTATGAGATACAGTCTGTCTCCCAGGACCCAAAGTCCTACAGTTAATAATAATGTTCTTCTTGGATTTAGCAGTCTTTGATTCGTACCCTGATTTGTTATTCACTTGACCACGCTCCCTATTCATATTTCGTACCACATGAAAACTTGCACAATCTCCTCTACAAAATTCGTTCTTTCTCTCTAAGACCTCTCGAGATATGCTAGGCATTAAAATCAAGAACTGGAGCTAAGAATAGAAAAGCAAGGTGGTAATCAGAACAATAAAATCCCCTGGATCACCAGTCAGAGAAAACATTTCTATACAACTTAGGAGAGGTAATGTTCCCCAGGCACAACCCAATTATAAGTTACATGGAGGCAGTAGGTTGGAAGTAGGATAATGGTATCTTTCTGGTTTCTATCACAGCCACTGAGTACAGTATAAAAGTGTATAAACTAGGGGAACTGGCTGGACCATGTCAGCATGTCTGAAAGGATGGCTGCAGGGGAGATAAGCCCCTGGAGTGGATCATGAGATCAGGAGAAAGACAAGTGATTTAGTTAGTAAGTCACGAAAGTCTCAGTACTGCTGAAAGTCCTTTAGTGCTTCTTCCTTGACCACACAGCTACTGTTTCTATATAATGATCTCATCATTTGCCCTATATTCTTCATTAATGGTTTAACATTACTTTTTGTTTGTTTGTTTGTTTTGCATGATAGGTAACACATGTTGTGCAATAGTAATCTTTTAAAATAAAGCTTCATAAATAACGCCTCTCTTAGTAATTTTTTTCCTTTTGATTTTAATGGACATTCTTGGAATCCCTGAGATGAGACCTACCAGGAAACTGAGTGCAACTGTTCTTTCCTTTGTCTTTTCATCTGTCCCTTTACATCTGTTTGCTGAGGTATTCAATGCACTCGGTGAAAAGCCAGTTGTGGAATCTCAAGATGACGTAGCTCCTGCACTGCAGTGGGTTTGTTACACCTTCCTGTTCTTGAGAAGGTGGGCACCGTGACACAGAAATTACACTTGTTTTCCTTAGGCTTTCATTGGGCTGGACCTTGAAGCTATTTATTTGATCATTTTCCTAATCAAAAAGATTTATTAAGAAAGTGAGTGGTAACCAGAAAGCACAAAAGGATACACAGTGTTAGGAAAGTGTCTGAAGACTAATGTGTTATAAATAATCTAGACTCTGCAACACACTGCAGTGTTTATATCGTTTCCAGCATCTATATCTTCATGGTAATTTTTTTAATGTCAGGAACCACGTCTCATATTAACATGAAGGCAAAAATATAAGAACACAGTGAGACACAGCCTCCAGTAGTGCTCACTGCTGCACGTCTTTGGAGGATTGTAAGAAGTAGGCACACAGAAGTGATAACTCTCCAGTACTCCTGGAGATCATACAAGATCAGGTTGGACCAGGCTCTGAGCAACCTGATCTAGCTGTAGATGTCCCTGTTTATTGCAGTTGGGCTAGATGACCTTTAAAGGTCCCTTCCAACTCAAACAATTCTATGATCCTAATGTTCTATCCAACCCTCCAATGGCTTCTTGGTCTGGATGGTCTTTTTTTATGTAGGGTTGGATGGAGTTTTATTTCATGAATTTTGTCCTATGGCTGCCTCCTCATCAAAGGCATCCTAATGATTTTCTTGATTATCCGTGGATGCGGACAGCATTTAAATGGTGCCAGCAGGAGTCTGGTGTTGTGAACTGGTGTAAGTTAGCATTCTTTGTTTTGAGACTAAGCTTAAGTCATCTAGATTTTGAAGAGTTTCAATAATGTCTTGATGATCTGTTCAAGGACAGGAACCTCTCTATTTGGTAGTAGCCTAACCACCATGAAACTTGCCATCATAAAGAAATGAGTTGTCTGAGTTAATGAAGGTAACTATGATGTACAGTCTTCATATGGTATAATGACATTTCATCAGTTTGACAATACAGTCTGAAAGCTCATCTCTGTTAAAGGAAAAAGGAGCGATATTACTGGAAATTCTGGAAATATTACTGTAATTCTGTCTCTGAGATCTATTAGGATCTGTCTCTTGACACAGTATTTTATTTTTACTAAAATATTTTGTTGACCTTGAAGAATGTTTTATAACATCTTCAGCATTTGGAGTCTTCATATGGAGCTGTCAAAAGAACAGTTTAAGAGAAAGCTGTGAATTTTTAATATGATTTTCCAGGTATTGTTCCACCAATTAGGTGGTCCTTTATTTGATGAAAATAGCAGAAAAAAAAACCAACAAGGTCTTTTTTGAGCCTCAGAGAAAGTAGGAAAGTAGTGATTTAAAAACATATTTCTGCTTCTCTCTACTAGTAAAATCAAGTGGATTTATCTGCAAGGACCACAGCCTATGGGTTTCAGCTCTTTTTATATAAATGCTTTCAGTAGACACACCATATTTGTCCTATAGATCAAAATATCAACAGTAGAAAGTCATTTATCTTCAAACCACTTAGGACCAGCATTTTTATTGTTTCTCTCATTAGGAAAGTTGGTGTATCCCAGGGGAGGCTGGGGATTATGATTTCATCTGATACTCATTTGTCATATTTCTATTGCTGGTTTCAGGCATATATATTTAGGTAAAGAATAATCATTGCTGCCTGAGGTTGGCATTGTGCTTCCTTTTGGAGAGCTATAGGTTTATGAGGAATTATAGTTACCCTTTCAGGAGGAAAAAAAAATGAAGATCAAGATTAATTTTAGAATCTGGAGACTTCTTGGGGACTGGGTTTAAATCAGAAAAGGAATTGTGGAGTGGACTTATTGCTTTGGAGTTGTCATTTCTGTCATCTTGGCCATGACCCCCTAAATGAGGGAAAAATACCTATATCTACTAAGAGCAAACTTAGAAACTGCCTTACAAAACAAAAATTGCACCCTTTTCTTTGAAGAGACATTTCTAGACTGTTGATGTATTTACATCAATACATTATTGTACTGCTAACATTTTGAACTATTTCACTGCTGATAGAAAATGAAAGAAGGGAAAGGAAATCGTGTGTGCTCCAGAGATGCATTATTCATGGAGTGCGAGTGGCTGGCACAAAAAGGACAGGCTAAAGTAGAACCAGTCACAAAGATGGTTGCAAAATGTGACAACAGATACACGAGCAACACAGGAAACTCCAAAATGACAGATTGCAGCACAGTTTCTCATTGCTGAATTATAACATCTCACTTCAGTGGGCACTGCAGATACCCACAGCGAAGTAACTTGAATGGGTGTGAAGTTAAGGAATCTAACAGCTTTGGTCACAGCATACAGTCATATTTTGAACACAGACTTTTTGGCCCAAGGGGTGAATATCAATCTTCAAAATTCAACCTGAACCATCACATCTTTAATAAACTTTAAAAAATTGCTTTAAGTTCTCTATGTATCTTTGCGAATTGCTACATTGGCCTCCTGGATCACCACCAGCAGAGTACGGAGCAAAATCTGTACCATTGATAAGCCATAACTCTAAGCATCTGCTGGCTGCTTGAAGGTATTTCCACAAAGCTTTCTTCCCTTCTAGTATGTTACTGCCGCTGTTTAATTGCACCCATTCTTCAACACACAGTGATGTTCTACTAAAATACTTTATATGTTCTGGTGAGTTAGACAGTAGTACTAGATGGTCCCAAGGGACTATTGAAAAGCTATGTAATCTTCCAGTCTAAGTTATCTCTTCTCATTGGTCTTGGTTTAGTAGTAACCGAAGTTAATTACTTACCTGCTGGCTTTGTTAAATAATGCATGTGGTGGGTTCAATCCAAATACGAGTGTTCATTTACCAGAATGTCATGCTGGCTTGCTTGCTGGGTTCATGCTTTCTTCAGGGCAACAGTAATCTACAGAAAAGGACCTTGCAGAACAGAACCATAGCCTACTGCCTTGTCCAGTGCAAGGGAGATGTTTCTCAGGTGTGTAGGTGAAGAGAGCCATCATTGCCTAGGACTCTCACTCTTATGCATTTCATTGCTATTCAATTAGATTGAAATGAAAAAGAATTATTTTTTTTTTAATCAACAATACTGAACAGTGCAGGATTCTGAGAAAAAAAAAATCCTGCTGTTTACCAAAGATTATTTTTTCAAGTATCACATATGTTCATTGATTAAGTATTTTATTACGAGAAGATAAAAACCCCAGCTGTCTCCAGTGGTTAGTTTTGCTATATTTTATTTATTACCTTTTGTAACTTTATTCATCTTAAAGGACACCTCACTGTCCTTTCCTTAACCTCCACCTGAATTCAATTCTGAAATGCAATTCACTCTGATGCAAGTATATATATACATTTATTTATCAAATCCTTAAAGGGATTTGGAAATCTTCCATTAGCTGATTCATTTAGGTTTATCTCTACCAAGAAAAACATGGGCATGTAGCTTTCCCATTAAAATTAAAATGTCATGAATGACATGTGCTATGGTGAAAATAATGAAGTCTTCCATTTGTCAATAGATAAGCTCTCCATTTTGAATTTTGCCAGATCTGAAAATACATGACCGTACCAAAATGGATCACCAAGTGCACTGGTATTTCTAGTTCCTAGCATTATCTCTGAAGAGACAAAAACAAGAAGCAATATTTATTCTTCACTGCAAATACTTGTTAGATACACATTAAAACAAATGAAAAAAAAAACAAATTTCTCTTAGGATAAATTGGAATCCAAATTTGGGCAACCTGAAAGCTTAAAGTATCCTAAGGATAAAAGAAAGAAAATGAGAGATTCAAAAGGTGAAGTGGAAAGATACTTCCATCAAAGTTTATATAAAAAAATAACAAATTAACCAAGTGGACAGGTAGATAACTTACTCTATTCCCAAACCAATAACCACGTTATATGTGGACATCTATCTCCTCCTATCCTCTCCACTTGTTTTCAAGGATGAGACAGTGGATTAAGCAAATCTCAGTACAGCAGTGCCAAATATCTTTTCAATTGCATTGTTTGTGGCAAGATGGAGCTGTTCACTGTACCTTCCACCTGTGTAATACAGCAACATATAAAAAGACCGGAATCTCGACTTACCTCCTATGTCTCTACTGAGCAGACCCAGACACTCTCTTAAAGCTCATGTCTCAGTTGGGGATCACATCTGGGTTGAAACAAGAAATGTGCAAAAGAATCAGTAATTTCTGCTAGATACAGAAGCACTGGTGGGCAGGGAAGTATTTGAAGTTCAGATCTTAAAGCAAATCATAAGCAGGACAAGCCATGCATTATCACATAATTTGAAAATCATTCACAGATCACCCACTGTGCTCTGCCATGGCAGATTAAGGTGTGAAAAATGATTGTAAGAAAGCAGAGGAGGCAATGTCAGGAAGAGTAAACATAATCACAATAGGATTATACAGTATCATAGACGAGTTCCGTGCTTGCTTAGCAGGGTTGAAATCAAAGCTCTTTTTAGGAATAAAACTGCAGTAATAATGTGGGCTGTGTAATTAGTCAAAGGTAATTAAACAGCCTTCAAATGTGGAAAAGATACCATGGGGAGAAAGAGAATAAAGTGTTCCTTTTTCATTGTAGGTAGAAACACATTCCAGGAGGGAACTTTTAGCCTAGATTTCATGTTAGACAAACTTTCTGATGTAAAGAATAGCAAGGATCTGGAAAACATGGCCTAGACTTGGGAGTGTAAAGGCAGGCTGTATCCTTGGGTGATTTCAGGAGTAACCAGCATTGACAAACATCTGTCTGAAAGGCATGTGTCTGGTTGACCCTGCAAGGGACTGACCAAATGACCCTGCAAAGCTTTGTTCTATGGCTCTGCAGTCATCTGACACCTAGCAAAATCAACCACATCTCCTCGGGCTTTTCAATATCCTACAGCAAGTGAGAAAAGGCATTTCATTCCCCTCCTTCCTGCTGTTGCATGAAGAAGTGCTCCAGGACTGATCCCTCTGACAAGACTGAGATTGACAGATTTGTCAGAAAGATTATAACCACAAGATGGAGAAGTAGAAAACTGTACTGAAAATCATGTGCAATGAAAACACATATGTGTAGGGATTTCCAGAAGTGCTTTTGGTGGTTTAGTGTCGTGTGAGGGGAACTTCCCAATTTCAGAAACAGCTCTGAGCAATGTTTTCTTCCTGGGAGCTTCAGGCAGATTTCAGAACACCAACAGCATCATCCAAGAGACATGGGTGGGAAGACTCTTTTTTTCTACAGAATGATACCACTTCAATTCAACATGAATTTGACACCTGTGTTGTCAGCTGAGGAATTCACTGAAGATTCCTGTGCCCAAGGCTATGTGAGCACTCAAAGCCATTTATTTTCACCCAGCAGGTGGAAATGGCTGTTTTTTGGTGGAAAGATTGCAGACATCCCCATGACACAGCACACTCTCACATCTTCTCCCCACCTTCAGTTTACTGAAACAGTCCCAGCCTTACTCTTCCATGTCATTCAAATCATCAGATGATTATCATGATGCAAAAGATTAAGTCTTAAGGGGCCCATTTATCCACCACATTTTTCCCCTCCCACTCCAAGAAGAAACTATAATGCTGCTCCGAAAGTAATGCCTCCTATTTTATTATTCACCCACAGTGTCAGAGGTGGGTGTTGGTGGAATATAACAGTAGAGGCTGAACCTTTGCACTAACATTCCATGACATTTTATTGCCGTGTGACAGATACTAGCAGAGGGACAGTCTGACAAAATAGTGTCTGACATGGATGTACATATAAAGCAAAGGTGTTTCACTGAATTCCTCCATTTGGAAAAAACGCACCCACTGACTTTCATTGATGCTTTCTGAACGTTTATGGAGACCAAAGAGTGGAAGTGAGCACAGTGAGGCAGTGGATGGTGTGTTTCAGCCGCAGTGATGGCCATGTGAAAGGCATTCCTGACAAGCGTGCACAGCTGTCACATCACGAAATGAAGAGCATTTTGATCAGCTCCTCTGCACGAATTGCCTAATGCTGTTGAATATGTTGAAAACCAGTGTAGCTGATTTTTTTTTCTATCAAATTGTGTTATTATTGCCAATTATTATTATTATTAAATAAATAGGAGGCATTACTTATGGAGTGACCTACATCATTAAACTTCTCACTAAGTGTGAAAACGCACACATTATATATCTCGTTGTCATATCTGGGTCAAGAAATCTTTGCACATCTTGAGTAAAAAGAAAGAGCAAGCTCTTCATCACAAATGTTCTCCTTTCCCCAAATACCCATACCATTATTAATGAAATTCTATTAACCTACACTGATTCCCTCTTTTCTGTAGGAACTTCTGTATTTTTCCCTCTCAACCATCTCTCTATACATGGCATATCACAGAACTACAGAATCACAGCATTGCAGGGGTTGGAGGGGACCTCAAGAGATTGTTGAGTCCAACCCCCTTTCTAAAGTGGGTACCCTACAATAGGTCGCACAGGTACACATCCTGACAGGTCTTGAATATCTCCATAGAAGGAGACTTCCCAACCTCTCCAGGCAACCTGTTCCAGTGCTCCACCATGCGTATCATAAATAAGTTCTTCCACACATTTGTATGGAACTTCCCTTACTCAAGTTGTAGGCCATTACTCCTTGTCCTGTTTCTATGCGCAACTGAGAAGAGCCTGGGAGCATCCATTTGTCTACCGCCTCCCTTTAGATATTTATAAACATTTATCAGTTTTCCTCAGGCTGAACAGACCAAGGTCTCTCAGCTTTTCCTCATATGGGAGATGCTCCAGGCCCTTTATCATCATTGTGGTTCTCTGCTAGACTCCTTCTAAAAGATCCCAGTCTTTTTTGAGCTGGGGAGTCCAATAATATTCTAAATATGGCCTCACCAGGGCAGAGTAGACAGGGAAGGTCACCTCCCTTAATCTGCTGGCCACGTCCTTTATAAACTACCTCAATATAACACTGGCCTTCTTGGCCTCAAAGGGACAATTTATATATGGTATACACAGGAATCTGACAAACTGCTCTAATTTGTATGTCACTATAAGTAAATGAGATCTAATAGATGATTCTATTAGCAGAAGGACTAGAGGGAACGGCCTCAAGTTGTGCCAGTGGAGATTCAGGTTGGATGTTAGGAAATACTACTTCTAGAGAGTGATCAGGAGCTGGAATGGGCTGCCCAGGGATGTGGTGGAGTCACTGTCCCTGGAGTTGTTCAAAAAACATTTAGATGTTGCACTGAGGGACATAGCTTAGTGGGAAATACTGATGATAGGTGGATCCAGGTTTCTTTGAAGATTCCTCCCACTGATAACCAAGCATTGTAGCACTCAGTGCTATTGCTAGGCTCTAAGACATGCACCGTCTGGACCACAGTTTTGGCCCCAAACCAAGAGTTTTGGCTCTTAGAACCAGACTTGATTCCCAGTTCTCATCTTGTCAAACACAAAGTCAAAAAATTTTTGGTGGATAAAGGAAGCTCCTGTCATACAGCTTCTACCTGTACCTGGAAAACACTAGCAAAGCACTCTTAGGCATCTGCCAGCAGAGACTATGCGGTTATCTTCAGCTATCACAAATGAATGGAAAAAGTAGTAAGTGCAGCACTCCCTCAAGGACCAGTTCATCTGTTTTCTCATTTTTTGGCAAGATATTATGTATGAGCACTTAACATGGATTTGAAGGGTACAATTCCCTGAATGCACCAAACAAAGCAGCAGCCTCTAATCTGAATTTCCCTGAAGCTGGGGAGAAAAAGGGTTTGTCAGAACTAATAACGGGTGAATCCCAAAATGGGCCGTGAAGAGAAATGTCTAATCCTAGTCATTTCCCTTGCCAGCCAGCCCCACTTTTGCTGGGAGATGCTGCCTGGAAATATTTTATTCAATAATATGTTCTGTCTTTGTGGACCTATTTCAATGCAGTTGCACCCTCAGAGACCCATCTGAAGAACTGCAGCTTCACACATCAAACATTAGATACTAAAGTATAGAAATTTTAATTTTGGTTTTGATGCATTCTTTATTTTTACTATGATTTGAGGAAATCCCCAAATCAATCAATTAGGAAGCACTCATCCCCAGTGAAGGGGGATGGAGGTGTTTAAAAGAAAGTGTTTTAGCAAGAAACAATCACTATAATAATAAAGAACCAAGAAAAACTAAAAAGCAACATCAGGGTACAAGAAAGTGCACAAAGAGATTCTTCCCAAAGCATTAGCATTGTTAATATAATGTAGAGAAACAGAGTTAATGTCTTTCAGGAAGCAAAGATAATTCATCAGAGAAAACATATGCCTCCACATATGATTTAGCATCTGGGTCTCCACAGCGTAACACACCATTGGAGTTAACATTTATGTCTTAGTTCCGCCCTGCTGTATTCCCGTGGTGTATTCCCTTTCCTGAAAAGTATGTGCATCCACTGCTCTTCAAGAAGTGCCTATGCAGAATCCTTTGGATTCAGGCAAAAGCTCTCTTTGGGTGAGGGAAAATAGCTCCTTAGTTTACTATCTGGGACTGCCTAGTTGTTCTAGTAATTAAGTCTCTGACCACATGGTTGGCTGGACCATTTCAAAGCTGTGTTTATGCTATGAAACAACTAATGTGATGTGAAATCTTCAACATTTGAGCATTTTGCCTTCAGGCTGATTCTGTAATAATGTGAAAACTGCACTGTATCCCTACAGATGGATCTTCTCAAACACAGAGCAAAAAAAAAAAACCCTCAACTATATTGTTTCTTTAATTTATTTCACTTCGAAGCAAAACAAAGCATTGCTCTTTCTATGTTGTATATTCACTAATCTTCTTAGTTTGGATAAAGTATGTGTTATGATACATCCCCATAAAATTTAAAGTGTTATTTATATTACAGAATCTGAAATAACCAATTTTCCTACGATATCTACTGAATTTTAGATATGCTGGATATGGTAATAATCTATTCTATGGTTTCTTAAATATAGCTATTACATTGTGCTCATTAAATGTACATCAGCTGTAGATGAGGTGGTTCAACTAAACAGTAAAATCCAGCTCCAAACAGTCGGTTAGATTTGCAGTTTAAACAGGGAGCAAAAACCACATAAAAATGTCTTAATGTTAAGAAGGGCACTTAAATCTGCTTTCATCTTAGTTTCTCTTTCTTTAAGACTAAGAACATTCTTTTACATCTTTACGTCACTATGGGCTGTAGAGGATGAACATATTGATGTTTTTAAAATCAATCACAGAAACCAAGTAATTATTGTAGAACATTAAATAAATATTGTATATATGTCTGTTCATACATACAATAATAAAACATAAGAGTATGCTATGAAATTAATAAGTGTTATTTAACTTCTTTAATGAAGTTGTTCTTAACCTCTCAAGCACAGCAATACCAAGGACAGATGTCCAGTTTTGTTTCACAGTAGGACACTTCTATCTCTATTTTATCTATAAAGCCTATTTTGTATCCATTACTTTATTTACAAGACTATTAACTACACAATCCATTTTTCATAAAATGTCCCTATCTTTGAGTACTTCATCTAACATTAAACAGCAATATCTTTTGTTCATGGACATCATACTGTGAAAGACAGTTTGAAAATACCTGAGAAAATACCATGATTTCTCACATAAAAACAAACTTGATGCGAAAACTTCATGGTCATATAAAAAATAACCAAAGGAACACATGAATGTGATATAAGGTCACCTGTTCTTGTTACGGCATTTATAAGAATCACGTAGTCTTTCTGCAACAGATACAAAGGATTACACGCTCATTTCACCCCCACGTCTAAGGTCAACACATTATCTCGTGTGTTATAAAAACCAGCAATTTCTCCTGTAACGAGCCATTTCTTTTTGCATTAATTCCTGTTTAAAAAAAATAATTGGTATAAACAGTAAGTCTGTTACCTTATATATTGCGCAAATAGCGTCTGGGTTTTGTGTAACTGCTGATACTTTCCAGAGATAGATGCAAGGCCAGACTGTGTAGTCGGTAGTCAATGGGAATAAATACATGACTCATTGCAATAAACATCACTGTATAAGATGAGATAAATTTCACCCAGAAGAGCACTGTCTATGTGGACTGACTCTCAATGTGTGCAAGGGAGCCCTGGCTGACGTGCACACCTGGAGTAGGAAACACCTACACTGCAGACACCTACATTTAGACACAACCTTGAGGAGTTATTCACTTCAGTGGGCACGGGTTTCATCTGCCCTGGACCCACTAATTGCCTCTGATCTCTCACTATGGCTTTACATTCATCTGCATCAATACTGACGCTTCCTCAAAACGACACTAAAAAAGTGCTTGGAGTTGTGCAGGCATATTGAGTTGCATGCAGGGTTTGACAAGGAGGAACTTCAGTTTTATTCTCAGTTCTGATGGGCTGATGATTGTGGCCAAGTTCACCCACTGTCCCATGGCCCCTTTTTCATCTATTGTTCCTAGCTTTATTTGCCCAGGAATGTCCTTAGGGCCGAAGTTGCCTTTTACAACATGCATCTGCAACCCATACCACAACACAGCTCTGATCTCAGTGGAGAGAGCCAGCTGCTATCATCATAATAGCAAAAATCTGTGGAGGAGAAGAGGGAAGCTCTTATATGTCTGCTAAAAGGAATATAAAAATGGAGGGAAACAAGCAGAGAAACAGATGGTGGAAACAACAAACAGGATAAGTAGGATTCATCTAATACACTTACTAGTATAAAAGTTGGGTTGCTAACCTACACTAGTTCTACAGTAGAAAGCTAAAACATATTGGAGCCTTCAAAAGGTGATTTTTTTTCCCACTGTAATACAGAAGCAGGATATGAATTGCATGCACTTCAATTACAATTTACCTAAAATCCATCAGCCATCCGGTCTGTAATCCAATTCCCATCCAGTGCATCTTGGTCCCTTTTCCAAATGGAAGGGATGAAAACTGTGCAGTTTTATAGTATTCAGCAGGAGAACTGTGAAGCTCCAAAGTGAGAGTGGGAATTAAGGCTGCTGTTAAATTCAGGAATTTTCTAACATCACTTGCTGGCACATCAGCCAGCATGACTATTTTATCAGATAAAGAACAGTTTATAATTCATGCTTTCTACTTTAATAGAAATATAGTATTTCCCTATTGTTTACTTAAAAAAATGCTTTAAAAATTTTCATTATGAAAACCCTCAGAAAGCTGCCACTGATTTCCCCCCACTACCTTTACGCTGTCTGTAAATCAGATGCAATAATAACTCCTGAGATGTTGGAAAAAGCATATTTATCTCCCTGGGAAAATTATAAGGATGACAGCTCAGTGCTTGAGCAGCGTCAGAGCTGTTACATTTCCATTCATTAACTTTCCCTTTTTCTATATAAAACCACATAATTGGGACTTCCCTTAGTGGAAACATTTAGTGCTTCTTTAGTGAGCAACTCAGGATCACAGCTTTTTAAGCCAGAATGTAAAAGTTATTGAGAGCTTCCTGAGAGCTGCCAAGTGCTGTGTGTTCCCACAGACTCAGCATCTTGCAGGATTAGATTCTCATAATATTTTTAGTGCTAATAATGTCAAATCTTCTGTAGTTCTTTTGTAATCTATTTACAAAAATGTCACATGTGGAGCTGCTCCAGAATTATCTGATTATTCATTTTTTTTTCCAAGTAGTTTCTCCAAGCCTGAAGTTTTTGTACTGATGTCATTTGTTCCCTTTTTCCAGATGAAGTTTATTGCCAGAATGAATTAAAGAAATAACTGCAAATAATGTATTGTTAATCATAGAATGGTTTGGGTTAAAGGGGACCTTAAAAATCATCCAGTTCCAACCTCCATGCCCTGAATTGAAGCTGCTTGTCACCCACCACATCAGGCTGCCCAGGGTTCAATCCAGCCTGGTCTTGAACACCTCCAGGGATGGGGTATCCACAGCCTCTTTGGATACCCTATTCCAGTACCTCACCACCCCTCGAGTAAAAAAGTTCCTCCTCTTTTATTTTATAGCCATTCCTCCCTTTCCCATCACTATCAGATCATGTAAAAAATGGATGTCCTTCCTGATTATTAGTCCCTTTAAGTCTCAAAGGACACAATAAGGTTCCCCTAGAGCCTTCTCCAGGCTGAATAAGCCCAATTCTCTCAACCTTTCCACATAAGAGAAGTGCTCCCTTTCATCATCTTCATGACAGTCCTCTGGATCTGCTCAACAGCTCTGCATCTTCCTTGTTTCGGGTCCCCAGGCCTGCATGCAACAATCCAGCTGGGGCCTCACCAGGGCAGAGCAGAGGGAAACAATCTCCTCCCTCCCCAACCCCTCTGTTGATGCAGTCCAGGACAGTATTGGCCTTCTGGGCTGCAAGCACACCACTGCTGGAATTACAAATACACTATTTTCCTTCTTTATTTTGTCCTCCTATTAAGCAATTGCATTCCAGTATCTCTCTCTGCTCTCCGTGCAGTTCAAGACTGAGGTATGAGAGGGCAGATATGATCCTGAAGGGGACACAGCTTGAGTTGGAAGAGAATGCTTTTACTTTAATTTCCCATCTCCCACTATATGGAACAACATCAAAAAGTGGTTCTCTTTATAAAAGTCAAGACCATGGTTTCTTCAAAGTTTCCCGATCAACGATTCAACCTCCTGCAAGCTGACACAATGAATCAAAGCTTTGTTATTATTCATGGAGTGCTTGAAATGTACTGGTGAAAGGAAATTAAAAAATTCTGATCACGTACTTGCCAGGATGCTCAAAAGATAAGGGATCTACTTGTGCAAAGAAGGGAAGGTAGGGGAACAATAAACCCTGAATTAAAGATTCATATTAGAATTGTGTGTCAGGAAGGACCATGCTGTGCTCAGCTCATTTGACCTTTAGGGTGACATGGGACATAATAACTCAATTCCAACTACTTCTGGTCTTTAGCTGACTACTCCATCTAACTTACATGGAAAGGAAACCAGTGCTCGCATTAAATAACAGTTCAGAGTTAAGAGCATCAAACTAAGAATAAACGTAAGATGGAAATTCAGAGAAGCCTTCTAAGCCCTGGAGCAGTAAAATTTGAGAATAGCCTCTGATCAGAGGCATAGCTTAAAAAAATCTGATTGCTTCAAGACAGAATGTGAAACGTTGTCAACAGGGTCATCTGAGGCGGTTGTCTGCAATAACTGGGTTTAGATTTGATGACACTGGCAATTTCTCCAGCCTTATGCTCCTCATTAATGCTCAGCCCCATGAAGGGCACATGATGGAGAAGACTGGAAATGTTTTGTGAGAGAAGTTCATCATTATTTGACCAGGCTGGATTCTACATTTTGACATTGCTGGAGAGAAACATTTCTCATTACTGATGACATTTAAAATGGTTGAGGAGGAAAAAATCTCCTTATTAATAGTTATTTCTTAAGTTTACATATATCAGGAAATATGTTTTTGAAATGTTTTTGAAATGATGTATGCTTCAAAGACCAGCTGTGTTCTGTTGCATCACTGCATCAAAAATAAGGTTGTTTGTTTTAAAATATTAATCCATTTTAAGACACATAACAGACAAAACTCAATCAGGATCCCAATCTCCCTATGTTCCCTTTCTAATTTTGGGAAAGACAAAAGTACAAGAAATGGATGGCTGTTCACTTTAGCACTGGGATTATCCTCTGAAGGTATTCCTTACCTCTCCATTGACACTTAGGAGAAAATATCAGCTGAAGCCTCATCATACCAAACTCTATAAAGGAACAGTTTCCAGAAGATTATTCTGTTTCTTTCCAAATTAAACAAGAGTTGTGTCAGTTAATAACTTTAACTTTGAGGGTGTTGAATTTTATATCCTAACATTCTGAGTCAAACTTTTCACTCTTGTTAGCATGGCACTGGCCTTACTGATTTGGAAATGTGAGGATCCAGAAAGGCACAACCCTTGAGGTTCATTTTATCATTGCCCCAGGAGAGTAAAGGCAGTGATGTATCCCTATTGGAGTCTGAAAATATTACACTTAGAGCATAGGAAGCTTGCCTTTAGAAATCATGTCTAATTTCTTGGTTTAGAATCTACCATAAGAGTATTTTATTACCAGCGATGAAAAAGCAACTACCAGACTCTGTTTGGTTAGCCACTGGGTTTTGCCATTTTCCAAGAGAAAAGTGATTGAGAAAAGAGTATTCAATTACATGATTTTTCTAGCAATAATCATAGAATCATAAATTATCCTGAGTTGGAAGGAACACACAAGGATCATCGAATCCAACTCCTGACTCCACACAGGACCACCCAAAACCCAGTGTAGGAGATCTCATGCTTCTTGTGCTTAAGAGGACAACAATTTTCCCTGTGCTGAAAATTAAAACATTATAGAATCACAGAATTGCAGGAATTGGAAGGGTCCTCAAGAGATCATCAATTCCAACCCCCCTGCTATAGCAAGTGCCCTATAATAGGTCACACAGGTAGGAGTCCATCAGGTCTTCAATATCTCCATAGAAGGAGGCACCACAACCTCCCTGGGCAACCTGTTCCAGTGCTCTGTTGCCCTTTCCCTAAAGTTCTTCCACATATCAGTATGGAACTTCTGGTGTTCAAGTTTTAGACCATTACTCCTTGTCCTATTGCTATGCACCACTGAGAAGAGCCTGGCCTCATCCATTTGCCTACCACCTCCCTTTAAGTATTTATAGACCTTAATCAGATCCTCCCTCAGTCTTCTTTTCCCCAGGCTGAACAGTCCCAGGTCTCTCAGCCTTTCTTCACAGAATCACAGAATCACACGGTTGGAAATGACCTGCAAGGTCATCTAGTCCAACCGCCTTCCCATTCCCACTGGTACCACAAGCTACTAAACCATATCCCGTAGCTTCTCATCCAGACGCCTCTTGAACACTGCCAGGGATGGCGACTCCACCACCTCCCTGGGCAGGCCATTCCAGTGCCTGACCACCCTCTGAGGGAAAAAGTTTCTCCTAATGTCTAACCTAAACCTCCTCTGGTACAACTTCTGGCCATTTCCTTGGGTCCTGTTATTTGCCTGGGAGAAGAGGCCAAACCCTTCCTCATCACAACTTCCCTTCAGGAAGTTGTAAAGTGCAGCGAGGTCTCCCCTGAGCCTCCACTTCTCCAGACTAAACAATCCCAGCTCCCTCAGCCGCTCCTTATAAGACTTGTGCTCCAGACCCCTCACCAGTTTTGTTGCCCTTCTCTGGACATGTGCCGGGGCCTCAATGTCTTCCTTGCAGTGAGGGGCCCAAAACTGGACACAGTACTCGAGGTGCAGCCTCACCAGTGCTGAGTACAGGGGGACAATTACCTCCCTGCTCCTGCTGGCCACACTATTCCTAATGCAGGCCAGGATGCCATTGGCCCTCTTGGCCACCTGGGCACACTGTCGACACATGTTCAGCCAAGCATCAATCAACACCTTCATACAGGAGATGGTCCGGGCATCCTTCTAGAAGATCCCTGCCTTTTTTGAACTGGGGAGCCCAGAACTGGACATAGTGTTCTAAATGTGGCCTTGACAGGGTGAAGTAGCTAGGGAGGATCACCTCCCTCAACCTGCTGGCCATGCTTTTTTTAATGCACCCCAGGATACCATTGGCCTTCTTGGTCACAAGGGCACACTGCTGGCTCATGGCCAACCTGTTGTCTTCTCTAGGTGCACGCACAGAAAAAATATTGTCATAATTTGTCACATTTTTATTCATTCTCCTCCTTACTTTCTCCATGCAACTTATCAATCTTAGACTATTAATACAGCACAGTGGCTTTTACAGGCGACCATTTTGTTACCACACTTACTTGCTTATTTAGTGCACTCTGACTTTGCTTAAATTACTGCTGGATAAAGTTGTTCGAGTTTCTCTCAGGCTCATCCAGATAAATAATAACACTTTCAAAAATGCTCTGTCCTATTTTGTCTTTTAAGGTTCAAGGAAAGGTGAAAGATGATTCCTTACTTCCTCAGGTTATTATTAATCTTATTGAGTGGAATACATGGCTGAATTTCAATTTGAGATTATCAAGAGCAAGTTGTGGATATTCATTACATTTCCTAGAAAATTTGCAAGTAAAATCAGCTTTGTTTTGAAGAAGGAAAGACTGAAAGGTAGAGAAGTGTTTGACAAAGAGTCTCCATGGCAAAAAGATATAAGCGTATCCAATTCCCAGGTTTCCTCTCTTGGACACAGAGGCATTCAGTGTTTGTCCACATGGCAGTAGGAACTTTGATAACCAGGAGCTGGGCAGAACCTTTGGTTAGAAGATATTAAAAACTTTTTGCCTTGCTTTCTGCAACAAAAATAAATGACAGAAAATGCAAGATGTCTTTTTTTTTTTTTTTTTTTTTTTTTTTTTTTTACTTTAGCCACAGAGGTTTTTTGTTTGTTTGATTGTTTTGCTTTTAAAGCTGAGATGCATGCATGGAGTTAAACCTTATTCAAGAAGCTTTGCATTTGGATTTTTACTTCCATTTGAGGTTGCTCTTTTTTTCTTAACCTGACTATTTGGAGCATTAAAAGCATATACTATTCCATTCTACACATCAAGTTCAGGACTGCCTGACATTCTCATTTTTGTGACATACACTGACAAAACCAAATCAGTGGTTTGGAAAAATATGGGAACGCTTTCTAACATGTACTGTAAGAAAAATAATGACCCCAGTATGGTGGCTCTACCAGTCACCATGAGTAAATACAGTGTACCATCCCACACTGTCAAGTAATAAAAGTCCACAGAGGAAATATGAAGGTTACATAAAGCATATAAAAAAGTTTAAGTTATGTAAAAACTGAGTCATTCTAGTAATCACCCATATTCTTTAAAAAACATTTAGTACCTATATCAGAATGTACAAATTTCCTTTGGTAGCTTTCCAAGCTTTGGATATCTATTATATTCTGTATCAAATAGTTACTTTACAGGTGTTTTGTTGGTGTTGTTTTTTCTTTTGACTGTTCTGTGTTTGCGTGTGTGTTTGTTTGTTTGTTTTCATCAACTCAGAGAATTTCTTTGAGCAATGGAGTCATTCTCTCAACTGTACGGGTAACTGAAGGAGTCACAATTCTACTCTATTAAAGGCAAGACAAAGATTGCAGATCTTCAGCACAAAAATGAGAACTTTGCCTTCTGACTTTAACACGTGGATTCTCCTGGCTCTTTGTTGGTGTACAGTGATATTTCTCCTTAGTTGACGACTGAAGTGTATAATATCTATTTGACATTTCAAAGAGAATTCAAGCAGGGTGAGCTGCAAATACCTGCATCTGCCTAAGGCATCGTATTGAATGACATTCTTTTTGTAAGGAGTGTAGATCTTCCTTTATATAGCAAAAAATAAAATAAAATTAAAAATCTTAATGTGTCACATATGCCTCCAGACCAGAAAAACCTTAGTGTTGCAATTCTGCATTGCTTTGTCAGGACCCTGACTTGATTAACTTCCTGATCTGCAAAACTACCCTCCTCTGAATGTCCCTAAGAAGATTCTCAATCAAACACAGATCTCCTAGGTCTGCAAGTGTCACAACTGCATGAAAAAAAACCCTTCTGATTTCCAAGAAACACTTTTCCTGCACTGATTCATAGCAGTCAGTGTTACTACATTAAAATTCCCTCTGCTCTCTGCTGCTTGCTGCAGTGAGCAAAGGGGTTAAGAAGCTAAGCAAAAGGAATATGTAGTTGTTCCACAGGGTTATAATGGAAACTTCAAAGTAATTTAATCAGATATGTTCCAATATACCCTAAAACCACTACTGCCATAACCATGATGAGTGAACAACCTGAAATTTTAGGCTAAATTGTGTGACTAATTCAGAGTTTATTGAAATGAACAAGGACAAATGAGGTGCTACTTTCTCTCCCAGATACACAATCAATTTTGGAAGGGCTGCAGCACCTTTATTGTCATTCTCAAAGATGTAAACACTGACAGGGATTAGGCTCTGCATTTTGGCTATGGCTACTGTTAAGCAACTTGACTCTGCTTAGATTGTAAAAACAATTAAAGCGTATGTGTTTCAGCGTAGACCATTAATGCTTAAAATGACAGAAACAGTGTTCAGCATGTTTCTAGGCTTATTATTTATTTATTTATTTATTTGGTCTCTTCCACATTCACTGTTCTTTTTTATTTGTCTGCTTCTGACCTTACATGACCAGCTCAGACACTTAACCAGACTAAAATGTTGGCGAATGCATTTGATGAGAATATTCTTTAGCCAGTAGAACTAGCCCTCCTCTTAGAAGTTTAGAAAGATGATTTTAAACACCTGAAGTCAGAGAAATCCTAAAGTTCAACCCTTTCATTTCCTGAATGAATATGCAATACACAGTGCTGGGTTATTATGGTAAGGACATGCACTGACATTTGCTTCTTGGAAGATCCAGGCTTGCAAGAGTAGGTTTTGATTCCACATGGAGGGTTTACATGGGCTCAATCTTAAATGAATTTGGTTTTGAGTAAATTTCTTTATTCTCACTGGCAGCATATAAGCTTAAAAAGAATGAGTCTACAGATAGAGGTCCACTGTCTTTGTTGTGAGATCGAGGAGAATTTTGTGCTTGCTTTAGATAATTAGCCTGGAATTTCTTTGAGGGCTTTTCATCTAAAACACACACACGTGCGTGTGTGCACACACAATGATATTTAAAGAAGGAGAGCTGAAAATTCACAGATATTCTTGAATTCATAATTACAGGCTGGTCAGCTAAATGACCTCTTAGTTTAGTGAATTTAGTGTCTCCCTTTTCCGCGTGCAAAGACCTCGAGAATGAAGGCCAAGACTTCAATGGGACTGTGGTGTTACTGTACCTCTGATAATAACAGCTGTACCTCCAGTAATAGCAGCAGCCTTCAGTTTTTTTGAAGGGGACAAAGCATGCCTCTGGTTATTCAGTCTCACAAAGGCTCTAATATTGCTAAAAGAGATATTTTTTTCCACTTTCTGCATTATGCTGCCAGTATAACAGTATAGAGAATATTACTGATGTGAAGGTAAAGGCTTGGGGAACAGAGTGAAATAGAACATCTGGGGCCTGGTATGACTCTCAGGTGACTGGATGGTAAATGCCTACTGTAGGCTTAGTGGAAATGTGTTTTGGAGTCATTAAATGGGACTCTAGCCTTTTGTAATAGATGCTTGGATACGTAGGCCATGTGTGAACACCTGCATTGAAGAATATACTGTTATTTCTCTTGATTTCTCAGTATTGCATACCTTACATGACATTAAGACTCTGTAGTGTGTCCAGTCAACCAGCTGCTGTTAGTTAACTTCAGTATCCTGGTGAGTACATGAATATTTTATCTTTGATGCCCTTTGTCCCTTATTTCACCAGATCATCCTCTGAACCACATCAAGTTACATATTTCACTAAAAATTGAAATCCCACAAAGACTAACTTATTTTAATTATTTAGGACTGGGTGTATACAAGGATCAGACTCAGGAATTGTTGAGTAACTCTTTACGTTCAGTTTCACTGAAATGAGTTTAACCTAGAGAAGCTGTGGTAATAAGCCCTGAAACATTAAGAGTCTCTTGGCATAAACACCCGTGTTCTTGTCCAATAAAACAGGAGTCATGCAATTATGAAGGCTCCAGTAGAAAAACTAGCAGCAGGCTCTGACCCTGAGAACCCTCATTAAACCTCAATTTGGAGGGAACACCAAAAGGAACTGCTGTTCTTCCTCTTCTGAAGTTTGAAGTATTTTGAAGACTGGAGGAAAGCAAATGTCACTGCTGCATTCAGGAAGGGCAATAAAGAGAGGGAAGTATAGACTGGTCAGTCTCACCTTGATCAAAGCATGCAATATTCCTTGAATATTCCACCTAAGACACTGAATAGGATGTTTGCTATGATGATGGAAGAGCTGGCTGATACGATTGCAAGATCACTCACTATCATTTATAAACAGTCCTCATGATTGAGAAAGGTCCTTGATGTTTGGAAAAAAATCAATATTATGCCTATCTTTATAACTGTGATGAAGGCAGATCCAGGGAAATGAAGACATCTCCAACACTTCAGAAACTGGAAGTGTCATGGAGTAAATCCTCCTGCAATCCATTTCCAAACATGGAAATTATAAGATAAGCAGAAACAGTGAATATGAAAATGTCAAAGACTGTTTTAGCCTCTTGAGAAGGAATATTATGGGATTTGGTTGCTGTCTTCCATCTATTTAACTGAGTTATAAAGATAATGAAGTCAAATCTACCTCAGGTGAGTCTGCTGATAAGCAAGAAGCAATGGCCACATGTTGAGGTTCAACAGATTTAAGTTGAACGTTTGGAAAAAATACAAGAATTTTCACTCTGAGTATAGTGAAGTACTGGAATTGGCCATCCACAGACAGTGCTATTTCACCCTGGAAGATTTTAGGATTTGATGAGGCAAAACAATAGGTGATCTGATCCACTACTAGCCACATTACTGTGTTGAGCCACTACTAGGTTGGACATTTGAAGCTCAATTCCAACAAAAATTGTTACGATCATAGGATTCATTCAGCTTGGGACTTGCGTATGTTAATCAGATAGTACAAAGATAGATAAAGCATTCAGGCACCAATGATGAGGGACAGAAAATAGACAAAATTTCTAAGAACGTGACTCTGAGAAGGCCCTTACAATTCTCAATTCCAATGAAAATGTTTTTTTTAATCAGATGTAACAGACTTCCCAAAGTGCTGAATTTACAAGAGTGGTTCCCAGATCTCCCATCCTCTTTGGTGGAACATCAGCTCATCTTTTCTATCTTATTTTGGTGCTGTGCCTTCTGATCTGAATGTCCATTTATAAGAATATAGACGGCTGCAGAAAACAACCATTTTCCTTAAATGCTGATAAATTGCTAAGGTACCTTAGAATATTAGCAGGAATGGACTCTCCAGAAAAGATGTCAATGAATAAAATAGCTGTAGCAAATGAAGTTCATATTCTCACCTGACTATGTTATTTCTATTAATATTACTGGACTACTGGGGAAACACAATCAGGAATAAGAATGGGCAATCAGAGATGGTCCCTACTTTTATTTAAGTTGTAAAACCAGGGACAACCACTCATTATAGACAGAAAATAAGGAATGAACTTAAGACATTGGAAAATGATGAGGTGATACCAACCTGTGGCATACCAGCAATATAAATATTTTCTGGATATTGTTATCTTCCTTAATGGTCATCATATTGAAGAACAGATTAAACAAAAATAAGATTTAAAGGTAGATAATCAAACTCCTTTAGGTAAGCTTTCATAGGTCCTTCCCAAAGATGTGGGGCAATTCTGGCAAGCACACGAAATAGTTAAGTCTATAGGAGTCACTGAGATTACATCCTAGGGTAGAAAAAAAAAAAATGGGGAATTGTTTCTGGGAACTTTTGAAAGAGGCAGACAAGAAGCTACTGCCTCTTATCGTCAGAAGATACAGGACAGGCTTGACAAGTGATAGTCAAAATGACAGGGGCAATGACATTCACAAGAATGAGGCAAGATTTCATTCCTGGAGCCCACCAACACCGCACTTGCAAAAGAAAAGTGAAGGGAGTAAATTAAATTAGGGTGAATAAGTCTGATCTTCCTTTTGCTATCTTCCATTACAGAGAAGCTGCAAATCCAGAGAGATGGCTTGTATCCAAGGCTGACCCTGAGGTGGTGTGAGGATTGGTAGCAAAATGTGTATGTAGCTCAAACATGTTATGTTACAGTCCCAGCCACCACCATACAGGTAGCACGTACGCTCAGCGTTGTGAAAGGGGCTTACACTGCTGCTGCTTAGTCTGTATCTGTTTTTAGATAGAGAAATTCAATTTCCACACTTGTCAATCCAGTGTTGTCACCTGCTTCTAACCAAACAGACATAAAAGCAATGTAATAGTTATTGGAAAGATGTTACATGTAATCCTGTCAGAAAGAGTGTTGATATCCCTGATTTTTAACAACCTTTTATGTGTTGGCATATAAATATATATTAATAAACAAATTCAACAGAAATAAAAACATAATTAAGAGAAAAACTTTAATAAGCCTAAGTAACAAGAATGAGTGTACAAGATGTCTGGATACATCTGTGATTTATACAGCACCTAGGTACTCCCTCAAACATGACAGAAGATAACAACAGCTTAATTCTCAATAGATAGTACTTACGTTACACTTCTGAGATGAGCTACCCTCTTAGCTGACATATCTCAGTGCACAATATATCCTCAAAGAGGGCGGGATCTCTGTCAATTATTGCAGCAGGCTGGAAAAAAAGAACGCAGTAAAGTCTACCCCCATCTTTAACTTGCAGCATTGTTATATCACAATTCCCCCACTTTTTTTTTTTAATTTTTGTAACTGTTCCAATCAAAAGCCAAACGTTATTTAATGAATTAACTCAAATGATTATTACAGTTAATGAAAATTTAGTAAATATATATGTATGGCTGAAATACCTGGTGAGGCACTGAAACAGGCTGCCCCAGGGGGTGGTGAAGTCACCATCCCTGGAGGTAATCAAGAAGATGGATGTGGAACTAAGGGACATGGATTGTGGACATAGCGCTGATGGACTGATGGTTGGATTAGATGATCTTAGTGGTCTTTTCCAACCTTGGTGATTCCAAGATTCTTTGATCCTGTGTATTTCCTTGACATACAGCCTCAGTTAATAACTGCAGAAATATCAAAGTTTTTGCTGGAGAGTTGTTCAGAACTCTTTCCATCTGACCAAAAGTAATAAACTTCTTCCAAAGATGAATGACTAACGTCTGACAAAGACTGTTTGTTTTAGGACCATCTATTTACTTCCTGATTAAAAACTGCAAGGATTACCTGATGTAAGTAAAAGTCTTGATCTGCATAACATAGAATCATGGAATCATTTGAGTTGGAAATGACCTCTGAAGGCCACTGAGTCCAACTCCCCTGCAATGAACAGGGACACCTACATCTAGATCAGGTTGCTCAGAGCCCCATCCAGCCTGACCTGGAATGTCTCCAGGGATGTGGCATCCATCACTTCTCTGGACAACCTGTTCTAGTGTTTCACTACCCTTATTGTAAAAAAACTTTTTCTTTATATCCAGTCTCCCTTATAGCACATGTACTTTGTGCTAAAAGGTAATGCCAAATCCACGTGAACGTGATACTGTCCGGTGTAATTCAAGGCGTAATCATACTTGTCCCTGTGTCATTCCAGAATGTAAGCTCTGGATACTATTGCCTTCATCTATATTCTTTCATTTTCTCCATGGAAAAATGACTTATATAATCTGCAAATTGCAGTTAGGTTTTCCAAGTTACATAATCTTGAAAGATAATTCTGGACCATACACTTGTTTGAAAGTTTTGAAGAACTGTCCCGGTGTCTCTGACAACATTTACACCTTGAAAGTAATAAGAGATGTTTATTTCAAGCAGTTTGTGGCCAGGTAATGAGAGGCTATGGAGCACCAAATTCAATTATGTGAAATGTGTTATGTATATGTGTTTTCATGATTTGTATTGATTCACGTGCATGACAGATTGGTTATAAATTGGGTAATATATTGGCTTGTAAATGAAATATATTGGCTTGTGGGAGCATATTAGGACTTGTATTGAATTCTTAGAGTCGCTATGACATTTATTTGTGGGTGTAAAGAAGCTCTGTTACTTTGTGTTTGTGTCTGGTATAATTGCTTTATAGGGGTGATAGCTGGGTCATTTATGGAAATATATTGGCACCACAATATGTTAGGTCACTAAGTGCCCTTGACATCACTGAAGTGAAAGGATGAGCCTGCAGTAAGCAGTCTCCTTCCAAACCCATGGTGAAAACTAGCATAACCTTGTCAGCCCCACAAAGAAGGAATCTGGTGGTGTAGACTGACATACCAGACCCCATTCAGGTCCAAATCTGGATCACTTTCTTTTTAGATATTATCAAACCAATAATAACAACAACAACAATAAATCCTAGCAGAAAACAGAAATGGTCTGGGACAGAGCAGAAGAGAATTCTTCATTAGTAAGGAGAAAGCAAATGACGTCTTGAATGTTTTTTATCCCAGGAAGGAACATTCAGCACAGAAGCTGACATAGAGATAGCCATTGGGGAGAAAAAAAAAAACGGACTATTTTATGTAGTCATTGGAGTGTACATTGGAATGTAGTCATACATGGAAATCCCTCTGAAGAGAAAATGCGAAGGAACAAATTGTAGCAGGGAATGAGTAGGAAATGGGGAATTTTGAAGGGGCATATGTGAGGAAAATATTTTCATTTTCCTTACACAAACATCACCATCTCTTATCATCTGTGGATAGACCAAATTGTTACTTTGTCTCTTTGGACTGATCTATTTAGATGGAAAAAATGCATAGGCAAGCGCTATCAAGTTTGTTTCCTCAAGAGTGGGAAGTGTAAAGATTTATTTCACCTTATTATTAATACTACTTCTTATAGTTGTAAAAGAATTTCTATAATCTTTATAGAGCTCAATTATACCACAGCCGATTGATATGAGTGATTTCAGTACTTTTTAATATGCTGTTTAAAATCTCCAGCGTAAAATATTCTTAATGCTTGGCATAAAATATATAGAATTCTATTTTATTGTAACTAAATGCTAGCCTCACTTTGTAGCTAAAATACAGAAAGGATAAAGAATGAACTTGTATTAGACAATAGATACTCTCACTTCTTTTCAGCTTAAGTTGTGGTGGTATTTCCACTTTTAATTTGTCAATGAGCTTTTGCACTTGTCTGTGTTTACTGATGTTTCTGGGAATAATTACTTCTATTTTTGGCTTTGGCTATTCTTAGTTGTGTGAAATTCTGTGCTTTGTGCTATGCCAGAGGTGGAGGTTAAGCATGCTCAACAAATAGTTCCTTTTACTTTTAGCTTCTGAGGATCACGTGTCCAGTTAACTGACAATACAACTGCAGTAATGTGCAAATGGTAATTATAAATCTAACTGCCTCTTGAGACTTACTTGAGCTGCAAAAACACTATCTCAAATATTCTACAGGACTCAGCTGGTGTCACTCTTTATTTGCCATAATATATATATATATCCCTTGAAGTCTGATGTTTTAGACAAGCTTTGGTGGATGAGTATCAGTGGATGAAACTCTATGCTAAGAGATGTTTCTTGTACTAACCAGATGTACTCATGAGTATCCAACTATGTGGTGATGAAGACTTTACAACACTTTTTTTTTTTCATAGAATGGTTGGGAAACAGCTGCTGTGTAAGTTGATGAAATACAGCTTTTCCTCCATGGGGAAAATACTGAATCTAGGTTTCAGGAGATGAAGGCTTCCAAAAATAAATGTCATATCTCTAAAAAGTTACAAAGTAATTATGAGTTATTGTGTATAGATAGTTAAGTAAAACAGCATGTCCTGACTGAACAGAAGAGATTGCAGAGATGTTAATTTCCTAAATTAGTGCAAAACTGGAAGGCTACTTGAACATTTAATGATGAACCATGATCACTTGGTTATTCTCCTTGTGGGACTCCTAGAATCCCAGCACCAAAGTTCTCTGTGTAGTACCATCTGTGTTGTATGCTTTTCATGTTGATTACCTCTGTTATGTAGGTTTGCCACCAGACACTAAGCATATCAAGTCTTCAGACATGAAAGAAGCTTTGAATTTTGTGAGCATGGAATGGTAATTCAATCCAAATCATGAACTTGCAGTGTACTACTCCTGAAAAAGACAATCTGTCAATAAAGACTTCTGGCTGCACAGCATCTCCCCCGAGTCATCTGTATGAATGAAAATAATAGTTGTAATTAAATAGCAACCTTTAGGACATGTCAGTGATTTGATGAGCAGGCTTAAATGTGCTCAGCAGTCTCATGCTTTCTGAAGTAAGTTTTCTTCAGACTAACATTGTCACGGGAGGAAGTTGGATGGACTGATTCTTTGCACTGAATTGAAACCTCATACGGTGTTCAGGGATGGAATAATCATTTATGTAAACATGGTGAGATAAAATGTTCTTAGTACTATTATTTTGTCTGAGACTACTGGCAAAGGTACTGCATAATTGATGTGACTAACAAAGAAGATATTCCCAAAGACTTTCCTGCCAGGCCATTGAGACTGAAAAATAATAGAAAAAGCCACAGGGCAGGGAGATAAAGGTAGCATTGATAAATGTACTTTCTTCAACAAATACGAAACATCTGCACAACATGTGAGTTGAATTTTGACTAGTATTTTTTCTGAACAGGGAATGAATGTCACCATACCTTCCCTTTGTTCTTGCCCTGACTCTTCTGATCTACCTGCTTTACATCTGGTCAAGGTGCACCGTATCATGGCACCTTTCAGCTCTTCTCTTTTCACCCTCTTCATTTCAAAGCTCATTAAAGCACTGTTTGATGATTTTCTTCTATAAATCCTATATTTTCTCTCAATATTTTTTCTCACCTAGGTGTACTGAGCTTTAACGCAGGCTGTACGATGTTGAATGCTTTTATAGGTGGCAGTGGACAATTTGCTTACATTGCCAAATGTAGAATTTTCTTTTTCCTAATTTATAAGAAATTATTCTCATAGAAGTTAAATCACAACTGCATTTCTAATAAGCCTGGAATAGTTAACAATTAAACTTTTTTTTTTCTCCCAAGTATACTAAAAAAAAAAAAAAAGTTTTTGGTTTGGTTTGGTGTTCTTTTGCTCACTCCGTATTTTTATCAGAAGTAATTTCTGAGTTCCTGTTGACCTGCAGTATTTATTTCCCTGCATTCACTCTGAAAACATGTTTGAAAGTAAAAAGCAAACTTGAAACTAGATTTCATATCTTAAATACGAGAGAATGTGGAACATCTAAGAAATTAAAAAACTTTCACATGTAGTGAGCCATGACTGCTGGTGTGAAAGGGCTGCTGTGTCTCTGTAATATATTTAAAGTATTTTGGGTAGTGTACTGAGAAATGTAATAAAATAAAAGGCGAATTATAGCTTTTGATTTGCACACTTCAAAAAATGAAGTCTCAATGTGTTTTCTCAGGTAATTTCCTAGCAATGCTTGTAAAGCAATTGGATAATTCTGGGAGCAAAAAAGTTTTTCGTCTCTCCATTTGCCACTGGAGTGAATTGTGTGATTTAATGTGGGAGTTACTTTGCCGCTGGATGAAGAGGCAGCTTTTTAGTTTAGTTCTGGTCCAGTGTCAGGGATTTTCATCCAACTTCTCTCCAAGAATGTCTCCTGGGGCATTCAAGGTCAGTCTGCACAGGGCTCTGAACAATCTGCTCTAGCTGTAGGTGTCCCTGTTCATTGCAGGAGAGTTGGACTAGATCCCACTTAAAGATCCCTCCCAACTCAAATGATTATATGGTTCTATAATAAAATGTCTTGTATTTGATTGCTGTAAAGGAGGATTAGTATTATGAAGGTGGTCACTGCTGGATTGATGTCTTGTGACAACACAATGGAGCAGTCATGTTATCTTAGTCTATAATCTCAGTCTCCATCTTTCAGGATGAAAGCTCATGAGCTTTCATGGTCAAGCTTACATGAGCTCTCTACCTGGAAGTCTGAGAGAAACTTAGAGACACACTGAGTGTAAGAGGAATAGAAACATCATTTTTCACTCAATTGATTCACACAGACTTGGCTTCACTAATTCTGTCTGTGCATTTCACTTCTATTTCCACAGCCTATGAGAGCCCTTCTGATTCTTTCACAGCACATGATGAGAAGCAGCACTGGAAGCTTTTATCATGTTGTGTTGCACGCTGTTTCAGGTAAAGTGCATTCTTAATTTCTTTGGACACTAATTGTGCTGAACTAAATAATGACTTGTTAACTCTGTTTGTTTGCTATGGCTCAAGGATTTACAAAAGATAGCCCATCTAGGGGTTAAGGTGCCAGTGCTAATTATTTTCCTGAACAATACTTTCAATCACTTTTTCCATTATGCACTTAGATTAACTCCATTGTCTTTGGAAGTAATTGGCACTACTTAATTCTTCTACCATCTCATAATAACATTAGTGTAAATACAACAAGACTTAATTGAATCAGTGAAGGGGGAAAATTCTGCATGCTATGCAAACGAAAACCATAAAAATACAGGTAGACTTAGCCAATAGAACTGTATTTAATCATGAGATAAAATAATGGGAATGCCATCCAGCTTTGTAATTTATTTTCTCTGATGTTGCAAGTGTGCACAGCATTTAACAGTAATTACCACAAATAAACTAAGGCAGTTGCTTATACACAACGAGTAGAAAACAACTAGGTTACTTTGGCTTACTGTAGGTAATGATTTATGAAATTGTATATCTTAACAGCAGCTAATCTGCTGGACCACATTACAAGAAAGATACCAAACTACTTCTGTTCAAATCAATTCCACTTCTCCATCATGACATAAAAAAGTCTTATCTGAAGAAATAAGAAGAACATTTTTCAAGATTTTCTTTGGTGAGAGCTATCTTAATTGGGTTTATGGACAGTAAATAAAGCTTAAACAACTTTGTCTATTGCATCTTACTATCTTGCTTGGAAACCACATGGAAACAACTCATTGCTCAATCAATCTATCTCCTTTTTCAGGCATATTTTCTCCTTAGAGCTGAGCGACAATAGTAGGAATTTTGTGCTCACCTTTGTAAGGTATTTGATACGTAAGGACTCAAATTGCAGACTGGGCTCTTTGGACTGTATTATAATTCACATATATGATTGATAAGAACATTAATTGAACAAAACAGCGCAAAATATCTGTATACCATTCAACTAACTGCAATTATCAGTATGTAAGATTTATCTTGCAGCTAAATCACACACCATGCCATAAACTGGTTCAGAAGAAACCACTGAAACCATACTTATGCCTCATCTTAAACCTTGCTTTAATACAGTTTGCAAAACAGGTGCCCAAGGAGCTGTTCTGGCATGATGCTGCAGTTTGAACCAATTGAAAAATGGGAGAGGGAGTGGAAGGGAACTGCTTAAGTAAGCTTCAGAAGCAGTTCTACTGAGTGTGCAACCATGGAAATAGTTTCATTTTGCTCTGACTATGAACTTCTTTATATGGAAAATATATGCAAATGGACCAGATGTACAGAGAGGGGAAAACATAGAGGGCCTGATTTAGCAAAGTACTTAAGCACACTCTTAAAGTTAATCATGTGCTTAAGTCTATTCACTGAAACACTTGGCACATGTGTATGCTTTTGCTGAGTTAATGTGATAAAGCAGATACCATAATGATAGTCCTAGGATAAACAGACAAGCTGAGTTCTTCAAAGCAAATTATGTGTGAGCTCCTGTTTCCTATATCCCCTCCTAAAATAGGCCTGTAACCCAGAGATGAATCCAACACTGCAGGCACTTCTCTTCTTCCATTGTACACTGAGGAAACTCGACAATTAATTTAGGCTAGACAGCAAATGTTCTCATGGCCCAGATTTGGTGGCATGACGTGCAATGAGAGACTGAAAGATGTGTTGTTATCAAGCGTTAACCTTGAAACTACCATTCTGGAAGTTTGCTGGGAGGAAATATGCAAAAGGAGTCCCTTCTGATAACAAAGTTGATCCAACTCTCCCGTGTAGATGCTCAGCATTATGGGATTTTTATCAAAGAACTCCATCCTTATCAAAAAGCAGTAAGCACCTACCTTCTGCTTAATATCAGATGACAAAGAATGCATACAGCATATTATTTTTGGATTGCAGTTAAAACAGTTTTAAATAGATAGTGACTGGCTGTTCAGCAAAGTTTTTTTTGCATCTTTGACTATGGTAGAATGTACCCTCCATGCCTATCGTGGAGACCTTGCTTACACATGTACTTCATAGAATCATAGAATCATTAATGATGGAAAAGACCACTAAAATCATCTAGTCCAATCATCAACCCACCCCACCATACCCACTAACCATGTCACTCAGTGCCACATCTACACACTTCTTGAATACCTCCAGGAATGGTGACTCTACCCCTTCCTTGGGCAGTCTGTTCCAATACCTCACCACTCTTTCTAAGAAGAAATGTTTCCAAATATCCAACCTGAACCTCTTCTTATGCAACTTATGGCCATTACCTCCCATCCAATTGCAACCAACTTACTTACTTGGTGTAGTTACTTACACTTCAACAACTAAATCTTGGAACAAATCCTACCCTGAGCGAGACAGATTGTTCAGGGCAATCCTGTGAGATGACACAGAAAGTTTAATTGGTAAATGCTTTGTTTTGCAAAGAAGCTGCTGCTGTTGAAGACAGGGCACTGAGCTGAGTGCATCCATTGTCTGATGTGGTGGTTGCCCTGTCCCTGAAGGCATCCTGAGCAACATGATCTAGCAGTAGATGTCTCTGTTTATTATAGGAGAGTATAAATTTCCCTTCCAAATTAAATAATTCTATGATTCTATGACACACTCAGGCTCTTTTCATGTTCTCATGTTATGTTCTTCTGATATGCAGACATTGTACGCTTAGTCACCGATTAACGATGAGGTTTAAATCTTTCACATCTTATATTTCCATTAGAGTTTCAATTGCTTTCCCACCTGCAGTAACTATCCTGCAACCTATCCCTTCCCTTCCCTTCTGGAATTTATCCATTTGGTGTTTTTCAATGTATACTTGTTTTTTCATGGCTCTTAATAACCACAGTTTGAAAACTTGTGCAAAGACATTCACAGAGATTCTGGGATGTGAGCCAACTATAGTTTTTAGCTCAGATGCCACTTAATGTTCTTTCAATTTATTATTCTTTCCCCCCTCCCCCCCCTTGAATTTCAGCACTGTGCTTAATATTCCACCTGCTGTGTAATGAAGATATTGTACTCACTCATACATCATTGCATAGTGCAATTCATATACCCAAGAAATCTTCACATCCATTTTACTAGGGTGAGTAAAGTCACGTGTGCCTATCATCAGATACTGCCAGAAAAAAAAAAAAAGAAAAACGAAGAAAAAAAAAGATTTACTTATTTAGTTTAAATGCAGGCGGATAGGAGACTTCTTTAGTTTAAATTAAGCAGATAGGAGGATTCAATCTATTCATCAGAAGATAACTGGATAAAAATGGTCCAGGTGAATATAAAAGCATGTTAAGGTTTTCTTTTTGGAAAAGATGAAAATAGAGAGGGACAAATTTGGAGGATGCTTCACAGACAAAAAGGGAGCAATTAGCTTTATTATGTACAAGCTACACTTTAATAATTGTAGACATTCAATCAACAAATTCATATTTAGGCTAACAGAAGCTGAAGGAGAAAAATAACAAAAAGAGATTAGATGTATATAAACAATCCTTAAACAGTCTTGGTCTAAAAAATTACAGGGTTTTACCTGGTAAAACTATGTTGTAATTGCTGAAAATTTGTACTGTGAAATAAATGTGAGTGCATTTTATTTGTCCCTTTTGCTGAAGCTACTCAATTCCCCAGAAATACTTCACACAATTACAATTGAATTCAGTCTTAACTGGACTTGTTAAACTGCAGAACATAAAATCCTATCCCTTTTATTCACTCTCACCATGCTATTTATAATCCTGTTCTCACAAGAACAAAAGAGACTTTCAACTTACAAAACATGAAAAAAGTTTATCCTTGTTTATCCTTGCAACTTTATCGTCCTATAAATTTTATACTGTTGTGACTCTATTGACCGAAGGGAAGTTAGTCCTGATTTAAACAAGTGATTAGAAAACCTTTTTAACATAGTTGTTTTTTTTGTTGTTTTTGTTTTTAACCAGGCAATCTTGTAGGACTGGATAGGAGATTATTCTGTTGAATAATAATATTGGATACAGAGATACTTTGCTTTGTGCTGGCATAACAGGTTGAGACTACATTGACTTTTCTGATGTACATTTTACAGACCACACTTTGATATATCTGCTAAAAGAAAATTACCCATTAATGTCTTGTATATGGAGTAGCTGTGAGATAGTATCTGAAACCTGGATAGATCTTGTAACTCCTTAGACGGGAAGAAAGAGCTTTAATGAGAAAGCAGTATGACTTTAAAAATACTAGCTTAAGATTTTGAGGAGTGAGTATCTACAGTGTACATATGAGAAAATCACCCTGAGTTTCTGTCATATGTAATGTAGAGCTCATTTGTGTAGTCAATGACTTCAGGATGTGATTAGTCTGCTTAAACAGATGCCTTGTTTTGGTTCAATATAAATTCTGTTGACCAGCTCTTCAATGACTGTAAGAAGAGCTGGGGAAGAAGCTTTGATGCTGACACTCCACTATAGATATCTGAAGTTAGATGAGGTTAATTCATCACTGTAAATCTTGTTTCAGGATGCAGACCTGACACTGCTGTGAACATGTGTGACTCAAATATTTTGGGTTCATAGGTCTCTACGGAAGGAAAAATAACTATCTTTTAGAACAGAAAAAAATTGCTCTTCAACACATGGCTTTTGACATTTCAGCTTTTATCCCTTTTGTATTCAGACCATCTAGGGCATGCTTCTTTTATTTGAAGCCTTCTGTGCCTTTCTTCACCTTAAAATCTACTGTGGCCTATATGGAGATGAGAGGACAAAAATTATTGTTATGAAGTTACATTCAAAAAGTTGTGCTCTTGAAGCATTTTTGACAGAACTTCTTGAGCAGCAATGCCTTCTTTTCTCGCACTTCATCAGTCTATGACCTGCTGGGGCATTTGCATACTCCACATACAAATAATTTTATCTCCAGTCCATTGCAACCAGATCTTCAGTGTGAATGGCTCCATGAACCTGCAGAAAAAATTGATTAAGATTTTATCACTGCTTGGCTTGTCACTATGAACTGGTGTGGGAAAGCTCCCCTAGTGAAAATCCACCACGTTAACTTTCTTTTTTAAAATATCTCTCTATCACATTGGTAAATCGATGGAATCCAAATAACACTTCTGTATAACTTCAGTACATTGGAGAACCTTAACCAACATATTGGAGAGCTTGGACTTTGCCTATCCAATCTACTTGCAACAGTCCATTACATCTTTTTAGAAGTTCTTTATTATTGATGTTAAGTTCCCTAGTGAGTCTGCTTGACATTGAATGTCAATGTTTTCTTAAAGTTATTGCAAGAATAGCTACAGAGACAGAAAGTTTTTGATTTTTCTTTTTTGCCTGTTCATCAAATGCTGAATGTTTTAATTGGAATAGCAAGCTAATGGCCAATTACTGACAGGAAATAACTAGGTAGATTATATAGCAAAAGACCATGTACGAAAGCAAATTCCTTTACTGTAAGGGAAAAGACACCCATTGCAGAGTTGCCAAGACGGCAAAAATAAGTCTTAAGACATGGCACAACCTGACATTGACTTCACAGGAATCAGTGCACCAGGTAGGACTTATACAATATTTACTCTGCCCAGCATTTCAGCTTAAAAACAAGCAAAAATGGTTTGGGGAATGTCTTACATATTTTCTGGCTTGAAAATCCATATCAATTTCTTCAACTCCTATCAGTAAATAGATATGAAATGCCAGGACAGTTTCTTTACTTACCTCCGTGACTCCAGACAGCCATCAAATACCTCAGTGCTTCTGCTCTCTGTAAAGGAGGACAGTCAGTTTCTTCCTTGACACTTTTCCTTCTCCACCTTCTTGCAGATTATTTCAAGAAGGTTCACATTCATTCATTCATTCATGCAGCTCCTAGCACAGCTGGATCCTTGTTGCTGGCCAGGGACACTGAATTGTCAGTATTGCAGAAGCATGAATAACCTCAATTTACATGAGTGACTGCTGAATCAACGACCTAATGAAAAGGATAGTTTGCTGTAGTTGTGATTACACCTTTGTGTATATGCATATGCCATGAAAAAAACTTTATTTCCTTGTAGATGAAAGATCCCTCCATATTTGAAATATTATTATTTCAAACCTCAATCATTAATTTAGAGATCTGAACTTATTACAGCAACAAGAGTTATTTGTCATTCACTGTGGATATTACTTTAAAAATTTATGCTATGCTGTTTTAAATATGCATTCAAAACATTAAAGGCTTTTTGTTCAAACATGAAAACTGGAGTATTACAGTGAAATTCCTAAATAATAATTAATTTTATGATTCCAGCAGTTAAGCTCCTTGAGACAAATGCTGAGAGAAGCACAAAAGATGCAGAATGTGGCTTGCAGTTGATTGGTATGTTGTGGATTTCTTGTCTTTTTGCCAATTCATTTGGGCACAAGTCAGGATTACAGTTTTAAGGGCAGTTGAAGCTTCAAAAAGATCTCAATCACCAGACTGAGGTGCCAGAAGTAGTCAACACCTTCAAAAATATAAATAAAAATATGTATTTTTAAAGGAGCAGATTTGATCCCCCGTTGCTTTGTGTGGTTATTACCAATTGCATGATGAGTATCTTTGTTTTCTGGTGGTAAGCAAAGATATTAGGGCTTTTTGAACTAAACCAGCCATTCTACTTACTGATTAAACATGATGTTGTTAGCAGGATAATCAGCCAGTGGCGCAGCACTTCAACTGGAGAGACAATGATCCTTGCAATCATTGATCAAATCATTACAGAATCACAGAATCACACAGTTGCAGCATTTGGAAGGGACCTCAAGAGACTGTCGAGTGCAACCCTTCTGCTAAAGTAGTTACCCTATCATAGGTGTCACAGGTAGGCATCCAAATGGGTCTTAAATATCTTCACAGAAGGAGACTCCACAACCTCTCTAGGCAGCCTGTTCTAGTGCTCCATCACTCTTACCATGAAGAAATTCTTCTGCATGTTTGTATGGAACTTCTTATGTTCAAGCTTTTTAGCCCATTGCTCTTTGTCTTATAACTACATGACAGAGAAGAGCCTGGCCTCATCCATTTGCCTTCTACCTCCCTCCAGATATTTATAAACATTATTAATAAATATTAATTTAAAATTATTTCATATTACTTTTTATTTGTTTATTTTACTATTTTATTATTTACAGTAAAATAGTTAAGAAATGAATCGTTGTCAAAAAATGGACTTCTAAGTCTTCCATGCTTTTACCTAGTCCCTCAATACACACTGTCTTAGGCTACCCAGGTAGAATAGCAGCCAAATCCATCCAAAGCACTGACTTTTGAACTTATGAAGCCATCAATCTGTGGCTTTGATTGTAATCTAACTCCAAAAACCTCTCCTTCTCCAACAGAATTATCTGAAGTTTCAACCAAGGTTTCATAAACTTTTTCTGTGATGCATTCTCTGGCAGCAGAAAGAAACAACAGTGATGCACCTATAACCAGAGATTCTAAGGATCTCTGCCTTCAAAAGCTAACTGTTTTACCCCTTTGTCTTGGCTTACTCAGAAAGGCAAATTTTGCTCATAGACCTGCCCTGAACTTTTTTGGTATACAGATATGATTATATATGACTCATAAGGTGTGCTCATATGGCGCACCTCAGGAAATCTGGATGAATGTTTGGGTGCAGAAACATTGAACAGATACCAATATTGAAACATTTACTGACTTAACCCCATCTTCAGGTTGGGTATTAGGAAAAATTTCTTCTTAGAAAGAGTGGTAATGCATTGGAAGAGGCTGCACAGGGAGGTGGTGGATTCACTATCCCTGGTGGTTTTCAAGAAATGTGGAAATGTGGTACTTACAGATGTGGTTTAGTGGGTATGGAAGGGGTGGTTTCACAGTTGGGCCTGATGATCTTAGAGGTTCCCAACTTTAATGATTCTATGATTCTCTGATTCCTGTGAGTAGCCCTGATAATTGTAGATGGAGCTGCAGAGATCTGTGGCCACATCAGAAGATATCTTAACATAGGAACAGGCATTCAGGACATCCACTGAAGATACTTGGAAATTAGAACTGATTGTGAAGGAGCCTTCTGCATCTCCCAGGAAAGACATAATACATAACCTTATCTCCAGCTCTGCTTCTGCAGTGGGATGTATGCTTTCCCTGATCCATCCCTAGGCACACATTATACTGCAGAATAAAGAACTGTAGCTCAGGCAAGCTGCTTATGTCCAGGGGCTCAACATAAGGATGAAAGTCGATAACAATGGCCATTGGAAGGGCAGATATTGAGCAATTTTAATTCCTGAATGGCTGGCAATGGATTGAATAGGCAGCATCAGAATTAGATATTAGAATAGATTAGATATTTAATTATTTAAATTTAGATATTTAATTATTGAGAAAAATTAGATATTAGAATATCAATTAGAATAGACAACTATCATTCCCTCCATGCTGCACATAGAACTGTATGGCAAAATATTATCCATGAGAGCAGATTGCAATCTTGTTATTACTGACAAAATGTCATAGAATCATAGAATGTCCTGAATTGGAAGGGACCCATAAGTATCACTGAGTCTAAATCCAAGTTAGACTTAACATCATAATGTTGAAGGACTGGGGTTTTAATTCTTCTGTACTCTTCAGTATATGTATATGTATATATAAAGGACAAGATGGCACAATCACTGCAAATTTTACAGGGGGAAGACATGCTTTGGTTTGTTCTTTCAGCCAAAACAGGAAGGTTTTGTTCCTCTACTTACTGGTGATGAGACAATTACTGCCACACGCCTTTGAGCTGTGCACAACAGTTTTGTTTTGTTTTAATTTTCCAATCCATTTAAAACTTCAAAGGAAAATAATTTCTATTTTGAAACTAACTTCTTAAAAAATGTCCAGTGAATGACAAATACAGATTCCTTTGATATGGTACATGTAAAAGGTTTCTCCTAAACAAGTCTCTTACTTTGGTGCACGGTTTGCTTCAGAAAACGAGTTCATTCACGTTTTGTTCATAAAATCATAGAATCCATACAGTTGAAAGGGACCTTTAAAGGTCATGTAGTCCAACTCCCCTGCAATGACAGGGAACATGCACAGCTCAAAAAGGTTGCACAAGGCCTGATGCAGTTTGGCCTTGAAAGTCACAAGGCATGGGGCATCAACCACATCTGTGGGCAACCTGTTCCAGTGCCTCACCACCCTCACTGTAAAAGACTCTTTGCTTGTATCTAACCTAAATCTACTCTCTTTTTCTTTTCAGCGTTTATCAATTGTTTTAAAAATTAAATGGAAAAGACTGTGTGCGTTTGAAAAAATGGTTCAGGGCTGCAAAATCCATGTAAAACAACAACAACAAAATACAAGAAAGAAAAGTCCAACACAATGTATTCTAGTATGTTACATATATTCCTTTGATGTAGATGTCAGGAAAAGATTTGATGACTCAATAGTCATTTCTCTGATCTAATGGAAGTACTGGTACATTTGCTGCAGAGTGATAATCTCATATTTTTTAGTTTGGTTAGATTTTTTAAATTTGTTTCGGTTTCCCTTTTTTTTTTTTTTTTAGTGAACTATCAGTGTCTTAAAAATGTCAGATAAGAATTTAAATGAGAAAGAAGGTTTTAAAGGATTGTATTTCTGGCATGCGTTCAACCTGTTTTATAATTAGAGTTCTAGCAAAAAAGTTGCTATAACATTTTTTTGAACCCAGAAATCTCCAAAACTCTTCAATCACCACAAAGAACCTGCCTCATTAGGCATCTGTGAGTTGCAACTATTGTACAAAGCACAGATTTCTCCTTGTTTACAGGAGTAACTCTCACGCCTCCATGTGACTGGAGTCAATTACAGATCGTGTCAGCCATCGTGAAAGATGAGACTATAAACAAATACAGAAGACAGTTTGGGTTTTCATAGCATCTCTCATATTCAAAATATGCCAAAGTAGTATATAAAGCATAAGAAGGGTGAGAAAGTTACTTGTAGAAGGGAAGTGAAGCAGGCATGTACATGTCAGCCTTGAACACAGAGAATTTATTTTTAATGAAAGAGGGAAATGTCATAATGGTGGAGATTAAATAGGAAGAGCAAGGGATGATCACTGTAGGAAATGATAAGGAGTTTGGTAGGTGGACCAGAAAGATGAGAGAGCTAAATGCAGACATGTAGATAGACAAAGCTGGAGACAGAACTGGCATGTAATAGACAGATATGTAAGGAAGTATGCAGATGACAAAGTGTAGATACTTTCTCTTAACAATTCAGTGCCTTATTTTAAAAAAAGTGTTCACACATACTCAGACAACCCAAATAGAGACTAGCACAATGAGACACTACTGAGGAGAAAATGAAAAGAACAAACATGAGTGACAGTGCACAGATTTTGCAATCAGTCAGCTCATACTGCACTGGAGCTGGTAAGTGAGCAATCAGATGTTCCACAGCCCATTTCCAAAACAACAGAGGAAGCGGCACGCATCTTCAGTTCTGCACACAGCAGCACAGAGAGCAAAACTGGAAGAAATGTCAGCTGTCAATTTGTCCTTTCTTCACAAGTCCTGATAAGTGGTTTCATCAGGACTGCTCTGAAAGTAATGCCTCCTATTTTATTAGGTTGGCCACGATGTCAGACGCGGGTGTTGGTGGTATGGCAGTAGATGTTGAATCTTCCCACCAATATTCCATTACATTTTGTTGCCATGTAGCAGATGGCAGCAGAGGGGCTGTCTGACAAAATGGTTTCTGACACGGAAGAGCATATGAAGCAAAGGTGTGGAATTTAATTCCTCCATGCAGAAAAAAAATAGCGACTATTGACATTAATCAAAGATTCCTGAATGTTTATGAAGAACAAATAGTGGATGTGAGCACAGTGAGGTGGTGGGTGGTGAAAATGCATAGCTAATGGTGGTTAGTATGCTGAAAAACAGTGTTTCGTAGCTGAGAATTTAGAGCAAAATAGTGTTATTTTGCTCTTTGTATCTGTTGTAGTTTCCATGCAAATAAAGAGGAGGTATTACTTTCGGAGCAACCTACATATAATTGAATATCTGCCTAAACAATTGTCAGGATCTTTCAGCCACAAAATCCATGTCATTTCTGGGTAACTTCTTCCACACCTTCAACTTCCTCATGGGACTGTTCACTAGGGATTGTTAACACTGCCAAGGGGTGTCAGTTCAGTTACCAAAGCACAGACATTTAGCACCTTTTGAGGTGTCTCTAGGTGTTACAGATATCTGCATGGGCTGACACAAATATAACACAGAAGCCATAGGAGAATCACATCGTACTGTGAAGTACGTACTGTGAAGTTATCTGGAGACCAGGGAAAAGACTGTCAGAAATCTGAAGTTGCATGAGAGGTTCCAAATTCCATACAAGTGGCACTGAACTGTAATTCTAATTCCCAACCTTTGACTCTGAGTTGTTCTTCCTATTCATAGCTGATATGAATGCAAGTCTTGGCCTTTCTGAAAACAAGATTTACATTTTTTTTACATTGGCAAATAGCGATAGGAAAAGAGGGAATGGTTTTAAATGAAAAGAAGGGAGACCGAGGCTAAATGTTGGGATGAAATTCTTTACTCAGGGTGGTGAAGCACCAGCACAGGCTGCCCAGAGAAGCTGTGGATGTCCCATCCCTGGAGGTGTTCAAGGCCAGATTGGATGGGCCTCTGGACAGTCTGATCTGGTGGGTGGAAAATGGGGGGTTGGGTACTGGATGGTACCCAACTTAGGACTGGATGGTACCCAACTTTAGGACCACTTCCAGTCTAAGCCATTCTATGATTCTCTCTGTGCTCCCTCAATTGTATGGTCTAGCTCTCTTTAGAATAGAATAGAGTAGAAATATACATTAATTGCATGAAATGAAGACATTTACACATAGCATCTAAGCATCTCAATTTCAAACCAAGACTCCCCAGTAAGAAACCTACTTTTTTTTATGTCAGCCATGGCCAAAACTGAAGGTTTTGGTTTGGTTTGGTTTTGTAGATGTGTGAATCTCTAAATATATTCAGCTTGGGAGCCAATAACAGTCTAGAACTTCTGCTACAGAATGACCGTCTATTCTACTATTTCTCTTCGGTGCCTAAAAAATAAGACCCAGTTATTCTCAGTTGTGAACAATTATTTGCATTTCTCCTTACGGAACTGCAATGTAATTTCTTGAGGATGTTGCTCCACTTTGTCAAGATCATGTTGTCAAGTTCCTAATAAAAACATGTCTGTCATAATGCCATCTTGGTAACCCCAACATAGTGTCATATGAAAATCAGGTAAACGCATCCCTGATTTTACACTCCAGTTTACCTTACACTGAAAAATGCTAAGACCATAATAACTCAGTAGAAGAATCCTTCGATAGTGAGCTATTGATAATTAAATTGTGAACATAGTATTTCAACCTGTTACAGATTTAAGTCACACTTGCTCTGTTTAGATCATATTCTCTTTAAAGAGATACTATTTGAAATAGTGCCATATGCTTCCTAGTCTAATATAGATGATGTCTATTGCTTTTCCATATCTGCAAAGCTTTTACACTCTCACAGTATGGTTTTAGATTAGCTTGGCATGATTTTGTCTTGGCAAATCTCCTTCAGCTGTAATTTATCCTTTTGTTACATTCTGAATATTTCTAAATAGTTTGATTGATTATTTATTTCCAAATTTCTTGCAGTAACTGAAGTTTAGCTGACTGGTCTTGAGGTCCTTGGAATTTCTTTTCCATTTTTAAAGAGAAATATTCAGATTTTCTACTGCTGGTTACGGAGGAACTCATCTGCATTTCATAAGTTCTCAAATATAGCCACTAAGAAACCTGCAGTAACTTCTGCTCTCAGCCTGAGTACTCAGTCATGAATTTCATGAAGTTCAACAGATGAAAAAACTTTTTTTCTAGTTACAACTTCTTTTTCCACTGCTTGCTCTCAAATTTAATTTGCAAAGATATATATATGTATTTATTTCTTCAAACAAAAAAACATGGAGTAATTTCTTTTCAATTCTGTTTAACTTCAGAACTCAAAAATGCCTTTCTTAAAACTTGACTTGACCTTGTATTTTCACAACCACAAGATATACCTTATTCATGAATTTCAGAGTTTGTGCTGATTTCTTTGCTGATGTTTATTTTCTTACCAGGAACTCCAAAAAGTTTTTGCTGAGTTAATTAAGAAGTGGTTACAGTATACAGAATTCAGAAGATGTATGAAATTCTTCAAGATCTCTTCAACATTTTTACCTTCTCCAGAAATTAAATTCAAAGTAATTCTCTTTTGGGAACTGTTTAACTCATCACATAATAGATTTAATTATATTTAGAAATTATAAAAAAAATACCTCAAGTGTTCCAATGTCTGTAGGCCTAGTATTTATCATTTCTTTTTTTTTTTTTTAATAAAAAACAGAAATTTCTTCATACTCACAAAACTCAGTTTGAGTTGCAGCCAAATTCCAGTTGTTAATCTTAAATTGTCTTTTAAATGTTTTCTTTTTCTTTGAGTTTATATCGAAGGACCACTTAATAGGTAATTATTGTAGAGTTCTACAAGCTTCATTTTTGCAGTGCTTTGGTTCTTTCAGTCTAAAATTATAAAACATCACCATGGGTAAAAAGAAAATTCAGAGATTTCAGTGTGTTCCATATGCATTGTTTTGTGATACCTACTTCACATTTACAACTATATCAATCTCCTTATATTACCCAATTCTACATTATCCAACTTTTTCCCCCCTGTGTTTGCATTTTTCAGATACTTGCAAACAGTTCCTAAGCTGTAACCCTTAAAAGCTAGATTTTGTCTAGTGGTATTTTCAAGGTAACTGGGAAGAAGAAAGGCACTATGAGTCTGAACTCCATCTTCTCTTGTATATGCTTCAATTTAAGCAATATGTAGATAAAAGCTGAAGTACAAAAGCATGTTTCAACTTGAGTGTTAAAACATCATCCACTGGCAAATACTGCATGCTTACTGCAGTAGAATCTGAGTTCTTATCTACACTAAGAAAATCTGCATCACAATAATCCTCTGCACCAGGGGAATGTCATTTCCTTACCTGTAAAACAGAGGCATGGCAGAAAATAGATGAAGTTGCACACAGTATGGTCAGGGAAAGACATAGTATCCTAGAATCATATCAACTTCTGAGTTCAAAGGGACCTTTATAGATCAGCTAGTCCAACTCTCCCCTGCCATAAATAGGGACACCTACAGCTACTTCTGGGTGCTCAGGCCTCCTTCCAGCCTGACTTTGAATGTCACCAGGCATGGGCCGTCCACCACCTCTTTGGGCAACCCATTCCAGTGCCTCAACATTGTCACTCTAAAAACTTTTTCCCTTCATCCAGTCTAAATCTCCTTAAGTTTCCTTGAAAGAAGACGCTGGCTATGTCATTCCCCCATCTACCGCTCCCACTGTTTTCTGTAGGTTCATGTCCTTGTGGTTAGCATATAGCGAAGAATGAAATGGTATAACTTCTTAGTGCTCGTCTTAAATGAGGGCTATCTGAATTTCAGATGGAAGAACCTCCCCTGTGAACGCACTAAGAAGTTTGCTAATGACCGGGTGGAAATTTGTTTACAAACGATTCAGTGATATGGTGTAAGTTACAGCTGTAATATTTCATGATCATGTGTACAGGGTATGTAATTAGTTGCTAAAAATAATTGGAACCTTGCAAATGGAAGTCAGGCATGTAAAATGTGTGAGTAACCAGCCTTGTCTGACACAGCATCATTAATAAGACGCATAATACCTTCCTCGGGAATGTAGACAGAGCACATGTGAGTTGTGGTGTGAACAGAGTGTTATTAAATCAGGAGGGCTTGGCAGGGAAGATAAGTATAGGAATATAGATTTGTGCACACAGGGATATCGCTATGTTAATAAAACTTTAATTATTAATTGAATTTTCTCTGCCAATTCAATTTCCTTCTTTCCTTCCTCTCACCTGATTCCTCCCTTTTCAAAGATATTCCATCTAATTTCAAAGCATCAAAAATAATGCTGACTAATAGAAAAAGTATTTTTCCTTCCCAGATTTATGAGCTTTTTGAGGAAAACAAAGAATTGTATTTGGCAAAATAATGCACAGGTGAGGAGCTGTTTGCTTTTGCTAGGAACACACACAGAGACCATCTATTGGTGGGCTCCAGGAAGAAGTTAAAGGACTAAAGGAGGGAGAATGAATAATAGAAAGCAATTATAATGGCAAAGGATGAATTTGCAAAGATCCTTCTGGGAATTTTTTGCCGAGTTTGCATTGAAATAAAATATTGTACTGGTGCAAACCCTGACTGAGGATCACTTAGTTTAAAGAGAAAGAATCAGTGGGCTATGCAGTCGGAGAAGGGCAATATTTTCACATAAAACACAGGAAGAGAAGTCATTTGAAGAGACAAGTATGTATGAAATTCAGAAATGAAAGGAAGTAGCATCTCAGGTGAGAAATAATGTCTATTACACCCATGCAAATTATCTAAGTGAAACAACAAAGCAAGCAAGAATTAGCTAGTCAGAATCAGCATACATCCACTGAAGGTACGCTGATACTTATCAGCCTCACCTTGCCAAAATAGGCAAATTTCATGTTTGATCATCATTTCCAAAAGGCAATAACACTATCCTGCCATGGAGAAAACTGTTCTGGGAAATCCACAGAACTTAGAAAATTTGTGGTTGGTGCCATCATATTTTACAACCAATTTGGGATGAAGAAAAACTGCGACAGCACTCAAAGAAACAACAGCAGCATTGAAAGACAGGGATGTACACAAATACATAGTTACTTCCCTTAACATTACAGCCACTATTAGGAATTACCTGAGAGTCCTGTGACATCTTCCCTGATTTCAAGACCAGTGACTTCCCAGTCCCCTTGGAGTGTTTCAAGGGCTCTCTCCATCTTTGTGCAGCAATTGTAAATCCACTGAAATGGATCAGTACTTAGGATGAAGCCTTGACCCAACTGAAACAAATGGGAAATTTTCCACTGACTCCAACAGGGTCAAGTTTTTATCTTCAGCATTCATCTTTCCTTGTCTTAGAAGAAAGCTATTTTTAAAGCCTCCCTGCCATGCTTTGTACCTGTTTATAGAGCAGAGATGTCAAAGTGAGTGGTTTCAGTCATAGAGCCATTAGGTTATTTTGCCTAGCAAAGGTCTTCTCAGTCAGGACACTCAAGGCATTGGTTTCATTAGTAAGGGTGAACCGGCAATCAAGAGGTCAACACCTGCTGGGTTTTGAAAATCCTCAATCCTCCAAAGCAGAACATATCCCAGTAGGACAGGAGAGAGTACTGCCTTCAACTCCACTGTATATTTTATAGATCTTTTGTTCAGAATGACTTTATTTTAAGATGCTGGGGGATGAGAGAGGATAGCAGCAGCTCTCCAGCTGTTTTATCCAAGGTCTCAGGCCTGTTCTGATGATCACTGGTTATAAAAGAAGATGTTGGTGGGCATCATCAGAATGGCCCCCCACATATCAATAGCCAATTAGGAGACATAACTCAGTCTGATCCACTGCACACAGGGAAAAAATAAATGGCTTTATATGAAGAAATCAGTTAAAGAGAATTATTTCTCCCTCTTAAGAAATTATAAATGGTTCTATCAAGTACCATTATCGGTTGTAGTGGAAATAAAATCTGACATTTGTCTCTAGAGCCTTTTACATTAAAGAATGATTTTTACAATTACATTCTCCAAACATTTAGTTCACTAATGGCAAAAAAAAGGAGGCATAAGGGCAGCAGACAGCAAAAAATGAGACTCGTTCTAATGCATGTAAAAAATAGAGGAATACTTTGGAAAATTCAGGAACTAGGAAAAATCATATCCTAATCTTCAAGACTCTAGATATAACCATTTTTAATGTAAAAGCTCACTTGTACTTAACACTAGCAGACTAAGAAGAGAAGTAAACTTCAGGAAATTTTTGTATTTACAAATCACTGGAACTTAGAAGTGCCTTACTGTAGGCAAAGTCTGACATGTTTAGCAGGGGCTGTTGTGATAAGAGAAAAGGAAATGGTTTCAAACTAAAGAAAGGGAGACCTAGATTGGATATAAGAAAAAAGGGCTCTGAGCACCCCAGTGTAGCTGTAGGTGTCGCTGTTCATTGTAGGGGGTGTTGGACTAGATGGCCTTTAAAGGTCCCTTTCAACTCAAAACATTCTATTGTTCTATGATTGTAGGTTTTTATGTTTTATTTTCACATCTCCATGTGAGTTGTTTGACAATTGGCCACAGTTCAAAAAAGAATCTTGGATTGAATGAATGGTGATTCAGATTCACCCTGATGGTTCTGATGCAGTAAAATAAAAATTACTCAGTTTTATTTCTATTTGAAAGATAAAACTTTTGAAAAATTCAGCCTTTTCATTCCATCTGAATCAGTCTGATCTGCCTTTAGAACAAGTACAGGAGTTGATCCAAAACAGTGCAATCATCCACCAGGCTTACAGCTTTGCAGTACATCTCACTTCCTTAAGGCCTACAGGACAGAAAGTTAGCTTTTCCAGGAAAGGTCTGGGAATAACAACTGAATTTCTGCTGTAACTTGTACCACAGTCTCTATTGCACTGTAGCTGTGCTACACTGATGAGCATAGGAAAGAACAGTGGTCCCAGACTCCACAGGCTAGAGACCCTGTGGTCGTTCAGCTGCTGGCATCCACAACTTTTGACATCACCATCAGCTTCTCTAACTGCAGAGATTCTTCAAGAAAAGTTGATCTGAATATGTTCAAATAATCTGTCTTCCCTCTGCCTCATGGATACATTATTTAAACACATTTAAGCATCTTCCATTGTGTTTAGATCTTTGTTTCCCTCCTCAGGATTTTATATACATGCCTTTTTTTTTTCCTACTTTTTTTCTTACAATATGAACCTTATGATTTCAGTATATTTTTCTCTGCTGTAACAATCACTTCTCAAAACTCCCATTGAATCCCATTGGTATGTGAATGTCATCCTTACAGTTACATGGGACAAACCCAATTCTTCCATAGCTTAAATGCATTTGTGAATACTGGGAATTTTACTAGTGCACTTCCAGGAATCAGCACAAGAGGTCAGCAGACCTTGTAACGAAGGCTCATCATTGGATAGCACTTAATTTTCCTTTCTCTCTAATTAACACGAAAATAGCACTCAGAATAGATCAGTTTTACATAAAAAAGAATTCCTGATAGAGATTGGCATTTATAATTAATAGCTAGCTAGCTGAAGTGCTAGCACTTTACTTTTAAGTGCTCCATTATTAGAATTTCTCCTGAAATTCATTGTAATAACATGATCACAAAGACACCATTCATCTTTGATTTAAAGCAACGCTGTTGATGATGGCAATTCAAAGATCTGACCTACATAAGAGTGTAAGAGCAAGGCCATGCTTTAGTACTTGGACTTGGGAGTTACAGGAGACTTGTTCATTGTGATGATAGCACTCTGATACACAGCTGAGAACAAGATGATGCTCAAACTTCCCCTCCTACAGAAACCTTTCCTGACCTACTAGTGCTGTGTTGGAACCATCTCAAAAACTGTGGTTAGTTTGTATGTAGACATATGAGTGCATTCTCAAGCCAATGGGATTGCCTATCTATGATCTCCAAATTCACTGACAGCAATGGGGGAATTAACTAGTCCACTAGCCTGCTAATGACTGTCTACCTAAATCTGCACATTGCTTAAAATTTATGTGAGATTTGATTTTGCTGTCCTCAAGCTGTGAGACATTTGGAACACTCATTTTTGCTCATTTCTTTGTTGCTATGACCACACAGCCTCAGGCAGTTGACAGAGGTGGTCAGCAATTGCCCCTGCAGTGTATGATCTGCTCTCTTCAAGACAAATAGACATGGCAGCTTTCAGCATCTGAAAGTCTCCATGGTATCTTGCAACCCAAACGGACTTGCTCTGAGTGCTTTCTACACCACTAAATGTAAACCATTTCTCAAAATATGCCACTGTTTACAAAGTGGTGAGATAGAGCTAACAAACCCTTCTGGGAGAATGTGTTTACATCTTACACCCATGATTCCCTAGATTTAGGAAAACACCACGCAAAATGTATAAATTATTAAATGTACAAGGCAGTCAAAAATTGGATAAGACATATTTTCATTCTATAATTTTTGATTAGGAACTATGGACAATAATGTTAAAGGTGAATTAAAGAGCAAAACAACCTCACATTTGTAAAATAACATTACCTGTTAAAAAATCCTCTCATTAAGAAGATCACCTAATAATGGTTCCTGGCCAGAGGCATAAGCAAATTTCTGGACCAAACTCAATTTTTAAGCTAAAAGAAATATCTGAGCTAACACATTCATAAGTGGTGAAAGGTTTCAAACAACATCTCCCAAGGTGAAGAGCATTTCCAATCTCTTCAGTGCTGTTGCAGACTTCTCAGAGATGTCTGCTACCCAAACAAAGCCAACTTCATAAAACCAATGTCCAAATTACTTAGATGTCCTTAGAGAATTTCCTCAGTGCTTCTGGATATATGCATGTTATATACCCCTCCATTACTCCTTCACTCCAATCTATGTAAATTAGGAATTAGGAACTAGGGGAAGTTGAATGCTGAAATATCCTCAGACTTCTTCTTCATAAAGTTCCCATTCAAAATCAAAAGAAGTAGAAAATGAAAGCAAAATGTTGGTATAGATTAAATTTTGTTCTGTTGGGTTCCTTAGAGCTCAAGAGAAAAGGTTAACTCAAGAAATGTACTTTATCCATGCAATCAGCTTGCAAACCAACCTGTGTGGTTTTTATGTTCTGTTAGACTGTTGCACCACAGGTAATTGTCATTTTGAGCCTAGTACAAATAGGCTGAATCTTGCCGTATGATGTTTCTGAATTCCTCTGTATTAAAAATAATTCACAGTCTTTAGTACAAACTGTATTTTGCATTTCTGTCGTAACATTCACCTGGAGATCTCAAAGTATATTCAAAAATAAGATTCAAAATCCACGTGTATGAATAGCTCACCTTTATTTCCACAAGGGCAAACAGAGAAATTGAGTAATTTATTTAGCTGACATTGTAAGGGCATTGACTTAGCCGAAAATAGAATCCAGATCTCCTGATTCGTAGTCCTGTGCTGGAGAGACCATACTACTATTCATAAGCAACCTCTCAAGAAGCCCATAAAATTCATAAGTGGCAGCTCTATATATAATGCTGATCCAACATTTGCCATGGGTAATGTTTTACAGTATATCTGTTGCAAATCATTTCTTTTAAAGCATTCTTCTGTCTGTATCTAATGATTTATTCATTCTTTGTTGCCTGATGTGAATCTTCCCCAAAAAGCAATATGCAAATGTATAAAAGTGCAGATTCAGGGATTTTGTTTCATGTTTTCATTTTTATCTAAATTGTAAATCTTTACATTGTAGGAATGAACATTAAGAAACCTGAAGCAACACTTTCTGCACAATGTTATTTTATCTTACAATTGCTGTATTTTTCCTCCCCTCATACATTCCCACATCCCTGCAAATAATAAAGGGAAAAGGTGCCAAGAAGGTTTTTAAGGCAATGTTTGGATATGAGAGGCTGGAGAGGAAAATGGCTTCAATCTACTTATGTGGATATAGGAAATAGGATGTTTTTAATGAATAATTAATTGAATAAAAAATGTTTTTAAATGAATAAAAAAGATATTGCTTTAGACAGCTTAGAAGCTAGAGACAAAACAAAATGCTCTTTGCCACAGCTCCTGAAAGAATGAGCAGGTTTATTGAGAAATCCTTGAATATGTGACAATAGCTAAAACTGAACACTGACCCACTGATTTATATTTCATTTTATTCAATCAGTATTAGAGATCTGAAAATTAAGGCTCTGAAACTGAGAACGGCAATCTATATATCAAAGTAGAAGGGGTGATTAATTAACTGTAAGGTTGATGTCCAGAGAAGTAGCGTGGTATAACTTCCTTGCAGATGCTTATTCCTTTTGGTTATAGAGCATGTAATCCAGACAAAACCTTTGTACTGGACTAAGTGTCTAGCTTTACAAGAGATAATCTTCACCTGAATGATCAGCAGGTGGCTCCTGAATATACTCGGTAGAAATGCATCTGTACCAATCCACATCAGTCTAATTTCCTGAGACTTCACACTACCCTTTACCTACCGGCTTGGCTTTCAGGTAATCATCATGACATGTTCTTAGGTCATGAATATGTTTGACCTAGAACTTGACATATGTACTGTAGAAGCAATAGTTTCATCCAAACAAGTATTTGGAAAGAGACCACACCTAGACATGTGTTGATAAAGTGCTTAGTTTCAATGTATTTATAGTCCCTTGCACAGTAACACTTCTATTCCTATCACAGCTGTCATTATGAAGGGAGTTACACCTCCTACCTTCTATGTCTGACTTTTGAAACTAGACTATCTGTACTTTTAATCTGCACTGTCTTTGGATCTTGGAAGGATTTTCTGCTCAATAGGCAGAAACATATCTCACTCTTTCCTTCCAAAATTATCACAAATATCATTTTCCATGATCTTATCAAAAAACCTAAATTAAATTTTGGCATTTGATGACTTGAAACCCATCACCTTTCATGCATAACATTATTTCAACTCTGTGTCTTTATATTTTATCTGTCAATTCCTTTGAATTTTAACAACCACCCAGAGGCAAACTTTTCTGATGAGAGCTGAAAAAAAATGCTGCAAAAGGACATATGATCTTAGCATATCTGATGGAGTTCTGCAGCTGTGGAGTTTTTCCAGTTTCTCTTTTCCTGCAGTTCAGATTCTGGATACAGGTCTATTCTTGTTTCTTGTGTCAGTTTGAAGACTGTATTCTTTTGGGTTCAACTGCATTTTCTTCTGTTTACATGTTAACCTAGTCTATCACTAACCCATCTAGGCTTTATACTTACATAAACAAGTTGTAATTGGATATATCAGTAAAGTATTGTCTTTCATTGAATCCAGAAAATACTATTAGTTGCTCAGGTCCCCATTTTCCCTCACAGTCAGCAGTTTTCATCAGCTTAGGATACATACATTATGCACTGCAGTACTGGAGGTGATGTAATTACTGAAACAGTCAGCAATATACCCTTGGAGTAACTTGGAGTAACCTTTGGCGTTTCAGTAGTCCTTCAGAGGAAACAAAGGTTGCCTTTGCAAAGTGTGTAATAGAGTTCCAGTTTGCATTTTATAGAAGAGGAGCAAATGGACAGAGATAAATCACAGATAAATCATTGAGAGACAAATGAAAAATTATATCATGTTATAGGACTTATAAAGATAGGTCTATCCTCGATTATGAGGGGTCAGACACATATGAAATGGGGACCATTCCTTCAAATTAAGAGGAGCTGCAACAAGAGCTCTGTTAGGCAACTGTACACTGCAGCTCATGCTGGTCACACTGAATATGTCTGGAGACAAGAACTGGGAGAATCTCTTTCCTTTTTCTCAGTCAACCGTTAAAATGGACTTTCTGACAAGATGAGGAATACAGAAATGTAACTCAACCTAAGCCTACACATCTCAAGCAGACAATAGCAGTGTTGGAAAGGGAGGGTTTGCTGGATTAACACTCACAATGAAGGTTACATGCCTGACACTTTTCTATTCTTTGATCCTACTGCATTTTGATGTCTTGCTTTCTCTGTGCTCATGCTCTGTTGCTCTTTTATTCATTGATGGCTGTCCTTTAAAAATAATTCCTCTCCCTTGCCTACAGCTTCCTAAAGAAAAAGAAGAAAAGGAAAGGAGGAAGAAAAGACTGACTAGTAAGGGGCTGTCTGGGTATCTCAGAACACTTTAGCCTTTAGATATAACTGGTCAAAAGTAATGAATGTTCTTTACTACATCAGAGCTGGATTAGAAGTACTTCCAAGCTCCTGTGTTTTGTTTGTAGATCAGCTCTATATGAATCAGAAGCAGCCACACCATTTCCATATCTTCTAGGCCTTAGTTTTCTTGGACTAGAAACCCCTACGCATGGATAAGAGGTGAGATGACTTGCAACTTGGGGCAGATGATAAGGAGAAAAGGCTCTTTGAATGGGCAACAACATAAAATCACAGGTTGCAGCATTAAAACTCAGCCACTGTGATTATGTCAAGTATCACCATAAGACAATAACTGTTACCCTGGACTCCCAAGGTAGTGCTGCTCTTGTAGATGACACCAGTGCAGAAATATTAGCATAATTATTGCTATAGCTAAGTATCATTTTAATTTTAAAATGAGAGATTATGGGCTCCAAACACTTCTTTGTACTCTGGAGGAGATTAAAGATTCCTGGGATCTACTCTCAGCTTTTCATATTTTCTTCTCTTATTACCTTGGCCTCTGCTTTTCAAATTGCATCACCATTTCTCTAGGGACTGTAAAGTGCCTGGAAAAACAGTCCTCAAATTCTCCTCCTGAGAACAAATAGGCTTTTCTGAAGTGTTTGTATCATTCTCTTAACACAAATGATATAGACGATGTGAGTCTCCCACAATACAGATGATGTGGGTCCCCATCTTATCCTGCATAGTATTTGATCAGTTATCTGGTCAGATTTGCAGGTAGTCATTAACTTCACTTCTTTCCTGTGAAGGGGTGGTGACCTTGAAGCTAGTTGTTCAATCTTGACCTTGCTGAGCAGTTCATTTGTTGTCTCTGTGCCTCAGTTTACACATTTCTAATTTAGAGATAAGAATAACCAGTGAGATGTGTCTCTCTTGGGATGCTCAGGAAATTAATTAATTAACATAGCTTAAAAGTGCCATCTGAAAAGAAGCAGGAGGAGTGCTGGAGCTGTATAGTTTGAGAGTAACTGAGAAATTTGAGCTTTTTCAGATGGCATCCAACTATTAGTGCTTCAGGATTTCATGGAGTTTGATTTTAAACTATGTTTTTTGGACACCTGTCTTCTCAGAAGAGCCTGACAAAGCTTTTGAAGCAGGAGAACAATGGGTAACTGTCAAATAAACCTGAATGTCATTGAACGGGAGAGGAAATTTAATGTTATGACTCAGACTCAGTACTGAAATAGTCCATCACGGCAGCACAGGGCAAGTGACTCTTCTTCCTGGCTTTCTGAATTCAGCAGAAAGACTCCCAAGCTGCCTTAGACTAATTAGTCCTTCTGTCAATCTGAATACTGTCAATCACAAGAGACTTTAAATAATAGGTCTAAGAATCACTGGCAAAGCTAGTAGTACATAGAATTTCCCCAACCCACCCAAAACATCCTGGGGTCCCACAGCAATATTTGGTCCTACGGCAAGGTGCAGTATAAATTATGAGTTTATCAAAGACAGAGAGCTGCATACAATGTGCCCACTGTCTTAATGTCAGAGGAGGGAAGGCTGGAAGAATATATGAGATTTATGCAAATGTATGTAAAATTTTCATATTTTTCCTTCATATAAAAGTAGCTCATTGCCCAGAGGGAACCTGAAAACTCTTCCTGAGATGTCTGTCAGAATATCTCTTCTGGAAGATTTGTTTGGTCCTTTCATGCCTCCAGAGCAATCTGTGGCTTGATCTGTCCCCTGTTACAACATCGTAGCTATGGCCAAGGCTTGGGCAGATGGCTGCAAAGTCTCACAGGCAATCTTGTACATAGAACAGTGAACTCCTGTTCAACATCATGGTCTGCCTGCTGGAAACTGGAGAATTTGTCCAGTCTGTGCCTCGACCTCCTCTTGTTCTAGTAAGTTTTTAATCTGTTTTTCATTGCCATTCTGTCTTCAGATCATTGGCATTTTGATGCTGTGGCCTCCTCTCACTACTGTTCAGCACAGAAGATTCTCCTGTGTGGCTTTACCACCCCACAGGGTATTGACATGAGGCCAATGGAAACACAGACCCAATTTTTATTTATCGAGTGCAAGTAGTTTGTGTTTGAAGTAGGGAGTCTTTTTTGTACCCATACGCCAGGGATTCTTGTCAATACTTTTAAAAGCAGCAAGGTCCTTTTTGCATAAGATGTTCCCCTGTATTCAATCTTCGCCTCCACTAATGTCTGATTATAATGTTACCTTACACTTCTGCTACCTTTTACATAACCTGTTGGCCAAATTCCTAGCAGTGTGAAAGGGTGTACCTCGTTTAAATCATCAGAATAATTGTAACAGACATTAGATAAGCACCTAGCTTATTAGGGACTATTTATATTTAACACTGTTTGTGATTATTTCATAATTTACTATTATTTCTATTATTTATATTCAGGCTTATTTACTTATGCATTATGAATCCTCCTTGCATAAATGGCTTTAAAGGCTCACATTATTCCCCAAAGGCAGAAAAATGAAAATATGAAGAAGCTTAGACTGCATTTTCAAAGTATTGCACTAGTTCACATCCTAAATGTGCTATCATGAATTTCTTGCACATCTCTGACAGATAGTGAGGCAGACACACTGGAGTCAGTAGATGGAACCCATCTGGTGCACAGAGAGAAGGTAGTAAGCTGGAGCTGTCTTCTGATGAAGCAACTGTCAGACTGCCTGTGGTGATATAAAAGCTTATCTTCTGTTGGTGCAGTTTGGGTGCACAACCCCCCTGAATGATTTGATTTGAATCACTGAATGATTTGATTGGTTCAGTAAAAACTTATTTTTAGGAGTTTTCTCTGACCATAAAACATCTCCAGGCATGACTGTGAGTTGTGGCACCTCCTTTTGTCTTTGACTTGTATATAATGTCCATTATATATGTGTACACATACAAATATTAACTTGCTACACACTTCTCAAAAAGCACTAATATGGAGTTGAAAGAATTATATCAGTAACTGCTGCTCTAACTGCTATATCATGCTTCCTTCTGGAGGCAAGCAGCCCATCACTTTTAAGTTGCTGGGTACATTTTCCATGGGTTGAAATGGGCGTGTTTAGCTTGTGCCTACAGCCAAGAATCCATGATTACCCACTGAGGTATGGTTTAATTTTCCAGCCCGCTACCTGTCCTAATCACTCAGGCAGTCAGCATGGATACAAGGAAATACTGCCTTACTCTCAAAGTATGATGTACATCATGTCTAGCAAGTCTTCACTTTCATGGGTAATGAGCAGGAGAGGCCTCTACACAATGCTAACTTTCTAGAACAATAGCGAGGAACTGAGGCTTGCCTAAATAATGTTCTTTCATAATGTTGTTATTTAGCAGGAATCGATGTTCACACCTGTTTATTTCTCTTTCAGACACAAATGAAAACAGTGTGCACGATTAATATAGTTAAATTGAAAAACAACGCAGTATTGATTAGCCAGCTTTCCATTATGCTGTACAACATCAGTCAATCTCTTCTAGACACCAGAAGAAACTTAATGGGCTTTTATTTATCACAGCCTAAGAAATCCCTACAACAACCTTCTTCTACTCTAAGCAGTAAATCTTGAATTTTGTTTCATCCCATAACAAAATGCATTTGCTGATGGACCTATGCATGCAAAGACACACCCCAAATCTTCCTTTTGGGGAGACTTTTGCTCCCAGAGTCTTGGCAGTCTTCACAAATTATTGGCTTCATATGCAGTATTTTGAGGCATGTTACGCATAAAATCCATGATTGATTCCAGAAACTTTGCTCAAGCTGTTAAAGCTCTAACACCATGCAACCATCTCATCTGCTCTGTGATCTGAATCCCCAGATGGAGATGCTAAGGTCAGAGACGGGGATGATTCTGCTACCAATGCAAAGTGAGACAAATCACAGCACAGAAGCATTACTAAAGCTGTTGTTAACTCTCAGCTATGATCAGTTGATTTGCTGAGCTTAACTGCATTAGGCAGAATTTCACCTATGATCCCTCAATATTTCTGTGATCAAGCGGTTTTGATAAGAATCCATCATACAGGCATATTGATAGCCTGATTTACAAGAGAGCTCCAGTTGATAACTGGGCTTGGAGTTCAATGATCTTTAAGGCCCCTCCCAGCCTAAGCCATTCTATGATTTGAGCTGTAAAAGGCTGAAAGTTTCAAAGATCTTGCTAGAATTGCAGCACCCTTACACAAACATTTACACAAACAACCTAGGTTAACCTAGGGTTAAGGTCTGAAGAACAGTCTGTAACTTCTTGAAGCTTGTAAACTATAGGTATCTTATACTATCTTGGTATAAATGTAAAATGGTTTTAAAGGTTATTTTTTAAGTAGTTCGGATGCTATTATAAGAGTAATAATCTACAGTAAGTTTGTAATGATATTACAGTCTTCTTTTTAGGTCATGTATAAAGACAAGGAAAGGAAAGCTATGAATCTCTGGCTGTGATTAAGTAAGAAACAGTAAACTAGTTAATTAGCAGTGGTTAGCAAATGTTAGAACTAGATAATCTTTGAGGTCCTTTCCAACCCAAGCCATGCTATGATTCTATGATTCTGTTGCAGACTTTGGCTGATAGATTCTAAGAGTCCATATCTAAAGACATCAGTGGGAAACAACATTAAAAAGCAATAGGTATTTGAGGTTTCAGTTTGGTTTTTGCCACATGACTATCTATATTTAAGGCATCCTTAAAATTATATGAGTGCTAGTGGAAAACATTCAGGAATCCACAAATCAAGATGGGTTGAAAACCTGAAGCTAAATGTAGTAGGAAATACACCTTGAAGTTTTACAACGTTCCATTACTACCTACAAGGCACTTGTGGGTTTAAGAAGTCCCATAAATGTGCTTTACCATATTACAAAGAAACTCAAACATAAAGACCCAGTCTAGACTCCCTGTGCTCATGCTGAAATTTACTAGCTAAGTGAGTGGTTCAGTGAAGATTTACAACCTCAATCTTATTTAGAATTCATGGGTTTGTTACCGTATGTTCCTCAAATGCTAAGCTTTCATTTTTAGAGTTATGGAAGTCCTCTATTTTTGATTGCTCAAATAGCCTTCTGAGAGCAGATATGGAAGGAGAAAGCTGCCTCAGCCTGTCAAGAACAAATTTTGTTAGGAAAAATTTGATTACTTTTCCCGATTAAAAAAAAAATAATAAGTTTACAGATGAAAGGGATGTACTGGGCAAAAAGTATTTTTTATTGTGATAATGTAACGGGCTTATGAAGCTTCATCTGAAGAATCAACCAAGTTGCTTTGGTCAGTAACTACATCATACAGGGTGTCAACACTGAAATGGATGTTTCAAGATGAAACGCAGACAGTCTGGATCCCTCAGTGCCTACCTTAATACTCATGCATGTAAGTGCCAAAAATCAGGACATATTTCTGAGAGCACAAGCACTGAATGCAGCACTCACATTTCCATCCCACATCAGCCAAACATTATGCACTGGCAATACAGAAACATATTTCTTCTCCTGCCCTCTGAACGTGCATTCTACAAGGTGAGGTTACAGGTCTGTAGATATTTTAAATTGCTCATCCAATGCATGAGTGCATGTCATACAGTGGGAAGGAGGTAGCAGCACCATGCTGCCTCTGTAGTCATGCCTTCTAATCATATCTGGATATCTGAGGCAAAAGGCTTCCTCTTTGATATGAATAGGTTGGCTCTCTCCCTTGTGTCATAGCCTGGGGAACTGCAGAGTCTGGTGAAGGTCAAGCCAAACAAAAAGATGCTGCATGCCTTTATTAGAGTTCATATGGTAAAGAAGTACAAGTTGATGATAATACCAGGCATGAATCCTGCCAACAGCCAATGGTAACTCATCCGTTCTGCTTCTGACATTCAGTCAAAAGAATGGGAGCCATTATTCCTAATTACACAGAAGCTGAAACACAGTTTATCAATTTACTCTGAGATAGAGGGCTTGTTCCTGGGTGCAGAGAATTAATTTTCTTACAGTAATGCCTGGGAAGGCAGAAGATTGGTTCTGCTTGATTTACAGTGTCAGCAGTTTTTTTATTATTATTTTATGAACAGCCAACTTTTAATCACAAGGCATCTAGAAATTGAATAAAAAAGGAGACCTTTCATTATTCATAGACAGTATCTTCCCCAACAGTAGTCTTGTTTGTTTAATAATAACCATAGTAAAAAAAAAAAAAAAAAAAAAAATCTTTGTTCAGGTTAGCCTCATAGGGCATCTTATTTATTTCTTCTTTACTTTCAATACCTAAAGGGATGCTGAAAATGAACAAAATTCTCCCCTGCTGTTCTGAGCTGGAAGATAAAAATGAAAATTCATTTTTTTAGATTATCCTTGCTTCAGTATGTGAAAGTTGGATTCTGCATTTAAAAGCAGAACATTACGAGTGTGAAGAATAAGTCCCTGATCTCTGCTGTGCAACTACTACGGATGGTGTCATTGCCACTCATTGAAGTCACATGCAATTCGTATCTATGTTAACCCTATGATCTTGGAAGAGCTAGTTAAGTATTTTATGTCTGAATTTCGATGGAAATTTAAATGCCAGTGAAGTTTTCACTGCTTATGTCAGTTTGGGTTTTTTTGAAAGTTTTCCTGGTTTTGATGGAAAAGCCTGAAAATTTTCAAGGATAATATCCTTGTGATTTTAAAATTATGTACAATTATTATAATATAATAAATAATTAGCTTTTTTTTTTTCAAAAAAAAAAAAAAAAAAAAAACATAGATCACCCTGAAAGTGATGCCTCCTATCTATTTCTGCTGAAACTCCAACAGATACAGAGAACACAATAACGCTATTTGATAGAGCAAATTATCAGCTCCAAAACATTATTTTCTAACATGGACACCACCATTAGCTATGCATTTTTTCCGGCAATGAACAAGAGGCTGCATGCTCTCATAAAAATCTGCACCAGCAGAGGTGACCCACAGCAGTTATGATGACATCATTGCTAGAGTCATAGAATCATAGAATCACCAGCATTGGAAAGGACCCTTAAGATCATCCAGTCCAACTGTCCACCTACCATCAATATTTCCAACTGAACCATGTCCCTTAGTACAATATCTAAACGTTTCTTGAACACCTCCAGGGACGGTGACTCTACCACCACCCTGGGCAGCCTGTTCCTGTGTTTGACCACTCTCTCTCAAAGAAGTGTTTCCTAACATCCAACCTGAATCTCCCCTGGTGTAACTTGAGGCCATTCCCTCTTGTCCTGTTGCTAGTTATGTGGGAGAAGAGGGTGATCCCCACTTTGCCACAAACTCCTTTCAGGAAGTTGTAGCGAGCAATAATAATTTCACCCGAGCCTCCTCCAGACTAAGCAATCTCTGTTCCCTCAGCCACTCCTCCTAAAACTTGTGCTCCAGACACATCACCAGTTTAGCTGCCCACACAGTCCAACTTTCACTGTGCTAATATCTACTGTTTGTCCATAAACATTCACAAGCACTGATGGATGTCAGTGGGCGCAATTTTTTCTGCATGGAGGAATTCAATTCCACACGTTTGCTTCACATGCACTTTCATGTCAATGCCTTTCTGTCAGATTGTCCCTCTGCTGCCATCTGTTGTATAGCAACAAAATGCCACAGAATATTAGTGGGAAAGTTCAGCCTCTACTGTCATAATATCAACATATGTCTTTGCAGTCCTGGGCCAACATAATAAAATAGGAGGCATTACTTTTGGACCAACCTTTGTATCTTTAATCTTCCACAATTTCCGGCAAAAGTGGATGATAGCTGTAGAATATTTTACATACACATGTACAGTATCTCCAGTTTTCTATAACAAACAAACAAAACAACCCAACATATCAGTTGTACTTCTAGGGATGAAAAATAAGAATTAATAGATGTTTGTAGTTTCCATGACTTGGAGAAAATCTTCAAATGGATAGCTGAATGTGCTGACAAATTAAAACAAATGTTTTTACTTTAATACTAGTGCAAGTCCAATGGTGGAAGATTATATAAAAACAAAACCCTTATGACCCTGGTTAGGAGCATTCAGGGTCAGGCCAGAGGGGACTCTGAGCAACCTGTTCTAGATGTTGGTATCCCTGATCATTACAGAGGAGTTGGACCAGATGATCTTTAAAAGTCCCTTCCAACTCAAACTATTCTGTGATTCTACAATCCTATGGTATTTTGGCTGAGTATTCAGCTTAGCCATGTATAATGATCATAGAATCATAGAAGTCATCATAATGATTTATATTAATTAATATGTGGCTATCTGTCTGCATAAGAATTTCAAGGAAGAATCTACAGCATCTTTCTCCATGCACAAAGTGCAGATTGTACGCTTTAACTTTCTGCCTGGGATGATGGGAAAGTTAATTTGCTAATGCTTGTAAAGTGCTTTAAGTTCTTCAGCTATAAGAAGAATAAAATATAAAAATTGCTTTTTAATTAACTAGAAATAATGAGCACTCAGTCTGAGTGCTTTTTTTCTCCTCCAATAATGATTTCTCTTAAATTGTGTATTAAATACCCTCTATATATCTATCCAAACTTTTTTTTTTTTTTTTTTAAGCCTGTATACCACAATTTTTTCTTGGCATTGATGTAGAATTACAGATAGTTTGCTTGTTGCCCTTTCTTTTTCACTGTTTACTTTGGTTTAGCTTCGTTTTATTTGGGCATTGTTTTTTGTTGTTGGTGGTGGTGGTGTTGCTTTTCTTTTTTTCCTTGACAACTTCTTAAGCTCATTAGTATTGGAGATAAATGAAGAATGGGAGTTTGCAAGCAGTAAGGTGCCACCAAGGGGTTCATACCATGGAATAAATTGCAGGGCAGCAGGCAGGAGCAGGGAAGTTACATGAGCTCCCTTTACTGTGAGTCCCTCCATATGAGGCATGCCCCAGAAGAATGATTTTCCATACAGACTCAGCATGAAAACAGCCTCGTGAATTTTAACCTTTGAATGTTATAGGTGGGCTTCAACAACACTCAGTGCACAGTTTCTGCAGAGGTAATAAAAGTAAAGCATTAAATTATTTCCTTGGATGAATTTTCGTTGGTTCCATGTGCATACTAAAATCTATTTGTAATTCCTACGGCACACTTAATTCTCTTGCTCCACAGTAACTTTTCTAAGGAGAGAGGCAGTGGCAGTTTCCGCAGCAGTATAAAAAATAAAGAAATAAAGGAAATAGGGAAATAAAGAATAAAACTGACCATTATCTCAGTGGACAACAGAATGCTTTACATCAGCAGCATCTTAGAAATGGCTTAAAATTTAATTTTTTGTATGTGATATTTATACTTGTGGTGATGTATCAAGAAATAATTCTTTAGTATATATCATTAAGAGTTGTAAATAATTGATAGAACTGTCAGGATGCCCTTACACTAATTTTTATGGTAATAAAAGATACTACTCACTTGAGAAATTCAGCTGCCCAAGGCAGTTATGACTGTGTAAGACCAGAATGATGAAGAGCTGGACAGTTTTCCAAATTAAAATGCTGTTCTCATCCTTACAGCAGGATACTGCCTCATGATGCCAAAAGACAGTATTTGTACAGTCAAGTAAGGGGATGACCACTGTATAGGATGACCTTGAAGGGATATGTCTTTGGAACAATTTGCCTAGAGAAGCTGTGGATATCCCATCCCTGGAGATGTTCAAGGCCAAGTTGGATGGGGCCCTGGGCAGCCTGAGCTGGCGGGGGGCAATCCTGCCAATAGCAGGATTAATTGATGTATTAGATATGGTCTTCTTATTTTGGAATACGAAATTATTTAACAATATTGATATATTCCCCTCCAGGCCAGTTAACCTCTGCATTTGTGAATAGCCCTGTGTGATTGTACCTCGCTGTCATAGATCTCAATCATAACTGCTTGACAGACCTCCTATCCAAAATTAAGGAGGATCAAAACAATTCACTCTACTGCAGTGTTCTGTTGGCTGGTGAACAGTTCTTTAATAGTAACCTGTATATAATAATTTTAACCTATGCAGCATTTTCCATAGAAGAGCTGAACATTTATCTTCACTTTTAGACTAGATATTAGGAAGAAGTTCTGTGAGCTTGGTGAGACACTTGAACAGGTTGCCCAGAGATGTTGTGGATACCCCTTCCCTGGATGTGTTTAAAGCCAGGCTGGATGGGATGTTGAGCTACCTGGTCTAGAGGGAGATGTTGCTGCTCATATCAGGGGGGTTGGAACTAGATGGATCCTAAAGGTCCCTTCCTACCCAAACTATTCTATGATTCTGTGATTCAGGCTGCCACTTAAAAACAGATACTTGTTTTGGCAGGAAGCAGTTCATCTCATCCTACACCTTCTCTCGTTAGAGACACAAACCTCTAAGAAGACCTTGACTCAAGTCTTTTTAACTAAAAGTGTAGCTAAATGCTGTCTCCTATGAAGGAGGCACATACCAAAGACCACGTTTCTGTGGTATGTGTTGGCCTGATCTAGCTTTAGAATAGAGTCAGTATAGTCTTTGTGAATGGATGATGTGGTAGTGGTGTCTACACTACTTTTAAAGAGCAGCTACTTCAGAATTCAAAGCATGCTTTCTTCCACATTGTGGACTCAAATATTTACTCAAGTCAGCCTTTAGGGAACGCTAGAAGAAAATTGATCACTGTTATTTTGCTTAAGTGTTCAAGGAGAAAATGTGTGCTTGCAGCACTGTTACCTCTGTGTAGGCTATGTGCCTTGGAGGCAATGTCATGTAGCTAGGAAGAATTTCTGAGAAAAGCCACGTGGTCTTTTAACATAAGAAACAGATTTACAGTTGATATTACATCAAATTCCAACTGATCTTTAGTCATCCTGCAGTTGACAGGAGCAGATGGATCTAAGTCTAACCTGCACTTGAACCTGCTCCCTCATCTTCCTCCTGAAAAACCCACAACAGACAAAGTAACTGTAACCAGTTTCGGTGAAATAGAAAGAAAAAATAACATATTTTTTCCCTTCAGGGATGTGTGGGGGACAGAATACTTAAAGAAGGGAAAGGGAGCACAGGAGATGCTTTCATTTCCACAGTTTTCATTGGATTTCTCTTTTATTTTCCTTCACCTTGTTAGTTTTAGTTATGCTTCCCAATTTATTTGATTCTAAACATTTGTGAGAAATTCTAGGTGTATTAAATAAGATTTATTTTCAGAATAAACAGTTCTTTCTGTGTGAAGACAGGTGTAGACATCAAGGAACTTTTCCTCTCTGGATTTGGCAACAGTTTCTGGAACAGTGAGAGAATAAGCAACAACTGTATTCTCAGCCTTACATTTTACCTCAGGAAGAGCTCTGCTGTCTCCCAGCATTTTGAATAGGGTTATTTGTCTTAAAAATGGCATGAGATGAATTGCATTTTATAGTTCCTTGAGGAAGCACCATAGGTTTTGCACTGTAACTATGATGCTACTATAATAGTGATTTTGGCATTAATTGCAATGTACAGGTAAATCTGCTTCACAAAGCCACTAGAAACCACTGAACAATCAAGTATGTAGCATTTGTTATCATGCATATGCTAAAAATTCCGATAGCGTTGTGTTAAATGCTTATAACAAATATAAGCAGTAATTAAGGGAGTTGTTCCACAGGGCTCCTCAACAATCTGTAGGATACAGACTTATGCTTTTATAGTAAGACACCTCTTCCAGGAATAGCACAATTGTTTGAACCACAGGAGAGCAGTAGAGAGGTGACATTGAGTGGATGCTGACTACCTACAAGAGGGAATTCAAAGTCTCCTTGCAAAACAGCAGTTATTTGCATGTGTAAATTCAATTTCTCTCTAAAGTTTGTGGGAAGGCTGTTTCGTTGGTTAAAGGGACACACATGGTTTCAGAGATTTGGGGTTTTTGCCCGCACCAAATTCTGTGCCTATAGGCAAGTCAGAGTGCCATCACCCCTGACTGTAGTGAGTAAGATACAGACAGGAGTTTGGGTGCCTAAGATTGATTTAGAAGCCTTTATTCCATCCACTTTAAAAGTTACTGAACCCAGAAATTCCACTTGGTAAATTAATCCTGCAGAAATAAGAGTTTTCAGTACTAAATTTTCCAGAGACATTTATTCTCCTCTGAATGGCCAGGTGTACAGCAGAGGATTCATTTGTTTATCCAACGACAAACTGTTGTGTTGGTGTAGAGACTGGACAGCCCAATGGAAGTTTCGCTGGAAAATAGATGGCCTTCCATCTTGAACTTAAATCAATTTTTTGAATGATTGTGCCATTTTCATCTAGATGGTCCAGCCTAATTCAGAATCACAGAATCACAGAATTGTAGGTGTTGAAAGGGACCTCTGGAGATCATCCAGTCCAACCTCCATGCCGAAGCAGGTTCCCCACAGTAGGTTACACAGGAAAATGTCCAGATGGATTTCGAATATCTCCAGAGAAGGAGATTCCACAGTTACTCTGGGCAGCCTGTTCCAGTGCTCTGTAACCCTCAAAGTTTTTCTTCATGTTCAGATAGAGCTTTCTGTGTTTCTGTTTAGGCCCACTACCCCCTGTCCTGTCACTGGGAACCACTGAAAAGAGCCTGGCCCCCTCCACTTGACTCTTGTCCATTTGATACTTACAAGCACTGGTAAGATCACCTCTCAGTCTTCTCCAGGCTGGACAGTCCCAGGACTCTCAGTCTTTCCTCATAAAGGTGATGCTACAGGCCTCTCATAATCTTTGTGGCCCTCTACTGGTCCCTCTTCAGAAGTTCCTCCTTCAGAGGTTTTTTTTTATTGGGGAGCTCAGAACTGGACACAGTACTCCAGATGTGGCCTTACCAGGGCACAGTAAAAGGGGAGATATAAACTCCCTCAACCTGCTGGCCATTTAATGCAAATAATTAATCTTTTTAATGCACCCCAGGTTACCACTGACCTGGCTGGTCACAAGGGCACACTGCTGGCTCACTGCTAACCTGTTGTTTGTCAGGACCCCCAGGTCCTTCTCCACAGAGCTCCTCTCAACCTGTAGTGATGCATGCAGTTATTCCTCTCCACATGCAAGTCTCTACATTTGTTCTTGTTAAATCTCATCAGATTCCTTCCTGCCTAACTCTCTAGTCTGTCCAGTCATGTTGAATGGCAGCACAGCCTTCCGGTGTGTCAGCTTCATATTATCAGTAAACTTGCTGAGAGTGGACTTCATCCTTTCATCCCTTCATCCAGGTCCACGTGCAGCACCAACCCTTGGAGAACACCACTAGTTACAAACATCCAACTAGACTCTGCACTACTGATCATAGCCCTCTGAGTTTTGCCATTCAGCCAGTTCTCAGTCCACCTCACCTATGCACACTTCCTAAGCTCACTATTCAGATGCTGTCTTGATAAGACCCTGAGGTATCTCTCGTTCAATCTAATTCAAGTTCTACTAGAAATGAACTATTTATTTTAATTTAACTACATTTCAGCAAGACATTGCCATGTAGGTGTACATGTCTACCTTCAGATTTTCATTTCAAATAATAATAAAAATCCTTAAGAGTTACTTTTTGAAGGCTAAAATAAACTTTGAAAATCTGCATGAGAAAACAATCGGACTGATAATGTTCAAATGTCCTAAAACATCTTTATGACTTGTTAAGCTCATGGCAGCTCAAGGCATCCTGTGGATTATTAACACAGCCTTGTAGGAATTAAGGGCATCAAAAAGAGTGTGGCCCACTAATTGCCAAGGAAACCTTTCTATCTGCAGCCCGTTCCATAAATAAAGTATTCAGGCATTGACATTACCATCAGGAAAAGAAAGGCCCAGAAGATAAAAGAGCAAGTGGCATATCTCAGCAACAAAACCCATGAGATGATGTATTAAACTGGAAGCAGCTGGCTGTGTGACACACAGAAAGCAAGAGCACGGAGCAGCTCTGCAAAATCTTTAGGATGAGAGCATGTGAAGCCAATCAGAGAGGAAAGATAAAAGGACAAAAAGATTAGGCAGTTTATTTTTTTTTTAGATTGAAGACTATAATGATAAGAAAATGTTACATGGGTGTGAACTTCTGGGAGCTTTTGGTTGTTTTTTTAGGATGTTCTTGTAGCAACATCAAAGAAGGAAATACAGTTAATTTGATAGGATTTTCTCAAGTGTACCTCCCCTAATCGGAACAACTGGACAAAATTGAGTGCCATGAAGTAGGCTTTCCTCCATTTAAGTCATAAAAATTGTGATTGACATTCCTCAAAACAGGTCTAGCAGGCAACAACAGGATGACACATTTTGAAAAGAGCATTTGTGCATTTAAGCTGGAGAGCGAGAAAAACCTTCGTCTTATAAGGTGGGCTAAGTTGGAGCTGTCAGGGAGAGATATGAGTTTGACCCAACAGGGTTTGTTAATCCTCACATGAAATGAAAGAATATCCTCACTGTTCAGCAAAGAAAAGAAAAAAAAAATCCAATAGTTTTTTTTTGCATGAGAGAGAGAGGTAGAGAGGAAAATCCCAAAATGGAGTTGCCACTTTCCTTCATAAATGGCCATCTTTTCCAAAGTGGAAAGCTGAGTGCCAGTCCCTGCTTCAAGGAATCTTCCTTTGTTTTTCAGTGACTGATGAATGTAACATAAAGAAAGCGTTCCTTGTACTGTAGTAGCATAACAACTTGGTGACCCTGAAAAGGAGCTCAATTTTTCTAAAAATAGGAGTCTTGCTTTCTGTACAGGACTGTGGTTGTTGATCCCAATGACACACAAATGCTGACCCTCATTCTTCAGTGTTACTGTCTCCAGAGTTCTACTTTCGGACTGTCTCTTGACATCTCCCTTTTCAGCAGAAGTGGTTTTGGAGAACCCAGTCTTTATGGTGAACACAATTTTTCTATGTACCATGGGGGAAGTTTGACTCCTATAAAGGAAAGAGAAGGTCCATTAAGCTCTAGGGAAAGAAAGCTTCAAGGGAAGTGATTGTCTTGCTCTATATTACACTGGTATGGTCTTACCCTGACTACTGGGTGCAGTATTTGGAACTACAGTTAAAAAAGAGAGAATATCCAAAGGAGGGCTACAAAGATGATGAAGAATCTGGCAGGGAAGACATATGAAGAGCAGCTGAAGTCCCTTGGTTTGTTCCACCCAAAGAGGAGGATGCTGGAAGGCTTCATAGCAGCGTACAGCTCCTCACAGGGGACACAAATTAGGCATCACGAAAAGGTTCTTCACCAGAGCAGGGCTGGGTCCTGAAACAGGTTCCCCAGGGCAGTGGTCACAGCTCCAAGCTGCCACAGTTCAAGAAGCATTTGGACAACTCATTTCTCAGTTATGTGGTCTAACTTTTGGGTGGTCCTGGGTGGAGCCAGGAGTTGGACCCAGTGATCCTTATGGGTCCCTTCCAACTCAGGATATTCTGTGATAAGGATAAGGATATGATTCTGTGATAAGGATGTCTCAGCTGTAGCAGGATTTGGATTGTGCTTTATTTGAAGTCTTTTCTACCCTCTTAGTTAGGAAGGAGTTTTGCCAAGTGAAATCAGTATTCGCCTACTTGGAATTGCAGAAAATTTTGCAATCATTTTTCACTCTATTTCCAGCATTACCTGCTGAACTCTGTCATAGACCACAACCTATGACTAATATGCAGCAATACCAGTTCACTATTTTCTAGCACTATCCTGCTTCCTCTGGCCCTGCTGCAGAGATCATGCCTCAATTTATGTTGTAGCTGATTAACTCTTGCTCCACTCTGAATGCTATTCCTGCAAAAACATGGTGATCTCTAAATCATAGTCTTCGATATGCACACAACAATGGAAGAGCATTACCTGCAATTTCCCAAACATTTCATTTCCTCAGAAGATTTATTTGTAAACAAATATGAGCTTTATTGTTGCTTGTTGCAGACACATAGTAAATTAGTTTTTCCACACTGAAATGCAACAGCATAAAATTCTCACTCAAGGAAAGTACTAACTGGCATTATGGCATCACTTTGTTAATTACATTGGCACGTATACTGCTGTTCTTTAAATTAATCCTGTACACCAGAAACACTTTGTACCTAATGATTTCCTGGACTTCTTGTATATTAATTCATGCCTAATCTAATTTAAATTGTTGTCAAAGTGACAAATGGAAGAAAGACACAGACAGCATTTAAAGCAAGAGGACTCCTAAGTCAACGAGACATGGTTGCAGGAGATATCACACAGGAATCACTGGGAGAGATTAGTTTGAATGTGTTGGGTTGAGCTGCACTAAGTTTGACAGTTTTCTCACTCTTTCTTATCAGCCTGACCTGTCAGTTTTTTACAGACTAAATTTTCAATGTGGTCTGCTTCTTAGGCCAATTCTCAGTCACTCCGTTTTTGATTGTTGACTGTCAGTGGTGTCTAATAAAATTATCAGCTTGGAAGACTATGACAATGAAGTTTAGTTAGTTTATTGGTTATGACAGGGAAGACCATCAGTAATCCATGATATAAATTTTACGTTCTCCAGTCCTTGACATCCCTTGCCCCTGCAGCATTCTTGGTGTAAAATTGCTCAACTAACATAACCATCTTCCCAGATTTCTTTCATACTCTTTTCAGCTACAGCCCAGTCCCTGTTGTAGTATGTTAAATGTCCTGAAAAATCAATGTATGTCATTTCATTGCCTCACACTGAACAGAGCTTTCCCAAAGTGCAATAAATGTAAGGACATTCGCTATGGTAGCTGCCACATACCAGTTTTGTCTGTTCCACATCTCAGAAAGGTATGTGAGAGTACCTTGAAAGCTCGCAGAAGAATTAAATTCAAATTTCTTGAAATTTGAATTCGACATTTGAGTTTCTGCCTTGCAGAGACATTTGACCAGTGCTTAAATCAGGAGTCTTCCACTTATATGGACTGAGAGCTAAAAAAGTTTTCTGATTTCTTTCCTGAGAAGTAGCATCTTGACAAATTAGTTTCTATTCAGCAAGAAGAAGTGCTTCTCAGCTCTGAAAAGAACAAATCTAGTTGGAGGTATCTGAGCTGTCCTGTGTGTAGATGCTGTCAAACAAAAGGGAACATCTGCAACAAGGGAAAGAGAACAGAGGGAAAACAAAAGCAGATGTGAATTTTCAGTCTTGCACTACAGTGGCAGTGGCAGCCTCTCCATCAAAACTGGAGTACAGATCCTTTTGATTTCTATCAAGAAAATTCAGACAATCTTTGCTCAAAAACTGCAAATTTTGCTCAGTGCTATGTAGAGAAATTGACAATGTATTCTACTTCACTATAATTAAAGATCTAGGATATCCCCATAGGAGATGGAGGAAAAGTTTTAAAAGATGCTAGGAAACTTCACTGTCCAACTTGCAAATACAAGTAGCATTCAGATTCAAGTCCACGTCCTCTGCAGAAATACTGTGGGGAAAAATCTACAAGTATGTGATATTACTAGGGAAATGGTCTTTCTTTCTATGCAGAGTGCAAATAGGTAATTACATTTAATACATTAATTTTATGTCCGCAGCTCCTACTTTGTGTTATTACTTGTCTTTTTTTTTCTACCATTATTATGTTTTTCTCCTTTAACTTTCTAGGAGCTTTAAACTATCTTTAAATTGCTGTCTATTTCATTTTAACTGCGATCTCCCACTCCCTTTATAGTCTACATCTTTCCCTGCTGTATTTCCCTCTAGTTTTCCTTTAGCTTCTAATTTCATTTTCCATGGGTTCATTATATGCTAACACTTTGAATATTGTTCTCTCGCATGCAGCTCTTTTTGTTTCTTGTGAGTCTCAATTGTTATTTACACTTTGAAATGGAGTTTTGGATGCCTTCATCTAGACAGTGGCTCCAACTTGTAGATGTTATGTTCCCCTGTAATGAACAATAGTCCATCACAGTGGTGTTTTTAAACTATGAATCCTTCTAAGCAGATGTTGCATGCAGAAAGAGTAGAAGCTGATTTCCCATCAAAGCTGGTGACAATGCTTAACTCATCCTCTACTGCAAAACCTGTGCTCTTCAGCTGGAGCAGTGATAGTGATAATTTCCAGCATAAGGATTTTCCCTGGGACTGTGACCACACATATACTTCCACCCTTCCTTGAACTTTAAAATGTACACTGGATTCTCCAGGTTTAAAAATAAAACTTGAACCCAACATGTGAGATCTCACCCTCAAGAGAGGGTAGCAGTTAAGACCAGCAATGTGCCACTTGAGGTAGTGTCAAGATTTGAGCAGGAATTTCTCCTATTCTGGATGCTTTTAAAAACAATTGGCCAGGTAATCTTTGGTGTATTAGAAGGTTTTCTATGTTTTTCTTTTTTTTTTTCCTTTTTTTTTTTTCCTAATGACCTGTGAATGAAACTGCTTGTATGTAGTACAGTGTTTTTCATGAAAGTTTAATATGTATTCTGCTGCAAACTAAAATTTCTGCTGTATAATCTCTTTCAAGACTATTTAGGGAAGCCATTAGGTTAATGCACAATGTTAAATTTCCCTGACATTGAGTTAAATTCCTCTCCTCTACATCACCTTCTTGAACTGAAGTGTGGAAATGTACCCTTTTCTTTCCTCCATTACCTACAATAGCTATCCTTAGAATACCGATAATGCCTGAGCATGCTTAAAATAGTAATTTCACAGCACGAACCCCCTGTTCAGCAGCAAAGATGGAATATTTTGCTCTTTTCCACTTTTAAAATGTTGGATGCTTTATTGGTGTGTAATCAGTAGCACCTTTAGAAAACTGTCAGGTGGACTCTACTGCAGCTTGATACAGAGATAGGATGGAGGGAGAGGAGAAGAGTGGAGGAAGATAGAGATTATTAATGCCAGAACTTCTTGTGCCATGAAAGTGATTTCAATATGCAGATTCTGGATACAAAGCTCATTTCCTAGCATGGACATGAAGTACAAATCTCACAGAAGTGTAGATAGAAACTCAGTATTGCTTGTGGTGTTGGAAGGCAATGCAAAATTTGGGAGTGCCAAATAAAGTGGATTTAGATACAAAATAAATTTATCTGGAAGCAAACTCTGCAATCTGTTTCCTACAGAACTTCAGCAAGTCCCTTTGATTTCTGTGACATCCTTCTCTTTACACTGAACTCTCCCTGCCTTTGTCTACAACATTTGTCTCACTGGATAAAGAAGCTTTATCTTCAGTCAAAATTGTCTGGGAAAGAGTAAGATCTTTTATACTTAAGACTGTTTAGTTCCTCTTCAGACTTTCACTTTCAGGAAAGGAAGTCAAGAATAAGAGCCAAGCATGTCCTTTTCCTTTATAAAATGCAGGTGAAAAAAAATATATCCTCAGAAAGTAGAGGAAAGGCTCCAGAAAAGGACATTCATCAAGAGTGGTAGCCCAGATTGGTAGTGATTGTATTGCAATTTTCACTTTAGAATACTGCTCACATTCTGCATACAAACACTGTTGTTTAGGGGAGAAATTGGAAATTCTTTAAATTATCTTTGAAGTAATGAGACAAGAAGAACAAACTGAAATATAGGAAATTTTATTTAAACACATGTAAATAACATATTTATTAAACATGGACTGGTTGCCTTATCCCTGGAGGCATTTGAGGCCAGGGCCCTGAGCAACCTGAGATAGTGCCTTATGTAGTGGCTGGCAACCCTGCCCGCAGCAGACGGAGGTGGAACTACATGGTCTATGAGGCCCCTTCCATCCCAAGCCATTCTATGTTTCTGTGACTCTATGATTCTGTGGTAAGAGGAGTCTCCTCCATCTTGGAGAGGCCTTGAGCACTCTACTCTAGATGATCCTGTTCTTGGCTGGTCTCCAAAGGTACCTGCCAACCTTGGCAAATCTGTGGTTCTGCAAACACCCCAGAAACACTAAATGACAAAGAAAGATGCAAAATAATGTGAAAGTTTAAGAGAACTGAAGACTTCTTCTATCTCTTTTCTCACTGAAATAAACTGTTCAATTTGAATGCTCATTTATTATGAATTCCTGAATACAGTGGAAGCTTCAAATCCTTTAACTATTTCTGTCACAGATCATAGAATCACAGAATCATGGAATGGCCTGGGTTGAAAAGGACTACAATGATCACCTAGTTTCAATCCCCACTTCTATGTCCCCACTCTTCTCCAAGCTAAACAAGCCCAGTTCCCTCAACCTTTCCTCACAGTAGAGCTGCTCCAGCCCTCTGATCATCTTAGTGGCCCTCCTTTGGACCCGCTCCAAGAGCTCCACGTCCTTCCTGTACTGGGGGCCCCAGGCCTGGACTCCAGATGGGGCCTCACAAGAGCTGAGCAGAGGGGCACAATCACCTCCCTCTCCCTGCTGGCACCCCTTCTTTAATACAGCCCAGAATACAGTTGGCCTTCTGGGCTGCAAGCGTACACTGCTGGCTCATGTCCAGCTTCTCATCTACCAGGACCCCCAAGTCCTTCTCCACATGTCTACTCTCAAGGAGATCTTCCCCCAGTTTGTATAAATACCTGGGATTACCGCAACCCAAGTGCAGCACCCTGCACTTGGCCTTGTTGATAATCCAGAAATACAGGAAGTTAGTATTGCCCTTGACTTCTTGTATGTATATTAAAAGAAGATGTATATGAATGTAAGATCAGGTTTCCAGATATTATTTACAGTCATCATAGAGCCAAATATCTAGAAAACTGGAGGCTAGCTAAGGCCAATCATAATACTGGGATTTATATATAGACATAGAATCATAGGTCTAGGTAGAAAGGGACCTAAGAATTAAGATCATTCTGTTCTATTCCCCCTGCCATGGGCAGGATTGTTACGCGCCAGATCAGTCAGCCCAGGGTCCCACCCAACCTGTCCTTGAATGCTTCAAGGGATGGGAACTCTTTCTTTCATTCTTCCTTTCTTCCTTCCTTCCTTCCTTCCTTCCTTCCTTCCTTCCTTCCTTCCTTCCTTCCTTCCTTCCTTCCTTCCTTCCTTCCTTCCTTCCTTCCTTCCTTCCTTCCTTCCTTCCTTCCTTCCTTCCTTCCTTCCTTCCTTCCTTCCTTCCTTCCTTCCTTCCTTCCTTCCTTCCTTCCTTCCTTCCTTCCTTCCTTCCTTCCTTCCTTTCTTTCTTTCTCTCTCTCTCTCTTTCTTTCTCTCTTTCTCTCTCTCTTTCTCTCTTTCTTTCTTTCTTTCTCTCTCTTTCTCTCTTTCTTTCTTTCTTTCTTTTCTTTTTTCTTTTTTCTATTTTTCTTTTTGTCTTTTCCTTTTCCTTTTTTTTCTTTCCCTCTTTTCCAAGTTATTTCTTTTGACTTCATTTTTAAAGTGACACCCTGAAGCTAGCAAAGATGAGGATGAAATTCAGTTATCAGTGATAGAAATCCAAGATTACTTTTATTATAGCCAGCTATCTGTGTGTAATGAAGGATGAAGGCTTCTCTTACCATAAGAAATTCCCCCCCACAGTCATAGTAAATCCCCAACCACCCTCATTTTTACAGTGTTTTCTTGAGGCTACAAGGCATATCATTAAGAGTCCATTTCATACAAAGCATTTACTAAAATCACCTTTATGACTGCTTCTTATTTTCGGAATGTCTAGAGATCTGCTGTGGTTACTGTGAAAACAAAATAGTATTTGTATTTTTATGCATGTCACATATAATCCTCCACCTTCTGTAACCTTTCAGAATTCATTAATACGAATCTCAGTATTACAAGTATAATGGAGTCCTGGCTTGATTTATTCCAAATATCATAATGTGTACACATTTCTAAAGATTCTCAGCTATGCATGAGTATATCCTATAGAAGGGAAAAAATACACATAATTTGATTTGAACTGTTAACAGAACTGTAGAGATTTTCTAACCAATATCTAGTCATTTGTATGCCTCCTGACAATACTTATCTTTTTTCATTGCAAAGCCATTTGCTAAATTTTCATTGATGATTTTGTACAAGACTATTGAAAGCAACACATACTTGAGCTCTGAGTGCTTCCCTTAATACTGCATTTTCAGTGGGTTTGTGTTACATACATTTCAGTATTCACATTCAGTATCTCACATTTGATATTTCTATCCTGGAATGTAAGATGGATGTGGGGAGGTGGACCTTGGTGTCTCAGAAAGTACAGAAACTCAGAAGGAAAAAAGGAGAAGAAAGACATTTAAAAGAAAATGCCAAGATAAATGTTTCTGTGCAAGTATCTTATGACATCTAGGCTGTAAATCTGTAGGATACTCAGTGAACAGGTCTTTCCTATACTTTGTAGTACCCTCTTCTAGACAACAGAGCAGAAATACATTGGGCAGCCTGATCTAGTCACTGATTTAATGGTTGGCAACTCTGCCCATAGTAAGGGATTGGAACTACATGATCTTTGAGGTCCCCTCCAACACAAGCCATTCCATGATTCTATGACATATGAGAAAAAAGACCAGTTCTGCCCTTTATCCCATATGCTACTGACTTCCCAGTTTCCTATGAGGATTTATGACCCAGAGTGAAAGAGTGGAGGCATAATCTTTTATATGAATTTCATTAAAATCTCTACATTCATTTCCAGGTTTTTACAGCTTCTGATGCTTGTTTGGGAATATTTTCAAATGTTCAGGTGGTTTAGGAGCAGATTTGATGTGATACAAGTCCTTTATGTCATAAATGTTATCTCAGATCAGCAAACCTCATATAAATAAAACGTTTTGTCTAATTCCCCCAAAAGGTTTTCCAGAACTGCACACTTCTAAAAGATTGTCAGACAGTCAAATGGCAAGTTGCCCTTTGTGTCTGTTTGTCTTTCTCTCATAAAGAACTCAACCAATTTTGCTATGATTTTTTTTTCCTCTTCACTAGAGGATGAGGGAATAAAGGTAAAGTACATATGCCACTGCCTTTTCTCTCTGAGCTCAGGTTAAAATGTCTTGAATATGAAGGCAGAAATCCCCCATTACTATCCCACAGCTTAATTATCTGACTTTAAAATACTTTTGGCTGCTTCTTTTGATTTACTGGTGCTGCCTGATAATTAACTCTCGCTCTTTCCCCTCACTGGCTTTGTTTGATAAGGCTTTTATATAGTTTTGTCATGTGTAATTTAGTAAGTCCCACTTGTAAAGCAGCACAACACTGTCTCTGTTCTGTCCCAGGCTTGGAGCAAAACAGAAGTCTAATTGGCACAGTTTACAGACCATTGCACTTGGGAAGAGCTGTGTGCCTATTAGATATGTAAAGATGTGAGAGATGAGAAGATTATGACTAATTCATACTTTGAGCTACCCTCTCTGGGCAACCTGTTCAGTGTCTCACCACCCACACAGTAAAGAATTTCTTCCTAGTATCTAGTTTCAATCTACATTCTTCCAGTTTAAAGCCATTTTCCCCTTGTCCTGTCATTACATGCCTTTCTAAAAAGTCCCTCCACAGCTTTACCTGAAGAGTACTGGAAGGTCCTCCTGTAACCTTCTCTTCTCCAGGCTGAAGAGCCTCAATCCTCTCAACCTCTTCCCATAGGTGGAGGTACTCCAAACATCTGATTATCTTCATGGCCCTCCTCTGAACCTGATCCAACAGCTCCATGTCCTTCTGTGTTGAGGACTCAGAACTGGATGCAGTACTCCAGGTGTTGTCTCACAAGAGCAGAGAGGCAGAATCATCTCCCTCAACCTGCTGATCACACTTCTCTTGATGCAACCAAGGATCCTGTTGGACATCTGTCAACATTTCTGTGGTGAGGACTTTTAGGCCCATGGATCAATTGCTTTTATAAGCCTTCCTTAGCTCCAAAGAGCTACTAGACTATTTATGGAGATACCTGTGTATGGCTAGGGTGTAGAGACTGAGGCTGGGCTGCATGTAGTTCTTAGAGACCAGTATGGCACATTAACATCAAGAGCTGTTCTGGGACATGATGCAGAAGTATTTGTTGGATTCTGTGTGCCCTTGAGCAAAATCACAGTAGTCTCTAGGAATTTTCTTCTTTCTTGGCTATAGAGAAACTGAAGTTGATTTTCACAAAGATAGTCCAAAAATCTTCATGTGGCCAAGACACTCAAGACCCATCTCTACATTCTCAAGAGCTAAAAGAAGGAAAACTCCTAGCCATTATATCCCTGCTGGTTGTCCCCTGATGTTGTTCTGCCATGGGCAATTACGTACCTCACACAGTTTGATGTAGAATTGCTCTGTCACCAGCCAATTCAATAGTACAAAAAGTACTTGTCAATCTTCTCAGCTCAGTAAATGGATTTAAACTCATGTGTGAATTAAAAAAAGTCAGTGCTTTTCTCAGCGACCTGCTCCTCCAGCTTCTGAGCACTTTCTATCACCCTGTAGTATCCCAGCTTCTACGGGGAAGGAAAGCTACTGCAGCCAAAGCTTCACAAAAATAGCTAGTAAATGAAAATATAGCATAAAAACAACTTCACTGCATCATACCAAAGGTCCACTCACCCCATTTCATAGAATCATGGAACTGTGAAGGTTGGAAAATACCACAAAGATAATCTAGTCCAACCATCACCACCATGACCATGAAACCACATCCCCCATTTTTTATGTCTGAGTGAGGCAGAGTAATTTCCTAGGAAAAGTTGAAGTGGCAGAGCAAGAATTTTGATAATACTGATCTAAAATAGTTTTGCAACCTGTGGTGACTTGGCATTCCTGCCCCCAGTGCCTTTAATGCCTTCAGTACCCTTCAGCACCTTTCTACCGTGTGTGATATTTAATAGCATCTTGCTGTATTATTAGAATTATAACTTTTAAAAATGGTGATGTTAAACATGTCTCTAACTGTCAATAACAAAGTTTTTGAGTTTAAGGAGTCTGTATCTTCACTGTGAGAAACAGAAAAATCTAACCTCCTGAGAATTAATGCTAGTCCTGGCCACATCTGAACTGTATAGGGATAAGATACAGGCTTTAAACATTCATTCCATGTCATGATGTTTCTGCTTCATAATTTTATGAAGAGCAGTCATGATGCTGTCTGGATAGACTATTAGAATTTCTAGCATATAGTGCTTCATCAACTCCAGAGTTCCTTTTTTCTTTTTCTTTTTTTTTTTTTTTTTTTTTTTTTTTTGAACTTATTCCCAGTATGGGCCCAGATTTTTAAACAGAAGTAATATCAGGTGTATCCAGGGAAGAAAGATGCAGAGAGTGAGGGATGACAGGAGTGAAGCCATCAATTCCAGTAAGACTTGCACATGTTTACCTGGTCAGGAAATACTACTGCTTCTGCCCTTATGGTATGTTTTATTTGATCTTTCCTGAAATAAATCACACTCCCAACTTTTTAAGCAGAAAAAAATGGTAGAGTCAGAGCTCCCTCTGTAAAAATAGAAATTCAGTTCTGAATATCAGGACACATTTGCCAGAATGGGCAGTGAGACTCCATGCAGGAGCTTGGAGGGCAGCACAAACCTGATCAATATTTCTTTTAGTTTCAGTGATTACAGCTGAAATCTCAGAACAAGAATGGTGAAGGTGAGATATGCAGCAAGAAAATTGTCATAATGAAAGTCTGTAATTGCAAAGGAAATAATATCAAATTTTGGAATAATACAAGAGTTAGTTCTATTATGTTTCCATGATCTGAGTCATGGTTTTTGAAAGAGAGATGAATAATATTGGCACTGACTATTCAACTTTTTAACATATCCATAAAAATATTCATATCAGTGCAGCACACAGCAGAAGTTGTTAAATTATGAATTGTGGATTCCTGGGTAGCACACAGGCTGCATGGGGGAGCATCTAGAAGATTCTTGAAAAACACAAAAGATGTTCACTAGCGTACAGCAGGCTTACATTTGCTCTTCAGAGGACTGTATTGACAGTGGAAAGTTTTTACAGGCTCAGTAAATTAAAATAAAAAATAGAGAAAAACTGTTTTACAGAGAACAGAATGATCATTTTGTACTATAAACTCCGGCATGAGAGACAATAAAGAACCATTTTTTCTGAAACTTAAAGAGAGCAGAGATTGTTCTTAAGTTGGCAACACAAACAATGAGGGCCAAAATTCCGTCCGTAATTTCTTTCTCCAATTTTTCTTTAGTTTGAGCAACCATTTAAGATATCAAATAGGTCTGGTCTCTGCTGATTCTTGTTTTGATTTCTCAAGAGTTCCTCAGATTAAGAAAATAAGACTCACAATAACTCCTATCATTCATACCAGAAGCCCCAATTCCAGCTATTGAAGATGAATGTGAAATGAGCAACTTCACAGTCCTGCAGCCAACAGCTCCTGACCTGGAGTGCAGCTGGACGGAAACCATCTGGCACATCTGGAAGTGCTGTACGGATTTAGGATGATAACAGCATGAAAAAGATGGAGGTGAAGGAGGGAGCAAGGTTGCTAACAGGGAAAGTATAATTCTAGATAGGGTAGGGAGATGGAGGTGACAGATGTAGGAAAATGTGTTTGTGAAATACAGGCTTAGGAAAGGGTTCCATAACAGGAAGCAGGAACAGTGCTCTCAGATGGTAACAGCAAGACGTAAAAGTGAAGCAAGACATGAAGTCTCAAGCCTGAACTGAAAAAAATGACATTCTTTCTGAGCTTTTTCTGAATAAAGACTGCAAATAATAGTCAGGCAAAAAACTAATGAATCTGAAAGTTGTGGGTCCCCATTCACACATTTGCTATTCTAAACTGTGAAGGCAAACACAAACTGCTTTCTCAAAGGCTCCCCTGAAGAAATCTAGGGTGAATTAATGCAACCAAGGAGAGAAATGTCAACTCACCATGCATTTGTGAGCACTAAAATTCACAATCAGTGATGAGGTTGGAAGTCTTCCAAGGACCTGATCATCAGAAAATGACAAGAAGCATTGCTCAGTGAGTACTAGCCATGTGCACAGAGTTGTCTCCACAAGCAATTGTCATGGCTCACAATGGACATCCCAATCATCAGACAGAGTCTTGTCAGAAAAAATTTAGAGTTTCAATATTGACGATAATTTGGGAATAGATGTGTGCCAACTTTGCCCGTGGCCACACAACATAGCACTGCCAGTGGCTCAATAGGAAGGTAAATTTGTCTAGCTGCATGTTCTATTATCAGACCACATTGCTAGGTGAAAGTAACAGTTTACAGTGTTTTTGGCAGTTATTATTATCACAAATTACTTTATTAAGGGACATAAGGAACTTGACAAAACGACAGATGAATACCTATTCATCGGTTAGGAGGAAGTTTGTGAAACACAGGAATCTCCTTGTTGCAGCTAAATTTGTCACAATTATATAATAATCACAGTAAGTACAAAAACAGTGGATTATTTGCTTAACACTGAATGACTTAAATGACATGTCAGCAAACCACCCAGGAGAATAAAACATACCAGAAACCACTCTCTAATTACTTTTTTTTCAGAGGGAGTAACGATCTTTAATGTGCAGTAGATCTCATTAACTAACTTTCAGATTGTAATTAACTCTTTATGTAATTCACCTGCCATTATCCATTATCACAAATGTTACCTAAATATTTTTTTCCCCATTTGGGGAGAAGGAGGAAAACATGAGTACATAAGTGTTTTCTGTCTCCATTTCTCTAGTGATTCCTCTGGTAATAGGTAACATTCCTGATACAGCGAAATGATATAGTGCTGTGGTTTAACTCAGCAGGCAGCTAAGCACCACACAGCCATTCACTCACTCCCTCAGTGGGATTGAGTAGATAATCAGAAAAAGCTAAAACTCATGGACTGAAATAAACATCATTTCACAGGACAGAAAAGGAAGGGAAAATAACAATAAAGAATAGACAAAATGAGTGTTGCCCAATGCAATTTCTGAACACCCACCAACCAATTCCCAAGCAGTGGTGGCCCCTCTTGCCAGCTCCCCCAGCTTTTATTGCTGATATGATGTCATAAAGTATGGAATATTCCTTTGGCAGGTTTTGTATCTGTCCCCGCAGTCTCCTTGTGCATCCTCAGCCTCCTTGCTGATAGGGTAATGTGAAAAGTCCATGGCTCTGTGTAAACATTGCTCAGCTGCAAATCAGTGTTATTTTTCTCCTAATTCCAAAACATGATTATATCATCCGCTACTATGAAGAAAGCTAATTCTACCCCATCCAAAACCAGGACGAGTAGGAACATATCAAAATATCCAGTGTGTTGTTTGTGTGAATCTAATGAACTCAGGGGGAGATAGAAGTCTGATTATCTTCAACTGTGCATCAGACATTCTTGTTAGGGCACTCTTTCAGTGCATTAAAGGCATGTAAAACAGTGCTAACCTGCTATCTTCAATACAAAGCTGGAAAATGGTGAGAGTCAGAGCTACTTTCTGATGGTCTGCTGTAGTGGCCAGTAGCAGAAATTTATTCTATCCTCTCTATTGTTATCAACTCCCTTCTTAAACACTGGATATGCTTCACATCCCATACAAAGAAATATTTGAAACTTCTCTATAGACTTTTAAATTTATTTTAAATCTAGAATGTGTAATTAAAAAAGTAAAAATCCTACCATTGTAGTGTATGGAAACAGTTCCACAGAATGATGTACACTCATAGTAAAAAGTACTTACTTGAGTACTAATCAGGAAACAAGAGTAAACCTCATTTCAGAATCTAATGCATTTGTATGGTGTCTCACTACCTTCAAGATGAGATTCTCCTAGTCTGAAACAGGTTATCCTCACTACTCCTTCGTAGGGAAGACTTGTAGAGTAAGTCCCCCAAGACAGCAGTGGGAGGACACAGGCAACACGAAGTTGAAGCGACAGTTTCCTTAGATTTCTCCCTCTCTCAGCAGTCCTTTAATATTGGAGACCAAACTATAGTTTTCCTTAATGGTCTGTAGGAGAACACCTGATGTTAATTCCTGCCTCTGCCACTAAGTGTCTGTATTACTCTTATTTCTCCCAGTTGCTTCCCAGACCACCGATCTCCCACGTTCACTCTTGCTTTGCATACTTGCTTCTCCAATTGGTACAAGAATGTTGCTCAGTGTGTACAAGACCTAGCACAGTAGAGTTTCTATTTCATCTAGGTACTTAAGTACTAGAGGAAGATGAATGGCTTACACTGACATTTCGTTTTTCAAAATTTAAACAAGATCTATTGGCTTTTCTCCCTACAGTATTTCTAAGGTATACTGATGGATATTTTTAAGCAAACCTCAATGGAGAGATACTCTGTTTATAGTCAAGTTTTTATGAAGATGAATATACTGTAAACAATGACTACACTTGATAGTGATTGTGCCCTGTTCTAACACTTATTGATGCATGAAATTAGAGACTTGTGCTAAGCTGAAATAATTGCTATAACTACCACTGCAGACAACTGAAAGCCATTAATTATCTAAAAAATAGCAACAAAAAATGCTCTAATTTGTTTCAGGGAGCTTAGATTTTGTCAGATTCCCCTTGCTTCACAGCCCTAACGTACTTGCACCCACAGTAATTTTTCTTGATGCTTCCTAAGTATGCAAACAATTTTTTTCACCAAACATAATCACTTTAGGAACATATAACATGGAAAGTGTCCTGTCAGCTACTAACTATTCACTGGGTCACTTATTTTGAGTTTAATTGCTGAAGTGTACAAGCAAGAGAAGTAGAGCCTACTGCCTGTATAGAACATTAGAAACCACATACGTCTTGTGATTTTATGCTGGTTTATTCCATCTGTTTTCAGGCACAGTATTTCATCTCAGTTGAAGGTGAGATTAAAATGTTGACTTCAGGTTAGACTATTCATGGAATCACAGAATTGCAGGAATTGGAAGGGACCTCAAGTGATCATCGAGCCCAACCCCCCTGCTAAAGCAGGTTCCCTACAATAGGTTGCACAAGTATGCATCCAAATGAGTCTTGAATATCTCCATACAATGAGACTCCACAACCTCTCTGGGCAGCCTGTTCCAGTGCTCCATCACTCTTACCATAAAGAAGTTCTTCCACATGTTTGTATGGAACTTCCTACGTTCAAGTTTTAGGCCATTACTTCTTGTCCTATCACCACACACCGAGAAGAGCCTGGCCTCATCCATTTGCCTCCCGCCTCCCTTTGGATATTTATAAACATTAATCAGGTCTTCTCTCAGTCTTTTTTTTCCCCATGCTGAACAGACCTTTTTCTTATAAGGGAGATGCTCCAGGCAAAATTTTCTGTTATCGCGGAACAGGCTGTTTTCAGGTTTCCAGAGCATCATAGTACCAAAAACCTTTAGAAGTGTAGATGGAGTATTCTACTGACAGTTTCAAATATTTTACCCCTTAAATAGTAGCAAGGCCTAATGGCTAGAGCCACGTTTTACTCGTTACTTCTTCTGAATATGCTTCCTAACCAATAAGATTTTGAAATAACAGAGGGAAAAATATCAATAGTAATAATAATATTTTACCTTCCCTCTTCTGTTATGAATCTGATTTAGATATAAGATTTGAAGAGGAAGCGGCAGAAGCTAAGAGACTAATGAATGTATTTCAGTCACAGGGAAAAAGGAAACAGAAATGCTCAGGTAACCTTTGAAATATCCAGACAAGTTTTAAGAGTAAAGCGTGTGTGAAGACTAGATGGAGACAAAGATGATGAATTAATGGTGAATTCAGTCCCTACAGAGAAAATAAATAGTGGTAGAGATCTTCATCTGTTCATACTGCCCTCAATCTGTGAAAATGGCACATAGTGTTGGATAGAACCTGCTTGTTGTGCAAGATTATATTTTAAGCAAGCACTATACTTTCTTTATTCCTCCGCACATACTTCTTACTTCATTTATAATGGGACTTTTGTCTTGTTGTCTTGTTTTGTTCTCGTTGTTTCTGCACATTTGTTCCTCTCCATATTGAACTTGTGGTAGAGTCCAGACATTCCCTATGCAGCCTCATTTTCAGCAACCACTTCCATTCTGGCAATCATATCCTCTTTGGATGCCCAATGTATTTTTCTTAGGATTCACTGCTATGTCTGCATCATTATACTAAAAGCAACTATTTGCCTAGCAGCAAAGGATAAGACTTTATGTTAAAAGGTGAGAAAAAGAAAGCAGATGAACAAAATTTCCTAATTTTTATATTAAAATCCCATAAGTTACTTAGATACTGCACCCCATTCATAGAGTTGGAACCAAATTTGTTCCAAGCACTGATGGCTATGCCTTTGTAAGCTACTGGGATAGAACCATAGAATCATAACGTAGAATCACAGAATGGCTTGAGTTGTAAGAGAGCTTAACAATCATCCAGTTCAAACCCCCTTCTGTGGACAGAGTTGCCACCCACTAAATCAAGTTGTCCAGGGTGCCATCCAACCTGACATTGAGCACCTCCAGAGGTGGGGCATCCACAACTTCTCTGGGCAGCCTGTGCCAGTGCCTCACCGCCCTCTGAGTAGTGAGGGCTGTTTCCTTTCCTGTCAAAGTGAATTCCATTTAACAGTGATAACTTCTGATCATTTCTGTCTTCACTGTATCAATTAGGGAATGAAATCACACCTAGGACTCCTTGCTGGTGGACAGTATAGAAACTCTTCTTTACCCCTAGTATCTCATGTAATTCTTGTTTGTAGCAGCTATACAGAAGTTCTCATAACCCATTAAAAAAAAAAAAAAAAAAAGTGTGGCTACTACTTTTTACTCTGCCATTAAAACACATCAATTTACTTACATATATCAGAATTAATTGAGTTGAATCTCTGAGATAATTTATACATACTAAAGAAAGTATCCCATATATCTCATAGGATCTCCTGTCCATAGCACAATATTTTATGCTCTACTGCTCATAGGTAAGACATTCACAGCCAGCTATATGTTTGACCCAAAGCTGTTCAAACATAATTATCTTCACTGTCAAGTAAAACAGTGCAGATCACTGCAGTGCCTTATATTGATCCATGAATGTGAAAATTGACCTACTATGTCCATTGTCTAACTTAAGTCTTCAAGCCTGCAGCTTGAGCTGTGATTTCTTGCTGAGAAGGATAGATGTTATGGGAAACTTCTTTCAGAAGTGTCCACAAACTGGATGGACACATTGCTTTCCATTTTCTGAAAACAGTCTCTGTTGGATTAAAATCTCAGATGGATTAATGTACCATGATGGAGGAACACACATCCTAGGGCATGCTGCAGGAACATCCAGCATCCTGTGATTTCTGTTCTGCTGGTATTCACCTCTACTTATTGTTCACTTCTTATTGCTGAGGAATAAACACAGGTGGCTTCAGTTTTTCTAAAACCTTAATCAAGCATTCAGGAAGACGTGTCCCATTTTAAGTAATCAGATAAATGGTCTGTTTTTGTATTCCTACTGTTTTTTTTATTGGTTGTGATTGGTCCAGATGTTACCAGTATTGTAATCAGAGATGGGAAGAGACTGAATAAATCTCTGATTCAAAGGAAAGGTAATTATCATTTAAACCTTTAACATAATTCTAAAGGACAGAAGAAGGAAGAAATATAAAACACTGGATAAACAAGTCTGTGGAAAAACTTGCTCTTATTTATTAACCCACCATCACTCTCACGTATTGCAAAAGTCTCAAAGAAAAACATTAATTTCACAGTTTCTCTTCTACAGTATGAAAATGATCGAGGACTGGTTGAGATCTAGGCATTTTCTCTTTCTAACTGATCATAGAATTACAGAATCATTAAGGCTGAAAAAGACCTCTAAGATCATGTTGTCTAACTGTTGGCCCACTCCTACCATGACAACTAAACCATGCCTCTCAATGCCCCATCTCCATGTTCCTTGAACACCTCCAGGGATGGTGACTCAACCAACTTCTTGGGCATTCTGTTCCAATGTCTCACCCATCCTTCTGAGAATAAATTTTTTCCTAAAATACAACTTGAACTTCCCCTGGCACAACTTAAGGCCATTATCTCCTGTCCTACAAATGATACAAATGGAAGCACAGCTTCTGTCAGGTGGCTCCTGCCCTTTTTCCCACCATGCCAAATTAGACTGTTCATATCTAGGAAACTTAAAAACATGGGACAACAAAGAGAAAAATAACTTGAAATGTAAAAGTAAATATTTTCATATAGAAATATAGAGCTTCTGAGAATCTGGAATTTCATATCCTGATCAATTTAATCTCTATTGTCAACATTCTTCAGATGGCTCATTACATCTTTGTCTTAACTTTCCCTCTCTTTCTCTGCTGCACTTGTGACAAGAAAAAGCATGTGTTGGAAGAAAAAACTTTGTTCTGATTTCCACAAGATCTTCCACGTTTCTTTTTCCCCAGGAAATGAACCACCACAAACTGGCTTCTGCTAAACAGTGTCTATATTCCTAGGGGGAAAAATGTGGTATCAAGATACTATAGCTAGGGAATGTGATCTTAGAAGCTCTTTTCTAAACATGGGATCTTCTGCACAGAGTACCTGATGGATCACAAATCAGACTGGCCAGCTACATGTGTAGAGTCACCAGGAATGAAGAGTAACTAAGCTGTTAGTGACCTACTTGAAGACTGCAAGGCAGGTGGCAGCCCTGTGAATATCAGCCACCATGCAAGAGGTGCATTTCCCCTGTTCACAAGCAGGATTTCCACTCAGTAATATCTCCTTCTGAATCAGCCATGGTCAAGTCTTGTTTTAGAGCAGACCTAAAATTCACCCACTGATCCCCACTAGTTTATTGGTTTCCATTGGTTTTCATTGCAATGCCCAGTGGTAGGAGAGTTGTAGATATGGCACTACTGTGACACTGTCAGATATATTTTCTGATTCAACCCAATATGCTCAGTCCACAAGGGAGAGAGGGAATAACAATTTCCATCAAATCTAATTGTCCAGGTTTCTTGCTGATTTGCTGGGTTTTTAAATAAAAAATATTATTTTAGATCACTGGGAACAATAACTTTTAATGTGACTTCCTGACACTCATTAGATGCTGCATCATCATCATTCTATTTAAATATGAAAGAAGGAAACTTGTTTCATGTGGCCTAAAATAGCCAAACATGGATTTCTGGCCTCTGATGGGATTTTATATATTTTTCAATAATTCCTTGTAGTTTTCTATCATGCTATATTATCTTGAAGGCTCACAATAAGACTGGAATAACTCCTTTGATGACAATTTCATAACCTTCCTTGACAATTACTTCTAATCCCAGAATGACTTTTTAGTTCTGATATTTCTTTTAATGTTACATTTAAGCCGTTATTAGTGAAGTCTCTCCAGTTCTGCACAGCTTTCTTCTCTTTATGGTGACTACTTGACTATAAATAACACTTGGCCTTTCCATACCGGTTCTTTAAGCAATCCTTATTTTATTTTGTTTTGTTTTATTTTATTTTGTTTTATTTTATTTTATTATTTTTTTCTGAAAAGAAACTGTTCACTCTCTCTTTAATGATCAGAAAACAGTATGTGAAAGTTTCAGCCTTATTTCACATCTGTCCTCTCACCTGTCTTAAAAAAATACCCTTTCTGTATTAGGATATCTTCTGTGTTTAGAGTCCATCTAGTTACTGCTATGTAGAAACATGGTTTAGTGGGCATGGTGGTGATAGGTTGGTGGTTATACTAGGTGATCTTAATGGTCTTTTCCAAACTTAATGTTTCTATGATTATTCCATTTTCTAATAAGTATTCATTTTTGAGTATCCATGTGATTTTTCTGGATGTTTGATGAAGACTGTGCTTTTCAGCTGTCTGTGTGCATGTGCACTGGAAGATTTATTTAATCCGGCATAGAGGATTCAAGCTGTTTATCTTAAAAGGGGACAATCAAGAGGTAACTCTATCATGACCTAAACATCTCCATAAGGAGAAATTCCGTGTACTAAAGGGATCGTTAATATAGTGGAGGAAGATGTAAGAAAAATCAGAGTCAGCATACAGATTCTTAAATACAAGAAAATAATTAAAGGACACTGAAGCTAGAAATGACCATAGTGAATGCTCCATCCTCCTAAGCTTTACATGTATGTTTTCTGGAAGGCATGCTTTGCAGACACACATTTTGGACTTGACACATGAGAAGCAGGAGAAACTTACTAGGCTTGTATTCTTCAGGAATCCAGAAAAGATGCTTTAACAGTCCTTTCAGGCCTCAAAACTTGCAAAACTGTAGGATTGATAAGACAGTGTTGTTGCTATGGATATTAGGAGAGAGTTTGCAATGCAAAGTGATGACAACAGCAGGATGGGAACTTCGTGAGACATATAGCTTGATATATAAGGGGTTAAGGCAAATCTACTCTATATGTGACACATATACAAACAACTTGTCTTCTTTAACAGAAATATATAGAAACAGGCACTCTGGGGGAAAAAATCTCACAAAAGCATATGGGCCATCCTGCTCCCAGATCTCACTCTGGATACTGAGTGGGTGAAAGAACAAAATGTGCAGGACAGATTTTAATTATATTGCCTTCACAGGAGGAAAACTTTTTAGTTCTACAGATTATAGGGAGCATAATAAATTGGTCAGAGACATGATCAGAGTACTTGGTGTGTGTTGGAGGTGAAGAGTGGTCCATATAGCAAAGTGTGAAGTTTTTCTAGACTGATTCTTTTAGCTTTTTACTTCTCGGGTGGTGGAGAAAAATGAAAAAACATTTAAAAAAAAAAACAACCTGGGTAGGAAATTTGCATGAACTGCTGATAAAGAAGATTAAAAAAGAGAGAATTTCATGTATTTTTCAGTAATTAAAGAGGGGCATTAAGAAAGAAGAGGGACAGACTCTTAGCAAGGTCTATTTTGATAGGACAAGGGGAAATGGTTTTAAAGGAAAAGGGGAGGTTTAGATTCGATTTAAAAAAGAAGTTTATTACAGTAAAGGTAGTGAGGCATTAGAACAGGCAACATAGAGAGGTGATGGATGCCTCAACCCTGGAGACACTTAAGGTCAGGTTGGACGAGTCTCTGAGCAACCAGATGTAGCTGTACATGTCCTTGTTCATTGCAGAGGAGTTGGACTAGATGGCCTTTAAAGGTCCAACAGTGTCTCATCTACAAATTTCTTGATAACCTCCAGGGACAGTGACTTCACTATCTATGTGGGCATCCTGTTTCAATGCATAACCACTCTTTCTTCTTCCTGAGAAGAAATTTATTCTAATGTCTAACCTGAACCTCCATCATAGGCCAGCTCTTTCCCTGATCTTGCACTTCTTTTCCAGTTTTCTTCCAGGCTAGGACTATGTGCTGGATTATATTTCCTATAGATGAATGGCTTTGCATTTTGCATTGAGACTCGCTCTATCAATCTAAGCTCCATTTGTTAATTTCTTAAGATCATTCTGAATTTTAATGTTGTTCTTTTAAATCTTTTAATTATCTCTTTGTACTGCCTGAAGTGCTCCTCCTATACCATCTTCTGCATTCCTCATGAAAATACTGAATATGTAAAAGCCAGCAACAGTTCCTACTTAATTCTTCAACTGAATTCCTCAAGATCATTATAGCCTTCTGCACAGACATTTTACAGATGCTACAAAGAAAATTCCTATTCTCCATTTAAAAAACTTCAGTAGTGTTCTGGGAATAAAGGGGTTCCTGGCTCCCTACCTTGTCAGTTAGGTAGTTAGATCTATTTTGTTAAAAACAGTGAGGGAAGGGGAAAATCAGAGATTTGTGCTGAAGATGCCTGATAGTGCAGTGCACTGAGATTTCAGTAAAATAACTGTTTAAGATAGCAGATAAGTAAGGATAAGTTGCAGATTTGTATATTGTATCTCCAAAAATGACTTTCATTAAGAAGATTTAAAGAAGAATCTAGGTAAATTTAGGATTCAGGATGCAGTGTTTTACCATAAAATGCAAAGAAGTTGCATGTATTTGAACTAAAAGGGGAAAAAGCAGCAGTGTAGTGATCAATGGGTAACCTGATAGACCAAAATACTTCAGCAAAATACAGCTTTATTCCATACACTGAGAACTCGTGCAGATGCACGTCACATGTACACATAAAGGCAGTTCTAATTTGCATATGCAATTATTATTGTGTGACTAAAGAAAAGCATCGCAGAAATAACTAGCTGTGGTTTTAACGTATTTGCACAGGTATTTACCTAAACTGTAAAGAGAATAGCAGTCATTATGTATTAAACTCTCATAGGCCACAGTGAACATATTTTTCCTGAATAACTGCATGTAGATAACGCAGAAAAATTAGTCCTGGAGTGACTGTAGCAATAGATACATTCATCATAAGAGCACAGCCAAAATGCTAAATTTAAACTTATCTAAGGCTCTGAGAAAGTGGGAGTCTTATTAATGCAACTATATTTGCAAACAAAACCTAGTTACAGAAGAACAGGAGGAATATGGATTACTCATCCCCAGGGAGAGGATAATTTTCTCCAGAGGCTAATGAAGAAATTATCTACATTCAGGAGAATATTTTTCAGATTTAGCCATATCCTTAAAAAATAAGATTAACGTTTAACACAGTACTAATTGAGAGTAAAAAGGCTTTTTAGCATATCTGGCACATGTAATACATTTTTCTAAGGAGACACATTGTAATAAAACTTAATTAATGTCTATTTGTTTGCAGAAATAGCCATTTACCTTAATGACATCCATCATGGTAAAACCACCTGCTGTTCAAAGGGACATTGTTTGAATTTGTATTATGACCCCATTTAAATAGAGAATGATCAAATAATTTGTTATCAGATGCTAAAAATTTTTTTTTTCCTCTCAATTTACTTGAAACCTGTTTAATGTCTGATAGTTTCTACCTGTGGACATGACTGATTTAAAGGTTAAAAGGAGAAAAAAAATCATTTTCTCCTACGTGATATAGAAATTATGTCTTCATCAATACATGCACAATTGAAACAAGAGTTCAGAGCTGCAACAATAATCTTTACACATCCTCCTGCCTAGAGATATTCATAGCCTCAGAGTAAATACTGAGGCTCCCCTATGCCACAGAGGTGTATTTAGATTCAGAAGACCATATCAGAAGGCATACTGTGAAAGTGCAAGCTACACCTTCACAAATATATGTCAGAACTGTACAAACTGAATATCTGTCTCCTTTAACCTTTGTACATATCTTGTAGAATATGACACATTATTTTCTTCTACCAGGTAAATAATATAGCTACACAGACATTTCTATGGAGATGACATCAAAGATTTTCAGAAAAAAAATGTGTCACAGGAAGTATTTTTATCCAGGAGAACTAGTTGGTCTAGCTGTGTAGCGTGAGATTTGGCTCAGCATCAAAGTAATAGATATTTAAGATGAGTATTAACAAAAGGAACCCTAAAATGCACAAAACTAGCTTGGACTAGAAAGAGGCAGCCATGATGCCCAGCATCTCATTTCTAATTCTAATATTAAATCATAGAATCACTCAGGTTGGAAAAGACCTTAAAGATAATCAAGTCCAACCATGACCTAACCATACTACCCTAACAACCCTCCACTAAATCATGTCCCTGAACACCACATCCAAATGGTTTTTAAACACATCTAAGGATGGTGACTCAACCACCTCCCTGGGGAGCCTGTTCCAGTGCTCAACAACCCTTTCTGTAAAGAAGTGTTTCCTGATATCCAACCTAAACTTACCCTGGTGCAACTTGAGGCCATTTCCCCTCATGCTGTCATCAATGAGAAGAGACCAACCCCACTCTTGCGGTAAGCACCTTTCAGAGATTGGAAGAGAGCAATGAGGTCTCCCCTCAGTCTCCTCTTCGCCAGACTAAACAGCCCCAGCCCCAGTTCCTTCAGTCTGTACTCGTAGGCCATATTCTCCAAGCCCTTCACAAGCCTTGTTGCCCTTCTTTGGACATGCTCCAGCACCTCCATGCCCTTTCTGTACTGAGGTGCCCAAAACTGAACACAGTACTTGAGGTGAGGCCTCACAAATGCTGAGTACAGGGGCAGGATTACTTCCCTAGTCCTGCTCACCACACCATTCCTGATACAAGCCAGGACGCTATTGGCCTTCTTGGCCACCTGGGCACACTGCTGGCTCATAATCAGCCAACTGTTCATCAGTACACCATTATGAAAATTATTAAAAAAATATATCGTTTTTTTAATTCACTTTTTACTGGAACAAATTCTTGTATGATACTCAGCTAACTGAGTGCAAATGTAACCATGAACTGGTTAATCCACCTGTGAACACAGATATCCTATATGTAAGTGTGCACTCTACTACTTTCTGCAGAATACACTTAAGAGGTGCAGCTGTTTTGTGATATGGAAGTTTTCTTTATTTATACATGCACCAAAAAGAGAAAATAATTAAAAGTAAATCTTGGAAGTTTAAACAAAGCCTTCAAAATTTAGTCATGTGCTGTTAATACCTTTCAAATAGCAAATCTAGAATCACTCATGATTATATCTGTATCTACCTGTACCTATACCTATACCTGTACCTATATTTATGTCTATATCTATGCTTATACCTATATCTGTACCTATTCCTACATCTGTATCTATAGGTATATAGCTATACCTACACTTATACCTACACCCAAATCAAACCTTTAGTTCACCTACACCTACACCTACACCTATACCTATACCTATACCTATACCTATACCTATACCTATACCTATACCTATACCTATACCTATACCTATACCTATACCTATACCATCTGTACCTATTCCTACATCTGTATCTATAGGTATATAGCTATACCTACACTTATACCTACACCCAAATCAAACCTTTAGTTACACCTACACCTACACCTACACCTATACCTATACCTATACCTATACCTATACCTACACCTACACCTACACCTACACCTACACCTACACCTACACCTACACCTACCTACACCTATACCTACACCTATACCTACACCTATACCTACACCTATACCTATACCTATACCTATACCTATACCTATACCTATACCTATACCTATACTTATACCTACACCTACACCTACACCTATATCTAATTTATCTGTCTATCTATCTAAATAGCAAGGAAGAATAAAATACTCACTCTCTCAGACAGAGTTTTGCATGCATCGCTGTGAAAATACTAGACTGTGTGGAATAATGACAAATGAGAAGTCCTCAGTGGCTGTGGATTTGTTACAATCTCACTCATCTGTAGCATCTGCTTGAAATTTCCTCCTGGCTTACCTCATCTTTTATAGCTTGGATTGTGCTCAATTCATCCAAATCGAAGATGATCCCCCTCAGGCAAAGACTTTGCTCAGAGGCAGCAGTGTAAACTGTGGTTGTTTGTTCTTCTATATCTGTCCTAGAAGGAGACAGACACTTCTTCTTTCTTGTTTCAGCTTAATCCTGCCATGTGAAGGAGTCAAACTTCTATTTTATTCATGAGTTCTATTGCAAGTGTGGGTTAAAAAATGAGGTTTAAAGCAATTGAGATCAGTAAAAAAATTCCTAATGCAAAATTTTATTTCTCTGTATGACTTCTACATGGATCAGCATGATTTTCTCCCTCTGTGTTACAGGATTTTCACAAGATTTCTTTTAGAAAATCCTAAGCTTCAAGTTCCTTATGACCACAGTCGACTGAACTTCAATCAGATATTAAGCCTACATCTGCATTAATGGCACTGAGTTGGAGGTTATAAACCCTATTGGGAGTCTAAGTTTACCCATTTGAGTTCTGTCCCATGATAACCTTGTTCAACAGCATTCCAGCTGGAGGTTGGTTATCACTTAGTGGGGAAAAAAAAAAAAAAAGAAAAAAAACAGCTTGGATCTTTTTTTCATATGTCTAGAGGATATATTGTCTGCTCCTCTATTTTTCAATATTGTCATTTTTGATGAAAACTGACTGTTTCTGCTTTTCAGTTTTCAGTCCAAAACACATCAAGATTTTAAAGCAAAAGCTGCAGAGAAAATAACAGTAATAGTACATGAGCAACCTGATCTAGTTCTAAGTGTCTCTACTCATTGCAGGGGAGATGGAGTAGATGGCCTTAAAAGGTCCCTTCCAACTCAAATGATTCTGTGATATTAAGCATTGACCAGTTCTGAATCAAAATACACCTCTCCAGAGGGGTAAGAGGTTACTCCTTTGGTGAAGTTCTGTATGGTTTAGGAGGAAATGTACATGTAGAATCAGGGTCTGACATAGGATCATAGAATCCTAGAACCAGTAAGGTTGGATAAGACCCACAGGATCATCCAGTCCAACCATTCACCCATCACCAATGGTTCTCGCTAAACCATGTCCCTCAACACAACATCCAAATGTTCCTTGAACACCTCCAGGGTCAGTGACTCCACCACCTCTCTGGGCAGCCCATTCCAGTGCCTGACCACCCTTTCAGAGAAGTAGTATTTCCTAACATCCAGCCTGAACCTTCCCTGGTGCAGCTTGAAGCCATTCCCTCTAGTCCTATCACTGGTCACACGAGAGAAGAGGCCAACCCCCAGCTCACTACAACCTCCCTTCAGGTAGTTATAGAGAGCAATAAGGTCTCCCCTGAGCCTCCTCTTCTCTAGACTGAACAATCCCAGCTCCTTCAGCCGCTCCTCATAAAGCCTGTGCTCCAGACCCCTCACCAGCTTTGTTGCCCTTCTTTGAACATGCTACAGGACCTCAACCTCTTTCTTGCAGTGAGGGGCCAAAACTGGACTCAGTACTTGAGATGTGGCCTCACCAGTGCTGAGTACAGGGAGACCATTACTTCCCTGTTCCTGCTGGCCACACTGTTTCCGATACAAGCCAGGATGCCATTGGCCTTCTTGGCCACCTGGGCATGCTGCTGGCTCATGTTCAGTCTGTCAGGGGGAAAGTCAGGGAAAGAAGGAAGCACTCTTTGCTCCTCAGGGAGAGATGAACTCTTCACAAAGACTTAAAACACCTCTAGACTAGGGATGTCAATTGTAAATTAAATTCAGACATTGGATCCAGCCCATTGGTTTCCACATTCTTTCCATGTTCTTCCATATTCCATATTTTTCATCCGATCAGATTCCCCAATTTAGGGCCCACATAAGCCAGTGTGCTGAGCTTTCACTGATGTCTCAGCTTGAACCGACAATAAATTAAATTATTTTTCCAAAAGTTAAATCCATCTTGCCTATCACTGCAATTGTTATGTGGTCTCCATGCCTTTACTCAGGGGCTTTCACATTCTATTTTCTCCCCTGACCCATTGAGAAAGGGGAAGGAGTGAGCAGCTCAGTGGGTACTGGTACTGATCAAGGTGAAACATTACATTAGCACAGTATCTCAGACTTTAATACATCCACAGTTCCCAAATTACACATTCTGACCCGAGGATGACTTGCCTGCTGTTGAGTATAAAAAGTGTAAGAAATTAGGAGAAATTCAAGAAAAAGTAACCGAAACCCAAGGAAAGTAAAAGGACAACTTCTAGCTGAGCTAAGAATAAATCCAGAACCAATCTTTCCACCTACACTTTAAATAAATGCTACATATGTTCCTCCAGAGAATGATTAATCAGTACTTAATGCTTTGATGGTGTGGCTGATGTATTTAATCACTAAAGCAGAATAACAAAGTGTAATCAATATTGTAATTTTTTTTAGCCCTATAAGTATGAGCTGCAAGCAACTTTGCGTGGGGGTAGGGTGTTCTGCTTCAGTGCATTGTTTGCTGTGTTTCTGAACAGCATAATTTTCTTTTCATGCATAGTGTATACACCAAAATCAAACTCACAGATCCTCTCAAATTAATTCTTTGAGGAAAAATGTTTTGATCAATAATTAGCTTTTTGTATATTGGTTGTTCATGGGATAATATTGCTTCTCCAGTATATGTGTTTTCTCTCATAACTGCATTTCTTGAACGTCTCTGAATAGATTGAGATTACAAATTCAGTGTTTAAAAGAAGATACAGCATCCTTTAAATCACTGATTTTTATTATTAGGAAAATTAAATCCAATCTCTTCTTTCTTTAAAAAAAAAGCATTGAAGAACTCCTGGTTCTAAATTTCTCTTTTATGTAACACCTCTCAGTGACCTCCCTCTGTAGAAAGTTATAGCTATGTATAGCACTTAGTCAATATGTGTAGTTCAAATATTCTTCACCATAAATGATTAGATCTTTATTCTGTTAGAGATTTATAGATATTTTGTAGCCAGATACTTGTAAAGCTTGCTAACCAGCCCACATCCCTAGGTCAGACCATCATTTGACCATCTCTCAATGGAGCCAACAGTAATGAATTCCACATACTGTCTAAATACAGATGATTGAAACAAAGAGGCCATCAATTTACTTCCATGTAGGTAAATATTTTGTAAAGATTTTGTAAAGATAATCAATATTGTCATAGATTCAATGGTACTTCCAGTGCAGAAGTTTGGAGGAAAGAGCAGGGGAGAAATTTCATGAGATCTTTATTACTATCTCAAGATGGAATATTAGATACAGTTCATTGTGGTCAGAGAACAAGATCCCAGCAGCACAGAAGTGACCGAGAAGATAAAAAGTCTTATCAGTTCAAATAACTAAATAATTTCCCAATCAATAACAGAATGAAAATTGTTGTTATGTCTGTTGTTACATTCGTTAAAGAACCACTTCAACACAGGAGGGAATAAGGCACTTTAATAGTCCTAAATAAAATGATGACCTGAAAAAAAAACATATGCTTAAAAGGTCTTTCATCTGAAGGAGATACATTCTAATAAGAAGTTTAAAACAGTTGTATGAATGGAGGAATTATATGTTCCGATTCTTTTCAGTTTTCTCGTGTGTGGGTTCTCCAATGTCCATTCAAACAACTGGAGCTCATAGAATACCAAGGGTTATGTGGGTCTCACATCAACTTTGATAATCCATTTTCCTTTTTATATTGTTCAATATCTTTTTGATATTGTTCATCTTTATGAGCTGTACCTTCCTGTTGAATTTAGTGGAAATTGCTGGGTAAAATATTAAAACATAATTAACATGAGCTGAAAGACAGCACAGCTGTGTGCATATTCTTTCCTTAAAAAGAATGTGGAAAATATGTCCTTGAAGGCTTAGTTTCCCTAATTGGAGTGTAAAGTCACTAAGTGAAGGACAGATTTAAGGAAACAATCCTCTTTTGTATTGAAAACTGTAAGCCATTTGCAGGTTTTTTGTTTGTTTGTTTGTTTGTTTGTTGCTAAATGGGAAATAGGAAGGCATGGTTGCAGAGAATAAAGACAGAAGGACTGGAGAAGTTTTCAGGAAGATCTGGAAAATGTCTTGATGGGCAAAATGAGAAGGAATATGAGTTTCAGAATACTTTTTGAGGAGTCTCTCTTCTCTCAGAGATGGAGCAATACCATTAGATTATTAGACCAAGGACCATTGTTGCAACTAGTGAGCCTAATTTCATTCACAGTATAGGCCAAAAAGCAAGATCCTAGTGAATTAGAAACTAAAACTTGCCCATCAGTTTGTGTTTGTGTTTGTAGCGCCTTGGTAGACTGAGATGGCAATATTCAAAATACAGCACTGATACAAGTTCTGAAAGACTGTTTTCATTTCTGGGGATTTTGAGGAATGTTATCTGCACGCATAATTATTCCCATTATTATTATTTTCAAGAATTTTATGCATTTTTCTCAGCAGTTAAGAGCGTTTAGTTTAAGGAAAACAAAAGATAGATATATATTTGAACTTACTATCTCTGTACATTCAAAAGGGATCTTTTCACTGTTTGATGGGCTCTGTCTCCCATCCCCATCAGTTAGGGACTTCACCAGAACCTGAAGATCTCTTTATGATCCAAAAAAAGAGACCGTAGCACTTTTGGGAAGCAACAGAATGGGGCCTTAAACTACTGAAAATTATTATAGCTTTCTCTAGTAAAGCTACAGTAGAAAGCATATGGAATAATTGATGCTATGGTGCTTCTAAAGGATCTGAGTTGGGGTTGGGGTTTTTTTTGGCACTTTCTTTACTCATGTGTCATCACATGGAAATAGCCATTGTGACTGCAACAATTAAAACAGTTAAATGTCAAGCCTGACTAAATTTCTTTAATATTTTCCTTAAATTAAATACAACATGAGCTCAAATAAGGGATGGAGTGGGCTGGGGTCTCCTTTTGAAACAATAAAAAAGCAAATAAGCTGACTCTTGTTCATTTCCATATTATTAGCCATATCAAAAAAAATTACTCCAAACCTGAAGGAAAGAAGAACCTTTGTTTCCCTCATTTATGGGCTCTTATGTTACAAGCAAAAGTAATACTGAACTGAAAGTATGACTTGTTCCACTGAACACCTGAAGTTGCTAACATGGGGAAATAACATGGGTAATCTAACTGCAAAGTCACTTAAATATTGTGACTTATTTCCTTGGAATTGTGACTTATTCCCTTGTGATTCATTCCCTTGGGAGGCAGAGCAGAGTTCAATTTTATTTTTTGTCTCAGGAACATTTACATTTGGACTGGAGTATTTCAGAAATATTTCATCAAAAAGCGCAGAGAGAAAGCTCATTGTCACAAAACTATTTCAATATACAGGAGAAGGAGAAATGTGTTATTGGAGGTCAGTGTCTCTGCATTTATGCTAGAGCTGTCACATGACCTATTGTACAGAAAGAGGTAATCATTGCCTACTTTGATTCAATCTGCTTTAGAAATATAGATAGTAATACACAGATAACATGAAAAAATATATAAATGCATTTTACTAGATGCTTAGGGAATGACAGTCTCAGAAAGGCCACACATTATTAATCAGCCTTTGCTGACAGGAAGATGAAAGTAGGCTATAAAAAGGATGAAAAATTGTAGAGAGGTATAGAAAGATACATCTACAAACAAACAGAAGAAAGACTTACAGCAGAGTAATTATTGTAATTCAAAAGGTACAAAACATAAAAAAAAATGACAAGGGAAACAAAAGCACATGGAGAAGCATTTAATTAGAAGTGTGTGTGTTAGATATAAGCCATTCTTCTTACATACATTAGAAACCAAAATAAATTTGAGCAATAATAATGGATAGTTTATGAATAAAGAAAGATAGATTTTGACTGCAAAAATGAATACATACAGGGATATTTGAAAAATAAGTGAATAAAGTATTTATAGCAGGTAAAGATGACAGATGACTCCCCACTCTATTGAAGCTGAGATGCTCAATGGCTACTGTATATGACAGATAATAAAAACTTTCATTAGACTGTTTTAAAAGAGGCATCTGAAAAGTTACTACTTATTTTCAATAAACCCTAAGGAAACATCCTGACAAATATTTTTATGGAGAATGGTCTGTGAGATCTAAGAGGATGCTTAGTCACTGTGTCCTCATGTGTTTTAAAAAAAGGGTAATACTTAATGTTGCTGAGCAATAGACAAATCACAAAATGCTCAAGAAATTCTGACTTGAAACTATTTTGATGCTGGGATAGTATTGGGATAGTTCAAGATCTGGAAATCTCCAAAACACGAATTTTGATCATGGCATATAGATTTTATCCACACACTATCTGCTGGAAAGGGAACACAGTGGGAAGTGAGCAATCAAGTGGATTTCTAGATGTCAGAGGCAACTTTGTTATACAAGTGGTGGATGCTTTAGAGTTAATCAAAATGCATCTGGGCATGGTTCTGGCCAACCTGCTCTAGGTGGCACAGTTTGAGTAGGAGAGTATGACAAGATGTCCCTTCCAAATACAATTATTCTGTAATTTTGTAATTCTGTAGATATGACAATCCCAAGTTATGAATTTACTTGATCTGAGTTTATAAATAAGGAACAGTCAAGAAACCAATAATCCAAGTCAATCTTGACTGTAGTGACCGTGAGATAGTATAGTTAATGATTGTGAAAGCAATTATGAGTAGAGGTAGAAGAGTCAAGACTGCAATTCAGTTTGGCAAACTTGCTTAGAGACCTGGTAGGTATGATGCCATGGGATGCTGCCTTGAAACATAGCCCAGGAACTGTAGTCATCTCAAGGACAATCTCATTAAAGAACAGGAATATTCTCAAGTGAATGAAAATGAATGGGAATGGTCAGAGATCAACATGGTTCAGCAAGGAAAGACTAGGCTAGGATATGTATAGAAATACAGTATGCAGTTCCAGATTACCTCATTGCTCTCTGCAACTTCCTGAGGAGAGGAAGAGAAGGAGGGACTGGTCTCTTCTCTTTGGTAACCGTTGACAAGATGTGAGAGAATGCCACAAAGCTGCACCAGGGGAGGTTCAGACTAGACATTAGGAAAAATCTATTTGCTGTGTGGGTGGTCAAAGATTGGAAGAGGCTTCCTAGAGGGACTGATGTCCCACATGACCCACATGTTCAAGAGGCATTTGGGTTATGCTCTCAATAATAAATTTAACTTCTGCTTAGTCATGAAGTGGTCAGGTAATTGGGCTAGATCTTGGCCGATCCCTTCCAACCATTCCGTTCCGTTCCGTTCCGTTCCGTTCCATTCCATTCCATTCCATTCCATTCCATTCCACTCTACTCCATTCCATTCCATTCCATTCCATTCCATTCCATTCCATTCCACTCTACTCCATTCCATTCCATTCCATTCCATTCCATTCCATTCCATTCCATTCCATTCTGTTCCACTCTGTTCTGTTCTGTTCCGTTCTATTCCATTCCGTTCTATTCCATTCCGTTCCATTCCGTTCCATTCCATTCCATTCCATTCCATTCCATTCCATTCCGTTCTATTCTGTTCTGTTCCATTCTGTTCTGTTCTGTTCTGTTCCGTTCTATTCCATTCCGTTCTACTCCATTCCATTCCGTTCCATTCCATTCCATTCCATTCCATTCCATTCCACTCTGCTCCATTCCATTCCATTCCGTTCCGTTCCGTTCCGTTCCGTTCCGTTCCGTTCCGTTCCATTCCATTCCACTCCACTCCACTCCACTCCACTCCACTCCACTCCACTCCACTCCACTCCACTCCATTCCATTCCATTCCACTCCAGCATCATCTTATAATGCTGTGATGGAATGAGGAAGGCCAAAGCTCTACACAGGTGACTTTGACAGGCTATACAGATGGGCTGAAATCTCATTAAGCTCAAAATAGGCTTGTTACATGGCTCTGTGTACAGAGGGTTCAAACTGGTGGGTGATGGATTTTGTATAAATTGCAGAAAATTTGTATAAAATGCAGAAAAACGATCTGAATGGAGCAGGTTGAAAGAGAAAGGATAATGTGCAAAACGCATAGCATGCAGCAAGAAATATTCCTATTGGATATAAGGATAAAAAAGCTGGCATGAAGAGATACAAGAGGTTTCCCTGATGTGCTCCATTCTGGGATGGAAAACCTTGAGAACCTGATGTTGCTCTGATGCCAATTTTGCTTTGTGTAGGGTTCTGGATCAGACATTTTCGGAGGCTCTTTCCAAAGTGAACTACTCCACTACTGTCTGACACACTTACTTTGTTCTTATTCTGCCCTCCTTGTCCACCTCTTTCCAATCTTGAAGATAGATTAGTTTATGAGGGGGAACATTGACCTGAACCCATACATATCTCTTCAGATGTAGCAAACATGAATCCATTAGTGTTTGCTTAAAAATTGGTAGTTGCTCAGTGAAGTAAGTGAACATGATAGTACTATTTGATCTAGGGCTTTTCTTGAATAGTTTATTGGACTTTGGGGGAACATTGCTCCATTCTTCAAAGGAAATGTAATACATCACAGGAGTTAGATTCATTCTCAGATATATTCTCTCATGCAAGCTGCATCTTCAATGCCTTGGTTCCCCTCTAGTAAAAGGACTTACCGTCATTTTGGTAAAACCAATTATTCTGTGAGGATGAAATTATAAAAGGATGAAAGATAATGGTAAGTGCTTATATATACAAAAGAAATCATGGTAAACAACACATGGTCATTGTCAGACACATGAGATGTCATCATCTGTCACAGCCTTTTTCTTATAGTTATAATTACCATTATCTGTTCTCTATTGTGCTTTAAAGTCTACACATTACTTGAAATGCACAGAGATTTCAGGACCAGGTAGCAATTGTACTTGAAAAGAGTACAGTTTAAGAATAACATAGAGGACTACGCTTAGTCTGCAATAATTTAAATGAAAAATGCCAGAGAAATAAGAAAGACAGTATTTGATTAACATATGAACTTCAGCCCAGACCTGTCAGAGCTTCATACGTAGTCATCATAATGTAAATATAATGGATGCAATCTAGAATGCCATCCATCTTCCATTTGTTGCATACTGAATTTAAAGCAAAGGTTTCTTTGTGTCATTTATTTATTTATTTATCTTTTTGCTTTTATTCTTTTCCCAGGCTTAATTTCCTTTGCGAGTATTTAAATGGAAGCGGAGATGCAGAAGAAAAGCCTTTGAGACCAGGAATTACGGCTCATCCCTGTGAAAAATAACAGTGCACTGAAACTGTCAGGTAGAAAACGTGGCTTTGATTAAGCAAGAAAGATCAGAGGAGGAGAGAAGTTCAGGAAGAGTGAGGCGGTCTTTGAAAGAAGGAAGCAGGAAGAGATGCTTCTCCGAAGTCTTGCTGATAAGAATAAATTAGGGACAGAAATTATTCTGTAAACACTGGAGCTAACGAAGGCTGCTTTTGTATGGGTTCGTGTTTCAAGTCTGACTCATTCTGGTTTCCCAGAAAACCTATGTTCTAAGACTAGCCTTTAGCAAACATGAGGATCTTGTGTGTTTAAGCCCAACTTTATCTTTCCCTGTATTGTATATACAAGATTATTTTAATCTTAAAATTATTCTATAATCTTACATGAGTTTTTGGATGTCTTAGGAAATGTGTACTTACATTGTTATTTTTCTCCCTTGTGGGGCACTTTTAAGTTCATTCTTCTCATAGATACCTATTTTTGTGATATCCTAATTACAGATTTTAAATTATTCTGTCTCCCTTTATTTATTTATTTAGTTATTTATTTATTTATTTATTTATTTATTGGAATTGGCTAATAAATAAAAAGGTATTGCGAGAGACATGCAAACATTTGCTCATGATCTTCCAAGTCTTCTTTCCAAAACATGTGAGGAAAAAAATGTAGAAAAAGGTAAAGATATGTCTAATAGTCTGTTCATAACTCCTGTATTCCTACCAGTTTCACTGTCAGCCTTTGTATGTTTCTCATTATCACCCATACAAATTTAAATTCTGCTTCTGTGATTGTTGATATGTAGTCACAAGTTCCCATTGAGATTAATATCCATTCCTGTTGGTTTATTATTCAGTTATATTAATTCTCTGATTCTATGGTCCCTTTCACTTTTTTTAATCTGAAAGATGTGTCTATTTGATTCTTTTTTCCTTTTTTTATCTCTTTTTTTCTTAAACTGATTGGGCAACATACAACTGAATGCATTTTCTCTCCCTTTAACTGATGTGATGTTCAAGATAAACGCAAGGATAAGCCTCTAGTAAAGAAAGTAAACCTCCTGAATCACACTCTTGTTTGATGAATATGACAGAACTCTCCTATGAAGAATGGTGCTCGCAATGCATGCCTTACTTCCCAGAGAAAGTGGTGGTGGGAAGAGTGACTAATCATGTAGATCATTTGTGGGAACTCACTGGAAGACAACTCAAGCTTCATGATCTTCCACTCATTGTCTCTGTAGAAAGTTAATTCCTTATAATGGAAATAAAAATTCTGGTCAGGACTGGAACTAATCAATCCTTCAGTTCCAAATTATTGACACTCAGGTGGCATGACGACTTCTTGAAGCTGAGATGCAAAAGTTCTAGAGAGATATCAATTTTCATAAATGTTTCTTTAGTCTTTTAAGTCACAGAATGACAGAATGGATAAGATCTTAAATGACCTCTGGAGGTCATCTGATCCAATCCCTACTCAAGCAAGAATATCAACAGCCGGATGCCCAGGACCATGTTTCAGGTGGCTTTGAAGATCTTTTGAAGGAGGAGACTCCACAATGTCTCTGAGCAACCTGTTGCAGTGCTCTGTCACCCACCAATAACGAAGCATTTCTTGATATACAGACAGAATATCCTGTGTTCCAATTTGTGCCAGTTGACTTTTGGCCTTGCAATTGGCACCACTGAAATGAACCTAACTCAATCCTCTTTGCAGTCTCTCATCAGGTATTTATGAATTTTGACAAGATCCTTCCAAGCCTCTTCTTTAGGCTGAACAGTCCCAGCTCTCTCAGTCTTTCTTCATATGATTAGTGCTCCATCTCCTTCATCATTTTGGTAGCTCTGCATTGGGATCTTTTCAGTAGGTGCATGTCTCTTTTGTAATGGTGAGTCCAGAACCAGATCCAATACAACACATTTAGTCTCCCCAGTGCTCAGTAGATGGTTTTCAAAATTGACCACAGGAGTGTACAGGAAGGCAAACATTTTATTATAGTTTGACACACACTGAAGTGTGAGTTTTTTGGTGAGTTTTCATGTGTAGCTAATGGGTATTATCTGGCTGTGAACTGTTAATTTTATAAATAATTCAGCCATATGCAGCTGCTTGGCCATGTTCATATTTGCCACAGAGGTAACTAAAGGAGCATGGCAGCGTAATGTCTTTTTGCTGGACATTCTCACTTTTATTCGTAGATCAAGTTTTACCTCTTTAAATTCCTATTAAGTCACTGCCTCTCAGGCATCTTTATTTTCCACAGCAATGGAGAAGATGTCATTTGTCATCGTTCATGACAGGCATGATACTGATATCACTAAGCCTGAGGGGAATAAAAGAATAAACACTTGATAAAAGCATGATTTAAGATTAATAGTTGCCTGGTGAAGATCCATGATAAAACATCCCATTAAGACATTATTTGCCCACAGAGTAGCATTTCTTCAGCAGTAACAGATGGGTGAAACAGAGCTGAAAGAGGAAGTCTTATTTTAAAGGATGCTTATCTTGCAGCCCTAACTCTACTCCACACATCTGGTGAAAAGTTACGAGTCTATCACAGTGCACTCTTCAGTTAAGATGAATACAGGTCTTTTGTGAGCAGTGGCTCATCTTCTCAAGGTGCTAACCATCCAAGCAGTGTAGAAATATCAACATTCTGAACTTACATTCATAAACAGAAGCACCAAAATATTAAAAATATCTGTCTTCTTCTGCTGTCAGTTATAATTCTCAATGGCAGCTGCAACAGATATTTCTGCTGAAAAAAAAAAGAAAATCTTAGCACTCTGGGCAAAAGAAAATGTCTTTAGTAACCATAAAGTGATTGCATTCACATGACTGTTTCTTGCTAGTAAATGACTGTGATTAACACTACACCAGTATATATCACAATTTTGGAAATGCAAACCTCTTCTGGTTCATCTGCGTCTGTGCAGCATTATTCTCAGCAGCAACTTAGTTTATTCAAAACTCAGGAAAGGAATCAAATATAATTGCTTTCTGTAAGTATTAACACTCATTCACTCCCACAAGGAACTGAGCTGCTGCCAGAAAGTCAAAGCAGAATACAATTTTGCAGATATTAGTCACAGCCTACTTTTGCTCCTCTCTTACTTCTGGTCCCTGGAGAAACTGAGGAGCTGTTGACTACAGCATCTGATGCCTTTCGAAACCTTTGGTCATGATCCAAGGTCTGAGATATATTATCTTGAATAACATTCTGTAACAGCAGAGGTAGGATGAAGAGAGTGAGGCAGTGCAGCTGAAATATTTTCATTTCGATCTGAGAAATGCCAATACAGGAGTACTGTCATTTCTGTTTCTAAAAAAGGGTCCAGTTGAATTTCAACAAGCGGATCCGCAGCACCGTAACAATTCTGAAACCATTTATCTGTTTCCTCTGATGACTTGTTGAAGAAAACTTTGCAGATCAGTTTTGGACTAAGCAAGAAGCAAAATGCTTCACTGCCTGTAGGACTGCTCAATTATTTCTAAAATTCAGTAACAGATGCTCTTTGAGCTGGCATGTCAAGTTTTTATCCTATTCAGTTCCCTGCACTGCATGCATCTGATCTCCTTGGGCCAGGTTCTTACCCCATGTAAAATCATAGAGTTATAGAATGATTTGAGTTGGAAGGGACCTTTAAAGGTCATCTAGTTCAACCCCTTGCATTGAACAGGGAGACCTACAGCTAGATCTGTTTGCTCAGAACCCCATCCAGCATAACAGTGAATTTCTCCAGTAATGGGACATTTACCACTTCTCTGGGCAACCTGTTGACTTCATCCTCTATGAAAGGATGTGATCACATTTTAGTGAGCACCAAGCTTCATCACTACATTTGAAATTAAGCAAGAATGCACATGATAGTAGTTCAGCTGTCACACAGATCCACTGACATTTCTAGGGTTAAGGAAGTGCTTAAGCATTATTTCATAGAAACATACAGGTTGGAAAAGACCACTATGATCATCCCATCACTACCATGCCCACTAAACCATAACCATCAATGCCACATCTACCACCTTCTTGATAACTCCAGGGATGGTGACCCCATTGCTTCTCTGGGCATCCTGTTTCAATGGGAAGTGGTGGAATCACCATCCCTGGAGCTTTTCAAAAAGGAGAAGGTGTGGCCCTGGGACATGATTTCAATCCAGAGTGGGTATGAACTAAATATTCCTTCTTTTTCTCTAAAACAAAACTTCCCATGACTTCTATCTATACTGAGTTTTGAAGATTTATTTCTAATGTGCCATAAGATGATCTGGTTCTGCTTTCCTTTCTGCTCTGAGAAATACAAGTGCTGGATAAAGTAATCATTTCCATAAACATCAACTTGGAAAAAAAGCAATGGTGCTATCACCTTCTCTAAATTGGCTATTATCACAGAGAATTATGTGCAAATGATACATTTATATGCAGTTCACAAATGGCTCTGCTAATTCTAGCCACTCAATGTGTCCTACATATGCCCCGTATGGTGTCTGTGGGAGAAGAAGATAAACAGTTGAGCTTCTGCAAATATAGCACTAGGATCAGCATTTTGCTAAAAAAAATTGCTTTTTCAAGGGGTATGAGTTTGCCTGACTATTCCAGCAAAAGCACAGCAACAGAAGAAATGAAGATTTCACTTTATTTGGAAGGGATCATAAACACTGGTTTACACCTAATTTAAATGCTACTGGCAAGCACGTGGTTTTTGAGTAAAATTATTTTTTATGAGGCATCAAAATGCTGTGTGGTTAGATGCTAGTCAAAGAAATGATCGTTTAAAACTCTTCTTATGAAACGATGTTTAAAACAGTAAAAAAAAAATACTACTGAGATTTAAATCATAGTCTTACTAGTACTTAAAAAGAAAATAATTTCATTAGTCTCTATGTTAAACAAGTTTAAAAAGAATGAATTCTTGAAAGCGGAGGTTTTATTTATTTTTATTTATCTTTTGACCACTGGAGAAGTGAATGAAAATTTAAGAAATCTAAATTCAGTCTCATCTTAGGTTTTTTTTTATATATGTGACTCATCCTCTCTTAACCTCTGCTTTATTATCAGTAGACTGGGAGTGGTATTATTTATTTTATCCAACTCTTGTTTTCAGCAATTTACACTGGAAGTACTGCAGTCAGGCTCCATTTAATAGAACTTTCGTTCAGGTAGAGAGAAGGAAAAGGCTGAAAAATAACTCAACGTGTGAATGAATACATAAATCACTTACTTAGTTGGATTTGGATACTGTAAATAGTTTTTGCAAAATATTTTCACTTCTAGTAATGCTTCCCATCAGGAGATATTTTGGTATTCAAAACAGACAATTCATCTGGAAGACTCCTTCAGCAATCCTCTAGTCTACGGCAGGATCAACTGGAATTACTCCTTAGCAGCACCTACCTTATGTATTTCAAAAGGCAACAAAACCAAATCAAAACCCATGAGAAACACCCAGCAGATGTTCTGATTGAGACTGGGAAGAAACCAAATCAAGGAAAACATTTATTTTCCAAATAAGTTTTTCTTCAAAAATTTAGTGTTAAAATAAAGAATACATTTTTACTTTCTTCAATTTTGAAATACAGCAGTAAGTCAATTCTTGTCTTCTTCATGAATTCATTTTTAGCCATAGATTTCATTTAGGACTCAGAGAACTGGAATTATTTTCCCTGTATTACAATAAAACAGCTAAGAGATATTTCTTCAAGAGTGCTATGAGGCATTAAGTAGTTACAGCACGTCCCACTTTTTGATTTCTCTATTTAAGACTACATTCATTTTAGAGAAAAAAATATTTTTTCTATGTTTATGACATGTTTTCTTCATACTGTGAATTGTTTCACTTCAAATAACTTGACAAGAAATTTGACTTAATGGTTCTTATTCTTCAGAAGCATAGCACATTCAACTTTGATTTTGAAATTGTCAAAATTCAATTACTCTCCTGTGTAATTCATAGATAATGGACAAGAAATCTGAATAAAAATTATATACAGAAACATTTAGATATATTTTATTCAGAAAAATATTATGAAGATATCATATTTCTAATGAACCTTCTTGTATTTATTACAAATCTCATTATTATGAATAAATTATTATTAATCATTATTAATTATGAATAAATCTCATTATTATTATTATTATTATTATGCATGTACCAACTTGTTTGTAATTCAGTTATGAGAGTATGCTGAAACCACATAGCAAAACTATGACATCTTTTCTGTAAAAGCAGTGATTTTACAGTCTGACTTTGATTTCCAAGAACAACCTCTTTCAAGTTCCTAACAGTTGCATTTCTGTAAATTGGAGTCTTCTGACAAAACCTGCCAATAAGGAAAGCAATAAGCAATATTACAGTATTGTTCAATGGGCAGTGTTCGGTCCACAATAAGACATCTAACTTTAGGTGTCCTATTTGGATTTTATATCCTACTTAGTGCTCAAGTCTGTTTTAAACCCTATATTATTGGATGTGACCTTGTGCAGAAGTTTCTGCTACACTAATACATCTCAGACAACATGAGGTTCTTGTATGTGGGCAATTATATTAAATCCACTTTGGTACGAGATTAGTGTAACTTAGCAGTTGTAGGTTTTGTGCATGTTTGTCAGTAACCATGTCAATTTCAAAAGATGTAACGTAAGGACACATCAAGAGTGCACCTTTTTGATTTTCACAGTTAAACTTGCAAATTGCAAGAGCAACTAAGCTAAGAATTTCAGGAATTAACACCACAATTGTGGTCATACTCTGGAATGAAGGATACCATGGCCTTTTCCTGCCTATATTATTCTCTGATCCCATATACTGTGCTTTTTGGTCTTTCTAATGAACCCTCCCAAGAATAAGTCTTGTATTTCTTTATGGGGTCAAATTTTAGTACAAGTAACAGGTGGAAAATCAGGATGCTGGGCTAATAGATTTTCTATGTGGGAATCTTTTGCATATTAGGAAAGCTCTAAAGACATTGAGGAGAGGCAAAGGTTAAGAGATAGGAAACATTTCACATTCTCAACATCTGCAGACGTTTTATGTTCCTTCTGGGCAGCTACAGAGTTCAGGCTGCAATATTTGCAAGATATACAGCCAATGTTTGGATATTCGTTTAAATTTCTCCTAAGTACCCAGGAGGACAGATGCTGTTGAATTGAAGATACACAAGTATTCATTTATATTTATTTAAAATGTATGTATTTTAAGTTTTTCTTTTAATTTCAGACATTCATTTTATTTCTCTTCTAAGCAGCACACAAACAAACATGAGAGCACAGTCATATACCCCTGACAGCTGGCTTTTAAGATGTATTTTGAAGCCATTGAGTTGACGCTCACAGCTTCATCCTTAAGGATCACTTTCTCATCCATATTCACCAGATATAATTCAAAGAAACATATAAGGTTAAAGAGGAAAGATTGTCTTTGCTGTTTCAGAGAGAGGAAAATGCCTCTCACTCATTTCACTGACTAAAAGGCATTTGTTCCCTAATGCTATTTTCATGTCTGGTAAAACACATATTTATCAGAGTTTAAACCAATGTAAGTACAAGAAATCAGCAGGAATCCCATTTAACCTCATTTATTGGCACTCTCAATAGAGGTATTAGACATATCAAGTGCTAATGAATTATTTAAGATTGCACTAGATATTAAATGCTTTGAATTGTAGGCAAACAGCCACATAAACGTATTTAAGAATTTTTATCTTCTAATAGGAGCCCCAGGACATTTTAGCTAACAAATGAGTGCGTCCCCACAGATCAGCTGTTTATACAGCAGAATCCATCTCTGAAGCTAAAATTGGGCATCTCAGGAAGGAAATGGGCATCCCGGAGAAAGAAGCAGAGCTGTAAGATATCTGGAAACACAGATGCTTTCAGATATGCCCAAACCTGCTGTGTACTTTTGTCAGCAATTTAACCTCTCTGCTCCTGGAGACGATAAAAGAGCAGTGACAGAATGGCAGTTTGCATGAGCTGGAAGATAACAAGGTCTTAACAATCCACCAGGGACAGCAGAAACACATGTTACAGCTGTCAGCTGAAATCCACAACTGCATCTTTTTGAGGCTCTCAATAACTAGCTTCAGGTCAAAGGGATGACCACTCAGCAGAAGTTTATATTCTGGATCTGACTGTACTGAAGCCATGCTATAGGGATGAAACTGCTCTGTAGGCACTGGCAGATATGCAGATGTTATAGCAGGTGATGAAATGTTGCTGCCTAACCTCAGAAATAGTACAGCAGGAACTCTATCTGGGTCCAGTAAGTAGAGATGGTAACCACATTCATTTTTATAGTTTTGCAAGGAAAAAATCTCTTCAATTCACATTTCTATTCTCAGAAACAATATGCAGTCCTGAAGAAAACAGATCAGAAATAGATTCAAGTGTCAGGAAAAGAAATGAAGAGATCAACACAGACAAAAAAATAAAATAAAATAAAATAAAATAAAATAAAATAAAATAAAATAAAATAAAATTCTAGTGGAAGAAAATCCAAGAAGGGAAGATGTGGAAGAATGAAAAATACTTTGAAGAGTTTGGTCAGAGTGAACCATCACTGGTTTATTCAGTCCTCTGTTTAGGAGGGATCCTGATATCTTTTCTAAGGAAAAGTGATTTAGCAATACCTCTTTGACTTCTCAAATTCCATTCCTGTGTCTGAGTGCTTACTGGCACAGTATCACAAAACAGAAAAGATTCTTCAAGTGAGAGGTAAATCAAAGGAAGAGTTCTTCTGATTTTAGGTGTTGGATTTGTTTTCCTAACAGTTCAGTGTACTGATGATTTCAGAGTCTGAGGATTATGACATGAGTACTTGAAGAATATAACTAACAATCTAGAAAATAAGTCAGTGGGATAGAAAGGAGGAAAAAAACATAAGTAAGCATTTTTTTCTGAGCATTAGATACATTAATATCTAATATACAGTAATATAAATAATGAGAAAAGCAAATATGTCCTAATGCTGAGATCCATTAGGAAAGGGATTACATTCCCTTGGGTTGGACAGGAAGGTTCAGAAGTCATTATTGAGTCTATTAACCCCAGAATAGGTTACGTTTCTGAGAGTGTACAGTAAAATACTGCTCTTATCAGAGTTTGGGTCCCAGGATTCAGTCCTACTCTTGAAAAACCTACTCAGTGTTCCTTGATTTGAGAAAACCATGATTGATCAAAGAGACGTTTTTAGGTTTGTTTGTGGTTCAGCTTTTCTACATTTGGTGTTGCTCAGACATTTTGATTGTTTTTCAGGCGATTAAAAGCACACTGTAAGAACAAATGTCTGTGCACGTGCTTATTCTCCAAATTGTGCTGGCACTAAAGTCTCATAGAAGCAATAGCTTTCAGACAGGCACTTACATTAAGCACCATGTTGACATTAAAGGAAGTGGGAAAAGTGCCCTATAGACAGTTCCCCTTCCGATACTTCTCCCAACAGAAGGTAACATTTACTCCTCAGCTCAAGAGAAATTACCATATTAATTATTCAAAATACTTAATGCCATCAAACAGGAATGAATTTACCAGATGCAATCAAGAGCCAGACACAAGAAATCAATGGAGTTTATAGTCCTCAGATCTTCATGAATAATTAACTGTGCACTCTTCTGAAGTGCAGGTAGTGGAGAGTGTATGAATTGCCTGAGGGGGGAAGAGATGAGGTCAGTGTGAATTGCTGTTCTAACGAAGAGTGAATTCTCCCTTCTTCAAAAATCTGTATCTAAGAAAATGTCAATACTCAAGGGAGCATTCTGTAGAGTTAATATGATAGACTGCCAGAGAGCTCTGAGAATGGATGCAGCTATGCAAATCAACTGTGCTTTGGACCAGAGGATTAAATTTACCATGTTCTGGTAAGTGCACAGTGATGCACATGGATTCGGAACTAGACATTCTTTAAGGTCCCTTTTAACCTAAGCCATTCTATGATTCTATGCCACTGACACCAACATAATCAAGCCTGTTTCCTTCCTCCCTTCCTCCCTTGCTCCGTTCTTCCCTTTTTCCCTTCCTTCCTTCCTTCCTTCCTTCCTTCCTTCCTTCCTTCCTTCCTTCCTTCCTTCCTTCCTTCCTTCCTTCCTTCCTTCCTTCCTTCCTTCCTTCCTTCCTTCCTTCCTTCCTTCCTTCCTTCCTTCCTTCCTTCCTTCCTTCCTTCCTTCCTTCCTTCCTTCCTTCCTTCCTTCCTTCCTTCCGTCCTTTTTTTCCTTTCTTTCCTTCTTTTTTTCTTGAAGCTGTTGCTGGTACATAACACTGTTGGTTGAGAAATGATGCTCCTCTCCACACTGAGACAAATCTGTGACAGGGGAAATCTAGCTTAAAACTTAAGATACATACTACAGTCCATTTTGGCCTACAGGACAGAGTTCAACCTCTTTCACTGGCTAGTATTTCCATATTCTTCATGTCAGAGTTATCAGATGTTTCTTCATGTCCTTTTTCTTGACATTTTCTAGTTTTCTCTTGAAAGCGTGTGCCAGTTTGGATTGGCTAAGTTAGAGATAGGAATGTGAGTTGCTCATTCAGTCTGCTTGCATACAAAAAACTATATTGGTTTAACTGTCAGGATGGCTTATTCCAGTAGTAGCGAACAAGTTTTAAAAATACAAAGTGAAATCTGCAATTCAAATCAGTGTAAAGCGGGAGAGACACAGACCTGTTGTTATGTGTCCAGCGGAGGGCCACAAAAATGATCCACAGGATGGAACATATCCTCTACAAGGACAAGCTGAGATTGCTGGGGCTGTTCAGCCAGAAGAAGAGAAGGCAATAAGAAAGGACGGACTCTTTAGCAGGGTCTGCTGTGACAGGACAAGGGAAAATGGTTTCAAACTGAAAGAGGGGAGATTTAGACTGGATATAAAGAAAAAGTTCCTTTACAATAGTGGGCTGCTTTGGTTCATGTCCAGGCAGGTTCTGAAGATCCTCAAGAAGGAGACTCCATATAATCTCTGGGCACCCTCAGAAACAAGGCTTAAAATACACATTTTTATTTTTATTTTTTTTGCATACAATCTTCTTCTGCTCTTGCTTGTCTACTCATTGCTGAAAATTACAGAAAACCGTTTTTGCCTCGAGATAAGGAGAAGGCAAAAAATTAAACAGGAGAAACAAAAGTGTGTGAGACTAAAGTAGATTGGAGTGCCATGCTCTCAGGCTGACTTACCGTGAGGTGTTGCTTCCTTTCAAACTGCAACAGGAACACAGTCCTTTAAGATCATCTGGTGGGGCACAGTGTTTTCAAAACATTTTAAAAACAGAAAATGTCCAGACATCAGAACTGGAGGAAAACTTCAGACACAAAACCAGTCTTTCTTTCCAATTAATTTGTGAATATGAAATGAAGAGGGCCCAAGCCAGAAAGGCAGGCATGATAGGATGAGCTGGGATAGTGTGAGTGTTGGAGATAAATCAGTGGTGCGATTTTCTATGTTCACAATTGGTAGTGGGTTTCAAGAAAGCTTTACTTGGGTTCTTAAATCTGAGAATGGTAACTGTGTTAAAATCAAAGGAATTATTTTTCTGTGCTCGTTGTACATAATGTTTACACTATACCTATACTGATATATTGTGTTTGGGGACATTCCATTCCTTCTAATCTTCCATTGTGTTCTGGGGAATGTACATGACAGTCTGAGTTCTCCAAGCCCTATGTAGCAACAGCAGAGAAAGTGAAAATCTTTTCCTTTTCCAGGTAAGTGCTGGCATTTGTGGAAGAGCTGAAAATAGTCAACATTTTTTTTTTTTTTTTTTTTTTTTGCATGAGCAACAATTGACTTTTCATTTTTTTTTTTAGGGAAGAGAATCAATTTTATGTGAAAATGCATCAGGTTTTCCTCAGACAAAATACAGCCTCTAAGAACAATTTTGAATCAGTCTGAAATGTCCTCTTTTGTCAAGTGATTACAGGCAGGAAAAAAATGATGGCTTTCTGATCTATTCTTGGGATTGTTTTTTGCAAGAGTCTCTGATGAAGTGAAAGGGATGTGGGTCATGATTTATTAGCACAATAGCATCACAAAATCTGAATTGGGTGTTTTTGTGCTGAGTGACACAGAAAAATGCTAAAGGATCAGTTGGATATCTACCACTCTCTCTTTCTGAACACTGTTCCCTATAGCATGATGGACTTAATCCCAGCCCTGCTAAGAAAGGAAAGAAAATGGAAATGATTATATGGATATTATTTTTCATAATACGTAGTTATTTGTAGTTTAATAGTACCTTTTCTGCTAGGTCAGGGTGAATGAACATTTATTATTAGTAACAGAATGGTAATGCGAAACAATAATATCTCCAATTATTCTAATAATAATAATAATTCAGCAAGGCCTAATAAACACAGAGATGTGACCCATGGCTCAGGGAGTCCCTGAGCTGCAAATCACTGGAGTTTGGGACAGTTTTATGAAGAAATATTGCTACATACTTGCCATCCGCTGGGCATCTATATTAGATGAACATTCGGTTTGTTCTGATTATGCTATGTGTTACGTACATGTTTAAATCTCATTACTAGCTTTATCTGATCAGTCCTACAGGTTGTCTGACAGATCTGGTTTTGCTGTTTTTATTTTACATATTTTTATAACACCTCAGATATTTGGCCATGGCCTAGAATTTTACACTGTACAAGTTATGAATGCTATAAAATACTGTGTCCAAAGTATTGTGCTATTCTGGAATGACCTTTCTGAAATACAAAGCCCTCAGGTGAAAGTTTACCTTTTCTGTACCTGAAGACACAGGTAGAAGCAGGTAGTAACTGGATGGTCATACCATGATTCAAGATGGGGGTGTTGAGCATCAAGTCTCTCAGATAATAAAATTATCTATATTCTTCCACTGATGCTTGTTAATGAATTCACTCGTCTGGGAGATGATTAGAGAAGTCACATCCCATCGTTTCATCTGCTCAGCCCTGAAGAGACTTCCCTTTCCAACCAACCAATCAGTGAATTCAATTAATTCTAGTGTAAATACAGTAAGACTAAAGGAATACTTGTGTACACCCGCCTGTTGATAGGTTCATACCTCTTATGTGGCCCATGAGGATGGTAGCATCATTGAGTAAATTTAACAGTCTTGAAATGTGTTGTTCTTTCCAAAGAACTGTAATTGTTTTTCAGGTAAAGTATCATAACTAAAAACATTTTATCGTCCTGTGTATAGGAATAGAGACTGTCAGTGAAACAACATTTCCATTACAGATTCTTCTGTTCCATTCCCATATGAATAACCTAATAATTATAAGTACTATGATGCCACAAAGGGAGGCCCACCAGGAGTTTATGACTATGTTATTGACATGCAGAAAGAGGAAAGCCAGAATCTGTTTCTGCGAGATGATTCAAGAAACACAACTATTAGAGAAAAAAAAAATTGCTGTAAGACCAATCTGACAATCAAACTACACATAACTTGAGAATAAAGTCAGTAAAATGTAAAAAACATAGAGATAAGATGACATCATTTAACAAGAGACGTCATGGGAAAAAGCAAGCTTCTGTGAGTGTGCCATTAAGTAAGCACAACAAAAGTATTCAGAATGCTAAAATCACTCTGTGGCATAGAGAAACTGTCAGCAGATATTGTGAGGAAAGCAAGAGTCTTGTCTTTTATGTGCTACCAGTCTTCACAAAAAAGCCAACTGAGCAGTAACTAGTCCAAGAAATACTAACGTGAAAAATCCTACACTCAAATTTTGACAGGAAAAGAACCATGGATACCTGCCAATAATTTAATTAAAATCAATTGGGCATGTCAAATTTCATCATACCTATCTAAGTAATTTGTTGATGTCATCTCAAATCTTCAAGGTGTTCTGTAAGAAAAGGAGAATAGAAAAGGAAACATCACCAAGCATGCTTTTGTAAATGCGAATAGGAAAAAAAAAAGAGAGAAAAAGAACTAAAAACAGCAACAACAAAATATGGAGAGGAAGCTTCAGTTTCTATAAAAATTCCAAGAAAATAAAACTGAACAGATAACGTCTAAGTATACAGGATGACAAAGAAATGGATTTGTCAAGAGTAAACAAATGTAGTTTCCTTTCATGGAAAGATAAGAGCATTGTGGAGCACTGTGAAGGGGTGAAAAGCCTCCAGTACTTGTCTTCAGTGGAGCTTTGTAAGAGTGTGACATGACATTCCCATCACTGAGCTAGAGAAACATGACCTAAACAAAATTACTCTAAGGGAAGGCAAACCTGACTAAACCTGTGTCCAGAGAGCAGGCCAAAGCCACACTGACAAATAGATTGTTTTATCAGATAGAGTTCTGGAGAGATTTGTGCTGGATACAGCTCAGTGCTGCCATAAATATACTGAATAGCGAGATCAAGCGTAGGGTTATTAATTACTGACATGGGAAGGACTAGTGTGGGAAGGACTTAATATGTTGCAAGACGTAGTGGTTAGTCAAAATGATCTAGACAAATGTGAGAAAAAATGACGTGAAAAGAGTGGCTGCATATTTTCCTAGATCAGCATACATCCTCAATTTTGATAAAACTAATTACCAAAATGCAGCCTAGGGGATACCTGGCAAGGTAGCAGTTTTGCTGAAAAATAGATCTGTGGCCAAATGAAAGAGAAAAACTAAATTTTCTGGCAAAAATGGAAAGTATATTACGAGGATATGTGAGAAGAAACTTGCAAAAAAGTGACCTTCTGTTTTGTTTAACATCATTAAAACACTGGCTCCAGTTGCAAGTTTCTCCTCTGAGATAGATAACAGTAGTTTAAGTTGCAATGCACTGAACAATGGGAAACAGATCACTAGTGTGGATAACATCATTTTTATACAGAGAAATCTGAAAGGTCACTTGAGAGAGTTGCCAAATCCTGTAGCCCAGTAGAGATGTCCCCAGGACCATCCAGTAGGAAAGCTGAGCAGGCACACGCACAGAGAAGTTGCAATTCACAGATCCATGTATGAATGGCTAGCCACACAGATCCTAACGTTAAGGCAACTCTTGACTCTCATTAACACATGCAGGAGCAACAGCATTATCCTGTTCCCATGTCTTGGCAGCTCAGCCTGTGTGGTGACCTTCTCCCACTGACCCACTGGATTTGAGTCACGCCTGTCCATGGAGGCTGAGGTTCTTCCGGGACAGCTCTGGATGGCTCCTATGGATCCATAAGCACGGATTTATATCTAACTAGATCTCTGGGGCTCCCCCACTGTGCTTGTTATTCTGGGCTCCCCTGTGCATGGAGAGATGGACACCTCTTATGGGAGAGCAGCCAGGGCAACATGGTTTTTTAAGGCCATCCATGCTCAATTGGTCTGCCTTGGTCCCTTGTGGGTGTTATGTAAACTGAAAGTACTGACTAAATGTGTATTTGAGCTTATGCATCGTTCTGAATGGAGCAGAAAATAAGCACTTATACAGAAAAAGAATATAAGCTTTTCCACTTAATTTTGGAAACACTGAGTTAAAAAAAGGGCTTGAATCACCACCTGTTATTGAATGTGCAGATGTTGAAAACAGCTGGCAAGCCACTATCCTTATGCTTGTACTGGAATGTCTCAAACAACTGTGATTTTGCATCTTGCACAACTTATGCTTGTGCTAAGTTACAGACAAAAATCATTGTCTGTGCTTGATGTCTTCTCCCTATCCTTTCGTCCTCCTGCTTGTATTGATAGGACATATGATGTCAGCAATTTCTATCACTGAGTGGTTTCTCCACCCTTTCTCAAGAGGCCAGTTTGTCATCTGGTTGCATGCAATGTCAGAGCACAGTGTGAGCTATCTTTTGATTTGCTTCTCAAGGACAGGAAAGCTTGCCTAACAAAACAGTCCTCCCTGAACTAATCCAGCAGCTGTTTAATATGCTTAGATATATACGAATTTGCAAGGAGCTGACAAAGCAATCACACGAGGCTCAACCCTGGCAAAGAGACTTAGCGTCCTTATCAACAGAGGAGCTAAGGCAGGAGAAATTCCTAGGCTAGACTGTCCCAATGAGCATCATCTCAAACTGCTTTGACTTCAAGAGCAGATAATTGCTCAGCATAGAAAAGTAGCTTGTCACTGTGCCTCTATTAAGAAATATGCACTGGCATGTAGAGAGAACTGAAAAGTGAAAGGATTCCTTCAGAGTGCTTGAAAAGAAACACCTAAAGCTCTCAGAAGAGCAGAGAGAGAAGCCAGGCTCCTGGAAGCAGACTTCAGCAATAGGAAGTATGCTGGGAAGAGCAATCAAATCCATCTAAGTTATACTTGGCATTTCCTTGGCTCTGCACTCTGACACTCAGGTCTATTGGTTTTAATTTACCATCAGTACCACTGACCTTTAGGTTGTGTTTTCTTCTGATGTCTCCTGCTTCCATAGGAATAAAGTTCAAACTTCACAATTCAAGTGTCATGAATTGGAAGGGAATCCCATTAATTACTGTCACTGAAACTGTCAATTCTTCATTCTTATCTTCTTGGTCTCTACAATCCCTTGACCTTTCTTGTGCAGCAAGTTTCTGACATACAAAACTATCTCAAGGTACTCAAATCTGTATCAGTCAAACAGTTAAGTTCCATTTCTGCTCTAACCATATTTGTGTCTAATTACTTTAATTCCAGGTAATTCTTATAAGGCAATCTGGTTTCACTAGGAAATTGTCATCCTGGGAAATTTCTGCTTTTGCTATCAGTGTGTTATATGGACAAATAATTTTCTCTAGAGTGTTTCTTATGAAGTGACTCTTGGACATATTTGGGCATTAAACAAGAGTGAGAGTAAGAGAAGAAAATACACAATAAGAGAAAGAATACAGTGGATTTGAATGCAAGGATTTGGAGAAGTGCCTCTCAACTGCAGATAACATTTTGCCGAATTGTTGGTTTGAAAATTCTACTCTCTCCAGAGCACTGTGGATGGGATTCTGGTGTGGTATATTCATTTGTGAAAGAAAAGATCACCTATCAGAGTAGCAAATAAAAGTAAAATGTGCATGTGATAAAAGAAAAACTATCTATCAATACACTTGACTAAAATGTTGAGCTCTTTGGATACACAAAGGTCAGCCTTGATTTGATTCATGAAGATTTAGTTGTACAGAGATTCTGTTGTGTTCAAAACAAAATAAAAATCGTGAGGATGTAGCTGAATAGCAGTTTGGGATTAACAACTTTATTCTGCTTTCTCTTTGGCTGACTGAGAAAGAGAGAGGAATGAACTGTGCATATTTAATCAATCAGATGTGTCTAATTTAATTGTTTATATCAGGTTTTCTAACAAAAATTGTAGTAGTACAAAAGGTGCACCTGCATCCAATTATTGAAGAGGATGAAAAGAAAAGCGTAGGAGTGCTGCAAAATACTCAGAGAACCCTGTGAGTTTGTTGTGACTTCTCCAAACAGTGGTATTTGAACTGCCTTCAAAGACAGGGCACAGAACTAGTCAGAAGACAGTGGTCTCACTTTGCCATATCATCTGTGGATGCTAAATCTCTTGATGTTTCCTTTCACTGAAAAACAAAACCACAATTGGATCTGGGAGAAAAATCCTCTGCTCTAGCCTGCTCTCTGGCTGCTGCAGCACATGCTCAGATCCCTGTCCTTTCTCTTGAAGAGGAAATCATGTAATCGCAAAAAGCAATTTCAGGACTTCCTCTAGTATCACAGAATCATAGAATGGCTTAGATTGGAAGGGATCTCAAAGGTCATCAAGTTACAATGCTGCTGCCTTGGTCAGAGTTGACAGTCAGTGACTCATCCAACCTGGTCCTGAATGCCTCCTGAGATGAGGCATCCACAACCTCTCTGGGCAGCCTGTGCCAGTGGCTCACCACCTTCTGAGCGAAAAAAATTTCCTAACATCTAATCTAAATTTTGCCTATGTCTAAAGCCATTCCCTCTTGTCCTACCACTATTACAACATGTAATAAATCAGTCCCCTTTCTGCTTATAAGCTGTCTTCAAGTATCTGAAAGGCTGCAATGAGATCTAATCGGAACCTTGTCTCGTCTAGCCTGAACAGCCTCAACTCTTCCAACCTGTCTTCATAGGGGAGGTGCTCCAGTCCTCTAGTCATCTTCGAGGCCCTCCTCTGGACCTGCCCCAACGGCTTCACATTCTTCCTGTACTGGGGCCTTCAGGTCTGGGGGCAATACTCCACATGGGGCCTCACAAAGGCAGAGCAGAGGCAGAAAACTCCCTTCCTCTCCCTGCTGCCATCCTTCTGATGTCCAGGGTACAGTTGGACTTTTTGGCTACAATCACACACTGCTGACTCATGTCCAGCTTTTCATCCATAAGGATCCCCAAGTCCTTCTATCCTGGGCTGCTCTCAACAAGCTTTTTTCCCAGTCTGTACACATATCTGGGATTGTTCCAATTCGAGAGCAACACCTTGCACTTGGCCTTGTTGAACCTCTTTAGACTCTCATGTGCCTACTTTTCAAGCCTGTCCAGGTCCTTCTGGATGGTGTCCCATCCTTCTGTCATGCAAACTGCTCCACTTAGCACCACTAATAGACCTGACCTCACACAGTCTTCAGTATGCACAGGAACCCCAAAAATCTCACTCAGCTGTAGGTGCATCTTTAGCTGGAATCATTACATTTTGGAAGATTACTCTGAAAAAATATGTAGCCTCATTTACAGACAATGACAGCAAGACCCAACAGCAGATCTGGGAAATTAAGCAACCCCTAGCAGCCCTGGGGAAGGAAAGTTCTAGTTGCTTTACAGTCCTTCCAGCACATTTTCCTGCAGTACTCAGCCCAACCTGCTTCCTGAGTTCACAAATGAGCTGGCATCATAGAGATGAAACACCCTGTAGCTCCCGTGCTAATTGCAGACTCAATCAGTTTGAACTTGCAAGAGGCACACTTTGGCCTTCAGAGAGCTCTGAATGACAAGGATTATGTAGAAGCACAGGATGAGATGACTCGTGATTTGCTAACAAGGGGAAAAGAAATTATCAAACAGCAAGAGCTATCTTGAACTACAAAACAGATATTAAAGCAGCTTAAATGTACAAGGAAAGACACTGGGATTTGACACTGCAGTCACATCAAGTTCTCCTATCACAGATGGCACTTTATGTCCTTTCTACGCAGACAAGCCCCATCAGGAGACATACCTGAGCCAAAAAATCCTGCTGATAAATCCCATGTCCCTTTAAAATTTGTGGAAGCTGATGGAAACTGAGCAGAAATAAATGCAGTTCACTCTACTGCCTGTAGGAATGGCTTGAAAGGCAGCTAAAATATCAGCTAATGGAATTTATCTGTTGGAGTGTAACATGAATAAAACATGTTTTGCTGTCTGCATACATTTCTCCTAGCTGCCCTTCTGAGAAAGATCCCTGTTTCACATCGCTATTTGGACAGCAAAAAATAGGACCTGAATGACCTTGTTCTGCTGGGGGTAGTGGCAGACAATCCTTCCTCAAAATGAGACAGGACTATTTCTGACCCCTGGGACACAGTTCAAAGGTAGAGATTTTCAAACACACTTAAGCTGACAATTTGTATCTGAAAATGTAGACCATTAAAATTAATGGATGTTAATAACAATTATATTTATAAATTGAAGCCAGTCACAAAATACCACAATGGAGATTTACCTTGTTTTGGGGGAATGCTTTTTTTGTGTTCCCTATCCCTAGAAGTCTGTTCAGTTAATTCTTGATCATAGTATTTCACTCAAAAAATAATGAAACAAGTATTGGAAAGTTGAAGAAGTTGAAACATTTTATTTCATTATTGTTAAAGCAAAAAAAAAAAAATCAAATTTCCATTCTTGAGCAAGTGTTTTCTTTTTTTTTCCCAAAGTTCACCTAAATGTAATAAGAAGAAGAAACAGAAAGAGAGAAAAACATGCCTTTATAAATAAATGAAAGATTTTATTTGATTGAACATACTCTCTTTTGAAGGAAAAAGGGTTATGGTATTGGGGAGAATAATTTGTTGCAGGTTGGCCTTGATACAAAGAAAAAAGGTTTTATCATTGAGCTGAAATATTGATTACTGATACAGCTCTACCACAAACAGATAACAGATAACAGAATAAAGCAGAGGGATAAAAAAAGGATTACAACTCATGGGCAAATGCAGCTCAAACATTCCACTGCAGTGTCTCCCTCGTTGCACATTCGGGTGTATAAATCTAGACAAAGCATAACCACATGCTCTGGAAGATCAAAAGGACAAGCACAGCAAATGAGACCTCATCTTTAAATTGGGGAGCTTACTTGAAGGCTTTTTGATTTTTTCACCTGTACTGATTTTATCAGGAAATGCTCTAAGCAATTAGAGCTTTCTTCAAACACCCCTTGTAGTTACTCATAGAACAGAAGAGAAGGTAGGGAATGCACTGAAAGAATGAAAATTGTCCCAGCCATTTATCTTATTCTTTTTCCCAAGTTAGCACTCAGTTACTTAGGGACTGGTGGAAAACATCCAGAGTAAAGCAGCACCAAAATTCCTTCTGTCTCAGTCAAAGGGCCAGGAAGTGATAGACAGTCCCCAGTACAACTCTGGAGGAATCTGTAGCATCTTAAGATCTGGTTCATCTACATCAGACTGAGTTGGCATTCCATCCATATATTTGATGAGTTTCCAAAGGAAAGGCTAAGGCCCCCTAAAAATTCAATAGGCAGTCAGTGCTGGATGACAGCAACCGATCAATTTTTAACATTCACTTGCCTGAACCTTGACTGCTCATTTCTCAGGGAATATATCCAAGAAATTCAAAAGGTGGAGGTGGTGGTGTCACTGTCCCTGGAGGTGTTCAAGAGACATGTAGACATTGTACTTAGAGACAGTGTTTAGTGAGCAGTACTGCTGGTAGGTGGATGATAGGACTAGGTGATTTTAGTGGTCTTTTCCACTGTTAATGATTCTATGACTCTGAGATTCTGTGTGAGGGGAGTTTCCACATATCAGGTATTTGAAACAGAAGATTTCTGCCTCTCCTACTGTCTCACATTGTAAATGACTGCTACAATCAGAGAAAGGAGCTATCCCTACCTTCTATCTTGCCAAGTACAAAGCAGCAGCTTCTTGCTTCTTCTTGCCCTTTGTTTTCTTGAATTCTTCAGCTTTTGTGTTTGTGTGTTTCACTGTTTCTTTTCAAGGAAAATAGTATATTAAAAAAAAAAAAAACAAGCAAGTGTCAGAATTTCTCATTGAGAATAAACACATTTTTATCTATTCTTCTGCTTGTTTCGGGTCAGACCCTCTCTTAGGCAAACTCTATAAATTATGCACTAGGAAGGTGGAAGGTTTGATTGTTTGTTTGCATATTTATTTATGTTTTAGAGCTTTTTACGCTGTTTTGGGCTAAAAGGGTCATCAAAATCTACAGCAGAAGGATAGAGGGAGAAAATAAACATACATCATCAGATTCTCAAAAGACAGGAAAAAAACTGCCCTGGTAGACCTCCCTATCTCCCACTGTTTTCTCTGTTGGTGGCTTCTATACTCTGCCTGTGCTACGAGAAACTATTCAATATTTAATATCATCCAGGAGCATCTGTTGATGTGGGGACAACAAACCAGTTAATTCAATAACTCAGAGTGTTCAAGTGAAGAACAGTGCTTTACAATGTTTTTAATGCATTTAGAGACTGCAAGTCTGAGCCAGCTGAACCCTCTCCTATCTATCAGTGCATTTATGATCATTATGCAACTCAAACACGCAGCCTGATTTTGCTCTCCTGAAGCAATGGCAGCTTTCTTCTTTCTTTATCATTTTAGCTGTGGAGGGTTTACAACTAAGATATTGTCTAGGACTTCTTATATATAGGATAAATAACTTGTGCATTGAAAAGATTTTCTTTAACAATTTTCATCAAGGTCCATCCAAAGATGCCAGGAAGTGCTAAAAAAATATTTGGAGGAGTACAAACCCATGGCTTGAAGCAGGTGGACATTATAGGGTCCCATTAGATAATATTTTGCCTGAAAAAATAAATCAAGAGAGTTTTTCAGAGACGTCAAAATATTTTGTCACAAAAGGATGCTTCTGCTTTGGAATGAACTCAAAATTCCTTTTGAAAAATATAGAAGGCCTAACCAATGGCATGCTTTATTTCTTAATAGGCATCGTTATTTTTCATTGTGTTGTTTTGTTTCCTAATGAAATATATGAGCTGGATATTAGCAATTGGACCCAAAATGATTTTGTTTTGTTGAGTGTGGAATATGAAGTGGTGGTCTATTTTTTTTTTTTTTTTCTTTTTTTTTTCTACCAAACCAGAAATCCCATTAGCTTCACAGTTCTTATCTTGGAGTCACACAGTGACTTGGGACATATCAACTCCCCTTCTGTGCTTCTGCTTCTTTCCTAATCTCCTTAGATTGTAAGCTCTTGAAATCAGGGTTTATTTGTTAATTTTTACCATCCCCAGAAAAAGAAGTGTCTCTAATCTCCAATAGAACCTTTAACTACCTCTGCAAGAAAAACTGTAAATATTAAGTGTTACAATAACAACTGCAGTGCCTCGGAACTAAACTTGATTAGGAGACAACACTGAGCACCGTGTTCCAGTTGGCCTTCATCTTTTTTTTTATTTTTAGTTTTTCTTGTTAATTGATGCTGAGATACATCCAAATATGAACACTGTGCTGGAAAGGTACCAATTAAAACTACATTTTCAGTGTTCCAACATTTCAATGGGGAGACTGCTATATATATAGCTAAATAATTCAGATTTATAAAATAACACATAGAGCTTTATAAGCCTCGTGGTTTAACACCTGTAGGTAGCTCAGCATTCTGCTCTCTCACTCCCCCTCAGAAGGACAGGGAAGAAAGTATGATGAAAAACTTATAAGTTGAGATAAGGACGTGGAAATCACCTACCATTTACTACCATGGGCAAAACAGACTCACCATAGAGTGGTGAGGCATTGGAACAGGCTGCTCAGAGAGGTGGTGGTCCCTAGAGCTGTTCAAGAAAAGGGTGAATGTGGCACTGAGGGCCATGGTTCAGTGGTGTTTGTGGGGATGGGTTGATGCTTGAACTATATGATCTTAGTGGTCTTTCCAACGTTAATGATTCTATGAGTCTATGATAGAGAGATTTATCTATTTTATTGCCAGCTACCCCCAGACTAGAGCAGTGAGAAACTGAAAGCGAATTAAAACCATCTTCTCCACCAGCCACTCCTACTTCATCCCTCTGAGGATCACAAGGGAATGGCAAATGGGAGCTGTGGTCAGTGCTCAACCCTTCATCTCTGCTGCTCTTCATGATCACTTTCTGCCCCTACTCCAAGTGAGGTCCTTCCCACAGGGTGCCATTCTTTCTGAACTGATCCTGCATGGGATTCCCACAGGCTGCATCTTTTCAAGCTCCAAGATTCATACCATGGGGCCCACCCTCCAGGAGATGCTCCTAAAGTTGTGGATGCTGCATCCCTAGAGGCGTTCAAGTCCAGTTTGGATGGGGACCTGGGCAGCCTAATCTGGTGGGTGGCAGCCCTGCTCATGGCAGGGGAGTTGGAAACGCTTCATCTTTGAGATCTCTTCCAACCCAAGCCATTCTGTGATTCTAAATGATGGTGTGTTGCAGGAAAAACAAAAACAAACAAAAAACATCATGAGGTAAAATGAACAGCTGAGCATTTACTGTATGTCACTGTATTTTAACACTCTTCAAGTGGACAACATTTTCTGATAAGAAAATTTTAGCCCTTTTAACTGGGATTAGAAGACTTTTTAATGCTTTCTTCTTAAGTCCTATGGATTTTGCAACTGACTGATACAGAGAGTAAGGTCTTCTTCACTTAACTAGTAAATATGCCCTAAATAATGGGACCCATAAATTTTCATGATTATAAAACATGTCTTCTAAGCTCCTGTCTTGTAATAAGTAATAAGGATAAAGACTGAAATTGGCTTGGACTTCAGTCTTTGAAACAAATTCTGCGTTACTGTCCAGTGGGGGAAGATGTAGCCTATTTTGGGGAGTGCAGTAAAGGGGTTAAATTCGCAGTAAATGGTGGAGCTAAAAGCAGAGCTGTTATCATTTGCTAGTGTGGTAGTTACTGAGCCACACTGGTTTTTGAGGTTTGAGGTTTTGAGATTTTTCCTCATTCAAATGAAAATTCATAACAATTCAGCTTGTCAAATGTCCCAATGTTACTGAATAGAAAAGCTTTTTGACATTTGCACGTTTCTTACTACATGATCTCTATTGATCTTTTTTTTCTGAACAGCAAGTTAAAGAGCAACTTGCTGTTTACTCCACATTGCTGAGAACTAGATTGTTTCACAGAGACTATCTCTAACCTTGATGAAGGCAGCTCCAGGGCAGAGACGTAAAACTCTTTTGAATTAAAGACGCAAGCAGCAGTATTAACAAGCATATGATTACAGTACAAATTGGCCTGAATAATTCAAAAAGAGTCATAGCCAAAGTCTGATAGCAATCACAGCCTGGGAGGATATTATTAAAAATGAAACCTGCTGTCTGGAGTAAGAATTCCTTTTCTTCTTTTCTATTTTTTTCTCCCAATTTCCCCCTTCTCTCCTCTCCTCTCCTCTCCTCTCCTCTCCTCTCCTCTCCTCTCCTCTCCTCTCCTCTCCTCTCCTCTCCTCTCCTCTCCTCTCCTCTCCTCTCCTCTCCTCTCCTCTCCTCTCCTCTCCTCTCCTCTCCTCTCCTCTCCTCTCCTCTCCTCTCCTCTCCTCTCCTCTCCTCTCCTCTCCTCTCCTCTCCTCTCCTCTCCTCTCCTCTCCTCTCCTCTCCTCTCCTCTCCTCTCCTCTCCTCTCCTCTCTTCTCCTCTCCTCTCCTCTCCTCTCCTCTCCTCTCCTCTCCTCTCCTCTCCTCTCCTCTCCTCTCCTCTCCTCTCCTCTCCTCTCCTCTCCTCTCCTCTCCTCTCTCCCCTATCCTTTTCTGTTGTTTTCTCTGATTCAGCCAGGAAGGAATCAGAAATCAGAGACGTCTCCCCTCAGTACACCGTGATATTCCTTTGGATCTTGTTTGCTAAACACAAAATAACTGAAACAAATCCTGGCAGCCTCTGAAGCAATCATATCTCTAATAAGTGGAATGTTGATTTGTGCCTGCAGATGTATACAAGGGGCTGCTAAAGCAAACTTCATCCAAATACCAGATCTAATGCTGCAAATGCAGCAAGTCTCCCAGGTATTTGCTGAATGTCTTACTTTTTGCTTCCTCTTCTTCTTTTTTTTTTTTTTTAAAGTGATTTAGAGCTACAAAAGAGCACTAGATTGTCATCCCCAGAGAAAGGAGTCTTTATTTACGCACAGGATACACACAGCACAGCAGCAGCAGCTGTGCCATGATGCTAAGGGACCTCTGCTGGCATTGGTGGAAAAGCAGCACAGTCGCCACTGAGACTTTCACACAAATCAATGGCAGTTAGTGCTAACTCATTACAGAATGGGCACTGGTGTGTTAGTAGCTGGGTTGAGGCCACCAACAACAGGAGGGCTGAGATATTGGTGGGATGGATGGAAGCGCTGGCAAAGCCTCACTGGGGACAGTGCAGTGTCCCTTTGGAAATCACAGCCCTGTTTTCAGCTCTGCTGTGGATATGCCCTTTGAGCTGGGGGAGGGCACAGTGTCTCTGTTGCCTTGGCCACCATCTATGCTTGCCTATTTGAATGCTCTTCAGGGATGGAACTGTCTTTTTGCTATTTTTCCTTTCTCCTTTATGCTGTACTTATCAGTGGAGAGCCCAGAGGTTTGAGGTGGATTCTGGGAGAACTTCTGTGTTGTAAGAATAAGCATATTCCTTGTAAAAGGCAAGCAAGCCACAGAAATCCTATCAGACAACCTGCACAGACCTGACACTGAATCTTTTCAGCCCTCTTGGGCAGAATCAATATTATTTTAAGAAAGCCTTTTTTCAAGTCTCCCATACTTACACATACAGGCATCTGCTACCTCCCCCATAGGGAGGCTGCTCAACATGGCTCAGAAAGTCTTTGCAGAGCTCAGGCGATGCTTGAATTGTTCCTGGTGAAACTTTGCTGTTATTGCTGTGGTTTGTCAGGTAACTTTTTGTCCTCTATACTTAGTACCTCGCTACAAATACAAGGACTTCTGTTTAAGCAGAGTAATGACTGACAGCTCCAGTAGTGGATTTTTGAGTTCTTGACATAAATGTGGAAGGGGAAGGGATGAAAGGAGGGAAACAGAAAGCAGCTGAATGGGAGTGTTTGCAAAGAAAGTGCCACAGCATGAAGGAGAGTTTTGACAACCTGAACTGAAAGCAGGAAAATGGAGACAGGTGTGTCTGTATTCATGCAGGTTGATAATTTCTATAAGAAGACAAGCAAACCTAAGCAGAATTCATTTAAAGATTAGAGAAACAAAAGATGTTTCCCGCTCTAGATCTGCACGTACACTCAACACCTGAGCTGTTAGTAGACAAACCACAAGACTAATTGTTTTCCTCCCATTGAAGTGCATCATTTCTGCATTGCATTTTGGAGTGTAAAGCAAAGCAAAAGATGCTTGTTGTTTTGTTTCGCTGCATGTTCCTCAAACCTTGACAGTATTGAGTTGTCAAGACTGACAAGAGTATCTAAATAACCTATGTTATTTGATCTGTATTGAGTAAAATCACACAGACTGATCTAACATGCTGAATTTTTCAACTAAAATTCAGTTTTACACAAATCACCTTTCTAACTACTAGTCTGTATCAGAGCTGAGTTTCTTAATCCACTGATAAACTTATTCCAATACCAGCCCAAGTACATAAATCATAGAATAGAATAGAATCATACAATTGTTTGAGTTGGAAGGGACCCTTAAAGGCTGTCTAGTCCAACTCCTCTACAATGAACAGAAACACCTACATCAGGTTGCTCAGAGCCCCATCCAACCTGACCTTGAATATTTCCAGGGATGGGCCATCTACCACCTCTTTGGGCAACCTGTGTCAGGTCTTCACTACACTTATTGTAAAAACTTTTTTCTTATATTCATCCTAAGTCAAAATTCTTTCTAATGTATGCTACTGTTTGATTGGAAGCCTTGGATTATCCACTCACCTGGATTTAAAGATTGCGAAATGCTTTCTTATTTTCTTGACCTACACTAATTTTGTTAAATAAGTGCCCTCTCTTTGCCCCTGATCATAGACTCATAGAATCATAAAATCATAGGATTTTTTGGGTTGGGAGGGGTTCCAACCCCCTGCTGTATGCAGGGGCACTTCCCACTAGACCAGGTCGCTCAAAGCCCCATCCAGTCTGGGCTTGAATGTTTCCAGGGAGGGGGCATTCGCAACCTCTCTGGGCGACCTGTTCCAGTGTCTCATCACCCTCATTTCCTTTTCTGTCTCATTATAAAATTGTTATCAAGCAGCATTGGATCTCATGTGTGGTTGTCATCAACAGAAAAAGTCATTTTTTAGAGTTCCTTTCCTTCTCTCTTGACCACTTTCAGATCACACTGTATGCCATTAGAGAGGTGAATGAAGGTATATCTGTTTTAAATAAATGGTCAGAGGACCAGTTATTACTATAGGTTTTGACAATGTGACAAAGGTCACTGTGGGGCTCAGAAGAGAGAAGATCACAACCAATTGCCCTCTTAGTTAACTAAAGGCAGGCATTGTGCTGAGAAGGAATTATTCTCTGTCTGTAAGTCACAGCAAAGAGAGGGAGATTGAATTGTGCACCCAGACTTGTTCTAAATAGTGGATCGTAGTTATTTACATAATCCTTGCTGAAGAACAGAAGGGCAGGACTTACTTTGAACAAAGGAGACATGCTCACTCAGATTTTCTATTTCCTTTAATAATCAATTTATGTAAATTTAAATACATTACATATGCATGTTTAATTTTGCTGCTCATAATGATAACAATTGCAGTTAAGTTCCCTGTACTCTCGACAGTAATAAGACAGGACAAAATTAAATAAATAAGTAATGTTTCATGTGACCTTTTTTAAAAACTTGTAGGTGAATTTGAAAATTGATCTTTTAAAAATCTGATTTTATAGCATTTTAATAAACACATACATTTATTAAAGCTTTTATATGTTTCCTTGGGGAAACGAGAGGGGTTAAACATTCTAGAAACCTTTTCACAAAGGGTAGCTGTGAAAATAAAACATCTTCCATTACTTTAATGATAATGACACCAAAAGGTTGAGTCTTCCATGGTCAATGAAAGCAAATTTCTGCATTTAAATTAGTGATACACAAAGAATACACAAAGAGAACTTTTCTCTCACTTCTGCTTAATGGAATTCATCCTTCAATGCAGTTGTCCAAACAAAACGGAGTAAAACATACTCAAATTTGTATGGCTGGTGACAAAGAGTGGTTGGAATCATGTAAACTGAGGGGCCTGAGTAAATGTGTGTGTGCAAAAAAGGAGAGCATGGGGAAGGGAAGGGAAGGGAAGGGAAGGGAAGGGAAGGGAAGGGAAGGGAAGGGAAGGGAAGGGAAGGGAAGGGAAGGGAAGGGAAGGGAAGGGAAGGGAAGGGAAGGGAAGGGAAGGGAAGGGAAGGGAAGGGAAGGGAAGGGAAGGGAAGGGAAGGGAAGGGAAGGGAAGGGAAGGGAAGGGAAGGGAAGGGAAGGGAAGGGAAAGGAGGGGAGGGGAGGGGAGGGGAGGGGAAGGGAAGGGAAGGGAAGGGAAAGGAAGGGAAAGGAAGGGAAAGGAAGGGAAAGGAAGGGAAAGGAAGGGAAGGGAAGGGAAGGGAAGGGAAGGGAAGGGAAGGGAAGGGAAGGGAAGGGAAGGGAAAGGAAGGGGAAGGAAGGGAAAGGAAGGGAAAGGAAGGAATAATGATGGAAATTCTCCTGTAGGCCATGACTAAGCCAGGCTGAGCAGGGAAAAGGATGAGAGTGTCACTGTTTCCTTAGTAAAGAATATCCCATGTTGTAAGAGATCCACAAGCATCACTGAGTCCATCTCCTGGCTCCACACAGGACCACCCAAAATCCAGACCATATTTCTGAGAGCACTGTTCAAATGTTTCTTGAACTCCAGCAGCATGGGACCATGCCCACCACCCTCTGGTGAAGAAGCCCAGATAAACCACATATTTCTCTATCATGTGACAATTCTTGATACATACACACAGGACTGTTCCTCAGATCTGTCATGCCTTTCCTCACTTTGTCCAAACTCATGATGATGATGATTACTGAGGTTTTAGATGATACTTTTCCAGGGAAAGGGATTAATTAATGTATATTCTCAGTGAGGCTTTTCTGATTCCATCTTGGATAGAGATCCTGATGAATGAAAATAAACATATTCCAATTTGTACTGTCTATACCGTATCCAATATAGGCAGCTAGATGTGACTGGAAGCAGTGCATCTTGGATTAAATCCTTTCTTTAATATAAATGGAAATATGGATGTTTGTACTCAGGAATCTGTCCTTTTGGTTCCAGCTGTTTTATACTATGTTTTACATAGGAGATAGACACAAGTATCTCAAACAAACAAACAAACAAACATTTTTTTGCAGTAAGCAAGCTGAGTTACACCCTTTAATGGAAACGAATTTGTTGAAATGAGAGGAACGAGACTACCTCATTGATTCCTCATCTACCTGCTGACATGGAAAATTACCTGTTTCCAGCAGATCTTTCATCTGCTAATTATCCTCATTGATTTTGGATGGGGAAATGTAGCGACTAAATTCAGCTCTGTTCTGTGGCATGTTCTGCCAGCCAAGACCTGCTTACACTCTAACATGCGGAACAAAGAGAAAAGAGTCAGCGATTCAGTTTTCCTTTTTCTTCATGCCCTTCCTCTAGGATATCTGGGGAATCTTTTCACTTGAATCATAGCAAGCAATAGATGCTTCTGATTTGTTTTTATTGCATCACATGAAATGCGTATGTCACTGACACACAGAGGTAAAGAAATCAAATGGTCAAACGTGCAATAGAATGAGAGACAACTGAAGAGGGGAAAAATAACAGAATGAAGTGGAAGCAAGGAGGATACTTTAAGAACTCTTGAATAGTTTGACCAGGCTGCTCCAGATACAACTGGAAAGGGAAAATTACAAGCCATTACATTTGCCATGATGTTAGTTTATTTCATACTGAAATTTTTTTTACAGAAGTAGCTTGAAATAAGCACATCACCCATACTGATGCAGAAAATAGCACTATAAAAACATACTGAAAGAAGCCTAGAATGTGCACTGTTGGTTAATAATAAGTTTATTGGTAAATGAATTTAATTATAATATATACATATTCAGAATGGTTATTTATTTATATATATATATACTCATACTTAGAACAGTTCCAGAGAGTGAACTAATGTAGTAAAATGTCAACCTATTATATCGTCTCCTGAGTTTTGTGGCTAAGGCAATTGAGAATTGGTACCTTTAATGAGCTCAAGCTGTTTGTTTTAGGAATTATATTTGTATGCCTTTTGTAATTCTGGTAACTTTCTGTTTTCTGATCCTGCTGAGTTACTGTAGCAAAAAGCAACACAGTAGAACCAGGGGTTGAGTGGTAATAAAATAATGTCTTGAAGAATCTGAAGAAAAAGCACAAATTATTGTCCTTACTTCACTTTGCTGCCCTTTTTTACAGACTAAGATGAAAATAAATTCACTTCTGCCTCCTTTAAGCCACTAGTTTCTTTTTCCTACATTCAGTCCATTTTTTTTTTTTTTGGCAACATTCTGTTTTTTCCATCTCTAATATTATCCAAGTGCTTTTGTCCTCCTCATTCCTGCCACTTCAGTCCACCTCTACTGTCTTTATACAGCATTCATTTTCAACTCTAAGTTTCATCTCAAAGAGGCTGCACTACCAATTTACATTAGAGCATGACTCAGTAGTCCACTCCTGCTTATCAGTGTCCTATCTGACATTTTATTTTCCAAAATGGGATTAAGTACTGTCTTTAGATTGTCATTAGTAATCTCCATCTCAGGAAGATCTAGTCAACAGAATCCTATTCCATGTTCACTAAACAAATATAAGTACCTACTCTGCAAAGTGATGAATTGCAGAGGCTGTTGAGTCTTCATCCTTGGAGATCTTTAAAGTCTGACTGGGCATGGTCCTAGGCAAACTGCTCTATGTGACCCTGCTTTGAGCAAAGGAGTTGGACAGGATTGCTTTTGTAATAATAATGACTTTTCTAATAGTCCTTTGGGTGTAAACTTGCCAAGGGCCCTTTGGAAAGCTAAATATGTGATATTTTTAGAATTCTTTAGACATTTTCCTGTTACGTTGAAGAATTTTAAAGGCTGTGATACACGCTTAAGAAGCAACTCGTTACTTGCCAGTCCTTCTGTGGTGTTTGTCTGCCTGTGAGTTCTTAATCTATGGCAAATGTGAAATATTTTTTTCTTTGAATAAGGGCTCAGACAGATTGAATTTACTACCTTTTGGAATGAGATACACACATCCAGGTCCAGGAATTATGGATCAGCTGGCATGTCTCTGATAGTATGTGTGAAGGTTGAAAGACTAATGAGACACCATTGCCCTTAGAGAATGAAACTGATGAGTATATTATGCTACATGTTTTCATGTGTTTGGTTTTCTCTATTCAATGATTATTTCAACCAATATCCTATGTAGAGCCTTGAGGCTTGCTAACTATTTAGTTCCAAGAATCTCTCTTCAGTGTAGAAACAAAAATGGATATATGCGTTCAAGAGTGCAGTAAAGGTTGGGATTCATGTTGGAATATTTTCAGTGACAGCATGATAGAGGAAAAAAAAACCATCTAATGGAAAAGAAACAGTATTGACACCCAGAAAATGTGGGTCTTATTTTCAATTTGCTTCTAACTTGTCTGACTTCTGAGTTTCAGACAATCACAGTTAGTATTCCCTTAGGGTTCTATCTACATCTCTTAAGACTATACTTTTTAATCCAATCATCTAAAATATGAATTCTCTCACTGTCTGAAGCATCAAGCATTACTGGATAGGATGTTGAGTTGGATGAATGTCTTATGTGATACAAATATCTTTAATCAGAAACAAATCACCAGTCTGACTTTAAGTCTCTCCCATGAAGCTTGTTTATATAAATACTCTCCGTTTGACAAAGCAGTGTGTAATATTTCTTTTGCAACTCTGCCTGAGGAAGTCAGTAAGTTCCCTGGATACATCAGGAAAAGAAATTATCTTGTGGAGGAATAGTAATATTTTAAAGTTGATTTATGAGCTGCTTCTTGCTAGTGAATGCATTGCCTTGAAGTCCACTTGAAAGTGTTTTTCTCGTTGTTGTTGATAAATGATTTACTATCATAATAATGTCCACAGAACGTGAGTGAACATCTGAAATCTTGGGCATCTATTGAACAGAGGCAACGCTCCATCATCCGCTTCAGTAATGATATATGACTTAGCAACATACTGATGTATCTGAACTCCATGTTTCTAACAGTTTTAATATTGTCCTACACTTATGTAGAGATGCTGTTAGCTATAGTTTGTTAATTAAGGGTACGTGGTGCTTTTGTGCCTGATCACATAACTCAGAGGAAAGCAGTAGAGAATACATTTAATTTGAATTTTTAATACTTAGTGCTTTTCTTTCACTTCATATTGAAGGGATCATTGAGTGTGGGTTCGTGACAAATGAATGCAAAGGCAGGAGTCTTTTATTTGGTATTTACGTATCACACCTGTCATGAAGGTGATATGTGTGAAGAGTTTCTAAAAGAATTCATCCAAAATGAGAAACATGAGTTTAATCTTTGAATCAAAAAACACCTGTTGTGTATGCATGTCTAAATGGTAGCCTGGAAATCTGGAACAGATGGCCACACCACTTCCTTGGTGTTGAAACTGACACAGTTTATTGGTTCAGGCCACTTGGACCCTGATGAAACACTGACCTTGATTTTGAAGGAAGACTCATTTCCACAGGTGTATCCCACCCTCTCATTTTGGATTTGTTTAATGCAACATATAAATATCCTTTATTTTTTCTTTTAAATTTTGTGTATCTTTTAATAATCCTTATTCTTCCTCTCATTATATAGAAGACTTTTTTTTACGTTTTTTAAAATCTGTTCTCAGATAGACTTAATACTGTGGTGGCAACTGAGATGTGGATGATGGAGAAACAAATAATTCCTCATGGTTTGGATTTCTAAATACTTGTAAAATATTAAGAATACAAAGTAGAGTTAAGAAGGTTTCTTAGACATTTTTATTGATTTTAAAAATACTCTTTCACATAAACATTTTAATACTTTTGCAATATTTTGTTTTGTTTAATTTTTTTAAAAGTGTATTGAAAACAGAAAGTATTGGAGTATTTTTTTCCACTCTAACCCCAAGGCTGTTTCCATAAACAAAACATTTGTTTTTTTTTCTGGAAGGTTTATGGAAAATACCCTTTCATAACAAATGTATTTGACAAGAGGCATATACAATCAAGTCCTAGAAATATGCCTGCAGATGTAAATTCGTCTAAGATCAATTTCAGGTTTTGATCTAAAATGTATCAGAGAACTTTGTGCTATCATATGCTGGAGATCTGAAGCAGAAAAATGACATTTAGGATTAAAGATGTTACTCAAAAGGTATGTTACTTGGTGGCAGGAATACTGCCATGGGTTTGGTGCTTGCCTGGCAGGAAGGGACCCTGACTCTGAACAGCTCTTCTGCTTAGTTTTGTGCTATAAACAATAAGAAATGGTTATGCTGGTGAAATTAAGCCTCAGCTGGTTCGTGGTGTTCTAAATAGCATTTTTATATTTTCAAACCAGATAGGATCATTGTAAACCAAGTTGTTGTTCTCTATAAAATAATCCATAACACTTTCATTTATTTCTAGTCCTGAATGTGTTCATAACTGCATTTCTCTAAGTAAGATTTGGTCTTAATGTAAAGGTGAGTGAGTTATTGCATCTCTGCATGCGGTTAATTACTTTCCCTGTTGAATATTTGTTTTTTATTTATTATCCAAATTTTCCTTACTTAATGTTGTCTTGTACTTGTTTTCTCATCTGACTACTCCACTGGATCTTACTTTCTGCAGCATACCAAGCCATCAGTTATCAGCAGCCATTTCTCCTAACAGTGAAGGAAATCTTAACACATACCTATAAACCTTAATCAGGTTACTTGCTAATCTCCCCTTCAGCATCTTCAATGAGCTTCACACTCTGGGGAAGCTGAATTACTGTTTTCTAAGACCTTTTTCATAACCTAATGTATTTTTCGGAGGGTGAATTTAGAAGTGTTTTCACTGATGCCACACATTATCTTTGTATTACTAATAGCTGTTTGCTGTCTAACATCTTTAGTGATTATATTTATCACCATACTGCAATCCAACTTGAGAAATTACAGTAAATAGCCTATTGAAGACCAGGGCAAAGCAGATGTGCTCCACACTTCTGTTTAATTCCCCAATCTACTATTAGCACATGCTTCATGATGTATTAAGCATGTCCTCACACACTTCAGCCTACTAATCTTCATGATAGTCCAGTGAGGCAGGGTGATACTATTATGCATTTTTACTGAATCAAAACAGAGATAAAAGAAAACCATGAATAAATAAATGAACAAGATGCAAATATTTGAAAGTGTAAAAGAACCGTACTGAAAAATTGAACACATGACTCAGATAAATCTACAGTAGAGCACTGGAACATGTCTTTAAAGACTCAATCCACAGTGCATAATGGAATGGGAGGGAATTGGGGTATAACTGAGATGAGTGAGAACAGGGATCTCAACTTGTCTCCATGCAACAGTTTAGTCTTAGCCAAACCTTCCACAAAAACATGGTCTGAAACTCTATGCAGAACAGAAGTAGAGCTTCAAGAACTTGTATCCTTTCCCACCTTCCTTTTCTTTTCAGGAGTTTTCTGCATTGCAAGTTGTTTTTTCTCCTATGGGTGGTTCCAGTATCTGACCTACCTACATCACTCAAAATTTTAATGCTTTTGTTCACTGAGCTCTCCCACCATGCTCCCAGACTCTCCTCTGAAAGAATGACCTGGGGACATCCACCTGATGGCAGATGTTTCCCCTCTATGCTGGCACTGGTGAGGCCTCGCCTGGAATACTATGTTCAGTTTTGAACCCCTCACTACAAGAAAGGCACTGAGGACTTGGAGTGCGTCCTGAGAAGGTCAGTGAACCTGTGAAGGGTCTTGAACACAAGTCTTATGGGGAGCGGCTAAGGGAACTGGATGGTTTAGTCTGGATAAGAGGAGGCTCAGAGGACATTGTATCACTCTCCACAACTGCCTGAAAGGAGATTGGGGTGAGGCGGGTGTCAGTCTCTTCTTGCAGGTAACAGTGATAGAACGAAAAGTAATGACCTTAAGTTGTGACAGAAGTGGTTCAGGTTGTATATTAGGAAAAAAAAATTCTCAGAAAGAGTAGTAATGCATTGGAACAGGTTGCCTGTTAAAATGGGTACACAGCACCACAGATGCATTGGTCATTTGGATTGTATTGTTTAATTCAGAAATACAATTTTTTTTTTTTATGATAATTCTCAATAAAAAAAAAAGTGCTAATTTGAGTCTGAAATTAAAATTCAGGCTTGAAAAACATCATGCAGATTACTTATTTAGTTTAGCTTTTTTTTTCAACGATTGTTTCCACCGCTGTTGGAACAGTCATGAAGCAGTGATGAGCTTGTCAGAGAATTGTTTAGACTTGTTCAAGGTCATAAAACAAAGAATCAGGTACAGGAGTCACAGTGTGGGAATGCAGAATGAATGTCAGGTTGAATATGACATTAGGCAAATTGTGCTGACAAATTGCATCCATGAAGAAAAAAATGGAAATTTTAACACTGATGTCAATTATAAGAAACAGATTCTGGAGTGAGTTTTATGATTATAAAAGAATGTGCGTGGATGTAGTATTTGTTCATTGGATCCCTTACCTTATAAACAAGAGATAAATCACATATAAACATATAGACACAATCGCACACACATCTGTGATTCAACAAGAATTTTACCCTCCTCAGTAAGTTCTAATATTTTATTTACAGCTATCAAAACAAGTATTCCATGTTTTTTTCTAGTTTCTGTGTTATAAAGGATAACAGAATAGCACCTAGAATGTATGTTCCTGAAATGCCACATAGCTCTGACACCACAGTGAGGAAAGAAGGACTGTAAAATACTCGTGTCCCCTAAGTGAAAAGGCAGGGAGGAGCTACTTATCTCAAATATGACTGTAAGACTACATTTAGAATCCTTCAGAATGGGTCTCACTACTTTAAAAACATTACTTCCAGATTCCAGGAAGCAATTGAATTTATTGATACATTTTTGGAAAGCAACAAATTCCTGAAAATTACACCTTAGCATGAAAGAAGTGTTTGTGTTTAGTGTTCTGAAGTGGTGGAGTTGGAAATACAGTACTTTTGTTTGTTTTCAATTTGCAGAAGTTAAGAGAAATACATACTGTTTGTTACAGAGCTCAGACATAAGACCTTCTGACAATTAAAGCACTTACAAACCTGTGAACAAATTTGCAGATAATTAACTCCCCTTTCTTAGGAGTCTGAAAGCTGTTGCTAGGGGTTTCCGTTGCAGGCAACTTGAAAAGTACATTTGAAATTGAGCATGTTCTTGAAAAATATTTCTGAACTGCAAAATAGTTTCTATATTTTCTCATCTTTGACCAGTCTACTTCTCCAACTAAATCTGTAATTGCCAAATGACTTTATTATTTTCCTTTCGCTTCTAAAAATTCCAACCCAAGCATGTGAGTTTTGTTAATAACGATACTCGCATAAAAGTTGGGATAACTTATTTACATACATTTTATTCTTACATCATATGCTTTTGATTTTACTTTTTCCTTAAGTTGTCCCAGAGGATATGGGATGTGTTGAATTTTTGTATATGATCTACAAAGCAAAAGGCTCATTTTCTTCTAAACTGTGACCTTAATGAACATGCTTCTGATGCTGTACAACAGTAGGACTTCTGGGGGAAGTCATGCATTTTCTGCAAATAATTTCATTTATCGTAATAATTGGCATCATTGTAATAATTAACACAAAAATATATTCAAGAGAATAGCATCAAACTTATCACATTCTGATTTTTAAACAATGAATCTATACTTAGTTTATAATAAGATATTACAGGGATCTCATCAGCCATAGTGATCTTATCTTCAAAAAAAAAGACAGTAAATAGACTGTTAAATGATTTACAAGCAGCAAGAGATCTACGAGGCTGGGCTGGTAAAAAGAGAAGAAAGGGATGATGAAAGCTTTAGGGTTCAATTCTCCATGGTCTCTGAGATATGATGCTAATTCAATATAGTACAAATTACTATTCAAATTCATTAGCATCAAACTAAGTAATATGCAATCACAGCCAAGTTAACAATTAGCATTAATAATATTCTCAAAGTGGGGAGAAAAAACTGAGGATTGAGTTTTACACTAAAGACAAGATAATACAAGGAAAATAATGCCAGGGATTAGTGTCTAAGATGGGAATTTGTTTCAGGCGTGTTTACAAGTCCCAGAGCATGAGGAGACTGAAATTAACACAGAGATGACATGTTTATATTCCCACGTATTCCCATTCAGCTTCTACTAGTTTCACCTGGTCCTCAGTAAGGGTGGTGTAAGTGAAACTCAGAGTAAAGGCAGGGTTCCTCTGAATTCCTTATTAATAATATGTCCTTAAGTTGTGACAGTGAAGGTTCAGACTGGATGTTAGGAAAAAGTATTTCTCAGAAAGAGTGGTAATGCACTGGACCAGGCTACCAAGAGAAATGGTGGAGTCACCGTCTCTGAAGGTGTTCAAGAAAGAGGTAGATGTGACACTGAGGGACATGGTTTAGTGGGCATGGTGGTGATAGGTGGGCAGTTGGACTAGATGATCTTAGAAGTCTTTTCCAACCTTAATGATTCTATCATTCTATGAAATATCTTTATCCTTTTTTTTGTTGTTGTTTAAGAAACTCATCACTTCTATGTTAGTGTTAGTTGATTATTGGAAATAAAAAGTTCAGCTGCTAGAGGTACCTATATGTCTGCACTAATGACACACAAAATATGACACCATTTCTTATAGATCAGATGGTGAAATTTAGATAGCTATACCTGGTGAGTAATATTTCTGTTTCAGGAGTCATCATTCATCAGAAGTTTATTCATAGATTTTTTATATGCAATGGGTTATTGCAACCACTACTGCCAATAAGGGACATGATCTAAGCAAGGTACCTGGAGTTCGTATTGCGAACACCTTGAAGTACTCATTGATTTCTGAGGATTTTGGATTGTGTATCTTCATTTTCACGTGAAACTTGCCAAAGGCAGTGGTTTAAGACTTCTGTATGGGTAAATCTATATTGAAAAGTGCTTCTTTTTCTTTTCTTTTCTTTTTTTTTTCCCCCAGAGCATTACACAGGAGCTCAATCTAATACAATTATAAACTTTGACCATGAGAATTTGTGTGTTAGTGAGGTTACTTGCTTAGAATCACTGCTTTTCAGTCTGTCAACACCTACGCATAGTTAACATACTTAGGTAAACCAATGTATTAGTTAACCCATCTTTTCTGACCATTTCTAGCTAACCAGGTGGAGAAGCATATGATTACAAACCAAACACAGACCAAAGCATTTGCTGATGACATGTTGATCTAACTAGGCACATGCGATCAGACAGAGTGGTGCTTAGACTTTCAGAGAGGATGTTTTATTTTGGGCATAACAGCACATGATGCATATATAGAATCTGGTTAGACACTATACATTTACGAATATTTCTGCAAGTCTTCTACAGTTCATCACAAGTTGCAATTAATTTTAAACCACTCTTCAGCTACATCCTACATTAAGATTTCATAGAATCACAGAATCATAGAATTGTTTGAGTTGTAAAGAACTCTTAAAGGTCACCTACTCTAACCCGCCTGCAATGAACAGGGACACCTACAGCTATGTCAGGTTGCTCAGAGCCTCATCCATCCTGACCTTGAATGTATCCAGGGACAGGACATCCACCACCTCTCTGGGCAACTTGTTCCAGCGCTTCACTACCCTTATTGTAAAAACTTTTTTCATTATTTCCAATTTAAGTCTCCCCTCCTTTATTTTGAAACAATTTCCCTTTGTCCTCTCAGAACAGACCCTGAAGAGGCTGTCCCCTTCCTTCTTATAGCCCCCCTTTAGATACTGGAAGGCCACTGTTAGGTCTCCCTGAAGCCTTCTCCGGGCTGAACAACCCCAGCTCTTTCAGCCTGGAATTCTTTGTACATTAGATTATTACTAACAATGTGACATTCTGTTAATGCTTTGCAGTGTCTTGTCAAAATCAAATCTATGCTAACTGATGTGGTAAGGATTTCTTTGACCAAGTCTTTTGTAAAACACTGCTGAGCTCAAGGAAGGTGTTCCCTTTGCTGATTGACATGAGTAGTGAAAGACAGACACCCTCAACTGCTTTGCAAGAAATGGCAAAACCTAGCCTGCACTGGGATATGATGTGATTCTTTTTATGTGATGCTGTTTGTTGGGAAAGAATCTATTGAGAATATTATCCTTTTTAGACCAGTATAAAGCTTACAATCCAATTGCTGAAGATAATAGAAATCATTACAGAAATATTAATAACATTTGGTGCAATTCGCTTCCTGCACATTTCCTAATTTGATATATAATCTTTTTGTATGGTTTCAAAATGTGACTTTCTGTTTGCATGGTATGGAACTAGATGTGTCCGTATTACCCACTGCTTACTCCTTTCCTTATGTTATTGTTGCAATGCTCAAATGACTTAACAAATTTAAAAAAAAAAAAAAAAAAAGGGAAGGGAAGGGTTCTTGAGTAAACAACTGCCTGAAGTGTATTATAACTATGGACATCTACAGTCAAATGCCTGGTAAACGTTAAGACTTGTCTGACATAGCATATCACTTTCTGGGATGCTCAAACTAGTATGTAATTTTGATAAACCTTCTATTTACTAATGCTGATAATTCCAAAAAATGGTTGTTTTTTTTTTTTTTTTTCCTTTGTAGTTCTCTCACCTTCCCTGCATTCTCAGAATTCAAACTTTTGGACAAATTTTCTTAGTTACCATTCAGCTTTGTTGTCTCCAGAATGTCAATGACCGCGAAACGAATAACTTGTCTCAGTGATTCAATCCATCTTCACAGCTTCTTCCTAAGAAGACAAAATGAGAAATCAATTTTCTTGGGCATCTTTCTCAGATCTATTCACCCTCTCCCCACTTCCTCTAGTAAAATGCTCACCTCTTTTCAGGATGGACTGAAACACACTCCAAAGATGTCAATTTTTCTCTTACTATACCTTGGACGTAGATAGCAGTTTAATATTCATAGAAAATCGTAGAAATCCAATAGTAGAAATTTAGATTCATAAATGCAGCTCTCTGGAGGAGAACTTAAAGGACTATCTCTGCCATATTTCTGACCTAAGTCAGGGTCAAAATTTATCTAAATTACTCTTGACATATGATCGACTAGCCCATTCTTAAAACCTGCAGTGAGGGCAGAAGGAGATTTCATGCTCACAAAAGCATAGTGCAGGGGTAACTACCCTTGTTGGTTGAAATTTTTTTCCTGATGTCTAACCTAACAAGCATTCACTGAACCAGATAATTGTCTGCTGAAATGGTAACCAGAATTCCAGGTACAATGACAACCTTAGTTATTCAGATAGAATAGAAACTTGACTGAACCTCCTGTGTCCTGAGGTGTACTGCGGATTTTCAGATGTACAGTGTAATTCCACTAAAGGACATTTTATGATGGAAGGGGGAGCAGGAAAAAGATGGCTTTAAACTTTTGTCGGGCTGACATGATTACACGTTTATTTTTCTTAGCTATTCGACTACACAGCTATTTATCTAATGATCATACAGAAAGGTGATAAGATTAGGCTGTATACCCAGAATGTCTTCCTAATTTTCAGAATTGAAGTGGTGTTGCTAACTCCAGCAATATGTGAAAAGCAAAAAACATTTCTTATTTCTGTAGAAATTCCTAGCTGTGGATCTGTGGAGGTCACTAGTCTAAAGTTCCACATGTTATGAAAATATCAGCAGCACTAGGTAAAAACTGAAGTGATGTTTAGCCAAAATTTGAAAGCCACCTAAGAAGAATCTTCTATGGCCTCATCGCATGACCTGTTGCAAGACTCACTAAGCTTGTTCCTGGGAATGATGTTTCTTTCTTGTATCACATCCAAACATCCCAAGTTACAATTTATGGTTATTGTCCCTTGTTTTACTTTCTGCCACTAAAAAGAGAATTTGGCTCCATTGTCTCTTGAATTAACCGTCTGATATCTGAGGGCTGTAATTAGATTCCCCCCATTAAAATCATTCCTTTCACTTCTCATCAGACTTAAGTTCTAGGCCCTTGTTCATCCTGGTAACCTTTCGAGCCCTCTTCAGTTTTATAACATCCTTCTTGAGCAGAGAAATCAAAATCAGAGATTTATTTGATCAGTTACATACCCAGTCCCAAGCACATGAATCTGGTGGTCTCACTATTCTTATTATAGCAAAATATGCATTTGTGTTACTTAGAAGTAAATGGTTGGCCACTCTGACATTTGTACTAATAACTTCTGACCAACACTATATAGAAATTTCCTGGCCTGTTCTCAGAATGACACATTGCTTTTCTGTCAGATGGCTGCATAGTTGAAAAAGCCCTAAAAGAAGGCAAAGAACATCATGCCATTTTTCTGAAATAAGACTATTCCAATTCAGACAGCTTCCTGTGTTTCTATGGAAAGCCTTTGTGTTTCTTCTATTCCAATTTCTGCCCACTTCACACGTCTCATCAAATATGAGAAGGACAAAATCACCATAGTATCAGTACAATTATTCTTTCTGACTCTCATTCTCTTTCTTACACTTCTCTTAAAATACAAAACATGATATTGTATCGTTACTCTTTCCTCTTAGGAATAGAGACAGTAGATCAATGAGTATGAGGAGATCTATTCACAAACGTGCAATTTAATTTTACATCCTTTGTCTTTCCTGGTATTTTTTAATGACCGTGAATTTGCTTTTCTTAAATCTGATGTCCTTGTTCCACAATATTTTATTTTTATCTTTATTTTTATTTTTTTAATGTCTGCTGTCCAGCTGGCATAAAATAAGTAAAGATAACAAAATGATGAAAGTCACTAGAAACTTCACAAGGATACTCCACCACCTCCCTGGGAAGCCCATTGCTATAGCTATAAAAGGCCCCAAATTTCTAACTACTGTTTAAAGTGCACAGGAGCTCATGTCTCCCTGTAGGACAACAGTCTGAAGAACAGTCAACAGTAAAATTGTTCCATCAACTTCTTGGGGATCTGTGTACCAAGAAGAATCATGTCTTTGTACACCTGAGGTCAACAGTCATGAAACCATGCCTCTCTGATTTCCCATATGAAAGATAAGTAGCAATATATACACATTCATTATCAAATAAATTATTTTTATGAAAAAAATCTTGATATGTTCTAATTACTATCCTTTTATCTGTCCTTACTTGCACTTTTGCTTGAGGCTCTTGGCAGATGAAATCAAGTGAATGGAGAAGTATATTTTAGCTAACAAGCTTCCCAGTCTAAAAATTCTTCCTGAGTGCATGATTCAAGCAAATTAGAAAACAGAGAGAGAGTAGAAGAAAAAGTAAATGGAAGATGATTGCCTTGCTAATTTAATATTTTTGGTACACAATTAGTACACATCAGACTAGTCAATAGGAGGCTGCCCTGCAGGTCAAGCTTTTGCAGAGCAGTGTACTTCAAAAGGCTCATTGAACTGTGTTTAGGATCCTTTAACATGCCAAGGAAGCACTCCACACAGTTTGCACCTGACAGCTTGCCAGAGATCAGCTGTCAGGAAAGTGCCACTCAGGATTTCCTCTTTCTCTGGTAAGCAGCAGCCAAAAAGTGTTATTCTATAACTCCCTCTCACCCTCAAAATGATGTTCCAGGTTAGTAGTAGATTCGCGATCTGGTTGCTGAGCAAAGTTAATTCATCCTCTCTCTTTTGGGTGGGTATGAATGAAAAACTTGTACACCGCCAGCATTTTGTGCATCCTTGCAGCAGAGTAGAAAATTTGCCGAATGGCTGCTGGAAGAGTATCCTCACATCTTTCAGGCTACAGAAAGGAGGCAGGACAGCAAAATCCCATGTGGAATTCAAAACAGCTGGTTGATGTGGGTTGCCGCTACACTCAAAGTTCAACTGCTACTTAGATTTGGGGTCAGAGGAAAATGCGAGTGTTCCAGGCTAAATTGGCAGGCATGATTGTTTGCTTTTATGTTTTCCTCTGCAGGCAGCACATTGTCAGCTTTCAGTAATCACCTTTTTTTTTTTTTTCTTCTCTTGAATCTTCTAATTCATTTACAGAATTAAGTTGTCACAGCAGTTTATCTTTAGCCCAAAGTTTGCTGCTGCTGCTTCAAGCTTAAAAAAGGGAATGTTCAGAAAGTCTTGACTTTTATCTATGTGTTGTACTAATGCAAGATTTTCACTGTCCCTAAACATTCAACTTCACTGTAAAATGGCAAAGCAGACCTCTGATACATACACAGAAATACAGATGTCCTCACTGCAAGATGGATTACGCTGATGAGATTATTTCTGCTGTGCAGAAGTTTATATCAGAACCAGTCAACAGCCATTCCTTTTATGGAGCCAATGGATAGGAACAGACACAGCACATCTGATCTGTTTCAGATGTGTGTCTACTTCAGTCAGATGTATCACATCTCAGAAACGCCTGTTTCTTTGTATGGTTTCCTTTAAATAAATAAATAAAACTGATTATGTACCTCAGAAGTACAAAATTACATTTAAACAGGAAAAGTTCTATTCCTTTATACCACTTTTATTCCTTTACCTTATATACCTTTATTCCTTTATGTTCCTGTATACTTTATACGTAGCTCAGACTTATTGAAAGCATATTTATACTGTTAGTTTATTTCCTAAACATGTCAATAGTAGTCCAAGACTCTCAGCAGCTACTGTGTTCAGATGCTATACAGAACAGACCATTCTGGAAAAAAAAATTAGAAGGCACATGTTTTTTTCTTACCAGGCTTCTGAATCATGTTAAAACCCTGATTTCCCCAAAAAACGTTGATGGTACATCAAATACACTGTCAACTTGAAAGTGTCAAGGCTGATGAAAAGAGTTCTGATAATTTCTAAAGTCATGAAGATGTTTGAATTTTGGATAGTAAAAGTGAGATCAGTGGTCAGGCTTTCATTACAGGAAAGTAATGCTTCTGATGTCTGAAGTCAGGTTTTGGGATTCGAAGCACTGAAATACTCAAGTAAGTGATTGCAATGAGGTCATTCATAATAATACTTGATACATAATAATAATAACAAGGCCAGTATTTCAACAGCAAATATGCAAACTGCAGAAATTATAATAGGGTAACACCTGTCTTTTAAAAGTCATTGAAAATAATATGAAACTAAGTACTTTGAGGATTCAATTATCTGAAAATACTAATAGATACATTGTTTCTTAAATCACTTCAGTAAAAAAAAAAATCTTCAAAATGTAAAACATGAATAATCTCAATAGGAGCATCTCCTTATTTAAGCATAACTGGGGTAAATTGCAAAACCAGCCTCACAGCGAGCTATCTGATTTTGACACTTAGAATTGAAAGTATTTATCCTTACTTGCCTTTTGTTTACACCTGATAGGTAATATGCATGTGAGCTAATTATAAATGCCAGCTAGTAAAGAGTGCATATTAAAATGAATAATTAAATAAATGTCTGCTCTACCCCCAAACCAGCAAACAAACAAACAAAAAACCAATAACCGACTTGCTGTTTACTATCATCAGAATTATTTTTTCCAGGTTCAAGACATCCTATTTACTTTCCCATCTCCATCTGAAAGCAGAGAATAAAGTAAAGGATGTAAAATAACTTCATAAAGTTAAACAAGCCCAAATGGTTTCCATTTCAGAAAAGATTTTGAGTGAAGATCCCAAGTGATTCTTTCTCTGATTATATACATAACTGTTGTACCTGTTAAGTCACTTTTCCTATTAAAACGACTATGCTTGAGAAAACAAATGTATGACATATAGTAAAAGAGTCATCAGCATCAGAACAGGTTGACAACTCCAATACACCACATTCCTTTTCTCACAGCCTCACAAAATCTCAGTTAGACTTGTGTTGATTGGCAAAGCTGATCTGTGGTATTATGTGCTTTGATAGCACAACTGATGGTTGACACTTACTGATGCTTAATTGGTTTCAGTTGAAGATCATCTTAGTAGGAGGCACCTGGAAAAGAGAATTCAAAGAAGAATTTAAGAAGAACTTCGAGAGGACATAACAGAGATCCATCTGGCTCTACAGCTTTGTCTCTGACAAAGGCCAGCTAACACAGGATGTCTAGGGAGCCCAGTAAAAGTCCAGTGAAAGAGCTCAAAGTAAACATAGTGAAAATCATCCTCTCATTAATTCTGACGTGGTGACTTTTAATCCATAAAAATGGATACATACCAAGTAGTTCTTGGTATCTAATAGGTTTTGATTCCAGACATTAATTAACATACTTGGTTTTGTAGACCTGATCTTCTTCCTATATTCTGGACAAAATCAGCATGAGAACTTTGTTAAATCACTTGACTTCCTTCCATAACATGACAACAAAAATATAGCAGTATTGCAAAAAAAAAAAAAAAAATATATATATATATATATATATATATATATATGTATATATAAATTCCCAAATGTCAGTGTCAGAGTCTGGAAGCAGATATTTGTCCATGTGATAGATGCAGATGTAAAGAACTCTTCTTTGTTTCTTGAACAGATTATTTCCTGGTCTTAGACTGCAATCCTGGAGGAATTTTCTTGAATGTGAACCTATTTTCCATGGAAGACATTATCTGAAATTATGGGGAAAAAAATCTTAAATAGAAAAAGAAGTACTTTAGAATGACTGAATGCTGTAGTTCTTTGGTCACTGGGAAACATAAGAAAGTCTTTTAGAGTCTTTTTTTCTATGCTAATCCCATCAAAGACCCCAGCAAGATACTAATGCTGGCATGTAATTTGTAGAGTTATGGTTTAGAGAGATGGATAGATTTAAAAGTCTTTCTGAAAATCGGACTTATCTGAACTGCTTTACATTTGGCATGAAAAATCAGAAATGCAGCAAATCATCAGTCAGCTGAGAATCCTGGATATGACCTTCACATACCAAGTTGGAACAGTGATATTTTTGGCAGAGTCATGCTGTCATTTCAGTCAGTTTTATTTAAGGACCCATAAAATAACCCTTTGTATTTTTTGGATGTCATAATGACTCAGAAGATGTACTGGATAGAGCAACTGAAATTCAAGTTCTGAAACTTGTCCATTTCCAAAGTGAGATTTGAGAGAGAGATTCAGAGTAGTACAGCACTGATTTGGAAAGCAAAACAAAACAAAACAAAACAATTAAAAACAAAGTAAGACGTCCATTAAAACAAACAAACAAAGAAGTACATTTAGGTGTATTAATATGGAATTTCATCCTACAATACGCTCTCAGTCCTTCTTAATTGTAAGCATCCAATCCTTTCTCAGATACACTATCTCCGTAAGGTTAAGGAGCATGATACTGGACCCCATGAGAGCTATTCCTTTCCAGAGCAGAGGCTGGAGATGAGACAAGACACCTCAGGATGCCATCAACCTGCTACTCCACCAGCACTGTCACAAGTCCATGGGGCCAGTTGGGATCCACCAGAGGATGCTGAGGGAGTTGGCCATAGTTGCCCAAGCCAATTTCCACCATCTATCAGTCCTGGTCAATTGGAGAGAGATCCCAGATGACTGGAGGCTTGTTAATGTGATGTCTATCATCGAATCATAGAATTGCTCAGGTTGGAAAAGACCTTAAAGATCATCAAGTCCAACCATGACCTAACCATACTACCCTAACAATCCTCCTTTAAATCCTGAGCACCACATCCAAAAGGTTTTTAAACACATCCAGGAATGGTGACTCAACCACCTCCCTGGGGAGCCTATTTCAGTGCTTAACAACCCTTCCTTTAAAGAATTTTTTCCTGATATCCAACCTAAACTTACCCTAGTGCAACTTGAGGCCATTTCCCCTTGTCCCGTCACCTGTCATCAGTGAGAAGAGACCAACCCCGCTCTCACTGTAAGCACCTTTCAGATATTGGCAGAGAGCAATAAGGTCTCCCCTCAGCCTCCTTTTCCCCAGACTAAAAAGCCCCAGTATCTATAACAATGGTCATAAGGAGGATCAAGGGAACTACAGCCCTGTAAGCAAATTACTAATAGTAATAGCAATAAAAATATAGTATAATATGCTATTATTATTGTTATTATTGAAGTATTATATAACATTATAATAGATGAATAATTGGAAAAGAAGGAAGAAAGTGAGTTTTCCAAATGTTGATTGATAAGAAAAGACATAGAAAGAAGGCAAGAAAGGGTCTTCAATTCTACTACTGCTTCAATTCTACTGCTTAAGGAAATGTGCAAGACTCACAATAGGGATTTCTGTGGCATGATCATTTCCAAGCCTGCAGAGCCTCTGAAAAGAGGATGCTTCGAGGACGCCTTGCTGCAACAAAACTTTAACCTCAGAGGATCTTTCTGATCTTTAGACTGGGAGGAAAGTCTTCTAACTAATTTATGGTGACATTAGAGGATAACAACATGCACAGTAATGAATTCTCTTCAGCCTTTGGGCTGTAGATATGTTTTACTGTCTCCAGGAAAGTAAAAGTGAATGCATGGAAATATTCAGCATTTCTACTTTAATTGCCCCTAAGGATGCTAGCAGTTTTGTAAAGAATGTGGCATCCAGTGATATGAAAAAACAAATAGAGTGATGTTTCTATGTTATGTCCTTATGAGAATAAGAAGCTAAGTCCAAAAGCAGGACTGAAGCCAGTATAAGCACAAGACAAAGGAAGAAAATTAATTTATTGCCATTTAGAGTGAGTATTCAGGAGACAGCTCATGAGTGGGATGTGTTGGTGAGTCCTAGAAGGGAAAAATGGGCATGAAAGATAGGATGTAAAGGGTGTGGTGTAGCTTCTTTTTGTATGACAGAATCTTGTGACTTGTAGCAATTTTACAGGGCTTTCTTGGCTAAATTGAATACCTCTACACAAATAGCCTGGTCTAGTGGTTGGCGACCCTGCACATTAGCAGGGGGGTTGAAACTCAATGATCATTATGGTGCTTTTCAACCCAGGCCATTCTATGATTCTATGATGTGAAATAAAAGGCCTTGGAAGGAAATCAGATGTGATAATACTTCTTTGGAGAGGTGATCTCTATTGTTCATATCTCCTGTAATTTAAGTTACAGGTAATAGGAGAGTAATAATCTTGCAATATCTTCAATATTATTTGCTAGTTGGATTTGATGGTTTGCTTCTGACCTTTGTTCAAGGCACCATGTGTATCCTGAGGGATGACTGTGTGAAAGGATAGCCATTTGGTTAAGCAGAGCTTTCATGATTAAAGCATTACCAATACCATACCCCATATTCTTCCCTGGCATCAAGAATATGCTGTTAAAATATTTTCATACATTAATAAACACTGGGAGGAAGGAAGAAGAGTGAGAGTGAAGAGTTCCTTGCTTCAGCTTGCTTCCCGCAGCCTTAATATAAAGCTTGTCTAAGCACATGTCTTCAAACAGTGATAAAAATCTTCCTGTTAAACCAGTTCCCATTTCTTTTAATAGAGATGGAATGGATTAGTAGAGATGGAATGGATTTTCCATTTCCTTTAATAGAACGGAAGAGATTATTCTAGTCTGGAGACCAGACCAGGCTCCAAATCACAACAAAGTAGAGATTGACATTTTCCTAATTCTTCCTGCCATTTAGGAAAAGCTGGAAGTGCAATTGAGGTCTTGGCCAGTCTTGTTGCATTGCTGAGCAGTTCAAAAGGAGTGAGCTTGGGGTCTGAGGTAATCTCAGTGATCCACATGGCATTTCACGAAGTTCTGTCTAATCTGCCAGTTTCACTAGGATATGTCCCCTTCTAAATTAGTTACAGTTGTGGGAAATACTTTCACAGCTACAATATGCAGTTTCCAAGCCACAGCCAAGTGGTCTTTGGTGTTCGGTGCGTACGAAGAATCACTGTGCTGAGAAGAGAGGTCTGTGAACAGATCTTGCTATTTTAACGTGCCATTTCCTTCTTTCTTTCTTTCTGAGTCACAAAACTCCAAACTCCCAAAGCCAGATTTTTATCTGAATGGCACTAAACCTTCAGTTTCCAATACACTGACCAAAAGACTGAATTTTACAACATTTTATTTCTACTGTAAAGAGCAAAAACCATTATGAGTTAATATAATCATGCAAATATGAGACCTATATAGAATTATAGGGGAGGGAAAGAAAAAAATAAGGGCTGTAAGGCTTGAAAAAATCCTGCCTAAATAATTGGACCCCAAATCATAATAACCCAAAGATAGTTTTGTAAGTGTTTCTGTAGTAAAATGTGGACAGCCATGTGGAATAATTAGAAGGGAGTATTACTATAATTGCATGAAAGTATTGGTGCATATGCATATGGTTTTGCACTGTGCATATATTCAATCTAAGCTGAGCTCTCTGTGAAGTTCTGCTTCCATGCAGTTTTGAAAAAACAAAGCATAACAAGAAAATAACTCTGTGTCCCAAAATACAATATTTTGATTGAATCTGTGATCTTTCGAAGATATTGAAGATATATTTCTGATATTGCTCAGAAGAAATATGAGCTGACCTGTTAGACCATAATAACTTGCCTTATACGTGGCTTAAAGGCATTACTTTGCAAGGCTGAAGAGATGCCACTGGTTGCCACAGTGACCCAAGCATGGCACAGGGGGAAAGTTCCTTGTATGGATAACCGCTATGGAAAGCTTTTTTTCCCTGTTGCAGAAACTGCTGACATTTAGTTATTATTTAGCAGACAAGGAAGGGAATAGAGGACAACACAGGGGGCAAGTGAAAGGAAAGAATAAAGTACAGGAAAAATCTGAAATAAATGTCATGTTCTCTTTGCTTGGTTGTGTGATTAAAGGGTAATCTCTCTGAACACAAAGACCCAGGGAGGCCAACAAACCCTCATAGCCTTAATCATTGAATCTGCTCCTGATGAATGAGTCAGACAAGGAAACTCCTTCTCAAGAATGCCTTGCAAATTGGAGAGGTTATTGCCAGAAGAGGTAGAAGTATATTGAGGGATGCAGGAGGGAACATATTTGCATATTCTTTTTAATTTATTGTGAGGAAGCTTTAAGGAAACCATGGGAATGTGCAAAACTGGTGGACCAAAAGAGGGGGAAGGAAGGAAACTAAGTGTATCTGGAAGGAAAAAAGGTGGGGTAAAAGAGGGAAAAGTGTTATGGGCCAAGAGGTTGCTGGTCAGTATGCTCACCTGACTGGGAGCTGCATTGCCATAATCCGTTGTATCTTCTTGTATCGTCTGGTGGCATTCTGAGCCTGTGGGCAAGTTGGAGGCCTGGGGACAGGTGCTATCCTGGGGCCACCAGCAGCAGGGACTTGAGAGTCCTGGCATTGTCCACTGTGGGCGCTGGGAGGTTGGATCCCCTTCTGGATAGGCTCTCTGAGCCAAACTACTGGAGCTGCTTACACTGTTTATATAGAGTCCTGTACCCACTTCAGTCCTGAATGACTGAGAAAGAAGAAGTGGATGGAACTCTTTGTGCTGTTTAAGTTTTTGTGAGTGCACAGTAAAGGCACTATTCTCTGTGTTTGTGGGTGGTCATTCAGGGGAGATTCAGGTTGGAGATCAGGAACAGGTTCTTGATCAGAGGGTGGTGGGCATGGAACAGGCTCCCTGGGGCAGTGGTCATGGCCCTGAGCTGCCAGATTTCAAGGAGCATTTGGGTGATGCTCTCAGAGATAGGGCATGGATATTGTGTGGTCTTATGTTGAGCCAGGACTTGGACTCAATGGCCCTTATGGGTCCCTTCCAACTTGGTATGTTCTATGATTCTGTGATTCTATTATTCTATGTCTGTATTAATATTCTGTGTGTATGTAATTATTGGATACACAGATTCAACACTTACCTCTATGAATGTAATCCACTACTGCAGTAAGTTAGCACTTCAGTCATAATCACAATGGAGTAATACCAATTTATTCCATATTCCCAAGTAGAAAAGCATCCTACTTTTCTCAGACCAGCGTAAGTGCTGTACATTTAGGCGGTGTGCACCATCCTTTGTCTACTATCCACCTTTTTCTTTACTGTCCCCCTCTGTTTTATAACTATAACTTTGATGTTGAATGAAATCAATTTTATAGGGTTCTCAAAGGCAGTTAAAAGGTGAAAGATAATTGATTTCCTCCCTCTATAAAGGCAAGAAACTGGACAATGCACTTCCTTCGTAATGATCATTACATCCTAGGAGTGTAAATGTCATTCTTTCGTCTACATTTAATAATGTTATCTAATTGGTTTCATTCACATTTGGTAATAAAAGCCAGTCTAAATATTTTTAATCAAATGCCTCTTCTGCTTCTGACCTTTCTGCTGACTTTCAGAAGGTTTTGCCCCAGGATAAACTGGATAAACCTGGCAGAAATAGAGATGGCTTGTTTTGCCCTTGTCACTGTTTTTTATTTGGCCACGGAAAAGAGCTCCTATGTAATCCTTTGCTCCCTCTACCTTTCCCTGTAAAAAGGCTATACTTTGTAGGATTGTTTTTGTTTGCTGCAGGAAAACTTCCATAATAAAGTCCTTTTTTTTTTGCTTAAGTTGCATGTTTTGATTTTAACCCGCTTAATCTTGGTTGTCAGCAGTTTTGCAGGCTCATTTTGAGGCTCAATTTGCTTTCACCTAGCTTCACTATCTAAAAGCTGAATACTTAATCTAAGCCAGTTGTCTGAGCTTCCTTTATATTTACTAGAGATATCTCACCCTGTTTCAGAACAGGATGGAGCAACTTCTGGTGCTGAATCTGTCAGTCCATCAGCTACAGAGGGAACCTGGATCAATACCTTAAGCTAGGCACATTACTCTTAGACAGTTACAATAAATAAAAACATTCCTTTACTGACACATAGCCATGGCAGTAGCAGCTGCAGCTTATCCACGTTCATTCAAAGCAATTTCAGTGCCCTGCATGGAAGGAGGAGAGTGTAGTCATTTTGCATTTGGGAACCCATAATGTGCAAAGAGGCATCGGAACACAGAAAAGACAGGTTCTATGTGATGCAGTGCCTACAGGAAGAGAGAGAACGGGCTCAGATTGGCCCTTCCTATTCTACAGCCTCAAGTAACAATTAAGTTGTGTAAGCATCTGATGGTGCATAAAAATGGGGTTCATGGCCTCATTTCAGATCAGAGTGCCAACCGAAAGCCAACATCCTAAGCTGGGAGCCGACAGACTCCGTGAAAGCAGACTTTCTATCTCTTTTCTGAGATTTAAATATATTTTCAGAGGAATAATTATAGAAATATGGCTTTATTCTTTCTCTTACACAGATAAAGAGAAGACTGAGTGAGAATCTAATGCAGAACCACATCACTGTTCCCATTAAAAATCTCTTCATAATCTCTGTGTTTTTAAGCAATAGCACTTTTAAAGTTCTTTTAACCATGAGCAATTCATCTGAGTGGCTGTTCAGTGTCTGCTTGGAGTGGATTGTGGCAGCAAGTCGTGCACCAGGTTACATAAAAGCAGTTTTCCAGGTCTCCAAATTGTTATTGTTTCAGGCAGGACATCAGGTTCTAGACGGCAGCTGCACAAACAAGTTAAGTGCTGTACCCTACTTCTTTGAGCAAAACTTGGACACTTACTGGTAGCTTCATGTGAGCATATGTCATTGAGACAAAGCTATTTTTCCTGCTGATAGGAACCTATTTTACTTTGGAGGCCAGTGCACACAGAGTAATGGGTGTGCCAGGTGAAGTTTTCTTTCTCCTGTGGTAAAGCACCCCAAATGTCATCCAGCCCCTAATGAAAGGGACCTTTTTTTTTCTTCAAGATATTTGAAAGACAAAACATGAGGCTTCCCTTGCACTATTCCTGTTTGGAGGGGATATGTAGGTCATACAGCTGCCTGCAATTTTTGAAGCCACATAAATTTCAGCGGTAAGGGGGCACTGCACTTTGTAGACTCTAAATATAACCTTTTACCTTGGTACCCTTTGAGGACAACAGAGAACAAAAAGCATGTGAGAGTGTGATCCCATTGACCCATTTAGACATCTTCATGAAAATAAAAAGGATCTGCCCTCAGAGCACCTAATTTTTTTCCACTGATTGTAACAGAAACCTAACAAAGTTTGGCTTCTCTATATTACCACATGAACTGCAGGTAATGACTAGAGAACTGCATTTCCCAATCAAACTAAAAGAGGGTAGATTTAGATTGGATTTAAGGAAGAATATTTTTACTGTAATGGTAGTGAGACACTGGAACAGATTGCCTAGAGAGGTGATGGATATCCCATCCCTGGACACGTTCAAGGTCAGGCTCAATAGGGCTCTGAGCAACCTGATGTAACTGTAGGTGTCCCTGTTCATTGTAGGGGAGTTGGACTAGGTGACCTTTAAAGGTCTCTTCCAACTCAAATGTTTCTATGATTCTATGATCATGTTTTCACGTACACAAGTTTCTACTATTCTCGGTGAATACAGAATTAGAGACAAGCTGAGCCACGAGCCTTGGATACAAACTTCCACAGATATAGGGCACATTAGGAATGTAAGGGCGAGATTTATCACTTCTTCAGTTTATTCAAGAAAATAACAGCTGTGTTTCAGGCTTTAAATAGGCACTGACATACTATGGGGCAGTAGATATGGAAGGTGAAGGCCTGTATGACTGCTTATTCTCACAGCATATTGGCCTTAACTAAATGCCAAGCAGATTTGCTTTAATACTTTGAAATCTTGCATCTTTGTCTGGAGTAGGATGCTCTCTAGTAATGTGCACTCTGGGGCCAGGCGCTTCAGTGTTATTGCTGTTTGCTGAAAACATGCATTTATACTCATATCTCTTAATTGAAATTCAAGCTGCACATGATGCAATTTGACATTAATTTTGGTTATTTGTGTTTGAAGTTTGCCCCATCCAACAAGAGCCGACAGTAAAGAAGAGCACTGGAAATGGAAATACACAGTGCCATTAGATGCAAGGCTTGATTTGTAAATCACTTAGATAGTAATAAAACTGGGGATGGAAATAAAAGTGACAAAGCTCAGCTTTCTAAATGCTAAATAATTCAAAGGGGAAAGGTTGAGGAGAAAAAAAGAGTAGAGAGCAAGTGCATCGTTTATGAAAACAATGGCATCTGAGCAAATCAGAAATTTCAAGCTCTGAATAAATGTAATTTTGGTTCGATTAAAGCATAACATCAAGATTGTGGGTTGCTACATTCTAGGATGAAGCATGTCGTTGCTGTATGCAGTTATGAAAGATTTACAGCAAAACCTGAATCTAGGAAAGATATTCTCTGAAATGACGCCGCAGGGCTCTGAGCAGACAGCAATGTTATGAAACTTGGCTGCAGGGAGTCAAAGGCAGCAAAATTCTAAATTGGTTGTTTTTTTTTTATTATTATTATTGGTGTGTTTGAGAAGTTACCAAAGAAGGTAAGCTCAAGGAACAGATTCATAATGAATTATAACAGACTCAATATTCATTCATAATGACTATTTTTGTCACCTGAATTTAAAATATTTGGTACTAAGAAGTTTGGTCATGTCTCAATATTTTAGTCTAAATATATAGTCCAATTACAGACTCCTAATTTTATTAAAAGACCTGCTGAGTGGAAATTTGTGGATTTAGTCTATCAGGATCTTATTTCAAAATGGGGCTGGGTGGAGAGGAAGGAGGGTTCACAACAAACAAAATGACCAAATGCAACAAACAGCAGATGTTACCATCTGCTCCACTGCCCTTTCTCCAGGAGAGACTGAAACAAGTTTTTAATCAGCAAGCGTTCTTCCAGTGTCAAAATGTCTCCTCCAGTGCTCATGGATAGTTTGATACAAAGCTGAAGAGTATCATAAGATCTTCATGAAATAAAGGCTTGGGCATGGATGCAGGAGATACACAAGTTACTCCCAAATGATCCCATTCCTGACATTGTTACCTTACTCTGAGGGCTCTGAACACTAGCCTGATTTTTAACCACACTGGCAGTCATAACAGTTCCTTCTGAATTGCTAATACAGTAGTCTTTACTGTGTGAGAGCCCACCTAACCTCTCAGTGACAGTGTTACTATGGTATACAAGAGATGAATGGAGCGTTTGTTGTGGATAAACAACTGTGCTATGAGCAAGACGGAAAAAAAGGAAGAGCATTTGGATAACATCCTCCTAACTCCTTCGGATACATCACAGTTCTTGTTCCCAAGAGAATATAGATAATACATCAGGATGGTTATTAGGAAAAATTTACTCTCAGGAGGAGTGGTTGAAACAGGCTGCCCTGGGAAGTGGTGGAGTCACCACCCCTGGAGGTTTTCCAGAAAAGAGATGTGGCACTTAGGGAAGTGGGTTACTGGGCACGGTGGTGATGGGTTGATGGTTGGACTGGATGATCCTGGTGGTCTTTTCCAATCATCGTGATTCTATGATTCTATGATCCATTAAACTCTGCTGAGAGTATTTATGAAAGGAGCTGCAAAGACCTCTAGTCCCACAGATAGAACTGAACATACCAGGACTTGTTTTGAATGGAATCTGTCTTGTACCTATAATTAGAAAGCCTTCTGGGCATGTTTTTTTCTGTCTGTAAGTAGACAATGAAAGAATATTTATCATTTATTCTATCACAACAAACAAAATATGCAGAGGAAACAAAAACACTTATTATTCTCCTAACTCCAGAAAGAGAAGTGTGAGCATCTGTCATTGCATAACCATGGCAAGCATCTCAGCCACACACAGCTGCTCACTTGCTCCCCGAGTCCCAATGGGATAGAGGAGAGAATCAGAAGGATGAAAGTGAGAAATTCCTTGGGTTGAGATAAGGACAGTTTGATTAGTAAAAGAGGGATGAAACAAAATAAATAAAGAAAATGCTGTAAAAAGCAATTGCTCACTACTAGCCAGCAAATGTCCAGCCAGTCCATGAGCAGTGGTAGCGCTGACCAACTTTTCCTAGTTTTTATTGCAGAGTTGGATGTTACGTGCTATGGAATATCCCTTTGGCAGTTTGCATCAGCTGTCCTGGCTACATTCCCTATCAGCCTCTTTCTCATCTCCAACCTACTTTATAGAAGGGGCAGTGTGAGAAAGAACACCTAAAACACTGGTGTGTTACCAACATTATCTTGGTCACAAATCCGAAATATAGCACTGTATGGGCTACTATAATTAAAAATAATTATATCCTAGTGAAAACCACTGCAGAGCTATTCATACGACACTGACTTCTAGAGTTCTCTAGGGTGATCACTGAACAAATACTGTACACATAACTGGGAAGTCTTCTAAGTAGCCTAGCGTGATAGTCATCTTTATTTTTTCCATCTAGACACCTATGTCTGATGTAATTTTCTGAACTTTCTCTATGATATATGGAGAAGAATATGAGTGACTCATCTCATCCCAAAACAGATATGTAAGTCAGAAGACTCTTACCCCAGAAGTACTATTCTTTCTGCTTTGGTTGTGATGATGATTCAGCTGTGATGAAAACATCCTTTCACTAGAAATACAAAGTGAAGAAAGATGTGTTTTCAGAATTGTAGTAAGTAGAGAAAGCTAAATATAGGACAAAGAGAAAGATCCAAACAGTGAAACATCATGCCATTTGCCCCAAGTATCAAAAGACAAATATATCTTCACCCGAAAGTTTTTACAGCTGAAAAACTATGGAGTACCATGCCCATCTCCAGATATGCTGTACAATTATACAGGAAAGCCTCGGAGAAATGAAAGACCAAGTAAAATTCAGAACAGTTGTTTTCAAGCTGAATTTTAGCTTGAAGGCTGTTTCTGTCTGAGATCTGAAGAAAAGGACCTAAAAGCATCTGTTTTATTCGGGGATATCATAAAAGGTATTTCCTATTTCTCTCGACCCTGCCTCACCTCTATTCACAGCTACAAAAAGACCAGTATTACACCCGAGGTAGGAACTGACAGAACTGTTGCATTGCCTTGCAATATCTTTGCCACCTTTCCTCTTCAGAAACAATGATAGCTGAAGGTGAATAGATTGATTTAAAAAAAATGTAAGGAAGGTGGCAGTTCTGCTGCAACCAATGCTACCTAACATCTTTCACATTTGCTTAAAACCATTCTGAATAAGCTCATTACAATTAAGGGTGCAGCCAAACCTGAAATTATGCTTGCATTGGAAAAATATGTGCTGTAAGTGCTTGTGCTTATTTGTTTGCTTTATGGGTCACATCCCAGAGCTCCAAACATTGCTCTGGGGAAAACCTTGAAGAAACAAGAGGAAATGCAAGGTTCTTCTATGCATTTCCCAGTTGTTTTCTTTGTCCATTTCATAGTCTGTAAACAGCTTGGGAGCTTATAATTCCCACACAGCTCTAGGGAAATTAGCCTCATAAGCACTTCTTCATTCAGAAAGGTTAATTTAGTCACATTCCTGTTCCAGCCAAAAACTCCTTTTCCAAAGTCATTACAGATTTGCTTATTCAGTACATGGTCAAGCACTCATCTGACCCCTAAGCAAGTAGCACATTTTGTAGAAACACAGGCACGTTCATGATCTGTGGATAGCTGTCCTATTCTTTCCTCAGACTAGGAAATCTCTTTCCAGTAATGATAACCAGACATGGCTGCTACTTCTGATTTATTTACTTAGGCAACTACTTTTATGTATTTCCATCTCTCCTTATGTTCAAATTCTTAAAGTTACTCTATTGGCACATACTGATGCCAGATAGTGTTTACTGGCTGACTCTTGTTGGAATCTTCCTGGAGTTGGCTGCATCACCTACCATGATGCTTCTAGCACTAAGTGGTTTATCACTGGAAGGATGTTTTCCCATATAAAATTATTGACATCTATTTTTCTGTACTTTTTTCTTTTTTTTTTTTTTTAGTTTCACTTAATAATTAAAAAAAAAAGAAAAGAAACAAGAATTGTAGAATCATAGATTGATAATTGATAGAATAATTTGAGTTGGATGGGATCTTTAAAGTTCATCTACTCCAACTCCTCTGCAATAGCTGTTTACAGATTCAGGTATTTAACAATTTTCTACTACTTAAAAAAAATCAGAACATTTTCTCTGAGAATTAGTCATCTACTTGTACACTGAGTAAACACAGTATTTTCTGAGTAGAAAGCAGGGCTTTCAAAGTATCAAAGAATATTTAAGTCTTTTTTTAATAAAAAAAGGGTTGAATATGCATTTCCAATTTATCTTGGCAACATGCATCTGCAAAACAGTACAGCCAGGATATAATATCTTCAGTTGTTTCACTATAAAATGTAGTAGCCTTCAGAGCAGGGAAGGATATATCTCATTGACTGATAGAATCAGAATGCCTGAAGTCGTTTATTGTCTGAAACACACACACATCTTCTGAGCCAGTTAAAATATGTAAACTTCAGTGAAGAAAACAGCAACACTAAATAAAACTTCTCAGCTCTGTCAAGGTCAATAACAACACAAAAAGGCCCCTGGAGCACAGGAAACAGAGCAGACAGAGCTGTATTATATCATATTCTCCTATCCTGACAACTACCTTACACTGTGAATGATAGACATAAATTGGAGCTATTTGTTGAGCAAGTCTGTTTCTCAGTCTGAATACAGGAAGGGACAAGTGGATTTCTAGAAGTAGTTGTTTTGCTCTGTCTGTTTTTAAGGAAACAACTGAAACAAATTGAAGTCATTTCTTGCATTAGGTGAGATAACCTTCACATGACCTTGGAAAGAATGAGGAAAATAAATGACTCCATAGAAGACATGGACAACTAAATAACCAACAGATGTAGAAAAATGAAAAACACAACTGTCCCTGAATTTATCTTGAGAGACTGTGAATAACATAAATTCTGGAGCATCCAGCAGATTGTTTCAGGTAATGTTTATGAATGAGGAAGGACATTTTCATGGTTTGGTTTTGACCTTCCAGTGTCCACCCTCATTAAAATCCAGAAGAAATGTCTTCCTAGGCTGCCATGAACAGCCAGACTTTCCTAGATTACCTTGACCCAATTTTGCAACACAATTATTAGTTTCCATCAACACTCTTTGTCCAATAATACAAAGGTCACCAGACTCATCACCTTGTTTTGGGTATCATTGTGGACTGATTTTAATTCTCTAATGAGCATTTAAACTGGACTAAGTTCCAAAAACATTGGGTGAAGCATTCAACCAGAATTGAAATGAATCCTCTCTCTTGGAAAGAAGGGTAATTGGAAGTGTTCAAAGTTTTTGGAACAGGTAAGATAACAGAGTTAATGAACTTGTTTGTTAACTGAAAGAAAAATAAATGATTGACAGTATTAAATATCTGGAACTGCTAGAATAGGAATTAATCAATCACTAACACCAGAACTGATTAGACATAATTTATACATTTCTCCGTCTAAATACCTTGTGGGCATCAAATGCATTAAGTTTCTCCTTTACAATGTTAATGTGATGTCTTAATGAGGGAGAAAATTTACTTTAAAAGTGTAAAAACTACCAGCAGACTTATGGTTATGACTTGAAAACATTAATATAATGGGAGAGAAGCACAGGTGTTCCACAACTAAATGGGAGACTTGTCCATCATCTGCTGCTATAGCCTGTGGAGTTGATGGAATAACAAATAGCTAACACAAAAATAAAAGAGATGGAAGAAATTACAGAGGCACTAGCGTGTTAAAGAGCTCATGAAAGATCACATAACCTGTCTTACACCTTCTCTCCTTTCTCAGTTAAAAAATCTTTTAATCTGTTTTCTTTTACAGTGCTTCAGTATAGACCAGGTGCAATATTAATGTTTTTATCTCCTTCTTTTTCCCTTAAATCTCCCCTAAAATTTCTCTCTTTAGCCCCTGTAAAGCATACCACATAGAAGGCAGGAGACATGGCAAGGGTGCCTGAGTCAGTATCGTATCTCCACTAGGCAATCCTGGTGTGCATAAAGTAATGAAGGTAGCTGGGTAAAGGAATAGATTGTCACCATGATGAAGGTTGGAATAAAGTCGTTCACTAATCAGCAGAGAATAAACAGAAAACATGTGGTCTTTAAAAGAAACTGATAGCCAGAGGGAGAAGAGAAATGTCACATTTTAGGTGCCTTCAATAATTTTCCAGGGCATCATATAAATATTTTGGATGAGGAGATAGTTTATTGGTCATCTAAAGAATGCCAGGCATGATTCCATTTATGTGGTGCTGTATCATCTTGTAATTTGTAAATTACCTTCACAGCATCTTACTGGTGCTGGAGAGTACTATCGTTTTTATTCTGTTAATGAAGACAGAAGCCCAGAAAGACTAATAGCTAGGAAAGGACCTGGAAATTACCTGCTGCCAAATTTACATTTTAGATCCTTGAAAATGGAATTAAGAATCTCATAACTTACGATTTTCCACTGAGTAACCCTGAAAACGTTTAAAACTTTCAAAACCACGATGACCAGGACTCACTTTTTCTCATTTAAGAGTTCTATAGAGAAATATGCATCTCAGCTGGTAGCCCACTTTTTTTTTTTTCTCAACAGTGGAGAGAAGAACATTTAGATGTGATTGACCTGATTTACTTCAAACCTTTTATATTTAAGAAAATCTTGTTCAGAAGAACTTTAGGGACATTATGGAAAGAAGTAGATAAACAATGTACACGGAGATAGTTATGTTTCTCTGCTTCTATTTAATATTCCAGAAATTGTTCTCATACCTCAGGAGAGACCTGGGCTACAGTGATTCTGCCAAGCAGGTTAACAGCTTCATGGGTTTCACTCCAGCTCTGCTGAGAGTAGATCTAGTGCCTTAATAAGTTGTCTGTGCTAGTGGTAAAGGGACTTTTTGTGTAGAAAATGGACAAGTAGCGCTTGGATGTTGGTTTTGAAGGCAATCATTGGAAATGCACAATCAGATTTTGTAAACAGAAATTGATCCTGGTGATTTGTCTCCAAAGAAAAGTCATTCTAGCTTTCTCTCATCTGTCATTTGCATATTGGCTATTGTTTGGAGATCACAGTAAATTTTCTGTCTTAGTTATTTTTATATAAATCATGTAATGAACTATTTCAGGAGCCACTAAATAGAAAAATACGTAGAATATAGAAGCAGGAGTATAAGACCATGGGTAATGTCCTGAATCATTTGAATTCAATCTTTTGCTGTGGAACAAACCACGTTTTACCACTCTTCAGTACTGATTTTTAAATGACAGTTTATAATATTTACAGTAATTGCATTTTTATGATTCAGAAACAGGGTATGCAGAATCATAGTATCATTGAATCATTGTAGTTAGAAAAGTCATCTTAGACATTTAGTCCAACCATCAATTCATCTCCATCATACCTACTAAATCATGTCCTTCAGAAGAACTTTCCAGGTACAGAAACAATTAGTAGAGATATCCATAATTTTGAGGGATTTAACACTGATATGGTTTGAATAAATAATACTAATAATCAGGAGAAGTGAGTATGAGAATTTGGAACAATAACTACCATATAAGTTTCACATTTTAGAAAAGATGAAGTTGCAAAGAAAGTTTTTTGAGCCACCAGGTCCATTAATCTGGATATGTAAATGGCTGTTAGCTAATTCAAGGACAGTTATACAGATGTATTGCTCAGTGGGAACACCCCAATTCCCAAAGACCACTCAAAAATCCAGACTGTGTGGGAGCAAGTTGGAAGATCATGAGCTACTTAAAATCAGAAGGCAGATTAGAGAGCTACTAGGAAGCACTTAGTGTTTCTAACTTTCTTACTTATCCCAGGCAAGATTATTTTCTTTGGAGACTCATTTAACTTCTGGTTAAATTGGAAAGGAGACATGAGAAGAAGAAACTGCACTGTAGGCTCTCTGATTTCACAGTACTTTAATTGCAATATCCCAGATCATCTCCCATGTCAACATCACTGGAGATTTTACCAACAGCTTACATGAAACTAGACAAAGGCCCCATCACAAGATTAAACTCCATTTTGGCACTACGTTTAAATATGTCTTGAATGTAATTATCAGTTAAGGAAGAATGAGTTCAATTACTGAGAAATAATTACATGCAAAACATGAAACCCAGATGAATAAGTGTATGTGTCTTGGGCAACTTGTACATAGATAAAAGGAGATATGAGTTGACACGTGCTGTGCGTCACCCAGAAAACTGTAAGCTGTACAGGAGTAAGGGGCTGTTCATATTCTAGTGCCTCCTCCCTGTCTTGTCCGTCTAAATTCATTCTCCTCCCATAATGTAGAGTATTCCTTGATGTCTCTCACAGCTGCTTTTAGGATTTCTTGCTTTAAACTCCAGTCTTCACTATGTGTCTGTTGAGACCTGAGCTTCTTGTGGTAAAAAATGGTTGAAATTGATCAAAATATCCATATTACAGAAAAATACATTTCTATGGAGCTGACTGAAAATCTCAGAGATGTGGGAAGACAGACCTCTAAATTTCTCTCTAAAGTGTACCAAAAAAAAGGTTACATAAATGCACAGACATACACACTCATTTCAATTGTATTAGCAGACACCAAAATGGGAGCTTAGGATTTCACTCCCAGTGACATTTTGGTTCTGCTTCTGTCTTGTTGTCATTGTGGAAATAATTTCTGCTTCCTTTGGCTTGATTGTATCTTTTCTTGCTCTGTAGCTTGCTCTTTCATGACTATAGTTTGTTTCACATTCAAAATAAACTTTTAATTTTTTTCTCATTGTCTACGAGCAATTGACTGGAAAGAAGAGGGGAGCATGTTGTCAGTCCAGATGCTGAAGAATTAATTTTGTGTTCTGGTGTCTCAGACAATGGGAAGATTTCCATTACAAGTAGAAGAGAAGAGGTAAGACAGTTATATGCTCACATTTTAAATGAAAATAAGCCTGTATGCTACACTGACAGGTACACAAATGAGAATAATTAATCCTCAATGAATAGAAACATGCCTGATTTGATGGCTTAATGCATACTGCTTTTTCTTTTTTCCTGAAGAAATTTATATGATCCTTTGCTTGTTATGTTCACTGCAGCAGCGTTTTTTAGTTTCCAGTGTTATGCTGATCAGGTTAGAGTGATGAGGGAAAACAGAGATGCAGAGCTCAGTTCAACTGCCTAACGACATATATACATTGTGATTTGAGATGCCCTAAGGTGCTTGAAACATCTACACACGTGGTTAGCAGATACAACACAGGTCTTGTAAGAGATGCACATATTTTTCGAACTGGAACTGGAAAGAACATGGATTATCCTACAGTGCTTCAACTGGCTCCAGATTCCTGTGCTTAGGTACTTGTATAATAAACTATATTAAAATATTTCATTGTTTCATAATTGCATCATTCAAAAATGAAATATATACATATATTTATGAAAATGTCATTTTTAATTATATATGAAATATACATTATTTCTTACTGAGTCCAAACAGATTTGCTAAGGATTACTCCAGAAAACAATAACATAGCCAAGAGCAGTGCCTAGTTCCTTTTGAGTGCAATTGTGGGAAGTCTCCATCCCCACTACATCCTATGCTCATCCACACATGTTCAGGGTCACGTAAGTGTAAAGTACTGAGATAAGGCTGCCTCTGTTCAAAAAGAAATGTAGGAGAGGAGGCTATGGAATACTCTGTGATATTTTCCTGTTTTCATAGAATCACAGAATCATTAAGATTGTAGAAGACCACAATAATCTAGTCCAACCATCAACCCATCCCTACCATTGCCCACTAAGCCATGACCCTCGATGCCACTTCAACACATTTCTTTAACACCTCCAGGGACAGTGACTCCACCACCAATTGTACAGCTCCTTTCAGTGACTGATCACTCTTTCTGAGAAGAAGTTATTTATCATTAATAGTATGGAAATTTCTGGATGTATTTGTTACAAAGCAAGTGCAGAGGAACTAAACCCAGAAGCAGCTACGTAAGGCATATAAATTCCTAATTCTTCAGTGAACACAATATGGCCAAAGTCACAGTGGTTGGCCCCTCTCCTTCCTGCTGTGCTCAGTTCTGATCATGATAGAATTACAGCCCAGCATGGTTCTGTGTTTCCAAGCAGCTCCATCTAGACTCAGGTCTGAAACAAAACTAATTCATGATTTGAGCAGTGGAATGGTTTATAGTAACTTTCAGTTAAAACTTCAGAACTCTGGAAATTATAGAGCGTGAGGGGAAGCATGAGCTGATTCCCTGTGTGTGGGGAGGACAGAGAGGAGAGGATCCAAGGCCTAGAATTACAGGGTTATCTCTTCTAAGTGAAAGTTGTTCCTATTATCTCTTCCAGTTGGAAACTCCTAAGGGTAAAGCCACATTTACTGCATTTGTGATATCCCATTCCGTATGATGGCCTTGGTGTGGGAGCAAAGAAAAAAATGAAGCCTTCCCCATCTGCAATATTCTTGTTTTAAGGGTCACTTAATATCAGTTGTTCAATTCTTCTACAGTGAGATACATAAGTTAGCACTGGGCAGGGAAACACCGTCATTAAGATGGAAATGTGATGGATTCACCTAAACCTCAGTGTTTTTACCCTTCTTTCACATATTATCCTAGCAGGTAGAAAAGTGTTTCACAGTGCCTATGAACATCTCTTGCCATCCACTAGCATAAATATACTGATAGCTCCAAGATAGCACATATACTCCTTTCAACAAGATAAAAAAGATTCCTGACAGAATTTAAGGTGAAAAATAGCATTTGCTGTTTCTATCTGAAGCAGAATAAAAGCTTTTAAACAGCAGCAGACTGTGGTAGATACAGTTTATCTTTCAAATAAAAGAATTGCATAATTATTTATCGTTCACAATGCATAAGTAACTGCTGCAACCATGAGACACCTCATTCTCAGTATCTAACAGGGGGCTATAAGAAAGGGGGGAACAGACTCTTTATCAGAGGCTGTTGTGATAGGACAATGGGAAATTATTTCAAATTGAAAGAGAGATTTAGACTGGATATAAGGAAAAAGTGTTTTATGGTAAGGGTGCTGAGACACTGGAACTCGTTGCCTAGGAAGGTGGTGGCTGCCCTGACCTTGGAGACATTCAAGGTCAGGCTGAAGAGGGCACTGAGAGACCTGATCTATATATAGGTGTCCCTGTTCATTGCAGGGGAATTGTACTAGATGAGAGTTAAGAGTCCCTTCCAACTCAATTCTGTCACCATTAGACACTGTAGAATGGATTCATAGAGGATTTTGCTTTTATATGGGGGTAAAGAAGACAGTGACAAATGAAGTGTTAATACTCCCATTTTAAGCTACAGCAGTAAGACATGGACAGTACAGAAAGACTTGCCTAAGGTTATATTTTGAAAACCTGACCACTGAATAACCAAAGTAGAAACATCTTACTTTCCAGAGGCTGAAACAATATCCAGAAAATAAAACTGCTTTTTCTTTCTTCCCTGGTAATGAATTGACAGCTAAGAACTAGATGCTCAGTGTCAAAGTATTAACTATTTTGTTGCCCAGCCAAGTGATTAAAGGAAGACCAAACACATGACATAGTAAGGAAGGGATGACCTCAGGTCACTCTGATTGCTGTCCAGGAGTGAGATCTTAAGCATGGCATGATCACCTGGGGAACAGAGAAGAGATTGAATTCAATTTTGGATTTCAGAATCACAGATCAGCTTTCAAAAGTTTCTGAAATTCTTTTTTAATCCAAGTTTTATATGTCAAGCCTTTGGATCAATGTGTTGTGAAGTTCTGTGCAGAAAGATTCATTTCAGTTCTAACCCCTAGCATAAAAGGTGGACAGCAAGAAATGTCAGGCTCTCTTACTGCCCTAGTTTGTTGGATGAAGCATTACATGTAACTTGGGTTTCTTCCCCCTGTCTAGCTAGCTGCAAAGGAAGAAAATGTTTCCCCCCTATCTACTTAGGGCAAGGCAGAATTTATTTTGGATGACATTATACTCAAATCTGTTCCAAGGAAATATTATGTATATGTCCTCACCTTACTGGTCAGTGAAATGGAATGCATAGTGAAATACCATTTAAAATTTATATAACCTATTTACTGAGTGAAGAATGGGCACAGATCTATTTTGCATAATCCTCTATGCAAGAAATCTTTGAACTGTAAAACATTTGAATACAAATTATTCTGAGGCCTACCCTTGGCCATTGTTTAGAGCAGTACTTCTACCTGCTTGTAATGAGAAAGAGCATTAATATCCACAAATCCATGGCTGATAATTTTTCTTTCTCTCTCTCTTTTTTTTTTTTTTTTTTTTGTTTGTTTGTTATCGTTTGGATATTTCACATTCCTTTTCATTCCTTGCTTTCATAGGAAAGTATAGGATAATTACACTGGTGGCTGCCCCTGTTCTTTTGCAACTGTATCTTTCTTTTTCAGCTTATTTTATGGCATTTTGGAAAGAGTTTAAAGAGAAATGAAAAATAAACAGTCATTCTGAATTCAGAATAAGAGTATTTAAAGAAGTCTGTGGTTAAGAAATAGATTCTAATATTTTTCTAATAAACTAATGTGTCTAGTTTTCTATGCCCAATTTAGGTCTGTTGAATAGGATTCTCACAGCCTTAAATATCCAGTGTAGAAGGATAGTTTTCTCTAGAAGGCTCATTTGGAGTGATGTCTCTCTGGGACTGTCACCATAGGCCAACCTTATATCTTACTTCAATAGATTAAGATTTTCTTAATCTGCAGTGTATTTAGTAAACTTCACGTGGGATAAACTTCACTTATAACAGCATTTAAACCACTGAGGAAAAGGACCTTACAAATATCTTTACTGCAATACAACTTATGACATACTCATCCAAAATAGTAATACAGATGTATTTGGCCACCACGGCTTTGAAAGCACTCAGACTTCCTTGGTTTGAGGAGGTGAAATCACTGACTTATTTCCAGCACTGTTGTGCTCATGATTAGCGTGGCTCTCCCTCAAAATGAGGATCTGCTTTTTTTTACCCTTTCTCAGAAATACAGACTTGTGTGAACTCTCTGATCATGGTTTGTTTCTTGAGGGCTGTAGGATGGTGGCAGCAAACAGGAATGGAACTCATCATATTCTGCTCCAGGTGAAATATGCACCTCTTTCTCTCCTCCTTGTCACATATAACTGAACATAAATCAGAAATAAGAAAGCTTATATTAAAACAAACAAAAAACAAAGGAAAAAAAAAAGCCACAACAGAGAAAACCCACAAAAACAACCACAGCCTCCTTTCTTTTTTGATGAGAGGGTGGTGAAGTGCTGGAATGTGTTACCCAGAGATGTTGTGGATGCCCCATTCCTGGAGGTAATCAAGGCCAGGCTGGATGGGGCCCTAGGCAATCTGACCTAGTACTTGATCTAGCAGATGGCAGCCCTGCCTGTGGCAGGAGGGCGGAACTTGATGATCCCTGAGATCCCTACCAGTCCAAGCCATTCTGTGACACTATGATTCTTTACCTACTGCAGTGGGAAGAGGTCCAGAAAAGATAAAGCACCTGAGCCATGATAATCAAGGTCTCAACCTAGGTGCTCAGAAATCCTGCTAGAGGCTACAAAAATCACACCAAGAGAACATGAGAATGTAGCTGGACTCTTCTAGTCTAAGGCCATTCCAGTAGCTCTTTCCAAGAGCTATGAAACTAGCCTGAATTTGTGAGAGATTCAGAAATAATTGTATGCCAGATTAAATATATGGAGAGCCAGATATTTTATTCAATGAAGCAAATGTTGCTAAAGTCCTGCTGCCAGTGTATTAAACATTCAGTGCCTTCTCCTGCTTTGTTCCACTGTATCAACAATTTGATCTCCCATTCCCTATTCATACAACATTTTAGCTAGATTAGGAGAATTTGATTGACATCTAATGCAAACAGAACTGTATCAAATAGAATTCTTGGCCACTTCTGCACAAGTGCTCAAAAGTTTCTGGAATATAAAGCCTGAAAATATTTATAAGCAAATGCTTTATCTATAGAAGAAAAACCTAGCATTAATATTTCACATTGAAAAAGTGAATATGGTAAACGTAAACTTTTATTAATTAACTCTTTCTTCTGAATAGAGAGATTAGGACATTTTTAAAACAGATAAAGGAAGTTTCAAGATACTTTGCAAGCAAAATTATACAAAATAACCACATATTCTTATGCTGTTTGGCATTCAGCATACATGCTGTCAGCCCTTAGCTCAGGAAATGATGGTATTGTGCCCAATTACATGTTCAGGGCAAATGTATATGCAGTACTTTCTTGGGAATAAATATGTTGGACCTGATTATTACCACAGAATTTGATGGAATTAACATAATTTTTCCTATTCATTGTACCCTATTTCTTTATGATTTTGAAAATCAAATTAAGTTATGTGGCATTTTCTTTTCATGTCTCATTCTTTTCCATTTTTTCCCCCTTTTTTTTCAAGCATTTGGTGAAAAGGATTGAGCAATGCTGGCAATGCAACACTGTTTGTATCCTACTCCCATTGCCTCTTTAAAAATAGTTCCTCTTTTCTTTATCCCTATGGCAAAGCAGTAATTTATATCACTGAAGTCATAGCACTGATGTTTTTCCCTTCCGAATAACTCCAGCTTAAAAATGCTTTCAGATAAGACTGTAGCCAAAGAGAATATTTGGCAGAATATTTTCATTAAAAAGTTTTCATGGGGAATATGCTACTGAGCTTCAAAGCACCCGATGCAGATATTGTTTTGGAGACACATAAAACATTCTCAGAAACCTGGCTGTTATATGCTTTTCAAGCACAGGTTTCATGACTGGAATATTGTGTTACTTCAAAAACATCCATCTCTGGGAATAGAGATAAAACCCTCTGTAACTGCTGAAATTACGAAAGATATACCACTTTTCCCAGTTCTTCCAGTATCAGCAGAGTCTTAGAGTGCCCCATATGTCTCTCTGCAGCTTGTCCTATTGGTAAATCTTTCTTAGTCCAATGCAGGACACTAAGTTGTGATTCCCAGTTTTTCCCAGACAGTGTCTTAGCAACATGAAACAACTTGGAAAGGACTTGAGTGTGAGAGACGAGATCTCTTCAGAAGGGCTTCTACAGGTCCCTTCCAACTCAAATAATTCTATGATTTTATGATTTTGTTTTCATACAGGCTCTGTTATCCATGGGAGATTTTACCTATCCAACCAAATGCTTCATTCAGAGAGTAAATTGATATTGTCATCAGCAATTCAGGAGTTTTTTGAGAGCAAAGGAACAAATGCTTCTCGGTGCAAGAAGGCAGGGAATTAGGTCACATATCTAAGCCTCATGAGCACTTTTGACATGTAGAAGATAGAAAGTCTGACCAGTTTTCACCAGAAACACATTCTGTTTCTACTTTAGAAAATAGTTTGGAGCAGTAGAACTGGACCTGCAGTGAACAACGGTTGTTTTTAATGATGTTGTGTCCATACTCTTCATATCTCAGGGCTTTTTGCTTAGCCCAACTCTAACCAAGCACCATGGTCTGCATGCCCATTTGCAGCTGGAGTGCTTTGGGTGAGGTACTAATCTCTTCTTACCTAATTTCTTCCCAAGAGAGTTCAGTTCGTGATCTTCCAAGCTCCACCATAGAAATCAAAGTTATTGTAAGATCCTCCCTTAAACTTCACTCCTGATTCAATCTAAAACACTAACGTGAAAACACAGATTGCTGTACTGACATCAAGTAGCTCCTCTGTACACAGACATTTTGCTGAATACTAAGTAGTGTCAGCTCCATGTGCTGGCTACCTCTCCATTTATGTGAACCAGAAGATACAATAGCAAGGCTGAAAGGGCAAAAGTGGTAAGGCAGGTTGAATGCTATCACATTCAAATATTGCTTATAGGTGTAGAGGAAGCATACCTTACATATGCAGTACGTTAAGCCAAGAATTTATTGTTAGTATAATTTAAATCTCAACAGTCTAATTCAGGAATCATCATTAATCTATTCCTAATTATTACAGAAAAGCAGACAATAACATGGGCAGAGTACTTATATCACAGAATCATACAGAAAAGTAGAAGTAATATAATTGAAATTGTTAATGCATGCACCTTTTAGCTTCTGTTTGTTACTGGTACTGCTAACACTTCAGATGCTCCTCTAGACCATTATCAGTAACGCTGGAGTCAATAGCTCTCAATGTGATAGATGTTTCTATATCAAGAGTTAATTTCAAAAGTAAAGAGGCACCCCTTTATGAAAAAAAATAAAAATTGAGAGTAAAATTATATTTCTCAAGAACTAAAGCTCATCTCATCTCTTCACTGTATGCTGCAATGAAGTGGACGGCTTTGTAGAAGAACAGTAATAGCAGAAAAATAGAATTGGTTGCACAACAAGTTAAAGAGTATCTTTTCTATCTTTTTGAAACAAACTCATAAGAGTATGTGAAGTTAAAGAAATAATAAGATCATAAAAAGTAAAACACTATACTGTATATTTATTTTCTTAAGGAGACCTTCAGAAAGGGACCAAACTTCTAACAGTAAGTATGAATGATAAAATGTAATACATGGTTGGGTGGCTAAATGTCAATCTGAGATTGGTCTGAATTGTTTAGAGAAACAGAGCTATCTAGGCATGTGGTCAAGCATGCAAGAGGCATAAGCTGACACATTTCTTGCTTAATAAAATGTCTCATTATTACATTATATCCAAAAACGTATTCCTATTGGCAGGCATGCAGTGTATCAGATTATGTGGAGACATTTACCAAACACTGCACAAGTTTATGTTAGGTCCAACTGTATTTCACTTAGTCGGAAAGACATAGAAGAGGAAACATTACAGTTTTGTTGTTCTGTGAAGAACACATAGATTTCATCAGGACAGATGTATCTATGAGAAATTCAAAAGGTTGTGAAGGGAAAGCAAATAGCACATATAAAAGCCTATAAGCCCAAGGGGCAGCAACAAAAACAAGGGTTCAATTAGCATTCAGATAGGCTTAGCAGATTTTTCTTACATCACTAGTATGAGATTGGATGATTTCTTAATTTTATTTTCTAAATCCTAGTTTTGGTCTAAAACAGAAAAGAATAACTTCATTGAAATAAAGGGGGCATTCATGTAAGATATCAGGAAAAGGTAATTCACCAAGAGAGAGGTTGGGCACTGGAACAGGCTCCCCAAGGAAATGGTCACAGCACTGAGATTGTCAGAGTTCAGGAAGTGCTTGCACAGTGCTCTCAGACATGTGGTCTGATTTTTGGTGGTCCTGTGTGGAGCCAGGAGTTGGACGCAATGATCCTTATGGGTTATTTCCAACTTGGAATAATATATAATTCTATGAAATCTTGAACAGATGGAAGAAAAGGAAACAATATATTGTTTAAAGCTCCCTACAAAAGACTAGAAAAAAATCCCAAGGGAAAGACATTAAAGAAAAGTGAAGAAAAGAAAAAGTGATCAGAAGACAACAGAACTGGTTGGTTTTGGGTTAAAGGATAAAGTAAATAGTCCTTACTTGAGGAAAATATATTAACATAAACTTAAAGAAAGCTGAATCCATAATTCCCCATGGGGCATCTGTTTATGTTCTCATATATAAGCATTAGCTTAATAGCTTAGCAAGTTGGCTAACTGAATATGTGTAATGGATTAATCATTCAAAAGGACTTAAATGAAAGAATTTGCCAGAGTCGACACAAATGGTTTTGGCTGTATTAGAAGAAAATATAAAAATTCCATGCATTAGAAATATGAATCTGGAACAACTGAATGGATTTATAACAGAGAAAATGTCATCTAAATTTTGGGAATGGTTCCCAACTGTTAAGATTTGGCAGACTGTAAAACATCTTCACTGAGGCAGCAGTGGAAATGCTATCACTTGGGAAACTTAAAACAGGAGAGGAGTTGCTCTGGAGACCCACAAGGAGGTGATAGAAAAATGGCAACATGACCTAAAGGGTCTTTTCTATCTAGTGCAACCATGGATCTATGTAATAGGCTTGCCAACTTCTCAAAAGTGAAGCATGTGCTGAATCAGTCTGAAAATGTACGAAGAGAAGGGATGGAAAAACAGTCAAACCACATTTAAGGTGATATGAGTAGGAATGACAAAATGGAATGAACACTGGGATATAAACTACAAGATGAGCAGCTGGTCTGCAAAGTAGAGTAACTGACATCTACTTTTGTACTGCTTCAGATGCAGGGAGCAATATTAGCAACACTGGCATGACAACACTCTTAGTTCAGTATTCCTTTCTCCATCATAACAACAAAAATAATAATAAATACACTCAGAAAGGTTTAATAGGGGATTTCACCCAATTAATGCTACTTCTGTTCCTTAAGGCAGCTCAAGTTATCTTTGTACACTGTTTCAGTGGGACTGGGCTGTACCTAGTGGCAGAGTAATTTTTTTATTATTATTTTTTTGTTGAGTATAACCATCTTTGTGCTATCTAGGCAAGTGTAACATTGAGGTTTTGACTTCAGAAATTAAGCAGCAATGTTTCATACAAATGCAGGTGTGCCCACAGTGCTAGAAGCATTTCAACATCTTCCACTGCCTCTTTAGTGGGAAAATTCACCCAATGAGTTGATAGGCATAATCTTGCACCATGGAAATTAGCAAAAGTTTCAGAAAAGTTTCAGGCAAGTTGTAAGAAAGTTGCAGGAAAGGAAAGTTTCGGGCAAAGCAAGGAAAAGGCAAGGCAAGGCAAGAGAAGGGGAGGGAAGGAAAAGGCAAGGCAAGGCAAGAGAAGGGGAGGGAAGGGAAGGGAAGGGAAGGGAAGGGAAGGGAAGGGAAGGGAAGGGAAGGGAAGGGAAGGGAAGGGAAGGGAAGGGAAGGGAAGGGAAGGGAAGGGAAGGGAAGGGAAGGGAAGGGAAGGGAAGGGAAGGGAAGGGAAGGGAAGGGAAGGGAAGGGAAGGGAAGGGAAGGGAAGGGAAGGGAAGGGAGGGAAAGGGAGGGGAAAATATTTTGATTGCTATCACTTAGTCTTTGATTTCACTGAGATGCTATGGAGAACATATACTTTGCAGTCACCTTCTACACACTTATATCTGTACAGGCTTTTTTCAGCTCCTCCTTAAATTATCATTTTTCCGGCTGAAAAGGACTTCTACTTTGGTTTTCCTTCTATGAAAGTTTTTGCAGAACTTCACAATGTATAAAGTGATTCCTGCTGATCCTATCTATACTTTCGTATTTTAAACAGATCTTTCACTGAAAACAAGGTGGTTGACAGAGTGTGAAAAGTCATTGGAGTTTAGGTGAGGGCATGAAAGTTAATTTAGTCCTCATTAGCCATGTTTGTACAAAATAGATTGCTCACTAAATCAACACTGGTACAAAATCAGAGTAAGTAGGAAGCATAGAAGGACCTAGTGAGGATGAAAAACATCATTGCAGTAGATTATTTTACACTCCCCAGGGGTCTTTGTAAGGAAAAAGAGGGAACAAGAACTTTATTACTAAATGCAGTTAGAGACCTGCCCCAGCCAATTCCCCAAAAACTCTGTGGCTCCTTTCTATTTCTGCTTAGTACCTCCTCCTGGACCTGGGTTATTGCAGTTTGTCTTTCAGGGTATATCATGTTTAGCATATTCTTGGAAGACTTCTGACAGAAGTTTTCTTTTTGTTCAGCAGAAAAAGCAGTTCCTAGTTTCATAAGCTTTCTCAGAATAGTTGGGCTATCACCTTGTAATCTTCGGACTCAGTTAAGACATCTGAGCTACACAGGAGAATTTAATCTACTGTGTGCTGTAGGAATTCAGAAAGCAATTTCAATAGACACATTTGATCATGTTCAGTGTAAAAAGAAATAAAATGTTCAGTGTTTTTCAGACACTACCATTTGTATTTGTTGAGATACGGAAGCAACATAAAGAAGGGAAAAAACCCACAGCTATATTTCAATTCACCTATAAAATTTGTGTTGTATTTGCTGACAAAGGGACAGATATACGAATTCTGTTAATTCTGTAATTCCTGTTCTTATCTGAATAGACACCAGAAACAACAAGTAAAATGCTACTTCAGTAAAGAGCTCCTATTTTCTTCAGTACAAACCAAATTCATCATTCTAAATTTTTTACAAGACCTAGCTTTTTCTTTAATTTCTCTTCATCTTTCTCTTGAATTCATTATTTTTCTACTGGGAACAAATGTCAGATTTGTTAGAAGTTATTACTTTCCCCGTGGGTCACCTCTAAGCTTTTTTTTCATGTACTTTTTCCTTATTCTGACAGAATATGAGGCATTATCAGATATGTCCTCTGCTTATTGAGTTCTGCCTGATACTATAATTGTACTATACATGAGCTAGTACTTCATGCTTACATTGTGCCTTACATCCAAAGATCTAATAATAATTCAGAAAGAGGTATGAAATACTAATGATCTGTATAAAGGAAGAAGAAATATGAAATAAAGCAGAGAGGGGAAAAGAAAGTAAGTTTTGAATCTTATTTTCTTTTGATTCTTGGGAAAAAAGAGAATATTCCAGTTCAGAGGAGAAGCAAATTAAAAATATAATTTCATTTGTAATTAAAAAAATTGAAGATTCTTGATGATAATCTTGATTTTTAGATACTTTCAGCTTCTGCTTTGATACATATCATTCAGTTCATTCACAAAAGAACGTCTCTAGACAAATGTTATTCTTCATGTTTCAGAGGCTGCAAAAATTGAGTATGTCAGAGAACATGCTAAGTCACACATTAAATTTGAATAACAGGCTGAACAAAGAATGCAGGACTCCTGGATACAAAAACCAATCTTTTGCCACGTTACATTCAAACAGACACATACAGTGCTTGTTGCAGCCCCGAGAGGTCATTCTAGATGTAAAACAAAACCAGGAAACTTAGTTTTGAGTTTTGCTACCTGCATTCCATTACTTGATATCTCCTTTGAAAGGAGGACACATACTTTTATTCATGATGAAAAATAATGCAAATATATCTGAGATATTAATATCATCTCTTAACAGTCTCTTTGGGTAAAAAGAAAGCTAAGCTTATAAAGTATTACTGATTCATTACAGATTGCATATATAGTTCTGGAAGACAAAAAAATAAAATAAAATGATGTGTTGATAACAATACATCAACCTGTTTGTCATGACATAGAGACTCAAACCCTAAGGTATAGCTGATACTGCAAATACCTTTCCCTGCAAATAACTTTCACTGCAAAACTGTGTATTTTTTAAACCCACCAGTTGAGAAGTTACAGCTTTCTACAGACTAACCCCACAAGGTTTTATTGAGGTGCTTTTGACAGCATTTCACACCTCATTTGCTGCCAAAGGTATTAGATTTTAGTCAATGGTCAAAGAGTAAATTGACTTTAAAGGGCTCCTTTAAAGCAGTGAGGCATGAGATTAGAACAATTTAGAAATTATCTTGATCTTTACTTCATATTGTGCTTAAAGCAGGGGTGCCAACCTCTTCGAACTACCTTCCCGCTTATTTAAAAGGAAACACTTAAGGTGACTATAAGCCTTGAAATGATTGCCATTTGTATCTGGCTTCTGGCAGCCGAATTATTTGGAAGAGTACCTTTGTTTGAATGTAGATTGGCTGTAACTACTTACAGTGACAAGAAAAACTGGGCCAATCTGGAATGAAGGTTGAGGACTGATGCCAATTGCCCTTCCCAAAGGATGAGTTCAGCAAGACTCAGACAACTCAGAACAAAGCTAAAACTGAGTCCAGGGAGTCACTTCTTGAACTCTAAATTGTTACCACCAGGATCTTATGTGAAAAAACATATTCTCCCTGCACAATAAATACGCTGTGCATTTAGATGCTACAGGTCTGAGACGAAAGTCTTGCATCTCTCTGCTGCCTTATCTCACTCTCAGACACTCACTGTTCATTTGGGTACGTGCAGAAACGTCAGTCTGTCTCCTATAAATTATGGAAGACATGTTAGTTTAAACTGTGTGCACAAGGGGACAATTAGGTCTCCAGTTTTTTTGCCTGTCTCCTTGTAGATATTTTAAATTTCCTGGAGGAATTCCTACAGTTCAGGGTACTTAGTGTCAAGAGTGATAAATTCCCCACTCAAACCATTAAGCCTCTGGGAAGTTGTCACTGCACCTAAACTGGTTTCACGACTCTATGTTACCTAAAAAAAGCTCTGAAGTGGCTAAAAACAGGAAAGGTCCCCCATTTGTCTTCTCCTTTGTAACACACATTCGGTGTTTAAGGACATACTTGTTCAATACAATCCCAAGCCACTTTCTAGTAAATGAATTTCTGTGTCAGATAGGTTACTGATGGCAAACTGTCTTATTCCTTAAAAGCTTCCCTGTTAAACTATTACTTCTCTTCCTTGTCACCAAGACACCCTTGGAAAAGGATGGTTGTCTTTGTGGGGAAAAAAAAAATAAATCCCTTTTTTCACTCTATACCAGAGTTGCAAGAAACTGTTTAGTTAAATCAATTGCCAGTAATTAGAGTACTACTTCTAACTGTGCCTAAATCATATTTGATTGGGGCTATTGTGTTAGCTCTTGCCATGAACTGTATTTCATTTCATCTGAATTATTCTAAGTGATCCTCTAATCCTCTCACTTTCCACCGTTTCAAAGATGAATGTCTTAGCATTACACTTCTGTATTATCAAAACCTCCTCTTCTAGACTAATGTGTTGGCAAGAGTAATTTTTCATTGAATGTTAGGCTTGACAAAGAATTATTATTCTAATGTGTTGGGGAGATTAGCTCATTTTCACTCAAATTCTGCCTTCCCATTCATCACTCTCCTGCTGTTGGGACTTCCACAATGATTTATTCAGGCAGAAAACTCAAGTATGGTGGAGGAGAGCTGAAAATACACAAATGGTATGGGAACTGCCATTTCTTTCCTATATGCTCTGCTAAATGTTACCCACAAGTTGACAGTGTGTCTCTTCCTTTCAATTGCTATGAACTGTGACCTTAGGGAAGTCTCTCTTCTTAGTCCATCTTATCCGTTACTACTAACATCTCTCTGATGTATGTAAAATAGAGCCTCTCTTCTCTACCAAGTCAATCAAAACCTTTTTTATTGCCTTATGCTGCTAGCATCAGCCCATACTGCTGATATATCACTGTCTTTTAATTAGATTTCAGCTTCTTTAGGACTATCACAGAGCACAAAATATGTCTTTGTTTATTCCATGAGTCATCTGGACAACAATCCACGAGGCTCTTAAAACTATGAATAAAAAAAATGTATTTATGAAGACTTGCAGTAATTAACAGAATTCCCTATGTCATGTAAGAATTTCTAGTGCCCTTTTCAATTGTATTATAGTCATATTTATCAGTGAAAATCAAGCCTGACTAGAAGCTAGGGACTACAGACCCTGTCATAATGTTAAATAGAAGTAATTCAGGATGGTGAAAGGAAATGAGAAAAAAGGGTAGGAATGCTGACACAACAAGAACGAGTCTGACAAGGCAGAGGACATGAGCCAATCCAAAAGGAGAATGTGGTAGGTTAAAATACAAAGAGCTTGGGATGCTAAGATGAAACTTGTGAAGGAGTTAAGGAGACAACTTAAGTTTCAGTGAAGTTTGGGTAATGAAGAAATTGGAAGTTTTCAACTCAAAAAATATTTAAGAACATTTATTAAAATATGTGTAATTTGAAATACTGTAATGGACAGAAGGGAAGCTTAGGTTATATACAGATCAAGGAATTTATTGACACACAGTTCATTTGTAGTCTAATCTAATAAAAATATTTTAATAGTCCTCTGTATAGAAGTTTGTTTCTGAGGTGTCCAGCCATCCATTTTAATACGGAGCTTAGTAGTAGAATATATGATAGTCGGGCTTCAATTCAACAGACCAAATGTAGATGCCTTTGTGAAATGACAAAAACTGTGCCCTAAACTCCGTTTACTTTATGACTCTCATCAACTATAAAAGGAGACCATGGTGACCTGCTCAAGTCTGTGCTGCAGTGTCCTCATTAAACCAGATGAACCTCATAACTGATGTAAGACATGAATCCCAATGTGTACTCAAGCTCTGTCTTTGTAATCTTGGCAGTTTCTGTTATTCTTCACCAAATATAGTAACTGAAAGTTTTTCTTCACCAGACTATCACATTCTCACACATTGACACTGGCTGTAAAGTCAATCTTTCTCGTTCCCAATTTCTTCTTACTTTCTTCCAAATCTGCAGTCTGCCATAAGTCTTGATTCTTTGGCTTGAGTATAAAGTTGTCTTTCATTAAAGTATGTGTCTCTGAGAGGACAAAGTATTCATAAAATCACTGTGAAGAAGAGACTTCTTTAAAACAACCATCTACAGCTATTTCCCATTTTTGCTCTTCATGGTTGAGTTTGGTGATCTTCTCATCGTATCCTGCTGGTTTCCCTGCATTAAGTAGAAAGCCCGCTCAGCAAGAAGACATAATCAGGATGTTAGCACCTGCATATATCTATTCCTGAAGAGGCAGAGGCTGATCTAGAGTTATTTTTAAAAAAATGACTGGATAAACCCAGATCAGTATAGTGTAACTTCAAAGATGGCCATACTTCGAGAATGTGTTAACCTAGCTCATCTCCATAGGTCCCTTCAAGCTGAAAAAGAGTAATAATTCTATATTTCTAAAGTAAGGGCAAAAAGTACAAGTAGCACAGAAGTGCATTTCTCAGAAAATCACTTAATCTGGTCACATAAAAGCTAAGGAGGAATTCTTTATGAGGAGTAAGTTATCTTTTGGCAAGAACATTTTGAAATTTATACATTAGCTCCTGTATTCAGTATCATGCTGTCTTCAGTTTTTGTCTTTTCTCCCTTTAATTTTGGACTTCATTGCCATAAACTATCAGCAGAGAGTGGATGGTGTTCCCTAACATATCTACAGCACAAGAAGAGAGAATTTATCTAAGACATTCAAGTATCCAAAAGAATGATCTTGTAGCAAATCCTTTATTCTTGAATATTTACACATTGGTAAACAAAAATTGTAAGTCTGGCACAGAGGGCTCCCCTGGGATGTTCCTTATCTGCAACATATTTCCATTCATTCTGCTCCATTCTTGTTCCCTTCTTCAAAGAAAACTGAGGACTTACAATGACAACATACAACCTGGCAGCTGGAAAAGTCCAGATCAGTTCAGATTGCATTCCCCGCCGGCTGAGAGAAAACGGAGGAGTTTACAGATTGAGTGTTTGTGGCAGGGATGTTTTCTTTCTCCTTGCCCAGATGCAGCTGATTAGATCAGAGTGCAAGCAGAAGAAAGGGAGCACATCTCGCCTGACCTTGTCATCCTAAGTGGTTGTGGCATTTCTAAGAACACTCACCCCACTCTTTCTCTTCATCTCTAGCTGCATTCACTTTGTTTCACAAAAAGTTCCTGCAACAGTAAATGAAAACAAGAAAAAGAATTCCTAGGAAGGAGACCCCAAACAACCATTATTAATATAACAGGTAAATATTTCTCTTCCCTATAAAAGTGTTCATATTTCCTGAAAAATTGACCATGGTCAGATAGAGGCTACAACTTATGTCCATACGCAGCAAGTCAGAGGTTTGAGTTGGATATTAGGAAAAATGAATTTTAAGGAGGTATTGGAACAGGTTGCCCAGGGAGGTGGTGAAGTCACTGTCCCTGAAGGTTTCCAAGAAACATGTAGATGTGGTACTGAGGGATATGGTTTAGTGGGAGTGGTGGGGATGGATTAATGATTGGACTGAATGGTCTAAGTGGTCTTTTCCAACCTTAATGATTCTATGATTCTGTGATTCGAAGCCAGAGATCATAGCTATCACAGATCATATGTGTGCTAGGCCATGAAGGAACTATCATGGCAAGGCAGTTTTAATAAAGTCAAATATTGGGTAAATATTGCACCTTATAGAAAGGCTTGATCATCTGGAAGAAAAAAAAAAAAAAAAGAAGACAGCAACAACTACTGTTACTTGTTTTGGGGGGATTTAATGAATTCCTCAGCATCTTGCTTTAGCCAGCTTTCTGATGAGTATCTTGCAGAATGAAGTTGTGGGTTTCATGAAATGTGTGTCCTCTATGACTCTCATAAATCACAAAGAGCAATATATTGCCACAGGAATACTTAAAATGTTTTACTGGAAACACTAGTTTGATTTCAGTGTTTGCTTAGGTGACTAGTATTTTATATTATAGAATCATAGAATCATAGAACTGATTGAGTTGGAAGGACCCCTTGAAAATCATCAGCTCCAACTCCCCCGCAGTGAACAGGGACACCTACAGCTACATAAGGTTACTCAGAGCCCCGTCCAGCCTGACCTTGAATGTCTCTTAAATATTCCACAGCTCTGTTCTTCACAGAAGGAACTTGAGTACCTCGGTGTTACTCTCTGATCCCTGTTCATCATGCCTAGTACCCACTCAGTAACAAAAACTTGCACATATCTCTTGCAGGACCTGCTCTATATGTACTTGCAGATATCTCAAATAACCAGGAGCCTCTAAATTGCTTCTGGACATTTCTGTGTAGGCGTCTGAATTCCTCCATAGGTATGGTTGAAGTTTAGTGTCACCTTAAGCTAACTCCAAGGCATTTCCTTCAGATTAATGCAGCACAAAAAATGCATTCACATATGCTAGGATATAAGAGCTGGATGTGGAGAAAGGCCGTCTTTGCAGCCACTCAGAAAATGCAAGGTTTAGTTAAATTGGAATGTTATGAGTATGTGAAAATGGTCAGCAAGTTTCAACTCCAGTCACAAATTCTGATTTATCCTCTGTTTCCTTTCCTATATTGAAACAGAAGATAAAATGGGGACTTGGTCCAAGCTGCAGAGGAACGGAGCCCAGGCACACTCAACACTCAATCCAGATATAAGTTCTTCAAATAGTCTGGCTAGAAATGAAACAAGCTGAGTAGATTGCCATATTGACAGCTTTATTTTGGTTTGTTCTAAACACAGAGTTTACTGATGCTGAGCTGCAGCCAGCAGCATGTACTAGAGCACAAGAAACAGAGAAACAGCATATGCAAACCCTTGACTGGTCCTGCTCTCCAGGATAGAGCTTTTAGACTAACATCCATGCTTTCATTATTCACAATCATCTCCTAGATGCCTTTTACATAGAAATTCTATAATTGCAATCCATACTGCAAGCTTGCGTGTCACTGGTTTAACCCTTTAAACCAGTGGAATGATTTTCAAGCAGGAATATGCTCTTGCCTCTTTATAGAATGATAGAATCTTAGAATCCTTTGAGTTTGAAGGGACCCTTAAAGGTCATCTAGTCCATTTAGGTGCCCATGACCTCTATCAGCACAGGAGAGGTCCCCATCTGAAAGTGTCGTGGATGCTAAAGTGCAATATGAATCAAAGCACTCAAGTTGCATGAAGAAGAACAGTTATTTACTGCATAGTGGGTTATAATTTGGGATTTTCTCCTCTTATTCCTGATGTATTGAGTCACTTTTAAAATGCATTTAACAAGCGTTAGAACTTCTCTTACTGCTACTATTATTGTTAACTTGAGAATGAGTAAACCTTTGGGTTTTCTAAACACTTAACCTTTATCCCAGCTATTTATACAAACTGGGAGAAGATCTCCTTGAGAGCAACCCTGCGGATAAGAACTTGGGGTCCTGGTGGATGAGAAGCTGGACATGAGCCAGCAGTGTGCACTTGCAGCCTGGAAGGCCAACTGTGTTCTGGGCTGCATTAAAAAAGGGGTGGCCAGCAGGGAGAGGGAGGTGATTGTCCCCTTCTACTCTGCTCTTGTGAGGTCCCATCTAGAGTACTCCATCCAGGCCTGGGGCCTCCAGTACAGGAAGGATGTGGAGATCTTGGAGCAGGTCCAGAGGAGGGCCACTGAGATGATCAGAGGGCCGGAGCACTTCTCCTATGAGGAAAGGTTGAGGGAAGTGGGCTTGTTTAGCTTAGAGAAGAGAAGGCTCCTGGGAGACTTCATTGTGGCCTTCTAGTACTTGAAGGGAGCGTATAAACAGGAGGGGGAACAGCTGTTTATGAGGGTGGACAGTGATAGGACAAGGGGGAATGGTCTTAAACTGAGGCAGGGGAGGTTTAGGCCAGATATTAGGAGGAATTTTTTTCACACAGAGGATGGTGACACACTAGAACAATTTGCCCAAGGTTTGTGGATGCCCCATCCCTGGAGGCGTTTAAGGCCAGGCTGGATGTGGCTCTGGGCAGCGTGGTCTGGTGGTTGGTGACCCTGCACATAGCAGGGGAGTTGAAACTAGATTATCTTTGTGTCTTTTTCAACCCAGGCCATTCTATGATCTATGATCTATGAACCACACACCTACTTATTTCTTTGTCACTGAAATTTTGACTCCTGCTAGGATTGCTGAATTCCTTCATAGTTCCATCTGGTTATTCAATTCAGATGTCTTGTGATGTGAAAAAAAAACTGGTCTCAAGCATTGTTCTTTATCCAAAAATGTATGTATTCTACGTAAATCATTAAAAACATTCACAGTGAATCATGGACTGGTCTACTGTAATTAATGATTTTTATAACAGTCATGTCTAAGTAAAACAATGGCCATTGAAACACAACTTCATGGTATTTGTCTCTCTCTATGCCAACATCCTGATCAAATCTCACTGTCCTCACCGGCGATGCTCTCCATGAGTTCATCAATGCTACAGGACAAACTGGTCCTCTGTATATCGTGGCCATTGACTTCATTAGGACAGTCTCAAAAGATGCATCAGTTTATATCATATGATGCTGTGGATCAACATATTAGGAAAGAAGACTCATTTCAAAACTTATAACCTCAAGGTGAAAATATAAATCAGAGTAAAGGAAAATAAAAAGGATAGTGTTTCTACTCCCAGTTTAGGAGAGAGATTATTCATAGAAGTGAGCTGAATGGGAAAAAAGTCAGATTTAACATAGTACTTGAGCACTTTAGAGTGTCAAACAAGACACAGTGAGGAGCAGGTCCCTCACCAAGTGTAGTGATAGCGGCTTTGATTTTAAAACAGAACAAAAGGAAAAACTCCTGCTGTTGGATCAGCTTTGTGCTTGAGCACACCCCTGGCCCCCATCATCATTGGTCATGTTACTTCACAAACTTCATACCCATATCACCCACTTCAGAAGCTCAATTAACAGTCAAGGCGGAAAATGCTATACTCTCTTTGAATCCCTTTCTCTTTAGAGAAGTTTGTGCAGTACTCTCTGTTCATTCTGGTAGCCTTGTGGCAAGTGAACTCCCCCAGGCCCTACAAGTCAGTCTTCACTCTTACAGTGACATCTATTTACTCTCCTAGCCCAGCCTTGATTGTTTAAATGATTCTTCACTGAGCGTACACTATGTAAAGTCATAACTCAGATCTTAATCAAGCTCAAGGACATCAATGGAAATAATTGGACTGATTTAAGTATCTCATTCTTGTGATCGATGTATTGAGCCCAGGGCTGGGAGATCTGGGCTGCATTCTTGAAACTGCTCAGAGATTTAACTCCCTGCTCTCCACTGCTGCTAAAATGAGATATTTTTAATTATTTATTAGGGAGTCCTCAGTGGATGTCCTTTTAGGATCATCACCTAAGCACAGTTCTGGAAGGACTGTGCTGCTGTGCCTGAGCTCACCACCTGTGCAACAGGCTACCTACACTGAATTAATCAAGAAATTCCACTTAAAGATGTTTATTTGATGCTTAGATTTTCTTTCTTTCTCCTCATCGCTAATGGTGATTTAATTGTCCCCAAAATATTCTACATTTGGAACAGTGTTCTTTAGTAAGATTGGTAGAATGGTACTTTGCTCACTGGGGAGTAATACTGCAAGGGTTTTACATTCAACATTGCAATGTCTGAATTTCTGATGAGGCAAAGGGTCACTTATGGCATTTCTTCTCCCTGATTATGTGTGTCAATTGCAAACCTACACCCGGTAAAGTAATGCAAGTCTGACCTAAAATTCATTTCTCCTCTATTTTTTACCATTGCAGCTAGAATATGGGCTGAGAATGACATCAGCACATAGAGAACAAGATCAACACTTCGAGATAATACTTATACAACATTTACCACATTATTTTCCCTGAAGCACTCTCAAATGATCCATGACTTTATAATGTATGTAAAGTGATTTGAACACACACACACAGAAAACGACTATTGCTTCCTTATTATTGAATTTAGGCTATTATTACCATAAGTGCTTGTATTAGTATTATTAGTAGTAGATGATAGTGCTTATTATGGAAAAATGGTTACAAGTTCTAGTAATTGTTAAAATTGCTCCCACAAGATACTTTGTTCAACTGTCCATTCATCCTAGGTTACATAATGTTCCATGTTTGGGGCTTTCTTTTCTTGCCACCAAAAAAAAAAAAAAAAAAAAAAAAAAAAAAAGATAAATAAAAAATAAAAATAAATAAAATTGAAAGCACTGCTTATTCATAGTTTGGTGAATAATGTAGACACTGAAGTGGCTGTACAACAGTGTAGTCAAACATAGATGTTAACCTTTCTCCTGAACTCACATACCTTTGCATCTTTATGTTCCCATAAAGACTGGAAATTAACACTCTCAAGAGATGTCAGAGGGAGGGAGTTTTCCATATAAGATAAAATAAGTGATTTAGGTTCAAACAGCTCTTTCAGTGAATGAACTCATATTTAAAGTTCCATTTCAATTGTGTCAGTTCCCATTTCTCACCACTATTTAACTCCTAATGCTGTTCAATTTGCCACCACAGTGTTCCCAGTATTTATTATTTTTTCATTGTGTGTTTATATCAAGCATGGAAATATAACTTTGGTTCAGAGATTGCTTGTCACTTGTCTTACAGAGAACAATCTCTTTATTGATGTGCTTGATTACCCCTGATGAAACTGGGGTTGGAGTGAAGCAGAACTACTAACAGTCCTTGCAAGATGCTGCATTACATGTGGCCCGTGTCTTAGGTTAACTTAAGAATGGCTTTGTTAACCACTTATTCATGGTAGAGAAGAATGGGCCTGTCAAAGAGGTTATGTGGGAAGTGTACCAGTAGAGGTATATCCATTCATACCTTAGTAAAGAGACGCACATTACAATATTAATTAATAAATCTGTTACAAGAAAAACAAATCAATACTGGAATTTCTGTGGTATTTGGGCTGGATATTGGGAAAAGAGTGGCAATGCATTGGAACAAGCTGCTCAGGGAGGTGGTGGAGTTGCTGTCCCAGGAGGTGTTCAAGATCGGTAGTGATCTGTCACTGAAGGATGTAGCTTAGTGGGCATGGTAGGGATGGATAAATGGTTGAACTAGATGATATTAGTGGTCTTTTCCAACCTTAATGGTTCTATGATTCTATGATTCTAAGACATTTACCTGTTAGGCATTTGCTTGAGTCCACGGACTTCAAAGAGCACAATTTGTGGATTTGTGTGGGCTGGAAGAGGGATATTTTTCTGAGCTGATTTATATCTTCATTGTTCAAAAAAAAAAAATCAGAGTTAGTTCCACTTCACTATCCCCGAGGCCAGGAATGTATGGAATAGAAACATGTTAATTCAGATCCCCGCACCATATACATAAGCCCTTTAAAACATCACATCTAGGCAAAAAAAGCTTTTCTCATGTCTTACTCTCTATGTTGCCTGAATATTCAAACCTTATTTTTTACAAGATACGATCTCTATATAATGCTGCATTTTGCATCACATGTAATCACCGGTGTTTCATCAGAGGAGAACAGTGAGCATCTAATTGTGATTCTAGAATGTGGCTCAGTAGAGGTGCAGCTGAAGAAGCAGACTACTACATCCGTACTTACAGGATCTTCCAGATTTTTGATGTGGCATTCTGATGAATTCCTACTAGAAATTACATACTGAATACCCCCAAAGAGTGCTGCAGTAAAGAATTACAGAAGCACTTTTCATGTAGAATTGTCTAACGTGTCTATCTTTTCTTGTGCAGTCTCAGGGATTTGAGCTGAATAGACATATTAAAACAGCATGGTTCACTGCTCTCAGTGATGCTATTGTGAAAAGAAATGCAGGAAAATATGAATCTGAAAGTGGGAAGAACTGAGCCTTCCTCCATTTTCTTATGCGAATTTGGCCAAGTCTTGACTTGTTTCTGCACGTGAGATTGCACATTGTTTTCCAAATGCTAACATGGAGCAACTTTTTTTGAATGTTAGTGTAGCTGCAAAGTTCAGTTTTGATCCAAGTGACGGTATCTTGCAAGTTTATAGGAAGTAAAAGAAAATGAAAGAGAGATGTAAAGAGAAGTGAAGAAGAGAAAAAGAAGAAAGAGAAAAAGAAGAAAGAAGAAGCAAAAAAAGAAGGCAGGAAGAAAAGCATTTTCACTGTGAAGTTCTTCAGTAACTAATGTCTAAAGTGACTTCATTCCAAAATTTACTTCAAAACATTTCAACTCCAAACAAAAAACAAAAACCCTAAAACTTCTATTGCAGACAAGCAAAAGGTTTTACGAAATTAGGTCTCTTTTTTTTTTTTTTTTTTTTTTTTGGTGGGATTACTTAACAGCTAAGTCTTTTCATTTTATAGGTTCATTTTGATATATTTCCCCTCTTCCTGTTATTTACTCAGCTTGACTGGGAATTCAAAATGCGTATACTCACTGAACTATATGAAAAATACTTGAGGTGCCCAGTCAGAATAACAATGATCTGCAAGTCAGCTTTCATCTTATGTGCTCAGTTACGTCTTGATATGCAGTCTGTACATTAAGATATCAGAGGTATCTAAGTATATTCACAGCTAGTTCCTAGAAAAGTGTTCATTTTTACTTTAGCAAAAGACTCCACTTTGCCTTAAAGCAGTTGATGTGTGTATTACTGTACAGGTGTCTGTACAGGTGTCTGACACAATTTCAGAGATCTTGGCCATCTAGAAGACACATTTCCAGGTACCTCCATCACTATGTGATAATGGAAAAACTTTAAGCTCCTTTAGAGCTGTTTTTGAAGAAATTAAAACTATACTCTCTGGCCTGTTTTAATTCCCCTTCTCCGTCTGTGTAACTGGTACATGCCTACCACGTCACTTTAGAAAGTACTGTATTTTCCGCCCCAGTGCCATTTTAATGTTGTTAATCCCAGCAAAATCAATGGCTGTCCAACAGATTCTGCATCAGGGAAAGCCTGAAACCTCTATTTGTTTGTTATAAACCAATAGTCTGGAAATCATGAGAGCTACAAATAAGGATTGATGTGCTGTGCAGTCTGGCACAGAAAGAAAAATGGCTTTGTATCAGTAAGGAGAAAGCATGGAATGAAAAAGAGCAGTAGAGGAGACACTTATCAGAGAACTGGGACTAGAAACATGATGCTATGACCCTATCACCTCATTGCACTGGTTTAGAGTTCTGTCCCTTTGAAATTTTACCAATGAGATTATCTAAATATATAAACATTTATTGGATGGGGCAACCTAATCTAGTGCCTGATCTAGTGGTTGGCAACCCTGGCCATGGCAGGAGGATTAGAACTGGGTGATCTTTGAGTTCCCTTTCAATCCAAGCTATTCTGTGATTCTTTGATTCCATGATTCTATGATATATACATTTTTTCACTTACCTGTAAATGCAACAGAGACACTATAGTAGAAAAAATTCTTTTTATTAATAAATATCGACTTAAAAAAAAAGCAGTTCAAAGTTCAGTTCTTGGTGGGAGAGACTCTAAAATTCTTGTAAATTCTTATCTGATCTATCTTTGGCTTTCCTGTGTGATTTCTAGGAATAAGTCTCTCACCAAACAATAGAGTAGTTTTGCTTAGCATACCAAAGATTCTCATCTGACTATAAAATAACCATGTTGTGTTAATGAACTGTGTATTTAGGCATCAACTGTCCTTCAAAATACTGAAGATGACAATAACAGACAGCAGAACAGATTCACCTCCAGGACAGAGAACTCTTCACATACACCTCTGCAGCATTCAGGTGCTTAAGAACCTCTTGCAGAATAGGAACTCAGACAACAGGTTATGAGATTTTTCCTCATAGAATCATATCTTACGTTTTGTTCATTCTTGAGATATCTGCAGAAATACTGCTCTTTGCTACTTTGTTTTGGTTTGTTTTTGTCATATTGAATCTGTCAGAAGTATTTCATAGAATCACAAAATCATTGAAGTTGGAAAAGACAACCAAGATTATTTAGTCCAACCATCAAACCATCACTACCATGTTTACTAAATCATGTTTCCCTGTGCTACATCTACATGTTTTATGAACACCTCCCTGGGTGTTCAAGGGATGGTGACTCCACAACCTCCCTGAGCAGTTCCAACACCTCACTACGCTTTCTGAGGATAATTTTTTTCCACAAATCCAACCTGAACCACCCCCGGTCCAACTTGAGGCCACTACTTCTTGTCCTGCCATAAAACCTCTCTCTTGTTCTATTTGTAGGCATAAGAAAAAAGTTTTCCTGGTATCCTGATTCACTTGAAGATGAAGGAATTAGAACTTGTAGTTTGGGAAAAACAGGAATTTATTGCTATGAATCCTCTCGGATGGAAGAAGGGTTTTATAACTAGTACCATGGACTCCAGGGTGCTTGAGAGCTCAACTATGAAAGCTGCAGAGGTGAACAGAAGCAAAATGGTCGTAGGCCATCTCATTTCTTTGCTAAGGTGAAAGGAAAGAGTAGATTTATACTCCATACACACATGTATACACCACACATGATCATAGAATCATAGAATGGTTTGGGTTGGAAGGGACCTTTAAGATCATCTAGTTCCAACCCCCTGCTATAGGCAGGTACACCTCCCACTAGACCAGGTTGCTCAAAGTCCCATCCAGCCTGGCTTTGAATGCTTCCAGTGTGGGAGCATTCACTATCACTCTAGGCAACCTGCTTCAGTGTCTCACCACCCTCGCAGTAAAGAATTTCCTCCTAATATCTAATCTAAATGTATCCTCTTCCAGTTAAAAACCATTTCCCCTCTTCCTGTCACTAGTGTCATCAGTATTGTTCAGTATCTTCAGGACCTCACACGATGGTTGGAAAGGTGGCTAAAAAATTTGTTTATACAGCAAAGACAAAACACAGTGGGGGATTTCCAGTCTACCTGAAAATGTTCTGCATGGGCAATGTCCATCCTCCACAGCCTTTTCTTCTAAGATTATAGCAACCAACTGGAAATAAAGCCATGCCAGTTTTGACTTTAAAACACATTCTTATATTTAAAACACACACTCATACACACACACCATTGGGCATGAGGCCATGAATCTTGTTTAGTAGGTGGTTATAGTTGTATGTAAAGAGTGGAGATTAAATTAAGCATTGAGGGAAGGTAGTGCGTCTTTTCTGGGCAATTACACATACCTTGTATAATCTAATGAGCTGTTACTGGGCCCTAATGGAACATTTAAAGAGAGTTATTGTATTTTTTCACAGTTTGCTGGATTGGAGAAGTTAATTGATTTACCAGGGATAATACCTCTCTCTTTTCCCAGGCTCCCACCTTTTTTAAAACAAAAAACATAGCAAAACATACAAAAATAGAAACCTCAAGAAGGAGAAAGACTGAAATAGGCAGTAATTTAGTCTGCCATAATTAAAAATAGATCAGTTTCATAATATCTTCTGTGCTAGCAATGCACAGTGATAACAGTAATACCCAGCACTGCAATAGCTTTGTAAATCAATAAATTATTTGAAAATGCTCTGAAGACCTTTTTCTCAGTCAGTGCTGCTCTACAGTCTTTACGTAGCCTGTCCTATTGCTTATCCTGTTGCATGAAATAGGATAGGAGGTAAGGGCCTCAAGTTTCAGGATTCAGGTTGAGTATTAGGAAAAATTTCTTCTCAAAAACAGTGGTGAGGTATTGGAACAGGCTGTCCAGGGAGGTGGTGGAGTCCCTGTCCCAGGAGGTGTTCAAGAAATGAGTAGATGTGGCACTGAAGGCCATGGTTTAGAGGGCAAAGCAGTGGTGGGTTAACGGTTGGACTAGATGATCTTAGTGGTCTTTTCCAACCTTAGTGATTCTATGATGATGTGGTTCTATGAAGTGACAGGGAAAAAGCATAGAAACAAGAAAACTGTGTGATGAGAGCAAGAAATAAAAAGAGGAAATGGACTGGGAAGAATCAAACTGAATAAACAAAACAAGATTAAAACATAGAATTGGATAAAACAAAAATAGAGACTGAAGATCATATGATCAGTGTTTATGATGAAGGAGACTGTTAGCTGGGTGGATAAATGAGGATGGGGCAGACTGGACAAAGATACAGGAATTTCAAGCTTGGTTTTGAAGCTGGGATTAGACATCTGAAGCCATGTAGTTTCAAGATAAGGGAGAACACTGATAATTATGTAAGAAATAAGAATGCGGTGAGATAGATGAAAACTAGATAGGAAAAAGTGGAAGTGGAGCTAATTTTGGACAAGATGAGATGCAAATAACAGGCTTGACAGGAGTCAGATGATGGTATCGTGGTGAAAGATGGTCTGGCTTATACAGAAGGAACTAAATTAGATTAAAAGGGAGAGGAGTTCTGGGGAACTACATGAACAGAAAATTATGAAAACTCAGTGGGGAGGAATGTTTAGATCTGGAGTCCTCAGTACAGGAGAGACACGGACCTTTGGAGCCCATCCAGACAAAGGCCACAGAAATGATCCAAGGGATGGAATATCTCCCTTGTGAAGATGGGCTGAGAGAGTTGGGGCTCTTCAGCCTGGAAAAGAGAAGGCTCTGGGGTTACCTGAGAGAAATGTTCCAGTATCTAAAGAGTGGCTATGAGAAAGAAGGGGACAGACTTTCTAGCAGGGTCTGTGGTATAGTACAAGATGCAATGGTTTTAAACTAGAACAGAGGAAATTTAGGAAAAGTGAGAAAGATGAGGAACTGGACCAGTACGAGTCAGGACTAATTAAGAAAGAAAATAGGAATTGAGCTAAGCAATATAACCAAGCAATGCTAAAACTGAAGATTGGAGAATGGGAGTGAAAAGTCAGGCCACATTTCAAAAACACATTATAAGACTGTAAGTAACAATACCAGATATACCATTGGTATTTTAAAAATTTAAGAAACGTGATTTCCAGATTGAACCTGTCAACTTGAGATAGATCTTGTTGGTTGATGCTGTTAAAGATGCTCACAGAACTGAGAAGCATTCTTTATATATATCTTCGTTTCTTTATTTGCAGACATGTTGTCCATTAGGAATTTCAGGTTTGGTAATTTGGTGAGGATTTCCAGATATCCATCAGTGTGATCAGATAGCCAGGTGAATAGATACTGCGTGAAGATATTGTATCCAATTCAACCAGGATGCAATTCTCTTTTCATACACATCTCAGTGAACATCCACAAATTCCAGAAAAGTAGTGCCTCAGTCTGTTCCTCAGTACAAAAGGACAAAGAAACCTTCCACAAGGGAGTTCCTTCTTTGTCCTATACAACCGTTGTATTCTAAGACCAACTTTAGTCACTGCAGTAACTGAGGCAGAGGTCCTTTGGAGATGGAAAATGTGACCATATGGATGAAGACAATATCTCACTGCAGTGAGGCTGCAAGGATAAGATGGAGTGTAATGAATAATGAGGCTTTTTCAAATTTCAGAGTTAAGATTTTATAACTTTAATAATATTATTTCATCATTGCCTTTTTTTTTGGGGGGGGGGGGGGGTATTTTTTTGCCTTTTCTTTTCGTTCTTTCTTTGCTGTTTTTGTTGGTTTTTTTTTTTTTTTTTTTTTTGCTTTCTCCTTTCTATATGAAGAAGATACATCTGCATTTCTAGGTGCATGTGTCAGTAGTTCATAGAAACAGTGCCATCTACTGTCACAAGAATAAGTCATATTTTCCTACAATTATTTAGGACCAGTAAAGCTACTGTTGGTGAACACCTCCAATAATTTTTGACTATCCAGTTTTCATGCTTCAGGGAGTGGAAGTCTGTTGGGCCAAGATGACTATTCCTCCTGAACCTTCTCTTGGCCATGGAGACCCATATCTCAGCATACCACATATCTGTCCTTTTTTTATGTTACACTTTCACTTCCTCTCCCTTCTGACTATATGCGTAGGCTTTAGATTTGTTTCAAAAGTCTCGGGATACATACGTCAATCTTCACTGCCTTCTGACTTAAAAAAGGCGGTTGCTTTTGCTCTGGCCCATTTTGCTCTGACAAACTAGCACTCTGTGCAGAATATGTTTGTTTTGGTTTTGTCCTTGCTGGTAAGATTTTTGTTTGTAAGAAGCAGGAACAGAGATGGAGAGAGAAGTAGACCATGAGCTAATACTACCAACTCCTTCAGATGTAAGGGCAGAAGTATATAGTTTCAGTGGCAGTTTCTGCCTCTGCCTGGCCAACGTTTCTCTAATGCCAGCAATAGTGAGGCCAGTTCATAAACACAAGCTGGTAATTCAAGATAGTGCTAGTCTTACTTTATGACTGCTGCCTGCAGAGGGAACAATTCTTACTGTGATAATTCAATCTGAGCTTGCATCACCATCCACCAGTCAGGATGTTTGCATTCTTGACATGAACTCTTCTGTTATTTGGGTACTTTCTGCAGGGAGTTGGAAAAAGGACCAAAGTGAGATGTTATTTATTCCACGTTCAGGAAATGAGAAGGAGAGCTAGGCTGCATTCAGCAGCTGTGTATCTGAGTATAGAAACATGCCAGAACCATCCTCATTTGTGACCCTGGTTTGCCACACAAATGAGCATGCATTTGTGTAAGCAATAAAAATGTAATTAAAAATCAGCAGCACATTAAACTCATGTTGAAATCCTCAGGAATATTGCTGCCATTGGGCAAAGAGGAAAATACTATAACAAGCCAATTAACCATGCCTATTACTTGTCCATTATCAGCACTGAGTACTGTAAATAAAAAATATTAATTGCTATAGGCCATGTTGTTAACTGTCAAATAAATCCGTAAATGTTTCTTACGATGTTAATAATAGTTAAATATGCAGTTCATGTATTTATTTTGTGAAAAAAAATAATAAGGCCAACCAAATTCCATTGCATTCTTGCTGTTCATTTTGGTTGTGTCATCAAATAAGCATATATTCTGGGCTTGACCTTGTGTTTGTCTACTACTGAAATCAAGTTTTGAAAGCTTGATTTCTCCCCACACAACCTTCTCCATATTCTTACTCCTCTTTATACTCTTTATTTTTTTAAACTCATTCACTAAGAAATAAATCATTCTCTGCTAATAGCGGAGGATTCTGCATTCTATCATCGCCTTTGGGTATCATTGGTGATTTTTAAGTGTGACCTTTCATTTTATGTGTCTTACTTGGAATACCTTAAAAAGATCTTATTTTCTTAGGACTGCTGCATGGCGCATTTTGGAAAACAAAACCCTTTGTTCCTGTCTCTATCTGAATTCCCCACCTTACAAATGGAGATGCTCAAAATCATCTATATCTTTTTGGAATGTTGGCTTTATTAACACTTATCATCCACTTCAAACCCTTCCGAACAAATGCTTGCATTTCCCATGGTGGGGACGATCTTGCAGTTCATTTGAACAGAAGTGGAAAATGCCAAGCTCTTTGAAAATCAGACCACATAGTTTGGGTAACTACATACAGATTTTGAAGCTTTTAAGGGAAATTCAGGCAAGACGCACTTCCTACTGAAAAATCAGTCTTTAGGTTGGTAACATAGTGTTAATAAACCAGATCTGGAAGGGCTTCAAACGTCACCACCCCCGCGTCAGACTTAAAGAAAAAATCCACTGAAGCAACACAAGTTATGGTCATAGCAAAATCTCCTTTTATAGTCCTTTCAACTGTGTTTTTTTTTCAAGGTCTTTCAGATACCATCCCTTTCTTAAGTCTGGGAGGAAAAAAGGGAAATTAAAGTAATAATGAATTTATGCAAGGTGACTGAAGGAATCACACACCTGTTACTACTAAGTTGTGCCAGAGGAGGTCCAGGTTGGATTTTAGGTAAAATTTCTTCTCATAAGGACTGGTAATGCATTGGAAAAGGCTGCCCAGGGGAGGTGGTGGAGTCACTGTCCCTGAAGGTTTTCAAGAAAGGCTAGATGTGGCACTGAGAGACATGGTTTATTGATACGATGGTGATGGGTTGACAGCTGGACTAGGTGATCTTAGTGGCCTTTTCCAACCTTAATCATTCTGTTATTCTGTGATTCTGTACTTCCCCCAGTATCCTTAGTCTTGAATTTAAGTGGCAAATCTGAGCAAACCATCCATGCTCCCAGTGTTATCAATTGCTGGAAACATGCAATCCAAAAAGCTTGCTACTAAGGTAGGTAAAATGAGATGTTTTTCATCTCCTTAGTTTTATCTTATTGAAGGAAACAATATACATGTAGAAACTATGAAACTGGACACAAATTTATGTCCTCACTGCTTCAAATATGATAAGTTTTTCAAGCTCTGACTAAGTAACCGGAATGCCTTTAGCTAAAAAGTAGGATCAAGATCAATTCTGAAGTATGATTTAACTTCAGGAGGATTGGCTCACTGTCCACAGTCTTAAGTACATGGTTACTGCACAGAGAAGACAATTGTTTACTCAAAACTATGACAGGTTTCGTAACCTGTGTCTGCTAAACCTCTTTAATTTGTAAGCAGATTAAAAATTCAATGCTGTGATATGCTGAAATGGCAATGTGTATGATTTCCCATTACAGTGGTAAGTTTGCAAATCTAAAGTCAGTGTGGATTTTGTAGTTTCAAAAGGTCTCTGGCATAAGAACAATACAACAACAACAAAAAGCAAAAACAAAAACAAAGAAATCTATCTGTGAGATTGATTGGACATCCTCTGTATTAATGATCTGAGGATACTTCAATTTGGAGATATGCTCCATTAAAGTTGGTATTAGCTTCTTTACATAATTTATAAGGATGAAAACACATTTAATCTTACAGATATATCTGCAATTCCCTAAAACCAGGTTAAGTTAATCCACTGCATAGACAGATTTTATGTTGCAGTTTATTTATCTCTACATGATTCTGATAGCATTGGTGTAGACATCTATTTCTTTGTTACTCAGGGCAGAGAACAAATGACAGGATTGAAGGGCTTTCCATGATACAGAGTATAAGATAAGGAGAATGGGATAGAGCAGAGGCATCCTCATTCCTGAAAGATAAAGAATTCAAAGATGTCATCCTGACTTGTCAGACTGCCATGAAGTGGCCTTACCAAGGATGTGTTAGGCACTCACTTAGTTCATTCACTTTAATATCCGGCATGAGCAATGAGTTATTATTGCCTTTGCCTATGGTCATTCTCAGTATATTTTTCTCTACTCATTGGCATTTATCATCCCACTGACTTTTCTTTCCCTTTAGAAACACCTTCATGAGAAATTAATACATATTCATATACATATTTTTCTCATAAAATTGCAAAGATGGACTACCAGTAGTTGTTAAACCTGACTTAGCACTCATTTAAATCACTGTTTTCTTTGCTGGAGGGAATATACAACCCATGTCAGATTACCCACGTAAGACCTAGTGAAATTAGAATATTAAGCGTAATTGGGAATGATACTGCTAAACCAAGTCAGAAAAACTGCAATCATTCACAGACCTTGTTGAATATCTTGGCGTTTGTTTCTTCTTCCTGTAATCAAATTTATTTCAAGACATACTCAACAGATTCCTAAGAAGGGCAGCAGACCTCATAGCATATCACAATACATATATTTTCTGGCAATAAATAAAATTAATGCTTTAGTTAATTTCCCCTATCACACTTTTAATTGAAATGAAGATATACTAACACATATCCTGAGTAAATAAAACCTTATGGCTTTTTTTTTTCTTATTTAATTAATGAAAATTTTCAAAATCAGGGATTGCAAATTGAGCATAGAAACAACAAAATTTAATTATTTTTATCACAGAAGAGAGTTTGGCTAGAGGTGAATTTCAATAATTGAATGAAAGTGTTTGTATAATTCAATTTTTCAATTACAATGTTACACAGAAATTCTTAACAGTTATATTACCAAAAGGAAAGTTAATTGAAGAGATAACTTTCCCTCCAAAAAGAAAACAAACAAACAAACAAACAAACAAACAATGACCAAATACGCTGGTTGGCAGCATTTGAACTCAGAGAGAAGTCTGACTAACTGTAGCCATTGTTTCCATTTTCCTGATTTAGATATGTGCATTATTTTGCCATTACAACATTTCTTCAACTTTTGCATGTTTTTCAATCCTTCTGAAAGCAAGAAGACTTAAATATATGCATAAAATAATCCCCAGTTTAATACTTTCCTGACAAGGATTTAAGCTTGTACTGAATAATTTTTCCTGGGGAAGATATTTCTAAGGCAAGCAGCAGAAACAGGCACATATTCATTTCTTAAGGAATGTATATGTTCTTTTGTCTCTGCAACCTGAGATGCAGGTTCATAATTACAGTATTAGTCTTGCATAGTTACTGAAGCATCACTGCATTGCTATAACTGCTGTATATAAAATATACATATTAAAAAAACATGAAAAAAAACAAGGTTACTTAAAGTTAAGAATACAAAACAATATATTCACATTCAGGTCCCTGGAATCTGAATCTTTGTCGAACTTCACACACAGCAACATCCAATGCAGTGCATATGTGAAAGTTTATGATTTAGTGCTCTACAGGCCATCTCCACAAAGGACACTTTTCATCTATGGAGAGATCTAAACTTGTTTTCTATCTCAGTTGCATCTAATGGCATGCAAACATAATTGTGAGCAGCTGTTCCACCCATCAGACATATTTCTTCTAATGAGATAGGTCAGTCCTTTCTGGTCCTTCCTGTCTCTCTCTATTGACTAAAGAAGGAGACAGATTAGTTATAGAATAATAGAATCTGAGAATGTCCCAACTTGAAAAGGATCCACAAGGATCTTATTATAATAGAATAGCTTGAGTTGGAAGGGACTTCTTAAGGCCAGCTAGTCCAGCTCCCCTGCTCAGAGCCCTGTCCAGCCTTCATAAGGAAAGTGTTCCATCCCTTGGACCATTTTTGTAACCCTCCTCTGGATGCACTTCAGTAGGCCTATGTCTGTCCTGTACTGAAAATTCCACAACTGGACACAGTACACCAGGTGAGGTCTCACCAGCACAGAGTAGAGGGGAAAGATCACCTCTCTTGACCTGCTAACCATGCTTCTTTTGATTCAGCCCAGGATACAGTTGACTTTCTGGGCTGCAAGGGCATATTGGTGGCTCACATCCATCCTGTCATCCACCAGTACTTCCAAGTCCTATTTGTCAGGGGTGTGTTCTATCTTTAATCCCCCAGCCTGTATTGACATTGGGCATTATCATGTCCCTGGTGCAAGACTTTGCATTTGGATTTATTGAACCTCATGAGGTTCTCCTTAGCCAAGTGCTCAAGTCTGTCTAGGTCCCTCTGGGTGGCATCCTGTCCCTTGGGTGTGTCAACCACATCGCTCAGCTTGATGTGGATCCATGAACTTGTTGAGGCCATACTTGATCCCCCTGTCAACGTCATTGATGAGGATGTTAAAGAGCACTCATCCCAGTACAGACCGCTGAGGGATATCACTCATCACTGATTTCTGTCCAGACATTGAGCCACTGACCACCACTCTGTGTGTAGATCTCACAACTAATTACTTGTCCACTGAACAGTCTACCCACCAAATCCATATCTTTCCAATTTGGAGAGGATGTTTCAGGGGACCATGCAATATAGGCCATCCCATTGTAAAACAAAAACAAAAACAAAACAAAACAAAACAAAACAAAAACCCACAGTTTTTGTGCTGGCACCATCCATGAAACTAAGTGTTGATAGATTGAATCATTCCATTACTTTCAGTGTCCTTACCCTGTACAGGAAACAGAGAAAAGGATATGACTTGTGTCCATCATTCCTTCTGCAAATGTCCCTAGGCTATGATGTTCCTTTTGATGGCCCTTGAACTATATGCATCTGCTTTAATCCCCACACGGAAAAACAGTAGTGAATAATGATCTGTTGGCCACACCAGGCTAGGCAGTTTCCTGGTGATGTCCTTCACTTCAGCCTCAGGGAGGAAGCCATCCAAAAGAAAACTGGCATGCTGAGTTTTCAGTTCCCTGTAGAAAGTAATCTCCTACAACTTATTCTCATCTCTTCTTCTTTGAGGATGTCCAATTCCTGGCTTCACACAGAACCACTCAAAATTCAAAACATCTTTCTGAGAACATTTTCCAAATGCTTCTTAAACTTCAGCAGACTTGAGGCCCTGGGGAGACTCTTCCAGTGCCTGACAGTCAAAACTGAAGAACTTCTTCCTCATATTCAACCTGCCCCTCCCCTGACACAGCTCCACCTGTTCCCTCGGGCCCTGTCACTGTCACAGAGAGCAGAGCTCAGCACTGCCCCTCCACTCTCTGTGAGGAGCTGCAGCTACCATGAGGCGTCCCCTTAACTCCTCTGCTCTGGGCTGAACAAACCAAGGAACCTCAGCTGCTCCTCATCCATTTTTCCCTCTAGATCCTTCCCTACCTTCATAGCTCTCCTTTGGATGTTCTCTAATAGTTTTATGTTCTTCTTATATTGTAGTGCCCATAAATGCACCCAGTACTGGAGGTGAGGTTGCATGGTACAGAGCAGAATGGGACAATCCCTTCCCTTGCCCTGTGGCTGTGTTGGTCCTGATGCATCCCAGGGAATTGCTGGCCCTTTTAGCTGCCAGAAGATGCTTGTACTGTCTTGTACTATCTTGCCAGAGGTCTCTTATGCTAGGAATGTACATGCTGAATTTGGATAAATCTCAGGAATGAACAATTCTCTGAGTCTGGACTTGAGCATCCAACCAGAGAAGACACAGCAGAGTTAGAGAAGGATTTGACATCTTTTCTTATTCAGGACACCTGAGATGCAGATGTAAATCTATTCCTCAAAGGCAAACACTCAGCTCTTCATTTAAAACTTAATGCCTTCCCCAGTCAAACAGAATTCATAGGCATGAATTCTCCCACTATATCTCATTGAAGAAAACACATCCTTTAAAAAAGTAAGTAAAAGTGTATTCACTATAAATAGTCCCTATGAGTGAAATATTGCAGCAGAGATATAATTACACTACCTTTTTTAGATTAATTACGTTATTATATCATCCCAGAGGTGTTCAGATACCATGGTGATGAGTGTGGGACAGATTATTTTAGTGTATTTTGAGACAGATAATATATTTGTATTGCATTTTTCATGCTAGATGCATCTCATGAGCTTTACATAATAATATACCCCATCTCCTATGATGGGAGAATGCACACCAATGAAACCATTAATACTGCGATTAGAGGACCTGCTCGATCAGTTTCTCACCCAACCACACACCAGATCAAGGCTTTCTTACTTTTGGGGGTAATCTCACCTCATGATGTGAAAGAGACTCTCATTATAAAGTGAGACCATAATAACTAAGAACCTACCCATAGGATGATGGAGCAGGAGGAAGGCCAGAGTCTTTCTGTGAGGGTTGTACAGGGATGCAAATTTCATGTTCAATGCACAACACTTGTTGGGCCTGGAAAAACATCAGCTGGAGAGGATTCAGGGGTGGATCATATCCAAGCATTGAGCTTGACATTACCCAGAGAAACACAGTTTAGGGGAAAGCTCTTTTCCAGACAGCTATGAGAACTAACAAAAGGAATAAACACTTTGAAGGAGTTGTGTATCAAAGAAAGAATAAAGGCATAGAGTTCTTCAGTGTACCACACTGTAATATTTGTATGAATTAATACAACTGTCAGCAGCAGAACTTGATAATTCTGGACCAACCAAATCTGTTTCCAGTAAACAGCTTACATGCAGATACTTTATTTTAAAGCATAAGACTAATGGTATTTTATGCCAGTTGATTACAGTGCCATAAAATTGTCCTGTATTACCTTAGACTAATCCTGGAAGGGATAGGAAAGCAATAAAGGAGAAAGAAAGCATGGATGCTATTAGAGAGCTTTGCATAGAAGCTGACACTCAATCACACTTACCCTAGAGTGTCAATATGCATTTGATTAGAAGGATTTGAGCAGGATTTAATTGTAAAGTCAATTTGGGTTTAGAGAAAGCAATAGAACAGTGGAAGCCAGCATTTGGCTTTTGAATGGAGGAAACATTAACTTTTTAATGGTTGATTCAAAATCAGGGGAGATTTTAAGCAGAGAAGTATTGTGTAAGCCTCTTTCAGAAACGAAGATGAAGCCTGGATACAAACCAACCAGAGCAAGTTCCTACTGATTTTTGAAACAGAACCTGACAAATATGCAGACAAATCAGCAATTCTATCACATTTGCACAGCAAGATGATTTACAGAGCTATACAATCATGTATCATTAATGCCAGCCTTTGACTATTGGTGTTCTAAACAGTCAAGCATTATTTTATCTGATTTAGGGAAAATCACAGCAAAACTCAGATCCATAAGTGAAGAAATACCTAAAACAAAAGTAGGCATCTCTTCTCTGTTTCAGCTTTATCTGACAGTAATATTTGACAGCATAAATTTCCTGTGCATTACAATTCTCTTCTCTCAAATGCAAATTCATTTCTTTTTTTCTACTTCTCTTTTCTAAATTTAGACACTTAAAAAGAAAGAGAGAAGAAAGACAGTAACTTCAAATACAAATAAGCTTTTCAAAGACTGGCACTGAAATAAGATGAATATTGTATTTTAAATTAAACACATTGGGACAATTTCTTTTTTTTTTCTTTTTTTTTTTTTTTGAAAGGCAATAAAACATAGAGCAACATGATATGCATGTGGAAAATGTAAAAATAATATTAAAGGGCAAGGACTTTAGTTTATGCAAATTGATACCATGCAGATTCATACTAGCTCTGTTAGGACCTCTCTCAGCACACTGAAGATATTAAGTCCACCACCACCAAGAACAGAAATATCTCTGGTACCAAAATGGGGAAAATATTACAATAACATGGTGATTCCATAATTTGAATTGGTGCTATATTTTCATTTGGAACAATAAGTTCATCTCTGTATATCCAGTCTCAACATAAGATATACCGTAAGTAGATAAGTAGTGGAGAGCTAACTAAAGAAAGATCAGAGCCCTGGCAGGCTTTCATGTGAGGAGAGACTGAATAGTAAAGAGACAATTAATCTGCAGAGAAAATGCATTGAATCCAACCAAAAATGAGGTGAAAGGAAATCACTGTTACTTTTTCTTTTGTGCCAGTAAGAAGAGGCAAGACAGCACTGCTTGAACTTAAAGCAGAAATATTTACATTTTAGGTAAGAACGATCTTGCAGCCAGTGCCTTATTAAATGGGAGATCTCATTTCTACATGGAATAACAAGGAACTAGAAGGCACTTGTTAGTTGCCTCCACAAATGCAAATATATATGTATATTACTAGCAAAGACACCCTTGATAGGATTTTTCCTGGTAGAAGACGCTGGTGGCTCTAGATAAGTCTTGCTTTCCAGCGCTTATAACTTTGCAGACTTTCAGCTGTTAGAACTGGGGATCATTTTGCTTGGCTTTCAGAATCAACAGTGGGCATTTATGATGGTCAAGTAAGGACTTTTTGTACTATGTAGAGAACCAGGTTCCCTGAAGTTGATCCATCTCAAACAGCAGCATCACTTAAGCTGGAGAGTGGTGGCCTTGCCTGTCTAACAAGGCTACAAGACGTTTAAAGGAATAATCTGTGCAGATAGATCTGCACAGATCTATCTGACACTCCTGCCTTATTTAACCTTGAATTTCCCTCACTCTGCTACGTGCTCTGGCTTTGAATCACTGATTATTTGTGAATAACTTTAATGAAGATGCATCTGAGGTTCGTGTTCCTGTCAAAATCTATCCTGAGGGCTTGGACAGTGAAAGGAACTAGTCAAAGAAAAATGCATGAAAGTAGCCATGACATACAGGAGAGAAGCCCACTGATTAATCAGAACTTTCCTGTTGGAAAATGTAATCCATTTAAACCCATCTTTTTTGATGGCTGAAAGAATTAAAAAGAAATCACTTTGATCAAAGTTTTGAGAGTATCTCTTGTCACTTACAATCAAACTTCACATTGCTTCCTGAAGAGATCACAACTGACATAAAGGGTTGGTTTGGGCATTGGATTTAGAATTCTGTAAAATGCTATATGTGTGATGTATCTAATGAAATGCTGTGCATACCAGAAGCACACACAGGCGTCACCATATACTATGCAGCACCTTCTGGGCATTTATTATTCTGATGTTGCTTTGAGGACTAACGAAAACAATTTCAAATGTTCAAAAAATCAAACGTAATAAAATAATGGAAAGAGTGAGATTAACAGGAAAGAAACAGAACAAGCACTGATGAAAGTGATTTGAGAGGAATTACAGAAAAACAGATTCATCACTCCCCAGCTCTACAGCTGCACAATATTTTTAAGGTTGTTCAGCACGAAAAATGAAGGCACATGGTTTTTAGTGCTTTCTAGAAGTTATTAGTTAATATTTTTCTCACCTGGCACTGTGTACAGTTTACAAGGCTGTAAGGAGATCGGATAATACAGGCAGAGGGGTAAGAAAAATATTTGTAGTAACACTCTATAAACCCCCTGAAAAATGTTTCCAAGCTTTGTAATGTGACTTTTTATCACCTTTTCATCCTCCACAGGGGAGCAAAGAGGGTGTTCACCTAAAGGGTGGATAGTGAAGTCCAGGGAGCTTTTCAGTTCCCCTCCTCTCACACACAAAATTCTTTGTTCCCTATTAGAAGAGAAGTCAAAAGAAAAGCCTAAAAAAGAACTATAGCAGTGCTGTACCAGGCTCCCAATCATTAAAAAAAAAAAAAAAAAAAAAAGAGTATGGAATCACCTCAGACTATTCCCAGGGCTCAGCAACTCTTATTAGGAACACTTTTCGCATGCACAGCTGAGATGACATCAAAGTGTGCTCCCTTTTCCACATTGGTATGAGTCTGGAGATCTGTTCATCTGTTCAATCCCCTATGAATTTTCCTTAGAAAAGCTCCAACGTGCTCCCAGGATAATCAAGGGACACAGTGTGTTCCAAAGTTAGAGCACCACCAGAAACTTTGAGGGAGACCAAGGATGCATCCAGCCTAATCTGCATGTACAAGCTTCTGATATTTAGGAACTGAGTATAAGAATAAGGAATCTGTAGGGAGGTCATTCTGCAGCATCTTGTCTCTGTTCATCATTTAGCAACTTTCAAAATATTTTTGTTTTGTTTTGTTTTTTGATCCAGTATTCTAAATAGGAACTTTCTGATTTATTGTTTTTCCTTTCATACACAAGTGTAGCTCAAACTGGAGGGGTTGGAGAATCGGTTCTTGGAAGTGTTTAATGAAGAAAGACACAAGAATGCTGGAGTTTACTGTGTGACATCTGGTCCATCACAGAATGGCTGTTCTCTCCATTACCATCATGATCATCCATTACTTATTTCATTGCTAGTAGACAATTCAGAGATCATTTAAGGACATCATATTATAGATGTATCCACGGACCATTAGAGAAAGTTAAATATATCCCTATTATTTTATTTAAAAGCATTATTTGCCAGAAATTTATCCATATGTTCATATTTCAATTACTTATGTTAATAAACTGAAAGGTTAATGCTAATAAAGGTTAATAGGTTTTAGTTAAATAACACAAATTGAGCTTGTATCAAAAGCTCCCGGGTTCGTTTCCCTCTTTAGCCTCAGAACTTAAGCTACAACAATTCTCAGGTGTTAAGTAATTTTCTATGAGGCAAATTAACCATGTTCTTTTGGGGGTAGGGGGAAGTTTAGAATTTTTATCATTTATGTTCTGTGACCTATTTAAAGAGCTCAAGTTGTAATGAAATATATTTCTGTCCTGAAATAACAAATGGATTTAGAGCTAGTGGTAAGCCAAGGGAGAAATAAGTGAGAGTAACACATAGGAGATGGATGAAGGAAACAAAACAAAGATAAAACAAACAAATAAAGTACAAAACATAACCCACAAAGTTAATCATTAACCCCTTCAATTGAAATAATATATATATTAATTCTAATGTTTGGAAATATATACCCTTTTTTTTGCACTTTATTTCTGTTTGTATTTTAGATTTTATCATAAAACATTTAACTTATGCTACTCTCACACAAAATGTGTTAAATGCATGAATTTCACAATTCGGAAAACTTAGAAATTCTGAGAAGATGAATAGACTAAGTATAATGTGTGTAATTAATTAATAATTAAATAAGAAAACCTGCAAGGCTGTGCATGTCTTCATAGGTATACACACCTATAGATAAGTTGAAATGCTATTGTCGGTAGTCACTGTGTTTTACTCAAGAAGTGGCACAAGCACATGTAATGAATGTGTAATCAGCTCATGAAAAATGTCACTAAAAATCACATTACAATCTTAAAAGTTTACGTTCTTGTGGGGACATAGCTTTTCAGGGCCACACACAGCCTGTGGGCCAGGGATTGAACATGCCTGATGTGAAAGAAAGTGCTTCATTTTATACAGCTAGTAATTAAAATCTTCAGTTCATTGCCTCAAAGCAGAAGCAGACAGGATCAGAAGTTCAAAGTGAAATTAAAGATGTTGATGGACTGCAGGTCCATAAATGGATACTAAAAAGATAAGGCAGACAGACCCTCTACTATCACTAATCCATAATTTCTGAATGCTCAGGGAATACAAGGGCAACGAATAACAGAACGTAGTCAGATGTTCTTTCCTAGATATCTCTTACTGCCCATCACAGAGCATATGGGGCAGGGCTATTGATCTGAGAGAGGGAGATGTTCTTCTGTGCATCTTCACTGATGTTGCATCATCCACACATCTGTGGCTGCTTCTCACAGCCAAAGAAATCTGGGTTGAAATTCCTCCTTTTGTGCAAACTCTGTTTGCTGAAGAGTCAGAAAGGTAAAAAGACTACAAATGTAGGCTGAGTCAGGAATGTATAATCACAGGAAGAGGCCATGAACATTTTGAGCCATGATAGGAAAAGGGGATCAGTCCCTGACATGGGACTCTGAGAACAACAAAAAAAATATTGGTCTAGACTGATACTCAGGAATAGAGAATAGCAGAAGAATTGTCATGCTTTTTATGTATGAAAGATTGATGGTTTATGTCTCCATTAGACAGTGGAGAGCACCGTTGATCCCTGAGCCAGCTCCAGAAAGCCTACCATGTCCATGCAGAATAAGAGAGTATGCACAGTTGCCAGCGTGATTGCATAAACAAAGAGAAACATTTCTGCTATTAAGTCTTTCCTCTCAAGAAGACAAATTAATGCACTAATTTAAGTCAGTCAATTTAAGGAGATCCATTCAACAGTGGGGCTTCTATATTATTATTTTTTTTTCAATCAGTGAAGACAGATAATTTAAAAAACTAAAATCATTTTAAAGTCAATGTAGAGCATTATTTGTCCTTGGAAACTTTAAGACAATGGAAATCGTCTTTCTTTTGCAATCTTAAGCTTTTCTTTCCTCATTTTCATGATTTTTTTTTTTTTCTAATTTCAGGGCAATTCCTGAGTAAAAACTTCTAAATAAAGACATTTTAAAAATGTCGTTCCCATAAATTTTACTTAGAAGAAAAATTCAGCTATCCTTGTACTGCTGCTGCCCCAGATGTGAGTTGCACCCCTTGCCACAAAAGCACAAGTATGAGTCACAAGTAGCTCTTTGTCCATCACTATTCTTATCAACTCCTAAGTCCTTAGGCTACTCCAGAGCAGCATGGAGGTAGAAAAGTCTATCTCAATGAGATAAACAATCTCATTCAAGATTCAACATCAAGACATATCTGCTGTTAAATCTGAAAACCCTTAGACCCATCCTAAAGAGTCGCATCAGTCCAAGCTCAGTCATCCTTGGAGAAGTACATCATGATGCTTTGGTACATTTAATACCTTGGCATGGATCAAATTTCCCAATAGTACAATGTAAATATATTATATAATATATGAACATAATACTAAAACACTGGTGGGTAGATTTGTTTTCAGTCAGTGTTATAACCACTTAGTCCACTGCTTCTTCATTTAACTGCTTAATGAAATAGCTTCACTTAAGAGCAAATCCATCTACGATCTTCTCCAAACATGGTAATGCTCAGCTCAGTCTCTAAGACCAAGGAGAGCAGATGTTTCCAAGAGAATGTAACTGAAAAAGAACTGTTGCATGTCAGTAGTGAGAATTCCCTGAACTTTTTCCTCAAAGGAAAGCGAGGAAAAGTGTGTCAAAGTGACAGCGATCCCAGATGCTGCATACTGTAGAACTCTTCATTTGTTTTTCTTAGCATTTGCAGGAACATGAAAGTGAATTGCTGTGCTTGTTCAAATGGCACGGAATCTAAAAACAATTTGTGGTGACAAGGTCACAGGGAGCATGTGGAGGCTTTTCATAACTCCACAGAGTGCTGGTGAGCATATCTGTATTTTATATACACACAGAGAAATATGGATTATTTTACTGTTAAACATACAGCTGCAGAAAAAAAATAATAATAATCAAATAGATTCAGCACCATAGTTGATAATGTGTGAAATGATGCTGAATTTTCTAGGCAGCCTACTTCCAGATTTGTTGAAGGGGAGTAAGAGCAATAGAGGAAGAGCTGAGAACTTAAAAGAGTGGAACAAGAACATGACACATGAGGAAAGATCCATGCCTGATTGAATCATGGATTCTAAATCAAAGTGAAGAAAGAAAGCTAAGAGACTGTCTGCAAATATTTTAGTGATTTTCAATAAATTTTTGTCGATATCAGATTTGTTTTAAATATTAACAATAATTTGAATACACATTTAGTCATTCAATGGCCCTAAATTAATTCAGATCTGTAAAGGGATTCCTATTAATTCCCAGGGGTTTTGGCCAGACATCTACTTCCTTTCATGCCTTTCATTCAGCATAAGCTGGACTTCACCTAATGCTTTTTTTAGCAAGGCAACTCACAGATTCCAGGCAAGAAATGCTACCAGTCTACTTCAGGAGGGTGAAGATCATACTGAACCCAACAGCTTTTTGTTGTTGTTGTTCCAATACATGTGGTTATCACAGTCTGAATTATCCTTTTCCTTAGGAGAACAGTTCCCCATGAAGTGACCATTATACCAATTATAGATAATAGCCAAAAGTTAAATGGCTGCGCTTCTTAGGGTATGCTTATTAGTAGTTACATCTTGATTCTTCAAATAATCACAGAATGGTTAAGAATTCTTTGAGATACTGATAGAAGTCATCACAGCCACAAATCAGTCTCTGGAATGATTGTTAATGTACTGTTCACTTGTCCTTATGTAAATTTTATGTAAGATTGGGCTATCTATCAGTGTCCTTCAATTTTATAGCAACATATGGTCTTAAACTATTTTCATCAACTGTTATCACAGTCTTCTAGAGATCTTTGAAGAGTCCAAACACAGGTGGATGTATTCTGAAATAAAATCTGTATCATGTCTCATCAGAAGATATCAAGATCTGGTCTCTAGGTGGGGAAATTCTCCACAGTGGATGAACATAAGAAGAAGGAAAACTGAAGAGGCAGGGAAAAAAAAAAGCCAATTCAGTGTGACACACTGATGTTATTTCCTGCTGACAATGAAGATCCCCAAAAAATAAGATGTTGTTCCTGATATATCCTCTTTAGATTTTCAGGAACAAGTGAATAGTGCAATCATTTATTAGGGGCAATAATGCATAGAGGTCCAATCTGGGTTCATAAAGACACACTTAGAAGTAAGGGGAAGAAATTGATAATAATGAAGAGAGACATACCAGACGTGTTCAGAGAAGTTTGTACTACTTCTATGGTATGGAGAAAAGAACATCAGCAGATGTAAATCAGCTAAGCACCGCTGAAAACTACATCAGCTACAAATCTGTCCCAGTGATTCTACTAGCGAGATACTAACACAAATTGGCAAGTTTGAATGCTTTGTTTTGAAGCTGTGTCAGTAAGAACATTTAGTGATTTCATCTGATGCTGTGCAATTATTGACTAATTTTAGGTAGGAAAAGGCTTTTAGAGTAGATACAAGTACCATTATTTTGCACACAGTTTTACTAATTTCAAAGTTTGGAAAGACACTTAGACTTCAGCATATTGAAGTTTATTTTTAAAAGTGCCTCAGAGTGTATGATTCCTCCTCCTCAGAACAGGATGAATTAAAGGAAGAGCCTGCTGGGGATCCATTATTAGAGCTGGGAACAGTTAGTGCAATATGCCATTATTTCCCAATGCTGCAATATTTGCATCCTCAAAATGTCATAATCACGGAATCATAGAATCATCTAGGTTGTCAATGACCTTCAAGATCATCAAGTCCAACCACTAGCCTAACCTACTGAGTTCAACCACTAAACCACGTCCCTTAGCGCCACATCCACACATCTTTTAAATACCTCAAGGGATGGAAATTCCATGTTAGCAGCCTATTTGAATTCTTTACCACTCTCTAAGTGGTGAAATTCTTCATATTTGAACTACATGTCCCCTGTCTCAACTTGAGACCATTGAATCATGGAGTGATAGAATCCTTAGAATTGGAAGGGACATCTGAGGCCACCTAGTCCAACTCCCCTGCAACGAATGGGGACATCCACATTTCCTCATGTTCTGTTGCTTATCACTTGAGAAACTGACACCCTCACTGCTGCAACTGACAGCTGTACCCTCCCGTTTTCCAGAATAAGCAACTCAAATTCTCTCAGCTGCTCCTCTAGTCTTTTTTTCCACTCTCTTCCCCAGCTTCACTGCTCTTCTCTGCACATGCTCAAGCAACTCAACATCCTTCTTGTTGTGAGAGGTTCAAAAATGAAAGCAATATTTGAGGCATGGTCCCTTCCCTAGTCCTTCTGCTACTCTACTTCTGATACAAGCCAGGAATGCCATTGCCCTTCTTAGCTACTTGGGCACACAGCTGGCTGATCAGCCAGCTGCTGACCAGAGCCCTCAGGTCCTTTTCTGCTGGGCAGCTTTTCAGCCACTCTTCCCCAATGCTGCATGGAGTTGTTATGAACCAAGTGCAGGACCTGGCACCTAGTCTTGTTGAACATCATGTGATCCAGACTATTTAGATCCCTTGCAAAGTCCTCCTACCTTCAGACATATTAACAGTCCCACCTAACTTGTTATCATCTGTGAATGATAGAAATAGTAGTTGTGGGAGTTTTCAGATAAAATGGAAGCTGAATACTTTGTGCAACTAAGAAATAGAGACATTTATTAAGTGAATGGGAACTTACCATCTATCTTCCATCTCTCCACCTGACAAAAAATGAGAAAAGATAAGAAATTATCAGCTGATAAGTTCACTAAATAGCATATATTACTCCTGGAAGAGAAAGGTTGAGGTTTTTCTACCTTCTTTTCACTAAAAGTTCTGACATGCAGGAACTGAGTTGACTCAACCTTATTTTGAAAACTCTGTAAACTGTCAGAAAACATTTCTCAGAATAGGGTCCTGAAGTAAAACCAAGCTGCCCCGGTATTACAGGAACCAACCCAACTGATGCTTCACAGCTAATATTCAATATCTTAGATATCCTCTATTTAGCACACTTGCTATCTTATTTGGGGAACAGATGGTGGCCACTGTTATTCACAGGCATCTTTCAAGTAACAAGAAGATCAAAGTTACAAAGGCTTTATTCTGCATGAGAAAATCCAGAAGAATATGCTGTTTTAATGTTTCCAGCTTGACTTTCTGCAACATCATTCTGGACTAATATGCAGCTCATAGTTTTGTCTGTGTGCTATTATATACATATCAAATTTTTGAAATATTAATTTATCATCCCAGTAATGCAATAAATTTCTTAACTGCCAGAAATATGTACTCAGGAAAGACTGGGTTTTATGATTCTTAGGTGGCACGTATATGAAGAGGTGAAATAAAATATCTATGATGAGCAATATTTATGGTAATTGGATGGTTGGAGTAGATGATCTTAGACGTCTCTTCCAAACTCAGTGATTCTACTGTTCTATGATTCTATGATCAGGTTAAGAAAGGAGTATGGAAGGAAGAATACAACTTCTTAACCATGTTCAGGATGCGCAATATCACTAATGAATGACAGTCCACCTTCTAGATAAGACACAACACCAAGCTAGCAGATCTCACTATCCCACATCTTGACCTGAAGCAGGCCAGCTGAAAATGAAGAGGACATTTCAAATTTTTATCTTTCCACAGTTCCTATTTTATGCACCTAATTGCTAGGATAGTTAAAGTAAAGAGAGTAGTAACTGCTACAGAAACCAATATCTTCAGAGCTTTCAGACATGACAGAAAATGTTGATGTCATTGATTTCAATCACAGTGTAGATTTTTACACCTGAACTTTGTTCTCCCTTCTTCAACACTTGAAAAAAACTGTTTTCTTGAGGGTGCAGTCTGATCTATTTTATATACTTTAGGATTAGATGAATCATCTCTTAGACTTCACTAAGTCGATTGACTCACTCTCCATTCACTTTAATGAAAGTTTGGGAGAGACAGAGTTCAGATGTAGACGCCTACACTTTAAATATCTACATTTCAGTAAATGATTCCTCCATCTGGTTATGCATTCAGTAAGTAGTCAGTACCGAATGAAATATCTTTCACAGGTATTATGACTTTGCATTTACTTCTGTCTGTTTCACTTACCTGGGTCAGGCCAACTAGGAGTAAAAAGTCTTTCGAAATTCCTACATGTAGGTAGTCCATTAAGTACTTTTAATCGCAGTAGAAAGGCAAATAGTCAATACAGAGGACGGACACAGACAGACTGAAATGTGCTTAGAAAAGAGAAGCAGATGGACCTGTATAAATGCATTATTCCTGTAACTTTACTACCTTGAGGGAAAATACACATTTAATACAGGCTCTCAGAGACTTGGAATGAGATACTGGAGAGAAATTTAGAAACAGATTGTTTGTGCATGTTTGTCTCTGAATATTCCCTTCCTGATTGCTAGGTTAATGGTTTTGCAGTTGAGTTTTTGCTACAACAATGAGAATATTAAAGGACATATTTCATAAAAATATATCTATGCAATCAGGTTTTTAAACCACTAGCACAGCTTCTGGGATGACACTCTCCAAAGTTGTTGTTTATATAAGAATAAAAAAAAGGCAAGCTAAGGGGGAAAAAAAGACAGGAACAAGCTGTAAGCATCCTTGCTATAGTTTGTATGAGGAAAATCTAGGTTATTTGGAGGGTTTTAAACTATATCTGAAGGGGGATGGAGGGGTTAGTGAGCCTTCCCATGATAAGGTGTGGGATGACATAGCTAGATTAGAGGAACAGGATGCTAGCAGGGCCTTGAAGGAACCACTGCCTTGAGAGGTTTGCAGCACATACAAAATCCTATGACAATGAGGCAGTAGCTGCTATGGCAACAGGAGAAGGTGATGGGGAAAATCAAGGGAAATACTAAAAAGGAGTTAAGGAGTTATCCTTCTAGGAAGTGACAAGACCAGTGGCCCAGCAGAAGTGCCTCTACACCAATGCATGCAGCTTGGGAAACAAACAGGAGGAGGTGGAAGGTACTGTGCTACTAGAAAACCACAATATATTAGCTGTTACCGAAATCTGGTGAGATTATTCCCATGACTGGAGTGAGGCTATTGACAGCTACACTCTGCTCAGAAGGGACAGGCAAGGAAGGAGTAGAGTGGGTGTTGTTATCTGCATCAGGAAAGAAATAGAATGTGAAGAGCTGTCCCTAAAGAATAGTCATGAGCAAGTCGAAAGTCTATGGGTGACAGTGAGAGACTGAAACAGCAAAGGGAGCCTTGTGACTGGTGTCTACTACAGGCCACCAGTCAAGCAGAATCTGTCAGTGAGGCCTTGTACCTCCAGCTACAGGAGACATCATGATCTAAAGTGCTTGTCCTGCTGGGAGACCTCAATCAGCTAGACATCTGCTGGAAAAATAGCACGGTGAGCTGTAGGCAATCCAGGAGGCTCCTGGAATGCATTGAGGATAACTTCCTGAGTCAAGTAAGAGAAGGCCCTATCAGCAGTGATGCAATACTGGACCTGATTCTTACCAATGCAAATGAACTGATTGGCAACATCACGATAGGAGGCTGCTTGGGCTGTAGTGACCATGCTGCTCTTGAGTTCATGCTCTGGAGGGATATGGGAAAGGCAAAGAGTAAAATTAGGATGCTAAACTTCAGGAAAGTTAACTTCCAGCTCTTTAGGGAGTTAGTCAACAAAACACTCTGGAAAACTGTCCTGATTGAGCAAGGGTGCAGAGCAGAGCTGGCGGATCTTTAAGGAAGTTTTCCTCCTCCTTTTTTCTTATGAAGAAAGTACATATGAAAACTTAGTGAAACTAATTTAAGTATTGTGAGGTCTTACTGAGTACTTGCTGGCAGTTGCTCATTGAGAACTGTCCCAATATAATAAACTTTCAGTGGATTTGCATGTGAAAAAGTCACACGTTTTAAGAAGTAACAAGTCTGACAAATTCCAAGCCGCTACAGACTGTAAAAACTTATTATCAGTGTAGAATTTTTTTTTTATTATTGAAAAAAGAAATCAATTTTCCTCTAACTTCCTTGCTGAAAACTGTTTCTCTGTTTCTGGGTGAAAATGTAAGAAAGAATCAAAGTCAGACAAAACATCTCAGATTGAAGCAGAGAAGTAGGGGAAAAAATAAAGATAAAAATAAAAATTCATTCTCTCTCTGCATTCATTAAAATGTCTTAAGTACTAAGAAATTGAAAAGTAGTAGATGTGCTGAATGACCTTCAGCTTAAGATGTGTTTCTTATAATAATGGTAAATTATACTTCTCTCAGTTGTGCTTATTGTACCATCGTTGATTATTCTTACTCATCTCCCTGAAAAAAAAGCAAAATATTTAAAATGTATGAAATATTGAATATTTTTCAGTTAGACAAATTCATAAAGCAAATAAATAAAAATAAAAATCCTTAATTTCCAAACTAGAATCAAACACATGGAGTGGAACTTGTAATATCTCTGACTATATCACAGGGAAACCTCTAACCAACACAGAGATGTTTCAAGAAGGCTGGAACTTTGTTCAAGATGTAAGTCAAGTTACTTGAGAAAAATGCACTTATCAAAGAGGAAATCAGAAAATTTCCTTCAGGAATTAAGACCATGGAATTAAATAGCAGGGATAATGTATTTTTGGTTTCATTTGCTTTTCAAGGAGAGGCAGCTTCTATTTTATTTCATCACAGCAGGGCCATTAATAGTGACTTTTTAACTAAGACTTCTTTTAGTCTGTTGAGACATCCTAGGGATTCTTCGTTATTTTCAAAAAGATTTTGACTAATTGCATTAGGTCCCGTGTTGGAATCTTAACTGTATTGTAAATAACTATCTTTTTCATGCAAGAATATTACACATTGCTATTCCTAGACCTTATCTAATGACATTTGGTTGTAGATGTTTTATAAATAACAGCATTGATTCGTAATGATTTCAGCATAGATATTTAATGCATCCAATCTGATTGCTGTGCTTTCACCACTTGGGTGATGCTAACGTAGTTAATGTGTGACCATCTTCACATCTCCACATACCCATTCTCTTGAGTTGGCAAAGAAGACAGCTTTATGTAGAGAGATTCAAAGACTCATCAGAAACTATTTCAGCCTCTTGTTGCTGCAGTCTAGATCAAAAAGTGGGTCTGCCATCCAGCTCTCACACAAGAAACTTCTCATCATCCTACAATGAATCCATTAGACTGGAGATGCAGCAAGGCTGGCAGCTAGCAGTGAAATCAGAAGATAGATGAGTTCAGGATGGCCAACTCTGCTTTGATATTTACTCTTCTTTCAGAAGGAATAGTTTTCTCAGTTCTCTTCAGAGTAAAAGAGATGATAACAATCATTTTCTTACTCCAGCTTCCCACCCTTTTTAATAATGCTTTTGGCATAGGTGCCTGACAGGCGCAGCATCCTGAAATATGAGCTAGTTGCAAGTTGGGTTTTCATTGTAGTTAAGACGGTCAGGCTTTTCAGAAATGCATAGAAGAACAGCATTCATCACCTTCATGTGCTATGTATCAGAAAGGAATTTGTTAGTCTGTAAACTGGCTCACAGGAATGCTTTCTGTATCAAGACTCAGGAATGCACTGAAAAAAAATGTTCATTGCAATAGTTTGTTAAGCAGTGGAGTACACAGCAGTTATATATATGCACTGCCTACCTGCATATGAGCCTTTCCCCAGTCCTTCCTTTCCTTGATCTTTTATGATCGGGGAAAATTTCCAACACAATTAAAATTTTGGCTCCTGTGTCATTCTTGTTTTTCTTTTTTCCAAGTGGTGTACTCATAGACTAATAAGAATTCAGGCTGATATTGCTATCAAAAATATAATTTCATAAACAAGTCTTCCTTCCAGGAGAAAGGAGAAAAAGTTGATGGACTGCAGATAGGTAAGGTCAACTCAATAAGCATTCTAGTGCGTATAAGAATAGTGATACTTTCAATAAGTCAAAGACTTTGAAATCTGTGTTACCATGCACTAGGAAGAGGATAATTTTGGAAGTACAGATGACTTGGCTATTCAGAATAAAAACAAAATCTTTCTTATATGTGTTCCAGCTAGCCTTTAAAGCTCATTGCAAAAAGTCCTACTGGTTAAACAAAAGTAGAAATTTCTGATTTTCAGATCCTCTGAGATGACACCATTTTAAACAAATGGAGAATATAGAACATAACATTAATTTCATTGAATGAATCATAGAACAGCCTGGGCTGAAAAGGACCACAATAATCATCGAGTTTCAACCCCCCTGCTATGCAATGGTCGCCAACCACCAGACCAGGCTGCCCAGGGCCACATCCAGCCTGGCCTTGAATGCCTCCAGGGATGGAGCATCCACAACCTCCTTGGGCAATCTGTTCCAGTGTCATCACCCTCTGTGTGAAAAACTTCCTCCTAATATCTCACCTAAACCTCACCTGTCTCACTTTAAGACCATCCCCCCTTGTCCTATCACTATCCACCCTCATAAACAGCCTTTGCCCCTCTTGTTTATATGTTCCCTTCAAGGATTCAAAGGCCACAATGAGATCTCCCAGGAGCCTTCTCTTTTGCAGGCTGAACAAGCCCATTTCCCTCAACCTTTCCTCATAGGAGAGCTGCTCCAGCTCTCTGATCATTTTAGTGGCCCTCCTCTGGACCCGCTCCAAGAGCTCCATGTCCTTCCTGTACTGGGGGCCCCAGGCCTGGACACAGTACTCCAGATGGGGCCTCACAAGAGCTGAGTAGAGGGGGACAATCTCCCTACTGACCACTCCTTTTTTAAAGCAGCCCAGAACATAGTTGGCCTTCCAGGCTGCAAGCGCACACTGCTGGCTCATGTCCAGCTTCTCGTCCACCAGGACACCCACATCCTTCTCTGCAGGGCTGCTCTCAAGGAGATCTTCCCCCAGTTTGTATAAATACTTGGGATTGCCCCAACCCAAGTACAGCACCCTGCACTTGGCCTTATTCAACCTCACTAGGTTCTCATGGGCATACTTCTCCAGCCTATCCATGTCACTCTGGATGGCTTCCCATCTTTCCAGTACATCGACTGCACCACTCAGCTTGGTGTCATCCACAAACTTGCTGAGCGTGCACTCAATGCCATCGTCTGTGTCACTGATGAAGATGTTGAAGAGCACCGGTCGCAAGACCGACCCCTGAGAGACACCGCTTGTGATCGGCCTCCACCCTGACACAGAACCACTGATCACAGATCATTTCAGACATCGGTCTGTCTAATATGCTCAGGTTTTAAGGGAAGTGTATATTTACGATGGAAGAGTATGCAGGGCTTTTTGTCTACCTGCAAAATGTGATCATTCATCACAGATCACGTTATAAAAATGTTCAGGTGTACCTTTCATCAATCAGAGATCTCTTTTCTTTATGTGCAAAGCATCTTCATCTTACGATGTCCCAAATCATTCAGAGGTTCTGAATGGAAAGGTAAAGCTCTAAGTCTTGAAGAGTCACCGCAGTTTCTAAGTGAATATATGAAAACTTTGACAAACTTATATGAGTGTTTTACTATCAGGTAGATGAAGGAATACTGTTCACCCTCAGCAAATTTGCTGATGATATGAAGCTGGGAGGAGCGGTGGACACACCGTTTGGTTGTGCTGCCATTCAATGAGAACTGGATCCTTGATTTTGTCATTAAGACTTAGAGGGAAATGTTGTCATTCCACTGCCTAGGCTTTAGATCATGTTCTCCTTCTCATACTCACAGTGATGCCCAATATTTTTCTGTGTCGATGCCAAATCTAGTAACGTTTTGTCTAACACCATACCTCACAATATTAAAAAATAAAAAAATAAAAAATAAAGCCAACTTCTTAGAGTCTTAAGGAAGCGAAGAATTATGTCAATTTTTGTGATATTACAAAAAAATAATCCTCTTTAATTTATATTTAGGTATATCATCACGGAATCACAGAATATTTGAAGTTGGAAAGGACCCATAAAGATAATTGTCCAGACATTTATTGAACTCTGCTTGCTCTGGGCTGTGACCACTGCCTAGGGGAGCGTGTTCCAGTGCCCATCAACTGTCTTAGTGAAGAACCTTCTTCTGATATCCAACCTGAACTTCCACTGTGACAGTTTCATGGCATTCACTGAAGTTTTATCACTGGTCAATATTAGTATTAAAGACTGTATTTAGTTGCACAAAGAAAGTGAACAAGAAAATTCAGGCAAATTCTAAATTTTCCTGGTATGCAGAAGGCACTGAAGTTTCAGGAGACAAGGCTTCGGCATTCCTACTTTCAGAGGCTGGAGAAGAATCTCAAACATGAACCTGCTGACACATTTCTAGCATCTGTAATTGATGACTGTGGCTCCCTCTTCTACACTGCTCCTTCAAAGCAATCTGCTGTAATAGATGTGCTTCTGAAAGCACAGACCTCTGATGATGTATTACTTACTCGCCAAAGGTTTCACGAGAGGGCACTAGGAAAAGAAATACTTTTGTAGTTCTGTAAAAGAGTCATATGCAGTTTAGGTTGAAAAAATGTTCTTTCTCCTTCTCTATTCTCTTTATGCTTTTTAAAGGCAGTATCAGCTGGTGTCTTTAAGAAAAAAAAGCAGGAAGAGAAAAAAAATAAACAAAAACTCATGCATTCCTAAGGAATACAGTATGTATGCTTTGCCATTTTGCTATATGCTCTATACACTTCTTTTGTCTCCTTCCTGAACTCAGAGAATACACAGCAATATTCTAGTCCCATTGAGTGGGCTAGTTTAAATGTTAAGACAGGCACTTTGGTTAATAGATTTTAAATCTCAGTCTTTGTCAAACCAGTTCCTGGCTGAATAATAGTATGACCCCCATAAAAAAAAGCCCCCCACCCAAACACAGCAAAAAACAAAAACTTGCAAAGCACAAAGATGTATCTGCATTCTAGTGAAATACCCAGTTTTACACATGTATGTATTTCAGTTTTGATTTTCAGTGACAAGAGATTTTCAGTGACAAGGGAAGACAAGTCTCACTCCTCCATTATGCCTAGTATTTTCTTCTGTAGGTTTAAATCAAGCAATGAGTTTCACCCAGCTTCCAGACCTTGTTGCAGGTGATGAGCTTAATCTTCCTATTCAGGACCAATTTTCATGCATATGGTTAAGAAAAAAATGGTTTGATGGTTCAAAATAACCCCAGAGCTGCACTGTAAGTTATGCCAATTTTATCCTCAAACACAGTCTGGATGTTTTTATATTGAACTACAGTCAATCTGTTAAACAGCAATAAGGATAGAAAGGATGCAAGCATGAGGCCACACAGCACAGTGTCATCAAACTCATCCTCAAAGCTCTCTACCTCACCCCAGGGATCTGGTATTAGAGATCTCAAGTACAGTTTGGGACTTGGTTGAAGATAAAGCTTAAATTTGATAACGGTGTGCATATATCTGCCTGTGCCCGTACACAGTGGAGAAAAGGTATTGGATTTTAACATGTGAACAGCAACTTCAGGCAAATTGTTGAATTTTAGAGCACAGTATATGTCTGCTGTTACTTGTGAGGAACAGTTCTCCCTGATTTTGTCAACTATCTATCACAGCAGTGAGTAGATACAGAGAAAATAGGCTCCCTTAATGAAACAGAGCTAAGAATCGTTTTCCCAAAGGATTTCCCACATAGTCTGAAATGCTCTACAAAGTGGAAATTCCTCTAGATATAAAAGAATAATAGTCTAACAGTCATCATTTCTGAAAAATGTCCTCCTGTTCAGCCCTCAGCAAGTGATCTTCTTGTGCCTTTATTTCAGTGTAGAATAAGGAATATATTCTTCAGTAGCTGTTTGAATAACATTACAAGAAGGTATCAGTTTTGTTTGTTTGGTTTGTTAGTTGGTTATTTTGATTTGGTTTTTTTTTGACAAGTGAGACTTCATTACCAAAATCATCTGTCATTAGAAGTTAGCCACTCAGACTGATTTTTTTGCAAATAACAGCATACCAGCTCCAGAACTTTTACAAATTGTCATATAATTAGGCTTCAAGATAATTACTAGAAAAATAATCAAGAAGTTATTCTGGGGCAACCGCTGGAAATCAATGAGGTATACAGATATCACTGCATTTTCAAAATACATAGCACTTTAACTCTTTCTATCTGAATTGAATTTCTAATGTAGATACAATCACTCTGAACTGAGACAAAACTGAAAAGACACAGCACAGTGAGGATCACTATTATTACATGAATAATTGGATTGGAAGGGATCTTAAAAATCATCTAGTTCCAACTCCCCTGCCATGGGCAGAGTTGCCACTCACCAGATCTGGCTGATCAGGTCCTCATCCCACCTGACCCTGAGCACCCCCAAGGATGGAGCATCCAAAGCTTCTCTGGGCAACCTGTGCCAGTGCCTCACCACCCACTGAGTAGGGAATTTCTTCTAACCAAATGTCCCCTCCTTTAATTCAAAGCCATTCCCTCTTGTCCTATCACTGGCAGATCATGTAAAAAGTCAGCCTCCTTTCTGATTACAGACTTCTTTTAGGTACTAGAAAGTGATCTCCCTCTGAGTCTTTTGTAGGTTGAACAAGCTCAGGTCCCTCAGCCTTTCTTTGTAGGAGAGGTGTCCCAGCCCTTTGATCATCTCTGTGGCCCTCCTCTGGACCCATTCCAAAAGCTCCACATTTTTCCCATGTTCGGGACCCCAGGCATGAATGAAATACTCCAGATGGAGTCTCGCAAGGGCAGAGTATAGGGGACAATCACCTCCCTCCTTCTGCTGCCACTCCTCTTTTGATGCAGCCCAAGGTACCTTTGGCAACTGTATAAAATTAATGCATTAACATTATCACATTGTTTTAATAATCATGTTATTGAAACCTGCATTGAACTTCTGTATTACCAACTTCTAAACCATTTTACACTAAAGAGAATAAATAATTATTTGCTTGGTAGATAAAAAAAAAAGCTACAAAAATATTTGACTACATAGATCTCAATGATTTATACCCATTGGTGAGATAAAAAAAGAGGAGGCTTACAGTGAAGAAATTATTAATTTCAGATTCAGTATCTCTGAAGTATGATGATTCATGAACTCAGTATCTTGTGGCACAGAATAAGCCTCTGGCTCAGATAAATTTGAATCAAGATTGGAAATGCATGTTAAATGAAGTATACCAAGTAGTTACCGTTGAAAACTAGGCTTAAAAGCTGTGTTCAGAAGGACAGTGATTTGGAAAGGTGAATCTATGCTACACAGTCAGGGTATCCATGCATGTTCGTTCTGTCACAGAACTACGGAAGCACAGAATGGCTGTGGTTAGAAGGGACCTCTATGACCATCTGGTCCAACTCCTGCTGAAGTAGGCACAACTACAGCAGGGTGTCCTTCATGCCCATCACTGAGGTGGATAAAAAACTTAACATAAGCCATCAGTGTTCTCTTGCAGCTTGGAAGCAGATGTTATCCTGTGCTCCATCAGAAGAGGGGTGGCCAGCAGGGACAGGGAGGTGATTGCCCCTCTCTATGTTGTCCTCGTGAGGCCACACCTGGAGTACTGCATCCAGGCCTGAAGCCCCCAGTGCAGGAAAGACAGGGAGCTGCTGGAGAGGGTCCAGAGGAGGGCCACAAAGATGATCAGAGGGCTAGAGCACCTCCTCTACAAAGACAGGCTGAGGGAGCTGGGCTCGTTCAGCCTGGAGAAAAAGAATGCTGCAGGGTGACCTAATTGCAGCCTATCAATCCCTAAAGAGAGTCTATGAACAGGAGAGGAGTCAAATCTGTGGAAGGGTAGATAACAGCAGGACAAGGGAAAATGGTTTTAAAATGAAGGAGGGAAGATTTAAACTGGATATCAGGGGGAAGTTCTTTACCAAGAGAGCGGTGAGGTGCTGGAACAGGCTGCCCAGAGAGGTTGTGGATGCCCCATCCCTGGAGATGTTCAAGGCCAGGTTGGATGGTGACCTGGGCAGCCTGATCTAGTATTAAATGGGGAGGTTTGTGGCCCTGCCTGCAGTGGAGGGGTTCTATCTTGATGATCCTTGAGATCCCTTCCAACACAATACATTCTATGATTTTATGATTATGATTCTGTGTCCAGGCAGCTTTTTGTTGATCTCCAAGGAGGCGACTCCATAACCTCTCCAGGCAAATTGTACCAGTGCTCCACTAATCAAACAGCACAGAAGTGCCCATTACTTCTTGTCCTGTCACTGGGCACCACTGAAAAGACCCTAGCTCCATCTTTGCACCCTCCCTTCAAATATTTATACACACTGATAAGATACATAGATATGATCCTCTATGAGTCTCATCTTCTGCAGGACGGTCCTGTACTGCTTCCTGTTTTGTTATCCAGAAAGCTGTGGGTTCTCCAAGATGTGCATTTGCCTTTTGCAAGTGCCTTGGCTACAGTGTGGCATTTCCAGTGGTGCTACATGCCTACATGTTCAAGACGATACCTTCCGATAGAATCTAGGCAGAGATTTTAGCATGGAAATTTAAGGGGCTATGTGTGTACTTTGTATCTAAGGTTCTATTGTAATAGGTCAGGATATAACCAGTGAAGTTCAGATGACTGTTCAGCTCTCTTCAAAGAAGACAGCTACCAGATGGACACCAAGACTGCTCTCTGGGTTGTACTTGCTGGACAGTCATAGCTACTCTGGGGACGAGCAATGCTGCAAGATGTTTTTACATTTTTCTCTTACCAGTAAGGCAGGCCTTACCAGTTGAGAAACACTCCCTAAATTATCCAAGAAATGCCAACCTTTCTGAAGTTGCTCCAGCACCTTTCTACCAAACAGCCCTGGGGAAAAACATTTGGAAAATCAGAAGGCTGAAAGCTTTATCAGAATCCCTGGATAATTTTAAGTGCATGGGCTGCCTGAGAATTTATATAAATAGACAGCCCACCTGTTGGTTCAAGGATGCTACTCAGGATAAAAGCCATAGGTCTTCCTAAGCGTAGACACAACCTCTACAGAGCATACATAAATTAGAACTATCACATGGGCACAGAGAATTATTAGTTCTAGACAAGTTTAGTGCAGTGGTTTAAGCCCAAACCTTGGGCACTAACAGGACAAGTAGCTAATCAGGTTAGCCTGAAGGCCACCATGGAGCATTGTGGGATCAATTGGCTTACTGGAAGGAAAGGGTGTCAGTAAATCATAGATGCTTTTGCTGTTTGGGACACTGCACATTGCTGCTAGTAAACATGCTATGGTGTGAAATATGGTATGGCATGTGAATAATAATAACTTCAAGCGAAAAAAAAAAAAAGCTATAAAAAGAAGGAAGAAGTTGAAGGAAAAATTGCTTAAGAAACTAACTTTTTGTCTTTTGCATGAACTTTTTCAGATAGATAAATGGATGCCATGCATTTGAGCATGCAGACATTTATGTCTCAAAGAAAGAGCACTTTGTTGAGACTTGTGGAGACCACTGTCATAAATAGCTGCGCTCTATAATTCTATACAGCATACAGCTTTATACTATGGCTCTGGAATACAAGCCACCGGTATGAGTTTAAGCAGGAAGATATATTTTTAAACAAAAACGTTCAATCTGTGTTTAAGGGCACAGAATGACATGGGATTTCATAGTCTTTCAATATGATACTTAGAAATACTGCTGAAAACTAGCAACATATACATTTATTTCCATTTAACTAATATAGCTTCATTTTTTGTTGTTGATATCCATTGAGAGCACTGAATTATATATATATATATACATATGCATACTGTGTTACTGAGTCTATTAAAATGAACTTTAATGTTAAGCATTTTCCCTTTGTGAATATACTCAAAGACCATAGTTAAAATATATCCTAAATTCTTTAAAACTAAATCAAACCTTTATGTTTATGCAAGGAATCATACTCAGAAAGAAGAAAAAAGTGCCATGTTTGTATGTTATTCATTATGGATTTTGAATGTTACAGTTATTTTGGACATCTTCAAATTTAGTTTCATGTGCATTATTTTTTGAAAAATCAAAATCCTATGAAGAAAGGAAAAGGAAAATATATTTCAAGAATACTTAAACTGCTATATCTTTCTTTATAGTCACATAAATTTTCCACACATAATAGATTACAGAACGCCTCAGGTGATACACAAGTAAAAGCAAACTGAACCATAGATTAACTGATATTGGGTCCAAATACCTGATTTACAGGAAAAGCAACAGTCCCGTTACAAAGTTTGTAGATTGCATCCTATAACAAATAGGTTATACATTTCCAAATAAATACATACTGCTGTATCAATGTTTTCAACTAGAGGATTGTTCTGTCAGAAAATTTTGGACCTCTTTCTTCACTTCCTTTTCTTAACTAAATATATAATGAAGTGGGGGGGGGGGGGGGCAAGAAGGGGGGGAAGTGGAAGAAAGAAAAAGAAAGAATGAATTAGAAGGGTGGTTTGAGTGCTGAAATTTTCTTGGGAGCCAGTGACAGTGTCTATGCAACCCATGTAGACTCTTTGTCTATTCTGGAGCAGATATCTGGTTATATACATCTACCTTGGCTTTCAGAGGAAGACAAATTCCTGCTACTAGAAATCAAGCTTCCTAAAAACAAAATGTGTCAAATATGAAGTGAGAAAGAGAAGATGCCCGGTTACCAGCCTACATCAGCATTCTTCTATGCCATTAATGATCTTTTTCATATGTGCAATTCTCTGAATGATGCAATCTGACTGATATCTACAATTGCAATATATACAGAACCAGTACTTGTTGCACAAGTATGGCATAGATTTCTGCAAGAAAAAAGTAATAGCTTCCACTTACATGTCCAGGAGAACACGCAAAATAACAGAAAGAGTCAGCAAGAAATGTAAGTGATAAGAATGATGGATTCTTTCTGTAAGAATTACATGTTCCAAGCACTGAATTAAGTTATTATATGTATATAAATATGCATGTATGCATTGTCTTGTCATCATCTCATCATCTCGTCCTGGTAGACAAGAAGCAGGACATGAGCCAGCAGTGTGTGCTTGCAGCCTGGAAGACCAACTATGTTCTGTGCTGCATTAAAGAAGGGTGGCCAGCAGGGAGAGGGAGGTGATTGTCCCCCTCTACTCAGCTCTTGTGAGGCCCCATCTGGAGTTCTGTGTCCAGGCCTGGGGCCCCCAGTACAGGAAGGACATGGAGCTCTTGGAGCGGGTCCAGAGGAGGGCCACTAAAATGATCAGAGAGCTGGAGCATCTCTCCTATGAGGAAAGTTTGAGGGAAATGAGCTTGTTTAGCCTGCAAAAGAGAAGGCTCCTGGGAGACCTCACTGTGGCCTTTGAATCCTTGAAGGGAACATATAAACAAGAGGGGCAAAGGCTGTTTATGAGGGTGGATAGTGATAGGACAAGGGGGGATGGTCTTAAAGTGAGACAGGTGAGGTTTAGGTGAGATATTAGGAGGAAGTTTTTCACACAGAGGGTGGTGACACACTGGAACAGATTGCCCAAGGAGGTTGTGGATGCTCCATCCCTGGAGGCATTCAAGGCCAGGCTGGATGTGGCCCTGGGCAGCCTGGTCTTGTGGTTGGTGACCCTGCCCATAGCAGGGGGGTTGAAACTCGATGATCATTGTGGTCTTTTTCAACCCAGGCCGTTCTATGATTTTATGATTCTGTGTTTCTATTAGCTAGAAAATATGGAACAACCAACTATAATTACTCCTGGGAAGGGCATAGAATCTGATTGCAGAAGTCAACGCCGTAGGCTTCGCTGCACTGATGATTTTATTTAGCCTACTTAAAGGAAAAATACATGCCTTGTTTTAAGATCAATATTAATATTATTTATTTTCATACACACTTAAAGAAAATTATGAAGCACTTAGTGGAAAAATTCTTCTGAATCTAAAAGGCAAGAAACTAATAAAAACTGTAAAATGAATCTTTACAAAAATGTATACAATATTTTAACATATATTTAAACATATATATATATATAGTTTTTAACACGTGGTACATAAATACATACTATACAAATGTATGTTATATAAATATATTAATATATATAAAGGCTCATATGTATATTTACATATCACATGTAATTTATATGCATATATGATTATAAAATTTACAAAATATTTAACCATATATAAAATATTCAAAAATACTCTAGAGATCTGTAATTCCTTGCTGTATTTCAGTAACTGTTCCAGGATATATCATATGAGACAGATAACTGATCTAGCTCCATTTATTTGTAGCAAAGTTTGTGAGCAAACAATTTCATGTACTTGTAGCATGAAGATCTTGCCTGTTACTCCAGTTTAAAAATTGAGGTGATTGCAATGCCTCAGAAACCAGACTGGCTCTTCTAGAGTTAGTCTGAGCATAGTGTATTGAGACTTCTTTGTCAATTTACTGGACCAAAAGAAGAAATACAATAAAGAGAAACTTGTGAAATTGTTCAAATGCAATATATGATCTGACACTTCCACTGTACATAATGAGGAAGACTTATGCAACAGAATAAACTTGAACTCATTTTGCACTTAACTTCCTTTTTACTTTTCTGGAAGGGAAGTTCTTTACCACTTTTTCATGGAAAAATAAAAAAAAATAAAAAATAAATAAAGGAATACTGAAGTTTTATGGGAAAAAAAATTAATTCAGTAAACTCCCTGTGACATTTATGAACCGCAGTGAAAGGAAGAAGAGATGGAAGAGAAAGAAATCATCAACTGACACTAAGTATTGCATTGTCAGTCAATGCAAAAGTCTTAAACCTCAGGGAGTTCCTCTGGTTTTGGAAACTGCCTCTGAAGCAACATATCTTGCAGAGAATATCTGACCATCTAAGAAATTTTGAAGTGAACTGGGAATTTAAAAGAATGTTTAATTCAGTGATCACATGAGTATCTGAACATAGAATATATCCTGCACCTGTTGCACACTTGCTAAAATTTATTCTAGATGTGACAAAAGTTCGAATCAGTAAATGGAGGTTGTTCTTCCTTCATCCATGGTCTTTGTCAGATTTTTCTGCCTTTTGGAGGAAAATTGATTATCCACATTTTTTTTTTTTTGCAAACTTAATATCACCCATGTGTGTGTTTGGACTTCATGACAAATCTTATAATTCTCTCTACAGTAGAGTGTTCAACTAGAAAAGAAAAGGTGGAAATATGACACTTTCTAAGAGGTTTGAGGAAGTTTGAAGAAAAGGTGCAGACTTCTCATGTGCTGCTGAAAACAACCTAGTGACTTGCACTACCAGTATAGAAATAGCTTACAGAGTCAAACAAAATGAAGTCCTTAATCCACAGCTTCTGATAAATGCTTGTCCAGTCTCTTCATGAGAATTGCCATCATTTTCAGGACTATTACATCATGAAAAAGAAATACACTTTGAAACTGTTAGATATGTACAGTCATTCTATGATCTAAGGAAGAAGCAATGCAGGAGTAGGGGGATGAGCAATCTCTCGTACAATGTCTTCCTCTACTCAGTAAGAACCTGCCTAATTTTCTTTGGAACAACAGAAAGGTTGAGAAGTGGGCTGCAGTATGCTCAGTTTTGAATTGTCTGACAACATCCATAAAATATTATAAATAATAGCCAAACAACTGGGCCTTGATATACTGTTTGAGATCCAGACAAAGTGACTTGTTCTGTGCTGAAGTCCAGGCTGTTATCGCCTCGTAAAATGGGGCATTCATCCTTTCTGTATAATTTACTGACTATCAAAAAATGAATAATAGAACAACACCAGACTTTGATTGCCATCAATGGGTCCAGTTCTGCAGCCATTCTGATGGCAGAGTGGTCATGGAAGCCCATGATTAAGTATCATGGGAGCAGACCCCAGTACTACTAAAGCTAAATTTATTCTTTTATGACTGGTTTAAAATGCATACGTTTGACAGTGCCGAGGTTATTACTTTCCCCATTAAGCGAATGTCATTGTTTATGGAGTGCTTACATCCAGGACATTACATTTATGATATCCACCCTCCCCCTGCAACAGGAGTCAGCTGCAATGAGACTGCGAGGAGAGGGGGCAAAGGCATTTCTAGGGTACATACTGGCCATCCAACCTGTTTCTTGAGCCATCATTTCAAAGAAATGTCTTCATTCAGAACTCAGATTTCCTCAATGAAACCACAGCAGGGTGAAAAGAATTAGCAATAACTCTTTGTCAAAATGAAATTTCGTATGCTGTAGTTACTAGTTGTAGATCTGTTAGTTATTATTGCCTATATTTTCTACTGACTAGTTAAACAGGTGTGTACTTACTAACCTTGTGGACAATATCAGACTAGAAATGCTTTAGAGGCTAACTTTAGAATTCATAATCACCTTGGTGAACTGGGGGAGTGGTCTGAGAAAGAGATTCAATGAGAGCAAAGCAATGATTTTGAATTTGCCCTTAATTTCAACTGTTCTGAACCACCAAAGCATTAAGTCTCCAGTTCAATTTGGTCACCTGGATCCCTCACAATTAATGAATACTGACAGGTCAAGAAGGCTGTCAAGAAGGCAACCCATTTATGATACCTGTCATAGGAAGGACTGATGTTACCCTTCGCAGATAGCTAAGTCTTTGCAGTGATTGCTGAGAGCAAGAATGTTGCACTAGAACAGATGCTGAACTCTGGCTACTTTATTGCTACCAGTGGTAGTTGAGGTGAGAAATCTACAACACGTGACTTTTAAGGGAACACTGAAAAAGCTGGAACTGGTTTTGATGAAAATGGGAGGATCTAAGAGAAAAGACACGATAACCAAAATTTAGTTAGACCTAAGTAAAACTTTCCATTTGATGAGGATGGCTAAGGAGCAAGAATGATTGCCTGGAAGTTATTTGGATCTTTACTGCTAGTGATTTTAATGATCTGAGCATGTACAGTTGTGTTTATGGGTGATTTCATTTCAAAAAGGTGGAAAGGATCAGTGATTCTTAGTATTTTATAAATCATATATATATATATATATATTTTTTTTAAGGAAAAGAAAATTGTCTTACGTCATGTCTCCAAAGTAGTTTACTTATACAATCAAGTGAGGATGTGTTCATAACACAAAGTTCAGTTATTGCTTTTATATCCTCGCCTTCATTCCACTTTCATTGCATATGTCTTCCACTGCTTAGAGACGTATGCACTAGTGCCTAAACTATTTGTTCTTGTTTTCCATATCACCTTCTGTTTAATAAAATTCAGATGTCACAATCCACAGGCAGAGTAATGAAGAGCTACTCAACATCTTCATGTTTCTTTCAGACCTGTCTTACTGTAAGGTCGCATTCAGTAAGTAAGCACAACAGCAGACTCTTTCAATCAGTGGCATCACAGAGGTTTTTGGAGTCCATCATGTGTTTGAAGACATCAAAGATACTAAAACTGAAACAATTAAGTTGTGAATCTGGATTCACACTTGATCTATACATATAAAAATGTGAGTGAATGTAAAATTCCATTCTCACTCAAAAAAAAGGGGGGGGGGGGGGCTATTTCTGGACATTTACTGCATTTTTAATCCCTCTAAATATTTCATCTTTATAGATTGTATTATCTATATATTACAATCCTTGTCATCCCCTCCAGTTGTGTTGGGAAACTATTTCTCCCTGTACAAAATAAATTGCTTTTAAAATTTTTCTTTAAGGGAACTCAGACACAAATAATAATGTGCACTCCTACTAAGTCACAGATAACAGGCTGATAAATTGTTTTTCTTAGCACCTGTTTTAAATTCCTTGCCCTGAAGGATATGCATTCCTCTGCAAATACAAGATGCCTTGTTGTAAAACATAGACTACTTCAAGAGAGAGCTATCTCACCTAACTTTGGTCAACTAGATTTTCTGTGTCTAGCCTAAAATGAGCTAGCTAAGTTTCCATATGCTCAATACAGAAAGGCAAGCACTTCCAGCAGGTGTTTTAGTCTACCAGATCTGAATTAGCCTCTGGAGATACTCCCTTGACAGCAGACAGAGATCACAACTAACTTAGACATCTTTATTTTCCTAAAGTGACATGGGAATGCATCCAAGTCTTAAAGGAAGATTGTTCCCTAGCTTTTTCAGATGGTTAGGCAAGTGGGAGTTAGTAGTTACATTAAGTTTTCACAGCTAGCTGGTCCCGGACCATTGATTTTAATGAAACTACGTGAATTTATCACCTGAGGAATCCAGCTCCATTTGCCTTCATCTGTGTTTCCTTTTGCTGGTTCTCATGCACTCTGTTGGCATCAGTCCATGTTTCTACTCCAAGAAGAAAATGGGTCTTCACAGATCAGAAAATTGGAAAAGCACCCTCAAGTCTTCTGTCTGAGCCTTCTTCATTTCAAGAGCATATACTTTATCTCCTCAGCACTCAAACATTTATTGATGCTTAGATGGAACCTTTTCTATCCCAGGCTTGGCCACTGTCTCTTATCCTGGCAATGGCACCACTGACTAGATCACCTCCATTCTCTGCATCCTTCATTCAGTATATTTGGACATTGATAAGATGCCCCCTGAATCTTTTCCAGGATTAACAGTTCCAGCTCTCTCAGCCTTTCCTTATAGGAGAGATGTTGCAGTCCCTTCATCAGCTTCATGGCCCTCTGCTGTATACCCTTCAGTATGATCACGTATCTCTTGTACTGGAGAACTCAGAATGGACACAATGATCAATGTGTGGTCTCAACAGTGCTGAACTGAGGGGAAGGAACATCTCCCTCAATCTGTTGGCAGTACCTATCCAGATACCCAGGATATCATTATGTTATTTTTTGGTGTTTTTTTCTTTCAGCAAGTTTCATTTCTGATTCACATTCAGCTCATTGACCACCAGGACCACTCAGATCTGTTTCTGTAGATTTACTTTCCAGCTTGATGGCTCTCAGCATGTCTTGGTGCCTGAGGTTGTTCTTCCACAGGTTCAGGACTCTGTATTTCTCCTTGTTGAACTTCATGATGCTCCAGCCAGTCCAGCTCTCCAGCCTGGCAATGTCTCTCCTCTGGGTGGCAGCATGACTATCCGGTGCATCTACCACTCCATTTAGTTTTGTGCCATCTGAAAACTTGCTGAGGGTACACTCTGTTCCATCCTCCAAAGGTTAATGAAAACGTTAAACATTTTCAATCTTCCTTTCTGATTGTCTTCCACATTTATCAACTTTGTCCAGATATACAGAAAGGCCAAAATCATAATGAAAATTGTGGAAAAAGGAAAAAAGAGAGAAGTCCTATCAATGCACTTATTTGGAGAAAAAATATATATATATTATCTTCTCACCTTTAATTAGAAAATCTATACAGGGAAGGAGCTTTATAAACATCCCAACTATGAGAAAAAAAAAAAAAAAGATCGTAATCATCCCTTACGCTTTTTTAGGAATGAAGAATCTAGGACCTAAATCAAGTAGAAAACAAGCTTGTGCAGCTTTATTGGTGAATGCATAGCCTGTTCATGCATGTTTTCTGCATTTGTCCATGTTTATAAATAACATTAACTAATCTTGGAGTGAACCTGGCACTTAGTTTCAGTTTTAGGTTTTGGCATGCTTAGAGATGTGAAAATTGCCTCTCTTTGAAAAATATTTTTGAGGATCTGGGATGATGAGGCATGGTAAATTACAAAGAACAGACTGAAGCTGAATATCAGCATGGAACTGATGGTAGAATGAGTTCTGGAAAGATATAGAGGTGTAAGATAAAAAAATAAAAATGCTTTCCTACTGCTCTCATTGCAGAATCACTTTGGTCATAAATGTGTAAAGCATGCAAAGAATTAGGGTACTGGGTACCATGATGGGATGATTAGATGATCCTTCCATGAAATGGCATATGAAACCTTGGAGTCTTCTTCCAGGGCATTTATAGCCTTAAATCATCTTGTACACTCAACAGTGTATTTCTTCATCTTACCCACCCTATATTCATTGTTAAATTCCAGCGCAGCCATACTCCTTCAGCTTCTTGCTCATACAGCACTGAATGAAAAGATTTGAACACAGTCCCAAATCACAGCATTGGCTAAGTATTCAAACAGATGGCCTTGGCCTTTGGTTTCTATGAAAAAATAGTAGCCAAGGTGATCAGTGAGTCTTTTGCAGACATAATAGAAGTATGTTTGGCCTGAACTTCTTTCATCTATGTTACTACACTTGGGAGCCAAGTGGGACCCTTGACATCCCAAAGACAACTAAAAACAAAGGATTGCCTGTTGTAGTAGGCGCTTGCCGGGGATATGTGCTGTACGGGATAGGCCTCTCCCTAAGCACAGTGAAAGGGTGCTGTTGTGCTCAGATTGACTGTCCTTGCTAACGAAGTAAACAAGATAAGAAGGCGCAGGAATGAGGAGACAATAGGAGCCAAATAAGGAATTGTAGTAAGGGGCTAAGATCTAGTACAGATGAATCAGGACAGGGCACGATAGCTCAAGTAAAGGTATGTAAGCTGTACTTAGTAGTGAATAGACGCCATTTTGCTGCTCATCATATTGGTGTGCATCTGCAGTCATTTGGCCCTGATCAGGTAATTGGTCAGTGTGCGCAAGAGGACTAACACAGGTGACTAACATCGCAGTTGTGAAAGCAACAATTGCCAGACTGAGACTGTCTCCATGGGTCCTCTGTAGGGTGCAACTACTGCCCTGCTGATCTGTACAGAAAAAAAAGTCGATTACTAAGTGCAGGAGAATGCTGAATCCCTTAAGGGCAGAGGTATGATGGAAAGGAATCATTCTCAGAGTCATGAGAGTGTTCTTCAGGATGCATGCATACAACACTGGATAGTTGGGTGTTACCACGGGAGTGTGTTGAGTTGCCACTGGAGGGAGGACACTCTCCTTCAAAAGATACACCACTGGCCAACAATTCGGAGTGGTGCACAAAGCACTAAGAGCGTTCATATAAACCATGGATCAGGCTTTGAACAGCCTGATCTAGCTGTAGATCTCCCTGTTCAATGCAGGTGAATTGGACTAAATGACACTTAAAGGACCCTTCCAACTGAAATAATTCTATGATTCCGTGATTCTCAGCATTGGCAGTATGGATCATCAAACAGTGTGGAAACTGCACAGTGCACATGACTGATGGTTCACTGCACAACTTTTAGCTGCTCCTGATGCCCTCTTCCCCAGACAAAATAAAACCAACAACAGTGCTGACCCAGTCCAGCATCCTGCGTAGATGAAGGGCAGACTGGCAGTAGAGGCAATGAGGAAGACTTAGGAAGCCCTTGGAAATCTCAAAAGCAAGGACAAGTTCTACAAGTTGTACTCTTGCAATTTTCCCTTGGTGGCCACTTCTTATTGGCCTGAATCTTATGACATAGAATCCACTCCCATTATAGTCAGAAGGGAGTTTCCCTGTTTATAATATTTTAATATTTAATTTAATATTAAATAAAATATTAATTTAATATTTTAATATTTGTCCTTAGTGGGGCTGATGACAACAGCTGTTGCTCTCTTCATTTCCTGCTAGAAGCAGAAATTGTTTTGCTTAAATACTGAAATAATTACAAATCTGTCTGCACAAGACAGATTTATTTTTTAAATTTCAACAAATGATTTCTTTGTTTATGGAATCATTTCAGCTTACTTCTTTCATTTCTTCACTGATTTTTAAAACGCAAAGGTCAAGTGAGGCCTGAAGGACAAGTTTTCAATTACTGCTGGGTTGTACAAAGAAGAAGTATTAAACAAGAATTAAGAAATGTGGAAGACTTAATTATGTGTTTGAATAGATTTTGCTTTGGGACATACATTTTGTCTGATGTCTCTTGTCATATCTTATGAGGTTTCATCAATAATTATTGATGTATGGATACAAACATCTACCAATAGATGTGATTTCATCTACAAAGACTCTCATTCAACACAAAAAATCACTCTTCTCCAAGAAAATAAAAAACCTTCCACGCATTTATAGTCTGAAGATATTGGTTTTTTTCATTTGTTTCTGTGTATTTTCTCAGTCTTATTTTCATTGAAAATATTCATTTTGAGAGGGCATGAAATCTAAACATGTTATAGCTTCATTTAAGTTGTTACATTAAAATCAAACAAGGTATATGGTAGCTTTGTTGGCTCAGGTTGGGTTTTTACCATAGGTAAAAAAAAATACATATTCAGGGCCAATGTGTGTGTTTTGTAAGACCATGGTTTTATCATTCATTTGGTTCAATTTTTTTGGCATTGATTAGCTTCCAATTAAAATATTTTAGCTGCTGAAAAATGAACAACAGAGCTTTTAATTTTCAGTGTTTTGGTGGAAAACATTTTGCAGTCAGTTTTAGTGCTACCCTGCTGTCTTTGTTCATAAAATTGCTTCTTTCTCTTAATTCCAAATAATTTGTAATTTGTAAATAAAACTGTGTAAGAACAGCTCAACTGAATCAGTCAACAGTCCCCTTTGTGCAATATTCAGCCTCTGAAAGGAGAAAGAAACAGATGTTGATGGAAACATTAGAAATTAGACAAGTATAGATTAATATTTCCCTGTATTTAAGTCAGATAATAAGATCTGCATGAGATACAGATGAACCATTATGAATGGCAACTGTTGATATACCTGTTCTCTGTTTGTTTCTAAAACAGGCTGCTCAGGGATGTGGTAGAATCACCATCCATGGAGATATTTAAAAGTAGTATGGATGTGGCACAAAGGGACATCGGTTAGCTGTGGACTTCTAGTGTTAGGTGGATAGCTGGACTTGATCTTAAGGTATTTTACAAACAGAATGATTTTATGATTCTATAATTTTTCCCATTCTTTTTGAGTGCATGTATACATTTGACTTCCATAAGATCTTCTGATGTTCTTTTATGACTGAATTAGGTATTTTGTGTAAAAATATGTAAGTTATTCATTTTGTGTAAAAGTGTGCAAAATTTGGTTATTTATTTATTTATTTCAGGGCTGCTCTCTGAATACTTAGGAATATATGTGGAAGTTAAGCGAAGTCTTCCACAGAAAAGATAAAAAACCATCTTCAACTGCAAGCAGTCGCAAATTCTGCAGTAGGATTTTTTATGTGCAGAAAATGTTTATTGAATTAGTCTTTATGCCATGCTTTCTCTTCCACTCTTACATCTTCGTGTTATTATTCACCATTCTTAGGAAAACCAGGAAAGATCTATTAAGGTCTATAGTCTATGCTTTTACAGACAAAATATATTAGTTCCAAGAGATAACTATTCCTCACCCTCTGAAGTCATTTGTCCATCAGCCTTGATTTTCTCATATTTAGTCAGGTATGCTACACATTTAAAGTCCTAGTTCTATTCAGGCATATAAGTAGTCTCAACTTACTTTCCTTCTCTGCCCTTCAAGTTACTATCAGTGTGATTTTCAGTTAGCCTAGCACAATTCGTTTCCCCAGATAGCTAAAATAACATTGCACCTTTAAGCCATCATGGCTGGGATGCATCAAGTTTACCGTGCACAGGGAGAGGTGGTGCTCTTGGCAAGATTTCATTAGATGAACTGGCATCCTGTTGAGTCTAGAAGAGTTGTAAAATGTGGAAATGTCCTGGAGAGTATCTGAAAAAGTCTTGTTTAGCTTTCCTTACTGGACTTGTACACAATACCAAAACTTTGTGGGCAATTTCAGGCAAATATTATTTACTTTGTAGTTCAACAATATACAATACATATCTACTATATCCTAATACACACTTATGCAACTATAGAAAAAATACAACATTCGTAAGTCTTAGTTCTAGTCAGTCTGTCTCTTGTATAAATAGAAGCAGCTAGGAAACTGTTTTGAATGATTCTTTTTTGGTAAATGGTTCATAAACCACCAAAGTTCCAAAGGTTCCTCCTGGACTGCAGGATTCTGGGACTCATGAGGGGATCCCTTCATGCCTGCTAAGAGCTCAGTTTATGGAGCAACTTCTTTCCAAGCAGAGGTTTTAAGATTTCTCTTGCATTAGATGGTACATTTTCACAAAGCATTTAAGGATCTCACATCTCCGAATTAGGTGTTTCTGTTAAATTTATTTGAATTGACCCATATTCCAAATCTTGCTTAAGGAGGTGCAAACAACAATATGAATTATGTTTTTCTATGACACTGAGGTCATGGTCCATGTCTGCACAATATAAATTAGAAATCTGAATTGGCATAGCTGTCTGGGTTAAAATTTAATAGAGTTGAGCAAAACTGAAAATGCAACTGACATTGTTTTATTTGTGAGTAACATGAGTAAGAACTATAAAAACTATACTTCTTCAGTAAAATCCATTCCCCTGAGCTTTATGTGGAAAGGATGGCTGGACATTATACACATAGGTCAGAGAAATAAAAAGGAGTAGGAAAATCAACTACAAATAAATTAGACAAGACAATGTTTCAGTAGAAATTGCAAGTTAATCTAAACATTTCAAAGTAATGTGTCCTGTTTCCATGGCATTTCTAATATGGAAATGATAAAATGAAGCATCATCACTTTATGTTCTAGTTTTGACAATTTTAAGTGTTTTCAGTTCAGTAAAAACACTACTTTTAACTTCCTTTTGAATGAATATTAGGAGTACCTGTAGCCATTTCTACTGTGCAGAAGGAATTGAATAGCATATATAGTGAAATAATATTTTGACAACAGTTAAACATAACAGATGACACTAACATCATATTTCTTTATCTCGTGGGGAAAAGTAAGCCTTTTTTTTTTTTTTTTTTGAGGAAATCAAAAGCCTTGTAGAAAAAAAGCCTGAAAACACTAATGGGGCATCTCCCTGGAGTGTATCAGGCTGCAAATAGTCAACAAGATACCCAAGCAGCAGTCCTGTTATCAGGATGTGGCTGGAAATGATCTACACTGCACTTAAGAGTACTCAAATCTTCCTCAGAGATCACTCTTTCAAGGGACACAGACACAAACAGTGAGACGCACTGTCTTCATCTAAAGCTGTCTGAAAACAGAAGTATCCTTTCATTAACTCAGATGACTTCAGCTGAGTCTCAAACTAGCAACGAGATGTCATAATTTCAATTTAAAGAGCAGAAGTGTCCATCATTTACACTAAGGCAGCTAATGCAGCATTGTTTGTCTCCTCTGCTTCTCTGCAAAAAGTGAGAGAGCAAAGACATTTCACCCAACTCTGTTCAGTGTGCACTTGCACTGCTTTCCATCCCCTCTCTTTTCTGCCCCTGTAAATCCAAACTAAAAGTCAATGTAATCAAATAGGGTCCCCACTAAAAAGCTCCCAGCAGTCTAAGGAGGAAAATTAAGCAGCAAATACTTGTTTTGCTGGCTGTGTTTGAACAGCAAGCCATGCCTTTAAAAATAAAATAATGCAGCCTCAGGCTGTTTATCTGAACATGATTGGAGTCAGGGGATTTGTTTGGGTATGCACAGTTATAAATAAACACACTGAGATTTTCAATGCATGTCAGATTTTGTAGTCGTATAACTGATCCCAGAGCACTTAGATAAGAAGGATGTTCTGATAACCAAGTCTCTCATTGTATTTTCAATTTTGCCCTCATTATTTTTAAAGAAAATCCGAAGGAGACAATTGCAATAAATGTGATGAAATGTCCACTGAGACATAACAGCGAATCCAACTTCTGAGTAGGTGGAGCATTTAACTAATGCTGCAGGAGATAATTGCCAAGAGTCAACTGGGTGAGAATTTGGGCATAATTGCTGGGATTTATGAGTATTTTAGGAGGATTGACAGAGCTGGTGTGCACAGTTCTATTTTCATGGCAGGCAGACCTTGCCTTGCAGTCTCAGAGCTTCCTGGCCGGCTGCCAGAAGTAAGTACTGTTATGGAAGGTGCTTCTTTTTTTTTTTTTTTTTTTTTTTTTTAAACATATTTTCATTTAAGAAGAAAAATGAATATCTTACTCAACAGTTTTAAACCTAACACCACATGTGGGACATAAATGCATAAATGCATATTGGAAGCAGGGATGAAAGGCCGAGTTTGCAGTACTGATGATCATTTTGGAGGTGAGCCTTTCAGGATGGTGCAGACACAGCTTTGAAATCAGCCAGTAACATACCTAAAACCTTCATGACTCCTTAGTCAGTGTGGGTGGAAAGGGAATAAACTGCAGTTGCCACAGTTATTTCTGGATGTCCTTGATTGTTCTGTTTAGCTGCACCAATTTTCTCATCTCTGGCCATGGAGAGATGCAGATTCCTCTCACTGCAGAAGGATGATGCCTCTCAGTGCTGTGAGAACACTTCCACTCTTTATTTTCAGGTGATGCTGCCTGAAGGCAACGTACAATTGTGTGAGGGGCAAAAATAAGTATGGCAAGGTCCTCTTCTGGGCAACTGCAGACGCATACCTTGCTGCTTGTTTGTGGACAATAAAAACATACTTCTTTGAAGGAGAAAAACAGGTGAGAAAATACATTTATCACCACACTAGAAGTAAAAACATCGTAATATAGAATCAAAACAGACGAGTTTATTTCTGCAGTCTTCTTTTATTTACTCCCTATAAAGAGGTTTAGGTTACACACTCCAGGTTCTTCTGTATGGGAGATCCTTAGCAGAAACATTTTGTCTAATAAGGAGTCTGCCTTTTAACTCAAGTCAAAGGAAGAGGAAATTTAACAGCGCAGTACGCTATTTAAGAGGTAGGACTATGGATAAGTGCCTGTTGAGAAGCACTTACTCATAGATGAGCAGGAAACTGGTTCGGGGAGAGTGTATAGGACAGAACAAGAGGATGGAATGTCAGTCTGCATTACCTGTGTTTTATATACTGTCTCTGGGAACATTAAGATGAACCCTGAGGCTCTCAATCTTTTTTCTCCCACAAAATAAGCAGAAGGCTTTTCCCTTTAACATTGGAGTCATCTGGCATTAGGTATCCACCCCTCAGTTCAATGGTGAACGATGCTATTCTGAGAAAGAAAAAAGCTTTTACAGTGATCAGTAGGAATAAGGAAGATGCAGATACAGGGACCAGTTCAGGAAAAAGAAACAATTCATACTGAGGACCCTTTGCTCATCCATCTATGCATGCTAGGTAATTTAGGCCTCAAAAGCATTATTGGTGTCACACTGAAGTAGCATTACTTGTTACTGTTCACAGTGAATAATGTGGCCTTCCAAGGCCAGGGTCATTATCTCTCTGAGCCTGCTTGTGACAAGGTAGAGGAAAGAAATATACTGTCTACCTAAGAAGACCAATATTTTCATTTCAGATGGGCTTTGTATGAAACAGCAGCTCAGTTTTTTATGGGATGCATCATCATTTCCAGCAAGCCTTATATAATATTTGCTTGGAGCTGGCAGAAAAACTGATACTGCTGAGCCAAATCCCTGGAATTGGACAAGTTAATCACAGAAACTGTTGCAGTTTTCCATATCATTCATAGGATATCCACCAAGGAAAACAGGCAGTGACAAAAACAAAGGAGCCAGATATAAACAAGTCAGAACTAGAATGATAGTGCTAGAAGTGAGCTTTGTATTTGACCGGTGTTTAGAAGGGTGTGTGCAACTTGCTGGGATTCTATCTAAACAAGATTCATCTATGCAAAAATCAGGTATCTGCACCATAGGCATCTACAGTAAGCTTAGTTATCTGATCTAATGCTGTAGTTTGAAGACATTCAGTCAACAGAACAGCAGGAGCTTAGAGTGATTTAGTGTAAGTACCTGCATCAAGAAGACTTAAATTGCACACTACAATCTATTGATTCTTTTGAGTACAGACTCAGCAAAGGTACCTAAACAAAAGCATCCAGAGCTATTTGATACACCCCAGCCTATTGTACTTGCAGCCTATTTGGTGTTCTAGAGGAGCTTGGATCTCCGGGAAGCCTGGTGTCCTCTCTGTCTGATGTATCAACTGCCTTAAAGTGTTTCGCATATTGCTAGACATCACTGTCCACCCAACTGATCTGAGCCCCAGCTTTTCACTGACCATGAAGTGTAAATGGAAGTGAATTGTTTGGATGTAGATGTGTTTCAATAACTATTCTGCTGTACTCCACCTTCTTTCTCGTGACACCTAATGTCAGGACATGGTTGAAATATCTCCTGCTTTCATGCAGTGAAGGCACTTTCACTCCTAGCTGTCAACAAAAAAACAACACTTGAGACACTTACCTTAAATGGGTCACCTAATAAAGATAAAAAGTTATTATGGTACTATATGCCACTGGACAAAATTTGTGATTCTTCTGAAATGTTTTAATTAAATTCCTACTGTTCTCTCCCATTTCCTCCCCTCTACAATTGAACAGGTTTTGCTGGGACAGATCTAATTTTCTTCATAGTGTCTTGTATGACACCATGTTTTGCATTTGTGATGAAAACAGTATTGATAATACACAAATATTTTAGGGGTTTCTGAGCTCTTCTTGCTGTGAGTCAAGATCTTTTCTGTTTCTTACCCTGTCTTGCTGATGAGTGGGGATGCACAAGAAGTTGAGAGGAGGCATAACTTGGACAGGTGATCCAAACTGGTGGAAGGGATATTCCATACCAGATGATGCTGTGAGTGGGACAGGTGGTACATTCAGAGTTATGGTGTTTGATTTCCCAAATAATCATTGTATCTTGCTAATGGCTAAACATGTGCCTGCCAGTAGGAAGTAGTGGATTAGTTTCCTATTATGCTTTGCTTGCACATACAGCTTTTGCTTCACCTATAAAGCTGTCTTTATTTCAACTCATGAGTTTTCTCACTTTTCCAATTCTCCCCCCCATCTCATTCGGTGAGAGTGGGTGAGAGGCTCTGTGGTATTTAGCTGCCTACTGGGGTTAACCCACAACAACAGAGAAACAAAGTTTTCCTCCCTAAGGTAGCAGATGGTCTGATTTATTCATCGCTTATGCCATTGTATTCACCATTGTAAAGTTAATAACACTTCAAACATGGCCTAAAGTAGCTATGACCAATAAGATTTTGACTTTTCCCTGGGTGGATTATAAGTCAAAACTGTTCCCATATTTACTGAACTGTAAATCAGTTAGTCATCCAGAGGAGAAAATATCCTAAGAGCAGAATTACTACTACTGCATGTACATAAAGTCTTGAAGAAGTCACATCTCTCAGTGCCCCATGTTCTTCAGTACCAGAAAAAAAATTAGAGAAACTGAATCAGGGTCCTGGCTGTCATTGAATAAATCATAATACAGATTGAGAAATGATTTCTTACCACATAAGTAGTGTAATTTCAGTTATTTTGTACCTACTTAGTGCTTTACTGGGAAACACTGACATTCCTTTTCAGTAGGGCTACTCTATATACAGAGAAGAAAACAGGAGGCTATCGCCTCTCCTTTTGTATTAATACTTGGTACCAATTCCCACTTCAGTCATCTCCCTCTGCTAGAGTATTATTTCTAATTTTGTCCTTTTTTAAAAACCTAATTTTCTTCAAAGACTGATCTACAGATAACCAAAGCAACACCTCTAACAGAAGTGATTCACTAGATGTCATGTTATTGTCCAAAAGAGTGGAAGAACTACAGCATCTAAATCAAATCAGAGCCACTAAAATCAGGTAATGTAGGTTGATCCAAAAGTAATACCTCCTGTTTATTTCTATGGAAATTGAAACAGATAAAAAGAGCACAATAGAAGTAGCTGATAGAGCAATTTCTCACTGACTAAACACTATTTTTCAGTGTATTCACCACCATCAGCTATGCATTTTCATCAGCAGAGGACATCTGCTGTCATTGTCACCACTGATGAGACACACCACCCACATCACATATCCTGTTTGGCCTTCATAAACATTCAGCAAGCATCTATGAATGCCAGTGTGTGCGATTTTTTCCACTCAGAGGAATTCAGTTGCACACCTTTTCTTCATATGCACTTCCATGCCAGAAGCCATATTGTCAGACTGCCCCTCTGCTGCCATCTGTTGCATGGGGACAAAATTTAATGCAGAAAGGTTCAGCCTCTACTGCCATACCAGCAACATCCACCTCTGCCATCTTGGGCCAACATAATAAAGTACGAGACATTACTTTATTACCTCATATATTTATTTCTTTAAAGAGGTGCTCTTGGAGCAGTATCCCTCAGTCCTATTCTTGAAGGAAGATTATTTAATTTAATATGGCAAAATTATAACAGAATACTAAGTGAAGATTCTCAAATTGAGAAATCATGATTCTATGTGATGTTACTTGTACCCCTACTAGAATTAACTATATTAGCTCTTGAGCTATTCAACTCCATCTCCTGAAGCTGCCTTATGTACTGGCAAGGAGTTTATTAGTAATCCCAGTTTTTATCTGTCAGATAAACTAAGCTAGCAAATATCCGCTGCTATGGACATGATTGATTTTCTTGAGATTTAACTGCACGCTCAAATCTTCCATAATCCCACAGTGGACTGCTGGGTTCACAGTAAATCACAGTCATGTCCCTTCTTCAAACTCTTCCTGTAGCTGTTTCAGCCCTGTGTCCTCATTCATACATGGCACTTGTGTGGCTTTAAGTCATATTACGATTTTATTGTATGATTTGTAATGTCAGGAGTATTAACTTCCTTGGCCCAGATTCATGTCTTCATAGAAAATAAGTATTATTGAAATATAGTTGGATTCAGCTTTAAAACTGGTGATTGTGAGTCAAGCCAAACTATCATCTCATCCTATCTTCACAGCTTCTGTTTCAATGCTCAGTTGTAGAAATAGGCTGAAAAATACCTTATCATTTTGCCCCTTTTCATACAGCATGTACTGAATACAGAAATTCGTTTTGTATTCAGTACAAACATGCCACTCTGAAAGGACTTTGTCAGCATACTTAATTGCTGGGCTGATGCCACAAGACTGATGGATTGTAGGCTCCTATATTTCTAGAGGAAGTATAGAACAGATGGGATTTTGCCAATTTAAACTTCAGTACATATTTAATGTCCTATTTATCTCTTCCAGTGAGCTTGAAATTGTAATAAATGAACTAGATTTTTACTGGAATCTGTTAATGTCACGGAAAGTATTTGTGAAGAACAAAAAGCTCTATTAGCCTATATTGACCTGCAAATAAACAACAGGCTGTAAGGAGTGGTTACCCACTTTCTAATTTGCTTAATGGTCTTTTAATGAGTTGGCTGATGGCTGTACAGTAAATACACTGGTCTAGCACCCTAGAGGCCTCTATTCATGCTATTTCCTCAAGCGCTGATACACATCCTATTATTTTTGTTCCTCTATTTTTCACTTAGATGATTCTAATGATACACCCAACCAGTATTTAAGCTATTTCAGATGTTGGAATACAAGTAACAGTACTAAGATATTCCTGTTACAAGTCTAAAAATCTCAGTGCTCATTTTGTTTATGTACCAGATTGAGTTTCCCTACCTAAGTCTAAATCTCCATCTCCACCTAATGAGTTTCTCTACCTAAAGTGTATTTCACACTTCATATAGAAATGGTGCCTACTTTTACTGCTGCAGAGATTATGTGCTACTTTGAAGGGCCCAGAGCTGTAAAAAACATAACATAATGCAATCAGTGTTGTCTGGGAAAAGAATAAGAGCAGGCTGCATGCTACGGCAAGACAAGGAAGGAAACAGATTGAGTTACTTTTAAATTCACCAGCTTAATCTTCAACAGACTTTAAGCTCAGCATGGATACCTTCCGATAGTAAAATAATTGTTTATTGTAGCCTAAATCTCTTGGACATGGAAGTCCTACTGGTACTACTGGATAAGAAGTTAATGGAAGAACACACTTCTGTTTGGTGTGTAAGGGCTCCTTCAAGAATCATGAACTGATTTACATCTGAAAATGAAAAATAACAGAATGAAAATAGCATAATAGTTTCCCAGTAGTTTTCAAATTTGAGCAAGTTGGTAGAATTCCAGATTGAGTACTAGGTGATAAAAATATTTTCAACATTGGACATCTTCATAAGCAATATATAGCATATCTTGTATGTTTTAGGACTTCATGTAAGAATTAGCGTTGATTGCACACAGGCTTTATGTGCTGTGGGAACACACATAAGACAAACAAATTACACCACCGATGCCTTCTACTGAGGGAAAGTCAGAAACTGTTTCAGGATGGTTTACCTTTTAACTAAAAAAGAGCAGCATTGGATCCCCTGCCCCTAACCCCAACCCTAATCCAGGCTGACTGTTGATTCGTGGCACCCACTGGGCTCCTTTGTGTCCACTGGACGGACGACACCTTGAATCCCCTGGGTGTTGCTGTGTGCTTCAGACTGGGAAAATAGTTCAGGCTGGATAATAGGAAAAACATATCCTGTGGCCAATATTAGAACAGGCTGTTGAGGGAAGTTATGGAGCCACCATCCTTAGAGGTGTTCAAGAAATATGGTGATGCGAACTTGGTTTATTGAGCATGATGGTGTTGGGTTGGCAGTTGGACTTGATGGTCTTAAAGATCTTTTCCAAGATCTTTTTCCAACTTCAACAATTCTATGATTCTGATTTTTTGAACCACTAAAAACAGTCATTTCTAGATGTCATGATTTATTTATGCAAACTACAAAATGTTCTTTCAAATAGTTGAACAATGACACTGTTAAGGAAGGATAAGTCTTCAAAATCCCGAAGTAAGTGTCATCTCATTCATACAACTGAAGACTTTTAGAAAGTAACATTCAAATTACTGCAACAGGTTGGTTGGTCTCTCAGGCCTTACTTAGCACCTTTGTTAAAGATTTAGTGTCTGAACACTAAACCAAAAACACTTAGCAAAAGAAAAAATCTGCAAATAAATTAAAGAATGCTAAGTTCCATTTAGTCTCCAAATAGACTATGATTAAATGGTTTCTATTTAAGGAGCAGCCATACCAAACTATCTTATGCAAAATTTTAAAGGCTAATAGATTCAACAGGATTTAAAATAAAGAGAGGAAAGGAAGAAAGGAAGTGTTTTTTTCAGCTAAGATAAAATAATTTGTATTTAAAACATCGATGTACAAAATATACTCATTCTTTTTTCCTTTGCTTTCAGAAAAGGATAACTACTAAAGTAATAGCACTTAAATGCTAATAGGATGAGAAATAAAAGAGTAAAAAGAGCTAAAATTATTGCTAAATGATGGAGATGTTCATCTAGAGGTCACTGATTTAATCAGCTTTTATGATTTTTACAAACAATGCCATTTTATAGGTAGGAGCAATCTTTCTGGGAGAGATGGAAGGAGAAGGATCACAAGATATGACAATGGTATTTAAAATGTCACGGAATGACATCTTCACAATGAAGAATTTCGAGGAAAAAATTGTGAAGAGGAGCATAAAATAAAGCTTAAAGCTACTCTCTTTCTTTAAAGAGCCTGCAGAAAAGATGGCTTTGTTTTATCTACACCAACATTTGCAAGGTCTAGAACTCATGGTGAGCTGTCAAATGAATCTGAAGACGCTGGCATAAAAGTCACTGGTGATATTTTTTATTTGATTCATGTTACTTTCAGTAAATTCCTAGGTAAGGTAAATTGATAAATCTCTATTAGACTACACCATCTGACAAGCTGACATGAAGTTAGAAACAATCTAGAAATGCACATTTTTGTAGGAGGTGTTATTCTTAAATGTTATGCATAAGACCATTTGGACAGGTAGAATTTGCGTAATCCATGGATGTGATACTTAATCCAAGCAGCTCTCAAAACTGATGTAGGGCCATGGTGTTATACAACCAAGTAATGAGTCAGATGTTGGTTTCTGAGGTGGCAAAATGTTAAAAAAAAAAAGTTAGAAAGTCAAAATAGACTAAATATTGGAGAGAACATACTCAGAGCAGTTCTGCTAACATGGGCATCTCTCCAACAACCTGTACTTATCAGCACACAGAATGTTGTTCAGTCATAGACTACTTCCATCTAACTTTGAGTACACCTCAGTTCAAAGGAGAGAAATATGCACTTCAGAGTGATTTATATATTTGATAGCTTCAGTTGCCCATTGGGATGACTGGAATTTCTCTTCACTTACTGAAAAAGAAGCAAAGGGGAAGGAATCCTAAGACTAGGAAAGATAAACCAGAGTTATGAAGAAATGGAGGCTTCAACATTTCCTTCAATAGTTTGTTGCATCATATGAAAATTAGGAGTAATTCCTGTTTACTCTTTGACTTCATATTCCAAATGTTGGCTCTTGTGAAATAAAGCAAAATGAACTGAGTATAAAACACAAACTTGGAATATACAGGATGACTAGCTTACAGGGTCATATCAACAACTTACAGCTACAAGATCATGGCCAGCGAATTGATATATGTTTCTCAGATGAAACTATTCAACAGCAAAAATAACCACTGCAGTTAGAAACAGAAAAATACAGATAAATCCATTTATGCATGCATAATTTTGTTAATTCTGAATGCTAAGAGCAGAGAGATTTTAGAGATAAATTAGGAAATCTTTTCATCTGAGGAAGGCCTTTGTGGTCACTGGAACACAGTATCTAGTCCTAAGATATCTGGAATTAAAGTAGTAAAAAAAATATGCATGTAATAATGCCATTAATGGAAAGAGTCCAGTAAGATATACTTTACACAGTTAAATGAAAATATATTGATGCTAACTTTGAAAGAAAGATAAAACCTGAGGGTAAAATTCTGTCCATATAACTTTATTTCCACTAATTGTGTTCATACTCAAAAAGAATATCTAAGAAGTTGTACTGTCATCTATTTGTGTGACTGATAGCATGTAATGAGAAAGACCAATCACTTTATCTAGATAGTGGCTATAAAAAACAGTGTGAGCTCAGGTGCTTTGTGAACATAAATCACTAACAAGAGAGTGCATGTGATTATTATAATAATAGAAAAAGGGCTAACACTCTTGAATTAATTGCTAGTTCAGTGTAATCCTTTAGTCCTTTAGTGAATATTAAAGAATAAAAATAAATAAAGAGGGATTTTGTGATCCACAGTAAGATAGCTTTCCAATGGTTTGTTTCGTTAACCATCAATAAAGGCATCATAGCAAAACGACTCATTTTTTCATTTAAAATCCAGACAATACAGAGAAACGCTTACTGGAAGCAGTGTGGAAATAGATTTGATCAGAGGGGGGACTAAGCTTAAAACATTTAATTATGTTCAACCCACAAATTAAATGATCAAATCATATATTAAACCTTGATCGTTACTAAGTTAAATGTATAATTCAACAGGAGTTTGTGCACAGCTATTCAGCTGGAGTAACTAACTTTCTGAAATTTCATGTGCTTGTACAAGCCTTGCACATCTTTTAGTAGGTAACTAAGCAATAGTTGATGATTAACGAAGTGAAGTTTAATGTAGTAAGGTGTCTTGTGTTCCCTTATGCATCTTTTATCTTCTACTGAAAACCTGAAACAGTATCTACTATCTGGACGTTAGCAAGTTAGGGATGGGATATGATTGAGAAAGACAAGGCAAACCTGTAGCCCTTTATCAAACCCTTGGTCTGTTCAAGAAACTATTAATCCCCAACTCATAAATCCACTTTAGAACACAGATTATTTCAAGTAACTTTAACAGTTTGAGTTAGATTTCTAAACTATCTACTTATGTAAGTTCTTTTCTAACACTGGAGCACTACTGATTCTGGGTGATCATACTGCTTCTTCTGTGATTCATCCCACTTATGTTAGATGTCTATCGTAGACTGAGATGAATCACCATCTGAAACTACCAATCTCTCCTGTATGATCACTGAGGAAGTTTAAATTACTAGTTAAAATTTTTCATCTAGTTAGAGTGGGACTTTTATGGTCTACAGTAATGTGTGCATTATCCTACTGTCCATAGCAGTCATTCCAGATTGATATGGATTACATCAACAGGAAAGCTCTTTGTTTTTCCCTGTCTATCATCTACTCCTGAGAAATGACTGACCATGTATGGCAGTGCGATGGCACCAGAAGCCAGCAGACCTTATTTGAGTGTTTACTCATTGAGCTAAGAAATACCCAATACCTTAAGTAAAACAGAATCTACCAAATGTTACAGTCAATCCCCAGTATTTTTTCCTTTCCTTCTTCCTGGAAAAAAAAAAAATGCAAAAAACAAAAAGTAATCCTCAATTCTGCTATAAGAAAAGGGACAGACTCATTAGCAGGGTCTGTTGTGATAAAACAGGAGAAAATGGTTCCAAAGCAAATGAGGGGAGAGTTAAACTGAATATAAGAAAAAAGTTGTTTACAGTAAGGGCAGTGAAGCACAACAACAGGCTTCCCAGAGAGGTGGTGGATGGTCTCTGGGGATACTCAAGGTCAGGCTGGGCAGGGCTCTGAGCAACCTTCTCTAGCTGTAGGTGTCTCTGTTCACTGCAGGGGAGTTGGACTAGATGATCCTTAAGGGTCCCTTCCAATTCAAACAATTCTATGATCCTATGATTTGAAATCCCAGATAAAAGTCTCATTAATTTCCTTTGTGAAGCAGTAATCTAACCTCCTAGTTATGTTCTGCCAAAGTATTTGACCATGTAAAATACCTTCTAGAGGAAGGTGACAAAAATTCTTTGCAAATTTCATACTTGAGATTAGGGTTTCCCCCCTTTGCTGAGGCTACCACCAACAGGACTCTTTAGTGTAAATCTAAGTTTCAGCTTTTGTACCATGAATATTTTTCTCCTGAGGAAAATCTTCAGTTAGAGTCTAGGCTGGGTTGTAATCAGAGACTTACAGCTGAAGCCTTATTACTACCTCTCACCTAATCTTCAGTAAATGTTACCACCAGCTTACAGTAAATGACTGAAAGCAGTTCTCATGCTACAGTGTGATTGAGGCAACTTGAGATCATCCATATGCTTTTACAGATGTGTACCACTTTGTCCTTTCAAGATAATGGCAATAACACTGTCATCTTCATCCTCTAATATGCTTCTATTTCATTTTTAATATGAAGCTCAATTAAGACTTACGTATAACTAAAACAGGCATTAAAAGACTACCTTCAGCCTCCATCTATCCCCCAGATTTAAGTAAGAGAGTACACTAATTTAAGACTAAAAATTATCGATGCCTTTTACGTGGTTTCCTATTAATCAGTATCAGAACGAGAGCAATTTGCAAAATTCATGTGGCATCTATTTAAGTTTTTCTTCTAAGTAAATGAAAGAGATTTACTAATTCCAGTAGACACTTCATGAATTGGTAATGGAAGAGAGATACTAAACACAGAGGGACATATTAAATCTGTACAAAATGCAAAATATTCCTCAGATCTCCGCTAAATCCATTTAATCCCTTTTTGCACATTTTAAGGCTCATCAGATTTTATAAATATTGATACAGAGTTGTGAAAGGTGACTGCAAAGCAATGCTGAAGTCTTTGTGTGTTAAAGGGCAATAATCACAGAAAAATATTGCTAAGTTTGTCTAGAGTGTCTGCTCCAGAGTCAGATTTTGGGACATTCTTCATTATATGAATCTGTATCATAAAATGTTGAGTTGACAAACTTGTTTCCACTCAATCACAAGTTGAAGCACCCACAGACTACACATCATGGCCTCATCTACCAGGAGTGGTCTGTGAATTATGGTGTTAGAATCATGCTGTGTCCTTTCTGTGCCTTGTATCCTAGGGAGAACAACTTTTTACTTTTGTTTTTAGAAATATTTAGTCACTGGTCTTACTTTCCTGACCTGTCAACCTAGTTGAGTTCTCATTTTGCTAGGAAGAAAGCACATCCACTCTTCTTGTTTTAGCATTTTTTGTTGCTTGTGGCTTCAAAAACAGCAGTCAGAGACAGAAACTCATAATAAGAAAAATGGTCATTGGTAGGCCAATAGCACTGAATCTGAGAGGGTCTGTGGATGCCACTGTAATACAGATGATAAATGAGCAGGGCTTCAACAAAGGTCAATGTCAGTGAGGAGAAAAGGGTGGATTTAAGATTGGAGAATGGATTATGGCATGAAACAAGGGAATCCTTGGCCGTTGGATGGGAGATCTATATTCAAAGTGTGTTCTTTGGAGGGAGACAGATGAAACTTTTCTCTTGTCATCCAAATATTGGGAAGATCTTACTTGAGTAACTTTACAAATTAGCTTTCTAATACATAAAACTAACAAAGTCTGGGTTCTACTCAGGCATGTATCACAACTCCCAGAGACTTTGATCTGCTTCCAATCTCATCAGAAAACAAGATGGAGTTCTCAGTCCTGCAGACTAGAAAAACTGCTTTACAATTAAATTTGGACCAATTGGTGGCTTCAACACATATGAAGATGAAAAATGAATTTCCTGCAGACATAGTAAAGTTTGTTCCAGCACAAAGCAAATGTAATAAAAGAAGTGTTGATTTGCATTGATAAGTTACTTCTTTCAGTTGTCTCCAGACCTTTTTCTCCATCCCAGTTCATACACACATTCATACACACATGTTGAGCTACTGGTGAGCCTGAAGTGCCACAAGCTACAGCATAGTATTTCAACATAGTCCAAAATCAGAGGTGGTTTTCTTGGAATTCCTGCTGGTATCCTAAGATATTTAAAAATGGATGAGATGCATTGCTCAGAAGGAGGGATGGATGGCTCAGTGAGGGGTTACATCCCATTAGCTGTACTATAATTTGCCTGCCTGCTTGTCAGATGGAACTGGACACTCATAGTGCTTTGTGGGAATGACTCTGCAGTGATTTAGGGAAATGCTAGCTTTGGGGGAAACAAAACAAAACAAAACAAAATCTATTTTCCCTTTGTTTATAGTATCCCAACCTTACTTAGTTTCAGCTGATAAGAAACAGAGGGAGTATAAATTCAATTTTACTCCGTGGTTTTCTTTGTTATTTGTAATATTCAGCTATGCAGTTCTGTGGTGCCTAAACATTATTCCAGCTTATGCATTATTTACTAGTTAGTATTTCTAAACAGATGTCTGTAAGTAAAATCATTTATTTCCTCTTGCTTGTCTGCCTGAGGGCCAAATTTGAGCAACAGAACTACTCCTTAATAATGTGAGGTAGACTAAAATCATGATGCTGGAACCATGGGGCTGCTCTGCTGGACCCACGGACACTGAGAACTTTGTAACAACACGTGTCAGGAGCAAATCTGTGTCAATATTTCCCACTTCAGGACTTTCTTACATCTCTTGCATTTAATCAGCCATTTTAGCCCTACACATATACTGATTTCAAGGGTAACGTTTTTGTTGTTGTTGTTATTGTTTGTTTGTTTGTTTGTTTGCAGAATTGTGTGGCACTGAATTCACGTATAAAGGAATGGCCTGGACAGAAACAGAATACTACCCTGGTGACAATCAAGTGTCCATCAAAACAGGCACAACTGTGATTAACCAAATGCAACATGGATTTAAACAGTTTATTTAACCACGTATTAGCACAAATTGTCTAATCTTCAGATTTTATAATCTGGTGTTGAATATCTCATAAGATAGTGGCATGGGCTCTTTATGTTTCTTTTCCATTCATGGGCAACAAAGTGTATCACATTACTGATCTTTCCATTAGGAAAGCACAAAGTTTCATAGCAAAGTTTTCACTAGATTGAAGAGCCCCTGAGAACTCTGCTACAACTCTTAATTCTTTGGAAATTACAGTACAGAAGAGAATGGCTCAGGTTACTGTCCACATATATATTGAAGTGAACAGCTCTACAGATTCTTGAAAAGAGTTCCAGAGAGAACCTAAGGCCAGTCATGGTCTTAATGATAACTTGATTACAGATAAAAATACTGATTCATCATTTATTAATTCAAATAAATATTTTTGATAGCGGAGGTAATGGAATCTCCCTCCTTGGAGATCTTCAAAAGCCATGCTTCTGAGCAACCTGATGGAGGTGTCTTCACTGGACCAGAAATGAAAGGAAGGAAGGAAGGAAGGAAGGAAGGAAGGAAGGAAGGAAGGAAGGAAGGAAGGAAGGAAGGAAGGAAGGAAGGAAGGAAGGAAGGAAGGAAGGAAGGAAGGAAGGAAGGAAGGAAGGAAGGAAGGAAGGAAGGAAGGAAGGAAGGAAGGAAGGAAGGAAGGAAGGAAGGAAGGAAGGAAGGAAGGAAGGAAGGAAGGAAGGAAGGAAGGAAGGAAGGAAGGAAGGAAGGAAGGAAGGAAGGAAGGAAGGAAGGAAGGAAGGAAGGAAGGAAGGAAGGAAGGAAAGAAGGGAAAACAACAGTCAGGGTACCTCATCACTAACAGCAAATTATCTAATTATAAAAGAGCCAAGATTGAAGTTAACTACTTGCTCACTGATCTCTCATCCTTCCCCCTGATAACCTTTGATACATGTGTACCAGTAACAATTACAAAGTAGTTACCCACAACATTCACAAAATTATACAAACTACAAAGGGGCCCAGTATTGGCAGTACACATCAGACTTTGCTCTCCAGTGAACTGCGTAACACCCTGCAGCATTTGGCCTCCCTCAGCAGGTACATTAGTTAGAATGCATGAAACTAATCAGTTGGAGTGAATGCACACCAGTAAGTATGCTTGGAAGAGTGCAGACATTTGACTTGCATGAAAAATGAGGAGAAATAAAAGCTTTGATTCCTTTGTCTTGTCTTTTCTCCCCCTCAGCACCATCTAAGCAAAATGGAATCAAGGCTTCAGTCCTATACAGAGTGATTCAGCCTTCCTGAGCTTCTATATTATCATTATCATGTGTGACCATATCAGCAAAGATACCTAGAAGAGACTTAAAATAGAGTAAGGGAGTTATCAAGCATTTTCTGAAAGAGCTGCTGAAACTTCAAAGGACAGTGTTATTGCCTCCCAGACAGCAAACTGAACCAACCATGGCAAGAATGTTCGCAGAGAATGGTAATAAGTATTGGAATTCAAATCCACCCCGACAGAGGCAAGGCTGAAATGTCTGTGTTTCATGGGATAGATTTCAATATCCAGTCCTTGCAGAAGTCTGTTCAGTCAGGTCTGTCTGTTGAAAACACATCTGGTTGGTTCCTGTGGTAGCTAGCTATTAGAGATGAGACCAGGAAATCCCAGTGTCTAACACTTCTGCTCTCTTCTGGGAGTTGTACTGTCATGGCATGGTTTTCTGATATGTTCTCCTTGCTTTCCTATTGCCTTTCTTCTGAACAGGGGCTCTGATACCACCACAGAGGGAAGAAAAAGGATCAAAACAGGCTCAGGCACAGTCACATGAGCAACTTTTGCTACATTTGTCAATACATCTGCCATTACCACTTTTCATTTGATGACCACCCTTTCACTTTCACATACTAGAGAAGCAGTTAGTGTTTTATTTTACAGACTGTGTTAGTCTATTTATTTGTGTTGTACAAACACTGGTTCATCCATCTCTGCCAAAATGATTTAGAATTAGTCTCCAGCAAAGACTGGATCCTGCAACTGGTGCAGCTGGAGACGAAAGAGAAAAGATATTTGCATCTCTGTGCCATCTGGACAGTGTGGTGTAATGTACTGAGAACCTCAGAGTGATCATGAAAATGTATTCAGCATATGTTGAAAGTTTTAGCTATATTATTCTATACCAATAGCTATATTGTTCTTGTCATTTTACCATCAGTTAAAAATCAAAGAGATCAACATAAGGTGCTGTAATCTGTGAAGCTTCCTGGATCTGTTTTGCAGGAGAGCAATACTTTTTTTGGGGGGGCGGGGGGGGAGGGGAAGGAAAGGCTGTTATTCTTCTCCACAGATACACTCAAGATAATTCAGTCACTGAACAGTGATATTTCTCTAACTGAAGATTAAAGAATGAATATCATTATCTAAAGAAATTAGTTGTCATTATTTTACTCATTAATTGCACCTGAACTGACACCAGGATTGGAAGAAAGAAATTTTATGTATGAAATCCATGTAATGACATTGCAGAGTCTGTGTAATCTATTTATTTTTTTCCATCTTAAAAGTAGGTGTTTAGTGTAAGCTTCATCCAGAATCCCTCTATGGTCAATTGAGATGAATAGGCACCTATGGAGCGTGAGTCATCTTATCTATCTTAGGAAGGGATGAATCACCCACCAGAAGTGAGTGTCTCTCTCCATCTTTGGTTTCAGATCTGAGCAACTGAAAGACGTGTTCAGGTTTTTCTAAGTGCACAAGACACCATAATAAAAATACTATCTCTTCTTAAATAATCTGTCTTGGTTATATCTTCAAGACAATCATGACAGCAACAATAATGTTCTCCTCCTGATGACTGTAGAGAGAATACAGCTTAGCCTAGAGCCTTATCTTCCTACTAGATAAAGTTAGCTGACATGAATACCATGTAAACCGCTTACAAAGTATGCCTAAAAGTTATACATACTTTTCAAAAGTCTATAAAGGATGCTTTGAACTCTTTTAAGCACAGATACATCAAATGTTTAACTGATTAGAAGATATGTGGTCCTCTTTTTCTGAAAGTTGTCTAGGAAACATTAACACTTTCTTATAAGTGTTGTATACAATTGGCTTGAGATTAAAAATAGAATGCTTTGAAATGTCTTCGCTTTGTTTGTTTTACTGTTGGTTTTGTCTATTTCTGAATAAACAACATGAGAAATTTAGATTTACTGTGACATTATTTGGAGGAGGAACTGGTCAAAGAACTCATATTACATTGTGACATCCTTTAATCTATTATCAACTTCTCAAAAACACTTAGGAGAAAGCTGAAAGGATGTTTCTATGAGTTAATTTAGCATGTCTGGCATATGTGGTCTATTTGAGACAAATATTACGATGGAAAAATATTAATCTGCCTAAATATGTTCAGGGAACTGAAATGTGAGGAAACATCTAATTTTGACCAGTGAAGTGAAAAGATCTAGATTTCAGATCTTGGATTCATTTATATATATATATTTTTTCAGTCTATTGAATTTGCCCTAAATACTCTTTATATAAATGGCCATAGCAGAGACTAACACATACCTGATTTTTCCTGAGTTTCATCACAATTTCAAGTGTGGACACAAGCTTTTGTCCACTTGCCTTTGTCAATCAGTTGGACAGATATCACAGGTCTGCCGTTACAGTGAATAGTCAGGAAAGCCTCTTTGACTAGAATGAATCCATAAATCCCAACGTGTACAATGAAAGCACTAGATCTACTAAATAAGTTTACATTCTTGTTAAGCATATCCAGAGGATATGCACAACACTGGTACAAAAGAATACACTAAAATACCATAAATCTGTTTCTTCAGTCTTTTTTTTTCTTTTTTTTTTTAATAGTTAAACATGAAGTTGGTGTGAAGTTGCACCATGAATTCATTCTTCTGGACTTGTTAATGAGAAGTGCAGTGAGTTTCAGCTAGTGAAAAGTGACATATTTCCGTTGTCTATGGGGGTATCATGTCAATACTTACTGAATGAAATACTGTCATAACATAAAGATATTAAGGCATGGCCTGATCTCAAATGCAGGATGCTAACCCAGTGAAAAACTGTAGAAAAGTCATTAAAACCATTTTAGCACTTTGGAAATGGAGACTACATTAAAGAGTTTAAGTGGACTAATTACTTGAATTACATTACATTACAAACCTAAGCTGGGTTTTTACAGCCCTGTATTTCAGTCCTTGCTGTTTCTTGCTAATGAAGTTAGCTGTAAAACAAACAGGATGATGCTCTGACTTTTACTGACCTGCCAAACATAAAGATTTTTACTACACAAAGCAAGGGCAGAATGTAGGGAATGGCTATCAGGTTAACAAGCTCTGTGAAAATCTGTTCTCTTTGTTCTCTAGGGAGAAGTGGTATTTGTACATATCACAGAAACTTGGATCAACTTACAGTCAAGCATGTCAATCCTCCATACTAGGGAGTAAACAAGTCATATGTTGGCACTTGTACCAGTGCCAGATGGCTACACACATGACAACACTAAAAGCAGGATCAAAGTGATCTCTTTTGAGTTAAACAAGTCAGGTTTTGTTCAACTATGTGAGGGGACAATAAAGTTCACTACACGTGATAGTGCAGATTGATCTAGGAGGACGTTTGTCTATAACACTGACACTGATATTACAGTCCTTACACAACACTCTTGATCATTGCATTTCTTCTATAATTTGAATGGCCAAAGGGTGATGTAAGTAGAGCCTGGGTAATAAAATCTATTCCTCAAAGCATAACATATTCAGCAACATCCTTCATAATTGCCGAGGACAGCAAAAAGGAATAAAACAAGGGTTAAGAAAGTTCAGAATCTTTTTGCCTTGGTGCAAGGGATGAATCTCATTCCTCATCTTTTGAGGACTTTATAAAATACAATTGCAGTAATAAGATCTCAGCTTTAAGCTGTCAGTCTCAAGAAGTGTAAAAATTCATACCATTCATTTAGTGGATGAGGAACTCCTTACTATAGGCTGATTACCATTGTTGAATGTTTCTTTCTCCACAGCGCTGAGATAATGGAAAATTATCAGGAGCTTCTTGCTTAGTCTTAACGCAGAAAAGGTAAGCCAAATATAAACAGAGTTTATAAACAGGGGAACACACTGACATCAATGTGTGCATGCTGGGCCACAGCCAGATCTTTTTATTACCATGGCATTCATTAACAGACTTGGAGCACTGCTAGTTTTGCATGGACAGTGTATCATTTAGAACACACTGCACAAGGTAACAAGAATGATCTTCTTTTCAGGAAATGGCAAGCTTTTCCTCTTGGGCACTGTATAGCTGAGAGCAGTTTGCAGCCTGCAGCTTTTGGATGATGCTTCTAATAACCTTAGTGAAAATGCCATCAAACCTACCCTTGGCTTCTGGTGAACTACGATCATTAAAAGTGCTGGTGCTCTGCAAAAGAAATCTGCATAGTAAAATGTGGCTAAATTTAGCCTTCAGACAATCACTGAGAAAAAAATGTTATTGTGAGCAATCTGTAATATCATAGAATCGTAGAATTGCGCAGGTTGGAAAAGACCTTAGAGATCATCAGTGTATTACAGTACCATCATGTATTACAGATATTGTAGCTACATTTATCACTTGTTTATTTATTTGTTTGTTTGTTTGTTTGTTTTAAATCAAAATCTTCCATCAAGCAACTGAAATACACCAGTGGATGTTTGATGGTTACCACTGACTTAACTACGAGTTGAGCTCTGCAATTATCTTGAAATCAAGTTCTCATTTTATGATTTTCAGTGCAATTTTTTGCAGGATGTATTTTATGCCATGCTCCCAAGTTTCTGACTATTTGTCAGTTGTTTTACATATGTCCAAAGTTTGCCCACTTAGCTCAGGCACAAGCAAAAAGAGTCAGATAATACTCTGGTAAGTCAGCATCACTACTTCTCTCGTAGAGAAGTCCAGCGAGCCCAGACACTCCTTAGAAGTTGCTGTCAGTGTTTTGAATTCAATGGTAAAAGGTCTCAGTGCACTCAAACAGTGAAGAGAAAAAAACTTCTGTCTCTATGCTCTCTATGTTCCTCATGCTTAAATATGTCCTAGGTACTGGGGTCTTTGTTTCATAGAAATGGCCATAAACGAGGTTCAGAGAGGTTTGTTTTTAACAAAACAGCATTAAATTAGATGCAGCATTGGAATTTGGACAATTGTTTTTGTTCCCTTACTGGTGTAAACACTGGACTAGTATTTAATCAACTGAATATCAGATCAGTGACATAGGAGAAATAGAAAAGAATGCTACAAGAAAACAGCAGTCAAAAGAGTTTGCCCTGGAGGAAGAAACAAACTCAGAAAGCAATGATAATTGTTCATCTTCCAGTAAATTTTAAGAATCAAGACCATGACTTCTCTTGAATTTATAGGCAGCTCAGATGAAGGATCTAAATTGTTTATTAAAAATAAAGAAAGAGGGAGAAATTTTATTTCACAGTGTCTCTGAATAGATTATTTAAGTTTGGGAAAGGATCCAAGACTTTATGCCTCTCACATCCTTGTGAAAGGAAATTTTCTCAAGCCTGCTTATAGGAAGGAAAGTAAAGTCATAGAATGTCTGCTGCAGCAAATTACAGGAATCATGTGCAGGACTTACTGGAGAGATGAATATGTGGATGGCTGTAAAAATGCACACAAAAGCTATTTTTCTTCCTTAGACTGCGGTGCTTAGCAAACACTAAGCCAGTCATGTTATGGTGTTCATTATCTGCAGGCAATTAATTTAGTTCAAATGCAGACAAGTAGAAGTATCTGCAAAATTTCCCCAGAAAAAAATAAAAGAACAAAGAACAAAGAATATTGTAGGTTGTGTGTATATCAATGGAACAGATCCTGTCTGTATCAGAGAAATTGAGAAATAGGATGATGGGTCTTAGCTCTTCCTGTGCACTTACTTTCTGTAGGAAGAGATATTGTGTATGTCTTTATTTAGACTTTCATGTTCTGCCATCTTACAAAACTATTGCCTTGACGAGCAGAGAGCAACATAATTAAATTTCTTTTTGCCTAATGACTATGTTGGGGTTGGATAAGGAGATGACTTTGAAAACCTCTTTGGTGCTTACATAGATGGGATATGCCTAACAAGAACTGTGTGACAATATTAATCAATATAAATATAATAACAAAGAGAAGTAAGATATTAAGGACCATCTTCTTGGGTTAAATGACAATATTTATTGTACAGCAAATTCACAGTCCACACGCATTCATCTATGGATATAGGATGTGAGGGGACTGTTGGCACTTCAAAATCTCTCTTCTGAATTTCTGTATGCAGAAAAATCCCAGCCTGTGTGTTGTGGTTGTAGGGCTGGACAAGCCTGTCCAGACATAACAGAGCTTTGTTTTGCCCTAGCTTTTACCTGAGAGAAATTGTTCCTCATTTTTTCTACAGAATTGCTGACATCCTAAAAGCAATTACATCCGAAAGCAATTTCCTAGTATTAACTTACAAAAAAGGATGGCCCTTGTGATGCCAGCTCTGCAAGTTCTGCGTTCACAAGTAGGTCATTTCAGGACTGGGAAGATACAGACTGTTTGAAGATCTAAACACACTGAGGTTTAGAAACTCTCTGTTTCTGCAGTCTTGTTTAGTTAGTTTTGTTTGTTTACTTGTCTTCTCCAGGAAAACAGCTGCTGCTTAAACTCAAATAAGCAACCCAACAATTCCACTGATATGTCTGAGTAGACGCTTCAGAGGAATGTGGAAAGAAATAACTACCTCACAGTGAAAATGTCTGTCCTTTGGGGAAACAAACAAACAAACAAACAAACAAAAAAAGAAGTTGGTTTTGGTTGAAATATAAGCTTTAAAGTTTAGAGGCTGTGAGTTTTTTCTCATTATTTACTATTTAAGCACTGATTACTCTTTTCAACAATTTAAATGTTAATCCATTATTAAATGGGTTAAAGAAGCTCTGAAAAATTCATGACAGACTTTGTAACTGCCAAAATAAGACTCTCAGAAAGTGTATTTAGGAAGAAGGAGTCTAATTAGTTCATTGGTTAATGAAGTAAATCGAAGGAGATTGGCTATGGAACCAATCTCATTTGTTGCTTTCACTAACTCCTAAAAGTGGTAGGAAGTTTCTCTTCATGGTCTGATTATTGTCCCTATGAAAAGCAAGAGGAAAAATGTAGTTAGTGTCTGGGCTAATTGGTGACATATTTTGTGGTATGCTGAATCTGTCCTGGCAGACAGGGTATGAAATAGTATAATGATGTAATATCACAAACATGGTATGGCATAGCCCTTTATGTTATAAAGGGGAAAAGAAGGCAGTGCTCCAATTTCCAATGAATTCCAGATATAAAAGGTTGCTGGAAGCACCACCTCATGATTATCCTTAAAAATGTTCTCCTTTGTGTTAAAATGATTTCTCAGAATGAATACTGTTACTGGCTGCTCTTGTACATTTCCAGTAATTAAAAATTTAAATATACAGGCTAAATATTGTTCTCCTCTGAACATACTCAATTGAGTATAGGATTTAACTTCATTTCCTTTAGCAGTTCCTATTTAGACAGTGACCTTCAGTACTGGAACCTTAACAAGCCACCCACCTCCAAAGGCGTCACACATACAGTATCATAAACTTCTCATATATAAACTAGTGGAAAAGCCATGTAGTCTACTACCATTGCTTTTGTTATTCAGTTACAATGGACTATGGAAAATAGATGTAAGGGTTTGGCCAGAAGCAGCTGCTAACTGGCCCTGAGCATAATTCAGCCTGGATGCCAGGGGAAGCCCAAGATGATGGTTTGGGTAGCAGCCACATCACTGTGTTGTAGGATGTTGGGTAGAGAAATTATACTCAGCTGTTGCACAGACTAATATGAACACAATACTTAGGAAGGACCTGTGCTCTGGTTTTAGAAGGAGAAGCTTGATAAACACTTGGAATCCCATTATCCCACAATCCCATTAAAATATGATTCAGTGTTTCCTACTTCAGAGTGAACCATTCTACCACAAGATTGGAGTTTGAGGTTGAATGACAGCAGTAGATGTTATATCACTAGGTGAATTTTTTTACATAGAGATGACATGTACACTTGAAGTTTTGCATCCCAGCCTCCAGAGGTTTCATCAGATTTGAGTATTACTGCAACACTCTATTTAAGTGAAAGGCCAAAGAAAAGGAGCATTTATCTTATCAGGATATTGACTTTTTTGCAGTATCGTTGTATTACTTTCTGAGGGTGTAACAACACAATGTTGTGTTTGCATAGCAACAAGGTAAAGATTTCTTTTTTAAATGAATGATTCCCCAAAAAAGAAAACCTGACACCATGGCAACAAATAGTGATTCCTCTATCAAATACACTTACGAAAAGTATTCTGCTAGATTTAGGCATCATTATTAAAATGATGAGAGAGATTAACAAGCTTGCTTCCAGTTTTCTTATATCCACAAGGATTATTATCACTACCTTATTTATTAGCTAACTATTTATATCTGCACAGACTCCTACAGTATTCTTCCTGCTAACCCTTCTGCGCTTTTACCATCTGCTGCTTCAGTACTTCAGTGGAAAGAGTGAAACTAAACTTAAAAAGAAAAAAGGGAAAAGAAAGAAATGCTAAAATTTTGCTAAAAGCAGACAAGCTCCACTCATCTGGGCTTTCAGTTAAAAACCATGGGCAAGCCTTATGAATATACCTGAGGGTAAGGTAGGCAATATATGCACATCTGTACTAGGAGAAGTTCTTTCATTGGTTTAGTAAGTGCTTTAACATCCTGCTTTGTCTTCAGAAGACAAGTGGAATTTTTTGATAAATGAAAAAAAAAAGTATGAAAATCATCTTATGTGGTTGAAAGCTAATGTTAGGTTAATGATTTTCACATACTATCACAAAGGGTTTTATTATTATTATTGTTATTACTTTTTGCTATTTAATATGCATTTCTCCCCTCTATTTGTATACATGGGGAGGTGCCTGATTCTACTGACAGTTGGAGTAGATGATCTTATTGGTTTTTCCAACTGTAATTATTCAACGATTCTTAATGATTTTATCGGTTATGGATTCCTTTTGAATGTCTCATGGATCAGTGCTGGTTGTGTACCGCTGTTTTTACATTCTGGTGAGCTGCAATGGGGAATCATGCAGATGGTGAAGAGGGATTTCAATGAGGCCAGCTTTGAGTAACTCTTAAAAACATGGTCTCCCTCCAAATGATGTCTGCAGTCTGCAGAGGCTTTATGACGGTGGCAGATTCTGTAGATCCATGGGGTCTCCTGAATTTTGATTATTTGTACTGATGTGATTTGAGACCAAAGACATAGAAAGCAAATAAGAGGTCATTGAAAAAGAGTTATTTAAAAATTTTTAATTTTAATGCAGCATTTCCAAGCCTTCTAAGGGATAACATCATGGTATTTTGTTTTCCTTTGCCTCTTTTGACCTCCTCTGCTGATCTCATCTTTGAAATAGTGACAAGGCAGAAAACGAAAAGAAAAAATAAGAGGAAAAAAAAAAGAAAATAGAGCTCTTAAACATTCTACAGAGCTGTAGTTGTTTAGCATATACTCCTCAAAGGTAAATGTGGGATAATATTGTGTTACTCAGCCCTTGGTGGAAGGTGTTTAAGTTAAGATGCATCTTTGTGTCTCTTCCTGGCACTGCAACTACATGTGCAGTCAGTCATTGAGATTTAGCAGAGTGTGGGAACTTAAATACTCCATAAAAACCTTGATTGTGAATCTATGCTCTTGCTTTATTTCTATCCCGTTCTATCACCTCTCAGCTAATCTTACATGCTTCCTTTGTGAGCAGTATTTCATCTGATAGCAAACACTGGTGGAAAAGGCAAGTGGTGGTTCATTCCTTAGACTTAGAATCAGAGAATCAGAATATATAAAGTTGGAAGGGACCCATAGGTATTATCAACTCCTACTTCTTACTACATGCCAGGTTCTCTGAACATTGTGCAAATTGCCTCTGATTACTTATTATTATTTTGCTTATTTTTCTTTAAAACTTTCTTCTAAAGTGTATGACTTTTGGAGTGGACCTATTCATTGTGTGTATGAATGCCCTGCCCCATTCATGCACTTCTGCAACAGCAAACAGTATGATAATGAATGGGCTTTGTTACACACCCTTCAGAAGAACCTTCCCTAAAGCAGTTATAGGAAAATCTGATCCAATTCTGAACATCTTTGAAAATAGTTTTAAAATATAATCTTTCCCCCAGAAAGTGGGATTTCTGTAAAGCTGAGCAAGGCATGCAGGCAACATAGTATAAAAAATGATCATAAATAAGTCTGCCTTTTATTATAATCCATTTAGAAAGATCTTTTATAGAGCATTCATATCTCTGCTCAAGGCAATCTTTTTGCTGGTAGGTACAGCTGTAAAACACATACACGATGAAAGCAAAAGGACAGAATTATCTCTAGTAATGAGTAGATTAATTGGCAATTTCAGCCATCGTATATGTATATGACCACTTCTTCCAGCCAATACTGATCAGACATCACCTTCAATTAAATATCACCAGTCATTCCTACCAGCAGTGAAGTTTACAGTCTTGTACTTGGCTATTGTAAGGAACTCTGAAAGGTCAGAAGAGAATTGGCCTCCATATAAGCTTGTTAAGAAAAAGGCAATTCCACAGCTTTAACCTAAGCCAAATTAGCATTTCAATACAATTGTTTCAAATGTGCAATTCCCCAGAATTCACCAACTTCTGTAAAGTGAAAGATTTGCCAGATTTCTAAAAGGAATATTTCCATGGAGATTAGATTAAAACACTGTTTAATTTAACACCTGGCCTTTTACCATAAAAAATGTTTGCATCAAAGTATTGCATATTCAATACATTTGTAATTTTTAATCATTGAGTCTTTCCTGTACTGAAGCTTTTACTCATTTTAAAGAAAAAATAAGCGTGGGAGTCATAAAGAGGATTTAACCAGTACTCTGAGTCTCAGTTGAAAAATATCATTCAGAGATTTTTAGGAGAAACTGCAGTTTCAAAAGCATTTTATTCTACGATGCATTGCTATGTTTCCCTCCCTCCATCTGTAGATATGAACCATCCTTTTCTCCCTTTGCTTAAGCAAAACATATCAGTTTTGCTTTCTCTGAATGGTGCCTGTCATCTTGGAGTATACTCATCAGTCTTGCCAAATAACACTTCTGAGATTGCAAATGCCCCCAGCTGCCACTGACCAAAGCAATCTGGAGAGCAGCAGATACAAGAAGATTCCTTGGGTAGCCAAAGCTAACAATACAGGTGGAATGTATCTCACGTAGCTTTGCATAAGGCAAGTATCTACACACAACCTAGCCATCCTGGGCTCACTTCGTAAAACAAGACAGAAAACTGTACATTTCAGTTGAACAGTTTTGCATGTCAGCTTTGGAACAGGATTCATGACTGAAGGTAGCTATTGGATGAAGTGCGGACAAGGGTGGTCTCCTTAATGCTCTTCCTCTTGTATTAGTTCCATGGAAATAACCTTGATGTACTTGAACACAGAAGAGGAATTGGGAGAGCATTGAAATTGTGCATGCATCTGTGTCTGAAGTTTTCACAAGCCCTGAGGGATGCTGAGGACTTTCTTTCATATAGATCTGTGTGTTATACCCACAGAGAAATGAATTGAGACAAGGTAAGCAGAGTGTTAAATAAATATTACTTTTCTAGCTGAAGTTAATACCGGGTCCACCATGGCATTTGGGTTTTCATTCAAGAGAAGCTGTGGATTCTCTGATGCAAATCAGTGTAACTTCCTCTTCTTTCTTTCCCACACAATGCAGATGGTAATTTCTTGCTTCATGGCTAATTTATTGGACATTCTTTAGTATTCTACTTTGCTATGATAAATTACCTCCCTAAATCTTTTCTTCTTTGTACATCATCAGCTTCCCATTCTCAAAATACAGTGTTGCATATTTCTGGGTGCCAGTGGTTAGCAGAGCTGTGTGCAATACTTTGTAGCACTCCTGATAATGTAAGTGTGGTATTTGCTTTAAATATTACCATCTGGCAGCAGAATGTATGTATAGATCTATAAATATGCTAGAAGTTGCTAATAAAACCCAGTATAAATCCAGCTTCATGAGTCCTTTGGATAGAAAGGAAAACAAAACAAAACTATGTTGCTCTCTCAAAGAATATGCAAATATGAGGTTTCTGCACCTCTGTGGTGATTTCAAAAGTTAACCTCTTCCAAAATCAGTGTGTAATCTGCCTGACACTCTGTAAATAAGCACAGATACTCTATTCTTCCTGTATCTCTGTGCTATCAGGTTATTCAGTTCAGTTCTGTCATGCCCTGTCTTTTAATTTCCAAGCAAACAAGGTCAACAAAGCTGGCAGCTGCTAGTTAATTCACTATAATAAGATTTTGATTGCTTTCCTGGAACAGGAAATATGCAGAGAGACAAGTACATTATACTTTTGAGTGAAAGTAAAAGACCTATTGCAAGGTCTTCTTTAAGCATATTTATATTTAAAGATAGTAATACAAAGCTGTGATTAAGTAAATAATGAGACCTTAACTTCAATCAGCAAGCTGTCATAAACAAGCAGCCAGCAAGAGGGGTTACTGAGAAGTTTTCATTTTTTTTTTTCCTTCTTTTTAATGGGTAATCTGACTGGCATAGAATCATAGAACGGTTTGAGTTGGAAGGGACCTTTGAGATCACCCAGTTCCTACCCCCCTGCTATAGGCAGGGACATATCTCTCTAGACCAGGTTGCTCACAGCCCCATACAGCCTGGCCTTGAATGTTTCCAAGGAGGGTGCATCTACAACCTCTCTGGGTAAGCTGTTCCAGTGTCTCACCACCCTCGCAGTATAGAATTCCTTCCTAACATCTAGTCTAAATCTACCCTCCATCAGTTTAAAACCATTTCCACTTGTTGTGTCACTACCTTTCCTTCCAAAAAGACCCTGATCAGCTTCCCTGTAGGCCCCTTCAGGTACTGGAAGGCCGCTATAACGTCCCCCTAGATCATACTGCAGTATAATGATTAGCTTTGTCACTGTAATTAAATGGATATCAATGTCAAAAGGGAACAGGGAAGATATTCTCCCTACCTACATCTCAGTCAATAGTATTCCATGTGAAGTCTGTTCTTGTAACCACCACAGTATCCCAGGAGTTTTTACTGTAGATAATACTGTGCAATATCTTTGTCATCAGGTGCGACACTATCACACCTATCAAGTACCAAAAGGCCACCATGATGTCTCCCAGACCTTTATCTTCCCCAGGCTAAACAAGCCCAGCTTCCTCCACCTTTTTTCATTTGTCCAAATGCTTACTGAGCTCCGGCAGCAAGGGGTCATGCTCACTGCCTTGGAGAGCTTGGTCCATGTCCACCTCCCTCTGGTTGAAGCTACTTTCCTCACCCCCACCTACCCTCCCCTGACTCAGATCCAACTTTCTGTCAGAGAGAACCAGAGGGACAGAGGAAGCTGCAGCACTGGAAGTATTCATAACTCATCTGTACCACACCACAGTTGACCACATGCAACATTTGCTACAGTCACATTTTAGACGTGACTAGGAATATCCAGATGTCCATTCCAAGTAAAGGCTTAATTCTGTAATCCGAATTTCTGAGCCTCAGTGATTATCTCCAGTGCAGTGATGCATGGCAGAATCATGCCTATGCGTATAGCATACGGCTTTACTGAGCATCCCACTGCTTCATTTCATTCTGATAGTCTTCTACTAAACCACTGTCTTTTCAAGGACCATATAGGAATTTCCCAGGAAGTCGCATGCCTTCATAGAGAGAGTTTTCAGAGTCTTCCTCTAGAAAAAGTTTAAATGGGATAGACTATATTGGTCCTATTAGACTGCAATTTCACTTTTGTCTGAGTCCTCTGAGATTCACAGTGCTGAAGAAAAAGCAAGGACATGTATATTGAGTTAAGTACTATAGAAAACAGGATAAAGAAAGGGGTTTGAGTTATTTCCTTTAAGGTACAGCCAAAAGAATTTAATGTAATGGTGAACTTGCTCATAATGAATCATTTTTTAAAAACAGAAAACCAGCCACACATTCACCTCTAGAAAGATTAAGCTTGCTTTTGAATTTGTGCAGATGAAGTCTTGAATCATTGTCTTACTATTATTTTAATGCAACATGAAAAAGCAACAACACAAGTACTGGACTACTGAACATACAGACCTGGAACTATGATTTGAATCCACTTCACTAATTCTTGTTGAAGATTTAGGGAGACCCGTGTCCCTAAAAATCTAGGGATTTTTCCGAAGATACTGCATGATATCAAGCATTCTTTAGGTTGAGGTCCCTATGCAGGACTTAATGCATTGAACAGCTTAAAATTTTTATTATATCTTTATTTTTCTCAGTCAGTTGAGGATGCAGACTGTTTTCATGAACAAATAGCCTAAAATGATTCTATATGCCAGATAAAAATGTTTGCTAACATACAAGGAAACAGAGGCACACATAGGCAAAGAGAACATCTACAATTGTTGCTCATGGGTACTATCCTATATAGGGCCAAGGAAGTATTTTTTTCATTTTAAGAGGGTTCAGTGTCTTCTTTCTTTACAACATGGAAATATTTGAGGGGTTCATGTCAAACTCAGCCAACGTAGAACAGATACCAGCAAAAGTAAGTCGCTACTGCAACATGTACTGCTGCCAGACACAGGGCAGAATATTACAGAGACTCATCAGTTTATACCTCAAAAAGAGATCAATACGTTTTATAGTTAAAAAGTAAAACTACTGCCTACTCTGCTTCTCCTGATAGACAAGTAAAAGCAGGATTTCATGATATTCAGAAACAATATTTGAGGAAAGAATCGGACCATTTCTTTTTCTGCCTCAGTTGATCCTCATTTTCTAAGCATCACTTACCCACTGATTAATATACCTGAGTGCAACTCTTCTTGATTACAGAAGCCAAATTTGCACCAGCATTCAACATAATGTTTTTAATGTTATTATAACTTAACCCTGCCCTTTGTTGCTACTAAAATCCTCAGCAGCAAACTACTCAGAACATCTAAATGGTGGCATTTCAGAACATCTTCATGAACAAATAGAGTTTCAGTTGCTAATAAGGTACCTAAAATACAACCTACCCCTATATATTCCCTGCTTGCACTGCTGTAAAATTTGAAGATCTGATCACCTCTGCAGAAAAGTCAAAACTGTGTAACTACTGAATGAATTTAATGGATTTTTACAGTTCTGGCTGTGTTCTTATTCCTTTTCTGATTTCCAGGCAGACTCTGGAAGACCCAGAAACACAGATGTTACGTTCTATGGCTTGATGACAATCGGATATGCTCATTCCTTTGCTCTGAAAAACCTTTCCTAGGAATTTTGTGCCTGAGAGCAGAAGATGACCACAAGCAGCTGCTCCATGAAAATCTATGTTCTTGTTCATTCTCCTTCTGACACAGTAATAATCACAGCAGAAACACTAGAGAGTATTTGTTTCTGGAGCGGTATTATGACTTCATGTTTTCCATTCTTTTTTGTTTGTATTGTTCTGTTTTGTGTTGTTTTACTTTGGGTTGTCCTTTTTATTTTTTTGAGTCTGCAGGCAATTGTGAAAACCTTGGGTATTTTTATTGTTATTTTTTGGACTGAAGCAAGCATGAAAGCAAGACAAGGAGATCTGTGAACAGGACATCCTGCTTCTCAGATCAGTCTACCACTGAGTAAGCTATTCCTCATGGTCTTCCTTGGATAGAATCCTAGAATCTTTAGAGTTGGAAGGGACCTCTGAAAACCATCTAGTCCAACTCCCCTGCAATGAACAGGGACACCACAGATAGATCAGGTTTCCCAGGGCCTGATCCAGTCTGACCTCGAAAGTCTCCAGGTACGGGGCATTCTCCACATCTCTGGGCAACCTGTTGCAGTGCTGCACCACCCTCACTGTAAAAGATGTTTTTCTTACATCTAACCTAAATCTACTTTCTTTGAGCTTGAAGCCATTTCCCATTGTTCTATCACCACAGACTCTGCTAAAGAGTCTGTCCCCTTCTTTCCTGTAGCTCCCCCTTAGGTATTTTATGGTCACTTTCAGGTCACCTCAGAGTCTTCTTTTCTCCAGGCTGAACAGCCCCAGCTCTTCCAGCTTGTCCTCATAGGAGAGGTGTTCCATCTCTTGGATCATTGTTCCATCCTTTGGATAACCTTACTCAGAGAGGCAAACAAGAAATAAATAAGTTGTAAACAAAATAAAAAAGAGTATTGAAAGATCTCCAAACTTTTTTTTTTTTCATAATGATATTTTTCCATCTGAAATTGGCTTTTTGCTTTGTTTCTTTATTTTAAAAGACAGGAATCAAGTGAGACTATGAGAAATGCCAACAACCTTACTTTAGTGGCATTTCTCATGGGACGTACAGGACTTGAATTGTAATTCCCTAGGAAACTGCAAGGTGCTAAAAAATACTTCTGACCTGGCTCTAATCTATGTGTCAACATTCAAAACCCAAACTAAACCATTCATCTTTTTTTTTTTTTTTCTTAATTGCTGGGTAACGTGCCATAGTGAATAGATTAGAGACTTAGGAGAAGCAAGTGCAGCAATTTCTCCTTCAGATGATGCTCCTTCCTTGCTGTAAAACCTTGAGCAGAAGGCTTCAACTCTCTTTGACTCAGTTTCCACTCATTATCTTGCATGGTTGCTATATTTTTATAGCAGATGAGGCAGCATTATCCTATTCCCACATCAAGCCTCCAGATACTATGCCACGATGAATAATATAAAGTGCGAGAAAAAGCATTTTTTAAAAAGCTCCAATACCTTATTCTCATTTGTTCCTGCAATTTAGGGAACATACGTTTCACAGCGCACTGAGCTATTTCTAATATGCCCAGCTGTGCAGGTTGATAGGCTAGAGATAAAAAGATGCTGCTAATGAAAAACAGCTGTTCATTAGTCATGAGAAAACTGGGTAGGATGTTTAGAGATACAATTATTTTTACTGTGCTTGTCCCTTTTACGGTTATACAGAAATTATATTATTATCAAATCATGTTAGATGGTGTCTCAGGTTGAACGTTTTAAAAATGAATGTGGTTCATTAACAACATGATGAATATTTAAGCAGGATTACAGAGCATAATGAACTTCCTTTAATTTTTTTTTTAATAGAGAGGCCCAATAAATTTGCTAATATTTCACTAGCTAATGTTGCAATTAAGAGTGCAGCATCTTTTTCCAGCTTTCTCAACATCTCTTTTTTTTTACTGCTGACTCTGAATTTAAGTGTGATGCAAAGGGCTGAAAAAAATCTTTTTTTTTTTTTTTTTCTTGAACATCAGTTAGAAACAGACTAATATATTAGGTCTAATGTATCAGCTAAGCAGTCACCTTGTCTATGAGAAAATCCCTTTGTAAGGAAAGGAAGAAAAGACAAAGAATCTGATCTGATATTCTTTACCTCAAAAGTAAAACAAACTTGAAATCTCATCCTCTAAGTTAGCCTTTCTCTGATCTTATCAGGTTTCTCACCAGGTTGACTATAATTTCATAAAAGCCAAAGACTTTCATCTTTAAGATGCTTCCATTTTATTTGAGGAAAAGAAAGTTGCAAAAGGAGGAAAACTCCAGGGAGGTGGTTGAGTCACCATCCCTGGATGTGTTTAAAAACCATTCGGATGTGGTGCTCAGGGACATGATTTAGCAGAGGGTTGTTATTAGGGTAGTATGGTTAGATAGTGGTTGGACTCAGTGATCTTTATGCTCTTTTCCAACCTGAGTGATTCTATGATTCAGCAGGAATGAGAAAAGTAGAAAGAAACAAGTGAATACCCTTATTGTTAAATATATATATATATATATATATATATATATATATTTAAAGATCTGATGATTTCGTTTCCAGGGCTCCATTTACTTGAGGCTTGGACCCCTGTGCTAGAAGGTCAACTGTGGAAGTTTAAACCTTCATGCAGCAAATGCAGTGAGCTTATTGATTTTGAATCTACTTGGATCAGACAAGACAGAATTTTAGGCAGACTCAAAAGCACACATTAGATAACTCCACAGAAAACTTTTAAAAGGATTAAGAGTGGTTGAAAATATCCTTACCAAAAATGAATTTGGGGTAGAAAGTTGAGCCAAGCTGATACCAAAGTATCAGAATTTTGAGCTGCAACTTCTCAGAAGTAACAAGAAAATTTGGAGGCAACTACTTACTGTGAAAGACATTTTTGGTGCATATCATGTGAGATAGAATCAAGAATCATTAAAATTGGTTAAGACCTCTGTGACCATCTAGTTCAACCATCCACCTACCACCAATATTGCTTAATAAAACATGTCCCTAGGCACTAAGTCTACTTTTTCCTTGAACACCTCTAGGGATGGTGACTACGCCACACCCCCGGGCAGCCTGTTCCAATGCCTAACCACTTTTCCTGAGAAGAAATTCTTTCTAATATCTAATCTGAACCTTCCCTGGTACTACTTGAGGCTATACCCTCTACTGCTATCTCCCTACCTGGGAGAATAGGCCATACCCCACTTCACCACAACATCCATTTAGGCAGTTGCAGAGAGCTATAAGGTCTCCCTTGGACCTCTTCTTCTCCAGACTGAACAGTTCCAGTTCCTTCAGCTGCTTCTCATACAACTTGTGTTCCAGAACCCTTACCAGCTTTGCTGCCCTTCTCTGGACATGCTCCAGGGCCCCAGTGTCTTTCTTGCAGTGAGAGGTCCAAAACTGAACACAGTACACAAGATGCAGCCTCATCAGCCAAGTACAGTGGGACAATCACTTTCCTCTTCCTGCTGACTGCTCTATTTCTGATGCCAACCAGGATGCTATTGGCCTTCTTGACCTACTGGGCTCACTGCTGGCTAGTGTTCAGCAGAGTGTTGAACAAAATCCTTAGATCCTTTTCCTCCACACAGCTGTCCAGACACTCTGCCCCAACCCTGTAGAGTTGCCTTGGATTACTGTAGTCAGTGCTCAGGACCCTACACTTAATCTTGATGTACTTCATCTCACTGGCCTCAGCCCATCAATTCAATCTGTATAGATCCTTTTATAGGGCCTTCCTACCCTCAGGCGGGTTGATGCTTCCCCCCCGCTTGTTGTTGTTTTCAAACCATCAGTGAAGATATTACACTTGGCCCATCTACTAACCCCTGGGGAACACCAGTCATGACTGGTCACCAACTGGATTTAACTCCATTCACCACCACTCACTTGGCCCAGCCCTCTGGACAGTTTTCTACCCTTCAAAGACTGTGCTTGTCCAAGCCACGTGATGCCAGCTTCTCTAGGAAAGTGCTGTGAGAGACAGTGTCCAAGGCTTTGCTGAAGTCTAGGTAGACTTCATCAAAAAGCCCTTCTCACATCCACCAAGTGGGTCACCTGGTCATATAGAAGGAGATGAGGATGTTTAAGCAGGACTTGTCTTATGTGAACCCATGTTGTCTGGACCTAATCCCCCAGCTGTCCCACACATGCCATATGATCTCACTCGAGATGATCAGCTCCATAAACTTTCCTGGCACTGAGGTCAGGCTGATGGGCCTGTAGTTCCCTAGGTCCTCCTTACAAAACTTGTTGTAGATGGGCATCATGTTAGCAAGTCTCCAGTCATCTGGGACAACTCCAGTTGACCAGGAACACTGATAGATGATGGAAGGCAGCTTGGGAATCACATCCACCAGCTCCCTCAACACTCTCAGGTGGATCTCATCTGGCACCATAGACTTGTGACAGTGCAGGTGGAGAAGCATGAGGAAAATTTCCATGCCAAAAAGTACAAATGAAAAAATCATGAAACAAACATCTCTATCTGTGGTAGAACTAGAACTGGAAGCAAGAATTCCATGACCATGTCTAGTCATTTATCAGAAATATCTGGAGTTTACCAACACCTGTCGGCAGAGGAGAAACAGTGAAGAACTGTATCATAACAAAACTTCAATATCAATACATGCCTTGAGCCAAATCATTTTTATCCCATGTGTTCTAGGTAAAATAAACAAGAGAAATTATCTGCAGTAACTCAGAATCCTAACCTTGGGACAAAGTCGTTGTGCAAGATGCTGTACAAACGTAAAATAAAAAGAAAGTTACAGTCCTAGAAATCTAATAGACTCAGTATATAATAAAAGACAGGTAGAAATGGAGACCAGGCAAGGATGAGAAGATACTGTTTATTTGGAGATGAAAAAGTTGTTGAAAGACTACTTGTAAAGTTCTTTGTGAACTTCCAAACAATGGAGAATTTTGAGGGATAATTGAGACTGTTTACAAATGCAGAGGAATAATTCTCCCCAAAAGTGAGGATCAAACCACTGGCAAACGCAAATCTGAGAGAGAACACAGAATTTATGTGGCATTATTTTATTTTCCCATGGCCATGGCTTGAACCAGTGATGACTCAACAAGCTGCACAATGCATTGCAGTTATCTGGATAAGTGGTGAAAGTTTTGTTTTTTGGAACCACTTCAAGCATATTTCATTACATTTTTGGTGCTCCTCCACAAATGTCACCAGTCTGCTGCCATGTGATGAGCTGTGGGGCAATCCAGCTTCACTGGTATAGGGCCAAGACTCAATCCTCCACATTACACAGTCCTGCCCAAATGACATCCAGGTAGAAAATATACACCTTAAGTGTTTAAGAGACATCTAATATACATATGCATTTACATGCGTTACAAATTAAAGGACAAGATCTAATGGCCTTAAGTTATGCCAGGGGAGGTTCAGATTGGATATTATGAAAAAATTCTTCTCAAAAAGTCTGGTGATGCATTGGAATAGGCTGCCTGGGAAGGTGGTGGAGTCACTGCCCCTGGAGGTGTTTAAGAGATGAGGGACTGAGGAACCCAGTTTAGAGGGCACGGTGGGGATGGAATGATTATTGGAACAGATGATCTTAATGGTCTTTCCAACCTTAACAATTCTATGGTTCTATGAGATTTGGCCTTCTATCATACAGTAAAATATGTCAAAAAATAATAAGAAGAAGAAAAAACAACTACTGGATTCATTCTTGACACTGCACACCTCGCATACTCATCATTTGAGAATCTCAGACACTGCACGAAAGAACTCTACTAGATTCCTTTCTGATTACTATCTCTGCGCCTTTCTCTACTCCCATCTTCAGAGGACTCTGAGAACCTATTGTAGCCTCACTTCTTGTACATGATAAATCCCTAGCACAGGGATATCAGACTCAGAAATCCTACTGGCCACAAAACAGTACCTGGCTAATACTAATAGATTATTCTTGCTGAATCCAATACAAAAGGATGCTCTAGCATGGTGAATCCTTTCATGCAACAGCAAAATTAGACAAAAATAAAAATTGAGGTATATAATTTTGCATCATGTTAGCTTGAGCCATGGCAACTCAAAGCAGGAAGTTACTTGCTGCTCTGCTATTTATTAAAAGCCTTTTTTTTACTTACTCTTCCAAGAAAACTGCAAATTATAATAATCTACTACAAGCTTATTCACTCTGTTCCTCTCCAGGTGCTCTCTTGTATCACCATTTTGTAGCCAGATAAGTAGTCAGCCATGAAGCTGAAAATTTAATATAACAGTGGCCAATTAGAAAAACAAAACAAATTATTTTGCTAACTTCTACTCTAAATGAAACAGGAAATACAGAGCACTTAAGGTAGTAAGCAGCAGCTCACTTTGATTGTACATCTTAACAACACTTGGGGAATGAGAAAAAAAAAGTAAAGTGGAATAGTGAGTATTTTGTTTTTTGGGATTTTTATTTTTATTTTATTTTATTTTTGGGTGAAGTAGGGAACTAAAATTCCCTGGGCAGTTCTGGGGCCTCCAGGAGATTTTATATTTCTTATCACCATTAATTTGCAGTCTTCCTGACCTGGTCTTTTGTTGCTCTGTCCACAGTTTTACATCAGGACTTTGCTCTGTTATCTTGACCCCACCACTGATTCATCCAGTCCTAGACATTAGCCAGCTTTCAGAGACTCCTGCCATGTTTGGTCATTACCTTGAGGACTTCAGTCATCCATCTCAAAGCGTAGCAAGTACGCAGAGTGGAGGCAATGTAAACCTAAGGTGGCAGAAAATTCAACCTGATGCTTCTTCCCATGGGCAATAGCTTAGGCTGTTAAATTGAATTCAGATTCACAATATTGGTGCCAGGCCTGTCAGCTTTTTTTTTATTATTATTCCTTTCACGATGACCTCCTTCATACTAGTTTCACCTATTTTTCCTTCCCCTTCCATCACTGGCTGAAGTGAAGGGAAGCACAGTAACGCCTGTGGAAATTTACTCCTAAAAATTCACTTAATGCTTTTTTTTGTTTTGTTTTGTTTTGTTTTGTTAGTGAAGTTTTTTGGCATGCTCTACCATGTCCTAGACTACTGAACTTGTAACATGTATATACTGATATAGATACATACATATGCTGGATGTTATCTAAATACTTTTTGTACATACTTCTACCTGGACATCATTTGGAGAGAATCAGATCTTGATTCTGATTTTCCATTCTTGATGTAGCTGGATTGTCCCTGTAAAAGAAAATCATACACTTTGTTAAAACATTTTCAGTAATCATATTATTAAGCAAGAAAATGTGGGAGGTAAAAAAGGCAAATATAGAGAGGACAAGGAGATAAAGATTCCTGATTTGTTTATCTACACATGTAAAAGTTCTAACACACAGAATAGAGGCTTTCAGCAAATAATATGTTCCAATTTGTAAATGAAGGGGATTTTTGCACTGGACTACTAAACAGAGCTATCAAAACAAATCTTTTTTTTTTTTTTTTTTTTTTTTTCAGGTAGACTATTTATGATCCCAGAAAAAGATAAACCAATCCGAACAAGTACACTTGAATGAAATGGATTTGAAACCGATTTTAAAGACTTGCTCCTGGGGCAGTATGAAGCTATCCTAAGTAAAAAAACGAGGACATTCCAAAAGAAATACAAGTTATACTCTTTACTTTAGTAGTGAACTTGATATGATAATGTAAATGAAAGGCCAAGAAAGGGATATTTAAATATAAATTCCTGGTTTGTGTTTAGTGTACTAATCTGAAGCGCCCATTATGTAAACAATAGGGCGATTAGATTCAGTTCCATTCCCTCAGTGCAAGGTCCATTTGCTTGAAATGGTGAAATTTTGCTTTCAGAAGTGACTTAGTACTAAACATTCAAGGGAACAGAATACATTTTGGAAAGGAATCTATGCCGTTTTTATGAAAATACAATTTTTTAGGCAGTGAGGCATGAAATTGTCGTTGCAATATTTTTGACAGTTGACGTGTAAATAAGGATTCAGTAACAAAATAGACAGGATGAGAAGAAATGCCTGTTGATTTGAATTATATTTTTAATTTTCCCCAGGGGTTGTCTAGGTTTTCTTGTTAGTACACAAACAGTGTTTTCTGACAAGTATCAGCTTTTTAAACCTAAAACGCTCTTCAAGAGTATGTCTTCAAAGAGTTGGGTTTTGCTACTTTGCTTGCTCCCTTCTCAATTCTCTGACTGTTTCAACGTTTCCTTTGCAATTAATTCTCAGGGGCCTCAAAAAAAAAAAAAAAAAAGTATATATATATATATATAAAAAAATAAAAAGGAAAAGGATCATTTGGCTTTTTTGGCTTCTGATCACTGTCCCACATGAAAAATGCAGCTTAATGTTTTAAGTTTTTCATAAAAACTCCAAAAGTACTCCAAAAAGCAGATGTCTCATATGGGCTTCTTCCTTCAAGATCACCATGACCCCTTCTTTGTGGATCAGTGATACAGCTCTAGAACAGTTCTGCCCCCTGCAAGATGAGAGAAGAGAGTCCTATTGGGTTTCTCTGGATTGCATTTAAGTCAAAGAGAAGAAGTTTCAATTACAAGTCTCATTTGACCCAACTGAAGATGTTCCTATAATGACCTCTGAAACTAAGACACACCTCTAACATGCAGCAAGTGACTACCCTATTTAGGAGAACAGATTTCCAATGTGATCAATACCTTATGTAAATCCACAGAGTTAAGTTTTGTAATTTCTTTAAACAAATACTCAGATTTCTGATTTCTGATTTTTTCTGCAACCAGTTCAGCTGAAATAATCATGCTTATTAAAACTCTGCTTATTTCCTATTCTCTGAACCTGCCAAGTTCTCACCCAACCTCATACGGCTGAGCATGTAGTAGTAGTAACTTTGATGTTGCATCTCTGGGGCATATAAATCAACTGAGTCCTCGGGTACTGCTGGAGGTAGATGGGGATGTGATCTCTATTTTTTAAAAAATAACATGGTTTTGTCCTCATATATTGTTTTTCAAGTGATTGCAAATGGTTTCTGAAGGTGCTAGTGTCTGTACTTAATCTACGGATGGAGAAATGGTGTTAGCAGGAAGGAAGATACCTAGTCTGCCATATCTGGGGTAGAAAATGGGTTAGACCACAAGAACAAAATTCTCTGGCAGTGAGATGACTTCCCTACTCTTATATATACCATAGACCCTAGCTATGCAGAATGAATAGAGTAGCTACACCTAAATTTCCAGAAAAAGACCAAGCAACACAGAATGGAGTGATACCATTGAATTTTCTTCTTGTTTTTAAGATGACATATGAGATCATGATGTGTTTAATGTCACTTTTTCATGGTGTGTGTTAGAACAGTACAAATTTCACGGCCAAGAGAACATGTCTTCTCCGTGTTATGGCTTCTCCCACCCCAAACAGAGCTGTTTGGTTCCCAGGTCAGCCTGGCTCATGATGTGGCCAGAGCAGCAGAAAGTTCTTTGGAGATGGCAAACCACTCTGAGAAGTGCTGGACACAGAAGTGCAGACACAGACTCAGTCAAAAGATACTTTGCTGCTGATTTAACCACGGTCGGGTTCTACAATGACTTTATCTAAGGGGAAATAACTGCTGCAAAGCACATAAGAGGCACTTTTCCCCCTCAACATATAGATAGCTTCAGTGAGTACTTTGTGCTTAAGGTTGGATAAAAGTGCCAACAACAAGCAACAGATAGAAATCACAATGAATAAAATTATGTTGTAAAAGACGCTCTCTATGGAAACAGTAGAAACCTGATTACAAGTCATTTAAGTTGCAGCTAAAGAAAATCAAATTTTTTCCCACTCACTTATTTTTCACTCTGCTTATGAAGCATCTACAAGGCTTTAAAAGTAAGAACATACATTTTCTCTTTAACTGGGCACACACAAGCAAAAGTCAATCAGAAAAAAATTTGCAATAGCTGCAACAGGGGAGCCTGAAAACTCAGGGACATACCCAAGTTCTTCTGCCTATACTTCATGCCAGAAAAATTCACAACAGCAACACAGACTGAAAGAATTTCTGAATCAGTGGGTTCATCATTTACCATGACTACATAGCTTCTGTGCAGGAGCTGACCTGTGCCTATTCAGACTGACATGTGAAAAGGAGAATGATAGCAGTTTGCCCTTTTAGCAAAAGGTATCTTTTTCAGTTATTCCCAAGCCAGACGACTTAACACTAGATATGGCACTGTAAATCAGTTTATCTTTTCCATCTGTAAAAGCAGGCAGTGCTGCTAGTCTGGACACCATGCAGAATGGGCAGGATGGGCAATTTTCAGCCCTCTCTTTGTCTTCCAAAGCAGCTTGTTTGTTTTCTAAAAACAATGTAATTTATTTTGACAGGAAATTTGTGTTCACTCTGAAATACTCTGACAGATGTCCACATAGTACGTAGGTAGCAGAAGTAGATACTAGCCACAAAGTCATCATGTCTTATGGATCTTCATTGATTACACAGCATGGAAGAATTTCATCTAAAGACCTTTTATTGCATAAGGATAGAAGCCCATGTCTTTGAAGATTTCAGAGAGGAGAGGGACAAGAGAGGAAAACAATTTAATACTCAAAAGTGCCTGCAAGCAGTACATCTTACAAAGGTACCTTGTACTGTCATGGATTTGCAACCATTTGACCCTTTTACAACAAACTGTCAAGGTTTTGTGTTTTGATCTCAGAAGAATTGACCTTTGGTCATAAGTTTTCAGCTGACAATGTTCTTGTGATAATACAGGCACCCTGCCCAGCACGGCTTGCACGTGTACACAGGCAGAACAGCCTCTCCTGTCAATGAACAATGCAGAATACAGATGATAGTTTTCCTATCTTGGAGGGCAGTTTCCAATCTGTCCTGTATGCCAGAAAAAAAAGATCCCTCTTATGGACCAGTTGGCTTAATGTGAGCATGAGGCATTTTGTTTTCAAGTCCATGAACTTAAGAACTATTAAAAGGAAGCCGGTTATTGACAAACTATCAAATAAATTTGGAATGCATCCTGCTGTGTAGCCATCTGATGAAGCTGAATGGGAAACCTAATCACCCTGGCAATATACTTGCCATAAAATATGGCCTTTATTGCAGCACTCGAGGTTTATTCTGCAGTGGGGTAAAGAAGGTAAATATAAAACAACGTATTTCCCTCCTGCACAGAATTGCATATGTACTTATTAGATACAACCCAGCCACAAACAAACTCTTTATAGACTGCCGTGCATTCTGGCAGGCTTGATAGGAAAATTGAGTTAGCAGCTTGTAGCATGAAAAGAAGTTTATGATTTCCTCGAACTTCTGTTATTTTGAGTTATTCTTCAAATAAGGAGTGGATCATCAGTGGTGTATATCAGTTAATTAGCCCTGCCAGTTTACACCAGCTGAGATGCTGACCCAGTTGTTGTTAATAATTCAGAGCTTTTTCATGCTTTGTGTACTGGAGTGGTGTAACTATCTGTAGAGTTTTGCTATTAATGACGTCTTGTATCGCCGTGTGACACAGTAGGACAAAATCAGAGATGTATTTTGATTAGCATCACAGGTCACATGGCATTGCTTGTGTTCACTAATTGGATGAAAATTACTGAGAACATGACTTCCAATAGCAAAAATGCTTTGGAAATAATATTTCCAGCAAGAACAAACACTTCTATACATGTAACCACACATCTGTCTCCAGTCCCATATTCACAGTCAGTAATACTGGCACTTCGTATCCATATGTGACTAATTTCAGAAATCAGCTGAAATGGAAGACCCACACATCACTATTTGTATTTCTTATAAAAAACGGAGCAACTGATAATCAGTCCTCAGAGTCAGTGGAAGAGAATTATATCGGGGAGGCTCAGGTTGGATACTGGGAAAAATTTCTTCTCAGAAAGAGTGGTGATGTATTGGAACAGGCTGCCCAGTAGTAGAGTCACTGTCCCTGAAGGTATTCAAGAGATGTGGAGATAAGACACTGAGGGACGTGGTTTAGTGAGCACTGTGGGGGTGGGGTGATGATTGGACTGGATGATCTTAGTGGACTTTCCAACCTTTGTGACCAATACAACCTAAGCCAAATACAAGCCTACTTTCATTTTGTCTGAAAGCTACTCCAGTTTCCCTCGTTCACATGAACTTCCCCTTAAACCCACTTATTGCTAAGCCAGTATTTACTGTTGCTACCACTTGAACACACAATAAATGCTACTGTACATCATTGCGATGACAGTAATCAGTCGACATCCATGTTTGTGTGCAAAAAAAGCAAGTGTCATGAAGGAGAAGCTCATCAGAACTCTATCAAACACTGTGAACTAAAGGAAACCTGTAGCTCAATAAATTCCCAAACTAATCCTGTGAAGAAGCAGGCTGTGTTTATACCAGGGGAGGAATACTATGCTTAAAACATGTTTTCTTCCTCCACTTTTTTTTAAATCAAAAATCTGTTACTAGTCATAGTTAGGAAGGGATAGGAAAACTGAGTACTCTAACCCATATGGCCATCTTGATGTCTTTTATTCTCACATTATGGAAAGGTGATTTGGTGCTGAATTTAGTGGCATTTTAGCCTCTGCCAAATTTAACTCAGTTAGGTATGGCCATCTAATCAGATTTTTAAGACCTGGCCAAATTTCCAACTGCTTAAATGCAACATCTATGGATAGGCATTAACATCTACCAGGCACTTCCTGATTCTTCCATAGCCAGCTGGAGAATAGTTCCTATGTCAGCAGGGACCAGGAAGAGATTCCTAATTTCCCCAAGAAGTTCCATGTGTTTGAATGAGATACAAAAGCACACTGACCATAACCAAATCTCTTACAATTTTAAAATGAACTTAAATATTGATATCTAAAATGAGGTGAGATGTATGTTACCCCATAATCTAATACAAACAATAGAATGAAGGAGATATTTCCAGAAATCAAGACATCCCACCTTTCCTGCCTAGTAATAGATGGAATAAAGATGACATATTTATTTGGTATTATATAGACATAGAGTGATTTATAATTATTAGTCATATTTTAAATCCTATCATATTTATTTTGAATATAATATTTTAAGGATTAATTGTGCTTGATGATTGGACTAGTTTATTTTAGAGGTCTTTTCCAAGATTAATAATTTTATGATTCTATTATAATAAAGGCCATTATAGATATTCTGGCCAGTTATAGCACTAAAGAAGTGCCTAACTTCTGGGGAAAACGAAGGAGGTTACGGACTGAAAAACCCTTTAGCACCTGGTCTTTTGGTTAATAGGATGAGCTGATGAGCTCTTTCACCATACAGTGAACCTTCTGGGATACATCTGCAAGGAAATGCATAAGCATTATTCTGTGAGTACTGCTATGGACTAATATAGACTTCCACTTCTCAAGAACTGAGGGCCTGTTTTGACTTCACCAGATGTTGGTCAAACACAAGTCAGCTATTTCTGGGAATCATTTACAGTACCATCACTGAGCCTGAGTTAGTAATCCTAGCTGAGAGGCTCCATTCTCTTGGATAACAGCAAAGAATGAGCACAAGCTCCAACAGACATCTGCACTGTACCAGTGGCTATCTCATTCCCAGAGGTAATGCAGGCTGAAAAAGGCTCTGAAATTCTCTTTGAGTTCCAGGTTGCAGTGCTTTATGTCCCAGTAGTAAATCCCATTCCTGTAAATACTCAATGCCCACACACTTGGCTTTCATCTCCCAGCAGGCAGCTGCACACCAGCAGCCCCTGAAGGAAGGGAATTTTTTACCATCCATCACTGGATACTGACTTATACCACAAAGCATCAATTTTACGGCCTCTCCTGGTCAGTGGGAGAGTGTTTCGTTTCTGTCTGGTGGCATTTCCAGCTGAAATGACTGTGCATATCCAAGTGCCAAGGGCTGTCGCTAAAACTGTATCCTGCATGTGTCTAAAATAGGAACCATATTTTTCCTCCACTGAGGCAATGATCTACACAAGTAAATTAAGGAAGCCTGAGAGCATTTTTCAGCACCAGGGCCAGCAATGATCTATGTTTATACAATTAAACTCTTTTAGTCTGTGAAGTGGCTGCATCCAGACTGCCTACTGGGAATGCTTTTGGGGCTGTGCCAGCTCTCAGTGCACAGGAATTGCTAGGAGTGTCCCCAGGCTAAAACCACACCAGAGACCACAGTAAAAATATATATTAGCAGATTCTATTGCCTGGAAACTTTTCCTGCATGTGTAAATTAGTCTTCATAAAACAGTCCTTTTCCCATGTAGAATACGAAGTGATCACAGTATCTTGAAGCAAGTGGATGTAGAAGCACACTGGCATGTGGATGTGCTATTAGCATGCAGAAGGCTGTCTCTGTCATCAGCTGTGTTATAGCTCATTGGAACTGAAGTTCCACAGGGTCAGATTTGAAAAGAAGGTGACTATTTATTTGATGTCAATTTTATTATAAAAAGTTTTGTTCTAGAAACTCTCACAGTGATAATTGTTAAATAATGAATATTGATAATAACAATAATTTTACTCTCTGCTGTGTCTTGAATATTGTACACCACATTATCACTAATATTGTGTGTGTTGAGTTGTTTTTTCTTTTGAAGGTGATGGAAATGTGAACTTATCTTTACAAAGCACGGAGCCATTCATTGTTATGTTTAACCTTTGTGAGGATACAGAGCAAATGCTCACTCACTTGGAAGGAAATAACAATACATCTTATTAAACACAATTGTTTCCATGGGATTGTAGGGCTGAGTGTGCAGAGACAATAAAGTTCTTAGCCAAAATGTCATTTCATCATCTTGCTTTGTAATCACCCATTGTACAGCTACTTTGCTCACAATGTGGGTGGCAGATCTCCATAATAGGGCTTTAGAATCCCTAAATTTGCTAATGAAAAGTATTTAATCCCTTCTTGCCAAGATAAATCTTTAACTGGGAAGTCTGGTAGTGCTGCTGTGCTGCAAGCATTATATAAGATCTAGGCTCAGTTCACACACATTTGGACACCATGGTTACCAGCAATGCTATGCAAGACAGTGGGAAGCACAAATCCTGAGTTCTTGTCACTGTCAGAGCCGGCAGGATGATCAATGATTTGCATCCTTTTTCTAGACATAGGATTCCATCTCCTTGGTGAAGTAATTTCTAAAATACCAACACAATCCTCAGAAATTGAGCTGGTTCACTCTGAACTTAGGGACACATGACCACATATGATGAAAGGAGGCAGGGTGTTTAGATCATGCTTGCCAATTAAAAATCCTGCTTGCTAGATAATGATTCTGTGTCAGATTGGAGGGATCAGGAATTCCAGGATGAATTTTAAGGCATCAGCTTTTCAGCAAACATTTCATGGAGGAAAACTGAGAAAATAGAATAATAGAAATATAGAATGATTTAGGTCGGAAAGGACCTTAAAGATCACCTAGTTCCAACCCTCCTGCCATGGACAGGGTTGCCAACCGCCACATCAGGCTGCCCGGGGTCCCATCCAACCTGGCCTTGAATGTTTTCAGGGAGGGGGCTCTATAGATTTGAACTCAGTGCAGCTTCTTTCTGATGCTGGCATCAGACACATCAGTGAAAAGAGTCTCTGGAAATTAGAATAGATTTATGTGACCATCATTCAGAGTAAAGAAAATAAATAGATCAGAAATAGAAACATAAAATGCTCCAAGCTGGAAGTGACCAATAAGGATCATCATTTTCAACTCCTTCTTAAAGTGCATCATTAGCACTTGCAGACAAATAATGTGCATCTTACACCACCAAATCAAGTGTTGGGTTTTTTTGGTTCATAAGATGACACAAGACATCCAGAGAAAGGGGAGGAAATCATTAACTTCAAATTCTTTGTATTGTTTTTTCCTTCTGGTTGCTCAAAGCTCCTCTAATCAGCTCTTCATAACACTTGGAAAGATGATATCTTTCTGCCAGAACCAAGCAGAGTCAGAATTCAGATCTCAATAGGCTTGTGGGCTACTACTCCCCAAATCTGAAGTCTCAACTCACAACTCAGTCTGTCCCTTTAGTGTGCCTTCTCTTCTGAGTTTGGTAACAGCCTAGCTCCCAAGATCAGAGGCACATCTCTGTTATTAATTTTTCTTCATTTCACTTGCTATATATAATATTTGAATACTTTCTTGCATTGTGTTTCAAGTTTAAAGGCATTCATGACAACTAGGACCTCAAAATGACACACTCAGAATGGAAGAGACATGCTTCTTTCCTTTAAATGCAAAAGTCTCTTTTAGCAAGAGAGGAATTTCAGCCCATCAAGTCTATGAACTGTATTTCTATTAATTGTAATGGGAGCCTGGACAACTTAATACAGAAAGAGACATTAAATTTTTGGATGCCTAATGATAAGGGAGGTGAGTCCCACTCCCAGTCCCTTCTCTGCCAAAGAACTGCATCCATTCTTAACAAGTGAGTCCCTCTCACTCACTTTACTTTACAATTTATACCTATTGAGATATCCTAAAGAATGTGAAGCAGCCCTGGCAGAAATGACTCTGGTAGAAGTAACAAAGACTGCTCAAGAGCTTTGTGACTGCAAGACTCTTTTTGGAGTTAGATGTGAATTCAAGTGCCTGAGAAAGCAGTGAGCTACCACACCCTCCATGAATGCTCAAATTAGTAGGATAGAAAACACAACCATCTCCAGATTCTACTGTTCTCAAAGAAATCCTTCCAGTATCTCATTAATTTATCTACTTAACATTATCTATTTAATCTTTATTTATTTAACTCTTTAATTACTTATACACTACATGTAACACTGACAAGTATCTACCTGAATACAGGCAATGACCAGGTAGTTAAAGCCAGCTTCACAAAATATTGATTATATGGAAAAAGCACGGTGGTAAAATTACAGTGCATTCAGAAAAGTTATGCTGGGCTGGCCAGCAAGGAATAAACAGTGTTCTGTATGTAGAGTGACACATAGATGCAGCTACATTACAAAAATGAGCAAGTGGAAAATAAGACACACTTATTCTTCCACCACACATCATTGTATTTTTTTTCCCCTCAGAGGTGAAGAGTGTGTATCTCTGCATAAACTGGGAATGATAAAAAATGCTTTTCACTTTCTGATTGCTCTCTACTGACACTGAATATGATACAAAAATAGCCCATAGGTTTTATAAAATTCAACAAAGTGTCGATTTTTGACAGCAATTATTTTTGAATTTAGGATTATTTTCTTTTATTTACAGTCAAGAATGGAACAAGGCATAAAAAATAAAAGAGCCTTTTTTTTTAATATAAAGCCCACAAGTTTCACTGCAGCAGAAATAAATGATACAGATTTGACATAGGAGCAAAGGATGTCATAACAATATATGTGTATTTTTTTCGGAGGGTGGGAAATGAAAGAATGAGCTAATTACATTTTTATCTTAAAAGAAGTTAATAAATTACCATTTCAAAGTGGGATTTACATATTCCATCACTTTACTAAGATTAACTTTTTCTTTGATAGTTTTTTTTTTTCTCATTTTATTATTCTGCTTTTTGAATGAGATACTCAAATAAAATTAAAAAAAAAAAAAAATCCAAAACCCATTCCTTTGCAGTCATTAAAAGATCCTATGGCACTTTCCATAAGAGTAGAAAGTGTTTTAAACATCAGTGTACTGGCATAAGTCCAACTTGGGTAATTACATTCCATTCTGCCTCAAAGAAATCCTTTCCTCAAGCTATAATTTCATTTGAAGACATTGTTCCACACTTCTCTGACTGAAAATGATTGCTCCATGATCTCAGCTGCCACATTGCACGGAGGAAATTGCTGCATTTTAGTGCAAGTAACTGCTTTCTATGGACTCACTGCCATTCAGAACTCCACACTGTGTACCTGAGTCCAATGTGCTCTATGCAAGTTATCTGATCACAGTATGCACACAGGTGAAGCCCCCAGTATGCTCTATACAGTTGACTTATACAGTAAATATACAGAATATTGCTTAATAGTTCAGAAAACCAGAAATGCAGTCATTTGTCCTTTGCTGTAAAAATGCACCTTGTGGCTGCCACTGTTGGTAGCAGAAAAGTAAGAGGTAAATAGAGTTGATAGATTATATTACTAATTTTATTTCTGTTATAGCATTATAATGAACCATTTGTAAAGACAAAATGCTCATAGCAGTCTTCAGAGGAAAGTATTGTCCTGTGAGCAGGAATTGTATCATGGTACCATCCATTCCTGTGATGAGATCTGAGCCTTCTTCATGCTGAATGTGATGGGGGGAGATCCAGTGCCATTTCAGACTGTCTCCATGGAATTCACATTGGAGATTAGACTTCCAATCTGCATAATTTCTCCTGTCATGAAGTGGGAACAACTTGTCTAATTGTAGACAAATAAAATATCTACATCCAATCTAAAGTAAATTTCAGAATCCCTCAATAACTTCCAAAATCTCCCATGTGTATATCCTCCTTTCGAAAGGTTTTTGTCCGAGAGTAGGAATATACTCCCTTATGCAAGACTGTTGACTTCACATCGCTGATGTTACGTGAGATCAGTTATACCCAGAATGGAAGAGTCTTGGATGTGAATCAAAACACAGCATGTTAAAATGAACAAACAGCCTGTTGTAGCACAGCATGAGTAAATGGCCAAAACTGGCACCCAACGTGAAGAAAATAAACAGCACAGGAGTAAAGTGCAGCCCTCTCCAGAATTTTTATGGGCCTGTTTAAGACAAATGGTCTACTGACTGAACAACAAAGCTTGTGCCCACTGATGCCAAGGTCCTTCAGACAACTCAGCACCTCTGGGTATTGTCATTCCTCAGCTTTTGAGGTATCAACCAGGGACTGATGTACTCATAACCAAAGGGATTCAGCATCCAAAGTAGTATATATAAATGGATAAAAAGGTTCTCACAGTCCTCAACAGGTGCTACGTTAGGATCAAATTCTGAGCATTATATCTTAAGAGGGAGTTTTCCTTTTTCTGGATGAGGCTATGACAGAGGACTATGACTTTTCCAGCTTGGAAAGAGATTACGTCCTTGACTCGATGTCACTATTTTCTTCCTCCCTAATTAAACAGAAAACTCACTGCAAGAGTAAGAATGAGAGAGCAAGAGTGAGAGAGAAAAGAATTAAGGAGAAGCTGACTGGAAAAGCCAAACAGTTCAAGTTTTTAATTTAGCATTTAAAAGATTTTCTCTGAGTCTGTTTCTCAGAGATATGACTGTTAAAGAAAATGGATTTTCCTACTTCCAGCCAACTACAATACATGTATATATTTATACACACCCACAAGCACACACACATAAATGTACAGAGAGGAGGAAGAGAAAAAATTATACTGAAAAAGATGTTGAAGTTGTATCAAAGGAATGAGAGGCAGAGAATAACTTTTTTGAGAAAATCTATTTTACAAATCCATGACTAATCCCTGCAGAATACACAAACGCACACACACATGCACAGAAAAGGGTAAAGAATAAAACAACATAGCTATATTTAGAAACGTATTCAGTTCTTAGCATGTAACTCAGGATTGCAGCTAACACTTCCAGGTGGTAAGCTGCCCATCGTTTTTCAAAGTATGGGGTTTTTTTTAATATATTTTATCATTTTTTTAGTAAAATAAATAAATGAAGATCCAAACTACATTAAAAAAAAAAAAAAAAAGAAAAGAAAAAGCATAGGCATCTTCTGGAAGGGGAGGTTGAGCTAAAAGAACTAAAAGACCAGACAAATCTTGAGGAGGGAAAGAGAGAACGCCATAAAGGATAGAACGAGAGGGAATGGCCTTAAGTTGCACCAGGGGAGGTTCAAGTTGGATTTTAAGAAAAAATTTCTTCTCAGAAAGTGTGTTCAGGCATTGGCACAGGCTGCCCAGGGAGGTGGTGGAGTCACCATCCCTGGAGGTTTTCAAGAAAAGGGTAGATGTGGCACTTAGGAACATGGTTTAGTGGGCATTGTAAGCAATGGGTTGATGGTTGAAGTAGATGATCTTTGTGGTCTTTTCTAACCCTAATGATTCTATTATTCTAATGAGACATTCATGGTGTCATTAGTAACTGGAATCCAAACACAGCCTTAGGACATAAGAAGGTTCCTCCCATTGTTTGCTGAAGGGGCAAATAATGGGGAGACGACAAAAGAAACCAGTGTTAAAGGTAATCAGATGGCTCACCTCATGTCTACGGCTGTTATCTCCAAGGGAGCCCAGAGTTGCTCAGCAGTGCTTGCAACCAATGTAGTCATGAAGTCAGCCTTGTCATCAATAAAAATTTAACTGACCATGGAATGGTCAGAGAGCCAAATCATTTAGGTTGTAAAGCATTTCTGGGACTTCTCTGATACAACCTGTCATGTTAGTTAGGGCCAACCTGAAAGTTATATGCAACTCCTTGGTGCATCTGGGTTCCATGAGAAGACCCAAATGTAAGCAGGAGGGAATTAATCTCTCACTTACTCTAAGGCATTGGGCTACTTCAGGCAACTGGTTCTCTGCCATATCTCTAGCAGAGACGTTTTTAAACAGTTTCACACATGAAAGTGCATACTCACAGATACAGCTCTGCAGGTCCACTGAAGATATGTAGGCACATGTTCATGCACAAATAAGTGAATAAATAAATCTGATACATTTTCCCTTGTTCTTATATGATCATAGAATGGCATGGACAGGATTGCCACCAAATTGGGTTGCTCAGGGACCCATCCGGACCCATCCTACTCGGCCTTGAATGCCTCTGGGGATGGGGCACCCACAACTTCTCTGGGCAGCCTGTTCCAGAGCCTCAGCATTTTCTGAGTAAAAAATTTCTAATATCTGATCTAAAACTCCCCTTTTTTTAGCTTAAAGTCATTCCCCCTTGTTCTATCACTAACAGATCACATAAATAGACAGTCTTACTCCTGGTTACTATCTGTCTTTAAATACTAGACTCCCTCAGTGAGGTTTTCCAGAGCCTTCTCTTCTCTAGACTGTGCAAACCCTAGTCCTTCAGCCTTCCTTCATAGAAGAGATGCTCCAGCCCTCTGAGCATCTTTGTGGCCCTCTTCTGGGTCCAATTCAACAGCTCTGCATCCTTCCTGTACTGGGGGCCCCAGGCCTGGGCATAATACATCAAATGGAATCTTACAAGGGCAGAGCAGAGGGGCAAGATCACCTACCTCTCTCTGCTGCCACCCCTCTTTTGATACAGACCAGGATATTGTTGGCCATCCGGGCTGCAAGTGCACATTGCTGGCTCATGTCCAGCTTTTCATCCACCAGAGTGGATGAATACACTACAACAGAGTAACACCTTCTCCCACAGTTTGAATAGTCTTCAAGAGAAATCCACTGCCAATATCAGATAAGGCAGATAACCTGGACTGGTTAAGGTCCAGGATCATCAGTAGACCAAAACTGCATGGGCTGATCTTGTTCACAATTGGGCAACACTGAGAATGGTGTGTGTATATGGTGCAGTCACTGCCATCGATCCCACGCATGGCAAAAGGTCTCTGCCCAGCTGTTCATCATTCACAAAATTCACTCAACTGTTGATCCTTGTCTGGGAGGTGTCAATCCCTAAATACCTATTTTGTCACCTCATTTAAAACAGCCCAATTTCAGGAAGAAATGAAAAGCAGAGAGTAAAAAAAATGCAGCGTCTGAATAAAAGGGGTATGCCAAGATCTGGAAAATCTGGCCTTTTCAAACAGGTCTGGAAATGTAGGTCACCTATTCCTGGGTTTGGAAAGCATCCATCCCAGCCTTTTTTGCTGCTAACTTTCTGGCTAGTCACTCTCTTTCTCCTTTTAGCTCTTGCTTTTTCAAGCTCCAGCCTGCCTTTTCCCAGCCAGCTGTGTATATGAAATGACTTTGGGACATGCTGGCAGGGAGTACATTTAAAAATAAACATGATAATATTCACCAGGAAGACACTGCAGCCTGGAGACTCTTTTCTGGGTGATAAAGATTTAATTATTGTATGCTGGCCCTCCTCACCATCTTCCCAGTAGTAACAGGTGCCAGAGTTCGATCATTTTTCCATCCTTTTCTCAAGGTAATTAAATCTTTATCCTGGAGCTGAGTATACATAGGTATACGAGTCTCTTCCAGCTTTCAAGAGAGACCCTTTTATTTTTTTATTAACTTCACTGATGAGCAGAGGAATTATACATGAACTAAGCTAGAGAGTCTATAGGAAATTCAAGGTTTTATCTAGCACTGTGTCTGCCTGTAAAATAATCCCATTTTGGAGAAACTAGCAATGATTTTGATTTTAAGCACAGAGTGTGTTCATTTTGTCATCCTGATAGCTTTATTCCACCCTACCCTGGAATTTACTTCTAATTCTGAGCAAAAGGATTTCATGTGGGAACGAAAGATGCAACAGCAATGAGGACAAAGTACCAGCCTGCAGCAGGACTTCTCTTCAAACTCATTAAGTGACATCTTCACAACCCTTCGTGGTACATTTTATAACTGATCTAAAGTCACTTTTATCACTGTGTGTCCATATGCTCTGCAAGCATGTCCATACTTCCCCTCACCAGAAATTTCACTACACAGTTTGTGAAGAAGTACAGTAAGGAAAACAGTGCCATAAGGCATCTGGACTCTAGAAATGTACTTTTACTGCTAACACCTGAAAGACAGTAAAGTGAATATTTCTGGAATCTCTAAGGGTGAACAACTGGGAAAAAGTTGTTGTGAAGTCACAGTGTGTAACTCAGGGCAAAGACTGTTTTTGAGTTTGGGGTGCTGGTCACTGTATAAACTAGTACCACAACGAAGATGGATATCAAAGCAGTTATCAAGGATCCTGGCTGCACTTGGCAGTAAAGAAAGAAGTGTCTGAATTAGCTTAGCACGAAGTTGATCATGCCACTTCTTTACAAGCTACAACACCCTACAGTACCCTATGGCATGGAGTATCCCAGTTTAGCTGCACACTGCTTTCTTTACATATGTACATTGTTCATTCAAGGAATAGCTTGATATAGGATATCACTGTGAAAATTATATGGGCTCCAGAAGAATCAGAATATACGTATGAAAGAAAAATCAATCTTGAAATAGTAAATACTTAGCAGAAATCATGGTCAATTCAGAAAATCCCTGAGAAACAAATGACTGTTCCCCAGGGGAAATGGCATATCTGCTTGTTCTCTTCTAGTGCTGTCAAAGACAAAAGAATGAGTTGAACTGAGATTTGATTTGACTCAGTTTGCCCATTCTTATTCACCTATGCAAACTCAACTACTATCAGAAATTAAGCAGACATCCTTATATTGTTTGCCCTGTATGAGAAAAGGGCTGATTTTTGGCAGGTCAATAGATGTATCTCTAGCCATGGTATTTCATCTTAATGAAAATGTGTTCAAATCTTTATGACAAGCCAAAGGAAGTGATGATCACTAATTTCCAATTGTCCCATGCTTGGAAAGAAGTCGTTGCTAGAAAATGCTGATTTCAGAGGCAAGCATGCCTGGGTAGTGAAGTTGTGGGGTTCAAAGGACCGTTACTGAACTCAGAAAGTTCCATTGCCTTTCTGCACCAAGACACTTTTGGTTTCTTTCATATCTCTCAGTCAAGGGACCATTTATACTAGCTACTGAATCAGGACAATGATGAAAATCAATAAAGCAGCAGCAAAATATGTTCTGTATTTTCCTTCTTCAATGTAATTGCTGTAAACTCTAAGCTATAGGACCTTCAGCTGCTGTAAACTGACTTGAGTGGATTGTTACCGCTTACAGCCTAACTGAAAGGCTCTGATGCACATACAGCAAAGAGGTACCATATTGTACCACCTTGATTTGATGCAAGAGGTGTTTCTCTGTAAAGTTTCTGGCAATTTCCTGAGACCCTCAGGGTAATGCAGGCATATATCAAGCTCCATGATGCCCCATTTTGGTTTCTTCTTTCACCTTTGTTCCTACTGAAAATCTGTTTCTGGAGCATGAGTGCGTTAATGATTACGAATGCTCTCCTAATCACCAGCCTAAATTTATTCATGGGCAGTTTATACCTCATTTGCTTTTCTACAAACATTGTCTCTGCACTTATTTTCTTGCTATTATCCATTCTTGACTTTGTACATAGTTCAGACCTTGTAATGAACACTCCTGTTATGCACATCAATTACAGAAAGCACTCTGAGCAAGAACTCCAACCTGAGCACACAGAAGGGACTTCAGGAGGTGCTTAGGCATGTTCTGATGTGGAGCTTTAAATGGTGGGATCATACCAATAAAGGTAAGAAATGTTCTCTACTACTCCTGAAAAGGGATAGAAGGTGAACTAAAGCAATTGGAGCTAGGGGAAAAGGGGGGGATACTGAATTTCTTGCTTCTCTTTCTTTCTACTTCTTAGTTTAATTGTGTTACATGTCACTGATTGTTGAGAGGGTAAATGGTATGAGATCTTCAGTCCTAGTTTTTCTAAGCAGCCACCACTGTCCCATATCAGAGAAAAGATATCAGACTAGATGAACCTTTAATCTGACCTAAGAATGGCCATTTTTTATTATTCAGGTGTATTGGCTCACACCATTAAATCTAACAGGGAAATTCCAATTCAATTCACAATATAGAAGAGATTTTCTTTTGGGGAGGGGGAAAAAAGATATCAGCTGAAAAAAAATTGTCCCATTTTAAAGAAAAATGACAGTTTTTTGTTTGATGCTATTTATGCTCCCCAGAAGAATCACAGTTTGTAAGCTTGGTCATAAATAGTTCTCAGTTGAGACAATGTTTTATTACAGAGCAGGGAAAGTTGTCATTTTCACATGTGCTTTCCTCCAGAGGTGGCTGGGAAATAGAATTTCTGTCCTCTGGGAAATTTCAGTCTCTCAGAAAACAGTTTTCATTTGTCAAGGAAAATTTCAGAATTTACCACACAGTGTAAATTGCCCATCAAAACTAATTCAACCATCAAACATTTTTAAGTTTATGAAGTAGAATATTACAGCTAATCCAGAAAAAAAAAAAAAAAATCTTAAACATAATTTTGACAAAAAATTGGAATGATTAAAATCACTTAGCAAAAAGAGACAGCTTTTATGAAAATAAAAAGCTGATCTGTTTTTATAGTTCAAAATTGCCATATTTCAAGAGAAGAATTTTTTCTTCCTTTTTTTTTTCTTCTTTTCTTTTTCTTCAGGAAAGAAAAACGCTTGTTCAAAGCCTTTCTAGAAAACTCTCTTCATGCATATGGTTATCAACAGACAAATATACAAAAATGGCATAGCACTAGAGGTGATCAGCTGTAGGAATATGCAGGATACTGTTGGCTCTGATCACATCACACTGCTTCAGGGCAGGCTCTTTGGCATAGTAGACTGCTCAGTGCTGGGTGTTGTATCACTTCAGGTGTCCTCTCAGTCTTTCTCTGGGCTTCTCTGAACTTAGGATCTAAAAGTATATGTTGTGTATTTTATTTGCAGCCCAGAGGATCTGAAATAATTCAAGAGTTGTACTGCAACACACCATGGTTACTTATTTCTAAAGAAATATGAAAGTATGTGCCAGGCAATGTAGCATGAATTGGACTCAAGTGTCAGGTGACTGTGTATGGAGAGAAAAGAGGGCAAAGGAAAATGTGAAATAGTGCTGAAACCCAAACCTGACTGACTCCTACATCATCCTATGGGTCTTCTCCCTGGTGTTATCTCCAGATGCAACTTGTATTCCTACATCCCATTCCTCAGGCTCCATCAGACTCTTTCAGGAAGCATCTTCAGGCAAACATGGTTCATCTTCCAGCCATCCCATTGTGTAATAAATCTTTGTGTGAGGAATCCTTCTCAGGTAAACCTTACTAACCTTTTTTTCTGACTTTCTTCCTTTCTGTCATGAAGCCTACAATCTATTTCTTTGGACTTGAATCCAGTAAATTCCTGTGAGATTATAGTTGGCCCTGAATGCTTTTTTTTTTTTTTTTTCTTTTTTTTTTTTTTGCTTCTGGAGAGTTCACCTTACTCCATGGTTTGCTGCTTAAACATAGGGTGGCTGCTCAAGGCAAAAACAGTTACTGACCTGAGGAATAATATGACTGAATGACAGAATAACAGAATAATAGCATTATCCCTGCAACACCAGCAGCTGCTGATGAAAGAAAGGAGGTATGTACACAGCCTTCACTCAAATTAACACTTTCATGAGACGTACGTAATGTCCCGTTGTAAATAATAAAATTTACTTCAATAAAATCTGGCAGACATTTAAGACATCAGCATCATGATTTTAAAGCTGATGTCTAAATCAAACACAGAGCAAGCATTTTACTTCTACCAAAAATCACATGGAAAACTTCTGGGAAGGTGACCTCTAGGCAAGATTTCTCACTGAGCAGCATGATCACCAGGGCTTACAAAAGGAACAAGAACAACATCATCATTTTTGATTATGTGTACGGAAGACATGTGGATAAACAGGCAGCAGGATTTCCACAATTTCAGAGAACTGTAGAAATGCAGAATCATAGCATAGTTTGAGTTGAAAAGACCCTCAAAGGTCATCTAGTCCAACTTCTTTGCAATGAACAGGGACACCTACAGATAGATCAGGGTGCGCAGAGGCTCAACAAGGAGCCTGAACTTGAAAGTCTCCAGGGATGGGGCATGCACTACCTCTCTGGATAACCTGTTCCAGTTATATACAATCTTAATCTCCCCCCTTTTAGCTGAAACGATTTGCCCCTGTCCTGTCACAATGAACTCTGCTAGAGAGCCTGTCCCTTTCTTTCTTATAGCCATCTGTTAGATACTGGAAATTCTTTGAACATGATAATTTCTTGTTGTATCTGGTTACTGCTCATCTCCTCAGAGCCCACCTCTTACCTCTGTGGGTTCTCATGGCTTCAGACAACTCTTAGAGAAATAGTTCCAAGCTTTACTCCTCACCTTGGCTTCCCTGCTTTGATTTTCAGTGTTCTGTCTCCTGCTAGTGTCAATTCATGGAGTCTAAGCTGGCTCAACCCCTCCTTTTCCTAAAATAAATATTTTCATCATTGCTACTGCCATTTCAGGAGATAAATCAGATCTGGTTTTGACATCTCGTTCATTATGGCTGCTGGCTGAGCAGATACCACCATGTGATACCACCACGGAAAAAATTTTTTGTCCCTCTTTTTCATTCAGGACTTCTAAATATTGGAGTTGATTACTGTTCTATCTCTGGGCCACCAACAGAAGCCCTCAGTTGGACGTGGGTTATTCACTCATACCTCTTTCTGCATTCTGATGCATCTCCTTCCTCCACAAACTGCTAACACAGAGGGGGGCTTTGGCCAGAATCATGTTTGAAATGCTCAAAACCTACTGAAAACCTGTTCTGAATGCCACTCATTAGGGAATAAGCCTATTGTCGTGTGGTTATCAGCAGCTGGCCTAGATATTTTATACATTAGCTTTAGATTATAATTACATTAATATCTCTTACGTCTGGGAGAGTGACTAAGTGCTAAAAAGCAGGCTTTAAATCCCAGATGAAAAAGACAAACCCTTGGCCTGTTTAACTTTCAGCAGAGGCCAGGATGTGTCAGAGTGACAGTGATGCTGCAAGGTAATGATCCCTGCCTCCAAAACCAGAGCAGATATCAGTGGCATTTCCTCAGGTGGTATCAAGCACAGAGATTTCATTAGACAGCTTTCACCACCCTCTTCCTTCAAGGCAAAGGCTTCAGCTGTCATTCTAATGCCTCTGTCACAGCATTTTTTTCTTTTACAAGCCCTTTTCTTCTCTTGCATGGAAACATGCTGTTCATACAGGTGATTCAGGCTTCTCAGCAAAAAGCAGAGGGGATGCAGCTCGTTTTCTTTGGGTGTGAATGGAGGAAGCTGTTTGATGTGGGATTGCTGCACACTGCCTCTGAATATCTCTTGGGATATCAGCTCTGGGGGATGAGGACTACAGCACAGTCCACAGAAAGGCTGCTTGCAATTCATGACACTTCTGGCAGAACTATTTCTAACTAGTTGGACACAGTTCCCTAAAGTTGGCATGAAACTTGTTGCATGAGAGATACTGCAGTAATGAGGGGAAGGCTGCTCTCTGTTACACTGAGTGAAAGCACCTAGAAAGAGACAGTAACCCCAGCTGGGATGTAGGGATTTTAGAGCTTTTCTAAAGAACAAGAAGAAAATAATTCTGTTGGCACTCACATGAGATAAGGTATAACCCAAGGTATCAAGGAGGTTGGACAGAATTACCCAAATTTCTGTGGTAGAATAGAATCATAGAATAATAAAATCATAGAATAGTTTGCTTTGGAAGGTATCATTAAAAGTCACCTCGTTCAACTCCTCTGCAATGAACAGGGACACCTACAGCTGAATCAGGGTGCTCAGAGACCCATCCAGCCTGACTCTGAAAGTCTCCAGGGATGGAGCATCTACCACCTCTCTGGGTAACCTATGCCAGTCCCTCACCACCTTTACTGTAAAAAACTTCTCCTTATATCTGGTCTAAATCTTCCCTCCTTTCAATTGAAATAAGTTCCCCTTGTCCTATTACAACAGACCCTGCTAAAGAATCTGTCCCCTCCTTGCTCCAGCAAGTCTGTGTCTCTCCTGCACTGGGGACTCCACATCTGAACATAGTACTTCAAGTGAGGTCTCACCTTTGCAGAGTAGAGGGGCAGGAGATCACCTCCCTCAGTCTGCTGCCCACACTTCTTCTGATGCAGCCCAGGACAGGACACAGCTGGCTTTCTGGGCTGTAAGGGCACACTGCTGGCTCATGTCCAGCTTCCCATCCAACAGTAACCCCAGGTTCTTTTGGCTGTGCTCCATCCTTACATCTAACATCTTGTACTGATAGTGGAGGTTGCCACGACCCAGGTACAAGACTTTGCACTTGGATTTGTTGTATCTCGTGATGTTCTCCTGGGCCCATTGCTCAACCTGCCCAGGTCTCTCTGGATAGCATCCCATCTGTCAGGGATGTTGATTGCACCACACAGCATTGTGTCCACAAACTTGTTGATAGGTCACTCAATCTCACTGTTGATATAATTGATGAAGATATTAAAGAGAATTGGTCTCAGTACTGACCTCTGAGGGGCACCACTTGTCACTGACTCTATCAAAAATAAAATTAAAAAAAAAAAAATAATCATACTCAGTCCTCCTTGATTTCTGGCAGAATAATTCAATTCTTTGGCCATCACTTTAGATCTCTATCTTTCGAAATAGCAGCTCCTGCCAATTCTTTAAAACAGAAAATCCCAGGTCCATCCTAATCTCCTGACAGATTCACAGGTGCAGTGTCAGCATCCTACTTTCAACGAAACTGGTTAGACTTAATGCTAGGGTTTTAAAATTAAACTCAGCAAATGGAAGAGGGAGGTGAAATAAAGCGAGGCTTAGCTGTGTTGTACTGTAGAGACTATTTATTCAGGCTGCTACTTTCCCAGGGGAGTCAAGATGTTACATGTATTTTAATGCACATTTAATTTATAAAATAAAGATTCCCTTCAAAAATATGTACATCAGAAATTTCAGAGTTTTTGCCTATGCGTAGAGTGTAGAAAGTATTCACTGGACTCACTCCTCAGTGAGGAAAAGATTTCTGGGGAACTTTTTTTTGGAAAAAAGACTTTTTCTAGCTCTAATTAAATTTCTGTCAACCACTAGCAAGGCAAAAGGATAAGTACATCTCTCTCTCTCTCTCTCTTTTTTTTTTTTTTTAGCAGAGATAAGGCTGAGAAACTGAGAACACAGCTTATGCTGACAGGCATTAGGCTCTATTAAACTGATCTATCAGCCTGAGTGATGATGGCCCCATGGAAGCGGCAAACATGTCAACACTTAAAGCATTTAGAACTGATCTGGACAGAGCACTGGGGAATATTTTGGCAGAAACAGTCCCACGCTCAATTAGGGAATGAAGTAAACAGACTAGGCAGGATTCTGTGGGGGTGTTTTGCTTTAGTGTGGTTTTATTCTTTGTTTGGTGTGTTTGGTTCGGATTTGGTGGTGGTGGTGGTGGTTTTAGTTTGATTTGCTTTGTTTTTGGTTTTTTTTTGTGTGTGTCTTTAAAAGTCAGGGGCCACATCAAGAGAGGTGCTGAGCTCTTGAAGCTTTCGCAGAAAGACTGTGAACATCATGATTTTGTAACGGGCCCATTAGCTAAGGAAACCCTCCAACATGGGGTTAAGCATGGCAGAAGTTCCAGTGGAGGATATTATATTACTGGATTTAATTGGCTTGTCACAGAGCATTTACTAAAGAGACTGAGAAGAGCAGATTATTCACTCCTACAACATTTGGGGCAAGTTTTCGGAATGTACTTCAGCATGTCACAGCTCTGAGTGCACACACTCTGAGTGCTAAAGTCTGCAAACCCAGTTGTTCCCAGGCACAAACTCCATTACCTGCAGTGCAACTGGGATGCTCATTTTGCATTTAAACCAGAAAGATGCACTTGAATAGCAGACAGTGGTGTCTGAAAGCACTGTATCAAGAGCACCTCCAGGATATTATGATTATTTCGGAAGGAGTCCAAAAAACAATTCCCTCAGATTTTGCTGTAATAATAACAACTTCCCAATCTCATTACTGCCTGAAAGAAGGGGAAAACCAAGTAGTTTAAATAGTTCATCTGGCAAAGAGTTTTGCTGATGAAGAGAGGATGGGTTAGCCTTAGGGCTCCTCAATACAACCCTACATTAAAAACATGGATTCCATTAAAGCAAGAAGGTTTTTCCATTCTGATGATACTTCTGCTCAGTGGAGCAGTGATGGAACAGGGTAAAGTTCACACATTTTATATCCTCTGACTTTATGCAAGCAGTGTTGGAAGAGGTCTTCTCACAATAAATACTGATATCAAGGCCTTGTTTACCTTTCAGTCAGCTGAGGTGAAAAATCAAGTCGTATACACACACTTAATTCATGTACTGTCCAGGGCTGGAGGAGATACAGCCTCCTTCTTTATTTGTCATACTGAAATACATGGGGAATATATATGGAGTGAGTATCTGCTACCAATGGGCAATGAATAGAAAAGTGGCACTGCTCTGCTGAGTGACATGGCAAAGGGTAATTATACTTCTGATTCAGGAAATGAGTCTGGTCAATCTGCTGTCTGCAGGAGAAAGCCAATCCAAAGAAAATTTCTGGAAGTAGAGGTGTCTGTTTGCATAAGTCTTTGATGCTGCTTATGTTTTTCTCCAGTTTTTGATTTAATTTTATAAACACTAATTCAGATGTGTTCTTCAGTAGCTGCACACCTGTAAGCAAATTTGTAGTGCATTTGTTGACACAAAAGCATGCAAGTACTTTTCTAAATAAGGATTATAATTTAATTTTGTATTGATTTAGTATTGAGGTTTTCTCTTTTTTTTTATGCCTGTGGTCACTCCCAACTGAAATAGTAAACCTGAGTTTGGTTTCTGCTGTTGCAGATGAAGAGGGGATCGTGAATCACAACTATATCCTTCAGTATTTCCTCTGGATAGGGCTGTAGGATTGAGCAAGATCATTAGATAACTCCAAAGGTTGCAAACTTTTATGCCCTCTCCAAGAAATGCAGCACACTGAATTCATCTTCCACACCATGGCACTGGGTTCTTTAGGTCAACAACAAACTACACGTAAAGTGCACAGGACTTTTCGTTATTTTAAAGAAGATGATGAAAAGATTACCCCAGTACCCTAACTTTGAAATGAATCCCACTCTGGGTGCACAGCATAGCACAAAATGACTTCTATGTTGATTTTTTTCCCTTTTGGCTATGACTTGTATAACTAGACATAGCTCTCCAGATGCATTTGAAATGTTCAAAGTTGTTTTTTCTAATCTCTCTCCTATGAATGCTCCTGAAAGATTTTTCTTATTCACCTCTTCTACAGGTTGTCCATGTCGAAGTGTCTCGAATATCCTAAAGTGACTCAAAATAAATGCTGATGTTCAGACGGATGAACAAAGTCCCCTAAGGAAGAACTGGTATTCCCTGACCCTTTGAGGATGCTTTGAGTAGAGCCAAATTCTCATCTTGGAGTTGAGATCCAATGGAGTATCCCCCCCACACACACACATACACAGGCACAGGAGGGAAATCAACCTTTTATACAGGTAGATAATGATGGGACAAGGAGGAATGGTTTAAAACTAAAAGAGAGAATATTTAGATTTGATGTTGGGGAAAACTTTCACTGATGGGTGATTTGCACTCCAAATTTGATGATTTGCAGCAGGCGTTGGCACTGGCTGCCCAGATGTTCCATCCCAAGGATGTTCCATCCCAGGAGGTGTTTAAGACCAGGTTGAATAGGGCCCTGGGCAACCTGATCTAGTACGTGATCTAGTGTTTGGCCACTCTGCCCATTGGCATGGGTGGGGTGGAACTGGATGATCTTTGAGGTCCTTGGGCTCCAACCCAAGCCATTATATGAATCTTTATCATTCTATGATTCTGTGATTCTACAATTCTGTGATTCTGTGATTGATTTTATGATTCTATAATCTTACTTCCAGGGTCATACATGAAGAGTAACACCTGGAAGGGTCAGGACTTGGATGCAGTGTACAGCAGTTAAATGCTTATCTACATTTATTACTAAGTTCACTAAGAGACAGTGTGGTTTCTGCTTGCTTCACAATTAAAGAATATTGATCTTTTCAGCTTCTCTGTTAACAGTGAGAAATTAAATACAAAAGAAAAGCTCTATTTACACAACACACTCTGTTCACTTCATCAGTGCTTCTGACACTGATACCCAGGCTTGATCTCATGGACTGAGGCTGCCCCATCTATCAGAGTGGGAGAATATACAGGACCTGAGGGAACAGCATGGAGCTGCACTAGGGAAGGTACAGACTGGATATTAGGAAAAGGTTCCTTACCAGAGGGTGATCAGGCACTGGAACAGGTGCCTCAGGCAATGTTGTCAAAGTTCAAGAAGCATTTGGACAATGCTATCAGAAATATTAATTTTGGGTGGTTCTGTATGGAGCCAGGGGCTGGACTCAATGTTTGTTAGTCTTTTCCACCTGGTGATAAACTATGATTCCGTGATTCTGTGACCATAGCTTCCATTTATCCACTTTTCATTCATTTCCATTCAGATGGAGATTTCTTTTAGTTCTCACTGCTCCAACCTGTAGTTAGTTGACAATAAATTACATTAATCCTATTACATTCTATACAGAGTCCACTCTGCGCATGGTGGTAACTACTGAGTGTTCTTGTTGTCCTTATCTCAACTCATGGGCTTTTTTTCAACATATTTTTCCCTCTTCTTTTGAGGATGGGAAGTGAGATACTGGCATGGTATTGATGAGCTGCCCATCAGATTTCAACCACCACGCCCTTCCTACAGTGATGCAGTCCATACTCTCTATTGCCCATGTACTTCTGTATATCACATTGAAATCACAGTGTTTGGCAGTGTCCTTACTGACTAAAAAGAGCCTTAAAGTACATGAATGGGTCTTTTTAAAGTAAATATCATAAGCTTTTTCATTCCCTCAGTGAGTTGTTATGATCTTAAAGTTTGTCCTGTCCTTTGCTGTCTCCTACATATGATATCAGCTGAAGGAAATTAAGGAGTGGTGGAAAGGAGCATCTCAAATACCCTTTTGTTTGACTTGTTCTGACATGTTGTGAGAGAGTCTCGAGTTCTGCTCAGTTAGTATATGATTTACCTTAATCACTGAACGAAGGTTTGAGTGTAGATCCACACCTCACTAACTTTGAAGCTAAAAGGTCTGGATCAGCTCCAGTCAAATTCACACAGCATCTGGAGTTAAAGGTAGATAATAGTAAGATTATTAATCTATGGAAAATAAATGTCATCAATTTAATATGTCTTCTTAATGTGAGAAAAATAATAGTAGCTCATGTATAATACATGTTAAAGAACCATCTGCCACTGACTCTGTTACAGACAGACCCCTGGGATAAGTGGACCACTGGTATCATCCCGCAGGATTTTTTGATATCTTATACCTAATGCTATAATTCTTTTCCTTGAAGCATTTGATTGAGAATGCAGAAAATTCAAAGGTCAACATGGTGCAGATCAGATGGAGCAAATGCTGGCCAATGGATAAATACATTGCAATTAGAATACAAAACTATTTTTAGCATGGTGTGTTACTTGCGTGCTCACTGTGCAGTAACCTGGAAGAAATCCTTGCTGATAAGGCTGTCAGAGTACCCACGAAGAGGAAAGAATGAATAATGTGGACTTTCCCTGGGGAAGATTTGACTCTGAAAAAGGCTTGACCATGTTTCAGTCAGGCTGAGGAAGTAATAACTGGGGCTAATCCTTACCTGAGTTTTCCTTCAAAAATATATATTTAAGTTCAGCAAACAGCTAGGTAATGTTTAGGGTTTATGTCTCCACTGCAAACACAAGCATGGTGGCTAAATGTGCAAAGGGTTCCCAGAATACTAGAAAGTTTTCTTCAGGGATAGACAAGATTTATTACTTCTCCATTTCTGTCTACTGTGGTTGCAACTGAAAAAAAATTCCCATTTATTAAACTAATTTCCATTTGGAGCAATCTATATTATTGTATAACTCTGTCCTAAACTATTCTCTGATACACAAATTATTTCAATGAGGTGCTCCATATCTTCATTTCATCAAGGTAAAATTTAGGAATAGCATTATAATACCATGTAAAAATTCAAATGAGATTGTGATGTTAATATTGTCTTCTGCATAGAGGATAATACGAGAGAGTGCAGTGTCTTAAAATATAGTCATGATTTGTTCCACAGTACTTAAGAGGGCAGTCATGAAACTGAGTGCATGCCTGCATCTTGATCATCCTGATATGGACACGGGTCTTCATTCCATTCTTTCTCCAGACTTCAGGTCACTCATAGGAAGCCCTATTTAGGATGTCTAATGCAGACCTTTATCCTACGCATAACCAACAAAGAAAAAACATTGTCTTCCAAGCCCTGATAGCTGAATTTTATGAGGAGAAAAAGCCCATACAAAACTGTTATGTTTTATGCAGGACCATTCAATATCCTAGAATTATAGAATCACTGAGGTAGGAAAAGATTACTCAGATCATCTAGTCCAACCATCAACCCATTCCCATCATATCCACTAAACCATGTCCCATTGTACAACATCTAAACATTTCCTAAACACTTCCAGGGACTGTGACTCAACCACACCCCTGGGCAGCTCATTCCAGGGCCTGACCACTCTTTTGGAGAATCAGGTTTTCCTAATATTCAACCTGAACCTCCTATGGCACAACTTGAGGCCAATCCCTCCCATCTATTGCTGTTACCTGAGAGATGAGGATAACCCCCATCTCACCACAGCCTTCTTTCAGAGAGTTGTAGAGGGCAATAAGGTCTCCCCCAAGCCTCCTGCAGACTAAACAATCCCCGTTCCCTCAGCAGCTTCTCACATGACTTTTGTTCCAGTCCCTTCACATCTTCACATCTTCACAAGCCTTTCTGCCTTGCAACTGCTTCAGTTTCCATTTTTTTAAAGCCATCCCCACCATCAAACAGGATCTGAAGTTCACTCTCAGTGTTCTGGAAGCTGTATTTCAGTCCAGAAGTAAAATATGAGATTGGTTGTGTAGCTTCATAAGAAATTAATTTCCATGGGACTATCGTAACTCCAAAACTGTGAAAGCTAAAATTTTGCAGAACAGAGTAGAACATAGAAAAAAAACTCAGTTTATTTACAAGGAACGAAATCAGAAAATGCAGGCTTTTATGTATGTATGTATTTATTTATTTATTTATTTTCCTAAGATTGGAAATAGCCATTAGTATTATGCAGTGCTCAGACCAAAAATAAGATGTGACATTTTGAATAGCATACCATCTGGTAAAATATTAAATATTTTATAAATATGTAAATTGGTCAAGCTGCTTCCCCAGGGAGGAAAGCTTCAGTCGTGCTTTACAGCTCTCATTCACTTTAGTAAATACTTTAAGAGGATCAAGGATGGATTTTAAATGAAGTTAAAGTTTAACGAGGAACGTATAATCCTTTAAGGAAGATATTTTGTCATCTTCATTTATAATTTCTTGCAAGTTTAAGAAGTAAGAAGTTGAGGGAGTAGCTTTGTGTGTGCAAACTAAGAGAACCGAAGAAGTTGACCTGAAAAGCCAGTAAAAGTCTTTAAAAAGCTGTGGACAATATTTAAGCTATAGAAGCTAGAAGAAATGTTTAGGTGAAGATAATAAGAAAGAAAATAACCCGGAATTTCCCTTTGCACTGAGGAAACACCAGCAAAGGGAGATGTCACATTTATATTTTGTAGCCTATTTCTGAATTACAAGGTAGAATGAAGAAGAAAAAAAAAGGTAAATATGGTTTGAGAATTGTTGAAGCTGGAGAGCGTTTACAACTAATTGAAAGGGTTGTTTGAGGGCTGGCGTCACAAGGCAGAAATTTCCCTTGGCACATTTTTTTTTTTGTCTGCACACAACTGCATTGTTTTGTTAATTTTCACTCTGTTTCTCTGAGTAATTTCACACCAGAAATAATTGTCATTTTTCCTTCATGTGCTCATAATTGAGATGATGGAAAATTTGAAGCAAATTGACAGAGCACTTGAGACCCTGCAGGGTTCAAAATTTACTTTTCTCCCTGCTAGGAAAATCATTATTTCACTCTTCGATGATATCTGCTCAGAGTCCAGTATTCTGCTACAGTGGCCCATCAACTTGATGAAGGTCCCAAAGCACTGGAAGGAAAGGTGAAGGGGAAAGTAGAATTGACTGAGAATGACTTTTTTTTTTTTGTTTGAAAAGAAAAATTTATCAGCATTAACACCACATCATCCACTCAGCACAGTGATCAGATCTTATCTTCCATTGCTCATACAGACATCACAAGCCCATGAGGACCTTTATTTTCATCCTTAAAATGGATAGGATCCATTTCACTCTCATCTTGCACGCAGTTACTTTAGCATTCTTTAAGGTTTCCCAAAGTGTGTTATATGTCCCATGGCAGTGCACTGAACACAGTTTTGTGCTGTATCCACCACAGCCAGAATCACTGCTTCACCACAATGTTAATAAGCTACTCATCTCTCACTCTGAACCCCATCTGCAGACATGAGTTCTACAGCCATGTGGTGAGGATGAAATCTGGTACTCCACTGGGAGAACAGTAGGCTGTTATCACCCAATTGACTCTCCCTTCGTAGATGTATAAGATTGACATATAGTTACGAAAAGTTTAATCTTTTCTCTTTAGAAGCCCCAAATTATTCATATATTGTGTCTGAGCGACTAGACACCTATGAGAGAAAATCACATCAGGAGTAAAGTATCAGTAACAAACAAATTATTTGCCTTCTGGACAACCTTCTTTCTCACTGTTGATGAGCACTAAGTTAGAATCTAGATGAGAACAGCTACTTAACTTTTTCCTTGCCAAAGTCCATTATAATTAATTAACGCACATTTAAGAGACCAGCAAGAAACAGGACTTACTGTTCTGTTGTGATCAAACCTGAAATGTCCTCACTCTGTACTGCACTGCTCAGCAATAAATAGAACAACAGTGTCCTATCAACACGATTTTTCTCTTAAAGCCAAAACACAGCATCACACCAGATACTGTGAAGAAAATCAGTTCTTTTCCAGATGAAACCAGGGCATGTCTGTTTTGAGAGCACCCACTGGGAAGGGATCTGGGGGTTCTGGTTGATGGCAAATTGAATCTGAGTTAGCAGTGTGCCCTGGCAGCCAGAAGGGCCAACTGTGCCCTGAAATGTAGGGTTTGAATTTTGGGTGGTCCGATATAAAGCCAGGAGTTGGACTTGATGATCTTTGAAGTCACTTCCAACCCAAGCTATTCTATGATTCTGTGATTCTCCCCAGCTTAGGATACTATATATCATACTCACCTATCGCCAGCATCCTCAGTCAACAGAGATATGCAAGTGATTATTAAGATCACCTAATCAAAATTCCTGATGTGTTTGTTTTGATTGTGTTTGTTTAATTATTTTAGTTCAAATAACTATTTTTTTTATACCATTTTTTTTTCTCATGACAAGTAAGGACCCTTCTCTCTACTGTTACCCACCGTCTTCTGCATCTCCTAAAAGTGTTCCTGTGCCTGTACCATCCAGGATACTAGACTTTCTTTGATATTTTGTGGCCCTGTAGCAATGTAAAACTACATCTGCATATGTAAGAATATGCTTTCTGAAAATTAGTTACACAGGCTGGCAGTCAAGCAGTTAAACCAGGCATGAAAATAGTTTGCAATCTGTTCCAGCAGTCTCTCAAGTTTCCATTGTCAAAGTGGGATTATTTTTCAGCAGAACGGCTGCCCTCTAGTACCAGCCCCGGGAATCAATGTAATTAAAAACAACAAAAAAAGTTTTATTGTTTTTAAATATATCTCTAAGCTATGGGGGAAAGTGAAAGAGAAATCTATGGCAAATTAGGGTATTTATTCTCACTATTCACGCTTATCTGTCTGTATCCAGTTATGAGATGAGGAAACCAGGTTTGATCTCTTGTACTTGAGACAGTCATTGCTGTTTAAAAAAAAAAAAAAAAGAATATATCCTCAGTGCTTATTCATGGTGACAACAAAATGCTCCGAACCGCTGGGAACCACTTGGAAGAGCAGAGAGGGTATTTCTTTCCTCAGTGGCTGGAGCAGCCTAGGCTTGGTGCTGCTTGAACACAGACATCAAAGCTTTCAGCATGTTTCCCATGACCTTCCTCAAGGACACCTCCATGTAGAAGGCGGCGTTGATGTTGTTTTTGTGGTTTGTTGTGTGTAGGGTGCCTCTTAATGGGATTTCATGTCAGATCTAAAAGTCTAAGGGAGGTTTAATGAGCATAAAGGTTAACCTTCTCCCCGTTTTACCCTCAAATCATTTTCTCAGGAGAAGGGCAAACTCTGCCAGTACTCTAGGTTAAATCAAATAGTCAGAGCTACCAGGATGATGCCTTTGTGACAGTTAAGCCCTGCCTGAAAAGGAGTTGGCTGCTCCCTAAGCAAGCAAATGACATTCAATGAAGACAGCAAAAAACTTGAAAAAATTAATTTTAAACTATGGTCACTTTCAATCATATGAAAGCTTCTCCACTGTACACATCTGACTATACATTTTGCCACCATTAATATCAGCCCGCAGAAAGCAGGATCAACTAACAAAATGAAAAATCCACCAAGATTTACAAAAGGACTCTGCTTAGATCTCTTAAGATCCAAAAGTTGCTGAGAACTCAAAGGCTTTTATGGAAAAATAGCACATGATGTCTCCTTATATTCTTGTCAATTTGCATTTGCAATCTTTAACCTCTGGGGCAGGGTGCAAAAAGACAGGATTCAGTGGTCTTATGGATTCTTTACTATGTATGGTGTTGCTTTTTGTTTGGTTGGCTTTTTGTTTTTTTTTTTTTTTTTCCTCCAGTGTCAATAGTTTCAGTGTGATGTTATTACCATTAGTCTATGTACTAATGCATCTCCTTCCAAGGAGGATGCTGCAGAGCAGTCAGTATTGCAACTGCATAGCTTGGATAGGAACTGCACAAAATTCTTATGCTGTTGCAGCAAGATTGGAAATCAGAAGCAGATAATGAAATCAAACAAAGTGGATTTAATGAGAACATGAAGGCTATAGCTTCTGATTCTTCTAAGAAGAGATCATCATAACTGATTCTGAAGGGCCAGTTCTTTTGAACTGGATTTTCCACCATTGGAGGTCATACAGCAAGCTAAAAATATGTTTCCAATTTGGTAAATGCACTTATATAGTGCCTAATGCAACATATGCTCAGGCCAACCTGAGACATAGTCCCAGAAAGAAAAGCAAAATGTGGAGAGGAATCATGAATGTTGGCAATTGTTGAGACTGTCTACTGTTGTAGAGGCAGTTTGTCTCTACATAAAAGAGTATGGCAGAGTAATTCATCTGGTAGAGCTCAGAAATATCCTATAACAGAAAGAGATTACTCAGAGAAGCTGTGGATGCCCCATCCCTGGAGCTGTTCAAGACCAGGTTGGATGGGGCCCTGGGCAATTTGACCTAGTGTTTGGCAGCAGTGCCCATGGCTCAGGGATTGGAACTGGACAGTGTCTAAGGTCCCTTCCAACCCACGTCATTCTGTGATGCTATGATTCTATCATTAAACTCACTTTAAAGAGTACTGTCAATACTTCATACCCATTTAGTCATCCATCTCTGACTGCCAAGCCAACCTCTGCAAGGGAGACAGAGGTAAGGCTCCTGGCCAGAGTCCTGGGCAAGCAGATGTTCCCAGAATCCCATCTCTGCAGGGCTGAGGGCACTGTTCGCATTAGTCAGTATTCAGCAGCAAAATCAATGTTGGGAAATCCTGTTTTCCTTCAGCCACAGACAACAATTTAACTCCTTTCTATTCATGAAGCTGTGATGTAAACTGCATTAACTAAACTACTAGTGATGAAAAACAAACAAAATAACACAATATACCTAAAACTCATTTGTATTTTTTATTTTTATTTTTTTTAGAGCCTTCTTATTTTACTGATCTGCCTTCTAGCTGCATTGACACAGATAAGGAATTAGTAAAATATAGTCCTGTACAGGAACAGCTGACTGGGAGCTGGGAAAGATGGGAAAACCTTTAACCATTTTTGCCATGGAGAACTTGCATGCAGAGAAAAGAACTGATGAAATGTGAGAATGAACTCCATATATACATTATAGTCCGTATTTATAATATAGTAGCAATGTGGTATTTCAGTTTTACTTATGACAAAACAAAGTTTTCAGATATACATTTTCTGTTAGCCCCTTTCCCTCAATTTCTGTCAGTGTGTTTTGATTATGTTCACAGCCGTACTCTTATGTTATGTAAAAACACATGAAGTCCTCTATCCTTCAACCTTCTTCCACTCTCACCAGCACCTATGGATCTGTTACCCTTAGTCCAAGAGCAGGAATTGCTATTCCTAATTTAACTTGCTGGTTATTAACCTGTGGAATCAGCTAGGAAACTGAGATGTTCCCATGCTTCTTGAAATCTGAGCAGACCAGGTAGTACATTTTGTATACATATATATGTATACGTACATATATATATACAACATGAAAGACAAACCACATTCTGAACAGCCAACCACAGTTTTCATTCCATGAGATGAACAGTCTCTTAATCAGCTCCTTGGGTGAACTGGCGAATGGTGATGGCTGTGATGAAAAATAGTGTTCTGTAGCTGAGAATTTACTCTATCAAACATTGTTATTATGCCGTTTGTATCTGTTGTAGTTTCCATGGAAATAAATACAAGGCATTACTTTCAGCGTGATCTACATATATATAGTATTGCTTTTATATAGTGTTTGTGTGTGTGTATATATATATGTATATATAAGTGTATATATATATATATATATATACACTTACTTTATACTTATCACTAGAAATTGTGTTGATGAATACACTTCAAAGAAATAGGAGATTCTCCGGGAGAATTGTATTTTTGCATTCCAGTGCCTTTTGATCAATAGAATTTTATAACTTTTGATCTGCTTTAATGTATCTTTCGTGGGGAAACTGAAGAGCACTCCTACTCTGAAAGATGAGCACTGCCTTAGTGACAGCCCACATATCAAGATTTCACATACGCTTGCCTTAAGCTTTAATTCTATAAAAACAGGAATCCTCAAGTATCGCTCACAATTCTTACAGTATTTCTTAGCATTTCTGTTTTCCACTAACTTATCTGGTCTTTAGTTCAGTACAGAGGCAAAAGAAGTCATACTGCAAGACTATTTTATTCCAAGGGGCTGCATCCCAAGTTTCATAGTCTAAAAAGAGGTGATGTGGCTGTGAAGAGATTTCTTTTAGCAGGGCAGTGCCCAAGGCCAGCCATCCAGAAGGCATATATCACCATTTGGGAATTTAGCCCCATGTGTGCGAATCAGTATGTAACTCCTATATGTAAAAGTATTTCTCAGCTGCCTCTACTAATTACTAAATGAAATGCAAGTGAAAAATTGGCAGCAAAAGGAAAAGCCACTATACAACATCATTATTTTTTTTTTCCTAAGCTGCTGTGCAGGTGTTCTGCTCTCCAGAGAAGAAAAATGTTTGACAGCAAAGGATATTTGTGTTGGCAGTATCACTTGATCCATGTTTCAGGAGCCAAATTGAAAACATATTTTCACTAGGTACAGTCATAGATCATTAGAAGGAGCCAGCTTCTGTGGACTGCAAAAGTATGTCTGAGGGAGAACAGATGTGTAAATTAAAATATACCCCCCAAAACCGACATTTTTGGGGATGGGAAAATTCAGTAAGGGTGCAGCAAATTTTCTGCTGCCATTGCTTCTGATAGGCTGGAATTGGCTCTGTCTGCTACAGTACAGTGTTACATGGGTGAGCTTTGCAATTCCTTCTGCGATGGTAGCCATACCTCACCATTTTTATGTCTCTTTTTTAAAATTCCAATAATAACAATCACACAATTAAGAATTTAATACACCCACATCTCAGTGTGGGTGCACACAACACCTTTTTCCTGGTGTTATGCTCATCCTTCCACTGCTCCTCTGTGTTTTACAATTGGTATCTTCAGACTGCCAGCGTGGGTTCATTCTTGTGGCACATCTGAAGGTCTTCTGAAGTCCTTCAGTGGGAGGAGTATGATGCTGCTAATTTCTTCTCCCTCACTCTGATTCATTTGGTGTTATTTTTATGCATTTGCCATTATCTTTCTTAGCTCCATGTTTCAGTTGAATGTGCTATAAATGTTGCCACTTGGAATGTTAGATACTATTCTTTATTCTAAACCCAGTTTCATATTGCTCCAGGTCTGTATTTCTTAAAGGGAGAATAGTTGATAATAGAGAATAGTTGGGGAATAGTTAACAGTGTTTGGAAACTTCAGTGACATGTTCATATTTCATATTTTATCATTCTATACCTTTACTCTTCTGTGCCACATCCTGTGTCTTCATTTCTCAAGACCTCTGCTGTAATGATAGGTCTCTATTTCTCTATATCCTATGTCAGAGATTCTATGATTCTGTTCAGTATGACCTACTGAGACCCTTGCGAGACACCTGGTAGCCCAGAAGGCACTTCGGCTTCTATCACTTTTCTTCTATGGCACGATAATAATGTCAGCACCACATCTGGCAGCTGGGACTTGTTTTGTTACACAAAATGAACATTCTCATTAAGCGATATCAAATTTGTTCATTTTCTAGCACTGTACAGACAGGCACTTTGTTTCACTTTTTAACCCTATTTTCCATTAGAGTAATGCATGAGACTTGCATTACACACATCAGGAACAAATTACTAAAGAGAAAGATATTAAAATATGGAATGTGAAGGATTGTTGATGTAATAGTGAATTTGAAAAATAACTCAGGCACTACAAACATGTAGAGTTCACGTCATAGATCCTGCTTGACAAACCTGATTTCATTCTATGACAAAGTGACCCGCTTAGTGGATGTGAAAGTAAGGCTGTCGATGTGGTCTACCTGGACTTCAGTAAAGCCTTTGACACTGTCCCCCATAACATTCTCATGGAGAAGCTGGCTGCCCATGGTTTGGATGGGCATAGGTTCTGCTGGGTGAAACACTGGCTAGATGGCCAGGTCCAAAGAGTTGTGGTCAATGGAGTTGAATCCAGTTGGCTGCCAGTCACGAGCAGTGTTCGCCAGGGCTTGGTACTGGGGCTGATTCTATTTAGCATCTTTATTAACAATCTTGATGAGGGGATTGAGTGCATCCTCAGTAAGTTTGCAGAGGACACCAAGTTGGGAGGAAGTGTTGATCTGCCTGAGGGAAGAAAGACACTACAGAGGGTCCTGGATAGACTGGATCAATGGGCCAAGGTTAACTGTATGAGTTTCAAGAAGGCCAAGTGTCAGGTCCTGCATTTTGGTCACAAAAACCCCAGGCAACCCTACAGGCTTGGGGAAGAGTGGCTGGAAAGCTGCCTGATGGAAAGGGACCTTGGTGTACTGATGGACAGTCGGCTGAATATGAGCCAGCAGTGTGCCCAGGTGGCCACGAAGGCCAATGGCATCCTGGCTTGGATCAGGAATGGTGTGGTGAGCAGGACTAGGGAAGTCATCCTGCCCCTGTACTCGGCATCAGTGAGGCCTCACTTTGAGTACTGTGTTCAGTTTTTGGCACCTCAGTACAGAAAAGACACGCAGGTGCTGGAGCAGGTCCAAAGAAGGGCAACAAGGCTTGTGAAGGGCTTGGAGAATATGCCCTATGAGGAGAGACTGAAGGGACTGGGGCTGTCTAGCCTGGGGAAAAGGAGGCTGAGGGGAGACCTTACCGCTCTCTGCCAATATCTGAAAGGTGTTTACAGTGAGAGTGGGGTTGGTCTCTTCTCAGTGGTGACAGGTGACAGGACGAGGGGAAATGGCCTCAAGTTGCGCCAGGGTAAGTTTAGGTTGGCTATCAGGAAACACTTCTTTACAGAAAGGGTTGTTAAGCACTGGAATAGGCTCCCCAGGCATCCCTGGATGTGTTTCAAAACCGTTTGAATGTGGTGCTCAGGGACATGACTTAGTGGAAGGTTATTAGAGTTAGGGTAGTATGGTTAGGTTTTGGCTGGACTCAATGATCTTTAAGGTCTTTTCCAACCTGAACAGTTCAATGATTCTATCATTCTATGACATGAGATCACAAAACTCAGTGGAATTGTTTGCATTTGGTTTGGAGAATTGAGCTTTACTTCTTGCTTCAAAATAACATTTCTGAGTTGGTTTCTTTCTTTTTCAGAGAAACCAGATGTAGTTTGTGGTTTTTAATAACTTATTCTGCATATCATTCTTTTTCTTACAGTAACCTTTTCTTGATTATGTTCCTTAATTTATTTATTGACTTATCACATACCAAATCATAGACTCATAGAATGGCCTGAGTTGGAAATATGATATTCAAATTCCAATTGTTATCACGACTTTTAAAGTTCTTACCGTAAACCTTTCACACTATCAAGTTTTTTAAAGAATCTGATATGAGAAAAATCCAGACTACTCTGGTTAAATAAATGCCAGTCAGTATTATGAGTTCCAGGCAAGTCTCATTTTCTTGTAAAGATTTAGATCACAGTATATCCAAATGCAGCAAAAGTCTGTTAATAGACATACATGAAATTGACTCATTAATTAACATCAATAGTGTTAACGGCTCTGTAGAGTCACTCGATGCTGGAAACAGCAGTAAAAAAAAGTCAGTTCATTCAGTTCGTAACTTCTGAATCAGAGAACTGCACTGATGAAAAGTGTTTTTTATTTTAAATAATCTTACAATATTTCACTGTAACTTCGTAAAATTTAAATCTGAATTCTAAGTGAGTTTTAACATTGCTTTTCCAAAGGAGTTTTTTCTTCATCCTCATTTACTTCTCTGGAACTTCCCACATTTCTTAGTTGCTTTGTAGGGCTCTTGCTAACAGTGGTCCCAGAAGTGTTGCAGTGCTGGAAGGATTCCCTCCTCAGCAAACTAATTAGGCTTAGATTTAAGAAAATTTCACAGCTCAAGCAATCTTATCTGTATCCATCCAGAGACTGCAATGAATATGGAGCTGTATGTATATATTTCTTCATAAGCATCTATTGTTGGACATCACTAAAAAAGAAATAGTGGATTCCGTAATGTTTCAGTCTGACCCAGAAGGAGGTTTTAAACAGCCTATTTTCTCTATCTCAGTTTCTTCTCTGAGCCTTTTTTGTCTTCACTGTAGAGGTGGCTATTCTTTGGGGTAGTGTCTGTTGCTACGCAATCACGACCATAGTTTGGTGTACATAATGTGCACCTCAAATTTTAGGCATCCAATCAAATAAGCCAGTGTGAAATTAAGCACAGAGAACCACCATGAGAGAGAAGCTTATGGGTAGTAGGACCACTGGCAAAGAAAAAGGTGAGGAAGAGCAACGATCCTACCACAAACTTCTATGGTTTCCAGCCATGTCTACAAGCCACATTGCTGTTTGTACCAGGCATCTGGTTTTCCTTCTATGAACAAACGTGATACTGTTAATTAGTATTGTAATAATGGTGGAAAGTTCACAAAGTGGTGAAAAGTTTGCAGTGGTGACTACTCAGAAAGACATTTCTGGCTCCGGAACACACCTCTCTCACAGTGACATATAATGGCACCAAAAAAAAGATTTACTGAGCACTGGCTTGGAGTCTTATATTGCTGTTGTAACTTAAAGGACTAATTATTTTAAACTAATGCCCTTCCGTTTCTGTTTTAGAAAACATCTAAGTCCAAAACAGCTTGAAGTAAAATCTGTCATTTTCCAATATTCTGTTTGCAATTGCTATATAGCACCGTATTTCAAACCTCAGTTCTCCAGCTTGCTTGTTTTCCCTGCTGGAACTTCAGCGTGAACATGCATTTGTTTCCATTTTTGGAACCTAATCTCCTGCCTGACTGTGATTTATCGATACAGCTGGTCCAACAATAGTTGTTCTATTTCTTTTAAACATACTTTTATCTCCAGTAGCACTCACTTAATGAAAGCAGAGACTCTGGGTTTTAAATATGTATGGGCGATGGATATATAATGAATATTTATAGAAATTTTAAATATTTAGAATGTACAGAAATATGTTTTTATTTTTTTACTCTGAGCATAATTGCATTTTTATAGTGTTCTCAATATTAAAACTTTTTTGCTCTGTTCTGGTATTCATCTTGCACTGTTGTCCTTTTTGCTTGTAACTGTTTGACTAGACCTTTTAATATTTCAGGTCTAAGACTTCCAAACATAAAAGAAACTCTCAAGTAGTTCCAAAAGGGAGTAAGATCAGATGGTTCTTTTTTTCTTATTTTTTTCTAACATAAATATTTATTTATTGCTAAATCTCCACACATTTCTGTTCATGCCAATTGAAAAGTGTAGTTCCATAAACTGCAGTAGGTACACAGTAAACAGAGGATGTTGTGCTCAGGGACATGATTTAGTGGAGGGTTGTTAGAGTTAGGGTAGTATGGTTAGGTTGTGGTTGGACTTGATGACTTTTGAGGACATTTACAACCTGAGTGATTCTAAGATTCTATGGGCTAAGGTTAGTACTGAAAAATAGTGCTATGTAGCTGAGAATTTGCTCTATCAAATAGTGTTATTGTGCTCTTTCTGTCTGTTGTAGTTTCCATGGAAATAAATAGGAGCAACCTACATAAGTAACTTCTACATTTCCATCACAAAAAAAAAAAAAAAAAAAAAAAAAAAAAAGTAGCAGAATGTATTCGGGAAGTCTCTGTATCTTTGCATAGATGTTTTGCCAAGCAGTAACAGCAAGAAGGCAATTGATGTTTTAATAGCCAAAGGAAGGTAACACTATCCCTGACCCAGGATGCATGTGCTCAGGGATTCAAAAAAATTCGACTGATTTTCAGTGATAATTCTCATCTCTACATGTTATCCTGAATTGGTTTTAACTAACTACATGTTTTTTAGTGAGCCATAGTACCACAAATGTAATAAACATTATGTTATAGCTACAATGACTACTTAATGATAGATATGGTTCCTGATTCAATACTAGTAGAACTGCTTTTTAGACTGAAAAATGTACTATAGTTAAATTTAACGTAAGTGAAATGTATTCTGGGTACAACATCTTAAGAAAAAGGAAAATCTTTATATTTGGATGTATATTATTATTATTAATTTTGACAACTGAATTATGTACATATAACTTCTACCCTCTGCATTATATAGCGTATTACACAGATAGAATATTTATAAATATTTAATTCAGTTACAGATGTAAATATTAACATGGGTATATCTGATGCAAGCAGATATAAATTAGTGGTTAGTGTAAGTTTAGGTAAAGAGATATTACTTCAATGGCTGTCTATGGCCCTTGGTCCTGGAAAGTACCATTGTATCCTGTTGCTCTTTCCATGATCTTAAAATTTAACAGCCCCACATTTGAAAAATGTGACCCTGATGGACTGAAAATCCATTTTTAATACTTCCACTGTCTTATGGCTGTAGTGTACTGTTGACTTTTAAGGCTTTTGTCTTCTTGGCTTCAAATTATCCTCTCAAGGGTCAAGGTGTACCAGAGAGCAGAGCTCAGTGCTGCTCCTCTGCACTCTGTGAGGAGCCGTAGGCCTCCATGAGGCCTAACCTTAGTCTCATCTGCTCTGGGTTAAACAAACCAAGGGACCTCAGTCAGTCCTCATACATCTTGCCCTCCAAACCCATGTATAGATTATGTCTATAAATCCTCATTAAGAAAAAAGCCAAAACACGACAGTAGTAGAATGAGTTCTGGACCAGAGAAATGTTGGAAGCTCCTGTGTGATCTTCCTCATCATTACCTTCACATCCCTTCTTCCACTACTGCTTTGGACAGAGTGCTGGGGGAAAGATAGACCATCCACCCAAGCTGCCTCCAGTGAATGCTGCTCTCTCATCTGTGCCCAGAAATGCTCATCACTTCAGCTGAAGAAGTAGGCAGATAGCTGCAAGGCAGAAGTGACAGCTCTGTGCCATGCGGCGGAGGAACAGTGAAATGCACAGAGCAGAGGATTTAGCCTGTAAGCTGTCTCCGTTGTCAATGCCATTAATCAGTCCATGCTTTCAAATCACTAACTCTCTGCTGCCAAGTCAGTATAACACTATCCTCCTCACTATCTACCTGTCTTCTGACTTCACTTCCCTCCTGCCATCTCTTTTCCCTCCCCTCTGTCACCTGCCTCCTGGAAGACGTGGCATGGACTAACAGAAATCCAAATATTTTATATAAGAATTGAGGCATTTCTCAAGACTTCACACTGCAGGGTCCTTCAGACATGGAGCACATCTTTTGCGATCACCATGGCAAAAATCATCATTGGCCCAACACTTTCTTTAATCTGATGGAGGGCTCTGATCTGTAGTAGAGGAATTTTAATGTAATGTAATTTAAAGTAATGGAAATTTCCTCTTGGAAATGACAGAACTGCTCTAGAGAGTAAGAGTGATTTTTGACCAAACTTTCCACTGGGAATGCTGTACCACAAATATTTTGGGGGAACTCATTGAAGAGGGTGATTCATAGAGTTGTAGTATGGACAAGTAATGTCTTGAAAGAAGAATTACTGACCAAGACTACAGCTCATATGAAGCTCATGGTAGAACACAAAGATCTCTGATATGATGGAAAATGTTGTACTCAATCTGTTATATCAGACTTTTCTGTTCCACTTAAACTTTCAACACAGTGAATTTTTTTTCAGCTTGTGGCAAACATAATGCATGGTAGTATAGCAGTTTTTCTTAAAGATGCATATTGTAGTTTTAAAATGAGTTCTAATCCAAAACCAGAAATTACAACCTTCCCTTTTTCCGCTGCTCCATTTTTTGCAGATTCATTAAACTATGTGGAGCATGACTTCACTATCCATTGGTGTTACTCATTAATATTTACTTAATGCTGTAATGTCTCACTTACTCAAGCTGCTGAGCTGTAATAGCATTATCTGGGGATGTACCAGGATAAGATATCTCTGTTTGTAATGGCACTTCAATAATTGCTTGTCATATTTAATCAAGAAATCAGAACTGGTGATATGACTGTTACTGCAGGTAGAGAGAAGGAATATTTATTTACAGAAGAGTAGAGAGTGACTGACTGTGATAGACCAGTCAGATATATGTGAAGTCCTTGGAAGTGTTCTTTTTGCTCTGGTAAAGACACCTATAAAACCACTACGCTCACTGAAGACCAAAATATTCCTGAGGGAGCACTGATGAAAGAAAAGGAGTTGTTATACAGAAAAAAAAATAAGTATATCTGATCATAAGGCATTCCCACTATATTTGCTTATCTCACAGATTATTTTTCTGATTTCCTGCAACTGTCCAAATATTGAGGTTTGGGTTTATTTTTAGGTTTTTGCTTTTGGCAAAAAAAAATCAAAATAAATGGGTGATTATTTCCTACCACTTTGTAGACAATGTCATCTTTGTTTCGAAACATAATTTGACAGTTTTGATCCATTCCTTTCCTACAAGAAGAATTCAAAGTCCAACATATTGGAATTAAATTAATAGCTAATTATGGGACTTGTATCAAGAACTTTAAAAAATTATTTGGTCATTATAGAGGGTTCTAGTTCCAACTAGTGATGGACACTTTTAAATTATATGAATATCTTCCTTTAAAAAAAGGAATTGAAACTTTCCCTGGGATTGTTACAGGATGTCATAATGACATGAAACAATAACAGTGCCAAAGTAATTAAACAAAAAGCATGAATAAATGAAGGAAAGGCAAGCAATTCTAAATCTATTTATTTACTAAAATAAACGAATAAATAAATAAATGATAGTACAGTTGTAAGATACAATGAGTAATCAAATTTCAGGTTAATCAGTGTTCATTTCCTCACTCACAATCAAAGGCATAGACAAAGAATGGAAGAACTTAGAAGTGCAATAAAAATAGGTATTAAAAGAACACTGAAACTCACAGAAATTTACATGTCCTTGAAGGTTTAATGTCAAAAATCTATTCTGTGAAGATATGAAAATATAGAAACCTTCTCAGAATTCTCCTAAAAAAGAGGAAAGGTAATCTTTACAAATAAATAATGGCAGTATCTGGAAGAAAATCTCTTCAGAAGTTTACATAGAAGTAAGATGACAGGTGACCTTAACACAGGTGAAGAATCATAGTCTGAAATTATACCCATCAGCAAAATTTGCAAAAATACACAGAAAAAGTGTAGTAGATCTTCAGATTGCAGCTGTCTGGTTAGATATCTATCAGGTTTTATTTTTGGCAGTCTAGATGGTTTTATGATATTCCTGATAACTGCACTGGAGACTTACTATGCACCTGTCTCCATGTCCCTCTTCCAAAATGCCACACTTAGGAGATTTTGACTTTTGTGCCCAACTGGCTCAGTTTGCTGTTTACCTATCACGTATTTCTCAGTGCCCAGGGACCATGTAATGAGAACCTGTCTCTTATGCCATTCACTGCTCAGGAAAATAAGATGAAAAGTCTTCTCTCCAAAGGAATGTCTGCCCATTGAATGGGGATGAAAAAAACACAGCAGGAAGAAGAATAGAAACAATCCCTCATCCTCTTCTCTCCTCTCATCTTTTCTCTTACTTGGCATGCATCAATCACTGATTTAAAACATCCAGGGCACAAGTCTGGAGGAGTACACAGTGGAGAAGCTGGCTTATATGGAGAAGTCCCAAGGAAGCATATCTCTGCAGAAAAGAGAGCTGAGGATAAACACCTCCTTGCCTTTAGAGAGACTCTCAGTGGTGACACTGACTTGTGTCTCAGTTTGTCCATCTGTAAACTGGAAATGGGAAATGTGTGGGCTAATAATATATGTTTAATTAATCCAGTTCCTTAGTATCCTGTCAAAGGATGATGATGCAAAATGCGCAATGTCTAATTTCTACATTTTCTTTTTGTTCTATTTTTGTCTGGTTTTCATGTGTCTATTTACTGTTGATACCATCTAGCTGTCCTGCTTTCGGGAATGTGTCTCTTCAAGTCAGTATCTGTTCAGCATTTCATTTTTATCTTTTTCATTCTTCAGATACAAACAAGTGGTAGCCTCATCTGAGTCTATTTCTGGAAAAATGTGCTGGGCTTATTAAAGGAACAAATAAATTATTATTTTTTTTCTCCTTAAAAGCACTCTGTTGTTAAAGAGACCTGCAGTTTCTCCAGGCCACGAAGATGCTTGTTATATACCTGTCCTTATCATGAACCTGATTAAACAATATCCACATGCAGTAATATACATATTCAGACAACATCCTGGACTAGAAGAGAGCCACAAGGATCATCAGTCCAACTACTGCTTTGATTATATATCTTCATCAGATTCCTGAAGACTAATTCCTCTAAATGTTGAAAATTATCCCTGCTTAAATGTATTACAGACTGATAATACAAGTCAAGTTTGAGGAAACATGCTATACAGCAGCAGTAGAAGATTAGACTGTCTCTGATGATCTCATTAAAGTTCACCATGTCAGCTTTGAAAGGTTTCTCTGCTGACCTCAGCAACCACACTGTTGGTATGCATGTGGTTGCTTAAAATAGACAGAAGCAAATTCCATATGTAGTTTTTAAAATAAATAAAAGTTAGAACAGAAGAAGGGGAATTGTCAGGAAAAAACCTGATAAAGGAAAATGTTACTGCAACTGTAATTTCTGTCTTTCAGTGAATTGCTGTAAGTTTTTTTCTGGCCTGGTATTTTTTGGTTAAGACTAAATAGTTAACAGGGATTTAAGAGATCCAGTTCAAAATGCATGGATTCTACTCCAGCTTCTCAGATAACATTGGTCAAGTCATGTAACTACTAATTCTAGAAATTTCCTCATGCAAAAATGAACAGCTATATCATGAAGTAGGAAGAATACAAACTTAAGAACAAGCAGTGGTAAAATAATGAAGTACTTGAAGGGACCATGGCAGCATTGCCTTCACATTGGTGGAGTCCCATATTTATTAATGTCAGCAGTTGATGGCAATGTGCTTCTGTTGCACTGATTTTGGCAAAAGGTATGGCACAAAGTCCCTCAGTTCTGACTTAGAGACTGGGACCTTCCAAATATATGCAGAGTTTAGCCACTGTCCTGCCATGTCAACCAAGAAAAGTCCTCACAACACCCACTCCGTGTTGCTGAGCTGCACCATCCATCAGTCAGCCTATCTGTTCCCAATGTCACTAATCAAACAAGTCACAGGTAGCACAAGATGAACAGTCTCCAATCCTGAGAGACACAGGACAGCCAGTGCAACATAATTCATGGGCTTCACTATTCATGGCCATTTATTTGCATTCCCCAGACTCATATTTATGCCTTTAAAGTTTCATGGAGGACATGGAAGAAACTGGAATTAAAATAGACCTGCTGTTGTGGCTTTAAAGAATCAGGTGCGAGGTGGAAGTACTGGGAAGAAAAGAATGTTGAGATATATCTTTCAGTCAATTGTAAAGAAAAAAAATGTAGGAAGAACCTTGGAAAACCGCACAGTGTGGAGATTGTACAGTACTAAGCTGCATAACTCATGATTACGAAGCATTTTGCTCTAACAGACTAAACCTCCAGCAATCAAGAGAGAAATATGGGTAGTAGAGATGAGCACTGCAGATCAGGAGGCTCTCAGTTCTCAGGTAAGCACAGAATTCAGAAGGAACAAAGTCACTCAGGCTTTCAGGTAATACATGAAGGGAAGAAAACAGGGTTGAGAAAGAAACCTTACATTTTTCAGGTAGAACTTGATCTGGGACCAAGTCCCTTAGGATTATATAAGTGCTTCTGATAGCAAAGGAATGAATACAATCACCTTTCCCGTTCTTTGTCACTGAAATGTTTGACAAGGGAACTGAAACAGTTCTAGCAACAGGAGTTCGAGATAAAAATAGGAAGTAGTCTTTTCTCTAGCTTTAATTATCTGGTACTGGGACATTTTCCCAGCATTGAAAATAGAATTTCTACCAGAGACATATGACTTGTGTCTTTCTTACTCCTTCTCCCTCTAAGAGGTGGTTGAGGAAACATGCTCAGATGGATGAAATTTCCAGAAGACATTCAAACCCCCGAAATATTGGCTGGTGAAAATAGTAGATTCTACTCATGCATCAATCTTCCTGTCATTTTAGAGTCACTTGTAGATCCACTGATCTTTCTGCTCCACACTATGCGTTCCCAGATAACTACAGTGAGCTTTTTACACCAGTATACCTTATTGTGGAAAACCAGAAAAAGAGATATATCTGAATGAAATAGAGGACACATAATATATGGTAGATTTCAGCCATGCAGAAAAATGGAAAGAAATATTCCTGTCCAAAACATATACCTCATTAGAAGTTTGGAAAAAAAGCAAGGTATTTCATTATCCAGGTTTAATATTACGTAATTACACAAATGTTTTTTGTTCCCTGGATGTTTATCTTCATGCAGGTGGATGGGTAGGTATTACAATCTGTTCCTTGGGGTTACTGTATGGAAAAAAATAGAGCCACTTGCACATTTTGTCCATATTTCTCTATATATCTTAATAAAACAAATGACAAACCATTTTCCTGGCTTTTAATTGTCTTGGATTGCTCTGTGTATATGTGGATGTGTATTTCATTCCCTAACATTGGATAAAGACTGTAAGTGCATAAATCCATTGTACCTATTAAAAATTTCACTCATCCTTTGTCTCACTGTGCTGCTGACTAAGTTCAATTAACTTCATTTAAGATGGTGAGATATCAGATTAAAAGTGGCACATCATGGCTATCAACACTGTACAGGCTAATTGAAGTATTGCTTCATATTGCCTAATATTGCCTTGAATTTGTCAGTTTATTTCAAATCAGGACAAATAAGTACATGGACTGGATCACAGTGTAGAAAATCAAACAGCTTTTCAAAGCATTAATTCAAGCATATTTTTATTCCACTAATACTAATAATCTAAAAGGAGATCTTTATTTATTTTATGTTGTCTTCTGTTAATGTTTTGGGTTTTTTTAAGTGAGTATTTGCCTCTTTAGGTTCTTAGAAACATAAGACCTAGAAATACCTTTGAGCCAATGTTTTAAGGCAATTTTATTTCATATTACTGATAGTTTATAACAGATTTCCTCTCCTACCCTTATCCTTCTCCTAGTACTGAATCATTCTGAACTCTGTAAAAATGACACTTTTGCTTTACATTTCTGAATGAATAGTCAGAGAACCAATTCAGTACTGTACAAGCACAACTGCATTTAAGACACATATAACTTTAAGAACATAAGTAAGTGTCGTGAAGTATCTTACTATATGTAGACCAGAGCACAAAACAATTTAAAAAGTAGACTTGTCAGCAGAAAGTACTGGTTTGGACTTATATGAACTTCGGTTTCATGTTAATAAAAAGGGTGAAAAACAAAGGGAATTCTCATGGTAATTATATAGTTAAAGCTCCAGCTATCTGAATGCTTATTTTTTTCTCCAGTGGGCATGGTACTGTTGTCAGATGAGAAGGTAAAATTTTCATTATCTACCTACTGTCACCATAATAGTGATTATAATTTCAAAATCATCAAGTCCAACCATCAACCTGACCTGCTGAGTTTAACCACTAACCATGTCTCTTAGTGCTTTGTCCAAACTTCTCTTAGACACCTTCAAGACTCCACTACTTCCCTGGGCAGCCCATTCTCACATTAGGCCAATCTTTGTTTGAACAAACTCTTCCTAATGTCAATCTAAACTTCCACTAGGAAAACTTGGGACGATTTCTTCTCATCCTGTGTCACCTGAGATCGGAGATTAATTCCTCATTGCAACCTCCTTTCAGTAGTTCTAGAGAGAAAAAATGTCTCATCTCAGCCTCCCAGAGTAAACAAACTCAATTTCCCTAGCTTTTCCTCATAAGTCTTGCTTTCTAGTCCCTTCACCAGCCTCACTGCTATTCTCTGCACACGCTTCAGCAACTCAACGTGGCACAAACATCAAAGGCTATTTTTAAATCACTTTGAGATATGATTTATAATTTTTAAACAGATTAAACCTTTCAAAATTTGAGTAAAAAAAGTAAAAAAGAGAAGTCAAGTCATACTAGCTTTAACAAAGAATAAACCAAGTAGGTCCTAGATGTACATCTTAGACAAAATGTTCAACTTGACTCCAAAATAGCAATCTAGAAAGCCCTTCTCTTGCAAACCCTTTAGTAACCATTTCACATTCAGTTATCCATTTTGGTGGGATAGAGAAAGATAAAGTGAGAACATACTAATTTATTTCTGAAGCAGAAGAATTAACCCTTTCTTCTATAATATTTGAGTTTCAGTTGAGGTAGGAACTGGGTTTCTGCTTGCTTCCTTTTAGTAGAATTATTTCAAGGTCTCAAAAGTTTTGATATTTATTTAGTCCAAATGTCTTCTCCAACAAACCTATTTCCAAAGGCTGATATTTTACTTTAGTATGTTATTGGAATGAAAAAACATTGTTTTTCTCCTCTTTGTTTACTTTCACTTACGAAGTCTAAGAATGTTCTTTTGTCACATGGATGCACTTTTTGCATTGTCAGTTAGTTTCTAAATTTCCAAGGAAACTACTGTTCTTCTCAAGGCAACAGGGAAAACACACTGCGGGATATAATATCAAGAGAAAGGGCTTCATTTTTATTATTTGTTTCTACTACAGCAAATGAGAAATAGGATACCTGGGTGCCCCAGATTAGTCCAAACATAAATTCTAAATACTCTTCACAGAGATGTGTTTCCCCCTTCTACGAACAAGGCCAAAGAGCACAAAAGATGTGTGTATAGTTTGATTTCAGTAACCAAGAATGGGACCATTCACAGGTTTGGCTTATTTGGCTCTCTTAATAGGAATCACAAGGATGGATCAATTAAGCCGTTGACATTAACACCTTTGCAAGCTGTCTGTGTTCTTAGTCATTGCCTCAGTACCATTCTGCCAGCCTCTAAATAAATGTCACTTGAAGCATATGCAGAAGGTGATTAAGTTTGAACCTGGAGCGCTGCTTTAATTTCTACATGCTATTAATTTATTTAATTTCCAAGTTACTTATTTTCCCAAGTGAGGAGTTATGTTCTTTGACCAATTCCCTTAAGGAAACTAATTTTCCCTTCTTTGGGTCTTTGACTTTTGTTTCTATTAGTGGTTCTGAAGGGGAAAAGCTTGTTGCAGATACTGGTTGATCTCAAGATGCATAAAATCCCAAAGGACTTTCACCTAATAAGTTTATTTTAAAGGCATAAAGGAGCAAATGAGTCTGAGATAATTGAAACATAAAATCAATGATAATTGCTTTCCACTTAAGAGCATATCCCATTTATTTTGCTTGTGCTTTCAGTGATATTCTAGGCAATGCTCATTCTGCTACATCTTTTCTTCTAGCCCTTTGCTAGTAATTTCTTTTTTATTTAGGGAGTTGGCATTATTTATTTTTGTGGCCCTAGATCCCTCTTCTTAATCACATTCTTTAAATTTATCTGCTTGAAAACCAGTAAACGTAACTAGAAGAATATATTTTTCTATTATTTTACAAGGAAAAACCAAAAAAAATGCTATATAACTGCAGGTATAATTCACTTTTATTCACTTTTGGTAGAGCTAATCCCTCTACTTGCTTTCTAGTTATGATATCTGTGATTTTATTTGACTCTTAATTTGGTTTCATATAACTTCACACCAACTGAATAGCAGAATAGCATACAGGTATGTCAGGGCTCATCTCAGCATTCATTTTGAAAGATGGAACAGATCATAACCCCTTGTACAGCCTCTTACAAGCAGGGTTTGCAGGGGTGGTTATTCAACACTAACTGAGGCTCTCTCCCCTCCCCCCCCCCCCAGCAGGATTCAGTTCTTAAGGTATCAAAATACATATAGTAAAATCAGTGCCAGTTATGGTTAACGTGAAATTTACCTGACTTCAAAACCAGGAAAGTGCTAGAGAAGCTTCATGAGCACTTCAGTTTTTCTTGCAACATGCACTTTAAGCAACCAAGAACTCTAGCATGTGTTGACTCCTTCTCATTCTGGCTTATCACTAACATGCTTATTTGTTGCTGACCAGAACCAGAAGTTTTTCTCTTACGCCTAAAATATTTCTTCTCCTATTTCTGGCTTCAGTTTTGCTTTATTTGTAGTGTTTAAACTGATCATTCATATCAGGCTTTATTTTATTACGCAGTATTGATCAGCTGTGGCCATGGAAGTAAATTTACCCTCCCTGCATAAAATAAATACCTGGAAAAACTGACTTCAAGTTTAACTCAGTTCAGAGTGATGCATTTAGTTGACATTGATAAACTGACAAAATAAAATCCATTTCTCCTCAAGTCATGGGACAACAGTCCAGGTAAAGAGAAGAACATTTATTTAAATATTTTATTTTATATATAGTTTTTAATGTTATTTTGCTGCTTGGTTGCATCTCTGCTTCTCTTCAAGTGTTCCAGTATGTGTAACCCAGGAAGGACTGGGAAATCAGCTTTGCTCTGTTGGGTTGATGCAGTTGTGCGGCATCTTTTGTATCAGGTAGGATGAAACTATGATGGAATATTAGCAGATCTTACTGTAAACTTTGTAATTTTTGAGAATATGCTTGCATTCATTGACTACTGCATATTGTCATTCCATTTAATTCCCTGTCCTGGGCCCTCTGCTCCTGGATGGTTGTTCTAGATGATCTTAGAGTCTTTTCCAACCTAAATGATTCTGTGATTCTATGGATGAGGCTTACAATGCTGCAAACATAACCCTCCTCACACAGGGACATGCAATACCAAACACCTACCTGTGCTTGTCATCTTTACTTAATCAATTTTTAAAGAAGGATACATGTTTCAGAACAATGATATTTAAAGATCTGAAATACCAAAACATTGTCCGTTTTCTCTTGTTTATCAAATATGTTTCAGAAGGCAAGAATGTCTTGTAAAGCATTTGTGTTCAATTAACTATTTAATTGGTTCCACTTTTCATGAGTTGGGATGGATGCAGTCACAATAACCTGATACCTCAAGTTAATTGAGGACATCTGTACACATCCATGTACTCCTCTAGATAATGCATGCTAGGTATCCACCTAAAGTTGATATTTAATATATAATTTGAATCTATTGCTCTAATTGCAAATTATTTGATTAGTACTTGAGGAGTTCCTCTGGAAAAATTATATGTTTGTTGTTCACTGCTTGATTCTGCTCATATAGGAGAGAAAAATCTGCCACAGACACCACATTCAGTTCATGAGCTCATACTAAGAAAACATGAGTTTTCCACCCTGGAGATTGTTTCTGACACAGCTGCTCCATCTGTTCTCATTTCTCACCCTAAAACCAGCTGTGGAGGAACTGTCATATGTAGCATTTCACTGGTACTGCCTTCCAGCAACTGGAAGATTCTGGGGACAGAGACAGCTTCTGCTGGAAACTTTTTTGAATTGAAGTCTTTGTAAACTCTGATCTGAGATCTACTGCCCTGGAGTAAATCCCCAGGTAGTGTCTTGATTTATGGAAAAAATGTCATCAGATTTTACATTTAGGAGAGAATTAATCTGCTGCCTGGGTTGAATGATAAAGGAAGCCTCAAGGGGGAAGATGCAGCAAGTAATAATAATAATAATTAACCTTTTATAAAGAATCCAAGTCTCATTTTGGTTAGCTTAACTTCTACTTTCGAGAAGTAGAGTTACAGGACCATTACACTGAAGGTATAGTGTACTATTTTTTGCTAATTATTGCCTTCACAACATGTGAGAGCTGCATCTACTCAACCCACTTAACAAACAGCAGATCTTTGTGAGCTGGTAAAAGAGGCAACTTGTTTAAACAAACAGGCATGACGAGAAAGTTCTCTTCTCCTTATGCTATACAGGGCAATTGCTTTCTGTGGTGCAAGATAGTGAATTAAACAAAGGCAAATTTGAGATCACAAAATTGAGATCACATTTACCGAGGTAGCAGAAGTCTCAGGAAATAAATAAACAAAATACTTAATTAGATAAATAAGAGGAAGTGAAGATGGATAACAAAAGAAAGCTAGGCTAGGGATGCCCAACGTGACGCGGTTTTGATTATTAACACAAAGCTTGCTCGTAAGTCTCCAGCCCCAAATTCTCTCAATCTCTCTCTCTCTCTCTCTCTCTCTCTCTTTTTTTTTTTTTAATAATGAGTACTTGATCCATTTTTGTTGTATGGGATTCTATGACTCCTGGAACGTCCCAGGTTGCAAGGAACCCACGTGGATTACTGTGTCCAAGCCTGGGCTCCACACAAGACTACTCAAAACTCACAGGCCATGTCTGGAGCTGCTAAGTTCTCCTTGAACTCCAGCAGCTTGGGGTCATGACCACTGCCCTGGGGAGGTTGATATGGTTTAGTAGCTTGTGGTAGAAATGGTAATGGGTGGACAGTTGGACTAGATGATCTTGTATGTCCTTGTGATTCTATCATTCCAGGGCTTCTAGTGAACTGTCTGCCACAGAACAAACTGGACATAGTGTCTGAGCAGGATATGCTTCTCAGACTGTGTATCCTAAGCGTAAAAAAGTCTCAAATCTCCCTCTGCATGGTTTATCTCCATTGCCACCATGGACACTTACCTCCCAGTCATCATTTCCAGGGTCTCTGTGTACGCTTTCATATGTGATGAATCCAAAGCCAGAAGCTGAGCACTCTAAGCAAGGGTGCCACGTGCTTCAAAAACACCACAGAGAAAAAAAAGATATATATCTTTCAATCAGAAGGCAAATAAGGAGATAAATTTGAGCAGGTAAATAAAGACAGGGCAATAGCTCTGACAAAGTGCATAGATTGAGATGGATTGTATTGTTTATCCTGTTAACCATTACTTCCACAGTAATGGATATTCAGGTCTCTGAATATCATCTGTCTGTACTTTCCGTGCAATTTTCTGTATTTATCTTTCAGCCACACTGCATGAGTATTTTGTAAACCTAGGAGAAGTTAGTTCTGCCCTCTATTTCCATCAAACATCTGCAGCAATAACCCCAGTAATTAACCAGCTCCACTTCTTATACCATGTTGAAATAGAGGAGTTGAAGTTAAGTTGGAGGTGTTCAAGGCAAGGTTGCATGGGGCTGTGGGCAGCCTGGTCTAGCATTAAATGTGAAGGTTGGTGGCCCTGCCTGTCATGAGTGGGGGGTTGGAGATTCATGATCTTTGAGGTCCCTTCCAACTTAGGCCATTCTGTGATTCTGCGAAATCAAGGTGCTAGCTATATAAACTGAAAGGCTTCCACCAGTATTACTTTGATTAGCCTTTTATTAGATGGCTTTGCAGTCTTTCCCAACATTATGCTAAGTCAGAGACTGGATTTTGGCACGGTCTGAATTAGAGAAATTACCTAAATGCTTAGTGGGCCAAAGTTCTCCAAAACTGTCAGGGTTTGGATTGCGGCATCTGGTTAGAAACTTCCTAATGGTTATGACTACTAGTAGGTGACACCATGGTTGAGTTTTATTTGTATTCTTCCTCAGAGGACCTGGATAAAATACTGAGAAGTCTTTCTCTCAGTCCATTGGACAGAAAGGTAAAGGAACTCCCATTTTCACAGAATTTTGTTCTTTCCATTTCTCATCCCACATTCTTAGGTCCGTAGTTTCTCCTTCACAAAGCTCCCACACCTATGTTGACTGGTTCCCATATGCTCATACAAGAAAATAATGAGGGATAGAGTTTGATGAGATGATAGTTCAGATGACAGTGATTAGATGCTGGACCAAGATTGACAGTAACACTGGCCCATAGACAAACCCAGCTCTTCACCTCCTTTCTACTCTTTTTTCTCCCATGCTTTCTCTTTCCCTGTCTATCCTAGGCCCTTCTTTTCTCTGTCCATGTCTCCACTCAGCCAAATAATTCACCCCTAATTAGTTTTACCCATGTGTCCCAGTTGTGCTACTTCAATCTACATCCAAAAATCTGTTATTCCCAATTCCATTACCTAGTTAATCTCAGCCCTATCGGCCCTGTAAAACTCCAAAGGCTCCCAGTATTTCTTTCCAATTAATAGTGAAGTTTAGCTATGGTTCACATTCCTTATGGTGCTACCTAGAATTTTGTCAGCTTCTTACTCTATATTATAAAATAATATTATATTTTCTATATATAATAAAAATTCAGAAGTTATTTTATGTTCTTGTTTATACGCACTAACATACCTACACTCCTTATAGATATATCTAGCAAGTAAATAAATGAATAAAGAGGAAAGCACTGGAAATATGATATGACCTCACAGATCATACAGCACACAGAATTTTACCAAATTTCTCCTATGGATAAGTAACAATGAGTGTTTGGCCACATTATTGCCTCATAAGGAAGCTGCATGCATTTTGAAAAAAATATCAAGACATGGAATTTCCATTACAACCTGCAGTGGTTTAACCACTAGAACAAACCCTCCTCCACCTTTAAAAAAGAAATATATCCCTCTGTTTAACTTGTCTGACATGAAAATTTTTTCCCTGGATTAAATAGCCCTATTCAGTCTGCTGTTTTCTCCCCCTTGCCGACAAGTCAGTTTTCAGCATCTTAGCAATGAACTAACTGGCCTGAGCACTTGAAGAACTCCGCTTTGAGTTCTCTCTTCCTCGGGGGACCTGGATAAAAAACTGAGGCTCATCCATGCACTTTCTCCATGTTTTCTGATCCTTCATAAAACCTTAGGACTCCAGAACTCTTACTGGTATTCCAGAACTGTTATTGAATCCCATTTGGTTTCATACAGTATAGGTACAATCATCTGTCTACTTCTGTCATCAGTCTAGCTCAGCAATTTATTTATTTATTTATTTTAACAAATCCATGAGTACTGTAACCTTTTGCCCATAACATCCCATTAGGAGCTCTGTTTTGATTCAGATTTTCATTTTTAGAGGACCACGCTTACTCAGAACTGCATCTTCAAACCTTCTAGGGTAAATGTACTATCTATCATTCAGTTAGTAAGGGCTGAATTTGTTCTGCCTATGTATGAAATTTTGCAATTGATGGCCTTAGAGTACATGTTTATATGGAGTCCAATTTACAAATGAATACAGACTATAGGGTGTGAAAGTCTTGTATTAATCTTTACTTGCTCCTTATTCATCTTCTTAACCACACAATTAATTAACAACACGTTTATAAGATCTTGTTGAATACTACAGCCCTTGCTGCAGTAAAATACAGCCCTTTGAGTACTAAATTAATCTATCCAAAGAGAGTAAATAAATCCAAGTGTTGAATTAAATATTCATCTGAAATACCATGCTGGGAGCCTTTCTTCTTTTTATCCTTGACTTGCCCATATATCTCTCTCAAAACATGGATATCCCATCTTGTTTAGATAGCAAACTGTTTCACGCTGTGGGAGGCATATCCCTCTGTATTTGCCATTAAAAAGCCTGCCCTTCTCTAATGCTGTTTTCTCTGGAAGAGATCCTGTATTCCACAGTTTCAAACCTACTATTTTGCACCCCATCTATCTATGCATCATGTCTAAACTATTATAAAGAACAAGGTTGTTATTACCAACACGAAAATTGAATGACATTGGATCAATAGCACTGAGACCCCGCCAGAAACATGCTGTTGGTTGTAAAGTCATCTTCTGGCTTCAGCCACGATTAAAAGACATAATGGAAATTCACAACTCGAAGCAGAACTTCTGAGTTTATTATTCTGACTTCTTCTCTGAGCAATCGTTATACATATCAAGGCTATACATATCGTTATATATATCAAGGCTAGAAAAGAAACACCATCCACTACCCCTATTCCCTCCTCTCTCTCAATAAGAAGGATTTCTGCTGTTTTGCTTCTCACAGAAAATTTGCATTATACCACAAACACATTTCTCTTTCTCATTGGGCTGCATAGAGGACGTGTTCCATCCCTTGGATCATTTCTGTGGCCCTCCTCTGGATGTCTCCAACAGGTCTACATCTCTCCTGTACTGAGGGTTCCACACCTGGCTGCAGTTGCGCAGGTGAGGCCACACCAGCACAGAGTAGAGGAGCAGGATCACCTTCCTCATCCTGCTGGCCATGCTTCTTTTGATGCAGTCCAGGATACAGTTGGTTTTCTGAGCCGTGAGGGCACATTGCTGGCTCATGTTCATCTTAGCATCCACCAGTACCCCCAAGTCCTTTCTTTCAGAGCTACGCTCTCTCCTTCTGTCCTCGAGCTTGTGATAGTTGTGGATGGTCTGTGTCATGGGCACTGCTAGTGGATCAGTGAGCAGATGGACTTGTGTTAGATACAGTCACAGAGAAGTTTCCAGTGCAAACGTTCGTTTTCACGCTGAATTGAGAGTTAGAGGGTGGCAATTCCTTTTCTGCAGAATTTTGTTCCAGTTCTTCTGAAGGCCTTTAGCACACTGCATCCCCTGGCCCACACTTGGAAGGGGTACATTTGCATGGCTACAACATGAGGTGAGGTAGATGTCACATTATGCAAAGAAAAGGAGAAAAATAATGCAAGTCAGTTTCAAACTGTCATTGAAGAGAGAGGCACTGTCCTGCTCTGGGAGATGTTGGTGGAGTGTCTGTCTCTGGAGATATTCAAGACCCATCTGGACATTTTATTTCATAATCTACTGTAGGACACCTGCTTTCCAGGAAGATTGGAGTCAGTGACCTCCAGAGATCTCTTCCAACCCCTACTATTTTGTTCTGTGATTCTCCAACCCCCTGAGGAATCTGCTGCTACCACACCTGTATTGCAGCACCTCTCAGGAGACAAAGCACCATCACCGTCCCTCATGTTTCAGCAGAATACTTGATGCACAAATCTAACTTCACTCTAACAAGGATTAAAAACAAAAAGTCAATTTAAGACAGGCAGGGGTGTAGAAATCCCCATGCATCAATCAGACAGGTGCACACAGTCGAACTTGAGCAACACCAGACCTTCATATTTTGTGAAAAAAATTTACTCTAGCCAAATAATTTCCTCGTCACTCCTTTCCCCCAGCTGATAAACAGATTTGCAGCATGATACATTGAAATCAGTGCTGTGTTGGCAGTGCATCACTCATTGCCCTGCTCCTACTCAAAAGGCTGTCACTTCTCTGCCATCAGTCTTTCTAGTGAAGAGATAATGCTCTGGGTCTCTTCCGTTTTCAGCCAGTGAGGTCACCAAAAGCTATCCTATTTATAACCAGTATGTCATCTGCCATACCTTCTGTTTATTGACCTTGAAACTATTTCACATGAATTCATCAGGAAGGCGTGTCCTTTGCTACTTTGGCATTTACTTACTGTCAATTGGGTGAAGGCATGATAAGTATTTTTAAAGAATCCATCCCCTTTCATACATTCCTGGATAATAATTTTATTACAGGGCTCTCTCTTTTATCTGTGTTATCTGTTTTCCATGGACAGAGGCCCTTCATCAAACCAGATAATTTTATTTGCTGAGAGATGCTTTTGTGCAAAACCTGATGCCTAATTTATGAGATAAGCTGGACTGACAACAAAATGACCTTCTCCCTCTATCTGGTTATTAAATTGTTTGTGATCTAATAAAATGCTGGTAATACACTCCATTTCAGCGGGGCTTTAATTTCCTACCTGACATTTAGATTAAAAAGAGTATGGATTCAGGGAACAAATCTGTCATGGTCTGAAGCAGACTTGAGCTGAAAAGCAGAGCACTGCCACCCCACAAACACCTTGGAGGGAAGAGTGACTTCTCTTCCCTTGCTGTTGAGGCTACCCATGATTTAACTATGAGAAGGCAGCAGCTGCTGATATAAAGTCAGCAAGGCAGGATTTCCCACTGGAGCGTTGCTCACACTCAGTTGCCTGATTGATGTCCACACATAGTAAGAACACATGTGACCACACGCACTTCTGTGCCACCATGCAGAGATCTCTCCTGGTCCTGGCTATAATTTTGCAGATGGCTATTCACGAGACTGCAGAAAAGCAAACTCAGACTACACTACCAAAACCATATTGCAGAATCATTCAGGGGCAGGGCTTTCTTCACCAGTCAAAAGACAATCATAAAATCATTTGAGTTGGAAGGGACTTTTAAATGCCATCTAGTCCAACTCCCCTGCAATGAACGTGGACACATACGGCTAGATCAGGCTGCTCAGAGCCCCATCCAGTCTGACCAGTGATGCATGAGTCCTCACTCCCCTGTAGTTCTCCAGGGGACCATCACGATATTATACAGCCTCTTTGGTTGTGTATTGACACCATCACACAAGCAATGCTCAAGCATGTTCTTAAGCCAGACTGAACTACCTTTTTTGCTTGCTGCTGTCCAAACATGGGCTTAGGAAGGAAATTAGCCTGTACCCGTGACAAATGCACATTTATTTTTATGTAATAGAAGGAAAAAAATATACACATCTTCATACCAGCGTGTTTTTCGTATAATGCCAAGAAATTTGCGGTATTTCAGTAAAAGCAAAAATCATTTTGCTGTTCATTCCAGTGTAGTGAATAAGCATTTCCTCCAGAAAATCTAGATTTTCCTGAAGAAGTGGTATTAAAAAATGAACATAACTAATTTTCAAGAATTGCTTTATCATAAAATATTATTTTCTGTAAGTAGAGCTTTCTACCTGGAAACACCATAACCTAGAACCATAATATACGCTGAATCAAAAGACATGAGATGTTCTAACTGCCTTAGGTTATTAAGAATGACTGAAAATACAGAATCATAGAATGGAATGGCCTGGGTTGAAAAGGACCACAATGATCATCGAGTTTCAAACCCCCCTGCTATGGGCAGGGTTGCCAACCACCAGACCAGGCTGCCCAGAGCCACATCCAGCCTGGCCTTGAATGCCTCCAGGGATGGGGCATCCACAGCCTCCTTGGGCAACCTCTTCCAGTATGTCACCACCCTCTAGGTGAAAAACTTCTTTCTAACAGCATTTTAGTAAATGAGGAGGAAAGTTGATTGAAAATTAAAAAACAAAACGGAGGGAAGAAACCTCACTAACACAAAAATACCATAATGTATGTAAATAACTGTAGAAACTTTCCTCAATGAAACATTAAATTTTTCCACATTCTTCAGTCTTCACTCAGTCACCTATTTTATGCCACTCAATTTGGTATGCAGTGCATTCTAGCAAAATAAAATAAAATATTAAAAATGGAAACAAATATATTTTGAGAGCCTGTAATAAAGGCACCTTGTAGGAGAAAAGGAAAATGAAAGGGCAGCTAGGTTCATCTATAAAAGTTTATGGAGTCCTAATTATTGTGAGAACACACAATAGCATAACTCAGCTGAGAGCTATTTGAGGTTCACTTCTGATTTAAAATCTTTTCACTGGGAGATCAGGGAAAGAAGAAAAAGAGGCTGTAAGGTACACTTTAGTGCTGGCTTTTTTAAAGATTTGAATGGGGACTTTCTCCTTTTTCATGCTCCGTCTTCCCTTTTTTTGTGACTGTTTTGTGTGACTGCTGTATCTGTGTATACTGTTTTTGTTTTACCTCGTTTGCTTCTAGAATATCTTATTATCTGTTCTTATTTAGTTTTCTGCTTGGTTTTCTTATAATGATTTGTGTCCCTGCTTTGTGTGGAAGGTTTTGTTTCTTTTAAAATGTAAGAACTATAAAATTCTGTTTGTATCAGAGCTTTTTGTCTTGAGGGGAGACAACACCATTAAGATCTAATCATCAAGTTTAATTCCAGAATTTCAACACAGATGGAAATAGGGAGGAGTCATATGTGGTGGAAAAGATTGGCCCACAGAAGATAAAAGGTCAAAAACATTTCAGCTAGACATTGTGCCTGATAAGCCTGTGGGTCAGAAAGCCTCAATTCTTTCAAGGCCACCTAGTCACACTCTGTATGCATGGCCCTGTAACTCACAGAAAACTTGAAGAAACAAATACAACATGTTCTCTTCTTTTTGCAGCATTCAAAATGAGAAATATTTTGTAGATACCATGAATATATAAACAGAGCTAGCATGAGACTTATGAGTTCTATGCACACCTATAAATATAATAGTTTTGGAGACATTCTACAGCCCTGTGACTATTCTCTTGTTCTGAGGTAATTGATGTAATTGTGTACAAAGAACAAAGAAACAGTTGCATTCTTGATTTTATCAATACATGTAACCAATGAGTATAACTGTCTGAAGGGAGGATGTAAAGCAGACAGAGCCAGGCTCTTGTCAGAGGTGCTCAGTGCTAGGACAAGAGGCACTGGACACAAACTGGAACACAAGAGGCTCCCTCTAACCATCAAGAAGCAATTCTGTGCTGTGCAGGTGATGGAGCACTTCCATAGGTTGCCCAGAGAGATTATGGGATCTCCTTGGAGAACTTCAAAAGCTGCTTGGATATGGCCCTGGGCAGCCTGCTGTAGGTGTTCCTGCTTGAGCAGGGTTTGGAAGTATTCACTTAGTCTCCAGTATTCACTTTTTTTTTTTTTTCTCCTCCCTATACTAACACCTGAAGTTTCAAAGGTATATAAGGTAAATGTGTAACACATTGGTTTTTATCAAGTTTTGATTAATCTCACAGAACACACTTCTTTAAATTGTGAAACCTGAAGTATCACATCTAGGCAATCTCTGAGGAGAGAAAATATGGGAAAAAAGAAATTGGGAGAAAATATTGGACAGCTTTGCACAGGTGGGAGGTAAGGACACATCAATGAACTCAAGAGGGTGAAACAGAATGGTTGGAATAGGAAAGTGAAAACCTGCTCCAGGGAAACAACTGTTCCTTCTTTGTTGATCACCCTTTTGTTTTGAACATGACACCCAGGAGACCTTTGATGAAGCCCAGAACAGAGCTCTGTAGCCAATCCCAGCACTGTGAGAACTGGTACCTGAATGGTAAACCATAGGTGGGCCATGTAAGATCCACCCCAAGCAGTTGTCAGAGCTACTTCAGAGGCTAATAAATTTTCTCCATCAACTTGAAGTGTTATCAAAGAGAACTAAGATGCCCGATTCCCTTTATTCATATTTGTCATCAGTGTCTGATAACAAAAATGTCTAAAAGTCATAGAGAGCACAGTAGGAAAGAAATGGGGATGGGAAGGAAGACTTGAGATCAGCAGGATACTGCAGAGATGCATGAGAGGGCTGTAAGATACTTTAACTCATTTCTGAGCTTATCTGTAAAACCTCCAGGCCTGATGACCTTCACTAGACTCAGTGTTACACCATATACCCATACTGTTATATTTGGAGCAAGTTTAGGATGAACACTACACTTCATAGCATGGTCTTAATTGTTCCCATCCCAAGATAAATAAAAGTATTTGCTTCATAGAAAAATAAGATTTCAAAATTTCAAGAAATTTGTTCTTGAACAGCAGTGTTCAATAAACACGTAGATGTGGTCTTAGGGACATGGTTTAGTGGGCAACATTGGTGATAGGTGGATGTTTTTTTGAGGTATTTTCCAACCTTAATGACTGTATGATTCTGTGATGCTATGAACATCACAGCATTTCTGAATGAATTTTATTGTTTTAAAGTAGGGAAGCTGAGGCTTATTTTAGAATACTGTCTGACATCAGCCAGATGAAGAAATAGAAGACAGGTCTCCTGACATATCACAAAAACAAACAGTACAGTCCACCTTCTTTTTCATGATCCCACTCATGATATCAGTACAGTGATTATATAAAAATACATATGTTTGCATGATAGATGAGCATCCTGACTCTCAGTGAGTTGGCAGGAATAGAGATGAATGAAGGGGCATTACCTGCAGTTAGAAAACAAAAAGGGCAGGAAAGAGTTGATGAAAGAAGCAGTAATTAATTCCTTGAAGGCTGCTTTATTCCTTTAGCTCAGGGTTTTGGCAGTGCTCTTAATCTCAATGAAACTGAAGGATAAATGACACTGCAGGTGGAGAGCGTTGGAGTCATGCAGGTGCTGATGTGCTGGTTCTGCATCTTTTGTCTAGAGAAGAGACTGAGATACACGTTTCCGCTGAAGACAACACTTCAGCCTCCTTTGTGGCTTCTTCCTTCTTCTTGCAGCTCTGCTACCCCTGTCATGGAATGTGTGAAGTGAAGGATTACAAGAATTTAAAGCTTGATAATTCATGCAAGATTGCTTGGAAAGGTTGCACTCACATACAGAAAGATGTCACACCAGGCCCTGCTCCAATCTTCACAGTAAGGACTCCACACAGTCATGAAGGAAGCAATGCATATACGTATGACATCGTGCATTTTTATTGCTGCCTCACCTAGGCATGCAGGGACACCGGTAATTATTCCAATTTTTCAGGTCTTGTCAAAGTTGGGTAGCTGGGGGAGCTAATACAAGGATGACAGAAATATGAAGTATGTGTTTAAGGCTTATAAGGCCAGCATGTTATCTTACCTGCTTTGATAATGCAATAAAACTCAGAGATCAAGGAAACTTAATAGATTGTACTGTAGATGCCTGTAGCTTTAGTGCTCATAGGATATTGTACCCATTCTTGCTTGAAATTATTAAGGTAGGTTTCTCCCCTCCATAGTCAATTATTTCATACAAGTATAATGAGTGTCCTCACTGTTAGAGAATTTTCTATATGATTCATCTCACCTAAGTTTAGATGACTGTAGTGCAAATTCTACTGTTGAGCTTGTCACCCTTGATTTCTTCTATAATAAATGGACAGAAATTGTTGTTTTTCATTCAACTAGCCTTTGACCAGTGTTAGACCTTAGGAAGATATGAATCTCATCCACAGCTCCAGGGATTATATTATTTATCCTTCCACTGACTGTCAGAGGATCTTAGGTTAATGGAGATGTTAAATAATTTTAAAAACTAATGTTTCATAACGAAAGATGTCCTTTATTCCTCTCATCATCTTGTTATGACCCCAAATACATTTCAGAGAGCAGATACTACTGAATTTTAAGGAACAGATGGAAAAGAAGGGACAACTTCATTTATGGGGCAAGAGCTCCATCCTAGGAGCATCTGGGAAATTTTTACCTTAAAAACCTTCAATTATATAGAGAGTGAAAAACCAAAAGCAATGTCCTCAGTCTCTCTCCTGGCAACTACATGAGATATCTCATAGTTTTCATGTACGTATGTATTTAAATGTATCAACTTTAGCTTGTTGGGTGTGTTATTCTAGTCTAGTCTAGTCTAGTCTTCTCTGTTCTGTTCTGTTCCGTTCTGTTCTAGCCCAGTCCATTCTGTTCCGCTCCCATCCACTGGGGAGGTTGCCTTTCATCTTGAGGGATTTGGGGATGCTCACAGTGAATTTCCTGGGATCCAACATCCATGGCATGTTTGTCTTTGAACGAAGGAGGTTGAGTTCGATAAACAGTATGATCCCTTCCACTAGTAAGGTGTGAATAAACTACAAAAAACACTCCAGCCCCAAAAATAGGTTTAATCCCAGGCACCTGCTAGGCAAGATTATCCATGCCAGATATCCCGTTTGTTCTACAAATGGTAAAAGCATATTCTTGCTCACTTACCATTTCTGGCTACTCAGATCTACCTGAAAACATCTCTCCAAGGAGGCAAGTATCACTGCACTACTAAACCAAGAGACAAATGCTTTCAAGGTCATCCTATTCAGTGGCCTTTTCGAAGTCAGTGAAGAAAACAGCACTATTTCCATTGGAAATTTATTCTGATGTCAGAGAGTGCACTGGAAATTTATTCTTTTGTCAGTTTTATTCCTTTCAGTCATTAAAGTGTAAGTGGTTTTCACAGGGTTATGGTATGTTTGGCAGTTTGGTGTACTATAAAATATCATTTCTTTACACTCTAATTCCTTAAACACTTCAAATTTATTTGTGAATGCATGCATTTTTCTAGTTCTGGGTACACATACACAAAGACACTTCTTCCCTGACTTAGTCAGCTCATCCTCATACATTGATTTCCTCTGTGTTTCTTCTTATGATTTAGTCTGTGGATATTATTTAATCTGAAATTAATATAATGCTGCCTAAAAGCCATGGGATTGATGGCCCTGAAGGGAGAATGCTGCTGTTCATCCTCAATAACTGTAAATTGCCAGAAGCTGCAGCCCGATCTAATCTGGAAAGAACATTTTCAGAGCAGGTTGAGATGCTTGAATTTTAGATCTGTTGCCATTCAACTCATTAAAACTACTGACAAGATGATTCATTACTAGGAGTCTTATGTATTGCTAATTAATGCTAATTACTATGGTTTAGCTTCCATTGACTGATGAACTAGGGCTTTAGTTTCCTCAGTCTCTTTTTTTTCCACTCTTTTATTCTGTTTCACAGTAAAAAAAGTTTGGCTACCTTTCCCATATCCCTCATAGCAGCATAAGAGTACTGATTCCGTAGTTGTAGATGACCTACTCTTCCAAACAGAGGCTGCTGAAGACCTTGTCAAAAACTAAGAAGGATTCACTCCTGACAGGATGACAGCCTCACATGGGGTGAAGTGAACAACCTCAGAAAATACATGTATGGTCGTGGGCCAGTGGTCTATCTAGGCAGATAGATAGGAGAAGATAGAAATGGTTATTTCAATAAAGTATATAGTAAACAAGTAACTAACTCTTCCTTCCGCCTTCTGGCAGGTCACTCCTTCATGAACATGTTGCATGGAGATTTTTATGTTTAGCTGTCAGTCATGTATTTCCCCATTCTGAATTTGTCCATTCCTTTACAAAGCCTTTTAGGACTTTACAGTATTTTGTGGAAAACAGATCCATATATCTCTTGCTTGCTGCCTGATAAGTCATTTCTTCTTGTTTGCTCTGATTGTTTCACTGGTCAACTCCTAATTCTTGCAGTGAGCAATGCAGTGAATAATTATTACATGCTCATATTCTTTCCACCATTTGTAAGCTTGTAAACCTTCATCACACTCCTGATTAATCATATAAGTTCCTATCATCTCAAGTAGAAAAAAAAAGTCTAATCTTGTTCAGAATTTTTCATTAAAATAACAAACTTTATATGTATACATATGCATATATACATAAGATGAGGAATTTAATCTGGGACAGATTTTTTGGGACAAAAGCATGTCCAGATATTATGAGTGGACCTGATATTTGGCAACATGCATACTATGTGCAACGAGAGTAATAATGGTATTCCCTAGACTCCTGAGAGACAAGGAAGATTAAAGGTGCCCCAAGGTGCACATTTACACAGTCCAACAGTGATAGGACAAGGGGAAATAGCTTTAAACTAAAAGAGGGAAGATTTAGGTTAGATATTAGGAGGACATTTTTTACTCACAGGGTGGTGAGGCACTGGCACAGCCTGCCCAGAGAAGCTGTGGATGCCCCATTTTTCAAGGCACTCAAGGCCAGGTTGGATAGGATCCTGGGTAGCCTGATCTGGTGGGTGGCAGCCCTGTTGATGGCAGGGGGGTTGGAAGCACATAATCCTTCAGGCCCCTTCCAACCCAAGTCAGTAAATGACTCTGATTCTATAACTGGAAATGAAGCCTTCCTGAGCTGAAATTCATCCCATAACCCCATTAATTATTTACTCATGTCCCATCTGCCACATTTAGAAGTGATGAGAGATGATCAGATTCATCAAGCATCACAAAGTGATAAATGTTATGCTTTTTTGGACTACTGATATGGCTAGAGTAAAACACTTCAAATTGGATGTTCTGCACCAAAAGTCTGTACGTTAAGATGTTCACTACTGGGAGCCACCAAAAAAGGAAAATACTGCTAAATTCCTATGTCCGTCTATTATGGTATTTTACAGAATCATAGAACTATAGAATGGCTTAGGTTGAAAGGGACCTGAAAGATCACATAGTTCCAACCCTCTGCCAAAGGCAGAGGTGCCAACCACTTGATCAGGTAAAAGATTGGGTTGCCCAGGGCCACATCCAAACTGGTCTTGAAACCTCATTTCCGACACTCAGCATTTTTTTTCCAAATATAGGAATACATTAAGCCTGCAAGGAGGTTTGTCAGGGACAGAAGGAACAGGAGTGGAGTGGGACTTTTTTGGCAATAAGAATTAAGGTATCTTGCCACATCTTTTGGTTGATAGGTTAAAATTCAAAATCTCATTCTGCTTTTCTTGTACGGGGCTTCCTAACCAGGACCTTAATGTTGCTGTTTCTAAATTCAAATGTAAGCATTCACAGATTTAACAGGGTTGGTGTATTCACAGTGCAGATAATCAGAATGAAGAGTGTACTTAATTCTTATGATCAATCTGCTACGGAATAACAGCCCATTAGTTCCATGAGCAAAGTAGCTCTTCTCTTACTTGTTTGGCAGTGATTCAGTGGAGAAGCATCCAGGTTCAAATCCTGATGAAGATGCAAATCTGATATGGGATATGCTTTAAAGCATTTGTCTTTGCTCAAATTTTTGTTCTTGGAAACAGTCTCCAAATTTAAAACAGTAGGAAATTAGTTTTCTCTCTCGCAAAATGAATGACTTCCTATGACTTTCACCTCCTGGCTGAAATGTCAGTTCATGATGAGATGAGAGAACTTATACCTAAGGCCTATAAAGAAAGAAAGAAAGAAAAAATAATAAAGCATACACAACACATTCTAGTATATTAAAACCCTAGAAGGAAATATTTGCAATATCCTGTAGAGAATATCAGAAAGCAAGATCAGAGTGTACAAACGAAGCTCTAAAGCCATGTGCACAGCTGGTATAGTATCTTCTTGCAGATAATACTTCTTTATATCCCAGGGCCAGAGAACAGATGAAAGGCATGCAGAGATGGAAACCACACTTTTTAATGTTTGTCAGTTTGAACTCTTAATTCATGTTATTATGACTTCAAAACTACCTGCCAGCCAAAAAAAAAAAGAACACAGAACAATACCAGGCACAGAGGGTTTGTTTATTTCCTTGCTTTCTGACCATGGTGAGTTTTTCATTCAGCTTTAAAAAGGATTTAAAATAGGGACCAAATTCTGTCTGCATTAAGCCATTGGAGGACCTTGTATTTCTATATTCCTATATCTCTTTGGTTCAGAAGATGACCCAGTCATCTCCTTCCAGTTTCACACAGTGGTGCATGCCTTCATGATTTATTTGTAATCTACAAGACAGATTGCAATATGGAAGTGCTTATGGATAGATAAGATAATAAGATGGAATGAGACATCCTCATTGGAGCACTGCCTTGGCTGGCAACCACATTGCTTACTCAAAGGAGTTGCTTTGATGCTGGACTGTAAAAAGAGGCTGTGATGGAGAAGGTAATCAGAGTGTTGCCAGAGGTTTTGCTTTGTCTGTATCCACTGTGCCTCTACAAATATATTTCCTTACTGTGGTGAAGATCTGTTTCTCTCATTAACCAGGTCATAATACCTCAGCCTCTTTTCTGTTGAGCCAGTGCCTTAGGGTAGCTCCGTGTTCCCTTTTCTGCAGTTTGGGTCAGCTGTGTGTGAATGGATTCAAAGTCTAGGAGCAAATTTCCTGAGTTTGGTTCCTTTCTGGCACCTTGTGGTCTTCCGACTCTTAACAGTTGTTCTGAGGCTAGAAAGCTAGAGACCGCAAGACCAAATTTGGCCAATTGTCAAGTCTGACCTTGAGTCAGCAATTTTTGACTCAGAGTAGATAAATGGAATGCTACTGTGTGTGAAAGCCTTGGTGAAGGAAACTAAGCCTAGAGAGGTCTGCTGCATACATTGCTGCCAGTACAGACATTTGTTGAAATACTATGTCTGTGATGACTGTTAAAACAGCTACTGAGAGTGGCTCTCTGCCTTAAAAGAGTGACAGCTAAGTGAGATCCTCATTCACACTATCAAAAAGGGAATGGTGCAATGGACTGTTGTGAACAATGGAAGAATATGGTTTTATAGTTCTGAAAGTATGTGATCTTTTTGCTGAGATTTACGGAGGAAGACTGTAACTGTCATCATTCCCCCAGATTTCAGCAGCATATATAAAATCTTTCCACTATCTCAACCTAGACTCCATTTCAAGACTTCAAAATCCCTTTTGCTCATTAGTGTTCAAATGGGCACAAAATCCTTAGCACAAAATCCTTTTAGTGAAACGTTCTGCAGATGTGGGGAAAATTTAGCCAACAGATCATCATGATAATGATTTTGCTTCCTCAAGAAAACAAAGGCACAATTAAGGGATGGGAAACATCTGATTTATTTGCTGCTGATGAAAGGGAGAAAATTGGATTCATGTTGTCCAACTTTGAATATGGAAAAATGATGTCAGTCTCTTATCCCTGGGCCACAAAACTTGGCTGTTGTCATTAGTCTTTTCATTCCTTTCATTGTTCTTTCAAGAAGCTGAAAATTGTCTATTTTCATCAGTTACTGCATTTAATCACAGCAGAGCTGTTACACTCATGTTGAGTAATGACTGGAACTGTACAGAGCCATCCAGTTTTCTTGAAGGGTTGCAGAATGGCACTGAAGTTTAGGTGAATCTTCTACAGAGTTTCCAGTTGGGGTGATAAAGTAATGAGTTCTCCAGAAAAAGGCAAACAAAAGACATAAAATAAAAAAGGAAATTTTTCCCTGGAGTATTCCTCAGAATGTGATTTGAAAGAATATGAGGAACTCTAGATCTGTAAGTGGATGAAAAAGTGATGTGTCTAGGTCCGATTTTGTTGTATAATCCAATACGATCTACTGAAAACCAGAGAATGCAATCCCACAAATAGCATCCCAGCATTTTTTGTTTGTTTTCCTCAGGAATATGATTTGCAAATTTTCTAGTTTTCCTTTAAGAAAGATAATTCTGAATATATAGTGATACTGTTTATTCTGGGAAATCTGAATACAGAGGATTTCCAGAGCATTTTCTGAAGATCAGCATCAAATTATTGATTAATGAGAGAAAAAAAATCTAATATTAAATCATGACTACACTGGGTATGAGTATGACAATATATTTGAGGGTAGCAGACGTTTATCATTGGCTAAATTTATTTTCATTTAAGGCTAGTTTTAAGCAGAAGACAATCTTCTCTTTCCTGACTGTCTGCAGAAATGTGTAGTTTCTTCACAAATTATAAAGTGTTAAAATTTGCACCCTAACATCATATTCAAAGCAAGATCAGCTATGAGTTCCAGTTCTCAAGGCTTTATCCAATCTGTTCTTGAAACCCCCCCTGGTGGAGGCATTTCACAACTTCTTCGGTCAACCTGTTGAATGCACTAGGCCCATAAAGCACATTCAAGTTGTTTGAAGTCCTACGCAGCAGTGATTGCTTGCTCATTGGATTGGTGGCTTCAGGGATATCAGAAAACATTCATCAGGAGATATATACATATAAGTGGGGAGAAAGTGTTGATCTGCGTGGGGGTGAGAAGGACCTTCAGAAGGATCTGGACAGACTGGATAGCTGGGCTGAGGCCAGTGGGATGAAATTCAACAAGACCAAGTGTGGAGTCCTGCACTTTGGTCACAACAACCCCAGACAACCCTGCACAGTGGGACAGAGTGAATGGAAGGCTGTGTAGAGGAAATGGACCTGGGGGTATTGGCCAATGCTCAGCTGAACATGAGCCAGCAATGTGCCCAGGTGGCCAAGGAGGCCAAAGGCATCCTGGTTTGTATCAGAAGTAATGCAGCCAGCAGGAGCAGGGAGGTGATCATCTCTCTGTACTCAGCATTGGTGAGGCCACACCTAGAGTAGTGTGTTCAGTTTTAGGTCCCTCAGTACAAGAAAGACATCAAGACCCTGGAGCATGTCCAGAGAAGGGCAACAAAGCTGATGAGCTGTCTGGAGCACAGGCCTTATGAGGAACAGCTGAGGGAACTGGAATTGTTTAGCCTGGAGAAGAGGAGACACCTTTTCGCTGTCTACAACTACCTGAAGGGAGGCTGTGGTGAGGTAGGTGTCAGCCTCTTCTCCCATGTAACTATGAATAGGACTAGAGGGAATGGCCTGAAGTTGAGCCAGGGGAGATTCAGGTTGGACATTAGGAAACAATTCTCCAAAAGAGTGGTCAGACACTGGAACAGACTGCCCAGGGAGGTGGGGGAGTCACCAACCCTAGAGGTGTTCAAGAAACATTTAGATGATGTACTGAGGGACATGGTTCAGTGGGAAATATTGGTGAGAGGTGGATAGTTGGACTGAATGGTCTTGGAGGTCTTTTCCAACCTTGGTGATTTTATGATTCTATGATTCTATATATTCTAAACAGCACTACTAGTCTTTTGATCAGTACAGTAGGAATGACATTCACTTTCCTTAATTTCAAGGTGCTGATCGGACCTTGACATAGAAAAAGGCACAGAGTTGACTATTTTTCACTTACAGTACAGTAAATTGTTCCCATTTCATGCAAGAGTCATGGGTGCAACCCCATGGGTTCTGCATATCACATGGGCTCTACGATCAGGACCACATCTTCATTGGAAATGAATCCTGTCCTTAACCTGTGACTGTGGTGCCAGCACTCTACCTGGCTCCTACAAACCAGCAAGAATTATTTTACTGCCTGAGAGCAGTAAGACTGTGCTGAGAATCTGATTATTGTTCCCAGCTGTAGTTATTGTCACAATAAGGCAACTTGAATTCAGCACTCAAAAATTAGAGAAAACATTTGGCCTTTATTTTGATCATCAGGTATCTCTCTCTCTAAAATTAGCATCATCCCCAAAATAGTAACATTTTGAAAATTAGCTCCTGTGTGTTTTCCAAACTTCCAGAAGACAAAGTATTGAACATAGAAGAGTCCAAGTTGATACTATTAGTTCTATCTTTAGAACAGGGTTCAATAGAGTTCAAGGATAAACTTGCCCCTAGTCTCTGAGCAGGTAAATAGAAACAACACATTGCCTGTCTTCTTTATAAGCTATTATGAAGTTCTGTGCACAAAATAAAATATGAATTTGGGAGTTAATGTGATCATATAATTGGAGACTACCTTGAAATGTGATTCCAGACATACTTTATTATTATTATTATTATTAGCATATATTTGAACAATATTTATCTGTGCCCTTATAAATGTCCAAAGGCAAAACCATGAGATGGAGGAGACCTCAACAGTAGCTTGGGAAATTTTTGTCATCATTGAGAAGAGGATTTTACAAAAAGAAACAGTGACAACAGGAGAGAAGCAGAGATCGTGGGAAGACCTTTGGAAGATGTGCTATATCTCCTTCCATGATGTATTAATATAACAGCCAAGTTACAAAAAAAAAACTTAAGCTCTAAAAAGCCTAAGAGATAATGAGGAAAACTACCTCTGCTGTGCTGCAGAAGGAGTCAGCATAGGGTTCATTTATAACCCCCATTAGAGGGGTTAGGAAATCAGAGCAATGAGCCATAAAGATATTGTAGGTAAAGAATCTAAGAAAAGCTGAGAGGACAAAGTATCAGAAAGTTAGGTCAAAGAGAAGACTGAAATTTAATGTGGTCATAAAACCAAATTTCCATACCATAAGGAATGTTGTGACCTTGCCATCTGTCTTGGCTAGGCATCAGAACATGCAGATAATGTATTGAAAATATGCACAAAATCATAATTGGGGTAGGGGACTGGCAAGTGATTTAGACATAGAAAAAGTATCGATCAGGTGATAATGGTAGATCATTTTTCCTTTCATCTGCACAACAAATGACCCCTTTTGGTCATAATAAATTGCTCTTATTAAAATTTATAAATATAACACTAAATTCATATCAAATAAATAATAAGTATGTGACAGCTCAAACTAATTTCTTCAACTTAATAAAAATAAAAGAATCAGTGAACACTTGCCACTGTTATAATCAGATTTTAATTTCCTCCAAAGGGTTAGAAAATATACATTTTCTAAACAACGTAATCTTTTTCAATAGTTTATTGAGATTTGTTTGTAGTGGACAAGATGTTGGTAGGTGGAAAAAAAAGAGGGATATTAAACCATGGTAAATATTGATCATAAAAAATACAATGAAGGAAAGGAACATTAGGTTTTTCTATTGTTTATTTCCCTAAAAAAAATAATCTTATCCCAATTAAGGGATTTTTTTTTTCTTTGATAACGGTAACGTTGTTTTTGTCAGTAGCAGAAAGTATTCTTAGTGCCTCAGTATAGAAGAAAAAAGGATCATGAATTCAGATTGATGATGTTAATGTCCTTGCTGGAAATCAGAAGGGAAATGTGGAGGATAGGCTGAGCTACCGGACACTGGCATGCAAGATAGGCCCAGAACTGTGGAGATGATTTGTTGAGTCATCAGAGTCAAACAATTAAAAAAGAAAAAAGAAAAAAAAAAAAGGAAAAAAAAGGAATCTTGGTGACTATACATGGGGATGCTCAGGAGAAAGAGGAGCGTGAAGATGAATCCTGTAAACCCCCCTGGTGACATGGGAGAATTCTTGATAGACATATGAAGATCTCATCAAAGGTGAATTAGAACACTGCTGATGTCTGTAAGAAGGCAGAATTAAAAGATCTGAAAGGAGTCAGAATTTCAAGAAATAAATGAAAGAATGCAACCTGTGCAGCACATGATACAAAAAGTCATCGCACAAAATTTAGCCTTCATTCTTTGTACATTCCACTTAGTTTTAGTTGTCGTTGTAAAGAACATTATCTTCAGGAAGTCATTACATTGATTCTCTATCACATTAGCCCATTCTGAAAACTAAGGTTCAGACAAATGGAACAATAGAGATGAAAGATTTGATTTTCCTCTCTTTCTGTGTTTGGTGTAAGCAACTCCAGCTGCAGTGTCATCGCTAACAGTGAAATTTTTCCCTTAACGTTAGCACTGCTAATTCTCCCATCCTCATTTATCTGATTCACTGGAGCTTGTTTACAGCAGGTATTTTTTAGGGCACAGACATACGAACAAACCATCACAGCACAAAGTTGTGGTGCTTAAGCAACATCCATCAGCTACTCTGGAGTGGGGGCAGATGTTCAGTCTCTTATCCTATCCACTTATTGTGGGATCATCACGGCAGGAAATATGACATAGGGCTTATCCTAACTTACCATGGCATACTTCTGCATGTGATGATATGTAAAGGTCACATCCCTCCAGCAAATAAGCAATCATTGTAAATACAAACCTAGCAAAGATGTTTCCTGGATTAAGGATACAGAATCACAGAATCATAGAATATCCTGAATTGGAAGAGACCCATAAGGATCATTGAGTCCAACTGATGTTTTACATAGATATGTCTCTTCCAGTTTCTCTCTGGTTGTTGCACGTTACCTGAGGCTGTGCTGCTTGAACATTCAGGCAGAAGTTTTCTCTCTGTTCTGTGATGCCAAGGGAGCAGACAATTTAGCAATACATCTGTTTGAAAACGCTGTGCTGGGAGATTTTCAGCTTTAACAGTTTGTTTCAGGCTTTGTTTTTGTTTTGTAATTACTTCTCATTTTGAAATTTGTGCTGTGCATTATACTACATGACACAGAGGGATATAATTTATCATGTTACAAAGCTGAAATTGGAAAAAAAGTGTCATACCTTTTCAAAACTTGCTTTTTTCCTTCTGGATTTATATGCTTTTGTTGTAAACACTCACATAAGTCTATACTAATTATTTTCTTCAAAAGAGGTCAGAGTTCATCCTCCAACAAATATTCTGAATTTCTCTCTCAGTAGATTAAGGCATCAGGAATGGCTCTTTAGTTTAAGGTGAAGCAGGATGTTTTAATCAAGGGCAGTAGCCCTTTTCCAAATGTCATCCACAGATGTAGCAAGGTACTGTTCCAAGAGAAATTACATTTTTTAAGTTACATTTGCATTTAGTAGCCACTGAAGATGCTGTTACAGGGCAGATCCCACTGACCTGTTGAAGCAGGTAAGAATTAGTGCATCCACCTGGTGTTTCACCTCTGTAAGACTGTAAATTAATCTCAACTGATTTCCATGCTTCACTCCTTTCCCCCTAAGGGCAGCTCTGTGTTCCTTGACTATCCTTTTGTATTGTCTGCTGTCATTTATACCTTACTAATCATGGAATCATAGAATGCCTTGAGTTGGAAGGGACCATAAAGTCCATCCAGTTCCTACCCACCTGCCATGGACAGAACTGCCAATCACCAGACCAGGCTGCCATCCAACCTGGCCTTGATCACCTCCAGGGATGGGGCAACCACATCTTCTCTGGGCGACTTGTTACAGTGCCTCAACACCTTCTGAGTCAAGAACTTTTTCCTAACATCTAACCTAAATTTCCCCTCTTTTAGTTTAAAGCCATTCCTTCTTGTCCTATCACTATTAGACGATGTCAAAAATTGGTCCCTGTGCTGCTTATAAGCTCCCTTCAAGTACAGGAAGGCCGCAGTGAGATCTCCCCAAAGCCTTCCCCGAGCTAAACAAGCCCAGCTCCATCAACCTGCCTTCATAGGAGAGGTGCTCCAGCCTTCTGAGCATCTTTATGGCCCTCCTCTGGACACAACAGCTCCTACAGCTCCGCATCCTTCCCGTGCTGTGGCCTTACAAGGGCAAAGTCGAGGGGCACTACCTCTTTTATCCTTCACTGCTTATCTGCCTTTCTGCCTGCACGTAAACACAGCAAATGCACTCAGGATCTTCCTTGGCATCACCATGAGCACAGTCTCTTACTTGCAGATATTTCTGCAATTGTTCCCCAGGGAGGTGGTTGAGTCACCGTCCCTGGATGTGTTTAAGAGCCATTTGGATGTGGTGCTCAGAGATATGATTTAGCAGAGGGTTGTTAGAGTTAGGGTACTATCGTTAGGCTGCAATTGGACTTGATGATCTTTGAGGTCCTTTCCAACCTGAGTAATTCTATGATCCTATAATTCTGCCACTCTGTTCTTCTGCCCCTGTAAAAGAGTTTATAGCAAACAATGGATGTTTGCAAGACAGTCCTTCTATCCAAGGTATATCCTCTCATCTGCAGCCGCTGAAGATCAGAGAATAAAGCAAAACTGCCACATTTTACACTGAAGTTGCTGAGATATGGGTGCAGGCATCCATCCCACTGGCTGCCATTGAGGTGATAGATTTGATCACAGGCAGATGATTGACAGAGGTGACTTCTCAAACCACAGCAGCAAGATTAGCCGGAGCTCTTCTGTCAGTTCCCTCCAGCTGCAATCAGGGAACATTTTGGCTGACAGCTGCCCTGACTGCTCATGTTCACTTTCCCTCATACACAAGCACATGTGCATGTGTACATCCAAAGGCACAAGCTATCGCTAAGAAGATGTACATGCAATGGCTCTTAAGCTATGTTTTTATTTTGAAATTGCAGCAGTCATTTCCATGGAAATTAAACATTGATCAAAATTATTGCACAATTAAGACATGATAATAAGCATTTAATACTGCAGCTAACGTAATTACAGTGTAGTATTACTTAAAGCCATGGTTTAAGAAGAATTTGACTTGGACTGTCTGATGAAATCTGGGTGATGATTATATGCAGTTGATCATTGATTCCTCATATAACTATGACCACATGTTGTGTGACACCAAATAGCTTTGTATGTCAGCATGGGCCAGAGCATTAATGCTAATTTTCTCAAATGTATGTGGGTCTGAATCCAACTGTAATTAGTGACAATTACATGCCACAGAAAGTCGAAGAGAATCTGGTGTTGATGTGATCCAGTCTGGCCTTAGGGCAGTTTGTTTTCTGTGAAACACTCAATAGGTTCAAAGCAGATTATCTGATTTGTAATTTGGGTCAAGCGGGACAAGAACTAAGACAAGAAAGAAGAAAAGCATATTTTTTATGGCAAAGAAATATATGAGCTCAGGTTATTATTTATTCAATATCAACCACTCAAGGCAATCAAAATTTTATTACTGCAAAATCTAAGAGGCTAAATTGGTAATAAGTATTCTGTACATGAGAATTCTGAGTGGCCTATGGACCTCCTGTGTCCAGAGTTTTGAAATGTTTTCTTTTAAGAAAGGGTAGAGGAAGTAAGGGAGTTTGGTACCACATAAATCAGTTCAAAGGCACCTGCTGGAATTCGATCTCTGGTAGAGCATTGGAAAGTAGATACTCTTTCAGTCATGCATATGTGATTGTAGATAAGGCTTATAGATGGTGGCAACTAGCTTGTCTTTCAAATGGAAGTTCTACATCAGGGAGTACATAGCTTAAGGCAAATGGATTGCTTCTGCTTAGCCATGCTTTTTATGTAAGCTAGATGTATATGTAGGGAAGCATGCATGTGCAAAGCTGTCTGTGCTTGATTTGGAAATAAAAATGTCTATTCACTCCATATGTGACTTGGCAAACTGAGAAGATCAAAAAACGGTGTCTGTCTTCTAAATGATAAAAAATGCTTTGGACTTTCTTTCAAAATTGGGACCTAACTCCCTTCAGGAACATCATTTCATGGAGAAAATTTCATGTTAGAAAAAATTCTTCTCAGAAAGAGTGGTAATGCATTGGAAAAGGCTGCCCAGGGAAGTAGTGGAGTCATCTGGAGGTGCTCAAGAAACATGTGATGTGGCATTGAGGGACATGGTTTTGTGGACATAGTGGTGATGGGTTGATGTTTGGACTAGATGATCTTAGAGATCTTTTCAAACCTTTATGATTCTATGACTCTTTAATGCTCTAAACATATGTTTTTAGTGTGACTTGGAATGTCTCAGGTTATACTTCCCATCTTCCAGTTGATATTCCAAAATGACATGGGTCTCCAAAAACCTTTTGGACATATTGTTCAGATGCAGAGGAATGACTCAGTACCTAAAGTCTCTGAATTTGCCCTAGGTCACTACTTTTAGGCAACAGAACCCAGCTTTTGTTGCCTACTTTTAGTGATCTGATATGTTCTCCAAATCCCATCACTGTATTGCATGGTCCCAGAACATCAGCCCCTGTAGGGGCTGACTAAATAGCTAAAGAAATATCTGCAGCCCAAGTTCCTTTAGTGATAGTAATCTTACCCATGTTTAATTTTAAATTGCATAAACACAGTTTTTTAGTGCCATTTTTGATGCACTATGGTATTTCTGCTGGATCCAGCTATTTGTGCAGAAGAGTAAGGCCTCTTCCATGTCCTGTGTCATAGCTGTCAGCTTCCTGTGGATGGTTTGGAGTATTTCAGATGGCCTTGTGCATATATGTTGAGGTACTTGAATCTCAAATGTAATTAATACAGACAGTGTGTTTAGGAGAAAATTCACCTGGGCAAAGGAGGGAGCTTATTTTTGGTTGAGGTAAATTAATCTTAAAATTCTGCAGCACTGTAAACTGTTTTCCCAATAACTATAAAAGCAGCCCATGGTACAAATATAGCTAATTAAGCTTTGAACACCCACACTGAATTGGATTAATCATACTTTACGTACTGGACCTTTTTATAGACAAAATACTTTGTGTATGTGTGTGTGCGTTGTTTTGGTAATTCTATTGATTTAGGTAAATACAGAGTTATGTCTATAACTGGGATCTCTACATATATCTCCTTGGCTTGAGGAGTCACAGATCACACAAAAAGTAAATTGCTTCCTTGAAAGGAGAGTACAGATCTTTTTTTTTTTGACAACACTTTTCTCACCTCATTTTTTCTCCATCACAGTAACTGAAGCTGTCAGATTTCTGAAGGAAAGCTGCAAGAGAGGCATGGTGCAAGCAGCTGTCTTTACAGACCTGTTGATTTTTCACCTTCTCTAAAATAAAGAACCCACAAACAAAGAAAAACACACCAAAAGAGAGGTAATTTCTGTTCAGGTTTGCCAAAGAAACAGATAATTTTACTAAGTAGTCCACAAATGTAAAAGTATGTAAGGAACTAATAGTTGGATAATACAATGTACAAGTGTGCTGAGGTGGGGTACAGGGAAGAAGACCTGCCTTTGAGGCACCACCCTTCTGTTTTCCCTTGACTTTGGGGCTCAAGCATTTGTTGGAATTGCTTTGAGATCCACTGGTGGAAAGCAACAAATAGGAGCTGGAATTATGGCTGATGTTGGATCTAAACTACACTAAAAACTATGAGAGTAAAAAGATCTTTTCTTCTTACAAAAAGGATAAAAGGAGGAAATGATAAAAAGAGGAATGATTTCATATGGGGAAACTCCCAAAGTACCTGGTCCTAGATACTCTCAGACCCACCGCAGGAACCATCAGACCATCAAGAGGGTCAAGAGAGAATGGCCTCAAGTTACGTCACGGGAGGTTATGTATCAGATTAGAGCAGTCTGATCTGTCCTCTCATTAAACTTCATATCCAACTATCTGTGTGTGTGTGCAGGGCTCTGACTGGAGCAACTGGAGAAGAACTAAAGGTCAGAGGCCCATATGTCCTCCATGCCAGATACTGCATGAGTATGCAAGGGTGTATATGAGTACTAGTTTGTTCCATCAGAGGTTCCATAATTACACTGGCCATATTACTCTTACCTTGCACTCTGTGATCCTGAATGTGAATTAAGTAGGAAAGAGGGGACACCTGGTCTAATGACCATGAACCCTCAACCAAACTGTCATGTATGAAGCCTGCCCCAGAAGGAATGCCTTCCATTTTTATTATGTTGGCCCACGACATCAGAGGCAGATGCTGGTGGTATGGAAATAGGGTTTGAAACTACCCGAATATTCCATTTGGGATGTAATGTTCTATAACATCCCATAACATTCCGTAACATTTTGTTGCAGTGCAACAGATGTCAGCAGAGAGGTAGTCTGACAAAATGGCTTCTGATATGGAAGTGCGAATGAAGCTAAGGTGTGGAATTGAATTATTCCATTTGGAAAAAAAATGGCAAACATTGATATTCATCAACACTTGCTGAACATTTATGGAAATCAAACAGTGGATGTGTGCCAAGGTAGTGGATGGTGAATTTCAGAAGTGATGAGAATGACATGAAAGAAAAGCCACATTTTGGCTACCAGTGCAGATTTTTATGTGCACAGAATGCAGGTTCTTGTTCATTGCTGGTGAAAATGCATAGTTAATGGTGGTGATGATGCTGAAAAAATAGTGTTTTGTAGCTGAGAATTTGCTCTATCAAATAGTGTTATTGTACTCTTTGTACCTGTTGTAATTTCCATGGAAAAAAGTAGGAGGCATTATTTTCAGAGCAACCTATGTACATCCAAGCCAGAGTTCAAAATACTCTCTGGCATCAGTGGCTTTTACCCATTTCTGCAGAAACAGTTTTTGCTTCTTGTATGAATTGCGTCACTTCCCTCTAAAAGGCCTACAGTTGGATTAATCACATTAATTGTTTGGCATTTGTATTAGGGAGAGATTATTGCTAATGAACCACGATGACTTCCTGCCTATGAGATATGTTATCTTCACTAAATTTTCTCCTTTCATTTGACCTTAAAAATCTTCCCTTCAATGAGATGAAAACCAGAATTTCATGCTGATGTAGGAAAACCATGTAGGTATACAGCTGCTCCTGACATATAAATTGGGACACTTTTCATACTACTCACCCTCGAGAGAGATGACCACTTCTTGCTAAGCCTTTCCAAACCTTTCCCCTTCTCCACAATCAAATAATAAAATCTCCCCTGAAATCTCTCCACAGGAATCACAAATTTTTCAAAATAACCACGAAGGTTGTTGATGATCATTTATATATGTTTGGACTTCCAAAAAATCTTGGAGTTAGAGGAAGCCCTCTCAGCAAGGAGAAACCCCATTGCCTAGCAAGTGGATTGTCTAGGCATGCCATTAGCATTACCTATGTATTAAGCTAGCAGGATATCTTCTTTTTGGTCTTGGTCTCTGATGTCATAATTAAGGTAGACACAACAAATCATATTTTATGTCTATGAATGATATCCATAACACTGTACAGCAGCTATTCTTACTGATTCAACTAAAGGCCTTGATGTAAAAAATTACCAATTAATGCCATCTAAATTAGTCTCTGTGGGATTGGACAGAACAGCAGAAAAATAATTCTCTACTAAAGCTAGTGGTTGGACACAAAGACAATTTGTTTAATTACTCTAAATCTGAAGAGAAAATATTCAATTTGGAGGTCTCCCACAGGTCAGGCCTCAGTTCCTCATTAGTAGTTAATGACTGTGATTCAGCCCCACTGTCTCAAATTACATGTAGGCTTTAAAGAGGTTTAATAAAAGAAGGAAGGAGAGAAGGAGGGAAGGAAGGAGGGAAGGAAGGAATGGAGGGATGGAGGGAGGAAGGCAGGAAGGGAGGAATGGAGGGAAAAAAGGACTCGATCCACATCAAGAGTAAGAGCATCTTCTTCAGAACTTGCTAATCTGTTAAAGAGATCTTAAAACTCGGTTTGCTGTGGATACAGAACAATACTCTAGAGTAAGTGAAAGTGCATGGATGAAAGGAAGCAAGCAAGTTCCTTTATCTGACTATATACAGAATAAGAAATGAGTTAGAGGAAAGAAAAACCTGTGTTCTCTGAGAAGATATAGAATGAAGACAGAGGCAGACTCCTTTCAGAGGTTCACAACAAAGGGATAAGGCAATGGTCAAAGATATCAACACTGGTTGGAAAGAAATCCCAATAAAAGAAAAATATCATAGAGCCATAAAACTGTTTGAGTTGGAAGGGACCTTTAAAGGTTATCTCATACAACTCACCTGCAGTGAATAGGGACATCTACAGCTAGATTCTTTCGAAGAGTGGTTAAGCATGAATGTAAGAGCTGGAGAGGCTGTGACAATCGCAAATATTTTCAAAATTCACTGCACCAGATTCTGAGGAAGGTAGTTAAACTTGGAAATCAACCCTGTTTTCAGCAGAAGCCTGGACCAGAGACCTCCAGATTTCCTTTCCAACCTAAATTCTCTAACCCCTCACTTGCTTCCAGAATATGTCATTTGCATCTACAAACAAACTGCTAAAAGTCTGTCTCTTACTTCATAACAGTGACACCACTTGTTGGAAAGCTCCTACAACACATTTTTGCACTGGGAATCCTATAACATTTAACAGTAAGTAAAACAGACATCTCAAGAAGTAGGGCACAATATATCCAAGTAAAAAGCTTTACTGGAGTTCACAGTTTCACTCTTGAATGCTACCTGAAATTGTCTAAGGGACAGGCATTATCTTAACTGGTTGGAGTCTCTTCATTTTCTGCGGTCATAATGAAGACTGTCGAAGTTTTCATTGGAATCATAGAATCATAGAATGACCTGGGTTGAAAAGGACCATAGCGATCATCTAATTTCAACCCCCTGCTATGTGCAGGGTCGCCAACCACTAGGGCAAAATCAAAATACACACAATTTTCATGAGTGCATGATCTGAAAGCAATTCCATGCTTTCGACGGCAAATAATCTGTACAGTACTACATGGTAAGTTGAATCATTAGCCAGATGTTCTTCCTGAGTATGAATTAAGCTGTTTGATGCTCTTCTCTTTTCAACTGCTTCCTGGAACTCACCCTAAAAGGTCTTAATTCACTGCAGAGCATCTGCCAGTAAAGGCTCTACATGAATCCAGCACTGTAAAGGATTTTCTCTGCTGCTTCACTGCTTAACCAATTAACTTGAACTGATATGACTCAGTGCCCTGCCATAGCTGCTCCTCTAACCCCAGTGAGACACTAGTCAAGATCTGAGGGTTTAGCCCATTGAGCTTGATGTTTACTGCTATCATTACCAGCTTGGAAGATGGAATATCAAATCCAAGGCTTTTAATACCTGGTTTTAATTCCTACAAAATTCACTGCATCCCCTTGGCTTTGTGTGCTGAGAATATACAGAATTGGTTGTGTGGATATATTTGGGGTAAGAACTTGAAAGTGAGCCCAACAGGAGCACATTATTGCAATATAGCCATTTGTTAGCTCAAATTACCTCTTGTTCTGACCACCTTCCCTCTTCACAGCACCTACTGAGGCAGGAAAGTGAAGATATGAGCTTTGCCATGGCAACCTTACACTTTCTAGTGAAATTAAACCCCAAATGGAAAAGGATATCAAGCTCAGTTGCAAACAGAAACCTTGCTTTTCTTTTCAAAGGAAGCTGATGAAAGTTTTATCTGTATCTTGAGATATCAATAACTATTCAGAATTTTTCTGTAGACAATGAGAAGAACAAAATAATTACCACAGTAATAGTAGTAGCAGTAATAAAAAGAACAGATCTCTCTGAACTAGAAGCTATCACTAGCTTGGCTGAGGAGATTGTTTTGGCTTCACAGTCAGTCCCTAAAGCAGCGTCTCTAGCTCATACAAAGGTGCTGTTTCAGTATTTAAATTGTTTAAATAACAGAAGAGTTTCACACTGGGCCGAGTTTTGTAGGGTAAGGGAGCATGTGATTGTTTTAGAAGGTGCCAATCCAGATTCATAACCAGGGAAATTATACTTTCCAGAGGGAAAAAAGGTTCTTATTGCATTAAAGAGAGCAGAATTATATTGGAAGATAAAGTGAGACTCAGTGTATCCCCATTACTTCATACTGGCCAGTATACAATTTGGGATATGATACATGAGAAAATGCAACTGCCTTGCCCAAGAGGATTTGCCACAAAACCATCTAGTCTAGAGAAGGTTTGATTTTAAATCCTTCCTGGGTCAACCTTTGAGCTGCCTTTGAGAGGGAAAAAAACATAGCTATTATGCTATGACTTTCTTTTTTCCAATCGTTCCCTGTCACACAATTTCTTCTTTAGGTACGTACACACACATGCACACACAAAAGTTTTCTTAGGACCCAAAGCCTAACAATCCATCCCAGAGCATCTCCAATCTTAGTTTTCTTGTGTATTTGTTTGGTTTTGGTGGTTCTGTTTTGTTTTGTTTTCCTGGGATGACTTTCCTTTTCACAGTTTAGAGTGGACAATTCTTTTCTGGAACAGAGGTTGTTTTTATTTTTATTTTTTCTGGTAATTTTTATATGTCTTCACAAATATTCCCCACACTGATGAATTACTACTATCAAAGATTTTTTCATACTACTTAAAAGTTCCTTAGTTGCTCTGATAGCTCCTGTTTTCAAGACTGCTATGATCAACCTATTTTTCATCACTGGAAGCAAGACAGCAATTTACAAAAAAATAAGTTTATACACGCGCTTTTTTCTTCAGTGACTGTGCTGAGTTGAATTTCCTTTGTCATGCTTCTTCTTCTCAATGGATGACTAACAACTCACCTAGAGATCACATGTCTTCTTTTGAAGTTGTAGAGCTACTGTGGCCAAATTTTGCCCAAGTCTGTATTTTCTGCCCTGCTTCCTAGATTATAACTCCTGTGAGAACCAATAGTCTGTCCTTTAAAATGGAAATAGTCCCAAGGCTCAGAAACTATTTTTTACAACAGTATTTTTGAAAAACATCCTTGGACTGAAAAATGAAATTCTTCTGTAAGGAGGTGGTTTTATGGAACAGTTCTGACCAGCTTCAGCTGAGTGTATCACCCTATGTAAGTCCTCCAGGTTCCCATGAGAAGGTACCTTGCCTTGCATTTCAACCAGTGTTTTTATTTTAGCAGCCCAATTATCCTCATTTTGTGGCTAATTTGGAGGTGAAAGCAATAGCTGCTGGGAAAATGAAAACATGGATTTAGAAGTCTGATTTATTGTTATTCACCGAAGCTCTTCTATTCACTCTTTAAATGGAACTCACACAAAGCTGCTCCAATGTGTGGGATGGAACAAAACCTTCAAAAGCCTTACTGAGATTCTCTAAAAAATTGGCCAAGCTATTTAGTAAAAAGGTGTTTTTATCATTAACTTCCATTTTCATTGAAATGAAAACATTTTGAAATAAGAAGTTAAAATTCTGCTTAGAAGGGGGAAATCAAACAGTTGGAAATATATTTTTGGTGTATAAGAAATGATGTTTTTTTGGAAAAAAGAAGCAATTTAAAAGGGTAGAAATCAATTGGATCTTTTTTTTTTTTTCTCTAAAATTTCTTTTTCTGAGAAGTTTTGTTGAGATATATTTGTTCCATTCCCAAGCAGTACTACAGTTTAAAATTTTTATCCCTGCCTAGCTCTGCTTTGAAGAAAGAGAAAATTCTTTTTATTTTTTTAAGGTATCTCAGAAGACTGCTGGGTAGGAACCCATTCTTGTTGGTACTGCTAGCATTATATTGGTATCTACATAAGAGCATTTTTTTCACTACATAAGTCTTCATTCTAATTTGTTAAAAACAGCTGCCTACTGTTTGTCAGCAGACTGAACATGAAACTATTAAACTCAACTACACTGCAAAGCAGAATTTTTCAAGTTTTAATAAATTTTCCTCAAATACAACAACAATCCCACAAGACTGGCTATAGCACCTATAGCTGGGCACATAAGTACTTCACTGAGCTGGAACTTTATCTCAAGAATCTTGATCAAAAAACTTTCTATTAAAAGAAAACAAAACAGATTTATTCTAAAATGATGAACACAACAATAAATGGAGCCATATATGTCAAAGGATGGACTGCAAGTACAAAATATATTTTTTCCTGGTATCTTATTATGGCATGTATCTTGTCATGGTATCTTTGGTCTCTCTTCCTCCGGTTGTTGATCCTCCTCTTTCTACTAAGGTCATGAAAGTGTCAAAATAGTCCTATTTTTCCTCAGATTCAGGTGTGTAGAGCAAAACTCTCCACACTAAACAACTTTTAGGAATACATTTTATAATAAATCTCAAATGTCCCTGGTTCACCCCTGCCAAATACTATCTTAGAAAAGGTTACCAAATTGCTGCAATTTGCAATTTGAAGAACATGGCTACCATTTAATGGAGAGTATGGTTGTATTAAAGCATATAATCATCTGGAAAATGCGCAGTCATTATTTTCTGTCTTGGATGTACAACTCAAAAACAGAAGCAAAAAAAAAAAAAGAAAAGAAAAGGGGGTTGGGGGAGGGAGCAGGGGAGAGAAAGAAAAGAGACAAAGCATTTTGTTTGTTTTTCACTCTCCACTTCCATCAAACAAATAGGGTCACCTTGCATTCTGCTAGAGAACAACACTTCTCACCTCTATTAAAGTGCCCATACATTTAGTCTTTCATTTCTCCTGCTAAAGAGTTTTCACAAGACACTATCTGCATGAAAAATGTCTGGAATTTATTATTGTGACACAAGTCAGAGTCCACAATCTGTCTGAAAAAGCAACACACAGAAAATGATTCAAAAGACCAGTTCTGAAGATCTTTTTCAGACTCACAATTAGGGTATGTACCCACAGAAAACAATAGCGCTTTTTAGCCTGAAATCTACCTTCCTTGTATCATCTGTGATTTTCCTAACAGTTCAGCAGCTGCCTTCCATAATGAGCTCCTAAAATTACTGTAAGGGCATTTAATGTTGTTTCCTGTATGATCTTCAAGCTGTTAGAGAAGTCGTAGAATCACAGAATGGATTAGGTTGGAAGGAACCTTAAAGATCATGTATTTCCAACTCCCCTGACGTGGGCAAGATATCCACTATAATGGAGATTGAAAATCTAACCACAAGTGTGCACAAGATACATTTTTTGGCTTGTAGGGACATTTGTATATATATAGCTGAGAATATGGGGAATTGTGTTTTCTTTGGTTCTTTAGTTTTCAGTTCATCTTCCTCAATATACAACCTATAACTTCTTAATTATGACTGGCATCCTCAATTCAGTTAGTGTGTCTTGTAATGTTCAGTTCTCCTTTGCCTCAAAGACCACAAGATCTACTCCTTCCTTCTCCAGCTTTTTGAAGGTAATGATGTGAAAATATAAATTGAATAGGAACTCTGTAGTTCTGTTAAGAACCAATAATTGACCTGAGCAATCTTTATGAGGAAGATGTATTTGTTTTATACAGATTCTCTATCTTCAAGCAGCATTTTATTTTCTGGCACTACAACCACTCAGTATCAATCATAGAGGCTCCCCAGTCACTACTGGGAAGTTATACCATGAGACACACAAAGGGAAACCTTTGGTATTTAAGTAAACATCTGTCACCCAACAAAACAAAATTGGCATTATGCCAAGCTAGATTTGAGGTTTGGAGACTAACCTTTTGCTAAGAAACCTCTTTGGTAGAAAACTGTTGCACTGACAAAAGCTAAAGAAAGGATTTTACTCACAGTGGTTGAACCGAACAGTTCCAGGGTATGAGATACGGTGAATAAATTCCCTCCTCTTACAAAAAAGCTCCAGCTATTGACTGAATGATCTATACTTATGGTGAATTAAGCCCTCTATATGACATCCAGAAGTAATAGCTCAGTGGTGAGGAAATAGCATTAAGCATCAAACTCCTGGAATGATGTTATTGACATCTCACTTCTTCTTTCTGCTGCCTAAACATAACACATATCATCACCTTCAGAGATATCTCTGAGAGAAGAAATACCTCCAATGAAGATAAATATTCCAAAACATAGACTGGACTATGCAATGTCGACTTGTCACCAATGTTTTCTGTGATGTTGAGACTTGTTATCATAGAAAAATCATAGAAAAATCTTTGATTTCACAATCAAAGAGGGAGGGGAGGGGAGGGGAGGGGAGGGGAGGGGAGGGGAGGGGAGGGGAGGGGAGGGGAGGGGAAGAAAGTCTGACCCCAATCCCTTTGAAGCTAAAACTTTTCATAGATACAAGTCACTGAAGAGCTTTAAGAGGATCTAGGAAAGTACAGATAGGAGAAGCTTACCTAGCAAGTCATCTGAAAACTTTGTGGGAGCTCCTCTGTAGAATGGCTTGGGTTTGAAGGTATCTTAAAGATCAGCTTGTAAAGATGACACAATAAAAAGACATCTGCAGAGATCACAATATTGTACCCAGATACCCCCCCAAGGTCTTTGGGGGCAAGAGGAATTGTATGTATTTTTAGGTAAAATTCATATAAACTTTTTGTTTATCTGTTGCTTTTCTAGTTTTCTTGGTCAGTTAAATAACAAATACAAAACATTCCATATTGAAATCCAATATAGCATCTATTAACAGTCTATTTTTCTGAAAGAACGGTTACCAGCATCACAACCATTTTGTTTCATTAGAAAGCAAGCAAAATAGCTCTCCATGGTGTATTAATACTTTTAATTCCTCTTCTTGCAAAACTAAAATAAATGCAAAAAGAAAAAAATAATTAACAAAAAAAGAATGGCAGATGTTTGCAAAAATTTGAGCTCTAAACCATTTAGACTTATGTTGTACTGAGAATGAAGAATATTGCAGAACACTTGGGTTATAAAAGGATGAATTTTATCACATAGGAGCTCAATTTAGCTTCAAATTTATAGCATTTGCTGTACAAGAATTATAGTATTTTATCTTATTTTGTCTGTGTAAATAGCAAATGAGAACCTTTCTCTTTGCTTCTGACATTAGGCATTGCCACACATCTGATGGTAAAGAATGAAAAAAAAATAAATTAGTATCCAAGGTGACTGGCTGCAAGTGTCTATAAATGGAGGCAGAAAAAAACAGAGCTGAATTATTTCCCTAAACAGAAAAAAAAAAAAAAAGAAAGAAAGAAAGAAAGAAAATTAACAAAACTTGCTGGCTGTCAAATCCTGTGAAATCTATTGTGGGTTCATGAGAGTGTTTAGCATATAGAAAGCGTAAAATTGAATGATACAGAAAGAGCGAGTATGAACACATAAAAATGACAGATGACAAAATTTACTGGGCTTGGTAAATCACTTTTGTAATTGATATAGCTTTTTTATTAATTTTTAAAGCAGTGTATTTATGCCAGAATGAATTGTCTAGGTGTTAAAATTTGTGTTTCATACTTCATTGTTATGAAATGGGAATGGGAAGAGCGAATTCACTAAAGTGAGATTTCTAATGCTATACCTCCCAGGCTTCATTTCCCATGGATGGTAGAGAACGGGACATCTTGCAATAAAAACAAATGTTCTCAAGGTATTTTTTATCTTTCCTGTCATATTCCTAATGCTGTTTGATCTGGGAAAGACACATTTAGTCAAAGGTCATTGAAAAAGCACAAACCTCCACATCTGTGAAAATCCTCACTGCGTAAAATCCTCCTCTAGATATACTCAAGACCTTTATGGATGCTTTCCTATTGGACATGTTCTAGGAAACCTGCTTTAGCAGGGGGTTAGATTAGATGGTCTTCAGAAGTCACTTCCAACCCCTACAGTTCTGTGATTCTGTGATTTAACGACATTAGATTTGTGATGTATATATATGTGCGAGTGTGTGTAATCTTGCACTATGGCTGCATCTTCCTTTAATCTTTCTTCTCTCAGATTAGCATACAGTTATGAAACACTTCAGGTCTGAAATGATAGCTACACATAGGTTGAAGTGGGTCAAAAGGGCCACAGGCAAAATGTGACTGTTGTATAGCTATGGACAGTGAGAGAGTTATTCTCTAAGCCAATATAATCCTCTTCTGAGATGCAGTATTATGCAAAGATTTGTATTACTGAAAGAGTTTAACTTCATTGTGTCTGCCAAATACATAAAATGTCCAGTTACAGGGTTAGGGACAAGTGGCTCAACAGGTGTGGTGACTACATTGAGAATGTTCTTCTTTACACAATTCTTTGAAGGGAGATCTATCTCAATAATATATAGCAGCCTATATGGAAAAGTGAAGTCTTTTTTTATAAATATTACTGGCACCATTGGCATTCCAGTATGCTTAGCTATGAGGAATATTATGTTCAAGAACAAAATGAACATTCTAAGTCAACATAGCATAGCTTTTTCAATCAGAAATGATGTCCCCTTCTGTGCTCAGATGAGAAAATTTCCAGTGTTCAGTTATAAAGAACAGCAGCAGAATTATCATCATGCTGCTGCCAGTCTTTTGTATTGCTGCTTGAAGGTTGAAAGAGCAGAGTGTTTGTTTCAAGGAAACTTCGTGGGCTTATTTGTATTTGTAAACTGTGGTTCAGAATGTGGATGTCACCATTTGTTTTCCAGTACAAATAACATGGCAAAAGTAACATTATGAGTTCCCACATTTTGGAGGGACATGTATGGTCTTGTCAGATTTTCCAAGTGAAATAACGTATGACCAAACACTGCTCCTCCTTCAGAATATATCCTGAGTTCACCCCACCTAATACAGACAGAATCGTCTTATGCTCTGTGATTAGAGGATGATAGATGGTCTGTATTGTTGACTGAAAATACTTATAGAATCATAGAACCATAGAATATCCCAAGTTGGAAGGAGCCCCAAAAGATCATCAAGTACAACTCCTAGCTCCACACAGGACCTCCCGAAAATCAGACTGTTTATCTCAGAGCATTGTCCAAATGCTTCTTGAAATCTGGCAAGCTCAGTGCTGTGACCACTTAATTTGGGGAGCCTGTTCCAGGGCCCAACCACCCTAAATCTTTCTTCCACTGATTCCTGAGAAATTCTTGGATGACCATGTTCCTAAGATAGGTATCCAAGTTCGACTGCATGAACCAAGCAGATCAATCTGATCTCATACTCAACAATTTTGCATAAACCTAAAAGCAATGAGTTTTGTAAATGGGAAAGAAACACAAAGCAGACACAGTTTTTATTCAAACTATAAAATGTCTAGATGTTTCATGGGAAAAATAAATTTATATTAAATATATTTAGATGTAAATTTGATAGTACAATAGATATCAAAGAACATTAAAAAACAATGGGGAAATGTGCTATTATTTTATTCATCTTCACAATGAAGATGAAGAAAATTAAGTACAGAAGGATTTGGCCCAATATGCACTGACTTGCACTGTCCCAGATGAGACTTTTCTAAGTGTAATCTCAGAGACCAAAATTACTGTCTTGATTTTCAGATGTCTTTTGTCTCCATGACTTTTGTCTTCTGCTCTGTTTGAGATGCAGTTAAAGTTACTTCATAAATTCTTCTGGCCAAATGATAGATCAAGGGACACAATGAAAATCTTTGTGGGAGGAGAAAGTTTTCTGATGGATCTAAAGCAAATTTCCACCAGAAAACTTCTTTTCATCTCACTGTAAGTGTTTCACCACACCAGGACTCAGCTAGCTTTTGTCTGTGGGCCAAGTCACTTACCTTACAGGTTGGCCTTTCAACTTAAATTCTCAGCAAAGATCCCATTCACTGGGATTTACCGACAGACAACTTTACCCACTGACCTCTGGTTCATTTCACACCAATACGGACCCAGTGTCCTAATTATATTATTATGGACAGCCCTTTGGGTCTGATGGTGTGACATTAGAGACTAAACAATTTGCACATCAAATCTTGGGAATATCCATCTTGTGGAAACTTGGATAAGAGCAGAAAATCACTGTTCATGGATATACACGCTCAGTAAAAATACCACCCTGAGCACCAGCTCAGGGCCCCAGACCTTCTTCTACATTTCAAGAGCTGTCATCACAGTGGGCATCTCCCTGAACTGGAGACCCTGAAGTAAAAGAGTCCTTGGTCCTCAGTTAATCCATGTAACTGATTTGCCTCAGAGCTGTGAATGTCACAGTGCACTGTTGAAAAACTATGCAAAGTTGCCATGGAAACTCTGTCTTGAATTCAGCAAAGTTCATCAAATCTAACAAGATTCAGAGGAAACATTACAGGGCCGACAAACTGATATTTTCCCTGAAACTTCCTGGTAGAAGCACTAGAAATGTGCACAAAGGTCTTTGTGGCATATGTAAGCCTCTTTTAAGAGATCAGCAGTGCCTTTTGCAAAACAGAAAGATGCGGTGATTCACTCACATAAATATTGAGTTTTAACTCCACTTATACCTGCCAAAGCTCTTGCTGCCTTCTCAGCTCGGTGAAGATCTGGCCTGCTTTCTGCCCTGAATTGTAATGCCAAGTATTGCTTTTTATTTAGCTTTTCCAGCAACGTTCTCTTACACTGAAGCCTGCTTTTCTATTCTTAACTATCACCACCACCTTGCTGTGATCACTGGAGATGAAAGTTTATCCTGCAGGTTTATTATGCCTTGAGGAAACAAATTACTCCCTGACACTCAACCATCTCTCATTTTCTATATCCTTAAACAATTCTCTCACTGACTTCCTGCTGTTCATCTTCTTGCCATCTAGCTCAAGCTGAAAGCCATCAGAAATTCAAAAAGGTGCCACTTATCCTAAAGACCGGGAGCTGGGAGCTGATATTATAGTTCAGTGTGAAAGAACATGAATGAGAGGAAGTAAGTCTTCAGAAACAACTTCACCAGCTGGAGTCAAACAGGCACATCTGGAAAGGACTGTCAAATGCAGCTTTTTCACTTATCATGACATCCAGATGACAAATACAAAGTGATGCTGAGAGAAAAAAAAAGAGAGTACGTTGGTAGAGGTCATGAAATACTGGGACAAACACAGGGGTTAAAAACAGATTTTCAATAAAAGAACTACATAATTTCAAGGGTTTTTTTTCCAGGTTGTATTACATGTCTAATGTCTGGATTGTGGCAGCAAAGAGGCTGCAGGGTTGTCCTCTGTAAGAAGAGGCCAGTAGTTGCCCCATGTCAGACAGAACCAGTTCTACATGGACCAACGCTGGCCAAAGCTGAGCCAAGGAGTGATGCTGTTGGCACTTCTGTGATAGCTTTTTTAAGAAAGGTTAAAATCACTACACAGCATATGTGAGAGTTATGAGCAAGAACAATGTGAGACAAACAGCCCTGCAATCACTGCAAGTCAGTGAAGAAGGAGGAGAGGAGGTTTAGTGGGTATGGTGGTGATGGGCTAATGACTGGACTAGATGATCTAAGTGATCTTTTCCAGCTTTCATGGTTCTATGATTTTGTGACAGGTGATCTTAGTTTTGTCTCTGTTTCTCGCCATAATACTCAATTTTTTCATAGAATCATAGAATCGCCAAGGTTGGAAAAGACCCACAGGATCATCCACTCCAACCATTTGCCCTTCACCAATGGTTCTCACTAAACCATGTCCCTTAACACAACATCCAAACATTCTTTGAACACCACCAGGCTTGGTGACTTCACCACCTCTCTGGGCAGCCCATTCCAGTGCCTGACTACCCTTTCAGAGAAGTAGTATTTCCTAATGTCCAGCCTGAATCTTCCCTGGGGCAGCTTGAAGCTATTCCCTCTAGTCCTATCACTAGTCACACGAGAGAAGAGGCTGACCCCCAGCTCACTACAACCTCCCTTCAGGTAGTTATGGAGAGCAATAAGGTCTCTATATAAGGTTGAACCTCATCCCATTGGCTTCAGACCAGCTATCCAGCCTGTTCAGATCCCTCTTTAGGGCCTCGCTACCCTCAGGCAGATCAACACTTCCAGCCAGCTTGGTATCATCTGCAATCTTACTAAGGGTGCACTCAATGCCCTCATCCAGGTCATCAATAAAGATATTAAACAGGACAGGCCCCAGCACCGACCCCTGGGGAACACCACTCTTGACTCGTGAAATTAATCTTCCCTGATACAACTATCTTTTGTCCATGTCTAACAGGTAAGTGATCTCCCTGGTTTCATCCCACTCATACTGTTTTTCAACTTATTTTCCCTTGTCCTGCTGATTGTGAAAGTACCTTGGTGGGCACCAGGCAGACAGCCAAGGTCAACCCTCTGCACTGGTGATGATTGCATTCCTCCTTGGCCAAAGAGCTAAATCTATTGCAATGCCTTTGGATGTGAAGCATTTAATTCTAACTCATCACCTTCTTTTCTCTCTCCTTGCAGCTTCCTGCTCCTTCCTGAGTTAAATTGGTTCATATTTATTGAGGATGGTGTAATGCAGTGTGAAGACTGGCAGCACAGGAAGAGGAAAATATTGCCAGACCCATAAGGCAACTCAAATAGAGAACCCAGATTCTGATAATGAACTTGACCAATGCTACAAATCATAGAAAAATGTAAAATTAAGCTGGAAATAACCTTGACAAGTCATCTTACCTTCTAGCTTGTCCCATGACCCACTCAGTATCTAAAATGATTCATCTAACATGATTAAATCACTGTAATAATTTGCTTTCCTGTCCAGGAGATTCATTTGCTCTCAATACGCAAGATGCTAGCACTGCAGAGAAGTATCAAAAAAATCTTCTTTTGGATGGTCAAGGTAAATGCTCATTTCTTTTTCCTTTTCATGGTGTTTTATCTAGTCCTAGCACTTAGCTGAACAAAGAGTTTTTCTAGGATGTCCTTCACTTTGACTGTAATCAGACTCCTTTTCATATTGGCTGTGTCACTAATCGTACAACTTTTCCTTTGTTTTAAGTGGTTCTTTTTGTTCTCTGAATTTCTGCTGAAGACACTGAAGTATCACTGCTGAAAATGCAGTGGTTGGAAAAGATCACTAAGATCATTTAGTCCAACCATCAACCTATCACCACCATGCCACTAAACCATGTCTTTTAGTGTCACATTTATATGTTTCTTGACCACCTCCAGGGACAGTGACTCCATCACCTCGCTGGGCAGCCTGTTTCAACACCTCACCACTCTTTCTTAGAAGAAATTTTTCCTAATATCCAACCTGAACCTCCTCTGTTGCAACTTGAGGCCATTACCTCTCATCCTATCACAGTTACCTGGGAGAAAATATTGACCCCCACCTAGCTACAACCTCTTCAGGGAGCTGTAGAGTTCCACACCTCTGAAGATGATTACGAGCAGTTCAGCATGAAGGAATGAGATACTCTGTTGAGTTTGTTCAGATACTCCCTGGAACCCGAAAACCTGCCCTTCCTTGCTCCACATCACGTTTTCATGACTTTCAGAAGCACCCAGTCCTTATCTGAAGCAGAAGAAAGCTGTGTGACAGGTTCAGCAAGATGAACTGGAACCAGAGGTATACCCCAAAGTCTTTGAGTTGCTAGACTGGAGATAATCTTTCCAACATAACTAATGAGATTAGTAGAACCATAAAAGGAATTTCTATATTGCAACAAGAAAAACAGTTGAGGGATCCTTTGGCTAGTGAAGGCCTGTTTTGGCAAGGCGAGAGACAGTTTGCTTTGTAGCACACTTATCTGACTTTCTGGAATGGTGTACTTAATTTCCAGGTATTTCTAAACAGTGAAGTTTAATTTCCAAGCACGGGAAATAAACAGCATGTTAAAGATTCTTTCTTTTCTTTGTTTCCTTTCTGCTAGGAATGAATGAATTTAATGTAGTCTCTTTCTTGCTTCCTTCTTTACAATGGAGACAGCTGCTGCATCATGGTAAACAAACATTCAGATGGTTTGGAGAACAACTCCTTACACAGACTACAGTGTACAGTAATAAAGGATATGCAACAACATGCAAGACATTCTTTCAGCCTCCAAACACTTCTCCCTGTTAACCAATTCAGAACGTATTAAACCATTAAAGAAGAACATTAAGCTTTAGAGTAGATGGGACATTTTATCCCTTGTAGTTCCCTCCAGCTTCCATAGTAGGCAAGCAAGAATGGAACAATAAAAATAAAAAAAGAGAACAAAACAAACAAAAACACACACACAAAAAAAAAAAATATACCTCTCAACGTGTCAGGATCCTTTGTATCTAATTCTCAAGGCAAACAGACAAATGAAAGCTTTGTCTTTTCTAGGTAACTTGTGGCTGAGACTGGGAGATGGGAGGACTTTATACTTTCCCTGACAAGGTGCTATGTATGCTAAATATAGACGGTAGTCAAATAAATATAACATATATAAAAATATATATGTGTATGTATTTTAAAATCCCAGACCTTAAGCCTGAAGTTCCTTGAATGACTGGAGCTTTTAAATAGTGTTTTGATAGAAATTCTCTCAGCTATAAAAGAGTGCAGCTGATCAAATCCACAAGCAAGCACTAATGGTAAGTTTCATTTATAAAGGCAAGCACATGAGAACAACATAGAGAGAAGAGGTCTTAGTTTCTTGAGTGAACTAAGCCAGTCACCACGTAGCCTCTATTATTGCTGTTCCTGGAGGAGAATCTGTTACTCCCTTTATTTCTGAGACTCACTCACCTCTACCACCTCTCACAAGAAGTATGTTCTGGGGGACTATTCATACAGAGTTGAAAGGAGCTAGTTGTTCTATCCAATCAAGAATGGGAAGGTGTATGGGAACTGTTGAATCACAGCCTGAACCTCTGATTGACCACCTGAGGCGAGCGCTGAGTCAGCTGCAGGGGCACAGGTGAACACAATTTCACCTGAGTGACCAGAAGACCCCATTTAAGGGCTTCCTCTTGGAGCCCTTCTGTGTGCCCAGGACATGGGTAAGATCTTTATTTTGTTTCTCCTTTGTAATGTGATAATCTCTCTGGTCCAATACCTGTTTGCCATACTGAAGGTATGTGATCTGTAGATTAGAAGATAATCCAAGTATTTTACAAGAAATCTCTACATTTATTTTAACAGCTCACTTGGAAGCTGTGGAAGGATTATCACCTATTTACAAACAAGATAGTGAGAGATAAAATTACATTGTACAGTGAGATCCATGAGATAACAAAGACAGAAAGTCAGTCTGCCATAGCAAACTCTGAGCTGGAAGTACTGATCTCAGGTGCACATCAGCTACCATTCAGCTATGCACTGATCTCAGGTGAACATCAGCTACCATTCAGCTATGCTAACTACATGTTTATACTGTACCACCTGTGTGCATAGACCTGGTATGGCTGAGTCCCCAGGCATTAGCAGGGAAAGCCAAAAATACTTTGTAATATTATATTGGGGCTTGGAAATTAAATTTGAATATTACTTCCAAAATTTATCCAGGAATCTCTCATTTTCCAGGGCTGAAGCAGGCAGGTACCTCTGGATATCTTCCTTTTCAGATCAGAGTCAGCCAGAGCACGTTGCTCAGGGTGATATCTGCTTATGTCTTCAGAGATCCTAGCATCATAGAATCACTGAGGTTGTGTAGTCCAACCATTGACTCATCTCCACCAAACCCACAAAACCATATCCCTCAGTGCTATATCAGGAACTCCACCACTTCCCTGGGCAGCCTGTTCCAAAGCACTGCCACCTTTTCTGAATTTTTTTTTTTTTCCTAATACTCAACCTGAACTTCTCCTGGCGCAACTTAAGGACATTATCTCTTGTTCTACAGGTATAGCACATCAAAAAGAGATTTCAGTAGATGTAAATAGAAACTTATCTACCTGATATCTGTTTACAGGTATTGGGGTTCTGTTTCTTTCCTGTTAACCAACAGGACACCTCCATTAGCTTAGCCTGTATCCTAATCCATGGTAATGAGAATTTGCACTCAAAATCTTCAGCTACAGGACAAGAGGTAATCGCCTCAAGTTGCACTAGGGGAGTTTCAGGTTGGATAGTAGGATAAATTTCTTCTCATAAAGAGTAATGCACTAGAACAGGCTGCCCAGGGAGGCAGTGGAGTCATCATCCCTGGAGGTGTTTAAGGAAAGGTTAGATGAAATACTTTGGGATATGGTTTAGTGGGCAACATTGGAGGTAGGTGGGTGGTTAGACTAGAAAACTGTGGAGTTCTTTTCCAAACAATGATTCTATCATTCAGCTAGAAGAAGTTAGTGGAACTTATCCCATTTATTCAAGGAGCATCCTTACCACCAAAGTACTGTACTAAAAAGGGAGCAAATCCTCCTATTACTGTGGCTGGGAAGAAAAATATGAAGGTCAATGTGTTAAGTGAAGTGGGTTTTTCCAGGAGATTCTAGGAACACAGAAGGGTCCGTTTCAGGGACACAGGGACATTCACTTCAGTCTTATCTTAATTAAACTGAACTTCTCTGGTTTAGTTGGAACAATTTCAAACAAGATGAAAAAATCAAGCATATCTGGTCAGCAAAGGTGACAACATACCTGGATATAATATGTACCAGAAACTGAGGGACTGAGTACATTTTCTAGGAAAAGATGCACTGGGGACTGAGTACATTTTCCAGGAAAATGTGGAGAGGAAAAAAAAAAAAAAATCCCCCAAAACATTCCCAGGTAGCATTTCAGGCAAGAGGAGTTATTTTGAGTCATTCTCTTAAATCTGTACACATAAGTTCTGTCCTAAGTTGCCATAAGTTTATATAGACTTCTCTTCAGATCTATATATATTCAGATATCTCATCAGATCATCTCCACAATGTCTTTGCACCATAATGGCAGAATAAATTATTGCCTCTTTATCTGTAACACAGCTATGTCCTGCAAAGCTCTTAGCTTTCCTCAAGGACACAAGTACCTCTGCAGCAGCCTGCAGAGCCATCCATGGATGTTAGGGGGTGTGAGAGGAGCGCCATGGTTCCCACCTTAATCACAGTGATGCAAACTAGAAGTCATAGAATCATAGACTCATAGAACTGCTCAGGTTAGAAAAGACTTCTAAGATCATCAAGTCCAACCACAACCTAACCATAATACACAACAACACTCCACTAAATTGTGTCCCTGAGCACCACATTCAAATGGTTTTTAAACACATTCAGGGATGGTGACTCAACCACCTCCCTGAGGAGCCTATTCAAGTGCTTAACAACCCTTTCTGTAAAGAAGTGTTTCCTGATATCCAACCCAAACTTACCCTGGTGCAACTTGAGGCCATTTCCCCTCATCCTCTCACCAGTGAGAAGAGACCAATCCTGCTCTCACTGCAAGCACCTTTCAGATATTGGAAGAGAGCAATAAGGTCTCCCTTCAGCCTCCCTTTCCAAAACTAAACAGCCTCAGTTCTTCAGTCTCTCCTCATAGGGCATATTCTCCAAGCCCTTCACAAGCCTTGTTAAAGTCATTAATTCTGGACAACTACAGGCCTGTTAGCTAGGATGACTATCTCCACAATAAGTGCATGTACAGTAAATGGAAACTTGTTTCAAGGGGAGGGGTGAGATCCTTGTTCTGTGTTTTCAGGGGAGAACAACACAATCCATGTGGTAAGCCTCCTGCAGTTCAGTGTGCCATCTCCTAATAGGATGCAAAACACCTGCCTGGAGAGATCAGGATTATGTGAGATGAGCTCATGCACTGCATGGTTTTTTTCTAATGAATCCCTCTTTAGCATACATTTATGCCAGATGACAAAGTAAAAGAAGCAATTTCCTTAAATATTGAGCATTCATACGTAAATTGCAGCCTAGTGGAATCTTCTCCTATCCAAACAGAATTCTTTATCTATTTCTGTTACATAAGAAAAGCAAATAATTTCTTATCGGTCGACTTTGAAATACAGGCAAGTGTTCACTTGAAGTGTTATGAAGTGTCAGCTTTTCTAGAGCATTTACTTTTCATGCTCTTAATTTCTCATTTCATTATCTCGCCTTATTCTCTTGCCATGTCAGTGTTTTGATTCGATGGCTTCCATGTGACAAGAGCTCTTGCTGTGTGAGCGATACAAATGCAGCTTTAAAAGTGGTACAACTTGCTATTAAGGCAGCTCCCTTCCTCAGGAATTTCTTAAAGCTGCAATGAGACAAGGCATACAAGAGAAACTTTGATATGCACAGCAGGCTAAGCCCTCCTGCAGTCCCTGCTATGGAGTGCTCTGCAAAATCTGTCTCTTTTTGTTCCTGACTTGCAGAGGTTTGATCTGCTTTTACACTAGCAAGAGAGAAGTGATACCTCACACTTATATTTCTGAATATTCTCACTGCAGTCATATACAAACTTTTTATTTATACAAACTGGGGAAGATCTTGAGAGCAGCCCTGCAGAGAAGGACTTGGGGGTCCTGGTAGACGAGAAGCTGGACATGAGCCAGCAGCGTGCGCTCGCAGCCCAGAAGGCCAACTATGTTCTGGGCTGCATTAAAAAAGGGGTGGCCAGCAGGGAGAGGGAGGTGATTGTCCCCCTCTACTCAGCTCTTGTGAGGCCCCATCTGCAGTACTGCATCCAGGCCTGAGGCCCCCAGTACAGGAAGGATGTGGAGCTCTTGGAGTGTGTCCATAGGAGGGCCACTAAGACGATCAGAGGGCTGGAGCATCTCTCCTATGAGGAAAGGTTGAGGGAACTGGGCTTGTTTAGCTTGGAGAAGAGAAGGCTCCTGGGAGACCTCGTTGTGGCCTTCTAGTACTTGAAGGGAGCATATAAACAGGAGGGGGAACGGCTGTTTATGAGGGTGGATAGTGACAGAACAAGAGGGAGTGGTTTTAAGCTAAGACAGGGGAGGTTTAGATTAGATATTAGGAGGAAGTTTTTCACACAGAGGGTGGTGACACACTGGAACAGGTTGCCCAAGGAGGTTGTGGATGCTCCATCCCTGGAGGCATTCAAGGCCAGGCTGGATGTGGCTCTGGGCAGCCTGGTCTGGTGGTTGGTGACTCTGCACATAGCAGGGGGGTTGAAACTGGATGATCATTGTGGTCATTAGGCTGAGCACTAGGCTCTTTCAAAGTTATGTGACATCTTTGGAAGGATAAAACTATAACTCTATCCACAGAAATAGGCTGCACATGTAAGTGATGAAATAGAGAAAAGAGGTGTTTGCAAAATTTGTAACAAAAAAAATTCTTATTATTGCTTTGGTTCTCAAAGAAAGAACTGTAATTTTGCTCAGCTTTTGCTGGGGTAGTTACCAACCCAAATAGAGAAAGGAAGGTACAGCTGGTGCAGAGTTTGGTTCATCCGGCAATGATCATCTGCAATCACAGTCCTCAGAATTACATTACAAAGAAGACATCAAGATTTGTAGTTGCTTTCAGGAGTCTCAGACCCATGCCTGATGCTGTCAGAGATGGTGGGGGAAAAAAGCAGGTACCGGTAGACTGGAAAAGGAGCAATTGTGTAGGGTGTATGACATGTATGGGTCTGATATCTCTGTGTCAAAGGAAGAGAGAATAAGTTAAAAAAAAAAAAATGTTTGGCTTTATCACACATGTATCACAGAATCATTGAATCATGGAAATCATTAAGGTTGGAAAGACCACTAAGATCATCTAGTCAAGCTGTCAGCCCATCACCACCATGCCCATAAAACCTTGTCTCTCTGCACCTCATCTACATGTTTCTTGAACACCTCCAGGGATGGTGGAGACACCACCTCCCTGGACAGCTTATTCCAATACCTCACCACTCTTTCTGAGAATAATTTTTTCTTGATGTCCAACCTGACCATCCCTGACACAGTTTGAGGCCATCACCTCTCGTCCTATCACTGTTACCCAGGAGAAGAGGCAGATCCCCATCTTGCTACAACCTCTTTTCAGGAAGTTGTAGAGAGTGATTAGATCTCTTCTGTGGCTCTTCTTCCTCAGACTAAACATTCATAGTTCCCTCAGCCACTCCTTGTAAGACTTATGCTCCAGATCCTTCACTGCTTTGTTGCCTTTCTCTGGACAAGATCCAGGGCCTCAATGTCTTTCTTATAGTGAGGGGCCCAAAACTGAAAACTGATAAACAGACCAGTATTGTGATAAATAGAACTTGAGGAAGAAATTCATCTTTCATGAGGAGCTCCTCTTTGTACAACGCCAGGAACTAAGACAGGTGTTTGATTATTTCCTGCTACGAAGCAAAGATGTATCAGCGTATACAGCTGTAATCTATCTCTCTTCTCCTCACGTTATTCCCTACCTTCAATTCTTTTTGGAAAGGAAATGCTGCAAATCTTGACTTACATGGGAAATCACCCTGCACACAATGAAGTGAGAAAGCACTGTGCACATGAACAAGGCAAGATCCTGGATCAGATGCCAGTAGAAGGGAAATGCCTGATTGAATGTATTCAGTAGGAACAGGGCAGTCCTCATCCACACTACTGTTTCCTTTGTAGTAATAAGAACACAAGCTTGTAGCTCTTCAGATAGTAGGATTTCTTAAGAGGAAGCTTTAATTAGAAGTAATGGGAAATTGCACCACTGGAATGAGCAGAGTCATTTGTATACTCTCCAGCTGTATTTATGTTGTGAGCTGACTCACAACTCAAAGTAATTCAGCTTAGAGATTTTCTCTCTTATTTACCAGTCTAAGGAAGGAAAAGACCAAATTCTACATGCAGAGGAAAAGATTGAAATATTTCTTCCTCTTCTGCAGAGTCATTCTTATTGAAAATGTCTTAGAGCAATAACAGAATGGACAAAGGCTCAGTGATGGGTTTGAGGGCAACCCTTAGCAACTTCACATGTCCTTTCAGAAGTAGTTATGATGTCCAATTGTTCGAAGTTGAAGGTCAAGGTTGCTAAAATGTTTGATTGCAAGTGAAGATACCTCAGACTGGATGCCATCCAGAGGGACCCAGACAGTTTTGAGCAGTGGGCCTAGGTGAACCTCATGAGATTCAACAAATCCAAGTGTAAGATCCTGCTCCTGGGTTGAGGCATCCCTCATTACCAATACAAGCTGGTGGATGAAAGGATTGAGCACAGCCCTGCAGAAAAAGACCTGGGGTACTGGTGGATGGGAAGCTGAATATGAGCCAGCAGTGTGCCCTCACAGCCCAGAAAGTAACTGTATCCTGAGCTGCATCAAAAGAAGCATGGCCAGCAGGGTGAGGGAGGTGATCCTGCCCCTCTACTCTGTGCTGATGAGGCCTCACCTGGAGTACTGCATCCAGCTGTGAAGTTCTCAGTACAGGAGACGCATGGACCTGTTGGAGTATGTCCAGAGAAAGGCCACATAAATGATGCAAGGGATGAAACACCTCTCCTATGAGGACAGGCTGAAAGAGCCGGGGCTGCTCAGCCTGGAGAAGAGAAAGCTCCAAAGTGACCTGAGAGCAGCCTTTCAATATCTAAAGGGGAACTACAGGGAAAAAAGTGGACCAACTGTATGGTTGGATGGCACCAAGCATTCCTCTACATGAATGATATATTATCAACTTAAGTTTTTTCAGTTTTAAAACTTGGGAAAAAGAATGGTTACACATTTCTGAGTAGAATCATTTCTTTATTCACAAACTTGTCCTTCAAGACTCTGGGATACTGAGATACTGTCACATCCACCATAAAATCTTTAACAGTGGAAAGAGAAGGAAATACAAATAAAAGAGTGAGCTTAAGCCAAATATGCCTAATAGTTCTCTGGAAGTTAACTACGTGGATTGGAAATATAAATACCTTGTGTTTCTATTTTATTATAATTAGTCCATTTTCATTTTTCCAGCACTAGAATTCATTTTAATTAAAACAACATTCTTTCCAATTAAAAAAAAAACTAACCTGATTAGGTTAATCAACACTAGTACAGTTCAGGTGGCATTTTGGAAATTAACTTTGTCACTCTTCTGGCTGAGTTCAGATACCAGTTTGAAATCTGTAGTTATTTAAATCAACCTGTTTAGGAAAGAATCAGGTAGGTTGCTAAAGTCTAACTATTTCTGATTTGGGGTTAAATTATTCTGAAGTGTTGGATGAAATAATTATGTGCAGGGCTCAGTTCATATAACCAGAAGGAAAATAGTCTCCTTCAAAACAAAAGGTGAGAGTCTGTGAAACATTCCTTCAGAACAAAAAGTGAGAGGCTATGAAATTTGTTAAAAATGGGAAAGAGAAAATCCCTTGTGTAATGCAGGGAAATTACCCGATATGTTCATCCTGCCTTGACTTTGCTCTGACTATAAGGGTAAACAGACATTCCCATAGGGGTGAATTATTGATAACTTCTGGTCAGTTTGTACTAAAATTGTTTATCTCATTGTAGGTCAGTCAGTGAATTGAAACATTCCTTTTCTTGTGTAACCCTCACTCTGCATGAAACAGAGCTAGAGCAGAGATGGTTTTCGTTGCACAGGGAAAGCTGCATCATAGTGAGACACTGACAAAAGTCTGAAGTAATAGGGTAAGAAGTGGATTAGGACACGACAGAAAAGATACTTGAGACAAATATCAAGGAATAATACATTACATAAGAAGTTTGGTACTCAACACAGGTAATACAGCTGAAGATCAACAGCAAAACAAAGTTTGAAAGACACTTTTATATTTTTGCAGACATTTTGTTCCTGCTGGAAAATAACTGAAAAAGAGAAAAAAGAACAACATGCAGAAACTAAAAAGTTCTGGCAAACATTGTCCCTCTTTCTCTAATAAATGCTTGTCTGGAATGTCTGTTGCTATATTAATATCTGGAAGCAAATTCCTGAATAATCTGTGCCTTTTTGTTCTTTCACTTATATACTACTTCAGCACATGAGTTTTCATATGCAGTGCGACTGCTGTGGGCTTATATATATATGAAGACTTCCTGGCTCCAGACTGGAAATTTCCAGTAATACAGTGCAGCTAGTCAAAGGTTCTCATTCCTCTGAGAAATCCTTCTGGTCCAAGCATTTATAAGGAGCTCAGGACTTATGAAGCTATTTGCAGAAGGAGAGGCATAGAATTATAGAATCACCTAGTCACAGAGGCATGGAATCATAGAGTAATAGAAATATAGAATCATTAAAGTTTGAAAAGACCTTTAAGGCCATGGTGCTGTCATGTCCCTCCTGTAATGGGTGTCCAACCATCAGCCCATCCCCACCACGCACACTAAACCACATTCCTCAGTGACACATCCAAACGTCTCTTGAATACCTTCAGGTACCACTTCCCTGGGCAGCCAGTTCCAGTGCTTTATCACCATTACTGAAAAGAAATTTATCCTAATATCTAACCTGAGCCTTCCTAAATCTTGGGGCCATTACCTCTCTTCCTGTTGCTGTTACGTGGAAGAAGCTACTGAGTGCCACCTCGCCACAACCTTGTTTCAAGGGAGTTGTAGAGAACGATAATGTCTCCCCTGAGCCTCCTCTTCTCCAGACTGAACCATCCCAGTTTGCTCAGCCACTCCTCATAAGAGTTGTGCTCCAAGGCAGAGTGTTGTTTGTACACACCAGAAAGCTGCTTCTACACACAATATTAAATATGAACAAAGATTATTTTGAAAGGGGGAGAATTAAAGGCAAATCTGTTAAATTAATTATATTTTAGTGATTTTAGGAAACAATGCACTCAGTACAGAATCTCAAAACTCTGATGTTAGTTACCTGTTTTGATGGTAAGGCTGAGAAATTAGATCATGAGAATGATCAGGATATCAGACCTCCATCCCTCTTGATGTTTTGTTGCTATTGTTCAGCTATTCTTTCCCAGCAAAAAACAAAAAACAAACAAACAAAAAAAGAACAAAAACAAAAGCAAAAAACCAACAGCACAACACCGTCTTATTTTTTCCTTTTGTACAGCTGTAAAATGGTTCTGTGGACTTCCAATCTCTGTGGAGTCTTCCTTTGCTTGTGTTTTCTTCTCTACTTGTAGTTGCTTCTTCGGGATCTCTGGGGGTCTTTCCAGAGACAAAGATGGGATAGTAATAATAACATTGACAACAATGTCACCAAAGAAAATGAATGTGAAATCCATAAAGAGAAATTGCTGCCTGAGGTGTTAGTTGTTTGCATTGTAATGTGTTGTTAAGTCACAGAATGGCTGCTTTCAAATGAAGATATGCAACTCTGAATATCATGGGAATGTTCCTATGAAAATATATACAAGCCCATAGCAAGCCAAGCAGAGTGATGAAGGACAGGATTAATTTTCCCTATCTTTAGCTCTGCAGTTTAGAAGTGTACAGTCAAAGTAGTTAATTGTGTCCAATTATAACAAATGGAGATTTATCATCATAAAGGATTACCGGTTGGACTAGATGGTCTTTTTCAACATTAATGATTCTGTGATTCAATGATTCGATGATTCTATGATCAGAGCAGATACAGGATGAGACACCACTAATTTTGGATGAGACAGATCACTCCCTAACCTCCGTGGAGTCTATTGACTTGCTCTGCTTTGGTGCTTGGTGTGGTTTGCTCAGACTGAGCCATCTCCATTGTGTTCAGCCACATTTAGTGAAATGAATCCCCACCAGCTATCAACACAACTGCAGTCTCAGGAGCTCTAGATATGTGTCCCACTTTGTGCCAGTTTTCAAGGGCTAGCCCTGCTTTTATATGAATTATTGAGCAACTCCTAATTTCTCTCCTCTTACCAAAAAATGGCTCCCCACCCAACAGACTCTCATCCTCCTCCTTCCTTTCCTTTGTCTAGGTGAACCATAGTAGCATCACTTAATGCACAGAGTTCACAGTGGGCTCTTCAGTAGGGGAAAATGAGCGACCGATTGAAGAGATCATGCGGGGCTATGTGCTATGATTGCTCCATGGGACCAGCATCTGTCATGCCACCCTCCCCACTTCTGAAGTCTCGGTCATGACATGAAGTCTTCAGGGACAATCCTCAACTCCATATGGCAGACACAAGCTGTACTGTGAGTGCAGGAGGGGATGTGAAAGGAGAAATAAGTCCCTTCTCCTGAAATCTCACTGACTCCATTCCTCACCTAGAGAATTAAAATAACTTGTCATTTCAGGACACTGCTTTTGGGAACTATGAAAGACTGAGACGGAATTGCCCAGCCTCTTTGTTGCACACTTTCTTACATTCCCACACATGTAGATGCATCCTCTTTTATTGAAGGTACATGCTGATACAAGTCACTGACATGATTTTCTCGACAGCACAACCTGGATGCAGGGAGTAATCCTTTTCCTATTTCTCTTTTTCATTCCCAGTGCCTCTGAGAACATAAGGTACAGGGTCACATCTTCATTGTTATGAAGCAGCCAATATTGGAAGCTTGGAAGTGGAATCATTTTTCAAATAAAAGGCAGTATTGATCCCTGTATATTGCTATTCTGTATGTCAGGGCCATGGCATCGTGGTACTGTTTCTGCTCAAGAAAGACAAACAAATAATGTTCTGATTTTCCTATTCCTGAGCTGTAAAATATTTCCTCACTAGAATGCTTCATATTGGGCAATTTTTTTTTATAGTTTATGTGTCTACTTGGAAATGAGAGTTGTCTTGCCTGTAACAGCCATTGGTTTATACTCAATGTTGACCATTTCTCCCAAGAATTTGTTAGCCCTCAAACATATCCTACCAGAAAGGTCTGAAGGAGACCTCTTTTGAAGGTTTGTTTTGTTGTCTTTTTTGGTTTGTTTGTTTTACTTCTTATTTTATCTTCCGAGGAAATGAGGGATCTTGAGCTGGTCAAATTCCCCTGAGATTGTCCCTGAGATAAAAGATTTATCTGCCAAACAAAGCTCTAGGAACGTGACTGCAAAACTGGAAAACAAATAGGGGAAAGATAAAAAACAAGAAAAAGTGAAGTGAAACTGTACTGCTTCCTTTTGTAGCTGCTGCTTTGGATTTCTCTGTGGGATGCCATTGCACTGGGATACAAGGAGATGATCCAGTAACACTCCCCCACCTGAATGTTACCATTCAGAATAACGTCTCTAAACATCTTCCTCTGTTCACACACAAGGCTTTTCTCGGTATGAATAAAGCTCACTGAAGCTTCTCAGCAGATTTTCAGGATTCTTTCAGCTCTCTTGTAATTTAGGAAACCTGATCCTGTTGCAAAATGTCCTAGCTGTCTCCTGTCTGCAACAACTGTAGATGGAGTACCTCTACTAAAGCCATGATAGCTTTGATATGCAGACAGCACCTTTGGAGAGCTGACTCATCCTCCCTGGAGGACTTTTTTCCCCAGAAGCCAACAGAATTTCACCCTCCTCCCTTCTCATTATCAGTGAACATATTATCAAAGCTTGATTTGTAGACACCTCCCTGGACACAAAGAAGAAAAAATTGTGGGGCCAGAAAACAAGTTGTCCAGATTACACACTTATCCTTTATCCCCCTCCCTCAGCCTCCCTGTTGGTTTTCAGATTTATTGAGCAATATTTGAGCAGGGTTATCTCAGGGTTAGTGAAATTTCTACACTGTAAAGCTCAGTGTCACTAATGCCACAAGCTTAAAGTCCCTGAATCAATCAAACTCAGAGGAAAATCTGTGCTGCCCATACAAAATTTCTTGGGGAAAAAAGAAACAAATCAAAACAAACGAAAAACAAACAAAAGAACAGCAAAAACAAACAAACAAACAAAAACAGTAGAAAGAAGAACACTAACATCACAGGTATTATTCATGCTTAACCATATTGCTTAATACTCTTCTAGGAGCTGTTCTTATGCATAACAATATGAACATTTGAAGAGCAGAATGGATTTCCAAGGGCTTTGCTCGAGGAGTCAAATCTTTCACTAACTTCATCCTTCTCTTGGTAATTTTCTTGCTGCAAACATTGTAATCAGAGTTGCACTGGTTTTCTGCATCCGTCTCTTTAGCTGTTGCTGTTGAGTTTTTGGATGACTGCTTACATAATTTAGAGAAATTCTAAATTATAGTCTCAGCTATTCTTGCCTTCAGTCAGCCTGTAATCTGTACAGGAGTAAAATGGTGGGGAATTACTTTTTCTTCCCATAACTCCTTGGAAAGGCAAAATAATGACCAGCATCTCTGAGTCAAAGACAGTATTTTCCCAGGGAGATAGTGGAGTCACTGATCCCAAAGGCATTCAAGAAACATATAGATATGGACTGAGAGATGTGGCTTAGTGGGCATGGTGGTGATGGGTTGACAGTTGGAGGAGTCTTTTCCAACCTTTATATTTCCATGATTCTATGATTCCTTTGTTCCTCATGACACAAAGAAAAAGCTGAGGAAGAGTGCTTACCCCCTCCTCTCCCCAGCCTGTCTTTTCTCTTGTTTGATGCCATTCACCAATGCAAATAAAGTGTGATTCTAAGGGGAAAGTCAGAGAAGTGTTGCTGGGCTGATGGATATTTACTTTGACTTTGTGACTGGAGGCAGCACACAAGGCAGAGGACATCTAACAGCCTAGAAAGGAATGCACAGTTGTCATCTCTCCAATCACTGGCCCAGGTGATCTCATTAACAGAACACGTTATCAGGGGACATTGTCACAATAATGTCTTGATCAAAATCAATGCATCACTGGGTATATACACAAAATCAGATCCTAATATTCCAGACTCCTTGGGTCTGTTATGGTAGAGCAGGAATAGTTTTACCTTTCTCTGCATTATATTTTCATATATATTTTCATCAACTCATACATTTTTTTCCTTCTGTGCAGAAGCAGAGATGTCTCAGTAGGGAGCATGAACTTGCAGAATTCCATTAGGATATTAGTTACATAGTCAGTAAGGGTGCTTCTTAAAGGCACAGATGATTTGATCCCATTCTGCTCTGATGGATGGAAACATTATTCCTTTTTTTTTTTTTTTTTTTTTCCCAGAAAGTTATATTTTAATGAAATATGCCAATAGGAAAGTTTCTTTGTTTCACAGGTTTATCTTCTGGAATAGAAGCCTAGAGAGACACACAGATTAATCAGTGGTTTAATAGTATGGGCACTGGCTGAAATGAGAACCTGTCCTTCCCTATCTTTAAATCTTAACAGAAGGCAGGAACTGGCATTTTCTTATCAACTCTCCTTTTCCTCCAGGATCTCAAATGGTGTTTTATTTTTAATATAGAACAGAATCAAATTCTGATATCTTCCACTTTTGATAGAAGATAATTCTGCATTTCAGGGCAGCATCTTGGCTTGTGGAGAATGGAGGAGACAAATTCTGTGTGGCCTTCATGAAATGTCCTTGCACAACCAATTTAATGGCCAACTTTGACAACTCTGGGAATCTTGCTCTTCTCCAAGTGGATTGTACTGAAAATAAAAATAAAACCAATAAGAACTACACTGCTGACAGCACAAGCTTGTGAGAGCTTCTCCTGACATCCACAGATCTCCTCCACATCCCTGCACTACAAAGTCGCCCTCAGTCTCACAGTGGTTGATCCTTGACTTCAGGAAACCTCTCCCTCCCCATGTCTACTTTTCTTGTCTAGACAGAAACATCTGAAGTCAAGATGTCAGTGCTCTCATTACCTCTGAAGGCAAGAAACTACTTCTTGTAATGGTGCATATGGTAAAATGTCATTTCTCTCATTCAGTACTTTGTACTTACTTTACCTTTCTGTACTCTCTGTGTCTTTATATACTGGTATGGCCAATATTTAATGAGGCCTGGGATAGAGGCAGACCAGTTTTCTTTCTGCCTCTGTCATTTATTATTCAATCACTTATTAAATCTTGTATGTAGGAAAATGGAGAAGGCACAAAAAATTGAGTTCGTTTTGGTTTATTTCTCAGCTCCAAGAAATCTCTCCAATATTTCCTTGTTTCCAGTACTCTCATCCCCAAAGGCTCTCTATCTCTAACCACTCAAATGTTAATTTTATTAGACTATGCTGTACATGGAATTACTCTCTTATAATCCATTTGCTACTTGTTTATCTCATGTATGATTAGTCTGTCTCTCCTGATTCTTATATAACACTCACTAAGTATATGGGTAATCTGGGTATTGGGGTGAATGACTATCCTCAGATTCCCCAAGGGATTAGAATACCATGATTACTTCGTAATACAAATAGAGAGAAATGAGACCTGCAGGTTTCTTTGCCATTTTGCCAGCAAATTTGATTCCAGATAGATCAAGAGGCTTATGATGTGTTTGCTGCATATGTGACCAGGATGGGAATAGAACCAACATTTCCTAGGGCTAAGTCCTGTGTTAATCCACAAGAACACTCTTTTTTCATCTCAGTGATTTAATGTGAAGTAAAATGTGACATGATGGCTCTGTGGCAGAAGAAAGCAAACAATGTGCTGGTACAACATCCATGAGCATTAGACTTGATGGACTTTGAGGCTAAACAGAAATGGTTTTGATTGCCTATGAGAAATTTGATAGAAAATTGTGCTTAGAATTCTGCAGGAAATACAAGGAAAAGACCTGTAGGAATAATTATGCTATGTTGAAGATATGAGTATGTATGTATGTATGATATGCTATGTTGAATGTATAACTATCTTCCTTAGTTTCTATGATTTTTTCCTAGAAGTATTTTGTTTGCCAAAACAAACAAACAAACAAACAAACCAAGAAAAAAACCGACTTTGAATGCTTTAACTCTTCCCCACCATGTCTGACACAAGCATACTGCAAAGCTCTCAATTTCTCAGTTCTGTACGGACTCAAATCAGAAGGAATCCTTAAATACTCACAAGTGGATATAGCTCTAATAAGCTATCAAAACAAGGAGTCAGGAGGCTGCCCTGATTGAAACAAGGGCAAAAAACTTCTTTTCAGAATGTGTTGTTAGCAAGGTGTTGTGGCATCTGAAGCAAAAGGATGATCCCTTGCACAGCTCTGGGCTGTCTCTCCCCACTTCTTCTGACTTCTACTAGCTCTCTGAATTCACCATCATAGAATCACAGAACCATAGAATCATTTGAGTTGAAAGGGACCCTGAGAGGTCATCTAGTCCAGCAAATAAGACACTTCCAGTGTGAATGGGCACGGTCTTCTGTAGTGATGACACTATTTCTCTTAGCCCAAAGCCAAAGTTCACTATTGCTTCTTCACTGTATTCCCAGATAACCCCATACGTGATTTTGGCTATGCTAGTTTGGTATTTTCAGTCTTCACAACTCCCCCTGGCAGCAAAACTCTAGAAGTTCGTTGATGCTCTATTTAAATAGAATAATATTATAGAAGCATAGGATGAATTGGAAGAGACCTTTAAGCTTACTTTGGAAGAGACCTTTAAGATCATTGAGCTCCCCAGCTTTGTTGTTTCTCTTTGCAGAACAGCTTCTTTTTTCCATTGGAGGTACAAATTGTTCTTCTCTTAATCTTTTTTAGTTCTGACTTCTTTTCTCTCACTCTAGCTGGTTCAGACTTCTGCGTGACAAATGCATGTTTTCCAGCAAAATGTTCAGGGGATTTGACATTACTGAGAGATAGGGAACATTCAGCTTCCCTTCCTTATTTGTTGCAGTGACTAATAGCCTCCACTGTTAAAAACATGCTGGCTATTAGTGCTAGCCTGACTGTCACTGCCTTCTGCTCCTTCTTGCAATGTGTTTCCCTGCTAGGTTAAAGCGTCCTTTAGTACACAGTACTTTCTCTTTGCTAGAATATTTCATACATTTACATCAAAAATTTTCTCTTTTTCTTTCTTTTATAAACTAAAAAAAAAAAAAATACAAACAAACAAACAAAAAACCCCATTAAGTTCTTTAAGTTAAGTCTTTAAATCACTGAAGATTATGTCTGTGAGTCACTTCCAGAGCTGTGTCTTCACTGCCACAGCTTTGGGTTGGTAAATAATATCAGCTGCTTGTCACAAGCACCATGTCTGTGCACTCATTAGCACTCTTTTCCTGTTAGCTCGGCAGCCCTTGGAACAGTGAATGAGCAGCTCATCCAGCGTGCCATGTAGGTGTTTTCTTGTGCCTCTTCCTGCTTTGTACGTCAGGTTGCGCTCCCTGTTCCTAAATGTATAGCTGTGCTGTTAGCAATCATAAATGTTAGTCTGCAGACAGAAATATATAAAAAAAGCTCTAGGCAACTCGAGAATTTTAGTCCAGCCAATCTAGACTCTTAAATCAGCTTTGTCTAAGAGGGAAACAATTAAATTACAACGTTGAGCAAGTGCTCTCTTGGGAGGCTGGAGAGATGTTAGAAGCTGCTTTTCTGCTTTATGGCTGAGCACTCTAACAGCAGACATTTAGAAGTGTCTTCTAGACAACTCTGATCCTTTTTGTAGTTTATTCACTGATTCCCGGGGATGGGGTGAGTGTCCCACAGGATAAAAGAATGAAAGTTTTGTTCTTCAAATCCCACTTGCCTCATGTATGAGCTGACAGATAAGGCAAACTACAGGCAGTAGTTTCAGTGCACACCGTAGTGTACAATTCAGACACTTTCACATGACATCAGGAAACTCAGCAGTGAAGCTGCAGCTTAGTGAGAATATTAATTGTCCATATCTTGGCCAAGGCCAGGCTGGATGTGGCTCTGGGCAGCCTGGTCTAGTGGTTGGCAACCCTGCACACAGCAGGGGGTTTGAAACTCGGTGATCACTGTGGTCCTTTTCAACCCAGGCCATTCTATGATTCTATGATATGCCCTGAATAGCTGAGACAATGCATCCTTTCTTGTTTCTCTCCCTGTGTTACACAGAGACAAGACTGATGGTAAACTGCCAGCGCTGCTGAGCAGAGATGCAGCTTTAGTCTTCATTTGTGTGCTTGCTTTTCTACAGGCCCACGCACTGCTAACATCACAGAAGATGAAAGTGTTTTTAATCGAAGCAGAAAACGTGGAGAAAAATATCACACTGTAGCCAAGAAAGAAAAACTTTCAGTGGCACTCAGTTCAGAAGGCGTTTGTTCTGGCCTCTTTTGTAGTTTGTTTCGTTTAGACTCTTTTTGTTGTTGTTACTGTTGTTCAATTTTCTGCTAGAAAGAGATTAAATTAATGGAAATTGATTGGTGTATCTGAAGTTATGTACAGGGAGATGTGGCTACAGCGGACACATATATCACAGAACAAACCTTCCTACTGTGGTTTTTACTGAAATCATTTATTAAAGTCCACTTTTGCTTCAGTGTGATCTGATTTTTTCACCCCACCTCCCCCAGGCTCACTCTTCATCTGATTCTTCAGCTTTTCCTTGCACTGGAAAAAGCACAAAGTGCGAGGTCAAGGCAGAATAAATATAAGGTGTAATAAATAATATATTATCAGGCATTGTCTATTCCACCTCGTTCTTTCAAAGAATTTTATAATCAGTGATTCCCATCTCACAATAACCTTGAGGATAGAAATATCTCCCTGACAACATGTATGTGTGGATACACCACTGTGTAGACTAGCATTGCAGTAGGACTGCACTAACTTTTACCTGTTGAAATTCTTCTGTGGAATAAAATTCAGAAGGCAAAATCAGTCCAGCCAAAGGCACGTCCCTGTATGACAGTCTCATAGAGAGAAGCGTGCCGTCCTTGTTATGAGAGATGGGCTGATGTCTACATCTGACATGCCTGCCAATTTAAGCAGGCAAATCCACACTCATGGTATTGTCTTGTTGCTCAGCTTTTTCTGACTCTTTATGTAGATCAATCCTAAACGAAGGGGCTGGGTACATTCTTATGTGCATCCCATAGTTTTGGATATAGTCTTAATACAGCTTTTTGACAGAGCAAAGTAACTCTTCAATTACCTCCCATTCTTTCAGTAGATTGCTGAAATCCCAATGAACACGTTGTCTTTTTTGGCCCTGCATAAGGGTTTCTCTGAGAAATTTCAGGCAAAAATGTTGATTTCCAACAAGCTCTGGCTAAATTTATTATAACAGTAAGACTTGTATGACATATCTATGGAATCACAGAAGCATTAAGGTTGGAAAAGAGCACTAAAATCATCTAATCCAACTATCAACCCATCACCACCATGCCTGCTAAATCTTATCTGTTAGTGTCATAGTGAGCATGAGTTGAGATGAAGAAGACAGAAAGGGAGTAGATATATTCAGGGTATTTCCTCCCACGCTTTGTAATGATACAGCTGTGTCATTAGCTGTCCCAACTTCATATACATGAACCAAACTCAACTTAGCCAGTGTTTTCCTAGCCACACTGAAAAGAAGTCTTGAGTACTCACAGAATCACAGAATCATTAAGGGTGGAAAAGACCTTGAAGATCAAGTCCAACCATCAATTATATTGCCATGGAATACTGTGTTAGCAAGACATTTAAACACCTAACATCTCTCTGTGGATTGCCTTAAAGGTGTCTGAAAATGAAATCTACTATGCCCTTATCCCATACCTTTCTGTTCCATTGCCTCTAGAAATGGGTTCCCAAAATTTACATTAAATATATTGTGAAAGCAGTATGAGACTTAGCATGTTGAACTTTGTAAAGCACCACAAGCATTAAAGGCACTCAGTGACCGCTGCTCCTGAGCATGGCTCAGGTCCATTTTGATACTTAATCTGGCTTTTGCAAAGATTGAGGAAATTCTTTCCTTTGCAAACAATTAGAGTAATCATATGTATGTGTCCATGCACAGCCTGTTCTCCACCAAGGCATTAAGTAAGTCAATTGCTAGCACCACAAATCTTAGAAATGGCAGGCTTCCTAATCCTACAGTTTAATTCTTGGCATTTTTGATAGATTTCTAAGACAGAGGCAATAATCTTTCAAGGTGATTGTGCCAGCATCAAACCATCCTCATTTAAATGTACAAAGAAATCTAAGGTAGTATCACAGACCTATCACACGTCTAAAAGTATCACATGTCTAAAAGTACTTGAAAAGGAGTTGAACAAATTATAATTTTTTTGTACACTCTTTCAACACTCAGAATAATTTCTTCCCATAGATTTAAAATAGGATGAATAGGCCCAGTGCTTTCCAACTAGGGCTCTCTGAGGACCATTTTCAAAATGGTTACTACAGAAATTTAATCTCATCCAAATTTCTTACTGCTGATGCTCTAAGAACTGCATAGATTTGATATGAAAAATATACCATTTGTTGACTCCACTTTGTCCTGGTTTCCATCCTGGATTATCCCCATCTGAACTTCGTTGTTTTTTATTGTAGTTGGCTACAGTACTGGATAGAAAAGGAATTCAGCAATGACATTCAGTGCAAGTTTGGAATGCATTCATTCGTGACCCCACTGGAAGAGTTCAGACTAAATGACAAGCCATCTATACCTCAATGAATTTCACTATTTCTTGTTTGCTTGGTGGTTACATGAGGGCAATAGGATTCTATGTCCCAACTCTTGGCTGAATGAGTGGTGCACTTGACTATTTATGTACAGTTTTCAGTCAAAAAAAAAAAAAAGCTAAATTGCATTGAAATACACAGCTAATAGATCTTTCCTAATATTTTTCACATTGAGAGAAGAGTATTCATAATCACTTACTCAAAAAGCTCTACTGGATGAAAAAAGGAGATGGCAGCCTCTTCTAAGAGTCAGCTGAAGGTAATTTCTTCAGGTGGTGCAGATGAAGCCAGAGAACAATGTTATACTGGAAAAAAAAAAAAAAAAAAAGCCTTTACAATACTGATACTGAACACTTACTCAAGAGCAAGATATACCCAAAACAATCACTTTTAAATGTTCCTCCCCTTCTTGGAAATCTGGCAATCATACAAACACCTGGGTTGTTGCAGTGACCTCCTCTATGTATTTCCAGTTTGAATTGTAATCCAGATGCGCATTATGAACCAAGGAGAGGTCTCTTGTTGGTGATGAGTGTGAGAGCATTCACAACCAGGCTCACGTTTTCATTAGAATTTGTATCTGCCTGATCTTCTCCATCTGCAAGTGACATCCTGCAGACATGGTTTAGTGGGCAGTATTGGTGGGAGGTGGATGGTTGAATTAGAAGACCTTTTCCAACGTCAGTGATTCTATAATTCTATGATAGTTGAGAAAAAAAAATACATATTTGATGACACTAGAAGCTTCATTCAAAGGAATTAAAAAATGAAACAGTTACATTTTTTCATGTCCCATAAAATGAACAAATGATTTAGGAATGTCTCTCACGTTGATTCTGTGCTGGTTTATGCATATTGAATTCATTCTGCAGTTTTCTTTGGGAAACACTAACAAGGTTCCTCTTTTTTATACTTAGCCATCTGTACTCATGAAATTAGCAAGCATGTAATGCAAGAATTATGGCACCTTATGCTAAATACATGATACATGATGATTCTGTGCATAGCACAAGTCACTTCATGGGTCTGCACAGAGAAACTTTTAGAAGAAAGGTCAAGGAGGACAGTCAGGATATCTGGTACGGGATATGTGAAAGAATGAAAATGAAAAATCTTCTCTAGAGTACAGGGAAATTTTTAAGAGTTTCAGTTTAATTTCATCTTACAATTTGTCTACATGCACATAGCAGTGAAGTAGCTGAATAGATAAGAGTTCCCATTTTTCACCAATAACAGTGCACGCAGTGTTGAGTTCTGAAGCCAAAGGGATTAGGGACACCTTTAACGGAATCAAGAGTTCCTCAAGGATGATGTAGCACGATAGTAGAAACAGATCAAATGTGGGATAAGACCTGAAAAAAAAAATAAGAAATTCAAGACTGAACCCAGACACTGGGTATAAGAAGAGAACAAGGAAGGACTTCAGCTATGGATTTAGTCTGGAAAAGATTAATTGTGATAAAATACACATTACAAAATAGAAGAAATATTAGAGTTTAAACAAAAAGAGATATTATAGCACTTGTACAAAATTACTGGTGGAAAAAATGGTCTGAGATTTACAGCTATCAGTGATAAAAAGCTGGAATGGCAAATCTCAATGAATCATTGCTACAGCTTTCTCATTTTGACCACTTACAGAGATACTACCAGAAGAATTAATAAATATTAAAATTCAGTGGTAAATTCTGTTGTATTCACTATTACTTCTTCATAGACTAAGATTGGAAAACATAGAAAACCAAGAGAACATTTATTACAGGGATTATAACTTTTTCACTAAAAGTGCCTGAAAATTAATAAAGAAGATCAGCCAGGGGTAGATTTATTAACCATATCAAAGATGACCCCTGACTTTGATTCTTCATGTTTCTTTTCACAAGGAAATGTTCTCTTGTCAGCATATTTGTTGTTGAAAGACGCTGTAGAGCAGGGACTGTCTCCACTCAGACATCAGGATGCCCAGGAAAAGAAGGGTTTCCAAAAGGGGAAACTTCAAGCTGCCATCAGCATTTCAATGTCAGATTTCTTGGAGAAGGCAGGTCTGTGCAGAGCCAGAAAGATCATGAAGTTGCAAACACATTCAATGCATATTATGGTAAAAGGGAAGTTCTCCAACACATGTAGATACCAGGAGCAGAGAGAAGGGGGTTCATGCACTGTCACTGTCTTTCCTTGAATTTTTGATAGAGTTCTGTAGCAAATTAAATTCTTTGGCAGGTGAATTGCTGTAATCACAAAAGTCAAAAAAAGCCATTGCATGGGCACAATGAGGCACAATGGGAAGCAGTAAAGGGACAAGACAGAGAGACCTCAGCTACCTCTATTGTGGTGACCGTTAAGGGTCTTCAAACAGGACCTTCTACAGCATTCAGCTGTTTTCCCTTATTATCTGGTTCTGCTTGAGCTTTTCTTTGTGATACTGTTTTTTTACTTTTTTTTTTTTTTTTTTTTTGCTGCTTTCTAGAAGTCTCTACATATTGTAGGTACTTGCTCATCCAAAATTTCCCTTCTTCTTACAATACAAAGAATACAGTTTATTTCCTCAATAATGGGAAAGGACAAATAAAAGCTGCTTCACCCCATCTGAGGTAAGGCAGTTTGCATACATAGGAAAATTGCAGGTAAGTGGAAGGGATTTTATCTAAGTGTAGGAACCAGGGGTGAAAATGTTTGTTTTCTCCTCTTTGAGAAGGGCAGAGCCAGCCACGCACACCCACAGAGTACAGTGTTTTTCATTACTTCTTCATTTTTAAGTAAAATCATAGAGGAAGTGCTGGACAATCAACTGTGCAGAAGTAGTACAATCTCTTGAAAAGCAACTTACAGAGCCAGATCTGCTAAACTTGCAAAAAATAATTTTCTGATTCAATTGTTTTCCCATCTCCAGATAAGACCCCATGCTCCATTCCATTTACTGTGCATGCATCAACAAATTTACAAAAATAAACAAGTCAGCAATTGGCAATTTATTCAAGGTGCTGAAAGTATCGGACAGCTGGCAGATTAGAGAGCAAACTGTTTCCTCCAGAATTTCTTGGAGGACTCTCAGGAAATGGGATCTAGTAGGAGCTGATCTGAGGTGGGGACTCTACTTCATTTCTGAGGAATTGTACATCAATGAGGCACTAATTCAAAGCTTTCATAATCAAAGAAAAATCTGACTTCAGTGCATGTCAGACCAAATGCCCAAGTAGTACAAACCTACGTCAAGACTTGAATGCAACTTTCTAAAAGGAAGTTTTGTATTTTATTTCCTTTCTCTGCATTGACAAGACTATCTTCCTTGTGTAAGCAGAATGAAGAAAAAAAACCCGACATTAGAGATTAATTTTGCAAATAACCTTTCTAATTGTACATTCTCAGACAATTTGCATAAAATGTAACAGGAAAGACAGTGAGCATTTCCTCTTTGGGGGTATTTTGAGCATTTGGGGAACTCCTTATGTATAAGAAAAGATTCATACAGCTTTAGGAACTATTCCAGTTCAGTAGAGAGACTTCAATTGTTGGTGCTGTTTAATTTGGATTTGGCTTATTATTTTCATAAAGCTTCAGTTCCCAGAATCAAGTTCTCATATAAAAATCTCTGTTTTCTTTTAAGATCTGGAGCAAAGTAAAAATGGGTGTTTCCATGTTGTCCAGGCATCCTCCTAGGTAATTCTCTTATTTCTATTCATTTTTACCAAAGGCACTAATTTTGTGGGTACAGGAAAAAAGAAAATAAGGATATAGTTGGAAATGCTTTACTTTTTTTTTTTTTTTTTTTTCTTTTTTTTTTTTTCCCTAGATTTAATGAAAAAGACTTGGAGGTCTACATGTACTCAGACCCTGTACTCGGCATTGGTGAGGCCTCACCTCGAGTACTGTGTTCAGTTTTGGGCACCTCAGTACAAGAAGGACATGGAGGTACTGGAGCAGATCCAGAGAAGGGCAATGAAGCTAGTGAAGGACATGGAAAATCAGCCCTATGAGGAGAGGCTGAGGGAGCTGGGGCTGTTTAGTCTGGGGAAGATGAGGCTGAGGGGAGACCTTATTACTCTCTTCCAGTACCTGAAAGGTGCTTACAGTGAGAGCGGGGTAGGTCTCTTCTCACTAGTGACAGGTGACAAGACGAGGGGAAATGGCCTCAGGTTGCACCCGGGTAAGTTTAGGTTGGACGTTAGGAAGCACTTCTTTGCAGAAAGGGTTGTTAAGCACTGGAATAGGGTCCCCAGGGAGGTGGTTGAGTCACCATCCCTGGATGTTTTTAAGAGCTGTTTGGATGTGGTGCTCGGAGATATGATTTAGCAGAGGGTTGTTAGAGTTAGGGTAGTATGGTTTGGTCATGGTTGGACTTGATGATCTTTGAGGTCCTTTCCAACCTGAGTAATTCTATGATTCTATGATTATCATAACAATCCATCAAAACAGATTCCTCCAATCAGAAAATGCCAATACTGAAATATGAGGCTGTATATGACAACATTCTGTTAAACCTTTCATAATAAAGGTTTCTCGCACGTAGGATGGAATTTAAATAGAGGTGAATGTCAACACAGGAAAAAAAAATCAATAACATTTTAAAAAATAGAGGGTACACCAGAAAGCAATGCACACCTGCCTTATTTGATTCAAAGCAGGAATTTGAACTTCTGTCTTCCTCATAAGAGGTAAATGTTCTAACAACTGGAGATTCAATCAGTCTCTTGTAATGAAAAATTGTAACAGCAAAAGTTGCCATTCTGTTCAGATGCAAAATGAAAACAAATTGTGAAACTGATCACAAAAAAAGGCATTCTTATTTTCTAGCACACCATTTTCCAGCATACCTGATACTGACTTAGTACTTGCTGTTATTGCATGGTATTTACTATGATGAAATCAAAGTGAAATATATTTACTTTATTGCAATATGTTACTAATAGCCAGAAAATTTAATACAATCGATACACTAATGGGAAACATATTTAATTTTCTAGAAAACGAAATAAAACTGCTGCTGTGTGATTTTTTTTTCGCCATATTCATCGAGAGCATGACTAAGTTTGATAATCTTTCAGTTCCTCTTTGCAGAAAGAAATTCAAAGGTCTGAATGGTCATTGATATTGACCCTATACTAATCAAGAGTCATTAACCAATGTGGCCCACATTCTGTGATGGTTTGAATGGACTGAGTGCTGAAATCCTTTTGATTTTATCTGAACTTTAGACTCACCTCTATAGCCACTCTATGGAAATTAAGAATCATTTCACCTTCTCTGAGATACATAAGACTTAATATGGCAATAGAAATAAGCAGCACATAGGTTTCCTGAACCTCTTCTTGACTGTTTTTTTCTTACTAGTTAAATTTGGCAAGATGCTTCATGTCAACTATAGTCTAATTAGAAACATTCATTAGACTAGAGTTTCAAATTCTGTGGAATGAAAGCCTACTAGATCTGATATGTGATATCCTGATAATTCATTTAATTCATACTTTTATAATAGGTGTGAATAAACTGGTTTAAATTTAAAGAGAAGCGTGAGGCTTCTGGAAAGCAGGCATATGAAAGTATAGATATAAATAGCTTACTCAAGCTATCATCTTCTTCATGTATCTGGAGAATATGGGCAATTGTCTCACTGTGTGAAGCATAAATTTGTGGAACCGAGTTCTATGCTTATAACCCTGTTTATACACACAGAATAGAGATGGTAATCTACTTATCTATTTTTGGCATATTGCTAGTCCAGCACTGTAATTAATAAAGGTTGTACTGGGATCCTTTTAGAAAGAGAGATTTGCCATGGAAGAGTTAACAACCTCTTCCCAGAAAAGTCCTGTATGTCTTCTTCCATAGTAACAAGAGGTTGTGCTTTGACAGTTGGTCTAGATGATCTTAGTGGTCTTTCCCAACCTTTATGATTCTATGATTCTATAATTTTATAATTCTATGATTCTTTAATTCTGTGATTAAGACCGTTCATAAAGGGAAGGCTACCTGCTGAGAAAGTTGATCAAAAAGACCAAGCTTGGGCTCAGCATATTTTTCTTACATTCACCCAAACATCAAGTAGAAGCCCCTTCCAAAAATGACCCTTGCATTGCCTGCCCTTGTGCACAGCTATCAACTAATGAGGAAGTGTGTATTTCTCTTCATCACTGTGTCTCACTCCAATTTATAGGAGAGAGAGGAGGTTCTTTGATATATGTATACCCGAAGTGAGATTAAGAAATGGTTCAAATGTTGGTCCAACCAGTTTATTACAAATCTTAATCAATCAAGGAGATGGGGAAGGGGAGACAGGTGATAGAAAAGATAGGAAATAAAAGCAAGGAGTCTTTGTAGAGAGCAAGAGGGAGATAGTCACCACTATGGGTCCAGCGTGGTTTGTCTTCAGTAGTGATGGGTTGTCGGGGGCTGTTGTTTGGTTGACCACGACAACGATGACCGTCGAGACGACAGAGAGAATGGTGACAATGGTGACAATGGTGATGCTTTCCAATGGCAGCACAAACTTATTTATTCCAAAGTGGTTGAGTCAGCTGTTTTTGGAGTGACAGCTTCTGGCTTTCGGATTTCAGCAGGAACTTTTGTTCCATCTTCTGGGCCTTGCCAGCAGATAAGAGGGAGTATGGAGGCACCAACTTGTATCTTGCCTTCACAGGATACAATGGTATCATCCCCCCATAGCAAGCTGGAGTTATTTGGTCACAGGCCAGATCTTCCGCCAGTCCTGAGCACTCTCTTCCGAAGTCAAACAGCTCCAGAGAAATGCTTTCAAATGTAAAGTTGTCCACACAGTCGTGCCAATTGCCACATGACAACACCCAGCTCTCATCTCCCAGATAAATCAGTCTTATCACAAGAAATGCTTCAGAAAGCAAGCTTTGAGCCAAAAACAAAGAAGGGTTCAGACACGCTGCCTAAAAACTGTTTGTGGCATCTCACAAATCCTTGTCGAGGCCTCCGCTTAACAAAAGGCTAAGGAACATTTTTGCTACTATAGACACACTGAATTCAGCAAGCTGAGCTGAAGATATATGGCCTCATAAAGAATTGCTGTAGTATGTTCAGCTGTAGAGCACTACTGTATTAAGCATGAAAGTATAATTGTAAATAAAACTCAAAAGAATCAATCTAGCTCAGCTCAATCAACTTATTGATTTAGGCCATAAAAAGAAAATAGCCCATGAATGGCACTCTTACATGTCACTCCCTGCCAGTCCTCAGTGATGGAAAATTCACTGGTGCAAGCTTCATGTGAATATTTAGCGGGTGACTGTTGAACCTGTTTGATTTTATAGGTAACTTCATATTTTCCCTTAAATTACATGATCTTTCCTTGTCTGCCCTGGAAAGCAGTTTATCTATATACAGGTCATGTGGACAACTTACTGTAGCCATTTTGACTGGCTGTCCAGTATTCTGGAAAATGAAAAATAGGAAGCCCACTAATCGCAGACATCACTAATATCTACTATAAAAAGAGAGATTCATCAGTGGCTGAAGAAATCCTTCCAATATCAAGCAAAAGGCTATAATGATAGCTAATGAGCAGACTGGTAATACTTTGAATGCAAGCAGCAAAAAAATAATCATACAAGTTTTGTTCTTTGCTTACAGTATAAACCTTAATCATAATCAGAATCCTTCCTCAAAGTAGTATCTCGAGAATAGCCAAGAACAGCCACTGTGCTAAAGAACTATGCATGACAAACATCTGGATCCAGGCCTGAATTATTTAGCACAGATCTAATCCTGTCCTTGTAGGTTTTGCAGTGTTGCCAAGAGCAAGGTTTTGCTTTTTATTTTCCCCCCCTCTATGTGGCTGGCTTTGCTCCATGACTGTGAGCATCACAGTGGCCCTGCCAAGCTGGAACAGAAGACTTCTAAAACTTATGTTTTACTAGGGGACATTTTTTGGTCCCAAAGAAAATATAACTAAACAGAGGGGACAAAACAGTACTAAGCCTTGAAGAAGGAAGCTACAGAATCATAGAATATCCCAAGTTGGAAGGGACCCACAAAGAGCATCGAGTCCAGCTCCTGGCTCCACACAGGATCATCCAAAAATCAGACCATCAAACCTACAAGTTGAGGGACAAATGATATATTTAGAAGATAGCATCTAAGCATCACTCCAAGTACCAGACTCCCCAGTTAGGGGCTATTAACCTTTAAAATAATTTTTGGCACATATCTAACTAATCCTGCGATTCTCTGAAAAGTTATCCTCAGCTCCTGCCATAGCCAGTGAGACAAATCAACAGAATCATATGATCATAGGACAATTAAGGTTGGGAAAGACCTCTAAGATCATCTAATCCGACTATCAACTCATTCCCACCACAACTACTAAACCAAGTCCCTCAGTGCCACATCTACACATTTCTTTAGTACCTCCAGGGACAGTGACTCCACCACCTCTCGGGGCAGCCTGTTCCAATGCATTACCACTCTTTCTGAGAAAATATTTTTCCTAATTTCGAACCTGAACTTCCTCTGGCACAACTTAAAGCCTATGCCTCTTGAGAGATATTACCTCTCCATATATTTCTAGAAGGAAGGTTATTCCATACTAAAATCTTGAATAAGTGTATTTTTTTTTCTTTCCTCTTTAATTACGGAAGAGGTTTAATAGTTTACAGAGGCAACCTCATTTCTATTTGATATTAAATGGAAAAGATGTCAACAACAGTGTCTGGTTTTGCAGCAGTGACCATGAGCATCCTGTGTCCAACAAATGGAGCTGGTTGGCATGACTGCTCATTTCTATCCCCAAGTGTTCTTTAGAGTAGTATTTCTCTACCTTCTCAACAACTGGTCCAAGCCAGAAGCTACTCCAAGAGATCATTTATGTTCTAAGAAGAGTAGAAATAAAGCTTGTTACCAGGTCTCTGCTAAATCTATGTCTAAGTCCAGGGACAGTTTTATAGAGAAATATCCGGAACTGTGATCTGAGCGCACCACGGCCATTAAAAAAAGCAATGGCCATCATGACCATTACAAGCTGGACTCAATGCCAGCTCAAGATATTCTGTGTTTCTCTGTAAGAAGGGTGAGGTATGAGCATAAAGCTCACCATCTGCCTGGAGTTCTGTCCAGACACTTCTTGCCCTGAATTTTCCACTGCCTGTGCAAACAAGAGATACTGACTCTTTGATGACTCTTCTCCAGCATGCTGGTTATCAGCTTCACATTGAAATTCCCACCTTAGGTCACCTACAGCATCCTGTAACTACACAGATAAGGTGTTGATGCAAGAGAGATCACAAAGCTCAGAGCCTCTTCACTGTTCTATGAGCCAGCAGCAACTGACAGTGACAGTACTGAGAAGTAAAATGGTTTTCTCTCTCATCCAGGAGACCTCTACCTAGGAGAAAGAGTCCTGACAGCAATGAAAGTCAGAATGGATAAGTGTCACAGCGAGTACGAGGAAACACTGAGACATATCTTGTACTGAGTACGTTTGGTTACCAAAGGCTGTTTGCAGAGCAAAAGGAGTTAACAGCACCAAAAAGTGCATGGGAGGAGGAAGGTCAGCTCTTCCTCACTCTTCATAAAACATGCTAAAATTGAACAACATTCAGCGCCGTCAGTCTTGAAATGCTAGCCAGGAAAAATGATGTTGCTTTTGCCTCCAGGTCTTGGGGCTGGTGTTACTCAACACAGATCTGCTGAATGTGCTGATATTAAAGCTGAGTGGACACAAGCTGAGAAGCTGAGCCTTGAACAGCATGAATTTAGGTACAGTCTTTCTTCAGGTATTTTCATTCTGAAGGGTTTGGAAGGATCTGTCATCTTCAGTGAAGCACTGGAACGGGTTGCCCATAGAGGTGGTAGATGCCCCTTCTCTAGAGACACTCAAGGTCAGACTGGATGAGAGTCTGAGCATTCTGATCTAACTGTACATGTCCCTGTTCATTGCAGAAGAGTTGGACTAAATGGCCCTTAAGGCCCAGCTTAAGCATTTCTATGATTCTATGATCCTGTGATCTTTCTTCTGGAGACACAGCAGTGAAGAAATTAATGTAAGAAGGAAGCCACTATGCAGGTGTGAAGTAGGAGAGGATAGCCTTCCCTCTAGTCAGGGAAAGTCTCCCAAGCAAAGACTGATTGATATGCTCAGTGGTTCCTTTGTAGATCAGTTGGCTTCTTTCCTGACTCACAAATACCAGAGAAGGCGATTTAATTGATTTAATGGGTTATAATTAGATGGTAGAAGGTGTATGTATATACACAGTGAGTGCTGTAGACCAAACGCACATTAAGATTTATCCTCCCTGATATTACTTTGTGGATCACTAAGCAGGAGTAGTGTTGAATACTTTATTTAATTTTACTTTTTTAATATAATTTTTAAAGATGAGAAAGTTTCTCTTTTGCTTTTCCAGTGGGCAGCTGATAGCCAAGTCCAGTTTTAGAAGCTGCTGAATTTCTTTCAGGTATATTCATGCACATATACAATGGTGTACAAGTGTGTACAAGCAAATTCAAGTAACTTTGAGATAGATAATAATTGGATAATAATCTTTATAAACACTTTCAATACAATACTTTTCAATACAAACTGACACATTGCTAGTACTGTATGCATACATGCTTTCTTGCAAACCATCCAATCACTAGGGATCAATAGAAAGTGACAGTATTTCTATTGATGTTTTTGCTAAAGCATGCTTGAAATATGTCTTGATGTATAATTATATCCTTTTTTGACACCTTATGATTCTTTTAAAAATTGAATCCAAAATAAAATAAGAATTTTTCTTTAAATATTGTCTAGACTTATGCAGTGTTCAGTCAATCCCATACCAGCTAGGTATTATAAGAGTATTCTCCTAGAGGTCTTTTTTGTTAGATTTGATAGAGTTTGAAAAAGAAATTTTACATTGTTAAAAAGTGGATAACTGTACATGTGAAAATCCAATTGTGCAAATCTAAGATAACTTCAGAAAGAAGGGCTTGCAAAGTTCAATTCTCTGTTCCCAAATCCCCTTGTTTAACACAGAATGATTCATTTGGTCTTTATCAGCCTTAATTCTTTTCATACCTCTCTCCCACCTGCACATATGTGTATGCTCTAAGGAGAAAATGTTGCCTTCTTTTGTGAATACAGAAAATAACACTGCAGAGCCCCACTTGCACACTGACCCCTCTGCTCTGAAATAGCCATCCATGGCTAGGAATTTCATTTACACTGATCTTTTCCCAAAAGGCTTTAGTACAAATTTCAGAACATCAAGTGCAGCAAAATCTTCAGATGTCCAGAATCATGTCTTTATTAATTTTATCAAGCTGCTCACAAAAGGGCATTTTATTATTAGAAGTAAAATGTAGTACAAATTCATAACTAAATTACACCTTTCTTATCAATCTGCTCCATAGTAAGTAGTGGAGGAAAATTAATGATGGAAAGGGTCACGGTTGAATTTGACTAATCCTTTTGTCTGCAGTGATTATATTTAATCAGCAGTTATCAAGTATTAGAAAACAAGACCAAGAAAAGGGCTCTGATCGTGAGATTACCAGATGTTTTGATGAGTGACTTACACAGATTTGGACACAGACTGAACACAGAGTATGATAAGATTGCCCAGAGAGGTGGTGGATGCCCTGTCTCTGGAGACAAAGTCAGGCTGGAGAGGGCTCTGAGCACCTAATGTAGCTGTAAGTGTCCCTATCTATTGCAGGGGAGTTGGATTACATGGCCTTTAAGTGTCCCTCCCAAGTGAGATGATTCTATGGTTCTGTGATTCAGTGATCAGGTGATGCCTGGTATATCATCTGAGCTTTAAGAATATGAAATTGCGAGCATAATGCATGTGCTTCAGCATCCTTCTTGGGGCATTTCTAGGAACAGATTCATGTCCTTCCTGGATAAATTTGGGTAGAAAACCTTGCAAAACAGATCTTCAAGAAGTTATTAGTGCCCCCAAAGAGATACTCACATGGCCACAGGAGTAGGTAAGTCAACTTCATTTTAAGTCATCCTGTTCTGCTTTCCTTGGCTGCCTCTTCCATCACACAGCGCAGCACATTCCTGCCACTCAGACAGCATAGCAGCTATTTCAGGAAGCATGGCTTTGTGAATTGGGACAAGACTTTGGCTTTACTTTCCTAGACAGCAGTGCTCTGGATCAGATTTACTTTTCCTAGAAGGGACATCTTCCCCATCTTCCCTTCCTCTCTGTTTTTGTTGTTTTTTTTCTAAAAATAAAAAAAATAATAAAAAATAATAATTAAAAAAAGCATTTATTCCCCTTTATGTAGATTAAGATATGAACATAATTCCTCCACTTATAGTGCACGCCCTTGTCTTATTTTGGAAGAGAGATGGAAGATTCAAGTGGATTGTATTGCAAGTTTCATGAAAATAAGCAGGTAGATAGAGCCAAACAAACAAACAAACAAACAAACAAACCCTTAATAACTCTTGCATTGTAAGAAAAGGTAGATTGTGAATTTCAAACCTTAATGTATATCAGAGAGTCCAGACAAGGACTAGTCCTCAAATCAGAAATCTAAAGAAGAGCAAGCTCACATGAAAAATGAGGAAGAGTCGTAATAAAATAAAAGTGTTGAAATGTTTATGTGCCCTACCTTGCTGGCAAGGCTGTACTGGCTTCAGCTAGCTTTTCATTTATCTAAATGGCCAATACTTGAAGAGAGTCCAGTGCAGATATACAATTCCAAGACTACCGTTCACAGCCAAGATGAGTTAAATGGGAGATTATACTTTTCTCAGAATGGGGTTTCATGTGAAATTCCTGCATTTGCAGCCAAAGACTGATACAGAGCAAACAAACAAACAAACAAAATCCCTAACCACAGAGAGGCTTGAAATAACACACAGCCACATCTCATACTCCGAAAGCATTTTCAAAGCAACCACGTCAAGTATTTGTGATACTATTTCTCTCTTTCTCCTTTTTCCTGTTCTTTTTATTTTTCTGTTTTCTTTCACTTTTTCTTTATCCTCTTTCTTTCTCTCTTTCTCTTTATTTTTCCCATTCTTTTCCTTTTCCCTTTTTTTTCTCCTGTTCTTTTTGCAGAACAGTTTCTTTGGTGCAGAAGGGAAACTAAGGCACTTGCCTTTACCGTGCACACATGAGGATTCTGTAGGAGAAGAGAGAAACATGGACAGCTAAGCCCACATGCAGACAGCAAAGTAGCCATCCGTTAACCAAATAAACTTTCCATTGCCGTTAACCTTGGACACATGCAGTGTGACAACTGTCAGCAGCATAACAGGGCAGCCCAGAACCTGCTGCCAGTTCTCCATTGCAACCCGTGAAGGTGAACTTCCCTATATATTATAATTGCAGGGATTTATTTGTATTGCTGCTGCCACTAAGTGAGGGATAACAGCTAGTTAAGCAAGATAATACCTTGATTCTGCTAGTCTAGCAATTGTAACCCTTAAAGGGCAGTTTGCTTCATTTCTGCCACCGTAAATCATCCAGAGTAAGTAATAACACCAGTTTGCCAGAACTCCAAGGCTCCAGAGAAGAAAAGGAAAAACTATGATCAACTTTTCATTTCTACAGCAGCTCAATTGGGTGCTCACAAAGTTGCCAGGTGTCATGCTGCTCCAACATTGTTCATCATCCAATTCTGCATGAGGCTTTTTTCTGCCCCTGATGAGGCCATAGAGAATTGCTGTTCTCTTTCCTTGCAAAGGAAAAGCCAATATGGTTGAGGGGCAGCTTGGAGGCTTTGATTTCAAGCTCTGCTCAGAGCTGTTTCCATGCTGCATAAACATAGGAGAAGGGCAGGGACAATCACCAGATAATAAGAGCATTTCCCAGAAAAAGATGCAGTAAAAATAATTCCTTGGCTCCAATAGGTCTTGCTCACATTGTTCATATTTGGGAAGCCTGAGGTGTGCCAAGGCAGCAGAGGCAGACTGCAAGCAGCAGATAAGAAAAGGTTCTTGGGGTACAATGCACTAAAACTGATGGCTTTAACTGTGCTTTCACCATGGTTCTTCTCATCTCCAAGGGGAGATGCAAGAGCCAACAACAGGGGATGGTGTTTGGAGCAATGCCGTGTCCAAAGAGGCAACGGCAGCACAGAACTGGGGGACATTTGCTGGGCTTCAGTGCATCCCCTTTGTGGGCAGGTGCCAAGCAAAAGTGCTGTAGGTTTAAAAGCTTAGCTCAGAAGGGGTGACGAGTTAAAGGTGACCAGCAAAAACACTGATTTTTCAGATTATAGTGAATAATGTAGGCAAAATCTCAAAGACTGCATTTTCTTTCTGTCCTACTCCAGGCATTTACAGAATATGAGGTCCTACCCAAGACATTTACAGTAAGGGAAACTGAGGCAGAGGCATGGAATAACATTTGGCCAAACTGACTCAGCTAGTGACAGAACAGGAGCCAAGGGCTCCTTTATGTGATGAGCAGTGGGTCAGTGATTGGCAGAATGGGACTTTGTGCCCCTTTGCACACCTCATAGCTCTAACAGTGAGAAACACTCTGCTTCACTACAGATACCGAAGCACCTACAAGAAATTATGCTCTCTAAAGCTGTCTCCCAGGACAGATACTTAGGCCCATTTCCCTCCTTCAGGCATTCTTCTTTCTTATTAATTGACAATGGCTGAAGGGTAGAGTTAGCTCTAAGGCTGTGTAGGCATCAATTTTTCATCTGATTATTAATATGCTTGCAGCAGGTGTTGGAAGCTTTCTATTTTAGTGGTCTCAGAGAATAGGAAAGGATATGAGAACCACTTATCTTCCTTTAAACCATTACTGACAGGGTTAGTAGGACAAGAAAAAAGGATGCAGATAACCCTGTTGTATGCTTTTAATGTGTTTTGTTTCTAATTCTGTAACTGTGAAGTCTGTCTCATTTGGGTATCTCTATCTTGTCTGAATTTCTTCCTTTCTCTATTATCTCCACCTTGTCTTTCTTTTATTTTTCTTCATAGGGTAAATGTGAAAAGCTACCTTCTGTGAAATGATTTCCCAAGACCTTAACATGGGAAACCCGAGTTGTACCTTTACTAAATCTCAGTGAATCTGACAGGTCAGGATGCATGATGCTGGTACAAAAGATGTTGACCCTCATCTGGTGTTATCTGCTATAAGGAACTTGCTGGAATGTGGAGAGAGGTGTGTCTGCCAAAAGATCTGCTACACTGGGAACATATCAATTGCCAAAATAACCCTGCTTTCAGATTATCCAGCTCCATACCTGCTCAGGCTAATTTGAAAGGAGCAGTGCCATTCTTCAAGCTATGAGTTTTAGATTCATTTTGCCTTCTATCAGCAAGAATGTTGTTCAGGTTTCTTACCATGACCTGAAGTCTGCTCCTAGTAATTTAAGAAGCAGTTCATGAAGGAGATTGCTAGTGAAACCCCTTCTTCCCAATGAGCATCTCTTGCCAGCCTGCCTGCCTAAATAAATCCACAGATGATATCTTCATTATATAACAAGTATTTTAAAAATATCTTTACATATATATTGGTAAAGTATTATTAATTATTTTCTGCTTTAGAAAAGTCTTCATTCAAATGATAGTAGAGCAGAAGTTCTATGCAATTTGAGTGGCTAAGGCATCAACCATAGAGAACTGAGAGCAGACTCATGGTATGAATAAGTCTTTCAAACAGTCGTTAGATCCCAAGTTTTGGTTTTGACTAACTGTCCTTATTATCATCCTGATCTACATGCTTCTAGGAGCCAACACTTTTATAAGTATCTGCATATGTTTTAATTCTATTTTGACATATGACATTGATTATTGCAGGAAGGTGCTAACAAATCTTGTCATGAATAGCTCAGACTGAAAGAGGGGAGATTTCGATTGGACATAAAGAAATTTCTTATAATAAGGGTGGTGAGGTACTGGCACAAATTGCCTGGAGAGGTGGTGGACTCTGCCTGGAGACACTCGAGGTCAGACTGTATGGGTCTGAGCAACGTGATCTAGCTGCAGATGTCCCTGTTCATTGCAGGGGAGCTGGACTAGATGACCTTTAAAGTCCCCTCCAACTCAAACGGTTCTATGATTCTATGATTCTATGACTCTACATGGCATCTTCTTCTTCAGTTTTATGCTATTCATTGGCCATTTGGGTATCCTGTCTTCTTTCATTAGAAAGGGGATGTTGAGTTCAACCTGTCAGTGAACTCACTTGAGCAAATCCCTGTGCCAAAACTCTTTTTTTTCTTGAGTACTAGAAAACCTTCTGTATGCAAATGACAACCTCCCTGTACATTTTGCTTTTGCTGCCTCTTTGTACACACTGGACTCAAATACCTGTGCTTCAGGGATATCTGACAGATTTCAGCACTGAGCTTTTCTTAACAGGTGAAGCTCTGAAGTAGGTCAGCATGGATCAGTGATGCAGAGCTTCTGTATCTCTGGAAAATCCTTTAAATGTCTTGCTTTTGTAAATAAAATTTGTATATATTTAGTATCTACTTTAAAACATTAGTTCTCTTAGACTGGGATGGGATTGATGCCTTTGGTTAAAGGCTGCCAGCACAGACAGTGAATATGCTGTGTTAAGACTACCACCAAGAGGCCAGTAAGGAGATGGCTGAAAAGTTTTATTTGCATCATTTCATGAAGAGAATGCTTAGCAGGAAAGGCAGTGACTGGAGAAAGAAAGCTGGAAAGTAGATTCCTAATAACCAGCTGAGCTGAGCTATCTGGCATCACTTCATGGCTGCAGGATCAAAGGAAGGGAGGTAGAAACACACCAGTTGTATAAATAGCAATGCAGCAAGCATGGAGAAATGCTTCAGCGTGCACCCTGCATGGCAGTGCTTGGCTGATGTTGGAGCTGCACAACAGATACAGTCTGAACATCTCTGGCTCCTAACATCCCAGGTCTACTGTCACATCAGCAGCAAGCAGTGTTTCCTAGCAAGGCTAAGACCCCTCAACATTGTATTATTGTACATGGCAGAGACAGTAACAGCAATCCCTATAAACAACTTCATTCTAAACAACAGTTTCCTTTTGAGTAGCGACTTTGCTTCAGTCCTTATGCTCCAGCTTCAGTACCAAAAGTAGACATGAAGATCCTACAGCTATATGCACCCATGACAACATTGACCGAAGCTTTTAAGAAGAAACCAGGTCGGCACTTTTCATGACTGGAATGCTGTTGTGGATAGGTATGTACATTTTAGGAAAAGACAGGCCAGCAAGGTAAAGCAGTGGAGTTGTTCTTTGTTTTAGAGGGAAATGGAATGTATGAGCACCACCTGGAGATGAATGATGAAGGAGTGGAGAGCTTATGGGTGAGAATTAAAGGGCAGGATAATATGGGTGACATCATCATGAGTGTTTGCTACCAGCCACCTCATCAGGAGGTAGAAGCTGACGAGGCCTTTTACAGACAGCTGGAAGTAGCATCAAGATCACAAGCATCAGTTTTCATGGGGGACTTCAATCATTCTGATGTTGACCAAAGAGGTTGTGGATGCCCCATCCCTGGAGGTGTTCAAGATCAGGTTGGATGGGTCACTGGGCAACCTGCTCTAGTACCAGATCTGGAGGTTGGTGGCCCTGCCTGTGGCAGGAGGGCTGGAGTTTGATGATCCTTGGGGTCTCTTCCTACCCAAGCCATTCTATGATTCTATGATTCCATGACTATATGATTCAATTTGCTGAAAAAACAGTGCCAGACATATAGTCAAGGAGGTTCTCGCAGTGCATGGAAGATAACGTTCTGATGAAAGAGATGGAATTAATGATGAGAGATGTGCTCTTGGACCTTCTTATTAACAAGGAAGGACTGGCTGAATGTCACTGGGTGCATGGAGGAATTCAATTCCATACCTTTGCTTCATATGCACTTCTATGTCAGACACCATTGTGTCAGACTGCCTCTCTGCTGCCATCTGTCACACAATAAGATTTAATGGAATATTGGTGGGAAGGTCCAATCTCTACTGTCATACCACTACCATTTTCCTCTGATGTCATGGGACAACATAATAAAGTAGGAGGCATTACTTTTGGAATAGCCCTCGTATACACCATACCTTGAGCTTGCCATAATTCAAATTTCCTTTCAAACACTGCTATGGTTTGAAACATAGCACAAGTTGATATGTTGATTTTCACCTTGAAGACATGCACTCAACTCATTTAAATGAGCAGTCAATTCCATCAAAAATGTTAAATCCGTGAGCCATTTTTAATCTTCATGTTCTGAAACAAATTTTCCTTTTGATTCCATAAATGACTGGATCTCATTTTGCAAATCATAAAATCTTTTTACTCTGACTTAGGCACCTTATTCTGGAACAGTAAACTATGTACCCATAATCAGTATCCATACTTTCAAGGAACTCCTGGAATTGGTTATGATTCAATCCCTTGGACTTCATGAAATTCACAGCTTAAGTGATGATTTGCACAACATTATCCATTTTTAAAGCTTTAGCACATAAATGTTCTTGATGTACAATGCAGCAATATTTCATTAAGCATGAGTTGTTGGCAGCAATTAGATTGTCCTCTATTAATTTTGTAAGTCCCTCTTTTTCACCAACTGCCACCAATGCACCATCACTAGCTATACCAGATATGCTGACAAAGGTTAAAGAAAATCACATTAATGTAATTTTTACTGCTTCATACAAATAAAGAGATTTAGTTGTGTCTTTTAACAGCACCAAATAAGCCATTTCTTCAGTGACATTATATTTGTTATCGATACCTTTAATAAAAATGGCAAGTTGAGTCGTATCTGTAGCATCAGCGCTTTCATCTATCTCCAATGCATAAAATTTGAAATTAGCAGCTTTACTCTCTAAATTTCTTTCAATAGATTTTTCTATTTGTTAAATTTGCCTGGCTATAGCCTGGTGAGGCAAACTGATTTTAGAAAAAAAATGATTATTTTTTATCTGGACAAATTATATGGGCCATGCTTTCTATCCCTTACTTAATAAACTCACCATCAGTAAAAGGTTTTCAGTTTTTTGGAATCAGGTTTGCTGCCACACGACTAGTTGTTATAATTGAGTCTGTTAGAGCTTGTTGAGATAACAGACTTTTTTAAGTTCTGCCATCTCCTCTTTATGAAACATTCCTTGATAGGCATTGAACTTGGCAGCTTGTTTTTGATACAATGTCTTTTCAAATCATGATCTTTGAAAACTGACATGATTTGCATACCAATTAAGCATAGTGCCATATCATTTGTCTCAACAAAAAAAAAATATTCATCTGTTCATTTTTTACTGAATAATCTTTTAGACCAGAGAAACAGAGTTCAGACTTCTTGACACACAGAGAAGAACGATTGCAAAGATTTACCTTGAGTGTGTTGGTGCTGTTGGCCCCATGTGATGATGAAACTCGCTGAGAAATTCCCATAAGAGATTGGTTATTGGTCCATAAAGATACTCAGTCCTGCCATACCCCATTTGGCTGCCTCTATTATAAGACCATGAGAGTGAAAGTGCATAGGAAATTACGTGGGGGGATGGTCCTCAAAAGTGCTTTTTAGAAAACCTTTCCTCTGTTGAAGAGAGTGGAAGTTTCCCAGTTTAATGGAAGAGGGTGTTACAAAATGGTTCTTGTGAAACACTGTTGTACCAGATCGGGGGAATATAAATAATTATCTTTACAATGAAATATATTTGGAAAACATTCTGATGATGTAAATGGATTTGAATTCTGGGTGTTGTGATGCAGCCTTAACAGTCCCAGGGAACCCACCTTGAGGGATGGGTGTTTGGAGTACAAGTGTCCAGTCTACCGTATGATAACCTGGCTGTGTCCTGAGCATCACAGAGGGACAGGTTGGTCAGAATCAATCACAAAGTTCTGGGATTGGGTTAACAAGGAACTTCTAAAATCAGTTGATGAAAGACAAAATTCACATTTTTCACTCCAGTTCTTCTCATCCCAATAAAGCCAACAGCAAAGTTCCTATTAGCTTCAAAAAATGGTGAACTCTGTTCAGGTGGTATAGATAGGATTAAGGAAATCCCATGTGGCCTGATCTACCCCAAGGATTGGATATTGTTATCTGCAGTATAGCAGACGTGACATATTTGCTAGTCCGACAGCTTTAAGGAGTACATGATGCATCTTCTTAGCCTGCACTAAGCAAAAATCCCATGCTGGTGAATAATAAAGAGCCAAAGTAGCCCTGGGGGTAACAGCTCTGTTTTCCTTGCCCAGCACCCCATTTCAGAGATCTTGGAATTCCTTAAGACCTGGAGAAATTAAAGCAGGAGAATTGAAATATGCCTCTGTAAGGCTCTGAGAAAAGAAACGCTTTTGCTGGCTTGTATTTTTTTTTCATCCTCTGTGGCTGTTTCAAAAATATCTTTAAATATTAAAGGCAACAATATTTATTTTACTGAAATAATGTGTGTGGCACCATGAGATTTCCCTATGTGTGTTTAGCACAAAGAGCAGTTTGAAGTCTCATATATAAAAGTATTTTCAAACCTGATAAACAAAGAATACAGGACATTTTTAATAACATAACTTCCCCTTTTCTTCAGGGATGCTGACATGTGAACCTCCCTGTGGCCTAAATTTGGCACACCACATCTCCAGACATAGGGTGGGTGAAAAATGAGCCCATTATTATAGCTCAGATCTGCACTCCTGATCCACCACTTTGTCTCCAGAAGTTATCTGAACTAAAATAGTGCGATACAAGTGGTGTAAGATCTCCATGATTCACAGATTACACATCACCTGATATTGCCATAAGTCTTATTCTGATCTCTACTAAGTCTGGCTTTAAATTCATTACTTAGGTGAAGATGTGTTTATGGAGAGGCTGAGAGCTTCCTTTCACCAAATTGCCAAAATATCAAATCCATGCTTGTATTTCAGATGCTAGATGGCAATAATGGATAACCCAGGTGTGATATTCAAATTCAGACCAGGTCTGATCATAAATAGTGTTGAGCTTCCAATTAGTTCAATGTATTTCACAATCCAGCAGTATAGGTTTGCCCTAAAAATCAAGTCCACGCAGGCCATATATAAATAACCAAGCACTTCCAGGGTGTGACAATGGGTAAATACAATAACAAAATTAATGGAAGAACACATTTGCATCTTTTTAATTTAAAAAATAGGCAGTGAAGCCCTTTAAAGATAAAATCAGTATGACGTATTTTGGAATTTCCCTCTGCAAGGAATTTCAAGTGATTACTGGTACTGTCTGTCTTGTGATCTGTTGAGGTCCTTTCATGCATTGGAAAGAAAATACCTGAAAGTTCTGCTTTCTATACTTTTTGTACAGAATCTATTTACTCCTTTGCTTCTTTATGGCTATGACTGTCCTTAGTGACACAATAAAAAAGTTATAAAAATTTTGAATTCAGAATATTGTTCCCCAACCCAAACCTTCTCCTCTGGAAGTGCTTCACCACCTATTCCCAAAGAACTTTATTTTTGGCTAAAGGAATATTCAGCAGCTAAAAACAACCCCATGTCTCTCATCCTTCCTTGTCCTTGCAGTAGACCAACAGAAGTGGGGGGAAGTTATATAGAATCATAGAATTGTTTGAGTTAGAAGGGGTCTTTAAAGGCCATCTAGTCCAGCAATGTACAGGGATGCCTACAACTAGATCAGGTTGCTCAGAGCCCCATCCAGCCTGACTGTGAATGACTCCAGGCACATGGCATACATCACCTCTCTTGACAGCCTGTTCTGGTACCTACGTATCTTCACTGTAAAATCATATGTCCAGTCTAAATCTCCCTTCTTTTGGTTTGAAACCATTTACCTTTGTCCTATCACAACTGAACCTGCTAAAGAGTTTCTTCTCTCTTACAGCCCCTCCTTAAATACTGAAATTTTAAATACTTAAAGTTTTACTGGTATGTTGAAATGACAAGTCTATTCAACTCATTTTTCCTAAAATCATGGAATCACCAGGGTTGGAAAAGACCTCCAATATCAGCAAGCCTCCAACCTTCTGTGACTTCTCCAGTTGACCAGGAATGCTGATAGATGGTAGAAAGTGACTTGACTATCACCTCTGCCAGATCCCTCAGCATCCTCAGGTGGATCCCATCTAGCCCCATGGGTTTGTGGCAGTCCAGGTGGAGTAGCAGGTCTCTAAGTGTTTCTACAAGAATCATGGGATGTTTATTCTGTTTCCCATGTCAGACTTCCAGGTCAGAGGATAAAGTACCCTTAGTATAACTGGTCTGATCATTTCACCTGTAACTACCAAATCTTTGGCTAGTTTTATCCTCCCTCCACACAGTCAAAGTAATAGGTTCAATATTTTGCTGTCCGAGTCTTCATAGACCAATATGCTTTGAGCTAGAATTCCAGTGCTATGTTTTGTCTCACTAAACTGGGGTTATCAGGATTCTGTCTCCAGAGGAGACTCTGGTTCATGGGGCAGGAAAGGGATGATGAAGCAGAGGAGAGTTTCTCCTGTTGTTTGTTTGCCCTGTAGTTAGCCAAGGGAATTTCTGCTCACTCATTACAGCTGCTGAAGTCAGACAAGAACAAGTTCCCTTTGAGGACTATAAAGATAAAGATCTGATGCAGACTGCTATCCTAGGGTAAAATGGAAGTGGTTTCTGTTGACAGAAAATGGCTAGAGACAGGAGTAAACATAGATAAAATATACGGTGAGGCATGTACCCAGCCTGCCTGTAGAAACTGTGGATGCTCCATCTCTGGAGGTGTTCAAGGCCAGGTTGGATGGGCCTCTGTGCAGCCTGATCTAGCAGTTGGCAACCCTGCCCATGGCAGGGGGGTTGAATTTGATGGTCTTTAAGGTCCCATCCAACCTAAGCCTTTCTATGATTCAATGATTCTGTATATCTTTCTGAAAAAAAAAAGATCCTGAGGTAGCATGAAGGGTTTAAAGACATCAGTGAGATATTACAGGACACAAAGTTTCTGTGCATCAACAGACCTGAGGGAACTGTCTCTGCAAGTACTTTTGTCTTGCAGTAAATCTGAGTTAATTTAAGTTACATCAGACCTCTTTCTTTAAAATAATCAAAATGATTCAAATAACTTCACACTTGCTATAGGCAAGAAACTTGTGCACAGACTGTTGCCATGGAAATCTGCTCACGCAGTTTAGCACAAAGGAAATATCGCTACTGTTTCATTAATTACTATATTAAAGCAAAATGCCATCCAAGATCAATGCCTGCTATGCTAGGTGCTGTGCAAATATGCACTGAGAAATACTTTTTCCCCAAAAGCATATGACTGAAACAGAGAATTTCTTTTCAGCAAAAAAAAAAAAAAAAAAAAAATGTTTGTTTTACGAAGTTAAGAACTGAACCAGAGTCATAGAAATCAAAGCCAGCTCGCTGATTCCAGATCAACCAAGTTATTGCAAAGGAAGTCCAAGCCTGGAGATCCATGGGGACTCCAATAACAATTACATTGGTACCGATGGGCTTCCAACTTGCATCTGAAATTTGAGACACTCACTGGGTTTCTGAGTTTTTTGTACAGATCTGAGCTCTGTAAATCCACTAGCAAACACAAGCTAATAATCAGCCATTTTCCTATAATGGCACTTCATATGTCAGCCTCTATTCATTTTCTTCTCCTTGTTACCCAGGAGGTAATGGCACAGCTCTTCACAGCGGAGATGCACCCTGATACACAGTGCCTCTGAAAACAAGGCACAAAATTGAAGTTGGTGGAGTGTAATGAGTGGCATTTTCATGGTGTAATGGGTTTCAGCCATTATCTTAATAATCACAGAGCTGTCATGTTCATCAAGGAATGACAGACTAAATTCAAATGACTGCTTGCACTCCATCAGTGTTGCTGATGGTGCTTTCTCACATGTGGCACATAATTATGTTTCACATAAAGTTGGGATTTCACAGTCATCCACAAGGCATGGTGTAACTTTGCCACAAAACTGTTTTTTGGGTTTTTTTCCCCACAACTGATTAAGAAAGAATTTTTCCTGAGCCAGGTCGTTCCTGTAACACTTCTCAAGGCCAGTCCACAAAGAACATTGGTGTGAAAGGAGATCTCAATGAGATTTTGTTGAAATTAAGAAATCCAGAACCAAATCCATTCTACTTTCATAGCCTTCAGTTATTCTTCTGCTTAGACAAGGCATCAGTATGTAAGTGCACATGAAAGGACTTTCTCAACCATATCTTAGTGGATTATTTTCCCCTTCCCCTTTTATCCTTTGGCCTATACCGATACCGGGATACAGTATACGGGATAAGGAGATATACTAGGAGAAAGTATGCATCTATGATTCTTGCATCTTGTATTTTCCTCTGAAATGTCCAGTTCTTGCTAATGTGAGATACAGAGTGAAGTACAAAACTAGCGTTGCATTTAGTCTGATGTTTCTTGCACTCTGATGTTCCCTGTGAAATAAATAAATAATAAAAAAGAAAAGGAAGAGAAGAAGGAAGAAGGAGAAGGAAGAAGGAAGAAGGGGAAGGGAAAGGAGAGGAAGAGAAAGAGGAAGAAAGAGAGGGAGTTGGAGAGGGAGAGGGAGAGAGAGAGGGAGAGGGAGAGGGAGAGGGAGAGGGAGAGGGAGAGGGAGAGGGAGAGGGAGAGGGAGAGGGAGAGGGAGAGGAAAAGGAAAAGGAAAAGGAAGAGGAAAAGGAAGAGGAAAAGGAAAAGGAAAAGGAAAAGGAAAAGGAAAAGGAAAAGGAAAAGGAAAAGGAAAAGGAAAAGGAAAAGGAAAAGGAAAAGGAAAAGGAAAAGGAAAAGGTTTTTTGCCAGGTAGTCCAATAAAACATCATGTTATAAATGTTTTTAAAAATTCCACGCGCTTCCTTTTGTTCACCAGTGTCATTTGGTAGTGTTCTCGTTTTTTTTTTTTTTTTTTTCCTTATATTGTCGTCTCTGGATTCCACTAATATTTCTGATTACCTTTTCCACAGCATAATGTTTTAATACTCAAAACTTCTGCGAATTATCATTAACACCTCTGAGTGAAAATAGTCTGTTAGCAGAAAAAAAAATCCTCTGGACTATTTAAACAAATGTATATTAAACTAATAACTCTTCCTACTGTTATGCAGTTGTGTTTCAGAAGACATACAAGATTTTTTGTCTTTTTTTGCACTGCAGTAAGGAAGTGATGGGGTCACCATTCCTTGAGGTGTTCAAGAAACATGGAGACGCGACACTGAAGAGTATGGTTTAGTGGGCATGGTGGTGATGGGTTGATGGTTGGACTGGACAATCTTAGAGGTCTTTTCCAATCTTAATGATTCTATGATTCTTTGTTGGAGGCTTTCTCCAGGCACTGTTTCTTTTTTAACACCTCACAAATCATAATACATCCGTTTTTTTTTTTTTTCACAGTTCTCACATACACTGGTTATTTTCTAAAATTCATACTGTCCTATTGCTTTTAAGTCCACAGAGCATCATTTCAGTGCTGAAAGGAGCTTAGCAATATAATGTATTTTGTATTCACCCTTGAATCATCATTTGGATAAAAATGTAATGGGAAAATATGTAGTTCTCAATACTGGTACTATCTAAGTGAATCTAGTTTCTGTACATTTCCTATATCTGTACTATAGACAATGAGAAACCTCATAGTCTATTGGCAATTTAGGCATTCCTTTACCATCTGGAGGATGAAGAAATAAAGCTAGCTATCCCATACAGAGCTGGCAAAATTGAAGAAGGGTTCTTTTTTTCAGAATGCTTACAGGATTTCTGCTTCCTCCAGGGACTTCCCAGCAGGCACAAAGCTTCTTGGCCTTCCAGCACAAGTTGGCAATAAAAAGTATATAAAAAAAAGAAAACCAGTCGAATGAGGATTTAATTAGACATCAGGAAAATTAATTTGGATGTGCTGGGTCAATTGATATCTTCCTTGCCTTCTAAAGCAGTTCCCAAGTGCACCTGTTGTGAAAAGCATGACTGAGCTGATTAAGTGCAGTGGTCTACAATGTTGGAATCTTCATCTGAGAAGTCAGATAGCAAACTGACAGACTCATCAAAGTGGGTGACAACACACCCCATCCTCACACTGACACCTTTTTTTTTTTTTTGTAAACTTTGTTGAGCCTAACTCAGAATATTAATTAATAATAACTGACTATAACTGGAGACTGGGCAACTCAGTCAGAGATAGATGTACACGTGGTAGACACCTAAAATTAGGTAACATAAATTTCATCCCATGCAAATCTCTGTGTATGTGTACATGGCATTATGCAGAACTATTCGGATACAGATGGGGCTGCTCTAATGTTCTTACCTCATAACCAGGTTCAGTGTAGTCGCAACATATAGAAACATGAAGCCAACCAGCTGGTCAAGAACATCTTTAGAGTCAGCCTAGAATTTCAGCAGGATGCTAAGTGGATATGCAGCTCAGAACTAGCACAAAAGTCTTGCATCCACCCATACACTGTAGGGATGGATCAATGTGTCTGGTGTCTGTCCATTGCATCTATGAATAACAATCATATGGAAGAAGGAAACACCTGGACTTAACAGAAGTCTTGTGAAAAACGTTTGCAAGCAGATTGGTGCAGATTCACAGGATGAAAGTAGACATTGCTATCTTCCATGCAACTTTACCAAGCCTCTGGACCTTCAGTGAAAGATTATTTGGTTCAAAGGGAGAGATTTCTGCAAAATCACAGAGTCTTTCTTCTGGTTTTTACAGCTCCACACACATGGTATGTCTTCTTTAATCTTCTCTTTTATATTTCCCCATTAAATTCAACTCTATAGTGGGTTTTTCTTGATAGCCAGCTGGATGAGGTCTTCAGGGCTGAGGGGAAATATATATATATATATTTAAATGATTTAAAAAAAAATGAGAAAAAGTAAAATTAATTCCCTGTGAATATCTATTTTTAATTCAATAGCACCTTCTTCAGTGGATATAAGTGCTATTTCATAAGGTTCTTCTTGTAAATGGAGGAACTTGTAATAAAAAAAAGAGAAGACAGAGAAAGAGTAGAACAAAAATTGTATTGGGATGAAATATCTCTATAACACTAAGACCAACTAAAGCCAAGATTTGATCATGCCACAGTAGACAAGGACTTTCCAGAATAAAGAGCAGAATATCCTAATATTTAAAAGTTTATCCTATGGAGGCAAGACAAATAGAATCATGAATCATTATGGTTGGAAAAGATCTCTAAGATCATATAGTCCAATTATTAACTCATCATCACCATGCCCACTAAATCATGTCCCTCTCTGCCACATCTACCCTTTTCTTGAACACATCCAGAAATGGTGATTCCACCATCTCCCTGGGCAGTCTGTTCCAATGCACTACCACTCTTTTTGAGAATTTTTTTTTTCTAATATCCAACCTGAAACTCCCCTGGCACAACTTAAGGCCATTACCTCTCATCTTAAAGGACCAGGTAAAAGGGATAGCATAGGAACTGAGGGAATCGTATTCTGTTTTTGCTAAATATCAAAGTGTGATTCACATTGAGATGTATACACATAAAAAAGATGTGTAAATGTAGGGTATGCAAGTGTGTTAATGTTTAAGCATTATAAAACTGGAAAGAATAGGGTCTGCTTCAGGCAAAGATACAATATCTACCCTGCTTGTGGCAGGGGAGTTGGAACTTGATGATCCTTGTTGTCCTTTCCAATCCAAGATATTTTATGTAACCACTGTCATTTGAGACACCTTAAAGTATCTGAATGATGGAATAGAGCTGATGGAAACAACACAGGAGGCCTCTGAGCTGTGAGAGATGGGAGATTCCCTGTAACATCTCAAATGAACCTGTTTGCCACTGTTCATGAGGTAGACTTGAGACCCATTCAGTGATAAGCTCACCATAAAGCAGGAATCTACTTATGCTTAGCTAAAAATTTAGACCAGAAGGACATGCTGGAGAGCTCTACTCCAGCAAAAGAGCAACAGTTCTGCCACTTTAAAGGGATATTCAAAGCTTTCAACCAAACAAATCTTTATTTGAAAAGCACTTGCATGCCATCAGTAAGGAAAAGAAGGGTGGCATTGGCTTTGTTTTGCTGCTGTTGTTGCTGAGCTTTAAACAGGAAAAAAAGGCAAATAAAACTTTTTGGTTGTATAAGGCACAAAGATAATATAACTATGGGGAAATATATTCTTGAAATATCATTAGAGAAATGAAATTACAGGAAAAGAAAACTTGATAAAAACATGTATTTATATGCACATACACACATTCATGTGCAGACACAAATGTACATGCTATTACTTAGTTTTTTTTACCAAAAAAATCTACAGGCAGCAATTGCTAGAAGACACTATGAATAGGCATTGTTTATAATAAGGATATAAATTCTGTCACATGATATTACTGGATTTATCCAAGGGTGAAAAATAAAGCAGCGCATTTTCCCAGCTTTCATGTTTTTAAAAAAAGCCAAAAAAAACATAGGCATAAAGTATAATTTCACAGATCATAGGGATAAAATTACAAAAGCTAAATAAGGAGGGGGGAGTAAATAAGGAGAGAGAGAGAGGACTGAAAAATAAGTGGGTAGTTATCTGCAGAACTGCTGCCCCTAAATGTGGAGTTGGTATCATAAACATGGCAACCTTTTCCTGCTGTTATGATCTGGATCCAAAAAGAACTGGGTCTACAGCCATAACCATGCCTGTTCAGATGGGAGAAGCAGGGAGGAGGTTTTCACAACTTTGCAGGTGCCTGGAGGAAGCAATAAAAACATCCATCTTCAAAACAGGCAAGAAGACGGATATAGGGAACTACAAGAGATACACCTCACTGTATTTCCTGAGGGGTTTACAGAGCAAAGACTCATAGAATGTTTCCAGGCACTTGAAGGGCAAGAAGGTGATCGCATGACTTGTGAGTAGAGGGTGAGAAAACTTGGTTTGTTCAGCCTGGGAAAATGAAGGCTTCAAAGGAATCAAATAGCAGCCTGTCAACAACCACAGGGAGGTCATCAAGGAGACACAGACAAGTTCTTCACTATAGTACATGCTGGGAAAGTGAGAGAAATTAGTCATAAGCTGAAAAGAGATGTTCTGACTGGATATAATGAAAAAGATGTATATACTTACACCAAGGATAATTAAATAGTAGAACAGTAGAGAGGTACTGAAATTGATTTTAGTCCAGATAATTAGATACAGCACAATCCTAGGCCTACCACATAATGGGTGATAGTGTGTGTGTAGCTAGCAGACTGGGAAGGTGATTTATTTCCATATGTGGAATTGCATTACAACTGGTCCAGATTTGGGCTCTTTATGCTCAATATAAAAAATAAACTGATAAACCAGAGGGGGTTCAGAGAGGCCCACTATGATGTCTGAGTGCTAGAGCACAAGACATGCAAGCTGAACCCTGAGTAGCTGGGCTTCTTCAGTCTGGATATAAGCGGAATAAGGGGATTCAGTAGCTGTCTTCAACTGTGTAAAGTGTGACTGTAGAGAGAACTGAGGTAGACTTTTCATGGGGGTGCACAGTGGAAGTACAAGAGGCAACAACCTTTAGGGAGAGTAGATCTCGAACTGCTCAGGACCTTTTGTCTGATGATCTCCCAACATTTTCTTCACACTCTTCCCTCACTCCTTTCAGCCTGTAAGATGTAAGATGAAGACATGCTTAGGGAGAAGGATACAATATCAGTAAAACATTTAGGCTCAGGGAGAAGAAGTACTGACTCTTTGACACAATCAGAAGACAACTGGTTCAGATCACAGAATCGTAGAAACACAGAGTGCTTTGAGTTGGAAGGGACCTTTAAAGGTCGTCTTGTTCAACTCCCCTGCAGTGAACAGGGACACCTACAGCTAGATCAGGGTGCTCAGAGATCCATCCAGTCTGACCTTGAATGTCTCCAGGGATGATGCTGCACCTCTCTAGGCAACCTGTTGCAGATGGTGATCCTGTTTAACTGATGTTCCTATGTGGCAGTCCAGAAAAAGTAAATCCAGCAAAAAAAATCTCATTTTTTTAGACCAAAACTTCAACTCAGATCATGAGAGTCCATCTGAATTTCTAACTATTCTGCATCTTTCTTTAAGACCCACAGAAGAACTGGGATTCTGCAAAGCTCAATACTTGGCCCTGTTTTACTAGTGATGGGGCTCTATGTTCCCATCTGAAAGGACTGACTTTAGTGTAAGTTCATCCAAGACAGTGAGATCACTTGGGAGTCCAAGACATTATGTCCTAAGGTCTCTTATTCCTCAGGACCCCTTGGCAGTCATTCCCAATATGCCTTGTTGAATGAAACAAATCTAGTTCTAGGATAAATAGAAACATGTTTGTTTTGGCCCTGCTGCCTGGATATTTTCCCAAAGGTTTTGCTCAGTTTTAAGTAGCTGCCCTTGCCTTCTGCCTCTACAGCAATGGAACGAGATGTCAACGGACCTTGGCAGATTCACACACATTGCATGGTGCCAGAAGAACAGACCTGCATCAGAATAATTGTTCCTGATAGACTATTGACTTTGATTAGGAAATGCACATTAACATCTTTATTCATTTAGGCCTCACTTGTAGAAGGTAGTCTCCTTAAGTGTTCTATCGTCTAGAATATTAAATCAGGAATTAAAAATGACAGGATGGACAATTTGGCAGCAAGTGTTTAATTAGGTAATAAATTAAAGCCCTTGAGAGCACAAGGATCTGTGGCATCTCTCTCTTTTTGGATATGAATCATATTGTTTGTCCAATGTACAACACTCCCTTATTATAGACTACAGATGGAGAGACACGCCCTTTGCTTATGAAGGTCCACACTCCTTTCTGTTGATTTTTGTAAAGCCATGTTGACAGGAGGAAAACAGAATTATTAACATTCCAAGTGCTTTCCTGCTGATGCATTTGGCTGATCTTCCAAAATGCTATATGCATCCTGTCTTCAGTATTATCTATAACTCTTCTTCCAGACTTCCATATCTAAAACTAGGCATTTCATGGTCTATTTCCCCTGGTTTTGCAATGTCTTTTCTAGGATTTTGGCATATCTTTTTTGAGAATGAAGAATGGAAAATGCCTCTTAGCTTCCTGAAGTCCCAGTGGGTGGGATGCCAAATGTCAGATCATATGTTGATATGGGAAATTGGATGCTTTAATTGCTCACTTAGTCACATTGGGCAGAAAGGTTGGTGCTGGACTGGAGCCAGGGGTTTGTATCTCAAAATCGTGCATTGGGTCCTACTGTATAACAGACTGTTTTCTTCATCCTAATCTGGGCCCTCACACTACCATGCTTCAATGGAAACTGTGTCATGGTTCCTGGCCAAGAACATAGAGTGATGGAGACATGGTAGAAAAAGAGCTGAAGCAGGAGACAACAGTGACAACCATGGAGAATAGATGTTAATGGACAAATTTACAACTTGATTTGTCTTTCTTTAACTTTTGTTTCATCCACATCTCATTCAATCTTTTTCTTTTTTTTGTTTTTGTATTTGTTTTGTTTTGTTTTCCCTCTTTCTCATTCAAGCTTTTCTTTCTCTTTAGTCAGTTTCTACAGGGAAAGAAAAAAGCTGTTTCAATACTACGAAGATTTCTTTCCTCAACATGGAAATAAAACTATTAATTGTTTTTGAAAATGTTACCGAACCTGAACAAAATTATTGACTGAATTTCCCCCAGTTTGGAAAGACTTTTGTTATTTTTTCTGAAGCTTTGTACAGAAAGGTCTAACTTGAAAATCTGTTCCCCACACCTATGAAGCTCCAGACTGGCTATTCTCCTATCATGCAGCCTATAAGAAACATTGCCTTATCCCATTCCCAGTGGAAACTGCAGACAAGGGATATATAAAACCAGAGCAGCACTGAAACTATTTTTATTAACACTTCTGGAAAAAAAGAAGATTATACAAGGACAACAGAAGTAGTTTAATGCTATCCTGAAGTCCAAGAAAGGAGTAAATTACAAATATAACTATCTTTTATATTTTATGACTAGGCAAACACTCCAAGATCTCTTGTCCAATGGTAAACCCATAGAATCTTCAAGACTCTTACAGTGTTTTTTCTTTGTGATTGATCTCTATTCTGCTTGGCTGCTGCTTATTACCACTGACCACATAAAGCCACCATTCATCTGTGGACATTTTTTCTCTTCTTGCAAATTCTTACACATGGCTTGAGTGTATGGACTCATGGCACTGCTTCTGGACTCTGTTCAGAGAAGTCTGTAGTTGATGGGCTTGAAGTATGGGTCAGAAAAATAGTGGTTGAGAAAAAGTCTGTCAGAATGAACAACTTTCACTCCATTGCTCCAGCATCCATCAGTCTATGGGATTAGTTCTCTATCTATCATATTGGAGAAGAGATAAAAAGAGTGCAAAAACAAACCCATTAAAAAAACTCATCTCCACAATCACTGTAGATTAAGAAGGCTAGCAGAGAATCAGTACAGCTCCTTACCACAGCCACATACTTCTGGTAATTCACATATCAAAAAAAAAAAAAAAAAAAACTGTCAAGAACATTATCAGTTAAATATCTCAGTAACTACTGTATTTTCACCGTATCTTGTGCTATTCCTTTAGGAGGCTGCAGTTTCTGTGGCATTTGACAATTTATGATAATAGTTAAAAGGATGTTTTTCAGTGCATTAAGAACATGAATGGGATGAATTGTGTATTATATGGCCGCTTGTGTGCAAACCCACAGACTCAGATTGAAAGTTTTCCCTTTCTGTATTCCATAATCAGTCAACTTGCATACAGTCCAATATACAGAAATAGGTAAGTCAAGGCATTTAGAAAGGAAGAGTTCTTCAGGTGAAGTAGACTAAGATTCTTCAGTTTTCAAGGTATAGACCATGCATACCAACACATGGTAGTTGACCATACATACACAAGGTATAGACCATACTTACCTACACATAGGTCACAAAGCAGAGATCCATAAAATCAGAAATGACGTGGGGAAAAGAAGTAATGATTAGATGTTTGTTTTCCAGTACAAACATTAGGAAACACCAAAATAATAAATAATTACAAACAAACAAAAACTAACCAATGTCATTTCAGTTCAGAGCAGCAAACATTAAACCTGTTGTTCAGTGATCCTTTGATGGAACAAGAGTTGTTAAAAGCAGAAAATTAATCAGATCTGGTTTCAAGATCAAACTGATTCTTAGGGATAAGAAAAACTTCATTTTGTTGTAAAATATTTTCATGAAATCTAAATGAGATGATAAGTTTTTGTGCTTGAATGAAAAAAATATATATTATTTTTGATCAAAATTGGGATATGGAATTTTGTTTTGAGACTACTTATATGATCGTTTCCAGCCTTCCAAGGTTAAGACCAACCAGCCTTCCAACCTCCAAAGCCAGGTTGGAGGGGGCCCTGGGCAGCATGATTTAGTGGCTGGCAACCCTGCCCATGGTTTGGGCTTTTTTAGGAATCACAGAAATGGCATGCATTTTCCATTTTGCTCCTTGTACATTTATTTATATAGCAATCTTAATGAAGTCAATCAATTCATTAATAATTCCAGTCATTGCAAAATATAGTATTATTGGAGAATTTATATTTTAGCAAGAAAAAGTAGATGTTTGCTCTCTCCTGTCTAATTAGTAGATTGCTTTAGGGTCCTTGCATTACCTTTGGAGCCTTTACTTATCTGCAAAAATAGTTGACATTTATGATATTTACCCATTTTTTTTCTAGGAGGCTTCGGAGATGATAAATTGTACATGACAGTTATTTAGTTGTCTAAAGTGCTACATAAATAACTCCTTACACATTCTGAGGATTCTTCAAAAAAATTCTGGCCACACTGAATGTAAAGTAAGTGAACAAAGCCAGACCACCTTCTCCTGTGAGAGAGTAGTTTTGTCAGTAGTTGTATTGCATGATTTGTTAAATATAGTAGGCAGCTGATCAGTAAAATAAACCTACAACCTTGGACAACAATTGCCCCCACTCACAAGTCCAAATGGGATTCAGAATTTCATTTAGCCAAGCCCAGTGTCGGGGAACTGTAGTTACTGGGATTTCGTGGAATCATAGAAGGATTAAGTTTGGAAAGACCACTAAGGTGATCTAGTCCAGCCATCAACCCATCACCAGCATACTCACTAAACCATGTCCCTCGGTACCATATTTCCATGTTTCTTGAATACCTCCAGGGACGGTGACTCCAACACCTCCCTGGGCAGCCTGTTCCAATGTATTACCACTCTTTCTAAGAAAGTTTTCTTAATATCCAACCTGACCTCTCCTTCTCCCCATCACATCTTGTCCTATTTCAATAAAGGATGCTGTATTTTTGCAGCAACATTTATCAATAAATTTACAATAAAAGTTGGTTCACCTCTACACATATTGAGGAAAACAATTATATCATTTTAGTGATTTATTAACTGAACAAGAAGAATTAACACAGCAAGCATGAGTATCTATAACAATGTATCTGGGAATTATGTTTTAATTAATCAATTTCTCTAATATGTTCTCTAAGATTCCTGCCAGGGAGTTGAAAAACTCCAAACAGCTGCAAGGCTGAAAGACTCTCTAGACAGTTAGTGTCCTCACTGTGTTTTGGTCTAGTTTAGTGAATGTCTCTGGTGACAAGTGCTTGTTGATGAAGCAAATGACTAATTGACACATTTAATCAAAATTCTTTATAGTGGCAGTGTAACAAATATTAAACTTGCTGCTTGTCTTTTTTTTTTCATATTAAACACACATGGAAAGAAAAGGAGAGAAGAAATATAATATTAAAATGATCATACAGATCTCTGGGCATGAATTCAAAGTCTGAGAGTTATGAAAAACCTTGTAAATCAGGTCTATCAAAGAACTTCTCATATGTGATAGCCAGTTTTCATCATGTAAACTCCATGTCTTTCCCGTAAGTGAAGACATTTTCAATAAAACAAATTTGCATATCTACCTATATACTTGCCGTAATTTGATGATACATTATTAATTCTATGCACCATATTCAGCTGTTGGTTTACTTTGTCTATCCAGTAAGTTTTACCATTTCTGTCCCAAACTCCTTTGATGGCTCATAGTACGTTTGTATAGATGTTTCCAAAATAAGTCCTAAAGAAGTCGCACCTTTATTTTATACTGCACTAGAACTAGTCAATAATATTAAGAATAGCCAGTTTTCCTTCGATAGTTTCTAAACATTTAAATCATATAAAGAAATGCATCTGCCATCTCTCCTTCATTCTTCAGACACTTTCTTCTACAACATATAAGAGATCCTCAAAATGCCATTTAATATCAAGCCCTAAAGTGGGATGTCTGAGGCTTCTGAAATTCGGCCCCAGTAATGGGTGGCAAGGAAAACCCTGAGAGTTTCATTAGTCATAGATAGTAAGATAGCCTCCACAATGGTTAGGAGATACTCTCTGCAAAGCCTTGATTAATAGCAGTTGACATTAATTTAAGGCATTGAGCCAATTGCAGTTGGTTATTTTCATGGCACAGTTGAGCACAAGTTGGAATATTATTCTGGTCTTTGTCTGATGTCCCAGGCAAAGATTTTAATTACATGTTTATTTGCAGTATGTAGTCCAGACACCAGATGTCACTGCATGATGCAGAGTACTGTAGAAGTGGTCCATGGTATGGTAAATAAATGGAGAGAAGGTGGTGCACGAGCTGTTTGGAGCCATTTTTTGCTATTTACTTACAGGTATCTTCTTGAAGAAACATATTTTGTTCAGTAATAAAAATGATTCTTTACATCAATGACCCAAAGAACGAGTAATAACCTGCTCTTAAAACAGCTCACTTAATTATTTATCATGACTTTATGACAATATGAGGAGGTTTATGCATCTTGAAATCCTTTATTTTAATTTGAAGCATCATTTTCTGAATTCATTGCAAAGATGCCCCCATAAACTATAGAAATTGATGAAGCTGGTATTTTTAGCTTAATAATTTTCCATTAGGAAACTGCAGTTACTTCTAATCACAATAATCATGCTCAAATAACAATATCATTATTAATAATTACAAAACAACACAATATCCATTTAAAGTATTAGCTAGAAAGCAAATACAAATCACCATATAAGAATGAAGATTGATTAACAATTATACACTCGCAGCCAGGGGAAGAATAGTTACAAATGATTTTTCAAGCAAAAAACCACAAGTTATTTGTGGACAAGAATAGATATGAAGGTAGGGATAATTGTACATGTATCATTATAGGCATCATCCACAGTGACAATGATCCTTTCTACTCTGGGACAAGGCTGAGCACAGTTTTCTCTCAGCCATGTCTGCAGAGAGACCAGGGACAGAGCCTGGTAAGGTATCTGCTAGTGAAATGGTCCTTTCAAACATTCACAGGAGAGAAAAGAGGAGAGGTTTAACTTTCACTACAATTCTGAGAATGTTATTTCAAAGCAGTTAGAGGGTTTTCTGTGATTCTGTGCACGGTTATGACTTCGAACTCTAAACATCTAAATCTGTGTTCTTAATTATTTTTCCTGACTATCTTGATGCATTCGTGGTGAAACGTTTCTCCTTTTTTTTCCTGTCTTTTTTCCAGTCTCATGTTCATAGAATCATAGAATCACTGAGGTTGGAAAAGACCTCTAAGATCAAGTCCGACCTCAAACCATCACCACCATGTCCACTAACCATGTCCCTCAGTGTCACATCTCCACATTTCTCGAACACTTCCAGGGATGGTGACTCCACCACCACCCTGGCAGCCTGTTCCAATATCTTACCCTTTTTCTGAGAAGAAATTTTTCCTAATACCCAACCTAAATCTTCCCTGACAGGACTTAAGGCCATTGCGTCTAATCTTATCGCTTGTTCACCATAAGAACTCTTTGGGAGCTTGTAGCCAGGGATTATCTTCCTTGGAGAATTAAGAAATATTCAAGGGGTTAATACAGTGAGAGTTAGAAACGTTGAAGTGTGAAAAATATTAATGGGCCTATATACTCCACTAGAATTAAGTTATTTCGGTAAAGACATCCAGTCACATTGGCTAGTAATATTTATCTAGTCAATAAGAATCGGTTAAACTACAATTTGTAAGACTGAATGGGCAATTTCTTGTTAATAATTGGAGACAAAACATATAGGAGAGATATTGATCCATTGCAAAGCTTCCAGAGGAAGGCCTCAAAAATGATACAAGAGATGGAAAATCTCCCCTTTGAGGACAGGCTGGGAGAGCTGAGGCTGCTAAGCCTGGAGAAGAGAATGCTCCAAGGAGACCTGAGAGCAGCTTTTCAGTATCTAAGGGGGACTATAAGAAAGAAGGAGACAGACTCTTTAGCAGAGTCTGTTGTGATAGGACTAGAGGAAGTTTGGATTGTATATAAGGAAGAAGATTTTGACAGTAAGAGTGGAGAGGCACTGGCACAGGTTGCCCAGAGTGGTGGTGGATGACTATCCCTGGAGACATTCAAAGCTAGGCTGGATGGAGCTCTAAGCAACCTGATGTAGATGTCCCTTTTCATTGCAGAGGGGCTAGGATAGATGATTTAAGGGTCACTTCCAGCTCAACAATTCTTGTCATTCTTGAAACTATGTGCAGGTTTAGCTGCTGGCAAGTGAAAGCATATAATTTTTATTATTATTTTGATTGAATCTTTTAATTCCATCTGTGCTGAAATGAACTTTCACAGGGCAAGTGCATCACCAAAATGCTATGAGAACTTGCATTGAAAAATGCAGTTCTCACAGCATACTTTGTGCCAACCAGCAGCTCTTCGTAGATGGCAGCCACTTACAAGAAGATAAACAGAATGCTCTCACAGTGAGAATTTACATTTTGTTTTCCATCTCTTCTGCTCATTTTCTTCAGACTCTAAGTACAAGTCATCCAGTGCTAGAATGGTGCTCTGACATGACAGTGCCCTCCTAGAAATGATTCAGTTTGAAAACGCTTGTAGATTACTTGAAAGCTCTGAATTTGTAAGGCTGATGCTCAAGCAATGGCAAACGAGAGTTCCATTCGGCAGTAATCTCTGCAGAACAGCTAAACACTGAATTGGCTGATGTGTAAGTATCCCTACAGTCTTGAAGCACAGATGTATTGATTCAGTCATTTTCTTTCTTTGAAATAAGAAAGAATGAAAGAAAAGCTTGGGAGAATGCGTACAGATGTAGCATGGACACAAATATTTTATCTTAACAGTCAGTGGATTTTGTGGAAGTTTTCATACTGCTGACAGCCAGCTCCTTCCTCACTGTCAGTCTCTGTTTCTGGATAGTTACCTGACTCTCATCAGGAGCACTTCTGAGTAATCAGTATCAAGACAAGGTCCTTGATACTCTAAAACAATTTTGAAAGCATGATTTGTGTGATTTCCCTGGCAAGTGATAAGTAATTCAAGAATAACTCAGAAACCGAGGTCCTTGCCTATGTAACTGCAACAAACTTCTTCAAAGATGCCAACTGAAAATCTGGCGTCATATTCCAACTAATGCGTGTGAACGGGGCAGAGAAACTGAACAGAAAATACGCCTTCTAAATGCACATGTAGGGGCCAGGAAAGTGAATTAGTATGTTGATGGATGAATGCTCACTTTAAGATGCAAGCAAAGTCATTTTAGCCTACATTGCATTATAAACAAGCTGCCACCAAGCTACTGTATAAATCACCCCAGAAACTGGGTGTCAGCTTCAGCTATGGAAGCAATCCAAAATCAACCTGTCAAAGGGATTCTTCCCTCCTCCATCCTGAGACAGATGTGAAATAAAGCAGGACTGATGAGTGCAAACCCTTGCATAAGTCACTGCAAGGCAAGAGGCAAATGGCATCTTATCAGGAAGCCCCTGTACTCAGCATCTCTCATTGCAAAAATTGCTGCAACTCTGAAAGATACTGGTCCATCAGAACTGAAATTCTGTGTACAGATACTTTTTTGTGCGTGATGAAAAAGAATGTTACAGTCAAAAAATGCAATCCAGCCTGGATTTTCTGGGTAGTTATGAATGCTCTTGCTCTGTAGCTCCTGATTGTTACAGGAGTGACTCAACTGTTTAATTCATTGAAAAATCAGTACAGAGCATAACCAGGCTGCTTCACGTCCACTCTACATTTACAGCTGGTACTGGGAAAAAGCTGATCCTTATTGGATATAAGGAAAAAGTTTTTTACAATAGGAGTGGTGAGGCACTGGCACAGGTTGCCCAGGGTGGTGGTGGATGCCGTGTCCCTGGAGACAATCAAGGTCAGGCTGGATGGGTCTCTAAGCAGCCTGATGTAGCCATAGACAACCCTGTCCACTGCAGGGGAGTTGGACTAGATGACCTTTGAGAGTCCCTTCCAACTCAAACAATTCTGTGATTGTATGGTTCTATAAGTCTGTGGGCTGTGGTGTATGTCCACAAAAGTCAGCTACAGCCTGGTTTGCCCACCACAGACTTTTCCTCCCACCACTGATTTACATTTTAATTGTATAATCAAAAGAGTTATATAACAGACTAAGGTAAATTTGTTGGTTGTAAATGTCTTTGTTTGGAGAATAAAATCCACTTTTTTCCTATTTACAATCCACATCTATGGCAAGAATAAGTGATTGCCCAGAAGAGTTTATAGACAAAATATATGGAGGAACAGTTCTATTTTTTTTTCTGATTTCATACAGGGGAAAATGATGCCTAGAAGTGTTGAGTCAAAAGATGTATAAAACAGAACTCAGTCTTGTTAACTGGGGTTTCCATATCACCCAACAGAACAAAGGGCAGGATATCTCCCTTTCTCTCCTTCAAGCTAAATAATAATTTTAAGTACTAATTATCATCATTTACAACAGATATTTTAAGGGAAGAAATCTCTAAACTATTTGATATTTCTTTGCTTGATGTGTTGTTTTTTTTTTGTGTGTTTTCTTTTTTTGGTCCCGAAATTTCATATGTCTTTCTAAAATTAGTAAGGCATATGAAAAATTAGACAGTAGTGAATATCCACCTTTGACAGCACTCACAGTATCATATCTGTTTTAAGAATGTAGAAACTGTGGTGCCAGTAACAAGGTACTGCTCGTGATTATTCTGCAAATCACCGAAATGTATGGAAGCATGCACAGAAACAGTAAACATTCAAAATGGAAAAGATTTCTCTGCCCACTAGGTCATATAATCCTGCTCATATATGTATCAGTCTCCACCTTACAAACTGAAAGATTTTACTATAATATTCCTACAGTCTGTCCCAGAAAGACTTTGTACGCTTGAACTCTGTATTTGGAAACCTATGTCTATTATGAGAACAGAGTTTTCTGAGTATTTGTTAAACAATTAGCTTTACTTGGAAAAAAAAAAAAAATGAGCACCTAAAGTTTGCATTAACTCTTTGTTTTCAGACACACAAGTTTCATTGAGACTTCAGTTATTATCCACAATTCTTCTCTTCAAGCAGCATTTCAGTTCAAGGCTTAAAATACAGTAAGCCTTACAGCCTTGGGAACTGATGCTACAGCAGGTAGTTGTAAGGAAAACATTTCAAAGGGATGAAGAAAGATCAGGTTCTATCTCTGGGCTTGGCATCAATGGATTTTGTGACCTTGAGTAAATCTGTCCATCACAAAATGCCTCTCTTGATGCATCTGCTAAATAGAGATAGCAAAGTACACCACAACGTTCACTGGAAGGTTGTGAGGACAAATCCATGAATCTCTTTGAAATGACAGGGATGAGCGCAACTAAAAGAGTCTGTAAAGTAAGTCAGCATATTCTAAAAGATTTGTTTAGTCTTGCAGTGTTGACCTGCTCACAGAAACTGCCAAACAACTTTTCCTCCGCTATCCTACTCCTGTGAGCTTTAATCACTACTTGCCCCTTCACTCTGATGAATATTTGGCTGGCTGGTACCACAGCAAAGCTTAATTTCTCTCCAAAATCTACTACTCACAGGAATCAGAAGAAACAGTTCAAAGTCACTCAGCAGAGAAAGCAAAACTGAATCTTTATGCCAAGGCCTGAGGCTATGCCCCAGGAGGGAAGTAGGAAGGATCAAAACTTCCCAAGTTGGACTCGATGACTTGTGGGTCCCTTCCAACTCAAGATGGATTCTCTATGGATCCAACTCTATGATTCCCTAAAATCTGGTGGCAAGTCCTAAGTGGTAAAGCATGTGGCATCCACCAACAGAAATTGTACCAGTTGAACTTCCACTTCAAGACTGCTAAATTACCCTCATAACCTTTACCTATGCTGGCATTCTTAACATGCAGTTTCACAGCTCCAGAAGCTTGCAAAATGGAAAGCACCCAGTGCAACCCCCCGAAGTCATGAGACATTATTCAAAGTCCCTCCCCCAATGGCTTTGATTAATTTTGTGTCTCTTGTACTTCTGGCAATCTCTGGGCAGAAGACATCATATATTCTGTTTTCTGACCCTTGAGTGCTAATCTTCAGTCTGATTTCTTGATGTGCCATTCATTACAGCTCCAAAGAGGAAAGAAGCTACTGTTCATTTTCATATCTACCAGGAGGATATTCCAAGACAGAAAGAGAAACATGCTTTACAGAATTGAAACACATAATATGCAGGGAAAGATCTCATTTTGATGCTCTGTTTTCAGATAGGATGTCACTCCGCCCACCATGACTGGGAGGCAATTTCATATCAACAACAGTTCTGGTTGGAAGCAGTGGCAACATTAAAATGATGTCATTCACTTTTCAAGACTGAGCAAAAAAAATAGACGTATATATTGATTCATGTACTGTTGGGAAAAACTTCTATGAAAGTAGTCAGGCACTGAAATAGGCTGTTCAGGGAAGTGGTGGTGTTACCATTCCTGGAGGTCATCGAGAAAAGCATAGATAGATAGATAGATTAGGGACATGATTTAGTGGATAATATTGGTGGTAGGTGGATGGTTGGACTAGGTGATCTTAGAGGTCTTTTCCAACCTTAATGATTCTATGATTCTATGATTCTAGTGCATTACCCACATTCTTGTGTTACATTCTCATTTCCCTCCGCAGCAAAGGATACTTCCAGTACTCTTCAGCCTGCAAAGTGAGTCACAGACAATTCTCTCTCTGTCTGAATTAAGATTAAAACTAATGCACCTTTTGGATAACCTCGTGGCCAGTCCCACTAAGAGATGTCAAGTACAGAAACTTTCTCCCAAAGTGTAGACAGTAGTATAGTATCTGATCTTCAGAAGCCAGGCAGTAAACTGAAGTAAACAGGATCTCAGCTAGCTAACTAACAGCAGTATTTGTTCTACTCTAAGAAGTTCACCAGTACCATCTGGAGACTACCTATGAAGGACCAGATCCTGACATCTTGGTTTAGAGGAAAGCATTCTTGATTATGTTTTCTGTGATGGTATATTGAGACCCATGACCCACATGGACAACCATGCGAAAGCAAAGTTAACAAGTTGTCTAAAATCTCATATACATTTGAGAGTTTATTCCTCCTCTCAAAAACGAACAAACAAAACAAAACAAAGAAAGAAAGAAAAAAAACCCTTCAGGTTAGATCTAAAGAGATTGCAACACCTAAAATACCACACCTTCATTGCCTGTAATAAGATCCAAGTTGGGTTCATGGACTTTCAACACAAAAATTTTTCAAGCTGAGATTGTCAAAATCGCAGCTCACTCCTTTTGGCCCAGGCAGTGATAATTTTTGGAATACACCTGTCCACGTGGGCTTTTCCTATGCACATTACACAGAGAAAGCATTTGGTTCGTCCCTGCTGTATCTAGTGCTTTGAGTCTCCACCTTTCAGCCACCTTCATGAAGATTTCCTAACCTTGACATTGCAAGGACTCAGAAGAGGGGTTGGATAAGAAAAAGGGGAAGGAAAAATTTGCAAATATGGCTCGAGACCCAGATAGAATGCATGCTTCTCTCAATTTTTTACCTGCCATCAGTAGAAACACAATGTTTGGTGATGTCTTTTTCACATATTTCAGGAAGAAATATCTTCACTTGATCAGCCACAAAACTGATTTCCATATTGCTGAGTTTCCTTTAAACTAATTGTGTATCTTCCACATATGCTGGGAAATATGGTCACAGCTGATAGAAACTAATGATTTCTGTTAATTGTGCTGAGAGGAAAGGACAGCTTGTTAACGAGTGACTAATTGAGATGTGAGTTAATAATTCCTCAGATGAACTTGACTGGATTGCCAGCCATTTCTCAATTTTCTGTAGAGAGCAGTCACAGAATGCATGTGGCAAGTTTTCTACAGTCCTTAAAGCAAGTAAGTTCTAATGCCTGAAAAACTGGAAATGTAAGCACACAAGAGGAAAGAATTATAAACTGTTAGCTGAAAATAACCTGAGTGCCTGAATTTCCATCCACCCCAATGAGGTTACATTCCTTGGTCCGTGTGATGGTGTTTGAAAACCACAATGATCATTTTGGAAAAAAGTAAAGTTCATGCAATTCAAATTGTTAGGGGAAAGAGGGAAGAGATAAAGCCATTTGTGATGGCTTAACTAGAAATAACAGTATTATTAACGTACTCAATTTATCTATTAATTACTAACGTGGGAAGAAAAAACATTAGTGATCTTTCTGCTTCTTCAGCACAGGAAAGGGCATAGTGATAAATGTTTTCATCAGAAGTGGACATCTAAAATAGGCTAGATGAATAATAGAGTCTTTCCCTCACCATTAGCTGGGGAGTCCAAGAAGGCATGCATGTTTACACTGTATGCACACTAAATTAGATGAGCCAAATCCCTTGCTCCTAGGTCCTCTAAGGTGCTTAGGAACTTAATATACTGTCTGGACCAGGGTCTGAGCAACCTGACTGAGCTGTATATGTCCCTGTTCATTGCAGGAGAGATGGCCTAGATGACTTTTAAGGATTTCTTCCAACTCAAATGATTCTATGATTCTATCCTATTCAGATGAAATCAGTCCTGCAGGAAAAAAAATATATAAATTGTGAAATATAAGGTAACTTCTTGATCTAGATAAATGCAATGGTAATATCACATGATAAACACAGTTCCGTTCATTTTACTGAATCTTCACAAGGCACTACTGAGATTAAAAAAGGGAAGCAGAACTGGGTGATGTTCTATGTTTTGGCTAGATCATGCCAGTATTATAGAAATGCAGTTTGGCACTCTGCAGTGAATCTCTTTACCCTCACCCATATGTGCCTCTATTACATGAATGTGCATCCTTACTGTCTTCCTCATTTGAAAAATGTGCGTTTACACAATTGAAGGGGAGAGGCAATTGATCTTAAGCACGGCAAGCACTGTATGGTTCCCACGAGACACAACTCTCCCACACACCTTATGTCTAGACACTGCTTGTATTTCATGCGTGTTGGAGTAGGCTGAAGGTGAGTGAAGGAGAAAGAATTTGGAAAAGTCCTTGACAAGAAGAGTCATATCCTGTCCATGGCCACAGCTGAGGAGTTCTCAGGAAAAATAGTGTCCAAAATGGCTTGCAAACACCTCCTGAAAGAATCACTGGAGTCAATGGATACCCACAACTTACAGTGCCTGCTGCCTGAGAAGTCATGCTTCTCTTTTAATTGAGGCATAAAAGACTAAATGTTTGTGCTTTTAGAGTCAAATAAACATGAAAACAAATCTTTGCTTAGACAAATACATCATTTCCCAAAACAGCAGACAGGCACATACCTAAGCAATGAAATGGGAGTTGTTCCTATCTACTGCTAGCAGCCGATATTAGCATCATATTAAGCTTTGCACAGATTCAGAGGAAGGTCAGTCCAAGCTTTGAACACCTTACAAGTCAAGCACAATGCATATGATTGTCAGTCTGATATTCCCCACACATCCCTCAGCAACTGCCATGTTCATGCATCTGGTCATGCAGTAAAACACATCATCACATCATACTCCTGACTCATCAGGACCTGGTTCAGCATCAACGTTCATAGATAAAAGTCTTCATCCATGGTATGGGAAAATAAAGGAGAGGATTAGCCATCAAAGAAGGATGTGCTTTTATTATGATAGCACTGTTTTATAAGTTGTGACATCATTTGTGCATTTCAAGAATGTGTTGCTCTGGGTCTTGTAATGAAAAAAAGTGGAAGTAAATTTAGGTAACAGGTCAGTTCTCCAAAAAGAAGATGGAGTACCTCATCAATCATTCCATATTTCCTTATTTCTTTCAGGTCACAGCAACACTAGTCATTTAAAAAATATTCATAAACGTCATTAATGGATTATCAGTGCATCTTGAAAAAAGCTACATTTATTTATGCATGGATTACCAATTAAATTGAGATAGATATTGAAATTAATAAGGACCCAGTAAAACGTAAAGTGCACAATTGATTTTAGATCCTCTGCTATATGCACAGCATGTAATTACTAGTAGTAAATCTGAAATGAAAATATGAGCGCTTATGAGATGCTTCAGTGCAGTTGTTCATTTAGATCCACATAAATCCAGGGGACACACATTAGAAGTGCCAGAACTGGCATAAAAGAGCTAAGTTATAACTGCAACCTTCATGGGAGGAAAACAAGAAAAATCCTTCTACAGCAGAAAAAGAGAAAACATATATATGCACCCCTCATCTAAGAAGCTAATTGCCATGTACTGATATTTCTATGTCGGGTGGTAAAAATGAATAAAATAAGTATTTGTTAACACAAGACTGAGTACAAAATAAAAATGCCAGGAGATTCAGAGAATAACATTTATTTAGTTTAGACAAGTAAGGTAGATTGGTACACAGCAGTGTATCTAGAACAACCAGTAGCCAAAGTCATCAGGTACTCCTTATTGCAAATGGTATTTTTGTTATGCAGTTTGAGATGTGTTTTCCTTGTAAGTGATTGCGAAATTTTATGCCATGCTAATCATCTCAGTACCTGAACTGCTGATACATTAGGATTTCACTTGCATTCTAAAACAGTTTTGTAGGCAAATCCTTTAGCCTCATAATGTGTTGCTCTATAAGTGAGCATCTGTTTCTCTCAGTGCTCTTCAACTTCAGTAGGAGAATGACTGTTGACCTGTGCTCTTGTCGACTATCAAAAGGGCCACAACATAATGGATATGAGGGAAAATTTCTTCTCAGAAATCCATTGGAACATGATGCCCGTGGAGGTAGTGGTGTCACCATCCATGGAGATGTTCAAAAAAGGGTAGATGTGGCACTGAGGGACATGTTTACTGCACATGGTGGTGATGGATAGGTGTTGAGACTAGCTGGTCTTTTCCAACCTTAATGATTCCATGATTCTATGATATTGTTATAGTATAGGTTGCACAAGTTCAATCTCATTCATGTTATTGCCCTAGTATCCTAAAAACTGAGGAAGAAAAATGGTAAAAACCGAATTTATGCTGGTATTATTATGCCAGGGATTTATCTGACTATCTGTGTGTGCCAGAAAACAAGGAGACACATTTCTCCTACCAAGGCGTTCAAATCACAGGCTGGATAAATATTTTTAATAAAGCTGAGCTAAAGCTGGCTGTCACACACTGGAGAAGTTTGGCTTTGGATCCAGATGCAGAACAGTGACCTACGCAGTCTTCATGGATGAAGTTCAGGGGCCTACAAGAGTATCTAGTGCTGTCACTGTAAATGTTTTAAGGGAATCCACCAGGTCCTGTGGCCCACGTCTTGAATAGCCAAGAGTCAAAGACCAATATGGATACACCTAAATGCCTCAAATTATAACAGAATCCTCTGTTTAGTTTGCTCAGCTCTGTCCTATCTGTACAACCATACTATCTACTTGCATAGCCTAGTAAGGTATCTCTGCAGTGATGCACTCCTCTGAAGGCTGAGAAAAGTTGTACTGCAAACGCTCTCAAGTGGGGTGCCACTGGGGTGTAAATCTCAGTCCAATATTAGGTCCTAACCATTAGCCAAGGACATAAAGTCCTTCTCTGTCATCAGTAATTAATGGGATGGGGCAAACAGAGCACATCTAATGATATTTGGCTGCTACATTACACAGTTGGAGTTGTCTTATAGAGAGACAGTTCCTTTCTTTGGTTTCAGGTTTAGAGAAAACGTGTTGCTTTAGAGTGGATTATTCACTTGGGAGCATGAATGGAAATAATATCTCCAATGTTCCAGTGTTTGAATGGGAACAAAAGAGACTTAGATTCTCTATCTAAATTTCATGGGAAGGTAATTCAGAGTTCAAAAACTGAATAGAAGGCTTGAAATACAGACTTTTAAAATTTTTTTAATAACTCTGGCCACAAACATTTTTTGATCAATGGAAATATAAAGCAAGGAAGAATCAGCTATTCTTCATAAGATAATATTTCTCAGTCACTCCAAAATCATCTTTGTGGACTATTGGTCTCTGTGCAGTATGCCAGAAAAGGATTTAAGATATACACAAGATTTAATCCCCTTGAGAAATCCATGGTCACTCAACAATTATATTTGCAAAAGAGGTTGGTAACACGGTTGTAAAAGGAAGTAAGAAGAGGTGCCCCTGAGTATGCAATATGTGAAAAGAGCCACTGATTTCAAGAGGTGCCTGGCTTAAAGTTTCTCCCTGCTTTGTGTATTGAAATATTGTGCAGAATAATTGGGTCCCAAACATAACTAGATGAATATAGAACAATACTATAAACATTATTAATGATGGTGATAAGAGGGTCATTTGGATTCCATGAAGGTGTTTTTCCAAGAAGTATATCTGAGGAATTATACAAGTTAATTGCTCCTTCTTAGCTGCTCCACAGCTAGTATAAACTAAGGCCACTGTGGATCACCACTAACATCTGTTTTTAGCTATGTGAAATGCAGAAATAATAAATCATTGTTTCCACAGAAGAAACATATTCATAGAGTAAAATTACTCATATATGACCACTTTCTTCTTGATCTTTTTCCCTATAATCCTATCCTGCCATGATGACCACACTTGAAGGAAGCACTGTCCTTAGATATGTCTTGACTAGCTAGTGATTCAGCATGCAACGACCATCCACCCTCACTGCTTTGGGACAAGATGCACAACTAAGCTCAAAAACCTCCATATCTAACTTGAATTTAGTAGAAAGTCATTAACATATTTAAATGTTATTCAGTGGAACATGGTAGCTGCTCAGCTATCTCCAAAAAATTCTACCCCACTTATTCCCATTGGAGATGGGTTGGTTGTAGTATTACCAAAAAAAAAACCAAAACCCCAAAAAACTAGGGCAGATGGTGAATGGAATATCAATTAGTACCTACAATAAACAGGGATATTTGATTTTATTTTCATATTAATTTTAGCCAACATCTTCCCTAAATCCTCTATACAGTAAAATGTAAGTCCAGCCATAAATCAGTGTTTTCAATAGAAGATGATCAGATGACTGAATCTTTATGTGAATAAAAGATACATTATCATAATGACTTTAAAGGTAACAGAACCCTTACTCTCCACAATCACATTCCTTCTATCCTAAAATGTTGTGCTCTGATCTATATAAAAATATATATTTAAGCATATTCATCTATTTTCCATGTCTTTCTTTGTGCATCTCTATCTCAGTCTTTTCTCTATTTTTTTTATAATATTATGTTCAGATAACTTGGACTTATTTTAGTAAACAAGAATCTATTCCATCCTCTTGATTTACTGCAAATCGATGACACTAAAATTACATTATACTTGGCAGACCTGTTCTCAAAGTGTCAGAGAGGAAAAACATACAGGAGTTCATCACCAGCATCCCCACTGATTTGCAAATTGGTCCTCAAGAGCATCTCAGCAAATATTCCCAAAGCAGCTGAGACCTTTACGTATTGGGAGTGAAACAATCTAAAAAGGAAAGTGTTACTTTCTGTACACTGCATTTGCTTTGTTTTAAGTCTGTTTGATCTCAAGCCAGGGGCATGGTAAGAGCTAATGTATTCTCCAACTGGGAAGCAGGCACTTTGTATTATACATTTGGAATACTGAAGTTATCAACCTGAGCGGATTATTAAACATATTAACTCCTTGTTCCCAGGGTAGTGGACTTTTCCAGATCTCTTCAGTACCTGATTATTAAGCCATGTTGTTTTAAATCCAGAAAAGTACAAAAGATAAAAGGAATGGGATGGGCACAGGCCAAGAATTCTATGTCCCTGAGCAGGATTGGCAGGTATTTTTATGACTTCATAAGGAAGCAAAGCTAATGCTTTCGTGCTGTGTATGCTTCTCTGCTGGTCTGTTTTTCCCTTGCTTTGACAGTATCAGTCTGCTTCATTACATAGGGAGAAGTCTTGAATATGAAGGTCTTTAAAGTTTAATGAAAACAAGGCCCTTCAATCTGAATTCATGACCAATCAAATCATAGAATCATAGAATCATTAAGGTTGGAAAAGACCTCTAAGATCATCAAGTCCAATCATCCACTTACCACCAATAATACCCACTAAATCATATCCCTTAGTCTATATCTACAGTCTACACAGGAAAGAAATATTATAAACCCACAAAAAAATTCAGAGCTTGTAGCTTAATGGTGGACAAAAATGAGTGCAAACAGGAACTCCTACCTTCTTTTTTTCTGAGAAGGTCATTGAAACCAGAGCTGCCTTATTTACACCATTCATTGTTCTAAGGGCATAGCAAGAAACTTGAATCTCCATACCTGTAGAACGCTGCAACAGAACGAAACCATACGGAGTTGAACAGCAAGCTTGTTTTCAGAATATCCAATGCTGAGCAAAGCTCCTATTTTACAAAATGTTTCCATATTGACAGATTTGCAATCCAAACTGTAAGAAGGTGGTGGAAGGGGAGAGATTGCGGCATGAAGATGAAAGCTGACTGCCACCAGAGCATGTCCTCAAGCAGTGGCATAGTCAGGACCAGAAAAAAAAGCAGAGTTTCTGGAGCTAGATCTAAGTGTCTCCCACTCCAGTTCTCTTGTAATTACTTTAGTCACTGGCCACTGAGTTTTTAGGGATATTATATACGTGCTGAAATAATAAAGACTGTTGAAGTCCACAGTAGCCTTACATGACCTCAGGGCAGACTTATTAAGTAGCCCTGGACTTCCTTGGAATAAATGAAGACCAAGTTAATAAGCTCAAAGAGTTTTAGAGTATAAAAATACACTCAACTATTTTAGAGATGCAAAAAAATGAAAATCTACTGCACTGCAGAAGCTGACATAACTGAATGAATCCCACCACGTCGACATGTCAACAGGCCCAAGAGCAAACTTACCTGGGATGCAGGTGGGGATAAATGAGCAAGGGTAGCTGTATCCAGACTGGAGTTTCCTCTTCTGCAAACATGTTCCAGAGGCTTAGCACCACCTAACAGCAAGCATGTCCAGGTGAGGGATTACTAAAATATGCTCCAAAGATCTGAATAGAAGAGGAGACCTTCCCTTGGTCACAGCATGCAAGGAATAAACCGTCTGTTCCAGGACATGTGGAGCTGAGGACACATACAAGATGAAGAAACAGTTCCTCTGTCTGCCTGTCGGCTCTTCCTGGAAAGACTTGGCAGTTTCAGAAGTGCTTTTTGCATCAATTCTGAATGCATAAATTCTGTTCTGCTGCCACAACCCTGATCTGTCTCCCTGGCTGCTTTATAATACCTTCAAGAGTTTTCTTAGGTTTTCTCTCCTCCTCTGTGTGGATCAATATCAGAAAGGTATTTAGTCACATCAGCAAAGCAATCCATTATGTGAAGCACCCTCCTGGCAGGAAAAGCCATTACATTTATTTTTCTAATACAGCAGAGTAGACATTAATATCTGTAATTAACTATTTAAATGCAGACTGACTGGTTCCTCTGTGTTCATACCATATGTAGACTGCCCTGAAAATAAGTCTTGAAATCACATTGTCTTTATTCTGCTTCTTTTTCTATTGATACATGGCTCAGGGCATGGATAGTGCTTGCCTTGACGCTGTATTAACACAAGGCTGATTAAGGACACGTATTTCTAGAGGTGAAAAAAAAATGTTGTCATAGTCATCACTGTGTGTGGGTAACATGTTTGTGTCAAGATTACCTTCTACTGATGAGAATCAAGAATTCAGATTATAATTTTTAAGCTTATTACAGAAGGGCTGCCCTGAAAGTAATGCCTCTTATTTTGTTATCTTGGCCCACTTTATTATTATTATTATTATTATTATTATTATTATTATTATTATTATTATGTTGAGGGTTTTGTACAAAGATGAATATCAGCCTCACTGAGTTGGAAACACTAGTGACAACATTAAGAGTATTGCAAAGCTTGTGCCGGGTGGGTCCCATGAATGTTCACATAAGAACAGAAAGAACACCATATGCAAGTTTGCCAGGATCTATTCAAATAATATGATGCTGAAGGTGACAGTTTCCTAAATCACATCAGTACTGGTGATAAGACATGATGTCACCACTACTAGCCAGAGTCAAAATGGCAGTCCATGTGTGGCAACATGTGAATTCCCCATCAAATAAAAAGTTCAAGACAGCCCTCAGTGGGTAAAGTGATGTGCACTGTCTTTTGAGATAGAAAATGGTGATCCTTCTGGATTTCCTGGAACTTGGACAAACCATCAGTTCTGACCACTATGTCATGATGTTGCCTTAGCTGAAGGCTCACACATCTAGAGTTAGGCCAGAGAAGCAGACAATCCTTATCCTGCAACACAATGACATCAGGACCCATATCAGATGGAAGACCCTGGAGCACACTGCCAGTCTTGGCTGGACCATCCAACCACGCCACCACATGGTCCAGATTTGGCATCTTTTGATTTCCATCTGTTCATGCCAATGAAAGATGGACTGTGTGGACAACATTTTCCTAGTAACAATGTCATCACAGAAGCTGTGAAACAATGGGTGCCCTCCTCTGGTGCAGATTTTTATGAGCGTGGCATGTAAGCTCTTGCTCATCAGTGGCATACATACAAGATACATACATACAAGATGGAGGTCACTACATTGAAAAAGTGTTTTGTATCTGAGAATTTGCTCTATCAGATAGTGTTATTGCGTATCTTGTGTAGATTCCATAGAAATAAATGGGAAACATTATTTTTTGAGTAATCTACATACTTGAGTAGCCAGAATTCTCATAAAGAAAGGTCGGATGAGTTTGGGTGGGTGTCATCCCCAAATATGCTTTGGAATTCACAATAATTGTTCATAGCAGAGAAAAGATTGGGAAAATCTGCTTCTGTGTCACAGATTTTCTGATACACTGGAAATGAAAATGATAAATACATGTTGGGTTTTGCTTGTTTGTTGTTTTCTCTACCAAAGGTTTGAAAAGAAAATAATTAGGAAAGCATTATTCATAGGAAAAAAAAATAATAATTTCCCTGGGAAAATCCAAAATCTTACAACAACAACAAAAAAGAAATCTCTGAGTCCTGTCTATTTTAGTCCTCCTCATAAAAGGAGTTGTGTAGGTATCAGTCAGCTCTGCTGTTTAAGAACAGATAGGTCCCTCTTTGTGTCTTCTGCTCACCCACCTGCTGATCCAAACCCACAGTGCTCTGTTGGGGGTCAGCCCACCAGCTCCTGATGTAAAGAATATGTTCCTACAGTTAGTGCATCTCCTGAGGCAGTCAGATGCACCATATCTCCATTTGCACTATCATGTTTCTTCTGCTCAGGTGCCTTCAGGACTCCCATATCTCATCCCTTTCCTCCATTTTCACTCCCTGTTTCATATCTATTATCTCATGCTTTCTGCTGACAGCAGAGTACAAAATATTTTGCTTCAAACTCTGCTCTCAAGTGCTCTCTTTCTCTTTGAAATCATCCCTTTAAACCGATCTGTTCAAATCTGACCTTCATGCCTTTCTCACAGTAAATGATCCATCCATCTGTTTTCTAGTTAACTGTTCTGTTTTTAAGCTGCTTTCCCACTGAAATGAAACTTAGGTGGTGTTAGTAACCTTGTGTATGTCTATACATTGCACTGCCAATAACTTCTGAGCTCATTAACCAGAACGACAGAAGAGCCTGAAGCCTCATAGATAATTAAACTTCATGCAAATAGGAGGCTGAATGTGTGAGATGTCTTACAGACACCACGGTTATAGGGAAAATAAACATAAGCATAAATCTTGGAATATACCAGGGAATATACATGGGGCAGAGCCTTGTAAAGGTGCCCCAAGCACAAGAAAAGCTTCAGTCAGAGTTTAAGCCTTGCTTAAAATCAAAGCCAATCTACAACAAAACAAGCATCCATAGGCAAAGAAATGAAATTTGTTTCAAAAGTCTTCAAGTAAACTTTGGATTCATTCAGTGTGATATCTTAATAAGGTTTGCATGATCTTCATTCTTAAATGAGCTTCAGAGCTAAAAGACAGTAACAAAGTTTAGGCCAGTAGAAGTTATACTAAGTTTTTTAGGTTTATTTCAAATTTAATTTAGGTTTAATTCAAAATTTGGGAACTATTTTTGTTTTCTTGCTAGTCATCTGCTTTGTTTTCATGAATCCAAATTCATACAGTGACACTTTTTCTAAGGAGTTTGCCCCGCACATTTCTTTAGCCAAAATCAATGCACTGGACAGTGCTGCCTAGTTTTCAGCCTCCTGCCATACTTTTCTCTTTCCTTGAACTATTTTAATCATCAGCATCCTGTACTATGTGCTACAGAAAGTGAATTTCATAAAAACATAGAAAAATAGTAACTTAGAATGGTTAGTGTTGGAAGAGACCTTAAAGATGAGCTCTCTGTTCTGAGATGAGACTCCTCCCATAGGTCAGGTTCCTTTTGAGGAACCATCCAATCTGGCCTTGAACAGCTCCAGGGTTGGGGCATCCACAGATTCTCTGAGCAGCCTGTGCCAGCACCTCATCACACTCTGAGTTAAGAATTCTTCCTAATGTCTAATTTAAATCTTCCCTCTTTCCACTTAAAACCACTAGCCTTTGTCCTGTTACTGCACTGTCTGAAAAAGAGTCCCTCTCCAGCTTTCCTGTAGTTCCCGTTTATGTGAAGGAAGGCTGGTACAAGTTCTACCTGAAGTCTTCTCTTCTCCAAGTTGAAAAACCTCAACTCTCTCAACCTTTCTTCATAGGTCAAGGTCCCTATGGATTGCATCCCTTCTTTCCAGAGTGTTGACCAAAACACTCAGCTTGGAGACAGTTGCAAACTTGCTGAGGGTGCACTTAATCCCACTGTCCACGTTGACAACAAAGTTGTTAAATAGTACTGATCCCAATACCAACCTCCGAGAAATGTGACTTGTCCCTGGGAGACATTACCCTGAGAAACATTAATCATCCCTCTACTGACCATTTCCAAATAAAGTCAAGCTATAGTTATTCTGTTATTGTGTAATGAGATTCAGGTCTTAGCTATATCATTCTCGATTTCTAAGAGTCACTCTTAGAAAGTGAAGACATAGATTAAGTCTTTCCTCAGTCATACATCTCTTCTAAACACCATTTGAGGCAGGAATTCCTTTCCATTAGACAGCAGAAAGGCAGGAAAGAAGATTGCATTAAATTCTCATTGAAGCCTCCATTTGAGATTGTTTCTTACTTAGGATGTTACAAATTACTGGAAAGTCAGTTTTATGGGGAAGCCTCACTGCATGTTTTCTGGTAATTCATCTTATCTGAGTATTGTCTCACCAAAGCCAAAATGATAGGCTGGACAGACCCATGGTATGAGGATGATATACATGTAATTTTTGCACAAGTAAATTTACAAAGGCTTCAGGATTTCTGCATTGTCTCTATCAGATATATTCATGAAACAAAGTCTCAGCCCATGCCAAGTCTTTTCATCCTATTGCTTATTGGAGGTAGGCAATCTCTAAGGAGAGCAATGGAAAAGTGAGTTTTACTGTGATATTATAGCAAAGAAACAGGAATTGCTGGAGAAAAAAATTTCCACTTTCCTACCCATACAGTAGCTTCTGTCATCATTTGTTGGATTGGACTGTTGTTACCTGTAAATAATTGACCAGTCTCTTTAACACAGTGCAGATTGCTGAATTTTTTCCATTCACCTTCTTTGATCCAGTTTTTGTTTCCCTACGTAGCAATCAGCTATTTCTTTTTCCTGTTAGGATTTGCTTTTTCCTTCTACGAACTATTGGACTTACTTATGTGGTGATGTCAAGAGGTTCATAAACACAATGCTTGTTAAGTATTTGAGTGCGCATATGTGCTCCTTTCTTCCTTATTTTTATGACAATAATGATGATTATTAATGGTAGTACTCTAGCACAGGTCTACAGTCTGACATGGACTAGTTCAAAGGGAATGGCAGGCTGCAAAGAACAAGATAAGCTATGTACACCCTAACTTACAGTGACCTTTCTTTCTTCTAGAGAAACTAGTAGCTTAAGAAAAATCTCCACAGTCATAAATCACTATCACTCATTGCTATTTGGAAAGAGCTGGATGATTTTGGTACATTTATCATGGTTTAAGGAATTTTGACATGTTGTTCTCCTCTGAATGTAAAAGTTATGTTCTTTGTGGTTGTTTCCTTTCCCACACATTTCAGAAGGTTGCTTAGGAAAGTGACAAAACCAATTGTCTTTGAACACTTGGAGGAGAGGGAAGGCAAATTGTCCGTGCTCCTTGTAGATGAAAACACTGAAAGAATTTGACCTTGACTAAAGAAGCTTCCGTGGAAGATTAGGAAAATAAGAGCTCACTAAATAAATGCCAGATTATAATTACCACTGATGACTACTTCATGAGTCATTCTAGGCACCTCTCAACAAAAAATATTATCTTTTAACAAAGCTGTTGTAAACCATATGTGGGGGGGGGGGGGGGGAGAGGGGAAAAGAACTAAGATTTTACCAATTTCTCTAATTTTCAACTTGTTTTGTTTTTACAGACTGACAGTTTCTTAATGGTAAGTAAATAATTTATTGAAGATAGACAATGAAAGAAAGAGTGAGAAAAGTGCCTACATGTTATAAAAATACCTGTGAATTTGGGAGAGAAGGAGATCAGAAACTAGAGTTTTATTAATTTAATTGAAACTAAATACTTTCACATGTTTGATATGATTTGAATCTGTTTTAACCTTCTTCTGTGTGAATTCTAGCTCACGAGTTACTACCACTAAAAATCTTCATGGAATATTAAGTTTTAACAATTGCAGTAGCAGCCATTAAAAAATGTCTCTAAGAATAGAAAGAAAATATTGCCTTTTCTTTTACTGCAGGGTTTTTAATGAGGCAGATTTTAAACTAACTAGTTCAGCTGGTTCAAGAAGATAAGCAGCACAGAGTGTGGTGGTGAGCATTAGGATTAGTAAAAAATATGAAAATTTCCTAAGCTGCCTTGAACTACATGGGATGCACCAAAAATAATGCCTACTATTTTGTTATGTTTTGTTATGTCTGATCTTGGAGGTCTTTTCCAACCTTAGTGATTCTATAATGCTATGTTGGTCCACAACATCAGAGGTGGATGCTGGTGGTATGGCAGTAGAGGTTGAATCTACCACCAATATTCCATTACATTTTGTTGCCGTACAACAGGTGGCAGCAGAGGGACAGTCTGATACAATAGCATCTCATATGGAAGCCTGTATGAAGCAAAGGTGTGGAATTGAATTCCTCCCTTCCTCCATGTCCTCCAAGATCAAACCCATTGACATTCATCAGTGCTTGTGAACATTTATGGAGATCAAATAGTGGATGTGAGCACAGTGCGTTGGTGGGTGGTGTGTTTCAGCAGTAGTAAACATGACATGAAAGGCAAGCCAGATTCCAGAAAATCATGCAAATTTTACAGGCATGTCATGAGGGCTCTTGTTCACTGTTGGTGAAAATGCATTGCTAATGGTGGCAACAGTGTTAAAAAATAGTGTATTGGGCTGAGAATTTGCTCTATCAAATAGTGTTATTGTGCTCATTGTAGCTATTGTCATTTCCATGGAAATTAATAGGAGGCATTACTTTCATAGTAACCTACACATGAAACAAAGTATTGTATTGCACAGTTAACCTGTCACATCCAAATTTATGCATGTACACGTATATGTCTATACATATGTCTATATGTAAACAAGATGCTCAGTTTAATAGCATGCCTGCAGATACATAAAGACATTGAGATGCTTTGAATTGTACTTTCTGGCTTCCAGATGTTGATACAGAAGGGTATGGTACTCTATAAATCAAGTAGCCCTATACAGTTGCTTTGGATACCTTAGGAGAAGTCAAATGATTTAGATATCTATGTACATTCAAAAGTATTTACTCTTTAGTCACTTAAGTCAAAACTTAGGCCTGACACAATCAGAAGAGATCTAACCAAAAGAGTAAGTGAGATGGATTTCAGCAGCCTGGGAATTAGGCTGCTCATCTCACGTCCCTAGTATATGTCTCAAGATATCAAAAATTGGTGATGAGATCCCTAATGCCTTCAAATGGTTAGGAGAAACAGCTCATTTACTCCAAAACATCTGGGAGTTAACAAAGATGTAACTTCTGGTAGGATTTATTATCATGGGGATGGCTGGTAAAAATAAAATTCAAACACCTCTCCTACTCTTGTGGTCTGCATTCTGCTGTCACCATAGCATAGAAAAGGCCAATTTATTTAATTGGCATGGGAAATGGGAACCTGTCAGGGAATATTCTTCAGCCTTGCTCTCTGTTGGCTAAGCAGAGGATGTCGGTAAAAGCTGAAAGTTAAAGTACAGTTGCGCTATGGCCAGTAGTGATGAAGTGAATTCTTAAAGGCCCAATGTAAACTTATGAGAGAGACCAGAGGTGGAGAAAGAATCTTATCCAACTCCTGTAATGCAGCACAGAACAGCTGGAGACGACTAAGCTATATCAAGAGGTCCAGGACCTGGAGGTATGTGCTGAGTTTTGTGTCCAAGTTCATTTTCCTCTCTTTTTCCTTGTTCTCTCTTTCATTCGGTCCTAGGAGGAAAAAACAAACAAAACAAAACTTCAAATGGAGTAGGATGACAAAATAAAAACAACATATATTATGAAAGCTGCTTATTCTGTAAAAAAGCACAGACTTGATAGATGAAACCCAAAATTAAATCAGAAGATAGAAGCCTCAGAGTGACCATTCATACAGAGCAGGATGAAACAAACCTCTCACATCAAGAAAGACCTTGAGATTTGTGTATGAGCAAATTGTTCCTACCAGGGGTGAAAGCTCATGAAGTCAGAGTTTTTGTACGTCATGCTCAAAAGCCACCACCTTCAGTGGCTGTCAGCTATCCAGACAGAAGGCTTTCAAAGGGCAGATAGAGAAATTTATATGAGCACAAATATCTCTACTCATTAAGATTTGGACAAAAGGGATGTATAAATCTGGAATTTAATGACAACTTGAAAGAAAAATGATATTAAAACATCATCAGGAAAAAGCAATACCACCACTGTAACAATACACGCTAGATGAAATAGATAATGGAACTGAGAAATCATTAGGCAGTGTGAAAACAGATCCTCTGCATAAAAAAGAACTCTTAGAATTATGGACAATAATTATGACTCTTGTCTACTGCCCTGGTGCCCTGACTTGACCTCCTTGCTGTTGTCAAGCTCAAAGAAAGTACAGGACCAAAATCTGAATTTTGATTGAGTTGCCCTAATGAGCAGAAAACATTTATATAAATGAAATAAGGTGCCATTGATTGCATGCTGAAAAGCAAAGACAATAGAAGCTATCAAAATCCAAGCAGTAATTTGTTTTTGAAAAGAAAAAGAAATTTGGATTTGCATAATCTTGAAATATAATGGTTGTAGCTTGAAGAAACTGATTAAATTTGCCTGCAAATTTCCCTATTCCCTATGTTATTGTTGTGGTACAAGACTGGGCAAACTGTTTCTTGAGTACAATACATTAGCAGGACTTATCTTCTTGTTCATGACTACAAATTGCATTTAATATGTTTGGATTTTTTTTACATTTCTTTGTGACTTGAATTTTTTTCTTGCAAGCATGTGGACTGAATTTCTGTCAGACTTCTCAGAAACCAGTAATGATCTTGCCTCTTGTAAATTTACTCATTTTGTTGTATGTTTGATTAACATATATTATGTGGCAATGTTTATCATGCCATGAAGCTTTCAGCTTTGCTTTGCAAATATTTTCTATCTAAATTGACATTCAAAAATGTGAGATTCACCTTTGTAGGCCTAGCAGGTACTGATATCTCTGTGTCATATTAATTACTTTGATTTTATTGATGCCAAAGAGTACACATGAAGAATTCCCTCTACATGGTATGCTGTACATAACAGAGAAAAAAAAACAACAAAAGGCCTTGGTGCCTGCTCCAAACACAGAAAAAGTAAAAATGTATTCATGATCTCAATAAGGTGCCTCATTTCAGGGTCTAGGTGAAAAAAATAAAGTTTTAAGGAGAATATGAGGAAGAACAGTGCAGTGGTTGCTTGCTGCATGAGCATGAGCAACTGTTAAAAATTGAGCACAAAGGGTAGAAAAGTTGTTTGAGGATAGCAGATTACAAACTTGGCATCTCAGCAGCATAAAGGAGGGGACAGGCATTGGACAAGAACTTCTCTTTGGTTTCTGTACTGTTGAAGACTAATTATTTTTCCCCTTTTTTTCCCAAAACAAAGAAATGGTGGTATTCTAACAGAACACACGGGGAGACAAGGTGTAAATGCGCTGATGCATGCCCATGAAATGTGTTAGTGAACTGACTCCAGCTCTATAAAGGCACAGAACAATTACTAAATTCACAGGCACCCTACACTCCTCCAGTTGGAAAATATAGGGCCCACGATATCATCTGCTCCTGAGACTGAGAATTCATTTAGAGCAGTCTAAAATGGCAAACAGATCTGAGGAGGTAACAGCATGGTCTCAGCCTGTCAGCCTTGCAGCATTTTACTTGGAGATCTGGTCTCCAACACATATTACATCAATCACGCTTTTGGGCAGTGAATACTTCCTAGGTGGTGGCCTTACAGTTCTCAGCTGGAGAGACAACTGTACTTGGAAGCAAAAATGCCAATGATAGAGGAGTGGAAGGTGAGAAGATTGGAGCTGGCATTTAGAGTGTGTGTGGCTGGAAGGTTATAGTGTAGCTGTAAATGGCTCTGTAACTACAGAGCAGTTCAGTTTTACAAGCAAAGACTCCTATTCTGTTATTACCCAGTATTCAAGATGTGATAGAGTAAATGTTCACTAAAGATTTGGCAGTCTGGCCTCTCATAAGAAATATAGCTGGAATAGGGTCACAGGTTGCTGTGCTTTGTTTTATTAATTGTTTTTGCTGGGCTCCAGGTGCTCAGTTCTGCTGAGGTGTTAGGAACAGATGTATCTGTAAAGGAAGCAGGCTAACAATGAGAAAATAAAGAGATCATTACTGTGCCCATGGAAATGCATGTCTCACAAAGACAAAGTACTTCACAACTTGCAAGATTTCACTCCTAGAAGAATCAGATCTCAGGAGCAGCGCCAAACTTTGGGTTTAGAGGGTTATTTTTATTTTAATTTGTCTCCTGAGGCAAACTCATTTGAGCAGAGTTTTTAAGGACAAAGCAAAGGACTTTGAAAGCATCTTTAAGCCCACAACTGCAATACCTGCTGCTACCTAAATCTCAAGTATTTAATGATTCCTAAAAATATATATTGCCTTGTTAATGCCTGCAGCACAGCATAGAGTTTATGGTTAGAGAACAGTAATGCCCCTTTAGCCATCTGGCCAGCGAGAATACAATAGGGTGTTTGATAACATCCATTTACGTGTCTGCAGGAGATGGCTGCAGTAAAAAGAAAAAACAAGTGCATTTATGGGGGGCTGCAGTTGGGTAGTGAGCCAGACTAGGCATCATAAGAAATTTTATAAAAATCCCTATGGCCCAATCGCAGAAAACTCCAGCACTTTCAAAGTCAAAAGGAGTCTGATGCGTTCTGTTACAAGATGTAAATAGTTATTCCGACCCAACATAAAGGTGTCTGAAGAACTCTGAAGACCCCAGCCACCTTTCCTTTCACCAACTCATGCAATAGTTGAAAGATTATGGAAATGATTACCCTGCTTTTACTCCATAATTCTATATATTTGATGGAAAGATTCTTATTGACTTCACTGGATCTTCAATTAGGGATGTAGTCACCAAATCAAAGCAAAACAATTGCAGGGCATGGACTAAACCAGCAGATCCAGAAAGGATCTGAGGCCAGCATGAATTCAGAGAAATTTTTAGGTTGGAAAGTCATTCATGAGTAGAGTAATCCACTCCTGAAGTCCGATTTTATCATACTGAGCTTACTACTCAGATTCAGCTGTTGCTAACTAACAGAAATAGATAATATTTTGACACTGTCTGCTCATGTATGTATCCCAGGGATTCATTCTGCATCATTACATAATCTGCTGACCACACAAAAGCCATAACCACTTTCAGAGCATGTGCTTTTAAAATTCCAGACTGCTGCTTAGCAGTATGATAGTTTGCAGCTGAAGTAAATAATACATTTTTTTTTAAACATTTTTCGAAAAAGAATCTTTCTACAAGTATGAGTTTGCATTCTTGACAGTACAGTGCAGCTTAGAAACAGCCAAATGCCTTGGGTCCCTAACAGTTATGCTATCTGTAAACTCCTGGGGGATAATTTTACTGTTTTGGGAACTATGTTTTTATATCTGCTGCACAGAATTGTTCAGTTTGGACATATTCTGAGACATAAAATCCAGTCTCTCCTTCAGGATGCTATTTGGAAAGGACATCAGCTCTTGAAAGTTTATGTTTTTAGATAGTCTTCCAGCCTGTTCTATTCCAGTTCTTATATCACACCCATTATTATATCTCAGGTTATTGCCTGCATCACTGTAATATGTCTGTATTTCATAGAACACAAACTTTGATTTCCAGGAGTGATGGATACTGCTATTTATTGTTCATTCATGAGATGACTCTTCTCTTTGAGTTTTAGTACTGTAATCAGAATGATGAAATGTTTCTGGTTGAAAATATTATCTGTCAATAAATGCAGTTTTAGGACAGCCAAAAATAATCTTACATTCGTGTGAAAAGTTTAGTAGGAAGGTAGTTTACAGAAGAAGTAGTAAATAGAAAATTATTTAAAAAAAAGATAAAACATTCCAATTTTTGTCTGGAAACAAAACTTACTGGACTTTTGGGGGGACTTTAGATAGCACTAAAAGGAGCAAGAACAAAAAGAGGCCAATATATGCATTTGTTCCAGTTAACCTCATTTTTCTGTTCTCACTGAAGGAAAAAAAAAAAAAAAAAAGAGAAATAATTGTCCACACAATTGCCACTTGACTTGGCTTCCACTTTCTTCCTATTTCTCTTTAGGACTAGGAAGATTCCCAGGTATCAATCCACTACTGGTACACCTGGATAGATATGTTACCTTGATAGCAAATTTTTTGTATTTCTTTTTTCTCTAGAGTATTCATAGAATCATGGTATCATAGAATCATTTGCATTGGAAGGGACCCTAAAGGCCATCTACCTCAGCTACTCTGCAGTGAACAGGGACATCCACAGCAAGATCAGGTTCCTCAGATCCCCATCAGCCTGACCTTGAATGTCTCCAGGGATGGGGCATCCACCACCCCTCTGGGCAGCCTGTTTCTGTGGCCTCACCACCCTCATTATATAATTTTTTTCCTTATATCCAATCTTAATCTCCTCTAATTTTTATAAGCCCACATCTTTTACCAGTAAGAACCTCTTTTGCCCACTTATATGGATTGACCCAACATCAGATTGATCTGGCAGAAATTTTCTTCAAGACAGTTAGATAAAAACAGTACCACTATGCAAAGGTGTCTAAACAACACAATTGGGGACCAAGCGTATAATACCTTGGACCTGAGAAATTCAATCCTGTGGATAACAGTTGCTCCTTCTTTGCTTATGATCATCCATTATGCCTCCATTAAGTGCCTCTTAATTGATTAACTATTTCTTCAATATGTTTGGCTCAAGTCATTTACTGCATATGTGGTCCATTCATGGGACAGATCTTTAAACAGCACAGTTGGTTATTTCAGAGTTTGGAAATCCTTTCAAACACAGATGTGTCATCATCTTTTCAAAAGACTGTGAACATTAAGCTTTTTGGTCTAATATTTAGTAGTTTATAAGTGATATTCTTCAGATCCCCATTATCCTGGTAGTGTAGCTCATAATAATTACACATAGTATTTCCCAGATATTCATAGCAGCTCTTTGACATATGTCAAATAGAATGAGTATACATAGATGTTACCGAGCACATACAAATGCACTGCAGAAAGCAAGCATGTTCTTTTATCTTAAATGAAGGAATTCTCCATGCAAATAACAGCATCTGAGTTTGCTCCCCAACAATACTTTGAAGTCAGGCTGTTTAAAACATGCAACAAACTGGAACTGCTCCTCAACAAAGGGAAAATAATCATCATTGAAGAAATTAACTATTACGTAGTGTACACACTTCTGTGAAATCAAACATATAGTCAAGTAACAGTATTAAAGACAGGAAAAACTCCATAGGTGGGAAGTACACATCTAACTTTAGATATCTAAGTGCAAGTACCTGGATGGTTTTGATTTATTTACCTAAATGCAAAAATATAGTGTCATTTGTGATAGTGAAGTATCCAAAACATCTGTCCTATGCTGGAAGACATCTCACAGGACTAACAGAAGAGCCAATCCATCCATGATCATCCAGAGAATCATAAGAATCATAGAGTCATAGAATTTTTTGAGTTAGAAAGAACCTTTAACGGTCATCTTGATCCACTCCCCTGCAGTGAACAGGGATACCTACAGCTAGATCAGATTATTCTGAGCCCCATACAGCCTGACCTTGAATGGCTCCAGGGTTAGGGCATCAACCACCTGTCTGGGCAAACTGTTCTAGTGCATCACCACCCTTACTGTAAAAAACTTTTGTCTTATATTCAGTCTAAATCTCCCCTCTTTTAGTCAGAAACCATTTCCCCTTGTACTATCACATCAGTCTTTGCTGAAGAGTCTGTCCCGTTCTTTCTTATAGTACCCTATTTAGATAGAGAGGCTGCTCTCAGATCTCCCCAGAGCCTTCTCTAGGCTGAACAGCTCCAGCTCTCCCAGCCTGTCCTCACAGGGGAGGTGCTCCATCCCTTGGATCATTTTTGTGGCCCCCTTCTGGACATCCTCCAACAGATTCATGTCTCTCCTGTACTGAGGACTCCACGTCTGGATGAAGTTGTGCAGGTGAGGCCTCACCAGTGTGTAGGGTCAGGATCACCTCCATCAGCCTGTTGGCCATGCTTTTTTTTATACAGCCCAGGATACAGTTGGCTTTCTGGGTTGCAAGGGCACATTTCTGGCTCGCATCCATCTTCCCATCCACCAGTTCCCCCAGCACCTTTTCAGAAGGGTTGCGCTGATCTCTGCCACCTGGGAATAAACTGACTCAAGTGATAACAGACAGTGCTTTACACTTGAGTCATTTTCATTTACTCTCACAATAAATAGGATGGTTTAGTGGAAACACTGTACACAAAACTGTACTTCTCAGGTAATTGCTTTGATTAAAACAAATGTTTTACACTGAAAGCAGAATTTCTTTGGAGTTCAACAAAACCACAACAAGAAAGAGACCTCTGTGGAGACAAAGCATATAAGCAAGTATGTGTACTAATTATTTTCCAGTGGTTCTCTAAATGAGTCACTTGCTAAAGTCCACTGGTCACAAAGATGATTACTTTAATGATGATTCATAGAAATGGTGTGTGCATTGCAAATACCAAGTGATACACTGGTTGCTATGGCAGGAAAACGTGCATGGTTTATTCTAAAAATAGCAGAGTAAATAATTGTATGTCAGCTCTTTCCTCCTTCAGAGGTCTCCTACTGTTGGAAATTCTCTGCAGGGAGCTCTCATGTACAGCATCACCTCCTCCTTGCTTTTTCCTAGACTTAGTTACTGGTGACATCCTTCAGTATCCCTTTTCACCCACAAAGTTCGCTTTTTAGCTTTTTCTTTTTGTTCTGCACTGATTCTTGACTCTATTACCATGATGAGAATCAGCAAATCAGAACTAAATATAATTATTTAAGAAGAAATGTATTGCTATACAATCCAACTACATAAATAGCAAACAGAAGAGAAGTCTTTTCTCTCCACATGGGGCAGTGAGAAACAGGTTTGTATAGGACAAGATGTCCATTTTAAGCAGCACATAGTCTGAACCAGCTGTCTGGTTAACAGTAAAAAGAGATTCTTACTGAAAAACCTTGTTCCTCCAAATGAGAACACTATCTCATTTTAGGACTTTCTCAAAGAAATGGGTTTGATCAGTTTTAGTCTTGCTCCTCTTGAAAAGCATGTGTGAAAATTCTGAGTGCATTTTTTATAAAATCTAAGTTTTTAAATTATTTTTAGATTAGAAATATGGAAATAAGGCCGTAGTCATGAAGGAAATGAGTTTGGCTTACTGTCATGTTCACTAAAGCTTTTAAGCTTCTGCCTTCTCTGAAGGGTCTTATTGTAAAGAAAGAATCATACTCCATATACCAACTATTTGGTCATTAATTGCAACTATGATTGTCCCAGCAAGAAATAGAAAAGCAGGAATCACTGCTGGTGTTGCTGTTGTGGATATTTGGCAACTACAGAGCAAAAGATTGCCCCACAGGGGAAGATAAAAGTGATAATATCCCAACCTATATGATGGTTGGGACCCCAAAATGAGAAATAAAGTACCACTGAACATGACAAGAAAGAGCAAAATCCTCTCCCCAGATAAGAAGTCATCCTTGAAGTCATTCCTCTGAGCCACACAACCTTCAGCAAATTTTTAGACCTTTCTATCACCCATCTTGACAGACTGTTCACCATACTACGAATAAGTTGAGTACAGCTGGGATCACTTCATGCTTGCCTAATGCCTAATTCATAAGGAAGAACAGTCATATCTTCAGAAGTTCAGAGCCTGAACAATCAAGAAAGAAGACAAATACAGATAGAAAATATATATATATTGGCTTCCCTGTGGTATTGGATGAAAAGAGAGGAGAGGAGAGGAGAGGAGAGGAGAGGAGAGGAGAGGAGAGGAGAGGAGAGGAGAGGAGAGGAGAGGAGAGGAGAGGAGAGGAGAGGAGAGGAGAGGAGAGGAGAGGAGAGGAGAGGAGAGGAGAGGAGAGGAGAGGAGAGGAGAGGAGAGGAGAGGAGAGGAGAGGAGAGGAGAGGACATTCTGCATTGACTTAGTAAAAGGTGGTGATTAAAAGGATGAACTTCACATATTTGGGAGTTATTACTGGAGCATACATGGAAATTCAGCAGAAAACCACTTCCAGATTTTGTACTGAGCTTGGCAGTGAGCTCTACACTTTTGTATGGGTAGGAAATAAATAGTTTTCATACCTGCAACTATTTTTTCGTCCCAACAAATGTTCGGGAAAAAGATTCCAGAAAATGTCAGGGGATAAGATGCCAGAAATTTGTTGTCCCAGAATTTGTAAGAAGGACCATACTGCAACAGTGATGATGAAGTTAAAGAGCCATCTGCTGTCATGGCTTGATCATCAAAAATGTTTTCACAGATGAAAAGGGGTGGAGAGGAAGGCAAAGCCCTGGTAGGAACCAAAACCACCACACAGAGAATGTAAGCAGGCAAGAAGAGTATTAGTCTAGTATTGAATGTGGAGGGTGGTGGCCCTGCCTGTGGTGGGGGTTTGGAGCTTCATGATCCTTGAGGTCTCTTCCAACTCAGGCCATTCTGTGATTCTCTGAAGAGGAAAACCTACAAATACTACAATATTCTGGTTGGCATTCCCTGCAGCATCACTGCAAGGAATCAATAGCCATTTCATTTCATAGAATCATAGAATCATAGAATCACCAAGGTTGGAAAAGACCCACAGGATCACCCAGTCCAACCCTCCACCCATCACCAATAGTTCTCATTAAACCATGTCCCTCATGGTTTGATGCCTGCAAACAAAGAAAGGAAATAGCAGCAGCCTAATCCAACACCTGAGCTCCCAGACAGCTGAGCAGGTGCAGATAGAAACACCACACAGGTGATGGTTGTCACCAATCACAGAATCCGAGAATCACAAAGGTCGAAAGTGACTTCTCAAGATCATCTAGTCCAACTCTCCTGCTAAAGCAGGTTCCCTACAGTAGGTTATACAAGAAAGCATTCAGGAGGGTTTTGTATATCTCCAGAGAATGAGATTCCACAACCTCTCAGGGCCATCTGTTCTAGTGCTCTGGTAAAGCACTAAACCTCTCCTCATGGTAAAGATTTTCCTCAAGTTCACATGGACCTTCCTGTGTTCCAGTTTTTTTCAGTTTTTGCCCAGTTTTTTGTCCTGTTGCAGGGCACCACTGAAAAGAGCGTGGCTCCATCCACTTGACTCCCACTCTTAACAAATTTCCTAGTGTCATAGAACCACTGAGGTTGAAAAAGACCTCCCAGATTATCCCTACCATTCACCTACCATCCATATAACCACACTAAAATATGTCCTTACATACCACATCTAAATGTTTCTTGAACACCTCCAGGGACAGTGATTCCACCATCTACCTGGGCAGCCCATTCCAGGGCCTGACCAGTCTTTCAGAGAAGAATTTTTTCCCAGTATCCAACCTGAACTTCCTCTGGTGCATCCTGAGGCCAGCACCCCCAGGTCCATTTCTTCCACATAGTCTTCCAGCCATTCTGCCCCAAGCCTGTAGTGTTGTCTGGAGTTGTTGCAGCCAAAGTGCAGGACCTGACACTTCATTCCACTGGTCTCACCCAGATTTATAAACAGTGATGAGATCTCATCTCAGTCTTCTCTTCTCCAGGCTGAACAGTCCCAGATGTCCCAGCCTTTTCTCACGTGGGAGGTGCTCCAGGCTTCAAGTCATCTTTAACACACTTCACTGATCTCCCTACAGCAGTTTCCTGTCTTTCTTGGAACTGGGGATCCCAGAACTGGACAGAGTGCACCAGATGTGGCCTCACCAGGGCAGAGGAGAGAGGGAGGATCACACTCTTTTTAAAGCACTCCAGGGTACCATCAGCCTTCTTGACCACAAGAACACGCTGCTGGCTCATGGCGGATCTGTTCTCCTCATACACACAGCATTGAGAATAAACAAGAAGAACTAGAGGTCTGTGTGTGCTCACAGAGCCATGATCTCATTGCAAACACAGAGAAATGGTGGGACAGCTCGCATGACTGGAATGTTGTTATGGATGAATATGCATCTTTCAGGAAAGACAGGAATACAGCACATGGGTGAGACCCAAAGCCTCCTGTTGTGAAGAAGGAGTCAAATAAAGTTCCAAATGGTAATTGAGATAGACAGGGAAGGTCAAAGCCCTGCTTTCTGCAGCTTGCCTTGGAGCTCTTGACCAGCCTGTCAGAGCCCTACAGACCCAAGGAAAATCAGAGGGAGAGCTGCAGTCTCAAAAAGGTGAAGATAGTTACCACAAAACAGCTGTTAAGTTCAGCATCTGTACTGGATTTTAGACAGAAGCAGCTGCTCATAAATGTGAAAACAAGTTCTTTTTCAACACCAGGCCACAGGAGGCGTTCTCTGAAATAAGAAGAATGAAGAGGTGATTGCTCAGGGAGGAAGTTAGTTTTGCAGTGAACACACTGTGGGGCTGTGGAACGTTTATATTTTTCTTTGCCTGCTGTTGGTCACAGTGGCACATTGGTATGTAATCTCTGGAAATAATAACAAGATAATACTGTGCTCCTTAGCCTTCAGGTGTAAAGTGGTTTATGCCAGGTAAGTCCTTCCATGCCTTCCACACCACGCCAGAAAATAACTCTAAGGCAATCTGAAATATTTTTTTCTTATAAAGTCCTGTCAAGTGTGTAGGTCATGGAAGGTTGGAAACAAGATTTTAAAGACAAGGAAAAAAGAGCTTGAACTTGTCTTCCATATCTCATGAAAGTGCTCTAGCCATTGCCTTAAGTCATAAAAGTATTATTAAAACTGTACTGCCATCTGAGGATTACTTAGGTATGTTCTGAGATAAACAATCACAGACAGGATAGCTGGAAGAATCCCTAGTTTTGTAATCTTAGTGAACTTGATAGCTGCTCAGAACAAGCTGTCCATTGCCCACTGGCAAAAAAATGAGACAGAAACAACACAGTATGGAAAAAAACTGAGATGGTTTGAGAATTTCAAGTATCAAAATTAAGCCAAAAATCCATAGGGTATTCAGGACCTAATACTTCAAGTTGGGTGCTAAGAATAGATGAAATTTGTTACCTTGTTTAGGTGTCTTTCCTCCCACCAAACCTACAGGGACACTAGACAGATGGCTTAGACAAGGCTTTTAGCTTTTTGGCTGCTAAAATTAGATGACATAATCCCCTAACACACTCTCCAGACACTTTACATATCTAGTCTTACTGATAGCTGGATCTATTCTAAAGCACCACAGAAAAACGATACAGCAGATCCTTGAAGGAAATAATGTCTCAGATAGTGAAGTAAAGGAATGCCATCTGTAAATCTAAATCTCAATTTTGTTCTCATTAGGTCTTCATTATATCAGTTGTCATTGTTGTGCAGAGACCTGAATCTATCATCTCTATATTCACCTGCAAGCTATCTCCTATAATTGCTGTGCACACAGAAAATCAAATGTATTCTAACAACAGTGATTCACTGGCTCAGCTGTTATATGCAATTTGTGCTTCATATAGTTTATTTATGCAGTCCCCATCCTTACACCATCTGAATGTTTCCCAACCTTTACTGCAATTATCCTCCCAAATATTTCCCCAGATCCGAAGGGCAGATATTGGAAGAAGAGCCAAAACCTAATCCCTGCAGCATTCTCTCCAGATGTTTTATTTCCTTTGAAAATACAGTTTTACAGACTGAAATCCTACAAATACAAAAGACAGCATGAAATAGCATCTGTTATATCAAGAGATCAACTCTGGGCATGGACGTTTCTCATGGAGGAGATCTGAAGTCAAGAAAATGAACTAGGATGTTAGTCTCAATAGGATTTTGTGTAACTTGGCTGCTTATGCGATTCCCCTTTTCTAACCAGATCAAACTGTTTGTTTGGCTGCTTCATTAGAAGAGTGAAAAGAATGTAATGAATCTCTAATTGTGCTGCTGAGGAAGAAAATTTCTAAAAGAATCCAAAGAAAATGTTATGTCAGTCACTGCTGAATGCATGTTGATTTCGCATGTAGGAGAGCAAAACAGTGACAAGGCATAAAACAGTGGACTGGATATATGTGAAATGAAAGTGGTACATTCACTGTACCCATTTATCCTGCATAAGGGTGTTGATGGGGAAGCCATGATAATTACCATTTCCAAATACATACATACAGCATCACGGACATACCCACATGCTTTCATTGCTATTTTACTTTACCTTCCTTGTCATGTGCTTTCCTCAGAGTTGTTTTAATCCTCCTTTCCTTCTCCTAAGAGGACCTCAACAGGGGAATTCTGTGTCTGCACTCCCTATGTGATCCAGAATGTAGTTACTATTACAATTGTTGCATGGCAGAAAGCAGTGATATTTGACTCTTTTCACTGTCAGATTGCCAGAGAAGACAGAATAATCGCACATTTCTAGCAAAAGCTTTTTTGTTTCACAGTATAGTAATAATATCTTGTCCTTATGTAGTTGTGTTTGTCAGCTGAATTCGAAGAGCCACTCAGTAGCTCTGGGAGCATTTCATTATTTTTGCCCGTCTTCAGAGATCAAGTGAAGTGTCCTCACATAGGAGACAAATTCCATGTATCTCGTATTCCTTGACGTCCTCAATCCATCCTACCTTTACATTCTTTTAACCATCAATTGCAGTAACGCAGCTCTGTATTTCCACGTTCAGCGTCCTATATTCCCAAAGCATAATATCCAGTAATCGGTTTTACCCCTTCTCTCCACAAAATCACATGCTTGGATAAATGCAATAAGATTTAAAATAAATGATAAATACACAGGTATGGAGGTGATGGTACTACTGAAACATGTACATCATTAGTGTTTGTGCTGCTTGGGAGCAATTCTGTAGAACAGAAAATTCGTGATGTGTTAATCCATGATCCTCAACACCCTGCTGTAGTTGTCCTACTTGGGCTGGGATTGGACCAGATGGACCCAGAGGTGCCTGCCAACCTCAGCTATTCTGTGATTTTGTGAAGTAACATCAAGCTGTTAGTTCCATAATCTTTATGCATCCTTGGGCCTAAAATTTGGGAAAGCATCTTCACATTTGTCTATAAGCTATAGAATTTTAAAAAGATATACCCCATATGAGTTAAACATTTGTTAACAGTTTGATACTACTCAGCTTCTTTATTTTGGTACATAGAGCATTGAGGCAAACAAGCAGAGGAAGCTGCATGTACCTATCAATACATCAATATATAGCTTAAAAGCAGCTTATTCAAAGCAGGGAAGATGCAGTGATCACTGAGTCTCCCAAAGTTCCTCACACTGGGCCAGAAAATGCACAGTACAAATACAACAGACAGTGGAGTAATTCTTTAGATTACAACATTGTTAAGCTTACAGCAGAACACACGACTATTTTAAAGAATCAGAAGATGTCATTTAGCTTGAAAAAGTAACCAAACTTGTCTGTAGAAGGCAGTGAGTTTTCTATTCCTTCACATTTTAGCCCAGAAATATTCTTGATAGAAATGAACAGGCATTAGCTAGTTGTGATATGAGTAGGTTACAAGCAGTTTTGTGTTCACTTTGTGTGTGTGTGTTTTCTTTTTCTTGAACTAAGATCTAATTACTCAGAAAAAAAAACTCTGTCTGACCGCAGGAATCTTATAGTCATGTCTAAGACATCAATAGCATCATAGAATATCCAGAGCTGGAAGGGTCATAGAATCATAGAATCATAGAATGGTATGAATGAGAAGGGACCTTTAGTATAGAATCACAGAATTATAGAATTGCTCATGTTGGAAAAGACCTTAAAGATCATGAAGTCCAACCATGACCAAACCATACTACCCTAACTCTAACAACCCTCCACTAAATCATGTCCCTGAGCACCACATCCAAATGGTTTTTAAACACATCCAGGGATGGTGACTCAACCACCTCCCTGGGGAGCGTATTCCAGTGCTTGACAACCCTTTCTGTAAAGAAGTGTTTCCTAATATCCAATCTAAACTTACCCTGGTGCAACTTAAGGCCATTTCCCCTTGTCCTGTCAAGATCATCTAGTTCCAACCCCCCCAGGCAGGTACACCTCCCTCCAGGCCAGTTTGCTCAAAGCCCCATTCAGCTCGGCCTTAGGGAGAGAGGATCACAACCTCACTGAGCAGCCTGTACCAGGGTCTTACTACCTACAAGGATCACTGAGTCCAACACCCTGCCCCACCCTGCCCACACAGGACCACCCAGACCATAAACATGAGACCATCAGAAGATGAGTTAGTACACTTCTTCTGAAGTCAGGTTTGCTTACGTGTGCTGGAGACATGACTGTGCTCCTGGAAGACCCCAGGCCTGATCCAGATAGGCTGCAAAATCATTGTCTGCAGGAGAGAAATCTGTTGTTTGCTAGCTCAGTATTAATTCCAAACTCCAGGAGGGCTGCAAAGAAAAGACTTGTGCCACCTGTTCACCCACGTTATGGTTTTCCATCTAGTGCCTGAAACTTCTTTTTAATCCCATATATCTGAAGGAAAGTCTTGAATATTGATTAAAGCCTGTTTTCTATTTTCCTGCTACAAAGAATGATTGCTTCCAAATAAATTTCCTTGTCAAAATGCTGTCAGAAATAAAAATTTTAAAAAGGGTTCCCTTAGAAGAGATGTCTTTTGTGCCTTTAAATCCATCACAGGATTAAGAACAATATAGAGACAATTCTTTGCAGGAAAAGGGGCTGCAGCCAGTGAACATCTGCTATCCATTATGCCATGAGTGGCAACCTGCAAGTGCCACTCTTTCTTCTCTGTCAGTGACAGATAAATTCTGATTCAGACATTCTCAAAGGGCTCATCAGTGATGTGCCCAGTCACATAAGATGGATTGTACCTTGAACAGTTCAGTTACCTTGGCTGGTAAATTGTCCACAATAAACACCTTTTCCTATCACACAAAAAGAAAGTGACATCCCACAGAAATAAATAAGTTGTACTCCAGTCTGTGAAACTCTCTAAAATTAGCTGCTTATTAAATCTAGCTTGTCTCTGTAAACACTATAAGCCATTGATTGGACTATTTACAGTCTCTGCCTCCAATGTAAATACTTGCAGATAACAACATCCTAATGTCTCTTCTGATAGAACTGTTCATTCTTGAGGCTTCAGTTAAAAATTCAAATAAAAAAATAGAAAAATCCCTTCCACACACCACTTACTAAATAATGACAGATTCTATTGCCAATACATCATTCTCATATAATTTGACTCATGACTGAACGAGCACGTAGTGAAACAAAGCCTCTTTTTAACACTTTCACCACTGCCTCACCTCTTCCATTTGTGACTAGGTTTGCTTAAGAGGAGCAAGGAAAACTAAGGAATTTTCTACCACTACTTGTGCTTCCAGATTTGGCCTTAGTAATTTCTAATAATTTTAGAATTATTATTTTGTTTATTGTTATATTTTTTCTCTGCTTAGTAAGCAAAGCATATTGCTCTCACCTTCCTCACCTTCACTTAGTAGATTTTATTAATAGCATTTTTTTTCAGTGTCCTCACTCTTCACCTGACTCTCAGCTGGTCTATATCTACCAGCAGAAATAACTGCCTTTCTAAACCAGAACCTCAAAGATCATACAGTTTCAACCCCCCTGCCACAGACAAGGTTGCCAATCACTAAATGCCTTCATTTGGTCAGGTGACGCATTCTGTAAACATAATTAACTGAACAGAATAGATATGCCAGGGTAAGTTTAGGTTGGATATCAGGAAAAAATTCTTTACAGAAAGGGTTGTTAAGCACTGGAATAGGCTCCTCAGGGAGGTGGTTGAGTTACCATCTCTGAATGTGTTTAAAAACCATTTGGATGCGGTGCTCAGGGAGATGATTTAGGGTTGTTAAAGTTAGGGTAGTATGGTTAGGCTGTGGTTGGACTTGATGATCTTTAAGGTCTTTTCCAACCTGAGCAATTCTATGATTCTATGATTCTGTGATTCTATTCACTGACTGTGAGTGAGTCTGAATAGCCCAGAGTCCATAGTGTGGCAGATCTCTAAAGCATAGGCATTGTCATCTATGTTTAGCCTCATAATTATACCTTAGAAACCAAGGACGTAAAGTCATCCCCACTAACTAACAGATGCAAATATATCCACTTAGTGTGGTATGTGATTTGATCACAGAACTCAACTAGACATAGCTTCAACGTACAAGGCTTGGAAATCACGAGGAGCAAGGCTTCTTAGAATCATAAAATCATTAAAGGTGGAAAAGACCACCAGGACCATCTAGTTCAACCATGATCATGCCATCACCACCATGCCCGCTTAACCATGTCCCTCAGTGCCACATTTCTTTTCTTGGAAACCTCCAGGGACAGTGATGTCACCACTTCCCTGGGCAGCCTGTGCCAGTGCATTACCACTCTTTCTGAATATAAATTTTTACTAATATCTAATCTGAAAGTCCCCTGGTACAACTTAAGGCTATTACCTGTCATCCTATTACTGTTTGCTGAGAGAAGAGGCCAATACCCACCTCACCACAACATCCTTTAAGGGAGTCGTATAGAGCAATAAGGAGCCTCCTCTTCTCCAGACTAAAAAATACCAGTTATTGTGGCCCTGTAGAAAAAGTGACACTTCAGCTACCCCATTATTCCCTGGAATACAATCCTGTTAGTATGTGCTGAGCACAAGACAAGAACAAAAAGGAACCCTCCTTCCCTGTGAAAGCTTAAACTCTCAGCAGATGCTTGAACAAAGATGTGTTTACCAGGAAGACACTCAAAAAGCCAAGCCATGAGTTGATTCTATGCTTATCAGCTCTCATCCCCTTGCTTTTTAAATAGCTTCAGGCTGATTTATCAGTACCTTTGTCAGCTTTTTGTTCTTAATTGCCCTTTCTTCCTCCAGTGATTATAGAGGAAAACTAACCTAAGGCTAAAGCTAACCTTTGTCAATTAAAACTGGTTATAAAGCAAGAAAGTCACTAGAGATATAAGCCTATATGCTTTAATTCATCTCTGGCCAATTCAGTTAATTACACTAAGTATAGCACAGTACTGTCTGTACGCATCAGAAGAAGTATGAAATCACTCATAGTTGCATAACTGGCAGAGCTCTTGTCACTGTATGGCGATAACAGATACCAGTTATTACTTGACTCCTTGCATTTTTCTTTCTGATTAACTTCTATAAAACAAATTCAGAAACAATGAAATTAAGTAACTATATCCACAAAGGCTTTGGGTTCAAACTGCTTCCAGGGTGATTAGATATTCATGAGAGTGGTGCCGAGCGGGCTTATCCTCCTCCAAATCATTTGAACTCAATTTAGAGTGTGTGGATGTGTGAGAGAGAAAAGATTAGTTCAATCTTACACCACTTAATAGCAGAAAAGATCTGAGAGAGCAGACTGTTGGCAGATAATTTGTCTCAGTTTTGAAATAACTATATCTAAGGCCTCCTCTGAGGAGGTGCCAGGAGGCAAGCAAGAGGATAGGAGGGATACAGAATAAATGAGAGAGAAATGGGGGATGCCTCTTTCAGAGGCCGTAATCCTTCTCCAGGGATACAAAACATGCATCCTTTGGAAATGTATGTAATAAACATTGATTTGTTCTTGACCTCCAATATGAAGAAAGGGGAAATTTCAACAGAACCCATCAATTCTTCATGAGCATGAACCTTCCAGCCAGAAGCACTGCAATGCAAATAAAGTTTAGGAGACTGTGGTCTGGCACTAGAATTTGATTTTTAACCTTTTTTTATTTCAGGAAATATATCATGGCATCATTAGCAGTCAGCAATGAATGCCTTTTGTAGTACTGATTAACAGTTTGGTCCCTCAGTTATGTATATGTGAGATAAAAATTCATAAGATCATAGAATCATAGAATGGCTTAGTTTAGAGGGGACCTTAAAGACCATATAATTCCAACCCCCTGCCATGGGCTGACTGCCACCCACCACATCAGGCTGCTCAGGGCCCCATCCAACCTGGCACTGAACACCTCTAGAGACTGGGCATCCACAGTTTCTCTGGGCAGCCTGTGCCAGTGCCTCACCACCCTCTGAGCAAAGAATTTTTTCATTCTCTACGTACAACAACTAAGTGACTTAGCAGGAAATATTCAGGATTGGAAAGAAACTTTTCTCCTAGCTATAGCATGGAATATGATTGATGAGATAACCAGTCACAATCACACAAATGACAGCATTCAGAATGGGCATTGGTTTGACAGACTGCAACAGTTATACTCAAAACTATCAAAAAGGCAGCTTGGATGCACCTTTTCCTGCAGGAAAACATCCTGGAAATTCCAGCCCTGGCAACATCCTACCCTTGATTTATATGAAATTCACTGCTTTTCAAACTCTTCTTCTTCAAGAGTTATTTATAGCATGCAATTTAAGGACACAGAGAGAGAAAGAGCAAAATAGAGAAGTGAAGTAGAAGTAAAAAGAAGGAAAGCCATTCGCAAATGAGTCTTTCCCCAGGAATGCTTTGACAGGCTGTCAGCAGAGATCCGATAAAGAAATCCAGCTAAAATACTCCACTATGGTTCCACATGAAAAAAGATTGACGTTCTCCTAGTGTGCTCACAGAAAACTCCAGGCAGGAGATGCTTAATCTCTGCGTGATGCTTTCATAAAGCCCAAATGATTTGAAAGCCATTCTGCCTTTTAGTAAATAATGAACATATAAAAGGAGTACATAAAAAAAGAAAGAAAAATTTACCTGGAAGAATAACCTCCCCCGCTACCACATGATGCCTGATTAATAATGAAGTGTTTCTCCTTGTACTGTTCTGTTTCAGTTCCTGGTGGGATCACCGGGTTCTGCACTCCAGAGATGGAGTCCTCCTGTAAGGATCTCTCTTACTCCGTCCACAGCAGTAGGAAGAAGTCAAGCCAACAGAAAGATAATCCTAATACTTCTCCTCTAAGTCTTTTCTGTTATCTGAAGCAACCAGTGGGGAAGCAGGTTGCTCTGGAGACATCCCAGGCTGCTGAAACTACTTCTACACAGCTGAGTGGCCTGTAGGTGTACACAAGTTAAAAGGCAGCAACAACAGCTGCTATGAGATCCACATAAAGGCCAAGATCTACTAAGACTTCATCTTTCTGGAGTTAGTAGCAGTTCTCTCTACTTTTCTGATCTCTTGCATGTGGTCTGCCAGACCTTCAGCCTTCAAAGTGTGGAGCTGTAAGATCTACAGATCTTATCCTAAACAGCAGTAGAATCACAGAATCACCCAATATGGGAGGGAACCTTAAGGATCATGCTGTCCAACTTCTGTCTCCATATAAGTCCACCCAAAAATCAGTACCTTCTACATCAAGTAGGTGATGACCAAAGGAATAAAATGACAAAAGCAAAGGTTACTGCAGATAAGGAAAAGCTTCAGGGAAGGAATAAAGATTCCATGCAGCCTCTATACCTGTTCATCTCACTTAAACATTAACCACTCCTGGGTGGTTTTGAAGGAAATTAGGTCAGATAATCCTAATGTTTCTCTTAAACTGCACATATCTATAAATCAATTTGCCATGATCCAAAACTGTTTTTCGATCTACTATCTGCCCTATCTTTAAATCTTCCCATTAGAAGGAGTCCAGTACCTCCCACAAAAACCTCCTGACATGGAGGTGATATTGTCCTCTGCTTTACCATATCATGTTACTCCTGTTTGTTTATTCATGAGGGTTCTTTGAATTTCTTTTTCCCTGCTTTATCTGTTTACACTTTGCAGGAATTTGCACTGTTATTTGCATTCTTCCTTAGCTGGCATTTAAACTACGTGACATTTCAGGATATCAAATTAACCTTGCTAACTGGTAGCAAAAACCAGTTAGGTTAAACTGGCTTCATAGAATTATAGAATCATACAATTATTAATGCTGGAAAAGACCACTTAGATCATCCAGTCCAATCATCAGCCTGCTCATATCTCTAAGCTAAAGGACCAAGCTTAAGCACTACTTATGGTTGTCCATCCTGGTAGTGGTTCCAGTAAGTAGCTTTGCACTCTCTCATCCAATGATCAGGCATGGTTCAGAAGATAGCATGAGTTACTGTGAATTGAGCAAGCCACATCATGCCAATTGCCTCCCAGGGATCAACAACATTGGTCAAGGGACCAACTCAACCATATATCTGTGTGCCATTCAGGGACATGTCTATGTGCTGTTCTGAGCTCTTTAACAATCAGTTCATCTATTAAAGCCTCTGAGAAAGTGACTGAACACAGCTTCTGGTCAGCATTAGAGCTAAATACATGAGATATAATAATAGGCTGCCCAGAGAGGTGATAGAGTTGCTGTCCATGGAGGTTTTCAAGGAAAGGGTAGATGTGGCACTGAGGGACATGGTTCGGTGGGCATGGTGGTGATGGGCTGATGGTTGGATTAGATGATCTTAGCAGTCTTTCCAACTTTAATGAGTCTATGATTCTAAGAAATCTATTTTCTTCCTAAAACTCTTCTTACAAAAAATATGAAGAACAGATTCATCTGTACCCATTTTTTTTTTTTATTTCATTTTCAGGGTAACCGTAGTAAAAACAACAAGAACAAAGCTTCTGAATGGAATCAAGTGTTAAACTTGGGACCTTTTCACACAGAGGGTGGTGACACACTGGAACAGTTTGCCCAAGGAGGTTGTGGATTCCCCATCACTGGAGGTATTCAAGGCAAGGCTGGATGTGACTCTGGGCAGCCTAGTCTAGTGGTTGGTGACCCTGCACAGAGCAGGGGGGTTGAGACTTGATGATCATTGTGGTCCCTTTCAACCCAGGCCATTCTAGGATTCTATGATTCTGTGCAAAATCACTTTGTATAATCCCATTAGGAAAAAATAACTTGTACAAAAATCTTGTGCTCTTCAGCATCTCTTAAAACTAGCTGATTTAAGGAAATATCAGACTACTACGGATGATAAAGATCTGTCACTCCATAACAGCATCACTGAAACTCTTCCTGCCACATCAATGACATTGATCTATTAAAAGCCTAGGACACATCTAACTACCACACATGGCTGTCTCATAGCCTACAACATCTCAGACAGTCCTGAACACAGTTGTTGAAGCTGAAGTTTATTGTCAGCATCACAAACATAGGGCCAGGACGTGTCTTTCCTCAGGGATGCTAGATTATGCACAGCAGCATCTAAGCAACTCACAGGAGATGCAGAAATTTTCCTTATAAACAGAGGTACCATGATTGATCATACCACAGCCGCAACAAACTTCAGACTATCACTCACATTGTTAACGACTGTATAATACATGTTTATGCAGGATGTGTAAAAGGAATTCATCAAGCCTCCTTTAACTCTACTGAATGGTTCAGCAACCTTGGGTTGAATTTACAATCTGTCATTGCCTTTCAAAATGCCATACAAGAGAGAAGAACAGAGCCTGGGGAATTCAAATGCCTGGAGAGGAGAAAAATAAACAAAAAATAAACAAACAAACAAACAAAAGAACAACAACCAAACTTCATTACATTTGAGCCTTTCTTTTCATGGAATAATTAATTTTAATTCTCCACACTTGACTCAGTCTAACTTAAGGGAAAATGGTCATAATGTGAAGTGACTCTGAGACTACTTGAAACAAGCTGATAGATGCAGAAATCTCATGTGAAAACATAAGGTAATGCATGCCTTGGATTGCATCAATGAATTAAAATAGAAATAGTACCAGAATTCAGTTACATGTGATCAGGGAATCATAGAATGACTTGGGTTGGAAGGGACCCCATGACTTGGGTTGGAAGGATCATCATGTTACAACCTCTCTGCTGCAGGCAGGGCCACCAACCTCTAGATCTGGTACTAGACCAGGCTGCCTAGGGCACTAGACCAGGTTGTGTGATAGCACAAAGTTTACAATTCTTGAGTAAGAATATGAAAATCTGTGATACGGACTAAAACCGTCCCCCAGGATGTAACTAATGCAGGAACTATTCAGGGTTTGGAGGAGCTCACAATGCTCTGTTTTCCCATCGCTACACACATACTGTTTTCCATCTGCAATAGATTGATATGCACAGAAGAAAAGAGCATTAGCTATGCTCTGGCCAAATCTGGTTCTCAGTCTGGACCTGTATCACTCAGGCACTCAATGCTTTTCAACCACTGCTTCACCTATATGTATTTTGCTTTCATTATAACAAAGATTTGCTAACATTTGTAACAACAAAGAATACCAGAGGGACCAACTCTGTACATTTAATTCTGTAGTGAGTGTCTGTTCAACAAATTAATGTTGTTACACTCTTGTATGCAATCATCAGATGCTCCTTCCTGTGCTATTAATCATGGGCAGCTGCCATCAGTTACTGCACGTCTGCACAAATTAATATAGGTCCTAAAACTTCTTCTACCTTGCTATCAAGGCTGCATTCTTTTAGTGCCCTCCAATGTTTGTGATTTGAACCATTGAACCCTCTGGAATAATTCTGTGCTTTTTATTATATAGTAATTTATATTGTATATATATAAATATTATAGTAAATATACAAATATATTAAATATATAAACATATTTTTAATATATGTTAGGAAACATTTATTCTCCACCTATTACTATCAGAACTAAGCCTAAAATACAAGCCTTGTGTGAAACTATTTCAGCATTTAATGTTGTATGAAACGCTCTATGCAATGGATTCAGGAAAAAAAAAAACAGACTTCTTCCTATTAATATTAATTCATTAAAAACCTCTGCCCCATTCTTAGACATCTTAGTTCTCTTTTGAATACCCTGACAGTATCATAAGTGGGATTTGTGGAACCAAACTTCATACTATTTGACTTTGGTTGCTATGCTGCTTATCTCAGGACAGGATCAGATGCCTGTCTCAGTTGATTGCTGAAAGGGGAATATGGATCAAGTTTTCTACGTGATGTCAGATGAAATATCTAAATTAACCAATGAGGCTCTGATTAGCTGACACAGTAGCTCTCGATAAGAATGCAGCAGGATAGTCTGTGAAAGAGCATTATGACAAATAGTAGAAAGAGGATTCAGAACACTATTTTGAAAGTGAAAGAAATATTGTATTACTCAACAAAATTCCTTTTGTCTGTCCTACCAACTGTAAATGTCTCTCCTGTTTCCTCTGAAACTTTTTTCCGGTTTGTCTTGGATAAAATATGACAGTACGAAGTATATAAGGAGAGAAAGTGGAAAGACAAACCACAGAGCTCACTAAAATCCAATAAAATTGGATTGGAGAGAGAGAATATGAAGATTGGATCATATTTGGATTTATAGACAAAAACATTATGCAGAAGGAAGTGAACAGTAAACTTTTTGTAATCCTGGGTCAGAAAGGAAGTTAGTTTACTTAAGCATATCCATGACATACGAGATGCAACAGTAGCAGCCTAGGAGACTTGTGAGATGAGAAATTACGAATCAGAAGAGGTAGCTATCATATTTTTGCCTGCAGGTAGCAGTGTGCCTACAATGGATTAGAAAACAGAAGCCCAGAAATCTAGAATTCTGATAAATTGTAGTAGAAATGTTTATATTACTATGAATGCAAACTGCATGTGAATGCATAAGCCCAAAATGCCAGCAGAAGAGCTGTGAAGTGGAATGTGTTGCTGACACCTAGCAGGTAATTGAGGTGGTATCACACATATTCCTGCACTTTCTCAGGACAATCAGCTCTGAAAGAGAGGCAGTGTCTAAATTCTGATGACTCACAAAGGTAGGGACAGAAAAGAGAGGTTGTAGAAAGATTAATTGCTGTCAGGTCCTGAAGGGTACTATGAGACACATCTAAAACCATCAGCATTTACCAAAGAAGTCATCAATAAATGTGCTGAACTTGCTCAAAGTGTGATATTCTCAAAACCTGATATTCATGTCTTCTACATCAGTGCCAGCAAATTCAGCATGCTAAGCTGTATGCATTTTTTTTTTTGTGCTTGTGGGTATTGGAATGTAAAAGGCTGAAATAAATAGCATTTTAAAAAGCTGGAACAGGCTGCCCAGGGAGGTGGTGGAGTCACTGTCCTTGTATCCGTTCAAGAAAAATGTAGATCCATACTCAACTTCCCAACCATGATTCCAAGAGGACACCTAGATATGAGGACATGGTCGTATTCTGGAGGCACAGTAGGTGACCAGCAGTAGTACATCCTGGGTTTGTTCTGCTTTCAGAGGTCTCAGTGTAAAGAGAGGGAAAAATTCCTTTCAGAAATGTTTTCCACCAGTTTCGTTCTTTTCTGTACACAGAAAACATAAGTATGGCACAAGGGAAAAGCACAGGCCTTCTCATCAAGCTTTGTTAGTGACAATAGAGGCTCAAGAGAGGAGAGAGGTTCATGGGCTACCACACAAAGCTATCCCAGGTTCCAGAAATTCTGTTTACTCCAAAAATTACCTCTTGAGCACTCTTTTCTCCTCACGTACTACCCTGCCCCAGCAGGGCCCATCCCCAGGCTGCAGCCCTTCATGAGTACTTTGCTCCCACAGGGCTCCCCATTGCTGTAGTTCCTCCAAGAAAATGTCCCATTGCTGCTCCATGGTACTTCAGGGGAATCCCTGCTATGGGCCTAGAGTTCCTTCTACCCTCTTCCTCCTTGGGCCCATCCTTATCCCTTAACTTGCTATAGCAGGAAATACAGTCTAATCTGTAGAGGAGAGTGTCTTCAAAACCTGATGCTGTGCAATACTATTAGATTACCTATGAAATAAATCAAGGGCTAACCAAATGTTGGACCACTATGCCCACAGAGGTTGTGAAATATCCCTCTTTGAAAATCTTCATAAGCTGTCTGGATCTGGTCCTGGGCACCTTGCTCTGGGTGATGCTGCTTGAGCAGGTGATTGGTCCAAATGGACCCAGAGATCCCATGGGAACATGAAGCTGTGCAAGGGGAGTATCTGAATGTATCTTAGGAAAAGATTCTTCAAGAGCCTTCTCTTAGGAGAAGGTTCTTCACCAGAGAGCATTGGGAAGCTGGCATTTGGAAGTACCAAAGCCTGCTGGCATCCAAGGAATGTTTGGACAATGCTGTAAGAAATACAGGTGGTCCTGTCCAGGAGTTGGACTTGAAGATCACTGTGGTTCCCTTTCAAATGGCAATATTCTGTGATTCTGTGATTCTATAATGTCTGTGCTGGTAAAACTGGAGATTGTGCAAAGGCTGGAAAAATGACGAATAGTGACTAGAAATGCATGCTATACTTTTGGTATAAAGCACTGTATTCACTAAGGGAATTAATTAAAAAAATAAAATGAAATTAGGAAACATAGTAGACAAGCCAACCTGGAAATTTCAGTGTGACCAAGTAGTACTAAACAGTCAGTGATACATCAGTGTTAATAAACAGTTAAGTGGGGTAGAGAAGCTGGGAAAAAGAGGTTGCCTCTGCTTACAGTACTGGTGATACTGGTTAACAGGCTCCTGAGTCAAGTTATCACATGGGATTAGTTCTATTTAATCACACCTAAAGTAATGCCTGTGGGCTGGTGCCTAGCATGTTAGTACAGTCAATGGCAAGCTAGTCAGTAGTGTGGGAGCAGCACGCTTTTTACTGATATAGACCGAGTCTTATAGTACAGTATTAGTGATGCGGAGGATGTGCACATCCATGAGACAGAAGATCACTCCCACTGGATGAAGTTGGAAAAATTGTTCATAATGTTTCTTCTTTCTTTCAGTTTGCTTTCATTTTTGTTTCTTTTCTACTCACTGAAAAGTGGCCACTATCATAGCATTATTTGACAGGAGCATTTTGTAAATAAATAAAAACATTTTGTAATTTCCACCCTGCTTACTCTATTATCTAATAATCATTTTCTGTAGGTCAGAGGAGCTGGTGATTAAAACATTAATACTCACCAGTTCTTACATCTCTGCAGTGAAAAACAGAATGAAACAGAAATAAGGAAATCTCAGAAAACTTGAAGATCTTTCAACAAAGATTTGCCTTTGCATTCCTTTTTTGTATAATTTTTGGCTTCCAAGGAACAGTAAGAACAGGTAACGGATGGATAGAATTTGATCAAAGTGGCTTTGCCTATTTAAACATGTAGATGATAGCAGGGAAGCAGTCGTTGGAACAATCCCAAAAGAGAAATGTCATGAATGTTATACTAATTTAAAATTACAAATTACGTCTAGCTGGTAACTTACCCAAGTTAATCACAAGAGCCTAAGACTGAGTACGAATTGTAGGAGCCATCTACTGCTATATGCAGGATCATCAGTCAAAAATGCATTTCACAGCTGCCTGTTGTTTGCTTAACATAAACTCCTATTGGCCATCTCACATTGCCACTCTATTTTCCTTTGATTTAAACAACATAAATACCTTAGAGTGATATGTACACACATAAACTCATACACACCAACAAAACTGCATCACATCTATTTTCCTTTGTTTGGGAAAGGATTAAATAAATTATAATCACTAATTAACTCTTCCATAAATACAATACAAAAATTACAAATCCACTTCTGCTTTTCTTCTACAAGTAACTACACTTGGGGTCTCATCTCTATCAAATCCTAGAAATCTAGTCTGAAACCAAGATCTTATCCTAAGATTCTTATTATTACACATATGATCTGCTCCTTAACAGAGTAGTCAAGTAATGCAGACTCTCTGAATCTGGGGAGGGTCTATGCAGAAATTAGGAAACCTTAATACACCCTGGAGTTGTTATTTCCTTTTCTGAATATGGTTTTCTCAGCTACACTAGGGAATGAAGAACACTTGCTGCATGGCAGTGTAACTCGAAAAATGTATATACTTATTAATATGATAATAGGTACACACCATCAAGGTATGTCCTAATGCAACTGAGAAAAGCAATAGCATTAATACGGCAAAATAGGATTTGCATGAGGCATTCAGTACCACAGAGCATGATAACTGGGTAGGACTGCGCCTCTATATCCAAACAAAGGATACACTATGAGTCCTCAACATCAGCAGCAAGACTTTCCCAGTTCTCATACCTTCACACCCAAATCAATGAATATGACACAAACTCCAGAACTCATCATTTTTGCTACTGTTTGTAGGCTGTAACAAGTTCGATTGATTTATGAGAAGACAGGAGCAGAATTAACGGAGAGGCTGGAGATAACTTTTTTTTCCAAGATCCATTAAGTAATGCTGACAAGTAAAACTTTCCTGGATATTATTGGAAAGTAGCCACATGACTGTTCCCTCTTCATCATCCATGTAACAGATACTTTTAGCCCCAGGTTACGAGCTGTTAGAGTCACTGACTAATACCTATCCATGCAAGCAAAAGATCTTCCAGGAAAGGCAAACTTAGCTTTATGTCCTAAAAATGAAGGAGAAATTGTCTAGGACATGAGACCTCTACCCATGTTATAAGCTACCCGATACGGGCTCTCAGGATGGTAAATCCTGCTATCCATATATGTATACATATACACACTGGGAGGTGATTTCATTTCCACATCTGGGTTATGTATATTTAATACTATACACAGAGCAACAGCTATGTCTGAAGGATGGGAAAAATACCATGAGAAATTTAAAAGGCATCAAATACTTTTATCTTATAAAAAAATAGAAGTCAAAAGTATTTTGATTATAGCAAATGAAAAACTTCATGCAGGGGAAAGAGTAAATGCAGTTGGGCTCTTCAATCTTGAGAAGGAATGCAGATCAAACACCAGTGGCTAGGAGCTAAATCCACACCATTTCTTATTATAAATGAGACATCAGCTGTTGTAAGGATGAAGATGATTAGACTGTAGAAAATTCCCCAAGGGAAATGATGGATTCTCCATTTATCAAATCAAACTTTGATGCCATTTTAGTAAAACAGAGATAAGCAGAGTCAATATATGGCTATCAGGGTGAATTCTAGTGGTAAAATAGACTTTTTCATTTGTGGATTATACTGAGATTGGTTCATGATAATACTGAAATTCAGTGGGAATACTTCCCAGTTTCAGGACCAAATGTTAACTTTCTTCTTCACAGGCAGTTTCCCAAAAATACAGTTCCAGAAGGTTTACACGGTGGTTTTGTGTGAGTGGAGGGTATTGCTTTCTGTTATGAAATGTGAGCTTCTTACTTGAGCAAAAAAATACTGCTTTCTGACAACACTTTTGTCTTGAGATATTAAAAATAAGAATATTTTACACTACTCCAATGCCACACAATAGGCCTTCTACCCTAGAACAAAAGCATACGGTGACTACCCCATAAAACAGAAGATAAGTAATCTCTAATGCAAGCTCCTCTTCAATTTTTTTTTGTCTCATGCTTTGTCAAATTAAGTGGCTTGTTCTTCCCTGATGGTTCATTTTTAGTCATCCAGTTTACTTAGACTCTCTAACTTGACCTTCTTAAGATATCTTCCCCCTGCAGGAAGAGTGCAAGAACATCATTTTCCCATGGCTCATAGGAGAGAAGTGAAGAATGGAAAAAGTGCAGGTGATGCATATATCTGTCATCTGGCAGCGGTGAATGTTTATAAATCTTTATGAATTTAGAATACTCATTTCTCGTTCCATTACAAAGTGACAATTTAAAGATTTCTGGATTACAGAGAGGCTAGTGATACGTATTGGGACCCTGCTGACACACATCTCCTATTACATGGTGTTTGACTGTATATAAAAAATTAACTGCTCAGTGCCAATATTTTCTGCAAACAGCTGCTGAAGAAAAATTAGTGATGGGTAAAGGACTTTACTCTGATTCCTATCAGGGAATTTAGAAATAGAAAGTACTCTGATTTCTTCAATGACATGATGTATGTTTTTGTTCTTATCAGACAAACATAGATAGTGTCAAGAGAACTCCAATAAAATTAGTAAGAATACACATCTCTTTTCCAGCGAGGACATCTGAGGTTCTCCAACAAAGGTTTTCTGGATTTCCTTATTATGGACAAGATGCATTTAAGTTTACTTGCGCCAAAATTTTCCCAGTGAATTTCTCCTAGGGGAAATAAGTGGCAGAAGTTCATGTCAAACAACTCAGAGATTTACAGTTGGAAATCTCAAAGGACCAAAATGATGTATTGGATTGTTAGGTCCACTTATAACAACGTAGAATGATTTATATGTTGCATTATTGGAATAGTAATGTGTGTGTATATATATAACTGATATGAATGAGCAATAGATGTATTGCATATATATCCACCAGTAGGACTGAAATATATATGTATTAATCATTACAAAAAAAAAAAAAAGAGAGAGAGAGAGAAATTGGTCCATACTGTTCAGATTTTTCAAAGTGTTCAATGAGAACCAATAAATACTTCCAGCAAAATTTGCTGAATGAGCTCTGAAAAACACTTTTTAAAAACTTCTACTGGAGTTAAAAGAACCAGATGCACTGCAATGTGGAACAAGTTAGGAAAAATCTTTGTCCACAAGGATAATACTGAATCGTATAAAAGAAGTTACCATGTGATAGAGGGGGAGAAAGAAATAAACCTACAAATGAAAACCCAGCAACTTGCTTAAATTTCTTCTAGCTTTCTAATTTAAGCTTATTAAAATGCATCTGCAGATCTAGGTCCAAGTGTTCCAGTAAATGGGGTTACATCAAACCGGTACACAGTCACTAGTGGTGCTTTGCAGGGCTCCATTTAGAGACAGTTTTCTTTAATCTTTTCATAAATGACTTGGATGCAGGACTTGAATGCATACTAAGCTTGTGGATGATGCTAAATCAAGAGGAGCTGTTGATTGCCCTGAGGGTAGAGAGGCCTTGTGGAGAGATCTTGAAAAGATCTAAAGATCTTGAAAATTAGAGGGCTGGGTAATCACCAACAGCATGAAGTTTAACAAGAGCACATGCCAGATTCTGTAACTGGGATGGGGTAACCCTGGATATACATAAAGATTGATGGGACAAGAGTCTGAAGAGCAGCTCCACAGTTTGGGTGCCACAATAGAAGAAGGACATAAAACCATTAGAGAGCATCCAAAGAATGGATGCAAAGATGGTGAATGGTCTAGGGGGCAAAACGTATGAGAAGAAGCTGAGGTAGTTTGTTTTGTTCAGCCCAGAGCAGAGGAAGCTGAGGGGAAGCCTCATGGCAGCCTACAACTCCTCACAGCAAATGCAGGGGCAGTGCTGAGCTCTGCTCTCTGGTGGCAGTGATGGGGCCCAAGGGAACAAAATGGAGCTGTGTCAGGTGGGGGTTAGGAAAAATTCTTCACCAGAGGGTGGTGGATGTGGAACAGGCTCTTCAGGGCAGTGAGCACATTCCTGAGCTGCTGGAGTTCAAGTAGCGTTTGGACAGTACTTTGGGACATACAGTTTGAAATTTAGGGGCTCTTGTGTGGAGCCAAGAGTTGGACACAGTGATTCTTGTAGGTCCTTTACTCAGGGTATTCTATGATAATGAAACCATTGTATGTAATCAATGTAAAATAATACATATTTCCCAGAAAACTGCAGAGAAAATCCTCCCTCACTGCTAGCAAATTTATTCTATGTCCCATGCTGTAGTGAGAGATGGCATAACAGATTGCTTCTGGCCATGAAATACCATTACAGATTGTCTCCAGTAACCCATGTGGTCCAATTCCAGATTCTTGCTTTTTGTTCCTACTGTTCAGTATATCTTCTATTATTTGGATAGGGAGAAGGAATGTTCAGTCCAGCTATAAAAATCTGTTAGCAAGCCATCACAAGCATTTTTGGAATTCAAATGTTCTTCTGAGATTCATGGAAACAGGTTTCTGCACAGGGCAATTCGCAGTTGGATTTCCTGACAGCATGTCACTCTCAAGCACAAGTTTATCCATACCTTCCTGCAGCCATTGAGACAGAGTTGTCTACTGCACTGTTGCCTCCAGCAAGCACTTATCAGGTAATTAGCATCTTGCACAAGTAGAAAAATTAAAGCAGCCAACACAGCCGTACTTGAAAGAAAGCAGGGATTAAGTGAGATGTCAACTATGAAATGATGCAATCTAACTTAGCTAAGTAGATGGACATGTAGCAACAGGAATTTGTGTTAATGTTGTTAATGTCGATGTGAAGAACTGTCAATTCAATCCTCATCCCTGCTTTAAAGCCTCAGATATCCACTTTTTTCCTGCCCCTCAAAGCTCTTAAGTACAATCAGGTTCTCCAGGAACACTACAGTGGGTCCTGATCTTGTATTACCCATTGCCTATTACACATAGAATATCCTAAGCAAATTCCCTATAAGCATATAGTAAGGTATGGCCATCTGCTCCTTACCTAATAAACAGAAAGCCAACTCACAGTCTTAACTACCCTTTATCCTAGGGATTATGTCTCAGTTCATGGCAGTAAAAATGGTGAGGAACGTAACTCAAAAACCCAACTCCCAAACCTGCACACCATCCCCCAACAACTACTCCTTGACCTCAGCTAACACGTGATATTCCTTTTGTCTGCAAGACACAGCAGATATTATTTGGATTATGAACCTAAAAGTGTAAAATTAGTTACAGCTGGAGCAACTGTCAGGCAGGAAGATAATTGAAAGCCAGCAAAACAATCAACCGTTTAATTGCTTACATTAAAGAAACGAATTGACAGCAATCAAGCCAATCTATAAAAGGTACCAAAAAGTGACATGTGAGAAAATAGATTAATTTTCATAAGGTACAAGTAAAAACAAAATTGGAAAAAATGAAAAAACAAGATTGTGTTGTTTATAAACCTTAATCAATTTAAAACTCATTTTCAATGTATTAAACTTTACTGTTTAATGTCTCCCAATGAATTCTGCCTTTGGCACTGTTCAGCAGCCTCTCTGAAGCCGTGCACAGTTAAAAAAAAAATTATTTATCAGTACTTCCTCTGCCAACCACACTTAAAATCAAGAGACAGTCCCCAGAATCACAAAGAGAGCAGCACTATTACATTTCTGAAGGGTAATTTTCCTATTTGGGGAACTGGCAATTGTCTCGGGAGATTTTTTTGGAGGAGGAAACACCACTGAGCTCAGTATTCACCACCAAGTTCTCTGGCCACATTGTCCAACTTATAGAACCCAAAGTTAGGGACACAGAGAACTGCCCATTGTAGGAGTAAGTTAGGTTTGAGACTATATAATAAACCTGAAGATGAATAAATCCATGGGACCTGATGAGATGCATCTAGTGGTCCCGAGGAAACTGGCAGATTAAGTTGGTAAGCCACTGTCCATCATAACTAAAAAGTCGTGGCAGTCTAATGAAGTTCCAAGTGATTGGAAACATAACCTCAATTTCTAAAAACTGGAAAAGGAAGATCCAGGGAACTACAGGCCACTCAGTCTCACCTCTGTGCCTACTAAGATCATGGAGCAGTCCCTCCTGGAAACTATGCTAAGGTTCATGGAAAGCAAAGAGGTGATTAGTGGCAGACAACATGGCTTCTTTCACAAGGGCAAACTGCAGAACAAATTTTATGGCCTTCTATGAAGGTGTTACAGAACTGGTGGATAAAGGGAACTGCAGCTGATGCCATCTAACTGGGCTCGTACAAAGCATTTGACACTGTTCCACATGACATTCTTGGCTCTAAAATTATGAGACATGGACCACTCAGTGGATAAGGAATTGGCTGGATGGTCTAACTCAAGGAGTTACAGTCAATGTCTCAATATTTGGATGGAGACCAGTGATGAGTGGTGTCCCTCAGGGGTCTGTACTGGGAACAGTACTATTTAAACTCCTTGTATGGACAGTGAAACTGAGTGCACCCCTCATCTTGCCCAAGCTGAGTTATGCAATCATCATGATGGTGGGAAGGGATGCCATCCAAAAGGACTTTGACAGGCTTGAGAGGTGGCCCTGTGCAAATCTTCTGAAGTTCAACAAGGCCAAGTGTAAGATCATGCACAAGTGTCAGGGCAATCCCAAACAAGAATAAAGGCTGGGCCATTAGTAGCCCAGAGCAGCCCTGTGGAGAAAGTACTGGTGGACAGAAAACTGAATATGAACTGGCAATGTGTGCTGAGAATGTCAATCATCCTTGGCTGAACCAATATGGAATTCTGCATTCAGCTCTGGGGCCCCCAACATAACAAAGACAAGGAACTGTCAGAGAGAGTTCAGAGGTATGGCCATGAAAATGATCAGAGGACTGGAACATCTCTCATACAAAGACAGGCTGGGAGGACTCAGGTGGTGAGTAAGGATGTGGACTCTACTGTGCCAACACATAAGAAACTTCTGGATTTTGTATGATTGAGTAATGTAAACAGAATAACTCTGGAATGTATCCTTGATGTTTCAAATGTTGTCTTTACTAAAATAACAAGTGTGGAATTGTTGTTTTTGTGGTGTTTTTTTTTTCACTCATCTGTGAATAATTTAAAAGAAAATGTTTTCTTTTGAAAGGAGATCGATTATATACCATCTCTTTTATTCCTTATTATCGATTTTACAGTTCATGATGAAAATCTATTTTTTATAAGAGTGACACTCAAAAAGGTAAAAGAAAAGAAAACAGCTGAATCCAAATGTTTAGGCCTACTGGCTGCCATCCATCTTTGCTGTCTGTCTGACTGCATATAGACAGAATGAAGTGCCACCTATACAATGATTATGCTAATGCTGGCTATCTTCATCTCCCGAAGCTGGGGTACAAAGGCCCTACATAAAATCAATATTTTTTTGAAGCTTTCTATTTTTACAGTTTTTTCTATGTCTCCTTTCCAACAATGTTTTGTCCAGGTATTCAGTTGCAACACTGCAGGCTCGGCACTCCATTCAAGCAAAGAAATGTCACACCAGAGGCAATCCATGGCACCAGTGTCATCCAGTGAGACTGAGAACTACATAGACATAGCAGGGATTGAGAGCCAGCTGTCTTCCTGAAAAGTCACCTCATATAAGCTGAAGAAAGATTCTGCCCTTTTCTTCCCCAGTGATAAAATACACAAGTATGATAGCTGGGTCTGAACTCTGAATTTTGTACACCAGAAAGGATTCAAAGAAGGGCTGCTGGCCCAATCACAGTACTGGAAGCAAATCTCCTGGAAAAACAAAAAAATCTCAGGGGAGGAGAGGTTAAAATCAATACATAGATTTTTTTGAGAAAACCAAGAAGAATGCCACTGTCTACTGTAGTGCACTACTTAATAGACAAGAAATACTAAACTAATAAATTTAAGATTATTCTAAAGGAAAAAAAATCAAAGCATTTCCCTTCTGAAAAGGTCATAATTACTGATTACTTCTCCCAGATTCTGAATAAAGAGAGTCATGTGTACTAGATAAATGAAAATTTAAGTATGGGAGTACATAGTATTGACTCCATTCTGGCTCCCCACAGAAGAATACCTCTCTGTCTAGGGCCATCCCAAGAGCCCTCGTAGATAGGACCAAACACTTGCAATATACCACAGTAAAAAAGACTGTGAGTGCTTTGGATGTCTAACAGTGGTAAAAATGGTTGACTTCTCCTTTTCCTGCCAGGAAAAAATTACTGGTGCTACCTTCTTGGAAACCTAGGTCTACAATAGTGCCAACCAAGTTCCTACTTTTAGAAAAAAACAAAGAAGTTGTTCAAAAAATCAACTTCATTTGCCAACTGTACCCAGAAGGAATTATTTTCTAAATCCAGCCTTGTATTTTTTACTGACAGTAATAGTGATGATCTTTATAATGGTGTTATAATTCCCTCCTTTGCCCTAAGACATAGTATATGGTGAAAGAAACTAATGAAGCAAAAGGCAGTCAATAACAACCTTCAAATGTGCTGTTTATAAAATCCTTCTAAAAGGAAAAATAAAGCAGCCATTTTAATAAATTAAAAACCCTGATTCGTAGCTTGCTGGATGGCAGATTGAATCAAGATGGTCGACATATCACACCATAATACTTCCCCATTGAATGATGACACAAGTGTCAGATTTGCCCTTCTAACTGGTATTGATGCATTCAGGCAAAACCATATATCAATCAGTCTTTAGGAGCTAAGTGCCTGTTATGAGTCAGTCCTCTGAGGCTCTCAGCTTCCCACATCTCGTAAGAATCTGAGCAGTGATTTGTAGTTACTGTAGTCGTTTATAATGCTTCATATCTCTCAGATTGTTTAGAGCCTAAAGCTAGAGCCCGAGCTGTTTCACATCAGCCACATTATTGGCACAGGACAAGTGTGTATTGCTGTACATTCTCCTTACCACAGTGCTAGTGCCTCACTTAATTAAATACAATTAGTATCCTGCACATTTAACAGGTCTCCAGCCTGGTTTCTCCTCAGACCAATTTCAGAACCTCTCCTAGACAGCACTCATATCATACCAAAATATTTATTGAAACATGAAAAAAGGTGAGTCTGATAATTTGCATCTATATAATCAGTAATCTACAATATATTATGGAATTAATACATATAAAAAGGTTACAAGACTGTACCCAGAGAGCGCTGCTCAATAGCTCGGTGTCCGGATGGAGATCAGTAATGAGTGGTGTCCCTCAGGGGTCAGTAGTGGGACTGATACTCTGTAATACCTTTGTTCCATTGGCATCTAGGTGTAGATGTCCCTGTCCATTGCAGCAGAGTTGGACTGTTGGACTAGATGACCTTTTAGGATCCAACTCAAATGATTCCATGATTCTATGAAAACGGCTTGCCCAGTGCTGCTGCATAAGAAATGCAAGAGGAGTGCTGACCACACTACTTGCACGTTACCACAAGCAAAATGATAAAGGAGACATCAGGTAAATTGTGCATTCTTACCAAGGGACACATCGCTTAAAGGATAGATATTTAAATGTTGTGAAACAGTGATAATCAAATAGAAATGCTGACTCCCAGGAGGTTTGGTTTTTGTATTATTTGATGCCTGAAAAAAAAAGACTCATTACATGTACCTTGCCTTGCCTTCATAAGGTCCTTAGAACAAAAATACTGAAGAGGGCACTCATCTGAAAACTATCCCCAAACTTCACAACCTAAATTTGAAATCTTAAATAAAGATCATCAAGGCCTGAAGACACATTAAATGGGTTGTAAGTTACATTCCCTGACTGCATTGCAGCAACTGAGAATTTTTCTATGTTCATGTTTTGGAGTTCACTTAAAATACTCATTTTTAATCTATATCTATATCTATCTATCTATCTATCTATCTATCTATCTATCTATCTATCTATCTAAAGTATTTTATGTTGACAGGTTGTTTGGTTTTGAGGTTTTGTTCCTTTTCTCCCAGAAAAGAAAAGAAAAAGAAAGATTCTGTGGGAAGAAATCATTAAAAGAAGGCACTCTGATTGCCATAAAAATGCCTGTGATTTATAAAAGAAAATTTGATTTTCAGTCATGATTAGTTGTTCTTATAAAGGAATAAGCTACCAATCCCAAATGATTCTATTCAGAACCCCATTATACCTAATTAAATCTTTTTTCCTTGCCTTAATAGAAGTTCGGAGTGTGAATAACTTTGCTTAAGCAGTTTCACAAGTCTGGCTACACTACATTGCAGATGAGGCCTCCCAGGAGCAGAACAAACCCCACCAAAACCCTCATAAACAAAATGCCAGCATCTGGAGCCAGAGAAGCACAAGCAGGAGAGGGAGAAGAATTACAGATCTGGGATTAACCTATACATCAACAGAATCAAAGGGGAAAGAAAAGCTCTTTATTTATTACTTACCAGCCTCCAGGGCATGAGCGTCACTCAGCATTAGCATTCACCTTTATAACTGTGCTATGATTTACAGCTCCACTCTGGTGCAGACAGTGCTACCAGTTACATGCCTAAGAGAACATGCACAGAGTATATCCCAGATGCTTTCTCTTCCCCCTCACATAGGATATAAACATACTGACTTTTTTTTTTTTTTTTTGCCTGAGCCTGGAATAGAGGTGTAAGAGATGAGTCTGATCTGCACTATTATACGAGTGCTAATAGAATATCACATTTTGGCACATTATGTAGAAATTTATGTTCATACAGGTTAAGCTGATGTAGAAAGGTGTGCAGATGTTAGGCAAAAAAAGGCGTTTAGTCAAAAAAAAAAAAAAGACTTTAGTCAAAGCTAAACAGTTGCTTTCATAGAATCACAGAATGGCTTAGGTTGGAGGAGCAATTTAGGACCATTATCTCTCATCCTAATGATGGAGTACCTAATGCTGATGTGTAGGTTAAGCCAGTCAGACACCAAACCACAGTGCTCTGACTTTCGCTGTCTGAACTCAAGAGAGTACCCATGTGAAAGACAAACCATCCCACTTATCTCTAAGAACCTGTCACAAAGCGCTTAGAAAGGGTACGCTACAAATGACAGACCTTAAGGTTTCTTTTTCTTGCTATAAATATGCAGTAAGAGTAGAACCAAGATTTTTCTCCATTTATTCACTTTCTCCAGTTTCATATTTATCTGTTTAGGGCAGGAGAGGCCTAAACGTTTAGCTTTTATCATCAGACAAGAAAGGAGACACAGTCTAGCCATTACAATCAGCTAAATTCAAGTTGGGTCTCCACATATCCAGATTAATTTTATAGGAAGGCATTTTCTTTTGGTTTCCAATAACACCAACCTAAGGGATGCATCTTTAAGCAGGTACTCATTAGATTTCAAAACTTTGACCCAATCCATTTTCCCTCCCACTTAGCCCTATATAGACAGCTGCTAAGCGCTTCAGAAACTCCTGTGCACAGTGACCCAGGCATTACATGCTTTCCACCAACATTAAGTCTCACAGCAGTGCAAACTTTATCCCTCCCTAAGGAGGAATGAAAGGCAACTGATTTTTTTCTTTAAAGGTGATTCAGAGGACAGACCGTAGAAAAGGTTTTGTGCAAGGAGAAAGTAGAGAGAATTACTGCTAAGATTTTATTAGTGTGCATAAACACTGTGATGTTTTTGATGCCTCAGGCTATAGAAGCACAATCATTACAATGAAGACCATATTTCTTTCCATCTTTCCGTTGGTCCCACAACACACAGATGGGTGATCCATCTTGCTCACAAGCTCTACATAGTCATATATATATATTTATATATGTGCTTCTCACAAGCTGTGTTTAACCTTTCGAGCACTGCAATCTGAGATGTCAGGGAATGCACACTGCATTTTCTCCCTTCCAGCATTATCTTAGTTGGGGTGCACAAGTCATACCATCAAATGTAATGGATGAAGCATGAAAGATAAACACCAGCCAGAGAGCCAGGAATACTCAATATGTGTATGTTCGCTATGGCTAAACATGCCTGCCATGTCCCCCACAACATCCTTCTCTCCAAATAGGAAAGATACGGATTTGATGGGTGGACTTTCAATGAACAAAGAACTGGCAGCAGGATCAAGTCCGGAGAGTTGTGATCAATGGCTCAGTGTCTGGATGGAGACCAGTTACCAGTGGTGTTCCTCAGGGGTCAGTACAGGGACTAACACCTCTTTAATACCTTCTTCAGTGACATCAGTAGTGGGATCTAGCAAGTCTGCAGGTGATACCAAGCTGTGTGGTGTGGCCAATACACCTGAGGGACAGGATACCATCCAAAGAGACCTACTGAAGCTCGAGCTGTGGGCCCAGGAGGGCCTCATGAGGTTGAATAAATCCAAGGACAAGATCTTACACCTGGATCATGGCAACACCCACTACCAATACAATCTGTGGGGCAAAGGATAGAGCATAGTTCTGGCGAAAAAGACTTGAGGGTACTGGTGAATGGAAAGCTGGATGTGAGTCAGCAATGTGCCCTCACAGCCCAGAAAGCATACCGTATCTTGAGCTGCATCAAAAGAAGCGAGGCCAGCAGGCTGAGGGAGGCAATCCTGCCTCTCTATTCTATACTGGTGGGGGCTCACCTGCACAACACTGTCCAAACGTGGAGTCCTCCGTACAGGAGAGACATGAACCTGTTGGAGCATGGTCCAAGGAAACAGACACTTTCCCTGTGAGGACAGCCTGAGAGAGCTGGGGCTCTTCAGCCTGGGGAACAGAAGGCTCTGGGAAGACCTGAGAATGGCTTTTCAGTATGTAAAACAGGATTATAAGGAAGAAGACTCTTTAGCAGGATTTGTTATGACAGGACAAGGAAAAATGATATCAAACCAAAAGAGGGGAGATTTAGGTTAGCAATAAGGAAAATGTTTTTTTATGATAAGGGTAGTGAAGCACTGGCACAGGTTGCCCAGGAAAGTGGTGGCTGCCTGTCCTTATAGGGCATGAACAAGGACCTATAGGTGTCCTTGTTCATTGCATAGGAGTTGGACTAGATGGCCTTTAAGGGTCCCTTCCAACTCAAATGACTGATTCTGTGAAAAGCTGCACAATGAGGATGGCTGGAACTATGTGGCAGAAGAGTAACATGGGTATGAATCTATCCACACTTTTCGGAGGTAGAGAATGTAGCATGATTGTTCATAGACTTAGCAATGCAGATGCTTTTTTATTCAAACATCATTCAAATGAAAAATGTACCACTAATTCTTCACTTAGAAATGGTTGGAAACTCATAAATGTAAATGCTTAATAACAAAAAGCAAAACACCACACTCTGCACTGGTGGGGGATCAAAACACTTATCGGAAACAGGGAAATAGTTCTCATTGAAAAGATGCATAATAGTTATTATTTGCTTTTTTTAGTTTTTGAACAGGATACAATTTTCTGAACTGTTCCTTAAGCTTACATAAGGATGACAAATAGCTCTTCACACGATACTTCCAAAGAAAACTGCAAAACACAATCCACTCTCAACATCCATTCAGTTGATTCAGCTACGTGAAGCAATTTTTTTTCTAATCAGATGATTTATATAACTATGAAGCCCTCAATGAATTTTACAATTGAATGTATCATTGATGATTATCTGCAATGAGGCTTGAAGCTTGGAACTAAAAAACTTATTAGTATTTCTATTAGGAAAGTTCAAGAGTACAGACATAGAGGTAGACAAAATCCCAGAGTCCCTAGTAGGCTCATACTGATTTTTTTTTTTTTTCAGTTTTTCAGAATTTTCTCTTTGCTATGAATTATTTAAATGTCCCACATGAATTATTGAGTGTCCCACAGACACAGGCACAACATTTGAAGGCCAGAAGGGACCACTGCAATCACTCAGCCTGATTTACCTTGTAATGCACGTTATAGTCATACCTTTATCTTCTCACTGGTCTTACCAATCCTTTCCTCTGTGTCCCCATACTAATGCTCAGCACATCCTATTACATACAGCAATACCACGATTTCCAGGGAATTACATATAATCTCAGATGAGATGTTCTCTGCCTATGTTATGTTCCTCTTTTGGATTTCTCTTTCATGTTACTGAACATGAAAGCCTGCTCATCCTTTATTCTCTCAACCCTGCATCGCACCCTGGTTTTCCCAGTCTGACAAACTCCTCTGACAGTGAAGGAATATACAGTTGCAGTGGGCTAGAAGGAAATGTCTAGTTTTAACCATTAATGATATTTTAAAAGTAATACATAATTAAGAGTTGTATAAAAAACCCAGTGAGGCATTTTCCCCATGTACAGCTTGTAACAGTTTCTGTTAGGAAATGCCACAAGACTTTATGGTTAAAAATGATCTATGGATAAGTTACTGACTTGCACTACAATCCTCAAATATACAGAAAATATATATACATAAAACTTCATCCTTAAAAATTAATCTACCTTAATAATCAGTTTACTGAGTGTGTGACTGTATGACCACTTGTAAAGTGAAAGATGGATATTAAGATATAAGTCCTTGGATTAACATAGGGTTAGCAGGAGACTCAGTTCTGGGTTTTCACATCCTACACATTTACTACCACTATTACTGTCTTTGGTTTTGAGGGATAGTTGGAATATTTTTATCTCCCTCAGTCATAGTTAAGTGACCCCATCCTGGCACTTAAGAAAATTTCCCCAAAGGTGGAGTGGGTTTTTTGTTGTTGTTCTATCTTTGTTTGTTTGACTGATTGATAAAGTGGTGATTCAGCAAAGTCCACATTTTGCTGAATCATCACTTCCAATTTAATATCACAGAATCATAGAATACTTGAGTCAGAATGGATCCACATGGGTCATCTTGAGATTCCCAGGACCACTGAAAAATAATTGAGAGGGGTATCACAATGATGTCAGCCAACACTTTTGTGTACCCTGGGATGAATCACACCAGACCCCACAGACTTATATATATCCAGGTGAAATGGGAAATTTTGCACAACTTCAGGATTAGCTGTGAATTTATCATTACCACATTAATAGCCTCCCAGCTCAGAGCTCTGAGAATCCCAAGGCCCATCAGTGGTGCTGAGGAAAAAGGCAAAGAATGTATTGAACCTTTCTGCTTTTTCTGAGTGCCTATTTATGAAGTGACCAACCTCATTAAATAATAAACCGTACATTCAGCAGTGTACCTTTCATATGATAATGCATACATAGTTATGAATCTTAGACAAACTTGGTCTACCAAATCTCATCTTTCAGTAAATGCAATCAGTATCAAAACTTCTAATTTTCTTGACTATTAAAAATGCCAGAAGGAAGAGGAAAAAAGGAAGGAAGGGAGGAAGGGAGGAAGGGAGGAAGGGAGGAAGGGAGGAAGGGAGGGAGGAAGGAAGGGAGGAAGGGAGGAAGGGAGGAAGGGAGGAAGGAAGGAAGGAAGGAAGGAAGGAAGGAAGGAAGGAAGGAAGGAAGGAAGGAAGGAAGGAAGGAAGGAAGGAAGGAAGGAAGGGAGGAAGGGAGGAAGGGAGGAAGGAAGGGAGGAAGGGAGGAAGGAAGGGAGGAAGGGAGGAAGGGAGGAAGGGAGGAAGGGAGGAAGGGAGGAAGGGAGGGAGGAAGGGAGGGAGGAAGGGAGGAAGGGAGGAAGGGAGGAAGGAAGGGAGGAAGGGAGGAAGGGAGGAAGGGAGGAAGGGAGGAAGGGAGGAAGGAAGGAAGGAAGGGAGGAAGGAAGGAAGGAAGGAAGGAAGGAAGGAAGGAAGGGAGGAAGGAAGGAAGGAAGGAAGGAAGGAAGGAAGGAAGGAAGGAAGGAAGGAAGGAAGGGAGGGAGGGAGGGAGGGAGGGAGGGAGGGAGGAAGGAAGGAAGGAAGGAAGGAAGGAAGGAAGGAAGGAAGGAAGGAAGGAAGGAAGGAAGGAAGGAAGGAAGGAAGGAAGGAAGGAAGGAAGGAAGGAAGGAAGGAAGGAAGGAAGGAAGGAAGGAAGGAAGGAAGGAAGGAAGGAAGGAAGGAAGGAAGGAAGGAAGGAAGGAAGGAAGGAAGGAAGGAAGGAAGGAAGGAAGGAAGGAAGGAAGGAAGATAACACCGTGTTATCATTTCTTATTAATTCTACACCAACATATATCCCAAGGCTCCAGATGGAAGCAGAAGACCATTCTGTTAACTAGATGGTAGGAGATCAGCTCTGCTGTGAAAAGTGCAGTGGGATATTTTACCTAGGATACTTTACCCACAAAGCAACATAAGAACATGAGACAGCTGTAGCTACACTGCAAATGGAAATAATTCAGTTTCATTACTCTGCCACCTTCTTTATCTCTTATTTTACCTTCACAATAAATCATCACTTCAGCACTCATCATTGTGTTGAAAATATTCACCAAAATTTTTAGAACTTAAATATTCTTTAAAGAAAACTACGAAGTTTAAGAGTTCATTTCAAATAGAGAATCAAATCAGTCTACAAAGTATCCAGAATGGCTAATGAAGCTAGGTTCTCCCTAGATAGAAATTAAATATGAGTTGGTGCCATCAACAGAGCTTCACTGATTTTTATCCCTTCCTATAAATCTTTCTTGGTAGGTAATTAAGGCAACAAATCCCTGGTTTACTGCAATGACAGACCTGTTTTACATTTTGTTCAGTGTTAGGAGAAATAGTCATTTATCCCACATTTAAGATTACATGCATTCCTAATTTCAGTTCTTTTCTTTCCATCCTTTGTCTCCACACTCAAACATGTCTGTTCTCCCTTTTACTATAGGGACTGGCATATCCTGATCTCACAGTTATTTTCTGAGCTCAGGAAACCATTTTTAGAAGACTGTAAGGTAATACTGAAGCAAGGACCAAGGTCAGTTATTTGGGAATTTCCTCCAGATCCATGTTTTCAATATTTGAAAGATCTTCAAAGGCACAAAAATTACTTCAGGCAATCATTACAGACATAAATCATATCAAGTATGACTATTCAGCTCAAACAGTCCTCCAGTATGTTCTCCCATGAGACCTTGAGGGGACACGTGCCTAGGATGCACATCATACACAGCCTAGGATCCTATTTAGGATAATAGGATCATAGGATCCTATTTCTACAGAAAAATCCTTCACCTCTGGCAGCGACATACAGTAATAATCTTTCATAGCACTACATTTGCCACAGAAGGCAAAAAGAAGGGCTAGGGCAGAGTGCAGCCAATGGAAATACAAGCCAGACTACCAATCGTCCAAGAAACTCTCACTCTTTCTCTGATGCAGCCCACAAAGACTTCTTAGACATCATCTTGGATGGCTTGCTCAGGATGGATTTGCAGCTGCAGACATTTTTCAGAAGCTGTGCATCTAAGTTTCACATATTGTAGAATGGCAGAGTGATTTACAGTGTTGTCAGTGTCTCTACACTTATGCTGTATAAAGCAGCAGGTGAATATCTCAATACCTTTGAATGATGTCTAAGCCTAAGCCAGCCTAAACATGCCTGCACTGTAGCAGTGGTTGCAATGTGACACACTTTCAGCACTTATTAGCCAGGTTGCTGGGCAGTAGCAATGAAAAACTAATTAAATAACATTTTAAAGGAAATCTTTAGACTTGGAAGGTACCTGTGAGGATTCTATGTTTCTGTGATTCTATAAGATTGATTCCTAGTCCTTTTAAAATGCTATTTAATTAATTTTTCATTGCTACTGCATAGCAATCTGGCCAATGGTACGTGAGCTATTACAGCATATGAGGGGACATCCCATTTTTCACTGAACTAACTTATCTTGAGTGAAGGGTTACAATTCATTAACTGGTCAACAAGTGACAAAGTACCTTCTGTGTCACCACATAGGTAATTATAAAGAGCACATTGGCAACTGTTTATTTCTTTTTATCTCTTGTGCTATATCTGAATTACATTAGGTTCCAGCTGTCTGTCCAGAAAATAACAAATAATGTCATTAGAGAGACAATGAGATTCAATTCCTTTTCCTCAGAGACAAATCAAGCTATTGTCACAGCAGAGGTGGTTTCCTCTGCATTCTAAGATAATTAATAGGCATTTGAAGAGATGCTGGAGATGATCACTTATGAGGCATGACAATTAGGGTTGGGAAGAATGGAACAAATAAAGAAATGTGCCCCAAATGAAGCACTGTATATAATATCACCATCCTTATAGTCTTAGCACCCAGATGTCCATGTGGCAGTCCCAGTGTAGAACGTACACACATCAAAAAATGCCACCCTGAAAGAAATAGGAAAATATTTCCTTCTCTATTGCTGTAGTGATACCAGTTTACTTAAGTAACTATTTGACAGGCATTTTTTTCTTGGTTTTCTTTAAACTCTTTAGAAATTAATATGAAGTAAGCCAGAAAGAAGAATGTTATACTTAATTAGATCAAGAGAATCCAGGTGAGTATTCAAGTGGGAAGTAATATGAAAGGGATTATTCTACTTACTAATCACTCCCTGAATGAAACAAATATAGCTGTATGAACACCTTTTTGGCTCATTTTAGCCCACCTACCGAACTTGCCAAATTTTAGCCAAAAAGAATTCTTTGGTTAAATTCTATCCAGATCACAATGCTACATTTTCTTTGCCAAAAGCTGGAGGTAGTACAGGGTCTACCAAGGCATGGATGCACACTAGCTTGATGAGAAACCTTAAAATAGGAAGATCTGAAGATAAAATATCTGAGGACATCATGTCAATTCTTTACAGCAGCTGAGGGAGGTGTACCCAAACTCATCCATCAGAGCTCTAAATGACCTCTAAATTGGAGACTCACCAGTGTCAACTGGAGAGTGAAGTCAAAATTAGAATACAAAAGTCTTAGCTGGACCACTCTGTAATCTTGGCCTGAGACAGTTCCTGGCTGATAGAGGAATTGCTTTCCTACCCTTACAAATGCATTGCCTTAGGCAGTTAAAATAGCAAATGTCGTTGATCAAACACATTTTGAAGCACTGGTGTTGATATCAATAAAACTATTCAGAACAAATAACCTTAATGTTGGCAGAGCCATGGATGAGGATAAAAAATTCCCATGGGCCTGGTTTTACTCAGAAAGAAGTCAATAGCAAAATTCTGTGTGACCTGAATGATACAGGACTGAACCTTTCATTAATACTGTGGTGTTCAGATACTGCTCCATCGACATCAATTTATCACAACTATGCCTTCATATTTAAAACACGTTTCTTCTTCAGTTAAAAAAGGATTGCAAAGATATTCTTATTACTGTAGGGATGTTCCCCTGCTACAGGAAAATCTCATGTTTACGGCCTTTTGCAGACTGAATAATTATTGTTATAGCCAATTGCAAATGGGCATCCAAACTCCAGAGGAATTTTTGCAAAATTGCCCACAGGACAGGGCAAGAGGTTGAGTTTTCAGAAAATAAAAGGATCACAACCATATGGTCTAGGGAAAATGTGTTTTAATGTACAGGTTCTGGTCTGTTCTCCTCAGTTCCTCTCTTGTGTCTTAATTTGACAAGTAGCGTAGTGCTGCTAACAGTGAAGTCATCTAGAGCACACAGTATAACTCAAAGCTCAATTCTTGCTGTTGAAAAGGAAAAAAAAAGTGCTATTAGCCATGCCTGTTAAAAGTAATGAGAGGAATGTGAGAATTGTAACAGAACTGATGCTCAAGATGACAACAGCTTTCACTAGCCACCTTAAAATCTAAGTAATGGAGAGAGAGAATAGCAGATGCTCCTTACCCATCCCTCCATATAGAAGGAAAGACAGCTATATGATATATATTTTAATTGGATTTTCTCTAACTCTGCATTTTAGTCAATAATTTTGGTGGGAGAAGAGGAAATCATCTCCTTAATACATTCATCTGCATTAATCACTGCTCCTCGCTTTCTGGAGAGGCCAAAGATAAAAGAACTTTAAAAAATCATAGAGTCATTGAATGGCTTGGATTGGAAGAAACCTTAAAGATCATCGAGCTCCAAACTCCTGCCTTGGGCAGGGTCACCAACTACTAGACCAGGCTATCCAGGGCCCCATCAAGCCTCGAATTCCCTCAGAGATGGGGTATCCACAGCTTCTCAGGGCAAAAGATGTAGAAGCTTTCATCTTATGGGTTCAGGTAACATTCTGTGGTTCTCCATAATCTTCTGTGCCCTTTTCCAAGCATCCCTAATGTGTACTGGCTTTGTTTCCTTAGTGTATTTATGGTTGCTTCACTTGCAGCATTTTTAGTACAGTTCCTTAGGTAATTAATTTTAAGGGTCCCTCCATCACTCAGTGCCTGCACTATCTCACCCCTTCCTTTGCCCCATCAGCTTTTCAGTAGCTGTCAGTCCCTGAGGCCAGTTTAAACCATATTTGACAGAGATCTAAATGTTTCAAAGTTACATGATAGGTCTTGTGGAATTTTACAACTGGCAAAAATGTTTCATTAATTAGTAAAACACACACGCTTTGGGGAACTGATTCATCTGACCTGTTTTACACATTTACTGAGATATTAAACATCCATGAGATAGGTCTGTCCCTTGAGACAATCCTTCTTGCCATCTAGTTCAGAAGGAGCCTAGACAACTAGATCATACATAAACAACTTTACAGAAGACATCTAAAGTTGAATCCGGCATCTTGGTCTTGAGCTATTTGGATGGAGCCCTGGGCTGCCTGATCTGGTGGGTGGCAAACCTGCCCATAACAGAGGGGTTGGCACTGGGTGATCTTTAAGGTTCCTTACAACCCAAGTGATTCTATGGTTCTATGATTCTATTATTCTAATCTGAGACAGCTACATTTACATAACAATCTTCAACTGAAGCATACCCTTGTGGTCCAACTCCATTGCCTAGAAAGTGATTTTTATTGATATTTCAAATGATATTTCTGCTCAGCATCAGGAGAGGATTTCCCGGAGAACAGAAGTTATGCAGGCCTTTTTTCCAAACTATTTTCAAACACCTCTTACAAAACCTGCCCCCAGTTTTGTGACAAAGCCTTAGAAGGAAAACATCTCTTCATCCTACCAGTATAATTGAAAATGAAAATTTCAAATCCTTCATTCACAAATTCCTCTAAACGTATAATTCATTTTTATATGTCCAATCAGGAAATCTAAAATACTCCATTTGCCTAAGTTGACCAATCATGCTCTAGTGGTGAGCATCCAGAAGCAGATGCATTTGAAATCCATTAGCATGAAACATTCATAGAATTCTTCCTGTATATGCATTAAAAAAAAAAAAAAAAAAAAAAAAAAAAAAAAAAGAGCGCCTTTACTATCGGAACTAAAAGACAAAATTAATTAAATGCACACAATAAAACAAACTGGTTATTCTGCTCCAAATGACAGAAACAGGAATTTGGCACAATCACCTTCTGGCACAGCAGTACAGAGCAACAGATTCATCTTGTGAAAAAGTCATCCCACTGATAGTTAAGCCTGCATATGTTAAACCTCATTTCTCCTGCAGAACTGGGCTTTTCACAACAGTAGCTTGGCAGAATAACAGGTAAATCTAGTAGGGTAGGTGTCAAGAGGTTTTCCCTGAGTCAAGCTAGAAAAAAACAAAGTTTTCTTGAAAAGAGAGCAAGGGACTGGGACTGGATAAGCAGAACTAATGCAGGAGAACTCAGTTAGCTGAGCCAACAGCTGATGCAGTCCACTAATGACTACTACAGCTATGTATCTGAATGTCACTGGGGAATCATGTTCATTGGCTCAGTCATTAGGCTTGATGTGGTTTCCGTCATAGTGATTTGACAGAAAAGGCAAAAGGGTTTAAGAATCGACAAGAATTTGCTGCAGAGAAGCTGAAGAGTCTTATTTGACCAAGCAAATCAGGCATCGAACCCCAGCTAAAGCATCCCAAATGCCTTTTCTCTTTATCTTTCAAATATAGTTCTTTGCATCGAACCAAACAACAATTTGGCCAAAGTGGGACATATCTTTACAAACTTCATGCTCCATATCTGAATTTCAATGTGAATATTATGCACAGGCTCCATCTAGTAGCTACTGCTTTATGTCTTGTTCTGTGCTTGCATGTTCAAATCGGCTGTTCAGTGCTCCTGGTGACAATACATGGCCTGATTTTGATTGATGATGCATCTCAAAAACATGAGAAACTGAATTCTGTGCAAAATTCACAGCAGCAGCTGTGATTGTCTGGGGTAAAGTGCACAGCAAAGACAGCGCGAAATCTGAGCAAAAAGCTTCTTCGGTCAGTAGAATCAGTTTCTTTTCTAGAATAGACAAATAAACCTTCTGAAGAAGCATTTCTTTACTGTGTAGGTGAGAGAGCCCAGAGTTATTGTGGAGACCCCTCCTTGTAGATCTTCAAAATCCACCTGGACATGGTCCTGGACAACTTGCTGTAGGTGTGCCTGCTTGGGGAGAGGTTAGACCAGATGGACCCAGAGGACTCTTCCAACCTCAGCCATTGGATGATTCTGTGAAATCACCAGGAATTTTCTTAGCTCCTGCCAAGAAAACCAGGCTATGTCTTTCTCTGCCCCTTAATCTACTGCCAACATGATACCTTCTGGTTATGCCAGCAAAGTCCTTAGAAAGCAACTCTGGCAATGCGCATTTGAGCATCTCCTCTGCTGGGCCATCTGCAGCAGTACTTTACCATGTCTCTTGTCAAGAGTGTCCTCAGGATGAGGCCAAAGATGTTTGTGGCATAACACTAAAGTGCCATCTGCTCTCTGCACAGAGCCTGAGGAAAAAGAGCACAACTTGATTAAGGAGAAGATAATTGATCAAAACAATTGCAGAGCTTAGCAGCAATTGATGAGTTTCAAGGGAATATGCACCAGAATAACAGACTGGCTTTTTTCCAGTTACCCTAAGTTGCTGTCCACTCAGAATGTGAAACCAATGACAAATTGTAGTCCATATCCAATGCTCAGCTGCTTGGGCATAGTTGCTAAAAATTATCTATACATGTTTGTATAATCCCACTAGAACTTGGATCTTCAGTGACATTTAGTAGTTTCATCTACTTCATTTAAAACATCAAAGACATTTGGGGGAAGAAACAAAAAGCTGGTTCATGTTCTCCATCTAGTTCTCTAATGTTGATGGAAAGGCAGTTTGGCCTAACAAGTAAATAAACAGGTCATCAGAGAACAGCTCTGTATTTCACTTCAGTTTATGCTGTTGACCAGTGAAAATGGCTTCTGGTTTCCTCCTTTCTACTCTTCCCACTTCAATTTCTTTCTTATTTTGTCCTTATAAAAAAGAGTGGTCTTCAGGACATGAAGAGCTGGTGTTGCCTAATCATATATATCCTTCTTAATTAGTCTAGAAGGAACAGGACAACTTCACAGTTATCCCTGCCTAGTCATTGGATCCCATCAGATATAAGTTATCACACCTTATTCTAAATGTCTTAAGCTAAAAATTCCACCCCTGATAAAGCAGAATGGGCTAAATGTCAAATCTGTCTAGACTGTTCAATCATTCTTCTGATCCACAATCAGAAAAACCTATTGATAAAAACAGAGCTTACTATGTCAGTCCAGGAAGGGAATTTCTAACTCTCAAAAATTAGTTATGTTTAGGCGGTAAAATTATTTTGTGATTACAGACAAAATATCTCTGAAGTTATTTACTCCTCTCCCTAGAAAGCCTTCTGCCCTTGAAGTACACGCTCCCACTCTCCTCTCCAAAATAATAATAATAAAACATTAAATGCTTTCTTCTTTATCCAGCTCTGCATATTTTCAAAAATAGACCTTTTTCAAATATAAACCTTTTTCAGAAATGGTTTACTCATCTATGAGCTTATTGTCTTGTCTATCAGATGGCAGCCATTTTTTTTATATTGATGGAGTCCTACCTAGGTTGAGAGTAGCCTTATTGATACAATTCATTACACTTTAAAGTATGAAACTCTCTAGTTGATGTCTGGAAACACTGACTAAGTTGAAGTCCATCACACTGATTTATTGAAACTGGCAGCTTGAGTCCAATGAAGAATCCGAGAACTTTTTGCCAATGCACAGTAACTTTGTTTACTCAATTGAGGATGTATCCATCTTTCAGCTGGCATTGATTATTTTTACATTTTCTTACATGTCCAGGCTCTAAAGACAATAAAAAACAATCCCACTACAAAAAGTAATTTGTTTTGGCAGAATAAAAAATGTTAAATCTTTACATGGATAAACCAAACAGAGCGAGAAAAACTATAACTCTCTTCTGTAGTATAAGGATTTTAATCTGAATCTCAGCTCACAGTTGATTATTCCTGAGCTTAAAATAGCAACTTTCATTCAAACATAAGAAAATACCACAGCTTTTCTGTATTTAAGCACTGAGTTTTGCAGTGGTGGGAAAAATGAGGAAGAGTATCGGATGCAAGCTTTGTAATGAATTTACCTGGACAAAGAGCCATTTCCTTTTGCATGAGTCTTCATGAATGCCATGAGCTAGCAAACATGGCCTTTTGTAACATTGAAAAGGCTTCTGGGGAGTGGTCACAAGGATGATGACCTGGCACACAAGTGACCAAGTTACTCTTGAAAGAGAGTATTAGGAATCTACTAAAGGGTACATATTTGGGGCACCACTACAGAAAGCCCAAAATCTGCTAGTCAATTGGTGTAGAAGGACAGGCTTGGCCATTATGGTTAGACTAAATGATCTTAGTGGTCTTTTCCAACTTTAATGATTCTACGAGGAATATAGAATCATAGAATGCCTTGGGTTGGAAGGGACCTCAAGGATCATGAAACTCCAACTGCCCTGACGCATGCAGGGCTACCAATCTCCATATCTAATACTATACCAGATTGCCCAGGGCCCCATCCAACCTGGCCTTGAACACCTCCAGGATATCTAGTCTATCTGTGGACAGGGGGCTTATATTCCTATGTGACAGCCGGCTGAATGGCAGAGAACTGCCAGAAACCTTTTTCCACCCACTGGTGTTTTGTTCTGATCATGACTGTCCACATTTCATGTTCTAGAAATCTTCACTTACACCAAAGAATTGCTTTATTAACCAATACAGCTATCTTTCTGTCATATATTCAAAGAAAAATCAGGGACTTTTTGAAAGTAAACTAAATACTATCAGCAAATTTTAAGCTTCAAAGAGTTCAGAAGATGTTCTGTGATTGATAGTCTCCCACAGAACTTTTTCCTTTCACTGAACTCCTTTGAGTGACTATAGCATTCTCTACCTGGAGAGCTTAAAGTGCTTCACAGGCACTGAATAATATAACCAACAAAACAGCAGATTCAGTCAGGAGATTGGTATTAACTGTTCAAGAACTGATGGAGGGTTCGCATTCAGTGATACTGGCAAGTTGAATGGGGTTTTCAGTTCCCAGAAAAAAAATTGTGGCTGCCCAGACTTTGTGGAAATCAGGGCTTACATTTGCTTATGTCTGTAAATGGAGGTTACATGTGAAGGCTGAAGAAACATTCAGAGCATACACATACACATACACAGAGCTAAGAAGGGAATAAGGCTAGGTTGATAGATTTTTAAATCATTGATTTGGGCCAGAAATTTCAAACGTGAACAAAAATTTCTACAGACTTCTGTCACTTTGTACAAATTGTATCAAAGAGAATCATTATCCATGGAACATCTGAGGAACAGCCATAGCAACCTGCAAATTTTTCTTTCCGTTTTCTTTTCAAAGTCTTCTTGAATCTCTATTTTTCAGTACTGGAATTAAATTTCATTTCAAGTTATTTCTATTTTATCAGTGTATCTAAAAATGGAAGGGGAAAAGATAAATTGAACATCTCATGAGATGTGTGTTAAGCATTTTTGAACGAGCTTATCTTTTAGGGGAAAATCACAACAACCTAATTTAAATACTATACATTCTGGTTTGACCAGGAAGCCAAATATCTGTTATTTTCAGATTATCATAGTAAATACAGACCCATTTCAGAACACAAACTATGAGGAGTTTAAAATTCAGTGGCATCGAGGAATCTTCTGAGTAATGTCACATTCTCTGTTTTCAGAATGGACTAAACATAGAATCATAGAATCATAGAATTATTAAGGTTGGAAAGACCTTTAAGATCATCTAGTCCAACCATCAATCCATCACCACCATCACTAAACTATGCCCCTCAGTGCTACATCTACCTTTTTCTTAAAGACCTCCAGGAATGGTGACTCCACCACCTCCCTGGGCAGCCTGTTTCAATTCCTCAGCACTCTTTCTGAGAAGAAATTTTCCCTAATACCCAACCTGAACCCACCCTGGTGCAATTTAAGGCCATTACCTCTCATCCTAGAGTTCATCTCCTGAAAAGAAGCCAAACACATGTAAAACAATACTTGCATCCATGTGATTTCAGTTGTTTCTAATGCTAAGACATTTAGCTTCCTGTCGGACTCCCAACATACATACTTAAAATGCATAATTTTTGCTGTTGAGGAAATCCAGTTTCTTTTTTTTTTTCAAATGTTATATGAATAAATCCCACTGTTACTCAAAAACCATTTCACTCAGAAGCCATGAGAAATTGGCTAACTAATAAATATCTCTTCTTGCTGCCTAGCAAAGGAAGGGGAAAAATGAATTTGTCTGCATATGTCTGGATGTTTTCCATTCTGTTCCACACCTTGAATTACTCTGGAAGTGAGATGCTGAGAAGCATCTCAGACCTCAGCCGTCTTCTTTCATCTAGCTGACTCTGCACCTGATTATGACTTTTGTCATTTCTATGTGAATGGGCCAGAATGCTGTCTCTTTGGAGAAAGAGATTAAAGACGTCTTCCAACATTATTTTTCAGAGCAGCTTTGTCATTTATTCAGAATGCCCTGAGCTGGGCGGATATAACCAAAGCCACTGACAAAGCATTTGTTTGTGCTTATCTGCAGCTTCTGCAACTTCAAAAGACTGAGGTAAGCCTCTTCTGTTCGCTGGTTCACCCAGCACTTCTTTAATCTAATTCCTCATGGAAGTTGGCTGTAAGTAGATTTCCAGGGGCCAACAAAGGGGATTTTCAGCCTCGTCCAGATATTCTTGTAGTGCTCCTATTTTAGTTTATGCAATAACAAAAAAAAAAAAAAAAAAAAAAAACCCTCTGAAAGGCCTAAAGCACCTGCCATCACTGAAGAGACAGAAAAGTTTGGGGTACACATAGAAACACAGAATGGCTTGGATTGGAAGGGACATCAGAGCCCACCTGGTTTCTACCCCTCTGCCATGGGCAGGGTTTCCACCCACTGGATCAAGCTGCCCAAGGCACCTTGAACACCTCCAGGGTTTAGGCATCTGCAGCCTCACTGGGCAACCTGTACCAGGGCCTCACCACCCTATGGCTAAAATCATCTTCCAGGTCAACCTTGCTCTCAATCAAATACTGTTGTGATCCATTAAGAGTCCAAAAGATTAGTTTGCTCTCCTTTTTTCTCCTAGGTTTGGGTTGGAATCACAGAGAGGACCCCTGTAGAAAACATCTATCACTAAAAGAAACAGATGGTGTGAGCTGAAGTTTTCCTGTTTTTATTCAGATGGGTCAGCAGAGTCCTGCAAAAGACTTCAGTCTTTCTGACGCATATAATACAAAGGAATGAAATCATTTTATAGAAAACTTTTAAATAGGTGAGTTTTCAAGTCAAAATGAGTGATGGAATAGTATCCAACTCGAACGGATTTCAAGTATTTTCTGGCAAACCAGATTAGAGTGGCATCACAATTTTGGATAAAGGATTCTCCATACCTACACTTCCCTCAGTGTGTATTTTGCCAATCTTTCTCTATGCAGGCAAAAATCCCTCTCCAGGAACAAAACAGAAAGAATCTTCTGGCATTCAAGAAACCTTTAGAAACAGTAAATTCTTGCTGCAAATTACACTTCCCGCACAGTACCCCTCCTACACAGACAGCAATGAACGCTTAATGCCCCAGGAGTGCAAAAAGGCAATTCCTCGTAAATGTTAAGTGCTGCCTGTTGCTACCTTTCAAATGTCACCTCAGACAGTTGTGATTGAACAAGCAAGGTCTGTTGCATCTTTCCTCCCCATCGCCAGTTTCCCGACATTGTTACGCATCGCACTGAGTTTATATCCATACATAAATATGCTGCATTGGTGTCAGCAGTGCAAGGCTACCAAAGGGACTCTGCATATGCATAGAAGTGGAGGAGAGAGTTCATGTGCTTGGGTGAACTGCAGTGCAATTTCAGCTTATTTTGTTGTGTTGGAGACAGACAACCTCAGGCTATCTTCTAAAAAATATATATGATGAACTGTGTCTGGAAGTACTCATTTCCCAGCACTGCAAGTAAAGGCAGTGTAAGCAGCCAGATTAAGGTAAGAGATGCACACAGTGGAAAAGTAAAATCTGTCCTTTAAAAAACATTACCTTTAAAAAAATCTTGAAAATTCAGAAAGTTTAGTATTTAAAAAATATTTATAATTAAAAATGTATTAACAACACTGATACTTAATAATTAAAAACAATTAAAAAGTTATAATGTGGAAATGCGTAAGGCAAGAATGAAGAGGGTTAATACTCATGAAGCAGTAATAGCTCTGTAATGTCAAATTAACAGACACCAGAAGGAGCACAGCCCAGGAAATCATTCTCTCTGTAAATTGCAACCAGTCTTGTGCTCTGGGGACTATACAGTTGGAAACTTTGCTTTTATGTAATCATAATATAGTCTAGCTTAACTTCCTCAGTACATTCATAGAATCATAGAATTATAGAACTACTAAGGTTGGAAAGACCACCAAGATCATCTAGTCCAACCATCACCAATATGCTCGCTAACCATGTCCCCAAGTACTACATTTATGCTTTTCTCCACCAGCTCCCTGAGCAGTCTGTTCCAATACCTCACCACCCTTCCCAAGAAGAAATTTTTGACAGTATCCAATCAGAACCTCCCCTGGGGCAAATGAAGGCTATCCTATCATTGTTACCTGGGAGAAGAGGCCAACCCTACTTCATTACAACCCTGTTTCAGAACAATACAAGTGTACCTTTAACACACACGGTAAGATCTGGGGTAGCTTGTATTCTGAGAACTCCAGATGAAAAGAGTTATATAAGCAGAAAAGCTACTGTTGAATAATGTGATAAAGATTCTATACTTTTTGAAAAAAATCTCTTGGTGACTTTCTAACCAACAGAAGGGAAGATTCTGATCAAGTATAAATTCTTCTGGATAACGTATGTCTCTAGAAATTTCTAATGAATGATTACTCTTCTCAGTGTGCTTACTGAACTGCTATATACTGTCTCTGAGTGCTTCAAACAGGTGTTTCATTCAAATCAAGAGATTTCTGCACACTAGAGAAGGATGAGGTTTACAGATCTGAAATTGTCTAGGGAACTTCCCTATACAATCAGAAACTGTCATTCTGGGCAGACCAGTGACCCACACGGTCTGGTACTCGTCTCAAAAACCACGTACAACACAAAGGAATTCATTTGGGTATTCATTGCAAATGGTGCCTATCAGCTTGTCTGGTGGTTTTTAAAAATTCACATGGCTATATTCACCATATTCCTTGGTTGTCAATATTCTTATGAGAAAACAATCATGAAATGGAAATTAAAAATTAAAAATAAATAAATAATAAAAAGGAATGGTAGAGCATAGCCCATTAAAACAGACTAAAAGGAGTTCGACTTGCCAGTTCTTCAAACACTTTTAATTGGCACAGATCTGCTATAGTCAATTGAACTATGACAAATTTTAGAAGGGCTACAACAGGCTGCAATCACTAGAACAAGAGGCTGAAATTTGAGTTGGATCTAGCAGTCAGTGTTCCACCTAGCATCAGTGCAATTAGATTTACAGCCAACATAGATGGCAACTCACAAGATATAGAAGGAAAGGCAATTGGCACTATTAGATTCATATTCTATCATGTGCAAACCTCGAAGAATGGGTAGTGCAACAAGGCTGAAGGAAGATACAACAAATGTGTGCCTTGATCAGTATGGTTTTATACAAGTTGTACCCAGAGCTCTTCCCCAACAGTTGATCCTGCCCCTCTCAATTCCGCAGTAATTCTCCTATATAAACCTCCTCCACATCCCAAAGACTAGCTTAAATAAAAGAACAAACTTTAATATAACAGCATCTCTCAAATGAAGCTCACACACAGTGAAGGCAGAAAACAATCTTAAACACCAAACTGAATAGTACCACAAAACTCCAAATGCTTGTTGTGAAACAAACTTCTTTTTTTTTATCATTATTTTTTAACTTTAATTGCAGATCTCAGTAGGCACTGCAGTATAACACCATGCGGGATACTTGTTAATAAACTCAAATAGTCCCATTTTCATTTCTTTACCCATTAAAGAGATTATCACATTTTGAAAGAAGGAGAAAATTTCCATCATATAACAGGTCATTATGAATTCATCCCATCATGGGTAAATTCTTTCCTGGGTAGGAGCCAAGTTGGTATCAAATTAACTGCTCTTCATTCTGGCCAGTGTTTGTTGTTCTCAAAAAAACTAATTCAAGTCAGGAGTGGCATGAATTTGCATTTTAATTCCTCATGGGTTACTGCAAGATTCTGGTCAGAAAGTATGTCATTATGTTTAGTGAAAACCTCATTAAAGATTAACCCAGCGAAGACTGGCCATAAGTATTTACCACTATAATACTAGAAAAGTTAATGGTATCAATAAATGGGATGCTGGAACAAACCAGGTTCCATGAGTCATGATGGTGGACATCCAGCCCAGAACAGCAGCTTGCAATCAGTTGGCAGGACCAGACTTGCACGTGGCATTCATAAAATAGGAACTGACCCCAATGGGAAAGGCTGAAGTGGGTTCTCTGTGGACTTGCTCGAGATAGATCTTTTTGCTTAACCCATCTGTTGTTTTTCGGGTAGGGAATGGTTTCAGGTATTGAGCTGGCCCTTGGGAGGAATCCGAGAAAAAAAAAGACAAGTCAAGAGAGTGACACTGCTATGACTTATGATGGCTGATGTCTTTTCTTCAAGCAGTCGTACCTGAAGAGTGGAAAACAGTCCATCAGCTGCATTCAGAGGGCAGACTGGAAAAGGCACTTACATATAAACTAGATAACTGTCCAAATAATTACATATGATGGCAGGGAATTTCCTACCAAACAGCATCCCTTATTGAATTTCAGTTGGAATTATTGCAGACCTGTTAATAGATAATATTTGTCTTTCCTTTCTGTTGCTACTGTTTTTCATAATTCATCACATTCTATTTATTACATGGTAACATTATATCCACAATGGGACAAAAAGACACATTTTCCCTTCGAAAAACAGCCTGAATGCAGACAATGCCATTATACATATTCATATCTACAAGATGAATGCTGCTGCATTTATAATGTTTTATTAATCCAGAAGGAACTCTATAATGTTTTAACACAACAGTTACGTTATGTTCAACAGTCTAATAAAAAAAGAAATCAAAGCTGGGTTTTGTAAATAATTATCTCATCCATCAAGACTGTGCATATAATGAGTATTGACTGTTTTTCAGTTTTTGTGATGTTTCTAAGCAATTCATATCTTTTTCTCTTCCTATCCCGTGATATCAAATATAGAGTTAATCACAAGAAAACACCTTCAATTAACTTACTAAAAGGCAACGTAACAAGCCTGCATCACACCAGGAAGATTCAAAAGAACAGTAATTATTTTAGTGATTTAAAAAAAAAAAAGAAAGAAAGAAAAAAAAAAGAAGAAAAAAACTTTTTAAACTGCTACCTATCAGGAAAAACAAAGCAGAATGAATTATATACTTATGTAAATAAAGCTAATAGGTGATAACATTAATTAGTGGCATAAAACTTTCGCTCATCATTCTGCAGATAGCAGGTATTCATTTGCAAGGATTAATTTATATTTTAATTAGAAATTTACATATTTAGCAGCCTTGCCATGAACAATTAGCAACCCAAGTGCATTTAAGGATTTTCAATTTGGACTAAACATGCTGACTTTCAAAGGGTCATTCTGAAGCAATCTGTCTCATTTCATAGTAATAGGGAGCTACATGTTTTCCTCTCACCCACCTGTTACCTTTGGACAAAAAGTTCTGAGCAGTTTGTAGTTCTTAAAAGATGATTTGGTGTCCTCTTCTAATGCACTTATCATCAAATATTTATGTTAAATATTAATTGGTAGGGAAGGTCTCCATGGAGGTTGAGGAAGATAAAATTATTTGCAATGTAATGAATTGGAAGTGACAATAAATTTGCCTTACATGTGTTGGGTGAGTGGGAAAGCGACAAGAAAGTGACAAGAATGGTTCCATGTATAATTAAGTTTTTTGTAATTAGAGAAACAGATTAGAGAAACAGAGGTTAAATATATTTCAAATATTTCTATAATGTGCTGGCAGTATATATAGCATGAGGTTTGATCTATATAGAAGCAATGAGAGGAGAAATATAGGTTGGATAATTGCATGATTTATTATGGGTGAACAGATGGAAAGTTTCGGGCTCTGCTCTCCATAATATCAGTGTGAATGCAGAAGAAATGCACCACAGGCAGAGAATAATATGTCTTTTAACACAACAGAGTTTTTTACATGATCACATCCTACAAAACTTGACCCAAACAACAGTATTAGCCTCGATGGTGGAAGAATTTGACTTCAAAGGTCACTGTAAAGAGTGGAAGAATTTTTCATTTCTAAGCAACCAGATGAAACTCAGTTCATACAGTCAGTGGTCTAGAGTATATTCCCAGTTGACTTGTACTTATTCCTCATGCTGGAGCTTAAGGATCGGCCAAGAGTAAAACACCAGAAAAAGGGCTGTGCTTCACTTGAAATCCCATCCAGAATAAATGGTATGGGGAAATTATGTCCTTTCCTGTAGCCTTCATTGGCCATCATGCAACAGCCACCACAAATGAGACAGAAGTGGGCTAAATGACATCCTATGATGACTGAATATCAAATTTATCTATGAACACTGTTTCTTGTAAAGTATTTTTTTAGTCACACAAAAATTTCCATCAGGACTGGGTCTTTTCCCAGAATTTCCCTCTGAGACTGCTGCTGGGGAAACTGTTGTATACTGGGAGCAGTGGATGGTGACTCATTCCTAACAGCAGACCAGTTCTTGCATGAGGATGTGCAGCCTGATACAAGGATATGGCCTTCACTCCAACCCACAAAGTTTCTTATAATCCAAGGCAGAGTTATCTCAGGTTATAAAATCACAGTATCATACAGAATCATAGAACGGTTTGGGTTGGAAAAGATTTTTAATATCATCCAGTTCTGACTTCCCTGCCATGGGCAGGGTCTCCACCCACCAGATCAGGCTGTCCAGGGTCCCATCCAACCTGACCTTGAACACCTCCAGGGATGGGGCGTCCACAGCTTCCCTGCACAACCTGTTCCAATGCCTCACCACCCTCCGAGTAAAGAATTTATTCCTAACATCTAATGTAAATCTACTGTTTTTCTGTTTAAAACTATCACCCCTCCTGCTATCACTACTCTCTGATAGAGAGTCCCTCCCCATCTTTATTGTAGGCCCCTTGAAGGCCTCTATATGGTCTCCCCAGATCCATCCCTAAGCTAAACAACCCCAGCTCTCTCAACTTCTACTTACAGAGTCATCTGAACTCTCTTTAATTCAGCATCTCTAAATGGTTAAGAAAAAATGTATTCCTCCTAAAATTACGCAACAATATTTAAAAATTAGTAGTGAAAATTAACACTCATCTACCTCACAAGATTTCCCTGAGGCATGAGAGAGTCAGAAGCGCCCTTGGATAGGAAGTGGTCTAGTCCTGCCATTGCCCTAATAGTGCTGTTTTTTCTCCCATTCCCAGTTTCGCTTAATTGGTCAGTACAGTCATGCCATACCAAGCAGGGCTTCACAAACATCTGTGTGCAAAGCTCACTGAAGCAACTTGTGCTGACAGGAAAGAAGCAGAGAAATTAAGGATAAAGGAGACCTTCAGAGGTATTCTACTCCGTAACTGCTGATACCTTCCCCTCCCTTGATATTTCCTGCACCATTTCTCAAGGTGTTTGATAACCTGTGGCTAAAAAATGGGCAGTGATGGATGGTCTAAGTGTCTCTTCCACAGATACTCATTTTTTTTGCTGTCCTTCCCAATAGAAATCCTTTCCTAAAGACTGAATGAAATCCTTTTGTCCTAGTCAGCTTGAGCATAGAGAACTGTCCTCTTCCATAATTGAATCAGTCGCAGTATTCCAAACCCATTCTCTCCAATACCAGTTTTATTTCCTTCCACTTATTGTTGCTTTTTTAGCCAAACATTTGTCTTCCCTCTTTTTCTGTGCTATAGCCACAGCTTGAGGCCCCAGCCAGGACTAGGGATGTATCATTCTGGATACACTGTGTTTGCATATGTGTACATCCAAGTAAACATTGTGGGAAAGGCCCCTATCTCCAGGAACAACACTCAGTGCAGGAGAGATAAAATGCCAACAAATGCTCAGGGGAAAATTAATGTCACACAGAAACTCTGTCATAGATGGATACTGATACCAGGTTGTGGATAGCACAAAAGGCACACAGCTGTGTTTCCCTTTACAGACACTAAAGGATTTACTGACAACCTCAGTAAATTCATAAATGACATGAAACTGGTCCAGAGAGACTTTGACAGATTAGAGTATGGGGCTGATAAGAACCTCATGAAGTTCAACAAGGACAAGCACAAAATTCTGCACCTGGGGAGGAATAGCCCCACAAGGACATGATGGTGGCAACCAGGTAGAAATAGCTTTGCAGAAAAGGACACAGGTGTCCTGGTGGGCACCAAGCTGAACACGAGCCAGAAGCATGCCCTTGCTGATAAGAAATCTTACGGTATCCTGGACTACATTAGCCAAAGCATTGCCACCAGGTCAAGAGAAGTGATCGTTCCCTTCTACTCAGCACTGGGTGAGGTCACATTTGGAGTGCTGCATCCAGTTCTGGGCCACCCCGTTCAAGGGAGACCTGGGTATACTGGAGTGAGTCCAACATCTGCCTGCCAAGATGGTCAAGGGACAGGAGCATCTCTCCTATATGAGAAGCTGAGAGAGCTGTGCTCTGCTTGGAGAAGAGGAGGCTCAGGGAGATCTCATCCATGCCCATAAATACATGAAGGGGGGATGCAGAGACAGTGGAAAGATCCAGGCTTTTTTCAGTGTTGCCCACTGCTAGAATAAGTGGCAATGGACACCAACTGGAACACAGGAGATTCCTTCTGAACTGAGCACTGGTACCGGTTGCCCAGAAAGTCTGTGGGGTCTTTGTTCTTGGAGATCTCCAAAAGCCATCTGGACATGGCCCTAGGCCCCCTACTGTAGGTGTTCTGCTTGAGCAGGGATTGAAACAGATGGACCCAGAGGTTCCTTCCAATCTCAGCCACTCTGTGATTCTGTGAGTTAAAGTGTCTGGCAACCAGTGGCAATTAGCCAGAACAGAAAGGAAGCAAAGGAAGGAGCCTTGCTATGCAGATAAATTTCCCCAGCATCAAATACTTTATTTACAAAAGAGCTACATATAGAAAATACCATTAATACCCTGCTACTCCCCACAGATGCTTCACAAAAGCTGTCCTAACCAGGACTGGCTCAAAGCCTTGCAATAATTGAACATGATTCCATCATATTTTTACCACAGAAAATGCCAGATGTAGGTCCATACATATTCTGTTTATCTATTTTCCCCCACAGTTATGATAAAATAATTTCCCTGCCCTAAAAGCATTCACTGCCAGCCTAACTGCATTTTTCAATCAAGCAAAAGTGAGAATATCCCAGACTCTGCCCCCTGTGACACTAGCTCTTTTCAGAATATGATGATTTCCAGACACAAATGAAGATAAAAATTCCCAGATAGAAAACATTACTATTAAAAAAAAATAAAAAAATTAAAAAAGAGGAACGTGGGCCCAAAGACACCTTTTGGCCTCCATCTATTATTTGTCTCTGTTAACACTGGACATTGGATATGCTAATGAGTATTTTCCTACTTTTCAAACAAAGCAGAAAGATATGCCTCGTTTAAGCCATCTTTCCACAGGAAATGATTGCTCCATTCATTTGGTACATCTGCCAGTTACGGTAATTCTCTGCTAAATACTGCATGTGGTGGAGAGTTCTGGATGTTTAAACAACAAGCTGCACTTTGCTATGTGATTAACTCTCACACCCACCATGGTAATTTTTATCATTGCCAGCAGCAGGCTGGATTAGCACTGCATGCCAGTGACAGCGTGATACCAACCCCATGGGGCTCCTTGGATTCCAATATCTGCCTCTCATTTGGTGAAACAACGTGATCTCAAGCAAAGGCTTGTATCACAAACAGAGCAGTCAGCAGGAGCAGGGAGCTGATCATCCCTTTGTACACAGCACCAGGGAGGACACACCTTGAGTACTGTGTTCAGTTTTGAACCCCTCACTATAATAAAGATATTGAGGCCCTGGAGCACGTCTCAGGAATAGTAAAAAGCTCTGAAGGGTCTGGAGCACAAGTCTTATGAGGAGCAGCTGAGAGAACTGGGATTGTTCAGTCTGGAGAAGAGGAGGCTCAGGGGAGACCTTAGCACTCCCTACAACTTCCAGAAAGGAAGTTGTGGTGAGGTGGGGTTTGGCCTCTTCTTCCAAGTAACAGTGATAGGATAAGAGGTAATGGTCTTAAGCTGTGCCAAAGGAGGTTCAAGTTGGATACTGGGAAAAATTTCTTTGAGAAAGAGTAATGAGGCACTGGAACAGGCTGCCCACGGAGATGGAGGAGACACTCCCCCTGGAGGTGTTCAAGAAATGTGGAGATGTGGCACCGAGGGACATGGTGGGGATGGGCTGATGGTTGGACTAGATGATCTTAGTGGTCTTTCCAATCTTCATGATTCTGGATTTCAATGAGGGTCCAGCAGAAGGACACGTACCTGGCCCTGGTGAAACATCTGTAGGAGTCTCAGTATTTCTGTGGACTGAAAGGGGCAGACACCAGTGGGATTAGGTGGTACTTACCTCATTATCTTCTCTATGCGAGTCAGTCAAGGGGGAGTTAATTTGTTGGTTATCAAATCTGTTCAGATGAAAGTTATAAGCACAAAGTGAGCTGGGTAACTACTGTCCCAAGATGGAAGGCCATGTCTGTAGTTGCTCCTGCCTCCAGTAAGCTACTGAAGAATTCTGATTCACTTCACTACCAGAAACATCAGCATAGAAATATTGTCCTAAAAAAAGTGGTTCTGAACAGAGCCAGGCTATCACCACTGATCACTGTTGACCAATGCTCAGCAGCAGAGGCCACTCTAAGAAAGATATACGTTGAAACCCAATAGTCAATCCTGAAATTTCCTATCTTGAAGGAGATAGTTTGAGTAACACAGCCCAGCCCTTGCTCAGCCTTCTGTAAAGAGAAAGTGAAGAGGTAAGCTGGAAAAGTCAGAACAAGGAAGTAGTAGATGTGAATTCTGCAAACATACCTCAAACTAGTCAGTTTAAGATACAATTTCTTTAAGATGTTTAATTTAAAATTAAATTCCCTTATTTTTTTATAGCTAGAATGTCCTAAATATTAAAACAAATATGTGTGATAATCTATACTTTATTGAAACGTTTGTACACAGAAGGAAGGAACCTGCGAAGAATTAACATTAAAGAAGAATTCCACACAGCAGATTGGAGAGACAGAAAGAAGACTCCAAAGTTCTGTTTTCACCAACAACCTTCAAAAAAATTAAAATATAAAATGCCTGATCTTCATCTGATCCTTTTTTTTTTTTTTTGTAATAAGAGTTTTCTTTTTTTCTGTGTAAAAGATTATTTTTCTCTTGTCAGCAACTCTACAGATTCAGATTCTTCATCAGAAGTTGCTGTGTCTGCTTCTCTCTATTTAATTCAAGCAGCACATTAGATCTTGTGTACACATTTTCTTCCACTAAAAATTTTAACATGTATGATTGAAAAACTCCTGTTTTTCAATTAAAAAAAATAATTGTTATTCTGTAGACTTTTGAATAGTAAAGAAAAAAAAAAAGCTACACATTAGTTATTCATGTCAGGATCTTTATTCAGAAATATAATAATCTGTGAAGCATCATGCATCCCTGGTTGTAAATATACATAAATAACCAATCAGACCAAACAATGACAGCAAAGGTTTTTCAACTGCTATTACGAGCAGCCTGAAATGCAATATGTTTTCTTCCAGAATGCTAAAGCAGTCTTTTATTGTGGGGAGAGATTAACAAAGCGAATTACTCAGATAGAGGGCATAATCCATTCTGCATTGATGTCATTCAAATTCATTTGAATAGACCTGATGCGAAGTGGCTTTGAAATCACCCATAGAGTAAAAGCAGATTTGAGCCTCTGTACATTTATACCTTCAATATTCAGGAAGTATTTTCAGGCCAGAAATGGCCATTGTGACTGTCTTGCTCTGGTAGGTGGGACAGATTAAACATAATTTTTTTACAACCAGACATTTTTCATCTTAGTCATCTTCAAATGTCATATTTTCTATACAAATGAAACATGCTACAATTTGGGGAACTATTATTTGTTAATAATAGAATTTAACAAGGCTTTGAAATTCCTCTGGAATACTCCATACTTAGCACACAAATCACGATGTAAATGCAAATAAATGAAGTTGTGCGAATTACGACTGAAACAAAGGAGCAAACTGAGTTTCATGGAATTCAGCTTTGAACAAGGTGGTACATGCACTCTACAAGTTGTTCTTGATATATTTTTTATTTCATTTGGTAGAAGATTATTTACATGAAACTTTTTCTCTCTGGCAGTGATTAATTCAAATATTATCAGTTTATCTCCTCCATTTAAACAATACTATTTGAACAAGAGATTATGTCAATACCAACTGTGAGACAGTAAATGCACCTGGAGACCGGTCTGACAAACAGGATATATGAATAGAAGCCAGAAAAGAGATCAGGGGAAATCGTGATTTCACTGGTGTCAAGAAAACTGTCATTTTTCTTCACTAGGACTTGCGTTTACAGACACTGCCAGTTCAGTTTGTAACTCACTGTGTGGCTTTGGACCAACTCTTAATCTCTCTTAGCTTCAGTTCCCATAAATGTAAAAGATTACTGCCTTTACCCCTTCAAGTTAGGGTTTTTTTTTTAATTCGATTTATATATGGTTTAGATTAACTTCACAAGGAACCATTCCACATGTGCTACTCTTATATTCCTCTCTTTTCTGGGGTTTATTCACAACCAGCTTCCCACAAAGCTGTCTCCTCTTAGCTGTATTTTATATGCAGCTGCGTGTGACTCACAGTCTTCACCTAACACAACTAAATTTTTCCTATTTACTTCCACACGTTGTCTCCACTGTCCATGCATATCCTATAATCTATGGCATTATTCAGTTCACAACATTTATCTCCACAGTGTGCTGCTGGAAATTTTACTTGAAGATTTCAATTGGACGTTAAAGAAAATCAATCAAAAAGGAAGCTGGCTTGCCAGACAGTAGCGTGTCAACAGCAGCTGGGAGAGAGCCTTGAATTTTTTCACTGCTGAGCCGAAATTATTGAGATTGATGGCAGAAAAATAACTTCATGGTGAAAAAAGCATTCATCCGTCCCAGCCGCAGCAGATTTTGTTTGTGTTATGTATAACTAGTGCTGTGAATTGAACAGATTTGGCAATATCAGAAAATTCTTCTGTCATCTGACTTCACTAGGCACCAGAATGCCTTCAATGCATTTACTTACATTTTTGGCTAAGGTCTTCCCCTCTTCTTTGCTGTACTGCCCGGCAAAAATCATCATCATGGTTAGGCTTTCACATTGTGTCTACCGAGCAACCACTTTAAGAGCCATGATGAAAAGCATCATGTAAGCATGAAAGTGAGGCAATTTGTGACAGTAAGAAGTTTGGAAGAATGACACTCCTGTCCTTCATCTGATATGCTATTACAAACTGGAAATGCAATCACTCAAGAGTAGTGCTTCCTAATCCTCAGTTCAACGCAAACTCAAATTAATAGCAAATTTTTTTTCCCAGTGAAGGCATACTCCAGTCACCAACATTTTGGGTGGGATTCCATTTGAGAGTAGGACATATAAAGGCAAATAATTCCATGTGCTTTGCACTGCTATCAGTGGCACGACTTAGCTTGCCCTTAGGTAGGCATCCAACCACTTGGTTTGGTTGCCCGTGTGTAACTGAGTAGCAACATTTGCAGTGTCATAGAAGACATACACTTGGCCTCCAGTTCATTCTCCAGATGGATGTGGAGCATAGTTCCTGAACTATATCTTCAATCTTGGATGCTTTGGGTACCCTAGGATATCTTAGATCTCACTGCTGGCTGCCTGTGAGCAACTCAATAAACCCCTCCTGCCTAGTGAGTGGATACCTGGTTTCCACTAGATATCCACTGGCTAGATACCCTGTTCACAGGTAGACATACAGGCTTGTAGATTCAATTTCCTTAATTTCAAACTGAATACAACTTTTTCACATGCTGCTTTTCTACCAGGTAATAATCACAAATATTTCTATTGTCAAACTACAGTGAGAAATATTTAGCAACCATAGAATAACAGAACAATCATAGAATATTCCAAGTTGGAAGGGACCCATAAAAATTATCGAGTTTCACCTGTAGAAAATAAAAGCTATGAAATAAACACAACACAGAACTGATACTGTGGTTTTCTTTCTCTGGACAGCTGAAAAAATCTTCAGTGCATTTGAAACTGGGGGAGGTAAGAAAGCAAAGAGAGATTGATGAAGGTGTGGACAGATCTTTAACAAAGCTTGCCCTAGGCAACTACAGACTGCATTTCTGAACATGTCAACCTTACACAGTTTCTTTGTGCCAGCCTAGTGTGCTGTTCTGAGGTGACACTGATTCCTGCCTCATTTTTCGTGCTGGCTTTTTGTTTGGTTGGTTTATTTACAGTGTTGCCCAGAGATTTTTTTCAGAGAAGCTCTTCCTTCACACATGGAAACTGGGTTCCAAACACAGCATATTTCACATCAATTATGCAGCTTCATTATGTGAATATTTATTTCCATTCTCTCATTTGTCGTTCTCAATGACAAGCTTTCAAAGGTATGTCCAAGGGCTGAATTCTAATGTTCTAGTGCTGGAAAGGTATCAGTTACAGATACTGCTTATTAAGTAGTTTACCAAGTCATTACCCCTTAGGATGCATCTTCTTGTTTACACTGGAACAGTCCAGGGAGTAGAAGGGATCTCTGGGAAATTGGTTAATTAATCCAACTGCAAACAGTAATTAGACTTTATCATAATCAACTAATTAATTCTTCCAACTCAGTAGTTAATGTAATGAGCTAAAGAAACACATCCAGCTCTTGCAAGACATGAACCTCAGCTTAAAAAATTAAGGAGCAAAGGCCATTCAAACCAATTAAGAAGAAGTATATAGACAGTCACTGTAGGTAGGTGTTTGTGGAATACGTGGCATAGTTTAGCTGCTGTTTTTCCTTTACAGAATTGCTTTGGAACTGATTTCTAATCAATCTCAACTGTCCTCCTCAGTTTCCCAGTTATGTGCTGCATGTGTCTTGACTAAATCTGTCTCAACTCTTCTGAAATAACATTCTTGGAAACTGTATTATTTTCCCTCATATAATGCCACGAAACCAGCACTAAGCAGGAGGAAGATGCTCTTTCATGTATATATCATTTCGTCCTCCTTTCATAAGGACTTCGCTGTTACAGGAATGTTGACTGAACTACAGTGTTTTACTGGCACATTTACAAACCTGCTTTCATGAAGATGCATCAGGTGGCCACAGAAAAAGTCTTTCCTGCTACCCTGTCTCTCAATAAATAATTATCTCCAATCTCAGTGCCTCTGAGAACTGATATATTTGTGTTGGTCATTTACCATCTTCCGCTCTATACGATAAATCCAAAAGGTCATTATCTCTTAGTGAATCTAAGCCTGGCCTGGATCGTGCTGTGACTTTCTTAGGTTAGAAGTAAAGATGACACTCAGCTTTACTCCCCTTATCGCTGCTGGATGTTACTGCTCCTCAGTTGAGCAGTAGCATCATGCCACAGACTCATCCATCCAAGCCAGATTTATTGTGCACTGCACATTTATGGGTGTTTTAGTCAAATAAGTCAGTCTGTGAGCTCAGTGATTGAAGTCCAGATATGCTTTGTTGCATTCTCTAAGTCCAATAGGCCCTGGCAGCAGGTGGTTGTATCTCACACACATCATGGCAGCAAGCTTTATCTCCACTTATCTGTCTGTCTTGTAGGTGGCTAAAGGAACAGATGTACTAAGGTAATAAAGAAATAGCTTCCTGTGGTACTTAACTATTTTACATCTGAGAATGAGATGAGAGAACGGCCCAACTTTGCTTTCCTTCTGAGAAAGTCTTGAAAGTCAGCTAGTGATGCTGCACAGGAGAAAATAAAAATGTTACCTTGAACAGCAACACTGCTGTGAATATTCAGTAACTAATGGCACTATTCAGTTGGCACTGTGTGGTTCTGCACAAGGCTGGGAGCAGACAGAGGAGGTTATAAGGGATATGTAATCATGCATGATATTTGTAGATGAGAGATGTTTAGATACAGTGGTGATAGATAAATTGTGAAGGAAGAAAGAGATGGAGAGTAATATGCATTACAGAACAGCAAGAAGAGTTCAAAAATGATGGAAGCCAGGCACTAAAGAATGATGAGAAGGTAGAAATGGAGATGAGAAGGCAAAAATAAGAAGAGGAGGGTTACTTGCAGCCTTCTCTGTCTGTCTATACATTATTGGTAATAAACTAGCATATAGTCATCAAAAATTAGGGTTGGCAGGACATCAAGAAATCAAATGTAGCCTAGTTTCCTGTCCCTAGCTCATTCTTTTCAGATGTTTACCCATTCAATTTATAAGGCCTCTTTGAACAGAGTTCGCAGTTAACTCTATCAATTTATTCTAGTATTTCTCAGTACTTACTATTTGGATTTTTTTTTCCCAGTGTCTAATCTGAAACTCCCTTGTGGCAATGCAAGTACTTATTTCATGACCAGTTCATGAGAAACATGAAGAACAAATTATTGCTTCCCTCCTTACAAATTTTGCACTGTGCTACTGTTATAATGTCTTTCCAATACCTCTTCTCTCAGTCTTTTATCCTAAGTCATAGTTACGAAATTTCTTATTTAACATTGTGATGGTTTACTCTATTCTCCTCATATCTTTATTTCTGATATTGTTTTTCTCCCCCTTTCTGAGGACTTGTTGCTACTCACTAAAGTGTTTGCCATTTTTACCATTTGGGAGAACTGCTGAATTTTATGAAACTTCTTTCAGTTTTTTTTTAGGCTGTGCATTGTCTATTTGTTTTTCACAGGCAATGTCTATTTGTTTTGCAAATTGCATCTTTCACCCATGTAACTCTTCACTTATACCAAACCAAAACCAAGATAATAGTAGGAAAAAAAACCTAATGTAGATCTGTTTGCTCTCACATAAGCCCTTGTGCCATTTGAGATGTCCTGAAGTAACACTTTTGGGCTTCTGTCCCAAAATACCATTATGTTCACATGCCATATCAGTTAACCCTGAGAAGATTCAGATATTCACTGAAATGCCATTAAATTCCTCTGTTTATCTGAATTGCACCCAAAATTTGAGATTATAACGACTAAGGTGATATAGGTGTCAAAATATTCCTGCTGGAGTGGGTACTTGGTACCCAAATACTCTTTATAGATCCTGAAGATAAACTCAAAACTTTCAGCAGACCTTGGATATAGATATGGATTCAGCGGTCTTGACATTGGGATCTTAATTGCCTCCATGTAGGCCTTCAGGTGCCCAGCTCCAGGCTGCAATCCTATCCCAGGGTTTTCAACTAATCCTGTATCAGGTTGGATACTGGGAAAAAAATTATTCTTATGCATTCTAATGCATTGTAACAGGCTGACCAGATAAGTGTTGGAGTCACAGTCCCTAGAGGTATTTAAGAAAAATAGTTTAGTGTACATGGTGGGAGATAGGTTGACAGTTGGACTAGATGATCTTGGTGGTCTTTTCCATCGTTAATTATTCTGTAACTCTATATTTACTATCTCCACAGAGCTAGTAGGATATGGAATAACCTAGAGCATCTCAGATGGTGTTAGGCCGCTATATGTATGCATACAAATACAACCAATAAAAAATGCACTTTCATAGTACAGATCTAGGCAAAACACAGCACCATAAATTTTCTGTTTGGGAAGATTATTCCTTAGTTGTCTCTTATGAAGTTTCATGTTTATTCTTTGAAACATATGACCCATGTCTGCATCAAAGACAAGATCCTGCATTAGATGGAGAACAAATTCCACAGGGAATGTGGCAAATCTGGAACAGCTTATGTCTCCATTTGAATGTAGCAAGTGTTCATGCTGCTTGGTCCACACAGTTTATGTACATCATTTCTAGCACCCTGATTGTAGTTGCGTATAATACAGTACAGAGCTACTAGAAGAATCACAGAGAGAAAAGCTGCAAGGTCCCTTCCAATCCAAACCGTTCTATAATTCTATGACTGATGAAAATGCTGTTATCAAGAGTCCTGATGGTCTTGGTCACACATAAAGAATATATATACACAGAAGACATTCAGAACAGCCTATCTTCTATCAGACAGAAAGCTCGACTGCATCCTGAGGTCCACCTGAGCCACCCCTTGAACTTGGTTCACCATCAGCATCATATACCTTAATACCTCCCAGTACTGAGGACAAAGCTATTCCACTCTATCAATGGCAAGTCTATCAAATAAGAGTTTGTTGTGATGGGACAAGGGGAAATAGTTTCAGATTAAAAGAGGAGAGACTTAGATTGATTATAAGGAAAAAAAAAATATGATAAGAGTAGTGAAGCATTAGGACAGGTTGCCCAGAGAGCTGGTGGATTTCCTGTCCTTGGAGACATTCTGGCTCAAGCTGGACAAGGCTCCGAGTACCCTGATCTAGCTCTAGGTGTCCCTGTTCATTGCAGGGAAGTTGGAACTTTAAAGATCCCTTCCAACTCAAATAAAATATGTGATTCTAACTAAAGATGCAACGTGATTTTTCCAGGGCCATGCAAGAAATGTATAGAGCAGAGAATGGAACAAGGGTCCCTGTTGGACAACACTCTAAGTGTTAAGACAGCTTTCACTTCAGCTCTCTGTACATTAAAAAAAAATGCTGCTTTCTCCCTGTAATGCTCACTCTGAATAATTTTTGGATTGAGAGGACATGGAGTGAGCATTCATCCTTTACTAAATGTATGTGAGGCATCAACCATAATGGAGTTAAATTCAGTAGATGTCACATTCACAGAGTAAGTTGTTGTTACAGAAAGTTCCACACCCAGAAAACATTCTGCATTGGAGCACATACCTTAGTTTGCGTTTTGGCCCCTATTTCCCTTCCCATGATTTTCTTTTTCATTTTAGTATTTTATTCTTTCCTTGATAAATCAGGAAACTTTCCCATTGCATTACGCTTAGCCTTTATCAAGGGGCTTTATAAATAATAATAATGACCAAGCAAAGATGCAATTCAGTTAACAATATAATGACTACAGGGATTAGCGCTGCTGTATATTTTTTATGGGTGTAATATGTCGTTTTCATTCTGTTGCCGTAATGAAAATAACAAATTAACAGAAGCATTATGCAAATTATACATTAAAAATGTCATGTTTATTAGTCTATCCTAGAAAAAGAGAAGCTACAGCAATATCACTGTTAACCGCTTAACTACCACATTTGTAAAACAGAGAAGGAACTCATTTTAGCATGGTTTGCTTTAGGATCATTTTATATGACTTCAGTGGCAATATATGAGTACCCAGAGCAAAGTATATGCTAAGTATGTTTCTGGAGAGAAAAATGTGTTAGAATCAGCCTCAGTTCAAGGGCATTTCTTTTCATATAATTTATCTTAGGAATCTGCCTTTGGAATTAACTCCCCAGAAAATATTCAACTCTTTGATCCTACATAGTCGTGTATAACTTTTAAGGGAATTCCTTAAAAACTTGGCCCTAAATCAGAAAAAATTACCATTGTTTTTCCAAGCAACAACTTAATTATGTTTTCTGCAGAAGATGGTTTTTCTGTTCTCTTTGAGACTGTGTGACATGAGGAATGCCTATTCCAGCATGAAACTTAATTTTTTCCTAATCAGGAGGCAGGTTATTGAAAATCCAGCAGTAACTGTCTTCCAACATCCTTCAGTGATTAACCCTCAGTCATAAGAATTCCTTCATACTTGAAAAGAGAACTTGTCATTCACAGGCAAGCATTAACAATAATCAAGAAAATCACTCTTTGCTTTTGTTTATTAAATGTCAACTCAGTAATATCATTAGGAGGTTTTCATAATACATCATATTGTTGAAATTCATCAGACTCAATATAAAGACAAAAGGAAATTGATTTTCTGCATCAGATTCAGACTGAAAGACTGACAGTGCTAGCATCTGATGGGCTGGTTTTTTGATGGTATTTTGTGTGTGTGTGTATGTGTGACTTTTTTTTATTGTGAGAAAAGTCTTTTCATTGTGGATTTATAGTCAAATAGTAGCCTAAGATTGGGAAAGAACAGCCTAAAGTGATGAAAAGGGACAATGCCTTGTGCCAGCTGAGAAAGATGGAAAAGTCAGGGCGATTATTCACATTTACCCACATTTCCAGGTTTTCACCTCCCTGCCTCACTGCCTGAATCATATCAACTCTCTATGCCTGTGGCCACGTAGGCTTGAGTCTCCATTTGGCATCAGTGTGGAACTACAAGCTATCTATATGTACCCAAGAAGAGCAGATGTTCTGAGCTTAAGACTAATATTAAAAACAATAAAAAATATACTTAAAAAAGAAAGGAGGGAAAAGGAAATGGCTATCAGAGAAGTTCAAACACAATCCAAACTAATCACAAGTTAAAAGACGTATGTTTATTTCACAGTTACTGTATTGGAATAAATATATGAAGCCATTTTCATAATTTCCAAAGAACTGAAATTATGACATCTTCAGAATGAATTTGTTATACTGAAATGAAACAAAGTGAGTTTCTGACATTTCTCACAAAATTTAATTGCCTGAAACATTCCTTAATTGTTTCAGCTCCATCAAGGCATTCTGTTTTGCCTTGATGCATTGGAATATTTCTAGCTCATTTCATTACTGAATTTCATATATACATAAAACACTCTTTTTCAAATTAGAATTTGATTATGCTTCTTAAATTAAAATGTAAAATCAAACGAACATACATTGGTATTCCAAATGGGCAATTGGTATTCTAACTGCAGTGGCAATTTGAAGTTAGGCTCGTTATCTCTGACAATCTAAACTCTTAGTGACCATTTTCCCTGGCTCCTAGTAGGTAATTGCAGAACTGAATATCCATGGGGGTATCCCAGGCCAGGAACTCAAGTCCCAGGCAGGACTCTGACTGCTCAGAAAATGGATGTATGCAGGATAACTCTGTCGAAGAATCATACAGAATGGGTTGAGACAACTAAAAACAAAATTAGTAATGCGCAAGATTTGCTGAACTGAGAAGATGAGCTATAATACTCAATTTTTCATGCTTTCATGACAAATTTTGTCAAAACCATCCCTCTCCAAAAAAAAAAAAAAAAAAAAAAAAAAATTACAGCACAGGATGCATCTGGAAGAACATTCTATATGTAAATTTTAAAGATGCTTTTTATTCTGAGGGTGCAATTCAGCTCCATATTTTGCAATCAAGATATCTTCTGTCTCACTGGGAAGGTTCACTGGATTTGTACGGAGCCATCCCACCTCTGCTGCTACTGGACAGTGCAAACCACTGTCACATCACCGCAACCTGTGATGTAGAGGGTGTACACTATGCTACAGAACACAACAGCTCTCCTGTTTCCCTTTTAACTAGTAATACAATTACTCAACAGAGAGAAAATGGGATTCCTCCTTTCACCAGTGCCTGTGGAGTGAATAAATGTGGAGACATGGCACTGAGAGACATGGTTCAATGGGTATGGTAGGGGTGGGATGACAGTTGGACTAGATGATCTTAGTGGTCTTTTCCAATATTAATGATTCTATGATATAATTCTAAATGCACTAATTTAACAAGTAGAGGTTCAGTCTTCAGTCAGACTCCAACCTCATATAGAGATGAGTTTTGAAGCTCCCACCCCAGGCCCGTTTTCAAAGACAACAGTCCTAACAAGAGTATTTCTGCAGGTCAGGATCAACAAATATGGTTGAAATTCTACCAAAATTTCTTTCAATCCTTGTGGGTCATAGGCTCAAGATGATTCAACAGCATCAGACTACTCATAGAAAAAAAAGGAGAAAGAGAAAAAAGACGGTATTTCTGCTCTGCCAGTAGTGATCTTTGCTTTGGGAAACACGATGTGCAAACTAGGAAAACAGAAACTGACTTAGAGAATATATCATAAGTGAATTCTCAATAACAATCCAGGCATCCATCATGCAATAATACACAATGATTGATCCCGTGCATTTTCTCACAGTCCCTTTCAGGTCTGTTTAATGTGTTTCTCTGGAAAAAGGCAAATCCCTGAATCAGAACATGCTAATTTTATACAGGTAATTTTGCTTAAAAAAAAACCAACAATGCCTTCATATAGGGGCTCCAATGCAGGCCAACATGTTCCCTTGGACACTCCTGTTCCTTGGGTAGCTTATTGTGTTCCTCATTTTTTTTTAACTGCATGCTGTAGGTAACACATGAAGAGGAAATCATTCCCTCCCATCACTATCAATATCACCCACAAAGCCTAGTTTGATGCTTCTGATTTCTGGGAAGCCGAGAGGAAATCCAGTCCTGATGAGTCTCAGCTTGCCGCTTAATTCCTGAACCAATATATTATTCACGCATTTATGACAAAGAGCAGGGAGTATAACATGCAGAAATGTGCTCAGAGAGCTGGTGGTTTATTGCTGGGGACAGGGACATCTTTGTGCTAGTTGCTGCTGCTGTGCCAATGCTCCCATTCAAACTGTGATCTCATCATGTAAAGATTATTAGTATCTTTCGTTTGCATTGCTTTTTGATTTGCGGAGCTCATCATTGCTTCACACTTGTGGTATTTATCAGTTGCTATTGGAAAACTAAAATAAGATGAAAATATGTTAGCCAATCTCACTCCAACAAAGTCCTGGTGAAACAACCCTAGATTCATAAAAGCTGGAAGGGACCCAAAAGGATCACTGAGTCTAACAAGTCCTTTACATTTCCCTTCATGTCATTATAATCACAGACACCAAGTCACAATTGGTTGGAAGAATTTTATTTTAACTGAAGTGAAAATATTTGGCACTACAATGTAACACCATGAAGAAATTGCAGATAATACAGTCATTGAATCAATGATGCTGAAGTGACTGAAAGACACATCTCACCCTGGCATTGCTGACATTCTGGAAGAAAATAGAATTCTTTTAACAAACCAAAGTGTCTTGGAGTTAGGCACCAGAAACATGAAGGATGAACACAGAAGGATGAATCTTCTTCAAATTGCTTGGAAGAGTTTTCAGGAGTGGGGCTATCTGAACTTCTAAATTGTCACAAAAAAAAACCACATACACATATTCTAAAAGTTTCAAAAAAACCTTCAGTTTTTTGAAGATTAGCTTTTAAAAAATATTGGTGCCTATTGGTATCATTAAAAAAAACAAAACACCTTTAACACCATTTTATTTCTGAAAAGCATTCATCTGAGTCAACATTTTGAGGAGGGAATTTACTATTCTACTGCCAAGGTACATCTGCTTAAAGTGAGCTATCTGAATACCATTTGCATCTTTCTGATCTGTGGTGATTATCTGGGAGACCTGCTGCTTTGATGGCCAAAGAGGATATTCAGAAATGAATTTTCCTTCCATGATTATTTCCAAGTCATGCATATTGCCATACACACATCTCAACAAAACTGGACAAAGTGAGCATTTGAACTGATGCAATCATGACATCTTGCATTAGAAATAAGAGCAAAGAATTTTTTTTTTTACCAGTGAGTTGACTGAGGCTGCTGATTTCAGCAGGGTAGCTATCACACAGTCACAGAATTGTAGCGGTTGGAAGGGACCTCTGAGGATCACCAAGTCCAACCCCCCTGCTGAAACACGTTCCCTATAATAGGTCCCACAGGAAAATATCCAGATGGGTCTTAAATATCTCCAGAAAAGGAGAGCCTACAACCTCTCTGGGCAGCCTGTTCCAGCATTCTGTCACTCACAGTAAAAAAAATTCTTCCATGTGTTCCAGTTTCTGCCCATTGCCCCTTGTTCTGTAGTTGGACACCACTGAAAAGAATCTTGTCCCAACCACTTGACTCCTGAACTTCAGAAATTTATAAACAGCAACATTATGAATGTTAATAAACAGCTACATTATGAAAGTAACAATAGCAGTAATATTATAAGACCAACCATGAATTCATTGGAATTTGTATTCACTGAGAAGCTTTAATATTTTCCAGACCTATTTCACATTCTAAATGAGAGTGAAACACACTGATGGTCCTTCTAGAGCTTGCCTGACCTTTGGCCAAACTCTGTACATCTATTACAAAGAGAACTGAGAAATAAACCATGTGGTGAAATTTCATGTTAAACAAAGTGCCTCTTCTTCATCAGAACAACTGCAAGGGAACAAATAAAAAATCATCAAAAGCCTGTTTGTGCTATTTTTTCCCTATACAAAGTTATGACAAAGATAAAAGTTCTTCAACCATCACAATTTTGTCCTACTCCACTGATTTCCCTTAACACTACTTGAAGACTTTTCCCATAATTCATAAACATTGAGCCAGAAGACACTCCCATCACTCTACAGCATGGTTTCTTATGTTTCATCAGTACCACTGAAGATATTAATTTCCTATAACGTGATGCCTAGCCTAACTTGCAATTCAGTGCAATATATTACTCCAAGCTATAAAGGCTAACAAGAACTTTGATTGCGCAAATCAGAATATATCACGGTGATGTGTTATTTTCCCATTGTTTAGTTCCGCTGTTCCTAGTGCAAGAAGGAGCTGTGCAAATGATATGAAGTTCAGAAAATGAACCTCTGCATGAAAAACAGAAAGAGCTTGATCTCTTTAGTTTAACAAAAAGAAATTTAAGGAGTCTTTAATCAGACTACATAAATTCCAATAAAGGGAAAAGTAATTGCAAAACAGAGGCTTTCAGCTTGGCAGAACACTGAGTAAGACTATAAAAATGGTTGCACCAGGCAGACAAAGGATTATGTGGTTCTTATGTCTCTTTCTAATATAAGCCTGCAGTGGATGTATAGGAAAGAGTATTTAACAAATGTCTAGGAGACTAAATTTGGAAAGTTCAGAGGGAAATGAGGTTAAGATTTTTACTTGCAAAGGTAGTGAAGCATTAAAACTCACTAATGCTGCAGTGGATTCTTCATTGCTGGGTAGGAAGAAAGAGGTTTTGTTAAATTTTAAAGTTTAATGAATTCCAAGAAAACCCGTCATTTCTCTTGTGCGGGAGATCAAGTGAAATAATTTCACTCGTTGCTTCTGGCTGTATGCTGTGTTGATTCATCACTGATATAATCCCTAATCTGATCAGGATCAATTAGACCTGGCATCGCTATGCCTTTCATCAGACTTGTAAGAAGGGAGGGAGGAAAAGTGCCATGAGATGTTTGGGCACTGGTGAACAAAGACAGTTTGTGCTTCCTCCAGAGAGAGGCAAATAAAAACAAACTAACAAAAACAGATGGCTTGTTATAGTACTATGTCTAGGACTGCAAGAGCTGAGAAAACAAATGCAAGAAAGCAAAGAGCTCCGATGTCCCCCGAGCAGGAGAATCATCTCTCTCATCTCCTGCTTGTGCAAGATAATTCTCAATAGCGTAGCAGTTGAAGTATTCAGAACTGGCAGATTTATTACCAAATACCTTTTTATGATGTGCAGAGATTTCACTCAGACCAAAAATGAAGATAATAATTTCAATTCACAACACTCTAATACCCATTAATTTGTTCAGTATTTGTCATAATAACATTAATCCAGGTGAGCTGATGTATAGAATTAGAATGATCACCATCTTTATGTTATATTAGCTGCTGCTCATTGCTTGGTAAACACAAAATTTACTATCAGTGAAAATTTGTAGACAAACAATTCCATGCTTATAGGAGTCTTTGAAAATCATTGCTGTTAAGGTGGAATCCAACAGTTGTGGTGATGAAGCTGACAATCACAAAACTACAACAAACTGAAAATAAAAAGTATTTAATTAAATGTCATTGTGCAATTTTCTCACATTGGTGGGGATCAGCTGGTTTTGACAGAGTCTAGCTCTGGTGGGACTGAAAGATACTGGTGGGAGTGAAAGCAAAAACAAACCCAGTGAGTGATGATGTGCAGGAAAGTCATGTGCGCTCACCATCCCTATGTACAACCTGCCTTCAGAGATATCTGCCACTTGCCCATCATCACATTCCTCTATGAGATAGATGATTAGCACTCTTGTTAGGAAGATAAAGGAGGAGTGGATTTTGGAACATAAATGACATTGAGGGTCCTCTGGAGACTGTCTGCTCAATGCAGGGTCAGCTAGAGGAAGGTGCTCAGGACCACGTCCAGTCAGCATGAAAAAACAATGAAATGTTTAAGATATTCTTGCTGCTGCATGATGAACTGAGAATGAAAATCATGTTGTTTTTTTTTTTTTCATGCTCTCAGGACCTAATATTAGCTGAGTTCTGTTCTTAGATCGACTGCTTCCTGCTTGACATTTGTTTGTAGCTTTGGCTTAAAAAGTCTGTTTGTTCTGTCTGTTCTGTTTTCCTGAAAGGAAATCACCATCTGTATTTGTAATTATTTTATGATTAGCTACAAGAAGTACCACACATAGCTTTTTTAGATGTTTGCTTTGATTAATGCTTCACCTGTTCTTCTGTGTGTGTGTGTGTGTTTTTTAATTGATTTATTAAAGAGCTTCTAATTAATCCAAAACTTTTCATTCTAAATGGCTTGTTTTCTCCCATGGAAACTGGCTTCCAGTCACAATATTCTAACCATAAGAGCCACTATTAGAATCTCTGAATAATAGAACCATTAAAGTTGGAAAAGACCACTGAGATCATCTAGTATGATCATTATCTCATCATCACCATGCCCACTAAATTATGTCCCTCAGTGTTATATCTTCACATTTCCTGAAAATCTACAGGGACAGTGACTTCATCACCTCCCTGGGCAGCCCATTTCAATACATAATCACTCTTTTTGAGAAAAAAAATTTCCAAATATCCAACCTGAACATCCTTTGGCACAACCTAAGGCTATTACCTCTTATCCTATCACTGTTATCTGGAAGAAGAGGCCAACACCCATCTCGCCACAACCTCCTTTCTGAGAGTTGTAGAGAACAATAAGGTCTCTTCCAAGCCTCCTCCAGACTAAATAATTCCAGTTCCCTCAGCTGTTCCTCATAAGGCTTGTGTTCCAGACCTTTCACCAGCTTCAGTGCCCTTCTTCGGACACACTCCAGGGCCTCAATATCTTTTTGCTGCATCATCCAGCCAGTTTCTCACTCAATGAAGTCTACACCTGATCAAAGCATGTTGAACTCTATTACACTGGTAAATGCCAAGGCCCACATCACAACACCCTGTTTGCAGAAGATACTGTTCATTATTCTTTCCTCAGTTGTTAACTGGTCTTGACACTACAAAAATGGCCAAAACACATACAGGGAAAAAAAAAAATAGCAGATTTCCATGCAGTGCAAACAATATTTCAAAACCGCATTTCACCCTAACACTCCTGTGATTGGTCTCTGTATTTCTGCAGAAAAACAGGAAAGCCAGATATGCTTGAGGAAAGAGAAAGGCTCTGCCCAAGTGCAGTGACTCAGGGGGAGAAGAAATGACACGCACAAAAAAAATTGCATTGAGTTTTCTTTTGCTTTTCTGGCACGGTATGCCTGATTTGTTTTGTTTATGTTTTTAAAATATTCCTTTATGGATGAGACTATTAGTATCATAGAAAGGTGCTTAAAGATCATCCAGTTCCAACCCCATGTCGTGGATCTCAACCAACCTGGCCTTGAGAGCCTTCAAGGATAGGGCATCCACAACTTCTCAGGGCAGTCTGTTCCAACACCTCACCACCTCAGTGAAAAATTTTCCCCTGACAACTAATGTAAATCTCCCCTCCTTTAATTTATGACCATTCTCCCTTGTCTGTGTCCTGACTCCCGCCACTGGACTCCAGCACAAACACTTTGGGATTGACTTGACATCTTCCCTTTTCTTATTTGCAGTTTTTGCTGTGGAATGTAATTCAATTGCCTGAAAGTAAGCAGTCTGCACTATTTGGGACTCTTCAGTGTCTGACACATCTGCACAGGACTGATAGCTGTGGCAGAAAACCCACTGACGGTACAAACTGCTGCAGAAGTGCCTGAAGGCCATGAAATAAATATATGTGTAACCCATAACAGTCATTCACAGTCACCCTGGCACAGCCTTCACAGAAAAATGTGATTCTGCCAACCATTTGCATGCATTAGCAGCACAAGTACTGCTTTTGATTTTACCTTGCAATCTGCTCCCACAGACACTTTATCAGGATTGCATCCTCCCCTACAAATTGAAAACATGTGAGTCAAAAATCACAGGAATTCTGAACCCCTTTCTGGACATTAAAGGGCCCATGGTGTATTTGAACACAGCTTGTCAAAAACTGTCACTGAGTTACAGCACTTCCCTTTGCAGCAGATCAGAACACAGAAAAAACAAATGAAAATAAGAAACAAACAAACAAAAAAAAAAGAGTAAGCATATGCAAGGAATAAAAAACTAAAGAAATTACATGAGGTTTCATGTCACCTAATAATTTAATACCCAAATCTTGTCTGCCCAGGGATGTACGTAACTCATCTCTATGGTTTATATGTCTCTAAAAGAACGTACCAATCTGCTTAAACTCTGTAATTATCACTCCTTACTGTGAAACTAAAGAATTTTGGATCTTCACAATTATTTATTGTAGCTGTCCCTGACTCAATAGTAATCTCCTAAGAAAAGCTGTAATCAATATCTTATTAAGGAATTTTTTGAATGCAAATTGTCTTCTATTTCGCAGAAACCTATACATTTCCTTCTTTTAGTGAGCCTTTTCTCTCTGGCTATCTACTCCCTTTTCATTTAATTCCAAATCAAAAACCAGATGAATTGGTTTATTTTTAAAGAAAGTCAAACAAATTGAATTTTCAGATAAACACGAACATCAGTACCATACGAACAGGGACCGTGACATGAGTTATAGAATCATAGAATGGTTTGGGTTGGAAAGAATCTTTAAGATCACCTACTTCCAACCCCCTTGCTATTGGCAGGGACACTTCCATCTAGACCAGGTGGCCCAAAGTCCTATCCAGCCTGGCCTTGAATACTTCCAGAGAAGGGGCATCCACAACCTTACTGGGTGACCTGTCCCAGCGTCTCACCACCCTCACTGTAAAGAATTTCTTCCATTAAAATCTTTTAAGAAGTCTTTGTCTCAACCTTCATTAAAAAAATACATGTACAGTTTGAAATTGTCATCCAATTATGTTCTCACTAAAATAACAGAAATGAAATCAAGAACCTGTCAGAAACAGTACAAGACAACTAAAGTGTGATGGATTGGGATCTGAGGAATGAAATCCATTGGAATAAGAGAGGTAAAAAGGTGAAATGACAAGAAGAAACTGTTTAGGGCCACAAATATGATGGATGGAAAAATAAAATGGGAAAGGTAGTGGACTGGAACTGTAGAGCAGGAAGCATCTTCATTGTCACGCTGAAGCTCCCTTGATTGGGTGCTTAAGTTCACACAGCCTGTAAATCACTGTGCACTCTAGGTCTTCTCGATGAATACGTCCTAACCCAAGCCCATCTTGATCTTGCATCAAAATTACTTTCCTCTGTGGAGGGTGTACCAAGACCTCCCATATAACCAACAGAGCAGAGTGATAAATTGAGCACCCTGCCTATGTTTCCAATTTTGCTGCCGAGGTGAGGAAGTCAGAGGCAAAGCCCTTCTCTCTGTACTCTGCCCAAACTCACAACTCGATCCATTTTTGCTGTAAGAGGTTTACAATTTGCATGAGGCTTCTACAAATCTTTTCTTTTTATACAGGGGTGGATGATATTTATGGTGTGTTTAGCAGCTGTGGGGAAAGAGGGACTGAAAATTTATGAAATCCTTCCTACCCTGCAGTGTCCGGGACATTTTCAAATGCCTGGTAATGCTTAGCATTTTAGAGGAAGGCACTCTGAACGGATCCCAGTGCAGCAGTCAACATTTGCTTAATGCTCTGTTAATATTTAAACAACAAATCTGTCAACAGATTAATTGGCACTGTCACTTTCCAGCAGTTTTATGGATACTTCAAGCCACTAGCAGTCTATTCCTAAAAGGAAGCATATAGCATTTAAATATGTATGCATATGAGATAATAGGAATATTAAGCATCCTGAGGAAAAGTCATAATTGCTATCATGCTGTTCTTGTGCTGAATTCCCAGTGCTTCCTGCTTTCTCTGGGGAGGTGTTGACAGAAAGAGGTAATCAAAAGTATTTGGAAATTAATTTGGCATTTTTTTTCCACGGCAGGGGTGCCATCAGTACCAAGAACCAGGCGTGATTTGCAAAGAGCAATACAGGAGAGAGGAAGGGGAATAATGTAATAGAATCATTGAATAACGGAATCAATAAGGTTGGAAAGACCAATAAAATCATCTAGTCCAACCATCAACCCATGCCTGTGCCACATCAACCCTTTTCTTGTAAACCTCCAGGGATGGTGACTCCACCACTTCCCTGGGCAGCCCAATCCAATACCTCAGCAATGTAAGAAGCCATTTTAGACTTTATTTGAACTTTAACCTCTCCTATATTTCTTAAATACATGTGAGCTGCATCAAATCATAGATAATTAATTTTAGTGATACACCCCATCCAAGTCACCATCACTTAAAGAGCAATTCATTTCAATGTGCTTATCATTCCATCAGGTATCCCATAGCTTTCTTCCAACCATTTGATCAGCCTCCCTGAGGAGTCACTGGTGACAAAGATGCTGCAGAAAAAGCCAATTTTTGCATACTCTAAATACTCCCTCACCTTTTCTTTCCACTCTTTGTTGAGGGAACTTAGATCATTAGATTTGAATTTAGGCCTAAAAGTTGAAATTAGGGGAGAGGAATCTTACCTCAAGTCATTCAGGTTAATGGTTGGACCTGGTGATCTTGAAGATCTTTTCCAACTGAGGTGATTCTATGAGTCTATGAATCTATATTTGGCAACATACACAATCCTCAATTAAGTCCTCCTACCTTGACACTTCTGCTTTGACAAGCACATCCTGGTTAACTATGGGAAGAATTTAGGGAAATGGGCATAGAATAATGTATTCACTGCCTCAGAGGTGATCAGAGTTAATAGATCAAGGAAAGAGTTACAGATACCACCCGGACAGCAAAACAAGGTTAAAATGGGGAATTATCCAGCAAACGACTACAAGGCATAACTATTGGGTATCCACTAGCAACCAACCTGGGAAAATGACATGCTCAAATACCTTTCTGAAGTGCGTGTACGCCAATGCATATATAATGGAGAAAAAATATGAAGAATTAGATATCTGTATGCAATTGCAGATATTTGATCTCACTGCAGATAGAAAGATACAGTGGGATGGCTCACATGACTGGAATGTTGTCATGAATGGCTACATGCTTTTTAGGAAAGACAGGCCAGGAGTGGAGTTACCCTTTACGTAAGAGTACACTCAGTGCGTACAGAGCTCTGTTTTAGGGTGGCTGACTGAGCAGACTGAGTATGGATTAAAGGACAGACTAACAAGGGTGACATTGTTGTGGGTGTTTGCTACAGGCCACCTGATCAGGAGGAGGAGGCAGATGAGGCCTTTGATGGAGAGTTGGAAGTAGACTCATGATCACAGGCTCCTGTTCTCCTGGGGCCTTCAGCCACCCTGATATTTGCCGGAGGAACAGGACAGCAAAGCACAAACAATCCAGGAGATTCCTGGAAAGCACTGATGATAACTTTCCGACCCAAGTGATGGAGGAATCAATGAAAAGAGGTGTGCTGCTGGGTGCTGTACTAACAAACAAGTAACAGCTGGTTGGAGATGTGGCAGTTGGGGACAGCTTTGACTACAGTGACCAGGAGATCAGGGAGTTCTGTACCCTGTGAGGAGAAAGCAAGGCAATATGTAAGATTGCAACCCTGGACTTCAGGAGAGTCAACTTTGACTTCTTTGCGGATCTTCTTGGAAGAATTCCATGGAACCAGGCCCTAGAAGGAAGTGAGGTCCAAAACAGCTGGTTAATATTCAAGGATCATTTCCTGCAGGCTCGTGAATGATGCATCCCAATGGGAAAGAAATTGAGGACGGGGAGCAGCCCTGCATGTTGTTACTATTCTGCTACAAAGTCCTTAGGGACAATAAAATCCAGATGCTCAATGGATTTCCCCTATAGCATTTTTTGTTTGCACTGCAATTTATATGGGGATAATCAAACCTTCTGTGTGTTTCATCACATTTCCTTGCTCAGCCAGAGGGTGAGTAAATAAGACACAGTTACCTTTTACGTTTATAAAGTTTCAAAGCTCTAAATTTTACCTTTAATTTCAAGCAATCAAGTAATATTTGTGTTCATTCAACAGCTGTTCAGTGTGTGTCTTTGGTGAGGAATGTATTTGTCCATTTGGGAGTTCAGACCAAGTTTCTGTAACATAAACCAAAAAGATTTTGTTATTTACCATTAAAAAGAGTTCTTAAGGCTATTTAGTTACCTTAACAAGCTATCACGCTTTGTTTAATGACTGTCTTCTGGCTGTTTCCTAGGTCTGTTTCTTCACTGGGGATTTCTGTAATTAACATTTCATTTAAAATTCAACATGATTGGTTTTACACCTGGTACCTTAGCAGGAAAGTGAATTTAAAGAAAAAAAGGCAAATTTTGAGATATTTACCCTTACTATTATTTCTTTAGTTGGGCTGTTACTGAACTCAATCCTTTCTCCCGCGGAACAATGTTTGAAACGTTGATCAAACTTGGGTCAAGTGTTTGAGCTTGAAAAAATGTCTCTGATCCTCCAAGAGATCAGTAAAGTTCCTCCTCTACTCAGTCGCTGCGGTCCCTTTCTCAGTTACTCCATTCTGATGACACTTATTAGTAAATGTGTGAGATGCCATGACCACTAAAGCCGGTTATTTAGAATAAAAGGCTACTACATGTTTTAACAAAGGAGCTAAGGAAACAGAGCTTTGGTAAGTATCTGCTCTATTACTTTGAATAGACTGATCTTTGTAATGTGTAAATTATTTAGGGACAGAAGTGACAAATTATGTCTTGGAGCCCCACTTGGATAGAAAGTTGGTATCACTCTCTCTTTGTCAAAGAGTTTTCCCAAATGAAGAAAGGAACATTAAGTCAGGACTGCTAAGTTTTCTGTTGAGATGACCATTAAAATACACTGTCATTACTATTTTCATTTTCCCTGCATTTGAGATGAGAACATCATTGATTTGGGGATTTCTGACTTCAAAGGAAAGATAGCAGAGTTGATGAAGACATGTAAATTCCAAGGATAAACTAAGTGTGCTTACAATTAGCATGTCCAGTATGTCTGTCCTCATTTCTTTTCTGATCAGTGATACAGCTTTAAGTATTAGAGAAGTTCAGCCTTGAATTTACAACTTGAAGGCTTTAGTAGACACAGCTTCATCTAAATTGTATTGGAGCTTAAAAAGCAATTATAAATCATATATTAAATTACATTACAATCTCTTTACATACACAGAATATTCCAACTTGCATAATCAATATGAAAGATAGAGATGGCTTTAGTGTAAACTATGAAATCTCAAATATAACAGTTAATTCAGCCAACACAAGAAGCACAGTCAAAATAGCACTCCTTAAGTGCCAGCTGCAGCAATGGACTGCCTAAGAACCAATTTATACTCAGCACATTTCACTCACATTTAACAAGTTTTATTTAAGAGAAATAAGATAAAATGCTCCATTTGCAGGATTTATGAAGAAGAATGGTGTGAAAGTATGCCTTTAGCATAGAATGGGACCCTGTTGTTCACTGCATTTTGCAAGCATAGGATAAAAGATGGCCTTTGCCCTGGTGATCATACATGTTGCCCATAGAGGTTGTGAATTTTCCATCCATGGAAATATTCAAATCCTGACCAGACACTATACTGCACAGTTTGTTGTAGCTGGCTCTTCTTGAGCAATGAGTTAAACCACATGATCAGGCATCTTGATCTTGTGCCTAATTCATTAGGTTGGCAGCCTCACCTGTGTCACTGAGGTTGTAATCAGATAAATTTTGAGTCCCTTCCTGCACCACTGCATCCTTATTGCTAAATTGTAGAGATATGGATTTGAAGGCTGGACTACTATGTGGATAAAGAATTGGTTGGATGGTCATAGCCAGATGGTTATTTTCAATGTCTCTATGTTCAGGTGGAGGATGGTCCCCCAGGGGTCCGTCCTGGGACCAGTGCTCTTCAACACCTTTATCAATTACATCGACATTGGGATTGAGCAAGCTTGCTGATGACACCAAGCTGAATTGTGCAGTTGACACAATAGAAAGGGGAGACACCATTTAGAGGGACCTGGACACATTTAAAAAGTAAGCACACAAGAATTTAATGAGGTTTAACAAGGTGTGTTTGGTGCCCTTATCTGAGAAGAACGTATACGAGAACATGGAGCATGTGGCTCATTCTCTAAAAGTGTGTACCTTGCACTCATATATAAGGAGAAAAACAAGAATCTATTCTAAGAGAATAAAGCCTATAAAGTATCTTAAATTATCTTAGGAAGATTTAAGGAAAGAAGAAATATATGGATGGGATTTTTAATTGGGGGGAGTAATTCGGGGAAGATCTTCAATGGAAAATATATCAGAACTGGAAGCAGACCTGCAGAATATTCCTTTTCCAGGACTTACAGTTATTCTACTGCAAGCAGGTAGAATGAAGTGATATCAAGAAATAAAAATTAAATAACAAAAGGATTAACCTTAATTTGCCCTAATTAACCTAGAGATAAATTGGTCTCTGTAACTATATTCTACCATCACATTATGGTTTTTAGAAGTTATTTTTATTGGCCAATCCATCCTCACTTCGACTTTCTTTCTCAAATCCTCATTACTATTCCACAGCTCAATAGATTTTTTTTTCCCCACTGGACATGTTAAATGGAGGAAAAATAAAATGGATCAATACAGCGACTCAATTAATTCCTCATCTTATATTCTAATAAAATCAATTTGGAGAAGTGGCGTATCATTAAGCTTACATCATAATGCAGTAATTAGAAACAACTTTCATCTTGCCAATTCCTTTGAAGATTTTAACAGCAATCAATTAAACATGCCTTGCTTCTTCATTAAAGACTTTCAAAATGGAAATTGGATGAGAAGTTAAAGATAAACTGGCTGATTACACAATCATACTACACATCCCCATTTCAAATATTCACCCCAAAATGTGCAAACTCACCATTTAAATGTTAGCTTAATTCCCCTTACCATAGTAACCAACAGTAAGTTACCTTTAATAGACAGTGGAGCACTTTGTGATTTGCATATTTACTGGATGGAAATTTTGACATAGCTCATTGTGATCGATCATTTTATTTATTTACACCCAGATGCTTTTAGGAGTTCAGCCACTTATGTATTAAAAGAATGCGATTTCAGAGTCAATGTTAGCTATTTAAAATAAATTTAAAATTTATTTTTTATTTTAAAGAGAAATGAACAAATTTTCATAATACTTTTTGAACTGCAACAGCATTCTCCTGATGCTGAGATATAAGTGCTGCAGACCCTGTTCTGGTGAAGCCCCAGCAGGACAGAGCAGACCACTCACCTGCACACCACCATCTGTGTATTAGCACCTCATGCTACCAGAACCAGAGCTTGGGTTTTATTTTTAGTTTTGCTAAATTGCTCATATCTTACGTATGAATGTTTGCAAAACAAACGATCATCATCAGATCAATTGCCACTGAGATAATCATAGGGTTATATTTTTTCGGATCAATACTGAACCCTGAGTATTACTTATTTTCCAGTTCACAACATGCTCTTTTTATGTTATTTTTATTCTCTTTTTTTAACTATATGTCCCTTTTATAGGGAAAGAAAAAGAAAGGAGCTACATTTCAGTAAAAACACCTTCCAAGAATCGAACAACTTGTTCTTTAGTCCATGTCATTGAAATTTTATGGATAAAACTATTTTAGAATATGTCATTGTGCCAACCTCATTGTGCCAACATTTGCAGTCAGAGTATTGATTAAAATATGAAATGCTATAATTAAAGTTCATTGGAATTAGATTTGAGAAGAAAGTTGAACTTTTGTTGGAAATGTAAACTCAACTTTTGTCTAAAAATTTTTAAAATTCTTTCCTTAGCTTTTCATGAAATATTAGTATGTGGCAACAATTCTAATTTTAAGTTTTCCTGAACTTTTTTGCATTTCAAACAGAAAGCGAGGAACGAGTTAGAAAAGAGTTCTAAGAAGGGATCTAATGCAGTGATAGTGAGGGGAAATGACAAGAGCCAAAGAGAAAGAGTAAAAAAAAAAAATGCAGATACTTTTCAAAAGATATTACCTTTAAAAATCAGATTAAAAAATATAAATGTCAATTATTTCTAAATAAAATAACACATTTCAGAAGAAAAAAAAAAAAGAAGAAGCAAAAGGATCTGTCTTTCATCCATTTTTCAGAAATTGGCAATGGAATTAACTTAGCCTCTCCTTCAAGTGGATTTTATAAGTACCTCTGTTTTTTCCACTGATGAACCAAATGGTAGAAAATCACCTGTTGTACTGCTTGAGCACTGGCCTTTTCACTCAAATGAATACTGTATTTTTACTTTCAGAAATAGCTCTAGACACCCACAGGTTTAAAGGCAAGCCTGTAGTACAAGAGCTTGCAGATGTCTGACAGGCCAGTTCTACACAGGTACCAAGGAGAAATGTGCAGAAGGGTCTTGTGGAAAAAGCATTGTAAGTCATCAGGAAGGTAATAAAATTCGAATCAGAGATGATTTTTTTCTGGAAATTAGCTGCTAGCTGTAAAGAAACCCAAGTATCTATTTGGTGAGGCACTGGAAGAGGTTGCCCAGAAAAATTGTGGATGCCCCATCCTTGGAGGCATTCAAGGCCAGGTTGGATGGAGCCCTGGACAGCTTATCTGATGGGTGGCAATGCTGCCCACAAGAGGGAAGCTGGAACTAAATGATCTTTAAGATCCATTCCAACCCAAGCCATTCATTGACTGATTCTGTGATATGATCTACCAAGGGAAAACACTGAGATAATAATGGTTTATGAGAATGGAACCATTTTCAAAATAGAAAATGTGGGACATCGTATAGGACTTCCAGACATTTCTAAGTTTTAGCAGTTGCATCCTGTGCTACAGGCCACTGTCTGTGCCAGAGATATGTGAAACAAAGATGCAGTGAGACATGGAACCACTCATAACAGCCTGATACAACAGAGACCTGGGATAATTCCTGTGCACCTCTAGAAAGAAACAGCAAAAAAGTGACCACTCCCGTGGCAGGCTCATCACTAAGTATTTTCAGGATGCAGGATAGATAGCTGTTTACTCAGAAACTTTCGCAAAAATCAATTAAACCAAATTAGTATCTCAACTCAGTTCAGTTAACCTTGGTACTCAGTCTGCACTCGGGGGAAAGCAATGGCAGAGTGCATTTGTCATCCCTGAAGGCCTGAAGAAACCACTTCCCTGGGGCTGTGCCCCCTGCCCTGTGGAGCCCGTTCCATGCCCACTGCCCTCTGGTGAAGAACCATTTCCTAACCCCCACCTGACCCAGAGGAGTCACCTGAGAGCAGAGCTCAGCGCTGCCCCTCTGCTCCCTGTGAGGAGCTGCAGCCGCCATGAGGCCTCCCCTTAGCCTGCTCTTCTCTGAGCAAACCAAGGGACTTCATACATTTACACCTCTAGACCCTTTACCAGATATATCCTGTGTTTGGGTGCAAGATTGGAAGCTGAAAACTCCCATGGCACCAATAGCATGATCCTTCCAACAGGAAAAACAGAAGAATTTGCTGGGCTTGAGGTTCACACTGAACATTGTGTTGACAGTTTGGCTGGACATGTCCTGACAATGAAAACCATTATATATTGAGGAAGGGACAGTTGAAAAATACTGCTAATTTGCAGAGAAAATAATTGGAGATCTGATATACAGTGTTTCATGCATCTATTCAAGAATTGCAATCTAAGTGGCCTAATGGTACCATCAGTCATTGCAGATGCTGGGAGAGAGGGCAAGATAAGGCTGATTCAAAACATAAAGCCATAAATATCCAAGCAATGCTTACATTTCAAATATCTGCTGTGGGATACTCACCAGAGTCAGAATTTCTTGCTGACATCCCAAAAGAATTTTGTAACTGGGCTCCTGGGCTACCGGCTGTCCTTTTGTTATGCTCAGGAGAGAAATTGAGCATGAAGTAAAGATTATTTGAAACTACAAAGAAATACCCGTGTTTCTTGCTGAATGCTTTACATTCCCACTGATGACCGAAGTACCATGCAAGTGCTCTGTAAGTCTGTGGCATTTCCAGCCAGGTTTCTAGGATTTCACTAGCAAAGAAGCTCAACAAGTCCACTGCTCATTAGCAGAAAGAGGCACTTCAAATATTAAAACAGAAGTCTTGCAGGAAACTAATTATCTAATGCTTAAAAACCCCACAGGTGCTGTTTTATACCTTTAACCTAAAGGCACATGAAAATTCATATGACAGTCTCTGACTAGAAGACAAATTTTTATATATTTAATGTATGCAATGTAAATACATTGCATCACCTTGCATAACTACATTGCCTACTTGTGACGACAGCCAGAATCCTGTCTTTCCAAAGAAGCAAGAGTACAGGAAAAACAAAGAAAAAAAGATATCAGGGAGAGAGGAAAAGAAATGGATTATTTGAGAAAGGAAAGTAAAACAGTTAAAGAATTTAATTTCACAACACTGTCTGGAAAAAAAGCAAATATCTACAAAAATTATAAAACATTAATAGGGAAGATGGATAATTTCCTCCAGTAGCAGTGTGTAAGAAAAGGCTAAACTGGCATGGCATCAATCCAAGTCAATAGCCTCTTGAAGGAAACAGCTTGAGTGGGTAAGCCCTCAAAAATCTTTTCTAGGCCAGTATTGCTGCAGCATTCTCACACTCTCTTCAGTTCCTTTACACCAGTTAAAAAAGCTGAAGCTGAACAACAGGAATGTGACACATCCAATTTCCAGAAGAGGAAGGAGTTTCTCCATGCAGGAACTGAAGGAGGCAACAGAGGATATTTTCTGCAGAACCATTTGCTGTAAAGAGCATTGCCAAGCTCCAACAAGCCATTCTGAGCAGGGCAGCTTACAGCACTGTGACATGGACAGGTGGCCATAATTCAGCTCTTGGGTCAACTAAACTTTGTCTTCCACAACCATGAACTTGTGGCTAAAATGCTACATTCATATAGGGAAAGGTGTTGCATGCAGATTGTAAGATGAAATTTTGGTTTGTTGTACCCTTGGCAGTCTAGGCATAAGGATCAGATTTGTTTTGTGTTGTTTTCTTCTAACGAAAACAATTTATGCTCTGTATACTTTCTGAACATGCACATGCACATGCCAGGCTTAGTTAACAGCCATTCAAAGGGTGCCAAACTATGAAAATACTAAATATTATAAATCAGTTTTATTTATGCTTCCCTTGATATTCATCAAGCAGCATAGTATCCCTTCTGTTATCTCTTACAGCCATGCAGTGGTTAAGAGGGACTTTCCTAGGTTACCTGGTGGTATCTTTAGCCAGGTTTGTTGGATTAGAGCCTGATCTGAGAGGTTCCCACTCAAAACTGGAGTTGTATTGAATGTCAGGTGATTATTCATCAAGTGGTTAAGCCATTATTATGCTCAAGCTCATCTTTCTCATCAGTGGTGGCCTATAAATGTCACATATATGCCAATACAGGTACATATATAGCTTACCATTGCATAGTCTATTTAAAAACCAAACTACCTTGAAAAGCAGTTTGTTAGTATCATTAAATTCTTTACTCTTTTATGAGGGCATGTTTGTGTATGATTTACTTCATGAAGCCTCATTAGACTTGCACAAGAACTAATTTGGCTGAGGCTGAGAAGAACAAATGGCTTTATCTCTCCCTAGTAGACAGTTTTTCTCCTTCACTCTCTCACCTTCTCCACTCTTACTGGTTTTAGATGCTGTTGTATATTGCTTATCTCTAGGGCTGAGAGCTGATTTAGTACAACAGTATAAGGCTTTGGAGTAGAAAACAGGCACAAAAACAGCTCTGATGCGTGGAGGGGACAACTTGCTGCACATCTGAAGTGTCTTTAGTGGGCATCTCAGCTGGGAGTGCTGCTCCCTTGTCATCAAACTCTTGGTTAGCCTTCAGAGCCTGATCTCCTACAAATCTCTGATGGGATGAGGACAGGCTGGAATTCTGTGGCAGTGGCTGTTTTTCTTGGGGAGAAAGAAAGAACTGGGAAAAAAATCACAAGTGAGAAGTGGCACAGATGGACATGGCTTAGTGGGCATGGTGGTGATGGGCTGATGATTGGACTAGATGATCCTTGTCGTCTTTTCCAATCTAAATGATTTTAGAATTCTAAGTTGCCCACTTCCTTCACAAAACAAGCATCTGTACAATTTCTGCCCATGGAGTCTTCAACCCCAGTGGCAACCAAGACTTCAGGAGAAGCCTCTAGTTCTCCCAAAACTCTCCCAAAGTCTCAAAAAAATCAAGAATAGAAGAATGTGCAAGAAATCTACTTCTGCCTGCTGTTAGCTGTTGCATGCTATCCTATGGCTAACAAAAAGAGAGTTTGTAAGATGGGAAGTTGTTACTGATTCCTCTCATAATTATCTATGTATCACTCAAAGCATAAAGATTAGTGAAAATATTTGTCAGTACTTATTTCACAGACCAAAACAACCACAGGAACTTCACTGTTTTCTGAGATGACAGGAAAAATAACAGACATCTCATTTTATGTGCTGAGACTGTTGCATTGTGCATTTCAATTACTCCTGTCAGCAAAAACATCTTATCATGTGTTTACTAAGAATGAACAGCTCACCTAGACTGACCCCTGATTTCCTTCTCCTTTTCTTAATCAGTGCAGCTGGCAGAAATATTCTTGATTTTCTTCTTGAGTTCTGTTATTGATTTGAATTAAGTGCCTGTGTTTGAGGAGGAGCTGAATAGGGAGAAAAATAATCAGACCATATCTCCAAGCAGGCACCTGCTGCTTTCCCCTTTCCATGCCCTAATGCTGGAGACTGAGATACATCAAAAGGATCATCAATTCTCTCTAGAGGGCAAAATAAGAGTTTAAAATCCAGATCAAAACTAGGTACTGAAGGCATCAGGAGAATGAAGTTTGCATTTTTCTGCAGTGCAGAGTTTTCAGTCCCATGCAGTTTCCAGATCTCATCTTCATAACTATCTTTTTCCAGGAAAAAAAAAAGTTTCTGCTTAAATTAGACAGATGTAATTATGCTAGATTGTGCAGAGGTAAATGAGACTCAGTCATGCATGAGGGTCTTAGAAGAAAAAAAATGTGGGGCCGATTTAGTGGTTTCCATGGAATTAGTCTTCACGTCAATCAGTTTGATCTAAAAAGCTGGGCTGATAAGTCTTTTAGGATTTTATTATTATAGCATCAGGAAATTGCGATGACTTGAGAGGCTATCCACAAGTCAAAAACACTTTTACATTCTCAGACATTTTTTGCAGTCTTTCAAAAAGAATTTAGGGATTGAAAGTGCCTGTCTTCTGGTGTGCTATCCATTTTCTCAGTCTTGTTGTAAATGCTGCCGATTGATTAAGTGCTGCTTTTATTTTTTTTATTATTATTATTTTTTCAAGAGCTGTTGGAAGTCCTGGCTTTTTACCACCATCATTACCTGCAGCTTCTTTGAGTGCTATTAATTAGAATAGTGAAGATATCTTATATGTGACTAGTGGCTAGAGGTCTGGAAGGAGAGATGAAACACAAATGGATCTCTAGAGAAGCAGAGTATGGGGAATAGTGTTGTACCATAACCAGTAGAAGAAAACTCCATAAAAGTACATGAAAGCTGTAAAATGACCGAATATATATATAGGAGTGAAGGACATTTGAAGGCAGTGCTGATGGGACACTGGAGATAAGGATTAGAAGGAGTGGTGAAGGATGAAAGAGTGGAAAGGATATTTTTATAAGTGCTTTGTCCATGCTGATTATTTGCTTAAATTAATCCCCGTGTAAATGAAAATCTCTCTGAATTATTTATTTCATGAGGTTTCTGATCTCTGTGCACTCACAGATGTGTACAGACACAAGTACAAACTTGTGTACAAACACAAGTTCTGGTAGACAAGAAGCTGGACATGAGCCAGCAGTGTGTGCTTGCAGCCCAGAAGGCCAACTATGTTCTGGGCTGCATTAAAGAAGGGGTGACCAGCAGAGAGAGGGAGGTGATTGTCCCCCTCTGCTCAGCTCTTGTGAGACCCCATCTGGAGTACTGCATCCAGGCCTGGGGCCTCCAGTACAGGAAGGACGTGGAGCTCTTGGAGCGGGTCCAGAGGAGGGCCACTAAGATGATCAGAGGGCTGGAGCACCTCTCCTATGAGGAAAGGTTGAGGGAACTGGGCTTGTTTAGCTTGGCAAGAGAAGGCTCTGGGGACACCTCATTGTGGCCTTCCAGTACTTGAAGGAAGCATATAAACAGGGCAGGGAACGGCTGTTTACAAGGGTGGATAGTGATAGGACAAGGGGGAATGGTCTTAAACTGAGATGGGGGAGGTTTAGGTTGGATATTAGGAGGAAGCTTTTCACTCAGAGGGTGGTGACACACTGGAACAGGTTGCCCAAGGAGGTTGTGATGCCCCATCCCTGGAGGCATTCAAGGCCAGGCTGGATGTGGCTCTGGGCAGCCTGATCTGGTGGTTGGCAACACTGCACATAGCAGGGGGGTTGAAACTTGATGATCATTGTGGTCCTTTTCAACCCAAGGCCATTCTATGATTCTGTGATTCTATGAAGTACACAGATTACAGAATTGCACAGAATGGTTGAGGTAAGAAGTGACCTCTGGATCCCTTGGTCCAACCTCTGCTCAAGCAGAGATGCATGGAACAAGGTGCCCAGGACGTGTCCAGGTGGCTCTGGATGACCTCCAAGGAGACCCTGCAACCTCTTTGGGTAGCCAGTGCTCACTGCAGTACCAAAGTGCTTTCTAATGCTTAGGGAAAACCTCCTGCATTCTGATTTGTGCCCAGTACCTGAGCCTCTCACCGGGTACTGCTGACAAGAGCCTGACTGCATCTTCTCTGCACCTTCCCTTCAGGTATTTATAGACATGTGTGAGATCCCCCTGAGCTCCTCTTCTCCAGGCTGAGCAATCCCAGCTCCCTCATCCTCAGCCTTCTTAGCAGAGGTGCTCCAGTCTCTACACAATCTTGATGACCCTGCATTGGACGCTCTCCATAACATATATAGTAATATTGGACACAATAATAATACAAGTATGGCCTCACCAATGCAGAGCAGAAAGGAAGGCTCATCTCTCTAGACCAGCTGGCAATACTTTACCTAAAGCAGCCAAGAATACCATTGGCTTTCTTGCTGGCGAGGGCACATTGCTGACTCTTATTCAGCCTGGTGCCCATCAGGATCCCCAGGTCCTTCTCTGCAGAACTGTTTGCAGCTGGAGGATCCCAGCATGTCCTGATGGCTGGGGTTGTTGCTTCCCAGGTGCAGGACTTTACACCTCTCCTTGAAGAATTTCATGAGGTTGGCTCCTGTACTGGGGCATCAGAAGGAGGTAACCAAGCAATGAGGGATCAGCATGCATGGGAAAATCCCATAACCTTTATCTGCAGAGAGCAATAACACAGGTAATTCTGGTTTGTGGAAGTGACTAGGAAAGCCAAGGGCAAGGCTGAGCAAAATCTCTGCCTCTTAGGTTTCCAGGAGACTGGAAGTCAATTGAAATAACCTGTCAGTGTCAGCTTATATACCTCTAGTAAAGTAATAACTGATGAATCTGTGGGGGCAGGAAGGGCTGTGGAGCCTGGAGAGATGTGAAATTTCAACAAAAACAAGCAGAGGTCAACCTTCTGAGCCCAGCTCTGGGACTTACCTCTGGAGAACAGTCCTGTAGATCTGACAGGCCATTTATACCTCTGCTTCCAACAAAACAACTGGGACTTAATAGCCCAGGAAGCACTTCTGTTTTACAGGCAGGAAAGCACAATATCAGGGGGAAGCAAAAGGTTGTGCCTCATAAAGAAATTAGTGGGTGGCCAGAGTATGCCAGGCATTTCCCCATCCAATCTTAATCACATCTCAAAAGGAAGCCATAGAGATTTCCTCTATATGTTACCACAGCCAGTCCCTTTTCTTCTTGTCTCCTTGTCTGCATGTGGCTAGGCTCAGACTGATAATGAGGGCTCTCCCCACTCTATGCTTAGTGCTTTGTGCATCACAGGCATTGTCTGGTCTTTGAAGCCACTAAATCTATGCAGGAGCTGGTTTTTTGGTTGTTTTTTTGTTTGTTTATTTGTTTTTGTTTTTGTTTTTTGCACGCTCTCTTGTGCCTATTAGCTCTCTGTGGGCTCAGCTAGAAGCTTTCAGACTGCCCTGAAACTTTGTCACAGAGAGAAATAAACAGTCCTTGTGACTTTTGTCCATGGCACACTGCAAAGAAAAGCAAATGTATTGCAAAAAGCAGCCGCTTAGTCTTCCAAAACCTGAAAAGGGGAGAAATTGTCCAATCAATAGTGAGGTGAAGCCAAGTTCATTCTGTTTTTTAAGCTTAATGAAGTCTGTGGGAGAGGAACTACAAAAACAGAAAACATTGTCATAAATGAATGTAATGCTATCAGGAGAAGAAAGGAGTGAGACAGGTTCAGGTTATGGCAGCTATAGGTCACTCACGGATAAAAAATGAAGCGAGTTTATGTTGACAAAATTTATCTCTTACTTGTAATAAGCCAAAAGAAGGTGCTGTATTAACTGTGCCTCCAATGTAGGGTGACCTCACTTGGCAGTTGTACCTCCACTTCCTGCTAGAGTCTCTAGAATGAGCATTTTAGAAATTTTTTATAAATATTGAAACAATGAGGTCTCATCCCACTGTGACTTCCTCGAAAGCATAAAAGAAAAAGTGGCAATATTGGGAACATACCCAAAACCCATTGACAACATTTGCTTCTCTTAGGGACCAGAGCAGCATCTAACAGAAAAAAATAAAAATAATTTTAAAAAATCTGCCTAAGTACTCCTGTTACTTCAAACCCTATTGTCTTGAACATTTGGGTTTTATTTCCTGACAAACTGCAAATCCTTTCTGCCTTCCTCAGGGTCTTAACGCATCGCGTATTTGTAGTAACAGATTTTCTGTGGGCTAGGTGCATTTTGTTGGCTGTACTGCTCAGGTCAGAGATTGTTTTAGATGAATAGAGCCTGTCACTTTTAAAGTAACAGCTGTTACTCACAAAATTGGACATTTTCCAGCTAACCACTGGTATGAACAGAGGAGTAAATAGAATCCATTTAGGAGAGGCAAGAAACTCGGAACTGCTAGAGAGCTGTGATTGTCACTGGGGACGGCTGTCCTCGGAGCAGGAAGGAAGGTCAGGTGGCAGAAGTGTCCTCCCATCTGCTGCTTCTTCAGCAATAACTGTCAACCTTATGCTTTACATCAGTGATTGCCTCAGGTAAATCAAGCCTTGGTGCTTCTTGTCTGAAGTAAGCTCATGGAAAAAAAAAAGAAAAAAATAGCATGGACAAGCTGTTTATCCAAGAAAGCAATGACTGGAGGAGTTAACTCAGGAAAAAGTGTAAAACCTCCCTAAGAAGAACCTTCAAATATACACTTTTGTAAGGCACGGTGACAACTGTGCTTACTCTTCCATGGAGCAACGAGGCACCTTCACTATCGAAGAATCACAGAATGGTTGGAAGGGGCCTCAAAGATCATCTAGTTCCAACCCCGCTGCCATGGACAGGGTTGCCATGGTGGTTAATGAATCAGAGGGATCAGCTTTTGCACAGATGTCAAAATTTTAGAAGTCCAAAGAGAGTGACACGAATTCTACTATAGGCACAGCAGGACAACAGAATTTGCAGTGACCTAAACCAGCACGAAAAGACATCTGTTTCTTCTTGGAGAGTTATACTCAATAGGAGACTTCAATGACTGTAGGACAACTCAGTCCAGCCCAGTTTCCTACAGGGAGGCTTTACTAGTCCATGTTCTCCTACAGGAGTCGACACTGTGAATGTATTGGATGAGTATGATGGTTTCTGGCAAACAACACCTTCTCTCTCATTGTATGGAGATTTATCTGCCCCCCATAACAGGCTGGAATTGATGTGTGAAAGACACACCCACTTCATTCACCCAGAGATGCATTCCTTACACATTCCTTTAGCTCACTTCATGTAAGTGCCAGAGCAGGGATTCATTCATAGAGAAAATTCCTTTCTGCCTCACATGAAAGCATTATTAGCTGAAACTGAGCTCTGTATGAGACACACTGAAATGGATTGCCAGGCCTCTTTTTCTTCTTCTTTCTCAGCAACTGAACTATCCTGCCAGATAATTTAGAAGGAAAATGTGCTACAAACAAAAGGAGCAAAACAAATGATTTCCTTTTTGCTTCAGATGTCTTCAGATTCCTCAGTTCAAATCACATTCAGGATTTGTTGAAACTCTCAGCACGGTCTTACAGCCACACCTGCTGGGGAAGGCTGTGAAGAGGAGGGTCTGCAGCAGTTCTGCTCCATCACAGCCGCCTCAGCAACATGGAATCTGCTCATCACATGCAGAGGATGTGTTGGTTTTATGTCATTCCTTTCCTAGTGAGCTCTTTGGAGGTCTTTACATCAATCTATAGGCAGTGTTGTACCAGGTAGAAGTGTGAGTCTATTACGAGGTCCAGAAACATAGGAAAGTGAATTAATCATAGAATCATTACGGTTAGAAAGATCACTAGGATCATCTAGTCCAACCATTAACCCATCACTGCCATGTCCACTAAACCATGTCCCTCAGTGCCACATCTACCTTTTTCTTGAAAACCTCCAAGGATGGTGACTCTACCACTTCCTTGGGCTAATGGTGCCATGATACACGGGTGGGATTTGCTGTTATATTGTGCAGGCTATTACAGGGTTATCCCTGATGCTTTATATACAGAGCTATTGATTTCACAAGTCAACGCACTTTGACCTCAACTTCTGCTGTTGGGCAAAGGAAAATGAGGCAACATCGCCTTGGATATGGCTGTGGTAGCTCTGCTATGTGGGAAGGAGAGGCAGCAAGGAGAAATTTCCCCTTCTCACTGCCAGTGAGCTGCTATCTCCTATGCTGTAAAAGTGAGTAACAACTCCACATTAGTGTCTGTACATCACTCCTGCTTGACTGAGATTCTAAGCAGCTCCATGAAGAGTTAGGAAAGAGGGCGACGTGGGCAGGAAATGAGGGAGGAGGATTCATCAAGAGGAAGAATGCTAATGTGCAGCTGGAGAGGAATGTGGTTGAAATAAAACAATAATGGAAACAAGAAAAAATGAGAAGGAGAGGGGGGCACATAGACTGCATGTGCGTTTATTATTTAACCAAAGAATCCTGTGCATACTGATAATTGTGTTGGCTGGTCTTCATCAGATCATTGCCCAGCGGGAACTAAAATGAAGCAACCAGACCATTTCATAAAGACCATCAGCAGTGTTGCCACATTCTTTCACTGGGAATTTAAATCTTTATAAAATCATAGCTCCTGAAGAGACCTATTATCTGTTCATCTCATTGGTGGCTTGAATGTGCGGGTGAATGCAGGTGGGAACTGAGTTGTCACTGGGCTGAAGCCATCCATCCATCCATCCATCCATCCATCCATCCATCCATCCATCCGTCTGTCTGTCCATCCATCCATCCATCCTTCCATGTCTTCATTTTTTCATCCATCTCTAGGCTACACAGTAGAATGTGCATTCATGTCCCTCTGTTATCTCATATCCTGTTATATTCACCCCATATGCAACACCCACTCCTCTTTCAATGCAGATGCAAACAGTCGGCTCCTGACACCAACATACTGTCTTTGAGACTTCAGTATGTTCCACCATCCATCATACCTGTCCCTCAGATCCCTCTTTCCTATACTGACCTCGTGTCCACCTTCCAGCATCCTTTCAATCACTCAAAGACTTCAGGGGCTATCACACCAGATCCAAATTATTTTCAGTAATGCCTAAGTCCCTCAAACTCCCCATCAATAAACTCAGATTCCCAAAGCCAGATCTGGGAGATGGCAGAAAGGCACCAAAGTAAGGAGACGTGATTTGAAAAGGGAAGAGTGATCTAACTAGAGCTACAAAGTCAACAGGATGTCTTATCTTCTGCTACTTCAAAGTCTGTGGGGTGTTTTTTTTTCTTCTAACAAACACTTTTTTTCTCATTGCCATTGCTGACATATTCTCAACAAAATGCTTTCAGAACTTCCTTGCTTCCTAAATGCTATTTTTGTTGTGAGATCTAATGAATGCCTAGGAAACCTCTTGAACCCCTATCAAATAGAGAAATCTATCTAAAGGAGATGTCTTTTCTTAGAAAACAGCATATGGCCAGACTAAAACAGGTCTATGCTCCAAAAATAACTTCAACTACCTTGTCTCAGAAGTTGTTGGCTTAAAGTATCCTGGGTAACAGGGAACAAGGGCAACATGTACAGGTTGGCACGAGGCATCTAGTTGGACAGTTTACATACTATTTAGGCTTCACTTCCCCAGGCTTTTCTCTCCTTCTTCCTTGGACATGTCTCCAGATAATACACGTTCTAGTGTTGACCAAATGGCATTACTACCTTTCTTGTTGCGGAAGGAAGGTGCATACCCACCCAGCTATCCATTAGCATATGGTAATTTAAGCATTACTATCCTAGCATTGCAGCATGTTCCTTCAGGCTTACACAAAATTGTTCACTTTGATGGCAAACAGCACCAAGGCAACAAATATTTCCTTTCATACGGTATTGTTGGACATGATTCTGTGGTCTTTTTTTCTAAAAATGGATTTTTCAAACAAGATCCTGAAACCAGTCAAGGCTGTGTGTTGGGAGGGGGAGGAGTGAATCAGCTATGCTGGTTAAAGGGGCATTGATAAAATGTGTGCATGAGTCCAGCCATTATTTATGCCTTTTCCAGTTCAAATGCAGGAGCTGCCTCAGGAGAACAGCCACCCAGCAGAGCACTGGCAGGTCACAGAACTCTTTTATGTGCAGAAACAATGGTGATTTCAGGCACTTCAGAGCTCTGCGCTGCTTTCCTTGCAGCTGGGGGAGGAAGGCAAGATTCTGCTAGGTATTTGCTGGCTGTAGTGAGATTGTACATACAAACCCATGCTTAGAATATGTATTAAGCAGGTCAAGAGACTGCCCGAAGCACTACAGATCTGATTCCTTCCTCTAACAGCTACTGATGACGTGCTCCAAAATTGTATCAGAAGTTGGCTTTGATTATCTTTGTGGGTCCCTTTCCACTCAGGAGATTCTATGATTACATGACCCTGGGTATTTCTATGGTTGCCCATCACCCCATCACTTGAGAAAATGTTCAGACTTAAGAAATATCACAGGGATACATTTCTGTATGGCAACCCCACTAGATCCAAGCACAGCCCTTGCACCCATCTCCTGCTTTTTCAACCTTGTTCCCTGCTTGCTTGCTCTTTGATGGCCCCAGGGTTATTTCTCCTTTTCAGCTGCTCAGTCCTACTCCCAGCTCCTGTTCTCAGCAAATTCCACTCATTTTGCTGACCCTTTCCGGACACATGGGGTTCCTGCCTTGCCCTTCAGTCCATTGCATCCCATGGCCTTTTGATGTCTTCATCTCAGCTTCAGTATCTCAGCGTTTCTTCCATTGTAAGTCCAAAAGCAACTGACTGTGCTCTGATTAACTGCTTCTCCCAGAGATATCCCCTTTGCAATCCATGCACTTAATGCTGTATAAGCAAGCAGAGTAAAAGCAATTCCAGCTGTTTGTAAATTATAGGCTTTGGATTTGGGTAGTTGTTGAGGCAAGGTATCACTGCTTTCCACTGAAAAGCAAAATCTGACTTCTTTGGCTTTCTGCATATGTTTTCACTGAAATTTCAGTTTCCAAAACTAGCTCCAGCCAGACTCACTTTGTAGCTTTTATGTGGCTTTGAGCCCAGGAGAGGACATAGATTTTAGTACTGCCTCTTCTGTACTCCAGTGCCTGGAATTAAATTACTGCAGTTCTTCATGCAGAAAGCTCTGAGACTTGCAACCTATGACTTCTTACTTAAGAATAGCTGCTTATATGAATTAATTAGAGCTTTAGGATATGGAATTCCATCATGCAAACAACAAAAATCCTGCTTGGGAAAGCTCTTACAAGAACAGTCTTGGACTCCAACCTTTCCTGGAGGACTGCTGTATTTGAGGGTACTACATGAAGCGTAAGAAGGAAATGGAGATATTGACTTTGCTGACAAGAACTTTAACTCTTGTTTTCTCTTTCAAGGCCGAACTTTCTTCAGAATCCACCAATACTGCCCTACTCTGGCCTTCCCTTATGCATGAGGATGAACTGTGCACTACTGTTGTAATTTGTATAAGAGATTCTTATACACAAAAGTGGGATTTCCACTAGCAGAAATCCATACTAAGTGATAAAGCAGCATTTCAGGATGACCACAGAAGCTGAATAGTGTATTCTTATCATGCCTTATAATTAGGAAAGACATACAGAGTAAAAACAGAAGGCAAGGACCGAGGAGATAAAAGCAACATGGGCTGACTTTAAGGACAGTCTACAAAGCATCTGTGTTACATTATGGGCAGAAAGTAAATGAAGAAGTTGAGCTCCATCTCATAGAATAGATCTGTGCAAAAGGAGTATGTACAGCTAAGTGACTTTCAAGGGAGCAGGAACAGTTAACAGAAAAACAATCTCATAGCACTGCCTTCCTCAGCCAGCTTTGTGTTTTGCTGGACTCCTTGCATGCACAGAGAGGGGCTGCACTATAGCTACAGTTCAGTGGGATGACTCACACAAGTTTTTGTGTAACTGAAATGGGCATTAATAGGAATTCTAGTTTAGTAGATGACCATGTTCATTTAATAAATTGGACATGAGACATGATATACATTTCTGACCAGTGTTTAGCTTATGATCAAGTTTCCTGAAGAGAAGCAAAATGTATACTAGTAAAAGACAGTGAAGAAAAATGTATATTATTAAAAGAGGGCTGGCACTCTACAGGACATAAAGAGAAGCTTCAAGGTCCACAAACATAATTTTAGAGAAAGAAGTAAATAATGATCACATTTGCCCCCCATGAGTGAGCAAACAGATGGAAAAGTGATGCAGAAGCTTCAAAAGAGAAAATCAAGTCGTACTCCAAAGAAAAAAGCTCTAAGATCCACTTGGATGAATCTCACTGGTTTATCAAACAGTGGCAGCCCTACAAGCTGGGTGAACTCCTGCTTTGTTAGATGGAACTTTGGCTTTTCTCTTTTGCTGTTTTATCCTCTGGCTTTTCCTGATTTTCTCACAGGAAGGATCCCAGTATGGCCTCTCCCCAGCTCCTTTCCATGTCAAAGCTGAAGAACAGTATGTGATCTGAAATACAGCAGTTTCCCAAGCAGCATTCAACTTGATGCTCTGGACTCCCCTGAAGCTTGCCATGCTCTATGACTGAATTTTGCTCTCCATGTAACAAGCAGTAGGCATTCGCCAGTCAAAAAAGCACCACTGGTAATGTCCTCTTCAATGAATGCCGTACAAATGAAAAAGTTTGTGCTGTGGCAGTGTGCCCATCTGCACTGATCCTTTTCTCCTCTCTAAAATCAAATTCCTGTTTTGCAGATTTTTTTCAGAAAGCATGCATGTGCACAGACACTCTTACCCTTTGATCATACTGTAAAGGTGAACTTTCAGTCTTCAAGGGGTCTGGATATAAGGAAAATGTTTTTTACAATAACAGTAATGAAACACTGGAACAAGTTGCATAGAGAGCTGTTTGGAGCCCCATTCTTGGAGAAATGCAAGGTCAGGCTGGATGGGGCTCTGAGCAACCAGATCAAGCTGTAGAGAGTTGGAGAGTTGGAGAGTCGCAGGAGAGTTGGGCTAGCTGACTTCTAAGGGTCCCTTCCAACTGAAACAATTCTGTGATTCTGATTCTAGGTCTTATAGGTTGTGCTGTGAAAACTTCAGAGGAGAAAATGCTTCCCAAACAGCTCAAGCACTCAAAACTAAGCAAATGGAAATCTTTCCAGAGTGATCATAATTCCATCTCAGGCTTGTTAGTCTTGAAAGCTGATGAAACAGGAATTCATGACCGACACATGGCCTGCTCACAATAGACTACTTTCCATGTTGATCCAACATGGAACCAGCACTGTCTTGCAATTTAGCTGCTTTGTCTCTTGGTAGTTTGTCTATCTCAGCACCTGCAAGAGGAACCATGAATCTGACCTTCCAGCCACATTATCTAAATAGAATCTTTCCCTGGAGCCTCAGACCCATCTTCTGAGACCATCTGAATTACTGTTTCTGGAGGTTTTCCAAACAATATTAAGCACAGAGCTTTTGTAAATGCAGAGGGTTGACAGAGTATCTTCTTGGCTGTGTTGGCACTGCTTGTGCTCTTCTCAAACCTTTTATTCTAATGAATTCATTTCTATGAAGTACACATTTAAGAGCAAAATCTCAATAGAAAATATATTTTGGAGATGTAGTCATTACATGCAGTATCAGGCAGGGATAAGATTATCTCACACTTAAGAATGCTTCTGATACATTCAAGACAGGATAACTATCGATTCTCAAGCATAAACAGCAGAATGACAGAGATGATTTCACTGCTTGGAAAAATTCCCGGACGTAAGAAAAAATAAATAAATACAAACCAACCAGCATGTGTTTTGTCAGATGTAATCGGTAAGGAACAATATTTTCTTTCTGAGGATATAAGAGAATATTAAATACAATGAAAGGAGTGGGGTTTTGTCTCTTCTTTTATCATGAGAATGTAAAAATAAACTCACTCTTCTGTCCACTGATAGTCATTCTGTGCAAAGTCCAAAGAGGACTGGGATTTGAATGAGAGAGGTTAGAAATGAATGAGAGATCCATTCCAGATGGATCTATTCTCACCCTTAGGTGGGAATCCTGGGGATGCTAAACAAAAGATAAATGTAGTAAAGGCAAGTCAGAGGAAAACTCTTTGGATAGCTTCAGCAAAACTACACACTACCAGAGCACAAGAAAAGCTAAGATCCAGCTCTTGTGATTCTTTCTCCAAATAGCCAGTCTACCTCACCACAGCCTTCAGTAAAAGCTTTGGCAATGCTGGCTGTGTTGGCCAGACACTGAGCCCTTGATCCAGGCCTTCAGTGCATCAGTACTGTGAACGTTCATGTCCAAGAGACAGTCCAAAATGGAACTAACCATCACTAAAGACTCAGCAGCCAATCGAAAATCTCAGGAACCAACAAGTTGATTTCCCATTTGCACAAAAGAAAAGGCACAGAGCAATATGAGAACCACACTCAGTTCCTTGTCCCATGACATCCAGGGCTAGGAAGGATTGTTGTTTGTGGTGAACATTAATCTATTCAGATATACTCTTGAAAATAAACCTCACACATCCCTAAATTCAGAGCTCCTTTGCTTACCCAAGCACACAGCAATAAGAGCTGGTTGAGGATGACTTTCCATGTCATAGAGGACAAAACAATTTAGCAGACTGCTTTCCAGAGGCTTAATTTCATCCTGATAATCAGGAATATACTTTGGGAAGGGATATCAAATAGAAGCCACTGCATGGGAGGAGAACAAGAACTGTTAGAAGCTGTTAAGGAGACACAAGCAATGCAGACAGGATCATAGAATTATTAAGGTTGGAAAATGTAAAAATGCTGGCCCACTGTGGTGTAGTCATAGTGGGCTGAGACTTATCTTGGGCCACACTACCTGCTGGTGGGACCTGGCATCAAAGTCAACAAACTCAATTACTTACGCACCTCACAGGCTAAAAGTAAGTCCAGCAATGTTTATTTCATGTACATTTTCAGGACAAAGACAGGAGCTGCAAGGACTGAGCCCAAAGCAAAGGCTTTATATTCCTGGGTTTAATTATAGAGCAGCTTCATGGCTTGCAGTTTGGTTTGGTGATCAGTAACAACAGTTGTCTTGCAGGATATCGATTGCTTTCAAAGCCACACAAAGTTTAGGGCAGTACCCACTATCTCCATCCCCATTCAGATACAGCCACCAGAAAAGAGAAAATCCCTGCACATGTGACATCCACATCATTGCTGCCCAGGGTGTCCAGAAAGATCAAGCAACTGAACTAGGTGATCAGTGTGAGATGTGTCCATGCTCTATCACATGAGTACAGGCCTGAAGAGGGATGACTACATCTAGTCCCTTTCTCCCTGTAGCAACCATGCCAAAAAAGCCCTACCATGTGCTTATTTAGGACTGATGATCATATTCTTTACCAGAAACATACTGCATTGTTTCACTCTTTTTTGGCAGCTTCAGCAAAGCACTGAGGAAGCAGCCTGAATGAATGTGTTTGAGCATCACATAAATTCTTGGAGGAAAAGGTTATGCAAATATTTCATTTGCACAGCAGCAGGCTTTGACCTCAGGGCAACCACTGTGTCTGTGTTGTGTCTGCTAAAGGCTTTCAAGTACATTCAGATCTGGCATGTAAGATTAATAGCCATGTAAAGGGGTTAGGTTTTGTGCAGAAATATTGTTGAAAGGCAACACAGTGATTTCTCTGACTCAGTAGCTATACAGCTTGTTTGGACAGTGAAAGGATTTCAATCCAGCTCCAGCTTCAGCCCAGGTTCCTTCTGCAAGAGTCCTACATCCATCTCCTGGTTTAGTGGGCATGGTGGTGATGACAGTTGGACTAGATTTTCTTGGTGGTCTCTTCCAACTTTGATGATGCTAATGATTCCTCAAAGGCTTTGGGCACCCCATTCCTCATACAGAAATGTTTAAGGGGAGCAATTATATTCATGCAGTCAGACTCCCTGGCTCATCCTGGATATTGCTCCTTGGCCAGAGATTCCTGCCTTAAATCCCTTGCTTGTGCTACAACAAGAGCATTGTCATCACCATCTCAGGGCTTTTCTGTGGATTTTTTTTTTTAAGTTGTGGCTGGGGTATGACTGCAAGAAAATGGTCTGAAGCTCAAAATGTCTTTCACAACTGATCAGCTCTAGACTCATATACCATTCAAACCATATATTAATTGAACAAGACCCAGTATAATTTGAGACCAGTTATTGAGCTCTAGGCCAGCATACAGTAATGATTTTCCAGCTTAGGGCTTCCTCTGACAGTGCTACAATCTTTACTTGCAGTGTTTTTTGATGGGTTTTTCTTTTTAATTCATTCCCTGCTGTCTGGATACACCTGGACTCCTGGCATCTTCACTGTCCCATGGCAAGAAATACAGAATGTTGATAAAAAGACCAAGTAAAGAAATGAAAGAAAACTATTTTTGAAGTGCAAACACTGAGCTCTTTCACTCAATCCCTTTATTCACCTGATTTAGCATGGGCTTTATATCATTCATCTTGACAAAGATTCTTTCTTTCTGTACACTCACATCCTTGTAGACCACTGTCCTCAGACCTGGGTGCTCCCACCTATTTGAACAAGTTTAGCTTTCTTCTCCAACTCTTGTTTATCTGTTTCCTATTGGAGTGACAATCTTGCTATTCATCTTAATTAAAACAAGCCGTCTGCACTGCATTCTGTTTCAAGAAGTGTGTACCCAGATGCCAGAATTATTAAAAAAAATTAAGAATAACCTCAATAAATCTTCTTGTCCAACTTCCTGTTCAAATAAATAAATAAATAAATAGGGCTTTGACATTAGAACAAATTGCTCAGGGTCTGGTCCTATCATTTTCTTTGGTATCTCCAAGGAAAATCTGCAGCCTATCTGGGAACCCTGTTTCAGTGTTTAAACTAGCACTGATAGGAATGAAATTTTATCAATACGTTAATATATTCTGGAACAAATTTGGGATGAGCCAGCCTGGACTTGACTTGTGCTGTATCTCTGTTCTTTGTATCTCATTATCAGTATCTCAAAGTAATTCTTCTCAAGGATTTTAATTCCAGGGGCTGTGATTGCTTTCAAATTGATTGTCTATGGTCACTTCTTATTCAGATCTAATTTCAGAACATTTACTACTGTCTCATGGGCAACAATCTTCAAATCACCTCTTTCAGCTTTTTTGCTTCTTCATGCAAACTTTTCATTTGTACCATAGAAAATAAAAGTTAATGGAGAAAACCAGCTAAAGGAAGACACTTTCTGCAGTTCTATCCAGAATAACTGGGAGAGAAAGTTTTATACCTTTTTTTTTCCCTTTCTTCCTTTTTTTTTTTTTTTTTTTTGGTTTGTTTTTTGTTTTTAAATCCTTCTCTATCAAGATTTGAAAAATATTCTGCTTTCAGGTTTCCAGATGGCCCCATCTCTATGATTATTTATTGTGTGGACATGAGGAGGCTGGTTGGCAGTAAACAAAGGTCCACAAATTTTCAAAAGAATTCATACCACTTGTTGAAAAACTAATTAAGTATCATACAGACTAGATGCATGCTACAGTGATTGCAAATGCTTTGTGTCTCAAATGCTATCATAGCACAGACATCAACTTTATAATTTTAATTTCCTTACACCCATCCTCCCTTCAGTTCCGCCCGAGCAGTTTACTTGGGCTTTTCAAGTGATATAAATTAGCATAAATTGAAATGTCAATATCAGGCAAGAGGAGGGGAAAAAAAACTCAAAAACTAATCACTCTTGGGAAAACTATGTGTCTTTTTTCAGTTACTTGAAGAGTTTTTATTTTTAACTAAGGAAGCACTACCACTTCAAAATGCTACAACCTCAAGAAGTTTAGTCAGTCTCATAAAGGAAAAGGAAATGCAGATCATGGCTTAGAATATATGCTGGTCTGTCATTTTTAGTTTCCCGTTCCTAAAGTGCAGGAGTGGATCATTTCACCATTTATAACTGTAGAAGAGATGGAATTGCATGGCTCAGAACCTCAGTGATCAACCCAGCAATTTCACATCAGTAGCTAAGAGACCACTTTGCAACAGATATGTGACAGCCCTGTCCATATTAAAGATTCACGGGATCAAATAAGAAATGGATACTGATCCTCAAGACTGGTTCTTATGGGGGATTTCAACAACCCTGATATTTGTTGGATAAGCAACGCAGCCAGGCATACAAGGCCCATGCAGTTCCTGCAATGTGTAAATGATAGCTTTGGTGGTGGAGGAGCCAATGAGGAGGCGTGTGCTGCTTGACCTTGTTTTTACTAACAAGAAGGGGCTAGTCGAGGATGTGATGGTTGGGGGCAGCTTGAGATGCAGTGACCTTGAGGTGGCGAAACTCAAGATCTTGTGTGGAAGAAGCAAAAGAATAAGTAGGATTGCTACCCTTGACTTCAGGAGAGCAAACTTTGACCTCTTCTAAGACCTTCTTGGAGGTATCCTATGGGCTAGAGTGTTAGAAAGTAAGGGGGCCGATGAAAGCTGGTTGGCATTTAAACACCACTTCTTCCGAATTCAAGAACAGTACCTCCCTAAGAGTAAGAAACTGAGGAAAGGTGGCAAACGACCTGCATGGATGAGCAAGAAACTCATGGATAAGCTAAAAGAAGGTCCATGAAATGTGAAAAAGGGACCTGTCCACCTGGGAAGAATATAGGAATGCTGTCAAGGCCTGTATGGATGCAACAAGACAGGCTAAGGCCCCCTTGGAATTAAACCTTGTGAAGGAGCTGAAGGATAACAAGAAAGGTATTTTTAAGTATGTCGACAGTAAAAGGAAGATTAGGGAAAATATGGGTCCCCTGCTAAGTGAGACACATGCCTTAATAACAGGAGACTCTGAGAAGATGGAGATTCTGAATTCCTTCTTTGCTTCAGTCTTTAATGCTAAGACTAGACCTCAGGAATTTGAGATCTCGGAGGTAAGAGAGAGAGTCTGGGCAAAGGAAGGCTTCCCATTGGTTGAGAAGTTGAGAAGAAACCAACATACACAAATGTAGTGTGTCTACTAATCTAACCTGTACTAATCAGTACAATTAGGGGATGATGTGCTGGAGATGAGCTCTGTAGAGGAGGATCTTGGAGTCCTTGTGGAAAACAGGTTGGCCATGAACCAGCAGTGTGCCAGGTACAGAGGGTAGGTACTGGAGAAACCCAGAGATGATCTCTAACACAGTGAACTTTCCAGCTAAGGTGATATGGATTACTGACACAGAGCATGGTGATGTGGTAGGTGACACTGCTTTACAGGAGGGTTTTTAAAAAGCCGAGATGCAGCAAGCCAGTGAAATTTCTTGTACCTTCCTAAGTCTTTAGAGAATCTTCCTCTTATTATTACCATCTGTGACATGAAATCAAGTCTAGACGAAATGATTTAACAAGTCACAAACACACGACTGAGAAGCAAAGGTGCTCCTTCTGTAACTGTATCTGCAAGGGAAAGAGAACAGATGTGTTTCACTGCTATTCATCAAATATTCTAGAATTTTTAGACAAAAAGTGCTAAATGAGAGCCATGTGTTAAGATGCATGGTGACAGCTAAATTAACAAACTACAACTAGGAGCAGCCAGGAAATAAATGGCATGTCTAGAATGAGTTTTCATTTCAAAGTGCAATCACTTCAAATCAGCTGCGGCACTCTGGCTGTAGCTTTTCCAGCCTAGATGGTATAGCCACTGCCTTTTCATATGATTGCAATATGATTGCAACTGTCTGTGACCTGGTGATCTTCCTATCTGTCATTCATAATGTCCACCTCCTGTTCCCCATCAAACCCTCAAGATTCTCACATCCTAGCATAAAGGGGCTGTAAGTGGGAATCTTTTATATAGGCATACAGCCTCCAACCATGCAGCCCAGCAATTTTCTGCTGTTGCTATTCCATACCAAAGGGAGGAGCAGATATCCACAGGTAGCAAAAATCAAACATTTCAGAGCTGGGCATTCCATTATTTCAGTAATACAGGTACTTAAATGCTCCTTCAGCCTCATTACTTTCCTTGCCTTCAAGGAAAGTGGAGACCTTGATGGGATCAATAAATACATTATTACTCTTGTTCAATTACATTCCTGCCTGATTCTGAGTTGACTGAAGGAAACCATTCATTGGGTTCAGCTTTCATGATCTTATTGCTGCTACACAGCCAGCGGCTCAGCTCTGAGGTGGTGCCAGCCATCCCCTCCTTGTGCAAGGTACTGCCTACAAGGGCAGTCAGAGCACGTCGTTATCTGAGAGGCAATGAAGCAATGAATGTATTAGGGATGAGGCGCAAAGATGGTAAAACTGCTGAATATTATTTCTGACAACACATGAGCTCAAATGTAGAACTGCAGCACCGTTAAGGGCAGGAAGGATTTCACTGCTTATTAGTTGCTTTGTGTGGTACAAAGTTCTCTCACTAGTTCTCCTTAGAAAAAGAGATGGATTCCTGTCTTCTAAGGCACAGTGTTAAACATCTTTTTATGTACATCCCATTTTTATGCAATAACAAAGTGACATAAATCTGTGATCCATTGTGCGAGATTCTGTGCTTGTAGAAATAAAATTTCTCAAAGTACGAAACCTGTTCATTTTTCAAACCTTCTGCAAAAGGAGAAATTCATCTCACTAAAGCTCATGACTGCATGGTGGTAAAACTAAGCCCAAAGACCACATTCTCATCACAGTGCAATTGGCATTGCCTGCTTCATTTTCCTTGGATGTCCAGTTAACGTCCAGTTTGTAGCTGAGATACTGCAGCCCCCTGCAATCCCTTCTGCTGTTAGTGGGAGAGATAAGACAGATTGACAAGACTTGAGTCAAGACAAGTGAAAAGCCTTTATTGCATTTTTCATTTGGAAAAAGAGACCTTATGATGATCTTCAGCCTCTTGCTCTGCCAGAAGATTTCTGCTGGGGGACATTTCTTAATCGTATGAAAATCTAGATATTAGTTTGCATCTGGAAATCTACAGAGTTTGAACCAGAAGCAAGGCTCATGCTGGATATTCAGAAAAATTTCTTCTCAGAAAGAGTGGTGAGGCACTGGCACAGGCTGCCCGGGAAGTGGTGGAGTCACCATCCCCAGACATGTGAAATGTGGAGATGTGGTATTGAGGGACATAGTTTAGTGGGCATGGCGGTGATGGATTGATAGTTGGACTAGATGATCTTAATGGTCTTTCCAACCTTAGTGATTACATGATTCTATGATTTAAGATACTTACTTTAACAGAGGACAATTAGCTATTGGAGATTAGCACGATGGGACAAAGGAAAATTGTCCAGAACTTGAGCCCCTTAGTCAAAGTTCAATATCTTTCTAAAAAGAGTGATTCAAATCATTTAAGAAAAATTTGTATGGTTATAAAACTATGTGGAGTCTACATAACTCCTCTACACCTTGAGTCTTTGTATGTGTTCTTTCAGTGAATATAACATTTAGTGACTTAATTCTTGGCATACAGCATGAACTTTATAAATAAGCAATGGTCTTAATATGTTTTTGCTCAAAAAAAAAAAATCATATCAATGTCAAAAATCAGGCATCTTTTAACAGTCTGTTAGCAGGCAGACATTTTATTCTTCTGAGGAAAAATGCAGAAAGCAGCAGGACATATTCAAGATGCAGTGCAGAAAGGGACAAAAGGCACCAGCATCACATAATCCCCTCCAGTTCTTTCCTGTATTTTGAAGTGGAAGGAAACAAAGTTGGGACACGATGATCTGTAAGGTCCCTTCCAACTCAAACCATTCTATAATTCTACTATACTGTAGATATTCTTACCCCACGTCTGCACTGGTTATTACTGTCTGTTACATGACACGACCAAGTGTTGGATCCCATGATAAAAACACTCCTCAAAATGCTGCAGATGAGGTGGATCGTTTAATAACCATGTAATTTTGCAGACAATCTGATATTTTATCAATAGCAAAAGTTGTCTTTCAATAGGAAATGAACAAGGAGAATGTTATTCTTGCCTGCATGAGAACTGCAGCCTTCAACTAATGCTGTTTAAATTTACGAACGTGCTTTGAAGGAATGCCTTGGAACAGGGCCTATCTTTCCTCTGCACAACAAAGACCCATTACTGAGAATGTGCAGTGTAGCAGGAACACTTAATAAATGTGTTAATTAATCAATTTTCTTTAGAAATGTGTCACAGAGAATGGCTCCCAAAAAATTCACCTACACATTAAGAGGAAGGCTGTGACTGACTGGGTTAAAGAAGAAAAGTGCAGACACACAGAGCTCCTGCAAACCACTATGTAGATTTACCCTTTCTATTTCAAAACACTGTTCTAAGTTACCTCTTTGGGGCAGATTCATCAGACGGGGACAGATTTACAGTAGCACTTTCCAACAACACATACCCATTTCACTCCAAAATAGCTCCAGTTTGGAGCAGTAATAAAAACTAAATTACATGTATTAAATCCCTTGATCCCACCTTTAAGGATTGCCAGTAACAGGATTTTCATAAAAGGAAATGTCTCTCCTAGCTCCAAATCTTTCAATTTCTGTTGGAATTTAAAGTTGGGAATAATTTCTTAAGAAAAGATAACTACCAATGACAGACATTCGTGTTAGGAATGGTTAATATTTAATAAAATGTTGAATACACTACGCTATACATCAAACACTTCAGACACCAGATACTTGATGAGGATCATATAAGAGACATTTCAGTTTTCTGAATGTTCACCCCCATTGCTCCAGAGACTGCGAACTTTCAAAATGGGTTGTGTTTGTGGGCTATTTTGTAGGAACTCCTACCTGAGGAGGTGCTACATCAGAAGACATAAGTCCCTCTTGCGAGCAGGAAGGGTTTAGGCATCACTCCCACACAGCACAAATCCTGCATGCTGACTCCACAGTACTTGGCTACTTGTCCATAGCCTTGGAAAGACTCAGAAACATTCCTACAGATCCAGACCTGAGCTCCCAGCATCCCACTTCAATGTATGGTGAGCATGGTATTTATGGTGGAGCATAAGGACAATTCATAGAAAAAACAGTTTTTTTCCAATATATCCATCATCTACTTTGTTGTCTACTGTGATTTTAGTACTTCTCCTGCTTGTAGACAGGGCCCAAGTCACAGCTGACACACCTCGTACTTAATAACACAAAGTCCAAGAAACTAATGTGCTTGCTGAATGAGTGTCTCAATCACACCAGTGCCAGGGGAAGCAGTGGATATCTATGGAAGGACGAGAAACAAGAAAGGTGTTTTTCTCCTAACAGTTCTCTACACTGTACAGAGACATCATCAGTCCCTCATTTCATTAGTTCATCCTTTTCCATGACAACTAGATCTACTTCAAAAACTGACAGGAAATAAGCCCAAGTGAGATCACTGGTTTCTCACCTGAGCAACTTGACATCACTGTGGCAATGAGACTTGCCAGAGACTCTCATCTCTGGCAAGTCGAAGCAGGGCTCTCAGTGACCCGCCACTGTAGTTCCTCCTTACTGATGGAGGACTATGACATATTATCACGGAGACATGTTTACCACGAAAACAAGAAGCTTCCCGTAGCAGAGTACGATGCTACTTGTAAAGTCCAAGTAGAATCTCTGGCCTATTCAGACTAATGGAATCTCACTTTCCACTGAAAAAATCTGAGGAGCACTTTCTGCTCTTTCCTGGTACCACAAATTGTGCTTCTCTTTTTATACTCTCATCTTAAAAGTCGTCAAAAAATGAATTGGACCTTCTCAGCAAGCTCATTTTTCTACTGCATTTTTCTACAACAGCTGCAGTTAACAGAGATGTAAGGGCTGAGGCTTTGCCAGGATGATGGATGATTATTGACTGTAGAATTCCCTGAAAGTAGTTGTATGATGCAATTCATGTCCAGCAATGGCAGTACATTTACCATCAGTGATGGAAAGGGACTTACACTCCAAATTTATCCTGAAATAAAATGTGGTCGTCAAGGATAAACTAATTCAGGATTTGAAAAGAAAGCAAAGGAAGAGAAGGAGAGAACAAGTCCTTCTTCCTCTGTGTGTTGCCACAACAGTGTGATGACGAAGAAACAGGTTATTAACAACAGATACGGAAGAATACCTGTCTCCACTTTGTAATCTTTTTCCTCCAAATAAAAATCAGTGATAGCTTTTTGGCAGCATACATAGGAATACAAGGAATACTTGACAGGGAAGGAAAGATACTATCCAGCTGTGGGATTTTTTGTAATTTTTTATTATTATTATTATTATTTTTTGTCTGTGTACTTGCCTCTTTCTTTTTAGACAGAGTCTTAACTAGAATTTGACTATGTTGACATGCCAGTGGTAACAAGAGAACTTCAGAAAAACTCACAGTGCTCCTCTAAAACAAAGCCTGGTCTGTTAAGCAGTGTCTGTGCTTGCACACCAGGGTACTGATTTAGTTGCAACTACAGGAGGAAAGTGCTGCAGGGGCTGAAAAGTTCAATCTTCTGTGGATTTACTAAGTGAAAAGCTCTCAGATCGTTTACCTCTTAAGATAAGCTACCTTGCATTCACTGTACACAAGGGAATGACAGGAATATTCATGTATTATCATGGTCCTAACCCATTTAATGTCTGTTTAAGCAAGAAAAATTGAAACAAGAAAGCTTTAGGAAATTTGAGGATATTAGATGAAACCTTCATTTTAACAGTTCCCTTTTTTTCATTTACCTACTTCAAGCTTCAGGCATAAGGAGTCTCTGCTTTAAAACAGTTTGGGATGTTTTTATGGGATGATCACAGAGTTACTGAGGTTAGCAGAGGCCAACCTCCTGACCAAAGCAAGGTTAGCTAAAGAAGATTGCCCAGCCAAGTATTGAAGATCTCCAAGGATGGAAACTCCATAGACTTTCTGGGCAACCTGTGATAAGTTTTTGACCAATGACAAAACACTGACTTCATCTTCTTTACATGCTATTTGACTCACTCACTGCACTGTGATTGCGATTAGATAGTTATGAGCTGCAGCCACTGGATCCTGATCCCGACTGCTTGAAGACAAGCCTAAGAGCCCCTCAAAAAGAAAGACTGGATAGAAAAGAAACAGAATGCAGCTTCAGCCTTCAGGTCTTCCTCCTTTACAGCATCACTGTTGGGAAATTGCAAACACAACACATGGCCTTCCAATATATGCAAACGAGAAGAGAGAAGGCACTTAAATGACTTGTGGAAGCTGTAGGCAACATGGGAAAGATGAGACTGAAGGAATAAGGCAGGCATTTTGCTGAGTGTCTCCATGTAAAGAGGGACAAAGCTGATAGGGTTCAGGAGAGGACCAGATCTGAGTGCTCTCATGAAGCATTCATGAGAGAGCTGGCGGTCAATATGATGATAAGATAAATTACACAGTGTGTAAAATAACAAAACATATGCATGAAGGACTTTGTCCAGGAAGAAGGACAGCAGGCATGAGCTTGCTGTTGCGTAATAGCTTTATTCCACCAAAGCTTGTTTCCCCTGGATGTCTGCTTTTGTTACAAAACCAGACATGCTTTTATCTCTTCACCTGGCTGTATTTCCTCCAGCACTGAGAAAAAACAGTCCACAGTGAATAAAGATCTGGCATCTCCTTTGGAAAGCATGGAGATAAATTTGCAGTGCAGTGGAAGCTTACGCTATTGAAATATATGTTCCATCTCCAGGATTGTCAGATTAGATGCTTTCATAGCATTCAGTTGGCTGAATGCTTCCTTTTTTTTTTTTTTTTTCCACTTTATTTCTTTTTTTTTAATAAATATCCATATTTTCTCCAGACTGCCAGATTATCTTCAGGTAGGTACACATCATTGGTCTAAGTATTTTTTTCTCATTAGTAGCTCAACCCTTAGACTGATGTCTGGGGTCTCTGCCAAGTTTCCTTCTCTTCTACTTGAGATAAAAAGTCTGTCATTTAGATGTGGAGGATTCATTCTTTTTGGCACTTCTGTGGTTCTTTGTTTTTCTACAAGTTGAACATTTCCAAAAGAATTCAAAATAATTTGAAGTATTCTCAGTATAAGGTAGGTAGGACACAGTGTCTGTTGCTGGGACTGTAAGCTGAAGACATTGCACCAAAAGGGTTCTCGCCCACAGTCTATTGCTGCCAATAAGTCCTGGTTTGGGTGACTGTAGTTGCAGTGGATCTGGGAAAAGCTCTGTGTTTTATGTAGCTGAAAACAGACAACGTGAGGAAATGTGATTCTCCAGGCATCAGTGCCTGGGTTATCACGAAAATGCATTTTGAAGCTCTCTGTGATAACTTACGGAGTTATTACTAAAGGAAAATATTGGAATAAAATTTTGGCTTTGTATACATTTTTCCATCCCCTCTAGAAAACAAAGAAATACTAGAAGATGATTGTGAACATCTCTTTACTGGCCAGTATGTGTTGATTTTCATAATCATCGGCCATTTGTACAGCCCTCATCTGGTCTTTAATAATCACAAATAACTTTGAAGAGGCAACCTGATAGAAAAGCATTCGGCACCATTCCCATGGTCTTAATTAAGAGACAGAGCTGAGATATCCTTAGATCATTCACGTCTGTTCTTTAGTTAAATGAAAACATTGGGTAGCTTAACAGTGTTTGTCTTCTTTTGGATCCCTGTTTCGAAATGATAGCTAAATACATCAAAACAAAATGTGAGGGTATGAGATATTCCTTACTGCAATTACACATGGCAGCTATGTTGATTAATCATCTCAGCCTGGATGGAGGAGAGGTGAGATTATAAATTTAAACTGCCGGGGTCACATCTGTAACAAAGCCAGAATATAAGCCAAAAAGACTGGTGGGAAAGGAATAATATTTTAGCTATCTCTATTTTGGAAAAGTTCATCAATGGTGAAATGCCATAGGAGTTAAGAAAACATTTTATCTACTAAAACTGATTGAATGCTATTTCTCTGCAGAGAGGAAATTCTTGCCTGTTGCTATTTTTCGTTTCTTCAAAAAAATTTTGTCTCCAGAGACTATACCAGAATTCAAGTCCTCATGAACTATTGCTACCAGCCATAAGCTTGAATATTTTGTTTTATTTGTTAGGGAATAAGCTTGCTACTTTGTCCCAGCTAGTTAAATTAGCTTTGCTTTTTGCACTGATTCCCCAAGCCCAACAGAAAACAAAATATCACCATTCATTTGTTAAAGAAAAAAACATCAGAACTGGAAACGGTATTTTGGTGGATTTTTTAGCAAGAGAAATCTAGCAAAAATAAAATGAAGGCAATTTCTTTTCATTCTCCCTATCTCTGGGCTGCTTTGCAGAAACTTTAGTTTAATGAATGCTTCGAGAACATCTGTTTTCATCATTGGTCCAGGATGAGCAACACAACAAACCATACCTCAATTCCTCTTTTCTGCAAGTATCCATTACCCTTTGACAATTTGAAAGTTTCCATTTTCTTGAAGTATGTTTTTGGAGGATGGGAATATTGGGGTTTCATTCTCTGGGTATACAGCAAAACCATGGCTTTCGAGGTCTTAAAATCAATGGAAAGAGGGGTGACAGAAATAGTGTGGCAGCTTCATCTCCCACTGCGTCCCAAGCCTTTGCGTTCCTCCTCCATCTCTTCTCCTTCACCAAAATAAAGAGTGTATGTCGTTGTTACTCCCCACTCACTGCCTGGGCCATTGCCTCTCTTTTTCACTTAGTAGTAGAAGCTCAGCTCCATTCCTCTGGTTCCAACTCCTGCTAAGAAGCCTTGAGTCATCTTTGGTTTATCTCTAAACAGAATAAGAACTACAGAGAGATTAATTTTTGCCCAGCTCTAAACTCAGTGAGCTTCTCCTGGTCTCCACCCCTAAACATATCACCTGTTTATCTAAGGGCTGTTTATCTTTTTGGAGCAGCTGTGGACCTAAATCTTGGTCCAGAGAGTTACTGCATAAATCGAACCTATCTGTATGTGGAACGTCACAGCATGAGTCAAACAAGTGGAAATGTGAGGGTGGGTTTGGTTTTGTTTACTAGTGAGATTTTTTGGGTTTTGGGTTGTTTTTTTTTAAACAGTGTTTTCCATTTTACACACAAAACACACAGAGACTCTGTCTGTGCAGTAACTTAACTGATGGGACAATTCCTCAGCAGAAATTTCAAACCTTTTTCATTGTTTTGGACTCATATTGGCTATAGTTGGAGCCAACTGCTCAAAAGTTTTTCTGGACTTTTTAATTCTAGGTTAAAAAAAAAAAAAAAAAAAAGACTAGACACTGAACAATGGCTTTTCTCTGCTGTGTTATCGATTCTTCTTTCACTATTCCATAAAAGTAAGAGGAGGCACTGACTTCTGTGATTCCACCCTAGAGATAACCAGAGGGAAACCACCCCAGAGAAACCACCCCAGAGAAACCACCCCAGAAATTCGAAGGTGACTCTATGGTAACTCCATGTTCATTCTAAGATGATTCCACATTGATTCTAAGGTGGTTCCACAGTTATTCTACAGCACGGTGATTCCACATAGCGATTCTAAGGTGATTCTATGTGACTCTAAAACAATTCTAAGCTGATTCTACTAAGGTAATTCCATGGAAGTACTAAGGTGATTCCAAGGTGTTTCTAAGGTCATTTCAAATTTGTTCTAAGCTCATTCCTTGATCATTCTAAGGTTATTCTGACACCATTCCAAAGTGACTCCAGGGTGATTCCACAGTGATTCTAAGGTGATTCCATGGATATTTGAAGTTGATTCCACGTAAATACTAAGGTAATGGTTATCTGATTTCATGATGATTCAAAGGTAATTCAGTGGTGATTCTAAGATGATTGCAATTTGATTCTAGTATGATTTTAATTTAATTTCACAGTGACTCCACAGAGATTTTAAGGTTGTTCCAGGGTCACTTTAAAGTGATTCTAAGGTGATTCCATAGTATTTCTAAGGTGATTCCTTGTGATTCTAATGGTGTCTCAAGACAACATACAACCAGCTCATCAGCAAGTTCTCATGAATGGCATGTCCCAGTAAGCAGCTTGTTTTCTAGGTGCTTGTAGTGGTGAGGGTTGACAGTGTTCTAAAGTAACAGTCTTGAAACACTCTGTATTGAAACACTCTGTAAAACACTGAACTTTCACCAAATCACTGATCCCCCAGAAGATGCATTGTCTTTTAGGGCCAGTTTATTCACAATCATGCCTAACCTAAATTTTTCTCCTCCTATGTATTGAAAGTAATAAAATTTTCTCACATTCTCCCTTGGTTCATCTTGTTGGTTTAGATAAGGGTTACTCTGCAAAATTCTTTATGCCTGTGTATTTACCAAGGGTTTAGCATAATGAGCCACTAATCTTATTTCCGGCCTCCAAGCAGTATTGAAATATAGACTATTATTAATAATGATAGCACTTATATATTACTGTTGCTGAAATGGCAGCCCTTCCCACCTTGCTTGCAAATGCTGCAGGAGAGTATGTTGGCTGAATATCAAATGAGTATGTCAGAAAAACAGTGTTAACCACTCCACCTATACCCAGCTTTAATGAACATCTCTTCTTTGAACAATGGTGCTGCTGATTGCTGCATTAAATAATAAGTAAGAAGTAAATAAATAAATTATGATATTACATGTTGGAATCTTCATACCAAGGATGCCGCTCACTGAGCTGATACAAGTCAGGCAAGGCACTGTTCCATCAAATCTGATAAATCAGGGAATTGAATATGATGGCACTTCTGGTGTCTCATCATATTCTTTGCTAAGTAATTGAAAATCTGGTTTTGACCAGATTTGACCTGGTTTTGACCTGGGATCCTCAATCCCAGGAGCTGGGATGCACCTTATGGGCTGCTCAACTGGGAATGCTGCCATGGCTTTGGTCATATCATAGCATCACAGAATCATAGAATTATAGACTGGTTTGGGTTGGAAGGAACCTTTAAGATCCAACTCCATTGGTCAAAAAAATGACACTCTTCAGGTGTTTCACCCTTACAGCAAGTTGAGAACTTTTGTCTCACAATAATTTTTCACCAGAAAATAACATTTAATCAAAACAGAGATGCTGCATTAAAACCTATTGGTTTCAGTGGCATTTCATAGAATCATAGAATCATAGAATTACTCAGGTTGGAAAGGACCTCAAAGATCATCAAGTCCAACCACAGCCTAACCATAGTACCCTAACTCTAACAACCCTCCGCTAAATCATATCTCTGAGCACCACATCCAAACAGCTCTTAAACACATCCAGGGATGGTGACTCAACCACCTCCCTGGGGACCCTATTCCAGTGCTTAACCACCCTTTCTGTAAAGAAGTGTTTCCTAACATCCAACCTAAACTTGCCTTGGCACAACTTGAGGCCATTTCCCCTCGTCTTGTCACCTGTCACCAGTGAGAAGAAACCTACGCCGCTCTCACTGTAAACACCTGTCAGGTACTGGAAGAGAGTAATAAGGTCTCCCCTCAGCCTCCTCTTCCCCAGACTAAACAGCCCCAGCTCCCTCAGCCTCTCCTCATAGGGCTGATTTTCCAAGCCCTTCACTAGCCTCGTTGCCCTTCTCTGGACCTGCTATTTCAGATGGTACAAGTGGAGAAACAGAGATTGTTTTGACTTCCTCATTCCATTTTGATGCTAAAATATTTTGCTTCAGTAAAAGTAAAAGGGATCTATTTTTACTTTCTCACACTTTGATTTCACCTTAATTTTATGCTATAATCCTTTAAATTCTATATTTACGTATTTGGCTATTATGGCAATAGTTCCTTGGACCATCTGAAAATTTGAAAGAAATCAGGTATAATGCATATCTTCTGTTAATAATACTGATTACTTCACATCATACTGTTTCTGCAATCACTGACGTTTTTGATGTGGAACTTTACTTTAAAAAGACATGTAAGTTTTATTTTATCTTGTTTGGGGTTGTGTTGTTTTTGTGGGTTTTTCGCTACAAAAGCAATTTTCAAAATGGCATTTTTTTCCCACAATGTCCAATCCCATTCAGCTTCCAGGGCAATAAATTTGCCCACCACGTAGCAATGGTTGTCTTTTTTTCAGCTGATTATTAAATCACAGAATCATTCAAGTTGGAAAACATCTCTAAGATTATCAAGTTCAACCACCAACTGATCACCAACAAACCACTTACCATGCCCCTCAGTGCCACATCTCCACCTTGCTCGTACACTTCCAGGAACAATGATTTTCACCACCTCCCTGGGCAGCATGTTCCTGTGCCCAACCACTGTTTACCAGAAGAAATTTTTCCTAATATCCAACCTGAATCTCCCCTTGTGCTACTTAAAGCCATGACCTACTAACCTGTTACTAGTAACTGGGGAGAAGAGACTGACCTCCACCTCACCACAGCCTCTTTTCAGGGAGTTGTGGAGAGTGATAAGGTCTCCCCTGAGCCTCCTCCAGACTAAACAATCCCAGCTCCCTCAGCTGCCCTTCATGAGCTCCACACCCCTCACAGCTTTGTTACTATTCTCTGAACATGCTCCAGGACCTCTCTGTCTTTCTTCTCGTGAGGGGTCCAAAACTGAACACAGTACTCGAGGTACTGTGATCCACAGTGCCTCATTGTACAACCTTCCCCTTGCACTGGAATAAGTCCTCTGGCTTCCTTGCTGGGAAAATTAGGTACTGTTTCTCTACAATGTCCAGAGAAGGCAGTTTTTGACTCCTTGTTTGATGTGATAGCAAACAGTGGCAGCAATCTGGATAATATTCATGTGAGCATGTGCAGGTGATCCAGAAATATCTTCAGAGAGATGAACAACTTTGTTCTGCAGTGTCTTCAAGAGGTTAGAGGATGATGGCAGTGTACCTACATCAGTCTTATTCCCTCGATGTTCATCTCATGTTATCTTTAGGTCCATACCAGTCCTAGTAATCAGAGAATCACAGAATCATAGAATTGTTTGAATTGTAAGTGGCCTTTAAAGGCCATCTAGTCCAACTCTCCTGCAATGAACAGAGACACCTACAGCTACATCAGGTTGCTCAGAGCCCCATCCAGCGTGACCTTGAATGTCTCCAGGGACAAGGCATCCGTCACCTCTCTGGGCACCCTGCTCCCATTCCTCACTACCCTTATTGTAAAATTATTTTTTCTTATATCCAGTCTAAATATTCTCTCTTTTAGATTGAAACTATTTCACTTTTTTCCTATCACAACAGAGTGATGTCAAGAGTCTGTTCAAGAGTCTTTCCCTTTTATTCTTACATATATATATAAAAAATTATCTTTTTATGTATATAATATAAAAGAACATGTTTATATATTTATGTATCTTCATGTAACTCTTAATATTCCTCATAAACAGCATGCACAAAAACTGCAGTTTTATTCAGGAGTGGTGGTCTCTGGCCATCCTTCTGCCAAACAAAGCACTGCCAACATAACGCTGTTGTGACATGGCTTCAGCTTGAATGCTCTGACAAGTTTTTTGTTACTCCAGTTTCTGACTAACATATTTGTGTTTCTAAACACTTTCCTTGTTCTCACTTCTATTTCCACCTCTGTACTGCTGTTATCTATTATTACCAGGTTGCCACAGTAACCACATTCCTCAACACTCCTTATTTGTTCCATACCAATTGTTATATGGGCACTGTTTGTTCCCACTGTTGCCAAGATCTTGGTCTTTTTACTTGAAACTTCCAGCCCTATCTCCCCCCATTTATCAGCAGTTTGGAAGCTTTTGGCTACGTGTCATAGGGTGAGAAAGGGGCACCTACTTCTCTAAGGCCCTGCATTTGCATTTCTCATCAGCAATGTTGTTATTTTCTGAGGCAGCTGATCCTTAGGGATCAGTGCCTGTGGAGTGCTCAGTTTCTCCATCTTTTAAGCATTAACACCCGTTAAGAAACAAGGAGACTCTCTTTAGCCATCAGTGCCTCACCTCTTTCCCTGGATTTGCTCTGATTTGGATTTTTAGCAAAATTCTCACCCTATCAGCTTTGACCAGGCTGCAGGAGCATCTCCATATGCAGCACTGGGCAACCCCAGATGCCATGAACCCAGATTTAAAACCTCTAAAAATGCTCTTGCAAGCTTTGCAAGGGGATCTCCTTTCTCTCTCTCTATGTTTTGCTGCCCTCTTCTGCACAGCTGGGAAATCTCTCACTGCTTTCAAATCAGAAAGCCCCTCTAAAAGACTCTCCCCGGATATTACAGTCACCCACATGCATATTATGGGTCTCGCCCAATTGGCACAAAGCAGCAGAGGCAGCAGCCAGGTACAAGGTGTTAGTGGAGACCAGGATTAACATTTCTGACAATGCTGTGGGGAAAAAAAAAGAAAGCCTAGTGAATGTTCTGCAAAAGAGTCAGAATCACAGGAGTTGGAAGGGACCACTTGATATCATCGAGTCCAACAGCATGCAGTAATGACCAGCCTGTGCAGCTTCACTGCAGTGAAAGGAACATTTTCCAATGTTCCATGTGTGCCCTTGGGGTACAGAAGATGTTTCCCTCCTTTTCCTTGCACCTCACTATTGCCCTTGAATACTCTATAGCTCAAGGTATGGCAGCAGGGAAGATGGGGACATTGCAGGGCAGTTGGACGAGATGACCTTTGAAGATCCCTTCCAACTTACACAATTCTATGATTCTATGATTCCATGTTGCAGGCATGGCAGCCACTGAGCTGCAATAAACGCCAAGTACCTCTCCACCTACATACCTGTCCCATATTTATGGGACATATAATGGGGCTTAACCTCCATTTCAGATGTGACTGGAGAGATTTTATAGTGCTATTACTGATGTGTTGAATGGCTTTTCTGTGGTGTAGAACAGAAACTTACTTTGGGTTGATAGAAACCGAGAACTGAGGGCCTGTACAGCTGCAACTCTGCCAAAGCATCAGGAATGGAGCAATTTCCTCCCATTAAAAGCCATCATAGGAAAAAGGACATTGTGGCTGGTTTTAGTTGATTTTGTCCTTGAAAGGAAGGCAAATGGTTTCCGTTAACTCACTCCCTACAGTCCAGCACTAGGACGTCGCACAGTAATGCAGGAAACTGAGTCATCCTGTCCCCTTCTTGATAGCTCTTGATTGGCACTGCTGTTGTACACATTACTGAGCCCATGGCTCGTTTTAGACACCAAATGACTTTCCTCACCTGAAGACAAACCAACAAAAACTTATATGTTGCAGTATGTGATTTATGTTCATCATTTCCTTGTATCACTCACTACCATTTTCTCCATGGAGCCAGGGTGTAAAAACTCAGCAAGATAACACTTGACAGCAAAATATCAAATTAAATTATACATTAAATAGCATCCTCCTTCAGCAGTATATCATATTAATTTAAATTTTTTGAAAAGCTGGCTTGACTAGAGAGTCAATGAAAATCTGTACATCTTTACACTCTGGAAGAGCGCCAACTAAACTAATAGCTGCTAACCCTAAGGTGTTCACCCAACCTCCATTAAGAAGATCAGACAAGCAGAGGTTGCTGTCCTACATGGAATATACTTCCACGCACACCAAAAATGTTGGCAGAAAGCTCTGTCTAAAGCACAAGTAGAAGGATGTCTAACAGAATGAGAGATACATCCAAGACACAGGTGACGGACAAGTTACCCACATGCTCAGTGCTTAGGGATGTGCTGACAATGTGCTGGGGCAGTCAATGCCATGGAGGGGACATTGTAGAGCCTGTGACCAGTTTGCAATCAGGAAAAGTCTGACTTCACTGAATATCCAAATTACAGAAAATCTTTTCCAAGAACATAGTCCTTTATGACAGTGTTAATATCTGGAGTTCCTTGTGCTAAGCATCTCCCTGGAAGAAACACATAAGCTGGCATCAGACAGCAGACAGAAAATAGACAAATGGCTGGGAAGAATACTGACTGTTTTGTTTTAAATTCAGATACTAACACATTGAAATGTTGAGCAACAGCAGAATGGAATCAACTCAGCCTGTAAAAGCAAAATAGGCCACATTATTAGAAAGCACTATTAAAATAAGTTTTGATGTTCACTTAATTATATCCCCGTGGTTCATTCAGGAAAACAAAACCTTGCCTTATTAATATCATTTCACATTTTTATGAAGGTCTTTGATTGGGTTTAGTAGATGGTCTTAATGGGATCTGTCAAACAATAGGATAATCCTAATTTAAATGAAAAAGCTATCTCTCCAAAAAGCACATTTGTTTGATTAATGGCTCTTTCATTGAGGCACAAGCCTAGCAAGGCATTGAGTTGTGTGTTCAAAATATAATGGCTCACATGATTAACACAGAGTTAACATAGAAAGGTATAAGGTACTTAAGAAAAATCTCTTTATTCCCAAGAAGAAAAAGAAGGCTGTGATAGCAGTATTAATATTTACTGCTGGTTCTGCAGCAGCTACCTCTGCACTCAGTATAAATTATCATTTAAATTCTACAGCCCTCCAGTAACGTGGAGGTCCAGGGAATGTAGGATAATAGATCATTTAGAGTTGCCTAAAAAATTCCATTGGAAGAAAATTCCTTAATATGTTTATCAAAATCATTACTAGAATGAATAATTTCTACCAACACAGTTAGAACTGGAGAATAATATCAATCAAATCAGTGAAAGCAGAAAGGCACATTTGTCAAAGCAGTATTACCAGCAAAGAGGCGTATCATAGCAAAAATGCAGAAAACTGCACTTTTTCTTCTCAGAAAAGCCATAATTTGGCAAAGAACTTCAGTATGTGCCTGAACTATAAAGTACATTATACACAATGGAAGTGAAGCAGTGAGGTTATTATTCCCCGGAATGGTGTAACTTAATTTCCCCCATTTAGCAATTAACCTAGCATGGGAAAAATACCTTAGAAATTCAAAAATAAATATACCTTGGGAAGTGCTAACAAAGGTCTGATGTATAAGACAGTTGGCTATGATGTCCAAACTTCACAAAACTCCTACAACCACGTACATTACTGATTCACTTGCAAACGAGCATGCTACAGATCTGCCAATATACCAGAGTGCCTCGGGCCTTTCTGAAAACCCATTCTACATGAGAAACAAGAAAATCCAGACTTCTTTTATTTATGATTTAAAGCAGAGTCTCTGGGGTTTTGTCAGGGCTGAGAAATGTTCATGCTTCAAGGCGTGTTGCAACCATCAGCTAGCAGAGGTCAGGAGAAATATGTCCTTGCTGGTACATCTCTCGAGGGTAGCATTTCAAGGCATGTGTGCTGGGCTACCGTAAAAAAGAAGTCATTGATCCAGGCTAGTAATTCCTCTGTCCCTGGTCACAAAGGACATCTCCATGAGGATCTCAAAGGATACTGGTAAGTTTTAGCCCTTGCATCTTCCCCAGCCAGATGCAACATGTCCAGAGCATCTCTGAATTAAAGCTGAAGGGTCATAGGTAAAGTAACTGTACAGTAGGAATTGCAAATTGGTGGGGAGGACACCATAGCAAGGATGATTCTCAATAAAGCTTTGCTTTCATCTAGAAGTAGAGAAGTGAAGAAAGATTTCACTTGTATATAGTATTGCCCTTCATCTTATCAAGTCAGCCCTGAAGCAGCCTAATGAATATCAAGGGCATTATGCAGAGACCTCTGGACAGATCTCACTGGATATGTCTCTACCATCATACTACTCAGCTTTACAGTCACCTTCAGGGTCCTAGCTCCTGATGATCCATAAATACTTAAGCATCAGTTCACTCCTAGGCTATTTTGGAATAAAAGAACCACTTCCTTCCACAACAGTTGCCAAGTTTCAGTTGGGTATTTTTACTCCAAAAAGCCTTGCTCTGTGGGCAACATAGATGGGATTGCATTAGATTCAGCTCTCTTAGGCTTACAGTGTGTTCAGATGGGCTCCCAGCTGGCTTTACACCCTCCATAGTACAGTGTGAACACTTCATTGTGCACTAGAAGAGACAAGTCCTGATTACTGTGGAGAAGCAGTGGCCATAATGAATGAGAGGAATGGAGAAAGCAGGAAAGGATGGCGGTAGATGCTTAAGAAGTCACAGGAGAGTGGGATGAAATCCCCAGACTTAGCTAGTCTTCTATGTTGAATGCATTATTCCCATTCAATAGCGTACTGCTGAAGAGCACCATTCCCAGCTGCAGCTCCTTTCTGTGGTCTGCCATCTCATCTCTCCTGCAGCAATGTTGACAAATACAGCAAAAGTGAATTCCACAGGGCCAAAATTTCTCCTAGTTACAGCTATGCTATACTCAAGTCTGCCCCAGTAGACTTGTGTGAAGCTTTGACAGAGGAAATCTGGGCCCAGTCCTCAAGAGTTCATGAACCTTCCAGCAAAACTGGCTCCAGTTCCAAAAAATCCTGGGCTGTTGTCCAAGAAAAACTCCAGCTTGAAGAACATTCTGCCTTGCCATAGCTCTTCTGCACCCATCCACCCAGCTCATGCCAGAGAATGCTAAACGCTCTCTGCCTTTAATTGCACACACAGAAGCAGTAAGGGATCTTCCTAGCAGGAAAGCAAACAAAAACAGAAAGGCCAGGTGTCTGCTAAAGCCAGCCAGAAGGAGCCTCTCTCCTCTCTAATAGCTGGTGTAGCAAGTGGGTGTTAATTCATGCTAACTTACAGATGCATTCCCATGGAATTGTGCACTATACCCACATCTGTTCTTGCACTGAGTACTGAGAAAGAGGGAAGCAGAGGCTGACATGCTTTTCCTCCTGTTTTGCAAGCAGAAGAGCATTTGGCTTCTCATATTTGTTAACCTTTTCTGGGAAAGTGACTTTGAAACATATCATCTGAACCCAGGGAGCCAAAAATACACAAAGGGATCTGATGCTGTGTGCCCTTGCAGACAATAGCTCTGTGCAGGCATTGTTAGAATAGGCACAGACAGCCCACAGCTACCAGGCTTCATCTGCTGCCTGCACAGATGGCCCATGTGTTATGTTCCTGGCACTGCAGCAGTACCAGGATTTCCTAGGTTATCTGACCCCTACATGCAGGAGGAGATAAGCAGAAAGGATAAGCAAGATCATCATCTCCAAGAGGCAGTTGGGCCCTGTCACGTACCCCATCATGCCACTCTGTGTTGTGTCATGCCCATGGATTACTCTTGGAGCTGCTCCAGCTCTCCAGATATCATAGAATTATAGAATCGTTAAGGTTGGAAAAGGCCTCTAAGACCATCTAGTCCAGTCATCAACCCATCCCCACCATACCCACTGAAACACGGCCTTCAGTACCACATCTCTGCGTTTCTTGAACACCTCCAAGGACAGTGACTCCACCACTTCCCTGGGCAGCCTGTTGCAATATCTCATCATTCCTTCTGAAAAATTTTCCTAAAATCCAACCTGACCACCCCAAGTGTGAAATAGCCACATTTTTCAGCCTGCAGTGATATGAAGAAGCTGCCGGTCCTGTGTCAGGAGCAAGGTTCTTACCCTTGTATGACAGGGTGCACCCATTCTTGAGTCTACTTCCAGTTGTAATTCTTTCAGGAAGAGATGGGATGTACTCAGGGGATTTAAACATCCATCATGCACCTCAAGGACAATGTTCAGTTTTGGGCCCCTCACTACAAGAAAGACATTGAGGCCCTGGAGCGTGTCCAGAGAAGGGTAGCTAAGCTGTGCAGGGTTTGGAGCACAAGCCTCATGAGGAGCAGCTGAAGGAAATGGGATTGTTCAGTCTGGAGAAGAGGAGGTTCAGGGGAGATGTTGTGGTGAAGTGGGAGTCATCCTCTTCTCCCAGGTAACAGTGATAGGATGAGGGAATGGCATTAAGTTGTGCCAGGAGAGATTCAGGGTGGATATTAGGAAAAATTTATTCTCAGAAGGAGTGATGAGGTATTGGCACAGGCTGCCCAGAGAAGTGATGGAATCAACTGTCCATGGAGGTGTTCACAAAACATGGAGATGTGGCACTGAGGGACTCAGTTTAGGAGGCATGGTGGGATGGGTTGATGGGTGGACTAGCTGATCTTCGGAGTCTTTTCCAACCTTAATGATTCAATGACTCTATGCAACAGCAGAGGGCAGAATTCTCTGTGCCAGGATTTGAACTTACTTCAAACACAGAGCTCAGCCAGAAGGTCAGGGGTTTTACAAAGCACTGGTAGATCAAAGAAGCACTTATGTAGATATTTTCAGGTATAGTCAGAGGGTTAGACAGGACTAGGCAAGCATGCTGTTCTCATTTGCACTGTATTTCTGGCTATCACATGCCCAATGAACAGAGAAAGTCAGACCTTGATGTATGTACTAAGTGTGTACGAGAGCACTAGAACCACTTAGCGCAAAGTCACTATTTCCTATACCACTGACATTGATTTTCCTTTCAGTCAAGAAGAAACGGGGGAAATCTCTGTTTCAGTCATTGTCAAGTCCAAGAATTTCCAATTCTACATGCAGAGAAGCTTGTTATCATCACTTTGCAAATTATAAAGGAAGCAAAAATCCTTCTGAGGATTTGAAATACTGTGCTAGCCCTCTGAGAAGCAGGTTCAGGTCTTCAAGTCACCTCTCATTTCCTCTACGGCTCTGAGAATGTTGTTTAATCTCTCTACGTCCTTCAGATCTGCCTCTCTAAGTGAGGATAATGCTGCTGACCCAGAAGCCTGTTGTAAGGAGAAAGGTCTTCGATTATCTCCAGTACCACACAGAACAAACCGAGGGAGAGTTTGAGGAGAAAGGGATTACTTTCAGCTCTGCTTCTTAATTGCATAAAACTCTATTTGCAAGTAATTGGAGGAAAACACTCAAGTGTCTGTGAGTGGGGAAAGAGGAGAATTCCACTAATTTGCATCTCATTGTTGCTAACTGAGATAAATATGCTTTTCTCTTTCTTATCAAATTTCTATGAATGGTGGACAAATTGTGCAACACTGATCTTTCCTGAGTATGGATAGATGGTGTATGTGCTCAGCACTGACAGGACAAATGATTAATGAGATCTTCCTTAATGGCAATGCCTTTTTAGTCACAGTTATCACCTAATGCTTTAAACTAATGGGTAGTTAAAGCCTGGAGGTTTCACCTATTTGTTTTATGAAAAAAGATTCTCTCACTCCAACCTCCCTTGCAATTCCTCTTATGGTCTCCAGTTCTTTTGCAGATTTACCCAGTAATGGAACTGAAAGAGGTTTGAGCCTTTCTACAGTCTTGATACAAAGGTCCAGAGGAGTCCATATAAACTGCAAGATGAAGAGTCCAGATGTGTATCCAAATATGGAGTCCTCAGTATAGGAGAGACATGGACCTGTTGAAACACATCCAGAGGAAAGCCAAAAAATGAACCAATGAATGGAATACCCTCCATATGAGGAAAGGCTGGGAGAGCTGGGGCTGTTAAGCCTGGAAAAAAAGAAGGCTGCAGGGACACCTGAGAGTGGCCTCTCAGTATCTAAATGGGGGCTTTAAGAAAGAAGGGGACAGATTCTTTAGCAGGGTCTGTTGTGATAGGACAAGAGAAAATAGTTTCAAATTAAAAGAGGGGAGATTTAGATTGGATATAAGGACAAAGCTTTCTATGATAACAGTGGTGAGACACTGGTGCAGGTTGCCCTGAGAGGTGGGGGATGTTCCAAGCCTGGAGACATTAAAGGTCAGGCTGGATGGGGCTCTGAGCAACCTGATCTAGATGTAAGTGTCTCTGTATATTGCAGGGGAGTTGAACGAGATGATCTTTAAGGATCCCTTCCAGCTCAAATGATTCTATGATTCTGACTGTAAGAGCAGGCAAAGTGTGGTCCATCTGTTCACACTGCATGAGCAGGCACTTTGATTTAATGTTCCACCAGGTTTGTCCAACCATTTGCATCTCAGCCTTCACAGAAGTGATGGAAGCTGTGGTTCAGTTTCAGATTGATTGGACCCACATCTAGGTTGAATGAGCATTGTGAACTGACCCTTGCTGATATCAGCTGGTTTTGGGTTGGGCTGGAATTTTGTGTGTATGTATATATATATATATAATTATTTTTTTAAGAAGAGTCCTTCCAGTCATCTGGCACCATAATCAGCAGTCAAGATTAGGCCACCTGCATGTAGGTGTTGGCATACACCCGTACACTAATACGTCAGCTACCGTAATAGTCAATGGACATTGTGGGTAGCATGCAATTGCTTCTACACAGATCTTTAGACACCTTACACAATCCTACTTGGCTACAATTACGGCTTCACACGGGCACAGCTCTCTTGTATGGCCTCTGCTCTCTCTACCATCCCCATGAAAATTGTTTGGGTGCTAAATGGCAGTAGGAGCCTGTGACAGCCAAGTATTACCACTGGCAAATAGTGCCAGCTCAGACTGGAGAGTAATGCATTCTAAAGCAGAAACTTATGAGCTGTTCATCCAGAAAGAGGTCACTCAGAAGACCTCTGCTACTTCTGCCTGCCCCATAGATATCTTTGGATGCTGTCAGGCATCCCAAATGACATGGGGCATTTGTATTTGGCAGATGAACTCTACCTTTGTGCTGTCATCTGCACTACTGAAAAATTAACAGAGAAAAAATCCAAGAAGTAATCACAGCCAAAGTCAATGTAAGTGACCTCATGAGGTGTAATGTAGTGGGTAAAGAAATCCATCATTTTGAGTCAGTTATTGTTTCTTTTCTCTGAGCAATATTCCTACTTGAATTTTTAAGATAGCAAATCTGCATTAAATAGTAGCATGTCACTTAACTCTATTTATATTTTTATATATTGTCTCTCACATACGTTTGCTGCACGTGATGTTAACTGCACTCCTTGCCAATAAGCCATCCAGAGAAGCAGAACAACATTAAAGATCAGGAGAAAACAAGAGCAAGTCAATAATAACCTCAGTGGTAATTTTGTGATGAGAAACACACTCACAGCCTTATTTGTGCCTGGGAGCTCTCATTGTTCATATTATGAATCCTCAGGCATGAAAAGTGGATGTGACTTCTAATTTAAATACAATTTGTATCACCCTCCAGAAATGAATCTTCCTGAAATTATTAAGCAGAGTTCCAACACTGCATTTTGAAGAGAGTTGCATGTTCTGCATAGTGTTGTGGTACATAACTGAATGATGGAGACAAACACCACTGCCCTCCTGGTAGAGAAATTAAACCCCTGTTAACCACATTTCATATACTTCACATAGGTACATGCTAACATGGAGTGGATCTGTGCTTTTGAGAAGAAAAGATAGAGAGGTATCCTAGGAAGTCATCATAGTAGTAAGATTCTGACTTATGAAGGGTCGAATGGATGACAATGATATTGACATTTGGTGGGAGATGTAGTGTAGATCATATCTTGTCCTGAATGTCTGAATATTTGGAAAAGAAGGCAAAAGCCACAAGACGAGAAACCTTGACGCACCAGCAGCACTGATGATTAGTCTCAGTACTTCAAAGAATAACAAAGTTTGCCTAATTGCTGTAGGTAATCAAAAGATATTTCTTTCTCTGTGAGTCCTTGACATTACATATCAAATCCTACTACAGAGCTCACGTGGATCTTGGTACCCCTTAGACAACACAGAACATTGCAGCAGTATCTCTCACACTTATTACTTATCAGAGAATCAACAAGGCACCAATAGCCCTGTTCAAAGGATGCCCAGACCCTCAGGTATGGCACTAGATAGGAACTGGCACAATCACTTTGTAAGGTATTGACACTGGGATTGTGTAGTCTACAGAAGAGGCTCAGGGGACACCTTATCGCTCTCTAAAACTCCATGAAAGGAAGTTGTGTTGAGGTAGGGGTTGGCCTCTTCTTCTGTATAACAGTGAAAGGACAAGAGACAACTGCCTCAAATTGCACCAGGAGTGTTTAGATTAGATATTAGGAAAAATTTATTCTCAAGAAGGGTGGTAATGCTTTGGAACAGGCTGCCCAGGGAAGTGGTGGAGTCACTGTCCTGGGAGATTTTCAAGAAACATGGAGATATGGCACTGAGGGACACAGTTTATTGGGTATGGTGGGGATGGGTTGATGATTGGACTAGATGATCTCAGTAGTCTTTTCTAACCCTAATGATTCTAAGCACCAGTGAGGCCACACCTCAAGTACTGTGTTCAGTTTTGAGGCCCTCGCTGTAAGAAAGATATCAATGCTCCAGAGTGTGTCCAGAAAAGGGCAACGAAGCTGTGAGGGGTCCGGAGCACAAGTCTTGTAAGGAGCAGCTGAGGGAACTGGGATTGTTTAGTCTGGATAAGAGAAGGCTCAGGGGACACTTTATAGCTCTCTACAACTCCCTGAAAGGAGGAAATGGTGAAGTGGAGGTTGGCCTCTTCTCCCACCTAGCTAGTGATAGGATGAGAGGGAATGGCCTCAAGTTGTGCCAGGGGAAATTCAAGTTGGACATTTGGAAAAAGTTCTCCTCCAAAAGAGTGGTCAGGCACTGGAATGGGCTGCCCAGGGAGGTGCTGGAGTCACCATTCCATCAGGTGTTCAAGAAACATTTAGATGTTGTACTAAGGGACATGGTTCAGTGGGGAAATATTGGTAGAAGTTCGATGGCTGGACTGAATGATCTTGGAGGTCTTTTCCAACTTCGGTGATTCTATGATTCCATGATTCTATGTTTCCATGATTCTAAGGTTAAAGCAGGAAAAAATGTATTTATTTGAAGATAGACTATGATATCAGGTTGTGTTATTGTATAGGTGAACAAAAAAAACCTCCCTTGTTGTAGCAATATCTCAGATATTTTTTATCACTTCTTCTCCCCCGGCTGAGGTGAAATTTCCATCCACCACCTGAAGATGGATTCTCTACTGCTTATATTGCCTAAAGCAATTTGAATGTCGAAGTTTCTGAAGTTTTATCCACGTGCTATCTAGCCCTGGTCCCTTGGTGAGAACAGCAGAGGTATGGCATGAAAGCTTCTAGGTCAGTTCAAATTAGTGTTGCCCAGACTTGCTCACCTCCTCCTCAGGGCATTTCCTTCCTGTTTCCTATCATTAGTGCTGCATTCATACCTGACTTAGCACATGCCTGGCCTCAGGCTCCTTGTCTCTGCTACAGCTGCCTGAGAACACATTTGTAAAACTCCTGAATGATACGATGATGCATGAATGCATATTTTTGGTACATTTGATTTCTTTTCCAAAATAACTTCTACAGGAAAGTACAAAGACACAGAGATCAGGCACTATAGCCAAAGAGCTGCTTTCTGGAAGGGAATACAGGATTCTGCAAAGGATTTTGAGATCAGAGCAATCTCCTTCAGCTAAATAAGTCGTTGGGTGCATGACGAATTAAGCAGAACTAAGGAAAGGTTTTAACCTCTGTGTATTGCAATCCCATATAGAGTTTCGGATCAAGTGGCTTGAAAAAATATTTAAAAGCATATATTAAACACCTAGTATTCAAGGACTATGGAAATTGACCTAAAAGTGAAGATTTTGAGGAACTGATCGTAACAAGGATGGGGCTGATCTGATTCTTGCAGAGAAAAATGTGGATATTAGTGAGTTATATATATAATATATATAAATATAAATATATGTGAGAGAAAGAAGTAGCAATAAGCTGAGTTGTCAGTCGGTTGAACATCTCCATATACTATTTTCTCCTTTATCCATATCTCTAGAATTTAGGAAAAACTATCACCAGAAATACCAGCATGCCTTCACTGACAGATTAAAACAAAGGCTCTACTATATTTTCACCAGCTTAAAACACAAAACTGCTTAAAACACTACTCTGATCCTGTGGGAGCGTTCAGAGGTCTGAACTTCGATATGGAAAAAAAAATCCTGCAGAACAGAAGTGTGATGGAGATCTGGGACCCCTAGGATGCCCCTGCCTGAGACTGAACATGTGGTTTGCATAGTCTGCATCAAATGGCCATCAGTGACCCAAAAACTAGATCTCTTCCATTCCCACCTGTGTGTTACGATGGACGTTAAGGTGACCTTGACGGAATGCTGGCTGATAGGCATGAAATAAACATCTTGAAATCAGAAGGCTTAGTACTGCTGAATTTCTCTGTTTCAGAACAAGATAGTTGTGGAGGCAAAAAACTTTTCTGCTGAATTAGCCCCTTCCTCTGGAAATCACTTTGTCATATAACATGAGCATAAAATGACCAATTCCATGGCTGAGGTCATGGCGAAATCCACTTTAACAAAAGGTAAATAATGATTAGAACAAAATCATTATCTCCATCATATACAGAGGGAAATTGCAGCAAGGGAAGGGACTACTGAGAGCTCAGCCAGGGGCATGAGCTGGAGCTCCAGGGGATCGTAGCTGGTGCTTTCCCTGAGTGCCTGTGCAACCTTTGGGGCCCAGAAGTGAATGGTACATATGACATTTCCAAGAAAAAACAAAAGCAATTAAGACCCTTTCATCAAAATGGCTCAAAGGGAGCAAAGGTCCCAGAGATCTGAAGTTTCAAATTTGCAAAAAGTAACTCTTCAGCAAATATAAATCCTTTTTATTTCTCTCTCCCCTCTGGTCCCCATCTCCTCTAGCTAATGACTTACCAAGACCCTATAAAGTCAAGTGAAACACCATACAGATTAACATGGGACAGTGCCAGGTGTATGGAGATCAATCTCTGAAGATTGCTCTTTTGTAAATGACAATTCATTGCTTCAGTAGTGTAATACTTTTGACAGTATACAAAGGTGCCACAAGCAGATTCTACTTAAGTAAATTTCACCTACTACAACACTTGCAATAGGACTCCTAATATCCAGAGCTGAGGGCACAAACTAGGATGTGAGGAGAGACGGAATATATGCACCAGAGACATTTCTGTCTGACAACAACCACATCTATGGTACTTTGATCACAGAATCATAGAATTCTTTGAGTTGGAAGGGACCTTTAAAGGTCATCTAGTCCAACTCCCCTGCAATGAACAGGGACATCTATCTACACCTGCTTGAGTTGCTCAGAGCTCTGTCCAGCCTGACCTAAAGCATTCCTTCCCATCTCTCCAAGTCATCCCATTTGTGCTGGGGTCATCCAAGTCACAGCCACAGACCACACTGTAGGAGACGGGGCAAATCCTGATGGGAAAACTTGTGATTAAACAAAGAGATCATTAAGTTATTCATGAGAAATCTAGGAAGAAGCAACAAAACCTCTAGACCCAGGCCAGTGGATACCTATTTGATATGCTCCTCCAGTTGAAGCATACCAGGATCTCAGACAGGACTATCTCTTCTTGACTCCTGATGGACACAATGCAGTTGTGAGGCTCTGCAACATGCTTTGATCCCTAGATGGACATCAAACTCTTACTTCTTGAGGCTATATGGATCTACTCCACACTCCTCCGGTTTTGGGCTTGCTGGGGGAAGTCCTCTCCTGCTGCAGCTGCGTGGTTGCTTGTTGTTGATGGCCACCAGAATGCTTTTGAGGACAAAGTCCTCTATGTTCCAGGGTAGCACAACAAGGACTTACCCAGTAAAGATAAATTCCAGTTCCCCTGCCTGTTCCTTCAGGTTTGGAGGGTCACAGCTATGCAATCTGCCACATTGTGCATTAGTCATGTAAACTTGCAGCCTACTGTAGGGAACCTGCTTTGACAGGGAGGTTGGACTTGATGATCCCCAGAGGTCCCTTCCAACCCCTACTATTCTGATTCTGTGAAAATTGCGGGGGAGTTGGACAAGATGACCTTTGAAGGTCCCTTCCAACTCAAATGATTCTATGATTCTATGAAAATAAGTGACCCAGAAGAGGAAGGGGAGATACATACCTGGCACCTCTGTCCACTGTAAGCTAGGGGTTTCTGAAAGTTGAGTGAGTACAGACGTGTTAGAACTTGCAGATTTGTTTTCCTACGTTTTCTCCTAAATAGCATCCCCTAGCCAATGTGCAGACTTGGGCAATGGGATTAGATGGTCTTTGGATTGGAGACATATAGCAGCTTTTATGTTCTCATTTACCATGTCCCTGTTTCTTCCATGCTGCAATGGCTGTCATGAAAAATGCTATTTCCACAGATGTAGGAGTTGACTGGGGTAAACCAGAGACAAACCTTGGATTTCTGTCTCCAAATCTATAGGTCTCTGGTTCTGTCCTTCTCTGGTAAGAGAGAAGTACTTGAATATGCAACGGAAGTTTAGACTGCTATTTCCAGTGCCCTCATCTCCATCACTGCTGGGAAATGCCTTATTTTTGCTAGCTGCTATTTTAATCCCTTTCAAAAAATTCTAAAGGAGAAGCCTTTCTCCTAAGCCTGAGCAATATGTACCTACTATGGTTTCTTTTCTTATTCCTTACTCCTTCCCAGACGTGGTGGGTTGAACATGTGGCCAGCACAAGGTCTCTGAGCAGTGCTAATCTGCATGAATATTGTCCTCTCCACACTCTTACAGCACAGCTGAGCTTACTTCCCTTGCATGCCATCATGCAGCTTCAACCTCTCCAAAGGTAGCACTGTCATTCTGTATTTTTTATTGTTTATTTTTTTATTGCATCACTGATCAACGATTGGGTTTTTCAGTGAAAAGTTTTATTTGGTAATTGAAAGTAGTTTTTAAAGGAAGGAAAGGAGAATACACTCCCTTTTACTCTACAATAAGCTGGGAGTAGCAAGTTTGTAGGAAAATAAAATAGATATCAGCGTGGAAAGGGATGTTTCTTTACAGATTCCTGCAGGGTGGCTGGAACTGGATGATATTTAAAGCCCCTTTCAACCCAAGCCTTTCTATGATTCTATGATTCCCACTTTCAACTAAGAGAAGTGCGAGAACCCACACCGTTGGATATCAGGAAATTGCCTATGGGTGTGTGGATTTCCACACACTTCCATGTCTCACCTGTTGAGCACAACCAATGAACCTGGCAGCCACATAGCCTTCTCAGCAAGCATTCCGTTTGCTGTACATTAAACCCATCACCCATCTGCTGTGTCTTTCTCCATCCCTTAAACACTCAAGACAAAAGTACACATTACTAAAGCAAAGAAAGGAGCCTGTAGAATCAAAGAATTGTTTGAGTTGGAAGGGATCTTTAATGGCCACCGAGCCCAACTCCCCTGCAATAAACAGGGACACCTACAGCTACATCAGAGTGCTCACAGGTGTACATCAAGGGGTGTACCCTAAGAAATGTCACAGTGCTTTCAGTGGGGTAAGCAATTGCATCCCACATCAAACAGCAGGGAGCAGGAAACACAAATCCCAGGCACTGTGCGGGTGAGGCTTTGCCCTTCACTCCAGGTCCTTGCGTTCAGCCGCAAACAACAGCGAGTGCAAGGGTGGGCAGATCTGAAGTTTCACACGACCTTCCTCCCTGAACCAAATCTGCTGACGTCCACCCGGCCCCAATCTGGGCACGAATCCAGAGCCTGCTTGTGAAAGTCTGTCCCCCTTCCAAACCACCCCAGCTGGAACCTCTGAGTTCCTGAACCTGCTGCTCCTGCAGCAAGAACAGCCCTGGGCTGCTATTCACCTTCATGCAAACAGCCTCCGTCTGCACAGATTCCCAGTAACAACCCCAAAACTGCCCCCACTACCTCTAAAGTAGGGGCATGGAGACAAAAAACAGCCTGGAAATTAGGCATTCTCAGTTTGTAGCCAAAGCCCTCTTTTGCTGCCCTGTGCTATCTCCATCCTTCTGCCCCCTCCCTCACAAGTGTAGAAAACTGTATGTCTTAATGGAGAGACTGGAGAAAAGTGTTGTTAGCTATATTTTTTTTCTTCTTTCCTTTCTTTTGCTTTTTCTTCTTCCTCTTTTTTAATTTCCCCTTTTTTCCATTTCATTTTCTTTTCCATCTTCTTTGATAGGATGGGAGGGAATGGTCTTAAGTTGCACCAGGGGAGATTCAGGTTGGTTATTAGGAAAAATTTCTTCTCAGAAAGAGTGGTAATGCACTGTAACCAGCTGCCCAGAGAGGTGATGGAGTCATTGTCCCAGGATGTTTTCAAGAAATGTGGAAATGTGGCACTGAGGGATGTATTATAGTGGGCAATATTGGTGGTAGGCGGACAGTTGGACTAGATGATCTTAGTCGTCTTTTCCAACCTTAATGATTCTATGATTCTTTTCCCTCTTCTTTTCCTTTTGCAAGGCTCATTTTTCAACTGAAATAAATAAGGAAATGACTCCTTTGAGAGGTGCTCTTATCTTTAACAAGATACCTGGATTTCCATATTAAGGGACTGGCACTTATTTCTTCGAGTTAATAAAAAACGCCCCCAGAAATTCCGATCTACGTTCAGCCACTGGTGAGAAAGTGAGAAAGCTATTTATAAAAATAGGAAATACTGTAGGAAGAACTGGACAGACTCTGTATGAGGATTATCTCTAAACCAAATAGGTGTTACAAACAAATAAATAAAAGCAATAAAGGCCATTGCATCTAAACAGAGGTACAGACAAGCTGCTTTTGCAGTAAGAAAAACCATTGTTGTCGTTCTTATTCTTCAAAAAGATAAGAAAGAAGAGCTCAGACTCATAGACTAGCAAGTCAATATGATTAAAGTAATATATAAACATGAAGCAGTCAAAATAGAAATGCAATTAGGACAGTGAAGAAAGAAAAAAAAACACTGAATTGCAGAATAACTTCACAAAATAGCATTTCAAATAGCAGTTTGGCCTCTCTCTAGTTGGAGGATGGAAGGAAATGAGCTTAAAGAGCCCTGATAAGCGGATAACTGTATTATACCAATTCATTCCTCCCTCCAACACAGCTCCTTAATGGGATCCTTGAGCACTGGAGAGGGATGGAGAAGTGGCTATCATCCTTCAGATAACAATTCAAATCCTCTTTTCAATGAGATGTTTAATCTCAGATCTGTTCTAAGGACAGAAGGCCAAGAAAAGGCCTGGAGCAGCTGCCAAGATGTGTTGTGTCCCTCCCCAGTCAGGAACATGTTGCCCAAAGAAGGTATGGATGCTGCATCCCTGAAGGTGTTCAAGGACAGGCTGCATGGGGTCCTGGGCAACCTGAACTGATGGGTGGCAACCAGACAGGCAGGGAGTTGGAACTTCGTGGGTTTCGAGGTCCCTTCCAACCTAAGCCATTCTATGATTTCCTTTCTTGGACCACAGCTTTGTCCTCATGAAGACTGGTCCAGTCTGGTGGCTGGCCAAGTAACAGTGAGCAGAGGTAAAGACCATCACAGTGCAGAAGGTGACACAAGTTAATCCCTATGCAAGTCCTCAATTGGTTAAATTTCATACAGACATAGTTGCTCACATAAATAATGAAAGCCTGGATATTTATAATCCCTATTCACCAAAAAACAGGAACAAGGAAGGTAGAAAAGTAATAATGACTCCATGTCACCCCTGAAGGTCAGCCCTGGGAGAAGGAAGGGATTCAGACAACAGCTCTTTCCAGGTGCTCATCCATTGCAGACCATCACAGCAGTAGGCCCTAAAGGGTGACAGGGACATTAGGGATGTGAATGCAGGGCAGGTGGAAGGTGAACATGGCAACAATCTCTATACGAGACAAGGGGAGATGGAACAAGAGCTTCAGTTGGGTGGGTAGATAATGAGAAAAAGGAGAGCTAAAATATCTTATATAGGGAAAGCTCTGCATCTTCAAAGTCTTTCCTTGGGGTCTTATTAGTGCTCACAGGACACTCCTGTCCACCAGGCTCTTAACACCCTGATCTAGATGTAGGTATCCCTGTTAACTGCAAGGAGGACATGCAATGGGCTGGGTGGCTTTTAATGATCCCTTCCAACTCAAATTATTCTGTGATTCACTGGGGCCAAATCCTCAAAGATTTGGAATCTGAATCACCACTTAGGGGTGGCCCATAAAGACATTCAGGTCTGAGGGATTCTCATAGCACATAGAAAAGAGATGGGCCATTTGGAAAGAAAATTAAAAAGTTGGCTCTCTGCTTGTCCTTGATTTTTCTAGTGCAGGAAGATGTTTGATTCAGGGGTTTTGGCTGTTGCGTTTGCGCTTGAGATACGGAAACCTCAGAAAGGAGAGGGCAAGTAGACACAGATCTAAATAGACCTGCCTGAGTGGGGTGACACGTACGATTCAGCAAATTGACAAGGCATGCTAATTATCTGAAAAACTAATTTTACAGAAAATCCATTACTTTTTTTTGGAAATAAGTAGCACCCTTATTTATGTGTTTTGAAAAGAATCCTAGGTGAGTTGAAATTTTGCAGATGTCAATATGAAACCTAGGGTTTAGATATTTTATTAATGATCCGCAATGTCATATTTGTCAGCCTATGGCCCCAGCAAGAAACGAACCAACAGAAGCATGTACTTATGCTATATGTCAGAGCAGGCAGTGCTGGCACTCAGTGGCACTTCCAGCCAGATCCAGACACTGACAAATCCTGAGTTGGCCCTTAAAACTCAAGTGCCCAGCTTCAAAACCCAGAAGAGAATTTGACATTTATAAATAATAATAACAGCAGCAGAGGCAGCAAAAACCTTGGCATCTTACCCTTGGCTTTCTGCTGTATTCCCAGCTTGCATTTCTCAGCCAGCATTCACTTTTTGATCATGAAACCTGAGAATATTGTATGTTCGAGGATCCCAGGAGCTGGATGTTTGAGGGAAAACCTCAGATATTGCAAAACTAACCCCCAAAAAATTGCATGACTTGACAGCAGTGTTGTGCCTGACATCTTTATGAAGCAGGCACATATGTATTTCTTTCGCTTACCTAGGAAAATCTACTGAATATCTGTCCTTTCCAGCAGCTAAGTGACTTTTAGACACATTTAGTTTTATGTTTTTCTCAATTTATTCTTTTTTTTTTCCCCTGAAAAGGAAGAATGAAGGAAAGAGTGGAATGGGAAAGCCAAAAATATCCCTGATATTCATTATCCAAAAATGGTGGGGGAAAAAAAAAAAAAAGTTTTGCTTGGTGGGTTAAGGCAAATGCCCCTTTCCGAAATAACAACAACAACAAAAAAAGCTATTTCCCATCCAAACACCCTTCTGGCACAGGGAAATACGTGATTTGATTGTGCAAGTTGAACGTGTTGCAGTGCATTTAGGACAAATGGAGAAGCGGACATATTCAGGACTGCAGATGCAGTTCTGGCTTCCATCCCCATCTCCACCCCTTCCTAAAATCCCCCGCCTCAGTTTCCCTGTGTGTACAAGACACTAAAAATAGCATCTGTCCTCCCAGAGGGAGCTCTGTGGAATAATTAACTAATGTTTGCAGAGTGTCGGCAAGCACTAATTACTATCATTACGCTGAAGAGGAACGGTTGAGGTTTACTTTGGTCCTAATGGTGCTTATTTTCCCGGGCTCAATGATCCACTGCATCAGTGAGCCACTGATGGGGCTGTAAGTGGCTCCCCAAGGTGCTGCAACACATCCTGACAGTATAAACACCAACAACATAATTTAGCACTCCAGCAGCCTCCAGGACAGCAATGGTTCAGGCCTCCATGCTGAGGAAGAGCAAAATACTGCTATTCCCATTACTTAGGGCTGATAAAGAGCCCAGGCTGAGCTGCCCATCTCCATTCACCATTTGATTTGTCTAAGTCTTTCTTTCAAACCTGTGTAGGTTGCTCCAAAAGTAATGCCTCTTGTTTGTTTCCATGGAAATACAACAGCTACAAAGAACACAATAACACTATTTGATAGAGAAAAAAAAGCCAGAAAACATTATTTTTCAACATAGCTACCACCACTATCTGTACATTTTCACTAGCAATGAACAAGAGCCTGAATGTTGGGCTCATAAAATCTGCACCATCGGAGGTGACCCACTATTTCACAGCTGTTATGACTGTAATTGATGAAATGCACCACCCATCACCTCACTGTACTCAAATCCACTGTTTGGTCTCCATAAACATTCATCAAGTGTCGATGAATGTCAATGAGTGCCTTTTTTGCCACATGGAGGAATTCAATTTCATATATTTGCTTCAGATGCACTTCCATGTCAGATGCCAGTTTATCAGACTGCCCCTCTTCAGCCATCTGTTGCATGGCAACAAAATGTAATGGAACACTGGTGGGAAGATTTATCTTCTACTGTCATACCACCAACATCTGCCTCCAAAGTCGTGGGTCAGCATCATGAAATAGAAGGCATTACTTTTGGAGTATTCATATCTATCTGATCAGGAAAATCTCAGTTCCTCTGTCATCCTTTGGTTTTACACCAGGAGAAGCTGCCAGGTGTACAGATCTGTGGAATTTCAACCAAAACTACAGAAGGATGCAGAGGCATGAAGTGATAATTATGCGACCCTATTTACAGCTTATCAATTGCTTTGATAACTTGAAACATAGAACAAAATTTTCTTTAGTAAAAGGGAAGCCAATGTCAGATGTTTTCTTCTTTCCTTAAATTCCAAATAAAAATACTTCCAATATTGATATTAACACAATAGCTGATTATCTGGAGCATGTGTAGCACAATTTGTCTTCTGATAGAAAAAAAGAGAGAACATTTTATGGGATGAGCACTTTGATACAGCTGCCAGTGATCTAACTTCCTAATGTCCTTCATATCTACCTTCTTGTGATTGCATGTAGTCCAAGTATTTACGTTGACTACTAAAGCAAGTCTTTATTAAGAAGAAGAATCTTAACAGAAGAATCTTAAATCACACTTTCAGTACAACCTTTTGTTCTTTTTCTCTGTGAAGTAATTCTTTTGCTTGTTTGTTTGTTTAATGGAAAAACAACATTTTCATCTATTATGATTTTGCCAGTTACAAATAACTATACAGATAACTGCGTTCTGTAGGGAATCTGCTTTAGTTGGCTGATGATCTCTCTAAACTCAGTGATCACTGGAGGTCACTTTCAACCCCTACAGTCCTATGATTCTGTGTGTGATAAGGAAATGAGGAAAAAGTTTTATATGATAAGGGTAGTGAGGCACTGGAAGAGGTTGCCCAGAGAGATGGTGGATGTTCCGTCCTTGGAGACACCAAGGTCAGTCTGGATGAGGCTCTGAGCACCTTGATGTAGCTGTAGGCATCCCTGCTCACTGCAGAGAAGTTGGACTGCATGGCTTTTAAGGGTCCGTTCAAACTTAAATGATTCTGTGATTCTATAATTATGGATGGTGATCCAGTGGTGGTTCAGTGGGCACGAGGGGAGAAGAGGCAACCTGATCCTGTGAGGCAAAAACCAAGGGAGGGTGATGGTCACCTCTCATGCTCTGTCCTCTTATCAGGGGAGCAGGGGAAGGTCCCAGCAGGATGGCAGCTGTGCAGAGCAGTGCCTCAGCTCCACAGTAAAGCTGGAAGGGAATTGTTGTGATCCATCGCCTACTGCCAGTAAGCAAAATATTCTTCCTTCTCCTGTGAAGAATGTGTCTTTAAGATCTAGACGGACTTGATTCTTCTGCTTACACCAAAGCCCCTGCAATTAACAGCACTAAGCTTGAAGAAACCAGCCTGTGTTACCCCAATGTGACATTAGATGTCACCCATGCACTACATTCCCTGTATGTCCCACTGTCTTGGTTCCCACATTGGAAAGCTGCATACAGACCGTTCCCCCCTCACATCGGGAGACTGACTTCAAGTGATTCAGATTGGGGTGGACCTCAAGAGGTCACCGTGCCCATGCACCTGGAGATGGCCCTAACAGAGATGTGCTGGCAGCCGGAGATCTGAAACCTCAACCTGGAAGCAGTGGGATGGGAGAAGGGTATCAAATGGCTCTAAGTCTTCGGGTGTAGTGGGATGTAACACTGCAGAGCGAGGAATTGGGCTCACAGGATGATCCACAGCACAGATATTTTACTCTCAGTGTAGCCCATGATCCACATAAGCTAGCACTGCTCATGCGTAAGGAAGGGGAAATGGCTTCAAAATAAAACAGGTGAGATTTAGATTGGATATAAGGAAAATGCTTTTTACAATAAGGGTAGAAGGGCCACAGAACAGTTTGCCCTGAGAGGTGGAGGATTCCCCATCAATGGACATATTCAAGGGCAGGTTGGATGGGACTCTGAGCAACCTGATCTATCTGTAGGTGTCCCTGTTCATAGCAGGGGGTTGGACTAGATGACCTTTGAAGGCCTCTTCCAACTCAAATGGTTCTATGATTCTATGATCCCCTGGAGGAAATTGAAGGGTTTTCAGACTGATCCCAAGTAGGAGGTATGCCTAATTCAGCATGAATCATGTACCTAATGCATATTTATGGTATCAGATGTGCTGTGCTAGGGAGTAGGTCATTGAATGGGATTGAGGCCTGCAATTACAAAGGGATCACCCTTACTTGTAAGGCAAGTGGGCCGTTCTGCAAAACCAGGGATGACCAGCCTTGGGCTGAATATCTCAGTGCTGTTGGGGTGCTGGGTGGAATGGGATGGGCATCCTCCTGGCACTGCAGAGGAGCAAAGGAGGGCAACCTCGTGAAAGCTCATGGAAATCCCCTTCCACATTCCCAGCAGTGGTGTTTCCTCTCTCACAAGGGCATGCGTTGGTGGCAGGAGGAGGGAGGCACTTTGGAGAACGTGTTTACTGAGCTCCTGCCAAACCACGGGAAGTCCCAGCTCCTAGGGATGAAGAGCAGGAAGAGGAAGAAGAGGAAGAGGCCAAGGCTCTGTCAACTCCTCTCCACCACTGCTGGCAAACAAAAGCCAGAGCACAGCACTGCTGTTATGCAGAGACATGAGAGATACAGGAGGGGCTGAATCCTTGCCTCCTTGCTGTTTTCCCTCACAGTAGCTCAGAGGATGAAGTCTGCCAGCAAAGGGAGAAGAAAGCTTCTGGGAAATACATTACTCTTCCACCCATAAGAAGGTGGCTTTGCTTGGGCACCAGAGCTTCTGGATTTGGCAGCCTAGAGCAGACCTTTGCCAATAAGACACAACAGCTCACAGTCCAGAAAGCTGATCAGAGGGCGCTGAACACCCCTATGAAGTAATATGGAGTGTCAAAGAGCTCTTGAGGCCAGGCACCATGGGGCTTTCCTCTACTGATATCGCTCGAGCAGAATTTGGGCAGTAGACTCATGGCACAATGAGCTTTTCCTATTCCTCCTCAGAGTGCAGCCCTGGGTGGCCTTGTTGAATTGCTGGCAAAGACCATGTGCTCATAGTGTCTAAAGAGAAGCACTTCTCTACGTTCACCAGAGTAGCACTCTGAATGGTTTCTCCCTGTTCTCATATTTGACTTGCTCAGTGAGGACAGATACTCCACACCCTGATTTATCTGTTCACATCTGCAGGGGCACAGACAGGCAGAAAAACAATGCACCTACTGAAATATTGCCTCATACTTCTCAAAGCCATTAGGAACTGCAAATTAATCTGTAACAGACTGAATTTAAGAGCTAAAGAAAAAATATAACTTCATTTCGGTGGACATGCTATTTCAGAATGAATAATACAGCTCTGTTTTAATAGCCATTAAACAGACAGACTCAATAAAAGAGCAAATTCCCCAAGAGATTTCAGCTGACAATGAACATCCTACTGAATATAGGCAAGAGTTACACTGATGTTGCCACTGCACTGAAGTCTATGCAATTAGTAGTTCTCTGCACCCCTTTTTGGCAGTGACTTCAGCAAATCCCAACTGTCCATAGTGAGTTAAAAGTTGCTGGAACATCTTGCAGTCAAAAACTTTGTGCAGGCTCTCATATCCTGCGGTGTTCTTAATCATTAATTATCTGTATGTGATGCTGGTTCCCAGAAGAATAGCCTCTCCTATTAGCTGAGCAATATTTAATCTCATTTCTTTTTTGGTTTACAACAGACTTCATGATGACCACTGTGATAAACCAGAGAGATTGGACTTCTCCTCTGTAAGTTAAAAACTCCTATTCTTTAACACTCCTTTCGAGGTGAGACTTTCCAGGTCTCTTCTGGACCTGGAGCATGGTACAAAAAATACATTGCCGTGCATCCAAGCACTAAACATTGACTGCCAGGCTAGGCTACATGCTTGTTTATGCCTCCCAGTATGCTTTTTACTGGGGTTGATTTCCTGACTTCCCCGTAACCTATTTCCCAAACGGGTTGTTCTCCATTCTGTATGCATGCAGTTGGATGCTTCTGCCTCATTCCACCCTGCATGTCTCCTGACTATAGCTCACTCTGCTTTTCCTAGCCTAGTTCTCCACTGATCTGAAGCCACCCTACATCCCAGTTTCACGGGCATAGTGATGATGGGTTGACAGTTGGACTAAATCATGTAATCACAGAACATCCAGAGTTGGAAGGGACTTATAATGATCATCAAGTCCAACTCCGAATGGTCTTAGAGGTCTTTTTCATCCCTAAAGTTTCTAATTTTATAATCCTCCGGTGCCGTCTTCAGTTCTTTCTGACTGTTCTGCAGTTCAGAAAGCCTCCTCTGTAGTCATTCATCCACCCTGTAGAAGCATGCTAAATCTTCACCTTCCTCTCTTGTAGGCCAATTTAACAAGCATGAGTCATGTGCTTTAGATATTTGAGGAGAATATCAGTGATGAAAGCCTTGCTGGAGTCAAGACACATGGCACCCGCTCTCTCCTTTCCAGAAACACTCACAAGAATTTAATGGCTCTGAAAGTTTCTTCTGACAGGACACATTTTTGTGGTACGTAATATATATTTGCAAAGAGGACATTTTACTGCCTGTCCCAGCCCTTGCTTCTTCTTTGTAAGACTGTATGTGTCATGACATATTGGCATAGGCTGCCCAAGGATGTGTTGGAGTTACCGTTCCTGGGGCTGTTCAAGAAGTGGGGAGATGTAGCACTTGGGAACATGGTTTAGTGGGCATGGTGAGGATGGATCAACAACTGGACTAGAGACTCTGGTCCTCAGCATGAAACAGCCCTGCTACTAGGAAAAAAAGACCATTCAAAATCCTGTACGAACCTGTGCTAAATTTTACCACTGTCTTCATTGAGTATTGGGGTCTCAGTCCATCAGACCCTAAGAAAACTCTTAACTTTAGGCACACAAGTAACACCAACTTCACTACTGGACACAGTTTTTGGCTCTGGCCCATAACATTGTCAAATCTAAATGTTTTCACTCATGGGTTAAAAAATACCTAGTGATGCTTATCTATTCCGGGGAAATAGAACTGATAATTCGTTTCACACCTGTGAAATGGATTCGCATATGGCAAACATTTTCCAAGTCTCAGAAGAAAAATACATGGGCCAAACAAGGGGAAATGGTTTCAAACTAAAATAGGGGAGATTCACATTGGCTATAAGAAAAAAGTGTTTTACAATAAGGGTAGTGAAGCACCAGAACACACTGCCCAGAGAGCTGGTTGATGCCCCAACCTGGAGACATTCCGGGTCAGGCTGGATGGGGCTCTGAGCATATGATCTGATCTATCTGTAGCTGTTCCTGTTCATTGCAGGGGAGCTGGACTAGATGGCCTTTAAAGGTCTCTTCCAACTCAAACAATTCTATGATTCTATGAAATCCTGGCCTCATGTTTCCTAGCCAGGCTCATACCCCTGTTCTCCTGGGAGACCTGTGCTGAGCTGGCCTCAAGGGGATTTCAAACACATTTGACTGAAGCAGTGACATTTAAAAGCTGGCTCCCTAGGGCCCTTATATAACCAAAGAAGAGGCAGAACATCACTCCTGGAGCTTCTTTAGGGATCTGTAAGATAGCAAGCTCGAATGCCAGCTCCTCTGGTATTGTTTCCTTTTTTTTTCTCCACTGCTTTGGGGCAAATTGCTCTCAGTCACGACAAGGAGGAATCAGAGCTTGCATTCCACCCACTGTTCAACTCTTCTGCAGAGAGATAAAATTCATCCCAAAGCCAGTCCCTCGGTGCCAGAAAATGGAAGCGATCCAATGCAAACAGCAGGACAAATAAGCCAGCCAGCACCAGCCCTCTCTGTCCATCCGCCTTCCCTCCAAAATGAAAAGTAAGCAACTCCCAGAGGTCTCTCCTGCTCCAAGCATGTCTTTGCAATTATAAATTATCCCAAGACTATCTCTGTCCCCAGCGCTGCTGTATTGACCTCCTCTGTGTTTGCTGGGGGGATTAATTGCTGCTGCATTGGCTGCACTGCAGAATAAAAGCTTGGGACACAGCAAATTCCTAATTACCACCATCATTCAGTGGTAGCAAGAGCTGATAAATTTAAAGCCAAATATGTGAAGAAACGTTTTTTCTTTTAACAGTCTACAAATCTGCAATTAACCAGCATGAAGTGCTGCTGGGAAGGACATCAAGATAAATAGGACCAGCCACTCAAAAGACCCACAGGAAGAAGGGCTATTAGAGTTGCATTGGGTAGGATAGCAATGCCTAGGGCATCATCCAGATACTGCTCGCTTTTACCACGTCCTAGCATGGTGGCTGACAATGCCTGGCCTAGCCCTGATACCTTCCTGTCCCATGCAGTCAAATGGTCTGTAATGTATAGCTAATTGGGCACCACCAAGATGAGAGAGGCTACAGTGGTGCCAGCTTATGGGATTCTGCACTTAAAAGAGGACAATCCCCACATTCAACCTCCTTCCCTGATGTAATGAATGTTCCACATGAAGTGTGAAGGCAGTGATGCCAGAAAGGAGGAGCTCAACAGAATAATCATAAATTCATCATTCTCCCTGACAGGACAAGGGGGAATAGTTTCAAATTAAAACAGGAAATTTAGACTGGATATAAGAAAAGTGTTTTATAGTAAGGGTAATGAGGCATTGAAACATGTTGCTCAGAGATGTGGTGGATGCCCCATCCCTAGAGACATCCAAGGGCAGGCTGAATGGGGCTCTGAGCACCCTGATCTAGCCGATCTAGTTGAACTAGATGTCCTTTAAAAGTCTCTTCTAATTCAAATAATTCTATAATCATCAATCATCAATAGAAAATCCTCTGGTCTGCAGATTTTATCCTCATCATCCTCATCCATGATGGGAACAAGCAGTGAATACATTTCTCACCATCTCCAGGCTGGAGCACAGTAAAGCTCCATGGGATTGCTGGAAGCTTCTGGACACCAGAATCACTGTCATTATGGTGCTAGGGGACTGCCATGCACCCAGAAATGTGGACCCAGAGGCTCAGATGAGATACTAGAAGAGCTCCATGGCCCTGAGTGGGCCTGGACTGGAAATCTGAGAAGCTTTCTCATGAGATTTCCCCTCTCCCTCCTGATTCTGTTTGAGCTGGAAACACCATGAGAATTACTTTCCTCTTCACATTTCAGCAGTTTTGCTTCCGGGCCTGGGCTAAACAAGGAAGTGCAGAGGCGTGGGAACTAAAGGGAGACACAAACATATGAGAGCATGGGCTGAGCTGCTCCAAATCTCTGTATGCAATTCATTGCTTCCATCAGGGTAGTTCTGCCAAAGTAACTCCTCCATCTGGATGGTACCTTCAGATGGAGATGGCTTTGTCAGACTTCCCTGTAGGCCAAATTGCATTCAGACAACAAAGCAGTCCTAGAAATAGCTTCTCAAATTGTACCAGTGCCAAATGCTTTGTTCATACTCACATCCAGAATTCTGATGCATTTCAAAGACACATCGGCCCATGGACTACAGAGCACTTGGGCATGAAGACCAAACCACCAGAGAACCTCAGTCTTCTCATTGCTTACCATGAGACACAGTAAAAGGGCTTGATTTCTTGACTTAGTATCTCAGAACCCCAAAAGCAGGGATCATTTCAGGTGACTGAAGTTAAGCTTCCAGTGTAGAGAACCACAAACCATTGGCAGTTCAGGAAGGGGTTGACCTTATCTTCCAGAATCAAGATTGTTTCACTGTCATTTGTCTTCAGCACCCACAAACCAAACAAGGTGTGCTCACAGCAGCACGTATGGTATGTAGGGATGAATAATGCTCCTCTCACCCCTTATGTATGTCAGGATAAAGTTCAGCCATCACCACAGGCTAACACATAATGTAGGTTTAGACCAAACACGCAGCATCTCAAAGCTACAAAGAATGAGGAAATGGGAAGGAGCTGTTCCCACCCCAACCGACTTGCAATTTAAGGCATTGCTCTTTCCCACAAGCTGCCACCAGATTGGCATGAAAATCTCTTTAGGATTAGGAGGCCCTGTTCAGTAGCGCAAAGGTTAATTGGAGCAACAACAGAGTTACAAGCAGAAAGACAGGGACAACTTGTCAGTAGGACAAGAGATAATGGCCTTAAGTTGTGCCAGGGTAGGTTCCGGTTAGATATTAGGAAACATTTCTTCTCAGAAAGAGTGGTAATGCATTGGAACAGGCTGCCCAGGTAAGTGGTGGAGATAACGTTCCTGGAGGTGTTCAAGTAAAGGGTAGATGTGGCACTGGGGAACATGGTTTAGTGGATATAGTAGTGATGGGTTGGACTAGATGATCTTAGTGTTCTTTTCCAACCTTAAGGATTCTGTGATTCTATGAACTTCTAGCATTAAGGTCATGGAGCTCCTGAGCACAACCCTCTGGAGCGTTCAGCAGTATTTACTTACTGCTTAACTAATAGCTAATATGATTTAAGGTGTTTGAGATCTCATAAGCTTTTCAAAAGAAGCAAGTCTCTGCTTTATTTGAGGACTTCTAAATAGGAGATGGGTGTAGCAGCCTTCTAGCCCCACAGGCCCTGTCTCAGCACTGAGCACTCAAGGCTATAGGACTTTAAGATTTCTTGGTAGGATCGGGCTCGGGCCATGGGCAAAGCAGTTCAGGCGTATCTCAAGGACCTGCTTACAGTTTACAGAGACTCTGAGACAATTTCAATGCTAGCTAGGACAACGACTCAAGAGTCATTGAGAGCAACCCTGAGAAGAAAGATTTAGGGGTGTTGGTTGATGAAAAACTCAACATGAGCTGGCAGTGTGTGCTTACAGCCCAGAAGGCCAACTGTATCCTGGGTTGCATCAAGAAAGTGTAACCAGAAGGTCAAGGGAGGTGATTCTGCCCCTCTGTTCTGCTCTCACGAGGCCCCATCTGGAGTACTGTGTCCAATTCTGGGGCCCCCAACACAAGAAGGACATGGAGCTGTTGGAGCAGGTCCAGAGGGGAGCCACGAAGACGATCAGAGGGCTGGAGCACCTCCCCTGTGTAGACAGGCTGAGAGAGCTGGGGCTTTTCAGCCTGGAGAAGAGAAGGCTCCAGGGGAACCTTATAGCAGCCTTCCAGTACCTGAAAGGGCCTACAGGAAAGCTGGGGACGGACTTTTTATAAGGACAGATAGTGACAGGATGAGGCTTTAAACTGGAAGAGGGTAGATTTAGACTAGATATTAGGAAGACATTCTTTACTGTGAGTGTGGTGAGACACTGGAACAGGTTGCTTAGTGAGGTTGTGGATGCCCCCTCCCTGGAAGCACTGAAGGCCAGGCTGGATGGGGCTTTGAGCAACCTGGTCCAGAGGGAGGTGTTCCTGCCTATAGCAGGGGTTGGAACTAGATGATCTTAAAGGTCCCTTCCAACCCAAACCATCCAGTGATTCAGTGATTCCATGACTGAAGATATCACCTCCAATTCCATCTTAAAACCTGTCTGCCTCTACATGCTGCTCAGCACCGAGGGATCTCCATCCAGCTGGGAGACAAAGGGACATGGTGAACCACTTTTCAGTGGTCTGTGGGGACAGGACAAGGGGAAATGGCCATAAAATGGAGCATTGGAAGTTCTGCAAAAATATGCAAAAGAACTTCGTGGTGAGGGTGACAGAGCACTGAAAGGGGCTGCCCAGAGAGGCTATGGCGTCTCCTTCTCTGGAGATACTCAAGACCCACCTGGACACCTACCTGTGCAACCTGATGTAGGGAGCCTACTTTGGCACTGGGGGTGGGCTCAATGATCTCTGGACATCCCTTCCAACCCCTTCAGTTCTGTGATTCTGTGATTCTGTGATCCTATCAAATGCTTCTTGTTCAGTTTGTCACATCTGATTTTGAGCCTGGTATTCAGGATTAGTACTGGTTGCAAAGCTATATTCTCATCCTGGACAATTCTGCTTATCACCTAATCAGGTTCTGTAGTCCTTCTCTACAGCAAGCACCATTTGCCTGCTCAGTACACCGGTATTAGCTGCACAGCTGGAGCTGCATCCCCAGAGGCATGTGCATGGTTTTTCTGTGTTCTTAACTCACACAGAGTCCAATGGTCCTCCCTCTCTGCCTGTTAGAAGAAGCAAGAGAGGTAGAGACATGGCCATGAGCCATCCCGTGACTCTGACCTTTGCCAGCTCCCTCCAATCTGCCCTGCTTAAGGCATTTTTCCCCGTCACAGTCTGGCACATCTATTTCATATTTGAAATTCAGAGGATTGTCACATATCTTAGGGAATGAGAAACAGATTCCCACTGGGGAAGGCAGGTCCCAGAGCAGTGTGGCATCAATGGCATGTCCTTGAAGTTCAGAGGAGAAGGACCCAGCTGCTTATTAATGCTACTTCTCAGCTGGTGATTTCTAGGGATAACCTAACCAGGGAATCCTAGGGAAAACTTCAGAAAAAAATTTAGCAATGCACTGTGAGAATAAAATCCCCAGCCTTTGCAGCTCACAGGGAGGCAATGCTGCTCATTACACAATAAACCACATGTGCCACTGGACACAGATTCAAAATGTGAGGAAAGTCTCTACACCCTTCTAGCAGAACCATCTCTCTCTTTCTAATTGGCATTAGAAACCTGGCCACAGTCTCCTGTGCTGGGGTGGAATATACACTGTCTCCATGTCTACTTTTCAGTCCCATTTTTCCATGATTCTAGGATTTCCTTACACTACTGATACTTTACCCCTTGGTACTTCTGTTAATTCAGAGATGTCTTGTCTTGGAGAGCAGGAAAGAGCAAGATGGAAGTACAAGGTAAGGCCACAGCTGTTCCTCCAGAAGACAGAGCACATGCTCGGTGGCCACCTTAATCATACTTTGCATAGTCCTGCCAGTAATGGATTAGAAATGAATCAACAGGACAGTGCTTCACCTTTACACTGCAAGGAAAAAGAGTCAAGGATGAGGGTAAGTCATGACATCAGAGCTGCATCACTCAGCGTGGTCAGTGTGTCATTGCATTGTGCGATTGACCACTTGAGTCACACCGGTGGAATTCATCTCACTTAAATTTATACACCTAAAATGCAGACTTGTATGCCTGGCCATGCGACTTCATCTTATTTTATAGCCTGTGATTCATCTGACCTCTCTCAGATACTGTTGTAGACTGAATCACACTCTGCTTCTTATTTCTCTGCATCGGAAATAAAGAGAGCCAACAGTGACTGGTTCATCTGAAGTCAGACAGCTCTCTGTCAGATGCTGAAATAAGAGCAAAGGAATCCCACTCTGGGCATTGTCGTTTCTCCCTAATTGAAGGGCTTACAACTTTCAAAGAAGGAGGACAATGACAGTTGGATTTGTGGTTGGGTTTTTCATGCCAACATTCAGAGATCGCTCCTCCCCTGCCAGCTTGCTCAGCTTAATTCATGGGAATGTCTAGAAACAGGAACCCCTGGAGCACAGCAAAAATGAGCCCAGCTCTAACATTTGTGTGAGCAACTAGTTCTTTATTATTTGAGAAATCCTAGCATTGTGCAGCAAATACATGCACCAAAAGGACTACAAAGAAAGACCCACATGCAGATCTCCATATGGAAGGTGGACTAGTGTATCTGCAGTGTTCCAGGTGCAAGGGAACAATAGCTAGCAATGAGTTTTGGGGCTCGTTTGTAGAGCTTAGAATGTGTAAGAAATCAGCAGTGCTCATGGCACCAAGCTGCCAGAGTTCAAGAAGCACTTGGGCAATGCTCTCAGACACAGAGTTTGAATGTGGGGTGGTCCTCTGTGGAGTCAGGAGTTGTACTCAATGATCCTTGTGGGTCCCTTCCAACTCAGAATATTCTATGACTTATGATTCTGTGATTCTATGAGTAAGGTGCAAATTCTGGAGAGGATAGGAGTTTGCTGGAAGTGGGAGTGATAGGAAAGCCACATGAGTGGGTAAATTATTAATCAGTTCTCAAAGATTGGATCCCTGGGGAGATGAGGTTTCCTACTTCCTTAGAAGATAGATCAGGGGAGATTCTGGTTGGATATTAGGAAAAATTTCTTCTCAGAAAGAGTGGTGAGGCACTGGGACAGTCTGCCCAGGGAAGTGGTGCAGTCACCATCCCTGGAGGTGTTCAAGAAACATGGAAATGTGGCACTTTGGGACGTGCTTTAGTGGTATGGTAGTCAGGTTTGATGGTTGGACTTGATGTTCTTAGAGGTCTTTCCCAACTTTAAAGATTCTATGATTCTATAGATCACATATGACTAGAAATTAGGGCATTATTCTTTCAGCTTCCTGCGCAGAGATGTGTTGCTAGCAGAGCGAGGAGAAAAGGAAAAGGCTTGGGCTGTGCCCACAGGCTGCACTCGGACCCCATGGGGCTACAGCAGAGCACTGGAGAAGGAAGTCTTCTGGCAAGGTTGTATAGCAGCTGTCTGCAGAAATGAATCCAGGAGCAGCATCCTCCTGGGATGGGCCAGGAGGATCTTGTGTTGACTGACTGCCCTTCCTGAGTTTGGGAGGAAATTAATCTCCCACCGTGGGCTCCAGTTTATTTTTACATTGCAAGTTAGCCCAAAGGGGGGAAAAAAATCATAAAAAAAATCTATTCCCTAAAAGGAATCACAAATTTCACAGCGAACTAAGGAGATTAGTCAAATCCCTGTGACCGTCATCAGTTACACTTAGGTCAAAGCCTGGCATAACTCAATCTCTGTGAGAATAGAGGAGTGGCTCAGACTGCCCAGCTCTGCAAGCCTCTCTGACAGGTCCCTTTTGCAATATCTGGAGGGAAATGTCCCTTTTTCTGCCCTGGAGAGGAGAGGCGGTCAGCCTGGCCCTGAGTGCAGACAGCAAAAGGGAACGTTATCTCTTGCAGATACCAAATTGAGACCTTCCAAGCTGGGAAGCAGGAGGGGGACCAATTTCCCATGCTAGGAAACATCAAAGGCTGTGTGAAACCTTCTGAAAATGTTCACCCTGAATTTCTCATGCCTGGTTGGGTATGTGGGATAACTCTCCATAGGGTCAGGGAAATGGAGAAACTAAGAGCTGTTGGGTTCTGATTCACCTCTTGCTCTAGGGGAGAAAAAGAATTTAGTTCAATAGCTAAAATTAAATATGCCACCCATAGGTTTGATTCTGCACAGAAGCCAGCTCAGGTTAGGTAACTGAGGGCCCTTTTTGGATGAAGTCATTTTCATGCCCTGGCTAACATGTCTGCACTGTTGGGCTCACAAGACATCAACCTTTTGAACCACGCATCAGATTTCATCCTGGAGATCAGTAACACTCAGGAGCTGTCGTACCATTGCAATGCACATATCAAACAGAGAGGTGCTGGAGAAGGAAACCAAGGACAACTTTTCGGATTGCTCTAAGGAGAAATAGGCCTTTCAGCTCATAATCAGTGATTTAAAAAGAACTGTAAACTTTTAGCTCTGAGGAAGGAGCTTCCTGATAGAAATTGAAGCAACAGTCTCCTTCCCTGTTATATGAACACAGACAGTATTGTTTTAAACTGTTTCATGAAGCCAAATAGGATGGGAAAGCCCATGGTGCCTGCCATCTACAGCAGAGAGGCCGGAGGCTTTTTGCAATTGTTTCCCTTTCCCTGATAGAGTTGCTGGTGTGGTTTTGAGATTAAATCAGCATTTTCTGCAATTCTTAGCCCTCCTCACAGGGCGGCTTGATCTCTAGTCTGCCATTTGAACCCTTTCAGTAGCAGCAGCCCTGAGGTTTTCAAAATTATGAGTCAAGCACGGGGAAATCCTTAAACTGATTTAGAAACAAGAAGATTAAAAACAAAACATCAAAAGAAAAACCAAAGATGGGAACTTTCAAGTTGCTTCTGGTCTTTGAGCCTTTAATGTTGAGAGTGGAACAGTCCCATTGTGGTGTTTCTGGGCACCATCACACCTGCAATTCCAGATGCAGTTTCTATTCTACATTTTCAGCCCTTGGTATTTGCTCCAGACCCAATGAGAGCTTTCCTGCAGGAAAAAGGAAAGACCAGTGAAGATGGTTTCAGTGTCGCTGATGTCAAAGCACAGCCTGCATACAGAAAAAGACAGTCAGGTCCTGTTTCTAATAGCAGACATTGTGGAGGTCCCTGAAAGACTTCTCTGATCAGGTTCCCAGTGTGATCAGTACTTGTAGAGCAAGTAGGAAGATATTCCACTCCCAGAAAGTTTACCTCTGAGAGGCAGAGCACAAAAGGAAAAATGTGGCCTCTACAGGTGGAAAAAGCAGATCCATAAGGATGGAGTACACTGAGGTCCACCGGCACTGGACTGTGGGATGGTCAGAACAACAGAGCTGGAGAGTCAGACCTGCACAGCTGACTCAAACACGGGCATGCTCTGCCCGCACTCAGAGCACCTCTTAATCCCAAGGGTCAGAGCAATGCTTCTGCAGCACCACATCCAACCACTAAAGCCAGTCAGATCTGCTCTGTTCAGCCCCAAAATATCTCTTCTCTTGATCCCTTACAAGGTCAGGTTGCTCCGAGCTGGAGTTTGCAGCCCTGTGCCTATAATCCATGCAAAGAGGACACGAGCCTTGCACTGTTTGACCAATTGATTGCTACTCATTTCCAGGAATGCTGTGAAAGTGCCTTGCAAAGTGCACGGTTTTGGTATTTGTTTCTGCTGCAGAAGGTCTCTTCCAGTCCAAAATGCCCATGATCCTATGATTAAAGCTTACTTTGATCCTTCTTCAAGGAGTGGGAACTTAGAGGAATGAGTGAGGAAGCTGCAATGGCCTGACCTTAGAGACAGAAATGCAAGAGTGGAAACGCAAGTGAGAAAGCAAAACCTTCAAAATCTTTGATCCAGATGGAGGAGCAGGATCAAAATCAAAGTTGTGCCTACTCAGCAGATCAACCTACATCAAGGCTGACTTTGGTTCTGGATCCACAGAAATAATCATAGAATGGCTTACATGGGAGGAGACCTGAAAGACCATCTAGTTCCAGCCCCCTGTCATGGGCAGGGTTGCCAGCCACTAGATCAGGCTGCCCAGAATCCCATCCAACCTGGCCTTGAATGCTTCCAGGGATGATGATGATGATGATGATAATAATAATAATAATACAATATTCTTCCTACCTCAAAGTGCTACTATTTCTATAATACTGAGATGACCAAAAGCATGAGTTGGACTTTGCACCCCAGCGGGTTCAGAGGTAACATGACCTTTTGCTTCTGATGATCTCACCAGTCTGATATTTGTTCTCATGCACTTCCCCACACTCCGTTCCATCTCCCCCCCAAGAGAAAAAAAAACCCTAACTAGAAACACACATTTCAAAGTAACATTTTCCAGACCAGGCTGCAAAAGGTAAAGTGGGACAAACTTTTTCAGTACAGCTTTGGCAGAACCTCCCTGCTCTTACCTGGCCCCATGTTGTCTGTGTCCCGACAGATTCCTCCAGTGATCTCCAGCTCCTCTCGACTTCGCCTTTTTGTGGTGTTTGTTTCTTTGCCCTTCTTAAATAAACCATTGGCAGTTACTATGGTAACACGCCTCATTCTTTCTCCCTCCTCCCTAAAAAGTCTACTTCTATTTAACAGGCTTTTAAAAAGACTATTTATACTTTCTTTTGTTATCCTGCCCCTGCTCCCTTGCAGCCAGACAAGGGCAGGCAGGGAGAAGTGCATGCACGAGCTGATGTTACTAATAATGGCTACAAACACAAGAGCGAGCCACGGGGATCAAAGCTGTGACCTTCATCAAGAGGTGTTCTGTGTCTCAGATGAACAAAAAGAGAACCTGAGACGTGGCACACGGTGAAGAGCGGCTGGAAGGGGCCATCCCCACCTTCCACAAAGGGCCGCAGGTCCCCAGAAGAGCATCATGTGAAAAGCAGTCATGCTGTCACTGCAGGCAGCTTCCACCTTTCATCCATCCTCAATGTCAGACGTGCGTCTGCTCTGCTGGTAATTGGATAAAAAGAAGAGCCGTGCTCCTTTTTGTTTCCTGTGAGAAAGAGAGGCTGCCTTCTTCTCTTTGCTTTTTCATCTTAAATCTCAGGGCTATTAGCAAGTGTCAGGGTTTACTTCCTTAAGGCTCATTATATTATTTCAACGTGCAGATTGCAATTTATCTTAACCCTTAGCTAAAGCAGTAGGTGGCTGAATTTTTACCATGGCAGCTTTTCTCCTATTGTTTCTCAGGCATTTCTGTTAGTACAAAACAATGAGTCTGAAACAGTCTCCATTGAGAGGTTTCACTTGCATCTGGCTGGTGCCAGAAACCACACGTTTTTTGGTCATCTTTAGGGTGTTCCAGGAAACATATTGTCAACGGAGCTCAATTTTTCAGTAGCAAAAGCAAGCAGAAGAAAGAAGAAAGACTCCCCAGCCCTTCCCTTCTTCCCTCCACATAAAGGCAGCTTTCAAGATCTCTTTATTGATGAAGCATGACCCCAAAAATCATTAATCCATTTTTCTTTTTCCTGCTCGTGATTTCTGGACAGCACTAGAAACGGAGATGCTCTCAGTGACACTCCAGAAAGGGTTAAGATATCTAAAACTTCAGCCTCAATAAGCAGCTAGCAAAAGTGTCCTGTCCCCAGGGTAGGATCAGTGTATGAGAATTTGCTCAGATCATGTAATGTTTGTAACTTGATTTCCTGCCGGAAAGCTTCAGTGGGTGGAGTTTCTGCTGAACCAGACAGAACTAGAATTATTTCCTTCTCCAGATTGCTTGTGCATGTCCAGTCAAGCTCAACTGAATTAATAGCAACCGGCTCATTTCCCCCACACACCCCTTCCCATTCACTTTTTGCAGTGGAGGTGCGGGAAATATGTGATAATCTTTCTGCCTGAGGATGTGGGATGGTCCTGCAAACTTGGCCAAGTCCCCTTCTTTCTCTGTACTTCTTATCCAGGTCTTCTTGAATTCTGGAGAAAGGATGTCCTCATGACCAGCTTGCTGCCCTATTGATTTCCTACATGACCTTGGGAAAGTCATTTAACCTCTGTTCTGTAAAATGGAAAGGAAATCAGTGGGAGGCTTGGCCTCCCTGCTGCCAGCACCAGCATCAAAGCAGGACCCACCAGGACTGAAAGAAGAAATTTCTCCAGTTTCAGCTTTAAAAAGTCACTATCTTTTCCTGGAACAGTGGTGGATTGCCACAGAGGCACTTCTGCAAGAGAAATACAGCTTCCATGCTCCCAAATGCAAACTGATGCATCTATCCCCTGCCTCCAACACTCCAGGAACCACGAGTTTCCTTTGTATCCATCACTGAGCACAACCAAGGCTCCTTCAGAAGGCCAGATCCTGCTCCAAGAGCTCTATTTTTTTACCAGCTCTGGACTTCACCTAACTCATTGCCAGTGTGGTCTAAGCTAAACTATAGCAAAGTGCTTTTGTCTGCATCAAGAGCATCCACAACGGGATGAGAACATGCCTCGCCAAGTGAGATCCTACAGATCCTGTAGGAGAATTAAGAGTCAGGGCCAGGTTTCTATGCCATGTACAGCTCCAGGGCCCCGTTGGCTTTGAATGGTGCCAGGTCAAGTTATTTGGCATTCATCTGGTAACCCAGACACTTCACCATGAATGTTAAGAATCACTGAATATCCCAAGCTGGAAGGGATCCATAACGATCATTGATTGAGTTTAACTCCTGGCTATACACAGGACCACCCAAAAATCAGACCATAAAATGAAGATGGACAAATTTATTTCCCCCAGTCAGCGTTCGGCAGCACGTTTTGCAGACCTTTCCCAGTTACCCCGACCAAAATAAATGAAGCGCTCTTCTTTTTTTGTTGTCTGTTTTTTGTTTGTTTGTTTGTTTGTTTGTTTGCTTGCTTTGCTTGTTTGTTGTTTTTTTCTTTAACAAGAGACCAAGCAAGAAACTCCTCCAAGGCACAGAAACCGAGCTCCATTTTTCTCACCCTTTTCCACTTGCTGTCTCCATCAGCCTGGGGCACACCCTGTCCCTTCCACACCGATAGTATCGTGCCCTTAGGATGTGTCTGCTCTCCCAGGTAGAGCTTGTTATACAGAATAGTCCTTTCCATAGGGGTGGCTAAGTCTGGATGCTTGGGTGTGAGATAGAAAATAGGCGCTGCTTATCATACAAGGAAAATTATGCAAGCTTGTCCTTTAATAAGGAAAAGGCTATCTTGATAGGTGGGTAACTTTGGGCAGTGAGAAGGGCTCTTGCAGCATGTACCAAGTTTTCTAAGTGTCAGATGAAGTGGGGTACAGATGGAGCAACCAGCTGCCCCTCAACAACATCCTTAAATCAAAGGACTGCTTCATCATCTGGAATTAAAAAAAAAAGGACAAAACTTGAGGACTATTGCATGTAGCATCACTAGAGAAACTGCCACCAGGCTGTAGAACTCAGATTTTTATCTATTGCTAATAGTACTTCCCTGCCTCCTTTCTGATTGCTGGCCTGCTGGCGTGGGAATGCATGTGTATGGCTTAGTTTTTTTAATTGCAATCAATTTGCAGACCACCTTCAGACATGTTGGAGACCACCAGTAGAGCAGGGACCACATGGGAAGAAGCCCTGCCCTGGGAGGCCCATCCTGCCTTCCCTCATGTGATTAAAATACCATTCCACATTGCAGTGTCTGCAAAGATTTAACCAAATTCTCAGACCAAATGAAAAACCCTGGACTATGCTATGTGCATCAGCAAGCAGGACTGAGCCTCAGCTGTATTGGATGGCAGCAAGGAGGCTATCTACCCATCAGCAATGATCCCTGTATAGCCTCTCCCATCTCTGCTACATGCAAATGCAACTTCTTAGCACCAGGGCCAAGCTCCTTCTGTTCTGAAGCCTTCATCAGCTATTAATACCCACAGAATCTATGATGTATGCAAACAAGGTTTTGATGAGTGTGGGAAAAAGAAAGGCGCTAACACGTATGAGTGAACTTCAGTTTCACTCATGTGCTGAATGTAACTCAATTAGTCAGTTCCTTCAAGTGAATTGCAAGTGTTGGTCCAGCTATCAAATGACTCTTCACAAACAGGTAAATGCTCAACTTTCAGCCTCTCCTGGAGGAAAAGCCTATTTAATTTAAATAAAAACAAACCGACACAATAACACCTAAATTTTAATCAGAACTTTTGCATATGTCTATATATATGCCAGCTTTCTCAGCTCTCCTAAAAAGAAGTACTCAGTAGACACCGCATAGCAAGCTGGAGAAACCCAGGTTGTTTGTAACACAGGTTGACACGTCTGTCTACTAACTGGAAACCTCATCCAGATGTGCAAATCCCAGTGAAACGCCATGCCTTAACTGCTCCACCAAGGGAATAGAAAAGGACCTTGTGTACTTGGCGGAGAACTTGTCCACTTCAAACAATTAGTAGATGAGAAGGAGCAATAGGTGCTGAAACATTAAAACTGACATATCAGGAATCCATGTTTCACATCCTACCCTGGAGGAGTTGTTTCTGCTCTAACCTTTCCAAACTGGAATTATCATTTTTCTGCTGCTTTCCTCCAACACAGCAGCTATGAGAAGCACTCTCTGCAAGTGGCAGAAGAGAGCAATTTTTTCCGTCATTTATGTGTTACAGTGCCCTGACTCAAAGAAAGCTTTTGCATTCAGCTGAAATGGAAATGACAGAAGGACCACGGAAAAAAATGATTGCAGAAACTCAGAGAAAGCAGGTGCATGGGTGCTGTTACCATCCTTTCAGTAAACATGGTGGTTGTGCAGACTTGATATGAGCAGGTGTTCAAGCTGTAATACAAGCACTGCCACAAGCACACGTTAAAACATAGCCAGGCTTTCCGCTAACTCTAAGGCAGATACAGTCCTCTGGGATTAGCATCCACACAGAGGTTACAATCCTCCCACATTGCTTTTCAGTGCATTATGCTGGAAACTGCGCTCAAGGATGCTAACATTCACAGGAGATCGTCAATATTTCTGCTGCAAATCCATGCAAATTCAGGAAATTACAGCTAACGTGAAGCCTATTTGATCCTCTTAAGGCAGTGACCTGATTGCAGAAACATTTCTCAGTCTGTTTTTCTAAAATATAGAGAAGTGAGTTGGCTGAAGATGAATACAGGCTTGCCAAGAGACCTGAAGGTGTTCCTCATATCAATTTTTAATGCCTCCATTTCCCCTTCAGCTTAGAGAGGACAAATGCTCACTCACCAAAGAGCGGAAGCAAAACCCAATCCTTTTCCCAAAGAGGTAGTGGATGCCCCATCCCTGGAGGCATTCAAGGCCAGGATGGATGTGGCTCTGGGCAGCCTGGTCTGGTGGTTGGTGACCCTGCACATAGCAGGGGGGTTGAAACTCAATGATCACTGTGGTCCTTTTCAAACCAGGCCATTCTGTGATTCTATGGAAACTGGTATGAATTTGTACCCTTAGCCAAGAAGTTCATGCCCAGCAAGACTTCAGCCTCTTCCACGAAAGAAGGATCAAACTTTGACATTTGAGGGCACTTCTGAGATGTGCGGGAGGCTCATGCTGTCGCCCCTTTTTCTTTTGCCAGCACTCTGAAGCTGAGATTGCACTCGAGTGCTTGGATCTGCCATGTGACATTTCAAATGGTAAGTAGAGAACAGCCTGCCAAACAGCGCTCTCAGGTTCTCGACTAAATAAAAACAGATTACTGGCATTTGCTGCATCTGAAAGGAAGGCAGGCAGATCATATTCACAAACAGTAAAACAAACACATTCCCTTGGAGCCAAATACAGTTCCCCCATCATGCCTGGGAAACCCCATGGAAGGAAAAAGGGTCACGCCGTTTCAGCAAGAAAGGATTTCACCAAAAATACCCAAGTGAAGCAGCTGCAAAGTTGTTTTTCTTTGCGCTGGATTTTTTTGTTGTTGTTGTTCATTTCAGTTTTCTTTCTTTTTCTTTTTTTTTTTTAAAGAAAGCATTCACAAGTGGGTTTCTCAGGCAGTTCCAGCATCACCAGCACTAGCAGGAGTGCTGTGGCCCCAGCACTGCCAACAGACACGCTCCGAGTCCTTTGCTAAGAAAAAGTTGATGTGAATAACAGATGATTTTCTCACTTAGAGAACGTAGCAGGGAGTCAAAGAGCAAAACCCAGACGTCGATAGCAAAGGAAGTAACAGTTTTGTTTCTGTTCTCAGCGAGGTTGCATTATATGGTGTGAATTTGCTGATGTCTCATCAAGGTTAAGCTTACGCTATGCCTCTCCCATGCAAGGGGAAGGAAAGAGCTAGGTGTGCTGATGGATATCCCTTATACCCAGCTGCCTGCTTGCCAAAACCTCATGTCCTCTGAAATTCATCTACAGGCTCAAGAGTTTTAGCAAAGGAACCAGTCTACATAGTTATCCACATACGCTGCAGTCGCATAAAACTCATTGCAACAAGCGAGCTTGGGAAAACTGACGTTTATTACTAATTCTTTTGTGTGTGATGACATGACCTGACATTCTCAGGTTTTGCTTGGAGGACCTGCAGGCTGGCCCTGTGTTGAGGAGGAAGCCTGCTGACCCTCTTAATGAAACACGCCCTCAGAAATGGAAAGCTGCTGGACAGTTCTGGTTTCTGTGCATCTGAGCATAATTTCTGCCTGTCTGTCACCCCCCAAGAGGCCTATCATACGAGGTGTATGGTCTCCCATCACCCCTCTCCTTCACTCGAACCTTCTTCCCCTCAGCTATCCCCGCCCCCATCCATTGTAGCCCCGCCCCTCTCCACGCCCACCACTCAACCACGCCCGCTTATAGCTCCGCCCACCCACGACCACGCCCACCCATGGCCACGCCCCTTCCGCGAGCCCCTCTCTCTCCCCTCCCCTCCACCTCCCCTTCCTCCCTATTGGCTCCCCCGCTGCCACGTGACTCCAGGCGGGGGCGAGGCTCTTCGGGGGCGGGGCCTGCGGCGCGCGCGCGCGGCTCGGGACCAGCGGGAGAAGGAGCGGCGGCGAAGCGGTACCGGCGGCGGCTGCATGTGCGGGTGCGGAGCGGAGTGGGCGGCGCGGGGCCGAGCGGGGCGGCGCGGCCGGAGCTGGAGCCGGGCGAGCGGCAGGTCGGTGCGCACCGGGAAACGCGGGGATGTGGGGGGGGGGGGAATGGAGGCGGCTGAGGCACGTGCGGCCGCCCGCGCAACAATGCCGGAGGAGGGGACGGACCGCGTGTTGCGGCCGCTCCACGCGGCGCGGGGCCGGGCGCGGCGCGATGGTGGCGGGGGAAGCGCTGAGCGGGGCGATGTCGCCCGCACGGCGCAGTCGTGGCAGGGGGAGGCCGCCCGCGGGGCGATCACGACGAGCGGGGGCGGCCACGCACGGGCGCCGAGCGCCGCTGTCACGGCGGGGGTGGGCGCTGCGCGTTGCGGTGCCCCCGGAAACGGTGCCCGGGGGGGTTTGCGTGGTGCTGCGGGACCGTTTGCAGCATGGGGGGGTCGCGCACGGCGCGGTAAGTCGGGGTGGGGGGGATGTGGGGGGTGAGGGGGGTCGTGCACCTCATTGCATCGTGCAGTGACTGTGGGGGAAGCATGCGTGGCGTTGCACGGTGCGGTAACCCCGGGGAGGGGGGCAGAGGGGGTCAGGGACGGCGTTGCATTGTGCAGTAACCATGGAGGGTGTAGGGGGAGTCCTGCGTGGTATTGCACGGGGGGGGGAAAAGGGGGGGTCTTGCGCTGTGCAGTAGCCATGAGGGGTTCATGCACGCTTTGCACAGTGCAGTAACCCTGGGGGGAGGTAGCACAGCACTGCACGGTGCAGTAACCATGGGTGTGGTGCGGGGGGGGGGGGGGGGGGTTGTGCGTGCGTTGCAAGGTGCAGTAACCCTGGGAGAGGGATAGCACCGCATTGGACAGTGCAGTAATCGTGGGAGGGGTGCAAGGGGGTCGAGCACAGCATTTCAGGGTGCAATAACCCTGGAGGGTGGGGGGTAAAGTGGGTTATGTACCGCATTGCACACAGTGCAGAAACGATGAGGAGGTAGAAGGGGGTCATGTGTGGCTTTGCACAGTGCAGTAGCCATGGGGGGGTGTAGTGGGGGTCATGTACGGTATTGCACAGTGCAGTAACGCTGCTGGGGAATAGAGAGGATCTTGCACAGAGCAGTGATCCTGAAAGCAGCTGGGGTTTCATGCGTGATACTGTATCAGTGCACCAGCCCCAAGGAGGCCACGTGCAGGGTTGCAGGCTACAGCCACCCATCCTAATGGGGCTGTGCATGGGGCTGTGCATGGTGCTGTGCACCAGCAAGGCAGCTCCACACAGAACTTGATGTCGCAAGGGACAGGTATACACTCCCTTGCAAGTCCTGATTTTGGCTCTTTGCATAAAACAGCATCCATTGGATTGGATGCGTGGGGTTGCAGTGCCTTTCTCCACCCTACATAAGGTGGATAAGCGACTGGGATTGCTAATAGCAGCAGTGAGCTGGAATCTGGCACGTTGGCACTGCTGCCAGTTTCCAGTTAATTCGGTTACAGCTTCGTCTTCCTGCTCACGGGAGCTGAAACGTAAATGGGGCATCTGGAGCTGTCGGGTTGGCTCTTTGTGCAAGCCCAGCATCCTTCGTGCTGGAGGAGGATCAGCAACCAAGCAGCGCCTTAAAGACATCGTGTTATTTATTGATAGCAGTGGGGGAGGAGTATTTTGGGTAAACGTATAGTGGATGGTAGATATGGATCTCCCTACCCAGTGTTGGTATTCAGCAGTTACATTATTTCCTAATGTTGGGGGTCAGGTCCTTGCTAACAGCGTGCGATGAAAGGTTGCAGGTGGATTTAAAGCTGGGGGAGCTGTACACCCACCAGCATTCAGCACTGATACCTATATACAGCCGGGAGGTTAATCGCGTGTTATCAGTAAGCTTCAGAGTTAACCATCCAGGTGCATGCAAATGGTGTTGCGACATCAGCAAAGCTGCATTTTGGGGATGTCAGATGCCAGCAGCCGCCATCAGATTTGGCACTCGGGCAGGTGGAGGAAGCGACTTTTACCCTTTGGTGAATGCTCTGCACTGAAATCTGCTCCCTCTGGAAGGCGATACTCGTGTTTGCATGGGCTGAAAATAGTGGTGTCACTGGAGCCCCGTCGGCTCTGCTTGCAAAAGCTGAAACCTTCTGTAGGACCACAGAGTGGTTGGGGTTGGAAGGGACCTCGGGAGGTTATCTGGTGTAACCCCCTTCTTTCATTAATGCTCTTTTAGTTTCGTTATTACGTGTGTCTCGGTAACTGGAAATCACGCAGTGGTTTCCAGGCAGTTCCTGATCATAGAACCAGTAAGGCTGGACAAGACCATTAAGGTCAAATCTAGCTCTCTGCCCATACCCACTCATAGAATCATTAAGGAGGAAAAGACCACTGAGATCATCTAATCCAACCCAACCCATCACCACCATGCCCACTAACCCACATTCCTCAGTGCCACATCTGTCTGATGAGCAGCGTTCTCTAGGATCAGCCTGCAAAGTGCATTTCTTTGATCTGAAGGTACAACTGCTTATAAAAACATTGGGGAAAAAAAAAATACACACTTAGCCCCATTTCCAGCTTAATCATCCCCTGCAAATGATGGAAATCAGTACCTTGAGGTCTAGCAACACTTGATATCAAAACAGCCAGCAGTAAACATTGGCTCCTATCAATAACTTTAATTACAGTTTGGGTTTTGTCTTAAACAGCTGCATGCTGCCACGCTATAGGGAAATCCAAGGTTAGCATCTGGATGTGTTGTCATAGCCTAAGTGGAAAAAAATAGGATTTCTTCCCCTATTTTTTCCCATATTGTGCTGTTGTGGAAGAAAGCAACCAACTCCGGGGCTGGGAGCGTGGGGTTTCTGTGCACTGCACGAGGCTGTCCCACCTTTGGGACATCCTCATCTGCATCCTGAATGGGAACGATAAGTTTACTGCTCGAATGCTTATTTTTCTTCCAATTTTATCCCCAGTGGATGGAGGCGAGCAGCACCCGCTGCTCCACTGCAGTCCCATTTTTACGTGGTTACACCACTTTGCGAACATGAGAGAGGCCCGGATTCCTGTGGCAAGGAGCCCTTAAAATTTCAACAGCCCTACCTATAAATCTATAAATATATTCAGCGTGAAAGGCAATCTGCCTTAAAAAAAAAAAAAACACGCACAACTCATGCTCTTTTTTTAGTCCTACTGCATCTGCCTGACTTTAGTGCAATGCAATGCAATGCGTCTCCAGAGCGGAGCGCTGATTTATATGGACAAAAAGTCATCATTGCGGAGTGAAAGGCTGGGATTTGTCAGCGGGGGCAGCTTTTGCAGAGGGACTTTTGCTGCTGGTTTGGTGCTGGTGGAGGCGCGGCACTCAGAGGTGGGTGATGCACTCAGAGCCCTTTGGGTGCGGAATGATGCGTTAGGTGAAAATTAAAGCCGAAAAAACAAGTGATAACAGGGAGATCCGTCTCTCCAAGCAGGAGCTGGGTGTTGTCCCCGTGTCTCCAATGCAAAGCACAGGGTCACCTTGCAGAGTGAAAGCCGGGGACCGCCGGCCGGGTGGGGAAGTGCTGCGTGTGCACTTCTCAGGGCTGCGCGGGAGCTGCAGACAGCTCCTCACGTGACCGTCTGCATTTCAGATGATCACTGGACCACTTTGCCAACAGCCTCCTGCAGCCCGTCGGCTGTAAGAGAGCTTCTTTCTTCCTTCCCCTCCCTTTTTTTTTCCTCCTCCCCCCCCCCCCCCCCCCTCTACCCCAAACGCCCGATTTCCAAACAGGAGGGATGGACGGCCGTGACGGAGGCTGGCTGCAGCTGCACACAGCTCTGCATCCAAATGGTTTCCTGGAAGGCGAGTTGTTTTATCTTACAAAATAATTTTTCCCCTCTTGTCTCTGCGCTGGGTGAATGTCAGGTTTCGTTTCCCATGACATGGGTGGGGGGGAAGGAAGGGTCAAATGCCTTTCATGCACGGATCTCCCCGCTGTGCTATCGCGCCCATCAATGGCAAATGTGTCCCCTCTCATCTCTGCGATAGTTCCTGGCGATTTCCTCTTTACGTCACTGCTGTTAATAAGATGTTTAACTTGGGAGCTGGCAGCAGTGCCGCGTTATCACGTTGCAGAGGGGAGGGGATCAAGTGCCCGGGCAGCCCGGTGCATGGGGAACAACAGATAGAGGCAGCCTTTGGGATGGGGGAGAGCTGGGTGTGGAGCTCTTCACCTTCCCTACATCTCACATTTTTAATTGTTGTTATTTTTCCTTTAAATACTGAGGGAAGCCACTCAATCCCTACACCTGCTGCATTGCTGGAGTCAAGAACTTGAGTGCATTCATTGTCCCTTGTGAGAGATGTGGTTTATTGGGCATAGAATCATAGAGCCATTAAGGTTGGAAAGACCTCAAAGATCATCTAGTCCAACCATCAACCCATGCCCACTAAACTATGTCCCTCAGTGCCACATCCACCCTTTTCTTGAGCACCACCGGGGACGTTGAGTGTACCACTTCCCCAGGCAGCCTGTTCCATGATGCATGGCAGTGCTGGGTTGACCATTGGACTAAATGGTCTTAGTGGTCTTTTCCAACCTTGATGATTCTACAGTTTTTAAGTGGTTGTATCTACTTACCTGAATATAGGCTCTTCTTTTTCCCCCCTCCTTTTTTCCTTGCAGTGCATTATATGAGTATCCTTGATGACTTCTGTAGCGTTATCACTTGCAGAGCCAGAGCCGTCCCCAGCTCCCAGCTTTGATTTGGGAGTCCCTTGCATGTTGCTGTTTGATGATAGAGTTAAAGCGTCTCTGTAGATGTGTCTGGACAGAAATAACATCTCTCCTGGCTGTGGTTTGCAGAGCCAGCTTGTTGGGAGTGGGTAAGTTGGTCAATAAGTGCTTCCAGTGGCACACTTGGGAATTCTGCACCAAAATGGAAACACTGGCATCCTTCAGCCCTTCTCTCCTCACCAAGCCATTTCCTTCCCTGCTCTGACCTGTCACTCAAACCCTCTCCTTTCTGCTGTGTTTTTCCATAACTCTTCTGAGCATGACAGCAGTGAGGAGAAAGCCGGCAGGGGACCATGGGGGCTGATGCTATCAGCCCCCATTGCCTGTGGCTTTTTGGGATGTGGCAGTTGCAAATGGTTATGTGCTCAGCATTGCTTGCACATAGCTCAGCCCTTCCAATTTGGGGTTTGAGGGTGCTTCACACACCTGATGACCCACCCCAAATGCCTTCACCTCTTATCACAGACTGGCTTAGGTTGGAAGGACCCCATCCAACATGGCCTTGAGTGCATCCAGGGATGGGGCATCCACAACTTTTAGCTCTAGTTAAGCTTTTATCTGCCAGAATACTTAAGTCCTCCACAGGACTGCTCTTGATGAGTTCTTCTCCCAGTCTGTACATGTATCTGGGATTCTCTCAACCAAAGTACTGCACCTTGCAATTGGCTTTGTTAAACCTCATTATGTTCACGTATGCCCCTTTTCAAACCTATCCAGATCCCTCTGGACGGGCATCCCTTCCTTCTGTGGTGTCAACTGCACTGCTTAGCTTGGTGTCATCTGCAAACTTGCTGAGGGTGCACTCATTCCCATCATCTGTGTCACTGATAAAGATGGTAAAGAGTACTGGTCCCAAGACAGCCCCCTGTGGGATGCTACTCATCACCAGCCTCCACCTGGACGTAGAGTCTCTGACCTCTTCCAGGGTTCCTTCTCCTGGTCACCCCAGTGGGTTAACTGAGATTCCCCAATGCAGGCAGTGAGTTGAGAAGGTTCCCGTAACCCTAAATGAGCAATGGGGTGAGTGACGGGGCAATAGAATTTGGCAAGAACAACTACTTCAGCTCCAGTGGTGGCATCTCCTAGGGCTTCCAGTCTTCAAGCAGGACCTGAGCTCAGGCTCAGACTTCATACCAGTGATTTTGTTCAGAAATCCATGTTATTATTCGGAAGAACAAGACATTTCCTGGCAAATAGCTGGAGGAGGACCATGTGATGAGTTTTGGGGTTGAGGGTACATGCAGAGCAGGTCTCACCTGGCTTGGATTTTGGAGGGTTGCAGCCTCAAAGCTCTGCTTTCAATGCAGGAAAGCAACATGGGTGCAGTTTTCAGCTCACTTGGACTTTTACATCCAAGCTATGCAAGCTCACATTTAATTGCTGGGTACAGGAGTTAATTTTTCTTGCTTCTGCCATGCAAAGCAGCCCTTCCCATGCAGGAACAAGGGGAAATTCAGATGAGAGCTGGGGCGATCCCCACTCAGCACATGTCCCCGATCTGGGCGGCCACCAGGGGCCCCTTGATGTGAACGGGGTCAGCAGCTGGGAAATTGCAGAGCAAAGTGCCTCCATGGTAATTCCCAGCTGCCATTAAAGCGGCTTTAAAATAAATTCCCTCTGAGAGCAATTCCAAGTATTTGAGGGTTTGAACTTTTCCGGAGAGGACTTTGGGAGCTGCTGCGCTGCACCCTGGAACTGCGGGGAAGGGAGTCAGGGGAATTGGTTTGAACATCTCAGCCTCTAGAAAATGCTTCTTAATGTATATGCCATTATTTATAATGTATATAGTGTTATTTATATGTATGCAAAATGATTTTTGTTTAGCAGTTGCATGCGCAATGCAACAAAGCTCTGTTGGAAGCACGGCTCGCATTAAACTTGGGTACTCACTGAGCATTGCAGGTGTTGCCCTTGGGGCTCGATGGCCCTCACCGTGCCACCCTACCTGTCCCCACTCATCCCTGTGGGCTGGGTGCCCCTCTGCTGTGCATTCCTCAGCCAGCACTGCTTGGTAACGTGGGCACAACAGAAAACAAACTTTGCAGTGAGCTTTGCTCTCCCAGAGCCCCTGAAGCTTGCTTAACAAAAAAAAAAAAAAAAAAAGAAAAAGAAAAAAAAATCTTTGGAGCCATGCAGTCTTTTTTTTCTTTTTTTTTCTTTTTTTTTTTTTTTTCTCATGCTTGTGAAAATTCTCATACCAAAGCTGTAACCTCTGCTGCCCCTATTTCATTATTTTTTAAGGTGGAGTTCGGGGGCATTTGAGGGGAGGTTTATCCAGCCTCTGCATCCCCCTTCATCTGCACCCTATCAGTGCTGGATTGCAGCTTGCACAGAAGGCAGAAAAATGGGGGTTTTGATCGACAAATGGAAAAATTCATCTTGTCCTCATGCAGATGGATACCCGATATCCCCCCATTATGGGGATGCTGGTAGCAGGGCTCTGTCCACACTCTGTGTCCCCATAATCTTTGCCTTGTGCGTGCGTGTTCAGAGCAGTCTGGGGATGAGCTGAGCCTGTATGGGTTCAAACCATGCTGGAAATCCAGTTGCAGTGATGCTTTCCACCCTTCACCCAGCTCAAACCAATTTTGTTTAATTCTTTGTGGACTCCTTTTCCATTCTTTCACCTGGCTGTTCTTCACTCTGGCAGCTTTTAAATTAATGATTGTGTTTATGGTTGATTATTATTGTGCATTGAGGTGAGAGAAAGGAATCTCCTTAAAGACAGAGCAGGAGAATGGGAGAAAACTTCAGATTGCATGGGATGGGAGCTCAGTGGGTGCAGTCCTTGTTCTTGGCCAGGTCTGGACTCCCATCCCCAATTCATATCCATCAGACCACACACTGAGCTCTCTCCTTTCTCCCTCCCAAACTATTCCCTCCAGCCCCTTAGGCTTTGTTGTTGTTGTTGTTGCTCCTCTCTGAATTCCTTCTCATTTACAGGCTCACTGCCAGCATACAACACGCTATAAAAAGGGGACTTGTTCTTCAGGCTCCCCTCTGGTACAGAACATTCACACGAATAGCAACACCAGTCAGCCCCATTCCCCCCTGCTAGTATTGAAATGTTGGTAGGGTGCTTGGGGGAGCAGGGCTGCTGTCTTAAGAGAAGCCAAGTCGAATTTCACGGAGCCCAAATCCAGTCAGCAGTTAAGCTCCCCTCCTCCTCTTGTCAGCTGGAAAAACAGAGCCATGCCTTTATTTTATTTTATTTTTTTATCCCTTCTCAATCCCCATGCAGTTTCCCCAAGAGGATGCATAGGCAAGCACATTGCAGTGGATTTATAGAATCATAGAATCAACCAGTCGTTTGAGTTGAAAGGGACCCTGAAAGAGCATTTAGTCCAACTCCCCTGCGGTGATCAGGGGCATGTACAGCTAGAATTTGCTCTGCATCCCGTTGGCCAGGTACGGCCATTGGGCAGGATTTGGGCACAGCCTCCCTGACAGCTTCCTTCTTCAAACTACGAACCTGTTTGACCACAGCAAATCCTCTGGACACATGCTGCTTGTGAAGTGTTCTTGTTTTTAACTTAAATTCAGTGGTGGATGACTTGGACCCATTTGTTCTTGTGCCTGCATTGGCTTTTAGGATGACGGAACGGCTTGGGTCAGAAGGGACCTCAAAGATCATCTAGTTCCAACCCCCAGGCTCCAGTATTTACTGCTTCCTGGGTCTGCCAGCCTAAGTAACACCAGTGCTCATGGTCTGAGTGTGGTTGGGAAAGGTTTTGCTATTTTGGGGGCTCTGTGCTCATTTGTAGGGATGTTGAGATGCTCGTCCCTGTATGAGCCATGCAGAGCTCTTGCTGAGCTGCTCCTTCCTCAAAGCTTCCCCAGTGCTGCACCATCTAGACCTGCAGAAGAATGCTTTGCCATCAGCTGATTTCATTACCACACTCGATTTTGCAGTGCAAAAAGCCTTTTTGGCAGAGGGGTTTTTTCTTAATGCAGCCTTCCCTAACACCCTTCCCTTTCCCTCCAGCTTGCAACCTTGGGTAGCAACACCACAGCTTGCTGCTGGCCATGCTAATCTTGTGCTAATCTCTGCCCTGGTTGTGTGAAGCAGAAGTTTCCTGTGTGTGGCTGAGCCAAGTGCTTTGCTCAGAGTTGATGTTTGTTTATGACATTTAAGTTCATCAGAGGAAAATGCACGTGCGTCTTTGTAGCACTGGCCCCCTCCAGGTGCATGGGGCTTTCTATGACTCAAAATGATTTGGTTAAAACCCCACCAGGTGGGCTTGAGGCTCTGTGCACGAGACCTTGCAAAACTCAAGTTGGAGGTTGGGAACCTGCTCAAACGTAGGAATTGCTACAAGGAGTCTTTCACCTTGGGGGTGATAAATTCTCACTTCGGTGTCTCATTTCCCCCACTCTTTCTTTTGAATATCTTTGCCATGGGGTTTCTTGATGACTTTTTGCTCTTTCCTAGGAGACTCTGTGCTCCTTCCTGGGATGCTTGTCGTGGTCTGGATGCTCTCTTTGGCAGGTGGAACTTAGTTGGTACCTCTGATGCAGGGAAGGATGCTCCAAGTGTCCAGCTTACCCAGTCTGTTGGACATCACCAACCAAATCTTATGCTTTCTCCAAGTTTTCATAGAATAGAATCATGGACTGGCTTAGGTTAGAAGAAGCCATTAGAGATTATCTTGTTTTCCTTTAGTTAGAAGCTGATTTCTGTGGGTTTTTCATCCTTAAGTTAAACTACATAAGTATGTGCCCATTTGCAATAGTTTGATGTTCCTCTGCAACGTTCTTCCATAATGCCGTGTCGTCATTAAACCACGTGTAAATTGGCATCATTGAGGAGGAGCTGGGCTCTGCAGTTATTAGCAGGATTATTCTTGGCTCTCCATTTACCAGCCAAGCTGCTCTGCTGTAATAACACAATTCCCAGCTTCTCTCCGCTGTCGGGTGCCAGCCTGACGCTGAGGATCGGCAGCAAATTCCTGGGAGCAAACCAGCAGAACCCATTGCTTCGCTCCACATCAAGTGGTTTTCCACCCCGAGCTTCTCTTCTCTGTGCCATGTGGTTTTGTACGTTACATCGGGCATTAAATCTCCAACCCAAATCCTTTATAAGCAGCCCGCAGGCTCCTCCGCAGCCCAGGTCTCTCATTGTGCATTGTGTCCTCCTCGCTGGTTTTGCTTTATTTTGTGGCATTGTATTTTCTCGCCACCTAAATCACCCTCCACTGCTTCCAGCACTTGTGGGTGCAGGTGAGCATTTTCTCCCTGCAGTTGGTCTTCCTCTTTCTTCTTCATTTCCTTGATTTGAAGGCAGGGGTACATGTTTTGCAACCTTCCGCTCCTCTTGTTCATTTCTTAGAAACAAAGGGGAAGGAACCACAAGCAGCAAAGAGCCTGAGGTTGGGGACTGGCTGTTTGTTTGTCAAAACTAGAAATGCTGAAGGAGATGAGAGGAAATTCTCAGCAAAAATGAACCTTAATTACGTTCAGGCTCGGGCACATCAGAACTAAGGGGAGTATAAAGGACTAATGAAGCGGTGAAGGACAGGTGGAGCATGGCCACAGTAGCTGGAATGGGAGGATTTCATCAAATCATAGACTCTTTGAGGTGGTAACTCCACCACATCCCTATTCCAATTCTTCACCACTCCTTCTGAGAAGAAAATTTTCCTAATATCCAATCTGAACTTCCCTTGAAACAACTTGAGGCCATTCCCTCTCATCCTGTCTCTGTTACCTGGGTGAAGAGGCTGACCTCCACCTTGCCACAACCTCCTTTCAGGGAGCTATAGAGAGCAGTGAGGTCTTCCCTAAGCTTCCTCCAGACTAAACAATCCCAATTCCCTCAGCCAATCCCCATAAGACTTGTGCTTCAGACCCATCACCAGCTTTGTTGCCCATCTTTGGACACGTTTCCTCCTGATATGGTTTTCATGGAGTTATTACCATTGCAAATGGCATCTCAAGTTGTTGTTTTGCACCATATTCTTGCAACCCTCCGACTGGCCCTGTTTGCACCGTGTTCCCCGTCTTGGTGGCATTGTGGCATCACCTGCAGTGGGTTTGCTTGTGGTTGGCCATAAACCAGTCCCAGGGGTGCCAGTGCTGGCAAGGAAACTCAGGCCAGCTGCAAGATGGTTGGGAGAGGGAATAAGATGTTGAAGCACAAAATGTTCTGAGGTCCAGAAAGGATAGAAATAGGTGTCTGGATTATTAAAGTGCCTTGAGGACTACTTAAGATCTTTTCCCTTGGAAGTAGCAATTTACCAGATGAAAGGAAATGTCTTCAAGCAGGCATCTAGACATCTTGGAGCATCTGTTTTGGATTTTGCAGACGCGTTTGGGGCAGCAGGGAATGTTGCTCGCCATGTTTATAGCAGGGCAAGGCGGAGTGGTGTCCTGCAGGGAATACGACAGTGCTTATGAAACAGCTTCAACAGGAGTGATTTCCACATCTTGTCTCAGTTTCAGTGTGCATCGTTGATAATATTTTCAGGTGGTGATACAGAGCAGAAGCTGTATTTCTGCTCACAGGAACTGCCTTTGCACAGAGCAATGAGCAGGGGGATACACATGCGGTTTTCCCTTTTCTTTTTTCCCCTTCTTGCTACTGAGGAGGCATGGGCATGTAATTACCACCAGCTGTAATCCAGCATGACCAACTGTCTTTCTGGCAAATGCAAACACAGTAGGAGCCAAAGGCTATTGCATGCCCCAGATAAACTGATTACGGCCCCCAAACAGTTCACAAAGCATCCAGGATCAACTTAATGCCATTTTCTCAAACCCAGAAGTCTTGTTTTGATGGCATTGGCCGATACATTTGTGGGTTTTTTTTCTTGGTTTCTTTGCAAAGCCACCTGCCCATTTGCACTGGCTGCATCTCGAGGTGCACCTGCAGCTGCCAACAGCAAAACATGTGGCTGCCGTTAGCAAGCCTCCTGCAGATTGTGCTCTGTTCAGGGCTTTCTTGCTAAAATTATTCATGGCTTTAATTGAAACCAGGGGTGGGCAAAGGCATGTCGCGCTGGCTGGCACGTGACTTTGTCCAATGCTTCAACCAACTGATGGAAGGATGGAGACACCAGGCATCGTGCAAGGAGCCTGGAGGAGCCATTCTGGAGGATCTCAAGGACCATTAAGATGATTAAGGGCCCGGAGCATTTCCTTTACAACAAAAGACTAAGACACCTGGGACTGTTCAGCTTGGAGGAGACAGAGAAGGGATCTTGCCAATGCTTATCTGTATCTAATAGGCAGGAGTCAATTGGATGGGGCCAGATTCATGTCAGGGGTATGACAGGACAAGTGGCAGCAGGCAGAAACTGGAACATAGGAAGCGCCCTATGAACAAGAGGAATGTGCAGCCTACTCTGTGGAACCTGCTTTAGCAGGAGGGTTGGACTAGATGTGGTCCCAGAGGTCCCTTCCAACCCCTATGACTGATTCTGTGATCCCACTGTGCTTCTCCTCCAGCTCTTGCTCTCAGCTGAGATTTACAGTGAAACCCAAAGGATTTAACTTTCTAGCCCTGAGCAAACACAGCTTGAAGTGATGCAAATGCATGACCTGACCCAAATCTCAGGAACAGGTAAGTATTGCATCACACAGCCGGCTGCCTCCTTTGCCCCACTCTGAGAAACTTTGCTTTTTTGTCATCCTCCTCAGTGCTTTTGACAGAGAAGAATGTACTATAGAATCATCAAGGTTGAAAAAGACCACTAAGATCATCTAGTCCAACCATCAACAGCCCAACCAGCAGTTGGGCTCAGCTCTATTGATTGTTCATTTGAAATGCTGTTGGTTGTCACTCAACTGGAGAGGCGCTGCTGCTCTTAATTTGTGCTGGTGCAAATGGTCACTGTTTTGCACCAATCTGAGATGTTTCAGCTCAAACCCATCTCTGTTCCAAGCAGATGGTTTGGGGAAGGTGGGGAGGAGGTAAATGATAGGAAAGTGTCACACAGTGTCACACAGTTTAATGATTATTATTAATGATTATAGAAACATAGAACCATTAGGGCTGGAAAGACCAACAAGGTCCAGCCATCAACCTATGCCTGTGACAAGTGTAGACCGTTTCACTCCGTGTAACATTCTGTCCTTTTCTTCAACACCTCCAGGGATGGGTGTCACCATTTGCAATGTGACAGGCATCCATCCTATCCCCCCCTCCCCCTCTTCCCCTGTTCTGGCTGCCAACATCCCCATACTGCTGCCAGCAGGGAGTAATTGGGTTTCACAACCTTTCCAGGCTCCTGCAAGATTACTGGAGGGAGAGGAATGTGCCAGAGAAAATATCCCAACTGCTGTTAAAAGGCATGACTTTCTCTACTCCTTCCCTCCCCATGTCACCTTGGGGTGCCTTTGTCCTCCTGGCCTCCCCTTCGTGTGCAAATAATTGCAGATGTGATAAGCAGGAGCTGTTTGGCTTTCCTATGAAGAAGCTTGTTGCTTTTCCTCACTGTGCTCCTGGGGCAGAACTCAGCCACTTGATATCTGAACAATAAATCTCATGGCTGGCCAGGACGCACCCTTTGCACAAGGCAGTAATGCCTCTTAAATAACGAGCTTGCCAGATTCTTATTCTGTCTGGGTGAAGAGCGTGCCAGCTGGTTGTAGCATCTGTAAGTTGTTTTCCAGGAGGGCCCAGGCAGCACAGGAGTCTTAGTCAAATCTATTTCACCCGACCCTTTGAATCTCTGAGTTTATTTCTCAGTGATTGGAGATGAAGCATCAGCATGCCAGTGATGAAGGAAGCACCCTTACACATCTTGGGAAATAGAATCATTGAATTATTAAGGTTGGAAAAGACCACTAAGATCATCTTGTCCAACCGTCGACCCATCCCTACCATGTCCACTAACCACGTTCCCTCAGTTGGATGCTGGGCAGGAAGGTTGGGAAATCTCCTTCCTTGCTCCTCCTGCTCTCTTGCTCCTGGAAAGCACAAAATCCTTGCCAGAAAAAGGTTAATTTAAGCCATTTGGATCCGTTCTTTGTGTCCAGTGAGGCCTTGAAGTGAGAGCATCGCTTGGAGAGGTGTGGTCCTGGATGGTGGGGATGGTGGTTGGTTTGAATTATGTCTTCCTGATTGATGTGACATTAGGAATGCTGAAAGTGGGAACAACTGATGTTCTCCACTGCTCCTGTTTTGCGGCACCACGACCCCAATCGCATTTTGCCTCCAGCAAGAAGAGCTCCTACAAATTCCCTGCAGAAGATCTCGTTACATCTGACACACCAGAGATAGTGTCTCTGCAGTGCACTTGCCTTGGTTTCTCTCCCAGGCTAATTACAAGCCTCTTGGACTCTCTCAGGCGGCTTTGGCAGGTGCTCTGCTTTTCTAGCTCCAGCACTGGGGAGCCCCGGCCACAGCCATCAAGTCTTTCCCCAGCTATTAGAAAGCGTCTTCTGTTGCTGGAATCTGGGAAGTGAGAGGGACCTACACAAATAAACTTCTCAAGGGCAGGGAGTCAAAATATCCCTGGGCATGTTTGGTGGAAAAAAGTTAACCAGCTTGAAACCTTGGACTTGCTGCTGACCCAAACTTGTTGACAAAATACGGTATTATTAATTGGAGTTGCAGGCAAACAGCCTGAGGATATTTAGCAGGAGTTTGTCCATCACAGTGGCTGAGACCTCCCTGGGCAGCGTCATGAGAGCAGATCTGACCCTGCTCTTTGGAGAGCTCTGCAGAAAGCTGAATGAAATCTCAAGTATTTGCTTGCCAAACTGCCCTGAAAGCCAAGGCTGCTGTGCAGTGCTCAGATGGAGAGGATGCTGCAGCAGACCATGCTTTCTTGCTCTCTCTCTGGTCCTCTTCCATCCACAAGCTTTCTCTCTGAAGAACATAATGCCTTTGGACATGTACCTAGGGTCTTGGCCATGGCTCTGGGTTTGGGTTTTATTGCTAAGGATAATGTGTGGAGGGGTCTCAGGTTCCCACAATGGCCATGGCAGCATGGGGGTTCATGAATAGTGGAGCTACAGAAGGAGGAAACCTAAATTCAGATTTCTTCTCTCAGTTAGTCCTACCCATAGCATCATCACCTGGGCAGGAGCAAGAGCTTCACTATGAAGTAAAGCGCATGGTCCTAAACCTCACCTCAATTAGAGCTGCGTGGTTTTAGAGATGCTCACCATCCTGTTCCACCAGCTAGATGATTAATTTCATATCACAGCAGAGCGACTGTGGCTCTTTTGGGTGCATCCACAGCATTTCATCTGTAGAGCAGGAGCCGTCTGTTCCTATAGTGGCTGGCAAGTTGATTCACAGGATCGCACGGCAGCGAACAGCCCATCTGCTTGCTTCCCTCGGCTCAAAAAGCAAGCTGAAAGCAGTGCTGGCACTGGCCCAGAACAGAAGCTATGGGATTCCTCCTCAACAGCGTGACAGCGAATGCTTGTCTCACACAGGGCCGGTGCTGGGAGGCTCTCGCCTGCCGAGCCAGCAGCAAAGCCCATCCTGTTTCAGGAATAACCTGCCTTGGGCTGCCAGAATTCCTGCACCTGAGTGACTAAGTGTGCTGGAAAGCACCTTTGGTACATGCCCAGGTGGTGGAAGTAGGGCTGCCAGTGAACAAATGTGCTCACGCACATGCCACCATGCTTTGAAGAGGTGGGTAGCACCTGATAGAGGGGCCGTGCACTCCCCTCAGTCTCCTCGAAAGGCTGAGATCATCTCCTAGGCAAGGTCAAGCACATTGAGATTGTGCCCCATGTGGGTGAAGTGTGCTCCTCGAGGTCCCTGTAGTCTCCCACCTGAACCCCCCTTGCTTGGTATATGCAGTTTTTGTTTTTCTTCCTTAATTCAAGTTACGCTGTGCCAACGAGCAAGTGGGAGCAAGACGCCTGATCATTCCTCTTGTGCAGCCTCGTGGCGTGGTCTTGCCCACGGTGAGACCATTACAGGATGGAGCAGGAACGCACAGCAGCCCAACACTTCTCCGCGGAGCGATGATGGCAAGCGGCCCGCGTTGCACAAGTGGGGTTTTCCCATCAGACTCTCCAGCTGCTATAAATAACAGGAAACACTTTGTCATCTCTGCTCTGGAGAAGGTCAGGAGCTGGATTCTGTGGTCTTTGGAGTTGTAATGAGGTTGGAGATGTCTGCAGAAGTCTCATGGGACAGCCTGCCTGAGGCCATTTGATTCCTTGGATGAAGTCTTGAGCACCAGCTTTTGACAAAGTTGCTTTAGCCACCCTGGTGAGATTAATTTATCCTTCTCCTCATTCAAAGAATCACAGAACTGATTGGGTTAGAAGGAGCCCTAAAGATCATCCATTTCCAAATTCCCTGCTGTGGACAGGGTTGCCACCAGCTAGATCAGGCTGTCCATCAAGGAAGCTGGTTCTTCCTGAGTCATCCCTGAGTCCGATGCACAAATCCTTTGAGTCCTGGGTACCCATATCCTCAAAATGGCTCTTGTCTTAGGCATGTCTTGCTGGAGAGTACTGTCTGTAAATGCATGGATGCCACAGTAAGGCTTCTACCAAAGCTCTGCTTCTTCTTGGTTGCCATTTTTTCTATGCTCATGGATAGTATTTTGGTTAATGTTAGGGATGTGTCCTACACTCCTTCTGAAGTTGTTAGTAAGAGGGATGGAGAGAGACTTCCAGAACTTGTTTTGCTCCACAGACAGGGAAAATGCCCTTTCTCTGTATATTACTTGGAGAAGGAATAAAATGCAAAAAACAGTGTTTGTGCAGGTCGAACTGGTGTGGAATCAAGTCACGCACACATCTTCTGGCTAGTGGTAGTGACGGATCTCTTTTGGGGCTGTATTATTTCCCATTGGGCATCCCCAGCTTCCCTCCTCCGTGCTTCTCTCTGCACTCTCGGGGAGTTTGCTGAGACATCTCAGCAGCTTTCCCTGCTTGTGGATTGCTGGGTGGAGAGCTGTGCAGGGAGGAGGCAGACGTCTGCTGCCTCTCCCTTTTCCCCAGAAGCTGCAGGAATGCTTTGATGTTTTCCAGCCCCAAGCACCCAGTACCAGGATTAACCACCAGTCAGACCCCTCCACCACCTCCAAATAAATCTCCAGAACACAGACAAGGCCTGCTCAGAGGGCTCCTGGCATTCCCTGCTTGCAGGATAAGAGTTAAAAATAACTTCTCCCCTTGCACCTGCTCCTCCAAAGCCGAATCTGAGTTTTATTTTTACGGCTCAGATTTCCTGGTGATTGTTTCCACTGACGGATGAGGCATAGGAACGGGGAAGAATAAAAAAATCACACGTCTCAGTGGCACAAAGAGGATAGGCAGCATGGAAAGTCCTTATGCTATGCATGGGTTGGAGGGAGCCTTTCCTCTCCTTATAACCACGTTTCGAATCTGAGGCAGAAATGATGGTCCTTAGTAAAAATACATGATTTTGCTCCATTCTGCACTTTTCCTTCAAGGGGTGATCATTTGCAAATGGAACTTGGTGTTTTTTGGGAGTGTTATTTCTGCCTGTGTGTGGTTTCCTGGGTCTGAGTTAGCATCCCATGTGCAGATCCATGAAGCAGAGAAGAAAGCCTGGCCCGGCCCCGGTTAAATGGTTTCAATGAGGCTGCATTTTTTTTTAAGCCCATGTGTTTATGTTTCATAAGCTTATTTTAAAACACATACATGCAAGAGCAGGCTTATTTATAAGGCAGAATAGCCTGCTGTGTCCTTACCTGACTGGAGTGTCAAGGAAGCAGCTTTTTTTACTTTTTACAAGCATAGTTTAAAATAAAATACTGTTTTGTTGCACCCCAGTGAATCTGCCCAAGAGGAGGTCAGGGCAAGGCCTTGTTTTCTGACTGTAAAAAACTCTTTTGCTTGTTTACAGAGCATCTTCTTGCCAGCCATCATTTTAGGGCAATCACTTAATGACAGCTATAGGTAAAAAAAACTCATTTCCATCCTCTAGAGTCTTGGCATGCCTGCACTGCTCAAATCCCAAACCAACACAGCTTCCCAGAAAAAAGCTGTTGGGTATTTTCCATCTGTAGGGCTGGATCCTCTGGGTGACCCATTCAGTTGAGGTCTTGGCAGAGTTTCTGGCTCCAAATCCCCAAAGTAAATTCATCAGAAAGCCTTCTCGGGGTGATTGATGTTATTTCCCTGTTAGTCCTGCTGGGTAAACCCTCACTGTCTGCATCCAAGGAGCTTATCTACCAAGGACCGGGTAGACCCAAGTGAGGAGGAGACGGAAAAGGAAAGGGATGCCCATGACCAAAGGAGGATTTTAATTCTTCATTGTCTTAACCGTTTGAATTGACAGGAAGGTGGGAAGCACCTTATTGTGGTGCAGAAAAGCTCCAGGTGCGTGTAAGTATGGTTTAAGTATGAACCTTAATGGCTGAACAGAACAGGCAAGGAGAGCCACAAGGAGTAAAATCAACCACTAATTCACACGAAAGCAAAGTGAAACATAAAATTCATCTCACACAAGGCAGGAGAAGCCCATAAATGTTCATGTGCCTACACTGAGATTTTTTTTGCCTCTAGCAAGCTTTTATGAAGCACGTGATCGTAACAGGTATGAAGATGAGGACCTAGGAGGCAGGAACAGGAGCAACCACCATTTATTTATACCCAAGGAAATAGCTGAAGCAGACATAGAATGAAGGACTTTTTTTTTTTGATCCAGCAGAGCTGTAAAACCAAAGCCTGACCACTGGTGGTTATTTAAAGACTTCCTGCGATGGGAAGGTGCTTGGCCTATGTTCAGGCTGGGTGACTGCTCTCTGCAAAGCCAAATAAACAGAGGCCACTTGAACTTTCCACCTTGTGGGCTCAGCCTCATCCCTTGCTACAAGCAAGGCTCCTGTGCGTTTCACATGGGCTTTGCTGATGTGATCTGGGGTGACCACCATGCTGTGGGGTGCTTTTTCCTTCACCCAAAGGAGGTGTTCGGTGCTGCCATCTGAGTACTTGGAGCTGGAAGACAAGCTGGGCGGGAAGGTCTGTGTCTCCAGGATGGGCTGGGATGCCCTGCATGTGGTCTGCGTCCTCAAATGACTGTGGGCAGGGCAACGAGACAGGAAATTATATCCTTTAATGCTAGACGTGTAGTTTAGATGCTAATTTCCCTAGAGGAGCACAGTTGAGATATTTCCGAGTAGCTGGGACCAGGAATCTTGTCCATCCATCATGGACCTACTGGAGCAAGTCCAACAAGTGGCCATGAAAACAGTGGGACTGGAACACATCAGCTACCAAGAATGGGAGAGTTGGGACTGTTCAGCCTGGGGAATAGGCTGGGGGGATCTTAACAATGCCCAGAAAGGGAGATACAAAGAAGACAGAGCATGGCTTTTTTCACTGGTGCCCAGTGCCAGGACAAGACGCACTGGCACAAACTGGAGCCCAGGAGATTCCCCCTGAACATCAGGAAGCTCTCCTGTGCTGTGCAGGTAACAGAGCACTGACACAGGTTGCCCAGAGAGGTTACTGTACCCAGAGAGGCTGTTGGCTCTCCTCTTTGAAGATCTCCAAAAGCCACCTGGATATGGTCCTGGGCACTCTGCTGTAGATGTCTCTGCTTGAGCAAGGATTGGACCAGAGGGACCCAGAGGTCCCTGCCAACCTCAACCATAGTGTGACATAAATTGTGAAACATCGAGCACTAGCCTATATGTATTTCCATACTTTTATTAGGATTTATTTAACATGCTGCATGCCTCTCCCTGCTTCTGGACTCTTGGAGACCCAAGACATTTTGGCAACCCACATAAACCTGCAAGGGGTGCACCTCCATGATGGCTCCCTGCTGCCAGCAGCAGCCCTGTGGCCTGGGAATTTTTGCAAGACTTGGCAGTGGGGCTGTTGTGGGATTATTTCACACAGGACCCAAAAATACTGTCGTCAGGGTAGCGTTGGTCGGTTCAAACACAGGGTCAGGTCCCCAAGAAATTGAGACTGTTGATGGACAAACTTAAGCGTATTCAAATGTTTCGTCTGATTTTCTTGGATTGCAAAGTTTCCAAGGGAGCCAAAAAGCTCACTTCTCTTCTTGTTTGCTTTGCAGACCAGCGAGACAGCTGGGTTCAGTGAAATTAGGAAGCTCAAGTTCTTGTAGCAGAGGGGGCAACTGGAAAAGCTCAGATGTCTGTTTCAAAGTCCATGCAGTCAGTCCAAGATGTCCTGCCTCAGTCTGCTGCCCTGTCTCTGCTCCCTGGCTGCGTTCAACATCAGTGCTGATGGTTCAGGCGTGGGGCAGCCCCGACACTGAAATCCTGGCTTGAAATCCCTCTGAATGTGTAGCAAAGCAATCAATCTGGAGGCGTTTCTCTCAATAAAGGTCGAGTCGGGAACACGCAGGCGTTTCTGAGCTCCTATGTGCCAGCACTGAGTTTGGATGATAGGATGGGAGATACCGGGTGCGACCAGAGCATGGTTTTAAACTGTGAATGAACTCTGAAATAATAGCAAATTTGAAGCAAGCCCATGTTTTGGGCCAGGCTGGCCGTGAATCAGCTTTGGAAAAAATGAAAGATGAAACTTTCTGACTTCAGCTCAAGTTATGAACTTATACACTCCCAATTATCCGATTAACTGGAGGCAAGCCAGAGAAAAACATATTTCGAGGCAGGCGTATGGGGTGGCTTCCTGAAAGTGAACTCATTCAAAAAGGCGTGATTTGGAGACAAGAAGTTATGCTTAAAATCTGGTGTTTTAAGAACTGGGTTAATCCTACATGCAGTTAGCATGCCATGGGTTCCTGAGCTCCTCTTGAGCATCCTCTGTCCCATTGCTCTTTGCTAAAATGCATGGGAACAATAAAACACACAAAAAAAGTTGAGAAGATATATCTCTTTTTAAGCCCGTCTGGGTGATGGCTTAAATGAGAGCCATTAGGGCAGCCTAAGGCCTGATCTTGTTTTTTTCATTGAACACTTAACAGAGTGCCTGGTTCCCCTCTAAAATACTAATTTCTATTTTAAAAATTGCTGTGTAGTCCCCAGAACTGTTTTCTGACATATACTCTGATTTTATTCATAGTTCCTGACTTGGGGTCAATTCTTTCTTTTGCATATTTTAAGGTAAAAATTGTGTATGTCTCTCTAATGCAAAACTGAAAGGAATTGGAGAAACACATTCAAGGAGGGGGAAATTGACTTTTGCACGCTTAGAAAGCAAAATGTCTTCAGTAGGTTGGTTACTAGGAAAAAATTTCTTCTCAGAAGGAGTGATGAGGCATTGGAACAGGCTGCCAGGGAGGTGGTATAGTCATTGTCCAGGGAGGTTTCCAAGAAAAGAGTAGGTTTGGCACTGAAGGACATGGTTTGGTGGGCATGGTGGGATGGGTTGACAGATGGACTGGATGATCTTAGTGGTCTTTTCCAATCTCAGTTACGCTCCATGGATGAGATTGGTGGGATGGATTTGGAATTGGGACAAGAACAAACTTGGTGATGGTCTCCTGTGCTTCTTTGACTGTCTTAGCTTTCGAAGAGGGACATTGCGCACACAGCTTGGCAGCAGTTCTTCCCGTGAGCTGTCAGAAGTGCTACCAGAGAATTTTTTGAGTTCTGTTTGTTTTAGTCAAGTGGACGGGTCAAGGATGGGTTTTATTGGTTCCTGGGTATCAAAGGGATGCACCTCTCATACTATCTGCTGGGAATTGCCCCCCTCCTTGGGGCTGTGGCTGCAAGCTGGGAGGATTGCCAGGGTGTGCTGTGGGTGAGAAGATGGTATCACCACACCACTGCTGGTGGCCCTGGTGTCTGTCCCCTCTCTGTGTTTCCAATGCTGAGGGGTATGCTTTGCAACAGGAGGGTCATTTGAAATAGTGTTTGGGGACCTTAGAAAAATCAATTTGCAAAAGCCTTGACTTGCTTTGAGTTGAGCCCAGGAGTCAAGCACAGCCTGCATTGGCAAGAGCTGGAGATCCAAAGTCCCCGAAGTCTTTTTGGTGTCACTGCTGGGCAGAGCAAATGCAGCCCATGGGTAATGCTTGGGGGAACTCCTTTTACTGTGTTTCTAGTAAATGCCTGCAAAGGCCTTGCTAATGTCTGTAGAGAGGATGTGTTCCAGCTGATTGAGAGTGCCATTTGCAGTAGATTTGGAAATGGAATGGGGAGGGTTCTTTTCAAGCAGCTGATAAAATTGCTGGGGAGCGTGAGTTTCATGTCATGCTGGTGTCTTCAATTAGCACTCATTTAGCATCCCTTGGCTGCTTGTCCCTGCCTCATGCTGCCCACTGTGCTGTGCCAGGGTGATTGCAGATGGGCTGGGATTGGCTTCAGCTGAAAATAATGCTTTTTTTTTATTCCAGTCCCCAGTGTAGGATCGAGCTCTTGGGTGCAGTTGCCCAACCAGCAAGAGCTCATAAGAAGTTCTGGGTTCTACGGGGATGGAGGAAAACCCCAGTTTTGCTGTCAGCTTTTCAGTGCTCTCATGTTGATGGGGTTGAACCAAGCTAGGATTTCAGCTGACTTCTTGCTGGAGCAGATGAGCCCCATGTGCTGTAGCTAATGGGACACCTTTGGTCTCCCCGCACCCAGGCTGGACCACGGGGACAGCCCATCCCTGGGCTGGTTTTACTCTTAGTTCTCATGTGCCAAATCTGCAGGATAAATTTGCCAAGTAGCAAGACGTCCTTTCTGCTGGCTGCTCTAAGTACTCTATGCACAACTCCTGTAGGGCAAAGTAATGTGCTTTTTTTGCTGAGATAGTTAAAATTGTATGGATTTCATCACAGGGCCAGGTATATTAATAGGCATGCCCTCATTTAGTTGCACTGAGTTTGTAAAGGAGGAACTGAACAGCATTAAGCGCTGGGTATTTCTGCATGGTCCCCAGAGATTTTCCCAATGTTATATTTTCTGTTTGCTGTAGCTGGGCTCTTTAGGAAGCAGCAGAAAATAGAGGTGGAGAGAAATGCAGGTGCAATAGGGAGAATTGGGAAGGGCTGTTTGTCCGCCCGCCTGAAACCATCTCGTGTCCCTCTAACCCCAAAGCAGAGAAACCACTCCTCAATGACTTCTGCTTTTCTAAGGAGGAAGGGGTGATGGGGATGCCCAGCCCAACCTACAACAGGGTGTGTGCCAGAAAGCACTGAGGTGAGCCTGAAAATAAATATTTGCTATTTTCATCATCATGACTGATGAATTTACAGTCACAGCTTAATTGATGCAAGCCGGGGAAGCTCATTCACTTTCAGCCTGGTTAGAGCCTGCTCCAGCACAGCAGGGGTGGCCGGGAAATGCCACCCACGCCGAGGTGTCAAGATGTCACTGAAACGATGGGGAGCGGAGCAGCTTGCGTGTCTCCAGTCCATCAAAACCTCCCCCGCGGGGCTGGGAAGGATGTGCAGAGCACAGATGAAATGCAGAGTCCTGCCTGTCCCATCCCTGCCAGATCCGGCTGTAGGAGCTGGGGAAGGTTTCCTGCTGAGCAGGGTGGGGAAGCTTTGCATCTCAGCCTTGATTTAATTTTCAGGTGATAGAAGTGTTTGCTTCTCTGCCTGGCACGTCTGAGCAGCCAGCACGTCCAAACACTTCCCTTTCTGTAGGGAATTTGCATTTCCCTATAAACAGCACCGGTTTTATGCAAATATCCTAATGAAAGAAAGCCAAAGAGTGCTTCTGATAAAGTGTTCTTGGGCAATTCTGGAGAAATCAGGTGCTCACTTATAAGCCATGTACTGCCATCCATGGGCTCCTCCAGCCTTAAAATGGCTGTGTGATGATCACTTCACCTCTGCGTAGTCCTAGAAGTCTGGAAAGGTGCAGTGTCCTGCTGCTGGGTTTGCTTTCCCTTGGTGCACCATTCCTATGGGGTGTGTGTTGTGGTTTAACACGACAGGTGCCTCAGCACCACACAGTTGTTCTCTTCCCAGTGAGATGGGGGAGAGAATTGGAGAAAAGAGAAGTAGAACTCATGGGTTGAGATAAAGCTAATTACTAAGAAAGATAAAAGGAAAAGGATAATAGTTACAGTAACGTATATATATAAATGTATGTAACAAGTGACACACAAGTAATTGCTCACCATGCCCCAGCCAAGGCTCAGCTAGCTTCCCCAGCAGCAGGAGAGAGGGTGATGAACCCCCACCCCCTTCAAAACTCCTTCCACGTGATGTCATATAGTATGGAATACCCCTTTGGCCAGTTTAAGTCAGCTGTCCTAATTCTGTTCCCTCCCAGCTCCTTGGGCCCTTCGCTGATAAAGGCTTTGGCTCAGTGCAACACTGCTTAGCAGCAACTGTAAACATTGGTGTGTTATCAGCATTGTTTTTTCCCTAGAATCAAAACACAGCATCATCACAGTCTGAAGAAAAATCCATCCCAAGTGAAACTAAGACAGTGTGGCATCCCCGCTTGTTGCAGTGTTCACATGATGCTCTGTAGCATAAAGCTTTGTTGCTGTAGGCAAAGGGTTTCTGAGCTGTAAACCTTTAATCTCTTCTTTCCTCCCCTTCCTGCCGTTCCCTTGAAGACGTCATACTTCTTCAGTGCTCTCCAAAATCACCTGGACACAGTCCATTGCAGCCAGCTGTGCAGTGCTGCACAACATCCTCCTTGCTTTCTCTGCCTGGATGGGAAGTTGGTGGGCAGCAGCATCCTGTAGAGTTCCTGGTGTCTCCTATTCAGAGCAGGCTTTTTTTGCTCATGTGAATCATTTGCTGGCTTTTATGAAGGCCAGGCTGGATGGGGCCCTGGGCAGCCTGATCTAGTGCTTGATCTAGCAGTTGGCAACTGTGCCCACAGCAGGAGGGTTAAATCTGGATGATGTTTCTTTTCCCTTCCAACATGAGCCGTTCTGTGATTCTGTGATGAGGGTACTGCTCAAGCTGGGTGCTGCTCTTGCAGATTTTCAACACCCCAATGCACATGGCTGGTTGATGATCTGAGAGGTTGGTTGCCCTGTCAGTGAGTGGTTATGTCTCCATGTGTTTGGTGATGAATACATGTAGCTCAGCAAAACATCTCCCTTCTGGAGCACCATCTCCTTTCTCTCTCAGGCTATTTCTTCCAAAGCAATGCTTGATCCTGCCTCCTCCTTCCAGTTTCATTCCCCATCTCCCTGGTGGATAGGATGTCAAGGGCAGCTGTGACTTTCATCATTTTGTTCCCTTTGATCTTTTATTTGAAAGAAAACCACCTTTATTTGCTCTGCAAGCTCTGATGGGTAGGGGAGGCTGGCACAGCATCTCTCAATGCCGGGCTTTTGCGCAAGAGTAGCTGCGGGTCAGCACAAAGCCCTGCTGGGTTTTGTCCCTGCTCATCAGAAAACTGGCAGGTCAGAGGCACTCACAAGCCCAACTTTTGTCCCCAGAGCATTGTCTTCGTGGCATGTTTGCAGAGCAATGTCCCAGGATGACCGAGGAGCTTTTGCTGTGGCTTTTTGCTAGAGCTAAGGCTTCTGGATGGGCTTTTCAGAGGAAACTCTTGTTATTTGTTCTCCACATGATGTGGGCTTGGGGTCCCAAAGCATAAACCACACATCAAAAGTGGAAGGGCTGTTAAGAGGAGCAGTTTCTGCTGCGTGGTGGCAACAGTCAAGGCTGGTGAGGATGAGGAGGAGCTATCTCAGGGTTTTCCACGCAGCACCATCCTTATAGGCTGGTGGTTGCTTTGAAGAGTGCTTTGGTGCCCAGCAGGAGGGAGAGGACTCATTGCATTGCCAGCAGCCAGAAGCCTGTCTCAGCGCGTGTCAGCCTGCCTGGCAGCCTTTCAGTATCTAAAGGGGTGCTATAAGAAAGAAGGGGACAGATTCTTGAGCAGGGGCTGTTGCGATAAAACAAGGGGAAATGGGCTGAAACTGAAGGAGAGAAGATTTAAATCGTTAATACAAGAAGGGTGGTGAGGCACTGGAACAGGTTGCCCAGAGAGGTGGTGGATGTTCCATCCTTCAAGACATTCGTGGTCAGGTTGTACAGGAGTCTGAGCAACCTGATGGAACTGTAGGTGTCCCTGTTCATTGCAGGGAAGTTGGACTAGATGACCTTTAATGGTCCCTTCCAGCACAAAGGGTTCTATGGTTCGTGGGGAGAAACATGTAGACCCAACCCTGGAGAACATCCTGGATTGCAAACATTTGGGAGGACAGCCACCAAGAGCACGTGCTCTGGATGATGGATGTAATTTAAAGATGGGGTAGGAACTATGAACTGTCTCTCAACCTGGTGCCACTTGGGGCTGCTTTTCTTCAGTGTCTGACTTCTCTGAGCAGTCTGGCTTGGTGCCACCGGAGAATCTCTCTCCATAGAACTTATCACAAAACACTCCAGCAGAGCATGTTTTCCCATGTTCCATATTGCCGTCCTCAACATATCACAGGACAGCGTGTACTTTGAACGCTGCCCGCAGATCGAAATCCACCTGTTGAGTAGGTTGAGTCCCCGTTTTTGTCAACAAATGTCCATCAAAGCCGCCGACAGCTGTTTGGCGATGAGGTTGTGCAAGGCTCGCTGCTGATGCAAAAAAAGATGACCGGTGCCCTTTTGTTCAGAGCTGCTCTGCTGTCACTGGCTTGCCAAAATGGTAAGACCAAGTGGTGAGAGCACATACGCAACAGGGTCCCACCACTAAGTGGGGACATGTGAATCATAGAGTCATTAAGGTTGGAAAGACCACTGAGATCATGTAGTCCGACTGTTGACCTATCACCACCATGGCCATTAAACCATGTCCCTGAGTATAATATCTCTACATTTATTGAACACCTCCAGGGACAGTGACTCCACCACCTCCCTGGGCAGCTTGTTGCAATGTATTACCACTCTTTCTGAGAAGAAATTTTTCCTAATATCCAACCTGAAGCTCACCTGGAAAAACTTAAGGGCATTACCTCTGATTGTTCTCTGATTCCTGCCCTTCCCCATGGGGACAGTAGCTGCCTATGTTTCTTATGCTTCCCCAGTAAGGGGCATTACTCCCCTCATGTCTTGCCCTTCGGGCACCTGCCACAAGTATGAAACTTGTACAAAACACTGCAAGAAACCACAAGAACAGAGGTCAGATGTTCAGCCACGCTGGGTATTTGGGGTTGGAGAGGCACCAGGGTTGAGGTGCTCGAGGGAGATGGCTTGTGCCCCTGCATGTGCTGGGGGCAGGAATGATGCTTCAGATTTTATCTTTCCACAGATTCTTATGGGTGAGGCAGGAAGCTTGGAAATGTCCCATCATTGGAATTTTTCTGATTCCTGTCACCAAAAGAAATCCCTGAAGGAGGTGAGGGGACCCAGCACCCAATATTTCAAGCTCGCTGTGGAATGTGGGGATCCGCCATCTTCAAATAGCCAATCGTTTACCCTCCCCAAAAAAACACTCTGCATCTTTGGGTGGCAGCCAGCCTTCAGCATGCAATTACCATTCCCTGCAGAGCTGGCCTCTTCCCCCTCACATCACCTCTTTTTTTTTTTTCCTTCTTTCCCTTCTCATCCAAGCCAGGAAAAGCCTCTGACGTTGGCTCCACAGACACAAGCTGGTGGGGGAAGGCAGCAGAGGGGATATCCCGGATCATAAAACGAAGTCCACACCGCCCATAAGTTAACCCACTGCTGGGCACGGGGTGGGGGCTGGATCGTTTTCCCCCAAATACTGAATGTTTGGTGCCTGTTTTGCATTTTTTGTGTCACCCACTTGCTGAATCTCTCAGGGTGCAAGCAGGAGTTGAGGTACAAAAAAAAAGTTGTCAACACACACCCCAAATTTGGATTGCTCCGGGGTTGGGGAGAAACATGAAAACAGCAGTAAAGGGCTGTTAAAGGGATGTCTGGAGCATCTCGTCTCATCTCCAGGGCTGTGGGTGCCTCTCTTCAAAGAATAGAGCTGCAAATAAAAGATAAAAAGAAGTCGATCATGTTACCCCGGCCTCGGGTGCATTCCCTGCTTGCACAATGCCGGGAGGACTGTGCTGTTCTTGTTATCTGTCTGTCTGTCTGCTAGCTATCTGATCTTCCCTGTTCCTCCCTCTTTCCCCACCTCCCATGCTTGCCAGTCTCCACCCTGACACCATGCCAGCGTCCTTGCTCCTTTCCTAAATGCCACCAAACTCCTTCAAGTCTGATTAGGCTATAATATAAGGAGCCATACAGTTCTTTTCTGTGAGTTTAAGTGTGGGCTGCTGTAAAGGAGGTGGAGGAGATGCAGGAACTCCTCAGCCGCTCTCTCCATCCCAGCACCTGGAGCAGGACGTGCCGATGGCTGCCTGTAGCTCTGCCCCTCAACACTGAGCTCCTGCAGGGTTTCTTGTTTTTGTCTCTCTCCTCCTGGACCTTTCCTGTCGAATTCCTGTTTCCTTCCGCACGGATGTGGCTGGAGGAAATCTCAGCATGATCGCTTTCCTCCAGCTGGCCCCACTCCTTCTCCATGTCTTGGGGCACAGGGGTGGTGGTGGGTTCCCTGTAGACCTCAGTGTGATCAATAGTGTACATGGCAGTGATGGATTGGTGCAAAACTCCTACATGAGAGTGACTCAGAAACTTGTATTCAGTTTTCAGGGTGTCAGGACAGAAACGCTCTTGGTGCAGCTGGGGTTGGGAGCAGAAAGAGAAGGACTCAGTCGTAAGGGAAATGGACTGGCATCGTCTTGCTGCTTGGGATGAAGCCAGGAGAGTAGCTGAGCAAATGTAGCACAGATGGGTGTTTTGTTAAGTTTTTCTGAAGGTGAACTTTGAACGTGAGATGTGCACACTCAGGAGATATATTTATACACGGGTAAGATACGTATCGTCTGGGTGAGTAAGGCCCTTTGTTCCAAGTGCTGCTGCTAAAACCCATGTGGAGCAACAATTTGGCTCTGCAGAGCTTCCTCTTCCTTTGCTCAGGGAGTTGCTGTGTTTAGAAAAACCTGACTTCAGCAGCTGCATCCCGCTAACACAAATGTAATGCTTAACACCAGCCAGCCCAACAGTCTGGCATCTGCTCATCCGCCCAGTCCCTGTCATTAACTGCATCAAGGAAGACCTGATTTCTGTTTTTCACCACAGTACCAGAAGGACAAGTAGCCCCATCCCTGCCATTGCTGGTCCATCCCCATATGGCTTTAATAAGGCCAACATATGCTTAACAGAGCAATCACGCTGCAAATAAATAATTAGGAAGAGAGCCCAGTGCTCCCCTCTGCTCCAGGATGGTGCCAAGTTGCACCAGTAGGTGTTTAGATTGGATATAAGCAAGAATTTCTTCAGAGAGAGAGTAGTCAGTTATTGAAACAGGATGCCCACGTGGAGTCATCATCTCTGGAGATATTCAGAAGACGTGTGGACATGGTACCAAGGGACGTGGTTCAGTGATGGGACTCAGTAGGTCAGGTTGATGGCTGGACTTGATGATCTTGAAGAGCTTTTCCAACCAAGATGATTCTCTTATTGCATTTTCACCATACCAGAGTGTGCTCACTCTGGATCCTCACTGAGCTCTTGGTTGCAAAGCCTAGATGCTTGGATTTTTACAAAAGGACATCCCCATGGTAAATTGAAGCTGTGGGATGATTTCCAGATCATGGCTTCACTGGAGGACTTGCTCCAGGCTTATGCTGCCCTTAAACCAAGGCACTTTTTTGTGTCTGAGCTCTCCAGGCCACCCATCCTTAGGTTTTTAGCACAGAAGGCAGCATAGGGCTCTTCCCTGCACCTTGGTGTGCACCAGGATCCAGCCGTGGTCATCGCATGCTTGCAGGACTCTCACACTTGGCAGTGTATCATGGTAGGTAACCCAAACAACAAATTGCAGTGGCTTAAGAACACAGAACCTCCAGAATGCATGGAGATTTGGGGGGTTGGAAAGGCTGCTTCATCCATCCAGACAAGCTGAAGCCCACGTATGCATGCAAAGATGAAGTTTTCAGCTCAAACTGAGGCAAAATAAAATTCTGTTGTGCTGTCAGTCAAGCTAAGCTGCAGGATGAGGGCGCCTGGGGCCATGTGGCATATCTCCAGTGCTTGTCCCTTGCTGTGCAGTGGCTGGGCGCTAGGAAAGAATGGCCCCATCAAGTGCTACCATGGCAGTGATGGACTGTTCTCCATTCCCTTGTTGTCAGTGCTGAATGAATCTCTTTCAACCCAGCAACATCTCTTCCTATACCAGAGCCAAACTGCAGATATTGGGGTCACAGTGTTGTGTGCATTGCAGGGGGATGGTCCTCATCCCTCCCTGTGCTCTGGTATGGCGGGATGGTGGTGGCAGTGAGGATAGAACAGAGTGCCCAGCTCCTCCACTTGCCCACACTAGATTTCTTTCACTGGGCTTCACCCAAATGAGTTTGAGCCTGGAAGACCAGCACTGTAGCAGTACGCATCCTTGTCCAAGACTTGCTTATTGCTTATAGAATCATAGAATCATTTGAGTTGGAAGGGACCCTTAAAGGTTGTCTAGTTCCAACTCCCCTGCAATGAACAGGGACATCTGCAGCTAGGTGCAGCTATATCTCCGTGCTTCATCCTGCTACCCTGTAGCTCTGCAGTCTGAAAGATATTTATTCACTTGGCAGGTTATTAATATTAGCCCAAATACCCTTGTCTGCATTGTTCTGCCATACTTAATATGGTAATCAGCATTGCAGCCTGTATAGCTAGGGATGATTTGTGATTGAAAATCCATTAGGAATTTATGGGCTTTGGGCTGAATTGCCAGGATGTGCAGTTGCCAAAATACTTGAAATGCTTCCACTGGAAATGAGACCTTGTGGGAAATGAGTACTTGCTTTTCTCATACACAGTCAGTTCCCATTGAATCTCCGTTGCTGGCAGCTAGTACACCCAAGGCAATAAAAACACATGTAATACTCAGGGCACCAATGGAGCACTAACCTTGTGTCAGATGATGATGGATAACAGATTTCAGCTCCTGACACACAGTGCAGAGTTGGGGCTCACAGCAGCTCAGCATCCCACAGCATTGTTTTGGTGGTTGGCTTTAACCTGTGCATGAGGCACTTGCTGCTTTTTGCTGTGCGTTGCAAATTGATGGTTGGACTAAATGATCTTAGTGGTCTTTTCCAACTTTAATGATTCTATAATTCCTTCAAACACACCTTGTTGGAGAAGGGTGAAATCTCCCTGCCAGCTTGGAAAACCCCACGTGGAGGATCAGGCATGGAGAGCTGGACGAGGATGGTTTGGGCTTATTGCTGGTCTGAAAATCCTCCCCACATTACCCACAGATAGGAAGGGACATCTGCAGGCAAGAGAAATGCTGCAGAATTGAGGGACGTGGTTTAGTGGGCATGAGTGATGGGTTGATAGTTGAACTAAATGATCGTAGTTGGTCTTTTCCAACTTAAATGATTCTGTGATTCCATAATACCATGCAGATACAATGGGAGGAAAGCACGGATGTGTCTTGCAAGGATACAGTCTAAGGCAATTTCCACTTTCTGACATCTCTCCTTAAGCAGGCACCTGTGGCTGCCTCCCATCCCTGAAGGGGATTTCATCTCTTTTAACTTAAAGCATATGGAGAAGAAAGGAAAAATCTTGCTGGAGAAGATAAATGCCAGCCAGTTTTTCTTGGAAAGCATTCACTTGATGGGTTGCTGGCTCTTCTGAAGTCCAGTTCCAAGCAAAAATCCCAGCTTCTGTGATCTGGGCAGAAGGTGGTGAGCCACATGAGGTGGGGGAATCTCCAAAACCCCCTTGAGGCATCCCATTCACCCCCATGGCTCCAGTATGTCATCAAGCCCAATTTTAACACAGCTTTGCAGGAAGCCCCAGCTGCTCTGCACCGATCACTGCAGCCTGTATCATTCTGAGTCCAGTCTGGCTTTGAATTCCACAAAGGAGCAAGGCTTAGCATCACTCAGGCGAAGATCACCTTGAGGAACAGCAGAGCTGGCTCCATCCCATCTCCTCCTGGCTTCAAAGTAGCATGATCCTTTTTTTTTATGGGAAGAAAAAGTTGGGAGTGAAGAGATGGGATTGACATTGGTAGAATTGAAGTGATGCCGATGGTGCTGACAATTCTCAGCTAAGAAGAATGGCTGGAAAAATGAATTGGCTCTGAAAATATCGTAGAATCACTAAGGTTGGAAAAGACTGCTAAGATGATCTAGTCCAACCATCAACCCATCGTTACCATGCCCACTAAACCATGTAATATGGAGCAGTCCTCTTTCAAACCCTGTATAGAGTGTGGTGCGGATGCCATCATTCCCATCCTCGTGTCCCGCCTCTACCTTCTTCATGATCCCTTGCCCAGAAAAACCAGGTTTGGTGGGACCATGGTGCCAAAGTCCCTTTGGTTTGTGCCCTTTTCCAGCTCCCATCCCCCTCTAATCTCCTTTCCCTAAACTCATCCTCATGGGGCTGGGCTCTGTGCTGCACACCGGGGCAACGCCAGGGCTGGCACGTGCTGTGAATAATAAACAATTAGCACACGAACATTGGGAAAGTCCATAATTTTCACAGCCAACTTGGGCATGTTTCCATTGGAGAGCTTCCCCACGCCATTTCAGCTGCTCCCTGGTTTTGGTCTTTGGTTGGTTGTTGTTTTTTTCACTTTTTCTGTTTCTATTCATTCCTTGGGTACCACTTGCAGAACAAACCTGGCAGAGCAGGTGGAGTGGCTGGAAGTGATGCTTGGGAAGTGTGATGAGCTGCTCAGTGCACAGCTCCCTTCCTAGCCCCTCTTTCTCTCTTTACATCAGAGCCTTTTCAGTGTAAAACAATGTAGAGGGAATTTTCCAGGCAATGGATGGGAGGAGAGGCGAGGGGACGCGTATTCTCCCAGCTCGGGTTACTTATGTACTTATGTTCTATTTTGAGGCTCCGGCCACGCGGCACTAAGCAGCCGCTGACCCAGGGAGGGGACGAGCTTCAAAACAAGAGTCTGATAGGTGACAGCCTGGGGAAATGATAGGTTTCCCTCAACACAAAGCAGGGCTAGCAGCATCATCACATTCACCACTGTCTGTTCTCTCTTGAGTGGAGGTGTGTCCATGGGGGAAATCTTATTTTTTCTATTCCCTCTATGTTAATCTTGGTGGCCAGAACAAAATCTAATGCTGGACATTGCTAAATGTGCTGTTCATACCCACCTTTGGATGTATCTGTGAGCAGTGGGAGGTCAGCATGTACCAGGAACTGCATCCTGGGTAAAGCCAGTGGCTTTCTTCTTCCCATTACTCTCACTGTGATAAGGAGAGGGGGAATGGTTTTAAAAACTAGAAGAGGGGAAATTCATGTTAGATGTTAGGAAGAAATTCTTCACTCATACGGTAGTGAGGCACTGGAATAGGCTGAGCAGAGAAGCTGTGTGTGCCTCATTCCTGGAGGCATTCAGGACCAGGTTGTATGGGGCCCTAGGCAGCCTCACCTGGTGGGTGGCAGCCCTGCCCATGTAAGGGGTTTGGAACTAGATGATCTTTAAGATCCTTTCCAACCTTAGCCATTCTACGATCATGAAGGCAAAGACATGTCCCAGTTGTAGGGTGCTTTATAGGGAGCGATATGCTGGCAACAGTAGGGATGCAGATGAGCAGGCAGAGTGAGCAAGGGAGCATCCATCCCGAAGAGCTGCAAAACCATATGCATGCCACCCCCCTCCTCCACTAGTTCCCCTGAAAAAAGCTCATTTGCAGGCGGCTTAGGTGGCCTAAGAGCATTAGAGATGCATTTGGTTGACATTAGCTGCTCGAGTAACTCCGGGAGCATGTGGCTGATTAGGGGCAGGCTCGTCTCGTTGCGCACGGTGGAAGTATTGCTGGGACGCTCCGGTAAGGTCTGGAGGGACAGGATGGGTGAGAATTGGGTTGCTGCCCCAACATGTCACCCCATGGGGTGCCTGCGAGCTTCCCTTGGGTGCTGCTGGGTGATTACGAAAATGCTGGGCTGAATTGCATAAAAAAAAATGCAGATGGCTGCGGAAGGATTAGGGTGAACACGTGCCAGCTGGCAGAGGAACATCGGGACCACCAGTGCTTCACCACCTCAGCTCCCCCATCCTCTTCCTTCCACCCTGCGTGTCATCTGGATGTCAGTGCTGAGGCTCGGGATGCTCACTGGGGATGCAGTGAAGGGCTGTAGGTCATCCCTTGGATGGAAATGGAGTTTTGTCTCCCTATCCCTGTTCTGATTTCAGAGGGAGCCCCCATCCCAGCTTCCCATCCAGTGGGATGTGCAGGGCAGTTCCAAGGCACCATCCCAGGGCTTTCTTTGGAGGTATTCTCATTGGAACTGCCCTGACCACTACGTTTTGCTTTTCCTCCCTTTACAGCCTCGCTTTCCACCGGGATTTATGGAGGTGCTGAGAAGCAGCTTTGAGCTCTGCAGCCCCCGGACACCTCGCCTCGCCCGGCATCCCGACCTTCGGATTTAACCATTCAAGGCTCCCGTGCATGGATTGCCCGAGCCAGGCACCGCTGCCGGCCGCCGCCGCCCCGTAGGCTCCCGGCCCCCCTTGCCACCCCCAAGTACTCCACATACCCCGATGGGGTAACGTGACGGGGCCACCACCGTGCCACCACCATCCCCATATGCAGAGGCCTTTCTAGAGCGCAGCACCGGAGGCGACAGCCGCTCGCCATTGCACACGCCGAGGACACCGACACTACAACAAAGGGATTTTTTTTCTTTTTTTTTTTTTTGTAATTATTATTATTATTATTATCATTAATATTATTATTACTGTTTGGCTTTCAACCCGGGGGCTTGCGGTGTGTCGAGGAAGCCAGCGCGCTCCCAGGAGCTGGGATTATTTGCACAACGTTTGTACATTGAGTTCTCCATTCTCTTCTGTTATTTTTTTTTTTTTTAAGTGCAGAGAGGGGTGTTGGTTTTTGTTTTCCCCTCTGCAGCACTTTTTTCTTGGGTTTTCCCATCATCAGCATCACCTCAGCATCATCCTTCTCTTGTCCCACCATGGCCCGGATGAACCGCCCTGCGCCGGTGGAGGTCTGCTACAAAAACATGAGGTTCCTCATCACCCACAACCCCACCAATGCCACGCTGAGCACCTTCTTGGAGGTAAGAAGCGGGGATCATGGTCCACATTTGGGGGTTACAAGCTAAGCTGCAAATGGTTCATTGGAATGGAATGGGAAGGCCCTGTTCCATTGGGCAGTGCAATGGAGCATCCTATAGGTACCTCAGCCCTGCTGGCATCCCATCTGTGGTCTGTATTGCCATCTGCTTCTTGGGGCAGGACATTTGGAGGACTCTTAGTATAGGCTTTGTCAACTCCGTTGCATCCCCTACCAGCTCCCTAAAAGCACTGCACAAATGCAGCCTCCCCTGCATCTTCCAGCATGTTAGTAAAGGACTTCTCACCCCAAATAGTTCCAAAGCTACCTCCGAGTGCAAGGAAGCTCTACAGACACACACAGAAAAGCATAAGCACCATGGTCTTGCAGCAGAGAGACGGGGGAAAACCACCCTGTGCTCCTGCACACCACACTGGTGGCAAAATTCACCTTACCTCCAGATCTTCAGGTTTTTTTGGCTGGGCATACAGGGATTTTTAGTGATTTGGAAGCCTTGTGCAGGGAGGGGATCAATGGGATCATCCAAGCCCCCAGCCCACCACAAGCAGGCACAGGGATGATCTCACTCGGCGCCCGGCCGGGGCTGATACGCCGGCACATAATCCAGGGGCAATCCATGCCGCAGGTGATAAGCCCAGCTGGAGACAGCCCAAGTCCCAGCGTGCCTGCAGCACGTTCAAGTAATTAACTCATGGGGTACAGCAGCAAAACGCCTTCGTCAGTCAAAGAGAAGCCTCAAGCAAATGCTCAGTGAATTCATGGAAACGCGCCAAGCGCTCACTCATCTCCATGCACTTCTGCAGGGGGAGTTGAATCCTCGCTGAACACCCAATAATTTCTCCTTTGGAGGATTTGTTGTTTTGCAGGAATTGTCCCCATTTCGGGGATTTTTCTCTGGGACATCCATTACAGCTCAGCATCATGCCCCATGCTGTTGGTTTTGCTCTTGGCACTGGGCCCCTGGGTGCTGTTTTTTTTCCATCCCGGAGCTGGACTTGATAATCTTTATGGGTCCCTTCCAACTCAGGATATTCTATGGTTCTAAGCTTTGGCTGCTTAAATGGGGAATATGATGTGCTTTTGAATACCTTCAAGGCTTTAAAATAAAATGATTCCACTGATGCTCTGGATAAAAAAAGCTCATGCCTGTGTGGAGGTTTGGTGCTCTAAGATTTAATGTTTCATTGGGAATTGGTAGCAATTTTTCCTTCCCAACCTATGCAGACGATGGGGATTTTTGCTTGGGCATCCAAGGTTTGGGCGTGATGCAGTTTTTGGGAGTGTATGGGTCCATGTGGTCATAGAATCATAGAATCACTAAGGTTGGAAAGGACCACTAAGATCATCTAGTCCACATGTAAACCCATCACCACCACCATGCCCACTAAACCATGTCCCTCTGTGCCATATCTGTCCTTTTCTTTAACACCTCCAGGGAAGGTCCACCTCCGTGGGCAACCTGTCAACATAGGGCTTGGCCATGTTGAGGATAACCAGGGTACAGCCCAGTGGGATTTTTCCATATCTGCCTATCCTAAGACCTCTCCTTCCCTCTCCAGGATCTGAAGAAGTATGGTGCCACCACAGTTGTGCGAGTGTGCGAAGTGACCTACGACAAGACCCCCCTGGAGAAGGATGGCATCACTGTCATGGTAGGTGGACAGCACCCCGTCCATGCCTCCTACCCATCCCATGGGTGCAAAAAGAAATGCTTCTCCATGATGGAGAAGCATAGAAGAGCTTGGAGCCCCCACATTCTTGGAGGGCGGCACAGGGATGTGATGCTTTATGCATCATATCATGTATTGCTCCAGGTGAGCACCCAGCTTCTTGCACATCCCCAAATGGATGTTTTATGGACAGTTTGGCTCAAATGGGTTTTAGGGCACGGAGAGGAAAAACTGGGGATTGTATCAAAGTCCTGACACCTCTCTGCTACGCAATCCCTCATGAGACAGAAGGCTGCTCAGTCAGCACATTCTTGTCATGGTGTGAGCAGCATCTCTGCTTCATTTCCAAGCACCCACGTGATTCGATCAGAGGGACTTAAAGATAACCAGGCTCCTGCTGGGAAAGCTGGAAGTGGCTGTTCTCTGTCCAGGACAGACAGGAGATGTATGTGGATTTGGGGCAGTTGAGGCCTTTCCACGGCACTGCAGAAGCTTTTGGAGGATTTTTGTGTTGTCTGAGCTGCAGGCTCCCTGCCGTGCAGCCAGAGCTTCCCACTTAGCTACTGTTGCTCAAATAGGATTCCTGTAGCAAACCTTCCCACGCAGCCAGCAAAGGGAGTGTTTTAACAAGTAGGGAATTCTTTCCAAAATAAATGAAATATCACAGGCTTTCCTTGGTTGACAGAGGGGAAAAGCTACAAATAGGAGGAGAAATTCAGCTTGCTCTGAACCAGCATGCAGCACATGCTTCCCAAAGCTGGGGCAAAACTGAGCAACAAACACCATCCCTGGGGTCTGCTTAGCATCCCTTGTTCAGCGTCGCTCATGCTTGCCCGGGAGCTTGAAGGCAGGGTTTGAAAGCCAGCTTTGGCCTCGGGCAGAGGCAGGCAGTCAAACTCCCTGCTTCCCGGCGTCAGGCTGAAATTGGGCTGGTGCTTTAAAAAAAGAAAGCATTGCCCACGCACTCGAAACTGTGACTCATGCAGCTGAGCCCGCAGCTGCCTGTGCTGCCCTGCGCTGGGGCTTGGAAGCACCCAGGGAATGAGAGCCCTTGATCCCACATGGAAGATATCCATCGTTCCTGTTGCCTTCAGCGTTATCTTATCTAAGGGGTATTAAAAAAGCAGGCGGCTTTGGGGAATCAAAGGGAGAGAGCAGTGAGGAGGGAAAAAAAAAAAAGCAAGGATGCTGAGCTGGCACAGTTTGGTCTTTATCTCAGGTGATAAATAATTGGAGATGATGTCAGGTGTGATTGCCGTGCTGGGGAATTGGCACAGTCGGTGCTAGGTGAGCTGAGAGCCCCGCAGGGTAGACGGTGAGTAATTGGATGAAGGCAGCAAGCTTTTGGAGAAGTCCCTGCATGGGGAAGGCATGCTTCTGGTGGGCTCCAGCCTTTCTGCTGCTGAAAAAGGCAGTTTTCAGGAAGGGTCTGGGGAGTGTGGCAGTGCTGGGAGCACTTGGGGAACTGCCTGGTGTGGGATGGTTGAGAGTTCTCTTTATATGAGACCTATTCTGGATGTTATGAATATCATAGATGTCATAGAATCATTCAGGTTGGAAAGAACCTCTAAGATCATCTAGTCTAACCATCAATATAGATAAGTCCTAGATGAAAGACATACCTTATATAGAGAGCAAGACCAAGTTGGATATTAGGAAAACAGGAACAGGCTGCCCAGGGAGGTGGTGGAGTCACCATCCCTGGAGGTTTTCAAGGAAAGGGTAGATGTGGCACTGAGGGACATGATTTAGTGGGCATGGTGATGGGTTGACAGTTGAACTAGATGATGTTAGTGGTCCTTTCCAGTCTTAACAATTCTATGATTCTATGATACGTGTCTTAGATACAGAAACTCAGCCTGGAGGACTTCAGACAGAAATAGGGTAAAAGGCAGAATTCAGTCTGCACAGAAACTGCGTCCTACCTATACATCCTATATGTGGGATATAGTTACCTGTCTGTGTAAGATATATCCTCTATAGAAAGATGCCCACATCTTAGATCTATGATAACATATAGCATATGGATATCTCTATGTATTTTCAGTAGAGAGATATCTATATCATATTTATCTGTGGATAGATATATCTGTGCAGATATAGAGAGACATCTCTACATTCTGTACCAAATATATCCATATATATAGAATCATTAAGATTGGAAAAGACCACTAAGATAAACCTACCCAACTGTCATCCTCTCACATATAGACTAGGTATCCTGACCTTTTCATTGAGGAATAGGGTCAAACTGGTCCTATCCCGGACATCCTCCTTGGCTCAACCATTAAAATGCCCTGAAGCCCAGCATGCTCATTTCCTCTCAAATCCTGATGGACATTGCATCACTTGTTCAAATCCCAAAGTGAAGTGAAGCTTAGTGGCTTTTTTTTTTGCCATCTTACACCAAGGATGACTCTAACACAGCAGCTCGGTGACTCAGCCTGTAGCCACGAGGATTCTGGCCCTGTGCTTCTCACCTGTCAGATTTTACTGCATCTCATCCCAGTTACGCTCTCCTGCCCATCGTTGTCTCACATGCCACATTCCTCCTGCCAAATCCCCCATTTTGGAAGAGAAATCCCCATAATGGGAGAAATGTGCAATGTCAGCTGCCTGATGGTGCCCATAGGGAGGGGACATACTGTTCCTTCCTCAAAACACTGCAGAGGAGGAGGGGGATGCTTTTCTCCCCTGCAAAGTGGCTTTGTTCTCCTGGCACTGGATTTACGTGGGAGTTAATGAGAGGAAGGATAGGACTTGTGGCTACCCAAAGCTGAGCACAGCCATCCAAATGGCCACTGCCAAACCCAAGTGTGTTGGAATGAAACCCCAAATGAGTTTGGAGGAAGCAGACAATGGCCTGTAAAGGCAAGAGGACATGGGGACAGGACCATGTTGGAGATCATGGAGGTACCTGTAAAGGATAAGCCTCTTCCTAGGAGACAGGAAGATCATGGACCTGGCATCATTCAATCCAAGCCCTGAGCCAAAGGATTTGTTCTCACCTTGCTACACCGTGACCTCAGTTCCAAGAACATGCACCCACCAAAAGGCATCACCTCAGGATAAAAGCAGTCCCGTATAGTTTTCAGCATGGGATCTGACAGTGTTTCTCTCTCTTCTCATCCCTCTCCCATCCCTTCAGGATTGGCCATTTGATGATGGAGCACCACCTCCCAGCAAGATAGTGGAAGATTGGCTCAACTTACTGAAGACAAAGTTCTGCGAAGACCCCGGCTGCTGCGTGGCCGTGCACTGTGTGGCCGGATTGGGGCGGTGAGTCACAGTCTCAAAGTGGGAAACACCTACTTGTTTCCCCTCCCCCTTTTAGCAGGGTTTTGCAGCAGTGAGGATGTTAGTGGGAATAGGCATTGTTGTGCTGCTCTCTGAGCGCGTACTTGCTAAATTCTGGGTACCAGGGGGTATACCAGCAGTGCTCAGTGCCTAGTAGTGCATTTGCTTTTGTAATCTTATTGCAGTCCTCTCACTGAAACCATGAGCTGCTGCTTCCCCTTGCAGCAGGTCAGGGCTGTGTTTTGCATGGATATTTGTATCTGTTTGTACAATTTGCCTCCAGAATACTTCCGCTCATTAAAGCACAGCTACCAGCCCCATCCTGTGGGTTTTACCTGTGGGATCAGCCACTCTTTGGGGCCACACTTGCAGCCTAATCTCAAGAAATAACAAAATTAAATCCTAGTGCTGGTGTCTACCCAACGGCCTTGTGGTCCCCAACATGGGATGGAATGTTAGCGCCCAGATTGGAGGCTGCATGGTTTGGAGTTGAACATTGCTGCTGTTGCCTTTCAGTGCTCCCGTCCTCGTTGCCCTGGCTTTGATTGAGAGTGGGATGAAGTATGAAGACGCCATCCAGTTCATCAGACAGTAAGTGCCCTGGCTAGCAGCGTTTCAGCACAGGGGCAGAATCACAGAGTGGTTTGGTTGGGGTTGGAGGGGACTCCTGGGTCCATCTAGTCCAGCCCCTGCTCAAGCAGGGACACCCAGAGCAGGTTGCCCAAAGCCATATCCCGGCAGCTCCTGAAGATGTTCAAAGAGGGACACTGTAAGGTGGGGAGAAAGCAGCCCTGCTCCAAGGGAATAGCATATCAAAGCTGTAAAAGACTTAATGTCCATCACAATCTTTGGAGGATGCATACAGCTTCAGCCTCCAAAATCTGTTATTTGTTCCAAGCAGGGGATTTTTTGCACCACGATGGGTGGGTTTGGGTTGGTGTTCTCCTACTGTGTTGCTGCCTGCACCAACCCTTCTGTTATCATTCCTTGCAGGAAGCGCAGAGGAGCCATCAACAGCAAGCAGCTGACATACTTGGAGAAATACCGACCAAAGCAGAGACTCCGGTTTAAGGACCCTCATAACCACAAGAACAAATGCTGCATCATGTAACCTCAATGACCTCTTGCCAAAATTTGTGCACACAGACACCCGGGCACTCGCACATATCTCCCCTGTCTCTTCCCAGCCCCGTGCACCCCCACGCACTGCCCCGTTCGTGGACCCCACTGCTGGGGGCTGGGGAGACGGGGGGGGACACGGAGCACCGCCAATGTGTCCCGGCACCTGGAGCGCACTTGCCTTGCTGAATCCCCAGGAAAGGATGCTCAGTCCAGCTGCAGCCCCAAAGAGGGAAGGCAGTGCTGCCCTTTGACTCTTGACATTAGCAGGCAGTGAGTTCATGTGCCGGTTCTTTTTGTCGCCTTCCTTCTCCTCTTCCTCTTCCCCTTCCCTTCCTGTTGCACTGAGATCAAGTCCGGCACAAGGAGAGTGCGCACAGGGGCACTTGTTATGGGGGTGATGGAGGTAGGGCTGTGCCAGCCATGGAGAGGTGGGGAGCAGGAAAGCTGGGGTACCCACAGAAAAAAACCCTTTCCCACCTCTTTGCCCCCAGAAAGGGCTGCAGCCCTCCAGGGTATGGAGGTGGGGATGGCTCAGTGACCTCCTGGGGAGGTGGATGGTGATGGCAAGGAGAGGAAAGGGGTTCATAGCATGGTGGCTGTGGGAACGGCTGAGCTAAGTGTCCCCCAGCGCTGTCCCCTTTCTCCTGCCCCCTTTCCATCACCATCTCCCCATGGGGTTTGCAGGGGGCTCACTGCCCCTCCAGGCCCTGCAGGTGTACAGCAACGGCATCAGAAAATTTGGGGATGATGGCAGGGCTTTGAGGTACCCAGCTTTCAGGGGTGCAGGGTCAACACTGGGTCCTGCCAAGTGCTGGATGCTCTTATTTATGGCTTCCAAACTCAATGCACGGAGTGATGGTTTCTCTCCCACCATGTCCCCTCTGCTGAGCTTGCAGTGATGCAGTGGGACTGAGCTCATGCTCAGCATCTTTGCCATTGCATCCCCAAGCCACGGCGCAAACCCAAGTTCTGGCTCTGATGCCCAGTGAACACAAAGTGCATTTTGGGGCATGTCCACATCCTCCATCACTATGTTTCCTGGCCAAGGAGCTGGGTGCAGCTTTCCTGGGGGATTTTGGGTGCTCCTGGAAAGAGCACATCACCAAATTTTGCACCTGCCTTTGGTCCCTTTCTGTTGGCATCTGCAATGTACGTGACAGCTGGCACCCCAGAACCTCACCGGTATGTGCCATGGGGTGGATACAGAGCTGCCCCTGAGCCAGGACGGGAAACATCTCTCAACTTTCTGCCTTTGAATGCTTGCAGCAGCGGGAGCAGTGGGCACGTAGGGGGCACAGGTGTGGTTTTTCTTTTGATGAGGGTAAGAAGAAATTTGCTAATTAAAGGAAAAAAGAAAAAAAAAAACTGTTTTTGTCTTCCGCACGTCCTCTGGCCTTTATTTCTCCCATTGCTGCCCTGTAGAGCCCAGGAGGTGACTTTCAGCCCTCCGGACTGATCCCCAGCACTATCACCACGACATTCATGTGGCCCAAGTAATGTCCCGTATATCCTATGGGCTCACTGTCACTCACCCATCAGCTGCAGAGTCACAGATGTTTGGGCAAGGTGAGGTAGTCACCCAGCATCTGTGGTTGGGGGCTGCCCAACTTGAGATGCCTTCAGTGCCCTGTGTTGGGTGTCTCCAGAGCTTTGTGTGCCTTCTGAAATGCAGACTATCCAGAAACAGTTCGAAGGGCTCATTTCTTGGGGTAAATGTTGAGGAAGTTGCGCTGAGGATGAGCTTGGAACCCTTTCCAAAGAGCTAGACCCACTGTACAGCAGGTATGACCACATCAGGGGAAATTGATGGTACCAAGCAAGGTGGACCTGTTATACCAAGCTGTTACACCAAGCCCTGCATAGTGGGGCTGCCCAAGATCCCTTGAGTTTCCGCTGCCCCATTTCACGCTGTTGATTCCCATGTTTCATGGGGAAGGCAGTGATGGCTGTAGGGTCTGCTCTGTGGGGAAAAGTGATCAATTGAGCTGATCAAAAGGCCTGATCCTGTATTAAAGCAATCTCTTGGGGTGGGCCATCCTCCCCTTCCTTCCCTATCATGCCCTGCTGCTAAAATAGGTGCTGTGGCTGCTGCTTCGTCCCCACGGGTTTTGGGAAGTGGCTTGGCATTGTGACTGAGACAACCCCAATTCCTCTTAGAGACCTATGGAGGGTTTAGGATGAAGTGATGGGAACCACCATAGAGGTATTTCTGCCCTGACAAACAGAGAAATGTTGTATGTCTAAGCTTGTTTGGGGGTCACTATGGGACGGGCTTTGCAGTGCTTCTTCACTTCATGTAGCATCAACCCAACCACCTTAAAAATAGGGAACTCCTCGTGTAAGAGCAGTCCTTGACCTGGAAAAATCCATGTGGCCAAATCTTGAGCACCTCTGGCTAGCAGAGCAGTGTCTTGATGTCCTTCAGTTTTGTGAGTCACTGCAGAAGAAACCATGCTGCTTTAATTGCCCTATTTCTTTTCCTTTTTTTTATTTTTTATTTTTTTATTTTTTATTTTTTTCTCTAGTGGATGTTTCCTCCTGTCATGGAACTTTCTGTCACCTCCCACGTGCTGCTCTGTGGACAGGTCACCTCAGCAGCTCAGGAGCTGCCAACCTTGCACAGAGGGTTTTAACTCTCTCTGAGGTTTCTCTGTGTTGGACTGCCAAATATTTGGAATTTTTTTTAATAGAGACTTGGGCTCCTTCCTCCGAAGTAGCAGTCCCTCAACATTTCAGCCTATGGTCAGTTACAGAAACACAACAGGGTGGGGAAATGAAGAGTATCCCAACTGGGTTAGAAATCTCAAGCCAATTCCTTGATGTAAGTCTTGAGATGGTAATAGGGAAGGCTGGAGCTTAGTAGATGCAGAGCACATGAGCATGTCCTGAGTGACCAAGGGCTTATAGCTCGGCTGATTGTGCAGTCTCTTCTTTATTCTAATTCCTGTTTCATCTCAGATGCCAGAACGTGTTGAAAGAAGAGATGTAAAAAATCTGCTACATTTGCCTGTTTTGTCATGGCTCCAGTTGTCTTCATCAGGTCTTGCAGAAGTCATAGAGAATGAACACCTCCATGGCTTTGGCTGTGAACAAACCACCTAATCCTGCCCTTACCCTCAGAAGCAAAGGCACAAACTGGGTTTCATCCCTCCTACCCCTATCCATCTCCTTCCCCTCTTCCATGGAAACCCTCCATCATTCCATCAGTAAGTCATGGCTGAACATCACATGGGGGATAAATCTGAGCAGCAATTTGTGATCGTGTCCTCTTGTGGTGTTACAGGTGTGCCTCTCTGCATTTTGGTTTTGCATGCCCCTCGTGTTCTCCATGTTTGCCGGTCTGATGATGGAATGCACGGTGGGAGCAGTGGTTGAAAGGAGAACACCACGGCCATCACAAATCCTTTATTTAAGAAAAGTCTGGTGGCAGACTTTGCATTTGCAGATATTTATTATGGGTCTTGTAGTAAGGCTGACACTGTGGTGCTTGAGCTGAGAGCTTCAGATGAGGATGTTTATGAGCAACAGATTTTCCGAGGATGCAAAGCGATTGTCTACAACAGAACGAGTCAATTTATTTTATGTTGTTTTTCTTGAGTTTGTTTCTTTTTGTTACTAGTCCCAGTGGGGAAGTGCACAGGGAGATTCGTGACTTCCATGCAGTTTCCAGGGTCTTATATCTCGTTTGCTTCCATCAGGTTGGGTAGGCAGGGTTTGGTGGATGGGTTTGGATGGGATGCTGTCTGGTGGGAGAGAAACACAGTCAATTTCTTTGCATGATGGGGGTCATGGGGGGGCTGCAGTCCCCCTCACAGACACTATCAGACATTGATGGGAAGGCAGACGTTTCTCCCCACTCAGCTTCCCTTCAGACGATGATCTCCAGATGAACTCTCAACTTCCCAGCTGTTTCTTTCTGTGCAACAAAGAGCTGCATATTTTCCTTTTTAACTCTGTGGGCAATCATAGTAGAATGTAGATTAAGCCCAGATGACTTTTTTTTTTGGTCTGAGCCATAGCTTAAGTTATTATACCCATTGCTTTTTGTATCAGACAGCATCACTTTGAATATGCAGGTGAGGTATAGGATCGTGACACTTTATAACCTTTTTAAAAAGAAACATGTCTGTTTACTTATGTCTCGTGTAAAAAGGAAAAAAAAAATGTATGCCTTTTAGTAATCACTTTTTTCTTTTTTTTTTCTTTTTTTTTTTTTTTTTGAGTTTTATGAAATTACAGTGGTTTCACTCCAGCAGCGGCGAAATAAAAAGTGTTCACTCTTTTGTACATCCCTGTGTGCTGCAGTGCTGCTAACGGGGAAGGCAGCGAAATGGGAGGAGGCAGAGACAAGGGTTAATGGAGAGGTGCACAGGGAGGGCACACTGGAGTCCCCTGGGCTAATCTTTTTCCCATCCAGGACTGTGACTGCATGGTCCATCTTCAAACCTCACTTAGCAAGATGTTATGCTGTTCTTCTGTGTTGACAACCAAGCCAGGCAGCCTCAGATAGACATTGTGATCTCAGTATCCCACCACAGCAGGGTTAGGAGGTGGCAGCCTTACCAGGGAGTCCAACTATCCCATCTCCTTCAGTCCAAGCAAGACTTCTGCAGAGGAAGCTCTGGCAATGAGGAGACCCTGGAGCAGCAGACTTGCCTAAGCTGAAAGAAGCTAATTGCATCCCTCAGTTGCCAAAGTGTGTCACAGTTTTTAGATATCCACCGTCATCAAATAATTGGCATAAGCAAAGCCCACATGCACACCCTTATCCAATGTCTGGCATGTCTCAGTGCACACCCTTATCCTGTGTTTAGCATGTCTCAACTGATGAAGTTGGACAAATGATTTTGCTGTAGATGTTGTAAGGTTCAGTGATGCCTTTGTCCCATGTAGAAAGAGTTTGCCCCATGGCATGGCTGTAGGATGCTGCTGGTCAATCTGATGAGCTGAGTACACTGGCTGAGACCCCAAAGGGCCACGGCTACTAAATCAAAACCCTACTTGTTCTTGAGTTCATCTGTGCAGTGGGCAGCTCTTGTAGCAGAAATACCTGGATCAAGTGTAACTGGCCCCTCTCAGCTCTAGCATGAAACACCAGTGGGAGGAACCAGCTCCTAAATAATTATTATCCACCAGTATGAATACAACTGGGATGCCTGGGTTAGGAACCTGGGTGGGGACTGTGGCTGGAGTTGCTTTGCCCTTCCTTGCTGTTTCTCCTATTATAGGCCAGAAGGACAGCTAAGTACTGGGTGGAGAGCAGCCATTGCAACTGAGGTCTCAGGGCAGCAAGTTGACCTCAGTCTACCTATGAAGTGGACTGGTGTACCTACTGGGTGGACTGGTCAGCACACCAGCAAGGAGACAGGCTGGATATTTGGGCAGGAAGTGTTTTGTCTTGTTGGCAAGAGGTGGACTTTTGCAGGGAGGATGTGGTCTCCCAGCTTTTGGAAGACTTGAAGAACAGGGCTGTTTTGTCCCATCCAAGTTCAGGATGGGAGTATGACCTCTGCAGTGTGAATTTTATCCCAAACCACATTAATGCCCTGGGGTCAGCTGTGGTCCAGCCCAACTCCTCTCCAAGTTCAGGACCAGCATAACAAATGTAAACTGCTGAGACAACTGAGCCAGGCAAGATATAGGGCACTCTGATACCTCGGCCTTTCTGCAGGAACTGGAATGTGTTTTCTATGGGAAAATATGTTCCCTTGTGTGGGAGAGGGGTAAGGCTGAAATGGCCAGAACTCATAATGTTTACTGCAGGATGGGCCCATATAGCCAGAATTCTCTGAAGAACCAATCACTGTAATCTATCAGCTGAGCTTCCTGATAGTTCGGATCTGGGGAATCAACACAGCTCATCAGAACCAACACATCTGGGAATAGTTTTGACCCTCTCCAATGAGTGCTGTGCTCTGCAAAGGCCTTTGAAGGGAAAATATTCAACTGACTGGGTTAGGCTGGGCTAGGGCAGAGAGGACAGGCCAGCAGATTGGTGCATGGGAAGATGCCACAAGATTTCTGCAGGGTAAGTGCTGGCATTACTTAAATTCAAGAGTGTAATCAGTTTTCCTTACGCTAACCCTGCTACATTGATGGTTCAACATTAAACTTAATGATGCAGGGTCCATTTGTCCATCTTTCGACCCCAGGACTTTGAATCAGGTGACTGATTATAATCACAAAAGCTCCCAACACCATCGCATTCCTACAGGGCTGAAGACAACAGCAGATAAAGGAACAACCTAAGCAGTATGTCCTACAAAGGGGAGATATTACACACATTTCACCCATGTGAGATCTGCTCAGTGCTTCATTACAATCGGGGACCACCCATGAGAAATGAAACTAAGCTTTGTTCATGAAACCAGGCTTTGCTCATGATACCAGTGGGGTTTCCCACTCCGCCTCCCATGACCAAGGCAAGAAGGCAAAAGCTGGAGCTCTGCTGAGACCAAGAAGCAGAAGCTTACAAGAAGAGACCAGTAAGTAAGGCCAATTGTGTGAGCTCCTGAGTAATTAACTACAGAGGGTCAGGTGGGGTAAGCAGGGGAGAGCAGAGGAAGCTTCCCTTGCACTTCTGTAGGCTCAGGGAGACTTTTTGGTGAGATTCCAGCTTGCAATAATGGAGAATCGCAGGTCAGATCACACTGGGGCAGCGCAGCAGAAGATGTCCTTGGTTCACCCCAGTGCTCCCCAAGCACTGTGCGAGGCCGATTGTTATCTCTCCACCTGCTTTGAACCAGGCAGCTGCAAGGGGCACTGCCTCCAGGGTTGTGCAATGAGCAACTGGGCTTTCAATCAGCCTAATTGCTCCCTTGCTTCCCCACCAGAAGGGCCAGGGGGACTTCTGAACACAAGTGTGTGTGCTGGAAGAACACCCACCCACAGTCCTGCCCATACATGCTGTCTTCTACCAGCCAGCATTCCTCCTCTCCCTCCATCACTGAAAAATGTGCACCCCTTTAGAGGCCAGACCTCAACTCTCCCCTGCACTTGGCCGGTGCCACTCCATGCAGAGGAGCACAAGAGAAACCCAACAAATCAGGGATGTCTGGAAGGGTTTGAGTTGGTTGATCATGGGTCATAGAGTCATAGAATGGCAGGGTTGGAAGCGAGTTTAAAGATCAATGAGTGCCAACCCCCCTGCCACAGTCAGAGTTGCCACCCACCAGAGCAGGCTCCACAGGGCCACATTTAATCTGGCCTTGAACACCTTCAGGGATGGGGCATCCACAGCCTCTCTGGGCAGCTTGTGCCAGTGTCTTTCTACCCTCTCAGTCTAAAACTTCCCCTGACATCTTCTTTCCTTTAGTTTAAAACCATTTCCCCTTGTCCTATCACTACCCATCTAAAAAGTTGATTTCCCTCCTGTTTACAAAATCCCTTAAAATATTGGAAGGCCATAATGAGGTCTCCACAGAGCCTTCTCCAGACTGAACAAGCCCAACTCCCTCAACCTTTCTTCATAGGAGAGGTACTCCAGGCCTCTGATTATCTTCATGGACCTCGTCTGGACCCACTCCAGCAGCATCACATCTTTCTTGTTCTGGAGGCCCCAGGGCTGCACATGGGGTCCTGAGATCTCTTCCCAGCTCACACCATGGTCTGCAATGCCCCAGTCCCCTCTTAGTGGAGGATGTGAGCTAGGTGGGTACCTATGAGAATTACCTCATACCTCAGAGCCTTCAGTCATGCTACCACCAAAATTATTGAGACCCACCCAGCTCAAGGTTAGCATCCACCATGTGAACTCATGATTTTTTTCAGTTAGCAGTTATCAAGTCAAGAGTCAATATAGGAGATCCGGGAGGGATCAATCTCATGCTGACATGGACACTTTCAGAGCTTCACCATCACAGTGGGACCCCAGACATCCAGCTCCCATGCTGGACACCCATGCTGGAGACATGCAAAGCCTTACAAAGCCAGCTCTCTGCAGAGACATGGAGGAAGAAGTTGCAGAGGTGTCACTGAAGCCTGGACCAGCCATGGAACAGTGCTGTATCAGTAAACACTACTTTGTCTTGGGCATGACACATTTCTCCTTGTTCCTATCAAGCTACTTAGGATCTGCCCTTTTGCAATATCTCCATCTGTGGGAGAGGAATTTGTGCTGTCTGAAAGGGGACTTCCAGCTTCTGCCTGTGCCTGAAGGGAGGTGCCCCATCAGGGAGAGGCTGTGTGTGGTGGGAGGCTGCAAAGGCGAAGGTCTCACATCTCCTCATGTCTGGGTAACCTTGTGGTGCCGGGACATGCACGAGGTACAAGGAAGATGGGAGGTGCTGTCCCACTTGCACGGTGGTATCCGGAAACTCCCATGCTCCGAAGTATAAAAATGTAGGGCAGAGCTTGGGCTGGGTGGAAAATTAAAATGTTCCCAACAAACACAGCTAAAAAGTCAACTGAGGAATTAGGTGCTATTTGGCAAAGGTACAGGAACTCCAGTCACCAAAAGTGGGTTTTGCCCTGGGACATTTCCTTGCAAACAGGGCAAGGAAGGGAAGGAGAAATCCTGTGCCCAGAGGCCACCAGCCCCATAGTTCAGAAGGGGGTTCTGCAAACCAAGGAGTTATGCTGCCCTATGCGAGGTGCTCACTGGGAAGGTCCTCAGAGCAGAACTCGTTTTAACTATCAGAGAAAGTATTTGAGTGTCAGGAAGGGAAGAGGCTTGCACAGAGCCTGGAAAGGACTGAGTCACTTGCTGCAGCATCCGAGGAGAGGGCGCTGCTACCAAACAGCCACCTGGATCTTTGTCAGAGCATCCTTAAAATAAAGAAAGAAAGAAAGAAAAGTAAAAAGAAGAAGAACAGAAAATGGGTTGAACTGACAGCCTCTCCTGCATGCCAACGTGCTACGTGTGCTGCACACGGCTAGGGAGTTCCCTGCTGTGGAAAATGCCCATCCCTGGCTGCAGGTGCTGGTTTCTCTTGCAACACCTCCCTGGGGCTCATGGAGCAAAGGAGTCTGCGCGGCTCTCCCACAGGAACCAGGCAGCCTCCAGGGATGTGTCATGGCCAAGCTGGGGCTCAGTCCAAGGACTGGAGGTGGAAGACGATTAGAGAGTGCCAGCTGGGTGCTGGGAGAAGCCAGGGCTGCCTCCACCTCGAACAGATAACTGTGACACTGGAAGCGCTGCTGACTTCAGCCTGAGCGTGATTCACCCACGTCTGGATACCAGGAGGAAACAGGGAGAAGTGCAGCATTTAAATGAACAAACGACGCTGGCTCATTGTGCAGCACTCAGGCAGCCATGGGGGACAGACAAGGAGAACAGCTTCATAGAAGCGTAGAATATACCCAGTTGGAAGGGACAAAAATTGAGTCCAACTCCTGACTCCACACAGGAACACCCAAAATCCAAAACCTATGTCTCAGAGCTTTGTCCTTCAACTCTGGAAGCTCATGCCCACTGCCCTGGGGAGCCCAACAACCTCTGGTGAAGAACCTTTTCCCTTTTTCATAGAAGAGGCGCTCCAGCCCTCTGATCATCTTCATGGCCCTCCTCTAAACCCTCTCCAAAAGCTCCACATCTTTCCCATGTTGGGGGCCCCAGACCTGGAGGCAATACTCCTGATGGAGCCTTACAAGGGTAGAGCAGAGGGGTATAGTCACCTCCTTCTCCCTGCTGGCCACCTCTTCTGATGGAACCCAGGATACTGTTGGCCTTCTGGGCTGCAAGTGCACACTGCTAGCTCATGTTAAGTTTTTCATCTACTAGCCCCTATCCCAGGACTCTTTCTGGGTTTCATGTTTTCCCTGTGTATTAGGAGTGGGGAGACATCACAGTTTTGTAGTACAGAGTCACACATCCCACAGCAGCCCAGCAATTTGTTGTTGCAGCTATGACTGCAACACCTGCAGCCAAATGACCCAGCCAGGAAGTTGGGTTGAGTTTTGTGGTTGCAGCTCTTCAGCCTCTGACAGCTGCACTCTCCATTCTGGGAGGGTTTCAGCATAAAGCCCTGAGCAACCTGGTCTTAACTCCATAGCTGACCCTGCTTTGAGCAGCAGGTTGGACTGGAAACATCCAGAGGTCCCTTCCAGCCTGTGTTACCCTGTGGTCTCATGAGGATCTCATGAGAGTAAAGGATATTTGGCAGCTCATACAATACGAAGCTGAGTTGCTGAAAGAGTTTCCAGAAAAATAGTCCTCTTGGAGCATTCACATTTAGACACCGACTGCGTTAGGGTCAAGGTGTCCATAGCAGTAAAGAGAACTAAGTCCAGTCTGCAATGCTTCCCACCCAGACAATTCACTGATAATCACGAAGACCCATATAATCTGCCTTTTTGTACAACATGGTCCATGAACCGACTTTATCAAGCCCAGAAAGCTGTGTTTGGCTGTGGAGAGGAATGCAGATTTTGTGTGAACTTGCCAGGGGAGTCAGCACAGTCCAAAGTATGGGCACTCATTCAGTGAGCTGCAGCAACCTGGTTGGATGGCTATGTCCTAAAACTCTTACTGTTAGCTTCAACATTTTCTGTGAAGAGTGGACACCAAACCAAAATATTGTACCCAATCTCAGGCACCATCTAAAGCAGTTAAATCTCTTCCCTGCATGCACCTCTTACTCAATTTGTAATCTGTTTTCTATAGAGATCTTTTAATCCTAAAATGCAGATTTTCCAAATTCAAAGCTCTGCAGAGATGTTTCTGTCTCCATCAGCTGTCACCACACAATCCATCATGTCTTCAATGAAGCTGAGGATCAGTCCATCACATTTCAGTCCCTCCATCAATCACTATGGTTCTCTTCCCCATAGACATAACTTTTCCAGCTGGCTGGATTGAACTGTGTATACAAATGATCAATCTCTGTGGCTGTGTCTTCTCATTCACATCATTCCACTCTTGTTAATCCCTTCCCAGCTCCATCAGGAGCAATTTGGGTTTTATTTCTAGCACACTGGTGGAGAATACTGCATGGCTTTGGATTTTCCTCAGACAAAACAGATCCGTTCACTAATGGTTCCACGCTGATCGACTTTGCTTGAGATCTGTCAGTTAGCCAACTCTTACCTCATATAACATATGCTCTATTGATGCTGTGTGGTGCTTTTTCTCCCCACTGGAACATCACTTTGTATAAATCAAATATTTCACAAGCATGTTGCACATGCAGTTATGTTTATGAACCAATCCTATGATCTAAAAGAACAAAATCCAGTTGGTCCAACAAGACCTTTTTTCCATAAAATCACTTTGACTGGCACTTTTTATATTGCTGTTCTCTATGTTTTTATTAACCAGATTCTAGATCAGACTGTTATTATTAACAATCAGACTGTTGTTATTATCCTGACATCTCTTTTAGACGTGTCTGGCCCATGAAGGCAGCTGAGCTATTCAGCAGGCTTAGCACCACATTAGTATGGATACTGGAGACTGAGAAGATGTTGGCGTGTGTACTGAAGTCTTTGCATCTCCCAAGGAGCTGAAGACCAGCAAACTTCACTGTTTCCATATGGATCCTCCTATTGCCTCAACTCAGCCTCTTCTTGGGACACTGCTCTTCGCCTCTGCCTCAACCTGAGCATGCGCCTAACCCAACCTTCTCTTTTGCTCCAGTAAAATGCTAAAAAACACGAAGACTATCAGCTAGCACAAAAAGTCAGCTGCCCACCCATGCTCTCAGCCTGCCACCAGGGTAGAGAATCAATGCCCTTAAGGACATAGCCTTGAACAAAAGCCAGGGAATTAAACCAAAACAAGTTCCTCTGCAGTCTAACCTTTTATTGTCCATATGGCACTGCCAAACTAAACTGCGAAGCAGGTCCTTCCTGCTTCTTGCAAACTCATCTGAGATTCCTCCCACCAAGGCTCATTGGGAATCATCCCCAGCTGTGTCATGGGGACTTCCCTGGTGCTAGGAAGACAATGGGGGGAAGAAGACAATGAGGGGATCCTGGGTCCAGCATAGGCTGCCCTCAGACAATAGCCATGGCTGGTTGCTTCCTCTGATTCCATTTGGGAAGGGAGTTTAAGGGGGAGACTGAGTGAAGGCTAGGATCTGTAATTCTTGGCGAGTGGGATGGAGAGGAAAGGCGAAAGCAGATGCAGCATTCAGAGAGGACAAGAGTGAACACAGTGGGTTTAAATATTTTTCTCCCCTCTGGGGTCTGTTTGGGTGACCAAAAAAAAATCAAAAAAGGTCCCCCTGTGAATATCTGGTACCAGCTGCCAAAAGAAAAGCATAGCTCTGGGCTGGGCTCACCCCCGCAGAGCCTGCCTCGCTTTTGCTGCCCTTCCTTTTTCTCCACTGCCCCACTCAGTTTACGAGCTCCTGAGGACGCGAACTTGAGCTTAAGCAGCCAAGAGCCCATTGCCTGGAGGTGGCAAGCCTTGCTCTCCCTGCCTGCAAGCACGCAGCCAGAGCTTATCCACATCAGTCAGATCTGGCTGCCTCTAATTAGCAGCGGGTGATAAATCTGGGGGGGAGATGACAACCCAGTGAGATGAATCCAAGCATCCTGCCTTTTCAATTCTCTTCTGCTCATCACACATGGCCGGGTTTACCCAGTCCTGTAATCTCCTGAGTCAATAAGCCACCCCTTCAGATGGGGGACAAATTCAGTGGCCCCATGTGCAGTCCCATCTGAGGAAATAACCGAATTAGGAATTTGTTTTGTATCCTCCCATGGGAAAGTAGAGGCCATCCCAGCTTTGTTTTCCCACTGTGAGTAGAAGGAGATGCCACGAGATCTCTCTTGTTAGACCATGGATGGGCTCAGCTATGTTGTCCAGTGTGGACATGCAATGCCAAGCTGGCCTGAGATCCTACACAGAATACCAACCACTTTGTCTTGGTAGACAGCTCAGATGAAGAATCACCTGGTCTTTTTTATCTCAGAGACTTTTTCTCTCAGAGAGTGGTCAGGCATTGGAACGGCCTGCCCAGGGAGATGGTGCAGTCGCCATCCCTGGCAGTGTTCAAGAGGCATCTGGGATGAGGAGCTACCGGATATGGTTTAGTGGCCTGGGGTAGCAAGGGTAATGGGAGGATGGTTGGACTAGATGATCTTATAGGTCTTTTCCAACTTTGAGATTCTATGATTCTATGGTCTTATGGTTTCTTTTATCATTGCTGTCTCTTCCTGTAAAATAGGGTCTTTCAATCACAACTTGGATTTGCAGAAAATGTGAACAGCCAAAAGAGCTGACTCCAAGCTTGCACCCTTCTATAATCCTTGATTCAGCCCAGCACAGTAGACCTGGATGACATCTTGTCTAACATCTTGTTCTTAAAGCTGCAGTCTCACCTTACCACCCATCCCTGCTCCCAGTCCACTCCAATATTCCCTGCCACAATACACCTGCGTTCCCCTCACTTGCTTGGAGCTGAGACCAACCACCTCACAACATCACCACTGCACGCTTCCAGCCAGAAGGTGGAATTGCTGCTGCCATGGAATCAGGGGCAGAGGAAGAGCTTTGGCCAAGCAGACAGGGTGGAGTGGACCGGCACTGCCCTTCCAGCCCTCTCTGGCCTCTCCCAGATGAAGGAGCTCCACCCCAGCTAATGTGGAGGCCTGACTCAGTGTTCAGGACTCAGACCTTTTTTTTTTTTTTTTTCTTTGCCAATGGTTTTAGTTCCCAGATTGTGCCAAGGACAGGAAGAGTCCCTCAGTGCAATGGTCACCAAGGGCAGTGGCTGCTTTTCCCCTTCAAATCTTGAGGGAACATAACCTTCTTGAGGGCTCTTCAGCTCAGCGTCATTTGTGTTGAAACTGCCCGGGATGATTCACATAAATCTTTCTTCTTTAGGAAAACAAGGAAAAAAGCTGGGGTGTGGTGTAAAAGCAGTTTGTTGTGCCAAATGCATCCCTGCTGGGTTTGCTAAATCTTCCCTGGTGGTTTGCAACCCAATTCTGCAATCAGAGCTTTTGGAAGGCTATAAAACATCACTGGGACTGCCATGGCTTTGGGGACCACCACCTTCAGGAGTGGTGAAGACCAGCATCTGCTCTGCAGACCTCCATAAGCTGCTTAAACAGAGCCCATCCCTGCTGCTGTCCCCTGCTGTGAATTCATCGCCACCAAGGACAAAGGAGACTCATGGCCACTTCTTACCCATAAGCAGCGTGCACCTCACCAGGGAGTTTCTTCCCACAGTCTTGCATAGTCAACTTTTGGTTTATGGTACGTTTCCCATTGCACCAATCTTTATTGTAGGAAAAATTTAAAAAATGAGAGAGAATGTAGGAAATGCAGCTGTAGGGTATGAGCTTACCGTGGGACAAATAGTGGAGTTGGGAGAAAAGGAGGACCAACAGTAGACCAGCAGTATCCTGGGCTACATCAAAAGAGAGGTGGCCATCAGGGAGAGGTGATTCTTCCCCTCTGCTCTGCCCTTGTGAGGCCCCTTCTGGAGTACTGCTTCCAGGCCTGGGGCCCAGGTACAGGAAGGATGTGGAGATGTTGGAGTGGGTCCAGAGGAAGTCCTTGAAGATCAGAGAACTAGAGCAGCTCTTCTGTGAAGAAAGGCTGAGGGAGTTGGGCTTGTTCAGCCTGGAGATGAGAAGGTGCCAGGGAGACCTCATTGCGGCCTTCCACTACTTGAAGGGAGCTTATATGCAAGACGGGAACTGACTTTTTAAGTTGTCTGACAGTGATAGGACAAGGGAGAATGGGGAGATTTAGGTTAGAGGAGGAAATGCCCTCTGAGCACAGGCTGCCCAGAGAAGTTGTGGATGCCTCATCCCTTCAAGTGTTCAAGGCCGGGTTGGATGGGTCTCTGAGCAGCCTTATCTGGTGGGTGGCAGCCCTGCCTGTGGCAGGGGGTTGGAACTACATGATCTTTAAGGTCCCTTCCAACTTAAGCCATTATATGATATGATTCTATGACCTCACATGGAACTGGGCGTCACAGTGAAACCCAGGCGACATGGTTTCACAGTGATGCCTTGCTCCATTTGGAGACTGGACTGGAGGCTTGTGGAGGCATTTCAGATCCTGCCAGCAACCTGGAGAGGGAAAAATCATCATTAGCTGGAGCAGGAGGCAGCAGGTAAGGATACAGATGCAGAGCTGGTGAAGCCTGGGTATTTGAGCTGTAGCCCTGACTCAGCTGCTCATCTGCTAGCAAATGGTTTCTCCTCCTTTGGAGTAGCCCAATTCCTGATTTTGCGCAGAAGCTGCCACTTAGCTGTGTTGAAGGACAGCAGTAGATCTGTGACACAAGGTATAGGTGGAAAAACTGCCTATCCAGCTGTCATTCACCCAGCCATGCATGGTGCATCAATGCCCTCTTCAGGAACCATGAAGATACCGTCACACACTGCAAGGGCAGGACTGCACACTGCAGGACCAAAAACACCTGGGAGCAGGTTTTTGTAGCTCTAGTTGGTGTGGCCTGTCTTTGGGCAGACCCTGCAATATATGCAAAAGGCCAACCTCATCATCTATGAGATGATCCAAGTGAGTGGAAAGCACATCATCTACAGCTCCCCTACGTTAGATTGTTTTTAAAGGAAAGTGATAGAATCAATTGTAGGCTAATTAAACACACTAATCAGTCACAGATGAGACCTGCTATCATCTTGTGCTGTCATGTAATGAGAGAGCTGTAAAACAGGCCCATCCATTGGAGTGGGAGAAACAACAACACCAGGTTTGCCCTGCTCCTGCATCACAGACCCAGCCCAACCCATCTGCAAGAACAAGACATACATTGCAAAATTTTTTTTCTGCTAGTATGAGATGAAATATTTCTGCAGTTTATTCTTCTGCAGGTGCACATCAATGACAGTTACAGTCAGTATGGTGTCTGGCTCTCTTGGAGTAAAATCTAGCTGGCAACTGGTCATGAGTGGTGTTTCCCAGGGGTAGATACTGGGGCTTGTCCTGTTCACTATTTATTAATGACCTGGATGAGGGCATTTAGTGCAGCCTCAGTAAGCTTGCAGATGGCACCAAGTTGGGAGGTAGTGTCGATCTGCTTGAGGGTAGGAAGGCTGAGGCCAGTGGGATGAAGTTCAGTAAGTCCTGCCCTTTGCCTGGGCACTATGGGCCCCAATGGCCCCATTGCCTGGGGCCACTACAACCCCAGGCAATGCTACAGGCTTGGGTCAGAGTGGCAGGAAAGATGGACCTGAGGGTGTTGTCAACAATTGGCTAGGTAGCCAAGAAGGCCAATGGCATCCTGGCTTGTATCAGAAATAGTGTTGCCAGTGGGAGCAGGAAGGTGATTGTCCCCCAGTACTCAGTTATGCTGAGGCCACATCTCAAGTGCTGTATTCAATTTTGGGCCTCTCGCTACAAGAAAGACATCAAGGCCATGGAGCATGTTCAGAGAAGGGCAGTGAAGCTGGTGAGGGGTCTGAAGCACAAGTCTTATTAGGTGTGGCTGAAAGAACTGGTATTGTTTAGTCTGGAGAAGAGGCTCAAGGGAGACGTTATAGATCTCTGCAACTCCTTCAAAAGGAGGTTGTGGTGAGGAAAAGTTTGGCCTCTTCTCCCACGTAAGTAGTGATAGGACTAAAGAGAAAGACCTCAGTTTGTGCCAGGGGAGGTTCAAGTTGAATATTAGGAAAAATTTCTTCTCTAAAATAGTGGCCACATGCTGGAACAAGCTGCCCAGGGAGGTGGTTGAATCACCGTTCCTGGAGGTATTCAAGAGACATTTAGATGTTGTACTGAGGACACGGTTTAGTGGGGGAATATAGGTGATAAGTGAACGGTTGGACTAGATGATCTTGGAGGTCCTTTCCAACCTTATGATTCCAGGATTCTGTGATAGGACTGCAAACTCCATGGTTCTGGGCTGCTGATTCTTAAGTAGATCCAGGATTCTCATGGCTTCAAGGTGTCAGGAATGGGCTGTGGTTGTATGTTGCAGAGCCACAGATACTGGAATGATATGGAACTGTCTCAACACAGAGTCCTCCACATTTCCTGCCTTTGCAGGCTTGGGAGGGTAACAACGTTATTGACCAAACCTTTCAACACCATGGCCCTGGGACACAGGAGTGAGGCAAGCAGATGTGAGTTTTGGTGTGTATCTTTATTAAATAATCTGAATGCTCTTGGGAAGCATTCTTTGCTTTATTCAATACAGGCTGATTGGGTAATAATGCCTCATGTTTACAGGTAGCAATCTGATGTGGTTGCTTATTAGACTAGTACTGGACTAGGGATGAGACTAACAAAGAGCAGACATTTGAATAGCTGTTTCAAGTCTGTTCTCTATGATTAAACAATAGAAAAGGTTGGGTGTCTTGTGTGCTGCACCAATTACTCATTGGATTCATCAAATTTGCGTTCCCTATTTTCTTGAACTAACACTTGCGGGCCAAGGCTCTCTTGACAGAGTGCTTAAATCTCTTGGCCTCAGGGGCACTTAACTGCAACCTTGTGCAGTTTGCTGAATTTGAGGACCTTGGACTTTTTGGATTACAAATATAAGATGTCCACATAATTGACAAAATAAGTGTCATGAAGTCGTATTGCTAGTTAGCATGATGTTCTTCATCACTTTGTTCTGAAGTAGTGAAATAGTAACTGACAAGGTGATTTTACATGTTTTTACCTTTTTGTGTGTGTGTGTGTGTGTGTGTAGCAATGCTGATTCCTATCTGACCTGTATGAAGGACTTTCAATATGGACTCTGAGCTTAGAGGGTTCATGTCTTTTTTAATTTGAATTTTTGGAGTATCTATCTTGCTGCAAGGCAACCATGTGATTTTCTCATATCTAGTAGACGAAGAAAGATTGCTGAGAAACTCCCTTTTGTGAGTGAAATGCAGATTACCTCAGCAGGTAGTTGACACAGTCACTTTTCCACAAGGCAACTTCATCTCTGAGTGAGGATGGTAAAGCAGTTGCCAGTAAGCTAGGCTGATACCTTTTATTAAGCAAGACTTAGGATGCCTCAGCCTGTAGGCCAGCTGGTATTTCAGATGAGAAATGAGGAGTGGTAATTTCTTTCAAAGAGTTCAAGACCTGAAACATGAGCTTTGTGGGCTACATCCCATTTGGTGTCCACTTGCCCACATGGTAATACATAAAGATACCAGGACACCTTCAATAGAGAATCAGATGCCCAATCTGTGGACCACACAGATGCTGCTGAAGGCCAAGCCATCTCTCCGGGTTACATGTACCCAAGTAAATCAAGCATGTCTGGACTAGCTGGACTCCATCATTGGATCTACTAATGCAAAATAACTTATGTCCATACTGTTAGTGTCTCCTTTGGCCACTGGGAATGCTGTCAAGCCTGTGCACTTTTTGGAAATATGCTTGGAAGAGTGTGGAGTTGCTGAGTCAAGAGGGGATGGACTAGACAATCTCCAGAGTTCCCTTCCAACTCTTATGATTCTGCAATTCTGCGACTTTTAACAGCTGAACAACCCATTCTCCACCCAAGAAACTACTAGCACTGTTTAATTGCTTAGGAAAGATGTAGCCAAAGAACTGTTGTCCAAATCCTTTGTAGGAGACAAGCTAATGTCCTCTCAGTCCAATAATGCAGTGATGGAATGATGGTTGGAAGAGGATGTTGGGGAGCTCACTGAGAATTGTTCCTTCCAGCCAACAATTCACACGTGTCCATTCCTCACCGGAAGGAAGAGATGATTTTGCCACTCCTGCATGGAGATGCTGCTGAGGCTGTACATCATTCCCCAGGGATGTCAATCCTTCTCATTTGCTATTTAAAAAACACAGTATTCAGATTTGGAGAAGGTCATCAGCTGTCCATGGATCCTCTTGCACCTAATCTAGTCCTCCAGCAGGCACTGGCTCTCTTCTGCAACATTTTTCTTATTTTATAGGAAAGGAAAAGGGACTCTAACATCTCCCTCCCTCTCCCAGGAAAGGGTGCTTTACCATCCTTGTCCACACCACTGAACTCACTTTTCTTCACAATAAGTGGGGCACATCCGAGCTACAGCTCTTGGTAAATCCCAGTCTATGCCAGGGGACCATGCTGTGTGCCCTAGACCAGAACTATTCTGGACACATCCTAATAATTTACCAGGATAGTCAAATTCCAGTGCTCAAGTCTGTTCCTAGACACTGTTTATTTACCTAATGTATAAGGACCTAGAGCCTGCTAGAAAGAGGATACTGAGTCTTCCCTCTACAAAAGATGACTGGGGTTAGCCTCTTCTCCCAGATAACAAGTGATAGGATGAGAGGCAATGGCCTCAGGTTGTTCCAGGGGAGGTTCAGGTTGGGTATTAGAAAACATTTCTTCTCAGAAAGAGTGGTGAGGTATTGAAATAGGCTGCCCAGGGAGGTGGTGGAGTCACCGTTCCTGGAGGTGTTCAAGAAGTGGGTAGATGTGGCACTTGGCTTTTGCTCCCTGCAGATTTTTATTCACCTGGAGGACTAAAGTTATTATATGCGGTGTGTTCACATCTTTTTCCTTGCTCTTGCACTCCCTCTGCCGTTCCAAATGAACTATTAAAATAGAGAAATGCTGGAGCCAAAGCTAAGCAAAGTATAGGGTGCTTTTGTATAACAGGAAATGAAACAGTTCATACAAACAATGCTTACCTGAAAAAGGATGTAGAGCACACAACCTGTCCCTAATCCATTTCATGTCCAAGACAGCAGTGTGGTTTTGGGCTGGCACAGCCAGAGCTGTATCAGGCTGCAGACACCTACACATCTGCCTTTGTTATCATTTCAGCTAAGTCATTCTGGATACTGAGGGATGTTCAGATGAGCCTTTGGAAGCAAGCATCAGGGTATAGAAAGTAAAGCTGTCAGCTCCCTTTCACTAGTGCACCCATACACCAAATCAATAGCATGCAGAGTTGGAAAAACAGAGCTCCTGCAGATAAAGACAAAAAACCTTTTGGCTATGCCTGGTACAGTCCTACATTTGCAGGTCAGGACAATAAGACCCATTTCCCACCACTAATGGATGCACCATCAGGGCTGGCATCTTTCCTGTTCAGCTTGCCCCTTGAGGAACTTCAGCATATGAGGACACTTCCACACGGCATCAGCCTCCAGTCTCTTCTGCCATGGTGATCCCAGACTGAGGTGGAGTGGTTCCTAGTGGCTAAATAGGGTAAAACATGATGATCAGGCTAGGAAAGGTAGAAGGCAGCCCTCCACTCCTCCACCTCTGCTTTTGCAGCCCAGAGCTGCCATCCCCTGCTCCTTTTTCCTCTCCCTGTCTTGCAGTGACTGCTCAGGTCATAGAGGCTCTAAGCAGCCCAATATATGTGGTAGAAGACAAGGCAAGAAGGGGACAGATGGGTTTCACCCTCTTACACACTCCCAAAACCATGGTCAAGACAGTGACATGTCTTTTATCCACACTCCTCTGTGGATGCCTTGTCCTTTAGAATGGACTTCTTGGATCTACCATCATGTTGGGCACACACCCCATGAAAACAGGCTGAAAATACAAAGCCTCGTGGTTCAGCTTTGGAGGCAAATTCTTTGGGCCAGAAGAAACATAACCCACAGAGGCCCAGTTAACCTTTCCCCAAACCACTTTGCCTTTCAAAGCCAAAAAGATGAGAACTAATGGGACTGCTGGGAAGCAGAGAATTGCTCTATGTGTCCCTTTGAAGGTCCCAAAAGGAAAAGGTCTCTGACAAGGAGTTTATTTTCATTAAAAATGACAGGTCCAGCTCAATCAGTCAAATAAACAAAGCAAGTCTGTAGAACAGCAAGTGCAAAAGGTCCTGAGTTATTTATAAAGGGCTTTTAAGTATATTAGGCCTAACACCAAGATAAATCAACCCTGCTAGGATTCCAGAGGCATATCACATGTGGATCTAGCTGTTGTCAGCTTTGAGCTGGAATATATTTAGTGACCTGATATCTTCCAAATCCTCTCTGCTTTTTCCCTAGGGAATCCCCTTTGAAAATTAATACACTGAGACCAAACTCAAGTTCCTATGCTCAATCCCATACTGACCAGCTCAAATCCTTCAGAAGCATTCAAATCCTTGGCATAGCATTCTACAGACATTTTGCTGCCCAGTGCCTTAAAGAATGGCAAAGGATCCTCTTGGAGACCAGGTTTGCTCAGTCCAACCTGCAAAAACAGATTTTTTTCTGTTTAATTTGGAGGGTCTTCGACTTCTGATACCGTAAACTCAATGTCACATGAATCTGTGGGATTACTTTGCAGCTGGCCATAAGGAAGATGTGGGACTGGTTCACATGACTGACTGAAGACGCTTGTCATGGTTATAGGCCAATTAGGCCCATAACTCAATCAAATATAACATGAGTGATTTGTGAAAAGGACAGTAGGAATTGGCTCTGTTGCCCTTGTTCTCAGGTTGTAGGGCTCTGGGAAACAAGGCAAGCCAGAAAGCCAGAGGAAAAAGGGAGCTGAAAGAAAAACACTTAAAATGAGGGGTCCTTCAGTTTGAGAGCTGAACTCAAAGGTTGTAGAGCACCTGGAAGAAAATAAAGGATCTTGTCCAGATGGGACACAGAAATATCACATTAGCTGGCAACCAGCTTTGTGTGTTCAGACCCTGGCCTCCTCTCTGTATCTTCAAGGTATCCTGAAGTATCTCAAAATGTACCAGATGTTTAGGTAACTGGATTGTTTTCTATATGTCCCAGAAACTTCATGACAGCTTGGGTGACACTTATCCCATAGAGTGCCTTGCATTATATCACTTGGGATAGTCTCATTTCTAAGTAATGGCTTTAATTCATAGAATCATAGAAACATTAAGATTGGAAAAGACCACTGAGATTATCTACTCCAACCATAAACCCATCAGTTCCCCCCACTCTTGCTTGGAAATGATGCCACATCAGGGAAGGAGACTTAGGGTAGAGGAACTGTGCCCTGGAGCAGTGTTCAAATGGATGCCCAACTTTGGGACACCAGTCTCCCTACCAAATATCATCTGTTTGTGCACCTCTGCTGGAGCAATCGGGACAGCTGGATTTGTTCTTCCGGAAAGGATGCAGGTTAGGGCTTTTGTCTTTATGATGAGCTTAGACTACATGTCACTGACTGGGAAAGCAATGAGGTTTTTTCATCATTGCAAGGCTAGTATCATAGAAAAGGTTAAGAAATGGAGTGGAGGATCATAGAATCATTAGGGTTGGAAAAGACCACTGAGATCATCTAGTCCAACCATCAACTCATCACCAACATACCCCACTAAACCATGTCCCTCAGTGCCACATCTAACCTTTTCTCGAAAACCTCAGGGGAGAAAGGGAAATACTTGATTTGAGAAACACAAATGGAATCCTTCAGATTTACTTTTTGATGCCAAATGCCTCAAATGCTTTCAATTTATTGAAATCAACTCCAGTTTAGTAACACCCAGTAACTGCTTAACTGGCTTGAACTAATTGGCAGCATACAACCCAGGAGATACCAGCTCATGACTCCCTGCCTTTCTGACATGTCTGTGGGAATTGTCTGTAGGAACAATTGCTCAGCAGGAAAGGCAAGCTTTGCAAAATGAAGTTTTACTATGAGTAGAAGCTGTGGTTTTGTTCAAGTAATTCTATTTTTTGTGTGTGTTTGTTTGTTTGATTTGCTTTTTCTTCCCTGAAAGCTCAAATGAAGTGTCCTGGTTTGGGTTAGTTTAGTGCCAGACATCTGCTTTTAACTTAGTGCCATGATACACTCCCTGCTTTAGCCAGACAAGAAGCAGATGAAAGCATTGAGATTGAGAAAAATTAAAATTTAGCAATTAGTCTTAATTAAAATTTGGCCATTAAGTCTTATATAGGGACTTCTGTTGCCTTTTGCTACCATAGATAAGAGATGACACTGCCTTTTCCAGAGTGGCACTCAGCATACCTAGCAGCCATCTTCAAGACAAGTGCTACCCAAATTTTACTACCCCATAGACTCAAACACTTCTTATAAAAGACGGGGGTCTGGCCTCCATTGCCAATCACATTTTTCCTCTACCCCTGCACTTAGCATCTTGTAATTTGGTGTTCTGAGTGTTTCTGAAGAGGAAATCAGGTTGGAAAATACTGAGGACCAGACTGATGTCACTGAATGATGTCTGAATGACTTGAGTCATTCAGATCAGCATTGCTAGGCTAGAACCATCAGTACCAGCATTGCTCTGATCAACTGTAAAATCACAGGCAAGTGTATTCATCCTGGAGCTGCTCAGAATCGGTTAATTCATGGAAACTTACAGCAGATGGCGATGTCAGCCCATCTCCAGCTTTATTTCTTAAGAAACTGCAGAGGCAAGCTCTGTAGCATTCCTGAATGGTCTGGGTTTTGTTGTTATTGTTTTCGTTGTTGTGAGCTAGTTTCTGATGCCTGGGCCGTGCAAATGTCCCAGTGCAATGGTCCATGCTAAGGTGGACCTTCTTGGGCACTATATGCTCAATTTTCCTAATATCCTGGGAGAAATGAGAGAAGAGGGGAGAAGAGTGGAGGGGAGGACCATTACTTTGCCTGGGACAAGGAACACTTTATAGGTGAAAAGCACAGCTGTATATTAGGGCTCACAGTGTGGCACTGGAAGATGCCAGGATCAAGATCAGGGCTCAGCAGCCAACAAAATACTGTTCTGCCCCTTAGCCTGGTAGATCACAGAATCATGGAATCATTTGAGTTGGAAGGGACCTTTAAAGGTCATATAATCTAACTTCCCTACAGTGATCAGGTACATCTGTGGCTAGTTCAGGGAGCTCAGAGCCCTGTCCAGCCTGACCTTGAATGTCTGCATGGATGGGACATCTCTCTGGGCAACCTGTTCCACTGCCTCACTATCTTTACTATAAAAAAAGTTTTTTCTTATATCCGACATAAATATTCCTCACCTTAGTGGAAAATTGATGAAATCAGATTGCACAGGCCTCTGATCTCTGTTTTTTGCCCCCCCCATGCTGTGGTACCAATCTTTTAGTGATGTAAAACAAACATTACTGCCTTTGAGTCTTTTGGAGCTCCTATAAGCCCATCTCTGGGAATCGAGCTGCAGGTACCACAGACTGTCTGCCATGAACATTTCTATCACCCTGATGTACATCCCCAGTGCACCCAAAACCTGTCAGGGAGCTGCCTAGTGAACAGCAATTTAATTTATAGAGCTTGTTCCTGAACGGGAAGTGCTGGCAGATTGACAGGCTGGATCTTGTATGTAGCAGCTTACTTCTGGCCACGTGAAATCAACAGCCATGCAACCCAAAGGGCTTGTCCTAATGTGGTGGGTGGGAGGAAGATTTGACCCTATGAGCCCTGCCCATGAATGGGCTTAGATTGATGCAATGGGTATAGGAACACCTCCCGGACATACACAGGCAGCATGATGAGCAAAGCTGGCCACAAAGCAGGCTTGTTGAGATGATAGCTGAGAAACTATATCTTTCTCTGCACATACCTCTGAAATGCTGTCCTGAAAAGCAGCAACCAGCAAGAAGGGGCCCACCCCATCTGGAGATACGTAGGGTGCATCCTATATGTTATATGGAGGCCATGTCCCTGGAGATATTCAAAATCAGGTCAGACAGGGCTCTGAGCAACCCAGTGTAGCTGAAGGTTGACTGTTCAATGCAGAAGAGTTGGACTGGATGACCTTTGAGAGTTCCCTCCAACTTAAACAATTCAGTGATTCTCTGATTCGACAATGAAATATACAACTTCCAAGCCTGATCCTTCTCTGTCCGGCTTTTTAAGGTTATTACTTCCATGTGAGCAACACTGGGAATGTGATTTATCTGATCAGAGAGGATCCTGGCCTCCCTTCTACCCAAAGGTGAAGGATGGCTTTGGGTGGAGGTGGTTGGGTTGAAGAAACCAGTCCAGCCCCCCTGGGACATGTCTTTTGACACTTCCCACAGCACTAATAACCACCTTCTCGAGTGGGTTAAAAGCTCTGCTTGCAGCCAGCAGAAATTTTAATCCCTCATTTGCCCCTGCAAGCAACAGCCTGATCTCAGGGGAATTCTGCATCAGAAAGAAAATATGTGCTAACATTAACATGTGCAAAGGTTTAGACCAGGCTGTCAAACAAACCCTGATCACTCATTGTTTAGCAGTTATGGAACCAAGCTATATAAATCAAAGCACATTGGGAATTCATCCACCTTTCTCTTCCGGAAAGCCTCAAGGAATTTAGGAGTGATGTGCTTAATGACTCTGCTGATCCCTTCAGCCAGCCTGGCTTTTTGCATGAGGTATCAACCTCTGCATGATAGGATGAGCACCATCTGGCATGGGGTAGAGATGAGGAAAGGACCACGGAGGTCTGGATGCAGGTGGCTTGGAGGTAAATACTTGCCCAAGGTCATGTCTAACACTATGTTGAATAGGGCAGGTAATGAAATGGTTTCCTTGTCCTCAGAACTGCTGAATAAATTCTGTTTGAAAAGAAAATAAATAAAAAGAAGAAACTGTGTTTTTCACAGAAAATCAGAAAGAGTGAAGCAGATATAATTTGATGGTTGGTGGTTGGACTAGGTGATCTTAGTGGGCTTTTCCAACCTTAATTATGCTATGATCCTATGATTCTTGTTGTTTGGCCAGTCTGTAGGCAAGTCATTTATATCTCTCTGACAGTCTACATCTCTGTTTTGTTCTCATATAACACAACCACACAACTTCAACCACAACATTTACCCCCACTATTGCAGATGTCTACCTATCCTCCTCAAACGCTGCACTGTGCATGTTGCTCAGAGCCTTACCTGGTCAAACTTTGAATATCCCTAAGGCTGGAGATTCTGCAGGCTGTCTGGAAATCTATCTCAGTTCTTAACCACTTGCAGGGTAAATTTTTCCAATATTTCCAATTGGAAATTCTATTGATATTTATGCTTGTTGCTTCTTACACCTTTGAGAAGAGTTCGGCTACAGCTTTTTCTATGTCCCATCTAGACAGTGGAGGTGAGTGGTTAGATCCTCCTTTCATCTCATCTTCATAGCCAACCCAACTCTCTCAGCAGCTCCACACATGGGCTCCAGCCCCACAAAAATCTTGTTGGCCTCTATCCTGGAAGATCCCCAGACTTGACACAGTACCCCAGCAGCAGCCTCTCAAGCACAGAACAGAGGTGAATAATCATTTCTCCTGACCTGCTGGCTACATCTTTGCTAATAGAGTCCGGTATTGGGTTAGTGCAAGGATGCATTGCTGGCTCATATCTGTGTTGAACTGCTGCATTTTGCAAAAGCCAATATTTACTGAAGCAGAGATTTGTAGTTCCTTCTGCTATGGGATTTCCGTATTAGCCATACTCAAATAAAACTGCATACAAACTCCCTCTCCAGTTTTGACCACAAATTCACTGTGCGACCTCAGAAGCTCCTCTCAATCAGATTTTCTTTGTAATTGTTATTTTCCAATGGAAAGACTCAGTTTCCAATAAAACAGGGTTTATTGATGGGAAAAAAAAATAGTCATCAAAAAGCATTCCAGTCTGTTCTAGACACATTTACCTCAGATGATACACAGAAGACTTTCCTTAAGTTTGGGAAAGGATCTGAGTTTTCAGTTTGTACCCAGAAAACATTTTTCTGATGTAGAAACATGGCATGAAACCTTTGTGTTTGATGATTTTATTATGTTTGTCTTCATTTGATTAAGAGATATAGAATTGTCCTTCCATAGTTTTGATGAAGAACATCTTCTGAGTCAAAAGCATTTTTATTGCAATCTCTAAATTCTTCAGAGCAATGAAAGGAGCTTGAATTCTTACTAAAGACTTCCTTCCTCCAAGTGTTGTTTATTCATCGGATAAAGATAGGCTAAAACAAACAGAAAGGACTGGTATAGACTTAAAAATTTCAGTGGTTAAAACATGATTCTCCCATCTGTGTTCCACATAACTTCCTCCCTTCTCAATATCCTCAGTTCAGCCTAAACAGCTTCAGATGGCAGACAAAGCCAGTCTTTGTCTTGAATAAATTTTTCAAAATTCTGGAAATAAAATATTCTGACATGCATGGACGGTTCCTTGGATCACCCCCCACAGGTAGATCTGCTGTTTATCATGGTCTTGGCCACAGCTCCTGTCAGCAGTTGTGTCTTGTCCAACTGTATTCCTACATCAAACCTTTGTGCTCTGAATTCCCAAGGTTCTCATTCCTTGCTTTCCTCAATAGCTCACATGCAGAATCATAAAATCATTAAGATTGGAAAGACACTAAAACCATCTAGTCCAACCATCAACCCATCAAGAAGATACATCCCTCTTTGGAAAAGGCTTGATGGTTAGGAGTAAACCAAAGCTGACAGCCCATATTGCCTTCAGAGTTGTTCATAGTTCTTTCCTAAGGAGGACACTCATGAAGCTCAAAGATCTGAAGCACTCTTGGACATGAGTTTATGGCAAAATATCTATTTCTTCTTGTTGTGTGGCAGAGACACCTGCTACTTAGTCCAGAGTGGTCAGAAAGCTAAAAGGAAAGAGTTCATCTTGAGGCCACTTGAGCAATTACTGGCAAAAACACCTTTTTTTGTTGAAGCTTCTTATTTGCTTAGTCCTCGGAAAAACAGATTGCCTGAGAAAAACACAAAAAACATGTGAGAATCATTTGACTTCTGAAAGACTATAAATGAGAAAACAACATGCATTTCATTTGGCACATGTCCACATTCAGATCCCAATGCAATGTGTGCAGAAACATTGCCATTTCAGAGGTGGAGATCTTTAAATTAGAGACCAGCAAGGACAAAGCATGGCATGCATGGCATAAAAAAGGAATGATTTCTGACGGCTGATCATACTAGAACCCAATATGTACTCAAAGGAAAGTAAGGAAAAGGAGCTGATGCCAACAAAAGGATAGATCTTTTTATCTACATGATGCGTGAGACTTGTCACGGGGTGTCATGGAGGTCAACTGTATGAATGGGTTCACAAAGAATTTTTTCAAAACCCTGGAGAATTTCAATAGGACAACTCAGCTCAGCAGTCTGGCTTCAAGAATGTTACTGTAAGCATCTGTGTTTCACTCAGGCGGTCTCCAAACATCTGCTCCACTGGAAAAAGCAGCAGATGCACAAAGATGCACTGACAGAGTTGTTTATTGCCCAGTGTGGCAAGGAGAGTCTGGGGGTTAATGAGATAATCTCCTATTTCACAGGATGTGGAGGGCAGATTTTCGGCTGCTGTAAATCAGTCTAGCTTCCTATGTTTCCATGAGGCCCTGGAGATTTACCAGTGACTGGAGATTTGCCAGTGACCTGGCCCTGTTTGTCTTTTCTAGACACAATAGGACAATAGTTTCCAGCATGCCCTCAAGAGCTCCCCTTGCATTGCAAAGGGTCCTAGCAAAGCTCTTCAGACTTCCTGGGAGTGCACAGAGGAGTTTCCCCATGTCTCTTCAACCTTTTAACCATAGGATCGTTAAAGCTGGAAAAGACCACTAAGATCATCTAATCCAACCACCAACCCATCCCAACCATGCCCCTCAGTTTAACATCTACCCTGTTCTTGAATGCCTCCAGGGATGGTGAATCCACCACATCCCTGCACAGCCTGTTACAATGCCTCACCACTCTTTCTGAGAAGAACTTTTTCCTAATATCCAGCCTGACTCTTGTGGGACCCTCTCTGCAGTACTGTGCCCACACAAGCAATGCAGATGTCTTGATGGATGTGTTTCAGACACTTCAACAGCAGCCAAACATGGGGGTCAATCAAGGAGTAAGCCAATGGACATCCCTCCAGTGTTGAGCCATTCCTATTGCTCTCTTCTCCCCTATTCATGAGTTTCCCTCTCCCTTTTGAACTACCTTCAGCAGCAGAACAGCTAGTTTGGGAGATTTTCAGTACAGCATGGACTTCATTTAGCATAAACAATGCTCATTTCTTGGAATTCATCAGATATTTGACCTTTGAGTAACTGGGGAAAGGTGTACAATATATCAGCTAAACTGTGATAATGCAAGCCAACAAAAAAAAATGCAAAACCATTCTCTCTCCAGCAGAAAAGAAAAAATCACACAAGCTCAGCACAATAGGGGCAGCTATTTGGCAGCCCATAGCCCTTCCCATGGGACCACTCTTATCTGTTCCTAAAGGAACTGCCACCATCACATTACATTATAAAGTTCCTTTCCCTTTAGGTCGCTAAATAAACTGTTCTAATACCCACCAGATGGACTGATCCCAACTGCTCAGAAGATGGATGGCTGTATCACAGATCAGTATCAGATCCTGACGTAACACTGAAGAGCTGTTCCTCCCCCAGTTCCTACTCCTTACGATATCCTATTTCACAAGAGTAATTGTTAGCAAAGCCCAGCGAACAGCTCAGAGGCTGAAAATGACATCTAGAGATGAGATCTGCTCCTGCTCCAAAGGATTTACACCAGCTGGCTGAGTAGGCAAATAGAGAGAAATGTTGCCTCTAAATTATATTGGTGAGGCTGGAAGTTTTTGTGTATCCTGGGGTGGTGGCAGCCCATAGAGAACAGGTGATCTCAGCCTTTTCTCTATTGGGTTGATTACCATGGACCCCCTGCAGAGGTGACATCCAAGATCTTTGGGATGAGGGGCTTGGGATTTATTGTCCTCTGAAACCAAAATATCGCGTTGCTGCTAAAGGTTGTACTTTCCACCAAGCAGTAGCAGGGCAGTGTGAAGAGGACACTATGAAAATGTTCTGTGCAGCTGTAGGTGTCAAGGCTGTGTTTTTCCTTGTGATAATGCAGTTTACCTGTGTTCCAAGATAAAACTGATCGTCTGGCCCTTGTCATGTGTTAAAAGCAAAAAGTCAATGAACCTTAACTGGAAGTGTTAACTTCCCAGCAAGATTCATGATAGACTTCCTCCTTCAGTTAATCAGCTGCAGCCTATCCATCAGCCTCACAGGGGTCTGCCAGGGGTCTCTCCTACAGAGGACAGCCAAAGGTCTGTCTCCATCAGTCTGTTGTCCCCCGCCAGAGCCAGCCCTTACCTAGTAAAGTATGAATAGGGATGAACTGCAGTAAAACCTCTCCAAAATATTCCTACTTCAGTCAGAAGGGTTGTATTTCCCACTGGTAAAATGCATATTATTATCCTTACAGGGATTTGTTCTAGCATAGGAATCATTTTCTGCATTCATAAGATCTCGTATCATGGAGATCCACATTGAGCTGTACACTTGGTGAGTAAGGAGCTGCAGCCAGGACCACTACAAATATGAACCTCTTCATACTATTTCCACAAGCACAAGCCTCCCAGCCCTTGATTTGGAAATTACGTTGGTGTTGTGCGTTTTTTTGTGCTGCCAAAAGTCACCAAGCAAGTGTGCATGGAGTGGCTCATTTATGCACTGTCTCTCACTGTATGGAGCACCAGAAATATCCTGGAGTAGCAGGTTACAATTCCTCATTCTGGGCAGTATTATCTTTCCTTATCTAATGTCCTTTGTGTTACTACGATTTTTTGCCAGCATCTAATGTGGATACTGTAAGCTGGGAAACATGGTGGATGCTCTGGTAAAGCTGGAGAGATCATCGTAAGAGACTTGTGGTACTGACTACATCTGAGACCAAGACTGATGCACACTCAGCACTCATCATACTTATTTCGGCCTACATCTTGATATCCAGGAAGGTTTTCTAGGTGTCCCATCTGCGCAAAGGTCATTGTACCTTGCTTGGGTACATGGGGAGGGCTGAGCCAGAGACACTCCATTGGCACTGCAGGGTAATGCTGCTGGAGGATGCTCTAAAGCACCACAGCTACATGAAATATAGTAGTAAATGTCTACCACAGCCACATAGTCCACCCTCTTTTGAATTTCAGCTTTTCTTCTCTCCAGACTAGTGAACTCAGGAGTTGGACCTAATGATCCGTATAGATCTCTTCCAACTCAGGATATTCTATGATTCTATGAATCTCACCCCACCTGGCCACACACACCAGCCTACAGAGCCCAAACACAGATATCAATGGCACACACACTGTAAAAACTACTCCTCCTACCCACCTGTATGCTCTTGCAGCCCAGCAGCTAGATGAGTCTATTCCGTGAGCACAAGTAACAGAGACATGTTTGGGAGCTAAACATCCTGTAGTTCAGAAGGGACTGCCAAAAGAAAAATTTCCTCCCTTGATTCAAATTCTACAGGCTTTTAGCAGCTGGAGACATCCCAGGGTCTTGCTGCTGTTTATTACTCTTCCCTCCTTACTCCCCCCTGAGATAGATGCATCTCTGAGTAATACTGACCAGGGATCACCACCTGTTGTCCCCAGTGCAAACTCTGAAGTCCACTGTTTTTGGTCACAGAGGCTTTCACTCCCATTTTGATTCCTCTGACAGAACCTAATTTCCAATGCGTGCTCCTGAGTCCTCATCAATCCATAGAAGTGGACTGCACTGGGTCAAGCCAGTGGGGATTACTCAGGTTCCCGGGTACTTAATTCATTTCTCTGCCTTAACATTCTCTTCATGACCTGCTTTTGCCAACCCTGAGGTTGCCCAGGAAAGTGGTGCAGTCACCACCCCTGGTAGATGGGGATGGATTAGTAGGCATGGTGGTGATGGGTTGACAGTGGGACTAGATGATCTTCATGGTCTTTTCCAATCATAATGATTCTGTGATTCTATCTCTTGTGTTCTGCTGCACTCCAGATCATCTTCCCAAACGCAAACCCCTGCAGCAGCCCCTCTTCTGCAACACCAAAGAGGGAAAGTCCTCTCTTGCAGACACAGCCAGGACTTTTCCAGATCTGCTGACAAACCTGAGAGGCTCCAAGCACATCTCCTCACCCTCCTGCACTTCAGCAACCATCAGGATCCAACTCCTGTCCCACATCAGCCACCAGCGTGCGTGTCACCTCCCCTGAGGGAAATGCATACAAGGTGCTGAGAGATATTATTGCACTGACAGCTGGATTTACACTTTCTCCATCTGGACCAGACGTCACTTTTCACAGCCTATTGCTCTGCTTTGTGTCCAGAACTGCTTCCCCCTCCCTCTTCTCCCCTTATGTATAGATATTTTATTGCAAACACTCTGGCTTTTTACGACCAGATTTTTCACGCTCTAGCCCAATTCCCCATCCATTCTGTTGTCACTTTTACCATTAGCTGCTCCTGGATAAAAATAACAAGAAGGGCTAGGTTTTGTGAAATGGTCTCCATGCTTATGAGAACCTACAGAGAACAAGGGGAAAATGATATTAAATAACCAGGTTATCTGTCAGGAGGAGTGGCTGATAATAATAATACACTGGGTGAAGAGACTGGTGTGTTGTAACTTACTATTTAATTGAAATGCTGCTCCACTCTTCTCTAAGGTCCTCTCATAGGCAGAGAGCAACTAGGTGTTCATCACAAAGCCCATCCCAACCTAAAATGGGAGCAAGTAGATGCTGTTTTAATTCCCCATCCAAATCATCCCTAATATCACACTCAAAGCAAATAATGATGGTTTTCATCCATCACTGAATATCTAGAAAGGAACTCTTGTTTACAGATGTTCATGAAACCCACAGGAGATAAATCAAGATCTGATTGAGATAATCAAGGTAATGGATCAAGATAATCAAGGTCATGGCCTCAAGTTGTGTCAGGGTAGGTTCTGGTTGGATATTAGGAAATATTTCTTCTCAGAAAGAGTGGTGAGGATGCCCAGGGCAGTGATGGAGTCACTGTTTCCGGAGATTTTCAAGAAACAGGTAGATGATTCTATGATCCTGCTCTTATCCTGAGCCCATCAGTCATTGCCTCTATGCCAGCACTCTTGGCTGTGCAGATCACTACTTCTGGAATCACACTGGAACGTCATCTCTCATACAGATAAACTGTTGGCACAGCTCTTGACATGGCTTTGGTCAGGGACAGCTAAAACCCTCCTAAATGACACCCCAGCATAAAAATCAGGACTTATTACCATGCTTTTCCCACCAGGCAACTTGCATGCAGACACTTCATTTTGGATGTAAGGAGAGTTTATTAATACTGATGCACTTAGATCGTTACTGTTAAGATGAAGGTAGTAAGAAATCCATTGTCACTGGTGAATTTACTGTTATAGGTGGCCAATGTCAATGAGCTGTTATTGCAGCTGGTCCCCTTCTGGACTGAACATTACTCACACTGTACGGCCTTGTAGGACTGTTCCTTATGGGACGAGAAGTCAGCTTTACAGCCAAGAACCTTGCTAATGTTCTTGTTTACTTACAAAAAAGCAACCATAACTTATCCTTCACAGCAGTTCCCACCTGCAGATCTGCTCTCTGCTGGTGTCTCTCCAGGAAAGCCCCATCTGCCTGCTTGTCCTCCTTGCTCAAAGCTGCTCTCCTGGTTTCTCTTTCAGTAGATTGCCATTTTCTGGTAAAAAAAGAAGAGAACTCTGTATAAAATGACTGAGGTATCACTGCTTCAGTAACACCATGAGAAAAATCCATTTCGTTTCGGTGCAGGCACCCAACGGTTAGACATTAAATCTGGGCCCATCATTTAAGCTCCTTCTCTTGGTCGTATCTAAACAGATCATCTCATGCATATCGTAGCTGATATTGAAAAAAAAAAAATCCTGTGAGTACAGAAGATTCTCTTTTAAACCTGTGAATATTGGCCGGATAACGTGGGCTATAGTAAGTGAAGGCATTTATTTATTTATTTATTTATTTATTGCATAGAATTCACTTCCTTCCAGAGAAGGAAAGACTTGATTCAGATACTACAATTTTTTTCTTGAAAACAATTCTTAGAAATTAATTGTTCAGCATTCGTTACAGGCATGGAAAGGAAGGTTCTGTAGCAGTTCGTGAACACATGAATGATGCAGATGATGCAGCAGTTCAGCTCTGTGTATAAGACTTTCATTTGTATTTCACACTAATCGAAGAGAGTAAAGTTGCATATTTTTCTTCTTTCACGTGAATTACACTGAGAGCATCACAGGCAGAATGACACAAGTGTGATTCTAATTGGCAGGAAAGCATGGCTTCCAAGTTGACAGGAAAAAAATTTCCTGTCCAAATTGGATTCAAATCAGTATATGCGTATCTTTTAGTTTTCTGAAAAGTGGAATATTTCCAAACATGGTGCACAGCCAATGGAACTGGCATTTTATCAGCTCCACAGCCAGCAGCAGCACAACAGACATTGATATCACCTGCAGTGCATTGCCACAGGCAGCACCTAAGTTTCATTGCTCATGGGGTTAATCACTGTGTGAACTCACCCAGGGCTTGAAAAATGGTAGGTTCAAGAGTTCCTGGCCCATAATCCTGGCCAGGTTTCACTGAAGTTTAACTTGTACTCAGTTAAACCACTTTAAGCCCACGTTTATTTCAAAGAATGTCATGTTTGCTGAAATGGTACTTTCCCATGGCCCTTATACTTTTGAAAAAGAAGGACAATAATCTGAATAATTCCAATTGCAACAGTTGGTCTTTCATATGCTTATCCTTGATTTTACATGGGCAACTGTGCAACCTTCCTACCCAAGCAAAGGTCAAGTGCACATTATATATCCTCATATCTCATAAAAGTATTTCATGTCAGAGATAGCCTGGAAACAGGAGATAAAAACACAGATTTAAAATATCTTCAACCCAGTTGGTTCAGCTTCATCTTTCACCTTCAAGGTTCAAAGCACATCAGCAGTTCTCAGGTAAACAAAACAAAGCATTACTGGCATTGGGAATTAACTTTAGGTTTAAGTATAAACAAATCCAGCCATGTTGATGTAAAGAAATGTGAAGGTGGGATAATCAAAAATATTTACTCTGCTCTATAGGAAGCCCACACAAAACCTATTTCATTATGAGATGCGCTCTAGTTCTGTTCTGCATTTTTCAGCCATCAATTAGATGGAGCTACCCAAGGCCGCATCAGTTCTTTTTGCTTTTCTCCTTCGTGTTGTTTTTCGGACAGAATTAACAAACAAATGTCAAGAGCTTTTTAAAAACTGCCTTTGCAAATGTATATGGAGGCAGTGGAATTTTCTTGCAATAACAGTCTTATGGCCGGAGTTGTTTAAATGTAGACAAGGCACTTGAGAATGAAGCAGAGACAGTCCCATTCTGCTCCTGCTGGGGCATGTGGACAGGATGACCTAATGAGCCTTTCCCATCTGCCACCCCTATGGTTCTCTGAGAAATCGAATCCCAGGAGACCCAGGGCCTGATCCTGAGAGGTGAACCCAGAGGACTAGACTTCACCCTACTTAGACTTACTATAAATAAGCTTGTGTCAAGCCCAGTTCCTGGCATTTGCCTCTTTCTCAGTCCTTTCAGTCAGCCCCTCTTGGCATTTAACAATGTGATTTTTCCAGTGAAATATGGATTGCTTTCACTTCCACGTTTTTCCCAGCTGTCTGACTCCAAAATGTGCGCTGACTTGGTTAAATCTGAGGTGCCAACACCAAAAAAGATGGGCAAAGATTAAAAATAAATAAATAAATCCCACTTCTAATGATGCAAATATTTGTGCAAAGGAAAAAATGAATCTGCCTCTGCCATGCCTACCCTCCTGCTGGGTTTATAGTAAGGATGCCAACAGATGAAGTTTCTGGCAAGAAACGTGGGGTAAAGTGGACACATTAAGTGAATTCTTAAAAACATTTCAGGAGGGTTAATTTTAATTGCATAACTCATCTTCTAAGCGTCATTAATCTCATCAAAGATCAAAGACATTGCTGGGTAATCTGTGTATCCTACAAAAAGTTAACCAGACATGAAACTGTCGCTAACAGAAATATTTACTACAACCAGATGAAAAATAATATCCAATAATTCCTACAATCAAAAAAACCTTCACGCCATAAGGGAGAAACTGAAAACAGAAGAGGAGACTAGAATCCTGAAATGTGTTGTGTAACTGAATTACGTTCTCAGTCTTCCTTTCAGTTTTTTTCATAACTGCCTTCCAGCCTGGGGAAAGTGTTTTTGGCAATATTTTAGAGCTAGCAGCAATTGTGTGTGGGCAACTATTCACTCGAATGGAATCAGCCATTTTCCATCAAACTTGGAGTTTACACAAGAACTTCCAATTTTTCACATAATGATTTTTAGCCAGAAAAATGCCCTAGAACAGACGCTTCAGTCAATCTAATGGAAGTTAGTAATTAAGTCTAAAGAGAGCTGCGGATAACTTGGAAATTATTTGCATTGAGATTTCAAACACGGACAAAACTGGAACTTGAAATATGGTACGAATTTTATGATTTTTACAGAAAATGGTCTTTTTCCACATGCACATGTGGGGGCAGGTGTGCCCTGTGTGCTAGCACTTCTGACAAGATCAGCAGTAGTGTCAATGCCAACCTGCAGCTACAAGAATCTGCCATTCCCAGGGTTATACCTCAGTGCCATGGATTCCTTCTCGCTCCACCAGTTTGGATGTCATCGAGGTGTCAACCATGAAAAAATCCCGCTGAACAAAACAGACAGCATCTGAGAAAGAGCAGAACTTCCAAATGTATCATAGTTTGTACACACACATGGATATTATAATTTCTCCAGGGAAAAAAAAAATTGTGGACATGTTTTTTTTCCTGACTATGCATAGGTTTGAACCCTAACCAGGACTCCCTTCATCTCTTCCATACAAACTGTTTGATGTAGGAATTACACCTTTTGTAGTCATCCACTGCCCCATGAGTCAGTAAGGAAGGCCCTGATCCAGCCCAAACAGTCCAGAAATTCAGACCAGTTCCTTGTTACCCCAGCACAAGATATAGAGGTGTAAGTATAGGTGATTTTCTCCTTCTGGTCCATCCACTAGTTTTCCATTTGCCAAGTTCTGTCAACTTTCCACACAGCCACTGTCTGTAGAGGAGGTGACAGATGGACGCAGCAAACATCTGCATAGAAGGGGCAGTTGAACGATGTGCGGATCACAAGATGTCCAAATTGAATGAAGAGAAGGCAGACCTGATGTCCTGGCAGATTAAAAAGATCTGGAGACATTTCTGGTTCTCTGTAACCTTCTCAGCATGGATTGATTGGTGTCCATCTTGAACAGCCCACATTATACAAACAAAGAAAAGACAACAAAGATGTCCTCCATGTCCTGGTGTGCCTGTGTACAGCATCCTCCACTCAAGAACTATATCTAGAAGGCTGAGTTGTTCTTGATGGAAAATATTACCAGGTCCACAGTCAACTCACTCAGTACTTTATGACTGGACTATGCCCTGGGCTTCCAAACAGCCTGAATCAGTTCTGAGAGTTGGCAATTCATTACAGAGATCATCTGTGGAAAAGAAAAAAAAACAAAAAAACAGAGATAAATAATCAGCAATATTGAGAAATGCATTTGTGGAAAAGCTGAGACCACACTGGGGAATGAAAACAGCATGTTCTCCTAGTGACCTGGCAAGCAGGCACAGCAACAGGTCACTGGTCATTGAGCTCAGGGATGATTGGAGCAGGCTGCAGAAAGATCCCTCCAACACAGACATCTAAGCAGGCTATCACAGGGAAACTACAGTACTACCAAGCATCCCCTAGCTAAGATGTGGTGGACCTGATGACCACAGTGGCAATGACACAAGTCGTGTCTTCAGTCCATTCCATGCAATGTCCTGTCCTTCCCAAAGGTACCAATTCCAAGAGGTAGAAACTAATATCTACTTAACTAAGCCTTGAGAAAAGCAGATGAATAGGCAGCAAGAGAAGAAGGAATTAGGGCTACTTGTGCTTTCTGGATTCATTCTTCTGCACCCATTTATCTTGTCATGAATGGAGACTATGCCTCTTCAAAGGAAAACCATGCTGCTACCTCTGCCAGTGGCAAAATGCCCAGCACTTTCAATGACAGCAGAACAAAGCCTTGTGAGAAAAGGGCAAAGAAGAAGGGTAGCAAATTCACTGTTGCCATAAATGTGCTTGCGTGCTGGCTTTCTATCTGCAGAGGCTTTGCATGAGCTCACCTCATCCCTATCACCACAAGCCGTCAGTCAGCATGTGGGTGGTCAGGGCAGCGTTCGGTGCATGCTGAATGTATATCAATAAGCCTCTGAGCATCAGAGCTCTGCTGTGCTCACAGGGGAGGTCCCCTGTTCTGACATCTCCCATGTTAGGTAGTGCTTGGGAGGTGCGCACAGACTGTGCCAACCCAATGCCAGAACCAGGAGACAGATGAGGGAATTCAGGCATGGGGCCGGGAGCTTCCCAGCATTGCTGCTCAGCATCATCTTTCAAGGTTTGCTCATTCTCTATTGATTTCAGAGCTTGTGCATGCTGTTCCCTTGTAAGACAGCATTACAACATGCTGCTGACACCACACAGAGAAAAGTGACAGTGCTGGAGGTGTGGGATTTGGATATTAGTTCAACACACAACTTTGCTCTGACTCCCAGTTACCTAGGTGAGGGAATAGAGCCCAGGCTCCAAGGTAGCCTTCCAGGAAAGGATGCTGGAGTCTCCAGCTCTGGACAGTTCACTTGATGAAACATCCTGAATTGTACTCATCACTGGTGAGGCTGCATCTTGAGTACTCTTCTCAGTTTTGGGCCACTCACTACAAGAAAGACAATGAAACCCTGGAGTGCATCCAAGGAAGGGCAGTGAAGCTATGAAAGGTCTGGGGCACAAATCTTACGAGGAGCAGCTGAGGGAACTGGGATTGGTTAGTCTGGAGAAGAGAAGGCTCAGGGGAGACCTTATCAGTAGAGGTAGGGGTTGGCCTCTTCTCCCAGGTAACAGTGACAGGACAAGAGGTAATGGCCTCAAGTTGTACCAAGGGATATTAGGAAAGATTTCTTTTCAGAAAGAGTGGTAATGCAGTGGACTCACCATCCCTGTAGGTGTTCAAGAAAGGAGTAGATATGGCACTGGGAGACATGGTTTAGTGGGCATGGTGGGGATGGATCAACAATTGAACTAGATTATCTTAAAGGCCTTTTCCAACCTTAATGATTCTATGATTCCACAAAAATCCTGGTCTGCTCAGCAGCCTTCAAATTAATCAGCAGAGAAATGTGGCAAGAACCAAGCAGACAAGCACTGGCTCTACTTTGGCAGGAGTTTATCAGTCCAGCTTGGCCTGCTGGCTGGTTAGCACCACATGGTACTCCACTGTATGGGAGGGTGTGGTCTGTAAATCTCAGCTAACACATAACGATAATTATTCTTCATTTGCCTTGCTCCTCAGCTAAGTATGTTTTTAGCATGGTGGCACTGAAATGGTTTCCCATCCTGTGTAGTTGCAAACCTGGAAATCATACAGAAAAAAAATAGCACAAAATAGTCTCCAATAGACTTAGAGATATAACGGTGTTCTTGGTGACGTATGAATCTTTTTTCCTTATTTTCCCCTGGCGTCTTGACAGCCTTTCAGGGGAAAGAGCAAGACAGGTGCAACATGAGCTCTTGTTTTACTGAGCTGTAGCTGTCAGGAGAAGTAGTAGGGTATTGAATTCTCTGGCATTCCTCTCCAGCTCTTGTATAAAAAAAAGAAGTCTGAACCATCAAGCAAAGGCTTTGTGTCCTAGGGAACTTTGCATTTCTTTAGAGCGCTCTTCACAGGGAAGGAATGCAGCTCCAGAGCTGGAAAATTTGCTTTACACTATCCTTCTGGTTGACGTGACTGTGGATAAACAAAGTAATTCTGGAGCCAATAGTGAAAAAAGGGCAAATTCTTCTTTGAGTAGTTGCACCACTCACTCATCTGCTCTGAGGTCTCCTTCCCAACTCCTGTCCAGCTTACCAGTGGTCTCTTTGGAAAGTGGAAAAGACCCTAAAAAGACCACAGAGACCTACCTCATCACCAGCACTGTCACAAGACTCCCACTCCGTTGTTCTCAGTAGGGCAGAAAACTCTCAAGACAATTGTACTTTAGGCCAGCTCTCATCATCCCTCACCATGCAGAGTGACAAAATAAATCTATATGGTGTGGCTGTGGGGCCAGAAGTGGAGGCTGAGGATAGTAACATTATACTGAATAATGAACGAATGTTGTGTTTTCTTATGAATTTTTCTGAGAGGAATAAAAAGGGATTAAATAGTTTGTATTCCATCACTATCCTCCTAATTGAACGGATTAAGATGTAGTACAGACTGAGATTTCTAGATTAAAACATACAAAGTTAGCTGCTCCCATGTAAGTTTAACATCTCAGTGTATTAACATCTCAGTGAATTAATTTGATATTAACACATCCCCTTCACCAATAAGCGTTTAGACATGCTCTTTCTATATATGTCTTCTTGGCATTTAAGAGCCATTTTTTAACTAATTCCTGCAATGGCCGTACTTGCAGTGGTGGAACCCCCATTCATGCCCTGATCATCACGTTTGTTACAGGTTTCTTGGTCCTAGAAGGCTACATTTGAGTGTTAGCCCCACATCAATGCTCAAAAAGAATGATATCAAAAGAAGAGTGAGTGGCCAGGCTGTCTAGCTACATCTGAGCCCACGGTCAGCATATCCTCAGTGCTATTGTACCTGCATTTGATGTAGATGTCTCTACAGTGTCAGTTCCTTCAACATGGAGGATAAGATGAAAACAAAAGATAATCACATCCTTTTTCTCCGCTCAAATAACGCTTTCCTTGACTCCATCCAAAATGCTTTTGTTCCCCAAGCTATGTGTACACCAGTGTGTGTGGACACATCAAACATCCCATGGGACAAGCAGGAGAACAAGCTGGGTGAGTCAGCATCCTGCCTCCACAAGTGGACGCCCAAGTAACAACGTAGGCTTAGGAAAAATACATAACAATATTTCCTTAAAACACTTCTCAGCATTCAACAGCCTGTGGGCTGGGAATTTCCCAGGTAAGAAGAGGGATTTCTGCATGTGAAATTTTCTTCCAGCTTTTTACAATTCATTTATGAGCCTTCAGGTTTAGAACATCCTGCAGCCAGGATCTCCACAGTTTTAGGGTGGTATGTGAACAACCACCTCTTTTTGCTTGTTTTCCTCTTGTCTTTTGGTGTCTTCTTCTGATGTCCTCCAGTTCTTACTTGGCAGAGTTTGTGAAGTTTCATCCCCATACTCCTTCTCTTTGCTACTTGGGAGTAATATTGTTGTATTCTCCCTCATTCTTTGCTTTGCCAGCCTAAGAAGTCCTAAAATTGGGCTGCACTGGCACTTCTTGCTCCAGCCCTGGAGGTGTTCAAGGCCAGGTTGGATGGGGTCCCCAGGCAACCTGATCTAGTGCGTGGCAACCCTGCTCATGGCAGGGAAGTTAGAACTAGATGATCTTTAAGGTCCCTTCCAACACAAGCCATTCTGTGATTCTATGATTCTTTCCAGAGAAGGTCAGTAGAGGGAGCTGATGGTCCAAGCCCTTCGAGCAGCTTGTGTCTCTGTGTGTTTCAGCTCCTAATAGTCTAAATATAAAACAATGTCCATTGTTTCTCCCAGCTGCGTGTCTGCAAGTTTCAAGAGAATACAATCAAATATCCAATTAAGGCAATGCACTCAAAAGGAAGAATAACAGTACTTAGGAGAATGCTTTATTTTGAACAAAGGCAAATTTCAGGGCTTGTCATAAGAACAAGAGAATGAGATAGGCAAGACCAAAAATCCTGGTTCAGAATGATGCTTTGATCACTGCATGTTTTGGGGAAGTTTGGATTAACCTGAAAAATCAAAGAATGAAACTGCAGATAGGAATGCAGTGGAGTTGAACATGGGGATGTAATGGGGTTGGGAACAAGGATGCCGTGGGGTTGAGGAAGGGGATGCCATGGCATTGGAGATGGGGATGCCACGGGGTTAGACACAAGGATGCTATGGGATTGGGGGTGGGATGCAATGAGGTTGAGAACAAGGATGGAATGTCTTGCCTTGAATATTAGATTGTGAGGACCCACAAGAAGACAGCTTGTCTTTTGACTGAAACTGCTTTTAAGTCTTGGAGAGGTCATCTGAGCTGGGAGTATTCCTTTCATTGGTGGTTAGAGAAAACTCCAGCTGATGTGACCTAGACTTTACAACATTTTATCCTTGCCACATATTCAGCTAAGAGGAAAAGATTAATCTAAAATTACCTCAGTTTCCCATGTATTCCCCAGATTCTAGGGCATGTTTTCCCTACAGTTTTTCTTCACTGTGAGCAAACTTTGTCTTAGGGTGGACATCATCTGGAGTACTGTGTCCACATGTGGGCCCCTCAGTACAGGAGAGACATGGACCTGTTGGAGCACATCTGGAAGAGGGCCACAAAAATGATCCAAGAAATGAAGCACCTCCCCTCCGAGGACAGGCTGAGAGAGCTGGGGCTGTTTATCCCAGAGAGGGAAGGCTCCAGGGAGACCGGAGAGTGGTCTTTCAGTATCTAAAGGGGGGCTGTAATAAAGAAGGGGAGAGACTCTTTAGCAGGAGCTGTTTTGATAGAACAAGGGCAAATCATTTCAAACTAAAAGAGGGCAAATTTAGATTGGATATAAGGGAAAAGACAGTGAGGTAGTGGAATAGGTTATCTAGAGAGGTGGTGGAGACATTCAGAGTCAGTCTGCACCAGGCTCTCAGCAACCTGATCTAACTGTAGCTGTTTCTGTTCATTGCAGGGGAGTTGGACTACTTGGTCTTTAAGGGACCCTTCCAACTCAAACAATTATATGATTATGTGATTGTACAACCTGGCATCTGGTGGAGATTGCCCCATGAGATGAGATTTTTGTAGGCTCTACCATTAGATTCAGAGCACAGAAAGCAGTGACTGCAAGTCCTGAGCTCCCCCCGTGTCCCTAGGCTGAGCCCTGGGCTCTGCGGGAAGCAGAATGCAGGAGGAGACCCAGGGCCTGACAGCTTCCAGTCCTCCGGAAACTTCAGGGAAATGAAAAAAAAAGTCTGCTTTGGGTCTGCTTTAGAGCCAAACCCAGCTCATAAAGAAAAAGAAGAAATAATAATAATTAAAAAAAAATAGAAATAAAAAGTCCTTGATGACATTTCCTGCTAACCGGAAAGCCTGCTTTCTATTCCAGCAAACTCTCACTCCCGCATCACCTCTGGTTCTGGCGTTCCCCACGACGCACGTGCTTTGGCTGGGTTTTATTTAATCCACAGCACTGAGGAGCCTCGCTTCTTGTTTCTGGCAGCTGGATTCCACCACTGGGTAATTCTGTGGCTAAACTGTTTAAATAATGTTAATGGCTTTACAAATTCACTTTCAAAACAGCCTGAAGTGTAAAGCCAGCACAGCTGAAGCAGCATGCTGGGGCTTAGGCATGTTTAGATAAGAGTGGGTGCAGTGTAAGCTGTCAGAGTGCTCCATGCAAACTATTCACAAGCCAAGAACCAGGGACTTCTGCCTATTAGATACATCTCCTGCACTGCAATAGAGTAGGTGCTTACTGCAGCAGGGCAGGGTTTGAAAGCCAGCACAACTTGGAGGCTTTGGAGATTTGTGATTTTGTTTTTCTTGGCAGCATGCTCCTGCTCTGTGACAGGTGCCATTGAAGAAAACAATATATTGGTATTTTCTTCAGGTTTTTGAAACAGCAATAAATAAGAAAAGGAAAAGGAAAAGAAAAAAGAAAAAAGAAAAGGAAAAAGAAAAGGAAAAAGGAAAAAAAAAGAAAGGGAAAGGGAGAAGGAAAGGGAAAGAAAAGGAAGAGAAAGAGGAAGAGGAAGAGAAAAAGGAAGAGGAAGGGGAATGGGAAAAGAGAAGAAAAGGGGAAAGAAAAAGGAGAAGAAAAAGAAGAAAAAAAAGAAAAAAGAAAAAAAGAAAAAGGGAAAAAAGAAAAGGAAAAAGAGAAAGAAAAAAGGAAAAAAGGATAAAGAAAGAAAAAACAAAGAAAAAGAAAAAAAAGAAAAAGAAAAAAAAGGAAAAGGAAAAGGGAATGAAAATATGAGACTTCACAGAGGATACTGATTGTATGGTAAAACTTCAGGGTTTAACGTGGGTAAATATGTGTTCCTTTATTTGAAGCAGAAATGGCAGTTGTCTGGAGCCATGCCATACTCTTAGCTTTTAGCCAGGATCTGCTCCAGCTAAAGGTGAGGTTGAGAAATGCTGCTGGAGGGCAAGACTTGGCTACCCCAAATCTGCATTTCCACACCCAGACCCTTTGTGGATTCAACAGAGAAAGCTATCAGAGAACATCAGAGTTCTCTATGCGTAACTGTATTTGCACATCTACGACTCTCTGGTGCCTGCACAGGCTTTGTGTCCACCACGCAGGTCATGCTGTCATCGTGGTAGTCATAACAGTATCGCTCGGGATTATCTGTGCCTCTTAGCAGCCCAAATTTCACAAGGGTCACACTGCTTTCACGTAATTGCAGTTGTGCTCAGTAATCTCCCTTGGACAAATTAAAATAGGGCCAGGAGATGCTTGTGCTTTGATTTACATCAGGATAAATCAACTGCTCTGCCCCAGTGGTTGTCTGTGTACCAGCGAAGGAAAAGCAAGATAAGGTCAGTACAGACCTACAGAGATTTAATGTGTGTCAGCATAGCGCAACTCAGCATTACGTGTTTAGGAAACCAAACAAATTCAAAAGAAAAATTAAGTGCGTGTTTCAGCAATGTGGATGATAAACCACTGAAACAAGCCAGTACGGGAAGGGGTGGATTCAGTACTTCGTGATGCCTTCAAATCAAATAGTTCCTCCCAAAATTGTTTTGGGCAATTTAGTGAGCAATGATGTAAAACCTTGAGGCTGCTGAAGTCAGAAAGCCTGCCAGTGACTTTGAAGGTTTACAGTCTGGTTTTAGCCTTGATGAATGAGAAGGATCAAACAGGAAACAGGGTTTGGAAAGGGAGAATATTTGGTCAACACAGAGGGAAAACCAGTCATATGATATAGTGATATTTGTGGGGATCGCACAGTAGTTGTTGGCCAATGAAAGATTTGAGGCCATGAGGTCAGGGCTGGCTGAAATGGGATCTCAAAGATGATGTGTGTATAAAGGACAGGAAGGAAACAGAAAGTATCCATTCCTAGTGCTGTTCCACATGATAGTTTGTGCCTGGCCCAGCAGTGACCTGGGACATGTCTAGCGCATGGTGATGGACCTTTGACAACATGTTGCTTGAGGTGGTCCTAGCCCGTAACCCCCACATGTCATGGGAAATCATCCTCAAGGTATGAACCAGTCATTTTATCCAGCTTCTCCAGTCTAAACACATAGCCCTGCCTTCCCAAAGAAAAGTGTCACTTTTTCACATTTGGACAGTGGGCACAGGTATGCTAAAGCAACCCTAGAACCTCAGCTTCAAGTGCTGTATCATCAATTACCATGGACAACCTAAGCCACAAATATCATCTGTGCTGACAAAAAGTTTCCTCCAGGCTAGACAGAAGGACTCTGACAGCTTCCCACAGGAGAAAGTTGAGGATGCCCCAACCACAGAGCATCAGGCCTCACATTCCAGAGCATCATAATAGGATTATGGGATCACTCTGGCTGGAAAGGACCTCAAAGCAGGCTCAGCTATGGGTATCAGCACAGTTTTCTCTCCCAGGATGGAGAGTGGACAAGTCACCTTTTCAGGAGTGTTAGAGTCACTCTGTCCAAAGCATGGGATGAATGAAGGACCAGGATTATGATTGCTGAAGCCAGACACAGCCTGCCGGCCTTCCTCCAGCTCATTTCAGGAGCCATAGATCCCAACTAGGGGGTGCAAGAAGTTTGCTATTCCCTCATCCTCATTCCTCATCTCCTTGCAGACTCCCCCAGGCCACAGGAGCCCAGAAGACCCTCATGTTGCTCCAGCTCTCTTGCATGAGTGCCCTGTGGTCATTCCCCAGCTTGCTGCCCTGCCATGATTCATGGCTCCTCTTTTGCTCTTCCTTATATGGGAACTTTGCATTTCTTCACATTTCCTGCACTGGGAAAGCCAAGGCTGAAAAGTGCCTTTTTATATTCTCCGCTGTGAGCCCCTTGCCTAGAGACGGTTAACATCCCACTGTGCCCCACAACACCCCCCATGCAGGAATAGCTCTTTAAGGTCCCCCCATCCCACACCATGTCCTGCCACCTGGGCTATCATGGATGCTGCCAAAATCCACCAGCAAGTGCCCCTTCCTCATGCAGTGAATCATGACCATTCCCATGTCCCCCATAATGGCACACACACTAGACAATGCACCCCTGCTACCTAAGACATGGACATGGGGCTGTAGTTAGGAGCCTCTCTCAACAACGTCATTCACAGAATCAGAATCTCCAGATTACAGAAAGGTTGAGGCTAGAATGGACATCTAGGTCCATCTGGTTCAACTCTAACTCCCCAGAGCAGGGTGCCCAGCAGCACATCCAAGTGGCTTTTGGAGATCTCCAAGAAGAAGAATCCACAGCCTTTCTGGGCAGTAGTCTGGATCTATTTTATTTATACTTTCCCTTCAAGTATTGAAGGGAACACTATTGAGCACTGAGAAATGTGGCAGCTTATTTTCTCTTTCTCCAACCTATTTTCTTGCTTAGTTCCAGGTGGCTGAGAGACTGTAAAGTCAGAGCAGGGAGGAACATGGGGAGAGATGGACAGATGCCCGTTTCCTTATGAAACCAGGCTAAAAATAGGGTGAGATTGGCCCTTGGAAGCCACACGGTTCATCCTTTTGTGCTGATGTGGGACCACTTCTACGAAAGCAATTGCGACACAAACTATTTTAAGCCCACTCCAGTTCCTCCCACAGTAAGCATGCTGGACTTGCCCCCACTGCCTTGCTCCCTTGTGTGATGGGCCATCACCAATCTGCAGGGCATTTCCCTATCCCTTCACAGTAGCTGCCTGCACTCACAAGATTTCATGGAGGTTGTATGGCCTCATCTTCCTCTTTCTGCTCTTGTTTCCAAAAATATGTCAGAAACACAAATCCTGGTCTAGCTGTAGATGTATGTCCCTGTCCATTGCATGGAAGTTGGACTAGGTGGCCTTTAAGGGTCCCTTCCAACTCAAAGGATTCTATAATTTTATGATAATACTCAGGGCTGCAAGCTCTTGTACCTGGTCCATCAGCCACTGAAGCAGCACATCCCTCCTTAAGTGTTTTTAAAAAATAGTAGACCTAAGTTTGTATTTAGTCCACCTCTTTCATTACATTTAATTTCTCCCTCTTGACTTCATGACTGTTTTCTACAGTTCCCTAGACTTCCCGAGGAGGTGCTTCCCTGCAGTGAAAGCCATCTGCTCAATCCCCTGCACCAGATACATCCAGGTTTCCCCTGCTTGTTCTGCTAAACGTGAAATGTTCCCATATCCAGGCCAGACAAATCAAACCTGATGACCCACTGAGGAGAGATTCTCCAACCTTCTCCAACTCACATCCTCATGGCTGAGCCAAATTCCTTGAAAATGCCATCCCTTCGGTTATATGTTTTGCACTGCTTGTGTTCTTGATGGGAAGATTTTTATCTGTAACAATAACTTGCTTTCTCTGTAGCCCTTTCCTACCCAGCAATTTCCAGTCCTGACTGAAGCTTCCAGCTTAATAACTGTCTTTTTGCAGCCAGGGAAACTGAGAGAATGGTGTTATTAGTAAGGCAATTCCCAGAAAAATTCATCTGGCTGGTGAAAAGAGCACAGAGAGTAAAATTCTCCTGGGATAGAAAAGCCTGTGGAAGAAAAGAGATGATGCAGAACTTCAGACACTCCAGTTCTGCCCAGGCAACTGATTCTCCTGAATATAAAGACTTAAATAAAGTAACACGAAGTGATAAACAAGTGTGGGGTAGGACAGAGCTGGACAGAAATTCAGGAGGAGCAAAAAGGAAAACAAATAAAAGATGAGAAGAGCATCCAAGCAAACATGAACACAAGCCCAGCAGGATGATAGTTAGTTGAACAGTTGCCCTTTAGTTCCCTGTGCAAGGCTGAGCACCCCCTTCCCTTCCCTTGGAACCACAGGATCACAGAATGGCTGAGGTTGGCAGGGGTCCATCTGGTCCAATCCCTGCTCAAGCAGGGACACGCAGAGCATGGTGCTCAGTACCACATCCAGGAAGCTCTTGAAGATCTCCACGGAGGAGGTTTGTGGGCAAAAAAATGTCAGGGAGGAATTGTAAATATTGCAAAGGGAAGAAAAGACTGAGCAAAGTTAAAATGGATCCTGCAACTTTCTGATCCAAAGGGTAAAATAAGCTGTTTGTTATTATTTATTCTTCATCCCTGTTTTACTGTCTCCAACATCTTCCTCTGCTTTGTCTCAGTGTAGCTTTGGGCTGTTCTCATCCCAACCACAATCCCCTGGGTGAGCCTTCCTCCCTCTCTGTGCAAAGCCAGCTTGCCCAGACCTCTGGGGACTGCCAAGGGCAGAAAGAGGCTGCAGAAATCCCCATGGCCCTTGTTGCAGAGTTGAGTTCCTGGAAGGAAGGGGCAGGGGTTAACTGGACTGATTTGGAGATTTATCTGTGAAATTCTGGCTGTGATTTCCACACTGCCTCCCTGCATTGCTTCTCCTTTTCCATGTCCCTGGCAGGTAAACAAAGAGAAGGTAATACATACTCTCTAGTGGCTTGGGTGATTATTGCTTTTGCTGCTCACATTTAACAGCCACATGTTCCCATTGACATTTATTTCAGATGACTTCTGTTCCTTCACATCTCTCTGCATGGGAAGTTCAGCTTCTCTAAGTAACAAGCTATGCTGCTTCTTCCATATGGGAAGGATCGGAAGCATCTTAAGTGGGGGTTTCAAAATGCAGATTAAAATCACAGAATCACAGAATCACAGAACAGCCTGGGTTGGAAGGGACCTCAAGGATCATGAATCTCCAACCCCCCTGCTGGGCAGGGCCACCAACCTCCCCATTTACTAGACCAGGTTGCCCAGGACCTCATCCAACTTGGCCTTGAACACCTCCAGGGACGGGGCATCCACAACCTCTCTGGGCAGCCTGTTCCAGCACCTCACCACTCTCCTGGTAAAGAAATTCCCCCTAACACCCAACCTAAATCTTCCCTCTTTCAACTTAAAACCATTCCCCCTTGTCCTGCTGTTATCTACCCTTTCAAAGAGTTTACTCCCTTCCTGTTTATAGGCTCCCTTCAGGTACTGAAAGGCTGCAAAGAGGTCACCCCGCAGCCTTCTCTTCTCCAGGCTGAATAAGCCCAGCTCCCTCAGCCTGTCCTCGTAGGGGAGGTGCTCCAGTCCCCTGATCATCTTTGTGGCCCTTCTCTGGACCCTCTCCAACAGCTCTCTGTCTTTCTTGTACTGGGGGCTCCATACCTGGACACAGTACTCCAGATGGGGCCTCACAAGAGCAGAGTAGAGAGGGACAATCACCTCCCTGTCCCTGCTGGCCACCCCTCTCATGATGGAGCCCAGGATACCATTTGCTTTCTGAGCTGCAAGAGCACACTGCTGGCTCATGTTAAGTTTGTCATCCATCAGGACCCCCAGGTCCTTCTCTGCAGAGCTGCTCTCAAGGACTGCTCCTTCCAGTCTGTATAGATGCCTGGGGTTCCTCCAGCCCAAGTGCAAAACCCTGCACTTTGCCGTGTTGAACCTCATTAGGTTCAGCCAGGCCCACCTTTCAAGTCTGTCAAGGTCCCTCTGAATGGCATTCCTTCCTTCCTCCGTGTCACCCGCACCACTCAGCTTGGTGTCGTCAGCAAATTTGCTGAGGGTACACTCGATTCCATTGTCGATGTCATTGATAAAGATGTTAAAGTCCTGGGGACTCTGCTCGTTACCGGCCTCCACCTGGACATAGAACCATTGATCACCACCCTCTGTCTGTGGCCTTTCAACCAATTTCTTATCCAACGAGTGGTCCACCCATTAAATCCATATCCCTCCAATTTGGAGATAAGGATGTGGTGGGGGACCATGTCAAAGGCCTTGGTCAAGTCCAGGTAAATGACATCGGTTGCCTTCCCCTCATCCACCAATGCCGTCACTCCATCGTAGAAGGCCACAAGATTGGTTAAGCATGACCTTCCCCTGGTGAAGCCGTGCTGGCTGTCTCAGATCACACGAGGAATGAGTGATTCCTCGTGTGATCGAGCATGTCATCCAGGAGGATCTGTTCCATGATCTTCCCAGGCACAGAGGTGAGACTCATCGGCCTGTAGTTCCCCGGGTCCTCCTTGCTCCCTTTCGTGTAAATGGGAGTGACGTAACCCTTCCTCCAGTCATCTGGGACCTCGCCTGACAGCCATGACTTCTCAAATATGATGGAGAGTGGCTCGGCAACCACCTCAGCCAGCTTCTTCAGAACCCTCGGATGCACACCATCCGAATAAATCCAAAGCAGAATAAATCCTAGACAACTGGGAACTCCCAGAGGAGGATCCTATGCTGCTGTCCCAATATCAGGTGACAGAAAGAATCACAAAAAGCCTGCTTGAGGGAAGAAGAAGAGTATATTTGAAGCCTACATGTCAAAGGAAGATGTTTCAGCAGGACTGAAAAGGGGAGAGCTTATTCAGGGACCCTTGAGAATAAAAGGATGGGCTGAAACTAGATCTCAGTTTGGAACCACCATGAAAACATCAGCTCAGGTTCCAACAAGCTGAAAGGCTGAATTGAATTGCCTTCCAGGATTTTTCAAGCTGGAAAAAAAAAAAAAAAAAAAAAAGAAAGAAAGATGAGCAATAGGAGAGATGACAGAGATTTATATAACCACGAAAAGCACAGACATGGTAAGCACAGTCTGACTTTTCATGGCCTATTTGATGCAAAAACAAGGCCTTTAATCAAACCAGCACAAGGAAACTGCAAAGCAAACACAAGACTGTTCCTCATGTAATATGTGGTCAAACTGTAAAATTCCTTGCCACAGGATTCTGTGGGTGCTAAAAGCTGCAGAAGCCAATAGGACAGTAGGTCATGGAGAGAAATCTACTGGGATTCACTAAGTATGTGAAACACATTTAGATCCAAGAGAACTTCAGTGCACAAGAACTGGAGGCATGGAGAGTACTTGAAGAAAAAGCGTCATGCGTATATGGTGTGTAGACATAGAGATCATAAAGCTTTAACTCCCTTCTCAATTCCCAGTTCAGACAGACCTTATCTTGTAATACAGATGTAAGTGAAGGGAAAATCCCCATTCACCACCACCACTGTTTCCCTGAAATGATCAAGTCCTAATTTCTTGTCATATGTGATCTACAGAATTATAGAATCGTTGGCTATCTTCCAGGGACAGTGATTCCACCACTTCCCTTGGTGGATGAAGATCCTACATGCGATAAGACATCTTTTTGGTGTTTCACCACCAGACTCCCAGCATCTTTGGCTGTCCTTAATGTTGCCTTGAGCATGGCAAATGGTCTATATTGCAAAGTTCCCTTCTGACCTGAATTCTCTAATCACCCTGTGATCCTTGGTGTTTATTTGTAGCCATTGTTGGATTCCTCCATCACTTCCTTGGCTGTGGATTGGTCTAGCCCCACAGAGTAAACACATAACAATGCAACAGAGTGTTTTGGTGTGATCAAATTACAAGCACAATCTGTACTCCTGTCCTTACATTAATTGTATGGATCACATTCATAGAGTTATAGAATTGTTGGAATTGGAAGGGACCCTTAAAGGTTGCCTAGTCCAACTGCCCTGTAACGAATAGGGACATCTACATCTAGGTCACTGAGTCCCATTCAGCCTGACCTTGAATGTCTTCAGGGATGGGGCATCTACCATATCTCTGGGCAATCTGTCTGTCCCCTTCTTTTAATAGACTCCCTTTAGATACTGAAAGGCTGCTCTCAGGTCTCCCAAGAGCCTTCCTTCTTCAGGCTGAAGAGCCTCAGATCTCTCAGCCTGTCCTCGAAAGGGAGATGTTCCATTTCTTGGGTCATTTTTGTGGCCCTCTTCTGTATGTGCTCTAACATGTCTCCTGTACTGAGGACTCCACATCTGGACACAATACTCCAGTTGAGATCTCATCAGCGTAGAGTAGAGGGGCAGGATCACCTCCTTTGATCTGCTGGCTTCACTTCTTTTGATGCAGCCCAGGATACAGCTGGTTTTCTGGGCTACAAAGGCACATTCATGTCCCTGAGATCCCTCTCTTTAATTTAAAGAATGACCAAAACAGGCTCAAGAGATTGGTGACATCAGGGTCCTCTGCAAGGTGAGTTTAACTGTTGACTTAAGGAACTCCCCACTTTTCCTCATTGCCCGTAGCTGTCCGGACATATAGGGAGACAGTAACATTTTCCAACTGATCTAACCCAGCTGCTGATGCTCCCAAGCCTCACAATCACTCAACATCAATTAAATGCTCCATTCCCTTGAATGTGTCTCCCAAGTTCAGTCTTGCCTCGGGGGAATTACAGCACGACTCAGCTTTAACCAAAATAAACTGTTCTGGCACGAGTTCCTGTTTTTCAAGATACGGCTTTAAAATACTCAGGAGCAATTTGTCCCCTTCCTTGCTCCTACAGAGAGCATGGGCTCAGTTGTATAAGCTTCAAAGATTGTCACCTCCAACACCATACTGTCCCTGGAGCACCCATCTATTTATTTTCTCATGAGAGACACTTCCGTAGTCAATGGAGATTTATAAGCTGAAAACAGACAAGATTTTCCATAGCCTGTAAACTTGTGGAAAAATCAGAGGGACAAAGACAGCTTGGGGCTTCGGAGCTGTAAAACAACACTCAGCTCATGTGATTTTAAATGCTTTGGACTTTATATCAATATTGTTCTTCCATCAGGGAGTGTAAGAAGAGGGACTCAACAGCAAGAGAAATATTTCAGAAACAACAGAACCACAGGCCTGGGTAATCCCTGTGAATACAAACAAAGCTGCATCATAGGCTGTATTTACCAAATGAAATCAGGCAAACTTTATTCCCAAAGAGATATCAGAGTGGTCACAGATGTCTTTTGGAAATTCCCCAAGTGCATCCTTCCGTTGTCTTCTCTTTTCTCTTTCTCGGAGGAACAGAGCTCTGAGTACTATAATCCAAATTGCACCTCCCACTCCACTCCTCCTGTTATTTTAACTTTAGGCATAGCAATCCTTTGAAAAAGTGCCCTGTTCCCACTGCCTGGGAGCTATGGGAAAAAGCTATCTTGGTCCTACCAGGAATGTGCCTCGCCTCTGCCCTGTGGTTGTGCTGCCTTCGGAGAAACTGGTGTCACAAAGCAGCGCAGAAGGACAAGCCATGACTTTCCCTCGGAAAAGGTGGGAATGACTGGGGATAAGTGGATCAGGCTGTTCTGTCCCTTTGCTTTTCAGAGCTGGAGGACAGTTGGAGAGGGCTGGGTGTTGTGGGTTTTTTTTTCCTGCTTCTTTGGGATGGGAATGTTTTAGAGAGGCAGAAAATTTAGGACAAGGGGACAAAGGACTTCAGAAAACCCATGCCCTGCAGAGCAGATGGAGGTCAGCTGAGATGCTGGACAACTAGAAACATCATCAGCAACTGAATTAAGACCCTTCTTGCTTGTGTCTCCTGCCTTGCTCTCCAGAGGCTATAAGGGGAGCTCGGACACCTGGTACACAAGGAGACGTGGATATGGAGACTCCTACATGTATGGGTTTCCATCCATCATCAAATACCATCCTGGAACCAGTAAGATGAATTCCCACCAACACAGATAAAGGTTTTGAAGAGAATCGGGATGGTGGGTATTACACAGTAAGAGCTGAGTGAGGATTAGCAGGTTTTGTAGCTTAGGTGTGCTGTGGAACCTAGCTGACACAGCTCCTGTAAAGGTCATCTTTAAATCCAAAGTTTCAGACCCTTCAAAAGTAAAAGAACTTAAGCCAGAAAAGAGTAGTCCAATCAGCAAGTATTGACCCCATGATGTGGCATCTAGTACTTGTCTTTCAGACAGGAGGGATTTTAAACTGCAGGATATTGCATATTGAAAGGATATATCTGGCATGTTGAAAATAGGTCCCCTACCCAGGGAAAATGAGAATATCCTGCACTAGACAGAGCTACAGGGAGTGACCAGGAAGGATGTAATGACTCATCAGGACATCAGTTCTCAGAGGAAGATTCTTCACAAATAGGACCCAAATCTAATTTCAGTGTCAAAGCCACTGTTTTGCTCTACCTGTGCTAATGCCATCTGTCCTACAGCATCTACTATCTCCAACCATTTGACTACTCACTAGGTCTCATGCCATTCAATTTCAATCCAGGGTAACTAACTGGGGATGGCAGATTTAACATCCCCCATCAGAAGCTACAGGAGATCTATGGCATTAAGAATCAGTCAGCCAGGCAATATTCCTAAAGGCATCTCAAATACTACTATATGCATATTTAGTGTCCTGAGAGTGCTTTACCAGACAAACTGTTTCTGACTGGCTTCTCATGTCCTCAAATGCAACCACTCCGTTTGATTTGGAGTCTACAGCAAAATTTTCATTGACCTCAAAGGAGAGGGCAAGAAGTCAGTGACTTTGGTGGTGGAGAAGGCACCATCAGGTGATGAGGAGGGGAATAAAAAAAAACAGTTAACCCAAAGTTCCCCTGAGCCATAGCCATGACTCCCTTCACGTCAGCCTCCTCCTCAAGCATATAGGCCTCCATCCATGAGTGAAACTGCCATGGTCATTGCTTTTGGCACTTGGTGTATAACCCCCAAATACCACCAGCTGTGCAAAACACATTTGGCTTCAGTCCAGAAACATGAGGCCCCATAAGAAGAGTTCTTTCCCCACTAGCGGTGAATGGATAGAGCTGGTTACTCTTGTAAGGGTGCTAGGAAGGAAGCCAGGCCCGCCTGCTGGGAAGCCTTACAGACCTGACTCATCCGCAAGTGATTCTGATTGTTCACTTTAGTACTTTGGAAAAGGTTATCAGTCTTCTTGCTTCAGGCCAGAGCAAACTGATGGATAGGGAAAGAAAACAATATGCTCTGCACTTGGCCTCCTTCAGAGAAGATGACTTTATCATCATAAGGCAGAAGAGATGTGTGATTCAGGACTGGATAGTCACTTGCCCTCTGCAGAAATCCACTTTCTACATGTGATATCAAAGGTTTCACACTTTTCTACAGTGTCTGACCACTCTGGGAGATGCCTTCAGGCTTCCCAAGCAGTCCAACTCCACAACACAAGGACACCATAGAAAGCAAAGCAAGCGGTGAGTCGGGCACTTGGTATGCTGCAGTGAATGCACTGGCCACAGCTTAAAACCCAGCCAATAAAAAATGGTCAGGAAAGGCTGAACCTCAGTTCCTCCCACCTTTTGCCCCTGTTTGAGGTACAATCCCACTTGTGCACAGATTCTGTGCATCCAGCACATGTCTTTTCCCACCTGGTTTCAGGTTGAATATTTCCAGGGATCTTCCTTCCTCTTAGAATCTCCAGCTTTGCACTGCCATGTCCACACCCTCCTGCCCAGGGCAAGCAGAAGATTCTTCATAATTTCCATTGGTTCTGTAACCTGCTGAGTGTCAGCTAGCTGATTCTTTGGAAACACGAAAGAAACTCATAACAAAGGAAATTTCCTATGGTCTCTGCCCTTCCGAAGGGAAGGTGCATTTAGGCATAGCCCAAATTGATATGATTTTACCTACTTATGATTCTACCATCCATATGCCCCACAGATTCTCACCTCTTGGGCAGTAGATTCATCTCTTCAGATGGTCATGCCTCCAGGAGTTGCCAAGGAAGGACTCTCTGGCTCACCTGACAGATGTACTTATTAAATCGTCATAGACAAGGATCATAGGTGTGGTCATAGCACTTTTAAGATCACAGATATCTTGGAAGAAGATTTAGGAGTTCTTCTGACTGAGTAATGAACTGAAACTAAGAACAAAACTGAGCTGAACACCTCTTCAAATAAGCTCTTTCCAAATAGCATGGTGTCAGAGGGACCCTAATTAGAAGAGAGAAGACACAAACCCCAGGTCATGGCAAATACAGTCTAAATGAGAGGGCAAGTTTGTCATCAGGACCCACACGAAGTGGCCTCAAGTAACCTTGGAAGACCCCAGAACCACAGGCCAGTTCTGAGAGCAGCACAGAGCAGACACACAACTCACATTTGTTCATCAGTACTTGATATGGTTTTGCCTCAGAGCTGTGCTGGCAGCCAAAGATAATTAAGAACATAATTTTCTCATTAATCTGTGACCCTCACAGCCCCTGGGTGCAATGTGTTGCTGAGATCTACTTATTTCCCTCCTTTTTACACTCACTTGTTATTTGCCAAAATCTCCAAAAGCCATCAATAATAACAAATCAATAACAAGCCTGTAGTCACTTCCAGGAATGAAATGTGTGCCAACTTATAGGAAACTCTTGAAGGAAAGATGGTGGCCTCATTGCTCAAACACACAGAAAGGCTTTATAGAGTGTGGATTGACATGCTGTAAAATATATCAATAAACCAGCAGTTCCTTAAACATTTTACTGCTTCCTTCTGTGTTAATACATCTTTTTTATGGGCCTGAGGCTGAAGGTAGACTTGATGAATACCACCAGCTATGTAAGTAGGTGGAGGGGGCTAGGCACTTCCTATTTAGAGGGCACCAACCAGGTTTACACCACACAGCCCCATCATAAGCTAGTACAACAGGGCAGCTGGGGATGTTAGAGGTCATGTACACACCAGAAAATAAACATTTTTCTGAGCTAGGGAGAGTAAAGCAAGGGACCACATCCTTACCAACAACTGAGTGCAGTTCTGTGGTTATCTTCAGCCACTGTGAGCCCGTATTGCAGCAAGGACCAATTCTGTTTCATTCACTGGGGTGAAATCCCAACGTGGGATTAAGATATGTTCTATTTGTCAAAGACCCTTGCAAATCATTTCTTTGAGTCATTTCCCAGGCAGCCACTCCAGTTTTTGTGCAGTGTAAACATGGCAGGAGAAATATGCAGCTGGTCAAGAGGGGAGGATGCAATTACTATAGAGTTGTAACCAACACAGATGAAAACAACTGGACCGCCTTCACAGGTGAACTGCTCATCCAGAGACAGCAGAAGCTATTTCAGAGAGGGCTGACATTTGCCACAGCCCTCTGTTCCCACTCAGCTCTTGTAGCTCAGCTCAAAAGCCAGTGAAAATGGGTTCTGCCAAGTTTTCTCTGGGGTATGTGGCCTCCAGTCTGGAGAATGGTCAGCTGGAATAGACAACTTACAAAATCATAGAACCACAGAATCACCAAGGTTGGAAAAGACCTCCAAGATCATTCAGCCCAACTATTCTTCTATCACCAGTATTTCCTCACTAAACCATGTTCCTCAGTACAACTTCTGAATGTTTCTTGAGCACCTCCAGGGATGGTGACTCAATCACCTCCCTAGGCAGCCCATTCCAGCGACTTTGACACTACCACCAGAACTTCTTGAGCTTCTCTGTTCATATCTTTATTTGCTCCATGCCAGGGCAGACATGAACAAAAAGCACATTTGCATCCATTTTGGGGCTGTTTTGCATCTTCAAAGTAAACTTTGCATAATTCAGTATCAGGTTTAAAAGTGAATTTACCTCTATGAGCTCATCGCTTGCACCTGAATCAAAGCACATTAATAGTTTGGCCTATTTATACAAGAGCTTGACAGACCATTTTAAATTGTATTCACAGCTAGACTAGAAAGATTTTTTCCCAAGGCAGATTTCTGGAACCCTTATCTGGATGTAGACAAGGTCTCCCTTTAGACAGACCTCGAGTTGGACTCAATTATTCTTTTGGGTCCCTTCCTACTTAAGATATTCTTTCATTTAGGTCTTGACTGTATTTTTAACAAATGGTTTTGGGAAATTTGTTTACTCAAAATTCTTCAGAAGCCAAAGAAAAGCTACTAAAAGTCATATAAAGACACATAAAATTTCATGACAGCTCATATATTCATGTTGCAGTACATGATACATAAACTGTAGATCCATATTATCTGAATATCTGGTCCTGCATAAAAAGTTGATGTACCCAAGTTCAGAACTTCCATCAGTTTCAGCAAGAGTAGAATTACCCCCAGAAGATTAACTCCTTTGATTGCATCATTAAAGTTCAAAATGTTTACATTTTTATTCCTCAAGAAGTTGAGATTTACACTGTCTGGGAGTCTACCTAATACTAGCAGGCTGACTTAGAACCAATAAAGTCCAAACTTTTCTTACATTAGCTCCACTACTTTACATAAAACAACTGTTATTTTCTTTCCAAACATCCCAGCTCATTCCAGCCACAAATCTTTGAGATCACTTCACCCTTAGAGCACGCTTGCCAAGGGACAGCAAGGACTCTTTCAATGAGGGCAGGACTGGTAGGGCTTGAGTCAGTGATGCTGGAAATTAAAAACAATAGCTATTTTTTTCCCTTTTCTCTGTTCTGGAATAAACAAATACCCCTAATGTCAAAGTTTAGCGTTTATTACATAGCTATACAGTAAATGCATTTCACTTGTCAAACTTACTCTAAGTAGCCAAGATGCAAGTGCATAAATAGCCAGCTTTGCAAGAAAGTTGTGTTCCCATAGTGGACAGCTTATGCTAACTCTTCATCTGATCACCTGATCAGCTGATGTTGGCATTGCTGCTTTGTTGAGGGGTACCCATCTCATGGCATTGCAAGAGTGGGAGTCCATAGTTCCCTCAAGAACCCAACATTCTCCGTTAAAGATTAAACCATGGAAAATTCCAAAGAACCAGATCATCTGCTGTTTGCAAATCAGTCTGTTAGTTATGAGAGTACTTCTCTGGCCACTTGAACTAGGACCTATATGAGTTGTTCTGTTGACTAATGGAAAGTTATATGTCTTAAGGGCTCTGAGGGTTGGACCACTGAGCCTTAAAACTGTTGTGCTGTGCCAGTTTGTGTGAGACACTTTGAGCAGTACAGAATGTTGTTGTTGTTGTTTTATTTTTAATCTTAAATTTAACCAGAATAGAAGAGCAAGATGATGGAAGAAATGTAGCAATGGTATTTGAAATGAGCATGGAATTATACACAGGACAGAGCTACCAGAAATAGCTCTGTTTAAATATATATATATATTAAATAACAGATTTTATTGGTGTTAGAAGGGTGTTTTCTCATAGCACTGTTTACAGAGACAAGCAAAGATACAGAGGAAATGTCTATTACTACACAGGAGACCAGGCTCTCCATGATATATGCTGTTTAGAAAGTAACACTGCAGGCTCTTATGTGCAATTGTCAAAAATCTTTTGTAGATCTAAATGAAAAACTCCCGGAGATCTGCTCAGATTGCATGCTCGGGATGTGGCCTCTGTTATTTTGGGGCATGGAAGGGTAAGTATGCAGGTCAGATGCAATCTGATACTTCATTTGGGCACTGAGAAAGGGAAAAAATCCAGGTACAAGCTGCTGCATGTTCATTTTGCAAGTACAATCCTTGATAAGGTTTCACCTTTTTCCTAGGTCCAGGATACCACCTAAATTTCTGCAAAATGTGAAAGGAGGGAAAGAAAAAGCACGTAGGGTAATGAGCATGGCCTGGGTTGCACTCAACTTCCTTTCACAGAGGTTTGTTAAATGTAAAGCAAAGTAAGCAGAGCCTCTGAGCACAACCTTCAGATCCAGTGAAAATGCACTGAGAGAAATAATCACCTCTGGCAGGGCCACAAATCAGCCATTATGCCTTTATGAGCCATTGTTTCCCTTACTGATACGCATCAGTTCTGATACACAAAAAGCTGCTTTTGTGAAGCAGGAGGGAAAAGAAGATCACTGGAAATGGCAGAGTGAGTCATGGTGTAGGTTAGGGTACCATGGGCACGTTGTGGGAGCCCAAGTGTCATTTGAGCAGCTTTATAGACAACAGCCAAACATCTTCGTGGACAAGTCTGTTCACTGTCTGTTTCAGCTCACCCAGCTTGGGAGAGGGCTGAGATCCTTCTCATCCAGCACTGGGGCTCAGTTGCTCACTCAAGACAATGAGTTGGCAACTCAAGACACTGAAGTAGCTCAAAGCCCAACTACACTGATTACAGTGACTGGAGCCAGTCTTTTGGTTTGAGAGCCTGAAGACAACTGGTTATGCCTTGAATCTACTGTGTTTTCACATTTGGTCTCTTCACCAGATCCACCTCAGCATCAAAAGCCTATGGGTGAGAGTCAGAGACCAGGGCAACAAAGGGAGCCTGCCAGTCTCTCAGCCTTACCTCTGTAAGATAATGAAGCAGATCCTCCTAGAAGCTATGCTAACACACATGGAAGAGAGGGAGAGGATATGGAGCAACCAGCATGGTTTCACCCAGGGTCAGCACTGGGACCAGGGATCTTTACATCCTCATCAGTGACATCAACAGCAGGATCAAGTGCATCCTCAGCATGTTTGCAGATGAAACCAAGCTGTGTGGCCCTGTTGACACATCCAAGAAACAAGAAGCCATCTGGAGAGACCTAGACAGGCTCAAGCAGTGGGACCAGGAGCACCTCATGAGGTTCAACAAAGCCAAATACAAGGTCTTGCATCTGAGTCGTGGCAAGCTCCACTATCAGTACAACCTGTGGGATGTAAAGATGGAGCACAGCCCTGCTGAAAATGACTTGAGGGTACCGGTGGATGGCAAACTGGATGTGAGCCAGAAATGTGCCCTCACAGCCCAGAAAGCCAAATGTATCCTGGGCTGCAGCAAAAGAAGCGTGATCAGCAGGTTGAAGGAGGTGATCCTGCCCTTCTACCCTGAGCTAGCGAGACCTCACCTGGAGTACTGCGTCCAGATGTGGAGTCCTCAGTACAGGGGAGATATGGACCTGTTGGAGTGCATCCAGAGAAAGGCCACAGAACTGATCCAAGGGATGGAACACCTCACCTCTGAGGATAGACTTCACACATCACTTTGCATCTACTTAGTCAGGGTCATGGCAGTCCCTGCCTTAACATTAAGCCATTACCCAAAAATCAGACCCTGAATATATTTCTCCAGGTTTAACTAAGCAAGGAACACAATGCTTGATTACGAGGCTTAACAGAGAAGAGACCCCACATCTCTGCCATCCTCAGGTGTTAACACTACCTAATTATCAAGAACTGCCTAGGCTTTCCATTTAATTTCAGAGCTGAATATATGGCTTTTAAGTCCCTTCAGCCAGGCATACTCTGTGTACTGGCTGGTAGACCTTACTCTCCAGACATCTCTGAGAGCTCTGGCCAGGATGACACAATTCTCTTTCAACTCAACACCTTCAGGATTAGCAGGTCTTCCTGTAGAAACCTTCACAGTCTTCAAAAGCTGCAAAAAACTGAAAAACTATAAAAATCCCTGCCAGGTAGGTAAATGGAGGGTTAATATTCAAACTATCTAGGAGGTTATCGCTAAAATGGGACTCCTGACAAGGAGTGATGGTTTATGGGCATAGCTCCGCTGTGAGGGTCTCTTCAGAGCAAGTTTGTCTACCTTCTTTTGTTCAGGAAGTCCATGTGTAGTAAAAATCTATAAATAAGCTGATAGGTCTGGAGACAGAATGAAAAACAGCCACTGCAGGATTATTTAATGTATAGACAAACACATGTTCACTTGATCTGCCACGTAAACCTCAACTGTTCAAGTTTATCATTCACTGCCAAAAATGCTATTACAGCAGCTTGAGATTTCAAAGACAGTTTTATTCCTGTTTCTGACTGACCTTTGGGTGGATTTTTTAACTCAGAAAAAAAGAAAAAGAAAAAAATTTATGTGCTCTGAAATGGAGCTTAGAAGGTTTAACACATTTCTAAGTATAGACACAGTGATTTATGGGACCACTTTTTCTGGTTTTTATAAGACTCTGTCTTTCTTCAGCAATGAACAGTGTATTGGTTGTGACAAGGACACCGGGATTCTTTAAGACTTTAATATTATTTATGCTGTACAGTGCGTGATCCAATGGCCAAGAAACTGGACATTTTATTCAGCTCTGCCATAGATGTGCTGAACAACCCACGACCTTTCCCTTTATATGTCTCTTATTCTCTGTAGTCATGGTACACTGCGGCAGAAATTTATTTTCTCACTGTTTTCAAAGAGACCTGTACAACTTAGTCATTCTGGCGGTACCAGCTGATACTTACTTTTCAAAAATCCCTGTTCCCCTGCAAGGTTTGACTACTACAGTTTCCAAGGGTTGGCCAGCCCAATTGCAGTTGTATCACCATGCGGTTGAAGCTGTTATGATTGCTGATGCTTGCATTCATCCAGACTAATCCCAGCACCTGTTCCTGAGAGATTACAAGCAATGGTTTGCATCAAGGTATTATACAGATGGCCAAATAAAGGAGGGCAGACTAGTTGTGTTAAGAGCTGGACAAGTGCATCATAGAAAGGTAATGCAAAAACCAGAAAGAGCACAGGTTTAACTGTGGTTCTGCAATGGCACAGTCAAGTTTCACCCTTACATGCGTCTCTAATATCCAAGTACTCAAGCATTTGCATCACACCACCCAAATGAATGAGTATTCATGAATTTAATAGAAAACTATCACCAATAAAGGTGTGAAAGCTTTATGTTGGAATTCCCACAATTTGCTTGGCCACACACAAAAAATCTGGCTCCACTCCCAGGCAGAAAGAAGTCCTAATTAATTTGTTTAATTTGCTGTGAATATTACAGTAGTAGAGATCCTGTTCATAGGACACAATTTCTACTGGTGTTCCCCAGATCTCTCACAAGCACTGGTGCCATGCATGCCTCACACACACGTCCACGCACATGTCCACTGCACAGAGCAGGAGGAAGTATGTGCTCACCATACATCAAAAATCACAAGGTAAGTCTGAGCCCTGTTTAGGGAAAGCAGGATCTCCACAGAAGATAAGTGCTCTCCGGACTTATGAGGATCAGGTGATTGAATCTGAATACAAGAAATATGGCATGTACAGTGTAAAATGCTGTTTTGCATGCATATATGGATACATTCAAGTGTACGATCATCTACTACTTAATGGCTCATGAAGCCTACATCTTTAGGGCCATCCTTTGTGATGGTCAAAGTGATCCAAATCTGCACCTCTTCTTCCCTTGGAGATAAGCACAGACTTTGCCTGAGCACACAAACACGGCTGCTGTGGTATTGTGCAAGGACCCAGAGCTCTCTCAGTCCTTCTGACATCCTTCCTTCCCTCTCCCTTGAACCTAGCACAAACAACTACTGAAGCTGAGAGAAGGCAGGGCTCCTACTCCCTGGTGCAAGTAATAAACAAGTTTGTACAGATGCAGGATTCATGCACATAGGTTCAACTTTCTTCTGTCATTCTATCTAAAACATCCCAAACAGGCTCAGGCAGTGGGCCCAGGAAAACCCGTGAGTTACAACAAAGCCAAGTACAAGGTCTTCCACCTGGGTCATGGCAAACTCCACTATCAGTATAAGCTGGGGGATGTAAAGATGTATCCTGGGCTGCATCAAAAGAAGCATAGCCAGCAGGCCAAAGGAAGTGAACCTGCCTCTCTACTCTGAGCTAGCAAGACCTCACCTGGAGTACTGTGTCCAGATGTGGAGCCCTCAGTACAGGAGAGATGTGGACTTTCCCTCTGAGGATAAGCTGAGAGAGCTGAGTTCAGCCTTTCATTATCTGAAGGGGTCTATAAGAAGGAAGAAGACTAACTCTTCAGCAAGGTCTGCTGTGACAGGACATGGGGAAATTATTTCAATCTAAAGGAGGGGAGATTTAGATTGGATGCCAGGAAAAAGTTTTTTACAATACGGGTGATGAAGCCCTGGCACAGGTTGCCCATAGATGTGGTGGAAGCTCCACCCCTGGAGACATGATCCAGATGTAGGTGTCCCTGTTCATTGCAGGGGAGTTGGACTAGACGGCCTTTAATGGCGCCTTCCAACTCAAATAATTCTATGATTCTATGACTCTATGCCTTCATTACGAAAAGTCAACCTCCAGTTTATCTTCACTCCTCTCCTTTCCCCTCCCCTTCACTCTGAAGACATCCTTTGACCAAAACAAGCTGCGGAGGCTAGGAAAGACACTGACGTCAACGTAAAAGTAAACCCAAGAGGTCTGGTTCCTGTACTGCTGTGCTGGGCTGAGTGCTGGAGAGCGAGTGCGCTCTCGCTCGGTCGAGGAATCCAGGAGCAGGCTCTGGGATCAGCAGCTGAGCTTTCTCATCCAAGCTATGTAAGTACCAGCGGGAACGTGCAGAAAGGGGGAGAGGGAGGGAGATTTACCAGCTGCAGCTCAGGAAGGCAGCGTGCTACAATCCTGGCTGGACTGAGAGTTTGGAGGCATAAAGACTGAGATGAGAGCTCTGGAAAGCTGGGTTGAGAGCAAAGCACATGGGTTTGGGTGCAAATGGGAAAGGGATGAGGAGCACCTCCTGGGGAGCATCTCTTGTGCTGAGTGCTGTGTCTTGTCAAGGGAAATGGTGCTTCTCATTATTGAACTGGTCCATTTGGATGCCAGATTTGTATTGTTGTGAGAATGCACACTTGATATGCATAAAGCAGGCTGCAGACAAAACTGTCTGAGTGATTCCATATGAAAAAATGAGTATTTCTGGTGTATCTCCATATCCTGACTATCTCTATCAAGTCCAGTGACATATGCACATACATGTTTCAGGTGTCCCTGCAAAGAGATGCAGAGCTAGAAACAAAGCCTTTACACTCAGGACACGAAAAAATGCTCTGAAAAGGCTCAAAATTATTTATGATTCTGGGTTAGGAAGCAGAAAACTTTTACCATGGAAATGGTATAGAAAGCACCCTTACTTTGGGTTCTCTTGAATGGGGGAAGCAGTTGGTGGGTGAGATGGATGAATGGTCAGTAAGCACAGCTGGCCACGATGTGTCTGCCCGGAATATATCATAAAGAGAGCATCTCCTGTCATTTACACTAACTATGATCAGTGGCAGAATGTGATGAATTAGAAATGCAGCTCTTTGGACTCGTTTCAGCTATGTTTTGGTAACACGAGGCGCCTTCTCTCCTAACACTTCTCACGTGCCAGAACCAATTTTTCTTCAGCACAAAGCCATTCCTTTTTATGAAATGGCAACTCCTTCAGCACAGCTGAAACTCCCCCATTCAGAAGCAAAAGGCTGTGGGCACGCAAGCTTAATCCCTATTAATTATGCCTGACAGTCCCAATTGAAAACCACTGGTGCAAATGCCTCCGTCACCCATGATTAGATGCAAAGGCTGCATCTCAGTTCATGATGCAAACTCTTTCCTGAGACAGCAGAAAGCTGGGTAGCCATGGAACAGAGGAGGCAGCAATGCCCACCATCTACATGACACAGCATCCACAGGCACGAGGGAGGGACTGCCTTGGGTGGGAGCCTCTATACTACGAAAGATGTTTTTCTATCTCCTTTGCAGGCAGAAATGTCTGTCAATACACAAAGGGTAAAGTAAATACCATTCTTCCCCCTTTCTTCTTACAAAGACATGTGACCAGTTAATGTATTAATTAATTAATTTCAGCACATTTTGCTTAGCACCTTTGGCTTCTCCACAGTGTGCTGAGATAAAAAAACAGAGAGAGCCATCTCACCCCTCCTCTACGAGCACCCTACAAGTATTCCTTCCCCCATTTTGAAGAAGGAGGTAAAGGCCAAGGAAGGAATTGTACATGAAACACCTCTCATGGCACATTCTCCCACAGGCAGCTGAAGCAGAATGGGGGAGGCTGCTGAGCAGAGCAATAAATCCCACCCTGTGCACACACAGTGCTTTCATGGTTCTACTCCCTGCTATGCACATGAGGATGTGCCCTGGAGATGATGCGATTTGTGCTGGGCTGTCCTCCCCCTATATGCCCCATCATGGGGAAAGATCTGATCCTGCACTCCAGCTTGTCAGAAGGGACTTTGGCTATCTGTGTTTTAACAAGCTGGAGACATGTAAACAGGGATTTTTACCAGGCAGGTACTCAACACACTAGGAGAAACCTCACCCTTTAAAGGAGATGTGAGTCCCTGCATCTGAAAATGAAGACAGCCAAATTCCTGAGCCCTTGTTAAACCAGGAGCCAACACTCCCTCATGGGAGCATCGCAAACACACAAAGTGCATATTGCTTGGACTTGACTTTACACCACGGACTGTCATAGGAGTTTTGTATGCATGTCCAGTTGTTAGATTTAAGAGGAAGTGGAACCATTTATCACCTCAATGTGTATCTCAGTGAATATCCTTTAACATCTAAAGCAAAGTCTATAGACCCTCCTGAAGAACACCTGCTGCTTCTTAGCAAGCCCTCCAGTAAATACTATAAATATTGTGATGATCTTGCCACCTCTTCTTGCTTTCTCATTCAACTCCCCTCCATTTTTCACACCCGTGTTTAAATTTATAGCATTTAACTCAAAACAACCAAGGATTCCTGTGAGAAAATCCTATTCACCGCTTAGTAGAGAAACTCTTCCCTTCCAGTAGGTCACAGCAGAGTCCAGCCAGGATTGATCAAACCCAGAGGTGGAAGAAATTGGCCTGCCATGAAAGGTGAATCATGGAAACTGAAAGGTGAAGCTGTGGGTCAGATGGGGTTGGCTTAGCTGATCTGCGACACCCAAAGAAAAGACGTCAGTTGATGACATGACATTAACCAGGGACACTGCTGTTCAATCTCAGCATGATATTTACTGAGATCAATATGCCATTTGTATATAGACACAGAGGAACTGGATTTTTTATTGCTTCTTACACATAATCCATAAAAGATGTGCAACTCGTCTATCAAAGTCTCAAAAGTACCATCAGAGCCATTATCACACAGCAGAAAGGGTGATGATTTCTGCACCAGTACAAAAAGATTTGCTAGCAAATGTCTCCTTTTCTTCACAATTCCAGCCAACTGCTCTACAAATATCTGCCAGAAAAAAAAAAGGGGGCTCTATGAAATGCCCCTAAAGCTAACACAGCTGGAGTATAGTTATTATTGACAGCACCACATCAACTGTATGTGCTGAGGTTGTCAGCTCTGTGGTGGGCATGGTGGGAATCCGTCAACAGTTGGACTAGATGATCTCAGAGGTCTTTTCCAACCTTTATGATTCTATGATTCTCTCTGGGATGCCCAAAGAGATGGATTAGGGTCTCTTTCGGGAGCTGCCCCACAGAGAAGCTGTCTCAAGTAGGCTTTAGCCTTGTGGATGAGGACAGGGATGCTGTGAGGCTTTGCTGAAGTTCTCTGATTCATCCAAAGCATCTACAAATACCTCTATCTGAGTACCTTGCTCATAGAACCTTAGAATCATAGAATCATTAAGGCTGGAAAAGAGCTGTAAGATCATATTGCCCAACTATCAATTCAACACCACCATGACCCAGGTAGGCATTAGCAAGGTTAAACAGCGCAGAGCTCTGAGCATGCAGATCCTGTACAGAGACCACAGCAAGTGTTTGGAGCCCACCAGGGTCCTCTCGAAGCAATGATCCCAGAAGGACATAGCAAAATGGGCACCTGGGGACAGCAGGAGGGGACACTAAGGTCCTCATCAGGCAGGATGCAGAGGGAAATCTGGGTGGTCACACAGAGTTGCAGTCCCTCAGCTGGCAGGCTGTCTCTTTTTGCCTTGGTTGAATATGCCAAGCAATACATCTGCAGGAAAAATCCAGACTGTCAAGGCACGTTACACTGTCTTCAGCAACCAGTTATGTGGATAAATTGATTGTCATTAGAGTGATGAAGCAGCACAGTAAACAAGCTATCAGGAACAAGGCAGCCCATTCTTCACACAGCAGGCTCAAGGCTTCCCACAGCTTTGATAAAATATACAGAAAATTGTCTCCAGGCTGCACTGGTATTAGAGATAGACTAGCGAGAGCTGAAGGAAGTTGGCAAGGGATAGAGATTTCTAATAGACTGATTACTCCACATCTGTGCAGGGTAAGCTGAGCAGATGCTTGCAAGGCTGGGTCATAGGACCTTCACTGTAGAACAGATTAGGTTGGAAGGGACCTTAAAGATCATCTGGGGCATCCACAACTTCTCTTGGTCATGGTGGAAGGTTGCACAGGGCAGATTTGCATGAAACAATATTGCACAAAGGAATATGCTGTCCCCAAGATACTGCTTCTCCTACCACTCACAGATAAGTTCAGCATTGCTGGAAGAGAATCACAGAATCATAGAACCATAGAATATTCCAAGTTGGAAGGGACCCCATCATCGAGTCCATCTCAAAGAAGCAAGTAGGCTTTGCATATATCAGCCACACAGATTCAAGTCACCCACTTGTCAGATCCTGCTGTCACGTGAAGGAAATGCAGAGCTCACTCTGACCAGCAGCCACCCCAGAGGATGCCCAGGACTGAAATAGCAAGGAGCAGACGTCAGGAGACACTCACTGTTGGGACAGGGAGAGAAAGGGGAGCAGTGCTGCCTCTGGCCCCTGCTAGATTAGGGCTGTCTCATACCAGGGCTGCTCACCTCCCACTCACTGCAGTATTAAATTAACCCAAAGAACTACTAGGACACCAGCAGCAATAAATCCCAACTGTATGATTCCTTGTGAGCTGCTTACCTAGGAAAGTGCATGATTATTTTACACGTGCTGATTTATTAATATACTCAGGATGGCTCGAGCCACTAGTTCTTGCCCAAGGGAGCTCTGCTCTGGAGCTCAGCATCTTGACTCACAGCGTTAGGACTGATATATGGCTGGCTGCGATCAGATGGCATATCTAAAAATACAGAGCCTGCAGTTTATTTTTCTTGGAAAATGGAAAGACACCCAAAGAAGCAGAGCCCAGTTTAGCAACCAAAGTAGGCTGGATTTTTTGCTTTAAAGAAGCCAGTGGAATTTGCCCAAAGCAAGGTGGATTGTATTACAGCCGTGGGACTAACCTCTGCCTCCAGCGCTGTGAGGTCGTCCTACAGCTACCTGGACTTCTGCTGTCCAAAAAAGCAAGCTGCCCTAGGAGACACAAGCAGTAGTTTTCATAGAATCATGGAATCATAGAATCATACAATGGCTGAGGCTGAGGACTCAATCCCATCATCTATGTCACTGATAAAGATGTTAAAGAGTACTGATCCCAAGACAGACATCTGGGGGACACCACTCGTGAGTGGCCTCCACCTGGGCATAGACTCATTGACAACCCTATGGCTAAGACAATCCAACCAATTCCTTATCCACCAAGTAGTCCACTCTTCAAATCCATACCTCTCCAATTTAGAGATAAAGATGTGGTGTGGGATCAGGTCAAAGGCCTTGCACAAGCCCAGATAGATGACATCAGTTGCACCCTGATGCAAGGAGATCTATAAGCTTGGACCATCAGGATCTGGGACAGTGATTGAGTGCACATCCATATGAATGAACAAAGCCTAATCCCCAGGAGCAATACTTGCCTGTGGGGATGGAACCTGTAATTCCAAACAGCTGAAAACACAAAGGAAAACACCCCCTGCAAAACAACAAAAATGAGAAAATGTACCAGCTCCTTCCAGAGGCAGCAATTTTAAGAATCACTTGTAACCAAGCAGCAGCAGCAGGGTGGTTTTTTTCTGTTTGTTTGTTTGTTTGCTTGTTTGCTTTTCCAAATGGGGATCTTTCCTTTCTTCATGTTTCTGTAGAGTTTTTTCATCGCTGTGGAATTTCCTACGATAATCTGCCAGATTTATTCTGCCCTGTTCCAGATCAGAGCATCTCTGAGCTCTGTGTATATCTAACAAAAGCCAGCCCTGCTGTGAGCCTTCACAATCTCTACAAACCAGGCAAACAAAGGGGATGGGAGAGGAAGATTAGCATGTTCAATTTGCAGAGAGAGAGCAGAGAGGGTATGTGATTTTCTCTAAAGCCATTTGAGGAGCATGGAGCCAAAAAGCAGATTTTCTGAGTTGTAGGCATCCTTCCTCCTGGTTGCTGTGACTCTGTTTGGCATCAGGGTGTGGGTAAGGCTACATACTTGCTTGTATGGCAAAGAACCCCACTGTTGAACAGATGGCCCTGGAAGCATCTTACTGCTCTTTGCCAGGTCTGCTAAATCAGAGCAGGTGGAGGTAGCAGATTGGTCCCTTAAGGTCCCTGCTGCTTGCTTGCTATGTGTCTGTTAATGTCCTTTCTGTCCTCAGTACCCCACCCCTACAGCCTCACCTTGTGCTCACAGAATCACAGAATCACAGTATGGTTGAAATTGGAAGGGACCTCTAGGTCCATGCAGTCCAACCCCTGCTCAAGCAGGAACACCTTCAGGAGGGTGCCCAGGACCATGTCCAGGTAGCTTTTAGAAATCTCCAAGGATGCAAACCCCGCAGCCTCTCTGGGTAACCCATTTCTGTGCTCAATTTGAGATTTTCTGGCTCAGCCCTACCATGCTGTGCTTCCCAACACCCCAAACACAAAGAGTAGAACACTGAGAGGTACCTTGGGGTAGCCCTCAAGCTACATCCCAGTGCAGGTATCCCAAGTTTCCTACTGATTCCTGCTAGGAAAAAGCCACTCCACAGGGCCCAACCTCCTCAAGCACATGTGCCCAAGAAATGCCAAAGCCCTGGCTGCCTGCATAGCATTCCCCTCCAAGCACCAACATGCCTGTGTGCCCAGTGACAAACAAATCCAGCAGGAATTACTTTGCTGGGAATGGGGTGAGCTTGTGATGCTGGACATCGTGTTCTTGGCAATTAGGCTTTGAAAAAAATAGCTGGAAGAAAAAAATTTTAAAAAACAAGAAGTGGCTGCTAGCCAGAGGTGGGCTGGGGGGACACAAAGGTAGGAGAGGGACATTGCTGGGGATCCCAACTGGGGTTGGATAGCAAGGGACTGTTGAGACATGACACACTTTGCTGGGTTGCCAAAGGATCAATCCAGCTCATTTTGTTAATTAATTGATTGAGGATACATACTGGAAACCTCACTGGTGTGAGCAGGGGAGAGAAATGCAGGAGGAGGCAATGGTCAGAAAAGTCAGTTCCTAAAAATGCAGCAGGCAGGCAGGAAACTGGCTCTTGCACTCTTTTTCTCCCATGCCTGACTCACCCAACAAGTGGTTTATCTGAGAACCACTTGTCTTTCCCTGTTCCTCATCAAACAGACAAATCACAGCTGGATCCCATCAGCAGGAGCCCCCCATATGGCAACTGTCTGATCTCCGACCCTGCCTAAAGACGCAGATGGGAGCCTGTTCAGTGGCAGGGACATGGATAATGGTCCCTCTGACCTTTGCAATTCTCTGCAGATGGTGAGTGGGTTCTGGGAAGTGGCTGGGATCTTGGAATAGTGTCTTGGCATGGGAAACTGACTGTTCTTCACTGAGCCTCTTGTGTCAGGTAGGTACGGCTGCCCCTACAAACTGTGATTATAGAGGCAGCTGGGTCGTTTTTATAGATCAACACAGTCTCTGTTTCACATGCTGAGGGTCATGCTATGGGATGCTGAGCATGGCCAGGGGAAGCAGTAGGATGCTTTCTCTCTCTGGGCAGGAGATGGTTGTGTTTTTCTGCCCCTATGGTGCTTTTGTCCCCAGGCATTGCAGGAGAGGTACAAATTCTGGGAGACAAAGGTTGTTTCTTCCCTGTGGATTCTGTCTAGAGTTTACTGCAAAGAGCTCTTATCTTTCCCTTCAACCCCTCCAGCTATCACCTTAGGCATAGCTATCATTTCAGAGCTCAGATTCCAAGGGGATCTCTGATCTTCCAAACAGCCCTACACAGCATGCCTCAATCATTACATCCAAGAATAGCAAAGAATGACCACTCAACCCCAGAATTTTAAGGCACATCTCCCTCTGCTTGGCTTCAAAGAAAGAAGTGGCATGAGCCCAAAGCTGGCTACTGACAGTTTTCAATCCAGCTGTCAGCTGGATCATTAAGGTTGGAAAGGACCATTCTAGTCCAATCATTAACCCGTCACCACCATGCCTACTAACCATGACACTCAGTGCCACATCTACCCTTTTCTTTAACACTTCCAGGGACACTGAGTCCACCACTTCCCTGGGCAGCCTGTTCCAATGCGTAACTGCTCTTGAGAATAACTTTTTCCTAATATCAAACCTGAACCTTTGCTAATATGTTTCCTAATAAAGGGGAGAGATTCTTGGGTGTTTCAAGTGGGCTTCCCAGGGACTCTCCTAAATTGTCCAGGAAAAACCCAGATCCACACACTTGCCACAACTCCTTTTACCAAGCACCAGTTTGTGATCTATAAAGAGGAGGGATTTTCCTCTTTCTGCACTGGTGATGGAGCAAGAATGAGGGAAGGGCACAGACTCTACCTGATCCCCTGTGCAATTCCATTTACCTGCTGATTCTGCTGTGTTTCCAACCCTTGTGCACAAACAGAGTGAGAGCTGGATATAGGATGAGGAGTCAGGTGTTCCTCCTGGTTCCTCTCAGCCCCACCAAGTCTGTATAGCTACAAGTTGTTCCCACCAAATATCTGCCTCTCTCCCCCATTCTCATGTTAGTAAATGCTAGGGCAGGTGCTATCATCCATCTGGCAGGAGCTTGGCACCTGTTAGACCCTGCTCTGCTCCATTACACTCTGCAGCAGGGCTGGGACAGAAGCCAGTGTTTTGTTCCTTGTCCTTTGACAATGTTCCCACACTGCTGTCCAAGGCTTTCCTTCCAGGGGAAAGGAACACACGTCTCACTCGTTAATGGTAAGGAAGCGTGATGGGGTTAGCTGGGCCCCTTTAAAATGAAGGACATTACTACACATTTTTTAGGAGTCTCAGTGTCCGCAGATTTTACCCTAACCCAAATGCTATGTGAAGCTTTCTTGGCAACTGCCCTCTGTGAAAGGTGACTCCTTTCTACCCTTGGATCATCTGTGGGAATCAAGCCATTTCTCTGAGTCTTCAGTTCTGCATCTGATTCATAGCATCTCACAACAGCCGTTTAGGCTGTAGTGAATTAAGAATGCAGAGCTTGTGTTCAGTGCATACCATATATATGAGTCTTTTTCAGAGATTGTTAAGGCCTCTGGATATTCTGGGGCAGATTAACTAGAGGGAAGAGCTGTTGTGGAGGGTAAAATGAATGTAGACTCTCTTCCAGGTAATTGTCTTTTCCTGCTGTGATAATGGATTCACTCACATGGCAGGGAGCAGACCACATCTACTGTTGCCTCTTCATCAGCCCTGCATCTATGTCCACTGGGCAACCCTTCCTGCAAGCAGTCATGTGAAGATATGCTAGTTTGTGACCTTGGCCATTTCCTTGGCTGCTTCCCTTCATGATTCTTCTGCTGCCTGATACAAGAGCAAGACAGTGGACAAACATTTCAGGAACATCTATGTTGGTGGGAAAATCGGAAAATGTTCAATGGAGGTGGTCTACGGGCATGTGAGTTCATGTTCTTTGAAGAAGCTAATTAAAAAAGGATTCCCAAATAGATTAGATCCCATACTTCTTGTGCTCTCCATATAGTGAGGATCCTATCCTTCACTGTCCTCCATGACCACAGGTGAAGGCTCCTCAACTTTCTGCGAGGTCTGGGTCCAGGACCTCCTTGGGTAGAAGCTCTCCTTCACCACTGGTGAATGAATTTCTGAGGATCTATTCAGTAAAATAGAGTAAATTCAACTTGACAAAAACAGGCACGTTCAGATACAAGTCTTGTTTGGGTCCTTAAAGAGTTGGTCAACAGAAATATCTCCATAGTCGATCCTGCCCATCTTGGCAGTTCAAAAATTCATTATACTGAGTCCAATCTCAATCTTGAAGGGCAACTCAGCTCTTCTCTTTGAATATGACTGGAAAAGAATTCCCTTCTGACAAAAACACAGAAGATATCTCCCCAGGGTGGTGAATGGTATCAACCTCCTGATCCTCTCTTCCAGAGCTGCCTAGCCTCCTGCTTTGATATTCTGTGCTTTTTAATGGAGCCCCATCCCATCTCTATTTCATATGCTAATGTTAATGGATTAGTAGAAATTATTATGGGCCAGCAGCACCTTTCCCTGTCCTGACCATTATTCCTTCTCCAGCATGCTCATTTTAGCTGATTAGTGCCGTCTTCCATTTACAATCTCAAGACACCCACTGCAATATTTAATATTGTTGCATATTCAACCAGCAAGCTTGAAAAATTTCCACTTACTAAAGCTTTGCTTTTTTTTTTTTCTACCTTCCTTCTCCCTTTGGGAGCATCATAAAATCTGAAAAGAGAGACGATAGAAGCTTCATCGGCTACAATTGCAGCTCCCCCTGAAGTCAAGTGTGGGAACCCTGTCTGGGACAAAGCGTGGCCCAGAACTCGGATGTGCCTTCTCCACCTTAACAGCAGCATTTGCTTCCCAATATGGCATGTTCTGCTCTATCTCAGGCACAACTTGAAACTTTGCAGCTGTTGCCACTATAAGTTTAGCTCTAAATTCGGCAAGGAGAGAGAGGCTGGGATAGCGGGGGAGTGCAGGCCACTCGTTATCCCATGCACGAGGGATGGAAACAAAGCTCACATGCATTACACAGGAGAACAAATACAAGATAGTCCTCATATAAGAATGACCAGGCACATGAACAGAGCATAGGTATCAATAACTTATTCTAGAGAAAGGTCTCCTTTCTTTTTAGTCTTGCATTTGTACATCCAGAGAGCTATTCCTTAAACGTAACAGTTTTGTTAGCAGACTGAGGGAAACATAAACGTTTGCCACCACAGACACTAAGAACAATGGGGTCAAGCAAGCAGGTGGGTTCTTTTTCATTCTTCCCCTTGATAGATCCCCAAGAATGAAGGAAGTGAAAGCAAGTTTACTATCCAGAGATGACTCTTGGAGGCCTTACAATCACACTAACTTTCCAAATCGTAAGGAAGTGAAAAGCAGATGAGATCCAAGGCACATGGGTGAGCTGGAGGACAGTTGTGAAAGGCTGGATGTCTGGATAAGGGTGCACAGATAATAAAGCAGGATGTTCCAAAACTGGAGGAAGATTCTGCTGCTCATTGTGAGGAAACTCAAAATAGGAAATCAAGAAAATATCCTGACAAAAAAAAAAAAAAAGACCAGCTCAGCTTTCCTGGGAAAGATTCAAGGGCGAAAAGCTAATTCCAGAAAATGAGGTCAACTTTCTCTAATATCCATAGCTACTGTTTGTGCTCCAGAGAGACACACATGTGTGGAGTTTACCTCTCCTCTATTTATGGATTTGGCCTCTTGACCTAGAATTCAATGCCTCTCAGTTGATCCCGTTTTGTTGTTACGGGCCATATCCTGCATGTTTATTGTGCTGGCATCAGTGCTGTCTTTATCTAAATTAGCAAGGAAAAAAACAGTTCAGGGCTGACACTAAAATCCTATCCTCCTAAATAACTAAATTTGTGACAGTGTTTCACTTTATTTCTTTTCTGTCCTCTTTCCCAGGAGGGATCTAAATCTACTGCAGAGCTTCCTGGAGATAACATCTGTGTAGGCCCCCTTTGAGCCCCACCCCACTGAATATGGCTTTTTTGGTACCCTATTTAGACAGAAAAGCATCATCTCATGAGAGGGACTTTAGGGGCTTTAAGAGATCTGAGTCCTTACAATACTGGTCAACAGGGACATCTTGAAAGCTGGTCCTGTACCTTGAGCCCATCTCAGCGAGTGATCCTTTGCTACACTGTGCCCAGTCTCAAAATCATAGAGTATCCTGAGTTGGAAGGGACCCATAAGGATCACCGAGTCCAACTCCTGACTCCATACTGCAGCCAAGGGTGTAGGAACACACAACTCTCTGCTATGATATGATTCTACCACTAGTATGGAAGGGAAGGGTGAGGATGGAGGAATGTACTGGGGGTCTTCGTGGTGGAACCTCAACTCATCTACCCTCAGCAGCTTCAACTTAGTCCATGGGCAGACACAATTAACATCTCTTTCTAATGACTGGAGCCAGAAGTCATCAAAACATGTAAGGTCACACTTCATCTCCCTCTGCCACCTCCTTTCTTAGGGTCTGGACAGCTTGGTTCAAAGCATGTCACAGACGTAGTGGCATTTGATTCTTCCTAAAAATACTGGGGACTTCTGTCTAATCCCAGCTCATATAGAGAAGATGAAAAGAGAAGTATTTTCCTCCTGTGATACTGCTGTTGCCTTGAGCTGATAGTGTTCTCAGTAAGGAGATTTCATTCCCACAGACACATAGGAAAATGGACCAGGGGAGGGGGCAGGTAGTGCAGCAACACCAATATTAGTTTAGTAGAGATGTTCACTGTGAGCAAGGCTGGAGCTCCCTTTAGTGTTTCCAACACTTCATAAATTTCAGAGAGATTTAGGGCAAGGAGCCAGATGTTTCGGGAGAAATTCTGAACACTAAAGACAAGTGGAAATTTCTTTTTTTTTTTTTTTTTTTTTTTGAGTGTGTATTTTTTCCCATTAGTTGCAAAGCTATATTTAGAAGAGAAGGGGGGAGACAGAGAGAGAGAGAGAGAAAGAGAGAGAGAGGGAGATTAGGCATTTCTTCATATTCTGTAGTCACTCCAGTTCTGCTTGTAGGAACAGATGTCTCTGTCCTGGGGCGATAGCATTCAGGTCCACGAGGAAATTTTCTTACCAGCAGCTCTTCTAACATAGAATGGAGATCGGACCAGAGGTAAGTCAGTCCTGGTGGAGGAATATATCAGAAGGATTGTAGCAGCAGATGCTTTGGGACAGTGGTCAGAGTGGAACAGGGGAGCATGATGTGGAAGAGGTAACAGTAAGGGGGACAGGTGGGAGTCACTGAAGACCTGAGCCCAAACTTAGAATGGAAAGCATGGCTATCATGGAGCCCTGGAAGGTGGAATGGCACCTTGTCGAATACATGGAAGATGTCCATGGTTCTGTCCTTGCTGCAGGTGTGGAAGTTCACTGGGAAGTGCCCATTGGGACAGTAGGGCTGCAAGGTGGTTTCTGCATTGTGAGTTTCTCTGTTCTGGGGTTTGAGGGCAGTGCGATGCTATTTGTTCTCCAAGGAGATGGGGGTGATGAAAGACGTGTGAAGGGGCTGGCTTCCCCCCAGTGAAAAATATTATGCCAGCCTTTGTGAGGAGTGGGGTGATGTCTTGTTTGTGTATGAATTCCTCGACATGGTTTAGTGGTCATAGTGGTGATGGGTTGGCAGTTGGACTAGATGATCTTAGTGGTCTTCCTCAACCTTAATGATTCTGATTCTATGATTCTATAATGACCTGTACGCAGGCTTCTGAAGCTAGAAAAGGAGACAGTGCATTGCTGGGAACAAGGTTGCTGGGGCTGGGGTTGTTTTATCTCTGGCTGTGCTGATTCTCTGAATCATCTTTCTGAGTCATCCTGAGGAAAAGCAGATTCTCTCCAAGATCCTTAACAACACCTCCTAAGAAATGCTTTAATACTAATACACCTGCTAACACCTCATTTTTTTCCCAAGTTAATCTGTTTAATCCAAAACTCACAAATCCCCAAAGGCACTGGGGGGTTCTATCTGCACAGTGCAGTGATTGAAGTGCCTAACATGGGAAATCATACCAACCAGCCTCTGAAAGGGTTAAGATCTGGTAATCTACCTTGGGACGCCTCCCTGCTCAATCCCCTTGGTTCCTACCTGTATCTGTATCACCTCCATACCTGTGCTCTCTGGGGGTTGAGCCTGGCTTTCTTCTGCTCTGGACCATACAGAGCCCCAGGTACTGCCTGACAGCAAAACCTCACTGCTGCTCTTCCCCCATTGTCCTGCTCAGGCTTCTTGCCAAGGGATGGAGCCAGCAGGCAGCTGAAAGCAGAAAGAGGGAAAAGTGCTCATAGACAGCTACATTTGCAATTAAGAATTTCCTTTTCAAAAAGCAAGCAGCAACACACAGGCCTGATGTTGCTCTTTTTTAACTCCTGCAATGCTTTTGCACTTGTCTATGAAGTTTTTCTCTGAGCCTACGTAGTATTTCTCACTGCAGGGTTCTCCTCGTGCACAGCCACAGTCATTTTTATTCCAAACTGACATTTCTAACACTGTGTCACAGGCACCCTTGAAAGGCTAGGTCGATTCCTGTAATCACCAAAAACTCAAATACATTTCTCTTGTAATGTTACAACCTCCCAAGAAGACAGGCACAATTCTGTTTCTACTGGCTAGCTCTACAAAACTCCAAATCCACGAGTTTGTTTCCACATTTAGCTTTGAACAAAAATAAAACTGCTTTTTTTTTTTTTTTTTCCCCAAAAAGAATGCACTTTCCCCGCTTATTTCACTGATCCACAAAGGATAGAGAGGAATATAAGCAGGAAGTCATGCTTTGATTTCCCTTAGAGTCTACTATGGAGATGTAGATAACAGATGGCACTTGGTACTAGTCCTGGCAGGCTATGAGATCATAGATTAATAGAATAATAGAATGGCCTGGGTTGAAAAGGACCACAGTGATCATCTAGTTTCAACCCCCCTGCTATGTGCAGGGTTGCCAACCACCAGACCAGGCTGCCCAGAGCCTTGAAATGCTAACAGCCTGATTTGTAGGAAATTCACCAATACATTCAGGAATCCCATCACTCCGAGGCCAGGATCAGGTAGAGTAGAAAAGCAAGACACAGAAAATGCTACAGAAGCCATAAGTCATTGTAGACATCTAAATGTTTCAGGAGGGACTTTATTATGCAGTGAGATAGAAACGAGCAAGAGGAGGTGTAAAGCCTCTATTAGCATTCCTAAGGTGATCTGTACAAGTAAGCTTCATCAAAACATGCTGAAGGACCTCTGGGTGCCCACTGCAAATGAGTGCACATGTGTGGGTCCAGAGAGGCAGGCAGAAGACCTGCAACCTGTGCATACAATCCCACGTCTGTGTTCCCTTTATACATACATCTGGGCTCCTTCTTTCAAAGACTGAGGCATTACTGTTGCAGATGGACACAGAGGAGTTTTAAGCTCTAAAGAAATCTGCCAGCACATTAATTGCTTGCTCTGTGTACCTTTGGGAGCTTCATTCCGTATTTTCCATGCATGCTCAGGACAGGGTTGAAAGACAACCATGCAGCAGTTTCTGGATTTAAAAAACATTGTCTCTGGGGTGTCACAGAGTGGTGATCCATCAGCTGATGTTAAACAGCCAACTTAAGCCCAAATGCAGAGAGCAGACAGCTCAAGCCAGGCAACATCCCTCCCGGTCATTCTGCTCCATGAAGAAGAGGAACGCAGTTTGGAGGGTTATGTTCCCCCTCTTCTAAGTGGCAGGGATCTTTCATGGACTTGGATGACCTGTTAGACTAAATTATTGCACAGCCACCCACAGGCTATTACTCATCCCTAACCAAACCTGGAAGTTGGATTCTTTGTGCACAGAGAACCTGATTTTGGTTTCCTAGAGAGCATGGGGTACACCTGTGTGCACACAGCATTCAACTGTGAACAAGGTGGGGTAGAAATCAAATCACAACTCACGGCAACACCCAAGGCAGTGCCTTGGAGATGGAGAACAACACGTAGCCTCAGTGGGACCATCAGAGAGGAGGCAAATGGTTTAAAAGCACATGAGCAACATCAACCTCTCAAACCAACATTGCATTATCCCCCCAGTACACATCCTTACGCTGTGATTGCTTACATGGCCTGAAGGACAGCATCTGGCCATGCCTTGGGACTGGACATTTAAGTTTTTCTTTTGCCCAGACGGGAAATCTGATTCTCAAACAAAACTAGAGAAATTTAAAAGTTTGGGTGGGTGGGTGTTAATCCCTCTTGCTGGCATGAAAAGTGTTTTCACACCTTTCTCTAGGCTTCAGGCAAAGGCAGTTTAGCTCATGGCTCTTCAAACCATGGGACAAGGTGGGACATGCTGACCAACATGGTCCTCAGGCAATCAGTTACCATCTATCCCCAGCTAGGCTGGTTCTGCCAGAGGTAACGTATTATTTGGTATAAATCTGAAATTATTTAATGCTAGTCAAATAATGAAGCAAGCCAAGTTCTTCCTTTGAAAAGAAGACATCTAACATGTTTGAAGTGTTTCAATGCATTGGGACTTTGTAGGGAAGATCTAAATAAAAAGATGTGTTGAGGAAAGATTTAGTAAACTATTCACAGGTTCATAATAGAGGAAACAAGGATAATCTGGCCTTGTTCAGTACTTATCTGTGCGTTTGTCAGCTCTGGCTTCCTCTGTCTTCCCAGTGTTTTCCAATTTGTTGGCTAGTTTATACCAAAATTTGGCAGAAGGGAAAGATCACCTCAATTTTCAGGAAATTAGACAGCAATGAAAGGATAAATTCAAACAAGTTCTGGAGCCAAGGAAAGAGTTGGAACGTAAGTTCTCATTAATACAACCAGATGTCCGCATGGGAAAAAGCTATTAATAACCATCTAAACCAAGGTAAAACATTGATCCAATGTTTTGAGCAAGACACTGAACCATAAGAAAACAGGTGTCATTTTGTCTGGCACCCACCATGTCAGATGTGTGTTTTGAGTCTCCAAAACACCTGTTAGTTCCACAGCACTGGAGGAGAAGAAATAATCCTACCCTGGAGTGAATCTGAGAGTTTTCAACAGCAGTTCCCTCCAGTCAGGTGTTTCACACACTTTGTCTAGCCACACTTAGTCCTGGAAGCTTCTAGTAGACATCATGTTCTGGTATCAAATGAGAGCATGAAGGTGATCCAAGGGCTGGAGCACCTCTACTATGAAGATAGGCTGAAGGAACTGGGCTTGTTCAGCCTTGAAAAGTGAAGGCTGCTGAAAGACCTCATCATGGCCTTCCAATTTTTAGAGGGAATTTATAAACTTGAGAGAAATCAACTTTTTACATAAGTAGATAGTGATAGGACAAGGGAGAATAATTTTAATCTAAAGGAGGGGAGATTTAGGTTAGATGTTAGGGGGAAGTTTTTACTGAGAGAGTGGTGAGGTGCTGGTACAGTTTGCCTAGAGAGGCTGTGGATGCTCCATCCCTGGAGGTGTTTAAGGCCAGGTTGGATGGGGCCCTGCACAGCCTGATCTAGTACTTGGTCTAGTGGTTGGCAAACCTGCCTTCGACAGAGTTGAACCTGGGGTTGGAACCAGGTGATCTTTGAGGTCCCTTCCAACCCAAGCCATTCTGTGATTCTATGATTTTATGTGTTGCTCTCAAATATACAGTCCCTACCCTGGGAATAGCCCGATTTCTGCTTTGCAATGGTATAATTCTCCCCCAAACATAGCTTCCTTCTCACAGACTGGGGGATAGATGGGAACCAGCTTTTCCCCTCTGTCAGCTGGATTTGTTCCCTTTCTCTCCCTTTCTCTCTTTCTCCCTCAGTTCCCACGATCAGCAAACCCACCCTCCCCAGGCTGACAGAATGAGCTCTACTACATGTAGGGCCAGTCCTCAACATGTAGAAAAACACCATATTTGGCCAGTTTGAGCCAGAGTTGAGTGAGAGCTTGCCAGGAGAATCATACAATTTAAACTGAAAGAGAGTGAGTTTAACCCTTCATTTATAAACAGGATGATAAATCACCTATGGAACTTTAAACACGGAGAGACTGCAAAGCTAAACACAAGCTGCCTCCATGCCTCCATGCCCGGCAGCAGAGCAAGGTTAGCAGACAGGGCAGGATGAGGGGGACAGGGGGATGAGAGAGGAGCCACTTTATCAGGTCAGATGTTCAGATTCAGGACAGGGAGATGAGAAAAGCTGAAGCTGTTTATACTAAATAACACTTGTTCTCACTTATGAATGTCCTTTTCATCTTCCCCATCCCAGTGTTCTCTTTCTGTATGCAGAGATCCTATCAGTACACACCAATAAATAGCCCTTTCAGAGAGTGCTCAGAACAAAGCTCAGTTGCCTGACCTGCCTTTTCTTTTGTATCCTATTACTTGAATTGCTGAGCTCGATCCAAAAGTACTGTGGGTCAAGGAAGAAACTCCAGATGATTTCAGCAAGCAGAGGGTGAAGCATAAGGCTAATACAGAGCTAAAAGTTGGGTGGAAAGAAATACGGGATGGCCAAGGATATCCTCTTGGGGCAAGACGTAGCACTGAGTTGCCCATGCTAAAAGAACAAGTGGGATTCCAAACATCAAAAGAAGATTTCGCAGGCCCTGGTTTCAGCACAGTGACCATCTGTTTCCTATTTGGCCCAAGAACGATGGAATTGGTTGTGTCATGCTATGATAAAAGAAAGAAAGATAAAAGAAAGAAAGAATTTCAGAGAAAGTCCCTGTCTCCCAGTGCTGAGCAGGAACCTTTATCAAAACGAGGGAAACCAGGACAACCTCCAGTCTCCCTACCTCCCCATATTCCTTTTTTACCCAGATGCCTGCTGTACTTTTAAGGAAATGCTACCCACAGCCTCAGAGCCAGGCAGACAAAACCCAGCCTGAGAGGTATAACATAACAGCATAGGTCAACTGACATGTTCGTACGGTGCTCAGAAGGGTGCATGTTTAACCACTGTGGATTTTGAAGACTAACAGCTCCATGAAACAGTTTCCATGGAAATCTGGGGAGATGAGAGGTGAACTAGGCATGAAGAAAGCCCAGCTCCAATTCCTCTAGAGATTTTAGTCAGAGGGGTAGCACAAGGGCTATTAATTCTGCAAGAAAAGGTGACTGGTTCTTGTAGCCCTTCATGAGCTCATGCTACAGCTGCAAGCCATAAATAGTGAGACCGTAGCAAAACAGAGGTTTTCAGAGGCTGCAAAGCTTCTCACGACCTTCACTGACTGCTCCACGGTTATGCATAGCTGAACTGACCCACTTTAACACCTGCATTAATATTTCTGATAACAGAGAGAGACCTAGTTGGGGTAATTTTTCGACTCAGAAATGAGGGGAGGGAGGCAAAATTGGAAAGCTTTGGAAATGTTTGCCTCTCCTCGCACATGAGGTCAGGCTGCCTTTCTGTGCCTTGTTTAGCCTGCTGCAAAATGGGGCCATGTACCTTTGTGAAGTGCTTGGAGACCCATAATGGAAAAATACTTAGTAGCTGTTAACCAAGGGTTTGGTCTAGCTCCATCTCATTAAAAGCACTCAGAGGAATGCTGTTGCTTTGCCAGTCCAGCTCTCCATCCTTTATGCTTGTGAGCCACGTAATAAGAGCAGTCCCACAAACTAAAAGGCCATTTACCCAAACATCCATCAGCAACAATCTGATTAGAGGAAGACTTTTCCCACTGCAGCCCAAGAGCAGTTTTATCACAGCTTGTCAGTAAGGAAATCTTCAAAATTACTTAAATTTGTCAGGGTTTCTTTCATGTTGTTGCACGTATTGTGAGCCCAAACAGGGCAGCAGTAGAGTAGGAAGAGACACCAGCTCCAACATAGCTCCTCCACTGCATTGATAAAGTGCTGCCCGTTATTTGTGTGGATGATTGTGGTATCTGGAGTTTATTTCATTGCACATGGGATTCAGGGGAAGAGGGAACTATGTAAACCAGCACACTGTATATGACAATGACTGGACAGTGCTCACAGGTGATACTTTCCTACTAGTCTAAAATGCTCTGCATACCTCACTAGTATTATGAGGATGAGACACATTTGAATGCAGTTCAAGTTACTGATCTCACTGGAATAGGAAAAGAAAACTGTAAGATGAATATCAGATGTTCCTGATAACAGATCTGAGAGTGAAGACATACTTTCTGTAAGAGGCAAGCTACCAAGAAAACATAAAATCAGAGAAAACAGCCAATGCCTTAATATTACAATGGGATGAAGTGCCCTATTATCCACACAAGTTAAAAACCTCAAGGGCCTGCTAAGGGATGGGATGGGTGATTTTTAATTCTCCCCTTCCTCACCTCTGTCTGTATGAACACAGATACGCAAGCTCATGCCACACTCAAGAAGAAAAATGTCTCTGTTTCCTGGTTTGCACAAGTGCAGTGACTTCCGCAGCACTCCCCTTGATGTCATCTGCAAAGGGAAATCTGGGAGCAGATCCAGGCATCTGCTCATTTCAGTTTGTTTTTGTAATTAAAGATCCACACAAACAAACAGAGTAGATCAAATGCTGACTTGATCTATTATATATATCATTTAATATTATAAAATCATTTTAAAGTGATGCTAGCATTCTGCATCTTCCCCTTGGGTCTTTCTTGGGTGCCACACTTTGCAACTCCACTACCTTCAGCTAGTCTTGGCTCTAGTTTTTCCTGTTATTCCCAAGCACCATCCTTGGCACAAAATGTGAGGAGACAAGACATCCCCCAAGGAGTAGGCAGCCTCAATCAGACCCAGACAAAATAAAGAGAACATGTGTCCTACATTGGCTGCCACTGGAGTTCAGTGTGAGTTGAGGTAATCCAGCCATTCCTGAAAGACAAGATGTTCCAACATCTGGCTGCTGATAGAAATTGACTAAGTACAAAAGTAGGCAGAAGTTAGGATTGCTCCTCTTTGCCCAGCAGTTCTTTCGGACATTACAGGCAGTCTGACATGAGGCTTCAGGATTTCAGTCCTGCAGCATAATTTGTCGCCTGGTTTGATCTCAAGAGAGCTTTTATGGTTAAGCACCAGCTGTTCAAATTCACAACACTTTCATAGACTAGATGAGGGACAAAAAGAAACGAGAGCCGTAACCAGTGACCAGATTCCAATCTGACTGACCTAGACTTCCTCATGATGGCAAAGTCAATTCTGCAGACATTTTCTGGGGGAGCTTTATGGCAGACCTAAATTCATAGAATTATCATAGAATCATAAAATCATAGTATCACAGAATCATAGGATGGCTTGGGTTGGAAGGGACATTAAAGATCATCCAGTTCCAACGCTCCTGCCATGGGCAGAGTTGCAGTCCACCAGTTCAGGCTGCCGAGGGCCCCATCCAACCTGGCCTTGAACACCTCCAGGGATGAGGCATCCACAGCTCCTCTGGGCAACTTTTGCCAGTGCCTCACCACCCTCTGAGTAAAGAATTTCCTCAGTCCTAACTTTTGATTTTGCTCAACAAATATTCTGCTTACAATTCACCTGAATGAACCATACAGATAAACCACAGTAGGACTGTGGCATCCCATGAGGACTCTTGATCTCAAGGGTTGACAATTTACCAAATTTCTAAACCTTCTCGAAGCTGAGGAGGAGCAGAAAAGCACCCATTCTTTGGCAGCTCAGTCCTGTAACAGAAGCCTGCCTAGCAACATCCTATGACCCTATCACCAGCACAGGCTCAGAACTGCTCTGCTGGAAAAGACCTGGACATTACAGTGGATCCTTGGCTGTAAGAAAAGCCATGAAGTATTGTGTTTTTATTGCAAACAAAGGAAAGCGAAGACAGGCTGAGAGACCTGGGACTGTTCAGCCTGGAAGAAAAGAACACTGAGAGGGGATCTCATCAATGAGATACATTCAAAGGGCAGGAATCAAGTGGATGGATTCAGACAGATTCTTTTCAGTGGTGCCCAGCAACAGAACATGGGGCAACGGGCACAAACTGGAACGTAAGAAGTTCCACGTGAACATGAGGAAAAAACTTCCAGCAAGTGCTGGAAGATGTGTTTGCAGCTCCTTGACTACCAGCCCTTTTGCAATTGGCAAAAGGTAGCAGGGATTTCAAACCCTCATAACTCAAATCTTTCAGCATTAGTCTCTGCTGATTCAAGCTGATTTTTTTTTAACCTCGCAGTCCTGTTCAGCTTCTTTTGAGATATTCCAGACATTTTTCAACCATTTATTTTTATTGAAACCAGCCAAGTCTCTGTATATATTGGGCGCTTTTTTTTTTTTTTTTTTATCTTATAATATACAAATCAGTTTAAAATAGTGTGTAAGTCAGGAATGATTTGCAAATTAAACTGTCAAACCCTGGCAGGAGTTGTGGCTGACACCCTTGGTTGAAATCTCCCGGCTGGTGTTGCTGTGAGCACAGATATCTAGAAAATGCCACACAACTTGCTTGTGTTTTCCTGGAAAAAGCCATCCTTTGATTTTAGGAAAGCTTCACAATTCCTGAAAATGCTGTTGTGTGCAGTTCTCTACGGGATCACCTGGCCAAGGGAAGGGATTTTAGAAGTCAGATGATGGGGCTGTGCTTGTACTAATGACCATTTTCCATGTGGCTGACCCAAGCATGACCCACACACCTCGATTTTCCTTTCTCCTCTCTGCTCCCCTTGGCATAGCTCACGTCTTTATTCTTGCACAGGCCTTAAAATCACTTTTAAACAGGAGCAACTTGAGGTGGGGATTGTACGTCTTCTGCAAAACACCTAGCTGGAACCACTGAACTAGAGTTGTTATAAAAGTGGGTATTTTCCTAGCAATTAGGGATAATCCCAGCCTGCCACTTCACATATTGACAGACCAGCAAGTACAGCAGTACATATAACTACTGAGGCTGTACAAATACATTGGTTAAAATGTTGTTATGTGACAATATTCTGAGCTCTACGGTGTGACGTACGCATCAATATGTCCCTGTATCTTTTCTTCCAGATTGCTGGAAAGCCAGTGACCATGCCGACCTCCACCCAAGTGCCAGCTCTTGGCCACATCAACTCTACCCAGCAACCCAACTCCAGCATCTACACGTTCTCCAAGTTCATCCACCCTGACAAAGAATTGTACAAACAATTTTACAGCCTATGGATTGCCCTGATAGTTGTCAATGCCATTATCTTCGTGGTGGGTGTTGTGCTGAACAGCTTGGCATTGTATGTATTCTGCTTCCGTACTAAGACAAAAACCACCTCTGTTATTTACACCATCAACTTGATTGTTACCGATCTCTTGGTAGGCTTCTCCTTACCTGTACGGATCATTATGTTCTATACTGCAGAGGGCTGTGTGCATTGCTCCTTTGTTCATATCTTTGGCTACTTTGTCAACATGTACTGTAGCATCCTCTTCTTGACGTGCATCTGTGTTGACCGCTACCTGGCTATTGTACAGGTGCAAGCCTCACGAAAATGGAGGAACCCCACCTGTGCCAAGGGGATCTGTGTCTTCATTTGGATTTTTGCAACGGTAGTGACTTTCTCCATCCTCACCATGGCAATACGGTTTGCCCAGTGCTGCCTCTCTGAGATTCTGGTCCTGATGGTCTGCGAGTATTTCGTCCCCCTCATCATAATCATCTTCTTCACCACCAGGATTATGTGTGCTCTGTCCAAGCCCAGCCTCATGCACCAGAGTCGGGAGAGGAGAATGAAGGCTGTGCAACTCCTCATCACCGTCCTTATCATCTTCATGATCTGCTTCACTCCTTTCCATGTGCGACATCTAGCGATCTCCATCAAACCAGACATGCCCCACAATGTCAGCCTCCTTGTCTACCATGTGACAGTGACTCTGAGTAGTCTCAACAGCTGCATGGACCCTATTGTCTACTGCTTTGTCACCAACAACTTCCAGTCAACCATGAAAAATATCTTCAGGAAAACCGAACCAGAGCAAACCACTGTGGACATCCTGGGTGTGAACAAGAACACCAAGGGCTCCAATGCAATTATCACCTTCTCAAACACAATAGGAAGCCCTGTGAGCTTGCCATCACCAAGCAGCGTCCAGATCTAACCCAGTTCTGATGGAACATGCTGCAGTAAACCAGTGTAATGATGCTGGAACCCTGGTAGGGTGCATGGTATCATTGTCTGACATCTTTGTTCTTTAGGGAGACTTTCAGAATGACAGTAGTGGAATTTATTCTTCAAAAACATTGCGGTCTGTTTGGAAAATTGAACTTGCAGTGCTTTTAGTACCAATACAAAAGAGAGTTTATTAATTACTGTTTCCCACAGGAATGTTTTCTTTGTATTTTAATACAGACATTTTGCTAACAACAAATTCCATATTGTGGTTTTCTTTTCCTGTTTGACATTGTAACACAACACTACTACAATGGCTTAGAAAGCAGTAAATCCCTCTGTTTTCTATGAAAGCTTTCAGGCCTTGGACACGTACTTAAGAGTAAAAGATAAGAGTCCTGTTTCCAGGGATACCCACGACAAAGACTTTAGATGCCAAAGGGATGAGACAGAAAGCATTGTAACACACATATCACCAGCATCTACTCACTTGTTTCTGAAAAGGTCAGAACTTTTTCAGGGTAGAGATTGTGAAGTCAAGCAGTACTATCTCCTCTCTCTATTTAAGCATAAGAGAAAAAATGTTTGTGGGTATGTATGTTTTCATGCACATTGTCTGGGCTTGGGGAAAGATTAAAGATATGTTCCACCATAATTTGGATCACTAAATCCCCTGAACTGCAGATGAGCATACAAAGAGCTGTGAAAATGAATGTGCTTTCCAGCAAACTCTGCTGTTCGTCTCTCTCTCCCTGAAAAACAGCCAAGATGAAAAGCAGAACCAGACTATAATGCTATACTATCCTTGTCTGAGTTTTCTTCCTGTCACATTGCGAAATTGGGGCTTTCAGTCCTAATTCCCACCATCAGTTCATCCACTCAGTCATTCAAATGCTGATGTTTCCAGGGACAGAAAAACATTCTATCTCAAGCATCTAAGTCAAAATTCACCCCAGTACAGAGTCCCTACAATGATTTAAGCACCGTGTTTGAAAGATACGTAATGATAATGATGCCAGAAGATTCTGTCCGCAACAGTGGGTACATGTCCTACTTTGCAATGCAACAATTAAGCAATGCAAAAATAAAAAAAATCATCCAAGCAAATGTGCAAAACATGCAGCACGAATGGCAGTAACGGTTGTTACTGCTCCATTTCTCCTCACCCGTTATCATTCAGTTCAGTAGGCTTTGTTGGTCTAAGCTGGGCTGGAATATGCTACTTCCCCCAGGTCTAACCTTGGGACAGCCACCTTCACTTCACGGGACCAAAACACATCCAGTGCTTAAAACTGTTTCCTGTGACTACATATGTTTCCCTTACTCTGTTTCCTTGACCAACACAAAAGTAATAAACGGTAAACAACACTGCAATACAGGGATCTGACCAAGAAGAGCACAGGTGTCTGCAGGACCACTGTGTTGGGAAGTGGAATTCATAGAGGGTGATCTAGGTCACTAGGTCATGGAAGCAGAGACCTCCTCATTGCCTGCATCTCCAGGGGTACTGCAGGAGCCCAGACACTGCCTACACATGGAACACTTCCATGCATGTGTCTTAATTGTCTCTCAGAGTCCCTAGGGAAGGATTTAGCTGCCAGTAGACCAGTGCCTGGTGCCATGGTAGGCACGATAGCATGTCCTCACTATAGACCCTGCTACACAAGGCTGTGGTTCTCCTGCAAGTCCTGCACTGTGCCAACAGCATCAAGTATCCCAGAGCATTCCCAGCCACAGACACTTCTGTTTGGATAGCTGAGTCCTGTGTCTGAAATAAAAGTATGGATCTATAATCTACAAATGGGCAATGTTCAGTCAGCTGCAGGTCTCCCCTCAAAGACCAGCATGACACTGACAGCTGGAAGTGGACTATTAACTCAGGCTCTTGTGGATCACGGGGCACAGAAAAGTGCTGTGGATGTGATTTATCTGAAATTCTCCTGAGTAACACCACAGACTCAATGCCATTACTTTGAATTTTTTTTTTTTTTTCATTCCTAGAGGTTAGGATGACAGCCACCAACACTGTGGAACTACCTTTTGGGATGTAAGACTTATCTTCATTATTGCTTCCCTTTCATGGCCATGAACCTAACCTTAACCCTAACTCTAGACATGGCCATGGTGAGTATTTCCAGGGTCCAATTCTACTGTGTTTTCCTTTCACCTCATCTATTTCCTTACTCATTTGCAAATTATTAACTCTGATAAGATGCCTAGCAGCCAAGGCCAGCTTCTTGGCAGATCTCTGTCAAATGATACAGCAGCACCCAGAACAGTCTCTCACTTCTTGGTCAGAATAGCCAACTCACATTTTTGCCACTGTTTTTCACCAGCCCCTCATTTGGAGAAAATATGCTATGCCTCAAAGCTCTGCACTTCCATGTACATCCCAAAAGCCATGCCCACGAGCCCACAACATGCCTGCAGACCTTTACAGCTAGCTCATGTGTAATGAAAATGTGTCTCATGTATACAGAGTTGTTAACAGTTCTGTCTTTTGCCATGACTGTTTCAGAGAAAAAGGAGCTAAAGTGCAGGCTCAGTGCATAGCTTATTTTAGTTTCTTTGTTCCAACAAGCTGCAGTTTTACACCTCCATTTAATTTGTTATCTACAGAGTTTTTGCCATATACAGAAATGCTTTAATATCTTTCTTGGTGCAGCTATTCATTTGAGGCCAGTATAAAACCTCTAAGATCATTTGCTTAGATTTTAAGTTCCTAAATAGTGTCTCAACTGAATCTCTCTTTCTGCTGTACACTTAACTGGTAGTTGTCTGTATCTCCCTTACTGTCAGTATATTGTTCACTCTTCATACCACCCATCTGAGATTGAACCATTCTCTATACTTGGCAATGTTTATTGCTTTATCCAGATTTTCAATGCTCATTTTTCCATTTTCTCCCAACTCCAAAGAAGGACCAGGGTCTTTGTCAAGAATATCATCTCCAGAAAACTGGCAAGCTGCTAAATCATTCACAAACTTGTCTATTTTTTCAGTGACTTTTTGTGCTTTCTCTAATCCATATTGTTTACAAGTGTCATTTTTTTTTTCTCATGGTGCAGTAGTTGCTTAACTTCTGCCCTATTTAAAGTCATCCATTTCTGCTCAGGGAGCAATGTTGAAAATCGGTACCAAAAAAGTTGGTCATTGTCAGAAATAAACTTCCAATGGAAGTTTTGCTGGGCATCTTTCACCTGCCAGTACCCATTGCTGCTGACAACTCATCTTGGGATGCCTGCTAGGGATCAGGTTGCCCAGAGAGGTTGTGGAGTCTCCTCCCTGAGACCTTCAAAATCCATCTGGATGTGATCCTGCACACCCTGCTGTAGGTGTTCCTGCTTGATCAGGGCTTGGACCAGATGGACCCAGAGTTCCCTTCTAACTTCAACGCATTCTGTGATCACAGACAGCGATTGCATTAGTCCTCTTCCTACCCCAACCTGTCCTTTCTCTGATGTGAACAGCACAACCAAAGCTGCATGCAATACAATAGGGAAGCCTCCATGGGCAACATGAGTAACTTCACAGACCATTAAATATACACTGAGGATGCTAAGGAAGAGCACCTACAAAACAGCTTTGCAGGGCAGTCTTATATGCTGATTTAAAGATTTAGATGCCAAATTCCCAATGAGTTCAAATAAAATCAGGTAATTAACTGCCTTTGAGGATCCCAGTCATTAGCCAAAGGCTGAAATATTAATAGGTATGAATGAGTATCATGTAGCATACAATCACTGCCAAGCCCATGGTAGACAGAATACAGCATTCCCTAAAGAGCTTAACTGCAACAAAAGAGTAAGAGTAGAAGCCCTGCCCTTTCAGGACAATTACAGCGTTCATTCCCCTTTGATGTAATTTAGTACTCTTTCACATCTAAAATTCTGTAATGAGAATTAGAATATCCTCTTCTACCAGCTGCCCAGAGGCTAGCAAAGAAATACCATGCAAAATCTCACATGCATGCCTTGGGATGTCTGTAAAGAGGAAGAATAGAATAGCCAGCCCTCCATCTTACTGCAAATACGGCTGGACCCAGCAAAAACTAAAATCTTCTATTTTGTGTCATAAAAGGAACCCCTGATTCCACACATGGGGTTATTGGCCAGAATGTCTTCCTCCTGGGCTCTGAGCAAGATCTGCCCCCTGCCCACTACCATGTTGATAGCTGCAAAGTGGAAACAGCATGATGATGCTCTTCCATTCTCCTCCTCCCTTTGGGTTTTGCTTCCCCTCAGATGTGCTTAGGGCAGGGGAAGATAATGAAGACTTCACAGAGGAACCACAACCACAGATAAAGCAATAACAGAGGAGGGGTAAGAAAGGTAGCCAGTGGGTTAAAAAAGAGGAGCTCAGTGGTGGGAAAGGCTGGTGAGATCAAGGATGAGGAAGCTAATGGAGGGGAAAGCTGACAGGGAATACAGGGAAAGCTGACAGGAAATGTGATATCCAGTGAAGATGACACGGGAAATCTAGGTAGGGCATGGCTTTCTTTTCCTCATCTGGGCATCACTAGTCCTGAAACAGGAGCTCTAGGGAGGATTCCAGTGCTTGGATCAGATCTGAAAGGCTCCCATTTAAGGAAGAAAAAGCTGAAAAGCAGAGCACTGTATTCCCTTCCCAAGGTGAGGCCCAGAAAAGGAAAAAGAGTGATCTCCCCACAGCAGTCTGAACTGTTGTGTTCTTGGGGTAGAAGACAAGAAGGTTTCTTGTGTGCTGGAAAAGGGGAAGAGGGCCTTTGACCCCCAGACATGTGAAGGGACATTGGACCACTAGAGTCCTCTACCCTGGATGAAGAACTGGCTTTGCTCGCACACAGCTGTGGTACACCCAGCACATGCTGCAAAAAGCGCCCAAACTTATCTGGCAGGGACAGGAGATCTCCTAAGTGTTTTTACAATGTGCCAATGCTGGCAGGATATCAAGGTCTTAATTCATGAAACTATTCTTCTTCAGGATGTTTGACTGTAGCATCACAGCTCAAATTAATTTAAGTATGTGTTTGACTTCCATTGCAAGTGATTTTCCTTCACGGCTGTGTGTAGAGCTAGCATTGCAAAACGGGACAGTCCTTTCCAGCTGCTCATGCACAAAGATAGAGTCTCTTAGATGAAATAAAGCTGAGTTTACATATAGCAAAAAGTCTTTCTTGACCTCATGGCAATCTCAGCAAAAGCTCATAAAGAGGAGTTTCAGTCCCACCAACCCAAAAGCCTTCTCTCTTCTTGTATTTGTCTTAATAAACCCAAATCTTTACATCAGGAAGGAAAGAGTGCTCTCCATCACCTGTCAACACCAGGCCACAGAAATGCAAAGGTGCAGAATGGACTGCGGTACCATGCTTTGAAGGGCAAATGTGAACCAGAGTTTTGTTTCCTTACTGAACACAGAGGGAGATGTGTACTCAAAACACCGTCTGACTCTCAGATATATGATGCTCCTTGAAATTGTAGATCTGTCAGAACAGGTTTTACTTTGTTGAAAGAAAAATCTAGAATTCTGATCCAAATACATCTCCTTCTCCAGCTATGGAGATTCCATGAAGAAAAGAAGGAAATGTGCAGGCAGTGGAAGCAGGGATGTGTGGCCTGGAAAGAATACAGGCATGCCATCCGTATGTGCAGAGATGGGATCGGGAAAGCCAAGGCACGGATGGAACTGAACTTGGCAAGGGATGTGAAAAACAAGAAGGGATTTTATAGGTACATTGATCAGAAGAGACAGGCCAAAGAAAGTGTACTTACTCTGATAAATGAGAAAGGAGAAGTGGCTACAACAGACATGGAGTCAGCTGAGGTACTCAACAAGTTATTTGCCTCAATCTTCACTGGCAGTCAGGCTTCCCATGTTTCTCACATCCCTGAACTAGGCACTCCCATTTTCAAGGAAAGGAGAAAGAAAAACATGAAGAACTACAGATCAATGAGCTACACATCTGTGGCTGAGAAGATCATGGAGTGGATCCTTCTGGAAGCTGTGTTAAGGCATATGTGAGAAGAGGCGATCTGAGACAGCCAGCATAGCTTCGCCAAGGGCAGATCATGCCTGACTTATCTGAAGGCCTTCTAGAATGGAGTGATGGCACTGGTGAACATGGGAAAAGCAACTGACGTCATCTACCTAGACTTTAACATGGTCCAGCACCACATCCTTATTTCTAAATTGGAGAGGTATGGATTTGAAGAGTGGACTATTCAGTGGATAAAGAATTGGCTGGATGGTCGCTGTCATAGGGTTGTGGTCAACAGCTCTATGCCCAGGTGGTGGCCAGTCACAAATTGCATCTCCCAGGGGTCTGTCTTAGGACCAGTGCTCCTTAACATCTTTATCAGTGACATAGAAAGTGGGATGAAGTACATCCTCAGCAAGTTTACTGGTGACACCAAGCTGAGTGATTCAGTTGAGATAATAGAAGGAAGGGATGCCATTCAGAGAGCCCTCATAAGCCTAATGAGGTTCAATAAGGCCAAGTACAAAGTGTTGCACTTGGGTCAGGGCAATCGCAGATAAGAATACAGACTAGCAGAACAACTCAGAGAACAGGTAACTATTTACTCAGAGGGTGATGAGGCACAGGAACAGACAGCCCAAGGAAATTGTGGATGCCCTATCCCTGGAAGTGTTCAATGCCAGGTTGGTTGGGCCCTGGGCAGCCTGACCTGGTGGGTGGCAACTCTGCCCATGTCAGGGGAGTTGAAACTAGATAGGCTTTAAGGTCCCTTCCAACCCAAGCCATCCTATGATTCTATGGTTCTATGATACTGTGAAAAGGAGCATCTCCTTTGCTCTTTTCAGTAGGAAGAGTCAAAGAGCAAGCAGTAGTCTGAGCTCCATACCCAGAAGAGGCATTTTTGAGAATGCCTTGAAGGCCCCTGCTCCCTCCCTTGCAGCAGACCCCTAGTATTCTCCTTGGTCCCTCAGAGAACACTAACAGGACTTTATTGACATGAACTTAAAACAAGAAAATAAAACTCCCTCTACCTGGCTCAAGCACCTGGCATCAAAATAATACCCCAGATTTTAATCAGAGTGGCTTTACTTCTATTTCCTTCAAAAGCTGATGTCTAAATTAGGCCCAGAAATGTTTGTCTCTACAAGAAAGTGGAGAAAAATGGAGATTGCTGCAAGTCAGTTAAACAGATTCCCCCAAGAGATTTGCCCAGAGGAAGTCCATATCAGAGTAGGGCATGACATAAAAGACTTGAGTCAAAGCCCAGCAGTTGGCTTATCCTTCCTCTGATCCCATAGCCTGTGAAGGACTCCTATAAATTCATTCAAGAACCTCATCAGACAGCAACCTAAACCAAAGCCCTGTATCCAAGCCCTTGACATTTTGGATAGCTCAGAGACTGCCCGAATCCTAGCTTCCCAGGGCAGGCCTCACTTGATTGATATTATTTAGAGTTGGAAATGCCGTCCTGCCAGCGCCGCTTAGAAAACATGGCAGTGTTGAAGACACCAGTCCAGAAGTAGCTCTCTGTACAGCTGCCCATTTGCAGCACATGGAGTGGGAATCTGTTGATAGGTTCTTGACAGAAATTATGGTTTGTTTATCTGGTAGCTTTACTTTGTGCCTTCCAACCAACCCGGAAACTCTTCCTCTTCTAACCTCTTGGCCTTCTATTATATACAGACTAGTCTACATGATAATTTTGGTAACCATGCTTCATCTTATGACAAACACTGCATAAAGCAAACAAATCAGTATTGTCATAATTAAAGCAAATTATTGGATGGTTTATCTATACAATCAAAACAGTTCTACCACTGCTAACACTTTACCTGGCTGAGGTTTCAACAAGTACCGGAGTATATATTAACTCATGCAACATCAAAATCAGGCACAACAAGCCTGCAGCCTCCCACAGCAGGCAGGACTTGGAAAGCTGCAGGACTTCTTCCTAAGGTTACTGCGTGCCTAATAGAGAAGAGAAAGCTTCATACAGTCAACTCATCATCATTTAAACCAGAATCCCTTTTTCAGGAATTCTTCCCATTTTATGCCAGTGTTTCTTTGACGATTACAGAAGATAAAGCATCTTCTTTGTCTCTGCAGTATCACATTCCAAGCCATGGATATTTGCTCTGTCTTTGTCTAACAGATTACTACACTCTGCAATGCCAGATTTTTTTTTTTTTTTTGCTCCCAGCAAAGGTATTTGCAAACAGCAACCCATTCCTGCACTCTGAAAAATTAAATGACCCTGTCTCTTCCTATGAGGTATATTTCCATGCTGAGACTTTCTGGTGACTATTTTCTGAGCCTCTTTGGAAGTTTCAGCTGCCTTTTTCAGGTCGGAGCATCAGAGAAAGATGGGAATAGGGGACAGAGAGATTTTAGTCCATAGAATCATAGAATCATAGAATTGTTTGAGTTGGAAGGGACCCTCAAAGGTTGTCTAGTCCAAATCCCTTGGCAATGAATAGGGACATCTGCAGCTACATCAGGTTGCTCAGAGCCCCATCCAGCCTGACCTTCAACGTCACCAGGAATGGGACATCCACCACCTCTCTGGGCAACCTGTGCCAGTGCTTCACTATCCTTACTGTAAAAAAACTTCTTCCTCATATCCAGTCTAAATCTCCCCTCTTGCAGTTTGAAACCATTTCCCCTTGTCCTATCACCACAGACCCTGATAAAGAGTCTGTTCCCTTCTTTCTCATAGTCCCCCATTAGACACTGAAAGGCCATTCTCAGGTCACCTTGGAGCCTTCTCTTCTCCAGGCTGAATAGCCCCAGCTTTTTCAGCCTGTCCTTACAGGGAAGGTGTTCCATTCATTGGATCATTTTTGTGGATATGCTCTATCAGGTCAATTTCTCTCCTGTACTGAGAAAATCAAATGATTCAATGTAGATTAAACTCTTTTTTTATATGGGGGTGAAACAGATGGACTGAGGGACAAAGATGACACTCAAGGACCATGTTAGCATGGTGCCTCTCCGTCCACCACTGAGAGCTCCTTGTCTGACAGTACCAGTGTGTACCCCTAACATCATCAGTGTCCTTTCAGCCCCTACACTAAGTAGCCTATCCTGCTCAGAAAAGTCCACATACTCTGCATTTGGCAGCCACAAGTGCAGCTCTTCCAAGCCCACAGGGATGGTGAGGGGCTGTTCTCTGCACATCATCTCTACAGCTGCCATGTTTAATATCAGCAGAAGCAGCTGCCAGGACAGAGGAGGATGTGGACATGTTCTTTGCAACATAGAGTTTGTTATCAATGGAGCAGCTGTTTGTCCTGCAAGCTCCTGGGGGCAAGAGAAATCAATTTGTTCCACCAAGAATATCCTGGAAGATCATTTGATAGCAGTGCTGAATGTGGAAGCGAAGGAGGCCAAAAGGAGAGCCACAGAGAGCAGGGCAGGATGTCCCCAGAGAGGCATAGGTGTGCACTGCCATACAGAACAAGTCTGGGTGGCAGTGCATCACATGTTTGTGCAGGTATAATGGTGTGATGGAAAAAGAAAGGGAAAGGAGTCTGGCAGAGACAGCTGCAGGGAACTCCACTCATCTGTGTCAGGCTGCAGGAGCCTGTGGGCTGTCAAATACACCAGCAAATTCCTGATATGTGGTTCGAGTCAGACATCACCCAAACACAGATCTAGCATCCATCAGCAACCAGGAGGGATTTCAGTGGAGGCTTTGTGTTTTGTCTTGTGCTATTCCACCTGCAGCTCCAGCTGCATGCTGTGGTGGGTGCCTTCACAAGAAAAAAAGCACTCCTGGTCCACTGCCCTTGGGTCTGAGGGAGATGAACAGCTGTCTGAATGCCTGAAGATGCCAGCATCATGAGAAGCACTGAAAACAAATGCAACGTAAATCCAAAATGGATAAATCTGTGCAATGCTGTATGTGAAGAGAGAGAAAGAAGTGCTTGAACGTGGCCAGGGAGAGGACTTGTAGTCCCTACTTTGAGGGCATAAACCCTGAGAGACCACAGCTCTCCACACGGAGAGGTGCAGGGTAAAAGCCAGAGGGAAACTGAGGCACAGTCTCAGCATACATCCTTCAGTGAGAGGAGTTTATCCACACCACACCTGAGGGTCACCCCAAGGGGCACCAAGGGGAACCCTATCCCCTGTGCCACCAGGGTGGTGGGACAGCAGCCAGCAGCTCAGGCACCACCAGATAAAAAATACAAGATTTCTGGCAGAGACTTTTTAATGAAAGCCCGAAGAGGAAGGGGATCCCTTCATGCTCTCTCCAGTCCCCTCAAGGGCTCAATTTCTTTTCCTTTCATGGTAATGTAATTTTTTTCCCCCCACAATCAGCAAAACACCTTCATGGATGAAATATGCTTTCATAGCTCTCCAGAAGAGCCTCTTTGACCAGCTAGTGGTGCGTAAAATCACAGGAAACAGCCTGCCTGAGGCCTTTGCAGCAACAGGAGAGAAGAAAAAGCTGCCTGTACACAGCCATAAATATCCTATTGGCTCTTTTTCGACTTGGCCTGATCCTAGAAAGTTGCTCATCCCTTCTGCCTGCAGCAGGAACAGAGGACATTTAGCACCAGGCAGGATCTGGCCCTGGGTATTACATCAGAAAGGGTCTCTCATGCATCAGCAGCCCCTCTATCTTTCAGGGTTCTCACAGCTCTCCCCAGTTAATTTCTCCTGAGCCATCCATTGTTACATTCCGAATAAATACACAGAAAAATTCACATATGTGTCAGCAAATGTGGGGAAGGGCACAGAACCATAGCACATGGTAAGCAGAAGGGCCAGCATTAGGCAGGCCTAGCATGGCTAAGTGCTTGGTTTTATTACTGAACCTCTTCACTCACACTCCTCCCAGACTGCCCAGTTCCCCACGAGCTTTTTTCTGCCTTGAAAACGGCATCACAACCATTCTCCCATCTCCTCTCTTCCATTCCTACTCACAACAGTGCACCCAGTGTCAGTAAACTGGAACCCAGCCCTCCTCACACAAAAGGTGGGATCCTAAAGCTGAGCTGCTCTGGCAACCCCAAGGCTGCTCTGCACCAACAGTTTTGACATCATGTCAGCTGTCATCAGCCCCATACAGAGCAACTGGCTCTGAGAATCCCCAGCCTTGGCCATCTTCCCACAGCAGCATCTGACATGCCAGCAGCCACAGGGGGACGTCACAGTTGTTGTCCCCCAGTTCCCTTCCCAGGCTTTTTGGAACATCTCAGAGCAGACCCACATACTTTATTTATGTTTAAGTAACTTTCCCAAGCCCACTTAGGACTCACTTGATCAGTCCAGGTGGTTGGTATCCTTATTTTGCAGGAATGTTTCCATTTTCTTGCCTTTCTTCCCACAGGAACAGGATGCCCAGACAACAGAATGCTATGTGGTATTCTTCACTCACATGAGCAGTACTTGTTACATACACTGTTTGGGGAAAAACTGTAAACATAGGCAGCAGGTCTATGTTTTTTTTTAATTTCAATTATACACTTGTGGATAATAAAATGCCATACCTCTTGAAAAGCATCAGTAAATCAGTAGATTTAAACCAGGCCAAGGCATATTTTTTTTCCTTGGAAATTCTTTTCTAGCTCTGTAAACTTATGGTGGGAAGAGGGAGGTTTGCTAAATTTCCATAAGGGATTTCTCTGACCCACCGGTACCTCTGTTGCACTGCACTGCTGCAAGGCAGGGAGGACCTGCTGGCACCATCCTCTTCTACACCGTTTTTGGATACTCTGCAGCAAAGACATGTCGGCAAACAGCAAAGTCTCACAGCACAGCCTCACAGGGAAACCAGTACCCCTTAGGCTCCCAGTCCACCGCAGTGATGTGAGAGGTCTGACTCTGCCAGACAAGTTGTGACCAAACCAACCACTGCCCTCTGCTGAACGCAATCCGAATACCCACAGAGATCTCTAGCTAGCTAGCTGGAAAACTATGTCTGAAATCCTATTTTGCTGGGAGGATAGAGAAAACCAAACCCCTCTTATCTTAGATCATGGATATCTCCTTCAGATCAGCTGCCAAAGCCCTATATTTTGTGGCTTGCACATCACATCCCTGCTACAGGGTTGCATCTCTACATTACATTTAAGTGTAGGTTGCTACATAAGGCTGTGATTTTGTGCTCACAATCAAACACATTTTTATTTACATCTTTCCACTGGCCAACTTGGTTAAGGTTACTGGCAGATGTATAAGAAAGAAAAGTTTCTGATGAGAATCATCACAGGAGTGCATCCAAATAGGCAAAGACATGGTGGACATATTACATCTGAAGGGAATCGCAGAGTTACAGAACTATAGAATGCACTGAGTTGGAAGGGGACCACAAAGATCATCCAGTCCAACTCTTGGCTCCCCATAGTACCACCCAAAGAGTCACCCACTGGAAGTGATTTCTAAGGGACCTTGTGGAACCTCCATCACAAGACCGTTCTCAAAAGCACACTAACATTTAACTATGGGCAGGAGGTGAAGCCTCTGCCCTCATTCAGATGGTATCTACAGTCACCTCCTTCAACTTCAGAATGCTGTTCACTCACCAGCATACTTTGGGCTCAGTTTCCCTCACTGGGAGAGTCTGAGAAGCCTTGAGGGTGACTCATGTGCACCACACCTTGGTGTACTGGACCACACAAAAACCCCTGGTGGATTCATCCATGTCTGAGCTCCAGTCCAGGGCTGGCAATGGCTCATGCATGGCCCAGGGAAGCAAGGATTTCTTGTTTTCCCCAGAGCCTTTTGTACCTGTGCTGAGACCACCTGTCCCCAGATCTCTGAGGGTGAGGAGCTAGTCGCCAGTGCCCCCAGAATGGATGAGTGTTTGCATTATAATTTACAGTAGAGCAGCCAAGCCCCAGGGCAGAGCACACTCATAGATTCCTAGGGATCCATTTATTAAGGTTGCTAGCTAGAACTACCCTTGGCACCATCACTTGATTTATAACACACTTCTCAAAACATCCCAGCCAGCCTGGAGCCAGGAAAGGAGCAGAGACCCAACAGCACAGGTTCATGCCCTACTTCTGGAACTGTTCCTGTTGCTGAAAGCACGGACCTTCCCATCCAGTCATCAGACTGGTCCTGCTCCCACCTTATCCTAGGTGTCCTGTGCCACAGGCTGTGACTTTCTACTTCTGTTTTAGCTATCACCATGTCCCCAAGTGAGCTAGGCTGATATCTCAGCATCCTTATGGCCTCTCCTTTGGACACAATGTCAGGAGTGCCTGAGATCTCATAGCCCAGAAAGCCAACTGTATCCTGGGCTGCAGCAAAAGAAGCATGGCCAGTAGGACAAGAGAGGTGATCCTGACCCTCTACTCTGTGCTGATGAGGCCTCACCTGGAGTACTACATCCAGACGTGGAGTCTTCAGTACAGGAGAGATATGGACCTGTTGGAGTGCATCCATAGGAGGGCCATGGAAATGATCCAACAAATGGAACACCTTTTCTGTGAGGACAGGCTGAGAGAGCTGGGGCTGTTCAGCCTAGAGAAGGCTGCGGGGAGACCTGAGAGCAACCTTTCAGTATCTAAAGGGGGGCTATAAGGAGGAAAGGGACAGACTTCAGCAGAGTCTGTGGTGATAGGACAAGAGGAAATGGTTTCCAACTAAAAGATGGAAGAATTACATTGGATATAAGGAAAAGTTTTTTACAGTAAGGGTGATGAGGCAGTAGCACAAGTTGCCCAGAGAGGTGGTGGATGCCCCCTTGCTGGTGACGTTGAAGGTCAGGCTGGATGGGGCTCTGAGCAACCTGATGGAGCTGTAGGTGTCCATGTTATTGCAGGAAAGCTGGACTAGATGGCCTTTAAGACGCCCCATGCCCATCACCCCAGGCACGGGCTGGACCGTTCCCCCTCCTAACTTGACTGTGTCCTCTGCCAGAACTCATTCCACTCTCCACACTATGTTCCTGACGGAGCTGTAACGTGCTTCCGAGGGAGGGAGCTCTCCACAGGGACGGGAAGGCTGAGGGGTGACGGGAGAGCGAAGTGAGATGGGAGAGGCGCCACACGCCGCCGCAAGATGGCGCTGCGGGAAAACCGAGGGCCGCCATGGCGGGGGGCGGGGGGGGGACGACGGTGACAGAACATGGTCCCTTCAGTGGCAGCGCTCTGCCTCACACAGTAACGAGGCTCAGACCCTACATTTTCCTGCTGTCCCCAGTCAGGAATGGAGCCAAGGGGACAAGCTCTTTGACCACGGCCTCAGTGGGGGAGCAGGGCTTAGCAACAGGGAGCACAAAGGTTGCTCTGTGCATCCCCTGCTTCCCTCTGTCATGAGGGAAGGGGACACCCCTCTCTCCTTCACCCACATCAGTGCAGAATATAGCCAAGGTTTGACCCCATGCTGTCAGCTGCTGTGGGTACTGAGCTGCTCAAATCCTCCCAAAATCAACAGCACACGGGAATAGGCCAAGGTCACGGTGGAAGTTGTCTTTGGGTGATGCTGTGCAGGGGCAGCACTGGTTAATGGTTGAACTTGATGATCTTAGTGGTCTTTTCCAGCCTTACTGATTCTATGATCCTACAGTTAGTATCTGGCCTGGATGCACAACTGGATCCAGGACTTGGAAATGCTCTGGGTTATTTCTATCCCAGACAGCATGTATGGGAACCCTTCACATCCAGGGAAAACCTGCACATACTGTTTAGATTCAAGCAGTTTCCTGTCTGAAACTGTGGTTTATTTGTCATTTTCTGGGATTGTGTTGTGGTTTAACCCAACAGGTGGCTCAGCACCACACAGTCATTCACTCACTCCGCCCCCCTTCCCAGTGGGATGAGGGAGAGAATCAGGAAAAAAAAAAAAAAAGATGAAGAAAAAGAGGGGAAAAAAAAAAGTAGGACTCATGGGTTGATAAAACTATTTGCTAATATAGAGAAAAGGAAAATAATAATAATTTTGACAAATATATATATGTAAAAGTATTTAACAAGTGATGCACAAGCAATTTCTCACTCTCCTTCCACCCATGTCAATGCCCAGCTGGCCCCCTGAGCAACAGAAGAGAGTGTGATGAACTGCCACCTCCTTCAAAACTCATTCCACATGATGTAATATGGTATGGAATACCCCTTTGGCCAGTTTAAGTGAGCTGCCCTAACTCTGTTCCCTCCCAGCTCCTTGGGCCCTTTGCTGGGAATGGCCTTGGCTCTGTACAACACTGCTTAGCAGCAACTATAAACATTGGTTTGTTATCTGCATTGTTTTTTCTTCTCGAAGCAAAAGATAGCATCATACCAGACACTCTGAAGAATTTCCTTTGGATGACCAAGTCACTAAAGAAGGAAACAGTTCTGATGAAAATAAGTCACCACAAATCAATTCTGTAAACCATTTACTTCGGAGTGCATCGCCACCTAGGTCACCTTGTGCATCTTCCCCAGGCATTAGCTGTATAACTGAAAGCTCCCCCAGGAAGCCCTATTCAAAGCATTTTTCCACCACAACTCTCCATATGCATCGCAAAATACAATTCAGCATCCCAAGCAGTTCACAGTCAAGAAGACACTTCAATGACAAAGGGCTAAAAGCTTCCAATACGCCATCACAAAAAGGCAGGAGACAGCAAGTGTGTTGCCAAAGTCCCTGTCAAATGATGTCACCCTTGGCATTACATAGAAGGAAGGACCCAGCCCAGTTCCTCTCTGACATTAGATCTGACGCTGGGATACATTTTGGGTGTGTAAACCATTCAGAACATTTCTCTCTCCTAAAAGCACAAGTAGAGTGCTTGCCCTGCCCCTAGCATGCTATTTTAACTTGGGCTGACCCAGGGAAGAGAGAGAGAAGAGCCCCCAGAATAAATAAAACGCAAAGCCAGGTTCTGCATTGAGCAGGAAAGGTTTCCTTCCTCCTAGCAGAAACCCTGAAACATGGGAACAATTCCACACCATGAAAACAGTACGTAAGTGAGAACAGTGGCAATCATCCCCTTCCAGTGCCCTCCTGTGGATATCAGCAAATCTCACACTCTCTTTCAAACACTTTCTGCCTCTGCCTGTAGGCTGGCACCTCTCCTGTGCCATCTCTTCCTCAGTTTCACCTGTTTGCACACTGAAACAGGTTTGGTGTCTGTCTTTGGAAACCTTTCCTAAGGTGCTTTTGAAGCTTATGAGTATTATTATCCCTCCTCAGCCAAATATGTTTATGTCCAGTATATCCCTATTTATCCTCCATGAATACTCTTTTAACATAAATACCTCCCATGTCCCAGTGTGCTTACAAAGAGAATCTTTCAGCCTTGCTTGACTAAGTGATCCATATGCTCTTCTCACAAAATAGATCCCCAATTTCCCTGGTCATCCAAGGGACATCCAAAGTCCCTGAGACTGTGTGCAAGACTCTGAGAACCAGCAGGTAACCCCTAGTGCTTAATTCCTCCTTGGTTTCTCTTAGGCACAGAAACCTTCATGGCTTAGAATGCAGCAAGGGGGCAAATATTCCTATTATGTCCTCTCTACCCCTGATTGCACATACCTCTCCCTATGACAAGGCATCCCTATGCTGGGAACATTTTATGATGTTCCTTTCCTAATCCCTTTGAAGCCTAACAATTCGACAGGTCAGGCAGACCTAACAGGTTTTGCTACCAGCTGGCAGAGCAGAACAGAGTAGCTCATCCCTCCTTAAGTAGGACCCAAAGGACTAAGAGGTCATCCCCACCTCCAGCCCCATGAAATGCAGAATTCAGTGGGCTGCTCAGGGAGACAATCACCAGTAATACTGGTGCCTTCCCTTCACACTCATGCAGACAGGGCATGGGACTTGCCTGTGATTCATCTTGTTCTCTGGCAAATTGCCACACAGGAAGAACATTCAAAATGGCCCATAATGACTCTCCACTGCTCTGCTCCAAATAAAACAAGAGAAGAAGCGGCAGCTGTCTATTTCAAAACACAGAGCCACGGTGAAATGGTGACACAGCAATTCACACAAGCCCAAAGCAGTGCAAGGCTCTGACATAAGCAGCCTCTTTTACTACAGAGGCTAGGAACTCGCCTGGCTGGAGATTTGACCCGAGTGACAAGTCAACGCAGAAAAAAGTGGTGATGCATCAGTCAGAAACAGTTGCACACAAAAGCCAGGCAACTCCAGAAATTGCCCCCTTTCCCCCCTTAGCAAAGTGTTTTTGCATCTTGAAGATTGCTGCTTTAGTTTAGTATGGTTTTGGAAGAGCAAATTCTGAAAGCCCCATCAGGAAGTATTAACATGGATGGTATTTGTAGGATGCTATCTACATCCTAGCTGGAGACGATTTCAATGTAAGTATTGACTATATCTTTCTTCCTCTGTGTTTGCTATAATGGGATCTGCCTAATCCTCTTCTTAATCACACCCATCTGAGCCTAACCTTTTAGATCTGTGTTGATACCAAAGCAATAGTACAGGAGAGCAGAGAGACATATGAGCAGGGCAAATACAGCTCTACCCATCCAGGGGAAGGAGCTGATATAGGCCAGCAGGAGCAGAATGAATGGGGCAGAGCTGATACATAGATAGGGTGTCCCCAGAGGTGTGGATTTTAATGGCAAATCTCAGACCGCAGCAGCTGAAAAATGATGGAGAGTGCTTGCAGCTCAGACAGTCATGGAGTAGGATGTCTTAGATCATTTGAACCTCTTTGCCTGTCATTTGTGCAGGTAGAAATGAGGTGGGAAGAGATACAAATATCAGCTCCTTCACTCTCAGAGGATCCAAGACCCAAGTCAACCTCACCAGCAGAGGATGACTCCAGCTGAAGTCAGGAAGATGAAAAGGCTCAAGTGGCTTTTGTGAGGAAGACTGGCTGCATCCCAAATGACTTTGCCTGCGGGCAGTGCAGGAGCCAGCAATGCATAGATGTATGCATGTAGAAAGCACGGTGGATGCCTGCAAGAGGACTATCAAGCATGTGAAAGGAAGCTCACAGTAAGGTAGAAGGAGATACTGTATTTTTCTTTTTTTTTAAGATGCCTTTGCTTGTACGTAGAGAACATATTCTCCATAGACTGAAAACTTTGGACTTCCAGGCTGATCTGTATCTCCATAAAGGCCTAGTTTTCATTAAACCAAGCATGCACTTGGTCTGAAGGAAGCCTTAGTGCATTCATCTCAAGACACCCACTTCTCAAGGGTCCTCCCAGTCAAAGTAGTTTGCTTGGAGAGTTCTCCCTTCTGCCGCAGTACAGGCAGCCAGTGTGTTTCGAAAAGCTGACATTCTACTTCTGGGAGAAGGTTCAAGTCCGCCCAAGGTTATAACCAATCAGTAAAATTAGCAGTGGCTTCATCACAGTTAACCTCAAATTGCCTGTGTCTACACAGACGCGCCTTGAAGCAATTGAACTTGAGCTTTTCTTTGGCACTAGATCAAGCACCATAAATTTGCGTTTGAGTTTTCAGCTCATACTGCACATAAAGTTTATCCAGACAATGGGTATATATGAGCATTTACGAGCTGCTTCCCTTCCCTCTTCCTATTTCCACAGAAAAATTGCTGCAGAGTGTTTCTGACAGCCTCTTAAAGCACAACTGGTCAAAATGTATAGGTATGATATTTATAGACAGCTAAGGCAGTAGAAATAAAAATTAGTCTACTGTGTTGCTGCAAAGCTCAGATTCAGTCTTCATTAAGTCATGCTGTTTTCAAGCACCTCCAAGCACAAAACAAGACCTTGTCCTTGCAGAGAGGACACATTCACATGACAGGTGGTCAGTATAGCTGGGAGTTACAATACCTGCATATTGTCCCTCATCAATTTCAGCATTTTGAGACATAGAGATCATCAGGATCTGGCTTTGGCCAGTGAGTCCCCATTGCCTTACCCACTGGGAGAAAAAGGCAGACTGAAATAAATCAGCAGTGCTCTGGAGATCCTGGCACTGTGTCTCATTGCAACTAGATGCAGGGCAGGAGCTGGTGATGCAGTTTGTTTACATAAATTCTGCTCTGGGCATTGTCCCATGTTGCATCATGATACTGAGGACAGCCTAATGGCACTTGCTAGATCAGATCCAAACAGTGAAGTTTTCAAAGACCTTGAGTTTTTTGTGGACCAACACAAACCATTTTAAGGTATTTTTATGGTCTTTGGGAAACAGTATTAGAAGATGCAAACCTCTCTCTACCTGATACATCTTGACTCATCTGCAGGTCAACAGAGGCAACCAAGACTAGACAAAGTATAGAACATTTCTTCCTCTCTGCTGTAAAGGATGGAACTCTGCTGAAGAACACTAGATCCCTCTCTGTGTTTGCTCTGTGGACTATCTGCCCTCATTAAAACAAAAAGAGGTCTCCTCTAAGAGCATGTTTCCAGTGTGAAAGACCATGAATTACGCCTGTGTCATTGCTGCTACTGTGGCTGTTACCACTGAGCATCTCTTCTTGGGGTAGATTGGGAATGGAGTGAGAACCCACACATCAGGTCACCCATCCTTCTACTCGTTTCCTGACTTTGATGAGGCCTGATATGTGCCACAGGACATGAACAATCCTGTTATCACAAACCATAAAAGCAATTTGATCCAGCAATACAAACATTGGTGTGCAGGTGTTTCTGGCACTGGATGCACCGGCAAGAGCAGATCATGCAGCGGAATGAATTAATGGTTAACATCCAGGGTTTCTGTGCAAATAGCTATATCAACAACGCTTTATTCTTGCAAAATATAGCTGTGGTGTTTATTGTGGTCAAACGTCTTCTACAGTTCCCTAAAACTGGCAGTGATCATTTACTGAGATTGTGTGCATGTAAGAAAGCACACACGGAAAATCACAGAGCCTTAATGCAGCCAGACATGCATGCCAAGTCCTTCACCATTGCTTTTTTAGTGGCACTGAGGAATGTGACTTAGTGGGCATGGTAGCGATGGGTTGATGGTTGGACTGGATGATCTTAGTGGTCTTTTCCAACCTTAACAATTCTATGATTCTATATTTCCCATACCTCCAGGACTTTGCCTTGTTGTTTCATGCATTACCATGCTTCACCCTGTGAAGCTCTGCAGAAGGACAGCCTTGCCTTCAACAGTGATGCGTCACAAAACTTAACTCTGCAAGGCTCCAAGGCCTCCTTGGGATCTGACCAGAGAAACTCAGACATGAGCCAAAGGTGGAAGTTTGTTTACACAGGAAACAAGTTGTGCTGAAAGATACCAGCCTTCAGGCTCCTCTTATGGGGTTGACATCCACTAAGCAAATTTGAGTAGTACATAAAAGTGAATGATGGCTGGAGGATGTGGCAGCAACCTGTAGTAGAGGAGAGCTCAGTCTGAGCTGCAGCAGATGCCTTCTCAAGCACTAGCCAGACAAAACCCTCTTTTGTCTCTCCTTGAAGAACAGTGGTCCAACCCACCTTAAGGTCTTATGATGTTTGTGAAACACTTTGGAGTCCTGGCAGAAGACACAGTGAGATTTCTGGGACTTGCATAGCTGATCCATACACATCTAGTAGTTGAACTGCATTTCTTAGGTTAAAAGGAAAACCTAGATCTTCCTAAAGTGCATGAGAGCTAAAATTCACAATTCCCTTCAACATTTCTTTTTCTTTTGCTGAAAAGAGCTACAGAGACAAGAGAAAGCCACTGGCCAGGACAATTCCCTTGACCCGTTATATGGCCCCACAGCCAGTGACAGTCCGTGTTGTGTTAAAGATGATTTCACAGCAGAGAGAAGAAAGGGGGATGGAAGAAAAAGACACACTCATGTAAACTTCCAGAGATTCGATCCTTTCCGTAACACCTTCCCAGACCCTTATTGTTGTGACCAGAGCCATGCAGAGTCACCTGGAAAACATCTGTGTCCTCAAGACCTTCAGAAGCCTTCTGCAATGTCTCTGCCTGGCCAAGCTCTCTCATTACACCTTGGGACAGGAGGAGCCGCACTGATTTCTGGGTCTCTAACAGATATAAAGCACATGTTGCTTAGTGCCAGATCTTTCTCCGTTGGCCTGCTTATAAAAAGGATGTAAGTGTCACTCAGTCCTCAGTCAGCATAGGGAGGATGCCAGTTTTGTGCCATTACTTGTATAGGATGCTTGTTTTTCCCCTGCAAAACCATCCTGATCACATGAGCTGATTTGTAAGGTTTAAACCCCTGGTGGGATTTGCTGGGCTATTTTTTGAGCTGGTATGAATGGATGTAGCACTGCCTAGGGTGTTCAAGCTGCTGTAAGTGAGGAAGAGTCTGGATCCTTTGCCTCAGCCGCACTTCTGCATGTGTTGTGACTTAATAAGAAATAGCTAAGAATAACATTAAGTCTGCCAGCCTGAGTGCTGCGAAGAATACCAAAGTGTTTCACCAGGAGTGCAATAACGTGACTTTCCTTGTCCTTCACAATCATAAAAATGTCCTCACCTCCCACATCCAGCGGAACAGTGAAGTCACTTATCCCCTATGTTATGCTGAAGCCAACAGAAGCTGCAGAGTCCTTGTTTTACCTGCCACTCTGCTTGAAAAGAAGCAACGTGAGAGGCTCTGTCATGGCAACTGCTCGTCCCTAGCAGACGAGCTGTCTCCAGGCCTCTCCGATTACATCTTTACCGTTATAATTCATATCCTGCACCTATTAGCGATAAGGTCGATAGGAGCAAATACAATGGCAGCTGCTGAGAACTCTGTTGTTGCACATGCTCCCGCCAACACTCGCTGTGCTACAGAGACCAAAAATAACTTCCTGGTCTCCAGAGCAGCATGGAAAATATTTCCCTGTATTTTCTGGGTTGTGTGATAACTTCCCTTCTTCAGGTTTATGGTAGCGGCTCCTCCAGGACAGCTGAGCAGAAATATTCCTCGGGGGCATGTGCCATTTTCACAGAACCATAGTATTGTTTGAGTTGGAAGGGACCCTTGGAGATCATCTAGCCCAATTCCCCTGCAATGAACAGGGACACCTACAGATAGATACTGATGTCCCCTTTATGTCCTCCTTTACTTCCTCTGTCTTCTGCTTATGCACATCCAGCTTTAGCTCATTATTTCTCCCGTTCTTTCTTTTCATGCAGCATCCTCAGCTTTATCTTCTTACTACAGATCTCCTAATACTTCTCTAAGGGTGTGAGCTCTCAATGCACATTCATAGCACACAGTATAGCAACATTGCTCATGCCTTTTTTGTTCCTCTAAATTAAAATATATGCAAATCCTAAACTTCCAGAGGCTCTTTTCTACTAGTTTTTAAAGCTAGAAAAGGAAAAAGGGCCCCAGCATCTTTAGTTCTTCTCTAAGAGCAACCACATCTGCAATTGCTAAACAGCACTACAGCAGTGGACCAGGAAAATCAGAGTTTGCCTCATATTTTAGGTGCGGAGTGGCTCCTTTTCGATATAAGCTGTGGCCTTGCTGCCTAGACTTTGACATTTTATTTCCATCCTCTACAGGAGCTCTCTATTGGCTGCTCTTATTGAGATATATCACGGTTCTCCCAGGCAGGGATCTTCTCCCTCTTTCCTGAGTCCTAAAACTTGGGGCTTGTAAGGATTTCCACCATTCTTTCCAGGACCTAAGAGCTACAAAAGCATGCTGTCCAGCTGCACCTCCACACCACACGGCCATGGGCCAGCCTCAGGACCAGCCCGTGAGCCACAAGGTCCTCTCCTTCACCCCAGAGCAAAGTGGTGAGGATGGACTGGGTGCAGGCTCAGCTTATCCTAGAATCAAAGAATCACCACGGTTGGAAAAGATCTCCAAGATCATCTAGTCCAACCATCCACCTATCACCAATATTTCCCACTAAACGATGTTCCTCAGTACAACATCTAAACATTTCTTGAACACCTCCAGGGACAGTGACTCCACAAAATCCCTAGGCAGCCTGTTCAAGTACCTGACCATTCTTTTGGAGAAGAAATTTTTCCTAACATCCAAACTGAATCTCCCCTGGTGCAACTTGAGGCCGTTCCCTCTCGTCCTATCACTAATTATGTGGGAGAAGAGGCTGACCCCCATCTTGCCACAGTCTACTTTCAGGCAGTTGTAGACAGTGATAAGGTCACCCCCGAACCTCCTATTCTCCAAACTAAACAATCCCAGTTCCCTCAGATGCTTCTCATAAGACTTATGCTCCAGCTTCAGTGGAAAGACCCTAAAAGATATGGAATACAATAACATCCCTTGTCTTTGCTTTTCCTTCTGATGCACAAAAAATATCAGAAAAAAATTACTTGTACTTCAAGTGCTCCAGAATTTTGATTCTCCCTCCTTCTTTTCCTACTTCTTCCCATGCCATCTCCACTGCCTTTGCCCCATCACAAATGCAGAGAATGTCTCTCTGCACTTTCAGAGTTTTGCTTAAAAGCTCCCAAGTTATCCTTGCTGGACAGCAATTTGATTAAAACACAGAGTTAGTTGTAAACTCCAGAACTGCAGTGTGTGTCAGAAGGGATAGGAAAGGGATGTGAGTCTATCCAGGTAAAGGGTGAGCAAAACTGATATCCAGGGTCCTGTAGATAAGCCACGGTATCATAAAAGCCATTAGCACTGTGGTTTTTTTTCTAGCAGGAATCTCAGTCTCTTTCCCCCTGTGTATTTGAAAGTACAGCACATGCACACAGAGGGTGAACCTAGAACTGCTATTGCAGTCACATCTGGGCACCTTAGAAGCAAGGAACATCCCATTGAGCTGTCTTACATGAATACACATGGTAAGTCCTGACTCAGCCATGTTAAACAGCAGGGACAGGCAAATTTATTACTGTATTGGCCGTAGAGAGGTACCCATTTGCTGGGTCTGTTTGGTCTGGCTGTCCCCAGACTCCCACAAAAGCACATGAACTCTGCTGTTTTCACGCATGCTAATAGCTCTGACTTTCTCTGATCTAGCTGCAAGTAAACCAGCTTCTTGACACTGTGTTAATGACTCACTGTCAGAGCAAACATCTGTGTCCCATCTAACATATGGTGCAGCACAAAAAGAGACCAAGTTGTTCTGTAAAGAAACCAGCAGTGACCTGCAGATCAGGCCAAGAGCAGGCAGGCTTCAAGCTGGTTTGCACTGTTCTGCAGTCTGCAGAGGACCTTTAAAGTATACAGGGGCATGAAGGACCCCTGGAATCAGAATCTCATGAGCTTTTCTGACCTCACACACTTCTTTCACCTTACACATGTTGAACTCCACAACATGTGAGCAGCCAACTGTTTGGGGAAGCAAGTCCAGAATCACTAGGAAGCACTGAAGTTTGCAGGGTGAGAATAAAATCTCCTTTAAAAATTAAATTTTGGAGCAGTCATGGTACTAAACCTGCAAGAAGTCCAAGAGGTTTTGCACATCTAATTCTGCCAGTAAGAAGGGCTTCTAATTTTAACCTACCCTGCAGAAATATCAGTGACGCATATTGGTTGTGTGCAGAGAGGTGTGTTTGCTCTCTCCACTGAAGAAAGCAGAAAGCAGTTACCTGCCTACTGAGATTCTGCTCTGTGTCCTTAAAGCTGAGTAACTCCATGAATCACACTGAGAAGATCTGTCCTCACCAAGCTGCTGGTGGTAGTGGTGGACACTCCATCTCCCCTGAAATGTGATTTGAACACCACAACCAGTTCAGTGGGGCATGAAGTGGAGGACCAAGTGCTTTGCTGCTTCATAGGTGTGAAACAACCACAGGGTAGAGAACACCTGAGGTCAGAACACCTGTCACTGTGAGCTCAAGCCAGAACTGTGAGGTCATCCAGAGAATGCAATTCGGGCAACCCTCCTGGACATGGACGCCCAGCCTCCAACATGGTCCTGATCACACCAGCTTTTTGGGTGAGTCTAGAAACTGAACTTGACTATGGCCCGGCTAACTGCAAAATGCCATGCGGGGGAGGGCTGAGCCTGGATATCGTGTTAATGTGGTATTAAACTTTTCGGTACCACAAGGCCTTGACTTTGCACCAAGCAAGAAGGGCAGCTGGCTTCAGGTCACCAATGTCAATGGTGACCTAGAGTCAGTGAATGGCATCTCTTTGGGAAAACTGAGCATCTTACTATACTGACACCAGTATGTCACCACCCAATCCTCCTCAATGCAAACACTGCTATGGGATTTAGGCCAGATTACTCAGGGCTTTACTTAGCCTGGTCTTGAAAACCTCAATAGAGATTGCACACCTGGTTCTACTGTTTACCTTGTCCTCATAGAGAAAAGTCAGCCTGACATGGGAAGACATACACTCCAAAAATTGGATTTTGAGGTACATTGTCCTGTACCATCTATCCAGGCAAAAAAAGTTGATCTGTGAGTCCCACTGAGCAAACCCCTTGGTCCTTACCCCTATCAGTCCAGAAAATGAAGCCACAGGTAGGCCCAGTCTGTTGAACATGGGGGCTACACAACCACTGGATTTGAGCCCATAATGCCTACATCCAAGACCAAGGAAGTCTGGTCCTGTACATGGGGAGGGCATGAACCTATACACGGGAAAAAGCTCAAACCATTCACAAGGCTAAAAGAAGCCAGTGTTGTATTTGCTGTCTCTGCCCATTGCCAAGATGTCCCCTGCCTTTCCAAGATCTCTAATTCCCCCGCTTGACAGCTTCCTTTTATTGGCAGAAGATCTAACTTTTTGAGACAGTCAGAGTCACAATGCCATAGGCCAAACAGGAGCTCCCATCCCCAGGACATGTTCATTTGGTGTCTTGGCCTTGTGATCCAAGCTCTGAATGAAAGATAATCCAGGCTTTCTAAAAGCCTCATGATCCAGGTACTAAAGAAAAGACGATGCAGGAGCAGAAATTCCAGCTCCAAAAGGTGCCTCCACACTGACAACAAAAGGATCTTGGTGGTAATGAATCTCCACAGCTTTCCACAGTGACATGAAGAGACCGCCTCAGCTACTGAGGTTGGGAAAAGCTTGCCCCAGCTAAAGAAGAAAGCAGTGCCTGGTTGCAATGTCAGAGTCTTGTGAGGCTGAATACTTCTGCTTTCACACACAGACATCACGTGGTTGTTTGCATTGTTCACTTCCACGTCATTATGGTTCATGCAGATCCAAGACAGCCAGGAGCCTCCCTCAGGGAATGTGATGGTCACTGATCAGGACAGTAACATCTTTCCAGTTAACTTCAGCTCCAAGATCCAAATGCAGTGATTCACTTCAAGTGAGAGATCAGAAAGATCTCCAGATGCTGGAAGCCAGATTTGGTTTAAGAGGGAGACACATGGCCCAGGGGAACCTAAGGACTTCTGAAAATCCAGCAAAGCATTTAAACCTTGAATCCTAACTGCAGGCCTTGCTTTGGAGTCCTCAGGCTGAGTTGTCCCAACACCTGACCACCTCTGATGAGAGCTGTCATGAAGAAGTCTCCCTGCCTTTCTCCTAGCCAGCTATGCAATTGCTGCCCAAGTTTTCAGGCAGTATTTTTGGGCTCTGCATCACCATCTCTCCCAGCACACACCCTCTCACCTGCATCTTCATAGCCTCACATCCTTCACTTCCTTAACTCCACATTCCCATCTGCTATCTGGACCACACCTGTAATAGTGCCATGGTTCTGGCATGATTCTGTGGCCACTTCTCACTCCTTATGGGTGGCCCATCAACACCATCCAGCTTCACACCAGTATCCTCCTGCAGCTTTGTGCTCTGCCCCAGCAGGTCTTCACCACGCCCATGGCCTCCTACCTTCTCCCTTCTACTTTCCTCAGATCCATACCTCAACTCTTAGCTTCTGCTTTCTATCTCATTATCCATGTTCTCCATGCTTTCCTGCCTTTGACTTTTCCCTACATATATCCCAGAAATTTTACCAGTCTCCTTTTTCTTTTTCCATGCCTTCTCCCTCTTCCATAACTGAGCTCATGGGTGTTTTAGAGCCAACCCACTCCACTGTAGGGAACCAATTGGTTTACTCCTCTTCTCTTATGGGATCAGATGTGACAGCAATGAACACAACAGAAAAGCTGTCACTAGAGGCAATATACAGAGACTGAACTTCAGATCTAATGACTGAGAATCATTTCATGTGTTAATCATTCTTCTTTGTTGTTCTTTATCCAAGTTGAAGCTAAATCTTAATCTCCTTAATCCCACTATTTCCATGTGAAAGGTCTCCAGGCAATGCGGGAGATAAACTCATTTATTTCCCTTAGAAGTTATGTCAAGGAGCAGGATGGGAAGATCCACATAGGCAGGATTTTTTAGCAACAGTCCCCCAGGGTGCAAAAGCCGTGTTCTTTTTTCAAACCTGATTAATTCTGCATCAGTTGGGCACATTACAGGCACCATTTTCCTGAAGTCTACAGTGTATTCCCTGGGCCACAGCTGCTGCTTCTGCCACTACTTGCTATTTCTGGAGTGATTGCATCTGACAAATAGCAATGGGAGAGATTTCAGGAATGACTCAGAGGCAAAGACAATTTCAACTCCAATTTTACATCCAAGGAAAGCTTTTTGCTGGCTACAGAAATGTGAATGAGTGAGGCTTCCTTCTGTCCTAACAGCCTCTTGGGATATTGTTGAATGTCACATTTCAGGACATGGGCATTCCAGAGCCCTTCAGCTTTTTTCTGCTCCAGACATAAGGGACAATGACTGCCAAATCTTCATCACATTTCTTGGGTTTCTCCCCATTTGGTGACAATGAGCTGAGTTTGGATGTATCTCTTGTACCTGGAGGAGCTGTCTGTGCTAGGTGTCACCATACTGTCCCACTTCTATGAGTCACCAGAATTTACACACTGGCATTAATCTTCAAGTCCGAGTGTCTTGTGACAGTGAACATGATGCTGGGATTTTGTCAATTTGCTCATCTAGGGGCCATTTATACTTATCATTTATGCAGCCTTTCCACCATTGGTCCCTTCTGGTGCTTCCACACTGATTTTCATCCATTCTTGCTGGTCTCAACGTTTCTACCAAATACCAAATGCCTTCTGCTGATAGCATAACACCACCTTCAAAAGAGGGGAAGACAATGCCACACAGGAATCCACACAGATAGATGACAACTAAACCAACCTACTCTGAACCTTGTCCCTTGTCCACTTCAGGCCCACAAAGAGCAAATCTGTGACCAACAGACTGTCGTGTCTTCCACCAACCAATTAAAACATGCACAAATAGAGGAAAATGGCATTGCTCAGAAACAGTGCTATTCAGACAGGCAAAGATTTGCTGACTGCTTGATGGTAGCTTAGAAAAGTAACATATATATTCAGCAGCAAAGTACATCTGAAACATTTCTAACAGTTCCAGCCTCCTGTGGGAAATACTGCAGGATCAGCAAATTCAGGTTATTGGTCTTCAGATCCCTCAGCTAGAAACAGCTGTAAGGTTTTAATCATCATAGTCCATCAGCCAAGTAACACACACTGAGCCAGAGTTGTACGGTCGCACTGAGCTGTCCCAAGAGAAACATTTCTCTTAGCTGATAGTGCATCGGTGTAGATTTATGTTGGAGAGGGCTAAGACAGCAACAATCCTCCCTTCCTCCTTCCAGGACCATTTAGCAGACCACACACACTTTCTCTCCCATCCCACAGAGGTCTGTAAGATGCCATCTCCTCCCTTCAGTCCTGCAGCAACATTCAGTCCTGCCATGGTACATCCTCTTATACTCAAAACCAACCCATGTTCCCGTCAGAAGCAAATTACTATGTGTCATCATCAGAGATGTTGGCCAACCTACCAAGGTCAGCATGCATGGCAGTGGCGTGAGCATCCTGTGGATGAAGTGATGAATGAATGACAGCAAGCAGTCAGCCTGGTGAAAATAAACTCCCAAACACCATCAGGGTAATCAGAACTGAGATTGCTCCCCTTCACCTCCAGTCCTTCCCCCAGCACTAGCCAAGTTCAGGAAGTTCAGCCAACTTTGGGATGTAAAGCAGCACATGGCAGATGTCAGTAGAGTTGCTTGCAAGCTGCAGTGTTGCTGGGTTGCAGATACAATCCCAGAGCTGGCATAATCCACAAACAATTAAATATGGATTGGGAGCACTCTGTTTCCAAAGCACCAGAGTTAAAAATACTGGTGACAGAACATCAAGCAGGGTCACATTAGGGGAACAGTCATGACTCCTCTGCTACCTGCAGGATCTATTGCCCTGCTAACGGAGACCTAGAGAACCCTTGCCCTTTGCTGGGGGTAAAGTTGCGCTGTTATCCCAAGCCCGCTAATTCTATATCTCTATTCTTGCTTCTGTAAAGCAAGGAGCATCATCTATATCATGAAATCATAGAATTATTAAGGTTGCAAAAGATCTCTAATATCATCAAGTCCAACCATCAACCCATCACATTCATGCCCACTAAACTATTTATCTCAGTGCCACGTCTACATGTTTCTTGACCACTGCCAAGAACAGCAACTCCACCACTTCCCTGGGCAGCCTGTTCCAATGCTTGACCACTCTCTGAGAACATTTTCCTGATACCCAAACCTGAACCCCCTCCTAGCGCAACTCAAGGCCATTACTTCTCATCCGTAGTATTGCATACTATGGGAACACAGAGATGCGTGCAGTGTGCCTGCAATCCTGGAACACCACGTGGATAGGAGCTGCTGTTGCTCCCAGGTTTAATTTTCAGAATCTGACTTTATTCCATGCTGTAACAGTACTCCAAATGTTTTGGGATTTTTTTCCACAGAGGAGGTATTTGTGGCAGGTGATACAGAGGAGGATGAAAGAGAGATTTCTTTTTTTTCTGCTTGAGGCTCAATTTTGATGTCCTAACTTTGTACTAAAACACCATTATTTCGCAAGCTGCAGTCTCTCAAACATAGATTAAAAAAAAAAAAAATTTGAGAAATGCTAAAATTCATCTTTATCATCAGAAAGTGGATGTAATTCCCCCGAGCCCCATGAAAGTCCTACCTTGCAGTGCAGATGTATTGACCCCCCAGGAGACAATCTTCCTATCTGTCCATGCACTGCTGTCTGATCAGGATGTTCTGTGGATGCAGGCAGTGACACACACATAGCTGTAGCACAGCTGTTGGAAATTCAGCTGAGAAACCATTATGGTGAACATGACCAATGCCATTGTGCATTGTCACTCTGATGCGCTGCCAATTGCCAACCCTTGACCACTACCTCTGTCTCTAATTCTTATGCACTCCAAATATTCCTTATATTCCCGTTACAGCTCCCAAACCTGGAAATTACACATATGTGCATCTCTTCCGCTTCTAGAACTTGCCCATTCTATGATTTTTTCTCCTTTCAGGAATAACCTTGAGCATCTTTGCAGACAGATGTGCAGCAGATCACTCTCACCTCTTTTTCAACAGTCTGACTCAGGCTGAGCCTTCTCTTTGTAGCCTTCTGAATGTAATATCAGGACTAATAGCAGAAATTATAATTAATATGTTGGAGGATCAAAATTAGTTACCTGTCAATTTGAATACCTACTATTCCTGCCATTGTTATGAATGCCAATACTATCAATAGTAATTGTTGTGATTCCTCTGGCAATTAGAAGAGTAATTTTGTCACTGCTGTTATTTTATGTTGTTGTCATTGACCTGCAACCCTGAAGCACCTCTGAAGTGATCCTAGAGGTCTTTTCCAAACCTTAATGACTCTATGGTTCTCTATGAGGTGGGGACATAAGACAGTGTTGTCAGCACACAGGCATGAGCAAAGAGGAGCCGGCCTGCCAGCCCACGAGTCAGGTGATACAGAGGCGTTCCCCATCTCCACCACAACCTCCCTATGTGACCTCAAAGGAAGCATTTGGAAAGCCATTGGGAAAAGTAGGCAGTTGCAGGTTTGTGACTTAATTGTGGGTGTCTCCATGGGTGTAGGTGACTGATTTCATGTTACAGCCATCAGGGACCAAAACAGCACTGCCCAATGGAGGCTAAGAAGCAATTTAACTGGCTGAATTTTCATCTAAGCACACTACACATTATTTGAGACGCTCAAAGTATCTCCAGCTCTTCATTCTACCATAACCACCGGTTATGTGGGGATGATATGTCTCCTCTGCATCTGCATGTTTAGACATGCTGGCCTCCATGATAAGAAGAGTCTAGATCTCTGCCCTTGACTGATAGGTATCAACTCTATGAATAATAACAAAGGAGGTTTGCTTGGTGGTAAAGCCATGATGCTCAGCTTCTGATTCAAGTTACAGTGCTAGGCACTGGTATGAATCAAGTTTGGGTTTATCTTGGATGTAAGATCTCAAAACGGATGAACTAAACACTATATATATTGCATGGCTCACATGCTGCTATCTTTCCTCATTCAGTTCCAAACTTAAAATAACTTGCTGTGGCTGGACCTCTCTCCCCAGAATTTAGAAACTCACAGCAAAAAAAGATATTTTGCATCAGTTCAGTGATCCAGCATTACCAAGAAGCAGTCTTGCTGTCACCAGGGAGGAGAAACTCAAACTTTAGTGTAGGCTCAAAAGAAAAGGAACAAAGATGGGAGTTTCTTAGGCCAGTTTCACCAAAAAAAAAAAAATCTTGTTAAATGGTCCAGTGTTGCTTCCTGCCTCTGAAGGCTCTGTAAGAAGATCACAAGCCCTGCTTGCATTAATGTTATCCTAATCCCATCATTAATAGCCTTGGTCAAGTCAAGGACCAGTATGGCAGTATCAGATTCAGAAGTATTTTCTCTGCTTTGAAATCATAGAATCCGCCAGATCTTTACCTGAATATTGGGTATAGGAGTCAGGATGTTGCTGTGGATTTTAGTAACATTAGGATGAAAGAACTCCAATGTAAACAGCCCCATCAATGCACCTTATAACTCTCTTGGGCTTGTTTAGCTTGGAGAAGAGAAGGCTCTGGAGACACCTCATTGCAGCCTTCAACTACCTGAATGGAGCTTACAAGCAGGAAAGGGACTGACATTTTACACAATCTGATAGTGATAGAACAAGGGGGAATGTCTTTAAATGAAAAGAAGGGAAAATTAGGATAGATATCAGGAAGAAAGTCTTTCCTCAGCATGGTGAAGCACTGGGACAAGCTGCCCAGAGAGGTTGTGGATGCCCCATCCCTGGAGACACTGAAGGCCAGTTTGGATGGGATCCTATGCAGCCTGATCCGGTGAGCAGCAACCCTGCTCACAGCAGTGGGGTTGAAACTAAATGCCCTTCAAGGTCCCCTGCAACCCAAGCCATTCAGTGATTCTATGATTCAGATAAGGGGCACATAGGGATGATACTTTGCAGTTCCTTGCTACATGGCTCAACACTTCAACTCATCCTGGAAGCCAGTGGCCATCTGGGAATGAGAAGACAGTCCAGCTCTATCTCCTGACCATATCCTCAACAGTAGTTCACCACTTACTAGCCACAAAACCAGCACTGGTCCTGCATATCATCCTCTCCTCTCCATGAATGACCCATAAGAAATTCCTTGCACTTCCTCCAGATATGCAGCAGATTGAATTAGAGACCTCCTGAGGCCCCTTCCAAACTGAACTATCCCAGAACTGAAAAATCCTACAATAAAGTGCAGATGTCCCTGTGTGAACATTGTGCCCACTGGTGCAGCCTCACATCAGGAAGGGAACTCCAAGGAGCACGGTTTTGTGGCTTCCAGGTTAATGGTGTCTGTGCCACGTGTCCTTCATTCATGTTTCACCTATGCTGAGAGGCCTGAGCCTGCCAGAAAAGCCCAGCTTGGCCTGAGCAGGGCTGGCTATGGGAAGACTGCCAAGGCCAGGGCACAACACAACACTATCTCCTTTCAACCATGCCAGAGTGTTATCTCTATTTCTAGTAGGCCACCGACCTTCCCAATTCTGAACAGGGCTTTCACCAACATGCTCAGTATTTCATCCAGATCCTCCCTTTGCAGTAGGATGACGTTCCTATGGCCTGTGTATTTGCTCACACACCAGACAGACACATCTTCTATAGAATCACAGAATCATTAAGGTTGGAAAAGACCACTAAGATCATCTAGTCCAAACATCAACCCATCCCCACCATGTCCACCAAACCATGTCCCACAGTGCCATATCTATCCTCTTCCTGAAAACCTTCAGGGACAGTGACTCCACCTCCTTCACCACCATCTTTCCTGCAGTGCCACAGGGCTTGAATTTTGAGTCCTGTGTGGAGGCAGGAGCTGGGCTCAGTGATCCTTGTAAGTCCCTTCTAACTTAGGTTATTCTATGATTCTCTGAGAGCCGCAAGAGCTGTGTAAGACAGGCAAAACACAAAGTTCCTCCCTGTCAATACTGGTGAATACTTGCTAGATGGAGTCTGTGATTTCCTTCTCCTGGCCAAGGGCCATAGGGAGGGCTCTATATTGCCCTGTTTAGTCATTTACACCAGGAAGAAGTCAAGGCAGCATGAATACCATGTTCCAAAGATCTCAGTGTCATGGAAGGTGAAACACTGCCAGAAGCCCCAGCCTGCCCATCCCACCTCTGCAGCCCCAATTGGACCCAGGCACTCCCACCAGGGGAAAGCCTTCCTAGGGGGCTGGGTGATGTGGAAGAGTCCACATCCACCACAGATCTCCCAGATAACACCATTACTGTGCCTACGTGACTCACACCCAGTTCCTCACTCTCCTCACCCTAGGAGAAATTAACTCCTTCCCACCCTCACCATCACACCCAGGGAGTCCAGCTGTTACCTGGTGACCTGCTAACAAACATAACCACAAACAAACATGCATCACAATGCTGGAGGGCAGTCTGAGGCACAAAGGGTGCCAGTGGGCAGCTTGGTCTCTTCTCTGGGTCAGGAGTACCTCTGCATTCCCTATCCCCAGCACCATGATGTGGAGGCACACATATTTCAGTTGGGTGAGCCACTGGTCTTGTGCTTATAGGAGTTTTGCAGAAGAAGTGATAGCACCTGGTATAACACAGTGCAGTGCTAACACTACCACAGTGTTAATCCATCAGTATTTTGTACACATGCAAGAATCAAAGTGGGGCTTGGTCTGCAATGTAGTTCTCCTGACACAGTTCAAGGAGTTCAGTGTGTCCCATTCACTAAATAGCGTGCTCCCAGTCCCAGAGCCCCAAGCACTGAAAACACAGAACGAGGGCATCAGTAAGACATAAACAGGAAGAGTAAGAGAAATCTGTGTGTCACCAATGGGAGGGCCTTGTTACCAAAGAAACTGGGTGGATCCTCAAACCGCAGAGAGCACGGTTGGGAAGGAGGTGAAGAGGTGACCTCCTCCTTCCCTCCGCCCCAAGGCAAGAGCAAGTGTGCCTGAACAGGTCCTTGGTTCTCTCAGTTTAATCTGCCCTTGAAACATCCCGGTTCACAACATAAGCTATTCCCAGCTCTGCTAAGTCTTTGCCTTTGTTTTCCTATCTGTAAAAGGGGAAACAACCAGAACATGAGGATCCATTGCTGGGTTATTGGAGAGGAAGTGGGGAGAGGAACCTTTAGATAATTATTTGCAAACATTTGGTGAAAAGCAAGAAATAAGCAGGGAATATTGTGTACTTAGGGGTGTTCACACCTGCTGATGTCGGTTTGGTATGGCTACAAAACAATATCAGCCTTATGCAAGATGGTCCAGGCGTGTACACATGAGCATGTTCAGTTCTTCTTGTGCTCCTCCAAGCATAAGATGAGTGTTTGCTTTGCAGAGCAGTTCCCAGTGCAGGAACTGCGACCGACCAGATTACCTAGGGACATCATGTACCTCCTAAATGCAGGCTGAAACACAGTTTGTGGGCTTTTTATTACTGGGCATGGAAAATGTTGCATATCACAGTGCTAGACTTCCTTAAAAATGTCAACACTTGGTCAACTGGGCCAGTATCCTGCTTCATCAAGGATAATGATACAAAGTTTATTAATTTTGTCATATACTGCATACATATGATGGTTATGTGAGAACTGGATCGCAAATACATTCAAATGTGTGTTTGAAAAAGGGCTACACTTTTATGGCACTAATTGTAATACCCTCAAGCTTTGAACTATACTGCTTTGGAAGCCACCATGGGCTTCCAAAGCAGATGAATTTCAGGTCCAGACCAACATCAATCCAACAGTTTGCCTGAATCAGTAAGTTTCCATCCTGTGCAAAATCGTGCCATCAACCTGAGCTTGAATATTCATATTGCATCCAGGCTCTGTAGACAGCAGACGTCTCAGAGAGCCTCACAACTGACTGTCAGCAACTGTAAAAAGACACTACAAGATCTGTCCAGGAGATCCTAGGTTATAAGTGTGATTCTCCACTGTACCATATTAAACACAGTAGCTTACTCCAGTGCAAGCAACCTTACTTCCCACAGGTACCCAAAGATATGAGAGACAGGGAAATAGACTCTGCCTCTCCAGTAGGACATTTCAGCCACAGCCAGTCTCTCAATGGCTAAGTTAGATGTAACTAAAAACAACAAGAAAGCCTGTTTGGAGACAAGAGGTGTTAGAGGCTACAGGCTGTGGTTCAGCATCCTCTTGGTGCTGTGGCTTTCAGAGACACAAGATTATTTCAGCTATCTGAAATCTCTATCCAGTGTGGTCCATTTCTACTGGAAAATGTGGGACATGAGAAACAAAATAAGGCAGAAAAACAGGGTTTTTTAGGGACATGGTTTAGTGAGCATGGTGGTGAAGGGTTGGTGGTTGGGTTGGATGATCTCAGTGATCTTTTCCAACCTTAATGATTCAATGTTTTTCAAGCTCACAAATTCTCCTACATTGTAACAAGAATTTAAACCTATATCCTGTAAATCTCCAGTGATTCTAATTTGATCATTGCCAGAGTAGGGGGAAAAGGTAGGATGACAGGTAGGGAGTTTTTAATCAAATTTGGAGAATGATTCTGGTACCTGTAGAACCAGAGCTAAAGGTGGTTTGATATCCCATATGCTACTGTGTTTACTCTGAAGTCACTGCTCCAGTCACTACTTAGAAGACTAAACCTGTGTCATTAAATCATCTCACAGCTCTCCGGGGGACTGTTAAGACTCAGATGGCCTCTAGGTATTACTGCACAATTTAGCTGTGTTTAAATCCCCTTAGCTGAGAAATATGATGAAAATGTATCTAGGAGACCAGTGACCAGCAATACAGCTTCTATTCTTGACAGATGCTCAAGCCCAACTTTCCATTGATAGCAATTACAGAAAATTTGGACCTCATGATTTATCCAAGGCTCTTAAGAGCTTAATATTCACTGTTCTTCCGGCACGGAAATGCAAAGTTTAAATATAAAACCTGCCTTGAAAAGTTCTGTGCTATCCAATCAGCCAGTAAATTTCTTACAGATGATAGCGCACTGATCCTGGCATAATCCAATGTTTCATAAATGTCTTAAAAGATTAAGGCAGCATTTTCTGCCCAAGTGACAGAGGAGATTCGCATCTCTGCAGAGTAAACACTGGCAACAGTATTGCATAAGAGCCAGCAATTTTGCTAAAATTCTCCTCTGTGCTTCCTTACAAGGGCAATTACATAATCAGAAACCTTCATCTATCAAAAGCAATCCTACTCATTAAACAAGATGCTCTACTAAATGCACAAGCACACACCGAATGGGGAGAAAGGGAAGGTAGCTGAGCTGCATCGCCTGACTGACTTTGAAAGAGAATTTAACTTGTTAATGACTCAGCCTTGCTTTTTTTTTCCCTTTTGTTCAATATCCAGCTGCAGTGCTGGGAGCGTGAGTCTGGTAGTAACAACATCCCTTGCGCCTGTAACTCGCAAGGCTCTGTGCTGACAGAGTTCATAGAATAATAGAATCACAGAATCGTTAATGTTGGAAAAGATCACTAAGATCATCCAGCCCCACCGTGACCACTAACCATAGCCCTCAGTGCCACATCTCCATGTTTTTTAAATGCCTCCAGGGACAGTGACTTCATCACCTCCCCGGACAGCCTGTTCCAGTGCTTTGCCACTCCTTCTGAGAAGAATTTTTTCCTCATATCCAAGCAGAACCTCACCTGGCATAACTTGAAGCCATTTTCTCTCATCCTATCACTAGTTATGTGAGAGAAGTGTCCAACCCCCACCTCACATGCCCCATCCTTTGTAAAAGAGAAGAACTGTACATGCAGAGGAGAAAGGGCAGAGAAAGACTCAACAACTGAAAGAAGACCTGTAGTACAGAACTATCAATGTAACCTCACTTTGCTGAATCTGTGAGAAACTAAAGAATAGCTACGCACTGTCCTGATTGGCCACACTCCATTAGGGACACAGAATCAGAATCGTTTGAGTTGGAAGGGACCCTCAAAAGCCATCTAGTTCAACTCCCCTGCAATGAACAGAGACACCTACAGCTCGATCAGGGTGCTCAGAGCCCCGTCCAGCCTGACCTTGAATGTCTCCAGGGACGAGGCTTCTACCACCTCTCTGGGCAGCCTGTGCCAGTGCCTCACCACCCTTATTGTAAAAACTTTCTTCATATCCAATGTAAATCTCCCCTCTTGTACTTTGAAACCACTTCCCCTTGTTCCATCACAACAGACCCTACTAAAGAGTCTGTCTGCTTCTTGTAGCCCCCCTTTACATACTGAAATTCTGCTATAAGGACTCCTTCTGCTGCTCCTTCTTCCAGAGCATCCCTTCTTTTCTAGCTTCGTACAAGTCTCAGCAGCAGCCAATAGGAACCACAGATTAAAGTCAGTGCAGACAGTAGTGGGTATCTGCATGTGAAATTGTCATCTACGCTCTGTGTCATCCATGGAGAGACATGAACTAGGATAAGATCTCCCAAGCATCACTCTTACCTCAGGGACGCTAAGGATTCCCATCTGGGTTTGGGATGGGCTTTACAACTCAGTTCTTACTGACTTGTCATGGTGCATCTGGACAGGGAAATTAAGGGACAGAAGGGCCGGATTCACTGCAGGCAGTCTCCTCTAAGGCATCTGAATGAGGGAAGTAATTCAGTGAAGTATCTTCCCTCAGCAGGAGAAACCTTCCTGGTTTCTGGTAAAAAAAAATGTTTTCCTGCTGAAATCTGGCAAACTAACTGCACAGAGAGGGCATTTTTTGGCAGAGTTCCTCTAAGAGAGAAGATAACATGATAAGTGGATGAAGGCAAGTGGGAAGCAAAGAGAAGGAGACTGCAACAGCGAAGTCACTTGGGGAGGAGATCAGAGTCTGTGAGACAGCTCAGGACAGAGTTATGGGCTGGAAAGGTAAATGAGCACAAGGAAGAAGATCTGAAGCAAGGAAGAAAAGGGACAGGGAGAGAGGGGCAGGGGGTAAGCATCTCCAGGGAGTGCTTGCCGGGGGCAGAACTGGGAGAGTCCTGAGGTACATCACAGCTGTGACCTGCCAAAGTTTCTGGGCCTCCTATAGGGGCCATCTCCCCTGCAGAGCAAAAACATGAAACCAGATGCTTTCACTCAGACCTTTTTTTCTGAAAAGGTCTCACAATGCATTCAGGCTGATCCAGTAGTGATCTGAAAGTCCCACGTTTTCTTTCACCACCATTTCTTTGGCTTCCTTTCAGACCCCTTAGGTTTCAAAGCTGAAAGGATGAAACATCCCCATCACCATCACTCACTCAAGTTCAGTATTCTCCTCTAGTAAATAAATTCCTGCCTCTGAAGCTTCAGCTGATTCCCCTGAGTAGCAAAAATGTTTGTTACAATAAGGGTAGTGAAACACTGGCACAGGTTGCCTAGAGAGCTGGCAGATGCCCCATCTCCCTGAAGACGTGCAGGATCAGGCTGGATGGGGCTCTGATCAACCTGATCTAGCTGTAGGTGTCCATCCATTCATTGCAGGGGAGTTGCACTAGATGGCCTTTAAAGGTCTCCTTTGACTCAAATGATTCTATGGTTCTATGATAATTATTTTTTTAGAGCCTGGGAGTTTTTAAAGAATGGTTTTGGAGATCTTTAGAGACTTCTCTGCAGTAATACGTAGTGCAATCACTGCATTATATTTCCGTTAGTCAAGGCACTTAATAGAGGACTCTATCTAGTAAATGATATTTGCAAAAGGGGTAAGAATTTTGGTATCTCAGATCTTTAGTCCTTCACTTGACCTGGCTGCAATAGGTAATGGCTTCAAAGGCATGGATGAGCAAAGGGGGAACCTTCAGGGGGAACAATCACATTACGAGAAAGCAGGACAGTATTTGCTTTGTATCTCCAGCAAACTGAAATCAGCATCCTTACCTACTGACTGTGATATGCATTGTCTATTTCTGTATCTGATCACAAAAAGTTCTGAAAAGATGGCTCAGTCATCAGATGTTTTTTTGCCACTTGTAGTTTGTATTTTCCACAACAAGTGGAAACACACTGTGAGGAAGAGTGTAAACACAAGGCAACTGCCTGACTAATTTTTTGACATACATTCACACAGGTGGTCGTGCAGTGAATAGACTCACTGAAAGCATGTTCCAAAGCCATTCATGAGGTTGGTTGCAGGAAACAAAGTTTTTTATTGGAAAGCATTAATGCTGGAACTAAAAACCTGTTGTTCTCTGCCCATGGGAATGCTGCAGCTTATCTGCCCAACAATGAGAAAGCAACCCAGCCATGCCAGCAAGCCAGAAAACAGCAGCAGGATTAATTAGTAGAGCTCAAGAAAGAAAAGAGAAAGCTAAGGAACAAGCAATTCATATCATACCCAGAGGACAGACCTGTTCTAGGAAGCCACTTCTAAATGTTCTAGGATGAGAGGAAACAAGGAAGCAAGGCTTTTAAGATCATTTAGTCTTTGCAAATGATGCCTTGCAATTGAGTTTCCACAGGCCATAGGAAGGTAGCACGTGGGTTATGCTGGTAAGTAGGGGCTCCCTTCCATCCTTCTGAGTCTCAGCAGGGTAAACATGATGCTAGGATGGTAGAAATGTCAGAGCCTGTGCCAATCAGGAATAAAAATACATGGAAAACTGCTGATGTTGCTATCAAAAAGATTGAAGAGCTGAACTAAGTTAGAGCAGGTCATTTCCAGAGTGCTTGAAAACTGCCTTCAAATTATCCGGTCAAATGAGCGTTCAATAAGCAGAGACTTCTTTTGGGCCTTCGGGGGAATTCAGACAAGAGGTTTATTCAGCTGTTGGGTGATGACTAAAACTTTCTGAATCACATGGGGGATAAATTATTGCTGCAAACCAAAGACTCAGCAGGCCTGATGGACAGGCTTGGAGGAAACCAGGGTATGAGCTGGGGCAGGGTCCTTCCGAGCTCTCTGGGGAAGCTGATTGCAAAAAGAGGGTTTTTTGCTTGGGTTCCTTTTCGGCCAGTTTTCCTATGTGGCTAGGAAATCCCCTCATGCAGTCACTGTGCATATCTGTTCCTCTCCCCCTGCCCAATAATTTTCACCCCAGGGCTCACAGAAGTACAAAGAATGCTTCAGGTTCAGATTGGTTATTAGGAGAAAATTCCTCTCAGAAAGAGAAGCATTGGAACAGGCTGCCCAGGGAAGTGGTGGAATCTCTGTTCCTGGAGGCATTCAAGAAAAGGTTAGATAGGGCCCTCGGAGACATAGTTTAGTGGGCATGGTGGTGATGGGTCAACGGTTGGACTAGATGATCTTAGTAGTCTTTTCCAACCTTAATGATTCTATGATTCTGATTCTATAAAATAGAGGAGAATCATCACTTCCCTCAGCCTGCTGGCTTTGCAAGGGATGTGCTGGCACACATATGCTTCTTGCAAGAGAACACCAACTCCCATTAAGTTCAGTAATGGATGAATCAAAGCCATCTCAGAAAAGCCAGATAGTCCTGCTTTCCCTCCCTCTAACATGTCTTTGGAAATCTCATCTGAGAATGAGCCCATGGATACATCTTGTTACTTGACAAATATCCGGCTTTGAGCAACAAGAACAAGAGTTTGCACCTTTGACGGAAAAGCTTTATGTATTTGTTGTTGTGAACTAGCATTCCTTACTCCATTTTGATTTCTGTGTCCACATCACACTGCCTGGCAAATTGTCTCCCACAGCATCATGTCTGCTGAGCAAAACAGATTAGGAGCAAGCATAGGAGAAATGAACAATAGATGGCTCCTGCCAGCTTGGAGATGAAAGGGTGAATTTATATCATTAAGAAAATATGACTGTTGTTCTTGTTGTTCCAAAGCAGGAGCTCAGATCAGCTTTTAATTACTTCCTCAACCCTACAGGCTCCATTAGCCTGTTATTCCCTGGCTGACAGAGCTCGTCATAGTCCAGAAGTGAGAGCTGTGAGACAGGACGCCTGGGTTGCCTCCTGAAGTCTGCCCCTGACCTGCTGTGGGAAACACATCTCAGCCCAGCTCCTGATGGGTTATATTTGCACATTTTGAGACCGAGTCCACCCAAGCAGTGGTTTTGTGCAGCATGCGTCACTGCAGCTGTGGTTTCCACTGCACTTATCATTATGGCACTATAATGCTTCCTTGTCTTACAGAAGTGTCAGGAAGATTAGTTGATGTTTGCTCAGCACTGGACAGATGTGAGGAGAGGGGAAAGGTCCCCTGCCAGCTCTTCCTTCTCACTGAACAAATGTAATTCTCTCTCATGATGTTTTCAAGCTCTGCCAGGATCCCTCTGCTTGCCTTTACCTCCTCATTGTGACCCTTGCAGACCAAGGTCCCAGAGCACAGCTTCTCCTCTCAGCACATCTGGGACTTTCTCACAGGAGACATGGAGGCTCTTAAAAGGCCCTTCTTCTTTTTTCGGATTTGCTCTGGACAAACTGGGAAGCATTCTTGTCCTCAATGGAGCTGTGTCAGGAGAGAGTCAGGTGGGTGTTAGGAAAAGGTTCTTCACCATAGGGCGGTGGGTGTGGAACAGGCTCCCCATGTCAGTGGGTACGGCCCTGAGCTGTCAGAGTTCAAGGTGTGTTTGGACAACGCTCTCAGATGTTTCATTTGATTTTTAGGTGGTCCTGTGTGGAGCCAGGAGTTGGACTCAATGATCCTTGTGATTGTGAAGTCACCATCCCTGGAGGTGTTCAAGAAATGTGTAGATGTGGCACTGAGGGACATGGTTTAGTGAGCATGGTTGTGATGGGGTGACAGTTGGACTGGATGATCTTATTGGTTTTTCCAACCATAATGATTCTATGATTCTAAAATTCTATGATTTTCCCATACCAACACTGTCACAGTGCAGTTCTAATTAGACCCATGGGTATGATCCACCACAAATGCAGAAAAGAAGCAGCTAAGCATCTTCGAGAGTGTGCTGAATTGTCATTCAAGGAACAAAGGAAGAAATCTCTCCCTCATTGCTGCCTGGAGTTAAGTGTTGCAATGAATTCATTCCCAGGAAAGAGCCAGGTTAGTTCTGAATTAACTCTGCTTTCCCACACAGCCTAATACCTGCAAAAATCTCTGTTGCTCCCAGCTGAATTTGCTGATACTGGGACTGTGGCAGGACTCTGGGGCTCTGCTTTGTCAGCCCAGCACAGCTGCAGGGCAAGGGCACTCCAACAGCAGAGGGTAAGAGAGGGAAATAAATAAATCAGCATCACTTCAGGAGAGCAGAACACACCTGGCTGCAGTGGAGAAAAGGGGTGGAATAAATGCATTTACTTCCAGCTGTAAGCTGAATTCTGTGAACAGCAGTTGAGTCGATGCCAACCTCAGAACAGACAGATGTTGCAGGAAAAAAAAGCAACTCACCAGTAGAAATCCCCTCAGCAAAGCATTCCCATAGTCCCCACTGGGGAGGATTTCATGAGGGCTTGGCCCACAGAGTTTTTTTTTAAACCTTAACCTTTAAAATAACCAAAAAGAGGACAGCTAGGAGAAAGAAATCTCAGCAGCTCATGGGACATGTATCTGGCCACATTTTCAAACAGTCATGAAACCCTTCCTGTGAAATCCCTGCAGGGTTGCCCCAGCCATCAGCAGCCTCTCTCCATTCCAGAGACTCATTTGTGCCAAGCTGCCAGCTTTGATAGAGGCTGAGAGTACAAGACCTTGAGGCAGATTTATGCAGTGGGTCAAGACACATGAACCTCTTAGAATCATAGAATCACTGAGGATGGAAAAGGCCTCTAAGATCCACCTTGTTCAACTGTCTGCCTTACCACCAATGATACCCAGTAAAACATGTTTCTTAGTACCATGTCTGTACTTTCATTGAGCACCTCCAGGGATGGCGACTCAACCATCTCCCTGGGCAGCCCATTCCAGCACCTGACCACTCTTTCAGAGAAGTTTTTCCTAAAATCAAACTTGAAGCTTCCCTGGCACAACTTGAGGCCATTCCCTCTCATCCTGCTGCTGTTAGCCAGGAGAAGAGGCTGACCCCCACCTCAACACGATCTCCTTTCAGGGAGTTGTAAAGGGCAGTACTGTCTCCCCTGAGCCTCCTCTTTGACAGAATAAACAAGCCCAGTTCCCTCAGATGCTCCTCATAAGACTTGTGCTCCAGTCCCCTCACCAGCTCTTGTGGTTGGAGATAAGACTGTTGGTATTGCAATGGCCAAAATCACAGAATGGGTGAGGTTGGGAAGGATCTCTGGGTCCATCTGGTCCAACCTTTCTTAAGTACGAACACCTACAGCACGGTGCCCAGAACCACATCCTGGTGACCTCTAAAGATCTCTAAGAAGGAGATCCCATAAGCTCTTTGGGCAACATATGCCACTGCTCCCTCACAGTAACTGAGTGCTTCCTGTTGCTCAGACTGAACCCAAATCCATTCACCAGGCTCAGCAGCACAGCCATGTGGAGCATCAAGGCTTCTGCTTTGAGAAGGAACAGCATTTTTGCAATACATCATGGTGCCTGGCCAGGTTTTGCTAGTCAGCATGGGAGCAGTTGCCATGGTAGGAGGAAAATCTCTGAGCTGATTAGGATTAAGCGTTGGTTTCCCAAAGACCAAACATTCCTCACCAAGCACTTCTCTGGTGTTTTTGCTGTGCTATGCTCTGCTCAGTATGTGCATGTCGGAGTGCAAAGGGACACGCAAGTTGCCTCCTTTCGCAGAAAGAAAGAATCTCTTTCGCTCAGCAGTCTTTCACCGACTCAAACTCAGAATTTGACAGATGTAAGGACAGCTCCCTCATCTTAGTTTCTAATTCTCCCCACATTTACTTGCCTGAGAAGCAGAGATCTGAATGGAACATGTTGCTCAGAGAGACTGTGGAGTGTCCTTCTTTGAGATCTTCAAAAACCACCTGGATACGGCCCTGGACAATCTGCTTGAGCAGATGGACCTAGAGGTCCCTTCCAACCTCAATCATCCTGTGATCCTGTGATTTTGCAAGCAACATTGCTGTCCATGTAATGAAGCCACAACGGTTCTCAAATGACTCTGGCAAGGAGGGACTATGACCAGCTGCTGTTTCTCAGAGTCATGGGGCTTAAGATACATGGGGTGTACAATACTAAGCAATCTGCCCTCTTGCAAAACTCAGCACTGACCATCTCTGCCAAGCACACAAATTCCTTTTGCTGCCTTGATGCAGTGATCTCCAGCCATTGGGAACCTACTGTCCACCAGCTATCCCAAGAGGGCTCAAAACCTCCACTGGTTAAAAACAGGAGGGCATCCAGCTAAGTTTGAGTGCTTCCAGCTTCAGCTCCAGATGGCTAGACACGGTTGGGTTTTCTCAGTGTGGCTGTAGCATTGTTTACTCCCTGGCATCTCTTTGCATTGGCCTCATCCAGGTCAGCTCCTTCGCTTCTGTACTTTACCACTGCTCTGGACCACATGGAACGCAACTGTGCCTGGTCATTCCCAGTGGCTGAAAAGAGCATTGCTCTGTCCCCTGTTCTATCACTTGGATTTCTCTCAAGGCCATGTTATGAGATTGTTCCAATTCGCACTGCACTGGTGCAATGACCTCTGAGACTAAGACCTTATCCTCAGTAATCTTGAGCATCTCCATGACCATGTTCTCTCCACTCTGGTTATCTTATCAGTGCTGCTTTTTGATTTAAGTCAAACCTCCTCCCTAGTGTTCAGTGCTGTCACAGAAGCCACCTTGCCTTTCCACGGCCAATTTTGTTGACATCCAAGATATAGCAGCTCCTGCCAGGTGGGACACAGCAGGATCCCAGAGCAGTGGGAAAGCTGCAGGGGTGATCCACACAGTGCCTGGGCTGCAGCTATATCTCAAGAGAAGGAAAGCTAGCGTGTGAGATCTGACAGGCTCATAACAAACCCAGCTGGCTGGCACACACACCTAGCCCAAAACACCCCAGGCCACCACCCTCCCACCCTCCTGATACCATCACATCCCTCTACATTTAATTAAAAAGGGATTAAAGCAGGCTGCACGGACGTGGGCGATGGCTGAGGTCAGGGGGTGCCTTAAGAACAGACGCCAAGCCCTGCAGCTGGTGCTGGGACACTGGGCTATATGCTGGCAATGCTGACTTCTCCAGGATTTGGGCAGGTCTTATCTGAGACCCAGGCAATGCATCTAAGGCTGCTTTTCTCTTGTAGAGCTGCTCTGGGAGGAGATCTGTGGGGCTAGGGCAGGATTAGTGGTACAGGAGCCCGCAGGGGACACTCATGCCATAGGTAAGGTAGTGGGCAAATAGGGTCATGGCACATCTCCAAAGCTTCTGCATCACAGTCACTGTGTGTCACCACCACAGCCCCATTGGAGAAGTTCAGCTCAGGCAAGCAGCTCTGTCACAACCCTGCAGGGCTGTTCCAGCCCCTCCTCAGTTCCCAAAATGGGATTATTTCAGCAAGGAGAGCTCTGAGGCTTTTTCCATCCAGTTAGGTTCTTCTCAGTTCCAGCCTCATAGAAATCTCCCAGAATGTGTCTGTGGATGGGGCACAGTGCCAAGGAGTTCCCATCTCATCTCCATGGTTAGCCTCAAGTCACCTCCGCAGTGGCATTAACCAGGGTTTAAAGTCCTAATATCAGTGACTTTCACCTTTAAAGGAGTATCATATTCCTTACTTTGAGAGGGTCATTTTTTATCTGTGCAGAGGTCTCCAAGAGCAAAGTCAGTAGTGTAAATGGGAAGATCCCACCACAGAGAATGACAGAGATCAACAGGAAGGAACAGGGAGAAATGGAGGTACTGTGAAGGTTGGAATTACCTATCACAGAAATGATTACGTGGGGTCTGATGTCAACCTTTGAGTGATGGGACATGGTGTGTGTTGGCAGGAGATGAGATGTCTCAGGCTGATGGATGGACTGGACCATAGCAATGTCCCCACTGTGAGCCCTCAAGCCTCTCAGGTTGCCTGATTCCACAGAGAACTCATCTGGAGGGCACAAGCTGATCCCTCATCAGCGGCTGAGGGGTTCATCCAGGCCTACAACCAGGGGCCAGTCCCTGCAGGTAGGACAGGCCAATCCATGGCAAGCAAGAGCTCCCCATTTTACCAGAGCCAGTCATGCATTTTGCTTCAGTCTCAAACACTGATCTTTCACAGTGGCTTGGCCTGATGAGCTCAGCAAAGCTCCTGCTGGCCTTTTAAGGTCTTTCTATTAATTCATTGACCTTACCATCCGTTCTGCTCAGGCTCTGACCTCTCTTTTAGGTCATAATAAATGCTCTCAGTCTCATCAGCTTCAGTAATTGCTGCCATCCCTATAGTCCTGTCACCCAGCCTCGGAAAGTTTTCTCCCTCCACACCTTGCACTTGCCAGAAATCAGCTGATTCATCACTCTCTGCCTCAGGCAACCCACGCAGCCACTGATGATTGAATTACTTAATGATTAAGGAGGGCCTTAAATCTTTGCAGCACTTAACATGTACTGACTAATTAATCGGAGCACCTACCTGAGGTAGGTTAGGTTTAGTCCTGCAAACAAACATGCCCACGGCTGCCTCCTGGGTTGAAGATAGGTCTACCATCCCCGTTGCCCACATGCCCAAGGGACCCGTGTGGCACTGCCCCACTATATTGTAGGATCTGCTGGGATTTCACAGGTCACAGCACCCAGAAGACCATGTCCAGGGCCTGTGTCCATCATAGAATCATAGAGATTGGAAAAGACCTCTTGAGATCATCCAGTCCAGTCATCAACCCATCACATTCATGCCCACTAAACCATGTCCTTCAGTGCCACATCTGCCCTCTTCTTGAACAACGCCAGGGGCAGTGACTCCACCACCTCCCTGGGCAGCCTGTTCCAATGCCTCACCACTCTTTCTGAGAAGAAATTTTACCTAATATCCAACCTGAACCTCTCCTGGCACAATTTAATGCCATTTCCTCTTGTCTTACCATTAGTTACCTGGGAAAAGAGGCTGACCTCCACCACGCTACAGCTTCCTCTCAGGGAATTCTAAAGCCTAAGCTTGAGAGGGCTTTTCTCCTGCATTTGCTCTGACCTTGAGTGACTTTGTTCCATGACTCCCTCCTTTCTCCTGCTACCAATGCTCATCAGGATTCACCAAGATTATGGGCACTCCACAAGCAATGAGGTGCCCATGGGATCCTGCTGGCTTTGCTGATGCAGAATAAACCTGGTTTCCTACCCAACAAGCCTTGGGTCCTGATCCTGAGCAAACCTTTTTCCTCCAATGCGCTCACTTTTCACCTCAGAGAGGATAAAGGAAAATACAACCTTGTGTCCTGCAGGTTTCCAACTGTTAAACAAGGCAGGCATCACCATAGAATCATAGACTGGCTTAGGTTGGAAGAGACCTTAAAGATCATCTAGTTCCAGCCCTTTGTCTGCAGGCAGGGTTGACACTCACCAGATCAGGCTGCCCAGGACCCCATCCAACCTGGCCTTGAACACATCCAGGATTGGGGCATCCACAACTTCTCTGGGCAACCTGTTCTAGTGCCTCACCACACTCTGAGTAAAGAATTTCTTCCTAACGTCTAATCACTTAGACCTTGCACTTGGCCTTGTTGAACCTCATTTGGTTCACGTGGTCCCACTTTTCAAGCCTGTCCATGTTCCTCTGGATGGCATGGTGTCCCTTTTCTCCTCTTTCACCAACAAGTTCAGGATCTCCCAACACAAGGACAGATGCCCTAGATGTACATGACAACATTTTACTTCCTGCCCCCAGAAGATTTTAGCCCCTATCCAAGTCCCTCAAGCAGCTCATGCCTGTTCCCTGTCTCCCTGTCTGAGGCTTCAGTAATGACACTTGAGAGATGCTTGATGGAAAGGACCTGGCAGCAGAAAGGCACCCTGCAGATCTGCAGCGGTGCGAAGCAGCCATGTGGAAGAGAGCTTAATGTGAACAACCTTGCCCAGGAAAGATCAACAGAGTCAGCGTCCCTCTACTCCAGCCATGTGGTGCCTGCAACAGTAACCTATGGGCTTAAGCCAGAAGCATCAGTGTGCAGGTTGCAAAAGCTTCTCCACAGCTTGTGACAGTACCCTTCGTGTGTCCTACATCTCACACTGCTGAGCACAGGGCTCTTGCCTACCCTGTGGCTACAACATTTGCTTGCTTTTTTAACAGCAGTGCCGAAGGGAGAAGAGAGATTTCCACCCTCACCGTGAAATCTACCCCAGAAAATCCCAAGTCTTAAAGCAGAGGAACTTGTAAGCTAACGCTTTACCTCTGGGTTAAAAACCATCCCATATATTAGCAGGATTTTTTTTTTTTCCCTTTCCTGAATATGTGCTGATCTCATTCATCTTGGGAAAAGCACTGGGTGTTCTCATCCAGGCTCTACCTGGCAAGCTGCACACGCTGTGGCAGAGGGAGCGAACTTCTGAGCAGGCTCTGCAGTGGTGCTGCTGGGCTTCTTCTGCTTTCCTTCTAGAGCAAGAGCGTGGCTTCTTCACCCGGCATTCCTGGGAGAGATGAAGGGTAAGTCAGCGAATCAGCTCCGCGCGCCGCGAGCATCCCCTGCTTTCTGCCATTGGGTCGGGATTTATCAGCAGCCGGGCAAGAAGCGTCTGCAGGGCTTCCTCCCCCAGTCTCCTACACAAGGAGAAAACAAGCGAGTGTTTTTTCATGTGCCGTTTGCAGGCAGGTTGCGAGCTGTGCTAGGAGAATAAATCAATGGGGAACGTTCCTGCTGCTATTTTAAACACAGAGAAACCGCTGGCTAGCAACACCGAATTGCTGCATCAAGCCAAGAGCAGCAGCAGAGGGATCAGCTGCCCCTACAGCAGGGAACCCCCACACTGCCGCCTGCACTGATGCGTGGGCTGCGTGGCTGCTTCGCTGTGTCGGTGCATTTGCTCACGGTGGCGGCGCGGTGGTATGTCGGCTGCTGGATGCCCTGGTGCTTCATTTCAGTGCCGAGGTTAAACACGAGTCGCAGCTGAGCTACTCAAAGGGATCCCCACTGCTGCCCATGTGAGTGCTGCATGCCTGGCTCCAAAGGGGAATGCAGCTCTTGCAGGGGGGCTGCTGAAAACTGTGTCTGTCCGGAGCCACTGGAGTTGTTTGCCCAGGAGAGGATGGGAAAAGGGTGCGCTGTGGGCTCATTGCATCCGCTGGGTGCTGCTGGAGGCAGTGTGTGAGATGAAAGGTGGCATCTGAGAATACAGCACAGCAACTCCTTGCATAAAAATAATGGATATTGCAGATCTGGCTGCTGCAGGAAATGTTCCCTCTGGAAATTGTAGCATACGGAATGAGAAAAGCAATTATGTGGGTTCTGCTGCAGCTCTTTTTTGTGGGGTTAATGTGGGGAGAGGATGTTTACTGGCAGTTAAATGAGGCAGCCTGGGAGGCTGGATAAGAGGCAGAATTAGCAGATCAGGCTGCTGTTCAAAAACGGTATCCTTATCTCACAGCATCACACCGATCAATTTGATCTTGTCTTATTAAAAACAAAACAAATTCAGATATGGTACCCATTTTGAAAAGCCCATACACCACGGTGATGAGCACCACTGAATCCAGTGCTGGTTAAGTGCCAGGCCCTTAGCAGAAATGATGTTTGTGCAAGCAAAACTGCTGTTGGAGGAAAAGGCTCATTTACAGAGGGGGATTTTTGTGTGTGAATTGGGAAGAAGAGGGATGAAAGCTGAGAAATACTCTCTGTAACCCCAGCCTGACTGCAGCTGGTCAAACATAATGGTTTATCACAGCTGTGATGCCAGGTATGATGCAGGGCTGTGCTTTTAAAAACAGAAGCCCAGCTGGGTTTAACGTGACGATTACTCCTGGTGCTTTCAGTACTCACAATCTCATAGCTAAAACTGCATCTTGTTTCTAAAAATCTAGTGTTGGATGCCCATTGCCACTATTGATGGATGTAGGATTGATCCTTCCATTGTCTATGAATGGAGGGATCAATCCTGCGTGGTCACTACGTGCTACAGGGCTGGCACAGCCCTTCCTCCCCTTCTCTCTGCCTTCCCTGGCACACATAGTGGTGATGGGTGGACTGCTGAACCAGATGATCTCACTGGTCTTTTCCAATCTTAATGATTCTATGATTCTGTGATTCTGTATCAGTCCTGGTCCTTGGAAAGTTGGGGAAATGAGGTCTCTAGCATGTTGCCTGAGGTCTGATCTCCAGGGAGCAGGGGGCTCCAAGGTAACTGCATTGATTCCCAGGGGACATGATACCTGTGCTAAATGCATCAGGACTGACCACCACCAAAATATTCAGCAGTGGAAGGGCACTTATTCTGCGGCAGTAGCAGCCTGTCCCAGATTGCTACTACATTTGCTTTCACTGCATTTTTTCTCCTACTAAATTCACAGTCTGGATTTTCGTTGTTGTTGTTTTATGTTGCTAAATTAAAGGGTCCTCTGTAATGAGCAACCATATTAAAATGAGCCTTATCACTCTCTACAACTCCGTGAAAGGAGGTTGTGGTGAGGTGAGGGTTGGCCTCTTCTCCCAGGTAACTAGCAATAGACAAGAGGGAATGGCCTCAAGTTGCACCAGGGGATGTTAGGTTGTTGGATATTAGGAAAAACTCCTCTAAAAGAGTGGTCGGGTGCTGGAACAGGCTGCCCAGGGAGGTGGTGGAGTCGCTGCCCCTGAAGGTGTTCACAAAGAGTATAGATGCAGCACTGAGGGACGTGGCTTAGAGCAGTCACAGGCCTGAGTTGATGGCTGGACAAGATGATCTTTTGGTCTTTTCCAACCTCAATAATTCTGTGATTCTATTAGACCTCACGCTTGAAACCAAAGGAGTTGAGTGCTGCAGGCACTTGTAGCAATGGTTCTGATGATTTTAACCTTGGAGACTACAGGAATTGAGCTCAGAATAACATCACTATTGCTGGAAAGGCTAGAGGAACAGTGGTAGAAGAGTAAGATTGGTACAGAAGGGAAAGCTTGCAGCTCTCCAGCTTGCAGGAGCTATTCCTGGTGTGTTTCAGTCTTCATCTGAGATAGAAATAGCTGCAAGGGCCAATAGAAGGCAGCAAGGGCTGTCCCTTTGCAGCAGCAGGCATGCAGATAGTTCATCAAGCAGTGCTTGAGAGGAGGTTCCGGCTAACATCTTGGTGTTCCTGCCATTTTTTTTTCTTGAAAACTTAATGCCGATTCCTTCTGAGCATCCAAAACACTTTTGTTCTGTGTAGGTGACAGAGCACTGGCACAAGTCGCCCAGTGAGGTTGTGGGATCTCCTCCTTGGAAGTCTTCAAGAGCTGCCTGGATGTGGTCCTGGCACCCTGCTCTGAGTGTCTCTGCTTGAGCAGAGATTGGACCACATAGACACAGAGGGCCCTTCCAATCTCAATCATTTTGAGCCTGTGACAAATGCTCTGGATGACAATGACTCTCTTCATCCACCTCTGAAGCATGGTCATGGCTTTGTTTAACAGGCATTGGGAACCTATACCTAATCTGCCATGGAAGTGGGTATAGCATTTTGGCCCTGCCATTTACCCATCTTCCCACTGTGATTTATTCTGGCTAAAAAAAGAGATCAAGCACCACAAACAAATTTGTCTTGGATGAGCTGCCTTCCTGGACTGATACCCACTGAATGCCCCTATCTACCCTGAAATCATCTGCAAGTTGCTTTGAGATGGATCCAAACACCAAGGAATCAAAACTAGGTGAGGGCAAACATTTCCAGCATCCCAGAGCAACGGGAATTAGCACACATGCACAACAAACACCTTGCTAGCAGCTGCAAGCATGCAAGAAAACACTAACCTGAACAGCAGCCAGACCATTTTTCTCTATGCTAATGCACCATTCTTGAGCAATTTTTCCAGCACATCCCACGCAAACAGGTTTTCCTTGAACGCTGCACAGCAGCATTTGCCAGGTTTTCTTTTTCTAATTGCAAAGGCTCGGAGGACTCTCATGTACCACTTGGTGTCTCTGCTCTGTGAAGCAATGGGAGTGATGTAGCCTCAGGGGGCTCAGGGACCAAAATTTGGCACTGAACCAGTGTGGGTTTCATTGACCCTATTTGATGTGAGCAGCTCTGTCAAAGTCAAAGCATCACAAAAGGGCTGAGGATGGAAGGGACATCTGAAGGTCATCTGGTCCAAGCCCTGCTAACCTACAGCAGGTTACCCAAGTCAAGATCCCAACATTCCACAGAGGTCTCAGACCTTCAGCTTGGCACATACATAAATGTCTACTAATGTGTCCTCCCTATTCTCATCACAGGAATAACCCTCCCAGGAAGGGCATCTTGATTCTTTGAAGTTGACATACACTGTAGAAACTGTTGATGCTCAGGTTCACTCAACATCATCTATTAGTCCATGGGATAGTTTGCTAGTTTAGCTAAGATCTTGGTGATCAAAGGGCTGTGGAGGAAGCATGGACAGTGTCTTTAAGGTTCTGGATATAGCTGAAGTACCACGTATTTCCCAACTGGCTCAGTGTAGCCACCCTGAGTTTGAGGCACTGTGAAAACACAGTTTTTAAGGCCTCATTTAACCCAATTTATCAACTTCAGCCATGTGATGGTACCTCAGGGGCAGTCAGGATGCCAGCACACAACCTCGATTTGCCTTCAACCCCTTCAGCCCACAGGCACACACCAGGCACTAGATCCTTCTTCCTGGCCCTACAAAATCCTCCAGAACATCTCTCCACCTGCTTATGGAATCTGAGAGCCACGTGCAAGATTCCAGTGAAGGTTCAATCTACCCCAGGGCACAGTGTCCACAGGATGCAAACATGGGTTAAGCCGTCTCCTGTTTGTCTGCCCTTTGGAACCTTTGACCCAATTTGAAGATCAGGGGGAAAATAGTATTGAATCAAAAGAACAAAATAAAATTTTCCCATGTGGTCTCATTATGAAAAAAATAAAATAAAAAAAATTTCTAGTTATTCTTTGACCAAATTTGATCACCCTGAAAAGTTCATTAATTTTAATACACACACAAAAAAGGTTGAGATTATATAAAATCTGCTTTCCCCAGTTTTTTTTATCCAAATGTGACCTTCAGTTTACTTGGTCATGATGAATCTTTGGCTTTTAACTTCTCTCAGATAAATTAATTTTGAGCCCCAGACAAACAAAGTGAGCGGAAATTGAATATTTCCATTTATCTGAAATGTGTCACACTGAATAATGTTTGGAGAAGAAAAGGCTTGGGAAGACCTGATAGCAGCCTTTCAGGATCTGAATGGGGACAATAAGAAGGGGACACTCTTTAGCAGGGTCTTTTGTGACAGGACAAGGGGAAATGTTTTCAAACTACAGGAGTTTAGATTGGACATAAGGTAGAAGTTTCCTACATTAAAGGGAACAGGTTGCCCAGAAAGGTGGTGGATGCCCCATCCCTGGAGACATTCAAGGTGGGGCTGGAGGAGGCTTTGAGCAATGTAACCTAGATGTAGATGTCCCTGTGCATTGCAGGGGAGCTGGACTAAATGACCTTTAAGGGTCCCTTTCGACTCAATTCTATGATTCTATGAAACTTGTTTCATAGTACAGTTTTACAGGGGAGAGAAGAGCAAACTCTGGAGTTAGGCACAGGCAGAAGGATCACTATCCCTGTGCAATACTGGAAGCAGATGGATCAGCTTGATGCATCTCTTGTATATGTTTTTTCAGACCTATTTTGGAGTATTTGCCATTTTTAGCTAATTGTTAAGCACAGGAGAAGTTTCTGGCTGGGATCACAACCATGTCATTAGCTGGGGACTCCTGTATTTGAATCCCGTGTTCATAACCTGAGCCTCAGGAGTGAAGAAACAGTGGCAACTGTTAACATACTCCATAGTTCTCATCTAAATATACCAACCACTTGAATCTCTCCTCAGCACACAGCATTAGGCTGCAGAGCCTATCAGGAAGCTTTGGCAGACACGGCAGGGAGACTGGAAGTTCTTGGCATCCACTTTGACAAGTCCATTGTGCCGAGCAGAACAGTGGCCTCTTCTGCAGCCGGGCAAGAGCTGTGGCTCTCCACACGTTGCACGGGCACAAAGGCCTGCAAGTGAGGGAGCCAGGCCCACGTCGTCTCTTTGTATGTAGTCTGGGCAGACACATCCAGGTCACTCACTCCAGACAGCATTCACGACCTGCATTTTTGCCATCTTCCAGTTGCCTGGAGGGGAGCTCGGTGCCTTGGCAGCAGATCCATTGCAGTCCCCAGGGTCCCTGGAGCATGGCCGGAGCGTGTGGCAGCTCAGGGACTTGGGATGGTGCCACCATGGCCTGCTTGGATGTGAGGTGCCTCACGTACAACCACAGTGCCTTTTGGGTTCATTTGGGCACAAAGCTCATTCCTCACTGGCTGAAGAGACATTCAAGGACAGGTTGTAGCTGCAGCTCACCCTCTCCTTCCTTCTCCTTGCTCCCTGTACTACTGGTTTTGGCTGTGATACAGTTAACTCCTAGGAAGAGCAGATGCAAACGGGAATGAAGGTAATCCACAGCCAAGTCTATAGTTATCTCTCCCCATGCCTTGGAATACAGTATTCAAACTTTGGGTAGTGTTTGAAAATGGGTAATTGAGCAGGAAAGGCAGTATTTTGGCAGCTATGAAAAGGAAAGGCAAGCTTTATCCATGCCCTGGAGAGAAAGGGGAATGTTGGCGGAGTATGAGGAAGGAGACTCAGCCATACTTCTTGTTGGGCTAACAGGAAACAAAATGGCTTGATGATGGCTTTCATGTTCACAGGGCAGCTCATAGTTCTGTATGCCCTTCCTGTGCTTACTTGCGCGGCATTTTTATGAGATCCCCCTTACACCTTTGAGAAGGAATAAAAAAGCATGCAATAGTCCATTCTTCTAGGAGGTCTTGCCTTTTGTTGGCCAGCTATCCATCCCAAGAAATACTTTTCTCTGCCACCCTGGAGAGAGAACCAAAAGTACAGGAGCAGCTGAAAAAGACCAACATGCTGCAGCAAACCTGACACCTTCTGCAACATTCTGAGAGAGCAGAAACTTTGCTTGCTTTGTTTCTACACAACCGATCAATCGAAAGCAGTCAGTGGAACTCAGTGGATTAGCACACTCCTACAGGATGTTGGGGCAGCCAGAGCTGAACACGTACACTTGACACACGCACACATAGATTGTCTGGTGAGACTTCAAATCCTCCTGCTGGCTCCTTTTGGTCTCAGTAAGGAAACGCCCATTCAGAGCAACCAGTTTGGATGGCAAAAAATGCCATATAAAAAAATCCTCACAACCTGCTCCCTGGGGACTGGGAGTCTCCTGTGGAGGCATTTCATTGCTCTGACAGTGAAGAAAAACAAACTATGATATGCTCTGATATGATTAAAAATAATATAATGTCTCATTCTCTTAGCCATGGATGGGGTGTAAACCAGGTCTGAACTTCCCTCTCTAGAAACACTGCAGGTTCAGTCCAGGGTTAGAATCCTAGAATCACAGAATTGTTTGAGTTGGAAGCAACCCTTAAAGGACATCTAGACCAACTCCCCTGCAATGAACAGGGACATCTACAGTTAGGTTCCTCTCCTCCAGCCCCATCCTGCATGTCCTTCTACAGCAGCAGTTTCACACACATTCCTGAAACTGAAAATCAGACTTGCCAGGCTGACACTTTATTCCTGGACAAAGCCGATGATCATTCCCTCCCAGGCATGTCAAGCTGCCTTCCTCACATTCAGAAAAGCTTTTCCCCTGAAATTTTGTCTTCTTGCAGTTTCTGCATCTTGTTCTGCCTTGTTATCTTCCTCCCTCTTTATTTCTCTTTCATATGCTTCCTTTATTCCCTCCTCTAGCCTCTGATGGTTCACACAGGCATGTGTGTTTGATTATTTTTTCAGGGATCACTCATCGACAGGAGCAAATTCAGCATCCTCACTGCTGCTAAGAGCATCATTCTATTCCAGAGCAAATCTTTTGATACCTTTCGCCCTACATACTTGCTTAGACCTCTCTCTCCTACATCATCCCATTGCTGTTTAATTAGTATTTAAAGGTCAGCTTGGCTAAAATAGAGTTTTCATAGAATCACAGAATATCCTGAGGTGGAAGGGATGCAGAAGGATCATCGTGTCCAAATCCCTCACACCACTCCCTCTGGTCCTGTCGCTGTCACAAGAGAGCAGAGCTGTCTAGTGCTGCTTTGGTGCTGACGATGCTCCAGCTACTGTTGCTACAAGGAAAAAAAATCAAGGCAGAACTGTTCAAGTTTTGAGTTCCTGAAAAATCTGTTTATATCAGCTCAAAAAAAGCAAGGTTAGAACCTGGGTGGAAAATCCTCTCCATATCTGATGCTCAGTGGGTGCACCTCTGCCAACCAGCATTGTATTTAGTTACTATAGGTGCTGCCTCTCCTCTGCTACCCTTACTACCTGTATCTTTCTACATAGCACCTACCTGCCCATTGCTTCTGGCCAGAGGCAGAGAAAAAGGCTCAAATCAAGACAGAAGCTGTCCATGCCCTTATCTGTGGGACAAGGAGCCATCAGAAGGAGGAAGCTCAGGAGAGAATCTAGAAGGAGGCACCTGAGGGACAACTGAGATCTCAACAGGGCAACTGCTGTGATGCCAGCCCTGAGGAAGGCTTAGAGTAGACAGGACCACAGAGCACTCAGGAACTTCATCTTCATGCTGTCAAACCTATTCCATAGTCCTCATCCCTTAAACAAACAAACAAACAAAAAAACCCAACAAATACAATAATAGGGTGTTAAAATGGGAAGTGTTTATAGTGGGAGACCAGTGTGCTCTGCTACACAAGAGCTGCATGCCCTGGAGTTCCTTTTGATGTAAATGTGTGAAATGACACATATATTGCAAGACTAAAGTGTAGCTATGGCAACATGATTATCAAACGGTTGCATATGGAAGTGTAAATCCATATAGGTTTCTGGCTGGTGAGATTAAACTAGGGGACAGGGCTCAAGGCTCAGGCTCTCCATGTCCAAAAGGAATCAGCTCCAGCTTTGAGCCTGAGATATTTTCCTGTTTTGCATCCAAAATGTCTCTGTTACACCTCGAGCAATCATCAGGCTGTATTCATAGGCTTACCACGTGAGAAAACAGGCTGTGCAGCCAAGGGCACCATGCTCAGGGCATTCCCCCACCCACGGCACACTCATGTGACAGCGATCCGGTGACATCCGAGGGGGAAGAGCAAAGCTGGCAGGTTGGCACTCTTACAGACTCCAAGCACCGATCTTCTTGGCTCTTTCTCACAAGCAGGGCACACTGATTTTCCACAGCCACCAGCTAGGGGCTGAGTTGCTATACTGCAGGTAGGAAAAGTCCATCTCATCTTCTGCCTCCTTCCCTGGGCAACCAGCAGGCACTAGAATAGGTTACCCAGATCTACATCCCTGGAGATCTCCAAAAGCTGTCTGGACATTGTCCTGGGCAGACTTCTGTAGGTGTCCCTGCTTGAGCAAGGACCAGATGGACCAACTACTTTTAGATTCTGTGATACTTAAAGCAGGATTCTCAGCGTCCCTCTGTACACAGCAGGGACCTCCACAACAGCACAGTGAGCAGCTTCATTGGACATCAGACCTATCCTAAAATATCCAGTGAATTCCCCCATGCTGTCATATAGGAATACCTAGGATGGCTTCCTCGATAGGATGTTCCTGTAGTTAATTAACCTCTGATCCTTATTTCCAGTGGGAAGGTCTCTCATTTCTGTCTCCAGCAAATGAGTCCTGCAGCTCTTTACACAATAGATCAGGCATCCTGCTAAAACCTGGCACCTGCTGCTGCTGCAGGTATTTCTGGGGACTGATCACATCCCTTTTGACCTTATTTCCTGTGAGCCAAACATACTGCAGCTCGGCAGGTTCAGGTTGGCTGTTAGGAAAAATTGCTTCTCAGAAAGAGTGGTGAAGTATTGGAACAGGCTGCTCAGGAAAGTCGTTCAAAAAGTGAGTATATGTAGCACTGAGGGGCATGGTTTAGTGGGCACTGTGGTGATGGGTTGATGGTTGGATTAGATGATCTTAGTGGTCTTTTCCAACTGTAATAATTTTATTCTGCAGCAGACTGCGTGTCTGATTTTTGGTTAGCCATGAATTATTGCTTAAAGAAAGACATTGCCACCCTGCTGTTAGCACTGCCTGACACAAAGCCCACGATGTGGGAGCATCACTGTGCTGCCTAGCCATTCAAACCATGCCACTGTGGCAGCTGCCTGCTTCCCAAACTTGCTGTCTGCTGCAGAGAGGAGGCGAAGCTGTTATCTGCATCCTCTCCATGTCACGCTGCCCTCTGCAGTCCCTTGATCTCTGTAAATGGAGTATACTAATGGGAGTGCCAGAGCCTGAAGTGGCTTAAAGCCATTTTGCTCATTGCTTGATGAGTGGATGAAATCTGCAGGAACCGAGCAAGTCAAGAGCTTTCCGCTTCCCACAGCAATGAGTACACCAAGCAGCCTGCCTTGTTTAGCTGCTTTTATGAATGGAGCTAGAAAAAAGCAGATGCTGTGAAGTTGTTGCTAAGAAGATTTTTCATTTTTTTTTCCTGCTGCCCTGACTGCTCCAGCCAATGCAAGCGCCAGTGTCCTGAGCTGTGCAGCCCTGAAATGAAGGAAGTGGAAGGGACAGAAAGCACAGGTTCCCGCGCTGCACTCAGCAATTACACAATCCCGTATCTGCAATTATTTCTGGCAAGGTTTATTCACCTCGTGGGAGACTTTTGGAACAACACGGTGCTTTTCTAGGGAGTGTCAGTCATCAGGCGAACGTGCCTTCCAGAACTGCTTTTTTTTTTTTTTTTTTTTTTTTTTTTTTTTTTAGTATGTAAGTAATTGTTTCTTTACAGTTTGGTCTTTGCTTTTTAATGACTCACACTTCTACCTTGTCAGCTTTCAACACAGGCCCTGCCCTCCCTTACAGTGCTACAATCCTCCCAGCTCTCACCCACCGCACCAGGTCACCCAGGGTAAAATGGGGAAAGATGAGAAGTCCTTCTGCCTGCACCATCCAGACGTTCAGCTTACCGAGGGCTGCTTCTGGGGGTCTGCAGTGAGCAAGCATTAAAAGCAAGGTGCAGGCACGCCTCTGATGAATGCAAATAGAGGTTGGGCTGTGGTTTGGGATGTGGAATCCAGATGCATTTTTACAGAGACAGCGACAGGCTCCGATCCCCAGCACAGCTTCTGTGCCAAGTGTCTCCTCTGTTCCAGCCTCTCTCAGTGCAGAAGTGCTCTTCAAAATAAAGAGACACAAAGCTTAAACATTCATGAAATTACTTCTTCAGCTTTAATCTCCATGAAATATGACCGCGCATTTAATGAAGGGCTGTGTTGTGTGTGTTTGTGTGTGTAACTTTTCCCTTTTGCTCCCTTCTGAAAAGAAAAAAAAAAAGAAAAAAAAAAAAGAAAAAAGAAAAGAGAAACAACTTGAGAGAGCAATTATGGAAAATTTCAGGCTTAATGGTTAAAGCGTGGCCAACTGGTAAAGTAATTGGAAACACAAGGGTAGAAAGGAAAGTGTTTGGCAACACGGGTATTGTGCTTTGGGATGAAAGGTGCTATGTAACTGGAGGACTCTTTTTTATTGCAAGCTCTCCTCTCTGATGTGTTAATTGTGTTTTGCCTGATCCCTTGACAGTTCATTAATTTTTGCCCAATTGCAGGCTGTCGAGTGCAGATAAATTCCAGACTATTATGGGAACACCCTAGAAGTTTGTATAGAAAGGAAACTCACTGTTTCCTGTATCATCCTTCTGGGGATCTTGAAAGAGTTCACAAAAAACACTTAAGCGAACTTTCTTTGCTGGATAACGGAAGGAAAGGAAACTGTGAACAAGCAAACAACACTCAATTCCATGAGACAAGAGATACTCATAGGTCACTGAGAGAAAGTGAAGTCAGTGACTGCAGTGCACACACACAGACACACAGAAACTAGCTAATGGTACTCCCAAAATAATGGGAATCTCTGCATCTGCGCAGTGTTTTTGATCTGTGGTGGAACATCTGTCCCAGTGACATGTGAAGTGTTTTAGATGTATCTTGAAGTTCAAATAACAGAGTTGGAAATGGTCATGGATCAGCTGAATAGCTTCCCTTTTTTCCTGCCATGAACAGCACAGTGAGCAGAGGTCCGTTACCACCAGCCTCGAATTTTTTGTTACATACAGATGGAAAGCAAAAGTGGGAACAGCTGCACACTTTCCTAGGGCTGGCTTCAAGTGCAGAATCCACACGGAGTTCAGGGGGCTGGGGCCAAACAACTTCAGGTGTGCGAGTGCATCCTCCATCTCCAAGACTGAGAAATACCCCATCCCTGGAGGCACTGAAGGCCAGGCTGGATGTGGCTCTGGGCAGCCTGGTCTAGTGGTTGGCAACCCTGCCCATGGCAAGGGGGTTGAAACTCGATGATCATTGTGGTTCTTTTCAACCCAGGCCATTCTATGATTCTATGAAATACTGGGAATGATGATTTATTAGCTTGTCCCCATCTCTGTATTTTAAGCCTAACGATATGAGTTGGCGTGTTCTCATAAACTGTTGGACTGTATGCTCCTGTCCATGATAACTTTCAAACTTCTGGGTTTCAGCAGCACTTCAGAGGGAGATCAAAATCACTGAGCAGATGAAATTCAGTGAGTTTGTTAAATAAGTGCTAAGAGGTGGAGTTCTGCAAGGGGCTCTTCTGGAATATACACTTTGTGACATTCAATATACAACAACCCAAATGGTGGAGAGAACTCCTATCTGCTTAAACCCCAGGAAAACTGCTTGAATTTTGCAGTTTACAATAAGCCACAAAAATGTAAGAAGAAATGGTCCAGAGGAACTCTTGGTTAGCAGTAAGCAGAGCAGGCTGGGAGGAAGGGAGAGAAGGGAAGCTGTACAGCGGAATCTCATTTCTAGGAAGTGAAGCTCAAAACAAACCAGAGGAGATGACAGAAAGCCGATATCCCCTACAAAAACAGAATCACTCCCTCAGAAGAGGGAGATTTTGTGCAGCAGAGTATTAAGGATCAATACCAAAGGGCTAGGCTGACAGGTCACTTCCAGGAGGAGAAAAGAATACAAATTTAAGTCATAAAGTCATAGAATGGCTTGAGCTGAACTCAGTTCGAAGTCCAAAGTTCCCAAATTTTTCACTGCAGTCCTCCAGCCATGTTCTATCCACAGCCCCACACTGAAAAGTTATGGGGAACACTGCTTGCCAGAGCTCCTGATTTGCACTGTTGAAAAATAAACCTCCAAGGGGAACATCACAGGCTTGTGAGACCTGTCAGAAGAGAGATCAAGGACAGAGTGAATTGATGGAGCCAGCTGAGAGATGGTAAGAACTGATGTCTGCTCAGTACCTGCTGTAGAGCTTAAGAGAGGATTTCTGTCTCCAAGGGTGCTGACTGGAAATTTTTGAAAGGTATTTATGAAAATATCAATTATGAAATCATTTTTTTTCTGGCAGGTTCTGTAACATACACTTCTGGTCTGACCAAAACCACTAACGGGAAAAAGAGAGAGGAAACTTTTGCCAGCTGGAAGAAAATATTTTATTCACATTTAGAACAAACCATTCAGGCCAGTTCCTGTCTAACTGGGACTGGGGAGGGCCATTTTTGCAGAAATAAGGCTGATTACTCGATGACAAAAATCAAAACTTCCCAAACCATTTCTCCCAATCTGCTCTCAAAGTTCTGTACAGCATCAGGGCTTCCTTGGGGAGCTCGTTAAAACACCCTCGCTGCTAAGAACTTTCTCTCCTCTCAATTTTGTTAACTTCTTTATCGTAAACCATAACGTCATCTGCTCTATATGTTGCAAATCATCTCCATTCAAGCTGCCACCTCCTGAATATCTGTCCCTCAGGCACTGGAACCCCCATCCTCCTTTCCCACATGTGCTCTGGCCCAAGTGAATGCCAAAATATGCTTTTGGAGAGCATCTGTCTGCACTCAGCATCAAGACACTGACAGGTCAGAAAAGAGGACTGAGACCCGTGTAGAGATAAAGGATCTTTATTTCTACTCTGAAATATTTAAAACAATTTCCTTGCTTTATTTGATTTACTAATCATAGAAGAAAAACGCAAGGTTATTAAACTTTTGGTCCTAATGAAGCATTTCTGGGTATGTGAGTTAGGATGTTAGTTGCCAGACCCCCTTCAGAAATAAGGGAAAAAGCTGTTGAATGGATAGGATCGCCCAAATAAAAGGAGTATCAAGGCAAGATAGCTCTATAATCTTCCTGGCTTGCTTGCTGCTGACAGCATCATAAAAAAGAGCAATGGCACCTCCAGGTGCCCCTCCAACAGGTTGCATGGTAGCTCCAGGATGATCTGGGAAATGTGCAAGTAAAAGGACAAAACTGCTCATAAAGAACTGAAAAAAAACACAGCTGTTTTTTTATAGAGATCAAAAGTGAGAACTGGAGTGTGACTTACCCTAGGAAAGACAATAGTAGGGGAAAGGACTTGACCATTATCTGCCAACCCCTTGCCGGCTGACAGGAGGTGTCACAACTGTGATATGAGTCAATGCACACTGTTCATCCAGCAGAAAAGTATCCATTCCTTTTTATGTTGTTGTTTCGTTTTTGTTTCTTTTTTTTTCCTACCAAATTAGCTAGATGCATTGACTAATCCTGAGCATATTTGATCAGCAGATGAAAAGGAGAGGAACGGGAGAGCCCCTCTGGGGAGCAACTACGTTTTAAATCATCGTCACTGTAAAGTGAAACCAGAGCTTAAGAACAGCAGCGTGCAGCCTCCACACTGCTCTTCGTGTAAAGGGACGACCTCATTCCAAACATGACAAGAAAATTCATGATTGGGATGATAGACGTTGTGTTGAGAGACATGGTTTAGTGAGAACTATTGGTGACGGGTAGATGGTTGAACTGGATGATCTTGCAGGTCTTTTCCAAACTTGGTGATTCTATGATTCTATATTCATTTATAGGAAAAGGGAAAAATCACTGAAAGCTATTTAAGTGAATTGTAGAATTTGTGAATTTGTCATTTTTTATCCACCTTTTAGGAGTGGAAAGCAATTGAAAGCACTTTTAAAACCTCAGTATTCTTCTGGGGGCTTTAACTTTCACTCCAAACAACTCTGGACTTTGGAAACACATTGCATTTTTTCCCTCAACATTTAAAATGGCTTTATGAGAAACACTTTGGGATCTGCAATTGTTCAGTAGTGTTTAGAAATTCAAGCAATTAGAATAAGGATTATTCACCCAATTCATATCAGTTTCCCTGTCATAACAACAACAACAACGGTCTGCTCAGGGTTATTCCTCAAACCTGGGTTGCTTAAGTCATTTAAATAGATTTGTACTTCAGAAACAAAATGAGAGCCAAGAATTTCACAATTAAAAGCTCGAGGGCTCTAAAACTTGGCTTCACCTACAACTCTTAACATTGTTTTTATTATCTTAATCACTAGGTTTTTTTACATACTAATTTTCCATCCCATTACCAACCGGTGCCAATCCAACTTGCTTTTCCATCACCCAGGTGAGCGTTACTCATGTTTTCAGGGGAATGTAAAAAAAAAAAAAACCTGAATATCGTCAGGACGGCCGTGTCTATTTTTGTGACTGCTCGTGGACCTCTGCTAACACTGAGTCAGAGCTTGAGAAGCCATTAGCTTAGATGTAGCTCCTTGAGTTATATCCTGGGGCTCTCCAAAAATACAGAAAACACTGCTGCTTTTCCAAATGAAGTTTTCATGACACAGGGCTAAACAATTTGAAATTCTGACCACGCTGGGACCCAGAATATTGCAAACACTGATTAGGTACAGTACCGATTAGGCAAGGGAGAGATGAGATAAGTCACAACATGTGGTTGTAACAGGCCCCAGCAAAGCAAAGAGCAAAGCAAGACCTCCAGGAAGGCTCTAGAGGCTTCAGGTCCCACCTTGGTGATCAAAACAAACGTGCCCAATAACACCTGCATAGTTCAAATTAAGCTGTAGCTAAAAGGCTGCAAGACGAGAAGACAGTATGAATAACAATAAATGATCTCTTAAATGAAAGTCGTGTTTTCATGTCTAGATCTATGGATTATGTGTTGTGATCAGATTGATGGTTGGACTAGATAATCTTAGTAGTCTTTTGCAACATTAATGATTCTATGATTCAGATAAAAGCAGCGTGGTCTAATGGTTGGCGACCCTGCACATGGCAGGGGGGTTGAAACTAGGTGATCTTAGAAGTCCTTTTCAACCCAGGCCATTCTATGATTCTATGATGATATGATTTTATTCTGTGCTAAACTAGATGAACTGGCTATCACTTATTTGTAAGTTGAATCCAGGAAAGGTTGTTTTGCTGTGTGAAAGCACTAGGGAACAGACTTACACCTCAGGTGAGCCTTCAGTTGGAAGACTGATTTCTATCGGCTTTCTGGTACACTGCCTGCAGAGGAACCTTCACAGAGAGAAAAATAACACAGCTCTCTGCTCTGGTCACTTTTCTGTATTCACCAGTGTAAACTGGCAATAATAGCAAGCAGCTTTCACCAGGGTGAAGCTAACGTGAATGAAGTCACTTGAAAATCATCTCAGACTTAACCAACCTCCTGTATTACAGGCGTTAGTTCAAGGTTTTGGTTCTTTGCAAACCAAAAGCGATGAAAATTTATCCATTTTTCAATTTGGCTCTGAGCAAAAATAGAGAGACCAAAGTACAAATATCCCAGTGCAGAAATGGAAACCTCATAAACATCGTCGTCATGGTTTAATATGAGACGGCTCGGAAGGAATACTGACTAATCCCGGCTCATTGCCCAAGGAGAGAGAAAAAGAGCAAATAACATACAAAAGGAGTTCTGGTGTCTCCATTGCGAGGGAAGAAGTGACTGAACTACCAAGTCGTGCAGTTCTCAAATGCTGTCTAGCAGCACTTTAACTGCTCTTAGTGCTTATGTAAGGAGTGAAAGATGCTGTTCTTGAAGGCCTGTCAAGTCATTCCTCGTCAACTCTAAACTGCACTGGAGCTTAATGCCTCACCGTTTTATTGTGAAGATAATTATAGAGCACATAGATTAAGAAGGCAGGATAATTTTGCAGCTGTTAATACCGCTTTTTAGCTGTGCAAACCAGGACAATAATGAGAAGGAAACCTCATTCTTCAAGACATGAATTCTTCAGGGACCTCACAAGCAGCAGCAAGAGCAACGCAGCTCATGACCTCGAATCAGCATCTTGCCAACCCAACCTCTAGGAGCTTGAGACTCCACTACAAGCCATTTATTTCCTACCTGGGAAAGGTGTAGGACAGCCCCTGCTCTTACTCCAGATTTCAGCCCAAGAGATAGGCTCTGCCTTGTTTGCTTAGGACTGTTGACCTTGCTCTAGGGTGACATGAGCCAATTGGCCCCAGATGGGTAAACTCTGGGCACAGTTTCTACACAAAGCTATTTGGCACTGAGAATTCAAGCTCATAGTCAAGTCTGGCTACCACAGGTAATCTCAGCGAGCTAGAAAATCTGCTTGTCTGGGTCACTGCCATAGAGTCGCACAGAGCATCTTTCCATCCATGGGACCTTTTTGTAACTTGTCTGAGTTTAAAAAAAAACTCTGGTTGGCTTGGCACAAGTCTACAGCCCTTATCTGCCAGGCAGAAACTGGAAGCATCCCAATGCTTTTAGGGGGGAAATTAAAGCATCAAGGGACATGAGCGATTTTACACAGCCACTTAAAGTTCCAAATTAATGACAACGTATGTTGGGGAAGGGTGGGAAGAAGGAAAAACGACAGTTTCAAGCTCAGAGCACTGTTTTCCCATCAGAAATGAACCAAACACCCTTTTGTGAGATACCCCAGGGATAAGTTACAGGCCAAACATGTGAAAATCAAGACTCATTTTTCATGTCATTTACAAGTATCCTGGCTGGGAGACCTCATCTCTGCTCAGGTCTCCCAAATCCATGGCTTCTCCTTTCCAGGAGACACCTCTAAGAGCTGGCTGTGTCACATGTCATGAAGTCTGAAAGCCAGTCCAAACAATCCTGAGCGCTTCTATCCATCCAGAAGACAAATTACCTTGTTAAAGTCCTGGCTTTCAAAGGATTTAGGCGCAGCAGCAGTTTCAGGAGGTTCAGTTTAATCTAGGAATCCCTGCCTTTCATGTAAAGCAACTCACACTAGATCTGAACGCTGGCAAATAGTCAACTAAATCCATTATTGCATGATAATGCTCAAACATTTCATTAATTCCTTACCAGCTGTCCTCTGCTCCCTTACCCCTTTCATCACACAAACATTTCTTTAACTGTCTGAGGGAGGGGAGAGGGAGGATCAGACGCAGTCTTGTAAAATTCCTTCACCCGCATTGCCTGCGGCAAGTTATTTCTTTTGACATGCATGTAAAATAATATTGGGGGTGTTGTTTGTTTGGCTTGGCTGCATGGCAAATTTTCGTAACAGTTTTGTAAGCCACGTACCTGCGAAATGGAGGAACTTGTTGATGATCCTGCTGGCTGGTTAATTAACACTGATCATTAAATAGGGAAGACCACTTGCTCCAATTTCTATGCCAAGACAGAGGACATCGTGTAGAGAGCTGCAAGGCTTTTAGGGAAGGATATTGCTCTCCAATGTCCTATAGAATGTTTAGAAAATCCTTGGGTACTGCCTGCCAGACAAACCAGTGGGAGCAAGGATCAGCAGCACCCTGGGGGTTTCTCCAGCTATGTGACCCACAAAATGGAAACCAAAAAACATTATAAAGGTCAGTAAGGATATTTGAAGGTCACTCCTGGATGTTTTCTTCATGGAAGGCACTAGCTAAAGTGCCTCAGCCTACTACATATTGCCTAGGGAGAAATAACCACTGAGCAACAGGAGTTGACAAAAACCACCCTGTTGAGCAGGCATCTGCTAAAAGGCAGACCATAACAAATGCCAAGGACAGAAGCAGGTCCCCAGACTCACTCTCAACCATGGCTTAGGGGCTTTTGTCACATTCCCACCAACATCAGTCCCTCTCCTGCACAAAAGCAGCACGCTCCTGGACCACAGGAGTGTCCTGTATCTTGACAGTCGTGTCCAGCGCACACCCACAGATCTCCTTTCATTTCTCCTCTGCCAAGACTTGAGGACGTGTTTATTTATTATGGATTAAATATTTGGAGCTGAACAAGAACCTCAGAGGGAAGAGGTGGGTCTGCTTCCTTGGATTTCTTTTTCCATCCCTTCACTCTCTTTATAACAATTTGGATTTTTTTTTTTTTTTTAACAAAAATGTTTGCTTTATGGAAAATTACCCTCTCTGGCTCTCAGCTCAGCAAGTGGCTGAGAGTTAACAACACTCCAGTGAAAATCACAAGGAAATAAAATGGAGAAATATCTGGACACGTCTGAACACGTCTGGACATAGCCTGAACACGTCTGAAACGTCAGGGCAAGGTAAGGAGCAAACTTAGCCACAGTGGCAGGCAAGAAAAGAACAATGAAATGGTATCTTAAAGTGAGGTGTCTGAACATCACTAGCCTAGGTTGCCACAGTTTGTGGGAAACAAAAAGCACATTTCAGAAGGTGTAACTACACAACTTGAGGTGGTACTGTCATTATAACATTTATAAACATCAGTAGCATGCCAAAAAATAAGAGAACAACCTCTCCTTGACTTCGCGAGTCCTCACCAATCGTTAATTCAGTGATTTGTGTATCATTGTGGTCATGCACGCTACCAAGTTCTCGGTCTGAATTAGTCTAAAAATACTAAAAATACACTGAAAGTCGTACTCTAGGAAAAAAATAACGCTGGGTTTTTTTATTCTTTGGGGGATGCAATCACAGTGTTTTTATCAGGCTCAAAATTAATACTGCCCTGTAACAGTGGATGGAAGCATACAGCTTTTTCATTTTGCTTTCTGTGGGTTTCCTTTCTCTCTCCCCAAAGCCTGCTATGCTTTGTGGTTTATTATTCATGATCTGCAGAGAAAGAAGTTCACAAGAGGGGGAAAAAAACTGGTTTGGAACGTACACTTAACAGCGTGTCAAGGAACAGAAAACAATCACACTTATGCAATATGATGTGCATTTATGCAATATAATGTGCATTTTACAGGCTGCTCACATGCTACCTCACGCATCCCATTTGTGTAACAAAAATCAGGGCTATTAAGGCTGGGGGACTGAAGTAATTCAGATTATATATGTATATATATAATACATATCCCTGTAATTAAAACCAATCTAGTTTTAAAAAGCAATTTTAGGACAGGTTTGCACGGGGGTCCCACAGCGTGACGGGAACTTCAATACAGAGGCTTTTTCCCTCACAATAAGGGTAAAACGTTAGGAATGTGGAGCAGAGAGGGACGGTGCCCAGCCCAGTGCCTGTGGTGTGGTAACTGATGGTTGCTCAGGTAATAAAACAGAACGGTTGAGCTGCAAAAGCACAATTCGTGTGGCTTTTCTGGAGAACCCAAGGCCAGGCCTGCTGGCGGTCGGTCGCTCAGGCTCTCTCTGGAGCCCGCACCCCTCCGCAACAACCGCCAGGCCCGCCGTCCCTCAGCGCAGCAGAAATGCCCGTACACCTGCCGCCCGCCATACACCGCACCACCCTCAGGAGGCACCGAACCCCCGCCCCTGAGGGGGGACGCCGGGCGCCCCCGTAGCCCGCCCGCCCGCCCGTCGCCATAGCAACGCCCCCCCTACCCCGACCCTGGAACCCTCTGGCCACGCCCCCCTTCTTATTGCATATTCATGACCCCCAAGTGCAGGGGTGGGGGCGTGAAGGGGGCGGAAGCGGAAGCGGGAACGGGTTTCCGAGGAGCCCGGTATAAAGCGGCCGCTGGTGCCCGGTGTCGCTCGCCGTGTTTGTGCCGCCGTGAGTGTGCTCTCCCCTCCCTCCTCCTCCTCCCCCCCCCACCCCTCCCGCCGGCCGCTGCGGGTACCTCCCGGCACCGTCGCAGCCTCCCCCGTCGCACGGAGCAGGTCCCGGGTGCAGGGGGAGACCCGGGGGCAGGTAAGGGGGAGGCTGGGGGGGGGGGAGGGGAGACTGAAGGAATGGGGCTGTGGGGGGAGGGAGGGAAGAGGGGTGTGGAAGGGGGGAGTTGGAGGGCTGGTGGGGGAGAGAGGGGAGCGTGAAGGTGAGAAAAGGTTGGGCAGGGTTAGGGTGAGGGAGATGCAGGATTGTAAAGGTGGGGAAGGTGGAGCAGGGCGTTGGGATGGCTGGGATATGGAACCGTGAAGGTGTGGAAGGGCTGGGCAGGTTTAGGGGGTGAGGATTTCAGCTGAGGGAAATGGAGGACCCCGGAGGAGGGGAAGGGAGCTGTGGGGAAAGGATCTGATGAGGGAGATATGGGATGGAGAAGATGAGGAAGAGCTGGGGAGGTTTGAGGTTGTGAAGGAGATGAGAGGATTTGAGGAGATGGGCAGCTGTGAAGGTGGGGAAGGGTTAGAGATCTGGAGGGTTAAGAAAGCAGGGTGATGGAAAGGTGGGGTGAGGGAGATATGGGGTCGTGAAGATCAGGAGGGATTGGTGAGATCTGGGCTGCGGGAGATGTAGGGCTGTGAAGGTGGAGTGAACTCCTCTGGGTGAGTCAGATGGAGCCATGAAAGTGAGGAGGGGTTGAGATTTGTGGTGAGGGGCATGTAGGGGTTGTGATGGTGAGGAAGGTGGGCTGAGGACTTGGGGTCATGAAGCATGGGGCTCTGGAGATGAGGAAGGGCTGGGGAGTTGTGAGGCGTAGATTTAAGCTTTGGAAGTTTGTGAAGGGCATTGTGAAGGTCAGAAAGGGTTAGGGAAGCATTGGAGGTGACTCATGGGGATGAGTGTATCGAGCCATGAAGGTAAAGAAAGACTGGAGAAACTTGGGGTTAGGAAAACATAGGGTCATGAAGGCAGAATGATGGAAATGTGGGGTGAAATATAGGACCATGAAGGTCAGGAAGGGTTGGTGGGATCTCAGGCTGTGAAGTGAATGAAGATGGGGTGAGGAAGCTATGGAACTATGGAGATGAGGAAGAGCTGGGGAGTGAGGGATGTGGTGTTATGAAGGTGGAGTGAGGATTTTAGGTGAAGGTTATATGGAACTATGAAGGTCAGGAAGGGTTATGGAGAGTTAGGGTGAGAGATCTAGAGCTGTGAAGAGCATGGAGTGAAGTTGAGATGAGTGAAAGCACAAGAAGGTGAGGAAGGACTGGGGAGCTGTGGGGTGGGGGTTTTAGATGAGGGAGGTAAGATTCTGTGAAGGTTGGGAAGGGTTAAGAATGCATAGGGTGAGGGAGATGTAGGACTGTGGAGGTGAAAAAGGTGGAGTGAGGGATTGGCATGATTGAGATATGGAACCATGAAGGTGAGGAAAGGTGGAGGAGATGTGGGGTTGGGAAGGTGATGAATGTGGAACGAGGACTGGGGATGAAAGAAATGGGACTGGAGGTAAGGGTGGGTTGGGAAGATGTGGGGCTCTGAAGGTCATGGATACAGGGTGAGAATTTGGGGTCATAAAGCTATGGAACTACAGAGATGCAGAGGGAGCTGTGATGTAGGATCTGATGAGAGGTGTATGGGATCATGAAGGTCAGGAAGAGTTGATGAGCTGCAGGTAGAGGGATGATGTGCGGAATCACTCTCCTGATCTCAATGGAGTGTTGTGAAGGTGAGGAAGGCACAGTGAGGACTTGAGGTGAGGGAGATAGGGACCATGAAGGTCAGGAGGGGTTGGGAGATATGGGGTGAGGGAGATGCATTTCCTGTATGCAGTTGGGAAGGTGGAAAAAAGTGTGAGAGGCTGGGAGAAGGGAAGTATGGTACTGTGAGAGTGAAGAAGGGTGAGAAGCTGTTGTGTGATGAATTAAGATGAGGGAGATGGGAGTCAAGGAGGGTTAGGGAATGTTAGGGAGACTTAAGGTGAAGGAGATGTAGTGCTGTGAAGGTGGGGTGAGGGGGTTGGGATGAATGAAATATGGAATCCTAGAGACGAGGAATGACTGGTGAGATCTGGGGTGAGAGAAGTTTGGAGTTGGGAAGATGAAGAATGCAGGGTGTGAAAGACACAGAGCCATGAAGGGTTGAGGAGATCTAAGGGTGAGATATGTGGTTCTGAGGGTGGGAAGGGTTGGGGAGCTGGGAGATGTGGTACCACAAAGATGGGAAAGGTCGATGATATCTGGGGAGAGGAAAACATGGGTCTGTGAAGCTGTAGGATAAAGGTGTGTGGCTGAAAGGTTGAGGAGCTTTAGGATGAAGGAGGTGCTGTCAGGATGAGAAGAGGATGAGGAATTATGGAGTGTGTGGGGGTTTTGAAGGTGTGAAAGGGCTTGGGAGCTTTGGGGTGAGGGAGATATGGGGTTGGAGGTGGCGAAGGGGTGAACTCTGAAGGAGATAGGCTGGAAGAAGAGCTTGGGAAGAGGAGTGAGGTGGTAGAGTGGGTGAGGTGGGGTTGGAGAGGCTCGGTTGGTGTTTCTGGGGTAGAGCACTGAGTCCTAATGAAGTGAGGATAGGGTGAGAAAGAGGTGGCTCCTATGGGGTTCTGCTGGAAAAGGTCTTGACTGAAGACCTTGACTGAAGGTCTTGACTTTTCAAGGGGCTGAAAATGGAAGTCTGTTTAGTTTTTCTAGACTATTAAACTTAAATAGTCTGCCATTTGAATAATTCCATGTTTAATCTGTAACCTGATCATGGTGTGTGCCATAAAACAATGGAGTCTCACCTCACCTAGTTTGATATGGTGGGGGGAGGAAGAAGAAATGATTTAGCACTTAACTCTTATAAATCTCCCCTGAAAGCTGTAGCTTTCTTTAAGATCACATTACCAGTGACTTGCAGCTCTGAGATGCTTGCACTTAGCTCATCTAGCAGGTGTAGGAACTGCTTTTGACCTTGAAAATTACTCTCCCTTTGGGACAGTGTTCCATTGTAGCAGGTCCTGTGAAGGTTGGCATCCTGTGGTCTTCATAAATGGAGAAAGAAAGGGAAGGGTCAAGAAGAGACCTAGCCAGGACTCCAGGATGCAGGGAGTGAGTTAATGTTGCTGGAGTTGGCTACTGCAGCTAATGGCAAATGGGAAGGGCTAGAAAAAACATTGCAGGATGTTGAGTATTGGATAGAGGAGGCAGTTTCTCCTCCTACTGCAAGATGTGAAGCCACAGTAGTAGGCAGCACTGAAAGTGGAGAGCACAGAGGGATAATTGCAGTATTCTGAGAATTCATGAGGAGAAATCACTGTTACAGTGTGTATCCTTGCTGCTCTGTTAAAAAAAAAAAAAAGCTGCTCCAGCGTGATCTGCGTCATGTTTTGCTGCTTTGGTTCAGACAGTGCTACTAAAATATTTAATGAAATATGGCTCGAGCTGGTGCCTGAGGTCAAAGAAAGCGCTGGTGAGTACTCTCTGCTTGCCTATAGAGCTTGAGCTTTTCTGTAAATGCTTGGCAGGAGTGCTTGCTAAAGTGATTTCTCTGACACTTCTGCTGTTTAAATGCAGGACCTGTAGAGCTTGTGTGTGCTGTTTTGTTCCCCCCCACAACATTATTGCAAAAGATAAGGTCTTCCTCATTGGTTTGTTTAATGATTATACTGGGTTGGTGAAGTGTTCAACAGGCCTAAATGTTCCCCTCCTAAATAAGGAAAAGTGGTTTCAGATAAGAGATAAAGGTATTTGGTTGGCACTCCAGCTGTAAACACTTCCAGAAGTGTTTGGGTTGGGTTTTTTGTTTGGTTTATTTTGCCACGAGGTAACAGTACCTTAAGCTGCTGAAACTGCATCCTGTGGTCACTTGGAGGTGTCTGAAAGCATCTGAGAGTTTCACTGTGAGAGGTAGTGGCAGCTGTTGTCTTGAGAGCTTTATTTCTGTATCAGTGAGATAGTTATTTTATCATGAGAACTGCCCTAAATGCCCGGTTTGACTTCAGTGATGAATGGGATTTGTGGAACATCTATTTCCACTGTAATACTGGAGACCAATTTACATGAGTTGGCTCATGTCTCACTACAAAAATTGTCATCCTTTCCTCAAATATATATAGCTGGGGCATTTCCAGTGAAACTGAAAATGTGTTTCTGGAGATAACCCTCCAGCATAGTGTGTGAACTGCAGGAGTCTGCTGCTTCTTGGGAGTTGGTCTTTGAGAAAGGAGTGAGCACTATTTGCTGCTGTGATCTTGTTTGGATGCTATGGGGACTGCTTGCACTTCAGTGCAAAACACAGAGCTGAGATGTGTTCTTAATCACATGGTGTGCACTTCACACTTGTCAACGTAAAGCAGAGCAATTGTACATGGGAGGATCTCTTTTACACATGTCCTTCATTGGTGGTGTAAATGTGCACCAAAGTGAAAGTGTTGCTCTAGAAAGTTCTTCATATAGGCTACTGCCTTTATTCTCATTCAGGCTCTGAGGAGCTTAGAGAAAGCTGAGTTTGGACCCATCTTGTAGGGCTGTGACCTCAGAGGTTAATTACCTCTAAACTCACTTCAGTCTTGGCTTCACTGACAGCTAGGAAGTTAGGGCTTGGTAATTTAATATGGCTCTGCTTGTCTGCTGAGGCTGGAATGTGTAGGCTCTACCTCTGTATGAACTTTTTAAAACGGGTCATTCCTGAAAGTTGTGAGGATACAAACATTAGGTGGCATTTCACTAGGGAAACTGATTGGGGGGGAGGGGAAAAAAACCTTGATATTAAAGTGTTGCCAGTGGAGCAGCTTAGAAAACATGTTGTTGCTTCGAGAGGCATCTTGTTAAATGCTTAGGTGGGAGCTGATTGCTGAGCTGACCTGCCAGCTGATGAGCAGTACCTTCAGCAGGCACTGAGCAATAACCAGCTTTTAAGCACTAGTGCTTGATATTTTTTTTTTGGTCTAGATTAAGCTTTAAATCCTGCCTATGATATACTGCTGGCGTTCTTAGTTGAACACATGACTTCATGCTGCAATTCCTGGATTTTGAAGCTGGCTTCCTGCACACACTGCTGCCCCTCTACTTCCATGCTGAATGGAAGCAGTGAGATCCTTCACATCTCTCATCACAAGGAGCTGCAGCTGGCAGTTTTCTGAGTTTAGCTAACAGTCTGTACCTCTTCTGTTATTTCAAGGCCACCCTGGAATCCTCACATCAAATTATCAAGCAGTGTGTGTTGAGCAACACTTCACACACAGCAGTGTTGTCATGCTTCAGACAGAAAAAACAAGCTTCACTTGCAGTTCAGAGTCACTCTAACTGGATGGTTGGTGTAAAAGAAAAGGAGGTACAGCAGCTCGGGTTGGAGTGGAACTTCCCAGCTGATCAGCCAAGAACACTGCTGTAGATGTGGTGAGGCTGTTGAGTGGTGGAAGGGGAAGCTTTAGCAGCTTGCAGAGTAACTGGTAGCATGAAAAACTGCACTGTGCTGCATGTGGGTCTTGCAAGGTCACTCCTGTGCAAGATCCCATGCTGTGACCTATTCCATCTATAGGCATAAGATTAATCAGATCTATTCTGTGAGTGGCATAGCCTTCTGTACTGCTTTCCATTAGAGAAGGCTTAAACTGATAATTATTCTGCTACAGCTCCCAGTCCTTCCATGGTGCAGTGTGCCATCAGGTTCACTAAATCACTTCCATGCAGAAGTGGGGATCCAGAGTGCAGTGGTTAATATTTTGCTTAATACACCAGCATTAAACAGTGTTTGAAACTGACTCTTAAGCAGTGTTCCTCCCACCTAGTGAACTGTTTTAACAATTCCAGTAAATTTCCTAGCAGAGCGGTGTATGTAACTCACCAAGCAGAGACACAAAATAGAAATGATTCTGGCAAACCCAACTGCCGGCAAATTGAAGCAAGGATTTCTGCTGCAAGGATGAGTGACGTGTGGAGCTTGACACATAGCTGGTGCTTCCCTCTGAGAACTGCCTTCCAGATGGACTACCCTGGACAGCCCCAAGCCAAGGTTGGAAGGGAGGCAGTGTTAAGCTGTGGAGGTCTGTGTTGTGAGCTGAAGACTTTACGTGCTTGCAGTAAGCTACTGCTGGTCAGATAACTGTTCTACAGTCTACAGCTTATCAGCTACCCACACATCATGCATTTGGGTCACAGCCCTGCTCAGAGTATGTTTAGTAACCACCCAAAACTTCAGATGGTGGAGAATATTGCATCCTTCAGCTAGGGCTGCGTGTCTCTTGAATCTTAGTACTGACTAGTTACTGGTATCCTGAATAAAGTGGCTTTGTTATGCTTCTGTACAGTAGCTTGCTCTTCTGGGTGGTATAATGTACTCAGCATTAAAAAGCTGAGTAATTACCATTAAATGTAGATCTCTGATAGTTGCAGGAGACAGAACTTGTCTCCAGTTGAAAGCTGATCTGTAGGCACCTCAGCAGTGGTGCAGATCATGGCAGTCACCAGGTGGTTTGTGTGCTGTGAACTACCATCTTAGGGAAACTGGCACACGGGAGCTCAACTAAAGCCCCTTAGTGTTGGTATTTCCAAGTGCTGTAAAGTCAATTAGACTTGCAACTGGCATACTGCATTGTAACAACTCGGGGTAAGCAGCCAGGTTTTCTCATCAAACTTTTGGCAAGGGATGCTGGCAAGCTGTGGGACACGAGGCTCTCATTTGGTAATAATTTGGTTTGGCATGGGAGCTGCTTCTGACCTTAGGTTAGCTCTCACTGGCATGTCGTTTACTCAAGCATGAATCTCAGTATATGGTTATGGGAAGTTTGTCTCCACAACATAGGCAAGTAATGAAACTCTAAAAATGCAATTAAAGCTGGAGACTTGCTTTCCAAGACTTCCATCCTTCAAGGATATAACTTCAGCAGGCTTGACTCGCTGTTTCCCTTGCAGTGAGGACTGACTGACTTGGGGTCTGCAGTACAGTGAGACCTATGCTCATTGCAGAACTGAAATTGATGGCCATTTGTTGCTACTCCTGTGGCAAGGCAGAGGGGAGGAGGCAGACAAAACTTCTTGGCCCTGAAGAGCAGAGTGAAGATGCTCTGAAAAATAGTAGTTGTTTGTTAACAGCAACAGATACAGGAAAGCATTACCCCAGGTTGTCTGAACAAGTCATGTTTGAAGTGAATATTGTCAGTGTTGTAGGGAGGGCAAAACTGGTAATCCTAGAGCAGAGAGAGAACCTAGCTTCCTCATCTTGTTTTAAATGAGAGCTCTAATGTTTTCATAGCTGAAACTGAAACCAGTGTTATGCTGACCCTGCATATTTTCTCTCCTCTGCTGGCTGGCCTGCACTACTTCTGCTTGCAGTATAGTTCATTTATTTTGGAGACTTGAAAACAAGCCATTATCACCCTTCAGTGCCAGATAAATAAATGATCTAACTGGGGGCTGAACCCAAAATGCTCTCTGACAAAAGCATGTCATGCTTATCTTCTGCATTCTGTCCTTGAATATATGATCGCTCTTCCTGGACTGCATCCAGAAATTGGTGGCTTAACCCAGCAAGTGTTGCCTGCAGAACGTTTCCTGTCATCACTTATGTGCAATAAGCAGTCTTTGAAAATAAACTTGATCTGAACGCTGTTTAACCTACAACTTACCTATGATCATCTGGGACTAGAGATTGGAGAGAAAGAACGTTAAAGAGGTCTCAGTCCTGAGTCTTTGCTTCCAGGTAACAGATCTGGGGTTGTGTGATGTTTTCTTTTTTGTGAGGTGGGAGAAGGCATGCATGTAGGGTAAAAATCCTCCTCCCCTTCCACAGGCGAAATATCTGGGCAAGTACACTGGCCTGTGCAGTTTGGCTCTAGGTACTCCCACAGGAGTGATTTGGCAGCTTGAACTATTGCTCCTTGGAGTAGTGTGGCCAGCCAGCTAATTCCCAAGGGTTCAAGAAAAATAACCCAAAACAAATGTGCAATTAGCTTCACTGCTAACATATCCTGTACACATGTCCAGTTTACTGTCTGAAACTTATTTGGGGGGAGTCAGCTCTTGATGTAGATTTGTTCTTGCCCTTTTTCTTGTTCTGTTTCTCTCTTCTGTGTAGAGAGGGAGAAGGCTTAGGCTTCTTGGTGCAGGAGTTACCTGATTGTTTCCAACATCAGAGAACTTGTGTGGCTCAGGCTGTTGCTCATGTTGGTTGTCACAGCTGAAGTCAAAACGCTTAACTCCTTCAATGGTCTAAAAGAGACCTGACAGTTACCTGCACCCTTCATACTCATACAGTTATTGCTGGCCCTAGGTTGAGCTGCTCTTCTTGCTGCTTTGCTTTCATGTTGCTTCTCCAATTAGTGTTCATCCAGCTGTGGTCTGTTTAAAAAATCTCCAGTATGCAGCTGTATGGTGGATGCTCTTTGGGCAGCCAGTATTCAGTGCAGTACAAAAGTGCTTCCTAATGGTCAGAGTGTTGTGCTCTTGTGTTCTAGTTTGTGTCCATTGCCTCTGCCTGGCACTAGACGAACCTGCCAAGAGTTGGACTCTGTCCTCTTTGCAACTTCCCTTCAGGTATTTATGGGCACTGATTCCCCCTAAGCCTCCTCTTCTCCAGGATAAGCAGTTCCAGCTCTCAGCCTCTCATAATAGGAGGAATGCTCCAGTGTCTCATCCTGCTCTGTGGGTTGTGAGGAAGGTGAGTCTTTTATTCCCTCTGTGTCAGGGGGTTTCCCCTCATCTGCAGGGTCATGCAGTTGGACTCATCCACTGCAGTAACACAGGGAATGTAACAAGATTAAACAATCAATGTATTCAATCTACTATCCTCAGTATCCTACAACAGCAGGAGCTGTGCAAACTCACAAGTTGAGCAAATCTGATAACAGTAAGAACTATGTAAACAGCAGTGACATTATGGGGAACCAGTAAGAAGACAATGCAAAACAAGGTAAACTGGGTAACCGCAAAAGTTGCATGTAACAACAAAGCTTGGTGTATCCAACTGCTATGAACTATCCTGAGATAAATTAGAGAAAGATAGGAAAATGAAGAAATAGAGAAAGGTAGAGGTGTGTGTGTATATGTGTATACAGTCACTGCTTGGGGATCCAGCAATGGAATCTTCAGTTCTTTGGTCTGGGGGTGGAGGATTGACCTGGAGACTTCCTGAATGAGTGCCCTTAGAGCCAGAGACTCTGAGGTTTTAAAGGATGATGATCCATAAGGTACCTGACCTTTGTTTGACCATGTCCCTGTGCTTGCTGTCTTGGAGACTTGGGGTTATGTAAGTGAACCTCAGCCTTGATAAGGCCTGCTAACCACAGGCCCATCCCCACCACAGAGCCTGGGTTGTGTAAGTGCTTCTGGGGCAAGTCCATACAAGTTCCTCATGTGTCCTTTGACAATCCTTGATGTTCAGTCTGATCATGGTGTTAGTGGCACTCCACTGAACTACAGTATGTCCAGGCCTTTCTTGTGCTAAGAGCCCAGAACTGGGCCCAGCAATCCCAGTGCAGCCTTGCCAAGGCTGTAGGTCTCAGTTAAGGTAATAGCTGTAATGACTGAGGGATCATAGAATCATAAAGGCTGTGGGAGGCCTTAATGATTCCATGATGTTCAGTATAAATTTGACTCTGTAATCCTCAAACAGATTTTTTTGCTCCTTAAGTCTGCAAGTGACTTGCTGGAGAAGATATATTTAGTGTGGAAAATAAGCTCTGTCTTAACAGCAGACTGCTGAACCATTGGTTCATCGTGCTACAAACATTCAGCTTGTTCCAGCAACCCAACACTGCATAGCATTTCCCTGAGCTATGCTTAGTAGCCTTTTCCTCATCAACTATGCTCCTAAATTAACACTTCCTAAAGAAATCAGCTCCAGTTTTGTGTGAAGGCTGGTTACTGAGTAACTGATTGTAATTAATGCCTAAATTTAACACTGGTGTAATAATAGCCACACTGTTCCCTGAACTTCAGCCTCTTTCAGAAGCTTTTGGTCAACAAGCTCATTGTCTGGGTGTCTTTGGAAGGAGTCTGGAGGTATTTCTAAGTATCTCAAAGGATCTTTAACCTAATTGTCAATAAACTGCCTTGATTGTGGATTGTGACTTCATTCTGCCTACTAGAATTTTAGTAATTTATGTGTCCATGATGACCTGCATGGCTCTTTCCCCTTTTAGGGGCTTTCCCTCTGTTTGAATTAGTGTGGTCATGGTGGAAGCACTGTGCAAATGAAAGCAACACCACTGTTTATCTCCAGTGGCAGAGTTTGGTTCATTAATATTCATCTGCAGCTTGGAGAATGAATGGAAACATGCCAAGCGACCAATATCAAATAAAAACTTGCTCCTTATTTTTGCTTCAACTATCCAGCATCCCATCTAGCTCTTACCTGGTATGGTTATGTAAGTGCTGTTATTGTGTTTCATTTTCTTGCTCACTGTTGGTGTAGGGATTAAATAACTGTCTCTATTGTAGATGTTTTCAGATAACACTAGAAATACTGGCCAGTTTTTTTTGCTTTCAATAAACTAAAGTTTTTAAAACCATTTTGAATACACTGAAAGCCAACCAGGAATCCAAGGTTGGAAACTTCTCAACTCCACCTTATCAAATAAAGCAAGAGTTCAAAACTGAGTTTGTTGGCCTCATAGAACAAATTCTAGCTCAGCGAGTTCTTTGTGAGCTACTAAGACTATAACTAAATCTAGTTTTTGCATCTCAAAGGGTTTAAGCTTATTGCAATGTTGTCACCCTTCCAATTTTGCAGGGAAGAATGGGGAGTTGTAAAGAGAAGGCTTAAAGACCAATAAATGAATCCCAAGTTGTATATTTAAGCATGTTGTTCATTGGTAGATCTGTATTTCCAGTGCTTCTAAGAATGTTAGGCACAGACTATATGCTGGGAGGACTTACCTGTAAGTCTGGGTAGCTTTTCTGAGCAATTATATGAACAGTTCCACTCACTCTGTGTGTGTGTGGGGGGGGGGGGGGGGGGGGGGGGGGTGCATTCAATGTGACAGTCTGGTGTCATGGTTCCCAATCTAATGGGATTCAAAGATGACTGTCAGTGTATCAACACCACTGAAATCAGCTTAATTGCACCAAATGGTCACAGCTGCTTCTAGTGGGAGGAATCTGCTCCAGTCTGGTATCTTACACCACTGAAAGCTTCAGTAATAAAAGAGTAACCAGCAAGTGGAAAACTATCCATGGTTCCTGGACTTTAACCTCTGCATTTCTCTTCCGTGTGGCTATTGTAACTTGGTAATTAATGTGTATGTTTCTTTCATCCAGCCTTTGGCTGTCCAGAGGCTCAGCTCAGTTGTGTTTCAGGTCACTGACAGATGTAGTGGTAGAGCAACTTCTGTCCCTCTGTATCTTTACAAGCTCAGAGGGAAGCCAAAGGCTTCTCAGGCTGGAGGATACTCCACAAGATGCTAGAGGACAACTTTGCCAAAAACAAGCATTTTTGTCAGCTTGTTACAAATAGTTGTCAAATTGACTTTTAATTGGTTTTAGGCTCAATCCAGTTATGATGAATGAAGTGTGTTCTTCCTTCTAGACTTGAGCAGCTGATGTTAGCTTCCCAGAGCTGAGTGGAGGATGAGCTTCATCTCTGCCACTGGTAATTAAGTAATGTTTCAAAGCTGACACATCCTGGATCAGTGGCTTTTAGAACATCTTGAGGGAGAATGAGATGGCCAAGATAAATGATAGACAGATAGAATATGAGGAGCTGGCTACTTAAGGAATTTTATATACCTTGGTAGAGCTAGTGCATACAAAACTGTACTAACTGAAGATATTGTTGAGCTTGTGCTAGTTGCTAGACTTGAATTAATGGCCACTTTAATGATCAGACACTACTATATCTAGAGAGTTTGTTGAAATTAATCTGGATATCTGATTCAAGTGGGTGAAGAATCTGGCGCTGTGCGAATCCTCTGTTCTGTACAAAGCTTGGACTGTTCATTTATAGAGTAACTCCTCATCCCAATCAACAACAGTGCAGGAGCTGTTCCTGAAAATGCCCAGCATGGCAAAAGCTTAAGGCCTACAAAGTACTGCGTTGACAAGATGAAGCAAAAAATGAAGGGGTGCATTTATCGTACCTTCTGCTTACACATACAGTATTGCTTCTAAGGTTAAGCAGAATGAAGGCCACAAACATTGTGGTAGGAAAAAAAAAAGAGACTGAAGGTTTTCAGAGACTTGTTTTTGGAATACTGGTGTGCCTATGCTTCTCAACTGCTCAGCCTGCTGGCTACGATCAAGTGTAGTGTAGTTCCTTTGTTTTGCAACTTCTTGATCTGATCATGTGCTTTCTGGCCTGTTTTACTAAACATGTGTGTTCAGGTTATTTCCCATACAGCAACGAAATCTGGGGTCAGCTGGCTGGTTGGGTTACCCATTGTCTGCCTTGGAATAAACTGCTGTCTCTGGTTGTGCTGAGGGCATTCTCTTCAGCAGAAATCAACATGTCATACTGGATCTGTGAAACCTGTTTGTGCTCAATTTCAGTTCTGTTTTTTGAAAGCTGATGACACTAGCAAAATTTTGCATTCCCTGTGAGTGAAGGTTCCAGCCTTACTGGAGCTTATTATAGGACAAGTGTTCCTTCATCAGTAGAGTGGCACGCTCTATATTCATTCTGTTTCTCCAGACTTTGTGCATGAGTGGTAAGACAAGGATGTATTGTCTGGGTCCTCAAAGGAAGGTGAGCCAATATTTTTCCGTAGCAAAAAGTCTTCTGGGTTATCTGCAGTAAGGGCAAACTACAGTGTGTAAATTTGGAAGGACTTTACAGATGCAACAGAAATTCTCTTGCAGAATTTACTTTAAGGTCACCAGTAGAGTGCACGTGCTGAGAGCATTACTTATTTTTTCCTAATAAATGAGTAACTTACCCTTAATTCTCAATCCTAATTATGTTAACTTAGTTTCCAGTAGCACCTGACTAGAAAACAGGATGCAAGCTAAGGCTATTAACAGCACAGAGCCATTAAGATTGGGAAAGGCCTCTAAGATCATCTAGTTTAATCTAGACTAGATCATCTAGTCCATCAGCTTATTCATTGCTTATTCACGAACTACAAGAACTGAGCTATTCTTGTGTTAAGTATCAAGATGAACACCTAGACATGTTGCACATACAAGTGACTGTTCTTGGCAGTTGTCTTTACAACTGAATATATAAGGACTGCAAGGAGCATCTTCATCTTGTAGAGCCACAAGGAAGTTGTCCCTGAGTGCGGTAAGGAAGGAGTGAACCTGCTCTGTCTTTCTTGCTGTGAATGATAACACTTCTGTTGCAGATAGCATATGGAGAATATGCTGTAATTCTCCTGGATGGTTTAAGCCAATCTCTTCTCCAAAGGAGAGGTGACTTAATGCTGTCTTTTCAACAGCTTTTGCATTTGTATCCTACTGATAATCTTACTTGATTTAAATGAGTAGAATGTTTTCATGCCTTTCAGTCTTCAGGCTCTTGTTTGTTCTTCTGTTTCTTTCCCTTTACTTTTTCTAGGTGGCTCACATCTAAGTGTATAGCAGGCTTTGTGCACTGAAGTGTTCAGGATGAGTACTGTTTTACACTGAGATGCCATTAGTTGTGTGAAGTAATCTTTACCTCCAGAAGAACACTAGGACAAAAGTAGTAGTGTTTTATCTTAAGGAGACTAAATTAAGTTTAAATTCTTAGTTGTGTGCTAGGAAAAATATGGAAGTTGGTATAATGTTCACTAAGTCTTGATACTATACCCACTTGGTTTCCCAGGGGAGACCTTATTGCACTCTCATAACTTCCTGAAGGGAGGTTGTGATTAGGAGGGGCCTGGGAGAAGAGGCCAAACAACAAACAGGACCCGAGGAAATGGCCACAAGCTGTACCAGAGGAGATTTAGATTAGACATAAGGAAAAACTTTTTCTCTTAGAGAGTGGTCAGGCACTGGAATGGCCTGCCTAGGGACGTGGTGGAGTCCCTGGCAGTGTTCAAGAGGTGTCTGGATGAGGAACTACAAGATATGGTTTAGTGGCTTGTGGTAGCAATGGTAAGATGGGAGGACGGTTACACCAGATGATCTTATAGGTCCTTTCCAACCTTGTGATTCTATGATTCTATGGTTATTGTTTCATCCAAGGTTGGCGGAGCCTTGATGATGGCACGTTCCATATGTATTGCGGTTTATTAATGAGGCATGTGAAATCTGTTTCACAAATTCAGTGAAACATTCCTGTGTTTTAGAATAGGATTCTTCCTGAAAGACCTCAAGTGACCAAATTCAGCCAATTCTTGTAATCTGGAATCAATTATAGAAGTCTAACTGTAACCCTATGGCCTAGGACAGACCATCCAAAAACACTGAAGTACTGCCAATGGGATTTTTAGAAATTCTAGGCAAAATTCATGTGACTGCAGTCTGATCTGGGTAGGACAGGGTCTAATGGCATTAGACTTGAAGATAGTAGGCCTAGAATGAAAAAAATCTTCACTATGAGGGTGATGAGGCACTGGAACAGGTTGCCCAGAGAAGCTGTGGATGCCCCATCCCTGGAAGTGTTCAAAGCTGGGCTATACAGGGAGTCTGGGGCAACTTGGTCTAGTAGAAGTTGTCCTTGCCTGTAGCATGGGGTTAGAACTGGATAAACTTTAAAGTCCCTTCCAACCTAGGCTATACTATGGTCTCTGCTAGTTGCTCAAAGCACGTTCATTCACTCATTCACTTTTTTGTTTGATGCCCACCTTTAATAGTCATATAGTTCAGTAGGTATCATACTTTCTGTACTTAAAATTAAGTACATCACTGTATCAAGGTAACATCTGTCTCCTCTTTCAGCACCAAAGCAAAGATTTGGCCAAGTATATATATAAAAGTACATTTAAAGTTGTTCCTTAACTTGCATAACTAGTTTCTTAATTCCAACAAGCTTTTGTGTATAAACACCTTGTAAGCAATGTGTAGACTGGCTCAAAACAGTGAAATAATTCAGGGAAAATATTCGATTTCATCTCAACCTCATGTTATAAATGCATTTTGCTGGCTCTAATGCTGGAAAAAGGAATCCTGTGTTAGCAATTTTCATGGGAACTGGGTTGGAAGCCAAGCCACTATCTTGTACCAGAACAAGCTGATAAGAGAAAGTATTCAGTTAAAAGTGGAACAGTTCTTGAAATAAATAGTCTGAAGACCTAAAACTCTTTAATAAAAAGAGGGTAGGTAGTATTATGCAGTATTCATCCAAGAAACTGACTTTGGCTTCAGTTCATCCCATTGTTCTTGGAATGACTGTTTTTCCCCACAGATGTAAGCCCATGATTTGTTTCATCTGTGCCACAGAAGTAGAGCTTCCCTTTTGAATGTGTACCTTGCAGCCTCAACTAGAGGTGCACCTGTGCTTACATCATACTTTCTGACCTCTGCATGTGATTAGTGATACTCCTTGCTCAGGTTGCTGCTGTTCTTTACCTGTGGGTAGTTGTCATCTCCTGGATGATCACCACCAAGTTGATTTTGAAAATGGGAAGTTATTAACTTAGGTGCCTGGTAGACTAATCTTAAAGACTCCTCTAAGTAGGGCTTTGCTATTCTTGATGCACTTCTAAACAGAAGAGCTGATGTATTTCTGAGGATATTGGATAACTAAGTAGGATAAGTTGGCAAGTCAGCTGTTGCACTTCAGCATCTTGCTATTGTGTACTGAAATTCTAGCATTTCCCTCACTATTTTAGTGAGTGCTTGCTTTTCCCATGCACTACTTTCAGTGCCTGAAAGCACTGAAGCACTTCTGTGCACCTACAGGAATACCTTTGATACTATCTGACCGCAAATTCAGTCTGTCTCTGAGACTGATAAAGGTGCTCTTGCTGATATGCAATTAGCTGTGCACAAAGATGCAACCACTAGATGAACTTTGTTTTCTGAACAATCAGTTGTGCTTGTATAGGCTGAATTTCTCATTTCCATGTTCTTTATGCTAACAAACCTGCACTTCTGTCACTTCGTAGATACAATTGCTGGAGTGAATCTTAAGCTAATGTTGCCTGTGACTTGCTGGCTTCAGATATTACTTTCATGCACAGAAGCCTGCTTGGTCCAGTAGAAACCAGTGCAACAGTATTTATTTTTTTTTACTCATAAACATTCAAGAAAAGATGCTTTGGAGCATGCTTGTAAGAGGGGCTTTTCAATCAGCATTTGCTGTTTGAGAGAAGCGTGTAATTCTTTGTAGGGCTAACAATTTTCAAGCTAATTAAGGCTTACATCCCTTTTGCCTGTATGGCTGGCTGGTGACAGGCCCAGCTGGCTCATGATAAATGGTTATAGTGCAGCTGATGAAAACCATTATGTTGATTCCTCTTAACCACTGCCCCTGGAAAGTGCTGCTGTGTGGTTTCAAAGGGACACAAGTTCACCTATTTGTGCTGATGGATGCTAAATATATGCTTTAAAGTTTAGATCATCTGATAACGGCTCTCAGTCCCATGGATTGGAGCTGCTTCCATCTGACTACACAGCTTCATCCCTATAGGATTCTAGAGTGTCCTATGTAAAACTTCCCTTGAAGAAGGCACCTGCCTGTTTTGCAGCTAGAAAGCATCTAGAAGAAACTGATGGGCTGTCAGAGCAGTCAAACTGTCTGAAGGTGACAGGACTAAACCTGGACTGTGAAATGCACTTCCTTTCAGTTTTGCCTCTTCAGGTGACTGTGAGCTGTAAGATCTGCTCTAGTGACTGCATTGATGTGACAGCAGAGCATAAAAGCTCCTCAACTACAAGTTTCAGAGTGGTCCAGACATCTGCTGCTTGAAGTGACGTGGATGCTGAGGCTGTGCATCCTGTAAAAGGAGAGTGACTGACAGTCATTCCCAAATTAAGTAAAAAGGCCAAGTTCTGACAAGCTTTTGCCAAGCGTTTCATAGTTCAAGTCACAAGTGGTAGAGGTCTGAATGCTCTAAATGTTTCCCTTCTAGCAGGTCTTAATATATTGCATCCAACTGCCAAGCCTCTTGTTATTGCAGCGTGCGTGTCAGTAAGTATCTTATCTTGCCAGTTCTAATGGGGTATAACTTGGCAAAATGTGTGACTAAAATAGTATTTGCTTTTAGTTAAAAATCAAAATATGTAGATATCAAGACGATCATAAATGTGTCCACCAGCTTTCTGTGTGCCTGCTTATAAAGCAGCTGTCTAAATCCTATTGCTTGAACTGAACTTCTCTAAAACACATGGTCTGTAAGGACACTGTATTGGCCACAGTGTTGCTTGTTTATGAGCTGTATTCCCTTCTCCTAGAAAGTGTTTATTAAAAAGTATATTTTATAGAATCATTTGAGTTGCAAGGAACCCTTAAAGATCATCTAATTCAATTCCCCTGCAATAAACAGGGAAACCTACAGCTAGATCAGGTTGCTCATGGCCCTGTCCAGCCTGACCTTAATATCTCCAAGGTCTGGGCATCCACTGTCTCTTTGGAGATCCTGTTCCAGGAACACCTCATAAAAGAGGTGTTCCATCCAACACCTCTTCTATGAGGTGTTCCATCCCTTGGATTATTTCTGTGGTGTTCCTCTGGACATGTTCGAACAGGTCCATGTCTCTCTTGTATTGAGGACTGCATCAGGACACAGTACTCCAGGTGAGGCCTCACCAACACAGAGTAGAGGGGCAGGATCACTTCCTTCACACTGCTGGCCATGGTTCTTTTGCTGCAGCCCATGGTGTGGTTGTCTTCCTGGGCTGTGAGGGCACATGGCTGGCTCATGTCCAGCTTGCCGTGCACTGGTACCCCCAGGTCCTTTTTGGCAGGTCTGTGCTCCATCCTTACCTTTCCTAGCTGATAGTGGGGGGGTTGCCATGGTCCAGGTGCAAGACCTTGCAGTTTCATGGCTTTGTTGACCCTCATGAGGTTCTCATGGGCCCACTGCTCAAGCCTGTCTAGGTTTTTCTGGATGGCATCCCGTCCTTCAGGTGTGTCAACTGTACCACACAGCTTGGTGCCATCTTGCTGGGGGTGCACTGACTCCCACTGTCAGTGTCACTGATGAAGGGCACTCATCCCAGTGCTGTCCCCAGAGGGACACTGCTCTTGTCTCCATCCAGGCATTGAGCCATTGACCACCAGTTTCTGTGTATGATCTCACAATCTGTTCCTTGTCCATTGAACAGTCCACCAATCAAATCTACATCTTTCCAACATCTTTCCAATTTGGAGAGGAGGATGTTTTTGGGGAGTGTGTCAAAGGCCTTACTGAAGTCCAGATAGATGACATCAGTTTATCTTCCCTTGTCTGCTGAGGCATATTTAAGCCATCATAAAAAATGAGAAGGTTGGTCTGGCAGGATCTGCCCTTGGTGAAGCCACACTGGTTATCCCACATCACCTCCCTCTCTTTCATGTGCTTTATCAGAGCTTCCAGGAGGATCTATGATTCTATGATCTGCTTCATGATCTTTCTTTGCACAGAGGTGAGACTGACAGATTGGTAGTTCCCCTGGGTCATCTTTTCTGCTCTTCTTAAAAGTGAATGCTATATTCCCTTTTTCACTGACATCTGGGACTTCCCCTGACCACCATGACTTTTCAGATATCAAGAGTGGCTTGGTGACTATGTCAGCCAGCTCCCTCAGGACTCTAGGATGCATCTTATTGGGACCCATGGACTTGCAGACGTTCAGATTCCTCAGGCTTGTTTGCTAACAGAAGAAGCATCGTTCCCTCAGTTCCCACCTTCCAAACCGTTGCTTGAGGCAAAAAACTGCAGCTTCTTGTCCGTTGTTACTAGCCTGGCTGTATCCCTCACTAGGCAGGGTACATCTTCCTGTGTTTTCTTTTCTGGTTGATGTACTTGTAGAAGCCATTCTTATTCTTTGTGACCCTTTACAAGTCCAGTTTCAGTTGGGCCTTGGCCTTCCTGATGCCATCCCTACACAGCCTAGCAGCATCCCTTTACTTCTCCCAGGGTACCTCTCCCTGCTTCTGCTATAGCCCTTCTTGTAGTTTGAAACTGTTTCCCCTTGTCCTACTGCAGCAGACTCTGCTGAAGAGTCTGTCCCCTTCCTGCTTACAGTCCCACTTTTTTTTCTCATTTTTTTCTCTACTTTGCTTAAAATTGAATATTCAAATACTGCTTGTTGGAGTTGTTAGTTTTTTCCCAAATACTAGCAATATGAACAGAAATCAGCGTGGTTGTGTAACCACAACCTTCCAAGCATTGATTTACCCATGTTATTGAGAGAACAGTGTTCTGGTATTCTTAAGATTTACTAATTTTCTTAATCGTTACTGTTAAGGAGGGATTCTTAATGTTGGTTCTTTATGATACCTTTCTTAAAATATATTGGCTGCCATCCCTGCTAGGTCAGTTACAACGTTTATTTTAATTATTCAGAAACTAAATCTAATAGCTGCCCTTTGTGGCAGTGAACATAAACATGTCTGTCTGGTCAACTCAACATCAGCTTGGGATGGTCAACTCAAAAACAGCAAATTTCCAGCTCAAATGATTCTACGATGGTCTGAAAAAAGCAAGTGGGAATCTGTTCAAGTGATATAGCAGTACTTAAAAGGAATATGCTTTCTCAGATCCTATTTGTAATTGCTTGTGTTTCAAAGGGGAGGCTCTGATGGTGTTTACTAAAGGTGCTGCACCATAAAACTGATGCCCTAACCTGTAGTGTTGCTCTGTTAGCACCACCCAACCCAAGGCAGGCTTGAGGTTACTTGGCTGGGAAGCAGTAACTTACTGCACCTATTGCAGTGTGGTTGCATCAGAAGGAGGTAGGCATTGTCAGATGGAAGGAAGAAATACAAATTTCTCCTAAAATACCTTTCAGTTTTCTCTATAATACTTTATGTATGGCCATTAAAGTATTGTAGCATCCCTTGTTGGAGGGAGCTTATGCAAAATTGGCATTGGATAGAGACAGGAGGGAAGGAATTTCTGTGCACTGATGAGAGTCAGACTGTTTCTAGTAATTGTGATGCCTCAGTGCTGGCTCAAACTGCAGGTTGGTAAATAACTACTTGTTAATTAGCAAGCTATTGCTGTAATGATGTACTAGTTTGATCCGTGAGTTCACTTGAAGAAGACAAAATGAGAATATGTAGTGCAAGATGATACAAGCAGTTATATTTAGTTGTTTACAAACTCTTTGGAGAATCTGCAATATGAGAAATCCTCACACTGAGAGGTTGTTCTGGTTTTCCTCTGTGGGATGATTTATTTCCTCAGATTCAGTAAAAAGTAGCCAAAACCTCACTTCTCCACCTTTGTTGGAGGGTGAGCAAAGTTCTCTGGGTGCTTTCAAAAGCTTGACTTTCTCAATTTTCTGAGATTGAATGGTGGTAATACATTTAGGGACTGGTAATTGGAGATAATTCCAATGAATTAGACTTTGCAGATGGTAATGATATGTGAGAGGAAGTCAATTTATGAGGATCTACGCTCTGCTCATTTTTGTCTTGATCTATTGAATAACTTCGGTAACTGATGCATATTCTGGCAGTATTTGGGTTTCTTAAGCACTTACAGCCTGAAGAAACTAGTTTGTACAGCCTGCAAATTCTCAGAGCAGTGAATATAATCAGTAAGGTACCAGTATAGGAAAATAAAGGAAGTAGTGTGCTCTACACTGTATGTGCAGTAACATCTGCAGGGAGTATCTAACATTGCACATACATCTCTAGCTCAACTTATTTCTACAGATGTATATTCGTGCACAACCCCAGTCTCAACCTATTGTAGAGGGTGTTGCTCATTCTGAAGAGTAATTTGCAAAACTGGTTGCGTTGATACAATTCTTCTCCCACACTGCAATCAGGAGGACAGCCTTGATTAAAAAAAAAAAAACTCGCAAAAAAATGCTGGTGGCAAAGATGTGCTGATAGTTAGGATTACTCTTGCACCACCAGCAATGCCAGGTTGGACACTGTCCTTTCTTCTGCAGGTAGGTAAGCTGGTTCCAGTTGATCCTGTTAGGGATATATGGAGATATTCTCCGATGATTGTCTTATGTTTGTTTTCCTCCACTGCCTGCACTGAGAGAGGGAATGAATCAGTGCTCCTCTGATGGAAGATAACTCTCATGTTCAATGTACTGTCCTGGGAGAACTCAGTCCCAATGAGTTCTTCATGCTTATGTGGTGACTAGATTGTTATTTTTTGCTTTTTGAGTGTACTTAGCATTAGTGCTCACCATCATGCCTTTAACCTCTGTCTAATTTGGGATGAGATACTGCTACTTGGAAATCCAGCTGTTATGAGTAAGGCGTGCTTGTGACATGGCCACAGTGTGAAGGTGCTGCTCAGCATTACCAGTCCCAGCTGCTCTATATTCCCCTTACTCAGTAGGATTCTCTCCTGATATTTAAATCAGTACTTTCCTAGCAGTCTACTTGTTTAATGCATCGCTATTAATAAACTCTAGGCTAATAGAAGCATAAATGAAGTTGCTTTTTTCTTTAAATAGCAGTAAAACCAAAGAAGTTTAATCAGATAATATTACCTTCCCAGTTAAAAAAAAAAAAAAAATGCTGAACTGTTTCCTAGTAAAAACAGCAGCAGTGATTTAACAATGTAATCTGATCTAATATTAGTAACAAACAGCATGTGCCTTTAGGGAGCAGTATAATAACCAATCCACTCACTAAAGTCTGTCTCACATTAAATTCTGGATCCCTTCTAAAAAGATGGCTTCCCAGAATTGTTTCCATTCAACTTATAAGAACCGTGCTTTTGTCTTTCTCTCCATAATATAATCAGGCTGGGGGAATGACATTGGCCCCCAAAACATGAAGAATGAGGAAACAGGATCATAGAATGGCTTAGGTTGAAAGGGAACAGAACATCATCTGGTTCCAACCCCTCCACCGTGGGCTGGTTGCCACCCACCAGCTCAGGCTGCCCAGGGCCCCATCCAGCCTGGTCTTCAGCACCTCAAGGGATGGGGTATCCACAGCTTCTCTGGTGATAGTGCTGCCTTGAGAAGATGTCCTTCTTGGTGTCATGAGGACATTCACACCTTTCTGTTACTTCCTGTATGTTTGAGCAGGAAAACTCCCTTCAGGGAAGCTTGTCATGCTTTTGTACTGCATCACCATGTGCGTATTAGCCAAAATCTTATTCTTGGTCATTTTCTGAGTAAGCTGGAAATGGATGGAAGCAAGAAGGCTCCCAGCTTAGGCCATACTGTATGGACAGAAACATAGAATCATTAAGGTTGGAAAAGACAACTATAAGATCATCTAGTTCAACCATCAACCCATCACCACCATGTCTACTACTAAACCATGTCCTGTAATGCCACATCTGTGCAGCTTTCCAGCTGCTCTGCCCCAAGCCTGTGGCATTGCTTGGGGTTGCTGTGACCAGAGTTTGTCAGGAAAACCCTCTGGAAGGGTTGGGGTTGGAAGCCTGTTTATGTCAGGGTTTAATAAATTCTGGAATTTTGCATGCATAGCAAGGAGAAGGTGCAGTAAGCATTCATTAACCCTCTCAAAATCTAGTGCTTGATTTAGTGGTTGGCAATCCTTCCTGTGGCAGTGTGGTTGGAACTAGATGACCTTTGAGGTCCCTTCCAACCCAAGCCATTCTGTCATTATTTGAAAATGAAGTGGCATTGTCCTTATTTCATCTGGATTTCTTGTGGGCCTCAAGGATGTCAGATATATAGCCTCGCTGCTAGGAGAGCTGTCAGAATCATTTGCTCATCCAAGTATTTGCTCAGTGTCAGTGTCTGCTGTAGTACTTGCTTGGTCATGATACCCTTGTAAAGCAATCTGTCTTATGCTGTTCTGATTTTAATGCCTTTGATTACCCAAACGATGGATTCAATGTTAGGACATGTCATATGTGGCTTTGTACTGCACCCAGTTAGCCATAACCTTTTTCCTTTGGCAAACCTCAAGTGAATTCAAAAAAATGTTAGTCTGGTTTAATACAGTGTTAAAATTAGAGGTTGATTTTTAGTGTCAGGCCTGTTGTTACTCACATATGGACATATTATTAGGTAATATGCAGCATGTCTGCATTTAAAATAATCCCATGTGTAGCTTTCCCCTTCTGATAGGGTTCCTGCAGTTCTGTCTTAAAGCAGTACTGAAAATTATTTTTAACACTGAAATAGGAGAGAAGACGAGAAGACATTTAATCAACTCCATGACTTCAGCTGCTGCCCTTTTGCACCAAAGCAATTGCAACTCAGTTATATGGTGGTGCTTCAGGAAGGTCACACGTTCTTAATTCTAAACTTCTAGGAAGGACCAACATGATTTGATTGTGGAAGGGTACAGTCTCCTTGCTAAACTTCAAGTTGAATGCATTTGTCCAGCTGGGCCAGCAGCTTAAGATATGTCCTCTAGATGCTTTCCATCCTCCTGCCATGGCTGAACACTTGAGTTTTGACATGGTCCAAAGAAACTTCCAGTGTCCAGTCCTGTTACTGTGAACCTAGACCTGACAGATGAGTCTGCTGCAAGTATCCACTGACAGCCTTTCTATGTGAGCTGTGATCTCGCTGGCTTGGAGTATCACTACCCAACACATTACTTCTAGCTGCTGCTGTCCCTCCCTATCCTCAATAGTTTGGTGCAGATCCGTACAATTGGCTAAAACCAACCCGACTGTATAACGTTCTTTTTTCAAGTTGCTTTTGGACTTAGATCGCTTTCACTGTGTGGTTCACTTCACAGATGCTTGTGTGGTGGTGCAGGAAGGGGTGGGAATAAGGATGGGGGTGAAGAAGAGGAAGAACAGACGGCTGCTTTTTGAGGAAGTGCTTGTTTATGCTAACTTAAAGTGATTGAGAAACCTTTGGTGTAAGCAGCATAATAGACTGGTAGGGTATTTTCTGTGTACCTATGAAAGCAGCAGACTGTCAGACCAAACTTTCCTTGCTAGCAGAACAAGCAATTCTAGCATAAGTACGGTTTGCTGTCAGATCTGGAGCTATGCTAGTGATTTCCTTGGACAAACACCATTTGCCTGTTGAAAAGGCACAAGTCCAAACAATGCATCATTTTGCAAGGCAGTCAAAAGCTGAAGGAGAACCAGTCTCCTTCTTGCATTTAATCAGAGAAAGAATAATAAGTGATGTTTTGTCTCCAACACAGAGGTGGAAGTGTTCAGCCAAATGTTTATTTACTCTGAGGAGAAGCCAGATATACTTGAATTGCCTTTCTCTCCAATACTAACATTGAAGCTATACTTAAATCATTCTAGATAGCTTCTAAAGCAACGTGGCCATCTTCTGAAAAGAACTTGGAAGAAAGAAATGAAGCTTGACAAATAAATAGAATGACTGGACAATTATAGGCTTGCTAGCCAAAAAAATTTGCAATTGAAACAGCATGGCTGGTGGAGCCTATGTCCATGCGGTATCCTCAGTGAAGAATTGAAGTGAAGCAATGGAGAAAGGAGGAAGGTTCTGTTGCATTAAGCTAGCAGCTCCTGCACTCTTGTTTGAACCTTGAACCTCATTTTTTTGTTGTTGGTTATGGTTCTGTTGATGTCATGCATGATATTACAGTAGGATCTACTAGTGATCTGAGGAGAACGGTGACCACAGTTGTTACAGCCTGGGTGAATTCAGTCAGAACTGGTTCTTAGCTATTTTCCTTGTGAGATTAGTGATGAACAAAGGGGAGACAGATACATCTGTATGCAAAGATGACTCAAAGTGTCTCTTTCTCTTTTGGTTCAGAATGAAAAAGATGAAACTTCCTATAATCTGTAGAAATTTTGTCTGTGATGGAATGCATATTAAATCTATACTAAGCAAGTCCTGTGTAGCAAAATGCAGCTCTTCACTGTGGTCTGTGAAATGTTACAAGAAGACTTGGATCAGGCTGTGTGCTTAAATGTGGAAGAAGGCAGTGATAATGAAGAGGCGGCTCTTGGAGTCACTAGATGGCTAGATAAGTGACTGGAAATTAATACAATAAACCTTGAAACTCAGGATGAGACAGGAGAATGCTGCTGCTCAATTCCCCTTCTTATTCTTTTAGCAATTTCATAGCTTGTGGGCAGAACAGTTTCCATTCTTTTCAATTTGCTCACTCTGATTTTCCTCAGACCAGGCTTATTTCTCCCTTAAAGACTGTAAGATTTCATAATTAGCACACGCCTACCCTGCTGAAATGAATTGTTTCTTACCCTAATAAATGCTGCAATGATTTCCCAGCAGCTTCAGAGGAGGCACTAGAATTTTTGCCTGGTATCCAGTTGGGCCCATTTAACTCTGTGTACAGGCCAGGCTTTATTACTGCTTAATAAGGCGTGTGTGTCATTACCTGAATTGTGCTGCATGTTACATAGCTTGATTAAAGTCATCTGCTTTGGCAGTGGCTTGGAATATCTAGCTGCTTGTAGAATAGTACATTCCTATTCCTTGTAAGCAAGAGGTATCTGGAATCATGCAATATAAAAATAGTTCAGTCTTAACAGATTTGGGCAGAATGGCTGTTAACCCCATTTATGCTCTATTTTGGGATTGATGGCTGTATTGCCCATCATCTGATCTCCAGTATCACGAATGTGAAAGCACTGCTTGTTAGCCTTCAAGTCCTAAACATGCTGGGAAATGTGATAGAAGTCATTTCCCCGAGGCATTGTGTTGTGTAATTATCTTGCACACTTTGTGCTGCCCTTATCATCATGCTCAAAAAGAGAACTGCTGAATGAGTGTTGTGGGCCATGGATACGACCTACATAACTAGTCCTCTGGTTTGGAAACCCAGAAGGAGGCAGTAATTTTCCTGTGCTGCCTCAGTGATTCGTAAACTGTGAGCATGACCTGTCTGAGGCACGGGATTGTTGTGGTGTCACCTTGTCAGGGTTGTAGCACGTCGTTCTGTGCTTCATGTCATTGCATTACGACTTACGCCTAGGTGAGGGGTAGTAAAAGTGTAACAGATAAGATTACAAGAAATCTGAGCAGCTTTTATACAACTTTCCTTATGGATTAGTCCTCAGTATATTAGCTGCCTGGTTTGTTGAGATGTTAACTACTCCATAGGTTCTCCTGTTATTGCAATGTGACCAAAGTTCAAGTAAAACATGTGCAATTAGGCTGAAGAAGAGCTAACGTAATCAAATTCCCTCCTCCCATATGCATTTTATGAGTGTACATATTTCTGTATTTGTACTTCCCTTAATACACTGCAGTGTCCAACATTAACCCCTTTCTGAGGCTCAAACAATTCTGCTTTCTCTTTCCAGTACTCCCTGGGAATCCTGAAAATGACTTCTAAAACATCATGGAAAGCAGTGAGAATGTGTGGCAGAGTGAGGGAAATCATCTCTTCTTGTGGTCTGAACTTTGGGTGGTCCTGTGTGGGTCCAGGAGGAGGACTTGATGATCCTTATGGGTCCCTTCCAACTCAGGATATTCTATGACTTTTCCATAAATGCAGCTTAAATTCTTTATTTGTTTTGGTTGACTTCTATCTGTGCTGCATGAATGACAGGTAAAATGTAAGCCTAATGCATCACTTTTCTTTTGGGAAGGTTAATAACGTAGGAATATTTCATAGGTTGACCCTTTATTGAAATAAAGCCATTAAACCTCTTTAGGAAAGATTGCAATATTAGAAATTCCTGTCGATATTCAGTGAAGTATTATCAGTTCAGTTTTGGTGTTACTGGCCAACAGAGTTGTGCTGTATGCATACATGGGTGCATGTCCTCCTTACTGTTTCAATCCAGATCCTCCGTAGATGCCATTTAATTTGTATTTGGAGTTCTTTGTTAATAAGAGCTTGTGGAATATTTACTTCCATCAGGTAAATGAATTTGCCTCCCTGTTTTTGTTACAAAAGAATGCCACCATTCAAGCTTGCTGATTTCAGAATGAGCTTTGAGGGAGAATGAGGATCTGTCTGAACAAATCTGAACCCAGCCTAGGGTTCAGGAGAAGGAGCTGAAGACCTTTCCAGAGGCTGGTGCTCTGCAGTTGATGTATTAGACACACGTTTGGAGTCAGTTGAAAGTGCTGCAGGAAGAGTAGCATAATGCTCACCAGCAAATTGGTGTTATGGAATAGTAATTCTGTTACTTCTGATAAAACCTGTCCATTGTGCCTTTTGATATGGCACTTAAATACTGCAACTGCTTTTTTTGATGTGTTTAACATATACTGTTCTTCTTATGTGTCAGTTACAACAAAGTCTACCTCTGTCATCCATTATTCCTGTCTTTTAAATTAGCGATCAGTCCCGATCATCTTCCACTTCAGGCATGACTTCATCAGTCATCCCTTAACAGCCTTGCTCAAATGGCCCAAGCCTCACATCTGCTTTTTTCTGCTGCCTCTTTCCCCTTTGCCATGAGAAATGCTCCCAATCTGCTGCTGTTCTGCTTGCGTATTCAGGCTGCCCCCTGCATTATAAAACATTCTGCCTTTGTATCTATGCTTCATTCTGCTATCCTGTAAATACCTACTAAGTGAGGTATGTAGGGAAATTGAGTCAAATCCCTCATTGCAGTGACATGAAGAGAAACTGAGCATGAGAAAAAGCAATATTCTTTACAGCCATCTAGTGCAGAAGTGTTATCTGTGACCCCTCGTCCACAACAGCCTGCGCGTGTACTGAAAGATTTCTGAGTAGGAAAACCTGATAGGTAATCTTATTAAATTCTACTGAAGGTAATTTTGCGTCAATCTGCCAGCAATTAGATGTTTTATTACTGTAATTAAAATAATCACTCCTGCTCTGGAGCCTGTGCTCTGTTATAAGCATGTGTCTTCTGTTGTTTTTTTTCCCTTTTTTAATCTTCTACTTCCTATTTATGTTAAACTAAAATAGCTATTCAAGGAGTGAGCTGAAACCTCATATACTGAAGTAAGGTAAGAGTATCCCGTCCCTTCCTGATGCAACTTCAACACAGTGCTAATGCTGGAAGGTGGAAAGAGGCGTAATGGCTTTAAGGCCGGGTGAAGTTAAGGTTGGCTATTGGGAAAGAAATTCTTTTTCAGAAAGTTGTGAGGTATTGGAGCAGGCTGTCCGGGGATGTGGTGGAGTCACCATCCTTGGAAGCTTTCAAGTAAGGATAAATATGGCACTGGGGGACATGGTTAGTGGGCAGGGTGGGGATGGGTTGATGGTTGGGCGAGGTGATCTTTGTGTTTTTATCCAACCTTAATGATTCTATTCTATGAAATGAACTCTTCCTCATGCAGAATTTTACAAATCCAAGCTGATGAGAAGGAAATGCTTCATAGAACCAAGGAGCTTATGAAGAACTTGACCGATTACTTTTCTGGGCCTTGATTTAGTAACCCTAGGCAGTGCATCTCAACTCTTCCTTTTAGTACAGAATGAGTGGAGAAATGCTTTCTTCGGACCTTTTTGTTCTGAACTGTTTATTGCTTATGGGTTAAAACTCTTGAGGATTAAACCTTGGTTTATTGCAAGTGTTCAGTAATTTATTTTAACTTCTCTCACATGATTTGACTAGCTCAGAAGGAAATTCTAACATTACGTTGTTATGGAGGTCATTAGATCTCAGAATTTAAGTAACTTAGGGTAACTTGGGCGGAGAAAAACCCAGACTGAAAAAAAGATGCTGTTGCCTAGAAGAACAAATTACGTATAAAAAAATCCTCTGGGGATACAGCTCTGAGGTGGGTATCAGCAGGAAGGAGCACTTGAGATGCTCCCTTGCAACTCTTCCAGTAGGATGGTGTGTTAGTGTCGCATGGAAGCAAGAGTTGTTGATGTCACCACTTTCTTCAGTCTCTATTTTACATTCTCTACCTAATAGTATGGTTTATGCTAGAGCACACAGATGTCAGCTGGTTGGAATATATTTCAATAATATATGGTCACATATTTTGTACCATTCTCCTCATAAGACTTCCTTTCATAGAGTATGAGGATTTGTTCAGGTATTGCGTGCAGAAAGTGAAGATGGATATACATACTGTGGATATCTCTTCATTGGAATTTTGAATATTTTAAATACTAATCTTCCAAATTATATTCCTAACGGCTTATTTCTGCTCACATTTGTTTGAGGATTATCTTCGTTATAAGATGGTCTGAATTTACACAGTGATATACTTCTCTATCTATCTGTGCAGTTGACTTTCTAGTATTATAAAGTTCAAGGGAGCTATGGGATCTTAGGTGCAAGGTAGCTGGTAGCTTCCAAGAGGCTGAACACAAGTCTGCGTGGCTAGTGAGTAAGTGGCAATCTATGAATCACCTTCCTGGCATAGGAGTCATCTTCCTGGCATAGTACTGGAATATCCTATGCTGCTTCTGAAATGGAACCTGCCTTAATTTCCCAGAGTTTGTTAGCTCTGTGCTGGATGTTGTGAGGGTCTCAGGCAAGCATGATGTTTGTCATATAATTATGTGTATATGCTGATATATATATTCCTCTGTGGCTGTGTAGGACCACACAGGAGTGCAGTTAGGCATCATTTAAACATGAAGAACAATGGCATTTCAATGGAAAGTTCAGGAGTAGGAGGGACCATGGAATGAAAGACCCTACACGAGGCAAGGACAATAGAAAGCATGAAGCAGGAAATAGGGTATATGGTAAAAGGGGGGGGGCACAATATCCTGAGAAAATACTATTGAAATTTTTAAATGCTTGCTTTTTGTTGCAGATTAATCAGCCACTCGATGGGGATTAACAGTGGAGCACCTCTTTGTGTCGCCTTTCCACCTCTCTGTAGCAAGAATAACAACTTCAGCACTTCTTCAATAATAATTATGAAACTGGTATTAACTGAATGGCAATTATGGATTTTTAACTCTAACTCACAGTAAACCAGCAAGCCATATGTTGAAATTCCTACCAAATAGCTTTCCATTCTTTATGTCTCGTATCTACACAAGAAGTTGCAAGATACTTGTTTGTACAAGAGGAATATAAGCATTACTTGCCTGAGGAACAGAAGGTGAAAGAGAAGACACCCTGACTTGTTTGTGGAGTTATGGTAGTGTTATTTATATAGATATAACATATATATATATTTTTATGGTAATGAAAATGGCTCCCCAGAATGCTGACTCGGAATCTATGCAAGTTCAAGATCTACCTGTGGCACAGCTTCAGAAACCAGAAAACAAGGAGAATGAAAGTAGAGAGGAGACCATCAGTGAAGGATCCATAGACCGGATACCAATACGCCTGTGGGTGATGCATGGTGCAGTAATGTTTGGCAGGGAATTTTGTTATGCCATGGAGACAGCTTTGGTAACGCCTGTATTGTTACAAATTGGTAAGTAATTCTCATTTTTTTGTTAATCAATATTTTAGACACCATTTTTCATTGAAATCAGAAGGAAGCATGATCCAGTAGCTGCAAATGAGAATAAAAAGGGTTTTGTTTTTTATTCTTGGCTGTGCCACAGATTCAGTATGTGACCATGTTTAAGTGGGAAGGATTTCTGTCTGTATTTGTCTTGTTTAATATTGCTTCTCACTGTAAACACTTAACCTTATTTGAATTCACGCCTAAAACCCTTTATTAAAAGGTAGGTATCCTCAAAACTAACAACATCAGACTGTAAATGATTTCAGTGAAGCTGGTTTTTGATTTATGGAGAAATGCCTCAGGTTATAATGCTTCAGAATAACTACTTACATAATTTTGCTTTTCCAAGTTCTAATGAAGTGGTATATTTCTTTTAAACTACTAGTGAGTCTTGTTTTATCTGGTTAATGTTTGTAGTTCGATTAAACAAACAAATATTAATAAAACATGACATGAATAGCTTGAGGGGAAAAAACGAGGAGAAAGAGGAATTGGGGTAGATAGTGTTAGATTTTTGTGGTGAGTACTGTAGTTCGATTGCCAATAAGCTGTTTCCAGTATCAATAATACCTTATCAAATCTAGAAATTCATGCTCTCTATCAAATATCAGAAAATATTACATGAATGTGAATGGAAGCACTGCATTGAGTGTGCCTCTGTGTGAATAAGTTGATGTGTTTACATTGTGTAAGAGTATGTACAGTATATGAATACTGTTTGTTTGCTTTGGCTTATACGTGCAGTTGTTCCTTTACCATGCTCACTTGTAGGCAATGAGAAGCACCCGGCCAAGTCTAAAATGTTCACTGAACAGCATTTACAACATTGTTTTAAAAATTCAAGGTCAGCTTTTGAAATGAAACATATTTCATATGATAAAAACGTATATATGAGATAAAATGTGTGAGCATGCCAACGTACACACTCCATCCTGCACTCTTACTGCAGTTAAAAATGTGTTTTCACATGAAATTACTAGTGGATTTATTTTTGATCAGCAGATGAGTCAATAACCAATGCAGTCAGAGCCGTGAGAGATTCTGGTGGGTTGATGCTCTGAGATTTCCTGGAAACTTTCATTCTTGGAGCTCACGTGCCCTCTTTTGATTTCTCAGTGACAGAATAGATTATATGTGTTTTCTGAATAGAGGCTTTCTAATTGACCTGACTTGCTGAACGAAACACATATCTTCATCTAAGAATGCTTGTAATGTCTGTAAGGTATTTTGGTTTTAGATAAGCCCAAATTCAGAGATGTAAGCTACTTGAGTTGTATTAGAAGCTTCGATTCAATTACTGTCAACCGTGTATGCAAAGTACTTGTGTTGTTCTTAGCATGGAGAAGACCCCCAGTTCTGTAAGTGACCTATACTTCTTGCTTGCTTTCTTGTTTGTGCTGGCACTTGGATGTTTAAAACGTATAGCTGGCTAAGTTGACTTTACCTTACCAATGATTAAGGTCAGACAGTATAAACAAACCATCCTCTTAATTGCTGATCACTCCGCTAGTTTACATTTCTTTTGTGAGCTCTTCTAGCAAATCTGTTTCCTCCAGATAATTGGAAAAATCTCTTCCTTTCCTTCCCTGACTCTAGTGATCAAAATAATGTTGGGATTTGGGGGGAAGGGGAAGAAGAACAGAGTGCTCATTTCTAGAGAAGCTGGCAAAACGACATAAGACTGCGGGGATGCAGTGATGATGTTCAGTGCTGTGTAGAGACAAAATGGAGATGGCTAGTTATACATGTTAGCATTTTGAGTACTCTGGCTCACATTCCCCTTCAACAGAGGAATAAATAACGTTGTCTGCACAGAAGGGTTAAGCTATTCATGGGTGACTTATATACCTGTTTTGTAGTTACCTCTTACATAGTTCTGTTCACTTATCAACCTCAGCATCTGTCTGCCTCAACAGGAGCTATATTTATTCCTTGTCTGGGGGGCTGTCTGTAGCTGTTTCTTTGCTGCAGTATTTCCTCTGCTTTGTGATTTGGTAAATCATAGAATGGCCTGGGTTGAAAAGGAGCACAATGATCATCGAGTTTCAACCACCCTGCTATGGGCAGGGTCACCAACCCCCAGACCAGGCTGCCCAGAGCCACATCCAGCCTGGCTTTGAATGCCTCCAGGGATGGGGCATCCACAACCTCCTTGGGCAACAACATTCACTTGTTTTCAGTGTGAGGTTAATATGGCTTGAGAAACTTTCTGAGAAGTGACAAATGAAGAAATGTCGTAACTCAACCAGCAAACTTCACACAAACACACTGAACAACCAGAGGTCTTTCGGGTGTGCAAGATAGACTCCTCCTTACAGATGTATATTAATTCTTAAGAGTTAAGCTTTCTGGCGTGGACTTGTGTTCCATACTTCAAAGAGGACTTCTGGTAGCTGAATCATTCAAGTTGGAAAAGACCACTCAGCTTATCTAGTCCAGCCATCAGCCCATCACCCACTTACCACATCCCTCAGTGCTGCATCTACATGTTTGTTGAGCACCTGCAGGGACGGTGACTCCATGCCCTCCTTGAGGAGCCCATTCCAATGCTTGTCTGCTCTGGGGAGAAACTACTTCTAGTATCCAACACAAACCTTCCAGGTTATGCTCTGGCAGGTCAATGACCTGTTGTTGTGTAAGTGGGAGGGGTCCAGCAGCTGTAGGAGGGGTCCCTTGGGGTCCTCCCTTTCCAATTCAGCGGTTGGTTTGTAAATGTGTTTCAATTTCCAGAAGTTCTAAATTTGTAACAAAAGAGCTCAAGGCAGCAGTGGGAACTGTTTGAGTCAGAGGATGCTGTAAATTAGAGAGGTCTGGAAGTCCCTGAATGCTGAACACCCACCAAAATGCCTTCAGATTTGTGATTGTAATCCTTGTCTTTATTGCTTTGTTTAGATTGATGCTACGTTGCCTTCTCAGAAGTGAAGCTACAACTTGTTAACAGTTTTGCCATAAACGGGTTTTAGTAGCTTAGCAACAAGAGCAAGCCAAATACATAGCACAATTTATTCTAACTTGTTCTTTGACTTCTTACTGTCTGCAGCAGAGGAATTCAAAATTAAGATGATAACTTGCTTAGAATACTTCGGAGAACATAAAAATGCCAGACATGAGAACTAGCAAGCTGACTCCAGATGAAACAGTATTAGTTGGCACTTCTGTAAGTTTTGACCTCTAGAAATCTTCATTAACCTTTATTTGGAGGCCCATTCAATCAGCAGTTCCTCCCACTCACTGTGAAAACTATGCAAGAAAGCATAATGTCGTCTCCTTTGGCACTCAGGGTATGAGTGTTTGTGTCACTTCAAGGTTTTGGAGAAGCTGGATGATTTCATGTTACTATTTAGGATGCTCTCTACATTAACACTGACTTATCCCAACTGCTGGTTGCTTCCTCTGTCTCATCTCAACCATGTTATAAATTACATACGAGCACAAGGAAACGTTTGTCTTCCAAAACATCTGGTACATAACACTGCTTATCAGTGAGGGGAGTTAAAATCCTGCTATTGCTTATGAATGGCAGTGTATTTTCTTCCATCATTAATCTTGGCTTTGAGGGCTTGAATCTCTTTCCAGTTCATAATAGGTCGTGGAAAATTTGGGTTGCAAACCATTTTGGAAATGATTTTGTGAAGTAATTTGTGTGAATGAAGGTGAGGAGAAACTAATGACTACTGTGGCTTAAACTTGGAGGAATGCAGCTTGTTAAAGAAACTTGTGCAAGGAAATCATGATGGAGAAGGTGAGATCTGTGATAATTCCATTAGGGCTGCAGGACAAAAATCTGTGGCTTGTGGAGGCTTCTGCTTTCAGAAGAAATTCCCATGTGACAAATGAGTGGTGGTAGCTGCGAACACAGCTTCACATTTTGTATTTAATACGATGAAAGCTTTGCCAAACCTTTCCTATTGCTTCAAAGGCTCTTTCCAATGCTAGCATTACTCTATAAATAGTTAATAGGCAGAGAAATGACTGTCAGCACCAGAACTGTTCCTTGTTCCCCTGTGTGAATTATTAAGTACATTACACGAGCACATTTAGAACGAGACAATGTGCATTTACAGAAGGAAAAGCACGAGTAGTTTACGTGTCCTGCTTACCTTTACAGTGTCATTAACTTTACTGTAAAAAGTGTTTCATTGCTATGTATTAAGCTAAGGTATGCCTCGAATGTGTGGCGTTGTAGAAACACTAACTGAAATGTATCAGGTCTGATAAGCAAGAATAGCTTCTTTCTTTTCATGTATTTTGTATTGGAGTGCCTGTCTGTGATGGCATTATTCTGTTATGCTAGGAGATTTAATGGGCTCTTGTAATGAATGTTAGCTGATCTAGCATTAAATGTTGAGGGTTTTGGTTTTAAGCTTAACCCTGAGCATGTGTCATTTAGGGCAATAACACAAAGGAACAGTATTCCTGGAAACTGAATATTGCAGCGCTAGTTAATAGATATTAATACAAAGAAAGGCTGAGCTCAGCAGAGCAGAGCACAAGTGGCTCATTTCATTTGGAAAAGAACTTATTTATGTCACTGTGTGCTCTCAGAGTGACAGAGGGCTGTCATTACTGCTGTCTCAAATATGGGATAGCTGTTTTGGGGCTTAAGCTGTCAGTTCTTGACTACATTTTCTTCTCAGCTATTGTGACTAATTGCATTATCTTACACTGAAAGTTCTTACAGCCTAAAGCTTAAGACTGTGCTTCCAGGGACTTGAAATGTAGTTCATGTGAAATTGCCTGTATGGAAGAAGTGTATCTAAGCGGTAATAGAAACTGCTGATCCTGAGAAATCTCAACGTGGTCGCTGAGAAGTCATTATCCCAAAAAGATTTAATGTTATGGAACGAACTTTCATTACAAAGGAATCAGTCTCCCAGTTGAAATTCAGTGTTGGTACCTGTCTGAGAGGAATGCGTGTAGGTAAAGAGGAGATTATGGAGATAGAGTTAGAAATCAAGCGTGAAATGTTAACGATAAGTTGGCCTTTAGGTATGTTTCTTCAAAGGAATGAAAGTATCAGTTGCTGACTCGATTCCGTGTGGAAGGGGATTGTCTTCCAAGGCTGAGCCCGAGATCAAAGGCAATCCCAAAACCTTAAAGATGTGGTGGGGGAGATGGAAACAAAGGGATGGATGAGCTTTTAGAGGCTGCCTGTAATTCAAGCGAAAAAGGGGCTGCCTGGAAAAACTTGCAGATGGATGAACCTCTTCAACATAAAAGCTGTTAATTTCAGCTCAGCTCACTGTCACCTTTATTCCTTATCTCCGTCCCAGGATGCTGAGAGTGAATTGCAGATCTGTGTTCCTCCTTAGAAGGAATTCTTGAAGCTGACCTGTGCTAAGGAGGGGGCTGTTACACAGCTGACCTATGGACAAGAACTGAACTTACAGTGGCTCCAGAGAACCTGAACTAGTAAAGGCTTAATTGAATACATTCTTCAGCCTTGGTAGCTTTGAAGATACTGTCTTTAAGATCATGTGAAGTTGGAATTCAGATCTCAAATGGTGGAATGTATAAAACTGCAAATATTGTGCCTTCGAGACAAGTGCTGATTGCCCTATAAAACCTCCCCACCCATCGTTTTTTAGTTATTGACTAACTTCATGTCTACTTAACAGTTGTGCAATACTAATTTTACTGTACATTTTCTTAACGAAAAGCAGGTCAATGAGACTTTCATATCATGCATCGTGTTTCTCTTGCATAAAATACCTCTTGGCCTTAAATTTAGAACAGCAGCAGTTTTTGGAAGTGCAGCCTTTTGTAAGAGGTTTGGATAAGGATTTATTTAAGGCATTACAAGAAGGTGCTATGCAATTCTTCAAGGTTTTGAAACGTAGAGGCAGGAGCATAGGCTTTAATTTCCTATCAATGCAAATGCTGAGTAGTTTGTAGGTTGTGCAATAACTGTTACTTATGGAGCTTTTATTTTATGTACATATATATAAGTAAAATTGTCCTGTTATTGTTTTCTCTTAAAGTAACACTGAATCTGTCCTCCAGAGGCACAGCTCTGCCTAAGAACAGCCATACTTTGGTACTGTTTTCTCCCCTATTCTGAATCTTAAATGAAAGTCCCTGTTCTTCTGCGGGAACATTAAAACAGAACTGGCTTATTTTTATTCCTTGCATAAATTGTTTGCAGTGAAACTTCTGCATAAGAACACTGTGAACCTTCTCAAGTTTTCCTTTTGAGAGCTTTTGTAATCTGAAGGCAATGTGAGTAACAATATATCAGAGGAAAAACTGAGCTGTGGACAGATAGAAAAATCTCAGTGTGCAAGACAAAGCAAATTGTGTGACAATGCACACTGTCAGCTCCTGTGAGAGGATGAAGATTTAAAAGCAGTTCTTAATTTTGTTGCCATTTCTGTTCTTCACATCCATTTATTTTTCTGCAGAGATTGACACTTCAGCCTGTGATATGTGGGAAGAGCTCAAGGCCTCCAGAAATAATCATCCCCCTAAGAAGGGAATGAATATCTCTTTTTCTTCTGTAGCTGCTTCTATCTAATAGTAAATCCTTCCTGTTCAGCATGCTGCCTTCTCTTTACCTTCATTAGCCAAGGTTTCAGAGAGGTCAGGCTTTCTGAAATGATGTAGGAGTATACTTTGACATCTGTCGTGTCTTTTACTGAGAGTGGAAACAGACCTTCTGTTTCTGTGTGTAGTGGAGCAAGGATGGGAGACGAGAAGCTGAGGCAGATTTAGGTCTCCTGAGCACGTGCTAAAGTCCAGTGGCTTTAAACATGACTCTTTATGCAATCTAAACCCTTCTTTTATAATCTGCCTCCAACCCACATGAGATGGCAGCCAAATTTGCCAAATCTCTCAGCTTTTAATACTTGTATTTAAACAGACTTCAGGAGAGCAAGATGTCAGGTTACAAGCAGTGTATACATATACATGTATACATGCAGTACAGTGCACACACAAAGGCTTTCACAGCAGGAATGTGAACTTCCCTATACTGCCTGAAAAGAATTTGACCCTCACCTATGACTTAGAGGTAACTGTAGTGATAACAGATGCAACACCATAGTGCTTTCCTGCTCTTTATTACCAAGTAATTGCAGGCAAGGCAGTTTTCCAGCAAGCAATTGCCTTTTTCTTACTGTAGAAAGAAACCTTTCAACTCTTAGGATGAGTTCTGGTGATGGAGACCTGTAAATGCAGAACTGAAATTTGCGTGCCTTGCTGTGCCAGGTCTCAAATTGAGGGTTTTCTATTGAATGTGGATTGTGAATCAAGTTATGAAAAGGGGATAAAAGTACTCCTTAATGAACAGGAGTCTTTACTTTTCAAGGAAATAAAATTAAGGCCACTTCTGAAATGAAAAGAATGTCAACAGGCTGCTGCCAAATCACGTAATGCTTTAATAAAGCTTGCTTCAAGAGGATTGTCAAAGCTGCAACCCCTTAAGCTCAGTCTGAGTCTCCTGTGTGCTTGTTGCAATAGCATTTCTGCTGTGATGCACCCTCTGGGACTCTGTCTTAGTCATCCTCTTTCAACGAAACAACAGTTGAGAAGGTTTCGGATATGCTTCCTGCAGGCTATATTGCAAGAAAGTATTGGAAAGGTTTTGAGCTGCTGATTCAGTCTGATGATAAAATTTAATACAAGTCTATTTAATTAAACATGGAAAAATCGGGTCATAGATCTTATTTACATGGGTTTGGATAAATCCCCAATAGCTCCTGTCACTCTCTGAACTCTTGAGTAACAGTGGGTACAGTGCAGCACTGATACATTCTCTTTTCCATAAATGCATAAACCAGGCAATGTACCCTCCTAACATTTGGTGATCATCTGTTGGGTTTTTTGCAGGGTAGTAAATTCAGAGCATTACAACTGAATATGAGCTGCTTTTGTACAGAAATAAATTGGATTGAAAAGAGCTTATCAGATGAGCAAGCTTTATGTGCCCCCAGTCAGAACAACCTGAAATCCTGAACTCTGGGAAAAAGAGTAAGGTGAGGTCTGTTATCACTGTAGCGTGTCTCACCTGTCCTTACTTACATTAAATCTTCAGACATATCTTCCATGTTGACCTCAGGGAGCCTTAAAATGAAGCGTGGCATTTCCCCATGGAAGTGCTGCTTCCAGCACTGCAGTCACAGAACAACAGAGTCAGTCTGGTTCTGCCCTTGGCATCAGTTTTGTCTTTGCCGAGCGTCCCATCGTGATGCAGTGCACTTAATGTGGTTGTAAATTTTGTATGCCTTCTGTTGAAATTACCTTAAACTTGGGTTTCTGTCCCTTGGATCCTGATTTCTTGGTCTCTCCCGCTCAAGCAGTAAACAGAGCTGGATCATTTTCTATGTGTTTTCATGTATAAACTGTTTAAAAACATGAGTTTCCTCCTTTTATCAGTTGTCTGGCTCTGTCAACAATGGTTTTTCAATAATACAGTCTATCAGAACTAACCACCTGCCCTCAGGATAACCTGCAAATTCCCAACGTATTCTGCTGGCTTTAAATGAGCTCCTGGCCTGTGTGTGTTTAATACCTCTTACAAAGGTTTTGTCTGAATGCTTCTAGAAATTAAAATATTTTTTTAGAGAGCAGAGATCAAGTTTGCACGCTTCAGAGTTTACGCAGTTGGCTAAAAAAATTAAGTTTAAATTGCATATTGTAAAATCAGTGCTAAACGTTGACGCTCTGGGATAAACCTTCAAGAACCTAAAGGCAGCGGAGTGCCTCTGGTATTCAGATAAATGATTGTTTACAGGCATAGAGTAGTTGTAGTGGATACGGTTGCAGCATTCCCTGTGTTTTCTTTGCCTGATTTGGAAAGCTGGGAGTAAGCTCTCACCACGCCAGGCATTTTCTGGCAAGGAGGAGTCATTACAGGCATACCTGCTGTCTTACACAGGCTACATCAGGTGACCTGAAAATGATTGTTTATCGTACTCTGATGCAGATATGACAAATTGTGTAGCGATGAGATGCCTCTGCAGCTACCAAACAGCTGATCTTGTCTTTTGTTCCAAGCTATAGCACGAATGAAGAGCAGATGTACTCTTTCTTTCTCCCCTCATTTTTCCATGGAACTCGATGATAAAAGGTTGCTGGTTGTTGGACTTTGGTGGCTGTTTCTCGCCTCTGTAGTTCTGCCTGTTTAGAGTCTTGGTAGGTCTTCCTGTAACTCATGCAGGGATTGCAGTGCCTTCTTTTCTAAGTTAAAACAGCAACACAAAGGTTACAAGCAGGGTGATATACAGCACAACTGCTTTTCACAATGATCCAAATTCGCCTGGTTGTCTGGAATAGAGTTCTGTGTTATCCCTACTGGGGCCTGATTCTCATCAATTGAGTATTTGGAAGGGAAATGTTTGCTGTCTTATTGGGGTGCTCCATCAATACATATATTTTTCTAGCTAGAATTTAGAGGACTTTGAAAGTACTGCATCCAGGCCTGGGGCCCCCAGTACAGGAAGGACGTGGAGCTCTTGGAGCGGGTCCAGAGGAGGGCCACTAAGATGATCAGAGGGCTGGAGCACCTCTCCTGTGAGGAAAGGTTGAGGGAACTGGGCTTGTTTAGCTTGGAGAAGAGAAGGCTCCGAGGAGACCTCACTGCAGCCTTTCAGTACTTGAAGGGAGCGTATAAACAGGAGGGGGGAATGGCTCTTTACGAGGGTGGACAGTGATAGGACAAGGGAGAATGCTTTTAAACTGAGACGGGCAGTTTAGGTTGGAATTAGGAAGAAGTTTTTCACACAGAGGGTGGCGAAGCACTGGAACAGGTTGCCCAAGGAGGTTGTGGATGCCCCATCCCTGGAGGCATTCAAGGCCAGGCTGTATGTGGCTCTGGGCAGCCTGGTTTGGTGGTTGGTGACCCTGCACATAGCAGGGGGTTGAAACTCCATGATCATTGTGGTCCTTTTCAACCCAGGCCATTCTGTGTTTCCATGAAATCAGGTACGCGTTCACATCTCTCTGGAACATGTGTAGAACATACTTCAGTTACGTTAATGTTCAAGCCAAAACATACAAGTTTATAGGAGGCATTTCAGAAAGTTGGAGGCAGGCTATATAAACACCAGTGCTGTCTTTTTGATCAGACCCCATAAATTTAATCTGTTGCTTTTGGCAGCGCTTTAACTAAAAGGCAGATAGTTGGTGTGATGAGTAACTATAGAGAGGATACCACTTTTTTGGGGAGGAAAAAAGCCCTCAGTTGGTTAAAAAGCTTTATGTGATAGTCCTGCTATTAGCAATTGTATGTGTAGAGCTTGTTAAGACCACTGGTGAAGGCTGTTTTCCTGGAGCAGGGATCTGACCAAGTGGGAAACCAGGCCTCCAAACTGAAGCCCGCAGCTCACTTGAAGCAGGTAAGCAAAGCACTAATAGGATTTGTGTTTCACTCGATATAGCTACGTGAGGAATTAGCCTCAGTAAAGGCAACTGCGTAGAGGAATGTAGTTCTCTTTAGGAGCTTAGTGTGGTTTATTTTCAGAATTCCTCTTTTTTTTTTCTTCTTAAATACACAACGAGTAACAAACGAGGAGAATTGGTGCATATACTGATGTGTCTTAATTCAGCACCAGCTTTAAAAGAGCAAGGAACTGTACAGTGAGCAGTGTTACTGTGCTGACCTTTTAGCTGGTAGGGCTGCCCAGTAGCACAGTTGTGATAGAAATGATCGCTGGCACAGCGTTTATTCCCACCATAAACAATCCAATAGTCCTAAAGACTTTAGGAAGGGCAGAGGGTTGATTTCGCAGCATAGCAACAATTAGCAGTACCCTTTTAGTAAGCCTATTACGGGGCTGCTGGCTTTTAGGGGGAGGCTTTGAGCCTTAAGAAGGGGAGTGAAGGGCTTTGGGGCTGCATGACATGAATGGCGCAAGGTGGGATCAGACCAGCAGCCTGGGTATTTCCAACTGGACAAATGTCTGCTAGAATATGAAGCCTGTACAAGATACCTGTCGTGTATATTAGTTATTACATTTGCTCTGCTTTAGGTCAGCTGGGGTAACTACAGGAGGAGCTGCCTGCCCTGTTTACTGACCCTCACAAGGACTATGCAAATGTGATCCCAGCTGAAATTTAGAGATCAACTGTCCAGTCAGTAATCCCTGGGTGCTCACATGGCGTCTGCAGGGGTCCTCAAGCCAAAAAACACCGTCTTGAGTTGCTGTTTTTGTGTGACTTCCAAGCATGGTCAAACCTAAAAACTGGAGGATAAGAGGCTGACTTCTGTCGACGTGCAAAGACAAGTTCCTTGTTTTACTCACACATACTGTGTTTACTACACCATGTAACCTGAGGCTGGAAATGAGCTGTTTTCTTTGCTGCTTGCAATGCAAGGGCATGAATGGTGTGCTGACCATATTCTGCCTGGCTGCCTGCTTGACAAAAATACTTTTTTTTGCCTACCCTTATGCCTTCCTTTTTCCTTGTTTCTGGATGCACTGACCAAATGCTGTGCTGGGTTAGGTGCACGCCAGTCACTTGTTTGGCAGCATCAACCAGAACCTTTCTGGTTTCCCAGGATTTGGAGAGTCAGTTGGGTAAGATGGGTGCTTTGGGAATAAACTAGTGCTATCATGAATGAGAATTTAATATCTAGGTGATTCTTTCTAGTCCAGTGTTTCCTTTGTGAGCATAGTATTTTCAAATCCATAACGCTGTGCTGCGAGTCTCATAAAATTTGGGACATCCTGGCCATGCTCGTTATGTTGCTCTGGCTTATTTTTGTTACTTAGGGCAGTGATCGTGGCCCCGGGCTGCTGGAGTTCAAGGAGCATTTGGTCAGTACTCTCAGACGTAGGGTTTGGATTTGGGGTGATCGTGTGTGAAGCCAGGAGCTGGACTCAGTGATCCTTGTGGGTATCTTCCAGTTCAGGGTGTTGTATGATTCTGTGATTCTCTGATCGTTAACCGGACTTCTTAGGGAAGGGAGGTGGTCACTTCAGTCTGCATTGAGGTTTGGCTTGACATGAAAGAAAAATAGGTGTTAGCACTGGTTTTTGGTTAGGGTTTGGTACAGCTATGTACGTAGATGGTCATATCCCAGGCTATTAATGTGTTAATCACTGCAACAAAAGCTCTACTGTTGATAACAGGCTTATGAGTGGTTCTAAAAGATTTTGTATTGTGTATCTAAGTCTCTTGAGTTTGGGGATTTGAGCTGAAGTGCCTTTGTTTATAAATTTGCCAATACTGTTGAAGCAGTGATGAAAAACTATCGAGCCTGGGATAAACTGGGATGCAGTATATCTTCAGGCAACACATGTCATTGTAATTGATGTCTAATCTTGCAGCGAACGGAGTGGCGAAGTGCTGCAGTGTTACGTAATGCACAGAGAAGTGGGGCATCACGTACAGCTCATGCATTTCAATTACGGCCCGTAAAGGAGAGGAAGGATTAGTGTGGCAAAACAATTAATTGATTGCTGCATTCATATATGGGTTTGCATACGTCTTTGTTATACCTTTGAACCTGCTCTTCAGTGGAGGGTTAATAGGAATTGTTTTGATTACTGCTGGTTAAGCACGTTGGAAGTTGCTTGGGTTTTAATCTGTATTTCATTTCAGCTCGTTTAGCGCTGTGATGCAAATCACTGTTGGTGTCAAAGTGATATATTTCTGAATATTGGTTAATGAGTGATAGAGGAAGATACGGTAAAAACAAGTTTCCTAAGAGCCAAAAAAGATGTCCCAGGTAACCTCGAAAACTCCAATGAATTGGTTTCAGTGGTGGCTTTTTAGTATAATAAGGTTGACAACAGCAATTGATTCTCTGGTCTTCCTCTGAGCATATCATATGTCTGGCCTTTCATTCCTCATCTTCAGGAGTAGCTAAGGTTGTCAGCTGTGTCTTGATTACCTTGGTTAAGAACATAGAAAGATTGTTACAAGGGTAGCAAGGTGGAAGTAGTCTTCTACCTGAATTACTACAGGTTTACGAACTTACAAATCAATAGAACTTTTAAAGCTTTGCTTGGCAGCCTTTATAACCATGCTGAAAGGAAACCATATTTTCCTGACTGCAGTTCAGAGCATGTGTTCTTTCTCTGATGCTTCAGAGCTCAGCTTTTCTCAGGATTTTGCTTCCCCTCTCCCCCTTTCACACATACCTTTGGCTCACTTCTCTTAACATATGCTTCTCTTTCCTGACACAGCACTGTAAAACTTTGCTGTAAAATAGAAATTGTCAGAGAAGTCATATAAACCTTTCTACAACTTTGGCAGAATGGCTGCAGAGCCTAATGAAACACTGCTGACTCCCACAGTTGCCAAATAGGAGATGGGGAGGACAGTTGTAGGAGGCTGAGAAGCAGTAATTGAACTGAGACAGAAAGTGGGAAAACTAGATGATGAAATCCTCCAAGGCCTGTCACTTGTTTCCTTAATCCCATCCTTCAGGTCTGTCTTTTGACCCAACATGTTTGCTGCTTGCAGGCTGTTGCATGGGCAATACCAAAAGCTGTACCAAGAGGCAAAATAGCTTGGTCAGGAGGGGATATTACTCTTCTACAGCTTAAAAACATTCCAAGACTGTACGTGAAGCCACGCACTGATGCTTTGTACTGAAGCTACTGGGGAGCAAGAGCATCATTTCATTGCCAGTTGGGCTGTTCAAATTCTTCTTTGGAAGTGGATGGCTCTTCTCATCGTAGGCATGGCGTGCAGCCAGTGGTATCAAGCAGAGCCTGCTGTCATCAGTGCCAGATTTTCAGAAGTGGTTTCTGCTGTCAAAGCACGACTCGTTTGCATCCAACTACTGAGGAGATTTAAGATTTGAAGTCAAAGTTTTAAGAAAATGCTTTGGAGGTCATTTTCTGTATTTTGCTGTTGGATATCAGTCCCTCAAACTACTGTGTTTTTTATGTCCTCATAACATCCCTTTCAATTATTTGTTCTCTTGATTGTCACTCCTTTCAAAGCTAATACGTCCATCCAAACAGTGGCTCCGTGCTTTATCCATCCGCTCTCCTGGCCTACAACTGATTTCTCATTCAAGCCAAGCAGACAGCCGTATCTTCACTTCGCAGCAGCACTGAGTGGTGCAGTGAGCCCAGCCATTGTGCAGACATCCCTGCTGACAGGAGCTAAGCAGGAGGGGAAGGAGAGGATGGACTGCTTGTAACTGGGTGACAGTGTGCTCCAGAAAAGTATGTTCAGAATGCGGAGTGCACGTACTCCTGCCTATAAGATGTATATAATGTGCTGACAGCTTGTGAATGTTGCCAGCTAAGCAGAAAGGCTCATATTTGACAGGCGCAAAAGAAAATTCAGGATGTAAATTTTACCAGTGGGAAGACTTAAGTCACAGTTATGCTATTGCTCTATTTTATGGTTTCTTTATGGCAATGGGTCACTTCTGAGACCCTGAGCAAATAAATACAAGATGCCTGACGACTTGGTAGGCACTTAGGGAGAAAGCAAACAGCAATTAAAAACCTCAGGGTAGCAGTGTTGTTCTGAGTTCTCCCACCTGCATGCTTGCAATTGCAATGAGCCCTGTGATCACACCAGCTGGTCATTATACTGTAATACCAGAGATGCAGACTGGGGAGGTTCTCGCTTCCCATACGACATCAGGCTGTGATTTCCAGTAGTACTTGAAAGCATTTCCTTCTTAAAAGCTCGTGCTCCTGTGTTTGGAAACTGTTCACTGTGGCAATGGGCACCAGGAGAAGTGGTTGGTTTTTCATAACTCTTCCCTATTGCTCAGTTTCTTTTAGTCCAGAAGCCAGAAGGTTTCTCATAGGATCTGCGACCTCATTATGAGTGCTTGCTGCACAGCAGTGGAGCGTTGAGACCACCGGTCAACGTGTATTGCTTTGAATACAGTTTTTTTTTTGTCAGCACTGAGCCCCATGCAAGCTGTAAGCCATTTCAAGTCTTAAAACCCAAGGAAAATAGCAAGAAGCAAAAAGATTTGTGGTTAGATCCAGTTGTGATAGCTCTGTGTTGTAAATATTTAAGGAGCAGACATCTGGATGCATTTCTGAAATGGTTGCTGCCTCATTCTGAAACCCCTATTCCTCATACAGAGACCCCAGTACTAAAATGCTTGAGTTCACGCTGTCGTCTGCACTTCTTGGGTTGGAACTGGATGATCTTTGAGGTCCCTTCCAACCCAAGCCATCCTGTGGTTCTTTTGTAACCAAATGCAGATACTGAGGTTCTCACATTGTCACAGCTTGTTGACGATTACTGGTTTTACTTGCTACATTCTTTAAAAACAAGGGCTAAACAAAACAGCTCATGTAAGCAGTGCATTTCAAACAGATCAATGTAAAAATATTTTTAGCAACATGCGGTGTTTTATATGGGAATGAAACTGCAGAATAAAAAGTATTTGCAAGGCATGGCAGCTTCTTGTGTGAGCTCAGAAATTTGTATGGTGTTTACTTTAAATGTACAAACAAGTCTCTAGGTGATGATTTCTGACGAATGAAAATAGGCACTTAGCATCCTATTCCCATATCAGATCTTATTGTTAAGCTTATAAAGAACTATTTTTCCCCCAATAGAACTTATCAAAAAGAGGTTTTGAATAGAAACTGCTGCATGGGAGTTAATCTTTCTTCCATGTAACTCGTGACCTCACACAGCCCTTAGACTGATGGTGACACAGTGAGCATTTCCTGTGAACCGTGAGCAGTGCTGGTCCCACTATTGTTGGGCACTTTTTTGTCTGGGAAAAAACAAATGCTTATTTACTAGAAGCCAGTGTCCTGTTTGTTTGTAGCTGTCTGGGAAATGCCATATTACAAGGGTCTCAGTGGCAGTCATCGCTGCTAACAGAAGCTGTTGTTGTGTTTTGCTCTTTTTCTCACTGATTTGTATGAGACTTCTGCATCTGACTTGTGACCTGCTCCAGATTCAGTTCATGACACACAAATATTAACCTTGTTTATCCAGTATTGTTTTCTTCCTCAGTGTTTCCTCAGATTTGCCATCAGCAGAAGACTAAATAATAATGCTCCAGTTACTATTCCTCCCTTTTTTCCCCAAGATTCCACATCGTTGCTTTCCCAGGTTGATGCATGGCAGTCCTGTGTTGGAGCTACTACCTGACAAGGAAAGCACATCAGTGGAAAATTAAGGCTGTTCTTTTATTTTAAGTCGGTAATGGAATGCAGCTGCTTTGGCCTTCCAGTCCACATGTGAGTCTCGGCAGCCTCCACTAACAGTGTTTGTTACATGATACTGCTCTTGGCCATCCAGAATCAGTCCCAGCCCAGTTACAGCCTGTTCCAGGTGAGCGCAGCAGCTCTCAGAGGTTGGAGTGTTTTACATTCCTCTGCAAGAGGCTGTGGCAAGGCAGACATTTGGATGCCAAGCTCGGAGTGCAGAGCTGCCATAAGATCTAGTCCAAACCGGCATCCGTGCATCTGTTCTGCACATCAGAGGCTGGATGCTACTGGGCTCCCAGCTTGGCACCTCACCTTAGCCAAGTCTATTTTAAGCATGTGCTGCATCCGAGCCCTTGCCGCTAGATGGGGATATTGGAAGGAAGTTCTTGGTGTCAAAATATAACCTTTATCTCTTAGTTTCTGTTCATTATTGTCTTGTCCTGGCCCAGATGCCTTCTAAGCTGTCTTCATACTGTAAAATATTGTATTAAATGGTTGTGTAGCTAAAGCGTAGCAACATACATATACAGAGAAAGGAATCATTGGGATGAGATTGAACCATTGGGGTTGGATTTCTTCTTCATTCTCTAGAACTTTCTCATTTTTATCAAAATGTGTAGTACTAAAACAACCCAACTAATGAACTGTTGCAAGTCCTGTAGACTGTTGATATGAAGCATGAGTGTTTTGAAGAATATCTACAAGGTACATCTTGAAGTCTCACCTCATGGAATAGTGAGGCTCTGTACCTTGGAAAGCTCTTTCCTGGAAGCCCCATGGCAGAACATGGCTGTGAGCTTTACAGAAGTCTGGCTTCCCAGCAGACATCAGAGCACATGAGTAAGTCTTTATGGAGACAGTAGGCTCTTCATGGCATGGAACATAATTCAAGCTTTTGCTTGATACAAAGCAGATTCACTGGCTACACTACATCTTATCAATAGCACATGTCAGCTTTAACAGATAGTTACCCAAAGCTCACTTTTAGGTATATTTTCTAACTTTCCTCCCCTTGCCATGGCAGTTGTTCTTTTTGGCAGCCTGTCCTTTGTTTGGATGAGCAGTCTGGAGACCATCAAAGAGGTCTAGGAGGCAGTTGTGCTGCCAGCAAATTAGTTTTTATTTTATATTATTTTAGCATTTTTTGTTCAACTGCTGCTGCTCTCCACCTGGGATTTTCTCTCTCCCCGCATATTTCGCTTGAGTAACCTAATGTGACCATACCACTGTTGACATGCATATAAAGAAAAATCACCCACTTAATGAATGATAAGTATTTTGAATTCTGCATGATGATAGGTGAAATGTACAATGAGTTTTTAAGCAATTGACTTACAGTTGGTATGTGAGGTTGTGGAAGAAGTCATACAGTTTGGCTTCTCTAGCAAGAGAAAAAGCAGGTTGTGCCCAGGCTGATGGTCCTTACCAATCACTATACGATTTGACAGAACTTCTCCTGTGTCACTTGAAAGTTATTCCTTTCCTGTTTATTTGGAGGAGCACTGAAAGCTCCTCCAGGATGGAATTTTAGGAATTCTTCTATTTTTCTTGGCATGGGACTATTCTTGTATAGATTGTTATCTTGGCCTCTTTTTCTTAAAGATGCATATTCTGGCAGCTAAAGTTCAATAAACAAATGTAAAGTGGTTTGTCTAAAGAAGGGTCTCCAAATTTTACATACTTGGTTAAGTATCCATTTTTCCATAAAAGCTACTATACATCCCTAGCTTTATTTTGAAATCACTGAGATTCCTATCTTTTGCAAGCTATTTTCAATGCAAATATTTGGATTTAGGCTTTGATTTATTATAGATGATGGGAAGATCACCCTTTTCAATCAGTGGAAATAAAACCTTCTCAAGTAAGCACTTCAGTCTCTCTCCTCTGACTCATATGGGGAAAGATAAGTCTAAATGTAACAGAAGTTGGGTAGAAGCCTTTTTTTTCCTTTCATTTACTGATCTGTGTAATCAAACCAGAAAGCAGGCCTTAACCTGCTTTTGAGTTATTACATGTAAAGTTGACTTTGAAAGTACTGAGAAGTCAAAGTAATGCTAGCAGTAAAAATCACTGTGTTTTTTAATAATCTCAGGACATTTTTATGCCAGCTGGTTAATTGTGTCTATGAAGCATGCCAAAAGGATCTACCTTTCCAATTTAGAAATGTGCAGTTTTTACAGTTGGTAAATAGGTCTTAATTTGATGCAGAAGTAATTGTTTCAGATAGATTAAGGTAATGATTCAATAACTCTTTTTTGTTAAGATTTCCATCTAGCAGAGAAGTGCCATTGTGGTCTGGATACAGACAAAGTGTGGCAGCAAGGACTGAGGGACAGTCATAGAAGCAAATCTATAGAAGCAAAAGGCCATCTAGTCCAATTCCCCTGCAACGTTCAGGGACACCTACAGCTCCATCAGGTGCTCAGAGTCCCACCCAGCCTGACCCTGAATGTCTCCAGGGATGGGGATTCCTCCACCTCTCTGGGCAACCTGTGCCAGTGCTTCACAACGAACTGTACAAGCGCCCAGCCCACAGATACGCACTCCTATTACAGCCCCTGCTGTACCAGCATTCCTTTTTGTTACAGCTTACAGTCTACATTAAAACAGGAATAGTCCTCCTTTCTCAGAGTCTTTTGGCTAAGTTAATTGTCTCAATGGCTGTTGGAATATTTAAAAAAGAAGCCTCTTAATTGCATCCGTTTACTCACATTGACATTTACTTCCAGTTGGTTAAACTCTTAGAGTGTGGATTTCTTTAAAGCAGACTTGCTGCAATGAGTTGTCACCGCAGAATAGAAACCTCTGATGCATAACTGGCTCTGAACAGGATGGCCCTGCGGAGGCAAAATGGGAAGTGTTTATGCATTGATGTTTCTTCCATGTCCTGCAAAGAAAATCATCCACCTTAAATATATCATAGCCTGCTTAGCATTAATTTTACATGCCTTGAGCTAAATGCTTCCACTTTGCTGCCATTAATTTTCTTTGGAGCAAGCCAGCTTCTGTATGCCAGTGCAGCTGTGCATAAGTGGCAGCATCTGGGAGCAGGTTAAGCACACAGACCCTGACCCTGCTTGTGCACTTGGGAAGGCTGTTGAGCTCAGTGGGGTTGAGGATGTTAAAATCAGAGGGAAGTGGAGGTTTCCTCTGCATTTCTCTTTGGATTGCTGACTTGCACCTGTGATTAGGATAGCTTTTGTAAAAGAAGCTGGGTGGTGGAACTGCGGTCAGGACATGGAGGAGCAGTGCAAGAACCATGGCTCATAGCAGAGGTGCTCCAGTCCCTTCATCATCATTCTGTCCCTCCACTGCTCTCTGGTATGTGTGTGTCCCTCTTGAACTGGGGGTGCAGAACTGGACACAGCGCTCCAGGTGCAGCCTCACTGACACTGAGTAGAGGGAAAGGATTCCTTCCCTTGGCCTGCTGGTGATACTTTGCATGATACTTTGCCTGATGTGTGGCAGCATTGCTTGTTAGCTTGTGAGTAAGCCAAAACTGAATTATATCACTTTGACCTTGGCCTCAGACTGGATTTTGAATCCTGATGGTGAAATTATTTTTTTATGGTAGCTTATGGGCAAAAAAAAAAAAAAAAAAAAGCAGAAAAAAAAGTTTATTTTCCTGTAATATAATTACTGTATCACTACAGCCCCAGGAAAACCTCATTTATCTTATGGGAGAAGTCAGCATCACTGGTTGGGATTTGATGACACTTTAAATAACAGGTGATTAGCCTTCCAAATTTATAGCCTAGGCTATTCTGGGTAGGGATTGGTATAATCCTGCCTGCTAAGGGATGGCTCAGCACACTAAATGGAGAGCACGAGGTGCAGGTTGATCTCACCAGCAAAGGTTGCACGCTACTACGCTCACAGCGTACAGCTCTGAATAATGCACGGTATTCCTCCACAGGGCAAAGACGCTGAGCTTTTCAGCCCTGGCATCGCTTGGATTGCCAGCAACTGATTGTCTTGTTTGTAATGCTTTGGCTAAAGAGTATGTCAGAGGGGTTACACGGCCTGTGCTGAGGAGATGGGGACAAACGTCAGAGGAGCAGAGTGTGGCTCTTCTGGACCAGCCTGCCATCTACAGGCCGCTGCTTGTCATGGTGGAGTGGTGGAAAGCAGCGCTTGGGGGTCTTCTCTTCTTACCAGCCAAATGCTTTCCATCATCCTCAGCCCATTGAATCTTTAATAACTCGTTACAGGGGTGGTCTTAGACGCTCAGTGCCACTATGATGTTCAGCAGCTGTTGAAGTACAGCAAAAGTGTGATTTTTTTTTTAGACTGTAGTGATCATTGTAGATTAGTGATTACACTGTTAGATCACTTTCTATGGTTATTTGAGTAGCTTAAATATATTATTGTTGAATTAAAGGTATGTAATACATGACCTGTGCTTTTCCCATTGGTTTGTTGGGAACAAAATGAATGATCAGTTCCCACTTTTCAAAGGTATGATAAAATTCCCTGTATAAAGTAAAGCGCTTGGTGCGTACCATATAACCTTTAAATCCTTTTTGCCTTTGTTGTAGGTCTTCCTGAACAGTACTACAGCCTCACTTGGTTCCTGAGCCCAATCCTGGGCTTGATCTTCACTCCACTTATAGGTTCAGCCAGTGACCGCTGCACTCTGAGCTGGGGCCGCCGGCGGCCTTTCATCCTTGCTCTCTGCATCGGTGTCCTTTTTGGAGTTGCACTTTTCCTTAATGGCTCCGTTATAGGTAAGCGATGAGGAAATCATAGAACCATCTGCACGTATCACCTGGTAACATATCTGCATTCAGATTTTTCTGTAAGAAGTGAATATGACGACCAGCAGCTGAATCCCATCCACGTTGTGTTAAAAACCTTTAACAATCTTTGCAACGCTGCACTTGAGCTGTCCATTTTAAATGCTTTGTACTTTCATTCAGAAGCTACAGTGCTGTGCTGAGTGTACTAATACTGAGTGTTGTGCAGTCGTAGCTGTTACTGTTAACACTGCGTTATTCATACAATGGTTGCCAGCATAATGTTTGCAGCCGCTGAGATGAATTTCGTTGATCCTTGACATGGGAAAATTGTAGCAACCTGTTCACAGGGAAATGTTTCCTGTTGTGATCCGTTTTCCCTTTAATGCATATCTGGCAACACATCCTGTTTCCAGCATTATTTCAAAAATTATCGTTTCACTTTTTCTTGTGCTTTTCTTAGACCCGGTGTTGAAAAAGTCCAGAACACAGTTAATATTTGTTTATCAAAAACTATGTGGGAAAATAATTTTTCCTGAGCCTCCATCAAAGCTGGTAAAAATAGTTTTCCATGAGCAGGGTTTACTACAGAGCCTAATCTACAATCTAAGACTCTTTGTAAATTTAGTGTAAGAGAGGTGACAGCAAGTACCTTTGGGGAAATGTTTACATCACGATGCAAATGAAAGGAACTTAGCACCTAATAATATCCTCTTGGCTCTCTGCTTTTGGGAAAGCTACAGCTCTATTGTGAAAACCTTGTACTAGTTGAGGAAATGAGTGGAACATTACCTTAGCTCAGCAGGTTAGTTTTCAAAGCCGGGTTTGGATGACGTACAATGGCTTTCAATTTCTTTTGCGATGGACAAACTGATGAGATAAATTCACCCAAGCAGTATGTATCAATTATTTGAATTGTGATCATTAGTTGTACTTTGGCACCATGTCTCCAAAATTGGTCCTCCTTTAGATGTACGCGATTGACTGCAGCCCTATTACAAGATTTAAATTAGAATCATAGAATCATTTTGGTTGGAAAAGTCCTCCAAGGTCGTGATGTCCAGCCACCATAATTGACGAGGAGCTCTTATTTCCACACCTCAGTTTCAAATATTCTAGTGCTATTTTTGTGCAATAAAACTTATATAATAAAAAAAATATAGAAGGGAGCCTGGAGCAAACTCAGCTGAAGCGAAGGCCATTCCATGCTCTCCTGTAGTGTGTTCCATACTAGAAAATAAAGATGTGATGCTGCCATTCAACTCATACCAGCCACTTAGTCTTGTATCTAGAGCAGCTGCATGATGAAACAGTGTTAGTCTAACTGAAATGGTGGCCTGTATCACTTTTCAGAGAGAAAAGGCAGTGAATACTGTATACATCCCAGGAGTACAGCTGTGTATAGACTAGTGAGTGGTAGTTCTCTCTGCTGCACTGTTGAGGTTTGCAACAAATTGAAAGCACTGACACTGCTGATGATTCCTGCTGTAACTTTCAACCCAGTGTGGAATACAAAGAAACCTTTCTAGCATTCCAAGAATGTGAGGCAATGAGGATGGGGAATGCAGGAATCACAGCAGTTGAGATTTAGGTGGTTTTTGATAGCTTAGCAAGTTCATTTCTTTCCACAGTCATTTTCGTCAGTTGCCAGACTGATAAAATCATCCGTGTATGTTTAACAGCCAAATCTCTAATTCAAGTAATTCATGGTTTTGCCCATGATTAGTTTCATGAAAAATTCTCTAGCAGAGTACTACTGCTGCCTTTCTGCTCTGTAGACAAGAAGTGCTTCATCCCATGCTATCAACAGAAGCTGACTGATGCTTTTTGCAGTGACCTATAATTACCTTCATATTGCTTTACCCTTAAATGTTTTGCATGTGAAAGCGGTCTAGAAAATACGAATGCTTAAGAAAAGCAAGGAGAGAGGTGAGGAGATTAAATTCCATTTAATCCTGTTGTACTGCAACCATTATGTGCTAGGAACCACATCAGGAATGCTGTCAGCTGTGCATTTACCTGTGTTTGTGATCGATAGATGAAGTTTGTCATTTTGCTCTTGGATGTTCTCCTCTTCCATGGGGGCTTGTCTGTAAAACAGCCTTTAGCGTATAGAGGAAAATACACAAGGAATGTGAATTAATACCTAATAATATCAAAGCTTTAAGAGAGACTTTGAAAATAGCATTTTGAAAAATAAGTATCAGCCTTAAAAATGCAAAAACATAATCTTCTGTTCCAGACCTTCCATGAAGCTGTGCCAGAGAGCTGAAATTGCCATTTTATTCTGCAAAAGACTGTTTCCCATAAGTGTGTTAGCCACCTTTCTCTTAAGGAGATTAACCTTGCCCTTAGCAGTGTTTGCTTTTAGACTCATGTTCTCAGATTCCTCATATGTTTTTCCTCAGGTCTGGCTATTGGTGATGTCCCAGACAAGCAGCCCATCGGTATCGTCCTCACAGTGCTTGGTGTTGTGGTGCTGGACTTCTGCGCCGATGCAACAGAAGGGCCAATTCGTGCGTACCTGTTGGATGTGGTGGACAGTGAAGAACAAGATATGGCCCTTAACATCCATGCCTTTTCAGCTGGTGTGTAGTCAACCAGTGTGTTGCTGGCAACTGCCATCTCTTCCTGATGACCAAGTTGTGACTGAATTGGTTTCTCACTGCTTGTTTTTCATAGTTTACCACTGCCACTTTCTTAGCAGTCTTGAAGCTCACAGTGTAAACTGCCTTGGAGAAAATACCTGTATGGACCACTAGGCACAGAATAGAAAAAGTACTTCCACAGTATAAAAGATAAATACAACGGGCACGTGCCTCGTGGCATAAAGCAACAATATAGTTGTTAGTATTATAAACCCTTTCAATCACTTGATTAAAATTAGGTACTTGATGCTGTGTAGCCAAAATGATTGTGGAGGAACCGAGGAGAAGGGGTCTGGTACTTGACCTTGTTTTTACTAACAAGAAAGGGCTGCTCAGGGATGTGATGGTTGGGCGAAGCTTGGGATGCAGCAATCATGAGATAGTAGAGTTCAAGATCTTGTGTGGAAGAAGCAAAGCCATAAGTAGAATTGCTACCCTGGACTTCAGGATAGCAAACTTTGACTTCTTCAAAGACCTATTTGGGCTGTTCAGCCTGGAGAAGAGAAGGCTCAGAGATGACCTGATAGTGGCTGTTCAAGAAAAAAGGGGACACTCTTTAGCAGGGTCTGTGGTGATAGAAGAAGGGGAAATGGCTTCAGGCTCAAGGAGGGTAGATTTACGTTAGATATAAGGAAAAAGTCTTTTACAATGCGGGTGGTGAGGCACTGGAACAGACTGCCTAGTAATGTGGTTGATGCCCCACCCCTGGAGACTTTCAATGTGAGGCTGGATAAAGGCAACCTGATCTAGCTGTGGTTTCCCTGTTCACTGCAGGGGATTTGGACTAGATGGCCTTCAGAGGTCCCTTCCAACTCTAAGGACTCTATGACTAGCATAACTAGCAATAGGATGAGGGAATAGTCTCAAGTTGTGCCACAGGAGATTCAGGTTGGATGTTAGGAAAAATTACTTCTCTGGAAGGGTGGTCAGGTGCTGGAATGGGCTGCCCAGGGAGGTGGTGGAGTCACTGTCCCTGGAGGTGTTCAAGAAATGTTTAGATGTACTAAGGATGCGATTCAGCGGGGAAATATTGGTGGTAGGTGGTCGGTTGGACTGGGTGATCTTTGAGGCATCTTCCAACCTTGGTGATTCTATGATTCAGAGACATCAACCTGAAGACATCTTCTGTAAACACAGTCCTGCTATACTGACCACTTTTCCCCAGACATATACACCTCAGGTACTTCACATCATTTGAGAATACGGGAGCAACTGCCTGTCTCCCATGCAGTAGCAGCCATACTGCCTCAAAAAACACAGCTTTGCACAAAAGCATCTTATTGCCTCTTCTGTGTCCTTATGGATGCATGAAGACCCTGAGGGCACAGGACATCAGAAATTAGTCCTGAAACTCCCACGCGTGTGGTCCTGAGTTAGAGTATATCACTGTGTCACAAAGAAGACGTACTACCGAAGAAGTGAACGAATATGTAATTTTCTTAACTTTTGAAACCAAAATCAAAGAAGCGTTCATTTAAATTTTGTTCAGGTTGTCTGGTGTGAGCAGCTCATTTGTCAGGTTGAATATGCTTTTTTGGCAATCTGAGGTTATTGCTTATTGATGAAATTCCTTTCTCTCTTGTACAGGTCTTGGAGGAGCAATCGGTTATATGTTAGGAGGACTGGACTGGACACAGACTTTCTTGGGTGGTATTTTTAAATCTCAAGAGCAAGTCCTTTTCTTCTTTGCAGCCATTATTTTCTCTGTGTCTGTTGCTCTCCACCTTTTTAGCATTGAAGAAGAGCAATACAACCCTCAACAGGACAGGATTGATGAGGAAGGAGACACACTTTCTAGTGTCAAATTCAGTGGTAGTCTCCCCCCTCTGAATCGACTGAATGTAATTAGTGAGGAGGAGCCATACGGAGCCTCTATGTTCCACGATGAGGTTCAGTCAGAGCATGATCTCAATATGGAATTCCTCGAGGTGAACATTGTAAGAAGTAAGAGCGACTCTGTTCTACATATGCCTGATGCTACGCTGGAAATTGAATCAGAGCTGCTTTTTCTGCATGACATCGAACCCTCCATTTTTCAGGATGCTTCGTATCCAAACACTCCCCACAACACCAGCCAAGAGATCATGAAGTCCAAACTCAACCACCTGTCTGCTTTCCTCAGGGACAATGAAAAAGAGGAGGAAATGTTGCTTGATAATCACTTAAATGAAGATAAAGTCCCAAATATGAATGGCTCCTTACCAAAAGAGTTCCTCAATGGACACGCTAGAATAGGCATGAAGCAATCTAGTACTTCAAACTCCATGCGGAGGCGGAGGCACATGTTCTACCGTCAGCCCTCATACACCTTCTCGTACTATGGCAAAATAGGCTCTCACCGCTATCGCTTTCGTCGGGCCAATGCCATCGTCTTGATAAAGTCCTCACGCAGCATGAATGACATCTATGACATGCAGAAACGGCAGCGGCAGAGGTACAGACACAGGAATCAGAGTGGCACAACGAACTCGAGTGGAGACACAGAGAGCGAAGAGGGGGAAACTGAAACAACTGTTAGACTCTTGTGGTTGTCAATGCTAAAGATGCCAAAGGAGCTGCTGAGATTGTGCGTTTGTCACCTCTTAACTTGGTTTTCAATCATTGCTGAAGCTGTGTTCTATACAGATTTCATGGGCCAGGTCATCTTTCAGGGTGATCCAAAGGTAAGAGGACAGTTACCTTTAGCAAACCTGCTTACAGCTACTCATTGCTGGGGTGTGCTCATTAAAAGAAAGTGGCTTTGCATTTGTGTTTTTCACAGGCCCCTTCTAATTCAACTGAGTTACATGCCTATAATGCTGGCGTTCAGATGGGATGCTGGGGACTGGTAATCTATGCTGCTACTGCTGCTGTTTGTTCAGGTAAGAGACTGCACAAGGCAGTAGAACACACCTCATAAATGTATTGCAAGGTGGAAATAGTTTTGCTTCAGTTAGCATCTGCCTCCTTGTTTGGGTGAAGGATATTTTGGAAAAGCATTTCAGGTGGTCATAAGCAGAGAGATTCCTTTAAGTATCAATAATAAAAAAAAATCCCTTCAAATGTAGAGGGGGAAATATGAAAAGATTGGGTAAGTGGCATATAGCACAAAATGGCATCAGAGGGTACTGAATTGCATCTAATTAAGCATAAAGAAACTGCAGTTTTGCTTGTTAGAAGATTCAAGCATATGCAAAGTCTTTTATCACAATGTAAAAATTCAATATTTCTGAAAGTTGCTTTCTTGCTTTCCAATAACAGTTTACACTTGGAGGCTCTGAAATTGAAAGCTTTTGACAAACTTAAATTCTGCCTTTGGCAAAACGTGTGCAGGCACATCTGCACAGATCAGTATCACAGCTGTTTACATGGGTGGACAGTGATAGGACAAGGGGGAATGGTTTTAAACTGAGACTGGGGAGGTTTAGCTTAGATATTAGGAAGAAGTTTTTCACACAGAGGGTGGTGACACACTGGAACAGGTTGCCCAAGGAGGCTGTGGATGCCCCATCCCTGGAGGCATTCAAGGCCAGGCTGGATGTGACTCTGGGCAGCCTGGTCTGGAGGTTGGCAACCCTGCACATAGCAGGGGGGTTGAAACTGGATGATCATTGTGGTCCTTTTCAACCCAGGCCATTCTATGATTCTGTGATCATGGGGACTGCTTCTTTGTTTGGAAATGTCAAATCAAAGTTTAGGTGGGCAGTTTGTGTCTGTACAAAGACTACAGTATGGCTGTTTACTTCAGTTATCATTTAATTTAGCAAAAAGTTTAAATTAGCAACGACTATACGCTCAGAGTACAGCTGCATAGATGAAGTTCAGTAAGTAGATAAAATTAATGAATGGACTGCCTGTGAATGGGCCGTGTTGAGTTCCAGGTCATTGGGTTTCAAGTCGTTGAGTTCCTTCAGACTTGTAGCAGGGCTTTAGGCTTGTTAGCATAAAGCTCATTAGCTCCTATCTCTGAAGTGTCAGTATGTCCTGTTGTAGTGAGGGGTGAGCTGTGATGCTAAGAATTGCCATATACGCAGGGAGCATCCAAATCCTAAATAATATATCAAGCTGTCACTGCCACCTCAATCATTGAATCATAGAATATCCCAAGTTGGAGATGACCCACAAGGATCATCAAGTCCAATGCCTGGCTCCACACAGGACCACCCAAAATTCAAACCCTAAGGTGGCATTTATTTTGTTCTTGATCTTTGCAGCCTTGTTACAGAAATACTTGGACAACTATGACCTTAGTATAAAAGTGATCTACATCCTGGGCACGCTGGGATTTTCTCTTGGCACTGCAGTGATGGCAATATTCCCCAATGTGTACGTCACCATGATAATGATCAGCACTATGGGAATAGTTTCTATGAGCATCTCCTACTGCCCCTACGCACTTTTGGGACAATACCATGATATTAAAGAGGTACGTGAAATATTTTGATCAAAGCAGGGCATGAACACTTTTCTGAAGATCAGAGTGACAGAGGAGACTTACTGAAACCAGTTATTTGAGAAGCCTGCTTGTAGCACAGATTTGTCCTTGAGAGTTGCTAATTAAGTCAGATGGAGTTGGCATAAAGTTCTCTGTAGGGTTTTCTCAAAACTGCTTTATCCTGTGCTGAGGTGTGAGAGGTTTGATAGATTCCTGGCAGTCTTAGATCTTGAGGTGAGTCTGGAAATGCAGCTATGGATGTGGAGAGATGTAATGTCCTCGTTTTTGCTGGAACTGAGGACAGCTTCACTTTCCAGATTTTAGAACTGTTACATTTGGATTACAGACCACATGACGATCGTATATTTTAACACATTTCTGTGCTGGTATTGGGAGGGAGATTCTTTTTAAAATCACAGAAATAATTTTCACCAACAGTCTCGTACATTTCTTACGAAAACTAATCCGGGAGTCAAGTTCATGCTAGGAGTGCCCCAGTAAATATCTGCTTCAGTGTAAGGAGGAGATAAGGAGGCTGTTGCTTTGGACGTGTGTAGTGTGGTGCTTAGGGGATGGCATAAAGTTGATCGTGGCTGAGACATGCAGGGAAGATCCCAGTGTTGGAATATGCAGTTTCCTCCCTTGTTTTACCTCCTAACATATATTTGTTGTCTTTTCCAGTACATTCACCACAGCCCTGGGAACTCAAAGCGAGGATTTGGCATAGACTGTGCTATTCTGTCGTGTCAGGTTTACATCTCCCAGATCCTTGTGGCCTCTGCCCTTGGTAGTGTGGTGGATGCGGTTGGCACAGTCAGAGTCATTCCCATGGTGGCTTCAGTGGGATCTTTCCTGGGGTTTTTGACAGCTACCTTCTTGGTGATTTATCCCGAAGTCAATGAAGAGCCAAAGGAAGAACAGAAAGGACTGGGTCCTCCAGAGACAACTGAGGGCAACAGCACAGGCGCAGAGAAGCCAACTGTCCTGAAGCTCACACGCAAAGGAACCACCACATCGGAGCTGGAGGGCGAGTCAGCTGTGTGAGGCCGCTGCTTGTTGCTCACCCACATTCCAGGGAGTGCAGGTGCAGGATCAAGAACTCTTCTTTTATTTTTTTTTTCAGGAAAACAAATTAAGATCTTCACTACTTGTAGCTAAAATTGCAGAAGAAAAGGCAGTTTCATGCAAAAATGTAAATGAAGTTCTGTAGTCCTTAATATAGGTTTGAACAGGTAGCTATGATGCTAATTGCTTTCTCTACAACTTAGAAATGTCATTTCTGAACACTTTTTTATTACCAATACATTTAGATTTCAAATAAGTTTTATTAATCTGCATGAGACTCACAGTGTATACAATTAGCAGTTAGAAAAATTAAGTTTTTGGCTGTTTTTAAACTAACTGAAAATGGAAGCTATCTTGACTTACAGTCTCCTGCTGTTTATTTGTCTGAACATTTCCAATTTCACTAGTGCAGTAGCTGAATGAAATGCTTAGACACCGTGATCAGTTCTTTTCATAAGCATATTATTGGTCTGACAGCTACAGTTCTTGAATGTTAATTTTAGACGTCACATTTTTGTTAGTGCAATTGCTGGAGAGTTGTTCTATTTTCAAGAAAAAAAGCAATTACTGCAGTTTCTGAGAAACTGCTGTGAATCCTTTTGGTCATACTGTTCAACAACTGCTCCCAAATCTGCTGCTTGTAGGTGACATTGGGTGCATGATGTGAGCTGTAGGTGGAAGGAGCAGCAGCTGGGAGAGGTGATCAGCACTCACAGGTTTTTATCACGAGTGCTGAATTTGATGAATGTCATTGGAATACGCTGTGACAATTTTTTAGCTGGGAGTTTTGCGTACTGGTGAGCTCTGGGGCTTTCTTGGCATTTAAACTTAATCATCTCTGGATGAAGCTGCCGTGGAGGAGGGTGTCCCTGGGGTCAGCTTTGTGGGATGGGTGTGCAAATTCTCATTTGGCGGAAGGAAGTCATTGCTTACTTGCACTTTTTTGCTCCTTTAACCTCCAGGCTGGGAACGCAGCAGTCAGGTTAAAGGCACAGAGTCAGTACAACAAGGTGAACCGAAGGCCTACCTCTGTAACTTTATGGCATAGTCTGGTTGTATAAAAATTTGTGTCAGAAACAGTTTTTAGGCCTTAAAATCCAATCCACTCACATGTGTTGCTGTTCCAGTCCCTGTCTTGGAGGAGTTGTAGGCTGAAGCTCTTCTGAGCTGCTCTACCAATTTCGTCAGCGCAACCTCCGTGCCCCTTCCTTGATTCAGGACATAGCTGCAGTGCAAAGACATTTTCTGTGAAGAGCTTAAAAGAGTTGAGCTAATCTGATTTACAGTTTTATTTGGATTGCTGGCAGTGCCCCGGTCCGTGGGCAGACAAAGCTCGGAGATCCGGCAGCCGCTTTAAAAGCAACTTCAGAAACTGAACTTCCATCTGTCGTCTTCTAAGGAGCGTTTGTGATGCTGTTTCCTCATTTTGGCGTGGACCTACGGGCTGCAGTCAGTCCATGTGCTATAAACAGACAAATCACAGCTCATCGTAAGATTTCTGCTGCCTCAAACTTGTGATACTACAGTACTTTAAACTGCATGTGTAAATCATGCTGCAATATAGTCATTCGAAAGAAAAATATATATTTCAAAATGAAAAGCAGTTTTTAATAAATTACTTGAATTGTCATGTATTTAAGAAATGTATGTTTTGGTATATTTGAAGCTGACACTCAGTTTTGGCTGGCATGGGTGACGAATTCCTGGTGGCATACGTGTGTTGTGAGCTGAAGGCTGTCAGTCAGTGTGATGTCCTCTGCTGTCAAGGGTGACAGTGTTGTGTTTAGGCTGGTGGAATTCCGAGCACTAAAGTACATGGAATCGCATGGGACTTCTTTTTTTTTTTCTTTCCAAGTGTCTCAAAAAAGTCTTTTTTTTTCTTAAGGTGAATATTATTTTTATTTAGAACACATACTGTGAAATGTGCTCTGACAGGGGAATAGTACTACTGAAGAATGTGAGACCTTATTGAAGAAAGCAGTTGTGAGAAATACTTTAACTGAACTTCTGCCGTGAATTTTATCATCTCAGTTACATTTAATATATTCTGGTGATACTCATATATGTAGAAGAGATGCGTGTTGTATTTCACCCTATAACTGGCATTCGTGTAAAGTACATACTGAGTTAGACATTTTAAAGTGGCTTTACTATTTTATTTTTAAAACTTCTTGAAGATTCTGCTTTGGTTTAAATGAACACTGTCAAGTACTCCTTATGTGAACCTTATTTCTTGCAAGGTTCTGCTACGCTTTTTATAGCTGCCAGCCTTACCTATTTCCCCACCACTCACGAGTTCCATTGATGGTGAATGTAGCTTCCAACCACCGCTGCTCTGCATAGCACCTTTGTAAGCCAAGGTTTCTTTCACAGCACAGTCGAGCCCACCAAGGTCCAGCTGCAAGGAGGGAGGAGATGCTGAAGCTCCCTCTTGCAGACTGGTGTTGCATGCATTTATTTAGTTTTCTATGTCGTGGCAAGTGGTGAGGGGGGAGAAGGACATTTCCAACCTAGAGACTTTCAGTCAAAAGCAGAGCAGGTCTAGTTTGTCCCAGCATCATTTCTAGGAACTGACATTGAAATTCAGATACGGGATTGTTTATGGCATTGTTTAGTGTGTTTGTAACACATAAATATGCACAGTGCTTTGTAGCAGGAAGCTCTATTTCACTGCCCTACAAAACCGAAGGAAATAATTATCCATTGTAAACACGCCGAAGTATTTGTAGTATTGCCAGAAGAATTAACGTGGGGCAGCCCCTGCCAAAGCATCTCCTCCTGTCCCTCGGCCAGGCTGTGAAAGCACAGCGCTCACTTCCCTTGTGCTCGCAAGGGGTCATTTCTGACATCTGTTGATACAATGCTTTCTCTTGGATTTGAGAACTTTCCTTTTTACCCCGGCACTTCTCAGGGTGGAGGGGGCACTCATTTATTTCTAAATGCGTCCCTCGCCTTTCGATACAGAACTTTTTTTTTTTTGCCACAATTAAAATATAAATTAGTACGATTTTACATCTTTATTGCAGAAGAGAGAGTTGAAGGGGCTTTACTTAATTCCTGATGATAGCAAGTATCCTTGTTGTTTGCCAGTATTACTGCACAGTCCAACTCATCCTGCGTGCTCCATCTCGCAGGACCTTCACTGCAGTAGGTTTGTGGTTTTGTGGTTTCACTCCAAGTTGCTCTGTACTGTAAACAATTTTAACGTATTTTGCTGCAGTCTTTGGTGGCATGCAATGCCCCTACATGAGACACTGTTGGAGCTCAGAGTGCTGAGTGTTTCACTAGGACTCTGCGGTCGGCAAGCTGCACGTCCTGAAGTACTTCACATGAAAGCAGAGCAGCTCAAACCGCACCGCTCAGAAAGACGCAGTGGGGATTGTGCACCATTGGGTTATCACAAGAGTCTCATTGGGCTTGAACTGTTTGTGGCTGGCAATTACAGATTCCAGAAGCAATAATTTCTTAGGAATGTTTCCCTTCCTGCTGGTTAGATGACTTTCATGGAGATTTATGACCCAAACAGGCTTTTTATAATATGAATCTGGTTGTGTTGGCTAGCGCTGGCAGTAAGCAGTTATGGTAAGACGTGGGTTGTTCATCATTAGGAGGGAGGAAGTCAATAAATCCAACAGAGGTTAGTGCTCCTTGAAACACAGTGTCCTCTTTCCCTTTCGTTTGGAGCCCTTCCCTGCAGTTTGAAATAATCCCTGCTCAGAGGGGAGCTGGCATTTACCCTCCCAGCTTCACCAGTGCAACTGCAGAGCCCATGGTGAGTGGGGCTGAGCCTTTCTCATCCCTTTCCCATCTCATCCAAATTCCCCAAGCACTTGAATGACAACAGCACCAGAAATGATTAGTGCCAGATACCTCAATAAAGCCTCAGTTCCGTCATTAAAAATGCATGTGCACCCCCTGTGCTGAGCTTGGCCTTCATCACCCTTATCACCATCACAGAAGGCAGGCTTTTCACGGCTGTGGTGCATCTCCTTGCACCAATGTGGGTTGCCAGTAAAGGTGGAGGAAGTTGTGGTTGGTACCTGGGAAGGCTTCCTTCATGCTGGGCAGGCAGGGGGCAGCGGTTTTGGTGGTCACTCCTCTTTTCAGTAATTTTCTCTAAATGAGAATCTGGCTCGCCAGCCACTCTGCGGTTCGGTCTCTGCGATGAATTCTAGTTCAATCACTGAGAGTTTTTTAGGTGTGTGTGTGTGTGCGTGCATGTGTCTGTGTGTATATAGCTTCATATACACACTGTTCAGGCCAAAATACCGTTGGTGGTTGTGTGCTCTTTGTCACTGTACTCGACAGTGTTTTCAACTGAGTTCTTCCAGGTTTTCCCTCATCCTTGTCTGACACGAGACGAGCTCAGCTATAAATATATATCCTATTTAAGTGAGTAAGTGAACTCCTGCATGATATTCCAAGCACATGTAGCAGCTTCGGCATCTGAAGTATCTGTTGTGAAAGAGAAGTTGGTTTTATTTGCAGCTGTTTTGTTCTTGCTTCCTTTTAATAGGCCAAATAAATGTAATGAACACCAAATGTTGCACAGAAATGTTATGAATGACTGTGTAGAAGAGATACCAAATTTTATTTTTCTTTGCAGAAACTTTATGGTAACAGAGAGTCCTCTAGCTGTTATTCTTAAATGACAAAGCTGAACATTCGTGAAGTGCGTTGAAAATGGTCATTTTAAGACGTGATGCTACCCAAAGTTTTCTGTTTCTCATGTTGCATCCAGAAAAAGCAGTTCCCAGAGGCAAGCTGCAGGAGCTCAGGTACCAACTGCTGTTTGGGTTTTGAGGCTCAGCAAGTCCTGGGCAGTTCAGAAATAAATTACATTAGATAACTTCCTAAAGGCTCAGTTGTCCTTCTGTAATGTGGCAGTAGCACGTGGCTTCGGTCTGCCCAAGCAGCAGGGTCTGCTTGTTCGCATATTCACTTTGTTTCGTGATTTCAATTGGATTTCCAGGGGGTGGTCTGCATTTGACTTCTCCCCCTCATCCTTCAGCCTTGCAGTTCCTCACCCTGGAGAGGTCTGACATGGATGAAAATTACGGCCGTGTAGTGGCAAATATTTTCCCTCAAAAAAAAAACCAAACAGAATGTTTCTTCTCAAATTCAAAGGCTTTTGCTGTGTTTGTGGCCTGCTAAAGCTTTACAGAAAGGCCAGGGCACAGATTCAGTTCAGCATTCTCTGACATGCTGTCCTTAAATTTTGGAACTGGGGATAGAGCTCTGGAAGCAAAGCCTACCTTGAGGAGATCATCCCCTTAGCATCCACCTGTTTGCTACTCAGTGGTAGCCAAACTGTAGTAAACAGCCCCAAAACCAGAAAGACTTAACTATTAACAAATTGGCAGTTCTCAATTATTACTCTTTATTCTGATGTAACATGAACACTAAGCCCTTTTGGTAGCCAAATGACCAGCTTGTTTTAAATGCCTCATATTAATAGAAAGCTGCATATAGGCATCTCATAGCAGAAAAAATAAAAAAGAGAATATTTAGTTCCTGTGTGAACTGGCCATACGACAACTACTTTTTTATCAACTTATTAAGTTGGGGCACTATAATAGCTCTTGCTGAGTTTAGCAATGTTTATAAGCATGTGTTAAACACATAACGTTAAGTTTTATGAGGAAAAAGGGATAAAGAAAAGTAATGTCACAGATGAATGTTTGAGTGCGTAGACGGCATAACGTATGTATGTTTTTTATTTCTACACTGTTGAGCTTATTTTCTGTTTTAAGGTTAAAACAAAAAAAGTTGTTGCATGAGAACTGTTTTATTGTGTTCTGCACTTTCTGTTCTTTTTGTATAATATCTTGGTTTTTTTTTTTTCATTTACGCATAGAAAACAAAAATCAATTTAGAGATATTCTACTCCACAAGACATTGTGTTCCAATCCGTTGTTCTGAAGTTCAATCTTAATAAACGTTTCAGTAAGAGTTTGTGGTTTGCATTCCTGTGTTGTTTGTAGGGAGCTTGGGTGGAGGCACTTATGTCGCTCCATCCCTTGGAACATCAGGGTATACCGGGGGAGGGAGTGCAGACAGAAGAGCGAACTGCTGCAGCCCCAGAGGGATGCACATCCCTGAATACAGATTCTGCTTTTGCCCTGGCTGCTCTGATCCATGCCCAGGTGAAGGTAAGAGGCAGCTGTCATCTGCTCAGCCTGCAAATGCTATCACTAAGAGCACTACAGGGAATTTAGGGTTCTCCCTTCAAGCAGGTGGAATCCTCACCCCTCATTTGCCAGCCCAACAGCCAGTTCGCAGCCAAACTGGTTAACCACTCAGACTCTGCAGGTGACAAGAGGGGACAAAAGGGACATCTGTATCAGGTTACTCATGCCAGCTGCCTGGTTGAACTTAGAGCATGAAGAGCTTTGTTTTATTAGTTTGAATTTCCAGTGATTTACTTGATGGATTTGGTCTGTGACTTCTCCTAAGGCAGTTTGTCAGGCCCTGTAGCATCAGCTCAGAGAAATCAATGCCCATGCAACATTTGGTTCATTCATCTCCTCCCAAGCATCAATGTACCAGCTCTGTGCACCATGCTAAAGGAAGGGGAAGATGGGGAACCCTACTGCATCCTTTCCAGTAACAAGGCAGGATGGCTCCAGGGAAGAGCAATGGGAAGCAGAAACCTTTGGGCCTAACAAAGGAAAAAGCAAACTACTGTCACTTTACCAACCCCAAGTGAGGGTCAGTCCCTGCATCCCTTGGGTTCTCCACAACCCCCTCACACCCACCTTTCCCATATGGGGTGGTGGGTGACAATGCGGTCCCCACATCCATCACCAGCCTGCAATGCTTGATGGAGAGGTAACACCACTTGCCAAGGAAGGAACAGGCATTTAGCAACCCCATGCAACAGGTTGGGGTGCTCAGGCAGGTAGCAGCCCAAAACCAGCTGTGCCTGGCAGGATATGTGTGCACACTGTGTGGTTGCCCACACACAGGCTAAGACTTAAAGAATCACAGAATCACCCAGGTTGGAAAAAGCCTTCATAATCACCCAGTCCAACCATCCACCTGCCACCAGTATTTCTCCACTAAAGTACTGGAATTGTAGAATCACCAAGAATTACTTGCTGTCACATCCAGCCTTGTGACATGAAGCTCTTGCAAGCACAGAGGTAAACAGGCAGAAGGAAGGGAACAAGGGCACATCAAAGAGAGGAGGGAACTCAGGACAGTGCGAACAGGCAGGGGTCATCCATTCCACAGGGAAACACTCCCTGAAGGGCTGCAGTGATGAAAGGGGCATCACAGCAGGAGAAAATGACCCTAATCTTAGGGCCAAGGGTGATGGGCAGTGGGAAAAGCCAGGTGGGTGATCCTGCACACATCCAGTATCATCTACTTTGTCCTCAGCCCCTGAATGGAATCTGACCCAATCACAGAAAAGAACTGCACTAAAGCCAGGAAAGTAGGTTCTTCAGGTAACCATGGGAACATTGTGGCTGAAACTACAGAAAGAGTGACAGAGACAAGTCAAGTCACAACAGCAGTGCTAAGATGGGTTTCTGCTTTTCTCCCCTGCTCTAAAACAGCTGAGAGTGAAAGGCAAGGGTCATTCAGTACTGACAAAGAAAGAAGCCTATCCCTACAGCAATCCTACAGCAGCCCATGACTACAGACTGAAAGGCAAAAGAAGCTGTCTCCTACCTCACTGCACAGCCCATGCAGGAGATCACAACCAGAACACAACAGCTAGACTTCCCAAGCAGCTCTCGTCTCCGCGGTTCATGCAGGTTATTTCTAGAAGCAAACACTGCCACCCGTCGGCCTGAAAAATCAACAGCAGAAAGGAGTCGAACAAAAAAAATCAACCTTGAACTGCAGCTGGCTTCCAAGAAGCCAGCAGTACTTCAAAAAAGCAGAAAAGGAAGGAATGGCAGAACAGGGAGACTTGAGGGGTTCAAGGTACAGCTGGCCAGTCCCAACAGCACTCAGCAGCTGGGCAAGAGAGCTCAGAGTGCTGCATCTGTTCCGAAAGTGGCTTCCTGAAGCTTGGAAGGTCTTTATCCCCACTCAGGAAAGCAGTTACTTGGTGTTGAGTGGAGACAGACTGACAAGTGCCAAAACCTCTTTAGACAAATGAAAACTGAAATACTGGCTGTAATACAGGTTGGCAGGATGCAGCCTATACATTTATCTATACACTATTTATAAATATTTATACACCATTTTGAGGAAAAGAATCTCCAGCACAACATAAAGCTTCCCCACTGTTTGGCAGCCTGTTTCAAGCCCTGAGAATTTGCCTTTGGTTTGAAAGGCTCAGCAAATTTTTACAAAATCTAAGCATTCAAGCAGTAGCATTTATAAGGTCATCATCTGCAGGAGTCCTTGCTAAGTGCCAACACAGTGTTATGTCGTGAACACAACTAGAAGGTGTTCTCATCTCAAATAGCTTATACTGCAAGCTGGCAAGAGAGATGGACAGAGAACACACAAATGAAAAGTATCCATAAACAGGATTAGTGTGCAGTGCTCACTGGCAGCTTAACTTGCCAGACTCTTAGTAGTCAGCATGACAAAGAGCAGCACTGAGGATACCTGGGGTCTGAGAATCCCTCCCCCTGTACCTCCCCACCACCCAAGGGGCCCAAACAGCAGGAAAAGAACAAGCGGACTGAAAACTGAGCTAAACCCCAAAGCCCTATTCCTGCAGGTTCACTGTCATGTCCGTAACACTGGAGCAAAGCAGAAATAGTAAGTAAACACATACCTGAGCTTTCTCATCACGAGAGGCAAAACAACATTGCATTGTGTCCTAAATCAGTCGTATTTGTATCACTGCTACTCCTGCCCTTAGGGATGACTGTTGAAGGATCTGTGTACCACATGGTTTTATCAGCTGTGGTTAAACTGCATTCCTATATGCTTGTGTTCAACAGCCATAGCAACAGATGGTATTAAAGAAAGCAGCATTCTGAAAAGGAGCCATCTAATCAATAAATTATGTTGCTATTCAATATGTACAACATAAATTTTCTAGAAGAGTTCAAGCATAAAAATTGGCATTTTCTAGTTTTGTCATCTGACATTTACACAAGCAGGGTACCAGTAGAGACAGCAAAGCAAGGAGTCTAGCAAGAATGAGGCACTGGCAAACAGGCTGCAGTAGCTGAGTACACCTCTGCAACAACTGACATTTCCTCAGCAGCTCAACTCCCGTGTGTCTCTGCAGACAGAACATAATTACTTTCACCTACCACCAGCAGCCAGACAGGTACCTGGGGAGGAAACAAGGAGTTTGGAAGTTACAGATGAGGGGCTCAGAAGGAGGACACAGAGCAGCAGAAGCTGCTTTTAGAAAGGAGAATGTGCAGAGAGAAACACAGGCAATTATTCTCCTTAGCACAAAGAGGTGATGCAAGTCAACGCAAAAGAAAATCCGCAGTTCTTGTATTGCGCACTACATTACACAGGAAAAGGGAACAAAGAAAGGCCAGAGTATCAGTATAGTGTTTAATATTCGTAAATTGAAAAAATACTAAAAAGGTAAAATTACAATTACCATCACATAAAACCTTTCATCAGTACATTGAAAGATTTAAAGTATTAGATGGAGTATGCTTTTAGTAGTTTACATTTCTATCAGGCCTACAGTTTCAGTCTACATTTGTTAAAAAAAGTAGCAGCCCGTTTGTTCCTTCTGTTTGTAATAATTTAAATATTGTATGCCACTTCACTCAGCACTGATACAAGTAAAACTACTCTGCAAAGATTCATTGTTTTACTTGGTTTTGTTATCAATGGAAAAAAGTACATTAGGAAGTGATTGGGAAATGCTGCTTGAAAGAACCCCTCAGAAGGCAATTTGATGATGCCCGCTTCAGTAGTTAAGGCATAGTTTGATGACTTTGAAGATTCTCTATTAAATGTCAGCAGTTCTTCTGATTACAGAAATGGTGGCTGAAGGGAGGACTGGCAGAGATTTCTTTGCACAGTCACTCAGAGGTTGCCTCCAAGAGCAAATGTAATACAAACAGTAATTAAATAAAGTATTTCAGATGGGGAAAAAAAATGTCAGTTTCATAAATGCCAAGTGCTGTGCATTGTTTTTAGGAGAAAAACAAATTTAAGAACAGTTACTGACACTATCCAAGTGTCCTGTTTTAGCAGCAGGAAGTTTCCAGTGCTATCAAGAAGAGTCTGCCTGTATCTACCTTTTAAATAATACAGCACCATAAATATATACATACAGTGATAATGGGCAGTCTTCCCAGCTAATTCTAGCTGCTAGTTCAGAAAGATAAATACTCAGCATTTACATTAACTCAATGAATCAAACAAACCCATTGGGGTGTTTTGTTTTCAGTCTGGTTCTGGGATTTGTTGTTTGTTTGATTTCAGTGAACCTTTCCAGCTACTACATGCACTGCTGAGAAAGAGCTCCTGTGGAATTGCTGAGCCTATCCTCAGCAGCTTCGGCTGATTTAGTGAGCCTGCATAACGGACCTGGCCTGTAACTCTAATCCTTCACAACAAAATATGGTTAAGTTTAAAGCCAGTGATCCCTCTATTCACATTTCCATTTCTTTATCAAATACACAGGTGCAATACAAGGTGCAAGGAGAGAATTCATTTCAACCTTGATTTTCAGCAACAATGTAGCTACTGAAAATAGCTGAATAAATACAAAAATAACACTGACAGGTGGCTGAAATAGAAGCAAAATGCTAGAGTAACCAAGGCCTGAGGTCTTTTTTCCAGCACAGGTAGGCATATTTTGAATAGCTTAACTATTCAACTTTCCAAATGGCAATTTTCCCTTCTTCCTTTCCAGCACCACTGAGGACGTATCTGTCCTCTGCAGAGCAAAGAGCCTTTACTGTATCGGCGTGACCAAACAACTCTTTCTCCACAGTCTTCTTCTCAGCACTGATCACGTAGATCTTCCCTTTGATTTTGCCTTGAGATGTTCCACTGCTGCCAACCCACATCTGGAGGGAAAACAAAACAATATTTTTTTGCTTCATGAAATTTTAAGACACAGTTGACAGAGGGTTTCCCTTTGCTAAGCTGGAAAACAGCAATGAGTGAGAATTTCCTATACATGCATTTGTTGGAGTATGACTGGCTCAGTGACTGGCAGAGTTGCAGGAGGGGGTTAATGCCCATGCAGACATGGAGCACGAGGATTCTGATTCATAGAATCACAGAATCGCTTGGGTTGGAAGGGATCCCACGGATCATTAAGTTCCAACCCCCCTGCCATAGGCAGGGCCACCAACCTCCACATCTGGTACTAGACCAGGCTGCCCAGGGCCCCATCCAAAAGCCCTCAGCTTGCCTTAGGTTCCACAGGTACAGTGCAGACAGAAGGTGTCACTTCACCACTGCACAAAAACCACAGCCTGCCCCTGTCTTGAGTGCTATGACTACTTCCAGTCACACACTGGACATAGAGAAGATTCAGAGAAGAAGAATTAAAACTATCAAGGGAAAGGAGCAGCAGTTGTAAGTGAAGATAATTAAGATAAAAATTAAAATTAAAAAGGCTGGGTTCATGCATTTCCCCTACATAGCATTGCTACTGCCACCATTAGACACAGTGCATGGTCAGACGCACCTGGTCTGGCCTGGTAGAACAGAGTTGTGGTCTTCATGGGGATAGTTTTGTACAGAGTAATCCAGGCTCCCAGAGGCATGTGGGTAAGAGGAATATGTGATAAGGTAGTAATGTGATACTCAAGGTGTAAGGTGAGGAGAAGGCTCTGGGAAACCTCATGATCTCTCCTCTGTGACACACCCAGGAGCATGTATTGCACCAGGCAGCACTGTGAGTGGGAGGAAGCCAGCTGCCTTAAATATGAGCTAAACACACCCAGCTCTGCATATAAAGCTCTTCTTTCATTTCTGTTCAAAAACTTAGCCAAGGGCTGGATACACTAAAAGCTTTCCCTATCTCATAAGACACTTCCTGAACAAATGTCATTCTACAGGATGGGAATATGGAAAACCTGAGGGAAAAATGAAAATATTTTTCCTTAATAGATATATATTAGCTATTTACTTATATGTTAACCCTGAATACATCCATATGGTATCACAACTACTGTCATTTGCACAGCTACTGATACTATCCAGAAACAGCAGGTACACAGCTGGAGGCCAAAAATGACAGGCACTCAAGATAGCTAGGTAAGAGACATTGGCCCTTTTGTCTCTGTTCAGTTAGGCATGCAGTAACTAAAGAAGAAAAAGGTCATCTACGAAAATAGACAAACAATAAATGCCAATTAGCATGCCTATTAACCTTTTCCAAGGTTTAGTCTTAGGAGCCCTGAGATTAAATATCAAGGGACCTAAACTTTCAGCTTCTACCATTCCCTGAAAATGTCAATGGCTAATAGAAGTCACCAGGCACGTCATTACTTGTGAGATTTTTTGGCCTGACATGCGTTTTGGGGTACAGTCATAGCAGCCAGTTGTGGTGAGCTATGATTTAAAAGAAAAAATTATGTTTCAAACTAACACACTGGCAAACAGTCTGTAAGGAAGCTAACTAATGCAAGCCAGTGAGAGCTGTAAACAAACAAAGCTTTAGTAAAGAATTCTACAACAAATGAAAATCAGTCCAAATGTCTCTCACCTGATTTTTGACTTGTATCATGCAGGTAATCTCAGAGCAATCTTGAAGATGAATTTTTTGAGGTGTGCTTGCAAAGTCTTTGGTGTTCCAAATATACAGGTCGCTACTCCCTGAGTAAGATGCCCACACTTCATTTCTCTGAAGCACAGAAAGTTATGTTTAACCTTAGCACTGCTGACAGCAAGCATATTGCAATAAGTAACTACATAGTTGCTGGCATGCCGCAACTGCTTTCTTCACACCATATTAGCAGTTCAATTGTAATACCTCAGGAAAGAGCTGGAAGCAGAGGAAATATGAACACACATCCTTCAGGTGATGCTCAATTTTCATTTGTAGTCGAAATTCGTAAGTTGACATTACAAATATGCAACTTCCAGTACCTTCAATATCAGATAAAGTGTTATTAGCAGAAGTGCCAACTCTTTACACATCCATAAGCCCTGAACAGAACTGGCAAAATAAAACGGATGCATCTAACAGCTGTCTTATTTCTCAATCGACACCGACATCTGAGAGGTTCTTCCTGTTTTTTACAGTATCTATTTCTTATTTCTGTTAGTTACTCTTTTGCAGTACAAACACCTGTTAAAGTCCAAAAATAACGAGAGAAGAGATTCCTTTACACTAGGAGATCCCACACTTAGGTTACCTAGTACACAGTTCTTTTCATCTACAGAACTGAGATGAAGTGTTTGTGCTACAAAGTTAACAGGGCTGAATCTTTACCCCACCAAAGCACTGCTACTACTTGCTGCATGAATTCCCGAAGACTGTGACTGCTGTTGTTTCACCTGTTGTTCTGTTAAGGTGTGCTTAGATACAGGCTCCTGAGCATGGCAGTACTTACTATCAGCAGTCTTGAACCCGTGACCATTTATGAAATGACTTCAAGTAATTTATTAAATTACTTCAAGGGTAAAGATGTTTAACATATTTATTCATCTAGACTCCCGAAGAAGGGATGACAAGTTCTAACATGCCCAAAAGGCAGGTTTGAGGATTACCAACTCAGATCAATGCCATACAATCAAAATTAAAAAGTCAAAATACCAAAAGCAACTTGCAAATGTTTATCCCTTTAGACTTCAAAAGAACTTTCTCAGAGCTTTCCATTCCAGTCTACAGGTGTTGCCAGGGGAGGTCAGACAAACAGTGTAGCCAGAGGTCACATCCTGTAGCAGAGGCAATGCTCTCAGGAGAGACTCAAGCTAGCTAATTAAGTAAGAGTTTTGGAGGCCTCACTTACAGAAGGCTACGTAAACACACCAAGTGGGAATTGGGGGTGGAACATCACTTACGTAAAGTCAGAGTGTGAGTTTAACATATTGGTCTGCCTAATAAAACAGCATTTTTTTATTATTATTATTATTTTTAATTATTGAGGAATTAACTTACAGCACCACAGCTGGTCATTATGAAGTTTAATAGAAGTTAGGTTTTGGCAGGGCAGCTGAAAAGCACGGTTAACCTTCAGAGTGTTGATGTTCCAAGCAATCACTGTTCCATCTAAGCTGCTTGAGTATGCTTCACTGTTGACATAGATAAAAAATAATAATAGTAAATTGTACATTCACATTCAGAACAAAATTCATACAGAGGGACTTGCTTGTAAAATCACACTAAGCCAAATCTTAAGAGGCTTCAAGGCCAGATACTATCATTTTAACAGTAAGCAGTTAGCCATACCCATCTATTTCAAACAGTGACTGGAGTCTTGCACGGACAAGAGCACACCCATTCTGTGCCCACCAAAACGCTTGAGGAAGGACCTACACTTTTTCCTTCCTTCACTACGTTCTACATTGCTGGTTCTAAACAGTTGCATTTTGCTCATCGCAGCTGGTTTGGGTCCTGTTTTGGGGCGTCCAATTCTATTATTTTAGTGTAAGTACATTTAAGCAGCCAAGAGCAACTTCTGAGTTACAGCCAAGCATCCATCCTTCTAGCTGATTGTCTCCTATTGGAACTAATGTATTCTGGCACAGATACTTTTTTCTTCATCTAAGATTATACTCTAAAGACTTTACATCACCAGCAGCACTGCAGGCTAATTCAGACCTCTAAGTGAACTAGAGCATGGATTACATCATGGTTGAGGAGTTAAATACAACAAAAACATTCCCTGTAATTTTCCTGAGCACTGTTGCCTTTTCGATGTTCTCTTTTCCTCTCCAGGCAGGACCAAAACATCTCAAAATCTTTTTTCTTTGCTACTGCACCTGAGAAAACAACTCATGCAATCCCTTCTACCTTCGACATTTATTTTCTTCAGATCAGAGTATCTTTTCCAGAAGGCCCTAATGACACCTAAGCAAATTCCCCCTCAAAACCCAGTCATGCCTGCTGCAGCACTAGGAGAACTGAGGCTTGTGTCTGGTCTGTCACAAAGTTAACTGGTTAATGCCTTCAGTTTCACCCTTCCCAATGCTACTAAAAGATTAAAAGCATTTTCTCCGAACAAAACAAGGAATGTACTATTTCCTTTAAAAACATGCAGGATAAACTCTGAAGAATGTTGTAAAAATCTGGTCGATGAAGCGCTCAAAACAAAAACGAAGTGGTCTTTAAATTGCATCTCTGCTGATTTGTACAGAGCTGGATGCCACCAACTTCCAGCTGCTCTACTTATTGCCTGAAAAAAATATTCCTTTATCATCTTTGTTCCAAAGTACATAACAATTTTTCATTAGAAAGGAAATACTTAGTTTACAGTACACAATATGGGAGCTACAATGCTAGACAAAGTGAAGTCTGACAATAGCAGGATGAGGCAAATCAGTCACAGGTTTCCTACACAAGTTCTTTCCTTCAGCACATGTTAACTTTTTGGTTTTACTTCAGTCAAATAACAAGACCCACACTACATCACTTCGATCTTTATCTGGTACTCTGCTAACTGAAGGGTAAGTTTTCCAGGCTGGTGAATACCATTCAAGCTATATAACATGGCTTTCTACTTAACCACAGGAAGATTCTCCTTAACATTCATAACCCTTCCAGTCTCTCACATTTTCCTGCAGATGCATTTTTAAGATGAAAATGTAGTAATTAAATATACCTGGGTATTCCATTCCTCTTCTCCACGACTATGTCTGTAATACCAGAACGGTGATCATTTAGCTGCTTATTACAAGACATACTGTGAGTGTTGATTATATAAATAATGGAGTCTTGAGAACCAATCCATACTTGGCTCTGTTCTACCATTACCATACAAGTCTGGGGAAGAAAAAGCAGGATTAAATACTATTCTGAAGAAAAAAAAAGAAGAAAAAAAACACTTTTTAATGTAGCATGGAAAAAGGCTACGTTATGAAGTCACAGCTTCCTGGTGATTACAGTATTAAGACTCAGCACTCCAGTATTTATCCTTTGCTCAGCTGGAGGGAGGAGGAGGACAGATTTCGTTGCTGAATTTAACTTTCAGTAAATAAGATCAATAATGTATCTTGGTAACTGATTCAAAATTGTGTTTCCTAGCTTAAACAAAGTAGAAGTTACAGACGGCGCCAGGGGAAACCACAGAACGTGGTGTATTTCTGTCTTCTGGATTGAAAGCTGTACTGACCATCTGACATAAACACCATTCCTACTTTAGCAAGAAGTGGTGCCTAGGAAAACACCAATTTCTCCTTTACTGCCTCTGGAACATCCTTCCCCCATTCAGAAACTCTTAATTTCTCCCCCTCCTCAGTCCCACAAGACCCAGTCTTCCTCTTCTTTTCCTCCTCTTTAGGATAGGTCAGCATCCAACTCTTCTCCAAGATTTTATTTTTCCTCTACCATCAGCTTTGTCCTTCCTTTTTCAACTTTTTTCCCCACATTTATCCACAGAAATGTTTCTCAACGCCCACACAAGTCACCTAACAAACCCCTTTGCTGCGTGTTCTCTCTTCTGTATGTTTTTCACTCAGTCCAAAGCCTGTTTCAGCCCTCCCTTTCATTGTGTTATTCAATTCAAATTCCACAAGTAACTCTCTTTGATCTGTTGCCTGAGTCTTCTTTTAGACTGCTATCTGTATCATCTACTACTTTCCTTAAATGTTTCTCCAGTTTCTAGCTCTTCAGCATGGATGACTTTTCAACTATGCTTAGGGCTCTCTCTTTTTTCTTTTTATACAGATTCTTCCCACTCAGCTGTTTCAAACCAGCCTTTCTGCCCCAAGAACCACATCACTAGGCTAGCATGCCATCTTGTCAGTCAATCCATCACTTCCTACCAGTTGACTTGTTTCATTACAAGACCTTTTTCTCTCAAGCCTCCATTTCTCCAAGTTAACTGCAGCACAACTCAAATATCCTTCAACTACTAAGGAAGGACTGTGTGGCCTAGCCTATAATTCAGTGTTAATTAGGCTATCAGCAACAGAAAAACCAAGCTAAATCATCAGTTATGGTATGTGTTAGTCTTACCAGTTTACAGCGGCCCATTCTGAAACAGTGCTGCTGAATAGTCCAAGTAGATGCATCAAAGACCACCACCTTCCCTTCATTTAAAGCACACCATAGTTTTGGATGAGCATTGTCAGGTCTTTCTGAAATGTCAAGATGCCCTAGAAACAAAGCAGAGAAGATGAGAGAATGAAATAAAACACTTTCTGGAGACTCATGGAAAAAACATTATTAGAGGCAGAGCAACATCCTAATGAAATGCATCTGTGTTCTGGAACTTATATCACCAGTTAACAAATGACACAGTTCACATTGAATTTGTGCTTCTTATCTAATTGGTGAGTTCACCTGATGGTTTAACCTCACACTTCAATGATATTCAGAGCAGAAATGATCTTTTTCACTAGTAAGAAATGTTTATATCTGGGATTGCAGGAAGGCTTACAAGCCCTACGAAATAAAACTAGTAACTCCATTCATTCCATCTGCCACATGACTGTTTCATTTAGAAGAAAGCAAGCTCCATTCAAAGAACGAAAAGCACAACCAAACCCTCTACCACCACCACACACAGATTCTCTGTCCAACTTTCTTAACGGTGCTTTTGTCTCAGGTTGCCCAAATACTAGGAATTACATGTAAACTTAAGTCAGGAGATAAGTAAGGTTATGAAATTAACTATAATTACATACATACATATATATATATATATAACATTATTATATAATATTATTATATAATATTATTATATTACATAGACATATATATATATTTTTTTTCAATATATATAAGTGTGCCAAATATCACACAAAAGATCACAGGGAAAATAATAATGCATTCTTCAGGGATGGACTTAAATCACATGGGATGAATTAGATATCAGATCACATACTGTACAATGAAAGTCATAGGAATATAGATGTGGCTGGGATTTCTGCACCGTGGTTCAACTAAACACTCCTATATGACTCTACTCAAAATGAGCAGTGAACACTGATCAGTGCTGGAACATAATTTTTCCACTCTGCTCAATAAACAAGGCAGAAGACTTAATGGCAAACTAACACATTAACGTATAATTGAAGACAATTAAAACGCATATACACGTAGGATGGCAAATTAAGACTGTGAAAGCTATCTTAATATATCATTGTTCTTTTTCAATAATTTTCTGTTTTAGTATTCTATACACAACCAAGGCCTGTCAGAATGTGAACAAAATCAGGCAGTCATAATACCAGGTGTTAGGAGATAACATTTTATAGGCTAATTAATGCTAATATAAAGAAATACATCACCTTACCTGGAGTATAAAGCAAGACATCTATTGCCTGTGGAAATGTCTCACCAGCTGATGGGTTGATCTTGTGCTTTAATGTCTCTGAGGTTGTTTTGGGGATCATCATAGGCACTAAAATAGGTTTTTAAAAGGTCATGAAGTGCATACCTGAGCCTGAAACAGATCTGTAATCCTCATGAAAGAATAATTATGCAACACTTATTCCCATTTTTCCTTCTAACTTTAGCTCACTGTGAAAGCCCAAGCAGTACTTAAGTAAGAGAAGCATGCATATATCTAAAAAACAAACACACAAAAAACCCACCCAACACAGTATACTGATATCAGTATAGGTTTCTAACTAAACAAAAATATTTAACAAAGTATGGCAACTGAAGTGCAATCAGACTCTCATCGTCTTATTTATCTGCAGATAATCAGTTTGAAAAACAAACTGTAAAGAGAAAAGGCTGAAACAGATGATGAAATACCAGCAGGCTTTGTAGCACTGTTATATGACTGACCTTCATTCTTCATCCTGTCAAAATACGACAGTTTAGAGGCTGCATATATGGCTTTGGAGGACTGCAGTGCACCAACGACAGCATCCATGAGGAGAACATTTGTCAGTGCTTGCTGAATATACTGAGGATCCTAAAGAAAAAAGTCTTACTGTAGTTTACCCATTACTCATCATTCTTACATGTCTCCATATTCAAGCATCATAATGCAAGTCATACTTAAGCACAAACACTAGCCAGTTGCTTTCCTGGAGCATAACCCATGCTACCTGCAAGCAAACTCCACTACCACATCACATTTCACACCCAAGCAAGGGCATAGAGCAGGGAACAAAGAGCTACAGCTAATTAACTACACTGAAAGAAGTACTTCAGATCTGGCACAATTTTGATCCAGGATGCACAACTGAAACTGTATGAATTGCACTGATGGAAGACATACAGCACACACAGGACAGACACCAATTTCCATCCTGGACCTGTCTGTGTAGCAAAGAAGTACATTGGTTTTTTTTTTTTGTTTTTTTTTTATCTCAGCTAAAACTCTCCCAACCCTTCCTAAAAAAAATCACCAAGATACATTTTCACTATTAAATTCAACACTCATGGACAATTTAGTATGTTAGCTGGAAACTATGCTCATAAAATCTTTTTCTTCCTCAAAGGTTTTGTGGCAGAAGAACATACCTTGTTCTACTTATTCAAAGGACGTACACCTACCAAGATTCCAGCATGGCAACAAAAAAAAATAATCCCTCTACACATTCATTACACTTTGTAAGGGAAGTAAGGCATGGTAAGCTTCTTTTAGGATCACTGCTCTCATTTTGTAAGCTTAAGCTATGAATTTATTTCACAAAACCGGTAACTAAACAAAGAGGCCTGACTTAATTGAGGAAAAAAAACATCCCTTATTTTTAAATTAACTATTTAATTGTACATATTTACATGTACTATTTTGCTAGTATTCTGGATGTAGCATATTTAGAAGTAACATCAAAAACAACAGCTTATTACTTAGCTATCACATGCTAAAACCAAGAAATTCCAAGACTGATACAGGAATTAATTAGAACAGAAAGCACATACTTCACATTTATTCAGTTGGCTGTGCCTATTTTTATACCTTGTGATCATCTGCCATTTTCTTTCCAGCCCACATTTCTTTCACTATCAGGTACCAGAGATCACACTCAGTTTTAAGGTTAGCTTCAAATACTTGTTTTTTATATATCGTTTCAATCCTCAGAGTAGGTATCCTCAAAAGAAGGAAAGCTACAGTTGTGTTCTTAACATCCTGGAAACAAGAAAAGCAAAGAAGGTGTACCATGCAGTCACAGCTAAGATGCAGTATTAATCCTACAGGATAACTTTCTTTAACTACAATTAATATTTCAGTTGTTCATACACACCACTAAGCAGAAATGGGCTATTAAAATGTTTTGTAAAAATGATAATTGCTTACAATATCACCCAGACTTCACTATAGAGTGGATACAGATTGGTACTACGACAATGTAGTCAAAAAAAAGTACATTTAACATTCATGTTATTACATTCCTCTGGCTCTGTGTACCATGTGTTGCATCTTTCTGTAAATCTAGAGGTTAAGGACTCCAGATTTTTTTATCCCATGCCATCCTAGCACCTAGCACACATCCACCCCTTCAAGGCCTCTAATCATTTGTGAGTTTCTGATTTCAGAGCCATTTATTACAGTTACTTACTGAGACCGTCTTACTGAGACAGTCTGAGGTAAATCTTTCAGCAGAAAGAAACAGGGTTTGTCATCCACAGAATCGCAGGGGTTGGAAGGGACCACTGAAGATAATCTAATTCAACCCTCCCCCACTGCTAAAGCAAGTTCCCTAGAGCAGATTGCTCAGGAAAAGTGCCCAGGTCAGTTTTGAAAATCTCTAGAGAAGGAGACTTCATAACCTCTCTGAGCAGCTTATTCCAGGGCTCTGTCACCCTCAAAGTCAAAATTATTCAAGAAAATGATTCAGTGCTCACCTCTATCTCCCTGAAAGCAGCAATATGGACATAGCCAGGACGTCCTCCTTCAGTCAAAAGGAATAAGCGCTTTTGGGTCAGTGCTATTTTTCCTACACCATAGTTAGTTTTAACTGAGCAAGATAACTTGTAGACACATTCATTTTTATCCAGGTGTTCTATTACTGCTGGTGGCAGATTCACCTCTTGAGCTTCTGCTTCTGTTTCTTTCCAGTAGTTGTAGAAATCTCGGAACGTTTCTGGATCAATTTGTTTCTGCTGCCCTAAAAATTTTAAAACCCATTTACTGTGAGAAATTATTATACAGATTTAAATAGAAAGACAGTTTTAAAAGCTACTGGCTTTCAGATTGCACTTTTAACAGTAAAATGGATAAGCAGAACTGGATAAGCACTACTGAACAGAATACTTCTCACCATGACATTTCAGTTCTTGATTCCACAGAATGCAAATACATGACATACTTACCAACCCAGGATAAAAACTAGAGTTACAAGAATTAATTTAAAGACTTCAACAACAGTTATTCTGAGTATTTAATTAATTATTCTAAAAATTCAAGTGAGCTTGGGCAGCAGAATCTCAAACAAGTTCTTGTGAGATGTATGCTACTTTTGGCATAAAAAAAAAAAGTGTTATTTTAACTGATGTTAAATCTCTGTGGCCACAAAATATAACAGTGACTGCAATAAGTAGGTATAGAAATAGAATGGAATAGTATTTTATAAAAGCACTCTTAATCTGTGTTTTTAGAAACCTATCACAAGATTCAGATCTCATTCACAAGAGAAGAAAGCTCTCTCCAACACAAACATAAGCTCTCCATTTGCTATGATGATGATTCAAGAGGAATTTAACTGTAGCCACTTGAATTCTGTATTTTGCTAGTTCTTTTCAACAGTCTGACACCTTGCCAGATTATTCAGTAGTTTTATGAGATATTATCCATTAGCAATTAGGACAGTCTTACATTCACTTGACTCATCTTAGCCAAAGCAGAACTATACACCATTAAAACACAAAATGAATAAAAATTACCCCACGAATTCAATCCGAAAAAATTTAAGTGGTATGCTTAAATATATAAGAAGATTCTTCATCCCTTATTGTGAACACAGGTACACACATGTATACAGGATGTATACATGTATGTATGTACAGGTACATTCCATCTACCCTACGCACTTACTTTAATTAAACAAAAGCTCACATACTGAGTTGACCAATAACTAAAAAGAGAAACAACTGCAGACAAATTTTCTTTTATCCTAGTTCACAAAAACAAAAATAGCTTTAAATTGTCATTGTGTCAATGTAGATGATCAGTAAAAATGTACCCTCTACCCACCTACGGTTAAGGCATCAAACAACCGATGTATAGTGTCTGTGTCTCTGACAATCCCAGACTCCTGGATTCGCTTCACAAAATCATGCAATTGCATGTGTGTTTTTGGCAATTCAAAGTGTTTTACGTGGTCATCTATTTTTGTCACTTCCCTTTGTTGTTCCATCACAAGGCTTATCAGCCTCTTCAGCTCAGGCTTGCGGTCAGCTTGAAAACGCTCAGAAGGAGGCAAGGTTTCCACAATTTTTCTTACAAGTTCAGTAGGGAAAATTCTTAAGTCTGTTTTATCTAGGTTCTGAAAGTCAGAAAGTGCATTTAGTAGTTTCCCTTGCATCAAGCTAATAAGTCCCCGGAGGTAGAAGTACCTTGCCAGCAATGCTGAGTTATCAGGTGCTAAGGTATTTATAGCTTTGCTGAGATGGTTGAAGAATTCTGTATAGTAGGAGTGAACACAATGGCTCATCAGAGGAAAGTGAATTTCTGGGATTTTGAATGTACTAACTGATTTGGAGGGCTTTTTCATAGCTAGAAGTGAAAAAAAAGAAGGTACAGGAATTAGTAAAAGCATGAATATTTTTGCAACCAGCAGTACTACAAACAAAAAGAATCCCATCACAACAATTTCTTCAATTAAATTGCATAAAATTCCTTAAGATTAAAAGTTATGCTAAGGACACAAACATATTTCTATATACATCCTTCTTAAGGCCAGAATATTTCCCATTCTGATAATATACCTTCTAGAGAATACATGTAATGTTTTTAAGATGTATATATTCACATTATTCATATATATCTTCATGTAATACATAAAAATATGCAAGTAAAATTACACACGAGTAAATTCATATCTCCAGGATACTGCAAAGGACTTGTTTAGTTACACAACAGTAAATCTAAACGTATGTTTAAATGAAGTGGAGAGATGGACATAAGGTAGGTAAGGACAGTAATCATGTCCTTATCCTTTGTGGTACAGCAGAACTTAACGCAGAATACAGGCTGATTTAACAAGTAAAGAGAAGCACAGATGGGCCCCAGCAGAAAATGACCCAGCTCACCATTTCCTTCCAGCATCTGACACTGCTTTTGTGGAAGTCATTCAGTGATATCACACAAAACAGAAAAGACACTGTCTTTGCTCAGCACATTCTTTACTCACCAATGCTTGTCTCTATTCTTCGAAGTGAGGATTTTCTAGTAGGGCTCTCTGGCAGTTTGATATCTTGCAGATTAGGCATACTGATTACCATACGTCTATTAATGATGTTCTGTGAATTAAATCTTTTAGAAGCCATTTTCTCCATAGTAAGTCTTCTTGGAGCACGAAACATCAAGTTGAATCTGAAAAATAATGTTAGAGTATATAAACTAGTTTTAAAATCCTGCATACATACATACACTAAATAACTACTCAATACTATGAAACAGCAAGAAGAAAAAAAAATCAAGTTATGATCATAGTGTCAATTTACAGTTAGAACAGCCATGACTGGACACGTCCATATCACCCTTTCACAGTAAGCTTAATAAAACGGCCCATTAATTAGTCACAATCTTATTCATTGGTAACCTAATCTCATACCAATACAGTCAAAAGGTCTTTTAGCACTGATACCACTTATCTCTGATAAAATACAAAACCACAATAAAGCAAGGTGAAAAAGTTACCTATCCTCTTCAGACTGGGTGCTCAATTCAAGTCGAGCAAAAGCATCCATCTTTCTATTCAAACGAGCTTTAAGAAAAGAGTGAAACATGTAGGTCTCTAAAACCTGTGAGAGACAGACTGGTTAACTGTGGATCATTTACAAGTTAGCAGCATGTTTAGAGCATTTTTATCATTTTTGAAGAAACAGAACTGAGAACATTCATTTTAGTGATCACGAAAAACAGACTTCAGAAACAGAACTAACTCAGCTTTCAGTCACCTTCCACATTTGCTTAGAGGCAAACAGTAATCTCAGCCCACCTTCCAAAAGATAAAAGCAAACCAGAAAAGGTAAATACTGAACAAAAACAGGCAGATTTAGCTACTGAAGTTTAAACATAGCAATAATGCACTAGCAGAAAAACAGCTGTACCTTTAAATGCAAGTAAAAAAAAAACCCTTTACATTAATAACATATTCCAAAAGCTTGACTAAAATACCCTTGTCAGTCCTGCAGTTATTATTTCTCCACTTTCTAAGTTATTATTATATATCTAAGTTTTGCTATGATGTTTCAAAAATACAAATGAGAGAGATTTGTAAGTAATATTGATATTCTGAAATTAATGGAAACATTATACCAACAAATAGCTGATACTCAAGATGGCTCTTAATCTGTCCATTTGCCCCTCTTACGCATCCCTTTAAAATGCATCCTTAATGCTTCCATAGATGCTATTTTACAAATTTCTGCTTTATGTATTCTCCAGTAGATGGCATATTTTGTTTCCTGTTGTATGCACGGGAATCACAGAATCACAGAATGGTCCAGGTTGGAAGGGACCTCAAGGATCACGAAGCTCCAACCTCCCCGCCACAGGCAGGGACACCCCATCCAACCTGGCCTTGAACACCTCCAGAGACAGGGCATCCACAACCACTCTGGGCAGCTTGTGCCAGCACCTCACCACTCTCATAGTAAAGAACTTCCCCCTGATATCCAACCTAAGTCTTCCCTCCTTCAACTTAACACCATTTCTCCTTGTCCTGTTGTTATGTACACTTTCAAAGAGTTGACTCCCCTCCTGTTTATAGGCTCCCTTTAGGTACTGAAAGGCTGCAATGAGGTCACCCCACAGCCTTCTTTTCTCCAGGCTGAAAAAGCCTAGCTCCCTCACACTGTCTTCACTGGGAAGGTGCTCCAGCCCTCTGATCATCTCTATGGCCCTCCTCTGGATCTTCTCCAACAGCTCCCTCTTTCTTGTATTGGCAGCTCCAGACCTGGACACAGTACTCCAGATGGGGCCTCACAAGAGCAGAGTAGATAGGTTCAATCACCTCCTTGTCCCTGCTGGCTGCCCCTCTTCTGATGGAGCCCAGGATACCATTTGCTTTCTGAGCTGCAAGAGCACACTGCTGGCTCATGTTAAGTTTTTCATCCATCAGGACCCCAGGCCCTTCTTTGCAGGGCTACTCTCAAGAGCTGACATGATGCAGGAAAGGAGTCCTTTCTAAAGGTTTTTAAAAGATAAATAGAGATAACACCAGCGATCACTAGATAACACTAACACTGCCAATAACACTAGATACCAACAGCAATTACTCGATATTTTGCTACCTTGTGAGATTTACTTGAAAGCAAGCCTATCACTGTTCATTGTTTAACTTCTGCTTTGACCCACAGCTTACTGAAGAACTTACAGTTTCACCAAAAAAAGTGACAAGCACACAAGTTAAAAATAATAAAGTAGCTTAAACAACAGCACACCTTAAAGTAGGCTGGAATAAGAACCCACAAGTGTATGTTAAAAACTACTGCATTAATTGGAGAAGATTTCTCACATTGCTTCATAAATCAGGTACTCACAGATCAAGGTGAGTCTTGAAATAATTTTTTACTTAATATATGCTTTTGATTGGTTAATAACCCTGCTATTTAAAAATCACGAGTTGACAATCTTGGATTTCGGCTTGCTTTGTTGCAACAGAGTTCTCCTAAAATACTGTAGATGATTAGATGCAAACCTTTAAGAGATGTAAATTCTGCTTCTCAGATATGCAACAGTTCAATTAATTGAAGGTTAATATTAAACTAATTAACTGTGCAAACAGTTTAATGTAAAAATAATAGTCTCAATTGCAAGGATGAAAATCTCAGCCTTTGCACTTCTGAGCTAAGTACTCCAACACTAAGAGAAACTCTGGCACAAATCTGTCTATTCTCATCCTCTTTCTCCCCCCCAGCCCTTTCTTTTTTCTGCTCTCACTTCCTTTCTTATTACTTCCCCTCCTCACCCAAAGGATCTCCAGCCTTTGATGATCAGTGAGTCTTCCACCAAAGGCACTGAGAACTGCTCTACATCTCACAGCCCTGTGATCAAGCCACTCAACTTTTAACAAGGAAATCACACCCATTCCATTTCCTTCAGATATATAAAGTCATCATTTTAAAAGCATACTCCCGTAACAGTGCTCCAAAGGAAAACACATCTATAGTCTTCATAGACATCTGTCTCACCACACACACTGACAAAAACTAAATCATTTGGGAACTTCGGAGGGCCTAAATCAAGCTTACACTAACAGCAGGATCAAGCTAATCACGGCAGCCTTTAGAATTTCTTTTCTTTACAAAATCCACACAGCTGGAGGGTTATATACTCCAATATGTACTAATATTCTGTGTTAGCAGGTGGGCTAGGAAAATCTACATGGAGATTTTAGGCCTACGAGCCTGGCACAAAGCCATGCACTATTCATGTCTTATTTCATGGGCTTCATAAAAGTAAGCCGCAGTTAGAATACCTGGTAAATCACGTCAGCTCTATCAACTCATATCCCACATGCATCATAATGTCACAGGTTCTAAGGACGTAGATCATCTGACATCATACACATCCTATAACCCAATATGAGCAAACCGGCACTCAGTGTCTGCAGCATGCTTTCACTCTCAGGCATTGTGGGTAATGGTGACTGGCTTCAGGCCACGAACCCATCAACTCCATGCCATGCTGCTCACGCTTCAGATAAAGCAGATACTTTGACTTGTCACTCATTCTTCTGCTGCACTTATAGGCATACTGAAAACTCATACCAGATAAGGACTTTGGTCCAAGAAGTTTGGGCAGGTGCCTGTCCTGAAAATACAGTTCAGATATAGCTTTACTGATCATCTGCCATAGATTAATTTCACACTGGAGAAATTACATTTCATTTGCTCTGAAATCATACATCTTGCTTTTCAAAATGCTGTTTGCTGTTTTATCTGTTTATAATAAACAAGCGTGAAAGCTGGTGAGTCAGTAACGCTACACAGACCAAACCATGACCATTCCATTAATTTCTGACATTAATTCTCAAGTATGGACCAATAACAGAATTACAACATATTTAACGCTGAACTTACTTTTCCATAAAATGGCTGGTCTCCTGTTGCCCTTGTTTTCAGAAATTCTTCACTGTTAAACACTCTGTGTTCATAATTCAGGTGGTCTTTTACCTCCCTGGGGATAAAATAAATAAAAAGATAAATATGCTTGGAGATTTGCGAGTAAGTTGCCCTTTTGCAGCAGCAGCCCACTACTAGAAATGTGCTGCAGTATCAGAGGCAAATTGAGTTTTAATGAACAAGTCTGATTTTCTGAAACAGAGGAAAAGAACACAGGCTCTTACAGACCAATGGGATGGGATTCAACAAGACCAAATGTCGGGTCCTGCACTTTGGCTGCAATAACCCCAGGCAACGCTACAGGCTTGGGGCAAAGTGGCTGGAAAACCGTGCAGAGGAAATGGACCTGGGGGTGTTGACTGACGCTAGACTGAACATGAGCCAGCAGTGTGCCCAGGTAGCCAAGGCCAATGGCATCCTGGCTTGTATCAGAAATAGTGTGGTCAGCAGGAACAGGGAAGTAATTGTCCCCCTGTACTCAAGCACTGGTGAGGCTGCACCTCGAGTACTGCGTCCAATTTCGGGCCCCTCACTGTAAGAAAGACATGGAGGCCCTGGAGTGTGTCCAGAGGAGGGCAACAAAGCTGGTGAGGGGTCTGGAGCACAGGCCTTATGAGGAGCGGCTGAAGGAGCTGGGATTGTTCAGTCTAGAGAAGAGGAGGCTCAGGGGAGACCTTATTGCTCTCTATAACTACCTGAAGGGAGGTTGTAGTGAGCTGGGGGTTGGCCTCTTCTCTTGTGTGACTAGCGATAGGACTAGAGGGAATGGCTTCAAGCTGCACCAGGGAAGATTCAGGCTGGACGTTAGGAAATACTACTTCTCTGAAAGGGTGGTCAGGCACTGGAATGGGCTGCCCAGGGAGGTGGTGGAGTCACGGACCCTGGTGGTGTTCGAAGAGCGTTTGGATGTTGTGTTGAGGGACATGGTTTAGTGAGAACCATTGGCGATAGGAGAATGGTTGGACTGGATGATCCTGTGGGTCTTCTTTTCCAACCTTAGCGATTCTGTGATTCTATGAAGACAGGCTACCTGCTGCAACTGCCATTTCCCATCTGCAAGTTCACTTAAGGGGGATCGATTTCAACAACCCATGAAGGGGAATCTTTATATTTAAGTCATAATCTGTCTCCAGTCCTGAACTAGGATTAATATATTGAATCACAGACAAACCATTTGAAGCATTATGAAGACAAGCATTCACATGGGCAGTCTGGAATATATGATCTGGCCTCACGTTGTCCCACTGCACTGCATCTCTAAGGTACATGACAAATTATAGATAACTTCATGCTGCACTCAAACTCTGATCCTCAAGCCAGCAATAACTGGTGATTGTGTGATATATAAAGAAATAGAATTATTGAAATGAACCAGGAAGCATTATGAAAAAAAACTGATGCAATTTTTAGTATATACGTGATCACAGCAGACAGAGGCTCTATACCATCCCTGGAAAACCAGACTGCTATATCACATATCTTTCATAGATCAGTGATATAAGCCTATAAGCAGTTTATCAAACCATATGGGTTCAGGTAAATGGTGGTTATTACAAGTATATATTCCTATACAATTATGTATAATTTATCATGGCTTTCTTCAAACACAAAACTTCCACGCACACAAAAATACTATAGTGCTTCACTGAAGACAGTAGTAATTGGCAGCAGAATTGCATCAGAGATTTACTTTCCTTCACTCCTGGACGGTGGTAGATATAGCGTTAGAAGGTAGAAGAAACAATGCTGAAAAAAAGAGAACAAAGAGAAAGTTTGAAGGAAAGGAGAAAGAAAGCAAGAAAGGAGTCAATTCCTCTGCAAAAATGTTATTATACCAAATAGCAAAGTATCTGTTCATTTTTTGTAGCCAAGTGTTTAGTGTGTTAAACAGTTACACTGAAACCCACCAAATCCCATAGCAGTGACACATCAGGTTGTAAACGCACTTCATTCTCCAGATCCAGATATCTGTAACCTGTTGTTTCCTTCACAATCAGCAGCTATTGCCCTTGTGGAAGGCCCAGCTATTTGTATGAACACTCCCTAAGCCAATCTAACAAAAGCAAGCAGGTTAACAAAGACTTGGTGTATGCACTATATCTCTTTACTGAAAATGTCAAGAGAGCATTCATGTGAGCAATTCAGTAGCTTAGCCATCAGGAACTTCATGTCTAACACAAGGCAGTGAGAAACAGATGGAGACAGTTATCTGCAGTAAGATTCTTCAGAAATGCCAGGCAGGCAGTTATGTTCTCATGCTGGACCATGTTAGTATCTATGCAAAAGAAATCAAGTTTAGGCACATCAACCAGCAATTTTCTGCATGTTTTTAGAAATGATCTACCATACCACCACAGCTGCCCCAAAGACAACAAAATAATAGCAGGATTTACAGTGAGTACCCTGGTAAGATGTGTATCCATACACGAGATGAGCTTAAGAACAAGGAATATTAATATAACTAGCCCTCTTTTCTAGAGGAAAAAAATCCAAAACCTACTCCACATCATTATCAAAACACCATCCCCAAACTGCACCCAGCACCCAGCAGCTGATGCGCCAATGCAGTCCTTGAGTTTCAACAGCTCTTCTCCTGCCTTTACCCTCTCTCACATGGTTGCTATCTCTAAATGTCTTAAGCCTTCTAAGCATTTTTTCCATCTAGCTGGGTCAGGAGTTCTGAACTCCCAATATTACTTTCAGCTCCTCTACTCTGTCTCAGTTTTAATTCACACCCTCAGCAAGTTTGCAGATGACACCAGGCTGTGTAGTGCATTTAACATGCTCAAGGGACAGGATGCCACCCAGGGAGAACTATACAGGCTCAAGTAGTGGGCCCAGGAAAATCTCAGGAGGTTCAACAAATTGCAAGGGCTTGTGCATGGGTTACAGCAACCCCCACTATCACTACAAGCTGAAGGATGTAAGGATGGAACACAGCCCTGCTGAAAAGGACCCGGTGGTACTGGTGGATGGGAAGCTGGATGGCAAGCTAGACATGAGCCCAGGAATGTGCATTCGCAGCCCAGGAAGCCAACCATATTCTGGGCTGCACCAAAACAAGTGTGGCCAGCAGGGCGAGGGAGGTGATCCTGCCTCTCTACTCTGCAATGGTGAGTACCTGGAGTACTGCATCCTGATGTGGAGTCCTCAATACAGAGGAGACATGGACACGTCCAGAAGAAGGCCACCAAAAGTGATCCAAGGGATGAAACACCTGTCCTAAGAGGACAGACTGAGAGAGCTAGGGCTGTTCAGCCTTGAGAAGAGAAGGCTGCAGGGAGACCTGACAATGGCCTTTCAGTTTCTAAAGGGGGGGGGGGGGGGGAGGCTATAAGAAGGAAGGGGACAAACTCTTTTACAAGGCCTCCTGTGATAGGAAAAATGGAAACAGTTTCAAACTAAAAGAGGGGAGATTTAGATTGGACATAAGGAAGAAGTTCTTTATAACAAGGGTGGTGAAGCATTGGAAGAGGTTGCCTAGAGAAGTCTCCATCTTTGGAGACATTCAAGGTCAGGCTGGACAGGACTCTGAGCATCCTGATGTAGATGTCCCTGTTCACTGCAGAGGAGTTGGACTAGGTGACCTTCAAGGGTCCTTCCAACTCAAAAGATTCTATGATTCATTTTTCTGTAGCATGACTGACCAACATGGTATTCAGTTACAAATTAATATCCCTGGGTCTTGAGCTTTTCTTAATTATGAGAGCTGCTCTTCTCTTTCTGAAGTCTTCATATAAGAGATGTGCAAATTCAGGAATTAGAACAGCTTTATGTAAGATTTCCTAGCCATGCATATCAGAAACGTAGAGGTTGGAATAGACCTCTAGAGTTCATTTGGTTCAGTTCCCCTACTCAAGCGGGCCACCTAGAGGAGGTAGTGTATGTACCAGAATACATTTATTATTGATATTCTAAGCAGGACCACCTTCTCATATTTCCTCACAAAACATCAGAGATCTACAGAACGTCTAGGAAGTAAGACAAATGAAGAGTATTCTCAATGACAGAGGAAGCATCTTAACTGCAACCATATGCTCTCATAAAAAAATACGATATCCACTGACCTGAAAATATTAACAATTAACTGCAAAGTCATTTGCTGAACTTCTGTATTCAGTTTCTGCTGCCAAGCCCTTCTGCGCATCTGAAGTTCACCAAGATCTGTGGTGGCACGGAGATGACACAGCTCTAGGTCATAATGCAGTTGAAGACTCTCCACTCTACAGAAAGAAGAAAATTATTAAGTTGCACCCAAACACCAATGTGTTCTTGATATTTGTTAGGGAAAAAGTCACTTAGATGTCAAGAAACTTTTAGCAAGACTGATTTAAAAGTGCTGGCAAGCTAACAAGGTTTCTGGAAGTCCTACTAGCACACTTGCACTCACTTTTCAGTATGAAGAACAGTAAAGTTCAGAGAATAATCAGTAATTAAAAACAAACAAGCACTCTATGTGTTGCAGCATAATATAGTTATGACTATGACTGCTTATATTTATTTGTATATTAATTAACTAAAATGGTCCTTTTTCTTCCATCAAATACAGTACTATATGATTGAAATAATATAAATTAATAATACATATACAAAACAATTTAATTTTTTATATCTTATAAGAGGGTCCAACATGATTTATGCCCTATGATAAACACAGCTTCAACATTTCACCTTTTTTTGAAAGTTTCTGCTGCTTGTGCTGGAACATCTGGAATTTCAGGTTCCTCTTCAACCATTTTTGAATGTGAAATATTCCCATCGTCAATATTAATTAGAATTAAATCTTCACCTTCCTTTTAAGAAACAAAAGTAAAATTATTGAAAATATACTGCTATTTCTCCCTAATCTAACCCAGGCAATGAATTATTTCAGCCAGAAGATAAATCAGAAAAGGATTACTTTTTTTCCCAAAACTAGAAGACCACATGGATATCTAAACTTACAGGATAGATGTCATTAATTTTGTAGACATTAATCTTAGTTCACAAACATTTGGTAACTAACAAGCTCTTTATGTAGCATTAAATTAATGTTGAATATTAAAGCCAATCCTTGATAAAGTACAGACATGAATATAGTACAAAACCACGCCTATGTAAGGAAAGAATTTCTACAAAAGCTTTATATGTTCAGCATTTACTCCTGTATTTACTATGTGGTGTGTCAGAAGAGTCTCAAACACTGAAACACACGCGAATGCACAAGAAGCTATATGGACATAAAGTCCAGGCAGACCCATCAGTTTGCAATTTTAAGTCTTAAAGACCCGACTATAATACAGTATCTATAAGCAAACAAAAATCTTTCAAATGATATCAAGCGTGCTCTCTAATCTGTAGATATTTCTGACAGAGATACCATCGTATCTGTTAAAATGAATTGTTATTAAAAAGGTTTAACACTTCTATTTAAATTGGACTTAACTAGACATAAGGGTTACAGTTTGGCTTATAACCAGATGGATTAATACAATACAACTTTTCACAAATGTTTTCATCTTAGGTCTTCTGTGAGTATTCAAAACAGATGCAACACACTCAAAAAAAGAATACTCTCATTAGCCCAGCACTGTGACGCTGAGTCTTTTTTAAATCTTTTGGGGCAACCAAGATTATTATTACCCACTGAAAAGACTTACTTAAATAAGAGTCTGAAAGATGAGGACGAAAACAAATCTTCAGAATAAGTGAGAAATTGTATTATTTGTATTGTTATTTTTCTTTTTATTAATTACTCAACTCCATCATAAGGAACAGCAGCACTACTAGAGCACGTTCAAGTGAATGCTCACCTCTTAACCCTGAAAAGGCATCTAATTCACCCCACAAAAATCTTTAAGCAAAAAAAAAAAAAAAAAAAAAAAAAAAAAATCTCACTGATCCGAAGGGAAACTATTTATACACAAACAACACATAGGTGCAATTTTTCCTGAATTGAAAACAGGACTCCCAGAAGTCACGTATTTATTATTCTTCAAAGAAATGAAAGGTAAGGGACATAACAAGGAGCTGTTTCCATGGCTTCATTACTTTCAGTTTCTTCATTTCTTATATACCTAAATAAAAAAAAACATTCCAAGCTGCATCTGAAAGAAGCAAGCAAATAAGTGCATAGAAGCTGAACAGCAAAAAAGGTATCAGTCAAAAAACATACTGTGCTAACTTCTTCAAAGTGATCAGCATGACATCCCATTAGAAAAGATGTTGGGGCCATTACAAAATCCAGCATATGACGAGACAGAAGAGGCACAAAGGTGTGTTGCCACTGAAGGGGATGAAGGTATAACATAAAGCATTCAGCCACAAGTGTCAGCAGGGCCCAGTCAGAAGAGAAGAACACCATTTTCCGCTCAGTCAAAATACAGGTCATAATCTAAAAACAACAAAAAGCTAAATGTTCATGAAGAGTTACGCTTAGAACATACACTACATACAAAAATATTTCATCTGCTTCCAAGACAGCCTCAATAATGACCTTCCATCTTTTTAAATTGAAATAACTTGCACTTAGGGATCTATACTAAGAAGAGACAAAAACAGTGACAGTGGATGTCATCAAGAGTTGTGCCATCAATGTCAATGAAGATAAAGCTTAACCCACATGTTCTAGCTATCTCACACAGGTAAAACAAACTCCATGCTCAAGAATAGGCATATCTGAATTCTTGGGTTTGTAATGCTCCTTGGATAACTAAAACATCTTTTTTCTTTTTAAAACCACAAATTCCCACTATAGCCAATCTCAAACACATTTTAAAGTGTTAACTGGGTTTACCTGCAACACCTGCTCTGGCTTGAAGCACAGTAATGGAAGATGAAGATCCAAGTCAATAACTGGACTGTCTGGATCCTCTCGTGAAGGAATAATTATTTGAAGTGGTTTCATATTAAATACCTGTTATAACAGATGTTTTCCATTTCTTAGTGAAAGTGTTTCCACACCACATTTAATTCAGAACTTTATTTTCAACTACAAAACATTAAAATCAACTGACTGCAAGAAGACAGGTATTAGCATACTGAAGAAAATGGAAATAGAAACAATGGGAAACACGAAAGTGCACATTAGATTAAAATGAAACTTTGTCTCCTTTCATAAGTGTACGATCTTTAGCCAATGGAACTTGAAAAGAATTACTGTAACAGACTTTTAAAACCTTATTTGTTCTAATTTCAATAAAATAATGCAATTTTTATTTGTAGAAACACTTTGAATTTCCTAATTGTAGATAAAATGCATACAGGAAATACGAAAAGTATGAACGAAAGTACTGAGCATGAACTGAAGATGACAAAACAAACCAAAACAAACAACCTCTTCCCATGTTTCAAATATTCCTATTTGAATGTCAGGGGGGTGAATACTGTACATGCTGCATCTCTCAGCACTTGCAGCTGTTTTAGCCAATCTTTCAGCTATGCTATTTGTTTCTGCTTTAACCCCTCATTCCTGGGCCAAGGAAATCAGCAAAGGAGAAGCATATGGCTTAAGTAGAACTATTTCAGCTATGTGAACGGCAGCATGCTGAAATCATCAACTCAGCTGACATCCAGCTTGACTTTGTGAAGGGTTGTAAAGAAATACAACCCAAGCATCTTAGCTTCCACCCAGAATACAAACATCTATGTGAGTTTCTCTTCTCAGCTAGGTATTATCCATGTAGGAGCAAATGCACACTAACTATTACATTTAATTCACTATATACTGCTCTGCTTCCCCAGAGCCACCCAGACAAGATACGAACAAATCCAGAACCACACGTGTTGTTCTAGCAACTTATTTCTTTGCTTTCATTTTTTTCCACAGGGGCTGCACTCCTTAGTCACACAGCTGCACATCAATCCAACACACAATCAAGATGACAGCCATGATGACACACACATTAGGCAGCATGGTTCAATATCAGGCACAAGGTAGGGAACTCCCACACTTCAGTCAAGTGACACAGTTACATAATTTACTCGTGTTCAGGCATGTGTATTCAGTGAGATGGCAGTGGCATATGGTAGAAGTGAAAGATAAACTTCCTTTCATTTAGAGCAGGTGCAAACTGGAGCTTCCAGCTTCTCCTAGTAGAGATTATATGGGCTGACTCTCAACAAACCAGAAGTTGGATTATGCTGTGCCCAGACATACCCCTGGCATCATCTCATACAGTAGCTAGTTGGGATGAATCTAATCTTTCTATGCAAAATATTAAATGTTAAACAGAATGACTAACAAGCATGCCAGTGCTCCAGCCTGCACCCTGGTCACATCATTATTTCTTGTACTAATAATGCATAGCCTTAATTTCAGAGCATCAGTATTGACATCAATTATATACCAGCAGGTGAAATCTCTGATCTGATACTAAAGAACTTTCTCCGATTTATACAAAAGCAACATCCTAGAGCTTTATAACATGTCATGTTAAATCAGTGATTAAATTCAGCATCTGTAATTACCAAGTGCAGTGGTCCTGGTGGCGGGCTGGGTATTAAAAATAATTTCGCTGCAAATTCTTTTATGTGATCATCAATATCTAAATCCTTGACAGATCGCAGTTGCACCAGTAAGCTGAAATTAAAGTATAGACAATTATTCATAAAAAATAACACACAAACAGGAAAGAAACTTTTCTGCTGGGAACCTAAAGCTAAAAAACATTATTAGCAACAATGAAGTTATTCTACCAAATTATTTGTTTCTAATTTATCACATGCTTCACTAGTTCCATTTAATTTTAATGATGTTGTACATCAGAAGCAGAAGTTTCTTTGTTGTTGAGGGTGGTGCTTTTTGTTTTTTTTTCATAAAATAATGCTACATCATATACTAGAGCTAGCACATTTTGTCTCATGAGGGCAGAAGAAACCCAGAGGTGAGATGTAGCTAAACTAAGTGGCCTATACAGACTGCTTCAAGAGCAACACACCACAATTGCAGCACAGTGCCTTGATGGTCATCTCATCCCAAGCATCAGACATCAACTCTGGCAAGGAACATAGAGTCACAGGAACAGAGAAGTTGTAGATAAAAAAAAAAAAAGAGAAATAAAGACACAGGCTAAACTGCAGAGGAATCTGAAGCAAGAGTCATATTTATCATAAGGTCTATGCTTGCTCGAACACTGCTAACTGTTACCAGTCCTAAACACAAGAAGAATAAACACAGCTGTACAAACCTGTCAAATATCTGTTTTAGAACTGCGGTACCTCCGCTGTTTCGAGGCTACAAAGATCATGGTGTTTGTATTATGTGTCAGTCAACTCGTGAACATTTAAACACACAAGATATTAAGACCACAAACCAGAATGTTCAACAGAATTAATGAAATATAATGATTAGAAACTAAAAACCTAAAACTTAAGCCTGCAGATTTTTATGTACAAAAATTAGGAACTTAATGTGGTTATATTCTCCACTGAGGTTTTATTCTGCTTGGTACCTTTATTGGCTTCTTGCAGAAGAATACTTGTTCTTGAGGAAGAAAGTCTACAAAACAACTGAATAAATCAGGTGATATATTAGAAATTGGGACATTGTATTTGTAGGTAGAATCAATATTCTGGAATAAAAACATTCTGTCCTGTATTTCTGAGCTTTTTGTTGTATTAGCATAGTATTTAATAAATTCACATTTGGAAACAGCAGGGCGTGGAGGAGGGAAAATTAAAATTTCTCAAAGAGAATCAGGGAGTAGAATCATTTTGAATAATTACACTGTAATACTTCAGCTGCCTATTATTATTATTATTTGAGATTCAAAAGTATGTATCAACACATTCAGTAAGTGCTATAACAGAATCAACTTGATCTGGTGCTGAGAAGGAGGAGTTGTACAGAAGGGATAGTAAGAGTTTCCTAATCAGTACGCTGTGCTCATTAATGCAATGTAATAGCAGCTGACAGTTCTGCTACTGCAAACATCTGCTGAAATAAATGAGGTAATCTCTGAAACATTAAAGAGTGAGCTAAGGAATTTATGAACCTTCCACTGCCTCTATTAACTGTCTTCAAACAGATATTTCATCTAACAAAAACACGTAAGAATAGGCCCTTTGTACTGCCTCAGTGCTGTGAGCAATTTGTACACTTTTCTCGAGGCAGCTGAACAGACCAATACATAGGTTGGAAGATTTACTATTTGAATGGAGCCTATTCATCCATTCAAGACAGGAGCTCATCAAGAAGATCACTGGCAGGGATGTTTCATTTTACACACAGAGTAACAGACTGAGGTAAAAAAAAAAAAACAGATTGCGTGAAGTGCCCAAAGCTCTCCATTTAAAAACACACCGTTTCAAATAACACAGAATAATGAAATGACTGCAGTGTTGTGAAGCCACCTAGATGCATATCTGCATGCTTTAGGAAGAGGTATGGAGTTCATTTTAACTGCTGTAGATTTGGAATTACTGCACAGTAGTAACATGAAAACTAGCTGTAAAATTAAACAGAATACAAAGATCATCATCATCACTATGACAAGAGTTTGCAAGTTCACCTTGCAGTTCAAAGCACTTACATGGATCTAATGTTTGACACTGACTTTGAATCTGAGATTGATCTCTGTTCTCAGTTGTTATTTCCTACAATACTTGGCCATAGGAGAAAGGTTAGTAGCCCAAGTTCTATCTCGGAATGCTTACAATAAGACACTTCTGAGGACTCTCCTACTTGAAAGCAAATACCACCCCACCTATGTGCAACCCTTTGCACTGCATGTCACAGAAACAACCAGTTGTACACAGCAGAATTCTGGAGAAAAATAAAATCTTCAAAGAATCACAGAATGGCCTGGGTTGAAAAGGACCACAATGATTATCGAGTTTCAACCCCCCTGCTATGTGCAGGGTTGCCAACCACCAGACCAGGCTGCCCAGAGACACATCCAGCCTGGCCTTGAATACCTCCAGTGATGGGGCATCCACAACTTCCTTGGGCAACCTGTTCCAGTGCCTCACCACCATCTGTGTGAAAAACGTCCTCCTAATATCCAACCTAAACCTCCCCTGTCTCAGTTTAAGACCATTCCCCCTTGTCCTGTCACTACCTACCCTCGTAAACAGCCATTCCCCCTTCTGTTCATATGCTCCCTTCAAGTACTGGAAAGCCACAATGAGGTCTCCCCAGAGCCTTCTCTTCTCTAAGCTAAACAAGCGCAGAATCTTTTGCCATAACAGAATCCAGAACAGAAGCAGAACCTGTTTAGATGCTACTTCAACATCATGCCTTCATCAACAACAGCAAATAGTATTTTTCCACTAATTATTACCAGGAAAGGGTTATGTACTAGAACTGATGGCTTAAGGTCCACTAGAAATGTTTTCATACCCCCAAACTGGTAGAACAACAAAAAAAAAATTACTTGAAGCATCCAGCAAAACAACACTAAAGCATAACAAAGACACTCTGCTAATCTGCTGCTATTATTTGTTAAGTATATAATGCACTACTACTTGAGAACATTCACTCAATGAAAACATTAAATTAAATATTTAACCCATAGGCCACCCGATTGCAGTTAAGACATCTTAAATGAAAATAACTTCATTTCTGGTTTACAGAAAAAGAGTGACAAAGTTTTGAAACGTTACAAAAACCTGAAACAACTCCAGCTGTACAGAGAACTACGCTCAAAACGCATCACTGAGGTCTTGTTTACTATAATTGCTTATATTCCATTCAGAACAGCCACACATCCCAGCAACTGTAATAATAATAATAGTAATGTTATCTCTCTACTCCTTCCTCTCCACCAATATTCCTCTCCAATACAAGAGGTATTTTACAAGGGCAAAAAAATAAAAGAAAAACAACAGAATACTCTGAATTTGTCTATCAAATGGAATCAAGGAAAGCAAGCAGTGATTACAAGCTTAAAAAAAAAATTCAAAAAAGTTCCAGAAGAACATATCATGGAAACATAAGTAGTTGAGTTTCCAGTCCAGCAGGAAAAGTCAGCACTGAACACAGCTTCACCACTTCCCCTCTCCTTCCAGCTCCACACAACAGTATCTTACAGCCAGGTGCCCCAGCAATATGGAAGGAGAGCTGTGCGACTGAATGACAAATCTATGCTATATGAACAAGACAGCACACAGTTCTATTAACCTGTGGAATTTCCATATCGTTATTCACGTATTTATTAATCAATTAAAGCTTACATGGTAGGCTAAAGATAAATTTTGAACCCCCTCTAAAAAGCAGTACACTGCTTTTTAGATAAAACTATCTAAAGTTAGCCTAGAGGCTAATGCTTTAAGTAGGTGCAAAAATCTGCTATGTATGATTAAGGCAGAAATGTTTAATTACAGTGTTTAAAATACCCAGCCAGAGGCAGGAACTTGCATTTCTGAAGAGCTGACTCCACCTGCAAGTTTCTTTCTGCACGTGCAGAGACTCCACCTGAAAGCTGGCTCCTGTCTGCTCTGAACAAATAGAAGAGACTCAGAAACATTTCTGCAACCTCTGGAATTTTCCATGGCTTTCCTGAATATTTTCCCACTTCTTTAGTGGACTATTTAGAAATCCATTCACACTGACTGCTTCTCCCAGCTCAGAAGTATCTCACTGCAGAGAACAAATGACTCATTCATGAATTTACTATATAAACTACTGGAAAAGCTGAATCTATGCTATTTCCCAGGCAGCAGAAAGCTAACGTGTACTATGCCCCTAAAAAGATTGAATTCACAGAATATTATACAAGCAAAATACTATAAATATTATAAAAGCCAGATAAATGGGAAAGCATCACACCTCAGGTACACAGCTGTAACAGTTACACAGATGATCACCTACTTGAGATCTGAGAGTAGAAAAAGGCAGCAATGAATCAGCTCCAGCAGCACCAACGCCTGGTGCAACTTCAATGGGAGGAGTGGAAAAAGCGACCCACACAGGAAAGTTGAAAGGGAAAGAAAGACTTCCTTTCTATTTTAGTGATCATCTCGATTTCGCACTGCCCTGGGAATACCCAATTTCCATTATGTCTAGGTCCCCCACCCACAGTTAATACCTTTACTTATGCTTTGAAAATGGCAGGCACAAACAAAGGTAGAGGGGTTATGACCTCAAAATAAGTTACTGAAAAAAGACAAACCTATGATTACTTATCTTGTAACCCATCTGCACTGCATAATATTTTACCACTTCTAACCTATGATGTACTCTGTATACTGCAGTGTTGTCTCCTGGTTCAATGACAGCCAAGTAACCACTGTGCTTCCTCACACAACTTGGATTATTTAGTTAAAAATAGAGTGCAGTGATTTATACCAGCGTGACAGAATTGCAGTCAGTATTCTTCTTACTATCCAGGTAACATTCACTTTACATTTCCTCTCTTCTACTCCCCTACAACTCATAACTTAAAACTAACAACTGTTTTAGTATTATGCAAACTAATATATTAATATATTAAGACCTGCATAATTATTTCCAGTAGAGACACAGGATAGCAAGTCTTACCATGAGAGACAATCCTTGAGGGCATTAAAATATGGATATCTGGATATAACACAAATAGCAAGCGGTACAAAACAGCCAGGCTTCTTCCCAGCCCGCACAGATTCCCACTGGGTCTGTCCATTGGAGGCAATACAGCCATCCTACAAAGAAACTACAGATTAATGTGTTTATGTTAATCAGGAATTTATGGCTGGTATTTTCTTAAGAACCCAAGAGAGTTGTTACCCCAATTCCCTCAAATTTTAAAGGGATTTGGATGTCTATCTCCCTTGAGATCTTCCGAAAAATGTCAGCCTACAAGACTACAACACACATATTTAATGAATTTTAGTAGAGAAGATATTTAGAACAAACACAGTGTACAATCTACACAAAAAAAAACATGCCCAAGGGAAGAGACTGCTTTTAAATATTCAAAACTCTTAATTGAAATCATAACAGTTTCTTTAGAGATTTACATTAGAACAGCACTGAATTAAATGACAACAGCATTATAAAATTTGATTTGTTCTGTATTCCTATTAACAAAAATTATCTGATAACTAATTTCAAAAACACACACCTGACATTACTTTCAAATAGATTTCAGTAAAAGCATGAGTTAAATAACATACTTGCATGGGCTGATAGTACTGTGCAACAACACCATATGTTCTGTTACCACAGACATCTGTGAAGACCAGGAAGTGAATGTGGTCCTCTCTTGGTTCAGAGGTTATAAAAAGTCCTCCTGCAATGAGGACAGAAACTCCTTTATATACATACATTTACATATTCCATATTTTATACACACACACACACACACACATACACACTCCTCTATACACATAGATTTACAACTGCTTGAAAAATGATTATTGATAACAAGTACTGCATATTTTTACCTAATTTCAAGAGAAACATCTCATTTGAAGTGTTTAGAATGCATGTATTGCATTTTATTTAAGAGTTGTTAGATAAGCCACACAGTACTGAAGAAGCAAAGATATTACATAGCTATTATGCATTTTAAATGGCAAAATACAATAGATGAGTTTTGTTCACTTTTTTTTCCCCTTCAAGACATTTGCAAGGTCTGCAATTCTAATATGCCTATTAAAATTGTTGCAATTAAGCCTAGAGAAAATAGTCATTACTTCATGGATATCTTAATGAAAAGTGAAGTGAAAAGTACTCAGTCATTTAAGACAAACAAAAAAAAAAGTTGAAGAGGAAGTGCATGTTCATTTAAACCAAGATTTACCAATAATAGAAAGGGATTTCTGGTTTCCCCCTCTTGGAACTGCTGCAACAACCGGTGCTGATGGATCTGTTCACACTGAACAGCCCTGCATGTAACAGCTGCTCTCAACACAGACTTGCTCACAAGCAGACACGTTTATTTATTTTTTTACTGTGAAATTCATCAAGACAGTAAAGATGCTTTCATAATGAATCATCAAATATTAAAACAGTTCTCATTTAGAAGTGGGAACACTGCAATACCTGGGAAGCACAGCTGTGGCAAACCTATGAGATCAATGTCCTTTGGAACTGTAATATCTTCAGTGCCAGGGGCTTTCTGCTCCCCATTGACAGTCTTTGCATTTTCCAACTTTGGTCTCTCTTTCTTTTTTCGGAAAGACCGGCGTTTACCTCTGTTGAAGTTACTACCACTTGTATTAGTCGAGTGAATATCATCTCTGCTGATAAGTGGAGGCACAAATACAGAAAGAACTTCTGGATCCAGGGGAAGAAGGCTTCTGGGTTTTCTTTGAGCATCCTTTAAAAAAATAATAATAACAAAAAAAATAAACTGACACTCATCCCCCTAGGTTGCTTTTTTTTAAGCATTTTTAGCTCTATTTTCTCTCTGCTTCTAAAATTGTGGTTTTATAATATACTTTCCCTTGATAATTCATCTTTCATTTAGTTTCTTGATTTAAATAAGTGAATGCAAGGGGAGTACACCAGTCATTTTTAGTTGGTGACAGATCATTCTTCATCATTCAAAACATACCTTACCAATAAATCCCTTTGCGTAAGAAAACAAACAAATCCTAAGATAATTCCTCCCTCCAAGCATTCAGATTAAGCATAAGGTATATTTAAAATACTAACTTGCTAACAACATAAAACAGGCAGCAAGTAGAGAAGAGCAATCAAAAGAAGTAGAGCTGAACTCCCTAGGTAAGTCTTTGCTCAATTTTAAGAAAAACCTGGGAGCACTTTTTGTATTCTTAACTGTGTAACAGATACGAGTAGCTACATTTTCAATTACTTCATTGTAATTTTAATTTCTTCTGCAAGACCAAAACAGCAAGTGAAAGCTCTGTCCAGAGAACGGATATTTGGAAACAGGAAAGGCAAGCCTCAGTGTGGCTGAGAAGCTGTTCTGTCTTCAACTCATTGCCAACTGATAAAAGAAGTACACATGCAACTTCTAACTTTTACCCTCAGACATGATGCAGCAGTACCACTTATTTAAAATATCCCTTCAGTACTTATAATGACATCTTTCACTATTTTCACCACTTTCTAAAATACTTATAAAAGCAAAGTTATTTTGCTTCACTAAAGCCAATCTTCTTCTGTCAAGGTTTTGGCTTATAGGTTCAAGGAGTTGAGTTCATGTCCTGGTTTCAGCTTAGATACACTTAATTTTCTTCCTAGTGCTGTATGGTGCTGTGTCATGGCTTTAGGATCAAAGTAATGTCGTTAGCACACTGATGTTTTAATTATTGCTGAGCTGTGTTTACACAGTGCCAGGGGCATTTCAGCTTCTCACACTGCTGTTCCAGCAAGAAGATGGAGTGCGCAAGGAGCTGGAAGGGGACAGAACCAGGACAGGTGAGCAAAGCTGGCCAAAAGCACTTCCCATACCATATGGTGTCATGCTCAGCAATAAAACTGAGGAGATTAGGCCAGGGAGGCAGCTGATGCTCAGGGACCGGCTGGGCATCAGTCAACAGGTGGTTAGAAACTGCACTATGCATCAACTGTTTCATGTATTTTCCCTTCTTCTTCTTCTGTCATTATTTTCCCTTCTTTTTTTGTCCTATTAAATTATCTTTATTGCAACCCATGAGTTTTACCTTCTTTTCTACCTGACTCTCCCCCATTCCACTGAGTATAGGGGCAGTGAGCAAACAGCTCTGTGGTGCTTAGCTGCCTGCTGGGTTAATCTACAACAGTGCACCAACAGTATTCCTCACATTTGAAGCATCGTAGGAAAAATGAGAAGGAATACTTACCTTCATGATATATCAGTCCTGTATCTTAAGCTCCACCATACTGTATAATAGTATAACTATCTATAATAGTATAGATACTCGAAGATATATTAATGACTTAAAAGAGCATGTTACAAACCGGGATACTGAGTACCATACCATGCCAAGCTAAGAACTTCATCTTTCTAGTTGGCAATTGACACCCATTCCAAGTGAAGAAACTCTGAACAGAGATAAATGCAACATGATCACTCTCAAAAAACATGCTGCTAAACTTTACAGGTGGAAATTCAGAATTAAAACTTAGCCCCAAGGCTGTTATGCCAGGGAAACATACACCTACTCCACCAATAGCAATCTCAACTTGGCAGATTTGCCCCATGGTTTTTCATACAAGGTTGCTTTGACAAGGAATCCCTGACTTGCATTGAAGGCACCTCTGTGCTACAAAATGCTGGATAACAGCCAGCAATTTAATGGCCTCGCAGTGTCACAGTTTCTGACATAGTAGTCCTTGATGTCTTGGACTGCAAAAGAGGCATTAGACACCAGGTTTCATTCACAGAACAGCCTTGTCAGCGCTGTCACTGACCCAGCGACCCAGCCACCAGCATTCAAATCAGCTCTTATTAATGTCTATGGCCAGAGTCATATTTTCTTACCCTCTCAGTTCAGAGGGAGTGAATAGGCAGCAACAGAACAATCCTGACATTTTCCTACTATTCATTTCTTATTCTCTTCCTCTACTGTCACTTCTTTGTTTTGGAACACTCCTCTGACTGGTGTTTCTCACTACCAAATGCCCCACAGCATACCTAGTTTATTATAAATACTAATGCCTTTTCTTTCCTGTAACTCTGCAAGATTCCTCATCAGGATGACTTCTACTCCTGTGATAATAGTACTATATATGACACAGAGAAGAGACAGCCTTTTTTTTAGTAACCACTATTCTAAATGTGAGAAGTAGAATGTTGAAATCACAGAACAGAGTATAACATCAGCCATGTGATGCCTCCTTGATCTCATTCTCCTCTTTCCACCACTGAAGAAGTTCATTCCATCCCGAATGTCATGGGAAAAACTGGCTTCTTTACAGAAGAGCTGGGCAGGGAAAGCCATGAAGCCTTAGAAGAGTTAGTTTGGAAGGGACCTCTGGAGGTTCTAGCACAATCTTTTGCTCAAAGCAGCAACAAGTGAAGCTAGATCAGGTTGCTTTGGATCTTATCCAGACATCACCTGGTCTACGGAGCCTGCTTTGGCAGGGAGGTTGGACAAGATGATCTCTAGAGGTCCCTTCCAGCCCCTACAATTCTGTGAGTCTCAGAAATACATTAAGAAACAAATTTTCATCACTTGTACTCCAGCTCTCATAAAATTCAGACAGCTACTTCTGGTAACCCTTCTGTTTGTAATCAGTTGCTCTCATCAAGGTATACAAAGCTGGGACAGTATTCCAAATAAACATCTCAGTGCTGAATTATAACAACAATAGCCATCACTTACCTTCACCTGCTAGCTATGGCTGTGATAACGCAAGCCATTATATGCTCAGCTCTCACTGCCACAAGAGCACACTGCTGACTAATAATCAACTTGCCAATATATGGCTTCTTGCACAAGTCATGACACCTCATTTCCAGAGGGCTATTACAGAAAAAGGCAAAAAAAAAAAAAAAAAAAAAAACAGGGGAGGAGGGGGTTGAAGGTAGAGGCTGGGGGTTATATTTGAATTAGGATGGTCAGAAAGCACAACACAGCCATTGTCAGAGCAACACATGTATCACTGGGCGTGGTAGGCAGATACAGAAATCAACAACTGAGGCAATTGGAAGATGGCAGACATCTTGCAGACTGCTCACGGGCCACATTTGTCATAAGAAAACCCAGCATTACATCTGGCAATGACTTGGGGAAAAGAAGACGGCTGTATGACCTTCATTATTGTACATCTCAGCCCTACAAAATATACATTGCCAACACTAAAAACATCATCTGTATTTGAAAAGCTGTCTTTGATCTCTTCAAACTGTAGTCTCATCGTGACAACCATATTGCCAGTAAGGAGTATCAATGGATAACAGCCCAGAAACTTCAGTTTCAGAGCTTCAGTGCAGAATTGTATCTTTGTTCCCGGAATCTCCACTGTCGACAGGTCAATAATACAAAGCTTCTCTTACTTTGGGAGTGGTTTAACTATCATGCTCCCACCGATTTTATTACTTTACAACCCCATATTGCAATAAAATAACTGCATAAACACACTTTCTAGACCTAGATTTGAAGGTCATACCTGCAAATACCACCTGAGCCCAACACTTTACAATAAAATGTTTTTTAATCTGCTGATCAGTTCTCTTCTTTCTGCTTTCACAGAAACTGCACAAAACATATCCTCCCATTTCCTCACATAGATAGCACTGTGGAAAGAAGAGGAAGTGCAGTAACCCTACAAACTTTCCCCCAGACAATGACTGAAATCCCTGCAGTTCAACAGCTTGAAGAGAAGTTACTATAGTAATAATCATACCCAGAGAAACTACTTTCCTTTCTGGCACTGCATTCTGAAAGCCTGTGGCATAAGCGGAGCAATGGAATGGCTCCATTTATTTATTTCCTTTAATCCACTTTCCTATGTATTGTTCTACAGGTTTTTTTTGGAAGCAATAAGATCACACCGTGGACTGAAAAAAGAAATTCACCCCTTCTAAGTTTACTTTTCAAACAAATACAAAAACAACACGTACACATCAGTTCCAAAAGTCTGGTGATAAGATTTATAGCACATCTACTTCCCCAATTTCAACGTATGCATGAATGAGGTTCTGGAATTTGAACCTCACTTTAACCAATATCACTTAAGAAGCCAACATCAGCAAAACCGTCTTCTGAGTAAGTGAGCAGCAAGAAAGACTTTTATCTAACGCTATTAGAGCACACAAAGTCAAGCTCAAGGCAGACAGCAGAGATCCGTGGGAGCAGAAGTTTTGGCTTTCAGCATGTGCCAACGTCACAGCTTCTCCCACAGCAGGACAGTATCGGACACTGCCATCAGCACATTCTAACAAAGCAAAATCAGGAAGAGTATTGAATTGTTAACTCACATGCAAAGCAGCAGGTGACCAACAAGTCACGAACCAAATACTCCAAGCAGAACACAGCCTATCAACTTCTGCTGTGTCTGAATAGATCAGGTTGTAAGAAATTGGAGCACTTTGTGACTCCAAGTTTAATCTCCATGCAGGGATTTACACCCTCGTGTTCTCCTAATGGTTCAGCTCACCAGGCTTTATTCCCCTATAATCCAGAAGATGGGAAATGGGATGTTAACCTGTTTAGGAAACACATTATTGAAGCGTTCTGCTGTTCCAGCTTACAGAAAACCACCTTGCATTCTTCACATACATCTAAGAAGTGTAATCGCTTAACATCACTAAGGAATAACCCCTACTTTCTTGATGCTCTCCTACCAAAACAACTGTTTTCAAAGCATTTCTGCCGCATCCAATGACAACACGGAGACAACTCAGCAGTTTTGCTGATCGGTGGAAAGAAGCAGGGCCCCGGGGGGAGGAGGGGGGAGCTGATCTCGCTCAGGCCCGAGTTAAACCTGGGAGAGCCACGCTGACAGGAGCAGCCCCACAGACAACCGAGCCTGGAGGGCACCCCGGCAACCACCGCCCCTCTCACCTGCAGTTGAGTCCTCAACTGCTCCCTGGGCACGCCGACCAGCAAGCAGACCTCCAAAAGACCCGAGGGCAGCGCATCCTCCATGGTACAGAGAGGCACAGCACCCGGGACACAGGAATCCTCCAGCAGCTCCGTCCCTCAGGGCCGACCCGCTCCTCCCAGTTGGCCGGCCGGGGAGGAGCCCGCTCCCTCACCCGGCTCTAGGAGCCCGCCTCTCACCCCCCCCCCCCCCCCCCACCATGAGGGATAATGCGCGTTGATTGGCTTTTCGTCCTATCGCTCTTGACTGTGACCAATCAGAGCCACAAGCGGTGACCAGACGGGCCGGGTGGGGGCGGGGCCTCGCCGCTCGGTGCCCAGCGTGGTGGGGCGCTGAGGTACTTCCCGCCCTCACTGCGCCGCAGCAGCTGATAGTCTGTCCCTTCGCACCTCTTCTCCACCGGGAGAGCCCCCGGGAAAGCCATTTTTCTTCCCAAAGGGAAACTTAGGCCAGTTTCCCAGAGGGTCTGATGGCACGAAAAGGCTGAGGAGCCTCAAGGCTGGCCCAGTGCCTCTGAGAAGCGGGTGAAGTCATGGCCTGTTGCTTTGATAAGAGGTGCTGTTCTCCTCCTGTTGGCTTCAGGTGACTCAGCAGTAGTATGTGGCTGACATTAAATTAGAGTCACGTTTACGTAACACGTCATAGTTTCGACGAGCTGTAACCACAGAGCTGATGGGAGACTGTGGGGGTGTTTTTACCTCAGAAGGTTCTCTGTTGGGGCTGCCCACGCAGCCGAGAAGCAACTGAAGGGACTCTGCTTTCTTTTTGAGCTGCTTAAAACACAGTGAGTCACTACCTGTTGCCTCTGGGTAGATCTTCACCAATGTAAATATTTTTCCTCTGGAAACAGTGTGACGGCATAAGGCACATGAAACTCTAAAGAGCAGTTTCTTTGAAACAGAAAGTATAAAAGTTAATTTCAAACACAGCCAACGACTTCTTTATGTTTTCTTTTTTTTTTTTCATGATCTTTAGACATATAGAAAAAATTTCCCAAAATAAACATCTACACTACAGTGCTCAGTCCTCAAATTTTGTGCTTCTACCCCAAAATCTGACAGCAACAGCTCCAAGGTTAAGCTGAAAAATGAGATTGCCCTCCAGAAGCTACAGGACTGTGTGCTGTAATGCATTTATGTGTCTTAAGGAGTTACAAAATGTTATGGCTGTGGAGTGTGGGGTTTTTTTGTGTGTGTGTGTTAATTTTCATACATGCCTGTACATCTTTTCAAACTGTACAGGGAGTATACAGTTTCTATACAGTTTCTAACTCAGGACTTTCTACGCAAACTTTTACAGTTTCACCATGATTTATATGAGGACTAAAGGAATTTCCTTTTGAAAATGAATATAGACATCATTTGTATTCTGCAGGTTTATTCATATGATGCTCAGTTCACTGTCTTCTCTTTCACTTACAGTTAAAATGACTGCACACATATATCATTATTGCACAGCCACATCTTTCTTTCAGTGAGGACTGAAACTCAGACCACTGCTTCTTTCCACTAACCACAAGAACATCCATTTCTGTGCCCATGTTATTGCACAGATAAGAAGTCTTTAGTCTGTCTGGTAAGAGCTATGTGCTCTAGGCAAAGAGAAGACAAGAAGTATGGCATGAAGTATGCTGCTCTAAAGTATGTCATACTAACTCTTTGCAGTCTAGAGATCCTTGAAAAAACACACTATCTCAAGTGTTTAGACACTTTGGTTGTAAAATCTTAGTACAAAGTCTTGGGTAGGTGAAAGCATTTATTTAAACAAAACTCAGAGAGGTCGTGTTGTAATATTCTTTCCAACTTCAGCATATCACTATTCTATATTCCTTCTTCCAGAATAGTGAAGCAGAAAAAAATCCATGGATGCACTTTATTGGTGCATTATGTCATTTCTTTCATTGCCAGACAATGCAAATTTACACCTGTATTAGCAACCAAGCAACCACTTGGTAACTGACTATGCAAATTGATTATTACTTTCACACAAGGGCCCTGCACAGTCTTGAGATGTCTTTCTCAGGGTTTCAGATATTTATTCCCATTCTTAATATTGCTACAAAAACCTTTTCATTGTCTTAGGTTTTGTCCAACTGAGTGCAATGATTCTGAGTTCAATACTATGCTGTGAAAGGACACTAGGCTCAGTAGAATGGCATCAGGGAGAAAGGAGGGCAGCTTAGGGATCTCAGAATATATTAACAGTTCCATTTGCATCTTCTTTCCTTTTTATTTGGTTTGTCTGGTATGCACTACCACTCTTTATGGTATAAAAGAATACAGATTCTTTGCAACGTTAACTACGATTTACCATATATACCTTTAATAGTACTGACATTACAGAAAAATGCTAACAGACCAGCTTTGACAAACTACCTCCAGATAGGATTTGTACTCTCCACTAATTGTACCTGCTCACATACTAAAGAAATCAGCTACCATCTGCTATTTCCTCACAGTTCTCAAGCTATGATAAGCTACCCCTAATATAAACTTTTGTAGGGAAACGCTCCCCTTCACATTCACATTCTTGGATTTGTGGTGTTTCACCACCACCTCTGAGTAAGCTAATGCAAGTACAAAAAAAAAAGGAGGCTGTGATGTCTATCATTTTTTACCTGGGAAGGCTCTTACAGTACCTAACCTAGTACCTCGACACTGCACTACAGTGTGCAGTATGGACAGATCCCAGAACTATCAATAGCAGTCTTTTAACCTGCAAGAATATCTAATTTAGTATGTTATATACAGAATACCTTTCAGATTGTATTATGGTTGTAATTAATTACCTTAATGCCTGTCATCTCCTTTGAAACATAAAAGTAAACTGAGCTACACTGAATGAGGGTAGGATATGGTAGGAAGGGAAGAGAGACACATACAGCAATGTTGTCTGACTTAATGTTTGTGCCCCACCAGGGAGTGACAGAATGATAATGAGGTCGGTAAAATTTCATCAGCCCCACTGTAATCCCCCAACTTAATAAAAGCTTCTGCAGAGAGCTGTGGGTAACATGGTGTGCAAGACTGATAGACATTGGTAAACTGGAACAAATTCAGCAGACTTACCAAAATGGTCAGGGCTGAAGACTTTCTCTGAGAGGAGAGGCTAGGAGAACAGGGCTAGGGAAGGATGGGCTCAAGGGAACTAATAGCAGGTCTGGGACCTCGAGGGAGGTCATCAACAAGACAGCTAAGCTCTTAACTGAGGTGCACAAAAGGAAATGGAGCAACAGAGGTCATACACTGAACATGTCTGAAGAAAATACTTTTCATTCTAAGAACAATTAAGCACTGGAACAAGGACCTAGAGATGTGCCATGTCCATCTCTGGAGATTTTCCAGAAAAGACAGAATAAAGCCATAAGCAAATGGATCTGACCTGACTGCTGACCCTGCTTTGAGCAGGAGTTTAGACTAGAGACCTCCTTCCAACCTAGGTGATACTGTCATTCTCAGTGACTTTCTGCATACAAATACAGCAAGAAGGTTAAGAATTCTTTATATAAAGGAAATAAAATGTTAGAATTCCAGTAAACCAAACAGGGAATATCCTCAGCCAATTATACAGTCAGTGATCTTTCACTTCAACACAAATTATTTGTTTTGTGACAGGGTAACTGAGCCCCATAGAAATAGCTTTTGGTGTCAAAGCAACTTTTATTCCTCATCATCTCTATATTTCTCTTAAATAGACTGGCCATAATTTCAGTTTTCTACTCAAAAAAGATCTGTTGAAAATTCTTGGAGGAAAAAAAAAAAGCTCTGAGCTTTATCACATATAATAACATTACCTTGTCTGTCCTGGCAAAAGAACTGGACTAACGTGAGTGCTCTGGATATTAGAAATATTTTGCATTGCAGATATTGTGAGATATTCCTGAGGCTACAGCAGAGCTTCTTGAATCTAATCACTACAGGGTCAATTTTAGCAGTGTTTTTTTTACATGGAATGTATAACATGTCCCTCAAAACTGACTTGCTTAACATGATGTTTATTGTTCCAGTTATTTACCATCTGGCACAGTCTCAGACAGCCAATGGTTCTGATAGTTTAACAATTTTTTTTTATAGAAGTATTAAGACTTCATAACATTTGTCATTTTACCAGAGTGCTGTAAAAGAAGCGCCGATTCAGAATTACAGAAGTGGTGAGAAGAAAAAGGAGACGTCAAGTAGTGCAGAGAGACAGAAACTCAGATATTAAACTTTCAGGTAGAGTATTTTTTGTGTACTAACTTCTTGTGTACATCAACCTAAGAAATCTTAAAATACTTAAGTACAGGTACCTTATTTTGTAACTATGAACTGCTTTTTTTTTTTTTTTTTGTCAAGGAAAATAGTTTCTGTCTTTGAAACCTAAAGAACCCCTCAGGATGCTCCACTTTGTTGAGGTCTATCAGCAGTTCCTAGCTTGACAAAAGCACAGTACAGTGAAATTCTTCATCAATAGTTAATTTTAACTTAGTGAAACACATATTAAAAGCCAAACACATTCCCTCTTGATCTCTTTCTATCTGCCCCTGCATCTCAGTATGAAAAAAAAAATAGCACATATAGTTAAAATGATCTTTGCTCTCTAACCTTGGGTACTGCTTATGTACGACAATATTGTTCATTTTTAAATATTCACATTACAACATTTTTACAGAAGATTAATCTGGGTTAAAACAGAATACCAAAAAATTGTCTTTTCCATATAAAATAAATAGCTTCCAGGTAAACTCATTTTATCTCTAGATAAAAAATGTATCAAGAAAAAACCACAATAAGGCAGCATACAGCAAGTCTCCTTTATAGCAGTCCAATGTAAAACAAAATGAAGATTATCTGTAGGCGTTAGCTAGCATGTTTATGTATAACATGAGATCACTTTAGTATCACAGCACTTCATGCTGGTTTTCCTGGTTTGCTAGCATGCAAAGCATCATTGTGGAGCACGGCCTTGTGAAAGCCATTTATCAGCACAGTAGGGATGGAAGGGGCTTAGAATTGGTGAGCAAAAGTTTACCGAGGGTAGTCAGGCTTTACCAACCTGATTGCCTTCCCTTTCCTTTGTGTAGGAAGTGGGAGAAATGGATGCCCAAAGAGGTTGTGGATGCCCCATCCTTGGAGGTGTTCAAGGCCAGGTTGGATGGGGCCCTGGGCAGCCTGGTCTAGTATTAAATATGGAGGTTGGCAACCCCCCCGTGTGGTGGGGTTGGAGCTTGAAGATCCTTGAGGTCCCTTCCAACCCAAGCCATTCTGTGATTCTATGATGTAGCTTACTTTCTTGCAAAGCTTTGGTAGTCTCCCAAAGAATCCTTGCAGCCAAGTTGTAAAGATATAGACTACCTAGGTGGACCTCAAGGTGGCTGAAAATTGGCTGAACCAATTTCAAAAGGGTTCAAAGGGTTTCAAAGAGTTCAAAGGGTTGTAGTGACCAGCATGAAATATGACATCTGGTTATGAGTAGCATTCATCAGCATTGGATATTGCAGCTAATAATACTTAAACACCTTTATCACTAACACTGTTCATGGGATGAAGGACATTCTCACTAAGCTTGTGGATGCCCCATGGAGGCAGAGGTTCTAAGACAGAAGGGCTGAGCTGCCAGAAAAGAAGGCTAAGTAAGAAGAGATCTAACTGAACCTACCTGAATAAGGATTATAAAGACAAGCAACACAGACTTGTCGAGAGGCAAACAATGGGAGGATGGGAGGCAACAGCCAAAAATTGCAGCAAGAGGTATTCTGCTTGAATGTAAGGAAAAATGTTTTCACCATGACAGAGATTAAACAATAGACCGAGTTCCCCAGGAAGGCAATGTAACCTCCTTCCTTAGAGATTTTTGAAACTTGGCTAAATAAGGAGCAGAGCAACCTAATCTAGCTTTGAAGTTATTGCTGTTTTGAGCAAAGAGTTAGACTAGTGACTTCCAATGGTCCCTTCTAAACATTCGTCTTTGATTCTATAATTAACTAAGCCCATATTGCTTTATTTGCATCCAAGGGTCCATAGAGATTTGCAAGTGCAGCAGAGAGAGAACAAAGTTCCAACATTTGCATAGCTAAACATATCAGGTACTTTCAGGTGTACTTCTACATCACTATAAAAGGACTGTATTTAAATATTGCCTGACACGTCAAATATAGCAATTAGATACATATTGCTACATCACATGCGACTGAAAATGGACACATAACTTCTGGTAAATAAGTAACTGCAGTTTACTGCATCAAAATCCCTGATTTGCATGGGGATATCATGGGGCAACTTCTAGCATGAGAGCAGGCAGCCTGTACTGCCCCAGGGCCAAGGAGGATTCTATGCACAGCTGGTGGCACAGAGAGAAGTTACTGTAGTACAAACAATGCCCAATAGTCTGTGTGTATTTTCCATGTTACATTTTTCCTGATATTAAAATAGTGCAGCCAAATTATCGGTTGTCAAACTCACCTGACAGTACGCCCCCACTGACTTATTTTCTACAGTTCTTGTTTATTCCTCCATAACATCACTTCCAGTTTTCTGTAGGGTATCCCATGAGTTAAAGTGCAGAGACAATATTTAGTAAGGTGAATTATTCATCAAAGGTATCAGGCTTTCTTTTCTGGCACAGCTGAATCTGTTGCCATCTTTCTTTATTTCAATTTATCTGTCTTTGGTGTTTGGAGAATTTTTCAAAGCTGATTTACCTCAAATCTCCTAAGAGCAGAAAGCCACCTAAAAACAATATTTTACTCAATGAAATAATATAATCTGACATACGTGGAAATGACTGAAAATTATAAAAGAAGGGTCATACTCCACAAAGATGAACCTTGCTTGGTTTTCTGTGTTTCTACAGCATATACAACCTCAGAATTCAAGTCTGGTCACTGATGAGTATTACAATAATGTACAGGAGTGCTCGTGACTATTGTAAAAAAAAAAAACAGGATAGAGATTTTTTACTTAATTTTATCAAGTGGTGTTGTGAATGCAAAGGAATTCTAGAGTGGAAAAAGGGGTTGTGATGTGATTTGGGAAAGCCTCCCCATAAGAGAAGTAGTGACAGAGAAAACGCTGGCCATAGCTTTCATAATACTGTCACCAGTCACCTACTAAATTATGCAACATAAAAGTATTTAGATTTTTGAAGGCTTGTATTAACCCCATTTTATGAAAAAATAAAAGCAGATATACTCAGGCTTGAGTTAGAAGCTAATTTATTAATACATTCACAGAGGACAGATTTATTTTTAAATCCTAGCTGAGAGATCCAGACTTCTTTCGAGTTCTCAGATTATGTAGACCACAGGCTTCAGCAACTTTCTTACTACTTTTGTTCTCATCCACGTTTTATGTATTGGTAAGCTCACTTGCTGATCTTTTTTAGAATTAAGTCTTCAGCCCTCAGTTTCTTCTTTAGGATCAAGCCCACACAACTCATTATAGCATTGCAACCTTAGACTGTAAATGCCTCAGGGTAGAAGGCATTTCTCTGAGTTTAGTACAGTTATCCAGCAGAGCAGGGCACTGATTCAAGGCACATGGATAACAGCAGTAGCTAATTGCTTTCTGGCATTTCTTTGTTAAAATTCTGCTATTGTTTTAAAGGGCAGCTGATTTACATCTTTCAGCAGATTGTACTTTGGCCCCTTCAATGAACATCTGGAAGTTACATTAATATAAATTGTAAAACATACTATTCTTCATTGTCCTGCATTGCACCAAAAGAGAGGTTGTTTTTAAAGCATGCTAGGAATATGGCACTCACATGGCACTACCATGTGAGACATTCTCTTTCAGACCTTTCTTAAGGCAGTGCAAGTAGATCTATGAACAAGAAGTGGAATGTGTGCTGATAGAATACATATGTCTTTCATGAAAAGAGTACATGCTTGTAGAGAGAGTTGGTTCAACTACATTGGTTCAGTCTTTCCTGTCTTTCCATGGCTAAAATTACAAGAAAGCAGCAATGTTTAATTGAGAAAGCACAGTAGTGGAATCATAGAATCACTAAGGTTGGAAAAGACCCACAGGATCATCCAGTCCAACCATTCACCCTTCACCAATGGTTCTCGCTAAACCATGTCCCTCAACACAACATCCAAACGCTCTTTGAGCACCACCAGGCTCGGTGACTCCACCACCTCTCTGGGCAGCCCATTCCAAAGTTCATAAATGAATCTATGGACATAAATGAATCTATGGACTTCCTGCTAAGTCTATTCTTTAATTCATACTTCCCTGAATTTTCTCCTGAATTTAACTTAATTCTTGTTCACAGAAACTTTCTTAAGGGAATTTGCAGCACCAATATAGAGATGATTGACTTGAACAAGAAACAATCACCTTTTTATAATGACATGCATGATTGCTCCTGCAAATCACGTCATTATGATAAAGACTTCAAAAGGAAAGAAGATAATTTACTTATGTACTGTCCAGAAACATTCAGTCTCCTGAAATGAAGCAAAACCTGAAGTTCAGTATGAAGCATAGAATCACAGAATGGCCTGGGTTGAAAAGGACCACAGTGATCATCGAGTTTCAAACCCCCTGCTATGTGCAGGGTTGCCAACCACCAGACCAGGCTGCCCAGAGCCACATCCAGCCTGGCCTTGAACACCTCCAGCGATGTGGCATCCACAACCTCCTTGGGCAACCCATTCCAGTGTGTGAAAAAGTTCTTCCTAATATCCAACCTAAACCTTCCCTGACTCAGTTTAAAACCATTCCCCTCATAAACAATCGTTCTCCCTCCTGTTTATACGCTCCCTTCAAGTACTGGAAGGCCACAATGAGGTCTCCCCGCAGCCTTCTCTTCTCCAAGCTAAACAAGCCCAGTTCCCTCAACCTTCCTCACAGGAGAGGTGCTCCAGCCCTCTGATCATCTTAGTGGCCCTCCTCTGGACCCACTCCAAGAGCTCCACGTCCTTCCTGTACTGGGTGCCCCAGGCCTGGACACAGTACTCCAAATGGAGCCTCACAAGAGCCGATTAGAGGGGGACAATCACCTCCCTCTCCCTGCTGGCCATCCCTTCTTTAATGCAGCCCAGAACACAGTTAGCCTTCTGGGCTGCAAGCACACACTGCTGGATCATGTCCAGCTTCTCGTCTACCAAGACCCCCAAGTCCTTCTCCACAGGGCTGCTCTCAAGGAGATCTCCCCCCAGTTTGTATAAGTACCTGGGATTGCCCCGACCCAAGTGCAGCACCCTGCACTTGGCCTTATTGAACCTCATTAGGTTTTCATGGGCCCACTTCTCCAGCCTGTCCAGGGCCCTCTGGATGGCTTCCCTTCGTTCCAGTGTATTGACTGCACTGCTCAGCTTGGTGTCATCCACAGACTTGCTGAGGGTGCACTCAATGCCATCGTCTGTCATTGATAAAGATGTTGAAGAGCGCTGGTCCCAAGACCGACCCCTGAGGGGCACCACTTGTGACCAGCCTCCACCCAGTAATCTTATGGAAGTCTTCAGAGTTACTGCAGCAAGACCAATCTGAGTTAATCAGGGATGAATCAAAGAGGATATTAATAAAGCAATGACTAGAAGAGTGCTGCAGGGCACTGTGCAGCAGAGTATATTTGTATGTTACAAAGGCTGCATTTATTAAAAAAAAAATTAAAAAGCAGTATATTTTGTTTTGGAGAAAGCAGCTCTCAAATTGAGTTGCCGAGTGATTCCAACTTATCTAAATCTTGTAAAATTACAACAGCCAAGCCTTCTGTTCTTCAGTACAGCCAAGAGCAACCCCTAAAAGTAAATAGCACAAAAGCTTTGACACTAAGCAGAATTTGTAATTCAGCACTAAGCCAGCTGTAGGGTCTCCCATGCAATATTTTTGTGCTCTACTTTATTTTTTCTAACACCTAAGTACATTAGGGAGCTTTAAACACCCTTGATGCTAAGTGTCCTATAGACCTCTGGCATAGTCTCTTCTCTGAAGAGCTTAAAGAACAAAAAGCCGAACAGTGTGAGTTTGTTTTGTCTTTATTCTCTGAGTACAGATGGTGTTCAGTTCTTACTAAGTTAAAACAAATACCAGAACTTAAATATAGCAGCTACATCCTCCAGTAAAGTGATTGCATAAATATGCAAAATTTGCAGCCTTCTTTACGTATTAATTCTAACCACATCTCACCCACTTCATCAGGCAATGTTTTCCCCTGATTATCTTTCACTAATACTCTCATTTCAGAAAGCAAAGCCAGTTCTAGACACACAAGCAACTCTCTGATCACAAACCATCCATAGCTCTGGCTACCTCTGTAGCACATGACAGCTCAGAAGAGCTGTGCTTACCCCTCCAGCTGCCAGTAAGGAAAAGGTGTGTGAGATGAAGACTCAGAGATGGCTATTGCCTAAGTAACAGCTACTGATTTCTACTTTCCCCTTCTCTTCAAGCTACAAAGAGCAAACCCAACTCTTTGCAACTTTCCTCTGAGTTTTCTAGCTCAGATTTTCATAAAAGCATTTGAGTTGGAAGGAACCCTTAAAGACCATCTAGTCCAACTCTCCTGCAATGAACAAGAACACCTACAGCTCCATCAGGGTGCTCAGAGCCCTATCCAGTTTGATTCTGAATGTCTCCAAGGATGGGGCATCCACCATCTTTCTGGGTAATTTGTGCCAGTGCCTCACTACCCTCATCATAAAACACGTTTTCCTTATATCCAATCTAAATGTCCCTTCATTTAGTTTGAAACCATCCCCCCCTTGTCTTATCACAACAGACCCTGATAAAGAATCTGTCTCCTTTGTTCTTATAGCCCCACTTTAGATACTGTGAAAAGCCACACTCAGGTCACCCCAGAGCCTTCTCTTCACCAGGCTGAACAGCCCCAGCTCTTTCAGCCTTTCTTTATAGGAAAGGTGTTCCATCATTTGGATCATTTTCCTCTATGGCTCTCCTTCTTCCTCTGTGCGTCCTGTTTACCACGACAGGAGGCACACAGACTCTGCCAGGCATCTGTCTTCACTCCATAGGATGACAGTATTCGGATCATTTGCAATGACATTAAGCATATATTTGAAAATGAAGGTTTTTATAGGTATCCTTGGTTTTCAGTGCTTAGTATATTTGTTAATATTGTTTGCACCCTAAGGCACCACTCAAAAGCCAATAAATTATTTTTCCCTTTTGTCATGAGACATTTTCTGATTTGTAGCAGGGAGGCATGCATGGTTTTAAAAAAAGATACAGGCCAGGAAGGAGACTAAGGTCACTGTTTTTTCAGCTACACCTCATTTACTCTGTATAACATGTGACCTTTACCTTTTACAAGGGAGCTCAAAATGGTCACTTTAGAAGTCGTTGGTACTTGTGCTCCATTAGTACCTAAAGCCATCTGAGTCCAGACTGCTAAACAGTCTTTGCCTTAGGGAACATTTGCTCTGCACCTTTCCACACCCTTATTGCCCATTCCACCCCAAGGCAGACTGGATGCAATTAAGGATAACTGTAAGGATGACTGCTGTTAATGTGAACGTTTTCCACCGCAAACTGTGTGGATGCCAATTCTCTTCAAACACAGTTCTAATTTCATGTCATTCATCCACTCTCAGTAGTAACGAAGTCTGAATTGCAAACCATGCTCTAGTTTCCACTCATGCAATCGTCTATCTATCCAGTTTTTCTTCCTTTTAATTGAAAAGGAGAGGTTATGAAATTTTCATTCCTGGGCAACCATGCTAGCCCTGCTTTGAGCAGCGGATTTCACGAGAGATCTTCAGGGAATCTGATTTTTTCTCTGATTTCTTCTTTTTATAAAAGCAGATGGAATGAGTGCCCATGTGCAAGCTTTGGTAGCAGAACAGCTTCAGGGGTTGGCCTTCGTGAGAAGAGACCTCCATCTCCAACAGAGCCAGTGATCTCTGAAATACACCTGCTGCAGGATAAAGGTGAGCCCATGGAGAGGAACCCACAAAAGAGTGAAGTGGACCCTGGGAAACAGAGGGATAGTATGGGAAAGTGTTTTTATTTTTAACCAGCAACAAATTAAATCGATCTTCCCCAAGTTGAGTCTGTTTTATCCATGATAGCAATTGGTAAGCAGTCTCCTTTTCTTTATCGCAACAAAATGGTGCTGCCATGCAATTTATTGGCTTTAGGTAACAATGATAAAACTTTAAATTGTAGGTTTCTGATCTTTGTTGTGAGTGCTGATCTTTTGAGTGCATAAAAACAAGCATGATACATAAAGGCAACGTACTTTTTCTCAACAGGATTAACAAAAAACCTCACAGCATTAAGGCAAAACTAAGTAATAGTGAAACAGAGTTGCTTAATTCAAACTGAAGGAATGGCTCAGTTTCACAAATAAAGGCAAGCTGTAATCACTGTTACCTCCCTCCACTGAATGTATTTTCTTTCCTAAATCTTAATCCTCTGCTTGCACTAATGTTTGCTTTTTTTTCCAGATCGAAAAGAAATATCTTCCTGGCAGCACTGCGTATGGAAGGAATAAGGAAAGTAACAAGGAGAAAGTTGCGCGCATTTACAAGTGAGTACTGTGAAAACTAATAAAGTAGTGCCTAAGCTTTTATCATACTTGTATTGATAAAACCTGCTTTGAATGATTCAGAACTGGGCACTTGCAGATCAAAAGAAGCAAAGTTCCGAACACTTAGCAGCTGCTTAAAGCTGAGTTTCAGGTCCAGTTGACAGCTGGAATTAGCAATGACAAGTGAAGCATGTCACATTGGATTCGCAACATCAAATCTAGCCACCCTGCTTGCAACATATACCAGCACTAGCTGCACACAAAGAATATGGGGAAAAAAAAAAAAAAGAAAAGAAAAAACAGGAGGTGAGTTTATTAATAAAAAAGCTTTCTCCTGGAGAGGAGAGAGAAGATGCTATTTATTATTGATTGATTTAATGTCATAGTTCTTTGTGACACATTGTAGACATGCATGGTCCTGCCAGAAGGAACTTGTCTTTCTAAATGTGTGCAAACACTCAGGATGAAGACCATTAAAATGTAAACAGAAGTATGGTCTATTTTTGACTAAGTACTTGTGTGGGCTAATTGGTAAGAGATAATCATAGCTCTGTAACTATAAGTTCCTTGTCTCCAAGACTTCTCCAAGTACCCAGCTCTGCAGAAGTTGCTGCAGTTGAATTTCTGAGTGCTACTGCCATTTACTTCATGTATTAGCAGACCAAAGCAAATCTTTTCCCTCCAACCTCTCATGATTTATGATTTTAGATATTGCTTACATAGAGGAGTATGTAAAAATTACCAGTTTTAATGGAAGGTGTACCTATTGGTCATAACAACTGTGGAACAACTTAGACCAGGATTCAAAAACACAGTAAGATAAGGACATTGCTGAGAGTAGAGGGAGTTCAGGGTAGATTTCAGCTCAGGTACTTCAGTTGGTACCTGAAAGTGGATGTGATAACTCCCAGCATAACTATTCTAGTAACAGTACAGAAATAAATACAGATTGGAAGTTGCGAATTTCTAAAGAAGAATTTGCATATCTGCATCTTTTCAGTTACAACTGAGGGAAAAAAAATCACACAATGTAATTTGTGCATTCAGTACTTAGACTGTCAGAATGATAAACAAAAAACTAAATTTTATAGGTTTTGTCACCCATTTTGAATTGCCAGCAAAAAGTTACTAAGACTAGCGAACGGCTGCCTAATTAGTCCTAAGTTTGTAGTTCTGGTGCACTAAAAATAGCAAAATGGATTTCCCTTCCCTGCCAGCCCATTGATGTTGAGTAGTACCAGCTAGTTATTTTCTGTATGATTAATAATAATGCAGTTATCATCAAGTTTACACATAAAATACATGTATCTGCATAGCTGTTTGCCCTGACTCACCTCTGTAAGATAACATGAGGAAAAACCATGCACTGCTTTCATTTTTATCAGGCAGACAGTGCTGGCTGTAGATGACTATATCATGCCTTGACATTCAGAACCTGAGCTGTTGTCTTCTGTGTTTTGTCTTCTGTGAAGAAAATGTGTGCAATAGCACCGTAGATTTATTTTTAGTCAGCTTATTTACCTTATTCCATCTGTTCAAATCAAAAACGTAATGATAAGGACAGGTAAGAGGCTGGGGCAGATGTACAGGGGTGGTTACCTTTCATCTATTTCATGCAATTCTTCATGTTCAGATTTAATAAATGAGGACTTTCTGTTTTCACACTCGGTACAAGCATTAGCTGAAATAAATGCCCATGAAAGAGCAGGTAAGAAGCAACCATTTCAGAAATAAGACAACTTGTCTTATCATTTCAGAAATAAGAAAATTTGTCAGTTCTCAGGGAAAAAAAAAAATCAATTCTTAACTGAAGTTGCCATAAATATGGTAGCTGAGACTTTTAACTTGGGTTAGTGTTAAATGAAAACTTCAAAAAGAAATGTGAGTATAAAACCTAGACCCTTCTGTCTACTAAAACCCAGCTGTCTTATCTTCATCTTTGCACAAACTAGGAGCATACTTTCTTCTATCTTTGGAATATATGCACATCCTACAGGGAAACAAGGAAGCTGCTGATTTTGATTATGTTTTTATACGTTGAGTTTGAAGTACCCAAATGAAACTTTCCAAACTTTTGCCTTTCAAACTGCAGTTGTATTGAGTAAAAACTGGAGTTGTATGGCCATCGCAACTTCTTGGGAGCCAAAGATACCTATGAGGAAACATGGCGGTGAACTACCCTTTCTTTGAAAAACAGAAGTTAGATAAAATGCTGGTCAACTGTGGACTTCCTTTTCAGCATACTCTTGGTAACAGAGAGAAAAAAAGCTTAAATTTTGTGTCCTGTGCTAGCACGTGTACTGACTGAATTCAAAGTCCTGTCTTCTCCTAAGAGCATACTCGGAGTCAACTGTCCTACAAATGAGGTCAGGATTTCCCCTACCACAAACTACTCCTTTTATCTTCCTTATTATGTGCAGTATCTTCTAGCTAAGAAAACCCCAGATCCTACTGTCTACTTCTATTTAACTCTTGCTAGGCCTACTTCCATATTTTCTGAAAGCAAAACAAAGATTTGATTTTCACTATGACTTAATCCTATTCAAGTTTCACAGAGACTTAGAAAATTTTGATGATGAAGTACCCCAACACATGTTCCCACAGCCACTAAATGAGCTCATGTCTGAGCCAGCCTGAAATTAGAGCCTAGGACTTGTTAAATTAGTTCCCTATAATATCTGCACAGATCTGACTGAACACCACTCTTAGAGAACAAGGAAATATTTCCCAGATCAGACTTCTAGTTGTCCTAAAGAGGAAGAATGCTGTTTTCTAGCTCTGAAGGTCATGAGGAGGTGACAGGAGTTATTTCAATTGGTAATGACAGAAAATATTCATTCAAATACATTCAGTATATCAAATGACATTTTAAAAACCCTTTAAGGGTGAGATGGACACAGCTGCAGGCAACTGCTTTTGTCTAGTCAGGAGTAGGGCATGGAGAGGTCACATTTGCTCCAGCCTGCATTATCTTACACAAATCACACTAGAAAAATACTTCTAAAGGCTTCTTGAAAAGCTTAGATTTGACAACCTAAAATTCAACTATAAAAATTAAGGCATAAAAAATCCTGGAAGTTAAAAAATAATAGTAATAAAAAATATTGTCATCAATTCCAAAGAACAAAAATTTGGAGGATCTGTCTTTCAGGAAAGTCATCTTAGCTGCTGTCGTGTGTCATGAATAACTGTGGCTTCACATGAAGTCTTTTTCACAATGGTCCTCCCAGTTTTATCTCTGCTGCAGGCAGCAGACGAAAAATATTAAGGGTCAGTGGGCTACATCAGGAATTGGCTCCAAGGAATTTTGTGAGATTAAAAGCAGAGTTCTTTTAAAAGCTATTGTATTTCCCAAATAATAGTTTTAAAATCTAATTGTAAGTATAAATGAGACATGTTTAGGAGAAATATTGGTTTATGTATGACACTTCCTTCAACATAGTTACATCACTCGTGCTGAGATAGGCTAACTTCCTTGACAGCAATGTGCTGACTGTAGACTTGCTGTTTATAGAACTTCTTTTATCCCAATATGTACTCTCTCACCATAAGGGAAATGTCTTTTCCTGAAATAAACACACACCAGCACTGAATTCAGAGCAACCACAACTGTATTTTAGCCCATTGCAAATGAAAACAGAACCCAACCTGATATAGCAGAGTCTGCAATGGCTAAAAGATCCCTTTGTCAGTTTTCATATTAATAACCTCCTCCACTCATTCCAGAAGGTTATGGCCCAGCAGCTTGCAATTTCTTTGCTCATTGCCTACCTAAAAGCATAGAGCCTGTCCTTAACATGATCCTAAGACTTTTCTCTGGAATTATTAGTTTAACAATCCTCCACTCTGCTGTGGTATTTAAATACACTTAGACATGCTCATGAATTACCCTTCATAACCTCCATTATGAATTCATGGCTATCATACTACACCAATTAGTTACTGTTAGATGTTCAAACAATCAATTTCATGCTTTCTCTCATGCTCTGGGCTTAGAAAAATATTTACAGAGCTCTCTCATTAGCTTTTGTCAAATCCTTTTTTTTTTTCCCCTCCACAATACAAAAGCCTTGGCAACAGCTTACATCCTGTGCTGCCTGCCTATCACACTGATCAGTATTGCCTCACTGCTGCCTTTAATTCCCCTCAGTGACTGTATCCATCTGTTGTTTCTCATCATACATCTCAAAAGTAATTTGGAGCAGGATTACCTTTTCGTTTCAGATTTTTATTGCTTCAGTCACAGTGGGATCAGGTTTTTTGGTGACTGAAATTCCAACATATAACGTCCACAGTAGTAAGAAAAGGAGAGACAGACAGGAATATGCCTAAAACACCCTGTGATGGGAGGAAGTCAGAGTGCTGCCCATCCTCTGTTTATATCCTTTTTCTTTCAGTTATCATCCTCATTGCTATAGAGGAAGCCCAAGCATTCTAGGAAGGATGAAAATCCAGTTTAAAACAGGAAGGTAATTCTAGGGGGGAGAAAAATGTTACTTACCCAGTTTGCCGTGAGCTTCAAAACTCTAGCAAAGCACGTGCAAAACTTGTCATGGCTGCTTTTAACCACTAGGAGACGTATTCAGACCACCTCCCGTCTGTAACAGACATGGCACGTTTTAGCTTTTAGGTGAAGGGAATGGTAAGGATCCTCCCTCACCCAGGGCTGCAGTAACCTACAGACCATTCATCCTCGTGTCTGGGATTGGCAAACTCCTGGGACACCCAGGAATGCTCAGTGTGTCTCGATCTGAGCTGAGACATAAGTTCCAATACAACATAAACTCAGATTTCTTCACTGTCCCAGACTTTTGAGTGTGATCACGCCCAGCAAGGACAGACATATTAACAGAGCTCCAAATTAACAGGAAGTCACTTCAGCTGAAGAATCCATTGTCATTAATGACCCCATCCTATTTTCACACAGCTCTGTGCTCTTCTACAAGGAGAAGCAGACATGGCTTGGCTAGGATTGTTACTTGCTATGGGTTAATGTGCTTTATTGCCTGCAGCTGCCATAAAACCTGAGGACACTGGGTGTTAGACTGCTGTAAATATTAATTCTTGCAAAGCTCCAAAAATGTCTGTGGGAGATTTTGCACACTGACGATAATCATAATTTCAAGGCTCAGATATCACAAATTTCTTTAGGGAAGTACAGCTGCAGAAAGACTGGAATCTCCATATCCAATTCCAGATTGAGCAAACAGGCTTCAGAGGGGAAGAGCTTCAACAATGGGGGGGAAACAACTTCAACAAAGCTTTTACTTTAATTGAGAAATAATTGATGAATTCTGTCCAGTGTATCAGGTTCACACACACAGAAGTTTGCAAGACAAATCCACAAAATTGTTACATATTCCAAAGCTCAGAAAATTATATAGAAAGTAGACCTTTTGTTAACCTTTTCATCATCCTAAGAAGAAAGTAACGCATAAATCTATATTTAAAATGCACATGCAATTTTTGCAATACGCCTTTGAGAGCAGAAGCTTGTCTCAGTATTTCCTTGCCTATTACAGATGGGAATGGGGAGGTTTAACTAATTGATGCTTTGAGAGTTATTTAACTTCTGTATGATGCAACAGGACTGTACAGTGATATATAAAGAACGAGCACTGAATAAACACATAAATAGTCCACAGATGAAATTTAGTTGTATGAGATTTAGCATTCAACAGCCAAATGCCACTTGCTACAATTGCAGAAATGAGCGTCACTACTGAAAGGCAGCATTTTGATACTGTTTAGCCTGGGGAAGGAACTCTCTCACCCTCCAGGGACTGAGCCACATCCTACTGTGGAGAGGAAGAACTTCAGTGATAGGCTTCTTTCTTCTTTTTTCTTAGTCTTTAAAAGTCCATAAAAGTGTTGTAGTAACTATTTCATAGGAAAAAAAAAAAGCACCAAAGTTGTCTTTAATGAAGTTCGTGGCAGCAAAGTGGTCAGTGTGTTATGCTTTGGACATAGGTTTGAATATTGCTTGGCTAAAAAGCTGAAAGTCAGCTGGTTCAGCTATCAGTTGTATCCATATGGTCAAACAAATAGGTGAGGCAGCAACACCACAGGTGCACACTAGCCAAAAAGCCCTGTGGTCACTGCTACACTCCCAGTGTGTGTCTTCAGGGCTGGACCTCATTTCCCAGCTTGCTGTGCAGCCCCAAGGTGAATCATTTCACTTGCCAGCCATACATTTCTCCCCTGTGAAACCTTCCCTTATCCATGGGGAATTGCTTCCTAACATATGCAAAGTGCTTTTAGAAACTCTGATTAAAGGGGTAAATTTAGATATTTAGAAGCAGTACATGAATAATCTCAGAGATCAGACTACATTTATAGCATCTGATATTGACACACCGACAGCTTTTTCTAAAAGGAAGCAGTGTCATAGCCATGGATTGTGGGTTTTTTTGTTGCTGTTTTGTTTTTTTTTAAAGATAGCTACATGCAGAAATCTTTCCAGCAACATGCAATCATTTGTGCAAATAATTTTGGAGCAATAGCAAACTGTAGTTTCCTAGACTTGCACTGCTTTCCACAGCTAAAGAAGAAAAAAATAGAATATGATTTACGTAATTGTTTGAGTTGGAAGGGACCCTTAAAGGTCACCTAGTCCAACTCCCCTGCAGTGAACAGGGACACCTACAGCTACGTCAGGGTGCTCAGATCCCTGTGCAGCCTGACCCATCCATCACCCCTCCGGGCAATGCGTGCCAGTGCCTCACCACCCTTATTGTACAAAACTTTTTCCTTATATCCAATCTAAAACTCCCCTCTTTTAATTTGAAACTATTTCCCCTTATCCTTTCAAAAAGCACCCAGTGAAGCTTTTCCCACAGCAGCAGCACCTATGAGATGTCCATCCCACCTTGATTCTCAAACAAGGTACAGTTTGACAGCCTTTTCTTTGGTAAGGATGCTTACAGGTGTTTTCTCTTCTACCCATCTGCCTGTTTTCACAAAGGCAGCATATTTCTGCTCAAAATTTTGCCTTTCTGATTGAAAACATTTTAAAATTATTAGCAAGAGAAAGAAGGATAGGGAAAAATCCATCATGTACCACCGCGATCAGTCACGAACCTACAAGTCTCTGTAGGAAACCAGTCAGAAAACATGCAATTAAGTTAGCCAGCATCAGAGAAAGATGGGAAAACACAGCTCTCATCAGACAGGATGGAAATGCTCTGGCAGTGAAAAATAACCATTTTGTGTGAAAGTTGCCTTCCAGGCAGTGCAGAACATCCATACCCAACCTTTTCCTCTGGAATCTAGCCTTGAATGGATTTTTTGCTCAGCTTGTGTATGCTGCTGCCATTTGGAGGAAGCACCTACTGCCTTTATCGGATCTCCATTACAAAAAGCAAGAATAGATGGGTAAATCTGATTTTCATTTCCCTGCTTAGAGAAAATAAATTCTGTAGGAAGGGCACAGAGAAGGGCTGACAGCTTCCTGAAGACAAGAAAACCTCCTCTGGCTCCTTTCCCAGTAGAAAAGCATTCACTGTCATGCTGCTAATTGTGCCACACACATCTGTACCTTTTTGTGCTTTTCAGGGAGTTGATAGCTGCTGCCATAGATCCAGCTCTTGTGCCACTGCCCTCCCTGCTCTGCAGGGTTAATGTTTGCGAGCAAGTGCACAATCATTTGTTTATACTCAGCTGCACGGACAATACAGACACAGTTATGTGCAAACAACACCTCTTCTTGTAGGCAGCAAGTCACATCTCATGCCTGATGATAAGTAAGTAATAAGTAATGAGTAAGTGTAAGTCATGTGCAAATTCATTTCTGGCCCGTGTCCAAATCTCCACTTACCTTCCCAAGTATGAACATACAATGTTAGATAGCACTGGATACCTAAACCAAACCCCTTCTTAGTTTTCTTGAAGAACTGCAGCTCCCTTTGGTCTCTCCCACATCACAGGTTGGAACAGCCATCCTGCTTCCAAGCTACATTAAGCAGCACACTTAAGCTATTACTGTAGCATCAGAAACGACTTCTAACAGTAGTTCAGAGGCCTCCAGAGACCAGGCTTGGTAAAGCCTGGCCCCCACAGCCTGTAGTCATGGGTAGCAGGTGGCCTGAATTGCTCTCATGAATTTACTATGCCATATTACTCCATCTGTCACAGGCACCATAAGGTATGCTCACCCTGCATACAAAGCCTGCCACACAGGGTGGGCTGTCCAGCTGGGGCTGTGTCTGCCTGTGAGTTCCTCCAAGGCCCTCATTTCCCCACCTCCTGAATCACTGACCTTACAGGTAGAGATTTTACAGGGTGATCAGTCCCATGCAATTTGCTGTGAATCCTCTTAATTTTTCTATGTGCTTTCTGCTCTGATGAATTTTCCTGAGAGTGATCATTACCAAGCAAAATTATGTGGATACTGGGGTCTATTAACCAGAAGTACTTAAGCACACAACAAAAACTTAAAAATTATATATGTTCAGGCCTGTAGGAGAAAGGAAAGGATAAGGAAGAGAGAAAGAAAAATGAAGGAAGAAAGGGAGAGAAATAGAAGAAAAGAGAAGAAGAAAAGAGAGGAAGGAAGGAAGAAAGGAAGAAGAAAGGATCAAAAGAAGGAAGGAAAGAAAGAAAGAAAAAGATTGAAGGAAAGAAGGAAAGAGAGAAGGAAAAGATGGAGGAAGGGAGGACAGTACAATGAAAGATAGAAAGATAGAAGGAAAGAAGGAAAGAAGAAAGGAACTAATCATGATTAAGTGTATCTTCCAAACTGTACATACCATTGCCACTAGTCTGAGATTCAGGGTGAGGGAGATTGCTTGTGCACATTTCTCAGAGCATGAGCGTGTCTGAGCATCATACCCTCATTTGACAGGCTTTGAAATATTATTGCAATTTGAATATCCTGGCTAAAGGTTGCAGCACTTCAGATGCACTTTTTAACTTCAAAAAAGGCAGACCTAGCAGTGCAAATTAGTCACAGCTTTGGAACGCCTAAGAAAATGCATTAAAATTAGAGCAAAGCCTTAGCTTCAATACAGTTTTTTCATTAGTTGCAAACTGCTTATAACATTTTTTGTCTGTTTCCTATTTATGTTCTGTTTCCTATTTATGTTCTGAGAGACAGACTTGCTGGATATTCTCTTCAACCAGGAGCACCTGAGTGCTTCATCCCAAGCTGTTCTCAGTGATTTCCTTGCTAATCATTTCTGCCCTTGAAGATTTAGTTCAAACTCCATACCCACTTCTAACCAGCAAATCACAAAATCATAGAATGGCTTGGGTTGGAAGGGACCTTAAAGATCATTTAGTTCTAATGTAGGGAATTTTCTAGAATCTGAGCTATATTCTTTTTTTCATCCATTGATGTTTGTGTTATCATCAATGTTTTCCTGCTGTGTGAGCCTGCAGCAAAGTCCTTGCTATTAAACCTTACCTTCTAAGGTACAATAGGAGAGGAAATGTGAAGGGAAATGCCCTTTTTCTGATCACATGGAGGCCCTGACAGCTAAGACAGAACCAAGCTGAAATACAGATGAAGTCAAAAGGATGCACACAAATGCCAGACCTGTCCCCTCTCATTGCAGCTGGAGCAGGATATTTGGCCAGGAAGGAAGCCACCCCCTCAGCCCAGTGGGATTTCCCTGTTCTGCAGAGTTCTACTGGGATGTGAGAGTCCCACCATATCCTAAGCAATTCTCCATCTTCCTCCTGCACCACCAGCAGCAGCTGCTGCCTCGCTGCTGAAATTGCTCTTGAGTTTTATGGGGAGCTAATCACAGCAAAGGGTGTTGGGCAGATATACCAGCCTGGGCAGCATCTGGCTGGGATAGGCAAGGTGTGGCTGCAATAAGGAGTGCAGGACCCCTGGTTTGTTGTCCAGCCCTAGCACTATGCCAAGGGAGAATTTCTTCAGGCCTATCTGGGTTATGGTTATTAGACATGTCCAAATGTTGCCCAGTGATGAACTCTGACGGAGAAAAGAAGATGGTTGGTTGTTTTTTTCATTAAAGGAAGAAGTTTCTTTTCTTACAGCTGGACTTGGTTTAAACAGCCTTACATCAGTTTTAAAGACACATTTTGCTCATGAAGAGATCTTGTTTGAACTAATTTCCTTGAATGTGTTCAAGAAACATGTAGAAATGGCATTGAGAAACATGGTTAGTGGGTATGGTGGTGATGGGCTGATGCTGACTTGATGATCTTGGTGGTCTTTTCCAACCTTAATGATTCTATGATTCTATGATAATTCCCATTTGGAATGCACCCACCAAGTGCAGTGCTGGTGAATTTGCTCAAATTCAGGGATGAAACCAGAAATTCTGTGGTCATACAGTTAAAGAGAGCCAACAGCTCTACATGTTTTACACTTCAGGAGAGGTGGCAAACAATGTCTGTAGCAGCTTTAAGATACTTAAACTTCATAGTTATGTAGACTGGAAGTATGAGGTGGGGCATGACAAGAATGAATGACCATCAGTCGAAGGGTCTGAGCAGAATGACTGAAAATCAGGATTTGAGCTAGAGATTCTGAAAAGAAGCTGGAACAGGACAAGACCTGGGAGATTTCCTTCCTCCTAATCCAGCTAAGCCTGACTACCATCCCACTACAGCTGAGATATCCTAACTGAGCTATTGTTGTAAGAATGTTAGCTCACTCCTGTTTCACAGATGTGCTTCTTCCTGCCCCTACCATGAGCAATTCCCTTCTGATGATGCCCTGCATCATGTCTCATACGGCTTCTAGCCAGGCAGTGGAAGACACAGCACTAGATGCTTCTTGTTATGATTCTGGGGAGCTTGAGGAGATTTGGAATTTTTCTGTCGGCATTATCACAGTTCCAACTTCAGCCTTCATTGTCCTCCATGGATGTTGGGCTTTCCTCTGGGCAGTAGCGATGTTGGAGCACTGTGAGCAAAAGCTGGGAGGTTACCAGGAGAGGAAATGCTTTGAAAATGAGATCTCCTACTTCTGTGCAGTGCAACGGGCTATTTTAGGACCAGATTGTGTCAGAGATACGGCTGGGACAGGATTAGTGCAGCTGCCAAAGGAAATGCTGTTGTATCCGAAGCTTCTCAGCACATAAGACACCGTGCACAGACAGAAACCCTCCAGGCTCATTGGTTCCTCCCCTCCCCATTTGGCACAGACTCTGGGCTCAGAAACCAGGAGTTTCTGCAATAACAGGCATTGGTTTACAGCAACACAAAGGAGCAAGCCCACCACTTGCTCCTTCCTGTATTAGTAAGGATTGCACCTTCCTGGATGAATAATGATTTTCCCAAAAACTCTGAACTATAGCAAGAAGAAAAGGTTGAAAGAGCAGACAAAAATCCAGCAGTCCTGAGTGCATTTAGCAACATCACTTAGAAAACATCAACTCCCATGGATATCACACCCACTTGTCTGCATCAGATTCAGTGATTATCCCATCCAGCTGCAGCTCCCCAGCTATTTAAATGATGTCAGATAATTAAATGTACTATGAAAGCTGCTACAGTACGTGTCACAGCTCTGCTGAATTTCACCAAAGACTACTCCAGTGAAATCCTCAGTTCTTAACTTACCTCCTAAGCAATCTGTTGGGACTGACTGGCTGCACGCATTGCTCAGACCTTCAGTGCAGAGGTCACATCTGCAGAGGTATCAACCTTCAGCATGCAGTACCCAAAAGCATTTGCAGCAGCCTGACTCCTCCAAGCTATGTCTTCATGCTACGAGCTGGAAAAGCTGCAAGCCACACTGCAGGGCCCTGCAGACCTTTGTCAGTGAATATGCTGAACGGTCGCTCCAAGAATTACCTGTGGATTTATTACCCTTCAACATAATTTGAGAAGAATGTTGCCTTCTCTATTCTTGTAGAGATTTACAGCTGCCTAGAAACTGGCCCTTTTTCTTTTTTAATTGAGTGATCTGTCTTTTGGGGAAATATTTTATTTTGTGCTGTATGTTTCAAGGTCTTTGACTGTGTCACTTTCACTTTATTTAGCTGTGCTGTCACAGCAGCCTTGTGTACTCTCAGTTCCACTATCCCTGGCAACCTTCATGGCTCATATGCTCATCTTTCCTTTTATGCATCTCCATGATTCTTCCCAAATTGCCTCATGAGACTACTACGTGGCCCTAAACCAGGACTTATCTACATGGAAGACCGTTCCAGAGATTTGGGGTTAACTTCTCCCTGTAGACAGACTTCCTACAGAACACACTCACAGTTGGGAGTTTGAGCGGTCACAGTTCACTGTGCCATTGTGCCACTGTGAATCAGTGCAAGCACTAACTCACAGAATGTCCTTGGTTAATGGAGAAAGGTCAGTGCAGAACTGCATTGGAGGTATGATCACAATCAACAATCAGATATATATGAGGCTTAGAAGAGATGGGATGGGATAGGATATGATAGGATGCAATGAGGTAGAATTTCATAGAATGATTAAGGTTGGGTAAGACCACTAAGATCATCTAGTCCAACCACCAACCCATCACCACCATGCCCACTAAACTATGTCCCTCTGTGCTATATCTCCCCTTTTCTTAACACTCCCACAGGTGGTGACTCCACCAGCTCCATGGGCAGTCAGTTCCAATAGCTCACCGCTCTTCCTGGAAATAATTTTTTCCTAATATCCAACCTGAACACCCCCTGGTGCAACTAGAATGGGATGTTATTTAATACAATCACAGTACATGTGATTGCAGTCACTAGTAGACTGTCTTCAGTGCTTATCATGCTGTTTCAAATATAAATAACAAGGCTGTGGAGTTCAGGGACAAGCAGTGTTCTTACAGTAATGAATGAAAGAAAAACTAAAAGAATCAGAGAAATTTATCTGGGAAGGATAAGATGCAATAAATCAAATAATACGTGGTCTAGGACACGTGGATTAAAAGTGCCTGTTTCCTATAATAAAGGAACAAAGTGTCACTCGAAGAGATGAGAAATAGCAAATTGTAACTTTACGAGAGAAGCACTTGCTCAGTGTAACTGCAAAATATGGAGCTGTGGTATTCTCTTAAAGCCAAAAAGAGAGAAATCTTGATATGGTAAGAGATACAGGTACACATATAGTTGCAGTACTGAAAGCTAAAAGACTCTTTTAGAAGAGAGAGAAACAGTTCAGTATCTATTATATACAGGCAACTGATATTCCTCCATCAGGGAAAAGAGGTATCAGAGTCTGTTTCTGCCCCCTACAGATGTCTCTATTCCTAAGCCCTCTCAGAAAGCAGCTACCCCACCAAATGGCTATGCATCCACCAGTACAGTGATGTCTGTGTTCCTAAGGAATAATAACAGCACTGAAGGCAAAGGAGCTGTCTCTTATTTCCAGAAATGTATAACGTCTGCCTATTGTGCCCTTGGTGGTACTTAACATGGCTGTGCACACTAGAGCTACTGTTTAGAAAGGGCTGTCAGTGATGCCAGTTCAGCAAGTGAAAAATATTATGTCTGAAAGAGCTCTGATTTGGTGAACTTTCATGAGAGCTGACTTCCAGCTCTGGTTGCCCTGGAAACACTGGGATGGTGAAGACATGGTGTCTCAGGGCAGCTTTGTCCTTGAGGTTTGCTTGGTGTGAGGAGCCTCAGCCAATGCAGCCCTTGCTGTGACATCAACAAGGGCATTGACTTAGCATCACAGAAAGGCTTCTATAGAATCATAGAATCATTTGAGTTGGAAGGAACCCTTAAAGATCATGTATTCTAGCTCCTCTGCAATGGACGGGGACATTTATAGCTAGGTCAGGTTACTGACCTCACTTCAGGGAGGGTCAGATTTCTCCTTTCTGGAGTTACTATCAGTTTGTATCCATCCCAGTCCTTTTGAGCTGAGTTTTCTTAGCTCAAGTGTACATCTGTGCCATCAGGCAGCTACCTGTGGCTGTGACTCATTCCCCTAGATGGGTGCAGACATGGAGTTTCTCATTTGCCCTGACAAAGCTGTAGAGGGAGCTCAGGCAGCTCAGACATATCCTAAAAGGAAGCTTGCAGTGAATTTAGTCTTCTGGCTGAGGTATGACACTTTGCTACCCAGCACACAGCTGTTCTCCAGCTGCATAGCAAGACGGAGCCAGTCCAACTGTTCTAAGTTCTATTACCATATTTCCTCCAGTGTTCTCAGCTGTGTAGCCTCAATACTACATGAAGCTGAGAAGCTCCAAATTTACAGTTTTTGGTCAGAGTTATGTGCGCTCAGCTCCTCTCAGACCTGGAGTCTGTTTTATTCTGCTCTATAGGGAGATGTTTTGTGGCCAAGTTCCTCCCTCAGTTCCAAGGATTTACAAAATTCAAATACAATGTTATTTTCAACCAGAATCAAAATCTACAGATTACAATGCATTCTAGGAATTAATGGGAGTGTCTTTACTGCAGAGCTCTTAATCTGTTGTGACAGTGAAGTGATGAGCGCACACCAGAATATCATGACCAGGACCTAGCCACAACTGGTGTGTGCTTGTTTTTAAAAGAAAGAAGTGTTTAATCTTTAGTATAATTAATTATGATAATTGTTCTCTGAGGAGTACTTTCCACTTAGGAATCTCTGAGCTTTTTCTGTACCAGTTTGATTGATGGCACCATTCGGTGAGATATGTGGTATCTGTGACCATGGGCAGGTCACTTAGTAGCTCTTTAACTACTCTGTTAAAGTAATGAGGTTAATGATAACACCCTATTTCACCAGCATGAAGATGCTATTCAAGGTCAGAAGAAGAAGGTCTTCTATCTACGTAGAAGGAGGTGGAGACCATATAAACACTCATTGAAAGAGACCCATGAAGAAAACAGAAGTAGGGGAAAGCACTACAGCTGGAAAATAAATCTTGACAATCCTCCATTCTTGCTGTCAGACAACACCAGAAGCACACTGGCTTCAAGCAGTCCAGTATCAAAGTGGATTTGGAGATTTGGCTATTGGTAAGCTTTCCATGGATATATTTCTGGTAAATGCATTAAGGCTAAGTAACCACTAGGATTAAACACAAGATTTGAGTAAGATTTGAGTTTTTTATCCTCTCAAAAGTGGGCTTCCTATTTGTTTTGTTATTAACAAGTATATATGGCAGAAACATATTCAACATTATTATACATGAGGTAAATAACTCACGATTAAAGGAAGTTATAATAGTAGCCAGTATCTACCTGATTCTGAACAACAGCCTTAGAGACATGGTTTAATTTTTAGGTATAATACAATATCTTGGGTTGGAAGAGACCTTAAAGCTGATCCAGTTCCAAGTCCATACCGCAGGCAGAGTTGCCACCCACCAGATCAGGCTGCACAGGGCCCCATCTAACCTGGCCTTCAACACCTCCAGGAATGGGGCATCCACAACCACTCTGGGCAGCCTGTGCCAGTGCCTCACCACCCTCTGACTAAAAATTTCTTGACATTTAACATTTAACCTATATCTCAGTGCTTTTAGTTCTAAACCATTTTAAACAGGTAGACTTGTACGGAGCTAGGAGTTGTACTCAGTGAACCACATTGGTCCCTTTCACCTTAGGATATTCTATGATTTAGGGGAAAAAGCATCAAAATTTCATCAATTTATACTGATTATTTTACATACATTGGAGTAGGTGTCTGTGGATAAGAAATCATGAACCCAGCAGCTCCACTACAAATTTATTGCCTAGACAGAGAAAGAAGCAATTATAGTTAAGGGAACAGTGTAAAAAAATAACTGCTTCTAAACATTTCTTTCCAATTTTAGTCAAGAAGAGATCTAATAGTGGAAAATTTAGTGTTTATATTTAATGTCTAAGTCCATAACTCTACATATTAGAAACTTCATTTATGTGAAAGTACTGTCAGGGAGCAACTTCTTGTTCAGACTGAATGGTTGAAAAAAGTTTCATTTGCAGGCAAATATTCATGCCTGATCTTTCATGCCCTTGAATATGCAGGAAATAGAAGCATCATCATGTTACTTCTGCTAGGTGGGAATAACATAGCCCTAATATTGTATCAATTCACAGAAAAAATTCTGTGCATGGCTGCTGAACATATCCCTGCGAGAAGACAGTGAACTGAAAACTGCTCTACAAAGAAAACAAGCAAAAAAAAAAAAAAAAATTGCAGCAGTCCTATTTCAATATCCCTGAAAAGTCTAGACCTAAAAGTCTGTTTGTTGCCCTACTCCTGTCTAGATTAACAAATTCATTGAGAAGGAAAGAAGGAGAAAGGAATGAAAGAAAGAAATTGAAATTAAAGAGTAACAGTGGTTGAGGGAAGTTGGATGGGCACAGGTAAGCAGTAGCATGGATGGGTGAAGGGAGAAGAGTCAAATGAAGGAACTATTCAAAAGGAGAAAGGGTAGAAAATAGGAAGTGGAATACAGCAGGTAGCATAGAGGAAAAGCTCAACCTTTTTCTTTCTGATCCAATGATGGAGTACCAGCAGGGAGTCCCCTGTAAGAGAAGAAAACTGCCAGATAAAGAGATCAGGTGGAAAAAGCAAGATATCAGAAATGGAGCCAGGTGTGACTGTCGGATTTGATGTACTGTACAGCACAACCCCTACATTTCACTCTGCTGCCCTCTCCCTTTCTGACAAATGGTAGATTTCCTGAAAGAGATGCAAAGCATTGGAAAATGATCTTGGATAGCTCGGAGCCTTTCAGTGGTGGAGGATGGATTGCAGGTCTCGATGATCCTTATGGATCCTTTCCAACTTGTGATATTCTATGATTCTATGAAAACAAGGCCAAAGATGGACAGAATGAAAATGTTTGAAAGGAGATTGTGTAACGGGAGGGTCAGAAAATAAATGGTATAGATAAGGAAGAAAAACATATTGTAAATAAAACACTATGCCAGTGAGAGGAGGAATGGAGTGAAGAAAGGGAAAAGGAGGACAAATGTTCTGATGAGGATGTCATCAGAAAAACTGTGCATCAATAGTGACTCAGCAACAAGTTTGCTAAAGCTAGAAATAGATCACTTATACCATCCCTTGAGAGCTGCTGCTGTGCATCAAAGGCCTTTAGCATAACCCTAGAGACCACCAGTCTCTCTTTGTCCTTAATCTGTTTTAATGTAGCACTTTTCATGACTCTTCCTGTTTTTGTTTTTTTTGTTTGTTTGTTTGTTTTTTGTGACTCCTTGCAACCTTTTTTTTTTATTCCCTACAGTTTTAGCAAGTGATAAGCTACTGGTAACCTTGTTTGCAGTTTGCAGTTCATTAGAAGTTCAGGTGGAGGCAGGGCTGCGCTTGTGTGTTGAGTCTGAGTTTTGTCTCTCCTGGACTGTTAAGGATAGCACCTGTCTGTCTTCCGTAGGGCCTTGAGGTTGGGAAAGAAAGTGGAGATAGGTGAGCAATAGAGTTAAGAGGTTTATACTCAAAAGTATAGGGAAGGCCCTGCATCCTGTCACTGTCCCCAGAGAGCAGAGTTCAGCACTGCCCCTCCACTCCCTGCGAGGAGTTGCAGCTGCCATGAAGCCTCCCCTCAGCTCCTCTGCTCTGGACTGAACAAACCAAGGGACCTCAGCCGCTCCCCCAGGTCTTGCCAACTACATCCTTCCTAATCTTCATAGCCCTTCTTTGGACACTCTCTAACAGTTTTATGTCCTTCTTATATTGTCGTGCCCAACACCATGCACAGTACAGTGAGATGACTCACTGGTCTGTCTTGTCAGTCTTTCTCCATTTTACTTGCCTATTGCTTCTTCTCCTTGTTACCTTATTTCAAGTCTCTCCAAGGTTCCTTCCCAGATCTTATCCAAGCTCACTCTGATGAAGTTTCGCAATATAGTTTCTGTTGCTCAGCCCAAAACTGGTCCCTTATGATGTTTGTGTTTGTTCTCATTCTTATCTTCATACAGATCCAGAGCTTTATGCTGACATACCGTATACATAGATCAATTCTGAGGACTTCATCTTCATACACTGAAGCGTTAAGGTCTAAAATAAAGCTAATAATCATAGAATCACAGAATCATTTGAGTTGGGAAGACCCTGAAATGTCATGTAGTCCAACTCCCCTGCAATGAACAGGGACACCTACAGCTACATCAGGTTTCTCATAGTCCTGTCCAGCCTGATATTGAATATCTTCAATGATAGGGCATCCACCACCTGTCTGAGCAACCTGTTCCAATACCTCACTACCCTTATTGTATATTGGACCTTCTATATGTCCAGTCTAACTCTCTTCTCCTTCAATCTCCCCCTGTTTCTATCACAACAGTCCATGCTGAAGAGTCTGTTTCTTCTTTCCTATTGCCCCCCTTAGATACTGAAATGCCACCCTCAGGTCTCCCCAGAGCCTTCTCTTTTCCAGGCTGAACAGCTCCATTTCCCCCAGCCTGTCCTCAGAGCAAAGGTTTTCCCTCTCTAATAATTTGGGAAGTGACTCTTTTTTCTCCCTCTGCTGCTCAATATGTTCATACAATAGATTCCCCAAGGAAACCTAAGCATCTACTATTCTTTCAGCTGCTGGGTGCTTTTAGAGCCTTGTGTCTCCATGATCTGCTCTTCTTTTTTCTCTTATCTGCTGGGTGGAGGTAATGAAGATTTAAGTACTGTGAGAAAACCCATCTGTCGTCATAGAGTCACAGAGAGCTGCAGAGCTGAGGATCTCTAATCACCTCCATGGGTGCTTCTGCCTGCAGCCAAATGGATTCCATATGGGAGGTCATCTGTCATGCAGAAGGCACCATTGTTAACTGCCTTTCTAAGAAATTCTTCTCTCCTAGATGAAATACACTGCCACATAACCCAGCATGCTAACTTGCCATGAAGGTGACAGTACTGAGTGAGCCCTTTGGTGATTTCCAAAAGTACTATGGCCCCATTCATTTTGTCTCCTGGACTATAGACAGCAAATGTTATATAAAATGCTATTTTATTTATTTTACTCTTGATGTATTCTTCTCTGTGTGAAAGTGATTCCGGTGCCCGGATACCACTGAGGAACATCATCTTGAGTGAGAAAAGTAGTTTGGAAGTTATGCCCACATCTGAGATTTTTTTTGTAGGCTCAGGTCACAATCCAAGCAAGCTTCCACACTGCACACCCGTGCAACTGCTCTTCATGTCCCTTGGGGGGCAGTCAGGTGTAATGAATTTAAAGTGAAAAAGGAGAGAGCAATTAAACATGACAAGCATCTTTTTCTTAGAGGGGACATTGATGTTGAGATGCCTAGGAAGATTGTAGAACCTCTAGCACTGGCAGTTTGACCAACCTGTTTCTCATCTTCCAGCAGTAGATGGGGGTTAGTTCATCTGGATTTTTTTTTACTAGGCAGCTTTTCAGCTCTGCTGATCATCATCAGCAGATGTTCAGATTCTGGGTATTTTCCAAAGCTACCCAATTAATAGTAGATGTAATTGCCACCACAGTCATTAATCCATACGCCTGGTTTAGGCGAGATCCAGTCCTAATGTATTTCACAGAATCACAAGCATTGGAAGGGATCTCCAGAGATCATCACCTGATGAAGTATGCTCCCTGCAGTAGGTTACAAAATATATCCTCAGTGTGAACATCAAGTCTTTGAAAAACAAAATCGATCCTAGCTCCCTGTCTCTCCCTGTGAGGTACAGAGATAATTCTAGAGCACACAAAGCAAGGAATACTACTAGAACGTGTGACTGTTTGCTACAATAGGAACACACCTTGATCCTTACAAACTCTCCAGAATTACTGGTCCCTGATGAATTACCTAGACATATATCTAAGCTCAAACGTTCAGGAAAGTGATTAATATTACTCAGAACTACTGGCTGATGGATCACTGTCTGTAATCAGGTTGTGGTAGTTCAGTGAGATGCACATTTCCTGTCCTGTGGCAGACAATGGATTATTCACATAGGATGTGTGGCATAATTGAGTTAAGGTTATGGAAGCAAACATACTTTCTGGAATTTACCCAGTTTGAGTCACAGTGTTTGGAAAGATGAAGATACATAATTCAGGGATATTTTATGCAAATTATGCAAAAACAAAAATATGATTATGCATTCTGAGCTACAACAATGTGATAGGAGTGGTCTTGGTTCTTACTAGGATCTGGTTACATAAATGATAAGCACAGTTCAGGTTTTGGGAGATATCAGTTTTGCAGCTATTTCAAGAAACCCATGTGGAATTCTCTGAACCATGCAGCTGCAATGTGTGCAGGCAAACAGGATGCTGTTCTGTCACCAAAGGAATAACAAACAATTCCAAAAGAGGGGGTAATTGAGTTAAATATAACACTTGAAAAAATATACTAAGAATTCATGTTTTCTTGTGATGATTCTACCTTTTTTAAAGATAATAGCAAAATTCTTATACTGACTGCAAATGGCATTCCCACAGGAGAAGAAATGGAAAGTTGGAGATAACAGCTGAAGAACAAAAGGGCGAGCACAGGCTCTAGGAAATGAGATAAAAGAAAAAGGCAACTGAGTGTCTAATGTCATTGCTTTGTCTACTTCCTAGGCCACATCCTTGAGGTGTTAAATGCACTGCAATGTTGAGAAAAACATACACTGCTTTCTATCACTGTGAAGGTCTCCAGGTTGTGGGTTTGGTCAGTGCATGAGCTTATTCCCTTATTCCCAATCCATTGCTTGCAAGAATCCTTCTCTGACAGCAACAAAAAAGGATTCCTAAAGATTGTAAGAATTGGAGAAAAGCGTGTTTTCAAAGCAGCCTCCCGTTTTGCCATAAGTTCATTTCAGGGACTTCCTGAAAAGGTTGGGTCTGTGTATTAATAACCCTCAATCTCTGTCTTCCTTGAAGAGGCTGCTTGAAGAAATGCTTTTGAAGCCACATAAGCTTTTAGTTCTCACAGCACAGAGTGGCAGGAAGTTCCCAAGTTTAACTACAGGTGTGGAGAGTCACTTCCTTCTGTTTGCTTTGAGCTTGACCTTTGCTATCTTAATTTGCTACTTTCTCATTCTTTTATTGGAAAAAAAAAAAAAAACAATGAAAAACCACTCTCTTATCACCTTCTCCATCATATTCTTGATGTTATAGATTTCTCCTCTCTGTGTCTCAGATGGAAGAGGTGGAGCAGTTGAGTTCTTCCTTATTCTCCTGTAAGTGTTTTTAGCTCTACTGTTTCCTTTTTGAATGAGAGGACCAGAGTTGCACATGGGGTTCAAGCTCAAAGAGTTTTTGCAGTTGCATAACAACTTGTTTTATCCCCTTCCTGTCAATTCATGGAACCACAGAATCATAGAATGGGTTGGAAGGGAGCTCAAAGACCATCCAGTTCCAACCTCCTCCCACAGGCAGGGTTTCTGACTGCTAGGTCAAGCACTAGATCAGAACCATACATGTGGTTTGCTTTATTGATTTGCTTTATTGATTTGCTTCATTGACTGCTTCTAAATGTTTAGCTGACATTGTCATGGAACTGGCGTTGCCCTGGGTTCTCACTCCAGGCCAGTAATGGCCAATTCAGGGACATCACTTTATATGAGTTGAGGGCTGCTGTTCCCCTTGGGCGTCACTTCACTGCTCGGTAGGTGAGAGCTACCAAGTACTCCTGCAGTTATTCTCTGTATCCTCATTTTAACACCTAGAGTAGTTTTGCAGCATGCCTACTTTGTCACTGCACTGTTCACAGTGTGCTGGACAGAACACATCTCCAGGAGATACCACCGCTGATCAGCCTATACGGTGAGTCCTGACCATGAGCTCTCCCTCTGTTCTCTAGGTTTTAATGTTATTTTTATTCATTTGTGTCCCTTCCCATGTATGCCTTGACATTCCTTAAAAGCCTTTGGTGAGAGATGCTGTCTGCAGCCCTTATGAAATTAAAGCTGCTTATATCAACAGGATATCCTTTATCCAAAGGCTTGTTGACACCTTCAGAGAACTCCAGTGGGACCACGTTACGAGACTTCCCTTTATAAAACCCAAGTGGACTCTTCCTTAACACTTCACATTTATCCATTCATCTACTAATTCTTTTTTTTTTTTCTCTGCTTTTCTCTTGTTTTTTTTTTTTTTTTTTTTACTCTGCTGTAAAGCAGCAGCATGACACCAATCTGCACATAACTTCTCATGCTGCTGGAAGATCTGACAGTAGTCTGAAAGACTCTGGCAAAGGCACTCACTGCATCTGTATTTTCCAGGCTGCAACTTTCAGGTGCTGGAAGAGCAGGAGCTGGGATATTTTCCCCAGAATTCCCTCCTAGTGTTTATTGTTTTTTCCAGTCAGATATACAAGTGGACTCACAACACTGAGAGCACAGCATCATTTCCACATATCAGGATTCCTCTATATACCCCAAAACATTGCAAGCAAAATTACTGCAAGATGAGCACTTGCCTCCACTCAGTTCCATCTCCGAGGGGCAGGAAATGCCTCTTTCTCACCATTCCCTAAAATCCTATGCTGGGAGCCCTGCTAAATGAGGGAAGGAAGCACCAGACAAGTTCATTACTGCCAGCTGCAGCTTCATCCCAGAGGGAAAGTGATTATTTAGTGAGCACTGAAATGATTCTGTGCAGTGGATCAGGAACACGTTTATGGCTCCCAGGCATCCAAACCTTCCCCTCCCTTTTAGAAGGAAAATTTGTGCAGGGGAGAATCCGACTTCATTGCATAAACCAGCTTGAATTATTTCCTAATCATTTAAAAGATGATTTGAGAGTTTAAGGTGCAAACTGATGACTTTTCATCAGTGATTTCATGGCAGAGCAGTGGACAGCCTAAATCATCTAGCCAACTCCAGCCAGGTTCATGCCCCCGTCCTTCTGGGTTTTATGGCAAGTTATGATTTCTTTAAATTCTAGAAAACACTGAAAGCAAAATAAATGATAGAAAAACAAGTAGCTGCTAAACTGCCCAAGAAGAGCCTTGTGGCCATTTCTGCAAAAATAAACAACCGAAAGGTAAACAATCATGCCTCCCTCTCATAAGGAGTACATTTCATCCTTTCTAGTTTTTAGTGACTTTTGAATGAAGCAAACCACCAGCAGCTCTGAGTCTTGCATTGATTGCATGCATCTTTCTGCAGCCCTGAACCACCCCAAGGGATGTATTGCTGACTTTTCACAAAACCCATTCCCATAGAATCACAGAATCATAGAATCACTTGAGTTGGAAGGGACCCTTACAGGTCATGTAGTCCAACTCCATGTATTGCACTGGGTAGTTGCACAAAGCTGACTTCTTGGCAGGCTTGGAGATACTACAAGGTTTCTGCAGACACCGGTAGGAACCAGCTGTCATGCCTCAGTGACTCATGGTACAGGGTACAGGAAAACAGCCTTTGTCAGACTGAGTAACCAGGCAAGCACTGGCGTGACACCTGAAGGCATGTACGTGCTTGGTGTGATGCAACCCAGTGTGCCTTCATGTAGATGAGCTCAGGACTCTATGTTTTGAATTTGAGTCACACTGTTCCCCCACTCATGGTCTCCACTTCACTGCACCAAGTGGAAGCATGGCATGCTCCTGCCTCAGCATCCATGGGATGCTCTCAGATTACCAAATCTTGGCTTAGTTTACAGAGGTTCTGAGATCACCTACAGTGAAGGGAGATGGAATCTGTAGTCTGGCAGGTTCAGCTTATCACATTCTCTAAGGCTCCAATTTATCCCATTCACTTAGGAAGGGCAGAGAGAAAGTAAATCCCTTCTGATTTACCAGGACTTGGACACTTCATTCCCACTGACTTCATAGAATCATAGAATCTGTAGAGTTGGAAGGGACCTTTAAAGGTCATCTAGTCCAACTCCCCTGCAATGAACAGGGACATCCACAGCTAGATCAGGGTACTCAGTAAGTTACTTCAATATTCTTAACAGAATAACTTCTTAGCAGAGCTTTCTCAGGGAGTTCTTCTCCCCATCTGTACATATATCTGGGATTGCACCAATACACCTTGTACTTGGCCTCACTGAATCACGTTTGGTTGCATCTAGGAAGTTTTGAACACAAAGCTTTGAGATGCTTTGGTCCCACTACATAAAGATGTAGCCATAAAGCAAAAATAAGGGACTGAGGAAAATTTTAAATGAAAACTTAAGCCTTATAAACTTAGAAGACCAAGATCCACCTTCATCTTTGACTGTGGGTGTATGATGGTGAGAATAAAATGAGTCATTTTCATATAGTTTTTAGAGTAAATGAAAAAGCAATTAAGATAACATGGACCATCATCTAAAATACCAGTACGGGCACAGAGCAGCTGCCATGAAATTGCCACAATAAATGGTTGTGCACGCTGAACTGAGAGTTCTCAACAAAACATGGAAAATGTTGATCTCCATCTCCAGAGAAATAAAAGCAACACACATCCTTAGTTTCTTTTGGGCACTCTTCTCAGAAGCTGGCCCTAAAGTTGTTGTAAAGGTAACAATTTCAAAGCGATGCCTAAAATCAGTGACTCATCCATTTGTTCCAGAAGATGCCCAGGAAAGGATAACCTAAAAGAACCTCCTAATAGGTAAAAGCCTATAGGTAGATATGAGAAGCAGCTTGATAAGTTAACAAAATGCCTTGTAAGTCATGACTGTCCTACTTAGGAGAATATCAGGTGAATTCAGTTTCCTATTTTAGACTTTTCTACTTGTTTCTTACTCAGTGTATGTTGGACACGTACAAAGCATACATTTTATGCACCAATTTATTGACAGTAAAAGGAAAATTTGATGTATAGCTGCTATGAAGATCTCCTGTGCCCAACCTGTTCTTTTCTTCCAGATATCTATTGAGATATATTCCAACATGCAGAACAGACTCTCTTCTTTGCTGTGCAAAGAGTTGTCCATGTTCAATGACACATGGAAATATACCTTGAAAGTAGCAGTGTTCCCCTATGGGAGACCTATGCATCTCCAGAGCCCCCCTCTTTTCCATCTGTGGAGATGGCTGCTCATCTAAGGGAGCAATTGGACTAAAATCACACTGTCTCCATTTGCTTCCAGCTCATGTTTGCTACTTTTTGCCTTTGGCTTGGTTCGCAGCACTGAATGCTCATATAAACACAAATTTGAAGGAAATACCTAGGGAGTAGCTGCCTGATATGGAAACGAGCTTAGAGGTCATTTGTGAATATCTGCAAAGGACACTTAGCTCTGGATTTACTTCTCCAGCCAGAGAAGATAAACCCAATGTGATTCATGTGTCCAGTCAAAACTGACAGCACGCTTCACTGTGAGCTGAAGCTCATTACCATGAGCTGCTAATGGATAAGTGATAAGCCACGGCTTACTGGAAGGAAATTGTGTGAGAAATAAGGAATATATGTGATAAAAGTAATAACCTGATAGCTCCTGAATAAGAAAAGAGGCTGCATTTGTTGAACAAATTTCAGTACATCACTTCTCACACTGCTGCTGGAGGGCAGCTGTTACAGGATACACAGCTCCGCAGGGTTGGGGCTAGCTGTGATTCCATTGCACAGCAAAGCCAACCCTTTAAGCACTGCCAAGAAGGAAGTCTGGCTCCCCAGTGCCATCCCTGACCCCAGTGTGCATCCTGAAACTTCCATTTCATCACATGCAGCAGCATCAGCCCAAGGATTCAGCAGAAACATGCAGCCTGCTGAGCCTGTCCCCCCTCACCTTCAACAACAGATACCCATACAAAATAGGGTAAAATCTCATTTTCAGCCTCATAATACCACCATGCAGTCACTGTTCCTGGAGGTGTTCAAGAAAAGGGTAGATGTGGCACTGAGGGACATGGTTTAGTGGGCATGGTAGTGAGAAGTCAACAGCTGGACTAGATAATTCTAGAGGTCTTTTCCAACCTTTCTGATTCTATACCATAGAGACAACAGTGCTGGGTGCCAGAGCTAAAGCAAAGAGCTACAAGGGGAAGAAACACGGAGTCATGAATGACCGTGAGAATTAATTTCTGCCATAAAATACGGCTCACAATATGAAGTATCTGAGAACCATCTCAAAGCCGTGTCCTCTAGCAGTTAATTTTAAAAGCATTAGTTATGGCTTAAAATCACCTGTAAGTACATGAATGCCTCGCAGGCCAGATCGGCTGGCAGGGTGCAGCCCTGTGAACCTGCCAGCTGATTAATTAGTGCTAGGCAGCACAACAGCTGCTGTCAGTAAAACAAAACTGGAAGGGCACTGGGTGAAGCTCTGGTGTGGGGCTTAGCCATGGGCTAAACTCTGCGGGGCAGGGAGGAAGGAGAGCCCTCAGCATCTGGTAGTGAAGGTGCCAGGGGAATAGCTGACCAACACTGCTGTAAATTTTCCTGGAAGTTTTTTGTATTGATTAGCCCCATGAAGGTAAGTGGGAGGGATGTAAAGGAGAAGGGCTGCACTGCTCTCCCTCCTCTCAACTCTCAACTTTGCACTGCTGCGGGCAATGATGCAGAAAGCAAGAGTCCTGATTTACTCTGTGTGAGCAGGGTGTGACAGGGATGCTTCTGCTGCCTGAAATACTGACCTGGAGGGACAGGGAGATGTGAGCAACTCTGTCTGAGAGCATGTATTGTATTGATCAGCGAATAGCTATAACTGTTGTAGTCAGTTACGGAGACGCACTTCAGTTAAGTCAATACAAGTTATGGAGATGCACTTCAATTAAGAGAGAAACCAGTAACAGAAGAACCTTACTATTTTTTAGAAGCACTGACAGAAATGGGTTAAATCTCAGTCACTGCCCTCACTGAGTTATGTTGTTCATAAATGATCTTGGCCTGAACCACAGCTCAGGAGCTGACAACGGCAAATCCACTGTTCCTCCATGGTTAGGCAGGTCCTATCACAGATGGAAGGGTCTAAAGAAAAACCAAGTGTGGGAGAAAGGGTGAGGACAGTGCCTTGGTGACCTGCTTCCATCAGACATGGTGCCAAGCCAGCAACTTTTCGTGGTGATACAAAGAATTATAGAATTATTGAATTGGAAGGGATCCTTAAAGGTCATCTAGTCCAACTCCCTTGCAGTGAACAGGGACACCTACATCCAGAGCACCACAGGCAGAGTGGCACTGCCTCTTCTCATGCATAACATCTATTGTGTATTCTTTACATGCTGTGTCTTTTCCCAGCCTGCGAGTGTTAGTTCTGCTCCAAGCAGTGCAGCAGGAGAGCACTTGATGCACATACATTTCTACATTCAGGTCACCCCACAAAAATGGAGACTCACTGACGTTGCTGAAATTCCATTCAATCCCCAGCCTATGCTTGAAGAGAAACTATTCAGATTTCTCCTGTTTACTCTTAGGGATTAGGATTAGAAATAATACACTGCTTCACACTTTTATTTCTCAGTTCTTACAGCATTCCCAAGATATACGTGTTTTGTTCAGTTCATGTTTATGTCCTTTAAGGCCCTTAAATAAGCTGTTATATATTGACTTCCTCTAAACTGAACCCAGAAATGCTTACTAGACTGAAAAAAGCAGCACCAGATGGCTCCAATATCATCAGTCTAGAAGGATTTCTGTTCTTCAACAGGCACTAAATGTGGCTGAAAAATCAGCAGGATGCTTAGTCAAATCACCTCTAAGAGGCTTTGTAATTGCATTCAGTTCTGCAGCAATGAAAAATGAGAATAATAAGCTCAATGTATTACACTTAAACTGGAGCTCCATAAATAGAGGCAATAAGAAACACTGGCTGATGGCTTAAAGGCAGTGCTTTGGGACTCAGCACTCTGCTCAGTGGAAAAGGGGATGACAAGCTACCCGAGTTCACCCCAGTATCTCATCCATGAACTCCTACATTTCGAAAAATGCCCAGAGGCAGAGGATCCCCTATCTAAGAAGGTGTGAAAGAGCCCAGTTCCCAGAAGTCAAGTTTTGTGCACATCTACAGTTTAATAAGGCTCTCATAATGATGTTAGGGTGAAAATCTAGACTTACATGTACAAAGGCATTAGGCCATTTCTTTTGACATGCATATCCAAAATAGCTGTTGTATTAGAGTAATTAGCTTTAAGATCATAATATTCTTTTTGATACTGAAGCTTTAGTAATTTTTAAAGTATTTAGTTCTTTCTTGCTTTGTGTCACTTTCATTCCTAGCTAGTCTCATTTGCTAGCTCTATGCACAGGAACTGATCTGAGGAGTTCCCTAATTACCACCATACTAGTTACCAAAAAATTCTCGAGCACATTTCCATGCATATCTCTGTGTCTCAAGTTGTTTTCATTGAAACCTAAAAATACATGACTTTCTGCTTTTCTGTCTTTGGTATTTTTTTACTGCACTGGTAGAGTCATTCCACTAGGTTTTACTTTTTTTAAGTGTACTTTCCCTTTATCTGGGCTAATGGTCTGGGTGCCCATCATGGTTAGAAGAGGTCTAATCATCAGCATCAACTTTAGAGTGCAATTCCTACCAAATGCAGGTGTCCTCTCAGGGAGAAGGTAAATGACATCTCCCTTCTCAGTGAGAAGGTGGTATCTGACTGGTGACTCTTACTCTACTGATTACAAAGATGACCTGACAGAGGTCTCAGGATCCATATCATAGATCCACATCCAGTCAAATGAACATCATGCCCAGGAATTCTCAGGACGTGGTAGATGCTTAGGCAAGGTTAGCTGGATTGCATTAGTACCAGGTTCACTTCTTTAAACAAGAAGATAGGTGTTTTTTGCACTGGTTTTCAAAGCACTTTATGAAGATCACTAAAAAAAAAGACAGTCTAGCTCTAAAGCACTCTGAACTGTTCTGCAACTTACTAGCCTTGTATAGGGCATTCTGAAGCTCTTGCTCATTGGGTGTTAGTGTACAGGGTCATCTTGGCTTTTTCTGACAGCTGGTAGCCATAACTTGACTGCTGCCTTCCCAGTTGCCCCCAGGCTCTATGACGTGGGCAAGTCAATATTCCTTCTCATAATCTTATCAATGGGCTTCAACAAGGCCTGTGGAGAAGGACAGCCTTTGGTGCAGGACCTACCTGTGGCTTATGATAGGCAAGCTTTGGCAGTGGTATTCTTTATGATTGTTCACCTTTACACATCTCCTTACATACTTGTTTTTAAATCTGTTCCATGCAAAGCACTCAAAAATTAGAGACTATATTTGCATCTCAATTATCTGCGGATGATCACCAACCACTTGTTCTTAACTGGCAGGTTCCCAACCACTCATTTTTCTGTTGTTCAATGCTTTTCCCAAGTTAGCTGGATGTTTCTGTATAAAACAGTCACCGGACTGTAAGTCTCTGCCCAGAACACGTTGAGTGCTATTACACAGCTGGCATTGCTCATTTGCTCGGCTTGCTCAAGACGAATCAAATAGCTGGGTACATCCTCCTGCTGTCTGCAACTTAAATTAGAAAGAATAGACCACAAGAACAACTGCAGTGGTAGGAGAAGTGACTACAAATAAGGAAACAAAAATGTTTCTTTTAGAAACCCTTATTCCACAAAGGGAAATCGTAAAAGTAGTACAGGATATTTTTGTTACTGTTTTTTAATTTGAGATTTCATCCCTGAAAACATTTGTGGACCTAGAGTGTTGTGCAAAGTTTTTTGCTGCAGTGTGGTGATTCCTAAAATGAGCACAGTAACAAATCTCTCCAGAGTAAATTGCATATAATTAATAGGAAGCCAGAGGAAAAAGCAATAATGGTACATTTATCTAAATACAAGTTCAGTCCTGGAATGAGCACTGAGGCCACACTAAAGAGAGGCATTTCTATTCTTTCCAGCTGAGTAATGAACAATAATTATGTGCTTGTATTGCAAGTTCTGATTTTCAATCTGATATGAATTTTGCCAAACTGCAGGGAGGTACGAGAAGCCTGATAGGATGATAGGTAATGTCCTTAAGTTGCACCCGGGGAGGTTCAGATTGGATATTAGGAAAAATTTCTTCTCAGGAAGAGTGGTAATGCAGTGGAACAGGCTGCCCAGGAAGGTGGTGGAGTTACCATCACTGGAGGTTTTCAAGAAACGTGGAGATGTGGCACTGACGGACATGTTTTAGTGGGCACTGTGGGGATGGGTTGATGGTTGGACTGGGTGACCCTAGTGGTCTTTTCTACCTTTAATGATTCTATGATTCTATGATGTGGAAATGGAATTTGATTCCAGCCCTTCACTGCAACATTGGAGATTACTGCTTTGTACTTCTGGCTTGCTTCCATCCAATGCCAAAACATTTTATAGACTTTTAACTTTTCCTTGTGAAGGAGCTATATGAAAGTTATGCAATGCCTAGCTTAAATTTTTACCCACTCTAAGAGAAGTCACAATTTCTAAAGTGAGATTTTAACACTGCATGGGAAGAAGGAGCAATTCTTCTCCAGGTGGACACAGAGAGATGAAGCATCAGGACAAAACCTCCTACACTCCAGGCAGGGTCTGTATGTGTTATGTATGGCATGATGAGCTCTCGTCTTCCATCTCACTGAAGCCACCAAATTTCTTATGTGCAGCAAGGGGGAAGAACAAGTCCACACTTGTGCTTTCATTCAGCATTTCTCAGCCTTTTGCTTCTCCGCACATCCAGTGTGTTAGAGTCTCACAATATTGCCAGATGCACAGCTTAGCAAAAGTACCAAAATAAATTATTGAAGCCAACGTTTCACTTAGCCGCTATTATTAATCATTAGCAGTAGCTATTGCTAATTAGTGTCATTACACATCTCGACTATTAATCATAATCTACTGACACAAGGCATATGGTCAAGAAAGAGTAAAAAAAAAAAAAAAAACCAAGCAAGTGAGCAATACCCAAAATTTAAAATGATGCTAGGCAGCATCTGCAAACTCACATAGAATCATAGGATCATTAAGGTTGGAAAAGGCCATTAAGAGCATCTAGTCCAGCCATCAGCCCATCCCCATCACCACCACCATCGAGCCATTCATCACCACATTGCAGACTTCATGCTGAAAGTAAGCCAACGTTCCTGCCTCAGGAGGCTGCATCTCCTTGCTTGTGTTTAAGCAATGCCACTTGATACAAAACCATGTACCACAAAGCTGGGCATACAGACTTTAACGATTGGGTAGTATAAGACTTACTTTAATGATAGGTTTTAACCATATGGGAAACAGATTTCAGTTAAACTCATTGTCCTTCCTATAGCACTGCCCTGCTCCCTATCAGGAACACCCTGTACTGCTGTCTTTACGTCAAAACAGGCTTTTAAAAAACGTTAAGCTAGTTTGTTTAAATATAAGCTGTTAGACTGTTTTCAAAAATCACAGAGAAAATGCCCATGACCTTTGTTGGACTCGATGATCCTTATAGGTCCCTTCCAACTTGGGATATTCTATGACTGTTTGTTAGGCAGCAGGTGCTACTAGCTGACTAATGATTTTTCAGTCCACAAAAACTGCAAAATGCTACAGTGCAGAAAACTGACACCAGAATTTCTGCATCGTTAGGATTTGTCATTAGGATTCAAAATTTCTTTTTTTTTTTTTTTTTTTTTTCTCCTAATAAGGAAGGACGGGGACATATCTTTCATTATATATTTTGATCTCAAGTGGAAATCTAAATGCAGGTGTCTGAAGGTGGAGTCAGTTCTGTAGTTCACAGACTTGAGTTGCCCCAGACCTGAATCTTCAGTACAATCCCTTAACCAGGCAGCAAGGAGCCATGAGCGCTCTGCATTCCCTGCAGCATGTGAGTGCTCACATACACCTACTTGCCTTCATACTGATGAACCTGGACAGTGACAAACTCCATGCTGGGAGATATTGGTAGTGGTTTATATAGACATTCACCATGACAGCAAACTCAGGAAGGCTTGATGTGCAGAACAAGATGTATCAGCTGGCTTTGGGCCTGCAGATGTGGGGACAACAAGGTGCCAAAGAGAGTCATACGGAGGAGAAGGTGTCACCCCTCTGAACTAAAACAATGGCTGCTGCATGTTCAGATGGCCACATCTCCATCTGCTGTGAGAGAAAGGGTTGTTGGTCACAGTGGTGAGCTCATTAAAATGAGATCAATAGAGATTTAATCTAATGCTGAGGATTATTAGAAGTGGAGTGCTCAATTAAGTGCAGAGAAAGAAAAAAAAGTAACATGGCAGATGAATCGCCAGCTGATTCCCCCTGCTTTCCTTGGAATGTAGCTTCATATCCAGGAGGGCTGATAAGCTAAGGCAGAGCTCTGAAGAACAGCCAATGCTGGGCACAAATGTCAGCAAACACAGGTTAAATGTGCCACAGCATTGCTGAAAACACAAGAGACTGCCCTGGGAGGTAACAGTCACCATCACTGGAGGTGTTCAAGAAAAGGGTAGGTATGGCACTGAGGGACATGGTTAGTGGACATGGTGATGATGGGTTGACGGTTAGACTAGATGATCTTAGTGGTCTTTTCCAAATTGAATGATTCTGTGAAAAATTTTGCAGCCAACTCTGAAGGTACGTAGCATGTTGGTGGGGTTATAAACCTGCCGGTTGTTCCTCCTATGCACAACAGTGGCTATAAGAAAAACAGAAAGCTTCTAAGGTGAAGATTTGCATAAATAGGATTTACTGCTGCTCTTGGGAAAGAAACAGTGTTAAGTGAGGAGGGTGCTACAAAACTGGCCTGTTCACAGAATCATAAAATCATTAAGGTTGGAGAAGACTGCTAAGACCATCTAGTCCAACTGCCAGCCCATCCCCACCATGCCCACTAAATCATGTTCTCTGTTCCTCTGTACTCACAGCCGTTTCTTCTTTCCCCCCCCTTCCCCAAAATCAAACCCGCTGCCACCTCCTCGCACCTCTCCAAGCAGCAGCCGCAAGGAGGTCAAGGAGGACCCTGCTTTGAATGAAACATTTTATTCTCCAGGCACAAAGAAATGCAGCACCAGGCAGTAAGCCAAGAAGTAAGAAAAGAGAAACATCATTCATTAATTAAAACAAGCATTGCTTGCTTTGAACAAACAAAATGATGTTGGAAAATATCGGAGTGATGACTGCTCATTCTCTTGAAGAGAAGAACGTGCTCCAGCCTGACCAAAGGCACAGCAAGGGCTGCATGGCTGCAGGAGAGGAGAGGCAGCGAATGATGCACTCCCCATTTCTGCTAATTGGAAGGCTTGGGGCCCCATGCCGCATGCAGAGAGAGGAATTAATCGTAACATGAGCAGCTCTGTGGCCTGTTGGCACAATATCACAGCTTTTTTTTCTAGTGAGCAGCATTTAATCCTTGCCCAGACATTTCAAGGCAGAGCTGTCTTATTTCTCCCGCATGGCAGGACACCTTCCCACGCTGTTCCCTAAAGTCATCATTTGTAGGAGCCCGGCAGCATCAGGTCCAGCCAATCCCAACCTCCCCCACACATCTTCCCCTGCAGTTCATCTAAAATCCTCACCATTCCTAAGGCTTACAAATGACTCTTACAAGTCCAGCAATTCACCATCCTGAATCCTAAACACGTCCCAAAGCAGCACACTGTTAGCAGCTCATGGAACAGCGCTGCCTTAGAGGTTCTCACTGTTGCTTTACACTTTGGGCTGAGAAAGGCCAAGCACAGTTATCTTCCACTGCTTGATACAACCTACCCATGGCTCTGCTTTTTTGCTATTTATTGCTATTACCTTCATTATTTATCACTATTACTGTCACTATTTATCAATCATATAACCATAGAATTGTTTGAGTTGGAAGGGATCCTTAAAGGTCATCTGGTCCAATCCCTCTGCAGTAACAGGGATACCTACAGCTCCATTGGGTGCTCAGAGCGCCTTCCAGCCTGACCTTGAGTGTCTCCAGGGATGGGGCAACCACCACCTCTCTCAGAGCAACCTGTGCCAGTGCTTCACCACTCTTACTGTAAAGAATTTTCCTTATATCCAGTCTAACTCTCCCCTCTCTTAATTTGAAACCACTTCCCCTTGTCCTGTCACAACAGACCCTGCTGAAGTGTCTGTCCCCTTCTTTCTTATCGATGGTCTGGGATATGTAGCAGTTTTCCTCCCATTGTTCAGCAGCACTAAAGAGAAGATAGGTTTTACAAAAGTGGTCCAGGATGGGTTGTGGTGGGCTGCGAAACTGTAAGCCTGGGAAATTAAGGACCAAGCAGTACCTATGATGACAGATTTCCCAAAACAACCCACTTTAGTACATTTTATGGCAACTACCCACTGAGTGGAGCAGTGCTTTTTCACAGTCCCCAGCAGCAATCCCTCTGCCATCCATCCTCCTGGACTCAGAGTGACAAAGCCACTGGGTTGCATTACCCCATGCATTGCCCAGAACATTCACAGTCCCTCTTGTCACTGTCCTCAGCTCACCCAGCTGATGACAAACCACGGTGTCCTGTGCTTATCATTCAGAAGACAGCTCTGCTGCTTGCTCTGCATCCACGCCTCTGTTGCAAACAGCACAAAAAGAACTGAGCTAGCATGAAACAGGGAGATTCAATGGCAATTTCTTCCAGTTTTCTCATCTATTTATAACAAGGAAGAGCATCCTGCAGGACAAGCTGTGGGATGTGGAATGGGGGAATCCTGGCTTGTCCCAGCACAGCCTGTGGGACCTGCTGAGCCTCAGAGGGAGCCAAGAAGGATGGGACACCCATCAGAAGAGCCTCCTAGGTCCCCCCAGTGTCAAAACATCTCCCTGCCTAGATTTCTGGTGTAAACACATTGACAATTGCTGGCCTTACAGCTCCAAAGAAGAGCAGTGTTTGAAAAGCAAAAAGCCTACAATGGTGGATTCGGAGCTCCCTATGGCTACCAAGAACATGCTCTGGCTGCCTGCAAGTGTGATGCTTTCTGTGGCACAGATAGATGGGAATTTGGCAGGAACTGCCATGGGGAGCAAAGCACACTTCTAGGGATGCGCTATATTGGGGAGGGTGAGAGGAAGGCTCAAAAGTGCTTTAACTTTGTACAAACACAGTGGTTTTTTAAAAAAATCAAAACAGTGCTCACTGGAAAGAAGAGGGTAAACGATGAGAAGATAAAAAAAGCACAACATAATTTATATATAGTATAGATCTGTGTGCCTGGCATTTTTACAGTCATAAATTCCACATGACTTTCTATAATGTTCTGGTGCTGTTTTCTCTTGGGGTTATTTTGAGGCTACTAGAAGAGACAGAACATGCCTAGCTCCAGTGAAATGCAAAGCAGACGACGCCGAGTTTTGTCAATACGGTTCCACCCCCATCATACTGTTAACCTGCAGCTGCCGATGGAAAGCAGCATCAGAGCCATTGTCAGCATGTGGTCTGCCAAGTGCCAAGATCAATATCATAGAATCATAGAATCATAAAATCATTAAGGTTGGAAAAGACTTCTAATATCATCCAGTCCAGCCATCCACCTACCACCAGTATTGCCCACTAAACCGTATCCCTGAGTACCACATCTACACATTTTATGAACATCTTCAGGGACAGTGATTCCACCACCTCCCAGAGCAGCCTGTTCCAGTGCCCAAGCACTCTCTCGGAGAAGATGTTTATCTTAATATGCAACCTGACATATCTCCATAAAGAGACCCTGTGCTGACCAAACTATCCCTTTGAGTGACTGAGCCACAGTGAATGCTTGCTGTATTTTTGCTACAGCTGGAGTCAGGAGTAGCTTTAGCAAATGAAGATAAATGCCCAGGCTATAATATTTCAAGAGCAAGAAGCAGAATTCAAACCAGAACTGGTGCAGCCCCAAGCACCCCACTTTGTCACTATTCACACAGCTCCTTAAAAACAAGCCACTTTTTGCAATTTGCTGGCATTGCATGAAACGCAGTGTCCCCTTCCATTCTTTCTTTCTGGACTTTTTATTGAAACCAGACAGTCAAAAATATGTGGTTTTATTGAAAACAGGACATGAGGACAGTTTTTGTGTGGCAATATTCTCATTGTGATCTGCCCCCGGTGGCAGCTCATTCTTCTCCAGGACATAAACAATAAAGTTCTCAAACAAAGATGGGTCGCACAGCAGGAGGAAGGATGTTGGAGGTCAGGGCTTCTTCCTCAACCCCCAGTAAGGTCAGGAAGAGGAGACATGGCCATCCTGCTTTCCTGGGAGAGCCTTCACCAAACACAAGGAGGTGGATGGAGAAGCAAAGTGGGGTTCATAAAGCCATATAACTTTGGGCTTCGGCCCCCTGTGCTGTACAGAAGCTGTCCCAATGAGGTCCAGGTCAGCTCTGGGTTGAGGGGCTTTTCCGTCTCCATGCTTCTCCAATTTAAAGAGTAATTTTCTTAGATTCATTCTTTTTTAAGCCTCAGTTTTTCACCTTCCTAGCTGTTTTCTTCTTTGTTTTGTTGGTCGTTTTTCTTTTGTCTTCTGGGCCCACTCCATCAACCTAAGAAAACTCACACATAGAGAAATACAAAAATATATACTCTGCATGCAGCTCTGTAGTGTGTTATGACACATCTTTTTACCCTTTGGACCTCATGCTCTCTGTAACCCAGGTAATCCATTTGTCTGCCTTGCTGAATAGTGAGTAGAAAAATACATTAAATACTTTGAAGTACATTGGCTTTCTTTCTTTCTAGCCATGACATCAACATAAAGGAGAGGGTCTGTGTGCTACAGAACATCCTGAAACCAAGGAATTAGTACAGCTCTGTTTCCCTCTGAACGTATGCATCTTTGGGTATTTGAATACATTTTTCTTAGTGGGAAATATTGGTGGTAGATGGACTGTTGGACTAAATGATCTTAGAGGTCTTTTCCAACCTTAGTAATTCTGTTATTCTGTTGTATATCCACATCACAACTGGACTCAGGAAGACCAGTGAGCCATGTAAACCACAGCACCACAAGGAGATAGAGCTGAGCTGATAGTCAGTTCATACAAATCCCAGGTGGTTATTCAAAACTCAGAGTGGAAGAGAAACTGACAATAGAGTCCAGTAAATTTGGCACAGTGCAGTGTATCTGTGAATGCAAACTTGTTTTTGTTGTCTTTGTCTTTGTTGACTGTTTTTATTCCATCACTGCCAATCAATGCCAAAATGCCCTTTTTATTGTTGAAAATGTTTCTTCCTCCGTTTCATAGGCTGTACTTGGGGCTTTTCTGCTGCCTCCCCTGATGGCTCTGGAGCCTTATTGCCACACTTTCCCAGGTGCAGACATTTTCATAGAACAGTGGCCAGCAAAACCCCCAAGCCAACCACAAGCTGAGACATCTCCCTTTCCCCCTGTAATTTGTATTCAGAGTCACAGAACCATTTTGTTTGGAAAAGACCTAAAATATCTTTGAGTCCAACCATCAACCCAACCTACCACATCTCACCTCTAATCCATGTCCCTTAGAGCCATGTCCACACGTCTCCTAAATACCTCCAGGGATGGGGACTCCGTCACTTCCCAGGGCAGCATGTTCCATTGCCTAACTACACTCTCCATGGTGAAATTCTTTATAATGTCCTACCTAAACCTCCCATTAGGTTGCACCTTTCCCTTCGATCTAAGTTTGAATTAGAGAGGATCATTTCTTTTATATCCATTGCAGTACAGTTGACACTGGGGAGCTCTCTGACTTGTGGTTCTAATTTGCTCCAAGCATAGAATGGAAAGATATTTCACTTCTGGATGGGTGATGTAAACACAACCTGAAATCCAAAGCATCCCTTCTGCTTCTGCCATCACTACCAGCAACAAAACCCCTGCAGCCGGTACTCCACAAACAGCGGCCTCATGCTGAGCCCAGCTCCATTCAGCTGTGGGGCAGCTTTTGCTCATTTAAGCACCAAAACCTGACACAAGAGCAGAGACACCCAACAAGAAGATGGCAGTTTTATACAGCCACTGTTCTGTCTGCAGCATCATTTTAAGACACTAATATAGTTGAAAATGTGTGAATTTCCAACCTTACACCTCCAGGACTATCATATCATCTCTATCAATGATACAGACGATGGCATTGAGTGCACCCTCAGCAAGTTTGCGGGTGACACCAAGCTGAGTGGTGCAGTTGATACATTGGAGGGAAGGGAAACCATCCAGAGGGATCTGGACAGGCTGGAGAAGTGGGCCCATGAAAACCTAATGAGGTTCAATAAGGTCAAGTGCAGACTGCTGCACTTGGGCTGGGGCAATCAAGGCCAGGCTGGATGTGGCTCTGGGCAGCCTGGTCTGGTGGTTGGCATCCCTGCACATAGCAGGGGGGGTTGAAACTCAATGATCATTGTGGTTCTTTTCAACTCAGGCCATTCTGTGATGCTATGATATAATTCTATGATTTCAGTCCCTTCAGTCTTGCATGATGGGAGTTTGTGCAAATGCTTTGCAAAAGTAGGCATTTCTTTTTGTCCCAAGGGTTCCTGTGTTTTTTCTTATTCCTTTTTAGTCTTGGCTCCAGCCCTTGCAAAAACTCCCCCACACCCACACCAGGCAGCGGCTGGCCGTTACGGCTTAAACACTATTAGCAGATTATCCACGGTGTGGCCTTGCTTGGAGGTTTATCAAGGACATTTCCAGATCTAAGAACTGTTACTGATAAAACTGTCATTTTGAAGCCATGTGGCAATGCAGGTGTTCCCCAAAGGCAGTTTCTTAATGAGTCTGGCTGTTTGGTTTTGTTGGCTTTGTTGAGGTAAAATAATGGTAGTTTCGCTTCCCTGGCACTTTACATATTCTTTTACAACCAATTTGTAATTTTAAAACAGCAACATAGGAGGGTTTGCCTTAGAGCTGAGCTATTTAGTGACTTCAATTCAGTCATTTTTTAAGGTCATGTGGCTCAGGTGTGCATCGGAGAAGAATCTTACGGATTCCTTTGGTATCAGATTTCTCTAATATCTAAATTTTAATGATCTATAGAGGAGCCTTTCGCCAAAGATGTACTCCTATTTTAGGCACTACTTTAGGTATGGGGAACTACATCATTATTTGAAGATAATACCCCGGAATCCTTCAGCTGCCGAGCCCTGCTTGCACTCAGAAGGAGTCATTTCAGATAACACGAGCCTAAAATGGTGGAAAAACTAAGGCAAATTGTAACCAGAACAATTTTAACACTTCAGTATAGAAAGAAACTTGGTCCCTAGGTGTGATTTTATGCCATTAAAGTCTTGTTTGAAATAGCCAAGTTACATCAGTAGTAGAGAGTCCCTTGTGCTAACACACAGAGGGTGTGTGCACACCTCTGATTAAGAGGAGCATGTCTGCAGCTCAAGCTGGAAGGGACAGAGATGCCCATCTCACCCCTGGCAAAGAGGCAGGTTGGGCTCCTCACCTGCAGCACTGTGTGATATAAATCCCATTTTCTGTCAACAGAAGCACCTACAATTGCAAGAGTGGCTCTACCCCAAATAGAGACTCCTTTCCTTCTTCCCAAAGTTGTATACAGCTGAAAACCAAACTGGAAAATGTTCCCAGTTAACCAATTGATACCATAAAGGAGTTAGTTGAGTTTTGGGTACATATTGGGTGTGAAACTTCAAACTTGGATTGACAACAACCTCATGATGTCCAACAAGGAGAATGCAAAGTTCTGCATCTGAGGAGGAACAACCTCAGGCCCCAGGACATGCTGGGGGCACCCAGCTGGAAGCTGCTCTGCAGAAAAGGACGTGGGGTCCTAGTGAACGTGAGCCACCCGTGTACCCCTGTCACAAAGGAGGCTAACAGTATTATTGGGTGCATTGAGCAATAAAGAATCACAGAATTATTAAGGTTGGAAAAGACCACAAAGATAATCTAGTCCAACCATCAACCTATCACAACCATGCCCACTAATCATGTCCCTCAGTGCCACGTCTACTCTTGAAAACCTGTGAGGATGGTAACTCCACCACTTCCCTGGAAAGTCTGCTCTAACGCACTACCACTCATTCGGAGAATAAATTTTTCCTCATATCCAACCTGCAGGTCAAGAGAGCTGATCCTGCTCCTCTGCTCAGCAGTGGTGAGGCTGAAACCAGAGTGCTGTGTCCAGTTCTGGCTCCCCAGTAGAAGAGAGATCTGGACATACTGGAGGAAGTACAACATTGAGCCACCAAGATAATGAAGGGTCTGGAGCATCTCTGTTATGAGGAGAGGCCAAGACAAGCTGGTGCCTGGTGGCTCTGGTCTGTGTTGGTACCTACTGATGGCCAGCCTGTGTGAGAGCGGACAAGAAATACTGAACCACTGAACAGAAACATCATCTTTGCCTACAAGGACAGCATCCCCATTGCCTCGATTTGATTGTGATAGTCCCCAAACAGGTGGCAGCCAAGAGGGGCGAGCACAGGGCCACTTTTCTTTTTACAAAGTGAACATAAAATGCAGTCACTTAAGCTGGTTGGGGGCCGTCTGGTACTGTTAAATTTTTTAATAACCTTCTCGGCTGGAGCCAGTGCTCCTTTTGATGTAGTGCTGGTTTCATTAGTGCTCGTTCAAGGTGAATACCTGATTAGCTATGGGGAGCAGAAGGGTTTTTTCTTTCCCTTTTTCTTTTGATTTCTCATAATACTACAAACAAAAGGCACCTGTGTCCTTACCATGTTAGAAACACAATGAGCAGTGTCAGACCGTAATAAGTGAGTCTGTGTATGTTTGGCAGGTATATCCTGGGTATATCCTAAATATATCGCTTATTTCCCTGGGAAAGTACAGTCGTAAGTGGCACAGGTTATTCAGGATTATATGGGAGATCAGTAAAAGGGCTGCAAAAAGGAAGGAAGGAAGGAAGGAAGGAAGGAAGGAAGGAAGGAAGGAAGGAAGGAAGGAAGGAAGGAAGGAAGGAAGGAAGGAAGGAAGGAAGGAAGGAAGGAAGGAAGGAAGGAAGGAAGGAAGGAAGGAAGGAAGGAAGGAAGGAAGGAAGGAAGGAAGGAAGGAAGGAAGGAAGGAAGGAAAAGGAAGGAAGGCAGGAAGGAAGGAAGGAAGGAAGGAAGGAAGGAAGAAAGGAAGGAAGGAAAAGGAAGGAAGGCAGGAAGGAAGGCAGGAAGGAAGGAAGGAAGGAAGGCAGGAAGGCAGGAAGGAAGGAAGGAAGGAAAAGGAAGGAAGGCAGGAAGGAAGGAAGGAAGGAAGGAAGGAAGGAAGGAAGGAAGGCAGGAAGGAAGGCAGGAAGGAAGGAAGGAAGGAAGGCAGGAAGGCAGGAAGGAAGGAAGGAAGGAAGGAAGGAAGGAAGGAAGGAAGGAAGGAAGGAAGGATTTCCTACAGAAGACATGGTAATAACTACTCAGAAGGCTTCCCAGAGATGCTACAAGCTACTGACTGAATTTCAGGCCAGATTAGACGTTGTTCCCACTCCCTTTCCAGAACCCATCAGTGTGTAACTCTGGGATAAGTTCAATTATTAGTGCAAAGGGAAAGAAATGGCTTTACCTCTCTTTGAGGTAATATCATAACAATAAGCTCTAAAAAAGCCGTTCTCCCCAGGAGGTGCCCATGTGCTCTGTGGAATATTTTTTTACTGCAGAGATGTGGAGACACAGAAAGGTAATAACTTATCTGTTGCCATTCAGCAGAGCTGAGACAAGGATCTGGATTCCCCCCTGTAGTACTTAGGGGCACAGTTCAGTGGGCATGGTGGTGATGGGGTCACAGTTGGACTAGATGACCTTAGTGTTGTTTTCCAACATTAATGATTCTGTGATTCTATCTTTCTCCCAGCTTTAAGCTCCTAGAACTGGCTGCTCTTACACCTTTCTGCCCAGGATTAAAGAGCCTCAGGCTACCTGATGCATCCTCCATGAAGAACACCAGCTCAGACACCAAGTCATCCCTTGATCTTCTTTTGGGCAAACAGAGCAGATGGAGCTCCTAAATCTGTGGGACATTTTTGGTGGGCCTCAACTCATGTCTTGCTTTCCCTTCCCACCAACATCAGCTCAGCCCAGTTTCCAAGTTTTCTAAATGCAAACATGCAAATGGGATGTTGCAGTTCAGCCATCAAAGATAAAAGCTCACTACCACACTGCTCTCCATCTATCCTGGCTATTTGGCTGCAGTCATGTTTAACATTGCATCTGTCTTCTCAAACGTAGATCTTATTTGCCTCAATCAGCTTATTAAGTCATTTATCTCATGCTTTGTGACATTCCCCCTCTTTAGGAGGATGGGTTTTTAATCAAAATTGTCCTCTCGCATCACGGTGAAATCAAGGTGCTGTTCAGCTCAAGAAATCCTCTTATACAAAGCCCAACTTTCATTCTTTGCTATTCTGCTTCAGCACTGGGAAATTACCCCTTTTGAACAACACAATATATTCATTACCATGTTGGGCCATCCTCTGCCTCCATTAAACAGGGTCTCAGCCACATGTTCCTAAGATACTGTCATCATCTTCCAATGCACAGACCAATCTGTCAGGATGAAATCTGAAATGCTGTTATCTCATGTTGGATGTAATATCTGCTGTGCTAGAAAATGATCACACACCATTTAAGAAACTTCAAAGAGATTTATTTCTGGTTATGTGAGACTTCCAGCATATATCTTTATGATTGAAATCTCCCATTACCCGGTATTCCTTTCCATATATTACTGATAAAAGCTCCAGGAGCAACTCACCTCTTAATGTGAGCCCATGGTCTTTAATCCCCTTTACAGCTCACACAACTTGCCTCACATTAAATCCCTAGCTTTGTTAGTTAAAGCTTTAATATCAATATATTTAACAACAAAGCAGTTCAAAGGCTTCCTCCCGTACCGTCTCACCCATCCATCTCTCTTGGGCACACACTCCTGTTCATACACATCTTGTTGTCAGCAGTTTTAATGCTCCAGTCATAGAATCATAGAATCACAGAATCTTTAGAGTTGGAAGGGACCATTAAAGGTCATCTAGTCCAACTCACCTGCAGTGAACAGGGACATCTACATAGAAGTGAGCCTCCAGTTTTAGCAACTATATCAAACTTTAACTAACAAGCATTTGCAATTCCTCTCCTTACCCACATTCCTCATAAATTTGAAGAATGAAGGAGGAAAGTTTCCACAGAGCTAATGAATGTCAAGCTCTGATAACAGAAATTGGAAAAATTGCTTGCACAATTGATCAGCCTCAATAGGTAAAAAAAAATCTGCTGGTCATATTTTGAGAGGTGCATGTAGGCAAACACATTCCTACTGCCTTGCTACTCCAGGCGGCTTGTTTGAGCAATACTGCTAAGCACTGTCAATCACTCAACCAAAGAATGATAAAGAAAATCAAAGGAAGAAATAGGATAAAGGTGGAGATGTACAGGGGACTCTATGTCATCCTCAGAAGATGCTCAAAGCCAACAGTGTGCTCTTGCAGCCTGGAAGGCCAGTAGTACCCTGGGCTGCATCAAAAGAGCAGAGAGAGGGAGGGGATTGTCCCACTTTGCTATACCTTTGTCAGATTCCATGTGGAGTACTGCATCCAGGCCTGGGGCCCCCAGTACAGAAAGGATGTGGAGGTGTTGCACTGGGTCCTGAAGGACCACAAAGAGGCTTAGACATCTGGAGCACCTCTCCTGTGAAGACAGGCTGAGGAAGTTGGGCTTGTTTAGCTTGGAGAAAAGAAGACTCCCAGGAGATCTCATTGTATCTTTCCAGTACTTGAAAGGTGCTTACAAGTAGGAGGAGGACTGACTTTTTATATGGTCTGATAGTGATAGGACAAATGGGAATGGCTTTGAACTAGAAGAGACATTTATGTTAGCGGTTAGGAATTATACTCAGAGAGTGGTGAGGCACAGAGTGCCCAGAGAAACTGTAGATGCCCCATCCCTGGAGGCATTCAAGTATGGGGCCCTGGGCAGCCTGATCTGGTGGGTGATAACCCTGCCCACAGCAGGGGGTCAGAACTGGATGGGCTCTAAGGTACCTTCCAATGAAAGCCATTCTATGATTTTATGAGCTTCACAGCATACTGCTGTGGGAAGGAGATTCAGCTTTGTTTGGACCTGAGCAGGAAAGGATGTTTATAGGTTGTGTCTTTTAAAGTACACCATGACTGAGTCAGAGGGTGTGTTTACATTTGGCCATTGGGTCCTTGTAATATCAGCACAAATCCCAAAGAATAAATCACTATTGTGGGAAAATAAGGTGAAGTCACATTGTACTGATTTGACACATTTTAGCAGTGGAAAGATAGTGAGTAATGATAATGAGGTAAGTCATAAAGCTGAGCATTGGTAGGCTCAAGGAATTTAGATGGAGAGACGTGTGTGGCAGCACAAAACACCCTCCTGATGGCAGCCTTTTGGTTCAGGCATGTGTAATCAGGGCAGAGAGGAGGTCTAGCACTCATTACTTCAGAAGTAGGAAGCAGCTGTTCCTGACATTATCAAAACTTCCTCAAAATCTCCAAAAACTGTAAGAAGAAAATGGGATGGATTCAAGCCAACACTGCACCATGTAATGGGAATCCTCTCCCTAGTGGAATCATGGAATCATAGCATCATAGAATGGCTTGGGTTGGAAGGGACCCCAAGGATCATCAAGTTCCCACCCCCCTGCCACAGGCAGCGCCACCAGTCAGTGGGTGGGATGGGTGGGAACCATTCCTCCTTGGCACTGCAAAATCTCCCCCTGTTGGCCCAGGAAGATTAAAATCTCCCTGCTAACATTTAGCCCAGACCTAGAGAAAATAAATTATTTCATATCAAGCCATAATACTCAGCACAGTCAGACTCTGAGAGGGAAACAGAACCGTCTCCAACCATCACAACGTGGTGTTATTCTAGAGTAGATGGTTCCAGGGCATTTTGGACCATGGCAATCATTACTGACCAGTTCTCCAAAGTGAACCTCAGTGCAAACAGGAAGAATATCTCCATTTTCTCCTAACCAGCTGCTAAGAACCTGAGCCCAGCTCAAAATAAATTGTTCTCTGCAAAAAAGTCTGCAAAGAGGCTTGCAGATGTGTGACACCCAAATGAATGGGAAGCAAAGGTGGGTAAGAGGATTTGAGGTGAGACCTTTAAACAAGTTGTCTCAATGTTTCCACCAGGAGGCTTTGTACCCCGTTTAAAATGATTTTCTTTCACTCTGTTAGCTTCATTCTGTACTTTTTTTTACACCCCTGATATGGTGGAGTCCTGCCAAAACTGGACGTTAAAATGCCAAAAAGAGGAGGGGCTCTGCTGGAGCCTTTCTGAGTCAATAGGAGCCAGGAAGCGAGGGAAACCACAGGCACTTCTGTTCAAGCACAAGTTCCAGTCCTGTACTGCAGGCTCAGGAAGGTGGATTTTAGCTAATCATCTGAACTAACCCCTAACAATCTGCTATGTCTTGTAGGCAGGTGCATTTTTATTAAGGATACTAATGGCCCTGGAGAAAACTCAGAGAGCTCCACAGAATCCTCAGAAAGCCTAAATCCTGATGTGAAGCATTAGCACTCAGTATTAGTTCTGCACAGAAGACCTTTTTTTGTTTGCTTTTAACATGAATACCGTCCTTGGCATCCTTTAAGACATGCTGCATTCCTGTGGGAATAAAAGGAGGCTTGTTGGAGCTTTGACTGGTCTCTTGTCAGGCACACAAGATCCAATTCACTCTGGTATTTCTACTTGTCCCGCTTTGGTTGGACATACATACTCCCACCATCAACCTTCTCCTTTAGCTGTGCCTCTGGGAGAGTTCACATCATTGTCTCTTGCTTTGGCTCCCATAATGCAGAGAAAGGGACAGTCTTAGAGATCAGCGTGTTGCTCAGCCCCAAGGTGGAGGCAGTGTATCTCAAGGGACTTCTACATTTCATAATAACCATAGAATCACAGAATTGCTTAGGTTGGAGAGGATCTTAAAGCTCATCCAGTTCCAACCCCCTGCCGTGGGCAGAGCTGCCACCCACCAGATCAGGTTGCTCACGGTCCCATCCAATCTGGCCTTGAACATCCCCAGGGACACTTACAGTTTGATATAGTAGGGTTTGCCCATGAGAAGATTTTTCTCTCTGGGTTGTCGTCCCAATGGATAATAGCCAAATTCATTTCAACAATAGGTGTCTACATCTGGGCTAGTTTCATATTTTTTTCCTTTAAAGCAGTGAAGAAGAGCAGGTACCTGAAGGATGCACTTCATCTCATCTTAATTTTGGTGAGGTGCCCCCAGGATGCCTCTTCACCCCATAAACGAGAAGAGGAATCTAGATCCTCAGTTCCCATTGAAGGGACTCACTTTAAGGTTACATCTGAGGAAAAATATAGAGACCTTCTGCCCTTCGATCATCCTTTCTGAGCTGGGAAAGAAATAGTCTCAGACAAAGAGTATAAAACATTTCCCTTCCCACAGCCTTTTTCTCCCTTGCCATTGAGAAGATGACATTTATATTTGTGTAGTGTTTAGCACGAGGGACCCTCACTTTCATTTTATCCCTGGGCGCCACTGTAGTAACAATAATAAACAGCAGAACGTGGTGTGGGGGGGTTGGGAATGATGCCAGCTAACATTCAAAGCACGGGCCCAGATATTTCCTGATGAATAACAGTGTTTACATAAGGCCTTTCACCCTGAGGTGCTTCACAGATTACAAACATGCAGCTCCACAACACAGCGTGGGCAGAACAGCCGACTTCAAAGTTTTCCAAAGTTTTGGCTGAGAAAATCCCACACGCAGACCATGGCAGGGAGCAACCCACCTTCCAGATATCAGAAGGCAAGGCAGTTCCAGGAACGAAGGCTGCTTCCAGCCTCAAGGTACATCCACACTGCAAAGTAAGCCATATGCCTTGCTCTACTCTGGAAATGACTTGGATGCTCTTTCAGTGTCTTCATTTAAATAACTTCATTCCCTCAGTGCCAAAGTTCAAACCACTTATTTTTCATATTGTGTTTCAACTTGCTTACAAGGTCCATGTGATCGTTCACCTTTATTTTAACGCCATTTCACCTCAATTTCCTTCAACTCTGTCTATCTATGCCAACCGCAACCGATGATCCTGCAACCCAGAACTGTGCAAACTTGAGAAGGAGAAACAAAGAAGATGAAGGCGAACATTTCAGACACTGCATGTCTGTACAAAAATGACAGCTAAGCAATCCCCCAAAATAGATGATTCGGGACTTTTGGCTGGGAGCATTCCAGGGAAGTTCAGCTGCTGCAATTTATTTCTGTAACTTCTGAAAACCTCAGATGGTGGAAGAGGCTGAAACAGAGCATGGACACAAGGAGCAGGCCTTGAAGGCAGGCCTGGAGGGACTTCCAGCTGTATGACTTCTTTCACTCTAAAAGAAAATGTGGGATCAAAGCAGAACCTTGCCATACAAAATCAACATCTTGGACATATCCCAGCATCACTGACTACCTAGGCATCTTTCTTTCTGTCTTCTAGAAACACAGAAGTGTTCAGGTTAATCAAGTCTACCTATCAGCCTGATCTACTGAGTCCCAACATTAACACATGTGCCTTAGAGCCACGTCCACACATCCCTTAAATCTTCAGGAGCCGAGGTACAGAGAGAATCATAGAATCATAGAATATCCGAAGTTGGAAGAGACCCACAAGGATCATCAAGTCCAACTCCTGGCTCCGCAAAAGACCATCCAAATGCAAATGGTCCTTCATCTAACCTCATACTCTGATTAAATTACACTTTTACAAAGAAATCCCAGGATTTAGTGTGTCCACAAAGCTGATGATCCAGAGAAGAACAAAAGAAGTGTAACTGGAAGCCTTTAATTCACTGTCTCCAGTACATACTGGGACTTTCTGCTTTTTCCAGTGTTCGCCTGCCCCCCTGAAGATGAAGGTCAGTGCTGGTGGTGAGTAGGGAGGTTTTGTAACCAAGATTTTTCCATTCACGAAGGCACACATAGGCAGTGCAATGCAGGTTCATTCATTCATGTTCATTAGTAGGCTGCCCAGGGAGGTGGTGGAGTCACCGTCCCTGGAGGTGTTCAAGAAATGTGGAGATGTGGCACTGAGGGACATGGCTTAGTGGGCATGGTGGGGATGGGTTGGGGTTGGACTAGATGATCTTAGATGGTCTTTGCCAGCCTTAATGATTTCATGATTCCAGGATTCTTGAATCAGCAGTTAGATAGTACAGTAGAAGGACACCATTATAGTAATCTATGAGAGCTGAATGGAGCTGGAAATAATAAATTGGAGTATTCGAATATCATTGTCCAAAGGAAAATGCAGATTATGCAAAAAGAAAAGCTGTTCAACAGTGTAATTTACAAGGCTACAAAATAATCACACAAGCAAAATATAGGAAAACCCAAATTAGAGATATTTGAGCATTCAGACACCAGCCAAATACTTTCTTCCTCTTCCTGACTTCCCCAGTTGCCTCTGCAAGGCCAGCTTTGTTTTCAGAGTGATTAACAATTAGCAGCAGCAACAATTATTTTTGATCCCTTCTGCAGAGCAAAAAATGCAGCTGAGACAGAATTTCTGCCTCTCGCTTCCTGCTCTCTGTAGGTCTGAACTCTCTGAGCAGCAAAGGCAGCCTACAGGTGGTCACAGCACTAAAATTACCAGGAGAATATCTGCTAATAACTGACCCACCCAGTCATCCTTTCATTACTGATGTTCCTTTTCTTTTATTTATATTAATGAACTCCACCCCAAGCAGCTTGCTCCATGATAAGGATTCAGATAATCTATTAACCGCCCCTCTTCGGGTGGCTGCCCCCATTGAAATGAGATTTGCATGTCATCAGGCACGCATTCCTGCAATTCAGAGCCATCCCTAATTGCATTCTCGTGCATATTAACATGAATTAAACCCTGGTTGCAGAGATCTCGCCTTCCTATTTTGTTCTTTTAATGGTTTTTGTTCTGGCTGTTGCTGCTGAATAATCCCCTCTTTGGCAATCAAACCAAACCCAAAAGCATTTTTCAGACAGTAGATAAAGTTTGCAGTGGAACAGCATTGCCCTTGATGAGTTAACCTCCCTGTGCTTCACTGTTTCCTGTTTTGAATTGTCCTTTAAGCTATATATTTATTTATAAGCCTGAAATTGGACTTTATGTACACAGAGGAACATTGAAATTATAAATAACCTTATTCTAATAAATGTATAGTTATAAATAGATATGAAATACTGAAAAGGTATCATTGGAGTTTATCCTTATAAATGCACAGTGTAGAAGATTTTATTATGCATTCTTACGCCAGGAAGTGAGACAGTATCACACCTAGACATTATCTCATTAACATCCCGTTCCTTCCCAAACCTAAATCCAAATTACAATTGTTTGATTTTGTCTGCATACATAATTGGTGGGTTGTCTGCCTTTTGGAAAAGTCAAGAGATCTGAGGCTATTACAAATATTTTTATTTCCATTCACCCAAAATTCTAGCATAGCCCACAGGTCCTTCTGTGAGCTCAAAGAGGGTCTTTGAAAGGGCCAGCTCCTTTAGTTGTCCTCTTCACATCCAAATAAATGACAACAATGTACTGACCATACCACATGAAGGTAAATAAAGCTGTGTGCCATGAGCTCAAATCTACTCCATTCATAGCAGGACGCATCTGGTAGGAGCATAGCATGCAAAGTTCTGCTACAGCTGGAAAAAAATAAGAAAGGCAGTCTGACTGCCTCATTCCTTGAACAGATATCACACCAGACACTCTGGGAGAAGAGGATAAACATCAAAGTTCCACCCACTTTGCCCTCCAAGTGCTTGAGAAAGCAGAGAGATGCCGTGCTTTGTTGGCTGAGGTTACCTCCAACACGACGGAAATTCATTTCAAACACCTCCAACTTACAAAGCCTTTACGGAATTATAAGCACGAGAGCCTCTGGTTCCAATGGGGTGGCAGCAGGGAAAATAGACTCTCCTCCAATATGAGAATATTTGATAACAGGTTTCTGAAGAAGGACTGAAGCACCAGCAGTGCTGGCAGCTGAGATCACACTCATCCTCCAAAAATGATACCATTAACTTATACATATTTATCATATTGATATGATATATATGATATGAATTTATATAATCATAGTGCTATGCCTACCCTCCTACTGATACCCAAACCAGGAAACTTAATGTTATTTTGGGTCTCTCTACACTAGGCTGCAGTTCCTGCTGTGAATATGGGGCAGATATGTCCCATAGCCATTTTTTACACCACTTTTTAACGCCGATCAGGGAAAGTTTGCTTTAGATTACACATTTGGCTGATGAGGGAATGGATATTAGGCTTCTGTAAGAAATGTGCCTTGTAACAGTACAGCAGGTTGACAGAGTAACTAAAACAATACAAAATCACTGGGAAACACATTAAATGGATTAAGAGTTGGCTAAGTTCAGGCCTCAAATATAATTATAAACAGAGAAACTTTCTTTGAGTGGGCGTGTGCTTGGACAGATCCCACAGGGGCCGCTTCTTGGCTCTACGCTAATGTAGTTTATCAGCAGCTAAGGATAAAAAAACACCTTTAAGTCATTACCAACAGATTTTTCAGATGAGCCAAAGGTTGGGAAAATGGCAAAGAGAAGTAATAGAGGTCAGTGATACAAATGAGTAATTGGTAATCTGGAGGCAAGGAAGTACAGCCAAATCAAGTCACAAGATCAGAGAAAGAAGGCGGTATTTTCCTGGTGGGATTGCAGTGGTGGAAAGCCTTGACTAACAAATAATTGCAAGTCAGAGTGAGCAACCAACTGACCATGAACTGATCTGATCTGTAAATCTATAAACGAACGCAATCCAGGGAGAAGAGGAGGATTTTGCTGTCTGAGTATCCCTTCTTTCCCCAAACTGCTGCTAATGCGTCGTGCCCTGCTCTGGCATCCACAAAACAGGCAGAAGGTTGAAAACCTGGAGGCAATTGGAGAAGGAGACACAGGAATGTACACAGGGCTGAGAAGGATGTCTTCCAGGGAGAAATTAAGCAGCTTACCCTGTTTAGTGAGTCAAAAGAAAGCGAATGGGTGGCTGGATGCTGATCTAAGTGCCACTGGGGAGAAATCCACTCTCAGAAGTCATCTTGGTACTAGCAAATAGAAATAGAGATCCATAAAAATGATCCAAAGGAATGGAACACCTCTCCTGCAAGGACAGGCAGAGAGAGCTGGGGCTGCTCAGCCTGGAGAAGGCAAGGCTCTGGGGAGGCCTGAGAGCGACCTTTCAGTACCTAAAGGGGGTCTATAAGAAAGAAGGGGACAGACTCTTTAACAGGGTCTGTTGTGATAGAACAAAAGGAAATGGTTTCAAATTAAAAGAGAATTAGGCTGGATATAAGGAAGTAGCTTTTTACAGTAAGGGTAATGAGGCACTGGAACAGGCTGCTCAGAGAGGTGGTGGATACCCTGACCCTGGAGACGTTCAAGATCAGGCTGGAGGAGGCTCTGAGCACCCTGATGGAGATGCAGGTGTCCCTGTTCATCACAGGGGAGTTGGACTAGATGGCCTTTAGGGATACCTTCCTATTCAAACAATTCCATGATTCTATGAAATATCTTATGCCACCAGACCTGGGACTTCTTAGCTCCCATACAAGGTGCATGCTTTGGCCACATCCTACATCCTCAGCAGCAAGTTGATCTTTCTTTCACAGAGGAATTCCAGTGCCTGGTGAAAGCAAAAACTGTAGCATACTCTGGCACATCCTTCCCTCTACTTGAGCTGGGGATCAACGTTGAACACTGCAAAACAACCTGGCTTTGAGCGCAAAAGTGGCCAAAAAACTTGGGTCCAACATCCTCCAGTTCTGTTTTCATTCTGTGGTTTTCATCTTTGTTCTGATCCCGGTGCCAAAGACATTTTGCACTGTTTGAGAGATCTGAATCTGGTTGCCCAACCAGAGACAAGGGTAGCAGGCTCAGGCAAGAAAGCTGCTGTGCCTCTTTCACAAAAACAATGCATTGACCGGTTTAAGCAAGAGAAAATTGAAGGGCTGGAGAGCAGCAGCACTTCAGACTGTAGTGCATAAGGAAGATGTTAAAAACCAATGGTCTTCTACTGCACCCATATCTCAGCAGCTCTGATTTCCATAGCCCTACCTGAGCCTTTTGGAAACGTTTTATCCCACCACATCCAGGGCAAGTAAAGGAACATAACAGTTTAAGGAATTATAGAATCATTAAGGTTGGAAAAGACCTCTAAGATCATCTAGCCCAACTGTCTACCGCCAATATTGCCCACTAAACCATGTCCCTCAGTACCACATCTACATACTTCTTGAACACAAAGGAAGGCCAGATAGGGGTGGTTAAAATCCGACAGAATCCATCTGGCTGCAGATCCTGCTTTCAGTGCAATCCCTCATTTTTCATCTGTTTGTTTTGTGTGTGTGTGTTTTTTTTTCCTTCAGCTCTACTGGGAGATGGTTGGAAGTACAAAGAGGGGAAAAATAACCGGTGAATACGTAACAGGAACAACTCGTTCTTGGATTCAGAGCTGTCTGTGGACAATCTGTAAGCCAGTGTTTTAAGTAAAATATGTGACTAATGATCCCTATGAGGAGCATGAAGTAATTAATACCTGGAGGTGATATACAAGGCTGAGGGAAAGTGGGATGAAGGCGTAACAACATGGGAGAATGGCAGTGTTTGAGAAAAGCCCACACCTTTGGAGGTGGCTTCTCATGGGGGAGCAAGCTGTGAAGAAAGCACATGAAGAATAAGGACACATTTTAAGTGCCTTTAACACATTGCAAGAATGTGTAAAGGACCACGTTCCCATATTTCATGAGCAATCACAGTGCTAGCTGCTTTTTTTTTAATTGCAGCAAATTACTGACTTGCTTGAGCTTTTCAAAACTGGTGAAACTCATTATACTTTAGAATAATTGCATAAACTACTTTAATATTCAAACACACTTGAATAAACAACTATTCTGTATTAAGTTTTCAACAAACTGTTGCTTTTGCTGGTTGAACCTTGTGTTCTCTGTAAAGATTACTTTCTTATGGCACTTCTGAAAGTTAATATGCAAGAGCAACATATAATTTGAGGTCCTTTCAGTTAATTGCCCACACAGCTGAATTCTGCAAAACTGCTCAATTACTAAAAGGCAAAATCTGAGCTGTTTGTTTATTTTCCCTTCAGTGGGAACTCAGCTTTCTGCTAATCAGTGACTGCAGCTGAAATGAATTCATCATCACAACGGTAAAACAAGTAGTGCATTCATTTAGCAGCCTGTTAAACTGTGCATGCATTTTAGTCCCTTTGCAATGTGGTTGCCATGGCATTTGTGGGTGGTGGTGAAGATGACAGGAGATTCTCAACATAAATACCAAACCACGCTATAATATATGTCGTGCTGACCTGCTATTAATTAGGTGGCTGCTCTTTTATCATAAAGAACACATCAGTTCAACTTTCCCTTCAGTAAGTGATGTGAAATCTGAACCAGCAGTGGCTATAGGAACGTAAATCATATGACAAACTTTTAAAGGTCGGGTTTCTGTGTTACTGAGGTTTTCCAAAACTGTACAGGCATTATGAGCAAGTGGCAATAAGGTGACAGTCTGCACTGAAAGGCTGGGCTGTGTACCTGACTATGGACTACATTCTAGCAATTCTATCTTGTCATAAAGTGTAATGATGGTTAGGAACGTATATTAATTAAAATATGAAGTTGTAGTTGCCTAAGGGTTTTTAATACGGGGCGGTGAAAGCTGTAGCAGAAATGGGTGTTTCTTTAGTCCCATACTCCTTATTTTCAAACAATCTGGAAGCTTGTTTTCCCTAACTTTATGAAAAATCAAGCAATGAAAAATATCTTTTAGGATTTTTTTTTCCTTGGGACTATGTCATTTTTGTGCCAAGGCTTGGTGCTTCTTCCACTGAAGGGAAGCCATTCTCCATAGATGTATTCATACATTTTCCATACATGTGTTCTGCATATGTCTTTGCTTGGGCATGGACATATAACTGTTTTGTGAAGCTTCTGCTATTGTTTCAATTAGCTGTGCCTTAAGAATATCACAGAATCGTCGAATATCTCAAGTTGGAATGAACCCATAAGGATCATTGAGTCCAACTCCTGGCTCCACACAGGACCAAACAGAGTTTCCTGTTTAGTTACAGTTGTCCTAACTCTTACACAGCTCTAGGAGAGCCTTGTGAAATAAAACATAATTTTATAGGATGAAGAAGGTATGGATTTGTGTTTTCTACTCCAGCAATGCTAGAAACATCTTGGTTGGAACCATCTCACTGGCTGGTGCCTTTTTGCTCCGTGGAAAGATGCCCCCCTTCCTGCTGGGCACACATTTCTGAAACTGCTCTGAAATCATGCAATCAGTAAAGTTGGAAAAGATCTCTAAGATTATGTAATCCAACCATCCACCTATCAATACTGCCCACTAAATCATGTCCCTAAACTACATCTACACTCTCCTTCAACACTTCCAGGGATGGTGACACCACCACTTCTCTAGGCAACCTGTTCCAATGTCTCACCACTCTTTCTGAGAATAAATTCTTCCTAATATCCAACCAGAACCTTCCCTAGGGCAACTTGAGGCCTTTCCCTCTCACCCTATCACTATCACCTGGGACAAGAGGCCAATCCCCACCTTGCCACAACCTCCTTTCAGGGAGCTGTAGAGAGGTCTCCCCTGAGCCTCCCCTTCTCCAGATCAAACAATCCCAATTCCCTCGGCTACTTCTCATCTTCTCATAAGACTTGTGCTTCAGATCCTTCACAGCTTCGTCACCCTTCTTTAGACACGCTCCAGGGCCTTGATGTCTTTCTGGTATTGAGGGGCCCAAAACTGAACACAGTACTCAAGGTACAGCCTGACCAGGTGACCCTGTTTCTGATACAATCCAAGATACCACTGGCCTTCTTGGCCACCTGGGCACACTGCTGGCTCGTGTTCACTTAAGCATCAACCAACACCCCCAAATCCTTTTCCTCCACGTAGCTTTCCAGCCACACTGCCCCAAGCCGGTAGCATTGCCTGGGGTTGTTGTGACCAAAGAGCAAGACCTGGCATTTGGTCTTGTTGAACTTGGAAGTGATTACCAATGGGAGTTTAGAGTGTGCTGGCACCAGGCTCAAAACTGAGCTTCTGTGATGCTTGTGACAGGCTGTTCTACAGTGAGAAAGGCGATGATTAAGATGTTGCCTGCTGATCGCATTGGCAAGAAAAATGCTGCCAGGAATAAGTTCAGCAGAGGATACAAAGCCAGTTTTTAGGTGCCAAGTGTTGCCTTCTCATCTTCCCTGGATTGATTTTTGCCCTACAGGTCCTGACAAAGGTCACAGCCGGCGACATGGCCATTTCCGTCAGCCCCCAGCCATGTAACAAGCCTGAGCAGGGAATACTGGGGCTATTCACTGGGCACACAAGGGCAGCCACAGCTTCTCTTGTTCTGTACAGCAATTTCAGCTCATCTGGCATTTTTCATTCAAGATCATTAACCTACAATCTAACATTATGCACTATATGCTCTTAAATTTTTATTTAGTTACATGCACTTGAGAGCAAATGGTCTCTTTTTTCCCCCGACATGCCCACATAACTCCTCTCAGCTCTAATGGGATTTACATGGGTTTATCAAGTGATAATCAAAGCCTATTCTTCAGCCCCTGCTAACATTTACTATGTAATTTCCTGCTCTCCTAATGCATAGGGAGTATAACTTTGTGCTGTTAAGTGCAATGCAACAGGGAAAACACATTTAAGGTCAGCGCTCAGCTTTACCCTGGAAACCTGTTACACACACAGCTCTTATTTAAAGTGTTGTGCTAAATCATACAGAATGAAGTGAATCAAAGTGAAAACTACTTTAAAAGTCAGTGCCCTTCCAGCTCTACACAGGTCCTCTGTGGTACCTGGGTCTAGTTGAGCCTAAGTCTTTGTAGAGTCCCATAAGTGACACATTTGTGTAATCCAAGGGGTGGAACACCTCTCCTATGATGACAGGCTGAGTGAGCTGGGCCTGCTCAGCCTGGAGAGGGCTCCAGGAGATTTGAGAGCAGCCTTTCAGTATCTAAAGGGGGTCTATAAGAAAGAAGGGGACAGACTCTTTAACAGGGTCTGTTGTGAAAGGACAAAAGGAAATGGTTTCAAACTAGAAAAGGGGAGATCTAGACTGAATATAAGGAAAAAGTGTTTTATGATGAGGGTAGTGGAGCACTGGAACAAGGTACCTAGAGATGTAGTGGATACCCCAACGCTGGAGACGCTCAAGATCAGGCTGGAGGAGGCTCTGAGCACCCTGATGGAGATGCAGGTGTCCCTGCTCATCACAGGGGAGTTGGACTAGATGGCCTTTAAGGATACCTTCCTATTCAAACAATTCCATGATTCTATGAAATGTCTCATGCCACCAAACCTGGGACTTCTTAGCTCCCATACGAGGTGCATGCTTTGGCCACATCCTACTTTCACAGTAGCAAATTGATCTTACTCTCACAGAGGAATTCCAGTGCCTGGTGAAAGCAAAAACTGCAGCATACTCTGGCACATCCTTCCCTCTACTTGAGCTGGGGACCAGAAGTTCATTGCATGGGGGTTGGACTTGATGGTCTTCAAGGGTCTCTTCCAACTCAAATAATTCTGTGATTCAGTGATTCTATATTGGAGGGGGCAGTAGGCCGGGAGGGACCATGCTCTCTATTGGAGAGGAATATACAGAATCAGAGAATCATAGAATACCCCAAGATGGATGAGATCCACAAGGATGATCGAGTCCAACTCCTGGCTCCACACAGGACCACCTAAAAATCAGACCCTATGTCTGAGAGCACTGTCCAAATGGCTCTCCAGCAAGCTCAGTGCTGTGACCCTTGGGAGGCCCAACCACCCTCTGGTGACAAATCTTTTCCCAATATCCAATCTGAACTTCCCCTGTTGCTGCTTCACACCATTCCCTCAGTTCCTATCTCCATTATCGGAGAGCAGAGCTCAGCACTGCTCCTCCTCTCACTCCTCTCACTGTGAGGAGTTATAGGCCACCATGAGGCCTCCCCTCAGCCTCTGCTTTGTGCTGAACAAAGCCAAAACCACAGCTGCTTCTCACACATCTTGCCTCCCAGACCCTTACGTGCCTGCAGCCTCCCACCAGGTAGGCACAAAGCAACAAGGCCTTCAAGCACTGTTGTCTCAGCAGTTCACTGCCCAGAGGTACCCACTGCCAGTAGCTGAGCACGGGGTTCCTCTCAGCACCTACCTTTAGGGCAGAAAAGGTCACTTTATAACCAGTATCACTGAGCCACAGCCAGTTCTGCAGTTTTTCCAAAATAAATCATTTTTTAAGTCTCTGAATGACAGTATTTTGTAACGCTCGGAGGGCCGAATTTTGCACCACAGCGTCTTTCTTTGCATGAAACATGCACAGAAACACACAGCCCGAGCACATTTTACACATATTTTCAGTCTCGAGTCTCAATATTGTCCTCCACCACAGCAGAAGAGACTTGTGAAAGAGGAAGCTGAGCAGAAGTAAGTATGGAAAGGCACGCAATTTTAATAACCACTAACACAAAGTCTAGCTGCACGCCGAACCACCTCCCAGGGAAAATCAGATCAGCTTCAGCAATACCACACAGATTTCAGTTCACTGGAAAAATCGAAAAGGAAAACCTCATGGGGTGTCTGCTTCGGGCTGAGTTTGTGCCAGATGATCACCACCAGCTCACTGCAGCTCGAGGGACTGGCGCGTGTTTGTTGGGGTACTGTAAAACAGACAGCTTGCTGGGGAAGCAGTGTGATCTGCTTTTATCCAGCAACTGAAAGAAAGCAGAGGAAAGGGTTGGGTTTTTCACATTTGTATTGGAAAACTCGCTTGCTCTAAAGGGAATGTCACACAGGCTCAGCTGCAGGCAGATACAGCCGGCGGCATCCCACACACATACCAACACATACACAGGGAGCACACACAGTATGCAAACACCCTGCAAGCCCAAATAAATACCTCGAAAATCAGTTGTGCTCCAGGGGATAGAAAGCGCCTGCCCACACACAGAAGTACGAAGTTAATTAGTGTTTAAATATTTCCTTGCAGCTTTGGTACTACTACTGCTTCAGTGAATGCAAAACTATCAAGAACAAGGGATGGAATGAGAGAAGAATGGCAATGGTTTTTAGTAGCTAAGATAAATGATCAACACAAATCATAGAATCATGGAATCATTAAGGTTGGAAAAAAACTTTAAGATCAGATAGTCCAACCATCAAACCCATCATCACCATGCCATTAAACCATATCCCTTGGTGCCACATCTCTATGTTTCTTGAACACCTCCAGTGATGGTGACTCCACCGCCTCCCTGGGCAGCCTATTCCAGTGCCTGACCACTCCTGAGAAGAATTTTTCCTAATATCCAACCTGAACTTCCCCTGATACAACTTAAGGCCACTCCCTCTCACCTTATCACTCTCACCTGGTAGAACAGGCTGACCCTCCACCTCAACACAGCCACCTTTCAGGCACTTAGAGAGAGCTATAAGGTCTCTCCTGATGTCCTCTTCTCCAGACTAAAAAAATCCCACTCCTTCTGCTGATCCCCACAAGGCCTGTGTTCCAGATCCCTCACAGCTTTGTTGCCCTTCTCTGGACATGCTTCAGGGCCTCGTTATCTTTCCTGTAGTGAGGGGCCCAAAACTGAGCACAGTATTTGAGGTGCGGCCTCACCAGCGCTGAGTACAGAGGGGTGATCACATTGTTTTGATCCAGCAGCAACCTTTACTCAGGTCCCTGTACAGGGAAGAAGCTACTTGTGGTCTTCAGTAAGAAAGGATGAAGGGAAAGATCAGAGAAAATAAAGGATCAGCCATAGGGAAACATGTTTTCACACTCTGAAGTGTGTCATTGGAATTGATGACCTATTCATTTGGATACATCCACCTCAAGGTGCAGTGTGTTTCCTTGGCTTTGTCAAGAACAGTCAGCAATCACCTACAGTTAGAGAAAGATATGGTGTCTCTACTGGAGCTGGCAGTGGCAAGATAGAATGCTGCTCACCTGTCATCATTTTGCAATTTACCCATCTCAGACAGAAGTTAAGACAGGTGACAAATAATAGGATGTGGAGAAATGGTCTCAGCTTGCACCAGGGGAAGTTTAGATTGGATATCAGGAAGAATTTCTTCATGGAGAGGGTTGGTCGAACATTGAAATGGGCTGCCCTGGGAAGTGGTGGAGTCCTCATTCCTAGAGGCCTTCGGGACATGTGGACATGGCACTAATGGACAGGGGTTAGTGCTGAAACTTGGTAGGCCATGTTGGTGGTTAGACCTGGTGATCTTGAATGTTTTTTCAAACCTGGCTGATCCTATGAATTTATGGTGCTGTGATTCTGTTTTGTTATCTTTTTGTGTGCCACCCACCAGTATGGTGCTAGGGGAATCAGCAGTTTCTGAGGTACATTGCTGCTGTTTTTACACCACCCTTGCTGTTACTGTGAAGCTCAATGTGAATAGATAGGCAGTTGGAACAAGGACAGATTTATACTTATCTCCTTACAGAGTGGGCTTTTGGATTTGCCTTTTTCTAAAAGTTTCTGAACACAATGGTTTTTATTTTACTTACAGCCAGTGTTTTGTTGTTGCATCCAATGCCACAGAAGTTTCACTGCAGGTAGTGAAGCCATACTTGTCTCTTTCCAGTCCTCTAGGGGTTTAGGTAAGAGATGTTCTGCATCCAGAAACGTGTCTAGCATGTCAAAATGGAAAGATCCTTACATTATACTTTTAAAAAAGGTGGTGGGAGTGCTTCCAGACTGAAATACTCTATTATCAGAATATGCATTCTCCAAGGTAAGAGTCTAGGAAATAGCTTTCCGTAGGACCAAAGCTTTATAGGAACATACAAGAAGGATAGAGAGGAAAAACATCCCCCCTTCAAAGCTTACTAATTGCTGCCTGCATTACAGTTGTGACAGCCTAACATTTTACAGCTCATTTCTCTTAACAGCTGATAAATGGTTTGGTTTTATGTGCTATTCCCTGTCTGGAGAAGTTCACTTGCATCAACAAAATAAGATCAATGCTCCCCGAGCACAGCTGCAGCAAGGCAGCTGGCTGCCGTCAGTCCCTATTTAATTCACCTCTACTGCTTCTCTTCTAGCTTTGCCACGGGCTCATTTACTGACCTTGAGCATGATGTTTCACCTGTTGACGTGCCACCTGACTCACCAGTAGGAGAATACTTCTTACCCTTTGGAGACCACCATCAGTTTGGCTAAATCCATAATATACTTTGAGCTCTTCACATGAAGTGCGCAAGTAAAAGCTGTGCATAAAGAGGCCTTTCTAGAAATGATTCTCATGTTCTTAGCTGTCCTTGGCACATTCTGGACACAAAGGGAAGAATATTTCATGTAGACACAGAATATTCCTTTAATGAATTTTATTAGAAATGAATGCGTATTCTTCACTCTGATTAATAGGAAAAATAAAAGAGGGTTTTTTTTTCTCCCTTCTGATTTCTGCAATTGATATTCATGGCTTTGTGTATTTACCTAATAACTTCTACATGTATTTGAGAAAACTATACAGTGGTTGAGAATCCTGATGTTTTTTTAAGCTGCGTGAGCCCCACAGCCCAGTTTCCATTGCATCACCTCAGGCAGCCGTACCAATACAGCTGCAGCAGCTCAGAGCTGGAGAGAAAAGCAAGGGACAAGAATGCTTTTGACTGCTGTCACTGAAGACTCAGCATCTTAAAACCGAAGTGCAAAGGACTCTATCTTCAGGGAACTGGAAGCCTCAGAAGGCTTCAGGATGTTCAGTCTCTAGGACAAAATTTATTATCTCAGGCTCCTATGCCAGGAATTGCAAAGCAATGATGTGCACGGTTTGTAATTATTATTTTTTTTAATTATGGAATCATTGAGGTTGGAAAAGACCATTAAGATCGTCTAGTCCAACCCACCATCACCATGCCCACTAAATCATGTCCCTAAGGGTGTAAAACCTGTTAGGAGGATGTCAGAGGACTATATGGAGAAAAGGGAGATAAACTTACAAAATCATTTTTACAGTCCTGTATGAGTGTGTTTTTGGAACAAACAAACCCAAACACTACAACTAGTTTTTATTTCAGAGGGAAGTATCTGCATCCCAAAGACAGCTGGGACTGAACTAATGTTTATGTGCTGTGGGTGCTCAAGGGAGAGGACCCAAAAGTGAGCAGGGAAGTAAGTAATTTAGGAGGGTGGAGGCACCTTACAGGGAGAAAGAGGAACTGGCTGCCAAGAAACTACCTTGGGAAAAAAGCAAACACAAACAACTCCATGGACATGGACAAATGTAGGGTGGAGGCTGAAAGGTTTCTAATTCATGGCTAGTTTACTGTACACCCTAGGACGGGAAAATTAACTGTTCTGTGGTTGAATTCCACCAGTTCAGGGTCAAGGCAGCTTGTGGTGGTGCACTGATGACTCATGGGCTTCTTTCAGGCACAGGCTCCTCTGGCCATGCTCTTTGTAGGATGGTCCTAATCTACGTGCTGCAATACTTTGCTCAGGATAGGTCATCAGGCCTAAATATTTCCTTTTATCGAAATAATAGTGAATATTAAATAATAGTAAATAATAATAATAATTAATATTTCAAAGCATATTTAATAAAAGCATGAGACAAAGGGCTTATTCCCTAGTTAGGATAAATAGGGACAGTTCTGCTTACTTTTGTGGCCACATTATAACAACGAAGGATTTAATTCAGGTCAAATTATTCATTGAAAAAGGACTTGATCTTCTTTTAGGCCAGGAGTATCATTAGCTCCTTCCTTAGTCTGTTCTTCCAAAATACTTACTGCTGAAAAAGAGAGGAAAAAGGATGAATCATTGCAAAGCTGCAAATATTTGGCTGGTGTAGCAGTAGTAAAAGCCACTCTCCTGTAGTAATCTCTTCCTCTGTGGGCTCACTTCAGCTTATTTTAGCTCATGAATGAATGTATCAAGTATGACCCTTGAAATCCAAGAAACAAATTCTTTCATTAGAATGAAAATGCAAAATAATGAAGGAATCTTGGTCTATGTGCCTAAAAATAAACATGACCAAGCCTGTATTTCAGGGCATCAAATATTCCACAGGTGACTTTCCAGTAATTCTGGTATTTGACACTACAGCTGCAGCATCAGAAACACAACAGAAGCCTAATGAACTCTAATACAGTCCTTATTTATTGTGGTAAATAGTCTAGTACTTGTACTATTTTGACTGAGGGAGCATTGTTTGATATGGGAGCTTAAAATAACACCACTATAGCTATTGAATGTGTTCTTTTAAATTTTGTTTCCTGCGGCTGACTTCTCAGGCAGAGATTGACTGGAGGGATGCAGGGATCGCATCTATCCACACAACAACTGGGGCTGTGAACTTTCTCCTCATTTCTGCTAGATGTAAAGAAAACACCCTCCAACTCTTCAGTAGCTCCACAGAAAAGAAGCTCTCTCCACTGCAAAGAAATTGCAGATAAAATCAAAATTCTCTTGCCAAAATTTAGGTTTCACAGAGCCTCGTAAGATAGCAGATCTGTACACAAAACACTGAAACTCAGCTTCTTTGTAATAGAAGACATTTAGGGGAAGGTATAGAATTGCTTTGAAGCTTTCCAACGCAAAAAGAGACTTACTGATGGTAAGACTGAACAAATACATTTCAGATCAAAACAGCTATAATCACAAAATTACTAATTGATTTTATCAAAGGATATTTTGAAGCATTGTGAAAGAAGAATTTACACCACAGTCCGATACAGCTTAGAAATCACAAGCATGTTGTACTGCTTTATGGTTAAAAAAGCTGCAATCTGTCTCCAGCAAAAAACTCCTTTGGAATCAATTTAAAGACACTATGAGCTCGGTTCCAGCTATATAACCTTACTAAGTGCAACTTTGCATGGCTTGGCAAACTGAAAATGGAACTGGAAGTCAGATACTCCGAAGGGACCTTCAGTAAGTGATTTCTTTTTTCCCTATCTATAAATATTAGATTATAATAATTTTCTACAGCATGCACAAGCATTTTGCAGAGATTCAGGGTTGATCTAAAGGCCACCGAAGTCAACAAGGGATTTTCTGCTGATCTCTGGAATTGCCTCCCAGCTGGGAAGCTCCAGGCACTGCACAGTTAGTGTACAGTGAGCCCACATTCACCCTGCATCTGCAGCAGCTGGTGCATCACTTTAGCTACCAGCAGCACAGCACAGACACAGTGGGTGTGATAACAAATGTACTGCCTTTGTGTCCTTCATGGTGCCATGTCTTTGGATAACTCTGCCTATGGATTTTGGAGTGGATCCTAAAACATGGATATTCATCTCTCTTACTTCAGCTTCTAAAATGTTAGCAGGTACTCTAAGCACCCAATAGGGTTGGTAAAGATCTCACTGTTAAGCTCAGAGCATGATCCAGGTGACTATAGATGTATAATTCAGGACAAGATGCTGAGCACTCTCATCTGCTTCAACATGACTTGTTTGAACGAAGAAACCCCCAGTACAGATGCTTCACTCAGACTAGCTCTGCCTCGTCTTTTGGCAAGGCATTTTGGAACTGTTGCAGCCTGCTAAGCTCCCAACGAATATGGAGAGAAGGGAAATGTAAAAGGCACAAACCCATGCAAACATTAGCTGTGGTGTCCCTGTTCATTGCAGGGGAGTTAAGCTAGATGGCCCTCAGAAGTCCCTTACAATACCACAGATTCTATGAAACACATCTCTGTATGGGAACTGTTGAATCACAGCCTGAACCTCTGATTGACCACCTGAGGCGAGTGCTGAGTCAGCCGCAGGGGCACAGGTGAATGCAGTTTCACCTGAGTGACCTCCTAGACCCCATTTAAGGGCTGACTCCCAAGGAGGAAGGATCTCTATCTGGAGATCACTCCTCTTGGAGCCTCTCTGTGAGCCCAGGACATGGGTGAGCTCTTTATTTCATTACTCCTTTGTAATGCGATAATCTCTCTGGTCCTATACCTGTAAACCTATTTACCTTACCATTTGTATACCTGTTTGCCATACGATCTCCAACATATGTCATGAGCATGTGATGTGGTGCTAATGCTGAAGCTCATAGCCTCCTAAACTCTCCTCTGAGAAGCTCAGTACCTGGGCTATGTAATTGCTTTTTCATGGCATCCAAAAGCTAATGCAGAAATGTTAGGAATCTATTGAGTGTACAACTATACACCCTCAAACCTTGTCTAAAATGTAGAATTGTTTTGATGTTGTAGTTATAGTACTGGAATGAAATCCTGCTTTCTGCACTAGTTACATGTATTCGTTGTTTAATGTATGCACAATTCCCCTCCCAGTAGCATGCAATAACCACATGCCCATACGTAAGTACATTACCACAGTGTGAATACTATGTGTTTTCACAAATCACATTGTGTTCTGGCAATTGGTGTAATCTGATCGTTAACAAAGACAACTGCTGTTAAAAATGCCAGAAGCTTTTGGAATTCTCACATTCACAAGATTAACTGTGACTATTGCTCTTCTCTGCAAATACTTTCATTGGTACCTGGATAGGAGCAATGACCTTCATTTCTATTCTTGACATCAACACCTGTGAGTTTCTGTTGTCAAAGTGCACAGCTTCCCCCATTACAGCAAACAGGAACCAATAAGTACCTGTAAAGACAATTTTGTTTTTTAAGCATGAAATCTCTCAAATGCCTCAAGAGGCTTTGTTTTTACTACATTCTGGTCACATTCCTCTGATTTAAGTCAGAGTAAAAGAGCAATGGGGTAACCAATAACAGGAACTTGAAAAATCTCTACCACTGCTTGGTAAATAAACAAAGCGGCTCTCTTTGTAACTAACTCAGCAACAACAAATACAGGAAAAGGCTGATGCAGGAGCTGATCTAGCAGCATCAGAGCACAACAGTAAGGAAATATTTGCCTCTTCGTTAAGCACAACTCCAAACTCTCCCTGCATCTGTACAAGTTTTTCCCTAAGCTACAGATAACGGTTGGGGACACAGCAACTGTATGAAGACAAAGAAAAAAAGCCATTGAGCATACTTGGTCTTCAGCGTTCAGACAGCTTCACTGTCCTACATGTAACACCCAGTATCTTTCAAAGCTCTGGAATTACTGTGTCTGTTCAACAGATCAGAACTGGGTGCATCAGAACACTAAAAAAAACATTAAGCCCCACAGGATGCTCACAGCAGAAAAAAGGCCTAACACCACACTGCTTCTTCTAACCTGTAAACTCACTGAGGGTTAAATATCCTATATAGTTACAATGCTGATAAGTATTAGGACGTTAACAGCGATGCACAAAAAAATGTTTCTAAATAAATACTAAGAAATAATCCCCAGCTGATTTACAAAGCTCCTTTCCTTGCTGCAGCCAGCCAACTTTGTAGAGAGGCAGGCATCCACAACAAAGAAATGTTTGACTCCTTTAGACAGTCATAATTTGGTACATTCACTGTTCCTTTTGTCTCTTGCTGTTTCTGAAGCAGCTTTTACTCCATGCAGTAATTCTGTGACAAAGCTAGATAGTCATACTTGTTAACTGCTTCAATAAAAATTAAAACTCTTATTTGGAAGGATAGTAACATTTTCAAGAACAAATTCATATTTAAAGCTGAATTATTAATATAATATTAATATATATAAACATCTTAATGTAATATTTATCTTAATGTAATATAAATATTAAGACAGGGATCTTCTAGATGGAGTCCAGCAAAAGGCCACAAAGATGAGAGGAGAGGAGGATAGCAGTAGGTTTAGTTCAGCTAGAAGGGACCTACGTAGCATAAAGTCACTCCTGTGTATGCCTTAATCAATCCATTTAGTCCTCCAAAGCAAAGCACATTGATTTAAGTCCAACCACGGGCCTTCTCTCTTCCATTTTTGGTGCAATACTTTTCCCACAAAGTAAATAAACTTAAGTGTGGTATTGTGGTAGTCAGATACTAAAGCACTTCACAGAGCAGCTTCAAAAGAGGCAAAGTTGTTGAGCCTGTACTGAAAAAAATGGTAGGTAGAGCTAAGGGTTCAACGTGGAAAAAAGGACAATACAAAAAATCTCTCTCTTTACACTGTGAAGCTTGCCAGTGCACATCAGTTAGCATAGAAGAGACACAGAACGGGATATTCAGGAGTTGGACAATCATAGAATCCTAGAATGTTTAGAGTTGGAAGGGGCTGTTAAAGTCATCTAGTCCAACTCCCCTGCAATGAACAGAGACACACACAGCTCAGTCAGGGTGCCCAGGGCCTGATCCAGCTTCGCTTTGAAAGTGTCCGTGGACAGGGCATCCACCACATCTCTGGGAAACCTGTTCCAGTGCCTCACCACCCTCACTGTAGAAGGTTTCTTCCTTATATCCAACCTAAATCTACCCTCTTTAAACTTGAAGCCATTTCCCCTTGTTCTGTCACCACAGGCCCTGCTAAAGAGTCTGTCCTCTTCTTTCCTGTAGCCTCCCTTTATATATTGAAAGGCCACTATCAGGTCACCTCTGAGCCTTCTCTTCTCTGAGCTGAACAGCCCCAGCTCTTTCAGCCTGTAAAAGCCTGCAAAGAAAGTATTTTCCAAAGCACCATTGTCTTCTAACCATATCTGGAAAGGTATTTAACTCTCTATTTGATACATTCAACATCTCATGTAAAAAAATTTGTACAAGAGCTCCTATCATTTCTCTTCAGAATCCTAAGTGATAATAAATTATCAATCTGTAATTAGGTAACTGAAGAGCGTGGATCTGAACTCAAGAAAAATACAGTCTTATTCTATTTTTATTCCACCTTTCAGAGAAGTAATGGATGAAAAATTTAGAGGTATGACAGGAACCTTCTACCTAGATATGCTTCTTTATGCTGACGTAAAGCTATGAGGTCATTCATTCGGTGGTTCCCAAGTAATGACTTCATTTAGACAGCAGAGACTCCCTATGCAGCCATCATAGAATAAATTCAGGTCATAAATACAGGTCAGCAATATCTTGACTACTACTTAAAGTGACTGTTTTTTAATGAGAGGGAAATGTAATGCAGGAGGATTGTCTCTGAAACAGAATACAGGATTGGAAGAATTTCTCCATCCTAGAACCAAGTGCTAGAATGTGTTCCCTTCAGCATATCCCACTCTGCAACACAGATATCAAAGATAAAGACACCTGGTCCAACAGCACAACTTCAGTCTCTATCCACCAGTGGTAGGTGGAAGTGAAGAGAAAGAAAAATTTCCATGGTCACAGCTTAAGTGAAGATGGAGAGAACCACACAACTCAGAGAAAAGGCATACAGAACAATTACCAGCCCTGTATTCCACTCCTAAAATTCAAACCAACATAGCATCAAAGTCTTCATGATGCTGGGACAGATTTCATGATGATTGGTCATATAGTCTCAACCGTCAGAACTCCATCCATCTAGAATTAAAAAGAAGCTAATAGCAAAGTTGTAGAAACCATAACCGAATAAACAGATTGCAAAATAAACAACTACAAGAATTAATATTCACATGAATTGAAAACAACTTGCTGAAAATGAGACTGGCTAGCAATGATCATCAATATCCACAGAAAAAAATACTCTGTGCATTTGCATCTGTGTTTTAAAATAAACCTACAGAAAATCATTCTCAGATATCTGATACTCCACTTAAGCAGCAGAAAGGATTGTGGCTGAGGCAAGATTTTTTTTACCATTTGCCCAGGGTCGCCAACCACTGGACCAGGATGCCCAGAGTCACATCCAGCTTGGCCTTGAATGCCTCCAGGGATGGGGCATCAAGTTAAAATCCCTATTCATTGCAGGGCAGTTGGACTAGAGAAACTTTAAAGGTTCCTTCCAACTCAAACGATTCTGTGATAAAATATTCCTCAATAGCCACCTTCCCTGCTAGCTGGACAGATGTCCCATGGGCCCAGTGTCACTCTGGAGTGCACAGGGATTAGATCTATACATTCACATCTGACTGCTATATGTGTGTTGAAATTTGCATTAAGTACAAGAACCTCTTTGATCAAAACACCGCATACATTTTACACATCAAGGGGCTCTACAGGAAAAGTGTAAGCTTACCAAAGCAGCTGTAGGGATTTGGGGAGGGATTTGATAGAGAACAGAGTGATGACACCGCTGTCACAGTTTTTGCAAAATGCTGACTTGATCTGAATAACAACAAAGAACCAGAAATGCATAAGCATACAATAAGAAAAAAAGAGCTTTTTCAATATCAGTTTGACTAACTGAAAGTGTAAATGTCGCAGGTTGGCTCAAAACTGGAAAGCTCTATCTTCACTGGGAAAGCCACCAACAGCACTCCTAGCAAGTATGATAGTCCAACCCTGGCTAACGAAGCCAGTGTGGGGTCTTTCCTTTCTTTTCAGAAAGCAAAGCCACCAATGAGGACAAACATCTTGATTTTCTAGAAAGCTAAATAAACTTACTGATCTCTTACTTCTACCTTGTCACTATGCTGAAAGGCCAGGTGGGATGGCCCATGTTGCCATGAAACAAAGTGGCTTGTCTCCACAAAGAAAGTATGTTGGGTGGCTTCCCTTGCTGATATGTCTGCTTTTAGACAGTTATACCCAGAAAATTAAAAAATATATATGTTTCTGGGGTTTTTTTTGTTTGTTTGCTTCCCATTGGGAAATCTAGTAGATTATTACTGTGCTTCTAATTAAGACATTAACATTTGCTTTGGAGGTTTTAGTTAATAACAGCAAGTCATCAAATGGGTCCCCCAGCCACTAATTAGTTTTTTCCATACAAAATTTTCCTGACTCCGCACAGTTTTGCTGATTTCCCGTGGAACTTTCCTTAAGAATTTCTCTGTTTCTTTTTTTTCTTTTTAATAAATCATAATGATTTCCATTTGGTGCCTTTCCATTTATCTTCTGCTCTAGAGGCTGTACAAAAATGCTAATATAACAGTTAGGCTTTTTTTTTTTTTAACTCAGAGAGAAGATGAAGATATGCATTTTAACATGATTAACATTTTGTTGCCTTACATTGTACAAATCTGTATGTTCAAACCATTAGGCTGTATGTACCACTGTGTCCCTAATTCCTGAAATGCTCATCCTCTACCTCTGAGAAATGATTCACTGTTAAATGTAGGACCTGATCATAGAATCAATCATAGAATCATAGAATGCCTTGGGTTGGAAGGGGCCTCAAGGATCATCAAGCTTCAACCCCCTCACTGAAGGCAGGGCTGCCAACCTCTACATTTAATTTTAGACCAGGCTGCCCAGGGCCCCATCCAACCTGGCCTTGAATACCTCCAGGGTTGGGCCATCCACAACCTCTCTGGGCAGCCTGTGCCACCACCTCATCACTCTCATAGTAAAGAACTTCCCCTTGATATCCAACCTAAATCTTCCTTCCTTCAACTTAAAACCATTTCCCTTGTCCTGCCATTATCTACCCTTGTAAAGACTTGACTCCCCTCCTGCTTATAGGCTCCCTTTAGGTACTGAAAGGCTGCAATGAGGTCACCCTGCAGCCTTCTTTTTTCCAGGCTGAAAGCCCAGCTCCCTCAGCCTGTCTTCACAGGGGAGGTGCTCCAGCCCTCTGATCATCTTTGTGGCCCTTCTCTGGACCCTCTCCAACTGCTCCCTGTCTTTCTTGTATTGGGGACCCCAGACCTGGATGCAGTACTCCAGATGGGGCCTCACGAGGGCAGAACGTTGTGGAAGAATTCTTAATCTATGCTTGATTCAAATGATTTTAAAAAGCTCTTTTTCCTCTTATGATGAAGAATGTTACTGTTTATTTTACAAAATATTTAACATCTTGCCATTTTCTCCATTTTTTTTTCCCCCAAATCCTCCTGCATTTCACTGTCACAGCTTGAAGTAGTCCTGCAGTTCAGAGCTACCTGTCTCTTGTATGCCTGATCACTCCGGTTGTTTTAATGAATATTTACCATCCTGCAGAAAAGCCTGACTGCAGCTGTGCTCCAAAACACCGGAAAGAACTGGGTCTTTTTAAAGCTATTACTCCATCATTCAATAAAAGGAAAGACAATACATGGTGAACTATAATGAAGCTTCCTACCTTTTTGTTTATACCAATGCAGCACAGGTTTAATAACTGCTGTAAATTGAATGAGATAATGATGTAGGCTAGACAAACGACATTAGTATTCAACAGAATGCCTTACCTCAATATTATTTGTTCAGTAATGACTTAAAAAGGAATAGTCTCATTTCCATCTACCAATAACCTCCATGGAGACAGAGCTGGGAAGAAAACTATTTTACTTTTCTGCAAAAAATGTCAAGAATTAGAAGAAAACAAGAATCTTAAGAGACCAGGGTGCGATTCACAACTCATAAAAGGTTACCTCTGTAATGATTTAGGCTAAGTACTCAGGCTTTCCAGTAGTCAATTGAGAAAAATAGACACAATCAGAGAGCGATTCATTATTTTCTTAGTAGGTAGAACTGATGAACTTCTGAAGTGCCTCTCTTTCTCAAAGACAGTGAGTTTGAATGAGAAATTGGAGTTAAGAGGGAGAAAAACAGAGAAGAGATCTCAAACTGGTGTTGCATTATGGTCCATACAGAAACAGCGACTATCACCGCATGCATGTCTCCTGAATCTTTGCTGAAGTTTTTAGTCTGGATAACTATGTAACCTGTCATCAGACAGACACTTGAACACAGCTCCCCTCTCCCAGTTGAGAGTTTCAATCATCAGCTTTTATGGAACTTCCTCTATATTTGACTAACAACTGCATTCTGTAATGTGAACAAGATTTCCCAGCAAGTGTTTTATCAAAGTAAGCACACTGCTGAAGGCTTTTGTTTTCAGAAGTTTTTTTTGCTGGTGAAAAAAAGCAACAAGAAACCAGCACAAAAATAAAATAAAATAAAATAAAATATCTCAACAGCACTTGAAACTAAGACTTTTCAGGAATTGGTAGAAAATATCAATTTAATGTATTATTTCAGGCTTGTCTTCATCTTATTTAAACCAATAGGAAAACTTTCTAGGACTTGAGAGAGCATACTTCTTTTCCATGTGAAAAAGTGTAACTATTAAAAGATTCAGCAGAAACAGAAGAATTAGGCTTTCTGTTCTAAAAACACTCTGGCTTTACTCTGTCTCCTCTGTAAATCGGCCACATATCCCTTAGTAGTTTGTTTGTCTGTACAATTGGAAGAACTGATACACTGATACTTCCCAGAGAATCTGCAGGAGATAAAGTTATAAGTCATTATAAAGCTTTAAGTCAATATTTATTACAACAAATAGATTTAGAAAGGTATCTAAAACAAGAATATCTATTAAATGTGTGTTCATCAAAAGAGTAGGATATACTATGTTTCATATGAAGTAGTTATTGCTACTATCTTACCTAAGGACATAGGTAAGCCCTAAATGCTTTCAGGCCTGTTCACTCAGTAAGTGAGTGAATTGGTGAACTCAAATACTGTCTCAGTTTTCCACGTCTTCTTCACATCTTCCTGAGTTTGTTCAGAGGTTGGAGCACTTTGACATCTCTGGACAAAGGAGAAACAATGAACGTGTGGGATCCAATGCTTGGACAAGCCATTTAGTATAATTCCCTATCACCATATCATGAAAATGCATAAAGCTCCATTTTCTCTTTCCAGTATTACACCTCCCCTCCCTTCCCTTCATATCACATAGAAAACACACTCCTGTTTTTACTCATGTATTTCCTCCCATTTTTCTCTATCCCAGTCCTCAGGAGTATTCTATTTTTGCCTGCGTGTTACTGTGAACATCCTCCTTATTGAAAGCCTCCCAACATTCTGTCATCAGTAATTTTAATTAGCACTTTTCTACCTTTTCTGGCAGGAGCATCAATAGTGATCCTCAGACCAATAATTATAAAATAACTGAAATCATTGTTCCTTCCTTCCTCTATTTCTGCACGGCGATCCAGCTTCAGTTGAAAGGGTGTATTTGCTATCTGGTCCAGCCTACAAGTCTGCTGGGGAAAGAGCTCCCAGGAGCCTGACAGAGACATGTACAAACCTTCTGGGCTAAGGAAGTCAATGACTCTCCCATTTTATTTTATTATTTTTTTAGCAGTTATTTTAATAGCCCAGTTCTTTTACAAAAGGTAGACGGCAATGCTGCACCTGTGATTGAAAGATAGTTTCTAGGACTTGCTTTTATATGGTGCTTGATGCATCTATATCCTGTCCAGAACTTACCTGATAGATTGGCTTAGGTTATTTTATAGAATCACAGAGGTAAGTATCTGGGATCTACTCAAGCCAGGGCTGCCCAAGTCAAGGAGAAATGCAAAAATGGAACTCAAATGCCTCTAAAGGTAGGAGTTGTAATAATAGGGACTTTTAAAATGACTGCTTCAGACCTTAGATGTAAAATACACTCAATGACTGACAAGTATGCGAACATGTAGTCATGTGTAAGTATTTCCTTGAAAGAAAATATATCCAGTCTTGAAATAAGAGAACAATGAAGCCAACAGTCAATGAGTGCCACCATGGAAAAGAAGTGAGGCCAGAGACCCCAGAGCAAGCTCATCTGAAGCTATTTTCACATCTCCCTGCAGCTCATATGCCCAGTTGCAATCATAAAATCATTTAGATTGGAAAAGACCTTCAAGATCATCATGTCCAACCATCAACTAACACTACCAGGGAGGTTCAGGCTGGATATCAGGGAAAGGTTCTTCACCAAGAGGGTGGTCAGACACTGGAACAGTCTCCTCAGGGAAGTGGTCAGAGCACTGACCTTGCATGAGTTCAAGTAGCATCTGGACAGTGCTCTCACACATATGGTCTGATTGGGAGGTCATGTGCAGAGCCAGGAGGTGGACACAGTGATCCATATGGGTCCCTTCCAGCTCAGGTTATTCTATGATTATATGATCCTTATGAGTTCCTTCCAAATTGGGATACTCTATGATTCCACCCAATCCACCCCTAAACCACGTCCCTCAGTGCCACATCCACACATCTGTTAAATACCTCCAGGGATGGTGACTCCACCACTTCTCTGGGCAGCCTGTCCCAGTCAGAGAATCAACACATTTGGAAAAGACTTCTAAGATGAAGTCCAAACATCAAGTCATTACCACTATACCCACTAAACCAAGTCCCTCAATGCCACAGCTACATGTTTCTTGGATACCTCCAGGGTAGGTGACTCCACCAGCGTCTGTTCCAATGCATTACCACTCTTTCTGAGGGGAATTCTTTTCCTAATAGCTAACCTGAACGTCCCCTGGGGCAACTTAAGGCCATTACATATCGTCATCATCTTTTATCAAGTGGCAAGTGATAGGACACAACAAAACTATCTCAAAAAGCTCCCAGAAAGAGTGGTAACGCATTGGAACAGGTGGTGCTGGAGTCACCAACCCTGGAGTTGTGCACGAAATGCAGAGATGTGGCACTCAGGACCACGGTTAGTGGGCATGGTGGTGATGGGTCAATGGCTGGACTAGATACATTCATGGTCTTTGCCAGCCTTACTGATTGTACGATACCCCACCGGCTGCAACCTCCTTTCAGATATGTGTAGAGAACAATGAGGTCTCCATCTCCTCCAGCATAAACAACCCCCATTCCCCCAGCTGCTCCTCATATGTATTGTCTCCCGCCCCTCCACCACTTCTGTTGCTATTCTCTTGCAGCAAGACATAGAGAACACGAGCTCGAGTGTGGAGAGCTGCCTCTGAGACACAAGGAGGAGAACGAGGGGTTAAGCTTCCCTCCTTCACGAGCTCCCCGCTCTTTCCCTCAGCCCAAAGGGATCGCGCCTCGGGTAAAGGAGCGAGGATGGATTCCGTGAGGCCGCCGACTCCTTCCGAACTGGATCTGCACCCCCAGCCAGCACCGGAGGCGGCGGCCAACGGCTCCGCCACCTGAGGCGCCTGCGCAGGCGGGGCGGGAGCTCCCACCTCCTCAGTGCGAGGGGCGGCAGCCTGACCCCCTCCCTCCTCCCCCGCAGCCATGTTAGTGCGGGGAGCGAGGGAGGGAGAGGGCAGCGCGCATCCCATGGTGCAGCGCGCCGGGAGGGCGGGGGAGCGGCCTGGAGTGGCCGGGGCAGGGAAGCTGGGAGGCAGGCAGGGAGGGAAGCGAGCGAGTGAGCAAGCAGGGAAGCAAGCAGTCGCTCGCCTTCCCTCCTCACCGCGCAGAGCTACCGAGAACGGGGCGGGCAGCGCTGCGGTGGGACCACCTCACGGCTTCACCCATCTCCGGGCCGCCGGGGCGGGACAGGGGCGGCTGTCCGCAGCGCGGTGAGTGCGTGAGGAGGGGGCACTGAGGAGCGGAGTGAGGCGGCCGCGACTTACATAACGGGGAGGGGGCGTCCCTGAGGGAGGTTGGGCTGGGGGAGGGGCAGCGGTTTTCCTTCTATCCCCCCCCCATCCCCTCGGGGGTACGGCTGTGTGAGGGGAGGCTGCGCGCACACGGAGCCGCGCTGCGAGCGGAGGGCTCCGTCCGGCTGAGGGGGGGGGGGGCGGGGGATACGGGGAGAGCCGTGCTGGGAGGCCACGGCTGAAAGGGAAAGGGGAGCTGCGGGCGTGCTGCATCCCGCTGCCCTCCCGGCCTCCCCTCCCTGCCGCCCGGCTCCGCGGCTCGGCCGGGGACGGTCCCACCGGATGTGGAGCGGAGCGGAGCGGGACGGTCCGTCAAGTAAACAAAGGGGAAAGGGAAGGGGAGGGGGGGTCCCCCGCCTGGTTTGCCCCTTCCTCCTCCCGGGAGGGCCGGTGGATGTGCGGCTGCCGCTCAGCGCCCGGGTGAAGCGGTTGAGGCTTCTTTCTTATGCATAATGCCAATTCTCGTATCCATTCCCCTTCCAAACTTTCCTCATTTTAGGAGCGGGGAGGGCAGTCTCTTTGATTTTTTTTTTTCTTTTTCTCTTCGTTTTTTTTTTTTTTTCCCTAGCTGGAGGACTGTAGCTCTCCGTAGCGCTTCAGTGCGAGCCGACTGGCAGTCGGGCTGATTGAAATGCTCTGAAGGCAGAGTTTACCCTGCAGGCCCCGGCACCGCTGTTTGACTCGGCGGTGTCAGCCCGCAGCTCCGTTTTTGATGGGAATAATAGCGGTGCTGTAGCAAATGTGTCAAACAAAAAGTTCACTTGAAAGGAGAAGCGCTCGGGGATTCCTGCCGAAGTAAATGGGATTTAGATGTGTTAGCTTAAAAGTGGTGTTGCAATGCCCCCTGAAAAATCCAGGTTCTTCTGGGTTTTCCTTCTTTTTTTTTTTTCTTTTTTTTTTTTTCTGGTTTGTGTATATATTGTAATTGGAAAAGCCCCGCATTCCTCCCAGCTAATCTGCCGTTAGCATCTCTGGTTTTATTAAACCTGGGTTAGGTCAAGAACACAGCTGGGTGGGGGCCAGAAAATTTAGTTACACAGCTATTCAGAACAGCTTGTTATCTTACTGATGTTGTCCATGTCCGAAATTCCCCCGCTTCCTTTCTCCACCCATCTCCTTTCTGATTCCCATTACAATCAGGCTGCTGTGCACCACGTTTCTGCGTCGCAACACCTTTGCTCCTCCGGTGTGGTTTGCGGGGTGAGGGCCACAGCCTTTGGGTTTCTTGACGTGAGGTTTATAGCAGAGATTCTGTGAACTGTGTATATTTAGTAAATTTAATGGACATAAGATCCTGGTGTATAATTAAGAAGAACAAAAAAAAAGAAAAGGGAGGAGGCACTTCTTTACTTGCTGTGAAATGTTTTCTCTCTGAGGACTGTACACTCCTGAGTAGCTGTTTTTCAATAGCCAGAAATTAGTCTGTCCTCAGTACTATTCCATTTTAAATCCAGTATTTGTAGGTTGATGTTGAGCTCAGGTTGATGCTTGCATTGGTTGACCTTTTGTTTTTATACAAAGGGTAAAACGTACGCATGAAAGGAAGATGGGACGATACTTATTTGTCAGAAGCTCTGAGCTTTATTCAGCCTTAGGTATTAATAAAAGTGCGAAGCGTGTGCGGTTGACATAGCAATCAACTGGTAGTGTCTGCATTGGAGCGCTTCATCCAGAAATGAATATTCTTAGAATAGCACTCCGCTATCTTAGGGTGTGATTTGCTGAAAGAGCTTTAAAAAAAAGTCGTAATTTCTGAAGGTCTGATGTGGTGATGCAACTTCGCTTCAAAGCGATTGCACGCTGTTGAAAGGACTTTCTTAAATGTAATGGTTTACCACATTATGACTAATACTTGAAAGGGGGAAACCTTGGTTTTGTGAATTCCACCAAGCTGGTATGTATTTGGGGGGATTAGGAGAACAGAGAAGCAGCAGTTCTTTTTGAAGATGGAGTGCTAAGCCAAGTAGGTCTGATGGTCTAGCAGATTAATTTCTATTTGCAATGGCTATCTTGTTTTTTCGTTCAGTATTGATCAGTATTTTCTCCCACTCATTCACTGCGGTGTTGCAGTCACCAAGGTTGGAAAAGACCTCCAAGATCATTCAGTCCAACCATCCTCCTTTCGCCAGTGTTTCCCACTGATAATAATAACGTCCTCATTCCAGACAGCTCTCAGTGAAAATGCAGCTGTGTGACTTTTGCCTCCATCAGATGTGGTTCCCAGACACTGTTTTCCCTCTCAGGTCTTGCAAGTGTAACTCTGACTTTGCAGGTACCTCTGCTGAGTACTTTGGACATAGCAACTTAATTTCTTGAGAAGGTTGTAGTTATAGCTCAGTACTGAAAAACTGCAACAAAGAAATTCTTACTGTATCATTGTCCTCTTGTATGGAGTGGCAGCAGAAATTATTTGTGGTTTGTGTATGGTTGACATTTAGGAAGTTATGATGTCCCATGTGCTATACCACAGTATTCATATGCATATTCGGATGGTGGTCGGTGGGTGATCAGGAGGACCTGCTGAAGAATGTGGTTAATTAGGATCTGAAATCTGAACCTCAGGTTTTGTGCTGTGGACTTAATATTTTTTTTCCCTTTTCCCTGTAAGTCTGTGTTCTTTCTACCATGAAAGCTTCCTAAGTTAGTTTACTCTTTGCTCAGCATTTAGCGTTCGTGACTGGGAAGTGTGTCTTGCTACCAGGCTGTCTTTTGAGCCATTCGCCTTGAGGAGAGTGGTTTTGTATTTAAAAAATGAAAGTCAAGTAGCTTGATTTGACTTTCTTCACTCCTATGAAAGCAGACCCAAGGGAAACAGTTTTAATTACCCCATGGGTTGTGCTGCAGGGTGTTTGAACTGCTAATGCTTGCAAGGTGCGTTCTGAAAGCTCTATCGTGTGTCATGTCCCCCCATCCAACAGCTCTGGGAACCTTACATGTGGAAGAAACAAATGTTGTCAGAGCTTTGCCAGAGGTGGGATGAGACTGGAACCTGGTGCTCTTTGGCTCTGACAGTACTTGAAACATAAAGGTGCACATCGCTGATGTTGAGAGCATTTTGTAGATTAGGAAAAAACTGCAGAACAGTTTCTGGAATCTGGCTTGCAAAGTTTGGTAGCAACTTCCATCAAGTAAAGATATGAATGGAAGAGGTAAATAACGAAAGGTGAAGGCCACAGGCTTTGTTAGAGAACATTTTTGTCTTAGATAGACCTTTAATGTGAATCCTTTCAGATTTCAGTCAGATACGCAGCAGTCCACAGCTGAACTGTTAAAACTTCTCCTGTATTGGATTTCCTTTGTTCACTATGATTTAAAGGTTTGTTTCCCCTCTAATGCTATTCATTGTTTTACCTGTTCTTCTGTTCCTTTCTTTTGTGTTTGGTACAGAAAGGACATGTACCAGAAGTTCAAACAGGGTTACGTAGATTCCTGCTTACTGAAGTATTGCTTCTTTATTTTTGCTGGGAAGGGGAACTAAGTAACTCCAACTCCATTCTGTTTTGCTGCAGGGTTTCAGCTTCATATGGTGTAATAAAGGTCAGTTTAGAGCTTAATCCTTAAGATAAACCTTGGCTCTTTCCCCCATTGGAACTGTAATTCAACTCATTTCAAGACCCTGGACTAATTTTCTTCCTGCTAATCGCAAGCACATAAGCAAACGGTGTGCATCCGTTGTCCTGGAGACAGTGGTAGGAGATCACATACTCTTCACTGCTGTCATTGCAGGTGTGCTGATGAAACAGTAAACTGAAAGACATTAGGACAGTATATATGTGAGCACCTTCAAAGTGAGACCCTTCTCATTGCTGTCACCGATTGCATGGTCTGAGTGATAGAGCCAAAGCTGTTGGGTACAGTAAGAGAGAGGTCAGAGGGCTCTACCGACTACTTGCTGCTTCCTGCTGCCGCTTGGGTTTCTTTTCATTGTTTGCCTTCACATGAAAATGTGCAATTCCTGCTTTTGTTTTAATTTGTTTTGGGGGAGGGGAGAGGGAGCACACCATTCCAAGCTATTAAATGTCTTTGGAAGGCAGAGATCGTTTTTCTTTTAGTCCCATTAAAGTTCCTGGGAAGGATTAGAACCAGCAGATGTTTGTTATTTTTTTTTTCCTTTTCTTTTTTTGACTATAGGAAGGAGGAGCTCCTGCTCTTTCCTGTTTCCTCGCTGCTAGGATAGCAAATAATTGGATTGCAAGGAAGTAGCAGGAGGCTAATTTAGCAGAAGCTCAAAAATGAGCTAACTCGATATGTTTCTTACATTTGAGTGCACCTCTTTATCCAGGGGCCCACCTTTTTCCCTGACCTTTTCTTAGTGCTGCAAAGTGCTTTCTGATGTAGGCAGTAAGAGTCATCTGCATTCAGGACTTATTTCTTAAAGATGCTTCAGTAAATAGGTTCAGGATTACTGCTAACAAAAGAAGGAAGCACTGATGGTACTAATAACAGACTTCTTACGCACCCCAGTGATTGAGTTATGCCCAGCAGTGGGGGTTGTTGTCAATCAATGCCAGTTCCAAGCCATGGGTTTTTTGATTGGAGTGAATGCTGAGACAGGTGTATTCACAATGCCCTGTGGCACTGGGAGCCAGAAATTCTGTGAGCAGCTTTAAAAGGTAACTTCTTACTGGTTTTAAGAGAACTTCAAAAATTAATCGTCTTGTGAAATGCAGAGTTCAAGAATATAATCTGCTGCCCCTCTCATGTTTTTACAAATATATGTTCTTGATGTCATTCTTTTGGCTGAGTGGTTGTGATCTTTCTGTCCTTTGTGGTTTTCTTCAGAATATTGAAATTGTTACCACTGTTTCCTGTTCTTCCTTGGTAGAACTTGAGACAGTGAAAGCTGTTTCAAGGTGAGAATATTTCTTCATAACAGATCTGACAACCTGGGCAGTAGCATACAAAAGAAATATGCCGCAGGTACCTTCATAGTTGCTTGAACTTACTATTGGTAAAGAGTTAACTGTACTGCTTTCATTTTGTATGAGTCCTTATCTCCCTTTCTTCACGCCTCCCCCAGTGGTTCCAGAGCTCGACTGAGGTATTGTTGTACTTCTGTTGTGAGTTCCAATATTGCAGTTTTTGCTAACTGCTGGTGGAAAGAGATAGCAAACACTGATACAACTGCAGGACTGAAAGTCAGGAGGCAAGAATTTTATTTCTGCCTCTTCTGTGGCTTATATATATATTTTTTCTATCTGATATTGGTTAAGCTGATTTCATTGCTATGCTCAGGCTTTGTCTACCAGCATATGAACACGTGGCCGTTCTGAAGTGCTTTTGCTGTAAGAGGAGAGTGAAGTGCCACTCACAGGGAAAAACAGAAACCATGATGTTGGGTAAAAGCTGTTCACTTAAGATGCTGCTTGGAAGGAACCTTGACATGGCTATCTCAATTAATTCATGTTTGTCAGTGTACAGGTGAACCTTTCACAATGCTTGTCTTAGAACTACATTTGCATTTACTGAATAAAGTGCACTCACATTTAATTTAGCTAGTAGGAACAAAAGCAGCTTGGTTATACATGTATGGGGGGAAAAAGCTGCAGGTTGGAGGGTTTTAATTTCTAAATTCTGTATTTATAGAGTATGTATTATACAAGACAGTTCTAAAAAGTGAAATTAAACAGCAGTTTTCTATCACCAGTCTTCATCTGGGAAACTTTTGCATGGTGCTGACATGTGAGTTTCTGTTGCTGGCAGTGAAGTTTTTGCAAATGTTACAAACCAGTTTCTTTTCTTCTGTTAACAGTACAATTACGGGAGTGCTGTTGATAAATGGAGAAGCAACTTTGAATTTTATCAGTTCTCATTTTCTATTTTGGGCTTAAGCCCTGTATACCAGAAGTTTCTAGGCCTGGTTGGTTTTTTAACCATCTTGTTTTAGTTTCCAAATACCAGAAGGCTGTTTTTCTCCACTTTTTTGGTGCTTCTCGTCTCTGCAGCCCCTCTTCCTGCTCAGTTCAGTGCATTTTCAATGTTGTTTGCTCAAACGTGTGCTCCAAAGATGCTTTTCAATGTCTACAAAAGCTGAGTAAGCTTGGATGTGCGTGGTGTTGGTTGCTTATGGCTCAGTGTGGTTAACCTTGTGATGTTGCAAAGAAATTAATCTCTTATGTGGTGTACTGGGGGTAAATACTTGGAAACATTACGGTTGGGAAATACTGCTGAGGCCATCAAGTCCAACCATCAACCCATCACCACCTTGCTGAGTACTGCTCGGGTTCAGTTAGAATGCTGCACTCATTTGTGGCATTATCCATCCAGAAAAGGTTTTTCTCTCTTTGAGATGCCTTCAGGAACTGATCAGATACCTGAAGTGTACGATGCACAAGAATTTAACAAATTAAGGTGCTGATGTGGTATCTCCTTGTAATCTTATTCATGTGTGTTGGGCTACTTATGAAAAGGGAGAAGATAAGGACTTGTGAGGGCTAAAACGAGATTGCTTACTTAAATAGGAGGGCTTGAAGTATTGTGTTACTTACTTCTAATATGAAGAGTAATTGAGTGTTGAAATAGTTTGGGAGCAGTCCTCATCACTGGCAGTCTTTAAGAACCAGTTAGTTATCTGTTAGAAGAGAGATACTGTTTGTCCCTATCTCAGGAGTGCCAGATTCACTGAATGGCCTTGTGAGTTGTGTCCACTGAATTGGGGATGTTGATAGGTAAAGAACATGGCTTTTCAGCTTTACACCAATAGTCACCGATGGTCAGTGTAGCTGACAGTCACCCCAGCAGCTCTCTGAGTAAGTCCTCCCCTGATACTTTGCAGTTCTGGTGTAAACCTGTTGCAGGCAGAGCATCTTGTGTTTGGTTTGTGGCATGTTGCTTCAGTTACATCTAAAAAGCTCAGGAAGGTCCTTGCCATAAGTGAAATTGTCATGCTCTTTTATATTTTATATTACCTGAGCATGACTGGAAAACCTGAGCTAAAAGCTGCTTACTTATACTGCAACAACAACTAGTTTCATTGCCATTTGGTTGAACCTTTATAAATTTCATTACAGAATACATGCCAGGCCACTAAACTGCATGAGCAAGTCAGTCAAATAGCCTTAGGCAGCGATTCTCCTTGATATAATGAGTGTATTTCATTGCATATTGATAAAATGAGTGTCTTTATTTCAGAAGAGTAGCCTGGAACTTCTGGTAAATTTATGATTTGTGTCTCACTCTATGGTGCCTAGATTGCATTTGGATGTTGCCAGTAGGCTTCCTCTTAATTGTAACTTACGTGAGTCTGTTTGAAAGCAAGTCCAAATATTTCTCAGCGTTTTGTCATGGAAGGAGTAAGCAACTGTTGAGATTAGGAAAGAGAATTAAGTAATTGTAGTGAAAATGTGTATGGAGACAAATCATAACGTGGTCTGCATGCCTGTCTGTACTCAGCACAGCCTTTGCTGGAAACTGGTGTTATGGCACATCCTGCCTTTCGGATGTTCCTTCTGAAAATGGACTCATGGATTGAATAGCTTTTTAAACCTTCAGTTAGAAGTTTGGTGCAGAAGTTGCTTGACGTATTGTTCAGACTAGAGGGTGACCCTTCGTCAGCATGGTAATCTAATATTCATTTCAGATTTATGTATCGTAGAATCATAGAATGGCTTGGGTTGTAAAGGACCACAATGATCATCAAGTTTCAACCTCCCTGCTATGTGCAGAGTTGCCAACCACCAGACCAGGCTGCCCAGAGCCACATCCAGCCTGGCCTTGAATGCCTCCAGGGATGGGGCACCCACAACCTCCGTGGGCAACCTGTTCCAGTGCATCACCACCCTCTGAATGAAAAACTTCCTCCTGGAGCCTTCTTTTGTCCAAACTAAACAAGTCCAGTTCCCTCAACCTTTCTTCGTAATGTAGACTTCTTGCTTAGCGATGTGTTTGTATGTTGCATGGTTTTGGGGGGGGGAAAAAAGACAATCCCTTCCAAGGAGTTCAGTAGTGTATGTTTTAGTGCTTATGTACATAAATTGTGCTGGATATATGAATTGGGTAGTAGTATATCATGAAAAAGCAATTTCCAGAAGCAAATAATATTCCTTCTATCTTGAATATATGTTTTTTTTGGTATAGATGAAGGATTGATGTTGGTAAGAGAAATGCAGGAGGAAGCACATGGCACTGGTTTCTATTGTGGGAACATTCTGACTCTTAATGCTTTGTGAATATTCAATTGAGTTAATTACTCATTTCTCTTGTTACAGAAGGAAACAAAAATAACGCAGCCAGTGTCTCTGTGAAACTTAGTCCAAGAGTAGTGCAGAGTCGAAGCACCAAATCTACCTACCTCCATCTGCTCCCCAGCGTTTGTCAGCGTTCATTTTTATAAGAAATTGAGAGTTGGCTTTCTGCATTGCATTACCTTGCAGCCTGAAGTTCATTGTGTACATGAAAGAAATCCACTTGGTTGTTTATTAAGATTAGGTGGTCAGAAGGAAGAGGTGTACAGCATAGGAGATTAATCCTCCAGTGGGGATTTAAAGGAAAGTTTAGTTGTGTCTTAGGCTACCGAGCCTTCTCTTATTCAGCCTTAGTAAGAGGGGGAGGAGTTGGTTTGTGTAATGGAGGTACTGCTTGCCTCGTGCTGTTTCAGTGCTTTCAACAGCTATAGCATTATGCCTTGCTCTGTTTTCAGTGAAAGGGGAGAGGTAATTTGTAGGACAGGAGTGTATATCACCGGCTTCATTTTACAAAGGAATCAGCTTTTTCTTTCCTTAAAGCAAGCGAAATGCTTCAATTGTTTCATAATCTAAGGGAAAACATAGATCACAGGAGCTTCTGTCCCTAGGAAACTATTCCTGGAGTTATGTAATGTATTCAGATATGCTTTTTTGAAGAAAAATGGGAATTGCGTTGACATTCTTCCTTTCAAGTCTTTGTTATGCCTGTTGAAAAAGGCGTTGCGTGGCAGTGTTTCCAAGGGGAATGGGAACCTTGGTCATGCTATAGCAAGCAAAAGGTCACAGAGTGGAAGCATGGGAAGGTAGAGACTGCAGCAAGTTAGGAAAATAAATGTGCATTAAGTACGTTTGCTTTAATACCTTGCTCTTAATGCTGATAAAAAGCAAAATAAGGCAAGATCTTGTGGCTTGCAGAGTTGAGGTCAATTGTGGAAAGTCATGGTGAAAGCAGTGAGTCGTGACCAAGCATCTGAAGCACAGGCAGCGTGAAAAGGAGGAAGGGAGGGTGACTGCAGAGACCATGTGCATATAACATTAGAGCTTTGTGCACACTTGTCACCTGAAATGTGGCACCTTCTCGGATTGAGCCTGCTTTACAGCAGTTCCAAGTGTTGTTGTGGTCAGAGTGTTGAAGTTTGAAGTTAATAAACTTTTGTCTTCATAGCTGATTTTAATGAGTGGCAGTTTTTGGGAACAAGAGACAATAGTAAATTTGGACTCCTTCACTTTGTGGTGGTTTTAATGTGATACGGGTGTGAGATTGTAGTGAAGTTTGCCCTTCTTCCCGCACTTATTGGTTAGAACAGTCTGGTTTTGTGTTTTTCTGCAGAACTGGCAGTGTGGCTGAGTGGCTGTGTGGCTATGCCTTGTGTTGATGCACTCAGGATGTGCATTTGGGTTCAATGTGTCTGTTTCAAATTCTGTTTTAATGACTAGGTTCTTCTGGTGTCCGAGTCATTGAGCAATGTTAAGGACAAACTAGTGTTCATATCCCAACTGTCCCAAAACTTCTCAAGATTGCTGCTTCTTCACCACCTTGTATCAGTGTGTGGAGTTGGGTATAGAGTTCAGTGCTGCCCTGACCGTTACAGGACATTCCTTGAAGGCTACGTGTCGTTTATTCATCATAGAATCATCGTGGAATGGCTCGGGTTGGAAGGGACTTCATTAGGTTCACATAGGCCCACCTTCTGAGCTTGTTGAGGTCTCTCTGAATGGCATCCCTTCCCTTTAATGTGTCAATCACACCACTCAGCTTGCTGTCATCAGAAAACTTGCTGAGGATGCACTCAAGCCTGTCATTGATGAAGATATTGAAAAGCACTGGTCCCAAGACAGACCGCTGGGGGACACCACTCATCTCCAGCCTCCACCTGGACACAGTGCCACTTACCACAACCCTCTGTCTATGGCCTTCCAACCAATTCCTTATCCCCCTCAAATCCATGTCTCTCCAGTTTAGAGATAAGGATGTGGTGGGGGGGACCATGTCAAAGGCCTTGCACAAGTCCAGATAGATAACACTGATCGACTTCCCTTTGTCCACCAAAGTCTTTGCTCCATCACAGAATGCCACCAGATTGGTCAGGCACGACCTTCCTTGGTAAAGCCGTGTCTTGGATCACCCACTCATCCCTCATGTGCCTTAATGTGTCTTGTTGGATGATCTCTTCCATGATTGTTAGCAGAGTATGTTGAGGGCTGTGCTATTCTTCATCATCTCTCTTTTTGTACTGCTGCTAAAAGTGCTGCAGGCAGATCCATTGCCCCTATTGCTCAAAGTGGAGGAGCTGTGTATGTACAGTTGTTTGTAGATCATGTAGAAGTGTCCTATTGCTGTCGCTCTGTTTACGACGGTGGGTAGTGATAGGACAAGGGGGAATGGTTTTAAACTAAGACAGGGGAGGTTTAGTTTAGATATAAGGAGGAAGTTTTTCACACAGAGGGTGGTGACACGGTGTAACAGGTTGCCCACGGAGGTTGTTGATGCCCCATCTCTGGAGGCATTCAAGGCCAGGCTGGATGTGGCTCTGGGCAGCCTGGTCTGGTGGTTGGCGACCCTGCACGTAGCAGGGGAATTGAAACTTGATGATCATTGTGGTCCTTTTCAACCCAGGCTGTTGCATGATTCTATGAAGAGCATCTAGAAACCTATGTATACATGTATAACTAGCAAAAATAATAGCATCACAATTCTGATAGCTGTAACTAACGTTAATCTCTGATAAAGAAAATACCATGTCTAGAAATTGGTGTTACTGTTCTTTCCCTGCACTGGCATTGTTCCTTAAATCTTTCCTCTCCTGTTTATGGAGGTGTCTTATAACTTTCTGTAGTGCTAAATGGGCATTTCTATATGTGTATAAGGATAAAAATCTGGCACGGTGGCAGAAGTTGCTCTACTTGGCAGATCAAAGATAGAATGGAGAGGTGAATGAAACTGGTTATTGGACTGCAATGGTCCAGCTTTGGCTTTGTAAGGCTTGAGGTGATTAATCTGTTATATGGAAGTGGTGTTGGGGATCAGAGGGAGAGGGGAATTTGTGAAAAAGAAAGGAATGGAGAGATCGGAGAAGAGCAGTGAGAGTAAATGTCCTTCAAGAATGTAATCAAAGAGTGTTTAAGCACTAAATACAAGGAAGCTGAGAATGTTCTGTGCCTAAAATATATTTAGTGTTTGTTTTCTTGGATACTTGTCACTGGTTTGTCTTGAAAGGTCTGTGCTGACAGTCTCTAACAGGAGGAAGGGGCTGGCAGTCAAAAACCAGTTTCAGGCAGTGTACTTGGAGGTTTAGATCTCCAGGTAAGATGCTCTTATCTTTTAATTAAAGAAGTAGGTAGAATTAGGAGTGCTTTTAAAGAGGCAAATAAAACAGTCATAGATAAAAGTGAGTTTAAAAAAGGAAAAAAAAGATCAGACAGATAACAGCAGAGGAAATGGAACACTCTCAGCTAGTTGGGAAAAGTATAAAAAGGAATAATTTTTTCCACCAGAAAAAAAAGGTGTATTAAACTTAACATTTAAGTATTGTCAGTTCATAGAAAGTTTCTCCTTTTTGGAGAAAGGTAAAGAAATTTCAAAAGCTGTGGAAGGTTATCTTTTCAAAAGCACAGGGAAATAAATGTGCTGCATTTTGATTTGAAGAAACCATTTCAACTTTTAAGAAAATGTGTAAATGCACGCTATTTTGATTAACCCAAACCACTTTGTACGTCAGATCTTCCTATGACCAGTTTAGAAGTTTTCAGTGCTTATCCCAATTGTAATGGGACTAATTGATGTGTTTTTTCAATAGGTTGCAGCTGGTCAAAGCTCAATTGAGCACACAAGACTTGTTGTCACCTCTTGTGTCCCAAAGTCAACCAGTAAGCAATAGCGACCCACGAAGACAAATCTTGGGGTATATGCTTGGGAGTTGCTCTCAGTGTAGGGGAGGTGAAGTAATCCTGTGTTGGAATCATCTCTGACTGCCTCATGCTCTTCACAGTTGGTGGTAAAGCAAAGGGCTTTTTATCTGTGTTCTAGAGATGCTCTACAACATCAAATCAGTACGGTGTTTGTGTGCTGCATTTTACACACATGGGTAGTTATATAGAAAATCAGTAGGATAACTAGTGGAAAATCTATTCTGCTCCTAAGTGTTTGCATTATTGATGTCTAAACAATTAAAATAATATTGCTCTAGTACTTGTTTGGAGCTCTTTTGTTATGTGTGAGGAGCTCCCACAGCTGTGACATGCTATTATTTTAACAAATGCTTTAAGGGTACCGCTGACGTAATTTCCCTGAGTGGAGGTCATTACTGCCAGCCCTGGAAGCTGAAAGTAGCTTTTGCCATATCAAAGAAAGTGTTCCTTTAAATAAATCAATAACTGTGTGAATTTCTCAATCTGTCAAACAGTCTCTTGAGGAATTGCCCTTTTCATAAAGGATTTAACAACTCGCCACGATGTCATTCCCATTGTATTAATCGTTGGTGTTCTCACACGTTGTCCCAAATAATGACTGATTCCCCAACAGTGTTCTGGGGAAAGCTGTCATTTGCTGCTCAGGCTGATGGAGATGATAGGTCAGCTGGCTGCTGGGACCCTCTTGCTAGATCAGGATGGTTTTTAATGTGGTGGAGTTGTGCATTAGAAACAGGAAATCTGAGATGTATTCGATGGACTTTGCTCTGCAGCATGTGGGCATTATGCTGTCATATCATACACCAATCCGGCTGTATTCCTTATTCCTGTAGGGAAGTTGCTTGGTTAATTTTTAACATGGGTACAACAGCTTCGTAATGAAAGGTTAAAATTCAGCCTAAGTTCTGCAAAGCAATCCGTGTGTGCTGCTAGTGTATGAATGGTGCAAGGAGAAGGCAGTGTGTATCATGTTCCATTACTTCACTTGCATTCAAACATCTGCATTTTTGTTGGTCATGTAGAAATTGCAGGTGTTTTGATTTTCTGTTTATCACGGAATCATGGAATGGCTTGGGTTGAAAAGGACCACAATGATCATCTAGTTGCAGCCCCCCTGCTATGTGCAGGGTCACCAACCACCAGATCAGGCTGCCCAGAGCCACATCCAGCCTGGCCTTGAATGCCTCCACGGATGGGGCATCCACAACCTCCTTGGGCAACCTGTTCTCGTGTGTCACCACCCTCTGTGTGAAAAACTTCCTACTAATATCTAAGCTAAACCTCCCCTGTCTCACTTTAAGACCATTCCCCCTTGTTATAACATAGATCAGTACTAAAAGGGGGTTCATTCTGGTTGTTTTTTTTTTCCTTACCTGAACAAAACTAAGCTACTTGGCACAGTTCCTTTTGGTATTACTGATTTTTGGCATGAGTTTACCTCGTCAAATTCAGTTCTCATGGAAATCTTCCAGTGGCCTTTGTGTGTGGGAGAAGCAGCTAATGTGAATAAAGGCTCAGAAACAGCTCTGTAAAATGTGATTTCTCTCTGCTTAGTTCCGCCTTCATCCCTGGAGCATATGTTCAAAAGGCAAAAAAGCCAAAAAACAAAGTTTTTTTTTGCTCTTTTGCTAGTTTATTCAACTCTGTGTCCTTTCAATTTGGTCAGTTCCTTTAAGTCAAAAACAAACAAATGTAAACCTCTTTTTGGACAGTCTTACGTCTGTATTTTGAGCTATATTTGTATGCATTTGTTCTACTGGCTTGAATGTCCTGTGATGCACATACCCTGAGGAAATAAATGCTTTTCACTGGTTCCTGCTATACACACTTGTTTTCTGGTGGTTTTTCTGTGTTTTTTTTTTTTCTTTAGGGAAGCACTCTTTTTAATTCTAGGTCTGGCTGCTGCTAATGTTTTGGACCACTCATCAGGATTTTCAGCGTTCTCTGAACTGCTTCTGCCATTAAATGGAAGCTGTATTTAAAGTTCATTTCAGAATCCTTTAAGGCTTCCTCTGCCTTTTTTTAATTCATGCTCACAAGACCTACAAAACTGATGGCAGCTTGCTTTGAAGTGTCTATTTTCAGTTCATATGTAAGCCCCCTGGCTTCTACTGCTCCTTTTCTGGGGTCTTTTAGCTGACTGACTTGTAAGCTGGGGTATCTGTTGCCATTCATTCCATTGGAAGATTGTTATCTTCATATAATGGAAATCAGTTGTTTGTGTTTTATTTATGTTTAATATTTGACTACTTTAACGTTAAGAGAATAACCTAATCTGTTCTAAATATTCATTTCAGATTTCATGTTTCGTCTTATATCAAGCACCTACTGCTGAGAGCTGGAAAGTCTACTTAAGGTAGGTAGTACAGCAATATTCTCCTTTCCTTACAGGGTTCTGTTCTGAGTAGAATGGTCTGTACTGATTGTGTATTTATTTTGTGCACAAGAGAAACTTGAAAGGTGTCTTCTCACCTACCAAAATTACAGAGCTGGACACTTGCTGACCAGACTGACATCTTGGGGCAAACTGTTAGTGGTTCTCTGTCTTTGAGTTCTTCTTGTACATGCAGTTTGCCTTACGCAAAGTTTTTGCTGTAGGGGGGCCTGACCTTAAGCTGCACGCAGGAGTAGGGAAGTTGGGTAATCACAGTATTCTTTGTATTGCAGGACTCTGATTTTGGTTGTTTTTGTGATTCCTTGGGACTTCTCTCTCCCAGAGTGAATGGTTATATTTGCAAACTTGAAGCTTATCACTCAGTGTATTTGGGGTTTCTCTGATGCCCACTTCTACTGCTGCTGACATATGTGGATATTCGGGATGTTTTTGCACTTAAGTGTAGCTAGAAGTACTTGTTGGATCCATTTTTATTTCATTGTTCTGACTTTCCTTACTTTTCCCACATTGTCACTGGCTGCTGGTATGTGAGCATGTGTTACATGGTATTTTTCTCTATGGCTTTGCCTTTAACATGTAACAGCATGAATCTCTTTCCTCTTCAATGGTACTTCTGCATGGAGCTTGCTGGTAAGGAGAACCTTACTTAAAACTTTTTCATCACCTGCTTTAGGTTAATATTCTTCTTGCCTGGGTTGTAATACGCTTGGTAACAGCAGATGTGGCTGCTTGCGTTGTGCAAGGACTGGATCCCCAGTGGGATTTCAGCTTGTTATGTGGCAGTTCAGCTTTGGTGCATTGAAATGAAAAGCTTGATGGGACCTGTCTGTATTTTCACCTTCAGGAGTCAACAAAGGGTCACTTAATGCCTATGACTGCCTACATTTGTAGGGCCAGGTGTCTTTTTTCCATAATTTCTTATTCCATGCGTGCTCTAGATGTTGGCCTTTCTTAAATTTTCAGTTTTATAGTAATTACTTCTACTTTCTAATTCATTTCTTCCCTTTTTCTGGTTTGGGGTGCTGTTGGTATGTGCTGAACAAGTAGTAGATGGAAATCCTTGGGGAAAATAGACCTTTCACCACTCCAAGGAATGAACTGAATGCCTTAAAAAGCAATTGTCTTTGGTTTTGTCAACTGAACTGGAGAAATGTGAAGTACTTTTGTTAGAACAAAAAGCATCATTACGGGTATTTTTATCAGTTAAGACCAAAATTTGTTGTCTCACGTGTTACAGTGAATTATGTTTCAGATGGAATAACAGAGAAGGTACTTTAGCTTTTCTCACAAGGAATGTTGATATATGGTAAATGGATGTATGGTAAACAAAGGGGAGGGGGGAGAAAACCTGTGGTTTCAGGTTTTTTACACTTCCTCTTTTGGTTTGACCTTTTAAAAGGAACAGCTACTACTGGTGATGTCATAGGCATAAAGCACACTTGTATGTTTTGTGAGCTGAGTTTGTTTGGTCTTTGGAATACATAGTTTGTAAAAGGCTGAAGTGAGTCATATCCTGGTACAAGCATGACAGCGGAGTATTGATGGGTTTGTTAGGTAAATAAGTTGCAGTGCCTTCCTAGATAAGACGTTATGGAAAAGCAGCCTGTGAATAACAAGGTTTTGAAATAAAAGCGGCAAGGGTAAGAAGGAACAGCAAAGTACATTAAATGCAAATTGCAAGAACTTCCTATTTGACAGGTTAATGCTGAAACGTGGATTATTTTTTGGCTGGGGATTTGTTAGGAGGAAAAGATTAGCACTGCTTACTCTGATTGATATTATGTATGCAAATACCAGAATGACAGTTCCAGTGGAAATGGGGAAAAAAATGTGCTGAGCCTCTTGCTGTGTTAAGAGACCATTATTGTAAATTATATATTCAAATTGCCAGAATTTAAGCTCTTATGTGTACCACAGTGGTCTTTTCATTACACAATCACACATTTTGTTCCACAAAACCGGTAACTCACTGGGTACCAAAAACATGTCTCTATTCACTGCACTCTTCTAGCCCTTCTCTGGCAGAACAGATTTTTCCTGTTGAGTTTGCAGGTAGTGTCTGCTTTACCATTTTATCCTACATTAATATTTGTATCTCTAGCGGATGAATCACAGAATTTAGGATCAAATGATTATATTTCAGATCCCTACTCACATGTGCCATTTTCTTGTTGTAGCACTTAAAACACTGCATTCAAAGCAAATCTCTCACTGATTTGAATAGCACCTGAAAGTACTTGGCAGTTCTGTATTTAACCCCCAGGGTATCAAGGCATGTGTCCATGAAAGAGAAACACATGGTTGATTGTGCAAAGCTTAACTAAATGACTCTGTTAACATCATTCAGCAACCCTGAATGCGTAGATGACTCTGATTGCTTCAGTTCATAAAGTATTCTTTGTCTTCTCCCTGATGCTGAATATTTACTCTCACTATTTATTAACAAATGCAGAATACATGTATCAGTAAGGTGGGATCATGAGCAATCATTGAGCTTTGTGACTGTTACTGACTCCCTGCACGGAATTGGTGCAGGGCTTCTGTAGGTAATGGTATGGGCATGCGTTGTGTGTGTAAAGAGGGACACCACGGGCAGTAGGTGGAGCTAGCACTTCCACCCATGAAGCTATACCCCCAAAAAAACTGTTCTCCTATTTATATCCCTACTGGTGATATCGACTGCTTTGCAACATCCTGGTTTTATTTTTATTTTAATTGGAATCAAACCAGTGTCTGACATGCAGCCTTGTTGTACTGAACACATTGCTCATTCAAAAACTGTCAGATCAATGAATTAGGATTTTTATTTCTTGCAGAAAGAAGTGTTTGCTTCAAGCCAATAGCACTGGTGTGCCTATAGCTCCTCCTGGCTTCTGGAAGTGGGATTTTGCTGGATTTGTATCTGGTTTATTCTTCCGGACTTCCAGGACATTGGAGATTTATTTTTCAACCAAGCTTATGGTAAACTCTTCCAGGCAGGCTGGGCTCACAAGAGTGAGTTTGTTCATGGGCGGTTCATTGCAGAATGTGCTCTTCTCTCTGGCTGGGTTCCTGCTGTGCTCTATCTGTATTGGCAGATGTCACCACAGCATTCATTATGCGCAGTTTTAAAAGCAATGAACTTGAATTAAACAAACACAATCTATGCCATGTGATGCTTAATGCCTTCCTGAGCTCTCTGTGCTGGCCTTTGCTCAGGATAGCTGTTGTTCATGAGGTTGCCCCCAGAGCAATTGTGGGTTTTTTTTTTTATATACATAGAAGTAAGTGGGCTGGGAGGAAATAAATTTAAGTGCTTTCTCCTTAGTTGTCTCAACCCTCAGTGGAGTTTAATACAGCCTGTCTGGATTGTCTGGGAATATGTAAAGGAGGCAGAATGAAGCAGAAATTCATATCTTCCCCCTGGAGGTGCCAGAAGGTTTCTGTACACCAAAACAAATTGTTTTACTGATAGCCCTTCTGGTAAATGTAAGTAGGGAAGTATAAAGCAGTAAGTAATGCTTGTGGATCTGTAAGTTGTATTCCTTTGCAGTACAGTTTGGATGGAGCTGTAGGATTGTATCCTACAGTGCCAAGGATAACCGTGTAATGCTGCTGTTAAAATTTCCAGCCTGCTTAAATTTGAGAATTGCAGATTTCTGAATTGCTGACTCAGTTAAACACCCATTTCAGCTCAGAAATACTGAGACCTTTTCATATAGAAAATGATTCTTCATGTCTTGGGGCAACTAATTTTCTCATCATCCCAGTGCTGCAAGTACATACCTGTTGGAATCACTGTGTTGACCTGCTTAAATCAAGAAGAGTATTTCAAGTGCAGCATGCCTACACATGTTTTCCAGAGTCATGCCTGTGGTGCTTAGCTGTTATGGTGATAGGCCCTTATTTGTACTTGTAATAACGTGGGTTGCATCCACCTTCATTGTTTTAAAAGGCAAATTAATTCTGGTTCCTTATGGTTGTTCTGCTCCTCCCTCCTACTGTATTTTTCACTTCTCTAAAAATAGACATACTGCTCTTACAGCTGCAAAGTTATGTTTGCAGTCAGGTTTGCTGTAGCTCTATTTCTGTGAGAGCACTTCACTTACCTAGCTAGTAAGGTACAATTGTCCTTGGCTGAGTTTTGCTTACTGGATTAGAACCTGTAGTGCCTGTTAATTGCTGCAGGAAGTGCACAAGGCTCTGTAACACTGGTCAAAGAAAGCTGCTGATATTCTGATTTGTTCCCTCAGCCCATTCTTACACAGAAAAAAAAAAAACACAATGATTATGCACTTCATATTGCTAAGCAGTGTGCTTTAACCTTCCAGAGTATCCAAATTTTGGACACATAGCAGATCAACTCAGAATCAGCCTCTGAGTGCATGTTGATGTGTGTTAGCTGGATTCTCGTAAACAAAATGCTTGAAGGGGATTTCTGCAGAGCATCAAAAAGACCAAAATTCAAACCAGACCATAATCTTTCCAAGGCTTGAAAATACCTGTTTTTACCTGTAAACCTTCCTGTTATCTTTTCTGATGATTTTTGTTACTGGCTTTTTTTTATCTTGAGTTGTACCTTGAGTGGTAATGAATGCCCTCATGCTACAGACTTCACCTACTAAATAAAAGGAGAGGAAAACCAATGGACGCAAAACCATACTGACAAGTCACAAAATCCTGAAAGTGTCTTGCCATTAATTGCATGTGTGTGCTTGGCTACTCCTACCTAGGTGTAAAACTGGTGGAAAATCGTATGAGAAAGTTGTACCAGCTGTTCCTAATGCTTCTTTCCTACTCATCTGCCTAGAGGACACAAGAACAGATATAGGTGAACAGTGTGTAGAAATACTTTCAAATCAACCTAACCTTTATGTCCAGATGCTTATAGATAACTTGTCTTGCTTATTCTCTCTGTTCTTTGGAACCTCGGGTTTCGTAATTCTTCCTTATATATCATTGTTTTTTAGCTTCGAGCTGTTTTGAAATGAAATGCTTTGTTTGCTTGCTAATCTTGTAGCTGAGCAGACTATACTTACAAAAAGCTTTCTTCTGCTCGCTGTGTTTGTGCTGCCAACTACTTCCATTTAAAATGTTCCAACTACACAGTGGAGTTTGGGGCCAATTTGGAGTAGAAGTGTTGTCCACAATGTTATGGAAATGGTGCTGTGTTTTCACATGCTTGAATTAATTTCATGAAATCTATTTACAGTAGTAGAAATTGCTTTTCATAATTTTGTGTGCTAGTCAGGATTACCGCTGTCTCGTGTATAGAATAGGTGACTGTCAGAAGTCATGTGGGTTCCTTAGCTTCCTTCTCACTGGAAGCTGTGAAAGAGAGCTTGCTTCTGTGACAAGATGTAGAGCGGATAGCTCAAATTCCCTAGGTAAGATTATAGATAAATGCAGCTTGGGCATTGTTTCTTTCTTAAAAACTATAAGAGGGCACGAGGAGGCAAATAACAGTCTATAACTGTACCTGTAAATGATTGCGTTAAACTAGATATCCCAATGGTAAAGAGCCCTCTAAAGGGGTTTGCCTAACAAAACTTAATCTCAGTAGGCACCACTAAAAGGCACCACGAAAATGCTGCTCTTCAACATGTGTGAAAGTGTACTGCCACAGCTCACAGCTGTATTGTGAAAGGTGCGATCTTTAAATCCCTAACTCAGATTCCTATTTAAAATAAAAAGGTCATGTCTTATTTTAGTATAATAGTATTAGGCATGTGGAAAGGAAAAGGGCACTTAAAAAGTCATGGTTGTCAGCAGGACTCCAAGTTTGGTGTTCCAGATTATATTTGTGTTTATTATAAGCAGGTGGTAGTGTCATCATTTCCCTCTTTCAGGATCAGGCTGGTCGGTTTAACTTTCAGGATAGGATGATAAAAGCCTGGCAGTGTCTCAGTAGGTGTCAAGGTCCAAAGAAATTAGGATAGCTGTGGCCATGGAGATTTTTCCTTTCAGCTTACTCTCTTATTCTTCAATGATCTCTGCAAGATAAATGTCCAAAAGCGATGGTGGGCTTTTTCTGATAATACTAACATCTTTTGTATTTTGACTTCCTTTAGTTTCTAGCAGTCTCCTGATGTTGTTTTGTCAATAGCAACATTACTGGGAGTCTGAATGGTATTGTATCATAGTTATTTTAAGCAGAACAATTCAAGTTGTACTCATCCGCCTTTAATGAACGCTGACTCTTATAAATCATCTTCATACAAATTAGAGTTGAACTCTTATAGTGAGGAGCGTACCCTACAAACCTCTGCATAGTAACTTTTGTCTTTGGAAAGCAAACAGGATCTGAACTTGCACCTCCTTTTTGCATGGTGTTAGAGGCTGTGTGTTAATTATTTGATACGTTAAACACTGAATTTGAAGAAAGGAAGTAAATACGTTAATTCACTGGGGTTAAGCTCCATCTGAGGAGTAATTTCTCTTAAAACAAGTCTTGACCTATAAGACTTGATAGGTAAGAAGCAAGTCTCTGTCAAGGACTGATCTGTTTCTTATTGCAACCTGATCCTTGGTTGATGAGAGCAGTATAGCAAGTCAGTCTTTTTATCCTATCAGCTGAATACCAGTCTGTGTACAAGAATAAAATTTGACAGAGTAGCTTTTCATTTTGCAGGTTTGCGTGCCTGTGGTTCTGCCAGTCAGAGTGGATTTGTGCCCTTTCATGGCCAGAAGCTTGTATGTGCTTTGCTTTGAACCATTCCCAGTTTTATGTTCTTCTCCAGGCAGCTCATTCCGGAGCGCAGGATCTGTTTGTATCCAGCCCGAGTCCTCGTGCTTCTGGCTCTGTGCTAAATATTAAACAGATGTGACCCTAAAAGATGAAGTCTTTAAACAGAGTGACCTCTGAGTATTTCTGGGGGAGGCTTGCTTTACTAAGAGTCCTGCTTTCTTCTGGAGATCTTGTATGTGTATAAGTAGTCAATGAAGATTTGGATGTCTGGGGGACAGTGGGATGGAAAGGATCTGGGCTTCAGAGGTTTCCTGTTAATAATGTGTGAAGAGATGCCAAACCAAAGCTACCTGGAAGATTTGCTTTTATTATTTTTAATGTGGGGTGTGTGGAAATGTGTGAGAGTCTGTACCAGTAACTGTTCTACTTCTCTAAGGAAGAGAGCTTGATGCTAAATCCAGAGTCCCAGAGACAGAAAAATGACAGAATCCTGATGGTAATACAGGGAATTCATATTTTTGACATGACTTTTGATAACCAATACTTTACCTTGGAAACATAAAGTAAACACTGCTCTTCTTCTGGAAAGGTAAAAGAAGGACATTACAAAACCAGTAAGTTACATTGCTTAATGTGCTGATGGTATCTATATCCATAGTGATGACAGCAGACAAACCTGCGTAGAATGCTGCTGCCATAACTGTATTCCATCAACATGAGTAATTTGGATCAGAAGATATTGGTTTTGCTTTTCTAAAACTCCCACTTGAAGGTATTGTCACGCAAAGAAAATCTGTGATAGCTACATTCAGTGGAGCACAGTAGACTTAAGAAAAGTAGCTGAAACAGCACAGATACTGACTTGGAGTTATGCTTTGAGAATCTAACACTTTCTTTGCAAACTTTGTGTCCCCTGATTCTTAGGGGGTTGGAATTTGATGATCCTTGAGTTCCCTTCCAACCCAAACCATTCTGTGATTAGGTAGTGGGCAAAAGGAAGAAATGTTAAGGAGGGGAGGGGAAGGCTCAGTCGACTGGAACGCTCATCTGTTATGAAGTACATATCTAGTATGTACTTCTAGTTCCTCACCTGTTTTGCATTTTTAAAGACATTATGTTTAATTATTAAGCTTGCTTCTGAACTTTTTAAATCGTTGGGGAAAAATAATTTCTATATTATTTTGCTGAGTTGAGTGGAGTTGACTTCAAATGTGTTACATCAAGGTAAACTTTTCTTCCCCTTCAAAATGGCTCTTCAAGAGGAAATTCATGGGAATTGAGGGACACTTGAAAAGGAGTTTACAGAGTTGGCCCAAATCTTGGCCTCAGCTCTGGAGTTTTTGCTCTCATGAAAGTTACAGAAGGCTCTGGAATCTGAACAGAAGATTGTTGTTTTTGTGTATAGCAGAACTTAATTTTTTTCTCAGTCAAATGAGAGCAGGGGAGGACTTCAGCAAATCTGATTTTGCATCATCTTGGTTTTGACCTCTGCAGCATCCATATTTTATTTATTGCTGGTCTGATGAGGTCATATGCAATCTATTCTTGAAATCGTGGTAATTCTTACTGTTACTTCTTACTAAATTGCCTAAAACATGTTTTGAAGCAAGGACATGTTCAGGTTTGCCTGAGAGCTCTCAAATTTCAGCAGTGTCGAAGTTTGGAGGAGTGAGGCAGCTGGGGATGGGGTGGTTAATTTCTTACATTCTTAACTCCTACACTGACTGTAAATTAAGTATTGATTTTATACGTTGGTGTTTCTAAATGAAAAGCATGTCTGAATTATGGATAATTAATCTTAAATTCCACGCTTTAATATGCTGTGGTGGTTCAGAAAGCCAGACATCTGCATTACTGCTGTATGTTCTGTATATGTGGTTCACATGTTAAACCAACTCTGCTGACATGAGACTAGCTCATTTGCAATACACGTTACTTGTTGAATGGCTTAGTGCAAATATGAAGAGGAAAAAAGGAGTAAGTAAGAAATAAGTTACTATTAACCAGCTTTCTAATGTGACGGTAGTGTTACTTGCATGGGAAAAACGTGGAAGCTCCACATTTACCATGGCCTTAGGGCATCAGACACAGTGCCTCTACCAACCTGACTGGTGATGTATAAGGAGACAAGATGTCCATTAGTGACATGTGGAAGGAACACAAAGCATAGAAACCATTTTGTGGCAGAACCTGTGCTGTACCTCCAACTGCAAAAGCAACACATTTGCATTTTGAATGGCTGTAGTTTTAGGGTTTGAGATGAAGGCTGGGGAGGGAAATAGGGAGTGAAGTCCTGCAGAGTATAAATCTTAGAAGCCTAAATACAACAGAGATAAAGTCCTTAGTTTCTTAGTCTGGCTTGGTGTTTTTGTACTTTGGGAAAGAGATGGGAGAGCTGGAATCTTGTTCTTACTATTAACTTGAAAAGCCAAACAAGATAATGTTCTTTAAACTTTTCAGAAATAGATGTGCTGGATGCAGGTCAGACAGATAAAAGGTATTCTTGTATTCATCTTAGTGCTTTGGAACAAGGCCTCTGAATGAGTCACAGTAACTCACTGCTGCCTGCATTGCCTCAAAAAGGCACTTAGTATTTTTAGAATAGCGTCTAACTATTTTGTAGACTTTGGATTTTAGACTTCTATGTAATTACTGAGGCTATTGACAATACTTACTGTCTACATGTAGATTGGAAGATATGTTCATTAGAAAAGCCTGCTGGAAAAAGCTGAGGGTTGTTGTTCTTAGTGTTTTTCTCGTTGATTTGTTTTGATATTGTGTTTTCTGACTTTAAGCTAGTAGATTGTGAACATTCACCATTGGGATAAGACTTTTCTTTTGTAAGAGGTAGCATGGACCAGGTGATGTCCCCCTCTATGCAGAAACTCACTTGGACAAATTGAAACCATGAAAAATAAGAAGTCAAGATCTGTACCACCCCTGGCATTGCATTTCCCCTAAATAATTAGGGTTATGCTGTATATCTCCTCTGTGCTACCCTCTTCCACATAGGTTTTGAACATTAACTGGTTCTTAGCAAGTTCAGCACCGTGGCAGAAGCTCGAAAACACAGTTGAGTAGAGCTGCTGATTTCAGGCTGGTACCTGGCCCCTAAGCATGCAGGTGTGGGTGATGCCAAATGGGTACTTCTGAAACTTGGAACCAGCTGGAAAACTTTGTTTTGTTATTATTTGTATTTGTATTATTGGTATTTGTTATAGAATCATAGAAGGATTTGGAGTGGAAGGGATCTTAAAGGTCATGTAATTCCCCCTGCTACAAGGGAGGGGGATGTCTCACTAGACTGGGCTGCTTAAAGCCCTGCTCAGCCTGGCCTTGAATGCCCCCAGGAGTGGGGCATCCACAGCTTGTCTGGGCAACTTGTTACAGTTCCTCACCACCCTATGAGCGAAGAATTTTTTCCTTATATCTCATCTAAATCTCCCCTCTTCCAGCTTAAAACTGTTCTCCCTCATCCTATTAGTGCATCTCCAAAAGATGGAGACAGACTTTCTACGTGTACTGAAAGGCTGCAGTAAGGTCTCACCAGAGCCTTCTCTTCTCCACTGAAGCTTTATTAATCTATTCAGTGCAGCTTCTCTTAATTTTCATCACAATGCAGTTATGAATTAATAATTTTTAGTAGGTAAAATTGTGTTGGAAGCTGTTGTGGCCTTGGCTATTAAGCACCATGCCGTGCCTTTCATTTACATCACGCTTTTTACATTTGAAGGGTTTTTTTTCAGATGTTCCTTTTTTCCCACTATTAAAAAAGAATTAAAGTGGTCTTGACAGCTGTTGGATGCAGTGTTATTAAAAAAAAAAAACAAAAAACCAACAAAACAGTAATGGAATGGGGCTTACACAGCTAGATGTAGGCACTCTCACCTGAGCCACTCCAGACACTTAAAGGATGATGTGCTCAGTGGGATAGAGGGAGGAATTAATTGATTTCTGGAGCTGCTGTTTTTAGAACAATTTTCAGAGAAATTCTTAGGACTGTGCTTCCAGCAGCACCAGCTCGAGGTGTGAGACTGCTGAATGGAGAATTGGTCCTCTGGGGGAGATGCCATAATTCTGGTCTTCTGACTTCTGTTGCTGCTCTGTGGCTCAGGTACTGGAAGAAAGGAGGTAGATGGACTGTCCTTAACCTGCATTCATTTGGCAGCAGAGTTAACAGCCCTGCCGTTTAGACTGAGAATAATGCTTTTGTTCTGAGCTGCCTCTGGTTTGCTCTAGCTTTCAATGTCCTATTATTAAAAACTTCACTTTTTTTTTTCCTTATGTGCTGCAACAGACAAAGTAGAAATTATTTCAGCTGAAGTTCAGTGACGTGTTGTTAGTGTTTGCAGCTTGCGATTGCTTTGTGCTGTCAAAAATGCTTAATTTGCAGAATGATGAAATATTAACTCTACCTGAGCTGACAGTAGAATAAGGATGTACTGTAGTTCTTCAGTTATCTCTTCTGCATATCAGCAGCAGGTGTATGCTGCTGAAGTTCCTGAAATACCCCTCTCTTCATGCAGTAACTGGTTGGCTCTATGCCAGAACAGTTTAGCATATTTTGGCAAATTGGAGTTCATGCTTGTTCTGAAATTGACTAGCTTGAAACAGTTTACACTGAAAATGGGTCTTTTTTTGGTGGTAATAATTACTAGGCAATTACGGTTCATGATTTGCACCTTAAACCATTTTCTTTCTCATTTATGTCTGAAGCTTGAACTGCAGTGACTTTCTTGAGAATGATTTTTTGGATACCGTCTCCACGGATGTCAGAGAAGGAAGGGTGAGGAGCAGAGATCTTGATGTACTCAGTGTTCCTTCAGTATTTCCTGAATTTTAATTTTTAATGAATACTGCATATGCACCCTGCACTTCTTACGGACAGGAGGTATCTTACAATGTCTTCTGCATAAATGGCATTTCATACATGACAATTTAAAAACTAGATTATGATGCAATAAACCCCCACTTTTTCTGATAGTGTTGCTAAGGGTAAAAGTGTGTGAAATAGCTGTCAGTTTTGTTCTTCATAATCGTTGTGACCAACTTTAATTCTTCATTGTTGCCACTGTGAGGTTTGGTGGCAGCTGACTGATGAATCTGGGTAAGGAGCAGAGAAATCTGGATAGCTTTCTTGCTATCTTCTCTGTTCATTCACTGGGCATGGGAGAAAGGAAAAGCTGTTTAGGGAATACTCCTGAAAAAGTTTATTGTAGTTTGGAAGGTGTGCACTTCTGTTGTGGTAGGTAGAGAAATTGGACAAGAGGTTACCTTGCAGCACTCAGTTCTTAGGAGAAAGTATGTGTCTTCTGTACGCTTCTTTGTGGTCTTAAGTTCTTGTCTTTGTACAGAAAACATGGTTCAGTGTGACCAGCATCCACATGGTTGTACCAAGTCTCCTTATCTAATTAGGATTTTAGGTGGAATGTTTTGAATACTCAATATATTTTATTCCATACAAACATTTTTTTCTATGGAATCATAGATTATGAAATCATTAGATAGAAAATGATGGTAGACTTAAAATCAACTTTAAACAGACCTGTAATATTCTTCAATATTTCAGTAGCTCCCACTAGAAGCTAAGTCGGAGTTGTTTAGGGAATACAGTGATTTTTTTTTTTAGCTAAGGAAGAAATGCACCCTTTGTGAACAGTACTTGGTCAGGATTCCTTTCCCTGCTGATGCCCTCTGGATTGGTGTGTTAATTATTTGTGAGGAGAATTGCTTTGGCAGCTCTGAAGGCAGAAGTGTTCACTTAGTGCTATGGACAGTACTGTCATGCTGCAGCCTCGGTGCTGGGATGATGGGAGCTACTTTTTGGAGAACCTGCTCAAGTCTCACCACCAGAGCTGCATGGTAGGCATCTCCTGCAACATCTAGCTTCGTTATCATTTTCTGTGGATCTCCATACATTCTTCTGTGGCAGCTAATATTTTGCCTTTCAATGTTGTTATGGATAAGCTAATTAGTTGAGATCAAACCTTTTTGATGCGTTTTTAGGTAGGATTGTAAGTAGACTCAGCTGAGACAAGCACTTGACAGTTGAACTAGATGGTCTTAGAGGTCTTTTCCAACCGTATTGATTCTTTGACTTGGGTCAAGAGCTCATTCAGTCCCGACGTATGCATTTATCAACCCATATAGGTTCCAGTCCTAAACAGGGGCAGAGAAAGGACGTATACATTGAGTTGTGTTTGCTGTCCCTGCTCTATCTTCCTAATGTCTGGAGTCTGTGTTGTGTAAACTATTTTTATGCAACCTGATGTGAAATATTGCTGTCATGGCTTGTGTAGGAGGCACACCTTGAGTTAGCTGCTGTGGTGGTAATTACAGCGTTAACTAATAAACCCACAGCTTTTGTAGACCAGATATTGAGTCTACAGAATACAGAGCTTATAGTGTAACTGATGTTTATCTTCCACTCAAGATGGAATGAGTCTTGAATCTTACTGCAAGTATTTCTGGTGGTCTTAATCTCTTCTGTGCCAGAGGCAGAGAAATAATGCATTCAATTTTGTTAAATTAAGTTTTTACCATGCATTTAAATTGATTAAATAAAGCAGCAGATTAAGGGGAGAAATACGATCTTAAATTGCATTTCAGAACTGATAGCATCTTAATGATGCTAAACCGAAGGTTTTTTCTTTTAGTGGGCTTGTGGATATGAGAATCCATTAATCGTGTGTGCCAGACTTGGGATGCTGCTGTATTAGAAATAAACTGACTTGCTCACTTCACTGGTGCAAGTAATGGCCACGCTTGGAAGTCGCTGCAAACGGAATACGGAAGGTGCCCACATGGTGTGTTCTGTCAGGCCCACTAAGGCTCCTGTTTGATCATGCTTGTGCTGAGAACAGACGTGTTGGGGGTTTTCCTTTGACACAACGACAGCGTCTTTGGCGAGTTGCTCTCCGACGGCTACATGACAGAACCAATTAGGGGAAAAAAGCCTGTCTCATGTTGTGCACTGAAATTCTGCTGTCTGCAGCCTTGTTCCTCCACCACCCCCTTTTTTTCTCCTTAATCAAGCTTTCATCAGCCATCCATTGCTTTCTTTGTCCTGGTACATGTGTGTATTTTCTTTCAACATTTTTCCTGCGCGTAGTTCCTCCCCACCTCACTTGTCATCTTTTTTGCTGTCTTAATTTGTTCTCCATTTCTTTTCCAACTGAAGAACTCTTTAAAAGGTGACAGGGAAGCAGAGCTGAAGCCAGGGAAAAGCGCTTTCCCACACATCTGCCCTGTGCAGGGAGAGAGGAAGGAACAAACCAATTGTAAATGCAGCTATCATTAAGCATAGCAAAAAATAGTGGTTCTGTGTTTTAAATGAATGCACAGAGTATAGCTCAATGTACTCTCTCCTTTTCCTGATTTGTTGTCTTTATTTCTGTTGCACCTAAATTCCTATTTAAGATGCATAGATAGGATCTGTCTCTTTTTGGCTTAGTTATGTATGTTTGAGTACCAATGGAAATAATGTTTTTCTTGTTAATTCTCATGACCACATTAGCTAGTTTCTTCTCTGACAAATTATGTATTTATTCATCTGAGATGGTTCTTGAAGCTTGAAGAGGTTCCTTGTGACCTTGGTTTCGGAGAATTTTAATTATCATTAATAATTATATTGAAACAAAAATAAGTACCTATATATAAAAACATGTATATCAATCATAGAATCATGGAAGGAGTCATGCTTTGTTTGGAGGCATAACATGGTGTGATGAAGTAGTCTGAAGCTTTGCAGTCTGTGTTCATGTAAGAAGCGCTAAGAGGTACTGAAACAGCAAGATTCTATTCAAGGAGCCATCCTTATGCCTGTCATGCTAAGATTCTTGGAAGTTTGTCTTGCATGCTGAACATGTTGCCCTCTGTGTTATTTCAGATGTTGTTAGGATGTAAGCATTTATGTATTATTGGAAGAGTGACTACAGGCTCTTCCAACTGCAAATGCTCTAAGCCATATGCTTGTGGAAATGCCCATTCATTGTAAAGAGGTGCTCGGTTTTGCTTTGAGAATAAGCTCTAGCTGCAGCCAGAACTTCCTCCATCTGTAGTATCATTATTACACTGAATATATACCAGCATTCTTGTTAAAGTAAATTTCGTCTTGTGTATTGCAGAACAAAACTTCTGCAGCTGCTGTCAAATTAACTTTGCAGATCTTGCAGTAATCCCATTAGCATCAGCAAACCATTTTTTTTTTTGCTATGCATAAGGTAAGTTAGTCTGTTAGTCTCCACATGCACGCAGATACTAACTACATAACAGTCTGTTTTAGCTGGGTACAATATGTGAAGTAGTTGCTTTAATTTTTGCTTTTCCTTCCGCCCGTGTTGGTTGCATTGTTTCTTCAGCATTCTTTCGTTTGCTTTGTGTCTTCTTAAAGGAAAACTTAAATCTTTAATTCTGGCTTCTGAAAGCTGCTGTAACAATAGAGTCTGTGTGTAGGCCATAGCCATGGAAACAGCATGATTTTACAGGGGTGGAACGTGCAGGGAAATAACTCCCAACTTTCTAAGAATTTAAGTCTTACTTAACCACAAAACAAAACAGCAACTTGCAAAATGCTGTTCCAATACTCCTCTGTTTTCCTTAACTAGTTAAACTTAGGGAACCAAGAAAGCATTTCTAGCTCCATGGGAGTTATCTGAGGATCCTCCCAGTCCTGATTGTCTTCTGTTCTTGGTGTGTCCTTGGTGCTCATTTCTGTACCTGTAAAGTGTTCCATTTTGTATTCTGAAGCATCTTCATGCTCAGTGTGTTTAGAGTTCCCGTCATACTCAGAGCGCTAAACAGCTACCCTGGCACACAGGAGCAATTTGTATTTTAGCACAGGAGCTATAAAATCCTGTCAGCTTTTGAAGATGTGGGTGATGTGTTGGAACACTGCATGTCACTAGTCCATCATGAGAAATGACAAGGGATCTTTAGTAGTAGCAAGCAATTTCAAGACAGTTTTTTGTTGTTGTATTTTTTTAATAAAACATTCCACTAAGGCTATTGCTTTCAGGAGGCACTCTGTGGTACAAATCAGGAGAGCTCGATGTGGACAGTGTGTGTCTACTGATGTCCCTAAGGCTGCCTGAGGGCCTGAATTGGTGGGTTTATAAAAATGTCAGAGGATTTCCAGCAGGATTACATGATCACAGATCACAGTGCTGGAGATGCTCCTGGTACACCTGAGCCACTGCTTGCATACAGTTGTCCCTCCTTAAATATATTGAGCAGTTTTAGTTTCCTTGGCTTGTTCAGAACACAGCACGTTTCCTTTTGCTCTGAACCATTAAAATATTAAGATCATTCTTATAATGGAGCTAACTTACTATTAAAACAGTGCTTCCTATTGAAGAGGGTATTCCTGTAGGTCATTTGTAAAGCTTCTGGATGTTCCACATCAGCACAGAGCTGTGATGGGGACAGGATTATGCCAGACCCTGCTGGCTGAGACCAGTGATCCCACAGCCCAGCACTGTGCCCCAGCAGCAACAGAAGGTGCTGTTTAAATACTGCATGCACATCTGGCCCTGTATCCCTTGGCATCACCTATTGCATCAGAGGTTCCAGCTGGTGCCTCCCTGCTGAGCCCTTCTCATCTTTCCTTGTTGGCCTGCTGGACTCTGTATCCCTTTGAACTTGCTGATGCTACCTAGCTGCTTCTGTGCCTCCAGTAGCAGAAGCTGTGCTCTCATCCGGCTGAAGCTGATCTCCAGTAGTTTCTTCACATACCTCCTACTACTCTTATTATGAACAGTGGTGCTGCATTTATTTTAGTTTTCTTTTGTACGGTGCAATCTTTAAGCACCATGTTTTCAGTACCCTTCCTAATGACAGGCAATGTTTTATAGCCTTTTCTTTTTTGTTGTTGATGGCTACTGCACTTGGTGCTGATGATTTCAGAGAAAACAGTCAGCAGTGGCTTGGACTTCCTCCTGCAGTCAGAATTGCAGAAAGTGCAAGTGCTAAGTGTGATTGAGGTATTGCTCAGAATGTTTTTTCCCTAGATGTGTTACATCTCATCTATGTTGAAGTGCATCTGCTGGCTCTTGGTAACTTGCTTTGTTCTGTGAGGTCCTTTTGCTGTTTCCTCCCCCTGGCATGGCATTTGCCTATCCACAAGAGCTTACTAGTACTTAAGGGCTTGGAGACTTGTTATCTGTTCTGTGATGCAAGAAAACAGCTCTTGAGAAACCATTTTCCTGCCTTTTAATCCACACCTTTCTTTCCTACAGGCAAAAGGGTATTCAGATACTGATTCTGTATTCCCTATAAAATCATTTGAGTTGGAAGGGATCATTAAAGGCCGTCTAGTCCAACGCCCCAGCAGTGAACAGGGACACCTACAGTTAGGTCAGATTGCACAGAGCTAAGTTCAGCTTCACCTTGAATGTCTCCAGGGATGGGGCATCCACATCTCTGGGCAGCCTTTGCCAGTGCTTCACTACCCTTACTGTAAAACACTTTCTTTTCTTATTTCCAGTTTAAGTTTCCCCTGTTTTAGTTTGAAACCATTTCCCCATGTCCTTTTCCTGCAGACCCTGCAAAAGAGTCTTGTCCACTTATAGCCACCCTTTAGATACTCTCAGGTCTCCCTAGAGCCTTTTCCAGGCTGAACAGCCTCAGCTCTCCCTTCTTCACAGTGGAGGTGTTCCATCCCTTGGATCATTCTTGTGCTCCTCCTCTGGATGTGCTCCAACAGGTCCATGCATCTCCTGAACTGAGGACTGCACATCTGGACACAGTACTCCAGTTGAGGCCTCACCAGTGCAGAGTAGAGAGGCAGGATCACCTCCATCACCCTGCTGGCCACACTTCTTTTAATGCAGCCCAGGATGCAGTTGGCTTTCTGGGCTGTGGAGGCACATTGCTGGCTTGTGTCTAGCTTGCCATCCAACAGTACCCTCAGGTCCTTCTTGTCAGGGCTGTGTTCTTATCTCTTCATCCTCCAGCTTCTATTGATAGCAGGGGTTGCCAAGACTCAGGTGCAAGACCTTGCACTTGGCCTTGTTAAACCTCCTGCGGTTCTCCTGGGCCCACTCTTCAAGCCTGTCCAGGTCACTCTGGATGGCATTCTTTCCTTTTATTGTATCAGGTGAACCACTCAGCTTGGTGTCTTCTGAGCTTGCTGAGAGAGTGCTTGATCCCATCATATGGGTGTTGTGTAAATGAACCTAAAGTTTCCAGGTGGGTACTCTTCTAGTTGAGCACAGAGTTCATCTGTCAGGTGAAGGAGAATGCAAATGGGTTACGTGGCATCTTAATGAGAATTTGGATTATTTTCTGAAGTCAGTAACTAGTGTTTAACAGCCATAAGCCAAGTGATTTAGGTGGAGTGTTTCCTTCAGCAGGAGAAGGGAAGTTGTTACTGGAACTCTTGAAAAGGCTTCTGTAGATGCTGTAAACGAAGGAGACCAAACATTGCTTTTGTTTTTGAATCACAGTGGGTGGGAAGCAGAAGGCAGGTATAAACAGAAGGCTGGGGGCAGTGAGATGAATGCCACAGTTAATTAGGTATTGCTTTGTCAGTTATGGAAATAAATACAAACTGATGGCGTTCCTGAGGCACAGGACGACTTCACTGACACTTGTGCTGCAGTAGTACAGTATTTTACTCCTGTATAATATTAATTAAAGATCACCACAAGATAGGATGGTGATCATACTGTAAATATATTTAGGATCTATTCTGTCACACAAACACATAATTAATTTTGTATTGTATTTGGGATTCAGAGACAACAGCTTGCATTGATGTTAATGACTGGTAAAACAGACCTCAAAATGTAATACAGAACGTGAGAGTTTGAGAAGGGTCTGATAGCAACTCATTCTTGGCTGTTTCCTTATTAACCTTTTCAACGGATGTAGATGAAAGTGTTACTTACTGCTGATATTCAGTTTGAAACAAGGATTTAAACAACATTAATAAAGGACCGTGGTGCAAACTGGATCTCCTATGAAGTTGGGTTGAAAACGAAAAATGTGAGGGTTTGCACAGTGAATTTGGTCAAGTGACAAAGAATGCTGGCAAGTTTGGTGGGTGGGGGATCTGTCCTGTAGTCCTCTCTCTTCCCACCTTCCCCACAGCACCAGATACAAATTAGTAGTTCATGGTGGATATTCACCTGTTACTGTGCCTAAGGCAAATGCAGAGTAAGTATGTCAGTAGGGATTAAAAACTCAACCTAAGCAAGCAATTGGTATTTTTAGTGTTGTTATGATTAACTTATGAATACTGCATCAGGCATTGGTGACTGTAAAGCAAAGAAGCTTCTAAAAGTAAAAAAAAAAAAAAAAAAAAAAGTGAAATTGAGGTGTGTAAGGGTGACCAACAGCTTAGAGAAATGGGTCTCTATTGTAGTGATGTTCACCTAAAATTGCCTTAATGGGAAATGATATAATGAGGGTCTGTTAACATTCAGCTCTGCAGACTGCTAAATTAGAAGGAGGTTAGTTGAGGTTAGAAATAAGGTATGCACTTCTAACAATGAAGTGAAAATATATCTCTATCTATATATAGAGAGAGGAAAAAAAATTAACCAGTGGTTATTGTAGATCTTGCATGGAAATTTCATCATATTATAAATGCTATTTAATGGCTTTTCCTTAGAAAGAGTACTGTCAGAATGAATTAATGGAAGCTCCAAGGTCTTTGCTGGATCGGTCATGGAGAAATTCTTGAGCTTCTCAACAAAAGTTAATTTACAAAGAATAATTTACTAAGTTTATTTTAAGGGTGAGTTTTTTTCTAATTGCTCTTGGGGGGGAAAAGGTGACAATGAGATCTCACCTTTGTTAAAGATTAGAAGAGCATCTATCCTCTAATAGTGGGAAGGTAGCATCTGAGGCAACCTTGTGCAGGTTTATTCCCATGAAAGCTAAAAGCTTGTATTCCTAAATGACTTGAGTACTGGTAAATAAATAGGAAAATCACGTCTTCCCAGAGCTTGTGGTCTGAGGCTCCTCGTGCGCTGCAAGCCTTTATTCTTTGCTGGAATGAGGGATCAGATCCTGAACTGAATATCTGAACTGATTTCAAGGGGGCTCTGCTAGGTTGGAGTCAGTTGCTGCTGCAGTAGGGCAGGATGAAATTTCATGTGGTCAGCTCCTTACCGCAGCTCTGGAAGGAGATCAGTGCTGCAGCCTGGGTAAGTACTGAGCCTCTGTCCTCGGCCACGGAGCTGTGTTCTCATCTTACTGTGAGGTAAGAACACAGAGCTCGCAAAATATTCCTGTTTTCAGTGATGAGATGTTACTCTTGGAAAGAAGGATGTGAAGTTGTGGCTCCATTTCCAGGAAAACATTTGAGGAGAGTCTGCAGTGCATAAACGCATAGCTTCATAAAAATAATTTCAATTTTAATGGAAGATGAGCATTTTGGTGTGCTGGATATCATAGAAAAGGCTGTTTGGGACTGCATCTGCAAAGCCTATGTGAGGACTGCACTGCCCCAAACCATGGACTCGATGATCCTGGTGGGGCCCTTCCAGCTGGGGATATGCTGTGATCTCAGTGAGTACAGAAGTAATCACAGTATTCCTTCTTTACGGTCAATTCCTTTCTGCTTCTCAGTGACCTCATGTAGGTAACTCATTTGCTTAGCAAGACTTCTGGGTAATGACCTTGTTCTGTAGTACCTCTTATGTTGTTACAGCTTCTTTCCTGTTCTATTTTGATCATCTGTATATACTGTGAAGGAAACAGTGATTGGAAATGACCTCTTGAGGCCATCTACATCATCATCCCGCTGTCCGTCCAGGACTAAAATCAGCTTTACTTGGTCTATTTTATCTTTCCTAGCTATGTGAAAAGTTTGTTTGCTCACGTTCCCAGCAGCAGGTGTCCCAAAGTGCTGACATTTCTGTGAGCTGTACTGCAGCAGAGGGACTGTCCTGACAGCCTCGGTGTGTGTGCCTGTGTTGTGTTTTAGGAGCACTGCAGAGACGGCCTTACACTTTTGGAAGTGCTAAATGTGGCTGTGTGAGCTCTGCTACACTGAGTGAGAAATGGGGGAAAGCTGGGAGACTGGAAAAGAGTATTTAAAAAGGAGTGACCTTATTGCATTGCAAAGTCTGCAAGTGTGTAAAAGCAATGTGAATTTAGTAGCTAGCTAAATGCATGGTCTCAGTTTACTTCTCAGTGAATGAAGCATTAAATGTTGCCAGAAGCCACTAATCTGTTTTCAGTGTTAGATATTGAATGAAAAACCGTATTCAGAGAACAAGCTTAAAAAGGTTCAAGCCAGAAAAGATGAGAATGCACTGGAGAGAGAGGATAGACCCAAAGGTAAGCAGGGTCATGGAGCTAACCTCCAAAATTAATGATGGGGCTCTGTAACTAATAAAAAATACATGACATAACAAGCATTCACTTACTGTGATTGTGTTAAATATACAAACAGACACAAAAAGCCCGCATAGAATTGGTATTTTTGTTTGCAGATGTGATAGTATTTGCTTCATTTTATGCTACTGTGAGTTAGTATCTCTACAGCAGTTGGTGTTTTCCAGAGTTAAGATGCATTAGCCTATAGAGGACCTTGGGCTTAATGGAAGTATTTGGGAAATACGATACAAATAACTCATTAAGTGCATTTATGCAACTTTCAGTTCACTGATGTGACCTCCAGGTCTCAATTTCTTTTCTCCTACTTGTTTTTAACTCACGCGTGTCAATTAATCTTGGAAAGCAGTCTCTTGTACTTGGTTGTATTAGAGAAAGGTGCATTTACAGGAGGCATTCTCCTCCCAGAGGTGCAGCATCTCACCAGTTAATGCACTTACAGAGCTATTTTGCAGTGTAATGTGGAAGTACTAAATCATTACAGTTGTTGACTTAAATACAGTAACAGTGCTGATCTTGTCGGTTCCTTTGGCTCGGTCCCACTGTGGTCCTTAGGATCTCTGTAGGTGCACAGAGATTTTGCAGAAGAAACAACAAATGCTAAAATACAACGAGGAGTTCTTTAAGTTAAAAATACGTGCGTGTCTTAGACACAGAGTTCTCCCTGGAGCTGTTTGAAATTGCTTGGCTAAGGTCAGAGAATGGAAATTAATGGCTTCTGCATATCTGTGTGGTATGATAATGTATTTATCTGGCGGTTATGTTTACCATAATTGTCTTGAAATCTGTCGTGTAGGCACACTTACACAAATTGTCTGCTTGGAGTTATAAATGCTAGGGCCAAAGAATTTCCAGTACATCAAGAATTGTAAGGAAATTTTAATGCAGCTTTTAGGTTTTCTTACTATATCATTTTTTTTTCTTTAAGAGGAACTTAGAGATTACCTTCTATCTCCATAGAAAAATTAAAATCAAATACGGTGTTTTCTATCCCGCAGTTTGATTCTGTTTATGAGGGTGGACAGTGTTAAGACAAGGGGAACAATTTTAAACTGAGACGGGGAGGTTTAGGTTGGATATTAGGAGGAAGTTTTTCACACAGAGGGTGGTGACGCATTGGAACAGGTTGCCCAAGGAGGTTGTGGATGCCCCATCCCTGGAGGCATTCAAGGCCAGGCTGGATGTGGTTCTGGGCAGCCTGGTCTGCTGGTTGGTGACCCTGCACATAGCAGGGGGGTTGAAACTGGATGATCATTGTGGTCCTTTTCAACCCAGGCCACTCTATGATTCCAGTTTTTCACTCGAGTGCCTTGAGGTTGTTCATTTCCCGTAGGGAGAAGCAGGAATTCAGTTTGACTTCTTGAAATACGTGTGGGAAGACGATCAAACCTGTGTGTAGCAGACAGCAAGGTGTGACACCTATCAGGATTAATTTAATGTTACAATTTAATGGTAGCTTGAACATTTTTTCTGCCAGAAGAAAGCTCTGTTCAGTGTACACCGACATGCACTCTATGTAGACACTTTTGCAGGAGGCAGCTTGGGGCTTTTCCTTCCTGCACACAACACAGCTCCTTCCTGTAAGGGCTCCTCCTGTCTGAAGGCATTCCTTACCACATAAGCTAGTTCTGTTCATAAGCAGGCAGCATGTTGAGCATCTTTGAAATGCAGCATGCTGACTGTGTTCTGCCAGAACATGGCATGTGATGTTTTCTTTGCTCTTTTGGGTGTCCTCTTGCTGTTTTTAGTTTGCATTGTAAGTATTTTAACTTTGTGTTTTGCTTTTTCATTATTTCCTCAGAGAATGAAAGTTGAAGTTGAGAGCAGGGTTAAAGTTAAGCCTTATTAGGAGCTACGTGGACTGTTTTTAGGCTCAGTTTGGTTTATTATTCATTTTCTTTCTACTTCTTTCTTTGCCCATACTTGTATTAATTTCAGCTTTTGTTAACCTCTTGATGTCAATCCCCAGTCCTTGACCTCATTAACTTTTAACTTCTGTGGTCTCATTCTGTGTGCATTTCAGTTTCCTTTTTGAACTCTGATTGGCATCTTCGTTCCAGTTAGGTTCCCATGTTGACAGGTGTAGGAAAATCAGGCAGAAGGAATATAATGAGTTAGAACGGGCATGATGATCTGTCTGTGTGTTTACACTTATGTTTATTCTTATTCAGGGTATAATTTTTTAATACGATCTGTTTAGACTCTGAGACAGTGGTCTTTGTAAAATCAATTGCTACTGAAGGCATCCTTGACACTTAACACAAAAATGTTCAGCAGCTGTGCTGTGCCTCTCTGTGACAAAGATCCATCTCCTTTCTTCTAGTGTTGCTTCTTGTGTTCCAAACTTACTTGGTCTGCTCTCTCAAGGGTTAAGCATTAAGATAAAAAACAATAACATTCTCTTCGTGTTCAGAGGCTAACAACCCTGACAGTTAACTCTGGAACCATAGAGGTGATAATAGTGAAATCTGTGACTTGAATTTGTATGTAGTGCTCTGCTGTAATAACTGCCTTCTTTACTTAGTGCTGTAATCTTTACTCTTCAGCTAGGTGGGCAAAAACTTAATCTTGATAATAAGCAGGATGAGACAAGTGAAATGCTCTTGATTTGCACATGGCATACCTATCAGCTAGCAAATTGCTTCAGATAATGTGCTTTATTAAGCAAATGCAGCCTTGCAGAAAAGTGATTAGGCTAAGGTGGCTTTAGAGCTATTTTTTCTTCTCTTTCTAAATGCATTTCTTTATTGTTACAGAAATTTCAAGACATTCTTTGCCAGCAGGTAAGTCTGCTTCTTTTGTTTTTGTCTTGATCTGACAGCAAGCAGAACTTGCTTGCAATACAGTAATGCTTTTATATAACCAGAGCATGGGTTGTTTCTGGCACTGTCATGGTACTTCATCATGTGGGCACCTGGGGTAACGTTGGGGTCAGAACAAAGCCTGTCGGCGTACAGGCATTTTTATATTTAAATGATGGATTTTGACAAGAGGAGGAGGAAACCGATACAAATTGATGCTATTGTAAAACATTAATTATATCACATGCATATTTAAAAGAGCAGAGTGTGCGATAAAGCTGTCAGAAGACAGATGAGCAGAAGTACTGGTGATGAATCAGAGGGACAACCTGCAAGGAGATGGGAGGTTTATGGCTGGGAGGGCGTGGGTTTTTAATTTGTTTGTAATTTCTGCATTAACAAAGCTGCTCTACAATCATAATTACAGTTCACTTGGACTAAAAGCCAAGCAAGTTTTCCATTGGGTGTTTGTTATCAAACCTGCTGCCTTTTGTGCTTACTCTGCCTTGGTGATTTTCCTTATGGATCCTTTCTTCTACGTCTTCTTCCTGAAGTATGCTTCATAACTATCCACAAAGTGTCTTTGGTTGGATGTGCAGCACTTTGCAGTCATCCTGAATGTGCTCTGGAATTAGCTGGTGGTTCCCATTTGAATCCAGTGGCTGTTTCAATTAAAAGCTTGACAGCTGATGTGTTGTGCAGTCTTTCCATGACAGCTTTCAAGTGGCTGTTTGTTCTGGGACAGAATTGTGCTTGCTTGAAGCAGCGAAGAGAACTTCAAATGGGGAACAAGTTGTTTATTTTCAACCTTAAAATTAGTTTGGAATGCTGAGGGCAGTTGTCAAGTAGGCGATAACTGGTGGGGTATCTTGGAAGAACAACTGTCTGGTGTTTAGTCAGGCTTGTGGGAAGAGAACAGATCTTATTTTTCGGAGTTTTCATTTGGGAGTTGAAGACTTTGTCTGATGCTATGAGTCTGAGTCACAGTGAGATTCCTCTTTTCAGTTTGTGAAGGGGGGGTGTCCTAATTGTACTTCTTAACCCACAGCACTGAATACTGATAAAGGGCAAATAATTGTCCAAGATTTTGAAATGGTAACTTCGTTTCTGCCGCAAGATAAGGAGGCTTCATAGAGGCTACAAAGGCCGTATGCCAGAATTTGACTGTAGCAGAGATTTGACTTATTCAAAGATAAGCAAATTAAGGAAAGTTGTTTTAAAACATGCTTTGAGTGTTGTCAGAAGAATAGAGTGTATGGAAAGGAGTCCCACAAAGGTCTGACTTGTCCTGTGGTGTTACAATGGCTTCATTAATGGCCATGATGATGGACTTAATGTGCTTATTCAATCTACAAGTGACAGCAGTATAAAAAGGATTGCAAGCACATTGGATGATGGGATTAAAACTCAACAGAAACATGCTGGAGAAATAAGATGAAAGATACAATGCGTTTGAATAAAGATGAGGTACTGCATTTAGATGGGAAGCTTTAATTGATGTCCTGTCATCAGAACTCATTCTTGCTTATTTCAAGTTTTGGAGAACTTAACTTTGTTCTGGGTGCCACTTTTAGCAGTGGACAATAGATGTCACTAGAAATGCTCTCACTTCCTCCTCCTGCTTTTTTTTTTTCAGTATTCAAATTTTGTATCATAATACATTGGAGGGGTTTGCAGTGTTTGAATGCTTTACAGTAGCAAGGAGAACACTTGAAATAGTCTTCATCACAGTGTTGTGCTTGAGGTTGTGTTGCATATAAACTTGTTGTGGTCAGTGGTGTACCAAAGTCATCCAGAAAACTTCCTTTTCACTTGGTTTTATAGCAATCTTCTTGTACAGATGTTTGCGTGCAGTTGAATGCATTAGTTGATTGGGCTGCTAATCCAATCATTAAATCATTACTAGGGAGTTACCCTGCATTAAGCCATATCGCTACTTTGAAGTCAGTAGGTAACTTGGATGTTTTACTGTCTGTAAATTGGGTCTTTGGGTATGGTTGTAGAGTTTCTGGCATGTAAACCATTAAGGCCTTGGAAGGCAATGTGTAAAAATACCATCATTTCACAGCCAGACAGAACCAAGTGCTCCTGTGTGTATGTGAAGCTATCCTTGATTGTGAGCGTGCTCACAGCATGTCTGATGGAATGAAAGGCCAGTTTTCTTTGGTAAATGCTTTTAATCTTTGTTAGTGCTGTTGGGATTAAAACCAAGTCTGCCTGGGTTTTGTTCCCTTCTGAATTTAAAACAGGTATAGATGTCGCTGTTTGTTGCAGGGGAGTTGGACTACATGACCTTAAAAAGTCCCTTCCAACTCAAAGGATTCTATGATTCCAGTATTAAAGTGATACAGCAGACAGTTCTTCAGCCTAACACTTCGTTCCTGATCCCGTAGTGCAAGTAAGCATTCATTACTAGAATTGAGAAATAGCAAGAACCAAAAATGTGTATTAAAGAACTACCAGATAGCTAGAGAATAGTGAGAAAAAATGTGTATTGTGTTTAATGTCAGAAATGGAACAAAACATGTCGCTGAAATAGGATCTTAAATAGAGATGTCCTATCCTGGAAGACCATCTCCTGCAGAGTTCTACTCTTGTGAGTTAAGTGTTGTTCTCCTTGCGTGAGGTAATAATTAATAGGAATGAATATCCTTTGTCTGTGTAGCCTTATTTCAGATATTTCGTATGTGTGATGTCCATATGATGTTTCTGTGTGGTTTTCTGATGTATGGCATTGCATTTAGTTTGACTGTGTATGTACGATACCTTTGTTATCTTGAAATATAAAATGGTTTTGGAACTAGTTTTAGTTCCATGTGTTTGTTTAGGGCCAGAAAAGAAAGAAATGAAGTGGTACATCTTCAACTCTGCTTAGATGTTGCTCAGCCTGAAATAAAAACACGTCTGCATTCCATCTCTTGTTAGTGTGTTCCTTCCTACAGAAAGCTTACTAGTTATCCTTTCAGTTAAACCAGATTAATCTCCTGGCACCTTCCAGAGAAATGCTGCCTTGTAACAACCTGCTGCTGCCTTTCCTCTTAGCTGCCAGATACGAGGTGGGTGTTTAATGCTATGCTATGCAGTTAGATCTTCCTTATCTTAGATCAACATCAGCTGTGATAAATCTGAACATAGCAACTTGAAGTGCAATGTTGTTTTTCAGACCAGAGTAAGGGGGGGGAAAAAAAGCAAGGCTACTTTCTATGTTAAAAGATGGAAAACTAAACATCACTTGAGGAAAAGCCAGATGAAGCTTTGTGGTAAGAACTGACTAATTGACAATACGCAGAGCTTCTAAAATGTTCACACTGATTAAAGGGGGTAATAAATTCTGCAGCAATTATTCATACAGCTGAGGATGAACTCAGTAATGTTAGTGGAGAATTGTTGTCAGCCCCTCTGTTTAAAGGGGGAAAATGAATAACCAGCTCTGTAGTTGTGGCCTTTTGATTTGTTGCTGCAATTTTATATAAGTGAATCTGAGCTGCTATGGATAGTAAGCAGTTCCCTTCAGAACTCCTGACAGAATGCCTGTGTGTGCTGCCTAAGGAGATAGCAAGGAGACCTGCAGTGCCTGTTTCCTGAAAGGTAGTATTTTCAGTAATGCCTTTTGAGAAATCGTGGGGTTTTTTTTTCTTCACGGGATCTTAGGAAAAACTTAGCAAGATTCTGCTTCTTATCCAGGACTATTGCGTTCACTGAATTAAATACACCGGTTATAACTTAAAAGTTATTCTTTCATATTTACTGTGCCTTTGGTTGTAGTTTATTTGTGCTTAGAAGAGGTGCTCATGCCCAGTGAAAGAACACAGAATTAGTAATTTTTAGTTGATCAAATGTTAGTGCTGTTAATTCAGAATAGCAGTCTGTGTGCCTCTCAAAGTTCAGAAGGCACGAGAAGGCTTTTTCTTCTTTTGATGTGATTTTATAGCTTTGATTTTTTTTTTTTTTCACCACCCAGTGCTGTATTGCAAAACTCCTATTCCTAATGGATGTGAATTACTGCTCATAAAGCTTAATAAGGAAGCTTTTCTTGCTATTCCATGCGAAATCTTCCTATTTTAAAACTTTTTAGTGTACCTTTAACAATCATTTAGGCTTGTAAAATACCATTTCCCTCTGTAATATACCTCTGACACTGGTAAAGCAATACATTTCCCCTTGGTCTGTTGCTGCTAGGTATCTGGCATTTTGTACTGAATGTTCTAGGGAGGTGGGAGATGACAGCTAAAATGCTGAAATTTAAGTGTTTGCAAGCCTTCCTAGTGAGGCTTTCTTTGCCTGTTTTGGGTGCTCTTTTGACTCTGCCCTCATCCACCCTTCCCTTGCCTCCATGCATGTTTTGTAGCTGGTGTCCACACAATTCAGAAGCACCAGCATATTTTGGATTCAAGGATAACTTTCTTATCAGTGAGTCTGACATGTTGAGTTGAGATGCTGAGGTATACTAAATATGACTAAAATCTATGTCACTTAGCATTTCTGTTTTTTTTTTTTTCCCTTTAGAAAATGATCTTGTTAATCTTCTGTTTGTTCTGGCTAGTCTCTGCCTGGAGTTGCTGACCACAAGCCGTTGAGTCTGACAGGCTGGACAGTTTTCAGTTCATCTTGCTGTCTTTTTATTTAGTCAATACTTTCATTTCATCCATAAAGATGTCATGGGAGGCAGTGTTGAAAGCCTTTCTGAAGTAAAGATTAACCATGTCTTGTCCACCAGGCTCCTCCTTTCATTGTAGAATTCCATCAGGTTGGTCAGGAGTCATTTCTCATTTGCATGTCTGTGCTGAATGTTTCTGATCATCTTGTTATTTCTTGTACGTTTGTAAAATGATCTGTTGCAATTTGGTTCATCACCTCCTCTGGGAGGAAGGTAAGGCTGAGCAGCCTTTAGTTACTCAGATGCTCCTGTTTGCCCTTTTTGGAGTTCCACTTGAAGTGTTCACTCCTCAAAGAGGATCCCAGCCAGAACCGCGTTGGCAATGCCAGTTGTGCAGCCAGTTGTTGACCCACAAGATCCATCTATTCTTCCTCAAGCCCTTGCTTTTCTCATCAGTATCAGTACGGACAAAAGGATAGATGCCTGCAGTGTCAGCAAGCTAGAGGCAGACTTATAAGTAATTATCATAGCTCAGTTAATGAGTTTATTGTTCCATGCTGAAGACATTTCATCAGCATAATGGTGAGTATTAATTTGATAGTGTTTAAAGGCAACTACGCCATTTATACCAGCTTGAAATGCTACCACAGTCTGGTTTGCTTATTTTGAAATTGGTTTAGGGCATAACTGGATTTGTTAAGACTTAGAAAATGCAGGATTATATAAACTTAATTATTTTGAAGCAGAGAGAACCTCTTTCTCTTGTAACAGTGTGAGAGGGGTGGAAGGGAAGGTATCTACAGTGACACATCTGTGAATCTGTTTTAAAAAAAAAAAAGAGGATGTGCAGTGCTGATGTGATGTATTCTGTAAAAGTAACTTAGATGCCTCTGTGCATTCTAGAGTTCTAAATGGTAATAAATTCTAGGTATAGATACTCTGAGGCTTTTGAGTGAAATGTTATTCATGTAAATGCTTACAGAAAGTATTCTTAAACTTTGATATGTGTAGTACTGGCAGCATGAATATGCAGTTTAAGTAGCTCTTCCTTCCCTCTTCCACCTGTGCACAACTGTCAGACTGTGCTTGAAGATTCTGTCTGGGACTTGTCTTGCACTGTAAGTATTACCTATTGTCAGCCTGATATTTGCAGCCTGGCGTGAGAAAAATAATTATTCCAATGTAATTGTGTTCTTTAAATAGGTACCTGTGGCACTTGAGGTAACTGTTTCAGAAATATGCTTAGGGAGTTTTGAACTAATGAGAAGACATCTGTGATTCCAGACCTAATAATGAATCGTGTGAACTCAACAGTAATAATAAAGAACAAGAAAAATGCTTTATCGGGTATTTTGTGTATCTGCTCTAAATACTGCTGTAATTATCAAGCTTCTAGAGATATAAGAAATCAGGAAAACTTAGAATGAAGAGCAGTCTTTCTTTGGAATGCTACAACTATTCCTTTGCTCCACTGACATTCTTGTGTCTTATTCTTGATCACTTAGAACCAGTCTGCAAAACAGTCTCCAGCTGAGAAATTAGCCCTTTGCTCATTATTTGTATATATGTAGAGAGAGACAGAAGATGAGCTGGAAGGAAAAAAGATTCAGCATACAGAAGAAATTTCAGTATAGAGTACTGAACTGCTGGGATCGAAGTCGAGAGGATTGAGAGTAGTGTGGCACTCCCAGCAATTGGTTTAGTCTGCTCTGATGCTCAAAAAGTGAAAATTGATGCATTTAAAACTTGATTTATGGCACAGTGACATGACTGTGTGGAAAAAGTAGGGAATAGGAGTCAATGACATGAAAATGGAAAGTCTTTCAACTCCTGTGCTGATGTTCCTGTAAATGTTAACACGGTGGCTAAACAGTCTGATCACTTCAAAAAACAAACAATGGAACAAACCAGCAGCACATTTCTGTATTGCTTTCTGTCTAGCTCCCAAGCTTTTGGGGACACACACAGTTAGGATTGTTCTTGCATGCTTCTATGGACTCATCTAGAAGTGGAAAAAATCCAGAAGTCAAGGTATGTGATACACAAAGGCACGCTGATGAGGGATATTCAAGTGGCATACTGAATCTGGATCTAAAGTAGAATTTTGTCTGGACTGCACCAAGGTTACAGAAGCATGACATTTTTCACATTGCTACAGGAGACACTGATTTTTGGCCTGGGGGAGCAGCTGTATAATGAATGCTGTTGCACTTCTCAGAAGGGGGGGTTGCCTCTCTCTTGTGAAAGAGAAACGGAGCTGGTGCACTGACTGCAATGGGGACCTTTGCTAAACCTAGCCAAGTATAGCTGGACTTGCTTTAAGAAGTGCCTGCCTGTGCAGCTGCACTGTTTTAGGGAACCTTTTAAGGGTATTTGTTAAGGAGATGGGAATTTAAGTCTTTTTAAGAGACTGGAGAACTCACCTGTCTTACAGGAGGAAAAGAAGAACTGAGAGCAGAACCAGCCTTGCAAGTGGAGGACAGTGAGCCAGTCAGGCATTAGGATATCATGAATGAGAGACTGATGCAAAGCCTTTGGTAGCAGTTACTGAAAGTATCTTTTTCTGGATTTGAATACAGTATGAAAAACAAGATATTCTGAAAGCTAAAAAACAAAAAAATTAATATTGTGATATGAGCAGTATCCTGCTTATACCTGTGCTGCATTTAGCCTTTTATAAGACTACTCCATAGAAGGTACAGTTTCTGCTGATTTAAAATCATAGAATCACCAAGGTTGGAAAAGACCCACAGGATCACTCAGTCCAACCATCCACCTTTCACCAATGGTTCTCACTAAACCATGTCCCTCAACACAACGTCTAAATGCTCCTTGAACACCTCCAGGGTCAGTGACTTCACCACCTCTCTGGGCAGCCCATTCCAGTGCCTGACCACCCTTTCAGAGAAGTAGTATTTCCTAACATCCAGCCTGAACCTTCCCTGGCGCAGCTTGAAGCCATTCTCTCTAGTCCTATCACTAGTCACACAAGAGAAGAGGCTGACCCCTAGCTCACTACAACCTCCCTTCAGGTAGTTATAGAGAGCAATAAGGTCTCCCCTGAGCCTTCTTTTCTCTAGACTGAACAATCCCAGCTCCTTCAGCTGCTCCTCATAAGGCCTGTGCTCCAGACCCCTCACCAGCTTTGTTGTCCTTCTCTGGACACGCTCCAGGGCCTCCATGTCTTTCATACAGTGATGAGCCCAAAACTGGACACAGTACTTGAGATGCGGCCTCACCAGTGCTGAGTACAGGGGGACAATTACTTCCCTGTTCTGCTGGCAACACTATTTCTGATACAAGCCAGGATGCCATTGGCCTTCTTGGCTACCTGGGCACGCTGCTGCCTCATGTTCAGTTGAGCATCAATCAATACCCCCAGGTCCATTTCCTCTACACAGTCTTCCAGCCACTCTGCCCCAAGCCTGTAGCGTTGCTTGGGGTTGTTGTGGCCAAAGTGGCAACCTGGCATTTGGTCTTGTTGAACCTCATCCCATGGGCTTCAGCCCAGCTATCCAGCCTATCCAGATCCCTCAGATTCCCCCTCCCCCCCCCCTCCCCCCCCCCCCCTTCCCTTTCTGTAGTACTTTCGATTTGCAGTTCTTTCAACTAGCAGAAATTAAACACTGAACAGACCTCTCTTAAACTGCACACCACGTTGGTCTCCTGTCCAGTTATATTCACATCCCAAATTGTAGCGTTGTGCTGCTGAAGCAACCTAAGTGACTGAGCAGTGACTTTATCAGCCTTAGTAGAACTTTCAATGTGTTACTAAGTGGAGTTGGGTCTGACTAGCAGTGTGTTTCAGTGGCACCTGAAGTTTGCTTGGATGACTACATTGAGGATGCTTTGTTATACTGTCAAGTGTGTTAGTACCTAGGGTACTAGCAGCAAATGCAAAGTCAAGGGAGGGGGAGGATGGCAGTATTACTGAAGAAAGGATTCTGGAAATCAAGTCAGAACTTGAGTGTTTAGTTTATATAACATATTAGTTGTTAGGGTGTTTTTTGTTCTGCAGGACCTGAGTTGGGAGCGGCCTGGGATTGTCTCCCAAAATACACATCTGCTTGTTTGAAGTAGAACATTGTGGGCAGGAGGAAAAACATTACATGGCTGAACTTTTCTCAGGCTTTGTTATAAGTTACGCCTACAGTGATGATAAATAAAAGACTATATGATAATCCTTTTATTTTATTTTTACATCCATTGGTGTAAAGCTGCATTTCTCTGCTTTACGAAGTTAACTGATAGTTATTTGTGCAGGTTTGGTATTGTTTTTTTGGTTTTGCTCAGCACAAGACTGAAGGAGAGCAGTAGTAATAAAAATAGTAGATATTCTGCCTATAACTTCTTTCTTTCCTTCCCTTTTTTTTTATTTTTTTATTTTTTTAAAGTTGAAGAACGTAATTAAGAAAATACCCAAACGATTTCACAATAACTGTGATAGTTTCTGCATGACTTTTCCATGCTGGACAGGAAGGGGATATCAGTATATTTAGAATGAAAAAACTTCAGAAGCTATTTGACAGGCATAAAATTCATGTTCTTTAGGTTTTCATATGGAAAGTCAAGTTAATAAATGTCTGTTCTTGTAGCAAACACATTTTTCCTCAGTACTTTATTCCTAAAGGAGCCCAGACTGACAGAAGTTTGTGTCAAATGCTCGGGCTTCCTTTGGTGGGCTGGAATTATGCTTGAGATGGATATGAGACTACTTAAATTCTCAAGAAATGAACTGTGGCACAAATTGTTTTCCAGATTGTCTCAATTCACTATTTATACCTTTCAAAGAGAAACTGAAATCTGAAGTTTCTACTTACTCTCCATTTAGATTCATTGCTATAGTATTGTTTGATGTATTTTGCTGCTCGGCAGTGAGCAATAACTTATTCAGGAAGACTTAATATTGAGAAGTATTTGAACTGTCTTTCCAGAATTAATAGCATTTATCTTGGGATACAGATTTACCTGCTTTCTTGAAATGAATTTCTAGAGGCTGGATGCGCCAGGGTGTAAACACACATTGTGGTTGTATTTCAGCTCATCTTGCAGAAGTGTTAGAAAGCTTCATTTACGCTTCCAGGTTTTTATTGGCAGGTCAGCTGCTCTTTGAGTTCATAGAAGTCTGCATTTGAATTACTGACATCCCTGAATGCAGAACTAATTAAGGAAGGATTTTAAGTACAAGTTCAGAGGATGATGATCAGCGGCGTTTAATGATCTGCCTCCTTCAGAGCTCGAGGAGAAAAGGAGGTCTATCCTTCTACACAAAGACAAAAAAAGGCTAAACTGAAGTCATTTAACCTATTAAGAAGGCAATGTAATGGCTTCACCTACAATGTGAAAATTCTTGCTACGCCTTCATCTCAGGCTGCTTGAACTTCTCTACCACATTGGTTTACTACATTTTAATCCCTGTGTCAACAAGGCAACACAAGGCTTGGTTGCCTTCTGTTTATGCATTCAGTTATTTTTGTCTTATTCCCTTGTTCTCATAAAAAAAAATCTTGAGTACTGTGCCTCGGTTGAAAGGCATCAAATGGGGTTGTGGAGACTAATGCCACAGTTTCTTTGGAAGTGGTTCTTGACAGCTCAGTACTACAAAAGAGATGAGTTCTTGGCCTTGTCAGATGCTGTTATGTGCCAATAGCGTTGTTCCTCTGACATTTGGCAATGTAGGTCATTCAAGTTTCTGTCAGGTTTTTTAATGTTCTGTCTACCATTGCTAGAAACTGGATATTAATGTAATAATACTTATGTTCTTATATTTTGGCTCCCAAAACTGCACTCGATGCTCAAGATGAAGCTGCACTGCACAGAGCGAAACAATCAGTGCCTTTACATGGAATTGCACTTGATATTTCAGTGTTGCAGCTGGTTAGCTAAAACAACTTGGGCTTTGTTGGGTGGTGAAGTTGTGGAAGCCTTCTTAAAGCTGAGCAGCACATACGTGTGTTTTCTGGGCGCTTTCGTATCAGTGTAGAGGCACTTTAATAGTTAAACCTCTTTGATAGAACAGTGCTGACAAGATGCTGTTCTAATTGGACAGACAAATGAGGCTATTTAAGGTGATGGATTTTGTGTTGTCCTCATGTCACTCAAAACCTTTTCTTCAACCTTTGATCCCCATAGCAAAGAATGACTACCTGAGTGCTTGAGGAAGTGATCCTTGAAGGTTTATTGCCATTTCCACGAGGCAGAGACATAAAAGACAGTTCCTGTAAAGGGAAGGGCACTTCTTGGTGTAACATTGCAAAGGGGATTGGTTAAAGTAAGAAAGAGTAAGATTTTTTTGTGGCTTACCTGCACTTGTCTCTACTGGGTACTGTCTTAAACAAAAAGTTGAACTCAATTTGTTGCCATATCTCATGAAACAATTTTGAACACAAATTATGCTAACTGAAGACAGAGTGGGATATTTGTGTTTCTGGTTTCTCGCTTTTTAATTATAGGTTAGGCACAGAATTTGCTTGTTTGAGCGGCCTTAATATTTGTGCTTACAAAACTTTAAAGAGACATTATGTAAAAAATATTCTTTAATTTCATGTTTCCTTAGACTTGCAGGATGTCAGTATAGGCTTGACCATTCTGTAACACTGAAACCTTAATGCTGGATAGCTGTTTATCTTAGCCTTTATGCTACTCTTCAATAAGAAATGCAAAGCTTATTGTTTGACCAGTTTTTTTAAATATAAATTGAATGATGTTGCATTTTTGTCAGCTTGTTGGTTTATATTCAGTTTAACTGCATTCAGTGACTTGAATATCTGACGGAACAGCTAATGTTATATTTGTGCTTTATGTAACGCCATGACTCTTTGAAAATTACATGCTTTCTTCTGAGGTGCAATGATACGTAAATTAGACACAACTTGTAAACATCTGTTTAGCACAATTTTTCTTGCTAGGTTGTTGTTCTAGCTCTGTATTTAGCATATGAAGAAGGGAAACAACACGTCCAGACTGCCATTTCTGGAAAATTACTGGACCTTTTGTGGCTGCGTAGCTTTCGTCCTATTGTGTAACTGGTTATTAAGTAGATCAGAGCAAAGGCAGCGAGATATGAAAAGACACTTAAGACAATTTCTAGTGTCACATTTCTAGTATGACATTTCTTGTTTAGCTTGGAATTTATGAAGACGGGTTCTAAGGAGCATCTGGAAGGTCAACTGATCCACTTGTGGATCCCTTCTGCTGAACAAAACAAATCCTTGCAGAGTTTGTTTCCTTTAGACAGCATCAAAGGGTTGAGAACCTCTCCTCAAGATGCTTTCTGTTGTGGTTACTCCATAAACAGCCTCTTTTCTCTATAAATAGAGGAAACGTTATCGCTCCAGTGGCCAATCTGGATAGCTTTCTCCTGTGCTCCCTTCTTCACATTTCTTGGATGGGGAGAAGAGAAAAACAGTGCAAAGTGATAGGTACGAGGAGCCCATCATGAGGCAGAAATATCACACTTCATTTTGCCTTAAACGAATGAGCAAGGTGTGTAGGGTTGGATCTTTGTGCCTCTTACTTTTCCAAGTCCCCATGGAGCAGAATTTCGCTGTGTGGAAGCTCTGGGATTGTGAAGGAACTTCTCAAAAGGTGTCTTGAGAACAGGAGCAGGTGTGTGTTTTGTTTTGTAAGCAGCCTGGAATCCAAAGAGGCAGAAGATTGGAATTAATGTCCTAAGGAAGGAGTAATTTTAAACCATGGTGCTGACTTTATATTTCTTTACAATAAGACTTTGAAAAAGTAAATTGAAGGAAGTGGGAGACTATAAGGAGATGCTGTGACCTTCATGCTTGTGGATTAAAGCAGTCTGTATGGGTTTAGAAAATGGCCAGTCTGTATTTATGAAATAATAGAGCTATCCTAATGGTCCTTCAAACTTCTTGGATGGATCTTAATGATGGTTTGTGCTTTTTGTTGTTGCTTTTTGTTGTTTGCTTCTGGATTGGATCTCTAATGGTTATTTCCCATGTCCTTGTTATGTGCTTCCTGAAAAAGAATGAAGCCCTTACTCTAATCTAGAATGTTGAACTTGTTTTTGTCCATGTTGCAAAGAGTCAAATTCTGTCAGAGAACTTGGATTTTGATGCCCTGAAATAAAATATCATTTCTTTTTCAGTTTTATCTGCCAGAATGCTCATAGTTAAATAAGAAATAGCAGCACTGGTACCAGCATAATGATGACTGAGCATCTCTGTTGTCTTCAGAGTTCCTTCTCTTGGTTTCGTGAGCTCAATAATGTTCTCTTCTAAGCCTTTGGCAGAGGGGGGTTCAGGAGAAGTCTGTATACTAGAGAAGACACAAGCAGGGGAGGGGAATGAGGAGCAATGGGTTGCAAGCACAAGGGTGGTAAACAGGTAGATTTAGAGACCAGGTAATCCCAGGAAGATTTCCAGCACAGCCTTTGCAGACTTGAGCTTAGTGTAACAGACTTCGGGAGCCATAATTTCAGATGTGGTGTGATGGTGGTGCACCATTTTTCTGTAGTTCCTATTGAGCAAATGGGAGAAGATATTTGATGGACTCTTACTAAAAAAATAAAAACCAAAAACCTTTCTGCCTCTATAAAAAGAGGGAAATGAGGGAGGTGATATTTTCTACTTTTTAATAATATGTACACAAATAATTACAGTAATTAAACCATGAGGGATAAGATTGAGAGAATGATGTTTAATGAAGATTACAGTGCATTTTCAATGTTTGGGAAGTATCTTCGCTGAATTCCAGAAACAAACATCGGGGAAAGAAGCAAATGAATGAGGATGCAAGAGATAGTCACGTGAGCAATACACACATTTGAATTGTTAGAAGTTCCTCCTGACTGTTTTAGCTTCATGGGATGTTCTGCAGTTCTCTCAATAAGAAGAGTTTGCGACTTCAGCAGAACAAAGCATAAAACCTCCACTGCTTGAGAGCAAATTTGGTGAGGGAATTTTTTTTTTTAACTAGCAAAATGAATACAGTGAAGGGATGTTTCTTTTCTATCTTTTAAATCAAACATACAGATCTTTTCACACACGGGGTGATGACACACTGGAACAGGTTGCCCAAGGAGGCTGTGGGTGCCCCATCCCTGGAGGTATTCAAGGCCAGGCTGGATGTGTCTCTGGGCAGCCTGGTCTGGTGTTTGGTGACCCTGCCTGTGGCAAAGGGGTTGATTCTTGATGATCATTGTGGTCCTTTTCAACCCGGGCTGTTCTATGATTATGTGATTCTGTCTTCTTCAGATGAACATGCTTGCTCTCAAGGATCCAGTAAACTACTGGAGGGACTTCCTTTCCTACATTTCTGAATACTGAGCTTAGTTTGGTTTCTCAGGGCAGTGAAATCTCAGCAAGTGCTGTCAGTTTAGCTCTCTCCTTCTTCCCTCCCCAAGGCTGCTCAAACTTGCCAATTGGTTGATCAGTATTTGATGAATAGTGATACTACCTGATGTGGCAATAAAATTGCTCTTCAACCTTTCATTCTATGAGGCTTTGCTGTTTTTGCAGTTGGCTTCACTATGAGACAGGATCAGCCCTTCAGGCCAAATTAAAACAAGAGGAGGAGGAAAAAATTATAAAAAAAGAAACAAATCACAAACCATCAACAACTGAAGGTTTGGGGTTTCCAGCATAATTCAGAATACCAAATCCATGCGTCAGGCTTTTGTTGTACTGAAAACTGTCCGTGCTGTTGGCAATAGAAAGGGCATGTTTCTACTAGGTAACTTCTGCACCAACAATGAGAAAAGAAGTAATTAAAAAATATATGTATCTTAGCATCAAGGAAGCAGTGGGCTTATTTTGAGAACTTGTAAAATAGTGTGAAATATTGGTGAAATTATAAAAACAGCAGTAAAAATTCTCAGGCTGTGCCATACTTGGTGTTCACCTTCACTTTGCAGTGGGATATTACAGCAGGAAAGTGTGTCCCTGATGAGAGTGATCACTGCTGTCATCAGTAAGGAGAGCTGCAAGGGCAGACAGTGTCTTAGGCATTAGCCTTTTTACCCCCCCCTTTTTTCTTGTTTTCTGTAAGACACTGTTTTTCTGGTCTGGAAGAAATGTGGGCTTCTTCATGCTTTGCACCTTCATGCTCAGACCAAACAAACTTGGTGAAAACGGGGGAGGTGTCTGCAGCTTTCAGTTCTGAGCCGGAGCAAAACAAGGCTGATGTGCTCAAGGTCACAAAGGAAGCCGGTGGCTGAGCTGGATACGGGAAATCAGCTTTCCTGGAGCAGCAACCGTCCTCCGTGAGCCTTCCGCAGTCACCGCTGTAACGAGTTGCGTTCCAGATATTGCTGGGACAAACATAACTCACCCTGTTCTTGGAAGCATTTGGCTGCCTGTGTAGCACTCGGGGGCTTTTAAAACTTTCCTGGGAATGGGGGGCATCCAGGCATGTCTACAGCCCCTTTGGCTTTCTTCAGCCCCAGAAAGAGCTTTGTGCCTGAGCGGTGATGCAGAACATCGGATGGCTTGCTTGTGGCCTGGGCTTTTTCTTTTTGTGTCTGACTGTTTTCTCTTTTAAATATAGAAGAAAGCAGCACTTCTAAAAAGCAGCAGTTGTATTTATTGAGAGTTTTGACACACACCACCGTAGCCCTGCAGTTCCAGAGTATTGAGTGAAGACGTGGCAGCACTATGGGTAAAAAAAAAAACAAATAAACAGTAATTAAATATATGCTGTAGATTCGTTTGTGCTGCTTATAAGTAGGCAGGTAGGTTAAGTTGAAGGCTGTTAGCTTGGGATTAATTCCCTTTTGGTTATAGACCAGGATAAGCCTTGTGCCTTATTGCTGAGGGCTGGGAGGGAGGAAAGATTAACACCCGCTGTATGGAGAGGCTGAGCTGTGTGAGTCATGTTCCTGTTGGGTTTAATGTGTGTTTCAGCACAGCCAGTTCACAGAACCATAGAATACCCGGAGTTGGAGGGATCCGTAGGGATCACTGAGTTTTGCTAAGGGTAAAACGGGTATTTTCTTTACATCCACATCCATCTGCTGCTGAGATGTTGATAAACATGTGCTTGTCCAGTATTGACACACACATTTAAAGAGGAAAAAAACCCCGCTGTAAAGTAGCTTTGAGGTTTTGTGCTGCGCGTTGAGAGCAAACTTAGTGCAGTGTGAGTGCAGCGTGCCTGTGTACACTCGCACTGACCTTTGCCTTTCGAGCAGAGGTATATAAAGTAGCTCTGACACGGGGAGTGCTGCTGATTCATCAGCGGCATCGGGTTTGAGGGATTTGGGGGAGGGGGGGGAGATGTCTGATTCGGTATTTTTTTTTCCTATTATTATTTGCGTAGTTTTCTTTTCATGCTTTTCACGTTTTCGGGTGGTTCTTTTTGTTTGTTTTTAGTGGCTTTTGCTGTGTTCTTTCCAATGCACCCACCTACGGCCAAGCTTCTTTCAGCCCCGTTTTGTCGCGGTTGCGGAGCAGAGCAGGTGACGCTGTAGGGTCGCGCTCCCTCTCCTTCGAAGTAGACGGGAGTCGGTGCGCTGTGGGGCTCATGCCCAGGAGGGCTGCGTGAAGGTCTCCGGACGGGGAAGCGCTCGGAGCGCTGCCGGGCGGATTCTCGCAGGGACGCGCCGGAGCCGCTCATTGTTCGCCTCCCATTGTTTCTCCCGGGGCAGTTCCTGCAAAGCAAACGCCGGGGGGGGGCTCTGCGAGCCGCAGCGGAACAAAAAGCGGTCGGCGAGCGCAGCTCCAGACATGACCCGGGTCAGGCTTGATTTACAGCTTAGTCGATTTGCGAAGCCGCTGTCAGTTCTGTAAACAGGAGGCTGCCGGCTGCGTTGAGCAGAAGGGGGAGATTAGCATATTAATGCGGCGCTCGCTAATCGCCTCCCCTTTCCTCCCCTCCCCGTTGAAGGAAGGAAGGGACTGGCAGGGCACTGCCTGCTCGGGGCTGGCCGAGGATGGAGGCAGCGCCCGTTCTCTCGGCGGCCGCGGGCGGCTGCAGCCCCGCGCCCGAATTAGCGGCCCCCGGGGACCGCCGGCAGCCCCGGCACTGAGAGCGAGCCGCCGGAGCCGGGCTGCAGCCCTGCGAGCTCGGGTGCATGCTGCTGCTGCCGGGGGGGGCAGGCCGGCAGGCCCCGCAGCCAGCAGGTGCTGTCTGTATGGAGAAGAGCGGCTGCAGCCCATTCCCGATGTGCTGGGCTAAAGGTACGCGTGATCTGCGTTGTTTATTCTCCTTTCTCTCTTTAATGTTCTGTCACCTATGAGCATTCCCCTTTCTCTCTTCAATGGTCTCCCGCCTGTAAGTATCACTCTTTCCCTCTTGTGTGTTTTATCACCTATGAGTACCCCCCTTCCCTCTTCCATCCGATGTTCACCTGTGCAGTTGGAACTGGAAGCAGTCACCTGGATTTTCTTTCACCTGGAAAATGTAACGTTTCTCTCTTTGCTTTCAAAAATCATTGCACTGAGCTCTGCAGGTTTCTGTTTTGAAGACTTCACGACTTTGGCTTTAATGCTTTAAAGCACTGAGTGCTGTCGTGCACCTTTTGGAAGAAGTTGTTAAGTGGCTGAGCGCTTACAATGGAAGGCACATCTCTCTTTGCTCGAGGTTTTAGAACTTGCAACCCACACACCAACCCCCCCCCCCCCCCCCCCCCCCTCCAATAAGAGACGGTAACTAGCCACAAAGTATGCATTTATTACAATGAGAGGGTTTGGCTTGAAATTGGGGCTTAATAAATAATAATTGAATGGAAGCGTGTAAGTTATTCACATGATTATCTTGCATTGCAAAACATGAATATTGACACTATTATAATCCAGAGAGTAGTTGTGTGTTGGTGTTGTGGCTGAAAATATCCATATGAGGAAACAGAGCAGGGATTCAACTTGAAATTTTGCTAGTGGCCAGACAATCAACCTCTTACACAGAGAACAACAGTAGAAGATTAACTATTGCTGGTTGCAAGCGTGACTTTCCTCGTGTCCACTTTCATTTCAATGCACTTTCTTTTTTGGGAGAGAAGCAGGCTGTGGAGTGTTGTGTCGCTGTGCTCTTGGATCACAGATAGGCACTGACTGCAGAACTTCAGGGCAGAGGTGGCCGGGCCAGGGAGGACGTGGTGCTGTATGGCAGGTGGACGTAGCTGCTCGTGAGCTGTCTTGGGTAAAATAACACCTAATGTACTTAATTCTTAGCTGTCTGTTACTTGCAGGATCCATGCAGGAGTATTTAGCGCTGTCTTTGTTTTGTGTGCTTTCTTCATGTTACTGAAATGCTAAATTAACCACTCTTTGCCACATGTCAACGTATTATAGTAGCACATATGGGAGAAGTAGCAGAAAGAAATCAGCAAGCTTAACCACTGTTCTGGTGGTGCCTAATGAACTGCAGAATCTGTCAGCCCTGTGTGTGTAACACAGCAAGAGTAGCTGGAGTGGCTTTATAGCTGAACCAGAGCTGTTCTCTGCCTCCATAAAAACCTGTCTGCCAGGATTTACCCGGAAGGGGTAATAGCAGTACCTGCTCCCGTGCATCGTAAATTGGTAACGGAAGTATCAGATGAAGTTGGGATTCACCTCCTTGGGATGCAGTGAGAATCAGAATGAAGTTTCCTTAGAGAGTAGTTTCCATCGTGTACAGATAGCCAATAAAATACTTACTTTAAAAGGGGAAAAAAAAAAAAAGAAAAAAAAGGGTTGTTGCCATCTGTTGTTCAGGAAGGCTGTTTAGTGTGGGGGATATCAGTTTTCTTCCTCCTGCTCCAGCACTGGGGGATCAGGACAGCAGGGCGAGCTGCTGCTTGTAGAAGATGGCTGTGTTGGCCACTATAAAAGGTATTGATTTTCCCCCCACCCACTGCAACAACTGAAAGGAGTGAAAACCAATCCCTCCCTCTTCCCTGGTTGCTTTACAGAGGGTTCTCAGGACATAACTTCTGTGGTGATGTCTTATCCATCCGCCTCCTTCCTGAAATGGAGAACAACCGTGTAATCTCTTCTTATTCCTCCTGGGGGGGAGAAGGGGGACACGAGCAGTTACGTAAGGACAAAGGCACAGCAACTTTGAGGCTGCCAGTTGTGGTGATTTTCTAGAAGAAGTGACATACCATCCTCCAAAGAAATAGGACAGATGAGAAATGGCTCGTGCTGTATTTGTCACTGAATGGTGGCTGTTCCTTAGTTGATGGATACCCCGTGTGCTGTTCACCAGTGTAACCTTAGGGAAATGAAACGGATCTGGCCTACTTTGATAAGGGCTGTGAGATATCTACAGTCAAAGAAAGGTAATATATTAATGGGAGAAACGTTTGGTTTGGATAGCGTTATTCTGACCCTTGGGCTAATCTCTTAAAGCTTCAGTTTAACTGCAGCAAAAATGGATAAAACTTTAACAGCTATTTTGTAATGTCTTAAAAACGTGATCTTGATGTATTTGTTGTATATAAGGTGTCACTCTAAATGGTTCCTTTTCTCTTTAAACGTGGCAGATTAAGCTTCTGGTGTATTGTGTGTGTGATCTCATAGCAAATATTTGTTGTTTGAAAATGCTTTGAAATATTTCAGCGAGTTTGTGTTCACTCATAGTATGCTTATGTTCTTTTAGGATAAACCTAAAATCTTCCAGCTCTGTGATACTGTGGGCTGACCTAATTGCTGTTAATTCTATGTGCTCCATCTGTGGGACTGCACCAAGGACTAAGATAGTGCTTGCTTTCTTTGTAAAGTATTTGTGTAGTCTGTGTTGCCAGGTTTTACCTCCTCTTTACGCTAGCCTCAATGCAAAGTCATGTTTGTGAATTTGATAACTTAGCTTGGATCTGCGTATTCCAGACTTGAGAATATTTTCATTGGCAAGCAAAGAGAAAGTGGATTTTGTTTACCGGCACATTTCTTCTCAGGAAGTAAGTCTGTATTGCTTTCCTTCAGTAGTGATAGGATTAAGATGGCTTTGGCTGCTTCTTTCCTCCCACCACCCTTCCCTTGCTAAGTAATTTGAAACTCGAAATCTCTCATCTTGTGAAATAAATAGGCTCAATCTTGGTCAGACCTTCAGTGTGCACTGCATTGGTGTCTGGGTCACTGCATTTCCTCCAGCCAAGTACAGAAAATCTGTTATAAGGGATGTTTTCTTTCCGACTTTAAGAATAGGCTAAAATTGCCTTCAATTTTAGCAGTACTTTTTTTTTGTGCACCAGTAGTAATCTCACCAAAGCTCACAGATATTAAAAGTTGTAGGTGATGTGATGTATTGTGCTTCAGATGCTTTTGCTTGCAGTCTTCCTTCCCAAATTTTGCAAGGCATACTGTTTTTAGTGTACCAAATAAATGTAAATTGAGCAGCTAAGAGTAATTGGATAGCTCTGCTGTGTATCTGTAAGTCACCCACTCCGAGGAGGAAGTTTCTTTAATATCTTCCAAGTGAAGAGCTGTTTAATAATTTACAAACAATAAATTGGTCTGATGTGAAATGCATCACACATGAGTAGTCAGGGCAAAGTGATTGCAGTTATTGAATACTGCCTTTAGACTAGGAAAGGTGCTGCTGTCTTCAGATAACTGCAGTTCTGTTCCAAACCTTATGTTGATTTTGTTTGAGAGCCAGCAATGTTGTGAAATTTATTAAATCCACCAGGAAGGAGTTTTACCCTATTTATTGCAATCTGTTAATGTTGCAATCTTCTAGAAGTGATGAGCAACTCCAAGTTAAATGGTTGCTTTCTGGTAAACCTTGTGATTTCAGGGAATGTTCAGATGGGACCTGCTGGTGATGTTGGATATAAGCCAGGTTTTGATGCATAGGAGTGCTTGTTCTCCCTCATTCCCATCCTTTCAGTCTCTACTGTTCTACTAATGGGAAAATAAGTGATAGTTTTAGTCTTGCATTAGACCCGTGGTATTTTAGGTGCTTGGTGACGGCTGGAAAGGGACACAGCGGTAGAAATGGTGTAAGCCAGTTGTTAACGTGGTACACCGACTGCATCAGCTGATGTGACCACTTTGGGGTTTATTTCCAAACCACAAATGTGTCTGAACTTCTGTGTGAGATGTATGTATTTTACACACACTTAGACACAGAAGTACGGGTATGAGAATGCTGATGTGTTTCCATTAGAATAGTTGTTTCTTGTTCAAAGAGAAATGGGGTAGAAGACGGACCTTGAGATATTTGTACAAGAAAGGAAGGCGATTGTTTTGAGCTCCTGGAGAGCATTTGGTGTTACCTGTGTGATGCAGATGTGTGATCTTATCAGTGGTAGCACTTGGGAAGGAAAGGGTGTGGAATTGAATTCTGGGCTGTCTTTGAAAAAGTGACGCTTATGCAAAACAGAATGTTTTAACTGTCCTTTTGAAGTTGCTTCAGATAAAGACTGAAGAGCAAAGCCTGGAAGGCAGTGTTTAAGAGGATGATACATTGATGGAAATACTCTAATTTTGCTGAAAGTTCGAATAAGAGCTTGTAGCCTTCATAGCTTTCGTACTAAATCTAAATGTGGGTTTTTATCACGAATCAAGTAGGAAAAAAAAGTACATGTATAGAAGCATAGATACACACATACTTTGTTCACCCATTTAGCCCGGCAGTAGCTTGTTGCTATGTTTAGATATTAGCTTCCATAGCTTGTAATCTAAAACTAAAAACTGAGACAGGGGAGTTTTAGGTTAGATATTAGGTGAAAGTTTCTCACACAGAGGGTGGTGAGGCACTGGAACAGGTTGCCCAAGGAGGCTGTGGATGCCCCATCCCTGGAGGTATTCAAGGCCAGGCTGGATGTGGCTCTGGGCAGCCTGGTCTGGTGGTTGGTGACCCTGCACATAGCAGGGGGGTTGAAACTCAATGATCATTGTGGTCCTTTTCAACCCAGGCCATTCCATGATAATCCTTCAGGTCCTCTCTTTTTTTGTGTGTGTGTTTTTAACAAAATGAATCCTGTGGACAATAGGGCAATATAACGTGATGCACAGCTTTTATTGGAAGGACTGTTGCAGTAAAATTAGCTTTTTCAGACTTGCTTTGCATTTGTAAGAACAGCATCAGCTCGTTTATTAAAACCTTCCATTTGCTGAAGTGGGCCTTAAACAGAGTAGGTGCAAATTAATGCTATCCAAACAGTTCTGTGAGCTAGCAAAAAGCATGTAGTTTCTTTGGACTGATAATTTAAAACTATTGTAGCATTCACAGCAAGATCTCTGTACAGAATAAGTGAGGTAAGCACTGCATCTTCTGGTGAATCTGTGCTAAAGGTACTGGGACCATTTCCTTCTGATGGGGAAGGATGGGGATTGCTGAGCATGCAGTGAACTGGTAGGTGCCCAGCGTGGGACGTGACCCTTTCTTTACAGGAAGAGGTTGGATTTTCACATTGAACGTTGTTGAGCAAAGATGTCAGGAAGAGTTTTCCTGGGCGGAATTCGGTTCTGCTGAGTCACCTTATTGAAAATCATCTGTAGACAAACTCCCATTTGTTTTTTCATTTGATAACTAAGTTTTGTTCTGCTGCCAGGGGAGGGATCGCTTACTTCTCCCCAGCACCACCACTGCTTTCCAAGACACTGTTTTGCCTGGAAAAGATTTCTGATCCTTAAAGACTGAGCACAATCCTTTGGTTTGCTTTTTCAGTTTATATTGCACTCATTCTGTGAATGAAGTATATAGACCCCTGCCTTATTGAGGCTTCTCCACAGTGTACATTTCCTCATTTTGAGTAACCAGAGGATGAAAAGTGTGTGACTTTTGGTTTTGCTGTTGCTGGTTACATCCTATATGCATGTAATTAAACACACTTGGGGAGCAGCTCACAGCAAAGAGCTGTGGAAAGATGTACCAGCAGTTGATTAACTGAAGTTAATTTGGCATTTGGAGACTAAAAGCTAAACTTTGACTTCAACTTGATATTTTGTCAAAGGAAGTTGAATAGTTGTAGCTTGTCATATGCATTCAGCATTTGCTATTTCACCTGTTAGCCACATGTGCCCTTAAGGACATGGCAGTTTCCTTCCAGGATCAGAAGAGATACTGGAACAGTAACTTCTGTAGAAAGTGATGGATGCTTTTGCTTCTCAACCTTTTGGAAGACACAACTCATGTTTGTCACCCTGTTCCTTAGAGTGTGTGATACTGTGTTGTCAGACTAATGATTATCACGTGCTTTCTAGTAATTGTAAGGATTTGGCTGAAGCCATCCATACTTAAAACTTCTCTTCATGATTATAGCTTCTTAATGAAGCTATGCTGCTAGTAGTTGGTTGTGGGTTCCTACTGTTGTTTTTTTCTTTAATAGGACTTAGAAAGATCACCACAGCAAACAAAGCTGTTCTTAACAAGTAGTTGCTGGGTGGGTAATGGTCTGCAGTCGTGGCAGATCTTTATTTCTAGGCAGGAGGATGGGAGGGAGCTAGATGTATTCCTGAAGCTTCACAGCTGGCTTCTAAAGGTAAGGAGCAATAGGGTTTGCATTCTGCTCAGAGGCCTTCTGCTGTATCGTGGTTGCAGCTCAGCTATGGTCTGTTGTCCCTGCTGTTATTAGGAGATACCAATAGGAATCGTATTTCTGAAATCTTAGCGAATTTGATTCAAAGGAGGTTTTGTCTCGGCTGTGACATGATGGTTGCTTGAGATAAACTGAAGCAGAGTTGTAACAAAGATGCTTTAGACCAAAGCAACCTTTTCCACTTGATCGCAGCGGCTGATTCGCATACAACAACTTGTGCTGCCAGTCGACTCAGCGGCAGTTTTTTGTCCATTCAGGTGTTTGATTGCAGCAGACTGGAATAATATGGGCAGAATTAAAAGGCTGGCTTCAAAGGACTCTGATCTATGATTGCATATGGCTCTACCTTTGAAATGGAAGCAGGCATCTGCTGTAGATATCCATCCTAGCCCTTTACCGGAAGATAAAGGTGCTGCTCAGATAGCAGCAGGTTGAGCATCCTTCAGCCAGCAGCGTTGTGAAGCTGTTCATGTGTGCTGCTTTTATTCTATGGATGGCAAAGGGAGCAGTGACTTGTATCCTGATGCATATCCTTTAAAGACTGAAAACTGTGAGGCAGCATCCGAAGGGAGGCTACAAAGACGGAGAAGAGTCTGGAGCACAAGGTGGATGAAGAGTGGCTGGGGTCCCTTGGTTTGTTCAGAGCAGGCTGATAGGAGGCCTCAAGGTGGCTGCAGCTCCTCACAGGCAGCAGAGGGACAGCACTGAGCTCTGCTCTCTGCTGACAGGGCACCAAAGAATGGTATGGAGCTGTGTCAGGGCAGGGGCTGCTGGGGGTTAGGGAAAGGTGCTGCACCAGATGGCGGTGGGCATGGAACGGGCTGCCCAGGACAGTGGGCACAGCCCTGAGCTGCTGGAGTTCAAGGAGTGTTTGGACAGTGCTCTCAGATTTATGCTTGGAACAGTGTTGTTCCTTTGTGGAGCCAGGAGTTGGATTGCATGATCCTTGTGGGTCTCTTCTAACCTGGGATATTCCATCAGTCTGATTCATCCTAGCATGTTAGTTGTTCAGTCTGTTCTATAAATCAGCTGTAGGTTTTAGCAAAAGATAGGGTTTTTCGTATGTGTTCCTAAATGTTTCCTAAATGTTTTCTCAACACTAAGATTTTTATTTTTATTTTTATTTGCATTTGTGGTAATTAGAGGATTCAATACCTGGAGTTACCTTGCATGAAGTGAAGAAAGTGCTATGGCACCATTCCTGTTCTGTCCTTGGAAGGAAGGATTGGCACTTCTATACTTCTGCTGCTAAGTTTCTTCAGTCACATTGCTGATATGTGTATGTAAGTGGATACAAGGCATGATCAGTATCTCGGTGGGAAAATGCTCATTATTTGTTTTTCCTTTTAAAGTCACTTTGGGAATTCGGTAGGCTCAATATCAGATAAAAAAAAACAGAACAAATTGTTTCTAGTTTTGGCTGCAGTGATCTAATTAGTAAAACCATTTGGCCTGCATAGGCTGGTAACGCTGGATGTGATATTTGAAGTGCCAAGTTAGTACGTCTTAAACAATTTTAAGTATCATTTGTTAATCAGTCAAAATTCAAGTGGAATGCTACTCTTATCTGTCATACCTTGCTTCTTTTTGAAGCTGAAGTTTGTGAAGTTTTAAGTTTGCTACATGCTTTCATGGAAATGAATGCATGACCTTAGAAGCAGCAGCACTTGCTGTGAGTGTGGCTGCCTGATGAGCCACAGTTCCTTAGTTAAGCACTTCTACACACTGGCGTTGTTTAGGTTACAGATGTCATATATGGGCAGATTGGTCAGTGCAGATCATAGGCTGTACCTGCTCCTGTTCAAGCAGTACACAGTTATTGGCATATGATACTTAAGTCACTTTTAGCTTAAGAAAAGAAACACCACCACTCCAAAAACTGAAGGATGGAATTGTTTTTGTGGATATTATGTAATTTATTAATTGAAGACAAAGCAAAAGTAGTGTTTTGATCGCTGTCAGCCCAGTGTGATTCTTTTTTTAAACGTGGTGGCTGCTCGTGGAACTGATTGAAATGAATTTGAGGAACTCCCATTAATTCAAGTGTGTGACTTCAGAGTGTTTATTCAGCACAGAAAAGCAATGCTCGTTTTTGCGTAATTTAGGTTTACCTCCATTTGGTTATTTTATCTGAAGATCATGGTCAAGACCAAGCAAAATAAACCAGAGTGGGATGGTGTGGGCTTAAGAATGTCAGAAAGGAGTGAAATTCTTTCTGTGAGGGAGGAAATCCACAGGGTGATCCTGTTGTCAGTTCTGGAACTGCAGCTGTTCACAAATGAGTAATACACATATTTGAAGCTGGTTATAAGACAGGATTCTACCCGATACAAAGTTAGCAATACAGAATATACTATTTTGAGGTATTAAGGGTGCTTACATTGATTATCTCAAGTACACACTTGCTGAGTCGCAGCAGCTTGTGCATCTTGAGCAGGGGGAGATATTAAGGCAGCTCTGAAGCTTGTACTCATAGCTCTTGTTCTTTTTGATGTTATCAACTGAGTGAAGTTCAGCACGAGCATGCTGTTTGGAGATGTAAAAAACAACAGGCAGACTTGAGGCACAGTGCTGAACCCCAACTCAAAGTAGTTTTACTTGCGCTCTTGCCTATATTGTGTGCTTAGGGGTCTGTGGAAGGTGTTGGTATGCTACCATTAATTTTAATGCTTTTTTTAGAAAGAATTGATCAGTGAAGTCTGAAGCAATCACTGTGGTATGGAATCATAAGCAATCACAGTGGTAGGAACTTACTGGGAGGCTGTGTGCACTGCAATTCCGTGGAAATACATTGTGTTTGGAGTCATTCACTTTGGTTGTTGTGGATGATGCCTTGACCTAGGGCAGGTCGATTATCAGGAACTTGAATTTCTCTATCTGTGGTGTACTCGATGGCTCATCCCTGGAAAGGCCGTACGAAGGAGAAGCTGGATGGCTTTTTGTAACTTACTGCCATAAAAAATCGTGGAGATAATATTTTTCCTTCTTTTTATTATACTTTCCTCACTGTTCGTATCCAGTCTGCACCCACATTAATATTGCTTTAGTTCTGATGGAATTGAAAACACAGACTCATTCTTCTTCTCCAATGGGAAAAATAAATACCATGTAAGCTGTTCCCCTTCTGTTCCTCACAAGGACAGCCATCCTACAGTAAGGCAATAAACTTGCTCATAAAATGTGTCCTTTGTGACTGACTATGCAGTTTTTTACACGTTTCTAGGGCTGGGACCAAGCTCTCTGAGGCATGGAAGGCTTCCTCCCTCCTTATCAGTATGCACATGCCTGCCCTAGCGCTTACCACCTGAACATAAGTACCCATTAAACCTGCTGTTCTGGAAGTGCATGGGCATGCTCACTGCTTGGCGAAATTCGGGCTGAGCTGGACAAGAGTGGATCTCAAATGCCTCAGGTTGCTGATTTCTGTTCGTTGTGGCATATGTTTGCTTTGACATCAGCAGCACAGTGTCATTTGGCATGGAGTTTTTCTACATAGTATTATTTCTGGCTCTGATTACTACTACTTTGCATTCTTTCCCTTTTGCTCTCACTCCTTTTAGGCCATGGTGATGCTATTTGTACTATCTCTGTGAGCTGTTTTGTTTAGCATGTAAGAGGAGAATACATAAATGTTATAATAACTTGATTTATAAGTTCATAGTTTTCTTTCAAAACAGCATCTTATTCTTAGGAATATTTCCAAAGCAATTTGTTATATCTCTCTTTAATCTTCTCATAAAAGCACAGAAGCAAGGAATTTAAATCTCTCCTGCAAGATGTGTCCTATGAGAGTTGACAGACCTTCTCCAAAAATATCATATCATGGAATGGCCTGGGTTGAAAAGGACCACAGTGATCATCCAGTTTCAACCCCCCTGCTATGTGCAGGGTCACCAACCACCAGACCAGGCTGCCCAGAGACACATCCAGCCTGGCCTTGAATGCCTCCAGGGATGGGGCATCCACAGCCTCCTTGGGCAACCTGTTCCAGTGCATCACCACCCTCTGAGTGAAAAACTTCCTCCTAATATCTAAGCTAAACCTCCCCTGTCTTAATTTAAAACTATTCCCCCTCATCCTATACTGCCACTTCTTACACCTGATGCAGTGACATAGAGCAGCAATAATGTGCAAGTTAGAGAGAGTGTGCTGCTACACACTGTGCGTTCTCTTAATTAAAATCTGACAGAAGAAAGCTCTAAAAGTAGTCTGTCTTCTGGCAAACGAGGCATAAAGTATTTGTTTTTTGTGGTTTTTTTTTTTTTTTCCTGGACACTTATCCTGGTCTATAAAAGCATTAACTCTGGTTATTCAAATGTCTTTTTAATATTAAGTATTTTGTGGGTGATGGAAGATGGAAAATTGAAAGCAGGCATGCTAGTGAAATAGCTATTTCAAAATAATATCTGAACTTCTCTGCTTTTAAATGCTGTTAAAACAATGTAACTGATACATGCAAGATGGATCTGAGATGGTTTTAACTCATAACTTGCTACATAGCAGATGTGAAGTCTGGAGAAGCTGAAGCAGCCCTAGCTTATAGCACAGGGTGGGAGAAGTGTTTGATGAGGACAATTTTGCCCAGTTTGAGTTGGCTGTAGTAACCCTAAATCCAGAGAGAGAAACTTGAAAGAAACACAGCTCTGAACTTCAGCAAGAACACAGTAAGGGATGGTGGAAATGAGTAAGCGAACTGAGGCAGGCTGTGCTCACACTTCTGCAGCAAGGAGTTGTGTAGGTATCTGCTGTTTGTTCATACATGGAAGCGGAATAAGGAGGTTTTCAATCTGCTTTATGAATTGATACCTGATGTGACAAATTGCTGGTGTACATTTAAGGATCAGATGTGCTCTTTGAACTTCTAAATAGGTACTCTATGTGCAGACCTAGGGGAAGAACTTGAGAGCAGCCCTGTGGAGAAGGGCAGAGGGGTCCTGGTAGATGGAGAAGATAAGATAACAGGGGTCCTGGTAGATAAAAAGGATAACATGAGCTGGCAGTGTGCACTTGCAGCCTGGACAGTATCCTGGGCTGCATTAACAGAGGGTTGGCAGCTGGGAGAGGAAGGGTTTGTCTGCCTTTGTTCCACCCGTTTCAGTTCCCATCTGGAGCACTGTGTCCAGGCCTGGGGCCCCCAGTGCTGGAACGGTGTGGAGCTGTTGGAGCGGGTCCAGAGGAGGGCCATGAAGATGCTCAGAGGGCTGGAGCAGCTCTCCTGTGAAAAAAGGTTGAAGGTATTCGGGCTTGTTTAGTTCAGAGAAGAGCAGGCTGCGGGGAGATCTCATTGCGGCCTTCCAGTACTTGAAGGGAGCTTATAAACAGGAGGGAAATCAAACTTTTTTTGGGTGGTGTCATAGTGGCAGGATGACAGGGGATCGTTTTAAATTGAAAAAGGGGCAATCTAGGTTAGATGTTGGGGGAAGTTTTTCACTGAGAGGGCAGTGAGGCACTGGCACAGGCTGCCCAGAGAGGCTGTGGATGCCCCATCTCCGGAGGCGTTCAAGGCCAGGTTGGATGGGATACCAGGTATCCCTATCTAGTGATTGGCAGCCCTGCCCATGGCTGAGGGCTGGAACTGGATCATCTTTGAGGATCACCCATCCAACCCAAGCCATTCTATGACTTTGGAATGAATCTTAATAACTCCTAATAATGTCTGAAATGTTTTATTTGTGTAGAAGGGACATTGGCTCTACAGCTGCCAGAGAACTTGTTAAAGCATAACACAAGCTCTGCTGCTCCCTCACTTTGCTTCTTTTCACCTCCTTTTGGTGTCCATTGCTTCTTTGTACAGTGCTGTGACAGAAGAGCACGGCTGCATTTTAATTGAGTTTTTCTCATTGCCCGTTATCTATGCACTCACTTCATTTGCTCTGTGAAATATTCTGCAGATGACTGAAGCATAATGGTTTGTGTCGGATTCAAACAAGCGCTGAGTTTCTTTAAACTACACGTTGACATTTACAAACTGCTTGGAAATAATTAGAGATGAGATCTGCTTGTGTTGCCAGCGACTGTGCCAAGCCTATTTCAGCCACCTGCTTGTACATGCGTTCAAATGATCTCTGAGCAGAAAGTTACTTTTGATACGTACCGTGGCGCTTCTGCCGTGTTTTGAAGGTATGATTTCTTCCTGAACGTCTGTAGCTGGTGCCACGGTAGTTAACTCTCAGATGTTATGTTGATTTGGATGTAAATTACAGGTGCTTATCTCTGTCTGCCTTCTATCAGATGCAAACAAACCTTATTTGTCTGTGCTGTTACCCAGGAATTCCATCCACTTTTGCCCCTGTATCCAAATTCCCGGACTTAAGAATTTCTTCAGTAAGTTTTATCACCTGATACATACTTATCCTAGTAGGAGGACTGCTGTGCAGTGTTAGTAAACACTCCTAAGCTAGGGGAAATTGCCATTGTTCTGAGTGAAACAGGATAGTTAGCCTGTAGACTTTTTCTTTTCAGACTGTGCCCTCAAGGCCTTCAGCTCATGCACAAAAAAAAAAAATCATCTCCAAAGCCAGGGAATGCCTCCATTTTTAACAGTGGAAGTTTCTAGAGCTGGGGAGTTGTGATGCACTTCAGGGAGTGTGTTCAGTATTCCACGAGTTGACTTTCTGTACCTTGTTGGATTTCCTTCGCACACGTTTTGTAACACCATCAAAGCTTCATGTTGCAAAAGATTGAGGTTTTAAATGGCAATTGTCTCAAAAGAGCATTGCAGGCTGTTGTTGGGTTTACAAGCATTTCAAACGCAGAAAATAGGAGGAAAAATTGCTTCTCTTGTTCTTCTCTCAGGAAATAAGAGAGTAATCTTAAATTATTGATAAGCAATTAATGTATCAAAGATCTTACACTTTGTCTGTTGGACAGTTGTTTTACATCTGATCCAGAAATGGATCACTTGACAATTGTAGCTTTGCTGAAATTAAAAACTATTATCTACAGTTAAGATGGGGCACGAAAGTCCTTTGTAGTTTCCGTTGTCTTCTATTTAGGATGAAGGGTGGGGAACAGAGGTGTTGCTCTGATGGTGAGCTAAAGAACCATTCGTCTTTGTTAGGAAGAAGATGTCCGTGGGGACTGCATAGGTCAGCAAGACCACTGTGTGAGGAGGTAGCTCAGGCACCGGGAGGTGAGTGTTATTATTTCAGCCAGAAGGCTGAATGCTATGAAAGTTTGGTGCAGGCTACATTGGATGTGAGTGGTTTTGATCAGCAGCTCCTCCTCCTTCTGTCCACTCTGACATTTACTGAATATTTAGTACATGACTGTTAAAGACTCTTGGTCTTATCCAGATATGCTGATTTAGTTGGTCATGTGCACCTGTGTACTGGTGCACCGATAGCTGATAAATAGCTTGGAGGAGTGGGGAAAATAAGGTTGAAGTTGAACATGATTCATGAATGTTAATTGTTGCTATTTTAACTAAATTATTTTTGCCCTCTTCATTCTTTATAGCAGAAGAGCTCTACTTTCCTTACTGGACCTCTGCCATTCCTCTCCCCTCCCCAGGTCTTGCCTTTTTGTTATAAATCAGTAAATGCAATTTAATGGTATAGTGCCAGAAGCTCAGAGTTGTCAGATTTGGAATACAAATGATTCATGCAGCTGTATGGAAGAAAGCAATGTCACCAAAACCCAACTCTGGCTTTTCTGTCTCCTACTTATTTTCCCCTCACCCCACCCAGGTGTAGTCCAGGAAGAGCAGTGAGCTGATACACCAGCATGCAGCAGCCAAAATATGGGAAGTCTGCTCTCTACAATTGAACATGTGCTTCTGTTGCTGCCTTTGTAGTGGCTGCAGAGCTTTTTAGAGCTCTTTTTGAGCCACTTAACCACGTTTACATAGCAAAAACAAACAAAACAAATAGAAAAACCCTCTAACACAAAACCAGAAAAAAGAAGCCTGAACAGATTTTATTCCGTCTTAGTAAGTAAAAGCAGCTCCAAAAGTGTGTAGGCAGCAATAGGAAGCTACTGAAGGAAAGCCCAGGTTGCACAAGTCGGGCAGAATGGTTGAGGAAAGGCTTGTCATGGAGGAAAGGGGTAGCAGGCTCTGCAGCTTTGGCAGCAGCAAGGACAAATTGGGTATGTTAAATTGGTTCAGCTGCCTTTAGCGACAACTTCTTTTCCTTTGAAAAATGAGCTTAAACTTCTGTACAGATATGTATGTTCTTTGGAAATAATCATTTATCAGTTTTGTTGTCTAAAGCTTCTTGTAGAGGCAGAGCTGAGAAACCAGACTTGAGTTCCTTTCATGATATTTGAATGTTAAACTATATATGAGAATTTGAACTGCTTGAAAATATTTGACTTAAAAATAACAGCAACAAAACAACAAATAAATGCTCTAAGGATGAGAATATACGGTGTAGATTTCCTGGCACATCCATAAATGTGCTTTTTTCCCTCAATTTTTGCATTTTTTGATCTGTTCTGTGCAAGAAAACTGTCAATTTTTTTGTTCCTTCATTTAATTTTCAGACTTAGTCTTTCCCAAGCCTCGAGGTAGGCATCTTGAGCTGGCTTTCAGCTGGACTTATGCAGAGAACTGTGCTTCAGCTTTGATGACAGAAGCAAAAGGTAAAGCTTTGGAATTGAATAATGTGAAAAATGCATCTCATCACCTGTCCATCCAGCACACTATCTGCTGCTTCTTCCCAGGTCTTCCCTGTGAAACTTAAGAGGAGATCAGTTTATTCAAATACCAATGCATTCTTTTATCAGGGGACTTAGGGTTCATTTAGTCTATCGTTCATTTAATCCATCATCTTGCAGATGCCACAGATCTTAATCAGGCTCCCCCTCTTCCCTGTCTCCTGGCCTCACAGTTTGACGGGTTTCTGCATTTTGAGTTCTCCCTCACAGGACTGCTACTCTGTCACCAAGCATTTTGGTTGCCTTTGTGGGGGGTTTCAAGGTATTAATTGTGGTAGATAAGAAGCTTCATTGTCTTGACTGCACCTTGAGGTTAAAACAGAATAAACTTCATCCATGGTTTTCTGCTGGCAAGAAGTTGTGTGATGGTAGGCTTCCAACCATTGCCTTTAGCAAGCACTCTCAGAACCTCTTCCATGTTATGAATGTCCTCAGTTTCATCAATAACGTGTTAAGAATCCTTCACTTGGAATGCCTAATGCTTTACTCCTTCGTGGCATCTTTCCTAGATATAACTTCTGTACCAAATTGCGTCGGGATTTGAATGATGGTATGATGCTTCTCCAGCCTATGAATTACTGCTGCATAAAGAACATGAATTGTCTCTGGCATGGAGAGTGCATTGTCACAGCAAAACAGCACTCATTTTGTATGGAAATGTATGTATGTCTTTTGTGGAGGCTTCTCCTATTTTCACTCTAAGCCACTGTAGAGTACTTTTGCAAGATGCTCCAACACATTAAGAGCACAGATTGCAGATAAATAAGAACTCCTTGCTTCCTGAAGTTCATGTGCAAAGCTCCTTTTGAATACTGGTATCTAGTAACAGATTCTATTTTCAGGGCAAATGCTACTCAGCATCTTAAAAACTTCACATTTTAAGTGGCCTCCAGTATTAATGTTTCTGCACGCTCTGACAGGGACTCAAGGAAGATTGGGTTGATAGCTCTGTGTAATACAGGCTTATGGAGCTGTCTTGTTGTAACATCAATTTATTGCCACCAGGTGTTTCTACAAGAGTTCAGATTGTTGGATAAGAATTGCATTTTTTTGTTTCCCCAGGGAAGAATAGTGAAACAGCAGTGCACTATAAAGTAAGCTTCATCTTCTGGGTCATCTTAAGATATGCTCAGATCTGCTCTAAAATGGTGTAACATATTCTGGTGCAGGTAGTGAAACCTGCTTACTTGTGGGGTTTTGTTTTTTTTAGTTTGTGTTTTAGTGTTTGCCTTCATTTCTTCGTGTGCCCCATACCATGAAGACCTTACCCAGCCATTGCCGTGTCCTTTGACAGCCCTGCAGGATGTTGGGCAGCATAACTCTGGTGGCTTTGGACGTAATCGAGTACTGATCGAGCTGTGGTTAGGGCAAACCCAAACCGTTGTTTTCATGGAAGGCTGTGTTGTATTTTCTTTCCTACGTGGGCACTGCAAAACCTGTTACATTTTTGATCCAGTTTGTCCCTTCTGATGGGGGTGGCGGCGAAGAAGCGGTGCCTTGTGTTCTCAAAAGGTTCTCAAATGGTTTCTTCCACTGGGCAAGTATGACGTGATGAAAAGCATAAAGCTGAATTGCTATGGAATCAGTCTTTGTTGTAGAGGATTGAGCCGTTTTTTCTTCTGCAGACCAATATTTTTTGAAGCTTTCTCTTTTCGTGAAGAATTGCTAGTCAACTGATTTAGCAGCCATCGTGCCTTATTGCACTGCTCTTATTCGTGTGTGTGTGTGTGATGCAGAGGTGTATCATCTCCAAAAGCTGTAATTGGAAGAATTTTTATGGTCGGCCTACATTAAACTGCCATTCAGTCGCTTGAATAAGAATCACTTTGTTCTTCGTTTCTCTGTGTGTAACAGAAGCTGTAATTACCGGCTTTGGAAAACACTTGAGCCACAATAGGCTTAAGTCAAACTTTTTACAGGTCATTGGTTTTTGTAATGGGGCCATTGCCATGCAATGGGACAACGTGACTATTGTCATGCACTGTTCCTCCGGAGTACTGAAGTGCCTCTTATCTGATGTGTGCTTCTGGCTTCCATAAAAATAGGGATAACATGAAGGCAACTCCAACTGTTGCAAAGTGAATCAGAAATTAAAAGCCTACGCAGATGAATATTGTGTATTAAAGGGATGGGATGCATTCAGTATCCAAAAACTAGGAAGGGCAAATTTAAAGTCAAATAGTAGCAACAGCCAAATATTGTCATCTGTGATAATGCATAGCCGTAATACCTTACTGCTTGCTTCCCTTAGCTGTTCAGACACGTCTAGCTCCTAATCTCCTCGAAGCATGCTCTCATTATCACTAATTCTAACTTATTCTTTGTGTTTGGTATTCTGGAAAGACAGTAAACACTCACTGCTTCTATCTACTACTTGTACAGCTGTTGAGAACTTGTGCTATGCAGAGCCTCCGTTGGGCAATATTCAGTCAGTAGTACTTGAAAGGGTTAAGTCCAATTGCTTGCATCACCCTCCTGTTCTGATGTGCAGAAGGAGGGTTGCTGCCAACCAGTGGTGCAACCTCACAACAGGTAGAATTCTGTTGTAGCCTTTTTGTACAGATACAGAATTGTTACTACTCAATTCTGTGCTTTTTCACAGAATCACAGAATGGCCCGGGTTGGAAGGGACCTCAAGGATCATGGATCTCCAACCCCCGCGCCACAGGCAGGGCCACCAACCTCCCCATTTAATACTAGACCAGGCTGCCCAGGGCCCCATCCAACCTGGCATTGACCACCTCCAGGGACAGGGCATCCACAGCCTCTCTGGGCAGCCTGTGCCAGCACCTCACCACTCACGTAGTAAAGAACTTCCCCCTGACAGCCAACCTCAATCTTCTCTCCTTCAACTTCAAACCATTTTCCCTTGTCCTGCTATTACCTACCCTTTCCAAGAGTTGAAGTTTTGAGTTTTTGGGAAAAGTTCAGTTATAATACTGTATACCTTGCCAAAGAGATTCAGAAGATCAGCAGTTGAAGCTATAAGGAAGATCGGTGTGTGTGCGGACTTCAGCGATACCAGTGGACCACAGTGGGCATTTGGAGTCCTGTTGAAAACTGAAGCAAGTATCTGGCTGGATACCTTGTGCTAATTAAAGGCATTGATTTTTCTTTTATAACCAAGTCAAATGATATTTCCTCATTATCATTTTCTTTAATATTACAACTAGGAATTGGTGCCAACTCCAAAGGGAGTTGCTGAGTAGTGCTGGTTATGCAACAGCGTTGCAAGAAAATTGGGTTAAACCCAGCCTTTGAGGTATGTCAGGACTTAACCCATGGGATTTGGGAAGGGGTGCCATATTGAATATTGCAAGACTAGGGGATTGCAGGATGTCTTACTGAAGCTGAATTACTGCTTGGCAGTAGACGTAGCTCAGCTCCTTGTCGATAGTCTTTAAAATTTTTCTCCATCTTTCTATCCCGAGGTGCAGTGCTTCCTGAGTAATAGGCAAATACTTCTGGAGCACTTTGCAAAAGTGATTTAAAGGTTCCTGAGACAGCCCTCACTAACAGCAGCTGTACATGACATCAGCCCTTGTGTCAGCTAGTCTAGGATGGGTATACTTATTAATTGATTTTTTGCTGAGATGTGCTTACCTCGTGTTCAGCAGGCTGAAGGATGTCATATTGCTTCACTTCGTACAGTTCTCACAGCTCACATTTTCTGTGAATTATCTCTTCGTGCTTCCCCTGAACATTTAATCTCCTTAAAACATGGATACAATTGAAGTAAATTTTCCGCACGTTTACAGTTTGCATTGCTAATCTTGTTTTGACTTTGGTCTCCGTTACAATTGTTTTCATTTTGACCTTTTGCTGTATTTCTAAAATACGTGATTGTGTGTTAGGAAAGAGACTATAAATTTCTGCTTTGTACTGAAATAAGACCTTGAGTTAGTAACTGTTAAAGGCAGCTTTCCAAAAGAAAGGAAATGGTCAGAAGCTGTCAGTTTCAGACCCTTCTTCCATTTCATGTTGATACAGTGAAATAGTTGGTGTGTCGGTTTGGACTAAAATAGATAGCAAGAACTCAGTATTGAAATGCTTTTAATGTGTCTGGCCAGCCTGCTTCATATTTTGACCTGGGGGCCTTAAGTGCTTCTGACCACAATTAGTGAACTTGAAAATAAATATATTTATGAGGTGCGGTAATCAAAGCGTGCAGAGAGGAGATGTCAAGGGATGTGTGTTCCTGGACATGTAGCTATAGAAAATGTTAACCATAAGAGTGAATTTGGTTGGAAGGAGCAGAGAATTACAGCTTTTTTCCTCTTTCTTTTGAACGGCACCATTAACTGAAAGAAAAACAAGAAAAATAAGCTCAACAGGAAATAAACAGGGAGGTTCCAATGTGACGTATGGAAATGGCTGAAATACATCCACTGTTTCTGAAAGCAAAAGTGAATGTTATAGGAAGAAATACATTTTTCTTCTCTTTCTCTGTTTATACCCAATTTGAAATCAGAAAGCTAACAGCTTCCTCAGGTTTCTTTCTTAAATTCATAGGGATGTGGATATAGGTATCTACTTGTGCTTTCTATCCTATCCAGTCTTCTGGCAATGTGACTATGCTAAAACTCTGTGTGTGCAGCTGTGTCATGGGTCTCTCAGCAAGCAGAATATGTTGACTGTTTCCTTAGGAGAAATGGGGTTTTGTAAGTATCCCTATGGCAGGGAGTCATCCATCTGTCCCAAACCTTTTGATACATAAATACAAAGAAACCCAACAACAACAAAAGATATCAGGAGATGTTGTATCAAAAGAGTCAGCAGTGTGGAAAACTTGGTGCAGACCCCTGAAAATACAAGCTTTATAGTGGGGAAAACACTTAAAATGTACCTTATATTCGATATAATTTCTGTGAGGGTGAGATAGACCAGTTAATATTTGCAAGATGAGCTACCACAGGATTTAATGCAAACTGTGAAAATGGATTGGACTTTAAATTCATTATGTGTTTACTGTCTGATGTGAGAGACATTATGGATAACTAAGGATTTTAGGGTGGGAGGAATTCTTAATTTAGCCTTTACCAATTCACTGGGTTTGGAAGGGACCTGGGAGATGGTTGTAATGGAAATTATTGTTTGCCACTTTGTCTCCTCTCACTGAGCACCACGGAGAGGAGCCTCACTTCATCTTCATTATTCCCTCCTTATCAGGTATTTATACACATGGATGAGGTCCCCTGGAGCCTACTCTTCTAGAAATTCTCATAGGGTTGGATGTCTCCAAGTCTGAGATAGGGTTCACCTCAGCAACGTTATAAAAACTTCATCATACTTGTAAAGGTTAAGATGAAGTCATAGTGTCAATAATTATAGCTTGGTTCCTTGTCAGACAAACTTGTTGGCATCATGCTGATGGCCATGTGCCGATTCTTGTGTTGAGTAACTTACTTTCCATATATTATCCATTTGCTAAGAGTGCAGACATTTTTGACATTGAAAAGGTTGAATCTAACGGACTACTTAACACTTTTTTTTTATTAATTGATTTAAATATTTGTTATGATTTTTTTTTTTACTGCCTCATTAGTGGAAGGGATTTCATTTCTCAGTACTCAGAGCTGGTGGTGAAATATGACTTTGAACTTTGATTGTTTGTACTGCCAGAAGTCATAATATTGACTTTGTTTCCAATGCAGTCATCAAATGTGGGGAATATGCAGTGCTGGTAAGTTGTCAGCAGGAATTAAGTTGAGCAGTGTATGAGTTGTGAACAGACTTTTAGAAGTAATTCAATTAGTGAACTCATAACCTTGTGTTTTTGAGAAAATAAAACAACTTTTATTATAATCTGTTCAGTTATCAGTAGTGAAAATGGCTGCCATTCAAAATAGAATTGTAAAAAAAAGAAGCACAAACAAGGTCAGCAGTGCTTTCTTGCTGTGCAGTGTGGTTTTGTTTGTTTTTCAGTAATAATAATAATAAAGGCTCTTATGACCTCACTTAAGTGTCTTCCATTTACATTCCTAAATCGCATCTATTCTGCCAGATGATAGCGGGTTATCAAAATGATAATGCACATTGTGATTTGGTAACAACTTACAGCATCTTGGCAGAATCACCTAATATCAGCAGGCCAGGATGGCTTTGCTCCACTCTCCCGAAGCATGGAATAAGTTGTAGTACTGAGAAATAATGTTGGTGTTTTTTTTTTTTCAATTGTAAAGTGTGTGCATTGGGAGATTGTTAGCTTTTCGTCTTGGAAGCCCAGCGGGAAAGCTGACACACAGCTCTGCATACAAACAAGTTGACCATTGGGCTTCATGTGCCTCTGCTCCTTTATCATCACAATACCCAATAAAACCAAGCAGAATAAAGTCAGAATAAAGAAAGTAATTTCTGCTGTTTAATAGCCTCCTGCTTGTCTGGTTAATACCAAGAGGACTAAAGCTGATCTATCTGTTCTGTGAGATTACGAACCTGGCTGGAATTTAGAAAAGCTCAAGTAAGCATCCTTGTTTGGTCACCTTAGCTCTCTTTGCATCTTATAATAACCAAGCAGATCTTGTAAAATAGTTGCTGAAGTATCCTTACTTGAAGTGCAGTTATGTTTTACAAAGTTTTGGCCAAGGGCAAAGCTTTACAGTCACATCATAAACTCAAAACCAGGGGCTGGATTTAATGGTTAAGTTAATAGATCCATAAGCAGAGGTATGGCATGTGTTTCTGTAACTTTAAAGCTATTGAATTTATTGCCTTTCTGTTACCTTGTAAAGAAAGCATTGGGGTTTTTAAAAGTAGAAAGTTGTAAAGAACCCAAAGATGATGAAATTTTTAAGGGAAAGTGTTTGTCTGACTTGTTGTAGGAGGTTGTTTTACCTTTAAGTGCTTCTCTCCTGTGAAATGCTGTGAGTACTGACCATACCATGTACCTGGGATTGTCAGTTCTCAGTGCTGGATTCCAGATTTTCTCCTCAGTATGGTGCATATGAAGAAATTTCCCCAGTAGTGCTTTCCTTATCCATTGAAATTATGCTAAGAGCACTTCTGTGTATAAAACTGATGTCTTTCATCACTTCTCTGTTTGCAGCTCCCAAGGGATGTAGACTGTCCGTAATAAATCTGTGGTTAGACACTCAAAATTCTTGTTTCTATTTTTCCTTGTAGCTTTTCTCCCTTTTTCTGCCAAATAAAATCTGTTAAATTTGTCTGCTAAGTTGATGACATGTTACGCATAAACATTAAAACAGGTGTTCTTGTTCCCTGTGACAAAAAAAAAAAAAATCCTCATGTTGCTTTGGTTTGCAAAGATTTTCTTCTACTGTTTGTTGTGGGTAATCTTGACATAAAACTCTCAGTGTTTTTACTAGTGACTTTGGGGTTGTATATGTGTTTTAAAGGAAGCAGAACTTAATGGCAAAAGGTTAAAAGTGGCCTGAGTTGAGCAGAAAACTATTTAATTCTTAGTCATTACACTACTGAGAGCAGTTAGGACTTTGTCCAAGGGAGTTGTCCTAAGGCTGCTCTCCAGCCTCCTCTGTTGGAGTTTAAAGGCCCGATTTTACATTACAGGAGAGGAGCCTTGCAGAAGGTCACGATGTGTTGGTTTCAGTCTGCCAAGGGCAGGATTATTAGACCTGCTTCAACTTTGAAGGTTTTTATGAATACAGCTTGCAAGTTCCTTCTGTGAGGATAAACTGAGAGATTTTGCCTGTCACTTTCTGATCTGCATTTGTTGGTGTAGGGTGGACAGAAGGAAGGGTTAGTAAGGGTAAGTATAGGATTAGTTGAGAGCACTTCAGTTTCATCACTGTCCGTTCCCAGACCCAGCAATGGGCAGGTACAGGAATTCCCTCAAGTATCAGGCATGGGGAATATTTGGGAGAAGTGTTTTCCACTTGTTGGCCTATGCTTACCTTCCCTGGGGGCTTGCATCAGAAGCCTTTGTCTGACCCAGTACTGCCAACTTGAAGTTTGTACAGCTCTGGATGGCTGCAATTCCCCCATTTATTGAAAAGGTGCAGTCATACAGTGCAGATGGTCTGTTGATTTCCTCTTATCTAGTGCTGTAGCTCCCGACCCTGGAAGTGTTCAAGGCCGGTTGGATTGGACCCTGAGTAGCCTGGTCTAGTATTAGGATATGCTCGAATACTCAATAGCAGTACAGTCTAAAGCAGTTTCACTCTCTTCTCCTTCTGACCCTTTCCCAAGCCAGCTTTACTACTACAGAGTCATTCACTCTACCATGCCCAAAAGATCAAGCTTGTTGTACTTTAGCATTGCCACATTTGATAAACTGCCTCCCTGCTGTGTTCACTCTACAAGGAGGAGGCACAGAAATTCTTGCTGTACTTGTGCAGCCCTGACAGCTCAGCTATTGATCTTTGTTGTTTGCAGCCAGCAGACTAGGATGATTCCTAAGGCTGTATCAGGCAAAGGAAAATATATTGTTTTCTCTTTTTGTCTCTTGTTCGGTATTGATTTCTCAGAAACCATCTGCTCATTGTTGACAAATCCGCAGCAGTAGCCGGGAGGCAATTTTTTGCCTCTTTGAGATACAGGTTCATACTGTTGGCTGTGTCTTTTGCCACTAGATATGAAAATCACTTGGAAACAGAAAACAAAAAGTCAGTGGTGTAGCAGTTTGTAGAATCATAGAATGACTTGGGTTGGAAGGGACCTTAAAGCCCACCCAGTTCCAGTGCCCTGCCTTGGGAAGGGTTGCCACCCACCAGATCAGTCTGCCCAGGTCCCCATCCAACCTGGCCTTGAAAGCCTCCAGGGATGGGGCATCCTCAGCTTCTCTGGGCAGCCTGTGCCAGTGCCCCACCGCTCTGTGAATTGCTGGGAGGACGTTCAGTGGTGTTCTTCATGGTGCCTCATTGAAGGATGAATTTAACTCTGGATGGTCTGAGTTTCACTGTGTCCCAAAATAGCCAAAAATGACTGATTTTCTATGGTCCCAGCATTAAACTGGAGAGGCTCATGTTGGTACATGTTGCCATCATACAGATTCAGATTTGTGACTTGAGTGTCAGGGTTTCCCAGTGCCAGTCTTTGGGCTTCTGTAAAGCCAACTTTGAGTGAGCGGTTTTGGCGATGGGAGCTCCTGGTAAAATTGGAAGCCAGCATTTGCTCTTTAAAGAAGGATGGCTGGATTAAGGTACAGAAAGCGAAGGAAAAAGTCTTGTCTAAGATACCACTTCTGTTAAGTGTGCTGTTCACAGTAGACTGATGTACTCTGAGGGGCTCACCATTTTTCTGATACTACTCTGGATAGATTTTGTTTTAGTAAACTGTTTTAGTAGGGAACTCCAAGTAAGCAATTAAATGAGCCTTAAAAATTAGTCTTGAAGAATTTGCAATAAATGTTTTGTCTGAATGAGTGTAAGATTTGGGCATAATGAAGATTAATTTATTTTCTATTTCCTTTTTCCAGAATATGACAGATACCTAGCATCTAGCAAAACCATGGCAGCAGCTTACCTTGATCCAAACTTGAATCATACACCAAGTTCAAGTGCAAAGACGCACCTCGGTACTGGGATGGAGCGTTCCCCGGGGGCCATGGAGCGAGTCCTAAAGGTTTTTCACTACTTTGAAAACAGCAGCGAGCCAACGACGTGGGCCAGCATTATCCGGCATGGAGATGCTACTGATGTTCGAGTAAGTCTGGTTTTAGCATTGTCGTGCCATCTTTAGGTTAAATGCAAACTTTACACTCAAAAAGTGAAATCTGGAAGCCAAGAAACACAGAACTACTGTCTTATGTCATTCAACATTTACCACTTTGTATTCCCTAAAATTCTGCATGCTGATGGCAGGAAATGTAGGAGAAGAGAGGTATTAAGTGGCTTTCTTCTTCTTCCTTATTAAAAAAAGTAGGGGAGTCAACTCTTTGAAAGGGTAGATAACAACAGGACAAGGGGAAATGGTTTTAAGTTGAAGGAGGGAAGACTTAGGTTGAATATCAGGGGGAAGTTCTTTACTACGAGAGTGGTGAGATGCTGGAACAGGCTGCCCAGAGAGGTTGTGGATGCCGGTCCCTGGAGGTGTTCAAGGCCAGGTTGGATGTGGCGCTGGGCAGCCTGGTCTAGTATTAAATGGGGAGGTTGGCGGCCCTGCCTGTGGCGAGGGGTGGGAGGGTGGGGGGTTGAAGCTCGATGGTCCTTGAGGTCCTTTCCAACCCAGGCCATTCTGTGATTCTGTAAAAGTAAAAAAGGTGAACAATTGCTTAAAATATTTAAGTATATGGGTTTTTTTGTTTTGTTTTGTTTTGTTCTTTAATTCTTTTTTAGAAAGTATTTCCTTCCATTGTGGGGGAACAAAACATTTACAGCAAAGCCCTTTCTTCCCCCTGGTCTTCCCCACCTCACCCCAGTAGTCACCTGCTGGTTTTATTTGTACAGTGCAGTCCTTCAGCTAACTTTAAAAAAAATAAATAAATAAGGATTGTTTTAATAATTACTTCAGGTATGTGTTATCTTTGATGTGTGTGTACGTATACACATGCATGAAAATATTGTGTTTATTTTGGAGAGTGTTAAACAGCTCTGTGTAGAATGTGTGGAATAGTAATCTGACTATGAGACCTTAACATTATCTACACTCATTCACATTCCGAGGTCTCTTGGCACTTAAGTGAAATGAACTCTGTTTAGCATGTCAAGTGCTGTTAAAGCTTAGTTGTTTGCTTGTTTCCAGCTATTGTCCAAGAGCAGTCTTGCCTTTTGGTAGGTGGTTTACAGGGCTGGTTTTGTTCTGCAAGGTTCTTGCTGTGGAAGCGGGTTGCCACCTACTCATTCCTTCCAGCATTTGTGTTCTCTGTACAGTACTTTCCAGTAGTGAATTTTGAATGCTTTCTCTTCCTTTTCAACTAATACTATTTTCTAGCATCTCTGTATAAAAAGACCTAAAGCATTCTTAGGTGGAATAGGTCTTGCTGCACTGACCACAGACTTGTGAAATTCAAGGATTTTCCTTGGTGATAATCAGACAATATGCCTCTCGTCAATTTAATCATGTCATATCTCTGTATAGGGATGACTTGGTGGCTGAACAAATTAGAGGTACACTGGTAGGAATCCTTGTCATCAGTAACATACAATTATTTTACAGGAAACAGGGTTTTTTGAGTGCTACATCATGTCTTAATTGCCTGACTTAAATATATTTGGTTTGATTGTATCCAGCGTGATCGATTCATTTCATAAAGTGTATTACTGTGTGCAAGAGAGGATAATTGTATCAATTTTTAACCTTACTTGCAAGTTTCAGCTGTGGATTTAAGCATGCAGTATTTGAAATCCAGGTTATGTTTCCAAAGCAATATGTAGGAATAAAAACAGATCACATCTCTGGTTTCTTTGATTCAAAAAATTCCAGATGTTATGGGCTTTTACAATGCAAAATTTACACTTCTTGTAAAAAATCCAGTGCTGAGCTGAATTTGTAGGGCCACATAATCCTTATTTTAGGCAAAACCACGTCATGTTTTATTTATTAGAAAGAATTAAAAGGATAGGTAGCAGTTACCTGAGGCTTGCCTTCATTTTTGATTTTCATATATGTACATTTCTTTGTATGCTTGTTTCTGAAGTAATTGATATCACTGTATTGTTCTCCTTTCTTAAGAAGAAAGTAGAAGGACACTGGGCAAGCGATGAGTCACTGTTACCTTCACTCATTTAACAAAGGAATTGCCTTTTTATTTTGGCAGAGTGGGACAGTCACTGTGGATATGAGCAGGTACTCGTAGTAGTGGCCTTGCACTGATGCATTACCGCCTCCTGACATTTGTTTTAGAAACAGTGTATGTTTGGAGTACAAGCCTCCATTCCATTGAAATGACTGCTGTTTGACCAAGTCGAATCTAAGATGAAGATAGCCTTGAAGGCTTTTATGCCTTTGTTTTTTCCTTCTCCTCTTGCGATGGAGATTGACTGCAGTAGAGCTTCCATTTCTTCTGCGGGTTACAAACTGCAAGGAGGCTGATGCTGGGTTTGGCTCTTGGCTCATTTCTGATGAACTCTTGGAAGTATTTAGCGGTGAATACCTTTGAGAAAACCGTGCAACTAAAAGGGAAAGAAAAGTTTTTTCAAGATTTCTCCCTGATTAGCGTGGCTTCTGGAATGATAGCCAAGGAACCTTCCAGCCTTGAAAGGAGGGCAGACTTGCACTGGAATCTCCAGAGCAGCCAATTTCAAGGTATTTCTGCTGATAAAGCAGAGGACTTTGTGGTATGTGCTAACACTGAAGGAAAGTAAGTGTGGAAGTTTCTTTCCTGATTTTTAGTGTTTCCCTAACATAATATCTTCTGTTTCAAGTCAAACTGTATTTGCCTTTGTCAGTGGAAAGGATGTGTTTGGTTAAAGAAGTGAGAAAAAACCCTCTTCCCTTTCAAAAAACAAACAAAAAAATTGAGGTCTTTTATGATTCGTCAAGAGCAGGGTGGAAAACACGTTTGATCGCTAAGGGGAAAACCTTTATAATGAAAAGACTCTCACTGTTAAGCTGGGATGAACATAATTTAGCTTTCTGTAAGAGTCTCAAAGTGTCCAGACTAAAGGTACAATTTCCTTGCTATTTCTCTTGAAGTATCTTTAAACAAGACAGCAGTGTTTATATGTGGGCTTTGCTCTAAGGAGAACTTCATGACTGTGAACTGTTGTTTCTGGATGCATTTAGACCCTCAAAGGCAGCTGTTTCCTCTGAAGGATGAGTCCGTATTCTCCAATGGGTTGAAGAGCAACTTTTCAATTCTTAGAAATGCTTTTTTGGATTTCAGAGAAATGACACTCTCTCTTTACACTCTTTTTCCCTTGGTGTTAAACTAAAGACATGCTTCATTTCCAAAAGAAAAAAAAAGTTCTTTATGGCTGTTCAAACATTGGCCACATACAGCAAGTGCTTGGCTGTATTTACTATGCAGAACAGGAAGGGTTGTTGAACTTGTTATTTCTGTTAATATGTGTTTTCTGTGTGCACATTCACCAAGTTGGATTACCAGGGCATGCTCTGCCCTGTTCACAGCCCTAGCACTGGAATGCAGTGGGAAGGGTGCTGCTGAGATGGGATTTCTTTGGTCTCGAGTGCACCTGGAATGTAAACAGTGCCACTGCATTTTGAGCTGCAATTACAGGTAAATTGCTTTTCTGTTTCCGGAAGATGTGGTTGAAGCAGAGAAATGAATGCATTGTTGACATTTAGCAGATTGAGGGATGAGAGGAGTGGATTTTTATTTTATTAAACAAGCCTTTGAAAATCTTGTGTGAACTGGTCTAGACAGAAGACTTTTTGGTCAAGTGTAGTTCTCCTTCATGCTCTGCATTTACACTGAGGCATCTAGCTCGCTTCTGGTGTATCTTTTCAACTTCTAGTCCGCCAGTGCTATCCCAGAAAGCGTGGGTGCCTGGTTGGAAGAGCTGTGATTTCAGCCACGTCCCTCACCAGAGTTTTTTAGAAGGGATAAAGCACATTCTCTTGGAGACTGCACTAAAGCAGTTAAGTAAACTGCATTACTGTGTTATTCAGTGTTGCTTGCTTTTTTTCCTTTTTACCTCTCCCATTCAATCCATATCCACCATTTTTACCATCCAAAACTATTTGCAGTTTCCATGTCTTAGTCTGTTCTGTAGTGACTGTTTTTCCTTCTTTTAGGCTAGCTGTTCTTGCAGTATTTCTCTTCCGATCAGGTTTGTCTGAATGTAGCCCTTGAAGTTTGGCTGGTGTTTCTGCACTGTGGCTTCTTGGTGTGTTTTATCCAGCACTGCAAGACACCTGGGTGTTTGTCTGTTCCCGATGGTGGAATGGAGTCTCTATTGCACAGGTCTACAACTCAAGTGATTTCTTAGACATGCACTTCTGGCTGCTGTGCCAACTTCCCTCTCACTGTTTTCTCAAGCTGCTGTCTCAGTTGTGCCAGCACAGGTATATGAATGTTTGGCGAGCTTGATTGAAGTCAGAATAGATCATTCTTTTAGTGGAGTTTCTAATCCAGATCAGTTTTGCAGTGTTGTAAGCTGTATCATCTTGCAGGTGGACACAGCTAAGAAGACTTCAGGATGAAAGGACATATCTGTTAATGCTGGCACTTCTCAGGTTTGCAGATTTACTGCACCAACAGGGAAAGAGCCTCGTTTGTGAGGATTCCTCATCATCCACTGCAGCATGCCTGGGCTTCAACCACACCTCAAGAAGGATATTGCCTATCTTGAGCGACAGGGCAAGGATAGAATTATAGGCGTGTCAGCCTAGCTTCAGTCCATGAGAAGGCTCATTTCTAGCCATGGTTGTACCCGTCCGTCTTCATCTCTGTCCTGGGCACGCTGTACAACTGCTGTAATTTATCTTCCTGTAAAGGGGGTGGCTAATGTGTTACGTAGTAGACCTTATCTACTAGGTTTCTCTTTTAAGATAGATTTTTCTGGTAACACAGTATCAGGCTAGAAGATTAGCCACGCAATAAGTCTTTCATGCTCATTGGGGAAATCTTGTGAACAGTGAGGGAGCTCAAAACCAGTTGAGTATCTTTAGATAGTTGTACTAATTGTGACAGACAAAGATACTTTTGGTCTTCAGGGTGGCTGCTTTACTTCTTCATGATACTCTAGGTATCCTTGGATGAAGGAGGTACATAAAACAATGCTTTAAAAACTATATAAGTAGCCCTTTGACATTTTACTGAAAAAATCTGGATCTTCAGCAGCTCTTGTTCTAGAATTCAGCTATACAGGGTTGGGTCCAAAGAGACGCCAGGAATTTGCAAGTGATCTGAGGGTAAGGAGTATCAAGTTCTGGATGTTAACCTTCCAGAAAACTAAACATTTAAAATATTTTGAAAGCACTAAAGTTTATTTACGAAGGTGTAGCAGTGTGCAGTAGAATCAGAAGAGTGCTAGCACAGTCAAAGGGACTAGAAAACATGGCTCTACCAGTTCTGCACTGTGTGGTCTTTGTATGGCTTAAGTGTGAGAGATGCTGAGGCGCTCAGATTGCTTTGTTTGCTGAACTGATGATGTCTCAGGGCTTGCAGAAAATGCTAGGAACTTGAATAACGTGACTTTGGGCTACTGTTTCAGTATCTACTTGTTCACTGACAGGGTTCCTATTCACCTGACTTTCAGGCTCAACTTTGTCATGTGGTGTACAAACATCCACTGGATCACTGCTGGAGACAGTGAGAGAGAGAAAAAAAGTTAACATGATTATGAGAAAAAGGGGATATGGCATTTGGGGTTCAAATGTCAGGCATAGCATCATCAGAGGACACTCAAACCTGAGTGTCATGAAGGCATTCTGGACTTCCATAGAACTTTTAAATCTAACTTGCCCTAAACCTTTGCAGCTTACTTTTGTTTTGCTCTTGAAACTCTGCATATATCTATATCTATATAAAATCAGAAATGATAATATTTGATGTATAAATAGCACTTGACATATTTAAAGTACTTTACTAGCATTAACACTGTGCCCCTGTGTAGGAGGTGCTGCTTGAAGACAAGATGTCTTTTCTAGTGCAGAAGTCTTCCTTCCTTCTAAATACGGAAATTAGGTTTGTAGTCACTGTGGGAGCGTGTTATTCCAGCTTCAATTTATTCATAGTAGCACATCAGCTTTGTTAATTTACAAGCAAGCAGTTCATTTTCACTCATTTGCAGGATCACAGGATAGAATTGATGCATACTGAGGGAGCCTAGGGTATCATGGAGTGCTGGCATTGGTGGACAGAGGAAGGGCAACTGATGTTGTCTACTCGAACTTGTGCAAGGCCTTTGACATAGTCCTGCACCACGTCCTTATCTCTGAATTGGAGAGAGATGAATTTAAAGACTGTGCTATTAGGTGTAGATAAATAATTGGTTGGCTAGTTGTAGCCAGAGGATTGTTGTCAATGGCTCTATAATCAGGTGGAGACTGACCACAAGTGGTATCCCCTAGGAGTCCATCTTGGAACTCTTTAACATCTTTATCAGCGGCGAAGACAGTGGCAACAAGTGCACCCTCAGCAAGTTTGCTGATGACACCACGCTGAGCAGTACAGTTGACACAGCAGAAGGTTGTGCTATCCAGAGGGACTTGGACACGCTTAAAAAGTGGTCACATGAGTATTTAATGAGGTTTAACAAGGCCATAATGTGAGGTGTTGCACTTGGGTCAGGGCAACCCAGTTACAGGTACAGACTGTGAGAAGAACTCAGTGAGAGCAGCCCTGCAGGGAAGGACTTGGGCTCCTGATGAATGAGAAGCTGAGCCATCAGTGTGCCTTGCAGCCCAGGAGGCCAGTTGTATCCTGGGCTGCATCAACAGAAGGATGGCAAGCAGGGAACAGGGAGGGGATCGTCCCCCTTTGCTCTGCCCTTGTGAGGCCTTGTCTGAAGCACTGTGTCCAGGTCTGGGGTCCACAGTCCAGGAAGGATGTGGAAGCTGTTGGAGCAGGTCCAGAGGAGGACCACTAAGATGCTCAGAGGGCTGGAACACCTCTCCTGTAAGGAAACGTTGAGGAAGTTGGGCGTGTTTAGCTTGGAGAAGAGAAGGCTCCGGGACGACCTCATTGTGGCCTCCTAGAGCTTACAGGGAGGGGAACTGACTTTTTACACAGTCTTACAGTGATAGGAAAAGGAAGAATGGCTTTAAACTAAAAGAGAGGAGATTGAGGTTAGACGCTAGGAAATTTTTTTCACTTGGAGGGTGATGAGGCAGAGTTTGCTGACAGAAGCTGTGGATGACCCATCTCTGAAGGTATTCAAGGCCAGGTTGGGTGGGATACCGGGCAGATCTAGTGCTTGGCAACCCTGCCAGTGGCAGGGTGTTGGAACTAGGTGATATTTCAAGTTCCCTCCAACCTAAGCCATTTGGTGATTCTGTGTCTTTCAACCTTTCTCTGACCTGTCTTGATTTTCAGTAGCTTCCTAACTGTATTTTACTTCAAATTCTATTTTTGGATGCTTTTTCCTTCTAATTGAGGACAAATATTAACCTATTTTGCAAATTACCGTTTGAGTAACTGTGAGTTATGTGAACAAATGAGTGAAAACCAGTGCTATCCAGTTTTATGGCTATTTATGAAGTTTTATTTTTAATTTTTTTTGCCTCCACTTTTGAGTTAAAGGGAGGGAACAGATGACCTATCACCTGCTACTGATAGAAGATTTCTCTAAGGGCTTCCCATTCTCTTTTGCTCAGCTGTACTGGCCTATTTTATGTTTGGGGTGTAAATGTCGACTCTGCAAACCTAATTAAAGACAATGTGATTACAGTAAACAACACCCAGTTTACATATGGCTGTGTGACTTCACTGCAGCTGTGTGTTTAGATGAGTGTGATAACAGATGGGTGAAAACTGGTGGAAATTTGTATTCACATGGATACCATGTGTACACCCAAGGAAAAATCTTATTCTGGTGTAGATATCCACTGGAATCCAGCTCTCCTGCCAGGATTTCCAGCTGGGATGGGTTTGAAGCTCTAAGTTTGTCATCAAGATGTTCCTTACCTTTTTAGTTTTCACTGAAGAATCCCTCTGAGGAGCTTCCTGAGCTAAGAGGTGGTTGCAGTCTAGTCTGGAGAGGTTTCAGTTTTCTTTGGTGATGCTGAAGGTTGTTAGGTGTAAAGGAGTTGGACTTAATAACCTTATGGGTCCCTTTCAATTCGGAGTATTCTGTGGCATATCTCAGCAGGGTGTTTTACTGTCTGTGTGCAGTGGTCAAACAGTTACATGATTTCTTTGGAACCTTATGATCAAGCATTCTGCTCCACTCCTGTGGAAAACATCAGGCATACTTCTGGCAAGGCTACTTGCACTGTGACTACAAGACAGAGGATCTGTCACTCGGCCCAAAGTGTGATGGTGATGATGGCTTTGTTTGGTACTGTGAGCATCTCCACGTGGCTTGCAAGGCTGTCAGAAGCCCAGGAGTCTGGATGCCTTGTTTGTTACCCCATGGGAGTTAAAGACACTGGCCCAATTATGGCCGTAATGCCAAAGCAACTCTTGGAGATTATTTTTGTACAGTTTGGAAACAGCAGCCAGAGAAAACAAAGCTGTCATGCTGTTCGGGAACTTACTACGCTGTTTGTGTGCCTCAGTGTCCCAGCGTGAGTTTCTGTTGCTGAATGAACAGAACTGTTGTAGTGCTGGGTTATACTTGTTGCAGGTGTGATTCTAAATGTTCAATATTCAGATTGCCTGATATATAAATAATCAGAGAATCATAGAATGGCCTGGGTTGAAAAGGACCACAATGATCATCTAGTTTCAACCCCCCTGCTATGTACAGGGTCGCCAACCAGCAGACCAGGCTGCCCAGAGCCACATCCAGCCTGGCCTTGAATGCCTCCAGGGATGGGGCATCCACAACCTCCTTGGGCAACCTGTTCCAGTGCATCACCACCCTCTGAGTGAAAAACTTCCTCCAAATATCTAACCTAAATCTCCCCAATCTCAGCTTAAAACCATTCCCCCTTGTCCTGTCACTATCCACCCTTGTAAACATCTGTTCCCCCTCCTGTTTATTTGCTCCCTTCAAATATTAGAAGGCCGCAATGAGGTCTCCCTGCAGCCTTCTCTTCTCCAAGCTAAACAAACCCAGTTTCCTCAACCTTTCCTCATAGGAGAGGTGCTCCAACCCTCTGATCATCTTAGTGGCCCTCCTTTGGACCTGCCCCAAGAGCTCCATGTTCCTTCTGTGCTGGGGGCCCCAGGCCTGGACACAGTGCTCCAGATGGGGCCTCACAAGAGCTGAGTAGAGGGGGAAAATAAAGAAGTAAATAAGTGTAGGTGCTGTACTTTTCCCTTGCAGACTAGCCATTTCCCCGGCTTGACCACCCCATTTCTCTGTTTCTCCATTTTTTAATACAGACTTACTAGCATTTGGAATGAGCTCTCTAGAAAAAGAAATGACTCCCATGTTTGTTTCATATAAAGCATCACTGTTTCTTTTCTGGGTATACATATTAGTTTTTAGATGGTATTTTCAAACACTTCTCCACCTTGTACTGATACTACCATCTCTTTTTTTTGAGTTGCAATATATACTTCTGCTAATTTGTTTGCTTGCTGTGATACTAATTACCGGATCATAGCAATCATTGTGCCTTCCTGAAGTAGATAATCAAAATCTAAATGTTTGTATTGATTCTGCAACAGGTCTAGAACTGGTTTGATAATGTGAAAGGCATAGAAGCTTGCAAATCTGTCTTGCTTTTTCTGGGAATGAAAATACGTGGCTGCTGAAGTTCTTTTGAAATCTCAACCTGAAAACTAGAGTGGTTTTTAAGTATCTAGCTTGATTCTTTCCTGTGTAGATACTAATCATCTCAAATGCCCTATGCATTAGTGTTCTTGGTTGTTCACGATCATAAAAAAAATATACGTATTTTTAATTCCAAAGTCATTTCTTCTCACAGCAGGCATAACTGATTTTGTACTGCTATTTTCACTACCAACTGACAGCACAAGAAAAATGGGAAGGGATGGATTTCCATTAACAAATGCCTGCATCTTATGTACTCTGTTCTTTACAGTGATCAGTAAGCAATGAAAATGAATGAATCCCTATTGTCTGCATGTGTACAGGAAAGCTGGCAATATTCCCTTCACCTGAAAGCACCCCTGCCAAAATAGTATGCTTCACAAGCTGAGCATAGCTTGTCCTTTGGGTGAAGAAGAGGTTAAATTTTCCGCTGTCACTTCTGAGAGCTCTTGGTTTTGTTGTGTGTTTCCCTGGATACAGGCAACTGCTCTGCCTTATTTGCTAACTTAACACAAGGACCTATAAATAGAGGCAACAAACCAACTTAGTCAATTTTTGTACCCTGTCATCGATAACTCTAATTCAGCTCTAAAACCGCTCCCAGATCTGGTAAGAGACATTTACAACTTGCTGGTGAAGGCTGCAAGAAGCTCACTTGTACAGTATCTCTTAAGTTCTCCCCCGTTGATGATACAGTCGTCTGCAAGTATCTCATGTGCTTTGCTGCATTTGTCCATCTTCCTGCAAGCGTAGGTCCTGCAGAGGTGAGGATTTGGCAAGACTTCTGGTTGTGGAAGGAGCTGAAGAGAAGGGTACTGCTAAGGATGCTTTTGCTGATGCTTTCGGGGTCTGGGTGTTGGGCTTGTTGGTCCAGCTTCTAACTCAGACTCTAAGCTTAGTAAACACAGCTTGTGTTCTCCTTCTTACAGGCTTTCAACAATTCCTTTTTTTTTTTTTTTTTTTAACATTCCAGTGTGCATTCTGTTGCTGCTGGGACATTTTTCAGGAGTTGCAGTTGGATATGTGCAAGCTCACTCTCACCAAAAGCATGCTTCCAGTCCTACGTGTACCACCTTCCCCCTCTCTTCAGATTGAGTGCTTCGTTTTCTTTGCAGTTTTTTGCATACTTAATTTGCAGACTCAGTGTCTTAAATGATTTCTTTGGGATATAAAGTCATCAATTTGGGGAAACAGTGTCAAACCCCATCTGGCAACATCTGGCTCCTGTTACTTATGTCTTGATGTTCTCTGAAATGCTATGCAAGAAGCAGCATTTTGTGTATATGTCTTAGTATATGTCTGTAGTTAATGAGCATTTTCAATAGGTTGCATCCAGCTCAGAAGTGAAAGAGAACTGATTTTCTGAAAGAGGCATCTGGCGGCAGTGATAGCCCGTGCTCCTGCTGGGCATGGGGCTCAGCCCTGGCAGGACTCTGCTGCCCTGCAGCTTACTTTCTAGCAGGCTGTGAGGCAGCAACTTTGGTCCCCTGCTGACTTATTAATCTGGGTGAGAGCAGAACAGCCCAGCACATGGCACTGGAGAGATTGCTAATCCATCATCTTCTAACACGTTTGAATTTGATAATCCCAAATAATTGTCTCTTGCCTCATTTTATATGGGATTTGTTGGAGCTCAGGAAAAAATGAGTGGGGGACGTCAAGAGGCTGTGATGTGACCTGCTAAATCCTGACAATTCAGGCACTAAACAAGATGAGCATCTAAGACGTTTTTGCAGTTGTACATCGAATGATATATTTCTTTTTAATGGCCTGGTGCTGCTGTTTAGTATTTTGCTTTCATCCACAAATCTCTTTTTTATATTTTGCTTTTTACGTTGTTACTTTACACAGAAGGAATAGTGGCTTAATTGTGGTTAGATTCATAGAAGCCTACATATGTGATGATTTCTGAACCCATGCCAGTAAAGCTTCAGAAATTGTAGATATTTGTCCAAAACAGTAGTTTAAATTATTTAGTATTCTTAAGAAAGGCGCTGTCTGATTTATTGCTTAGTGTTTTGTGTAGAGTTTGACATGGTCACATTTTGAAGTCTGACTACAGAATTAATTTATTTACAAATACATATTGCATTTTACGGCTTGTAAGGAGTGTGTTTCTCTGTTCTAGGGCATAATACAGAAGATTGTGGACTGTCACAAAGTGAAAAATGTGGCCTGCTATGGGTTGCGACTCAGTCATCTGCAGTCTGAGGAGGTTCACTGGCTGCACCTGGACATGGGGGTATCCAATGTGAGAGAGAAATTTGAACTAGCACATCCTCCAGAAGAATGGAAGTAAGACCATAAATCTCTTCAGTGTCAAAATCATGTCATATGAGTGTTTGCCTTGTTATGAATGTTGGCTCTGTAATTTGCTTTATTAAGGAAGATCTTGTAGAAAAGGAAACAAGACTTGTCGCATCAGAGAGCTGTAAGTGGTGAAGTGTGCTTTTTGTTTTTAGAAGGGATTTCCTACAAACTGAGAAAAACAGATAAATTTAACTTGGGATTTAGAGGAGGCATAAAGTGGGAGCAGAAATCTGGCATTTGTCCTGAAAATCTGCAAAACCTGGGATACATTTAGTGAACCCTGTCTCAGGTTTTGTCATCCTTAAGGTTTTAGTACAGGAATCTTGGTGTTATCTCTGGTGTACGCACTCCTCTAAAAATTTTAAAAGATCCTATTACTTAAATGAAAACAAGAAGATACTGTTACACACTCACTGTATTTATGCAGACTAAACAGGAGAGTTGAAATTTGGAAAGGATGAAATACAGGAAGTAGATTGGTTTATCCATCTGCAGTTCTGAAATGTTTTAGTTATCAAACTAGTTGTTGGATAAGGAATTGAGGCCTGGAGCAATGAATGACATCTGCTTTTCTTCTGACGGGGATCTTCTTCAGTTATACCAGGATCAATGAAGAATGGAAGCATAACCACACATACATGTTTTTTGTATTTTCATAGCCTAGGTACATTTGCTGACCTATTTGCATGATACCAGTTAGGTCAGACCACTTCTTTCAACCAACTGTGGTCTGTTTAAGGTTGAGTTCTCTTCAGCTTTTTAGCAGAGCAAGCTGAAAAGAGACAAAGAGCAAAGTGAGGGTGCATGGTCAGGAGAGGATGTAGCGTGGAGAGGAAGATGGGAAAGATTCCCCACTTTGCTGGCAGAAAAATGAGAGGAAGAGTTTGCAGAAGGATGCAGTAGGTCACTAGAGAAGTGAGGGAGTTCTAAATACCAGGTGTAATGTTAAACTTGTGAGAATACCAAAACGTAGATTAAGTGCTACTATGGATTCAGTGCAGGTGGGCTGTGCCTATTTTTCTTTGTAATACATCCGTAACCACAATTTGTGCTAGTTTGCTATATTACTTTGAAGGCTATAAATACTGTCTGCTGCAGAATTATTGTAAGTAGTCTATACTTAATTCTTTGCAAATTGAGTTAGCATCTTATACTAACAGATGTCACAGTTTATAAATTCTCTTTAGTGTCCTGGCTTTATAATATCAAATAAATTAGAATTGTTGAAAACATGAATGTCAGAAACTTAATGAAGTTCTCTTCTACACATGTTAAGTTTTATTGTTTATGGGGTGTGCATCAACCTTTATACTTCCTTACAAGAGATGTTTCATTGATAGTACTGTGAAATACCATTTTGGAAGTGAGGAATTCCTGAATGAGTTCTGTGATAATTGTGCTGTGTATAAGATGTGAATTATTTATGTGGTGGAAATTTGTCACATAGTGCACAAGTGCCAATTCCATTTCTTACTACGTGGTACAGCTCACGTTCTACACATCGTAGAACTAAAGTTAATCGGTTTTAAAAGCAAAGTTAGATGATTGTTTTGAAGTTTGTGGATAGGAATTGTATAAAATACTCATGAAGGAGCTGTGATAAGATGTAAATTATTCAGTACCTTTCCAAGGCGTCGTTTTATGTGTTATCGGATCCATGCAGCTGACATACCTTTTAAACCCGTGGAGATTTGCTGTGTGTAATCAAAACATTGCTGTCATATTTGTAATACCATAAAAGAGTGTTTAAGATCAAATGACAGTGCTTGTAAAAATATTTAGATGAGTAAAGGGAGAGACGTCTTGGAATGACTCTTAAATTGAAAGCTTCCTATACTATTAATAATCCAATAAATGTCTCTTGTGAATTTTTTAATCATCTAAATTAAAAGGGCTTTGTATTCAGTGCTCAGAAATAAGATGGAGATGTTCTTTTGGACTTAACTAGGTGCTAGAAGATGCACTGATGATCAGTGGGATGTACTCAGGTTACCAGGGTAAAATCTGTCTGCAGTGTACGCAGCGTTTGTCTGGTGCTGTCCTATTTATAGTCCTTCAGAGGATGGCTTAGTGGCAGGGCACAGGGATATGACTGCTCCGGATGACACAGCTGTAGTTAGAGCTTAGGAAGAGTAAATATCAGTGGACATCAGGCCAGCAAAGTCACCCAGATTTCTGTCATTTCAAATTCTTTTTCTCTGGCAAGCAGTTGAGTTGCAGGAGCACACACAACTCGAGCTCTGCCAAACTACCAGTGGATAAACTCAGTTACGTGGCAAAAGACAAACAGGAAATCATTGCTTACTGGAAGTCCTTTCCGACCTTCATGTTTGCTTTTATATGTTATGTTAACCTCTTTCTTGCTTAAAGAGAAAAAGGACCATTTTGCACAGTTGAACTATTGTGTGTTTAAAAAAAATAATGAGGAGTCCTGGGCAATCCTGTCTTATCTTAAAGAGATGTCCAGGGTTTAGCACTACAACAGCATTGCATGATTTGAGCATAATTTCATGCAATTGCTTCAGAATAACTTTGATTATCCAAATACAGTTTGAGAGTTTGCTGAATTCCAGTAGCACTCGTACTGTCAGGTTTATCTTACTGCAGCATAAATTGTTAATTCTTTGTTAAGTATTATGTTGAATGAAGTCCTATAGACCTGCGTGTGCAAGTTGTTCCCAGATGACAGTTGAAATACAAATGAAACCCCAGTGGTGTTTTATGTGGAGATGATAAAGACCGGAGTACCTTTGATTTATTTGCTTCAGGTTTCCTCTTAGTGTTTATGTCAGCAAAGCAGACCTGGGCATGCATTAGACTCATCTTTTAATGAAGAAATTCCTCTTCACTTGTAGTATTATATTAATGATTGGATGTTTCAAAGGACACGAGAGTGAAACAGGAATGAATCTTCCTCTCTGACATGTATTCTTTATTCCTGTATAGCAGGTTGAAGTTGGAATAGCAGGATCTGGGAGTCTTAAATCAGTACATCAGCCCTGATTATTTTTGTTAAGGGTATTCCTTTACCAGCAATCACAGCAGCTATCCTATCTGTCCTTTATAAATGGTATATGTCAAAGCACCATTCCATTTACTGCCCTTTTTTTGGCCCCAAAGGGGGGAAAATTGAGAGATTCATGTAACAAATTATATTGCTTGGATCAGCTGTGTTCTGTATAGGGTAGAGATCTTCCTGTTCTGTGGTGAAGGTGCATAGGTAAAGCTGGTCCTTGTAACTGCATGTCATTCATACTTTGGCTGTAACAGTTAAAAGACACCCTTAAGGAAGCCCCAGTGCTTAGCTGTCCTGTGTTATAAATTCTCGTATCAACACAATGCCTCTGCACTGGCACAAAGGCCAGAAGACTCGTGGTGTGATTTAATGGGGCAACAAATAACCTCACAGCTCTCTTCTCCCTGGTCTTTCTTCTCCCCTTTCATCCTTCTAGTTATCCAGCCCTCTCCCTTTTCTTCCATGAGCCCTAATGCTAGTCTAATCCTTTAGCATCCTGATGCAGTTCATTAATCTCACACAAGGCTACTCTCTCCCATCTGTGTCCACCCTATTTCTTCCCATCTTCTCTTTTCTGGTTACTTTTCTGCTGATGCGAACTGAATCAGATCCTGCTGGATCTAAATTACATTGTTGGGATTGGTCTAATTATTTCTGCTGCTGCCCCTGAGGTGTCGAGACTTGGATCGTCCTTTCTTCTTCAGCTTCTGCCCAAGTGGTGCTTGTTGTTCCAAGAGAAGCTCCTGGAACTACTCATTGGTGTATGCTGTGCTGTGGACAGGACACTTAAACCATACAACTTTTTAACTAATGCCCATTGTTCTGAAGGTTGGAGTGGAAGACACAGTGTGTGCATGGAAGCACCTGTACCCCAGCACAGATACAGAGCAACAACTAGAATTGTAGTCTTCTGAATAGCGTTCTTATCAGACTTAAGGGAGGTGGACATCAATGACTTGCTCAGCAAGCAGATCTGTTTTGTGAGAAGGGTCTTCTCTCTTGTGTTGGCTGTGTTTCAAAAAGTATGTTTAGAGGATACTGAAAATCAAACCCATCCTTGAATTGCTCGTGGAAATCAGCTTCTTCATTCCCATAAGTGTAATCAGAGATTACAATATAAATAGGTAATGAAGGTCACTGTTGCTGTCCTGGCCAAGCTTTTTACCTTGCCTTATTTTTCTCATGAGATCCTAGAACCATAGAATTGCTAAGGTTGAAAAAGACCCACAGGATCACTCAGTCCAACCATCCACCCTTCACCAATGGTTCTCACTAAACCATGTCCCTCAACACAACATCCAAATGCTCTTTGAACACCACCAGGCTCGGTGACTCCACCACCTCTCTGGGCAGCCCATTCCAGTGCCTGACCACCCTTTCAGAGAAGTAGTATCTCCTAACATCCAGCCTGAACTTTCCCTGGTGCAGCTTGAAGCCATTCCCTCTAGTCCTATCACTAGTCACACGAGAGAAGAGGCTGACCCCTAGCTCACTACAACCTCCCTTCAGGTAGTTATAGAGAGCAATAATGTCTCCCCTGAGCCTCCTCTTCTCTAGACTGAACAATCCCAGCTCCTTCAGCCGCTCCTCATAAGGTCTGTGCTCCAGACCCCTCACCAGCTTTGTTGTCCTTCTCTGGACATGCTCCAGGGCCTTGATGTCTTTCTTACAGTGAGGGACCAAAAAAATCCTGTTGGAAAAAAGAGTGCTTCTCATGGCTCTTTAGTGAAGCACACCAAGTTCTGTAAAGGAAATACTGCTTTTCCCGTATTTTCTCATCTCTTTATGAAGGTGACAGTGAGCATGTGTTCCTTTGGAGATCTGAGATAAGTTCTGTATGCATCTCAAGGGGCCTGAACGATCTCTGGTTTTTGCTTGCAAGACAACAGGAAAATAGAAGAGATGGTACAGAGTGACATAACAGTGTTTAATCCCTTTGTTCTTTATACTTTGGATGACCAAATAAAAAGTTCTTATTCATTTGTGATAATTCAACCCTGTCTTCAGACATCATCATTAAATAAGGTGTCTAAAACGTGTTGTATCGTAATGCTCCCCTTCCAGGCAGTTGGAGGTTCCCTTGATCAAGCACTTGTGGTAGGTGATGCTTGCTTCTGCCAGACACCCAACCAGCCACTCTCTGAACAGGATGGGAAGAAAAGTACCTCTGTCCATAGCTTTATCATCTTAAAGACACTGCCACTCAATGGGTACAGTTTGGATTATAGTTAAAGTTGAGGTGAATAAGGAAATACCCCGTATGAATCATTGTGAAAGACCAGACTGACAGTCGTGAAATGGAAACACGGATCAGCAATAAAAGATGACTCTGTGCACCTTCTTAAGACAACTCTCAAAAAATTGCTCTCATTAAATATGACTTTGAGTTGTTTTTTCATTCATGCCTGGCTGTGTCCTCCATCTCTTTTATATCCTACAGCCTGAGGATTGTTTTACAAATGTTTCCTGTGCACAGGAAGGCTGAGTGTCCTTTTCCCTGTACTCTGACAAACCTTAATTCTAAATATTCCTAGCTGTATATATATATACAGGGTGTGTGCATGCGTTGATCATTTCTAAACGTCTTCCTTATTTTCAGGACATCTCACTAGATGATACATTGTCAGTGATTTCAGAGCAAGGAATCCCACAGCTTCTTTTTACAGCATGCTGTGTGGAGCTCCTAGTAAATTTTTATGACATCCCTATATGAACCTTGATTACCGACAGCCAAATTACTTGCTTAAAAGAAGTTCTTGTCTTACTGGAACTAAGAGATGTTGCAGTCTTTGCTCTTGCCATCTTTAGTAAATTGCTAAATATGCTTATTATGGGGAAGGGCTATGAAGAATTTTTTACTTGAGGTAATGCTGTGTTGACACAGTCAAAGGGATAAGTATGTTTACTGTCAGGATTTTATTCTAGGATTGTTTTTGAGGAGAAAGTGTGCAGAAGGTGTTGAACATCATTAGCTTTTTCTTCAGGACAAGGAGTGGTACTAAATGAAGCTCAAGGAAGGAAGGTTTAGATTAGATGTCAGGGGAAGTTCTTTACTATGAGAGTGGTGAGGTGCTGGAACAGTCTGCCCAGAGAGTCTGTGGATGCCCCGTCCCTGGAGGTGTTGGAGGTCAGGTTAGATGGGGCCCTGGGCAACCTGATCTAGTACCAGATCTGGAGGTTGGTGGCCCTGCATGTGGCGGGAGAGGTTGGAACTTGATGATCCTTAAGGTCCCTTCCAACCCAAGTCACTATATGATTCTAAATTTAGGATTTAGAAGTGGAAGCTTTGAGAAGGGATAGTGACGTGGTGTTGGTCATTGGAATAAAATGTGTGTTGGAATTATGGATAATTCCAAATCTCACTCATTTTGTATCGTTAGCTTGTAGAATGTGTTGGCCAGGTGGAAGACTGGTAAGACTGGTACATGCAGCTTTTGCATGCATCTTAATAATGAAGTAGGAAGTGGGAAATGTGTTTTTTTTTTTTTTTTTTTTAACAGATAAATCCCTTCTAAACCTTTGGAATAATTTGGAGTTGAATACTTCAGCACTTGATCTGAGAAGAAGTTGAGTCCTTTTCCTTGAGTAAGCCCCTGTTTTGTAGGATCTGTAGGATCTGGCTCCCTGCTGCCGCTTTCCCTTGGAGCAGTTTGATCTGTACAGGGATGTCATGCACAGGAAAAGGCCAGGGGGTCACACCTATGGCTGTGGCAGGTCACGTGCTGTCATTGCCTCACAGAGGGCACCCTTCCCATGGGTCTGCACCTAATAGCGTATCCGCTCTGGGTCCCGATGCTTCAGCCCTCAGTGAAGCTTTGGGAAGCATGAGGGCTTTAGGCTTTTATATGTAGGTCGTTTGAAAACGTGTTTATGAAATGTCAGGTACTGTCTGGTATAGTGCTCTCTGATTTAGTGTTCTGAGTGGTCAAAAGATAGAATTTTTACTCAGTTTTCAGTGTTTGTTTTGATTTTATCTGTATTTTGTACAACATTTGAAGACAGTCTGTAGTTGTGTTGAAGTCTTCGATATTATTCACGTTACCGGTTTAATTCTCTTTCTTGTTTTTCAGATATGAACTGAGAATTCGGTACCTGCCCAAAGGATTTCTAAACCAGTTCACTGAGGACAAACCAACTTTAAATTTTTTCTATCAGCAGGTATATTCAGTTATCAGTAACTTTCTGTTTTGCTGCCATCTGTTCGGTAGATTCCTTTGTTGTTTATGTGCATGATGTAGTGTTGCAGAAACAAAAAATTGGTAAAAATTAAGGTTTATATGTAAAGTAAAAAAGGGAACCCACAATGGTGTCTTTCTCCCTGAGTAGCGATGGGGGAATCTTTTCTGATAACTCTTCAGGTGTTGTCTCAGCTCAGATGACATTTACTGCTGTCTACCTGACCTTCTGTGTTTACTGCTTTATTAAATTGCGGAGTTCCTTTATTTCTTTTGCAGGTATAAATGAGGAAGTGATTTTACTACAACCATGGAATGTTTTTTCCAGATGTATTATTTAGGTTATGTTGTTGATTTAAGTTATCTTCTTACAGTTTGTCTTCTTGATGAGTAAAACTTGAATGGTAAAACTTTTGTAAATTAAACACTTTAGTATCCATTTTATACTCTTAAGATGTTGAATTGGCTTTATTCTGGGAAGCTCAGAGTAAAACTGGGTAATTATCTTTTAGAGCAGTTTGGACTTGAATCCTCTAACTTGAGGAAACCATGCAGCTCTGAGTATTCAAACTTCTTTTCTTATTTGCTACATTAGGTGGTTTTTTTTTCAGTTTGTGGGTGGTGTGATGTGGTTCTTCATACACTGAAATGTCAGTGCTTAACAGTATTTCTTAGTAAATTTTTAAGTTACTGGAAGGAGGAATGCATAATCATGCCATAGAAAGCTGGGGCTCTTCAGCCTGGAGAAGGGAAGGGTCAGGGGGGACCTTATAGTGGCCTTCCAGTACCTGAAGAGGGCTTACAGGAAAGCTGGGGAGGGACTTTTTATAAGGGTAGGTAGTGACAGGACAAGGAGAAATGGTTTTAAACTGTAAGAGAGTAGATTTAGACTAGATATTAGGAAGAAATTCCTCACTATGAGGGTGGTGAGACACTAGAACAGGATACCCAGTGAGGTTGTGAATGCCCTCTCCCTGGGAGCCTTCAAGGCCAGGCTGGATGGGGCTTTGAACAACCTGGTCTAGTGGGAGATATTCCTACCTATAGCAGGAGGGAAGAGTTCCGGAGAGCTCCTTGGGTTGCTCCCCTTCTTTTTCAGGAAGCTGTTACTATAGTTTGACAAAGCTCACCCAGCAGTCACAGCTCAAATCTGGGTGAGAACACATGGTTACATTCGTTTTGTTCTTTCGTTTGTTTTCTTTCTGATTCCTATGGTATTAAAGATTCTAGGAAGGGAAGCAGCTAGGTCTTTTTAGCCCCTTGAGATATACTTTTTTTTTCCTTATTTCCTTGCATTTTCCTTTTTTTTTTCCATATATATAAAGATTTGTTTTATTTGCAAACAGTGGCACTACAATCCTAAAGCTTCTTCTCACGCGTGCCTCACTATTTCTTTCAGTGAGGAATTGAGAATGCCAGAGCAGTGCTTACAGCACTTTTTGACAAATATACTCTTATTAAACTCTTATTAAATTGGAGGAATCAGGTACAGGTGTCTGAACGTAGCAGGAAGGCTTATGAAGATATATAGGAACTGATATGCAAAGAAGACAGCTGAGTGTATCTGATGATGCCCCAAATCCCAGTTTTATTATAAAATGAATATCAGGGATTCTTGTCTCCTTTCTCTGCACACCTTACAAGTACTTTCTCTTCTCTTCCCTTCTCCGTGTTATCATGAAGCATTTCTAAATGCAGTTCTTAAAAAGCCACAGCTATTCTTTATGGGGTCCTATGAGGTATTTGGGTCTCTGTTGTCATGGAAATCAAGTGCATAAGTTTCAGAGCTGGTACACTGTCCCTGGCTCTGTTTTGCTCTGTAATTCTCATTTGGCTTCTTGAGTAAATTAGGACAGTTACATCTATCTGGTAATATAAGCTCACTGGCTTATAAAAAGAAAGCAGGAAAAGGTTTTGAGAAATAATACTGCAGCGTAAAGCAAACCTAGAACAGGGAGGGATATGGAAATAATCTTCCACTTTCTTTGTCTCGTTGTCATTGCTGCATTTTAGCCTTTTTTGCTAACCACAGCTCATCCTTCGCAGTCAGTGTGCAGTCAGGCACAGCATGTTGTGTATAGGCAAGAACAATGAAATGCACGTATAAATCCTATGTGCATACACAGATACTATGAGGTTTTTGCACAGAAATAACTACGTTAGAGATAATGAACACAGAACTCAGTTACAGAATTTAAAACAAGCAAACAAAAGCAGTAACAACGATAGATTCAAAGTGGCTTTTTTTGGATGTAAAAGTCAGCTACGTTCTGTGTTGTACGTGAGGAAAAAGGATTTTGAGGACCAGATGCTGCCCATGACTAAATCTTTGTTTTCAAGATGTGTCTGAGGACCCGTTACTGTCTTAATGACATCTAAGCACATGTTGTTTGGCTGATTAAAAATGTACAGTGTCAAATTAAGGAGGTCTTGGGGAAGGAAAATGGGTGTGGTGATTTGGTCACCTGTGAAATGTCCGTGGATTTTGGAAATGGTGAAATGATTTTCCTGAGTTTTAATTGCAGAGCAGCACTGTTGTTGAAAAGCGGAAAGTTTGGGTAAGATTGAATCCCCAAGTGACCCATCATCTTTCACAGAAGCACAGTAAAAATAGTGAAATATTACCTTAGTCACTGTCAGCAGGCATGTTTTATTCATGCAGCTAAACCCAGCCATGGTTACCAGGCTTTTGAACTGAAAACTGGGAAACTGGCACACATTTATAACTCTGCATGCATGACTACTCCCATTCACTTCAGTACATGCATTGCCCTGTATGAATCTATGCAAACATGTAAGTCTTCTCTTGTTTATTGTTATTATTTTCGTATTAAGCTTGTACTTAATATGTGCTTTTTTTTTTTCTTGTTTTTGACTATTTGAAGGATGCTGTGACCTTTCTTTGTCTTACATATTCTTTATTGAACCAGTCAGGAACCTGAGACCAGAGCAGTCTGTGGTTTGCAATCAGTGGCAGTCATTCAGCCAGCTGCAGTGGGCGTAATCACTTCTAATTGGGAGTATAAAAGCAGGGCACTTAATGAGACCTTTTGCAGGAGTGCCTCTGGTCTGCAAGCTGTACAGCAAATGGTTCAGATCAATATGTGGGGGGAAGCCTTGAAACTTGTTTGTAACGTCAGAGTTACAAACATGCTAATCCCATGCAGTCAAATGAACACTGATAGCTTGCAGTTTGTCAACACTTCTGTTTTTCAGGCTGCTCAGCTTTGAGACTGGAAATAGAGAACAGTGATGCTGTGGTCATGGTCAGGACTCACCATCTTATTACCTACTTGAGAGTCCTGTTCGAAAGAATCATTCTAGAACTTAAACCTTTTTTGCTCGTCTGTTCAGAAGGTGGCACAGGTAGTGGAGGTGGTGGTCTGTGGTGGTCTCTTCGTTCTTCTACTTAATGAAAAAGAAATTTTAGTTGGTGATATTGCATTGACTATACTGTTCCCTTGAGTACTGCTTGCAATTTCACCCAAATTAGGCAAATGGGATTGCACATAGTGGTGTTTGCACAGCCTGCAAATGCTTACTGTGTTGCCTTCATATGCAAGTCTTCATTGAAAGTTGTGTCCTGTTGTATTAGATAGTCCAGTATGAAACAACTTTAATCTCACCCAAGAACCTTTAAACAGAGTGTGCACGAGATTGATGAGGAAAACTATTGTAAATGAATTTTTATCAGTATGTAATTTCCTTATTGCTTAGAAACACAGAATGGCCTGGGTTGAAAGAGACCATAATGATCATTGAGTTTCAACCCCCCTGCTATGTGCAGGGTCACCAACCACCAGACCAGGCTGCCCAGAGCCACATCCAGCCTGGCCTTGAATGCCTCCAGGGATGGGGCATCCACAACCCCCTTGGGCAACCTGTTCCAGTGCATCACCACCCTCTGAGTGAAAAATTTCCTAATATCTAAGCTAAAACTCCCCTGTCTTAGTTTAAAACTATTTCCCCTTGTTCTATCACTGTCCACCCCTGTACACAGCTGTTCCCCCTCCTGTTCATACACTCCCTTCAAATATTAGAAGGCTGCAATGAGGTCTCCCCTGAGCCTTCTCTAAGCTAAACAAGCCCAGTTCCCTCAACCTTTCTTCATAGGAGAGGTGCTCCAGCCCTCTTCCCAGAAGAATAAAGATAGCGATATGATTTAGGCTATATAGGCTTCAGGATAAACAAAGTGTAAAAGGAAAGATTAAAATTGGAATTTTTGTCAAGTTAGGACAACTCTGTCACGTTTTTCTTGAACTTCCTGGAGCATTTTGGTTTGCTTTAAAAAAAAAAAGTGTTGGTGGAATCCCTAGCAGGTGTCGTCTTCTCTCTCTGTTCCAGTGTGAGTGCTTTTGGGAGGTGGAAGTGAAGGATACAGGCTTAATAGCAGAGTGAAGAATGAAGGCTGGATCTCACATCAAGATAGAATACAGATTTTTAAAACATTCATGTAATTAGAATCAGATGTAAGCTACTTGAATTGCCTGCCTTTTAGTGTGGGACAAGAGCCTGCACACATTTATCCTTGAATAACACGTTAGCTTATAGTAATTGGAGATGAAACAGCAATAAGCATCTGCATGGGAGTGGGGGGTAAGCAACTCTTGGGCATCAGCTGTTCCATAATTGCTACCTTGTGCCTTGAACAGGAGATTTCAAAAGTAACTTTGGGGGTTTTTAGTTCATGGAGAAGAAGGAAAGGTCATTTTTATCAATGTAGAATTTTTCTCTATGCTGCCTCTTTTAGCTTGTATACTTCCAGCTCCAGTCCATTTATCTACTAAAGAAGACTTTTGCCCACGTTTTGGTTTTGCTATTTAAATGAGACAAGGTTTATGTAATGCAGGAGGAGGAATTGCAAGCGGAGATTGAAAGAGCTTGAAGTTAGGGCAGGTAAATGATGTTCTGGAAAAACTGAGCTGAATTCTGTCTGTAGAAATCCCATGTTTCCCCAGGTCAGTAGAGTGCAGGTGTATTTTCATTAGAAATTATCTGCTTTTTTAAAGAAAAGAAAAAAGTTTTGTGTGCTAAACTAAAATGAGGCAGTTTCTGGTAGGCAGTGGGACTTCTGTTTCTGTGAAGATAACAACAGGTAAAATGCATTTCCCTAAATGAAAATTCACTCCTGTTTTATGCTAGAGAAATATATCATGCAAACAGAATACCTTTTTTATAACACTGTTCCTGAACATGTAGGAAGTTGTAAGTCAAGGAAGTACTATAATAGTGATTTAAGTTTTATAAGGCTTTGGTGCTTGAGATATAATTTGAAGTACAGGCTGGGAATTAGACTCTTTAACCTAATTAAATAACAGCGTCTCATGCTGTAATAAAAATAGAAGACCTAAAGCAAATGACTTTGGTAGCTACAGCTTGGAAGAAGATCAAGGACATAGGAGGAAAAGCATGTGCTTTTCCTGATATTTGCAGCTTGTGAGAAATAAAATCCTTCAAGAAGAGTTAATGGTTGACACACAAACTGTGCCCTAAAGCGAAATGGTAATAAATGTAAGAATTGCAACTGCTTAAAAAGTGAAAAAATACATCTAACTGAGCATCACCTGTCTACTTTTTACAGCTTGTGAAAGTAATTAAAAGTGAGGTACCCTTTGTAGGGGTCATTTCTTGAAAGGGCTGAAATTCACAGTTCCTCCCAAAGTATTGTTTTTAACTATAAACCTTGCTTTACAGCTTCAGAACTGTGCTGATGTTCTTGGAGGTGGTGCTGCGTGTGCAGATGTCACTGCTTCTGCATCTTCCAAACATTGTGTGTCACACAGTGCTTCCTGGGAGCAGTGTTCTGTGCCAGGAATGTAAAGCATAGTGGTGTTCCCAAATACTTCTTCCATAGTCAAACCTGGTCCAAAGGAAAGCAGCTGCTTTGATTTTTAAATTCCCACCTGTCAGCAGAAGTGGTGAAAATAGTGCTTGTGTGGGCTTTCTTTCAGTCATGGGTGAGTGACTGTTAACTCAGGACCATAAGTGTGAAATACTCAGCACGGGTTTTCATGTATTGATGCCTGTGTTATTCTGATGAGTGTGTAACATACGTCAGGGAAGCAAAATGCAAATCACATTGATCCTTGGACTCATTTGATCTGGAAAAGCAAAACCCTGTGTCAGAAGGAGGAGTATAAAATTAGCTGCTAAGCGAGGCACGCTTAGTAGGTTGAGCACTATATGGTTCCCAAGTGTATAGTCCTACTTTGTGGAGGATGTAAGAAGCAGCAGTGTATATTGCAGTGACATCTGGAGATCAGCCCACTCTGACAGAAGGGATCATTTTTAGCCATTCTGTCCCAAACAATGCCTTGCCAGAAGTTGATTTTTTTCTCCCTATCTCTAATGCCCTTATTATTAACATAGGAGCTTCCAAAATTGGAGATGTCAAAGATCACCTCCAGATAATGTAGAGCGTGTGACCTTGGAAGATGGAGAGGAGGAGCAGCTGAGGGCAGATGGCAAATTAATGTTATCCCAATATTGAATCTGTGCTTTTAACTGCACAAGAAAAAGCTGAAGCCTTAATTTGCTCTAATGTAGATTTAGTTCCTATAATAGGTGTAATATTATCAGATGGGTAAATAGGGGTGGAGAGCTACCACGTGTTTTCATCCTGTGCATGTTTTAAATACTACCATTTTGATCATTGAGGTGGCTCCTAAAAATGCTGACATTAAAAGGATGCTTTGAACTTTTGTGCCTATGGTACTTCATTCCAAGCAGGAGAGGAATGGGTCTTGTAGGATAAATTTTACATAAGGTTTATGAAGTGATAGTGGAGTGGGTTGGGACTTTCATGTTTCAAGGCTACAACTTTTTGGCAGTCTGTTCAACTCTGCAAAACAGGTTACAGCAGAAAGCATAGAATATTTGAGAGGATTATGTCTGGTAGGAAGATCTGTAACATGGATCGTGGTGGATTTGCATGCAGTACTTGCAGTAAGTAGAAAGCAAAACGCAATCTGAACATGTGCACAGAGTAATTTTATTAATTTTAAGTGTGAGGTTTCAGGGAAAGCACATGTGCTTAAGTCATTGACTTGGTCATTTAACTACTTGCTTTTCAGAGTGATTCACTGGGACACCTTGGGATTTCTTTAGGAGGAAGTTTTTCACTCTCAGAGGGTGGTAATGCACTGGAACAGGTTGCCCAAGGAGGCTGTGGATGCCCCATCCCTGGAAGCATTCAAGGCCAGGCTGGATGTGACTCTGGGCAGCCTGGTCTGGTGGTTAGCGACCCTGCACATAGTAGAAGGGTTGAAACTCCATGATCACTGTGGTCCTTTTCAACCCAGGCCATTCTCTGATTCTGTGACACCTGGACTTGAATGCGTTCAGATAGGAGAAACTTGTGTCAGGTGCTAGAACACACCTGAGCTGTTAAATAGGAGAACAAATGAGTATTGTAAATGGAGTCGGGGGAGGAGGAGAGTTGTATTTGTTAATATAAATGTGACAAACCAACCACAGTTACGTCATTTTTGAATGTGAAAGATAAAAAACACCATCTGAAAATCTGTGGATGGAGCACAGTGTGTAAGGAGAAAGTGAAGTGTAAACCTTTGTCTTCCATGCCTTGTTAAGCTACTTAGATGGCAATTCTTCCGCATCTTAGTAAATGGGAGTACAGAAGGATTGTCATTTGCTTATCTAAATTGCTGTGTTGTGACAGGGTTTTCTTTTGATTCTGTTTTTAACTCTTTGGAGAGTCCTTCACCGCTGAAGTGCTGTTTAAAAGCATTTCCAAAGCAATGCCCATATGGAAAAAAATAAAAATGAGACCTGTAAGTTGTGTAAGTAGGTCACAGATAGTGAAAGTAAAGCAAGAGAAATAGATTGCTTATTTTTAAACTGTTCTCCTGAAAAATTGGATATAATCCTGTGGGAAATTCCTTGGTAACATTAAATTAGGTGGGAAAGCCAGCACAGAGGCTAATACTGGTACTGAGACACCATTTGATAGAATTGTTGCTAAAGAATTTCCACAGTGTTTATGTCTGAAAACAAAACTTAATAGAAAGTTTGATAATTGTGTTTAATATGTATATTTTGGTATATAAATTTAAACCAAAATATGTTTTTAAGACAGAATAAAAAGGCTTTTTTAAATCCCTGAACTCGTGGAAAGAATTTGGTACTCAGTTCAAAATGATTTTACTCTTCTTCTTAATAAAGAAGTTTAAATCCCACATTGTGTTTTTGTGAACTGCACTGGCAGGATGGCTCATCAGCCCGAGTGAGTGCTTTTCTGAAGTACTGCAGCTGCATTAAGAAAACTTGTGTGCAGAAAAATGAAGCAGATGGCTTCTGAAAGTAGCAGCTGGTATACAAAATATGAGGCCTGTGGTAGATTTCTTCTTAGATCATGTGTTCTAGCACAGGGCTATTCTCTGATTTCTTCATCTTCACAAACGTGGGCTTTCCCCCATCTCCAGTTTTTATTTTAAATTGTAGCAGCTGGAACCATTCATAGCTAGCCATTGATATGGCTGTCAGAGTGCTCGTTATTTCTTAGTGAATTTTGAAAGTTACAAGTTAGATAATCAGCAATTTTCCTTTCAAGTAAAAGAAGAAATATTTTAAAAAGTCTGACATCAGAAGGGAAACTGGTCCAGTGCAACTGGCCTTTTGTTTGCGTGTAAGTCTTCCTTGTGGAAAAAGCTTATTAGTTCATGGTTCACCTCCTTCTCTTATGACTTAACTGTGTCTCTGAACTTGTATTATTCGGAAGACTTGATGTTTTTGTTCTGGCCAACCAGTGATGAATAGTGATGAAAAACAAGCATTGGTGAGAATAGAAGGTAAATACTGGTCAAAAAAGGGTATTAATATGTCAACATAATACATTGTGGCATAGATTTTTTTTTTTTGACTTTGCCATTCTTTCAACCCAAACCATTCTATGATTCTTGTATTTCAATGTTAGTTTCCTTTCTAACCATATATTTTTTGAACAAGCAGCGTGTGTTGTGGGCTGATGGTTTTGTTCCACATTTTATCAAGGCATATGAAAGACACTTTTCCTACCCTGAGAAGTGCATTTCTGCTTGGCATTCATAGTTTTCATATACTGCATCCCTTAGTTGCAGTAGTCTGTAGTTATCATGACCAAGAGATTAATGACAAGTATGAAGCTTAGGCTGTACTTCAGTTCTTATTCATCAACCCAGGTGGGCAAATACAAGTACAGTTACTTCAGTACTCATAAAGAATCACAGAATCATAGAATGACTTGGGTTGGAAGGGATCTCAAGGATCATGAAGCTCCAACCCCTCTGCTGCATGCAGGGCTACCAACCTCCAAATTTAATACTAGACCAGGGTGCCCAGGGCCCCATCCAGCCTGGCCTTGAACACCTCCAGGGACGGGGCATCCACAGCCTCTCTGGGCAGCCTGTTCCAGCACCTCACCACTCTCATAGTAATGAACTTCCACATGATATCCAACCTGAGTCTTCCCTCTTTCACCAGAAAACCATTTCCCCTTGTTCTGCTATTATCTACGCTTGTGTGAAGAGTTGGCTCCCCACCTGTTTATAGGCTCCCTTAATATGGTAGTACTCATAGACTCCTTGTATATGGTAGGCTTCTTTATATATGGTAGTACTCATCTGGAAGCGTGAAATAGATTGGTGCTGGATCATCTTGTTTGAGGTAGGTGGTGTAGGTACTGTAACTCCAGGTGGTGAGTGTTGCTGCGTTGCTTCTTCTTCTTTGGGCAGTTGTTTTGTTTGTTTGTTTGTTTGCTTTTTTTGTTTGTTTGTTTTTGAGTGTTTTTTTGAATACTACATTTGAGAGACATTTATATAAACTGATATTCCCTTACAAACCAGCTATGTCATATTTTTCTGATTTGGACTTTAGGAGATCTTGTTTTGAACACTGATCTGGAGTCATCCTCCCTCTTCATATACTTTTGAGTCAGTAATAAAAAAGAAAAACTTGTCAAGTTCTTCAGGTGTGTCAACAGTTAAGGTTCTGTGTCTGCTTATTTATATATTCAGGATTTAGCACTTCAGAATAAGCCCTTTTTTCTCTTAAACAGATGAAATAAATTCTCAATTTTCGATATCTATATTAACAAGAATAATAAAAGTCATAATTGAACAAACACAGAAGGAAAACAATGCTGTTGTCTTGTTACGGCATACCTAATTGCCATGGAATTATCTCTTGCATTTCTTCCATTTAATATTTGCTCAGGCTTTTTCCTTGATGTTATTCAACTTGTGCTGAAACTCACAGAATTCATATCTTGATGTGGGCTTGATTGGTTCATGTGTTGGTCTAACAAAATAGGCAAAGGAAAATAAGAGAGAGAAGTTCTTACTGGTATTGTACAGCAGAAATTGAATCTGCTTTTCTTCTTAAACCTACTGAAATTTAGAGAAGAATGTGTGCGGGCAAGTGTTGGGGAAGAAAGCAACGTAAAATTAATTACATCCACTTATTACATTTTCTATTCATAATAGAACATCGTTCCATCTAATTAGACCACCAGATTACGACCACAGGCTTCCTGAAGCTTGTAATGTCTCTGTATACCTGCCAAAGTTGAAAAATAAAACAATCAGATGGATATGCACTACTTTATGATAAAGAAGTGCAGCTATTCATTTTTATGAGGGGATGTCATGGCTGATTTTTTTCTTTCAAATTGTTGCAATCAGGTGACCTTTTGAATTATTTTAGCCCAGTTGTGGTGCCTGTAGTTGCAAATTGGAACTGGGAAAATGTGAGAGGAGTTTGTGGAAGCTCACAAGCCAGAGGGCAAGGGGAAAAAAACTTGAAATATTTGGTTAACATTGCTTATTTGTTTATGGGATAGTAGTTACTGGAGGCTGGCACCATTTTCAAATCTGTTTGCAATATTCTGAGGATGTTCCTAAGCTCTTTAGTTTAGCACGCACATTATTTCAGTACTGGGATCCACCAGGCAATGAACTGTGAAGATAAGTAAAAAATTCGATCATGATATACCAGCAGCCTCACATGAGCATAGTGTCTGCAAGGGGAAATTTTACATATCAGTACTGAGAAAATGCTTTGCTGCTGGCAGATACTTTATGGTTTATGAATACCTCAAGGAAAGGGTAGATAACAGCTCTGTGAAATTGTTTGGTTTTGCAGAATTATTAAAATGGTTCCAAAGTGGGTGTGTGTTTTATTTAAAAAAAATATTAAGTGAACTGGCCAGTGGGTATTTGGTTTGGGCAGGTGTAAGGTGGATTAGGTAAGGGGTCTCACGAGCAGGTATTTTAGCTTCTTCAGAGAAATGATTTGGGCTATCCATAGAGAGTAGTGCCTATACAAGGTAGAAGATGAAAGCTTATATTGAAAGTACAATTCAAGTTAATTAAAACTCTGTATGGATGATATAAAAACTAATTTGGTTATAGTGAATTTTTACTTCCTTTCTTTCTGGAATGCAAGCATCCATATAGGAACTGAATTCACTCAAAGTTCACGTTTTCAGTTTTTCTCTTGGTTTTCTTATGTCCCCATATAGACCTGCAAACAGAGTAACCAGTCTGCTGTTTGCTGTCTGGGTGGGTACTGCAAAGGTAGTTCGTAACGATACAGTAACACAGGAGCCTGAAAATTATATTCTTGATTTATATGTCTTGAGCTCGAGTCTGTCAGTTTTAGTGCAGAATTCATGTCACTGCAGATGAAGGTCATATGTATTTTTTGGTTTAAATTATTGCATTCTGCCATTTACGAAGGCATCTAGATGATACTTCTGACTCAAGTTGAACAAAACCTTGGTAGTTGAAGAGAAATACTACACCATTTCAAACAGGTGCAGTTGTGCAGTACGATGATGACTGAATGAATGTAAATAGATACTACTTAATGATATCGTAGGACATCCTGAGTTGGAAGGGCCCAACAGGGATCATCCAGTCCAACTCCTGGCTCCTCGCAGGAACAACACTGTTCCAACCATAAATCCAAGAGTGGTGTCCAAACACTTCTTGAACTACCGCAGCTCAGGGCTGCCCACTGCCCTGGGCAGCCCATTCCATTCCCACTGCCCTCTGGTGCAGAACCTTTCCCTAACCCGCAGCTGCCCCTCCTCTGGCACAGCTCCATTCCGATTGCCTCCGGCCCTGTCGCTGTCACAGAGGGCAGAGCTCAGCGCAACCCTCTGCTCCCTCTGGACCCTCCACCATCTTCACAGCCCTCATGTTTTTAAATGAAAACAGAATCAAAACATCAACTTCCTGAAAGATGCATCTCTCCCTGAGTTTGCATCACTTGTAATTACATGATACATGGAGTGTGTATGTAAATGGTACCAGAAAAACTCAGATAGGAATCAAATGCATGAGGATGAGATTTTTTGTTGCTTTCTTTGTGCTTTTTGTTTTTTCTTTTAACAGTAAGCATTATGATGAAAAAAACTGGTCATTAATTCTACATATCTTCTGCATCACTACCGTGGGAGTATAAAACAACAATTTCATTTCCATATATATGTTTACATTGCAAAATACATGATGCTGAACGATGCTTAGTTAAGTCTTTGACTTCTAATTAATATATTTTGGAGTTGAGATGAGTTGGATTAAAAACTTAGTGTTTTGTCAGCATGCTGAGTTGCTGAATGAGTCCCTGTGCAAGAAGCTTTTTCTGATGGTGCAACTATTGTATTAAGTTGCACTGTTACACAGTTGGTCATATCTCTTCTTCTGTGTCTTTCCGTAACAAAAAATTTCATGCACGTCATAACCAGGAAGGACTCATGCATTTGTTGCTTTGCTGGTTTGATCCAGCTGTTATTTTGCCTGCTGATGCTTTACTGGCTGGATGCTGACTGGAGAGGGCCTCCAGATGCTGAATCTGCTGCTGTGTTTCTGTCTTTTAGCGTAGGAGTTTCATAGCTAAACGAGTTTGAAATAGCTTTTCTTACAACTTAAAATCACTGAAAAAGCATTGCATGAAGTGCATTTATCTCCTAATTTATAATCTGCTCTTTGTTCTACAGTTTCTCTCTTTTTTTTTTTAATGATATTTCAGGACTTTCTGCAGTGAGGCTTTAGAATCTCAATAGCAAACTTAAGCTATCATGATAGAATAGTGTAAGCTATTAGAAAAGTTTTATCGTGGTGAAATGTTACTGATGGAAAAAAGACTGTTCTGTGAAAGACAGAGTTTGCAGAGTTAAGTTTGTCAGCACTAGCTTTGTCCTTTTCTTGTTAATAACTAATGCATACCTGTTTCTTTTGCTGTAGGTGAAAAATGACTATATGTTAGAAATAGCAGATCAAGTGGACCAGGAAATTGCTTTGAAACTAGGTTGCCTTGAAATCAGGTAAGCTGGCTGTTATTTATTATTCAACATATTTCTGACAGAATATATACATTAATTTTGCAACTTGTTATAGTTCATGGATTTCTAGTCAATACACACGAATATCAGATGTTTTGCTACAACGTAGTCTGAACAAAAATGGATAGGCTGCATTCTACTCAATTTCTACTGATACTTAAAATTAACTTGCCTTTTTTGGATGTATTCTTCATTTAAATAATCCAAAGATTTGTGGAGTGCAGTGAAGGACATTAAAAGACAATTCATCTGTGGTTTTATTTAGCAAACAGTCCTGAAATTGTGCATCTGTAAATCTTGTGTCTAAGGAAAGTTTAAGATAAGTGCTGCTACCTTTCCTGTCTGCATTCACTCAATTTCAATATGCTGATTTCAAATAATTAAATCTTTGTGATTCTTTTGGGGATTTTTGGTGTTCTCATCAACTGTACAGACAGCTGGAAAACGAAGATAAGTTTATCAGATTAATAGATCCTTGAGAGAGTTCCCAGAAGTGCATGTTTTTGGTTTTTTTGGTGTTTTTTTTTTTTTTTTTTTTTTCTGATTTATGAAGAATTTCCTGCCTGATACGTTTGCTTTTCTTATGCTGTTGTCTTGCATGGGGAGATTAGCAAAGTAGTAAACTTGATAAGGAATTCGTGGGAAATGTAAACTTGTTAGCACAGAATAAAAATGTCCTTTAAGCAGTAATTTTCCAAAGTAAAACAGAACTTAGGTCTGTGTAATTGCGTGGGCACTGTAGGAAAACCTGATGTCCTTGCTGTAAGTTTTGCTGGTAGGCGCAGAGAAAACAAAAGTTCTTGTTGTGACTGCAGATGGTCATGCTGACAAAACTACTGGTGCTTTATTTCAAAGCATATAATGAAGATCATAATCCACGATTATTTTGTCAGTCAAACTTTGCTTTCCAAGGCTCTCAGGGTGGCACATCGTGGTTCTTCAGCACATTTTCACCTTGGTGAAGTATTGTGAGTAGGAAACTACTAAGATTTATACTGCAAGTGTTAGTGGCCCACTTTGTCAGTAAAAACAATACTCCCAGCCCTCTACTCCTTGATATTTTATATTTTTGAATACGTTGTGAATGTCTCTGGCTTGAAGCTGTTGGTTCTCACCATTCACAACTTGGTCACATTCTCCCTATTACATGCACAGATGTGAGTGCTATTACAGAGGAGTGGGGGATAGTGAAATAGGTGAAAAGGAGCTGCTGAGAAGAGGTTAGATCACTTCTTTCACTAGCAACTCAATTAAAGCAGGTTGAAGTTCTAATACTGGTATAGTCCCATGCATTATCCATGCATGGATATGTATGAAATCATTTTGTAAAAGAGACATCTGTTTGAGGTAGGTTAATAACGTAAGAACATTTATACTTAAATTCATTCTGCAAAATGGTTTATAATGTAAGTCTCTGAAAGGTTTGACTGTAGTTTTAGGCTGGGTCATCCAGTAACTGTTGCTTTCAAATATTTCTCATGACTTCAGGAGATCCTACGGAGAGATGAGAGGCAATGCATTAGAGAAGAAATCCAACTATGAAGTGCTAGAGTAAGTATGGTGTTCAGGCATGTCTTTTGAGCTATTTCTTATTCAGGAATTTTTAATTTCAGGTCCTTAAAAGAAAGTTTCTGTTGTCATTTTTTATTTCATGAAGACTGTTGAAATTTTCAAGGGTGTTAAATAAGGCTGATTAAACCAACTGAAGTGTAGAAGTAGGAAGAACACTTCCAACTCTGCTACAGGGAAGTAGAGTTGAAGTTGTTTGATTTTGATCATGAAGCTTACGATTTTTTCAACTTTGCTAATGTTTATGGGATCATCGAGTCTATTTCTAAGGTGTTTTTTTGTTTTTAAATGTTTTTTTTCTGTACACAGTTGCATTCTTCGGTTGTGACTAATCTGTGATAAAGTTTGAATTAAACTGCTTCTGGTATCATTCTTTCTTTGCTAAGTGTGGATTTGAGCTGTGACCTTACAGTTATAAGTTTATGTTTTTAATACAGCACAAATTTTTGGACTACCAAGAGGCATCTATATACTGAAACCATTTTGGTTAGTTAATTGTGTTCTGTGGTAGATTGGATTAAGTAAAATAAATAAATAAAATCCAATTTCCTTAAGAAATGTCAGGGTGTATAAGCTCTATGTTGTTGGAATGTGAATTAATCTTGATAAGTAGATCTTCCAGACTGAGTATGGTAGAGACAATGTTCCAGTTTAAAACCCCAACTTTCAACCTTCTGAATGAAGAGCAAAGCTAATTTATTCATTCAGAAAAATAACCCAATGTTATGTGTTGTTCCTCTGTCTTTTTAGAATTATGAAGTTCTGCTTCTGTTTGAATTATTATTATTTTTGTAAAGATTTCAGTTTTATGCTGTAGCTACCAGCAGAAACGTCCTGGGTGTGGAGACCCGTAACAAAATGAGAAGGGCCAATAAATGAACAAGTTGAAGAGTTAGTAAAGACCAAAGGGTTATATAAAAAGATAAAAAAGCACTGTCACCTGAAGAAGTCCTGAGCATGTTGTCCTACTGGGGGAAAGAGTTTGTGACTTGCTGTGGTTACAGCTTATATGTATTTCAGTAAGAACTTGAAGGATGTGTGTTTGAGTCAGTAATTTGGCAGCTCTTGAACCACAGATGTTAGTAATGAGATTAAGAACTTTAGAGACAATGAGACAAAAGAAGCAAAGTTCATAATAGATGATGTACAGTATTAATTAAGGATTATAACAATTAAGAGCTCCTGTAGGGCTCAGCTGTATGGGGCCACTTCCAGGTTAACACTGACTTGTCTCTTGCAATGCACGTGTTTTCCAAATAGTAACTCTTCTTGCAGATTTAAACTTAATTACTGCAGTGAAAGATGGAAGCAAAAGCATGATGTGTAAAATGTAGCAGCTTGATGCCGTGCCAGAGAAAAAGGAAAGGTTGAGTTGTGCACTTAAAGACTTCTTTGTTATTTTTTGTTTTACAGTTTGGAAGCAAAATGTGTTTTGTATGAGATTCATACAAATCTCTGAGAGAGAGGTGAAGGATAAAAGAACCTTAAAGCGTCTGTAGAAAATAATTTTGAGCTTGTAAAAGTCTGTGAAAAGTTCCAAAAGTGCTCGTTTGAACTTATCACCTTAATTATCCTGTAAAGGTTTTCTTACACAAGTAATATTTATTTCTCGAGTGAGGCTTTTTGTTTCTCTCCCTTTCTTGTTGGTTGTAGCAGTGATGAGGCACTTAGCCAACTGAGTGCAATTCTTGCATAGCACTTTTTCACAGTTGATGTGCTTGCTCCTTGCTTGTCTTTGTCAGATGTCTATTTGATGTATATTCATCTTTGATCAAATTTTCATGCAAGACCAAATCTGGATGAGAAATGGGAGATAGAATCAAATTGTTAAGTAGTCTTTAATAGTTGGGCCTTCATGTGATGAAAGAAGAATTTTTTCATAATAAACATGAAGCCTGTTAGCATAGAACAGGAATAATTACCAATACGCAAATGGAAGCTATATGAAGAAACAGCTGCATCCACAGTGTTCTAAAGAGCACGTTCAAGTCTGTTCTGTTAATCTAATAACATTTTTGATACAACTTCGAAGTGAAAAATAGAGATTAAGATATGTCTTGCCTAGATCTGCTTATTGTTATGTAGCAAGCGGTATCATCTATCTGCAGTTGGTATTTTATTAATCCTATTGAAGTTTATACATGTAGAAAAAAATTGCATCTAAGTCCTCAAGTAGAATGGCCAAATACGAAACTGGGAAAGCTGTGTGGAGAAGGATCTCACTACTAATCACCTCTTACTGGCAGTTAGAAAACAGATTTGGTCTGGTTTATCCCCATGCAGTGCAGCTGAGGAGGCGAGGGAAAGTTTGTAGGGTTGTGTGTTTAAAAAGCTGTTTGTATGTTTGAGTTTGTAGTGCTTGTTCTCCTGTTTGTGGATTTGGCATGAAATCTGTACAGTTCTTATGTTAAATTCTCCTACAGTAAATAAATTTTCAGCCTAACCTAAATGCTTTATTGCAAGTTTTATTAAGTGTTATGTTTCATTATGCTCTGCATAAGAATTTCCTCCATATTTATTACATACAGATCTGTACAAAGAACTACTCTCCTATTCCTTTTACCCACAACAGCAGCAGAATGGCAGCCATGTGCTGCAGTGCCATTGAGATGAGTAATAGCGGAGTGATGGAGGGTGCCTCATTTTGAAAGCACCATTTCTCTCTAAAATGCTTAATGTTAAACTAATATATTCCTTGTCAAAATGTCTTTGCATGTTATTTAGATGGTAATAGTGTGTTAGACTTATTTAACTGTGGGATGATAAACCGCATATAATTTGCATTTGAGAAGAAATGCATCAAAGGAATTAACATTTATGAAAGTTTTATCGTCTTTCAGCTTACTGTCATCGCACAGATGCCAGCGTTCACTGCTGCACATGAACGTTCTGCTCCTCTTGGTTGAGGATGTTTTTAGTATATTTTGTAAAACTGAATACTGTTTGTCTTGAGAGAGCTTTAAAAATAACCGTTTCATTATTTTGAGCAAGCTTTTTATATTAACTTTAATTTTGGCTTTCCTGTTGCGTGGCAGCAAACACATACTGTATTTCTCAAGCTGGCTAACAGCTTTTCTTGCTTTGCCAAATGTAAGAATTCCAGTTGTGTTTCTGTTTCTGCAAAGCATGCTGTTATGGAAAGCGTTCTTACTCATTTGAGAAGCAGCGAAGGCTGTTTAAAGAGATTGTAACCGCTTGATCAAATTTATTCCTTTTTTTTGTGGGGGGGGGGAAGTTGCCGTTAATACCTTTGAGAGGCAAAGATGTACATCTTTCTTATTGGCATTTTTCTTTCAGTTTTTCCTTTTCTTCACGTGGATGTTCTGCAAATGTCTATGCAACCAGTCCGTGGTAATTGCAGCACTCAATACACCTGGCTGCATAATGATCTTTCCTGGCTGGTAGTGAGACATATACATGTTAGACATAAGGTGGATGCAGCACACCTAAGCCACAAAAAAAACCCTCTTTGTAAGTCTGAAGAATTGAGCTTGATGCAATTTAGCTTACAGAAGCCAAGCTCGCAGAAAGAACTAGGATCCTAACTTGTGAATGCAAGAAGTGAGATTGTTTGCAATGAAAAGCTCAGAAATCTAATTCAGGTGTTCAATATAAGGAAAAAGTGGCAGTAGAAATTTAAAAATTTAATTACAGTGCCACATTGGGTAAAACAATAGTGGAAAGATTGTCAGCACAACTACAAACTCGTATCATGAGAGGTCCTCTCCTTTGCATTGTTTCTCCTACTGAGTTCAAATAGGTGTTTATTAGAATTCTTCATTTTTGTGTCATTCCCTTCTCAGCTGACAAAGCTGTAAGAACGCAGTAAGAATATTATTTTCAATATTATTTAAGTTATTCAAATGTACAGTCAGTGGTTACTATTCTCAAAACTTCTCTGTGCCAGAGCCAACATTCCACACCAGGATGTGACATCCTTTTGAGTTTTAACTAGAAATTCTGCTCTTTTCCGTAGAGTGGCTATAGTGAGCGTATTACTGGTGCCGCATTTGGTACTCGGAGACTGTCAAAGACTTTACAGTGAAAATAATTTACTATACTGCGTATGTTAGTTCCAAAAAACACAAGACACCCTAAAAAACAGTATTCTAATATCTGACAATTTTTCAAATTATTATTAATAATGTGTGCTTTTTTTTCTTTCCAGAAAAGATGTCGGTTTAAGACGATTTTTTCCGAAGAGTTTGCTAGATTCAGTGAAGGTAATTATAGTTCCAATCACTACATAAAAAACAAACAGAAAAATTCTTCAGAAATTTGAAAATTGCATGATCTGTTTCAATATAGAGCTGTAAGTGAATTGGTGTGCAGTTGTAGTCTTGCTGGAAGAAAATATCAAAGCTACCTGTCAAATTGGTAGGACATAAATCTCCATAGTTCAAGTAGAGGCATGCAACTGGAAGAACCAAGCCAGTGATTTACGTGTCCTTGCTGAGCTGATGTGAGCAAAGTACCTCTCTAACCTTGCAGACAAAAGCTTAAAACAAGCCTTCAGATCTTCTGCTACCAAATAACTTATTTTTCTTTCTTAAAAGAGAAATGAGGCTTCTGGAGAAGGTGGATGGGGACATATAAGAAAAAAAAAAGCATATTTTTAGCATCTGCTTGATGAACCAAATTCTGCCTTTCGTGCTCAAGACTGTAGCGAGCTCATTCAAGGAAGACTTCCAGCCATTTCCATTTATGTTAATCCTAGTTGGGACTATAAGCATTAGTCAGATCTCACTTCCATTGAAGTCCATATGTTCCCAGAGTAAAAAATGCAAATTTTTCCTGGCATACCCTGAAAAAGGGAGGGTTAAGAATGGTCTCCAAGTAGTGTTACAGCTGTAGTAGTCTAGATATGGATATTGCAGTAGAATACATCTGCTGTTCATATATGCAAATGTAAATCATAAATTGTTGTTTTAGAACTCGTTTTGGTAAGCAGTGTTGGTTTTATAGAGGAGTTACAAATAGAATTTTGCTTCAGATTTATGAAGATTATTCATTGTTATTTAAATGGTAGGATAAACAGCAAAGGTCTGTCATGAATGGATTTTGTTTCAAAAGAATTCTGAAAATCAGAAACTAATGAAGTCAAGTGGATTTAAGTAATCCGTCTGCATTTTAATTTAAGCAATTATCTGGAACCGCTAAAGGGAGAAATTGTGGTGAAAGGCTCCAGACATAAATGACTGAATAACTGCTTCAGAAAATAATATTAGGGAGCCAGAAAACTGACAAAGAAAATTGCTCTTCAGAAATTACGAAATGAATGGTTGGAAGAAGCAGCAGCAGGAATTGCCATAAGGTGAAGCTGTGTAGAAACTTGTGCAGACGTGAGGACATGTTGGGTGTCTGAAGAGAAAAACAAGGGAAGGAAAAAAGAGTCTGATTTTTAATGAAAATAATATCCCTATTAAAAATAAGTTAGAATTAGTTCAAGTAATTAAACGTGTCCTTTAGTTTGTGAGAAGAGCAATAGTTTTGAACTGGCTGACAAGGGAGGGCTACTGATGGCCATTAAATATACAAACAAGTGTTTTTCACTAGTAGTGAATTAAAACTTGCAGTGTCTTGCAGTGTTAATGAAATTGGTTGATCTACACATTTAGAAGACAACAGCTACACAAAGAGTATCACCCTATGTAGAGGAGGACCAAAATGCTGTGATAATGAGAATTAAAATACTTAACAGTGCAAAGTATTAGAAGACAAACATGGGTTTAAAAAGCAGACATTTGATCTTTATTTGGGGAGCTCATTAAAGAAGCCAGCAGTTTAAAGACAACTGTATATTGCCCGAGCACAGAGTGTAATGATGTTGTGAAAGAAAGCAAGTGCTGACCCAGAAGTGCCAAGGGAGTTCTCTCAGAAATGCAAGAGGGAGCTCATAGCACAGAGCCCTGTATCACTTATGTTCTGCTGATAGCACTGGTTATCCATGTTCAAGAAAGAATAAGTCAGTCTAAATCAAGCACAGAGGAAAAGTTACTGAGTCAACTGGCCTTCCATTTTCATTACTTCACTAGAGAAAAATAATAAACTTTCCTGTGTTTACTGTAGTAAATAGTGCCTCTGGGAAGTTCTGACTTAGATGCAGCAAGTATGGCGTAGATGTGGATATATCCTGTAAATGGGGGAAAATACCTACCTACATTAAACCAACAGTGGGCAGAGGGAGTGGATATTAACCAGGTTCTTTTTAGTTTGCAAATTATTTTCCTGTTTCTCTACAGCGTGCCTTGAAAAATAGCAGAGCAAAAAAAAATTGTTCATATGAAATATTTTAATACATTTTAGTGGTATTTTTCTTGAAGTCATTTGCATATATTTCTCATAAAAATCTCTGGTGGAATAAGGTGTTTTTTCTAACTGACTTATTAATGATCTGAAGTTAAGGTCAAGATAATATGGAAATAGCAAGTCTTCTTCATTGACTTAAAAGTGATAAATAATGTATCCCTGGATGCATGAAGTCAAGCTGATGTTACAGTAATCCAGCAAAGCAGATAGTGGGCAGAATAAAGTATATTTTCAACAGCTGTGGTTGAAATACTTGGGACAGCTTCAGCATAGCAGATTTTTTTACCTACTGTAGTGTCTTGGTCCTAGCATTTGCCAGGTGTCCAGCTAAAGCTAAGATCTTTAGTTCCCTTAACTTCAGGCTTCTCTATAAGAAATGTAGGTAACATCCACTTTTGGGAATGGTTTTAAGCTCAAGGAGGGAAGGTTTAGATTAGATGTCAGGGGGAAGTTCTTTACTATGAGAGTGGTGAGGTGCTGGCACAGGCTGCCCAGAGAGGTTGTGGATGCCCTGAACCTGGAGGTGTTCAAGGTCGGGTTGGATGGAGCCCTGGGCAGCCTGGTCTAGTATTAAATGTGGAGGTTGGTGGTCCTGCCTATGGCAGGGGGGTTGGAGCTTCGTGATCCTTGGGGTCCACTACATAGAAAAGGATACTGAGACACAGAAGAGTTCATTATGCTGGAGAGCTGACAACTGTGGCTACAGTGAGACATCCTGACTGGTAGCTGGTAGAAAGTTCTGCTAAACTGACAGATTAATTCAAAATTACAACAAAACAGCAGATTTCTGTGTTCATTTTATAACATAAAGCTTACGTGTTGAGCTGAGTGTTTTCTCAGCCCACATATGTGTCATTCCTAAACTCATCATTGTTTTGTATGGGAGTATGCAACACCGTTTGATTGTTGCTATTACACTCTTTTCTTAGTGCTAGTTTTGAAAAAAAATTGGCTATTTGGAGTTCTGAATGTTCTTTCATGGTGTTGTAAAACTGAATGCCTAATCTGCCTGGAAGTGCTAACACCAAAAGGAAGTTTATATTTGTGCAGTGCCCAGAGCCATTTTAGGCAATGTGAAAGAATGAAGAGCTTTAATGCTGTTACAATAGGACAGTCAGATATGTTTTGGTAGAGGAACAATGGTAATTCCTGTCTTAACCTTGACATATTGCATAAATAAACATGGCTTTACCTTTCATTATTGTTGTGAGTTGGAAGATGGATTAGAAATATGTATTGCCAGAGGTAATTTTTTTAAAACTTTCCATTCAGTCGCTTTTGACACAGTCCAAGCTTTGGCCAGAAAAAAAAAGCAATAGTTGTGTTTGTTTCTGACATTTTGGCACTATGTGATGTGAGCAGTCATGAAATGGAGTAAGTTCACTCTACACTACTTAAAAAAGCATCCGTATGCTGTTGTGATTAGGACAGATGAGAGAAGCTGCTGGACTTCTGTTGGTGGTGTCAGGGTGAATTCTGGTCAGGATGTTTTTGTTTAGGATTCTTCACTGTTTGGGGCATGTTAAACAGATTGCATTTCAGATTTTGCATTTATTATTGTGGTATCAGTGGCAGCTTTCCTCAGGCAAATACTTCGATTTTCATAAGTCTTAGTTTTGATACCCAGTTTTTAAAAATGCAGTTGCTTGAATCCTCTGCATAGATTTTCAATTTACTTTTCTGTAAATCTGAAACTTATGGTGCATCCAGGCTGGATGTGGCTCTGGGCAGCCTGGTCTAGAGGTTGGTGACCCCACACATAGCAGGGGATTTGAAACTAGATGATCATTATGGTCCTTTTCAACCCAGGCCGTTTTCTGATTCTATGATCTTAGCATCATTAAGAATCCAGTATGTTATGGGTAGTCTGAGATGCTTGTATGCAGAGTTAAAGATAAAGCTATGGGTGAGTTATGACTGGTCAAATGGGGCCCTGGACATTCTGATTTAGTGCCTTGTTTAGTGGTTGCCAACCCCAAGGGGCATTGGAACTAAATGATCATTGAGGTCCCTTCCAACCCAAGCCATTCTCTGATTGCAAAATAGGACAACGGTCATTTAAATTTAAGACATAGTAGGAAGGTGCAGGTCCTGATGGCAGTGCTTTTCTATTGGTGGACAGTTAAGAGGTTAGGAGAAGTACAGAACGTAGGAAAAATAGTTCCTGCAAAGATTAGTGTGTTGTCTTATGTTATAATTTAGTCAAAACATTATTAGCTAGTCTTAAGTCCTGTTGAAAAGATAAAAGATAAAAAAAAAAGGGGGGGGGGGGACGGGACGAACTGAAACTCTTAAAATGCACCATCACTGATCAAGTGTAAAATAATTGACTTTTAAACGTTTTCATACACAGGCCAAAACACTACGAAAATTAATCCAACAGACATTTCGACAATTTGCCAACCTCAACAGAGAAGAAAGTATTTTGAAATTCTTTGAGATCCTCTCTCCAGTGTACAGATTTGACAAGGAATGCTTCAAGTGTGCCCTTGGTGTAAGTAGAGGAATGCTACAGTCACCAGAGTACTGTTGTAGTTACAGGTTACATTGGTTTTCTTAGTTCTACAGTTAACTGCATGTTTAGTTTGCCTGTTGATGTAGAGAATAGGGTAGATAAATATTAAAAATCTAAACGTAAAACATATTTATTGATTTTACTTGTGATTTTCTCAGGTCACTGTTAAAAAGCAACATTTATTAGTCTGATAAGAATTATATTAAATCTTATTGGCTTTGTGATAACTGAGCAGTTATTTACCTGGTTTCCTGAGGAAATGAGGCTTCTCAGCCTCTTCTGTTTGTAAATTTTTCTCTAATGCCTATTAATCTCTACCAATTTCAAATCAAGTTTGAGAAAGGCCTTTAAGTCTCCAAGTTTTGTGAAAAGAGATACTTGAATAGAAATTAGAATATGAACATCAGTGACCATGAGGAGAGGAAATAAAGGGAATATATAGTTTTCATGCAGACATAAAATAGAACACATGGAAACTCATACTGATTGAAACAGAACCCCAGGAAGCCTCTCATCAGAAGTTTTGCTACTTGAAGAATTACTTCATTTTAATATCTTACAGTGTTTGAAAGGTGTAGAAGTTTCTAGAGATGAATTACTGAAAATTACATTGATAACACTGGAGGATAGTGTTCCTTTAAACAAACTGAAATTTGCCTTATCTTTCTCCTTCAATTTGAAGTCAAGCTGGATTATTTCAGTGGAGCTGGCAATTGGCCCAGAGGAAGGAATCAGCTACCTTACAGACAAGGGTGCAAATGTAAGTCTATTTCTGTTTTCTTCTCTCTGTACTGGCTTAATAGCTGTGACCTGTTGTGACTCAAACTTCACACAAAGAGGAATGACAAATCTTATGTTCAGGTCAAACTCGGAAGAGCTGGGAAGTTCAGCACATAAAGCTGTTCTTCAGGTATTAACTCATGATTTGGGTTGGTGAAAACGCATATGGGTTAAGTAGAGAGATGGTGTCAGCTGTAGCCATTCCATTTGTTATCTTTTGTACCCACTGAAGTGCTCACGTAGAGTTTGAAGCATTAGTAGTGATTTTTTAACAAGAAAAGTGTGGATTATTCTAAATGATTCCTCCCTTTCCTAGAGAGAATGTCTAAACAAAAAACTTGTTTAGTCAGTATGTAGTATTTGTGCCATCATTGTTGGCTTATTTGTTTTAATTTGTGCTCTTAACAGCTTTTTTATTGCATGATGTTGACTATTTTACAGTATTAATGGTGTATTTATGTATGCATCAGGGAAATGTTTGGGACCTTTACAGTTGCGATGCAAGTTGAGTCTATGTCGAACTTCTGTTTAGAGAATCGTTCAGAGATGGTGAAACTATTTAGAGAGCTGGATTCTTTAATCAGTTGAAAATGTATCTTTTACAACAGTCTGATAATACATTACCATGCTCTGAGTGCAGATACCTTGTGGGTATCTGGTAAGTTTTCGGTTTTGACCTCCAAGAAGTTGATCCTGGTGTTCTTTAGCATGTACATAGAGTTACTCAACAGTGACCTCTGTAGGCAGCCTTGATACTTGGTTTCATATGTAAGTATGTAAATGCAAAATAACAAAATTGAAAAGCCCAGTGATTGTAGAAAGAGAAACAGACTACCAAAGGTGTAATTCAGAGATAAAAATAAACATATGCTTCAGGAGTAAACCCAAACTATTTTGCTTTACTTTTGACATTTTTTCTGTTGTCTTCCTGCAGCCAACTCACCTGGCAGATTTTAATCAAGTACAAACTATTCAGTATTCAAACAGTGAAGACAAGGACAGAAAAGGGATGTTGCAACTGAAGATAGCTGGTGCACCTGAGGTATGATAGTTGGCATCTATGATAAACTAGATTTCTTTGGTATTCCTTAAGTAAAAAAGTGAAATTTGTATATTCTTAATTTACAGTACACTCTTTGTATGTTGTGCTCATGTTCTGGCCTTTAACATTGTTCTGACTTTTTCTTCTGTCAGCCTAATGGACAAATATGTTGCCCTAAAAGTACACCTCATGTTTCTGTATGCAAGTTTAAGCTGAGGACAGCCAAACTACATGTGCATACAAAGACTTCATCTATTGTTAAACCCTTTTGCTCCTCCTATAGCTACAACCATTGCTGTATTTTTTAAATTTTGCATTCCCGGTATTCTGTGTAGTTATTTGATTTTTCTTGTACTTTAAGGGATCAAGGTAGTTGAATGCAAGCATTGATTATACTCGTAAATGTCATTACGTGCTTTAGATTTAATTTGAAAAAACTAGCTCTTAGGTGCATCTTAGAGGTAACCCGCTTATTTATGTCTATGATGCTGTGTTCTGAAAAGGGAACTGAGCAATTTCACATCTATGAAAAGGGAAAATATGAAAGTAGCAAATTCTGTTTCTTTCATATTACATGGAGGAAGGGTTGGAAGTGAAATCAAATCATTGCCTTGGTACACTGGAAAATGTTTACTGTGATAGAGGAGTTTTGAGGGCAAGTTGGCAAATCTGTGCAAAGGATGAATATTTTCTTTTTTAGCAGGGCATGTAGCGACAGAAAATGGTTTCAAACTGGAAGAGTGTAGATTTGGACTAGGTAACAGGAAGAATTTTTTTACTGTGAGAGTGGTGAGACACAGGAACAGGTTGCCCAGTAAGGTTGTGCATGCTCCCACCCTGGAAGCATTCAAGGCCAGGCTGGATGGGGCTTTGAGCAGCCTGGTCTAGAGGGAGGCGTCACTGCCTATAGCAGGAGGGTTGGAACTACATGATCTTACAGGTCCCTTCCAACCCAAACAATTCTATGATTCCAATATCAGTGTTATTAAAATTGGTAGTTAGCCTGTATGCATCACCTCTTCCACTTCTCTTCTGTCCCTTCTTAATTTCAGTTTACTTTGAAGTTGGTGTTACTTTTTAGGGTAAAGAACAAATTGTTGCAAAAGGGTAGAAAAGAAGATACCACCTTAGGCATGGGTGTCCAACCTTTTGACCTGCCGGGCCACTTCGAGTGAAGAGGAATTGTCTTGGGCCACGTATAGATAGGTTGCTCTGAAAGTAATGCCACCTGTTTATTTGCACAGAAACTACAACTGATACAGAGAGCACAATAACAGTATTTGATAGAGCAAATTCTCAGCTACAAAACACTATTTTTCAACACAGTCACCACTGTTAGCTGTGTTTCTTCACCAGCAGTGAACAGGAGCATGCTGTGCTTGTAAAAACGTGCACCAGTGGAGATCTACCAAAGTCTGTCACCACTGCTTCAACCACTCAGTGCCTCACTGTGCCCACTGTTTGGTCTCCATAAACATTCATGAGCATCGATGAATGTCACTGGGTGCCATTTTTTCTGCATGGAGGAATTCATTGACACACCTTTGCTTCATACACTATTTAGATGCTATTTAGTCAGACTGCCCCTCTGCTGCCACCTATAACATAGTAGCAAAACGTAAGGAAGTACTGGTGGGAAGATTCCACCTCTGCTGCAATACCTAGCATCTGCATCTGACATCATGGCCCAACATCATAAAACAGGAGGCATTACTTTCAGAGCAGCACTCGTAAAAATATACATTATAGTTAATACGTAAGTAGCAAAACATTTTAAATTTTAATATTGTTATTTAAACATTTAGAAAAAAAGATCAAAAACATAAAACCAGTGGGATATTTGACCTTGTTTTTGTGAAATTAATACATCAGTCTGATTATTCGATTAGGTTGATGGAAGTGGTTGCAATTCTTAGTGAGCTCTCAAGGGGTTCATCAGAGATTTTTGATGATATTTAATCTTGCTATACTTTATCCTTGACAATTGTTCACAAATGTGAATACTGCCAAAAAGTGATGAATTTAATAAGGTGTGGTTGTGAAGCAAAGGATATCTTTCTCTAGTAAGATAGAGCTCAGGAAAGTCTGGCAAAGGGACACGATCACTTCTTTGTTGGGTATCTGATTGCAACTGTATACACTGCATTTAAAAATTTGCAGGTCATATATTTATTTTGACTGCAAATGGAGTCACAGACATAAATTGATGATTTTTTTGGCAATCTTGAAACCTATTCTCAAATTCCTTTATCAAAATGGAAGGCAAGGCTGTATATTTTTCGATGTTCACGGGGCTGTGTTTAGCCAACGTATCAAAATGCATACAGTTATGACCTAAGGTATGTTATTCTACAGAATAAGCAGCTTCTACATAATTGTTATGATTAGAGCCTTAAAGTCATGGTAATTATCAGTGATTGACTGAAAGTTTGCCCAGCAAGCCACTGAATAGACCCATATCAATCTTACAGTTGGATGGAAGGTTTTTCAGCTGTGCTACATATAAAGTAAAGCAAGAATCTGGTAATTCTTTGCTCACTCACATTTTTCTGTTTACTGTTCGCGAGTGTATGTAAAGTTCTGATGCAATGACACAGCTGTTCTAGTCAGTGTTTGCAACTACAATAATACCTCTTTGTTTGGTGCCTTGTTTTTTTCCTTCTTCAGCCTCTGACAGTGACAGCACCATCCTTAACCATTGCAGAGAATATGGCTGACTTGATAGACGGATACTGCCGACTGGTGAATGGAGCCACGCAATCTTTTATTATCAGGCCACAGAAAGGTAAGAAGGTGTTCCATTCTGGTATTGGCTGTTCTCTGTTCTACTGATAGGTTATCTTGCGCTTGAACAGAAGTCACAAGGTAGCTTCAAAGTCATCATTGGGAGAATGTTGCCTTGCTAGAAGGAAACTTGGGGTATTTTTGCTAAGGTAATCACTGACTGTCAGTGTCTCTCCACTGAAAATTAAAGGCAATCTTCAAGATAACATATCCTTGTTAAATGATATACCAATATCCAAGCAGAAATTCAGGAGATGTTGGTTAGAGTGCATTCAGGTAAAATTAGTTGTAATTTTTGAAAATCAATGTTCTATTCCCAGGTACTCAAAATCTCTCTTTTTATTATTTAAACTTCAGGAGAAGTCTTGTGAGCCTTTCTCATGAAACAGAACTAAAGCAAAGTATGGATTTTATACTGTTGATGGGTGGTTGTTTTTATAACAAACTACAAGCTGGAAGTATTGATATAAGGTTGCAGCTACAGCTAGATGTAAAGAGATAATTAAATTTCAGTAGATTTTTTTTTCTAGTTTCAAGTAGTTTTAATTATTGAAGTATATAGTCCCGTAAAGAAGTCGAAGTCCCTTAAAATAGAAACTTCTGGCCTTTTGTACTTGTCCTTGCTTACGGAAAGTCATCCATCATTTCTGGTTTCTAAAACAATAAACTATTTCCTCCTTCCCTCTTTGTCTTGTAAGAATATACATAAAGCCATTCTAGAAACTCTACAATCTGAATGTAAGTTTGTTTTATAGATACATTTTTGCTTTCTTGTACCACAGGTTTTCCCTGCTCTGTAGTTGTTTAGTTGTTCTGATGGGGTAGTGCTATTGACATGGTTCATGTCTTTTGTAGTTCTGTGTTTAGCATCCTGCCTGTGTATGGCTCTGAACTTTGCCTGTAATCTTCTGTTGTCAAAACAAAACAAAAACAAACAAACAAAAAAACCTCCCCAAAACTGTGATAACTTGATAGTTCAGTAATGAAGAAACGTGATTTTAGAGTGTTAGACATCTTGATAACACTTCAAGATTGTTCAAGTTATTCTTAAATGCATGTGTTTCTTCTGATTCTTAAAGCGTGCAACTGACTGGTAGCTACAACATGCAGCTTTGTTGGAATTTGCATTAGTCATGTGACTTTGTCCCCATACAAAGGAAGATACTCCCTTTCAACACAAATTCCACTCTTCTGGCCAGCATTGCATGCAATTCAGTGATGATGAGCCATTAGCACCAAAACTGAACACCAAAAGGACAAGCTAGCATCAGTAATGATGGTAGTTTATATTTCTTCCAACAATAAAGTTGACATTGCTTCTCTCGTTTATTTTATACCTCTGAGAATCATCTTTTATGCCTGTTTTTATCTGAAAAATATTCACAGTTTCTTACCTTTTCTGAAAAATCGTGATTTGGGATTTCTTACAATCCCCTTTATTCACTCCCCAAGACTTTCCTTCCAGTACCACCAGTGGATTGGCGATTTGTCAGCTTTGGCCATAGTAGACAGTTCTTTCCATTTTTGCATTGGTAATGTTTCAGAAATCTGCTCCATTTAGTTTCTGCTGTCAGTGCCATTATCAACTTGTTTCTTTGAAACTGGGGTGGCTTCTGTTTCTTATGTACATAAAAATGCTGATTTCCACAGGCAGTTAAGGTCTTCCTGAAGTCTTAGCTCTATTTATCCAATTCACTATCTTCAATTGCTGTTCACTGTTTGAGCTCTGAGCTCAGCACCGCTGAGCACTGATTGTGCTCCAGGCATATCTCTTGCCATTTCTCTGCCAAACTCTATTTTCCTCTATGCTGTTCTTGTACAATCAAGGGAAAAGCTCCCAACCAAAATCTCTACAGGATTTACTGTGTTCTTGTTAGCATAACCTGTTCCATGGTGCATATAAGCAACTGCCATGTAAGACTAACTGGGCTAATGGGTCCTAGCTTACTGCTGCTACAAGTGGCAATGAAAACTGATATGCTTTATTTTCACCTCTTTCTAATTCCTTAATCCCTCTGATTTGACTTGCTTATCATTCAGTTGTTATGTCTTCTAGACTCACTAAGCACTTTTCAAGGCAAGATTTCTGATTTTTTTTCTGTCATACTGTGCTAGGTACAACTATGCTGTGCACTATGGTTTGCCTGTAGGCACTACTGCAAAATAAATCCATAGAGGAGGTTTACTTATTTGCATGGTATCTATATTAGCATATATATTAACAGAGAGCAATGAAACAGTGATTCATTTAAAGGAATGTTATATAGCACTTTGGAACATTCCTCCTTATGCAAACGTTAACAGAATCCTTGCAGTTAAAAAACTTTTTTTTCCCTGAGGTTTCTTCTTTTCAAATATCATAACAATACTCAGCTCACTAAATAAAAATCTTCCTTGCTTACTGTAAGAAACCTGTGTTTTTGTGATATAATCTGTCCTGCTATCTGCTAGTGATCCAATTTCTCTTAATCTGTTGAGATCACTTAGTAATGTTTAAACATGTACATGGCACGAGGAGGCCTTACTTCAAATGTCATGTTCGCTTTGGGCCCCTCTCTACCAGAAGGTTATTAAGGTGAGAAGGTGCTTGAGGGTGTGCAGAGAAGAGCAGTGAAGCTGATGAAGGGGCTGGAAAACAAGACATATGAGGAGCTGCTGAGGGAAATGGGGCTGTTGTGTCTGGAGGAGAGGAGGCTGAAGGGAGAGCCCATCATGCTCTGTAACTACTGTATGGAGGTTATGGTGAGGAAATACTGTTCTCTTTTCTCAAATGGCAAGCGATAGGGCACAAGGAAGCAGCCCCAAGTTGCACCAGTACCGTTCAGATTGGACATGAGTAAAAATTTTTTCATGAGTGCTTAGGCAGTGGAACAGCCTTCCCAGGGAAGTGGTGGAATCCCAATCCCTGAGGGTATATAAGAGGTGTGTGGATAATCTTGATCTTGAAGGTCTTTTCCAACCTAAATGATTCTATGATATGCTTATTTTTCCTGTTCTCCCTGTCAATGTCTTGACTGTCTACTTGGGACTCCTCTCCAGCAGTCAAAGGGATGTTGTCCATTGTGACTGATCAGTGCTATTTCCTGCATATACCAGATATTGCTCATGAGCAGCTCTGCATTCTCCTTCCTTCTCCCCAGGGCTGCCATGTTGTCTACCGCTGCTCTCACATCAACCAAGAGGGTAAGGGGCCAGATCTATTCAGAGCATTGCTCTGTTGCTACTGAGAATAAAATCAATCATGCTTTCTGCAGCCCAAGGACAGGAAAAATGATCAAAAATAGTGGAGGTTTAGTTACATAGAAGCCATGAATGCAGCCTTTTTTTTTAACCAATCTGGAAATGAACATTCCTTTAACTTGTCCTTGGGTCTCTACTTTCCTCTCTCCATCCTCATCATTTCCTTGCCTCAGCTCATAGCTACAGTTATATCAGCTCACATCTACAGTTGCTTACATCTTTATTGCACTGGACAAATCTTTTTTCACTCTTGAAGAATCATATAATGCTTTGGATTGGAAGGGACCTTAAAGATCATCCAGTTCCAACCCCCTGCCTTGGGCAGGGACACCTCCCACTAGTTCCTTTTGACCAAGTACCCATCTAACCTGATCTTGAACTTTTTTGCGGATCCACAGCTTTTCTGAGCAATGTGTTCCAGTGCCTCACCACCCTCACACAATATAACTTCTTCCTTATATTTCATCTAAATCTTCCCTCTTTTAGTTCAAAGCTGTTACCTCTGGTCTTATCACTACACTCTCTGATAAAGAGTTCCTCTTCACCTTTACCATAGACTCATTTTAGATACCGGAGGACCACTATAAAGTCTTCCTGGAGCCTTCTCTTTTCCTGTCTGAACAACCCCAACTCTCTCAGCCTGTCTCTATTGGAAAGCCTATAGACAGGAAGGGAGTAAACTCTTTGAAAGGGTAGATAACAGCAGGACAAGGGGGAACGGTTTTAAGTTGAAAGAGGGAAGATTTAGGTTGGATGTTAGGGGGAAGTTCTTTACCAGGAGAGTGGTGAGGTGCTGGAACGGGCTGCCCAGAGAGGTTGTGGATGCCCCATCCCTGGGGGTGTTCAAGGCCACGTTGGATGAGGCCCTGGGCAACCTGGTCTAGTAAATGGGGAGGTTGGTGGCCCTGCCCGGCAGGGGGGTTGGAGATTCATGATCCTTGAGGTCCCTTCCAACCCAGGCCATTCTCTGATTCTGTGAAAGGTGCTCCATCTCTCTGATCATTCTCGTGGCTGTCTGCTAGATCTATCTGCTCCAACAGGTCAGTGTCATGTTGGGGGCTCCAGAGCTGAATGCAGTACTGCACCAGGTGGCATTTCATGCACGCTGCCTTTCTCCAGTTCCATCACAGTTCTTCATTCCAGCATCATCAGAATTATATTTTTGTGTTTAGAGCAGTTCGTCTGTCATTTACGTCTTGCCCATTTTAGAGCTACTGGTTCTACCTGTTGTTTGCTGTGCTCTGCTTTTTAATGTCCCTGCTTTCTGTGGCTGAAGTGGAAAATACAGTAGCTTTCTTAAAAGCAAACAATCACAAAAACATAAATGTACTAACAGAATGCTAATCAAATCACGAACTCCAAAGTCTTACGAAATGCTTCTTTAATCTCAGATCAATCCTGTATCCCTCCATGATATTACTTGCTAGCTATGTAATTCCACCTCTATTCACATTCTCCTTATCTCATAAAATCCGTAAATGGGTTTCTTGCCAAGTAGAATCAGCATTCTGTTGTGAGAGATGTTACGATATGATCCTTGCTTTATTTTTCGCACCAGTAAGTGAAGTTGGGAGTTGCAGAAGCAGAGTGGGAAATGTGTTTAAGGAAACTTAATATTGCCCTGGAAAGTTAGATTTTGTATTTATTTCTCTTAGATCTTTTTTGATATGTAGCTAGTGACTTCAGCTTACACTGCCAGTTGCTGCCTGTATTGGATTTCTCTCTTTTTAGAGGGTTTGGAGTCTGTTTACAGGAGAGAGAAACAATCTTATCTGCAGTTGAAATCTTTGAACAAAGCACTCAGGTCCCTCTGTGTTACAAAATTGTTTCTCAAGTCCTGAAATACGATACTGATATGTTCCACACATGCACAAAAGAGGAAATTAAAAATTCCATCTTTAGAAGACAGTTTTGAATAGTGTGTAGTTAATATGCAATTGAACTCCCTTTTCAATATCAAGGATAGTTAGTTTGAATAGCAGTTCATTAATTGTACTCCAGTTATCTTGAGTTAAAAATATCAAATGATTAACTTGGCAATTCAATATGGTTCTTTTAACACGGAGTTCTGTATGTTCATATCATTTCCTAAGCCTTTAAAAACAGTGTACTGCAGGTCTGTTATATCAGTAACACCTGATTCACCATTAAATTCGTTGCCAAATGTAGGAGAGGTGTTGGAGTAACCAGCAGCATCATAACTATCAAGTTATGCAGGCTGGAATACAGGATGCTTTCACAGACTGACAGCTGATGGAAGTATCAGGAGATACCAGCTGGCACTTAAGCTTCTGAGTCTTATTCCCAATCCTAGGGAGGACTGCACAGTGCTGGGCAGGACTCTTATGCCTGTTTCTCCAAGCTTGATGTCTTTTGTCTATTTCTACCCAGTATGAATCCCTCTTGTGCCCATTCTGGTCTCTGTTTTTTGGATAACCCCTCATCTCCAATCCTTTTGGTGCCAGGCTGTGACCTTCAAGCTTCTGCTCTTGTACTTGTCACTCCACAGTATCTTTCTGAATCTTTGACTTTTCTTTCCTTTTCATGAAGTTATCATTTCCTCTAACATTTTACAATACCTTTATGTCCTCTTCTGCCTCATGCTTCTTGTATAAACTTTCTGTCATTCTTCCACCCTCCAGTTCCAAGGTGCTTGCTCAGATGCTTTGCAAAGCTACAGTGCCATCTCCAAAAATTGCAGCTCTTTGTTTCCTTTCTTTCCTATATCTTCCTTTGCAGCAGCCTCATCTGACCCTGAGGTGCAGCTCTCTTTTCCTTTCTGCACTTTATGGTGGACCCTCCCGCCCTTCTACACTTTTAATTAAAATTGAGCCTGTCTCTTTTTGCTCCAATCTCCAAACTCCGTAGCTTTGTAACTGGATCTGGAGGATGTGGACTTGTTTTGGAGGGAGGGAGGAGGATGTGCAGCCCAAGTCCACACAAGAGCAGAGAAGAGATGGGGCATTTTTGGTTACTTCCTGGAAATTTTACATGTACATTTTGGTCAGTGCAGTGGGCAGAGGAAGAGCATAACCTGTTCTCAGCAATTTAACATAGGATGACGACAAACTGGAAATTACTTTTTTCTGTAAACATTCTTCATCACTGTTTTCTGAAAGCGTGGCTCTTCCATTTTCTCTCAGGTTGCTTTATCAGTGCTGTCGTGATTTGGAGGAAGATGCTTGTTTTAATTGCCGTCTTTCTGTCCTTCCCTGCATACTTCAATCTACTTCAAATTGTTGCTGTTTTACTAAAGGATTAGTAATTTCCCCATCCTCCTTCTCCACATGTGTAATGAGTGTCTCATCAAAGAGATAGGAGAGAAAATACTTGATTTCTATCCAAGCTTTTATATGCAGGGCCATTATCAAAGAAAGATTGGCAGAGGATTTGAAGATAGTTTATGAGGAGACAACCTCATCTCTGGCTTCTAGGCATTACTGGTGTATAATTTCAACCAAATGTGAAGTTAATATTATATGCTGAATACATTAATGATTTATATCAGTAGTCTTGTTTGGAAGTCTACGTTGATTTTGGTATTCCTATTTGTGTGTGTATATGGTATATTAATGTGTATATATTTATATACTGTATTTACATGTGTATTGTATATACACTTAGCATGTCTTGGAAATGAGAGAAGTATTTCTCAGTAGAGAGATGAGATTTCTGTCCTACCTCTTGCAGGTTATTTATCAGAGTTACTTATTTTGAATAAAAAAGTCTCATATTCTGTATACATTATTATTCTCAGATAAGACTTTACCAGAATGTATGCGTTGCTAGTTGGAAGGAGCTGTGTTGGTGTGCTGCTGTTGATATAAGTATTGAATGGTCTTATGAGTCAACACAATCATCACAACCTTCCAGGGAAATTACTATTTCAGCCTTGTATGTATTGGACATTGAGAAAGGTCATTTGGAAACTGAAATATAATTTTAATTCTGTTTTCTTCTTCTTCACACAGAAGGTGAAAGAGCTTTACCATCAATACCAAAGTGAGTTTAATACTTTCTTTTTACATATACGTAGTTCAAAAAATGTTTTCAAAAGTAGTTTTGTTTAGGTGACACTTGGCACTTTTTATACATGCTTAATTTTTATTGTTGCCTTTGGATTCTGGGACAAATAGCAGGCAGTCACTTGGAACCATGGGACATAAATGACTGACAGCAGCATTAAGCTATAGAGATACCACAAATAAAATTTGAGGGAAGAAAACGCATAATGCATCAATGGTACTTGACAGTAACAAAAGTAGGATGTTTTGGAAAAAGCCTGACTGGGATTCAGGCTATTTATTTTGAATCCATGAGTAAATTTAATTGCAGGAATGATGCATAGCAGTCCATGTATTGTCATTTCAGCCTCTCTGTAGGTCAGTCTGCAGTGTTGGTTTTCCTACTTGTCTGCTTTACGGCTTATGCAAAATACAGAAATTTTCTTCATATTGTAAATCTTTTATGTCTCTTTTTTCAAATTATATTTCCATAATGGGGTCAGTCTGAGTTGATATCTCCAGGTTCGAGTGTGGTAAAGAGTAGCATTCATAGAGCAAACAGTTCTTAATCTATTTTTTTTAAATGTAGTTATGTATCAAAATTCGTATGCAATAATGATTATAAATGTGTTGACAATCTATATCTGGCAAATAGATCTGATTTCTTTTTCTGTGAGTAGTTTAATGGAGATACTCTATCTGAGCTATTTGATTCTAATAATTCTTTGCTTTCCTTGAGCCTTATCAGGCAGTATCCAGTAGCCAGAGATAATGGTTGAAAGACTGTAAGAAATTTAGCAGTTTATTGTGTCTTCTTTGTTTTTCCTTTGCGGATCAGGAACTGTACTACTCTGATCCAGCCACCTCATTCTGTTTCTTCCTTAACTCCTAGAGTGAACCTACCATTTTTGTTCTTACCTTTTAAAGTACTGAATGCAGTATGGAACATGATTTATTTCTGATTCAGGAAGAAAAAGGCCACTTGGATGCTCTTCCTTTGCAGGTCCTGCTGCAGCCCTCACTAGCCAGGTGGTAGATTGCTCACAGTGCAGAAAGAGAAGAGATAAAATACAGGGAGGAAAAACAAATGAAAGTCAAGGCAGGAAGCAGTACGATTGGTAAACAGTGTGCACTCACATAGCAGATGAAACTTTTACTTGAACAAACTGAGAAAAACAGAATAACCTTCTAATTATAGAAATTTCATTCTAATGTTTTTGGGTTTTTTCTGTTAGTAAGGATTTCTAGGATAAATTGAGGTTTGAAGTAGGAACTTCTTCCCATTTTTGGGACAATTTACTAAAACTGGCATTGTACTGTTGAGTCTGTTTAAACAAGAGCACCACATGTGCGTTTCAGCAGACAGCAGGGGAATGGTCTTTTGTCACGTGTGTTGACGTACTAGCCAGCACCATCTGGAAAGATTGGCCTTTGGCAGATGAAATTTCAGATTTCTCAAAGCATAAATTGCTGTACTCTTCTCTCATAGCATTAAAACTATGGTTATATACACACATGTATGCGAGATAAGTTACTGGAAGAATTCATTGGAATTCGTTAGTAGTCAACTTTTATAGCTAAAAAAGTTTAATTGTAATTGTTTTTCTTCATTTACGTGATAGGCAAATCAATTTAAAATTGCTCCATAAAATAAATCAGCTTACAGACGAAAACTCAATTCATAACTTATGTTTCCAGTATTGAATACAAAAAGTTGGAAGACCATCAAATTGTGTACAGTGGCAACATTTAGACATGCACTGCTTAACTTTACAACTTTTTAACAGTTTTGTTTCTCTTGCTTTTCTCAAAGTTTGTTCTGTTGTTGCCAAGTTGCTTTCTAATTAAAATGGTAACGCATTTTCTGTACTCTCACTCCCCCAGCTGAGTTTGAAGTGGTAGGTTCCTTTCTGACTTCTCTCCCCCTCAAAATGTGTCACTGTGGAAAATGGATTGGCCCTGCTAATTACAGTAGGTGCCCTGTTAGGATGAATTCACAGTGTATGTGACCGTGAAGAATGTACAGCATTCAGCGATTCAAACCTCTGTTTTACAGGCTGGCCAACAATGAGAAGCAAGGAGTAAGGTCGCACACAGTCTCTGTATCAGGTAAGGCTCTGGAAAAAGTGCAAGTTTATTTGTACAGCTAGCAGATGTTTAGACAGATTTTTGCTCACAGTTAGCTCGCTTCTTGCTCCATGGCTGTTGATTTTCCCAAGACCATAGCTGTGCTGACTTTGCAGTAGAATTCATAAAGAGAAACTTTTCTGGGTATCCTACTGTGTAGTGTTGCTTGTGAGAATAGCTACATCTGTGCGGGGAAGCAGGGCAGGATACTTGAAGGCAAGGCTGACTGTCAGTATTTCCACTTAGGCTACACGTCACCAAAACTATCCATCTTGAATTACCTGAGGATGTGTTAATTGTGAGGGAGTAGCTTTGAAAAGTGAAAATAAGCCATTAAATATCAATCATCACTTCTGAAAGAAGAAACTTAATAGCTAATTTGTTGTAGCTGCTGTTTAGATCAAAGCACTTAAGTTTTTGCTGTTGAAAACCTCAAGCTAATTGAAGGATGAGCATGTAATGTAGTATGTGTTGTTTCTATAGCTTACAGGCTTCTAAAATTTCTGTGTTACGGTGTTGTTGTGTTTTTTTTTTTTAAGTTTTCATCCTCCAGAGAGAACATTTTTATTTTACAGGCTCTCAATAAATCCTGTTGAGGGATTGATTCAATGTCTCAGTAGGAAATGCATTATTAAGTACTTATACATACTATCTGTAAAGGAGATTTGCAGTGTGGAAGTGTTATTAAGATTGTGGTACGTCTATATAGATTTGTAGTGTTTGACCACAGACCTCAACAACCATTACTGTGACCCTGTGGAATGTTCCTTAACTTAGAGGAAGGCTACAGCTCCACTGGAATGTTTTTGTGACCATTTAGTGGCACGTATTTAGGAAACAGAGAAGAAGGAGAAATGATAGATAGATGTTTGATTCATTTCCTACTTTTCAGATTCCCATCCCCACACTTAAGCTTTTCTAAAGGTGTTTAAGAAGTCCATATATAGACCTTGTGCAAGAGCATAGGTGAGAGGATCTGCAATTAAAATATTTATCAAGCTGCAGAGGTATAACAGATCTTCATTGGTTAACATTACCTCTCAGAGTCAAACAGCAACTGGCCAAGCCAGGTTTAGGGCCCTGAGGGAGATGAGCATGAAGCATGATAAGCATGTTCTCTCTTTTCATTCTTCTCTACTCTTTTGAAGAAGTGGTTTGATGTGAATGTAGGGAAGTTAGCTGTGATACCACATACCTCTGCTGTGTAGGGCATCGCATGTAGGTGACTGATAGCCAAACAGGAGCTTTGCTGCGGAGCCAGGGTTGGAGGGTAGCATCTGGCAAAATGCAGGAGGTGAGCATTCAAAGAAGTTGTAAAGTACAAAGCTGGCTTATAATGACAGAAGCAAAACAGTCAATTAAAACCAGCATAGGCCCTTGTCTTTCTTTCTAGTACCAAAATCAAAACCAATAATGTATTCTTCTTTTGTAGTAAGGTTTTATATCTTTCCTCAGTGAAATCATTGTACTTGTGTCCTGTACCATGTTTCAAACCATTGGAAACAGTGACATAATACTGGAATGATTAGAACTACTGCATTTATTATTCAGTCTCAAGGGTTTGTTCTTCTTAAGAAAGGCACAGAGAATAATGAAATCCTCTTTTTATTGTTTCTGTTTTGGTTTGGTTTTGCCCCCAGATTACTTTGAAGTGTGCCATGGATGTCAGGATATTGAATTGAAGCCATAAAGTTGAGTGATAGCAATTTCTCCTTGGGAATTTCGGTGTACCCTAAGGAATTAACTTGTTATAAATGAGGCAGCACTTCATGTAGATGTGAAGAAGTCCCCTCCTGTTGTCACATGTAACTGATACATCATATGGAACAACAGAGACAACAGATGTACATTATGTTCAGCTAACCCGAGAGTTACAGGTCAGCAGAGTCTGACAGCTGACAGCATCCAGTGCAAAGCCAGCTGTGGATGATGCTATCTTGGTTTGGAGAATAAGAGCTTTTCTCTGGTGACATTTAAATGCCTCAGAGCTAAGGACTTCAAATAAGACGATCTTTTGTAACTTTCTGACAGCTGTAATATCATTCATGCCTTTGGACGGTTTAAATCATAAATTAACTCAGCTCTTTGTTGCAGTGAGATTGCTGTTCTTTATTTAGACCTCTCCCAGTGCTAACACTAAATAGTAAGAATCATAAACAAGTTATTCTGCAGGAAAATCTAGCAGTCAGACGTATTTATAGCATTTATCACCTTACTTCTAAAGGAAAATTTCAAAGTGAGTTCCCTACCACTCTTTGGATCCAAGCAATAGCTGAATGCTGACATAGAACATGATTTGGTGCTCTAAAAGTGCAGGTATTTGTCTGAAGTTTCATAGGGTTGAAAATGAGCTTATTAATGAAAGACGTTTTGTCTTTCTGTTTGAATTATGTATTAATCCACCTTGAAATATTTCTGGTCTAGTGAAATGAAAACTTGTTCTTTCCAAGTCTTTCAATATTCCAAGGCATACAGAGATTCAAGGTTTCTAAATATTCTTTTTTTTAAACCCTAGCTTTAAATAAAGACCTTTTCAAACTAGTGAAGGGTGAAGTTGGTTCCAGGAACAAGCAGCAAATTGCTGAACCTGGGAGCCAAGAAATGTTCCCTAATGACCATGTGTCACTGAGCCAGGTTTCACTGTGGCTTTCTCTGTTCTGGTATTCTTTGTCTTACCTCTTTAAAATTAATACTTCTTACAACAGGCATTGTCTTTTATTACGTGCAAGTAAGAAGTTTTTTGAACATAGTAGTAATTTTATACCTCAAATATTACATTTATCTGTTTGTTCATATATAAATTAAAAGCCCAGTTAAATATGAGTTGCGTTTCTTTGGTATACATATGGTGTTTTTGTTAAAATTACTGACTCATTAGAAGTGAGCAGTGTTCTAGTTCATAGTTGGATGGTTCCACCTTGTATCTCCCTCTCTGTCTACTTCTGTCTTCTGCTTTAGAAAAGTGTTCTTTCTGCTTGGCCAAGAGGGCACACGCAGGAAAGAGTAAGGCTAAATTATTGGCTGTGTGCAAATAGTACATCTAATTTGTAAGAAGGAACGTAGCACTTTACTGTGACTTTATTGACCAGGTTTCCTGCTGTTTTGCTTGGAAGCATCTTATTAAAATGCCCTGCTCTAGTCTACAGAAACTTATTTTGGCCAGCAGTTAGTTTTGAAGTAGCAGCCATTAGTCTTAGTAAGGTGATGCACATATTTCCTGATGTACATATTTCCAAAAACAATAACTTACCTTGTCAGTTACATATTATAATAAGTATATATGTATATATATAACTATATAGTAAGAACACTACACAGTTGTTCACTCAATCCCACCCTTCCCAGCGGGGTGGGGTACGGAATACAAAACAAACCAAAGTAAAACTTGTGGGTTGAGATAAAGCTATTTACTAAGATAGAGAAAAGGATAATAATTATGACAAATATATGTGTATATATAAATATATTTAACAAGTGATGCACAAGCAGTTGCTCACCACCCCCCGATCAATGCCCAGCTAGCCCTCCAAGCAGCAGAAGAGAGCAAGAGATGAACCCCCACCCCCTTCAAAACTCCTTCCACATGATGTCATATGGTGTGGAAAATACCCTTTGGCCAGTTTAAGTCAGCTGTCCTAATTCTGTTCCCTCCCAGCTCCTTGGGTCCTTCTTTGGGAAGTGCCTTGGCTATGTGCAGCACTTCTTAGCAGCAGCTCTAAACATTGGTGTGTTATCAACGTTGTTTTACGTGCAGAACCAAAACATAGCATCATAACAGACACTCTGAAGAAAACAATTCCATCCCAGCTGAAACTAAGTCAGATGTTAAGGCAAGGAAGCTGCTTTAAGCCATCTAAACAACAGATTCTAGACCAGACCTTTTATTAGGGAAATAGGTAACTGAAAGAGAAATTTGTTTGTTGTGTCCTGATCCGTAGTTGACGTGGCTGTTCTCAGCACATAGAGCATTTTAAAACTAAAGTTGAAAGGAGTAGCTGTAGGTTATACCATGGCATAAGTGTCTAATAGTTGTACTGCTCATGCCCTGTGTAGGAGAAACTGGGTCTTCTAGAGAGAGTTTTATGGTTGAAGTATTAGCATTTTAGAATCCTGAAACAGAGGTTTCTCTGCCAGCTTCTTGTTCCTACCTTAAAATCACAGACTCCTAGTGTAATGTCATTCCACTTAAATCACTTAACGTAGTTAACTCCTGATTATGACAGTGGCAGTGAAATGACATAGAGAAGATAGCTCTTCTCTGAGGGGCAATTTATGAGATGCTGAGTTTGAAGTAGCTGTCACCTTAGTCATTTCATTTGGCTGAGATTTAAATTTGAATTAAATATACTCTTTTGAAGGAAATAGGCGTAGATGCAGAGCATGGTGCAGTTCATTGAGGAGGGAGGCTTCCAGTTGGTTACCTAGAGCAATACGAAACACAGCTAGAGCCAACTGTCAAAGCACAACAAACAGCACACAAAAAACCACCGTTTGATTTCACTATTACAGCAATTATGAATGTTCTTAATACAGACAGTGCTGGCGTGCCAGGTGACCAGAAAGTCTGTTAACGATGAGGGCTAATCACAAGCAGTGCTATGGGCAAGAATGGAAAGGCAAATGTGATTCTGTTGAATCACTTCTACTTGCAAAGCACCGTGCGTGCTCTGTCTCATAATCCTGCACTAAAATGAAAGTCTGCACTGTGCTCATTTCTGAATGACTTTCTTGTCTAGGACTGAACGTTTTCCAGCACCTTTTCAATACTTTGGTAGGGTAAAAAGGTGTTTTTGCCCATGGTTGTAAAGCAGGTATTTTTGGAAGCATGCTCATTTTATCAAGTCACTACAAAAAGACAGTGTTGAAAATTGTATGCAATTTATTAAGATAAAAAACCGTTATCTTAACTGCTTAGGGCTTCTCTCTGTTCACTCAATTATGTCATGTTTGACAGCTCATTTTTCTGAAGACTGGCACTGTTAGCACAAACTGCGTAGTTACACGTTCTAATTATCAAGTAATTAGAGGAATACAGAGTCTGTACAGCTGTAGCTCTGCTGCGTGGTTGCAGGACTGGGAAGCATTTGAGTCCAAGGTTTGTTTTTTTTGGCAGATTACCCTTACAAACCTTTAGCAAGTCATTAGTCTCCAAAAAGAAGGTACTTTTAACTCACCCAGCTATTCTGATTAGTAATAAGATAATATGCTTTTAAATACCCCTAATGATGATAAATTACAGTGTTAGGCTTCTCATGGCAGTTGACTAGGCAGGTGTTATCTCTTTGTATCTTAAACTCACTAAAATGCTTCTTTTCAAGCACAGTGAGACCAGAATGAACTGTGATGACCGTATGAGCTCTGTCAGTGCCTGGAAATGTACAGCATTGATTTCATCAATCTCCATCATTGCTTACAGTTCTTCCCCCTCCTGCACTCCTCCTTTACCATCCATTTTTTTAATATAAGCAGACACTTCTGTAGTATGACTGAAGAGATGTTCCATGTATTTTTACATTGGTTTTTTGTTGTTGTTTATGTATAAGCATGTTTGCTTTGACAGACATGTTCTGTAAATATTTCAGCTGCATAGTACCCACTTTATTTCAGAGCTTGAAAACAACTATATTTATTCCTTCCACAGATGTTCCCCCCCCCACTCCCCCTTTTTTTTTCCCAAACTGTTTCAGGAATATAGACTAAAATAGAAAGGAATGTTACCTTTTCCAGCCTTCATTCTCTGCTCACGCTGTCCAGATAAGGAGCTCCAGGAGCAACTGCCCTCTAGCATCATAGTGCCCCTTGTAAAATAGAAAGTGGTATGGACTTTTGGTATGCAGCAACTTTAAGAGTGCTTAGTATTTGGGAGAGGCACTAAACAAAACAGAAGGAATCCTGTGAGTTCTGTTTGCAGCAGCATTTCTGAGCTCTGTTGGCATTTAGGTAGAAGCCAGCATATCACTGGCTAAAGTCAGTGTGGAATGGTGTAAATCAAAGTAGAATTCATTCCAAGCAGGGGTTTTCTAGACAGAGTTGAACATTCTTTTTTGCTCTTAGAATTGATTTTGCCAAGAGGAACAACTTCTGTAGCTAACCTGAAGATGTGATAATTTTAAGGCAAAGCATTCTTCATTTAATCTAGCAGAACAGCGGCACAAACTATAAACAATGAGTCACAAACAACTTTTGAAATGCAGAAGACAAGTTGGCCTGAGTATCATCAGTCATCAGGATGTGATGAATTAAAAGACCATTTCATTTTGGTGGTTGCTTCTTACGAAGAAGTTGGGTCAGGTTTCAGCCAGCTTCTGCTTCCCATGTGTCCAGATAAGAGTAGCAGCGCTGCAGTACTTCAGGCTTGAATTAGAGTGGGCAGGTCAAGAGTTGAAGCATCTCTTCCCTTTCGGATAGCTTGCATCGCTTCCAGTCACTCTATACCTGTTCTTCTGTTTCACTACAGTGTATTGTATACCTTTATTCTTATTTCAGTACTTCTTCAGATGTCTCTAAAAATAGCTGTAGGACTTATTTCTGTTTGCACTGTTTAGAGCTTTGTTATGAACGTTACCTCAGCCTTGTATTAGAACATAGTGCCATGTGATATGAGGAAAATAGATCCCTATGATTCCATTAATGTGTTAATTCACATAAATACTGTAAACTAACTTGTAAGTTTACCCTCTTCGCATCTCCTTCAGTGTTTAACACTGATTGATGTTCTGTCACTTTCAGCGTCACATAAATTTTGACGATTGAATCACCCTGGCAGTTTTTAAAGTGATGTTTCGGGTACAATAATAAATCATACCCTTGTGTTTTACCTTTATTGTCTTAGCAGAGCAGGGATTCTACATTGCAGGAAGTTATCCATTAGATTTGCATGCATAAAATTCAACATGCACCCTCCAGATTTAACTCACTTAACGCAGCTCTCATCGTCCCTCAAACTCTGGTCAGAAAAAAAATGAACGGTAGAAGACTTTTGTGCTTTTGCATAAGCATAGCTCCTTTGGTACTTCATAGGTTTCCAGACTCCTCCATCCTGCTGCTGGGGCGATGGTTCAGCATGCTGCTCCTGCACAGCTTGGGCTCTCAGTTCTTCCTGCAGCCTCTATCAGTAAAGGCAGCTGGACTTCAAGCCTCAATTTTGAAAGGGAGTATCAGCAACTGGGTGGGAGTCTTTGGTTGACGCACGTTTTGCATCATCTCTCCCATTTCCTGAGATAGAGGGGAGAGGGAAGAGATGAAAGCAGAGAGGAGTGAAAAGATGATGAGAAACAAGAGGAGCAGCTATACTCAGGTTCCTTGTATCATCCTGTTTCCTTCTTTCTCGCCTTGTAAAGTTGGTCATGGCTTTCTTGTGTTCTCTCCTGCTTAGAAATCTCTCTCTTCCTGCTGAGCACTTTGCTAATTAAATGCAGTGTTGTATTTCACTGGAATAGAGAAACAGTGCTTTTTCCTTGTGTTCTGTGTAACTGTGATATGTGAAATAGTTGTTTCATATTAAGTTTTTTTCTCAGGGTCCAGAAAGTCAGTATTACGTGTTTAAGTCTGCCACATCACTTAGGGTTTTAGCATAAGATGTTCTAGTCAAGCTTAAGTGGGAAGCTTACAAAAATGGGTTATGCTTCTGGGATGGACAGTACCTATGCATTGTGAATGGGTGGTGTAGGTAGTTGGCCAAAGCCAGCTTCTTAATAGATTCTGGTCTCACTTTTTAAAGGTGAAACGGGAATAACTACTGCCGTAGAAAAGAATTTGAAGGAAAGTAACTGTGCTTTAGTTTCAAATACATTCGTATGTCCATTTTGCATATACAGAACTATAATGTAAACCTTTACTTTTATGTTCACTCACTGTAAATGTTCTCTCCAGCCTCTTTTCTTTTATTTCTAAATAATTTGTTTTTCTCTTTCCTTTTCTTGCCTCTTTGTAAAGGAGTCAATCACTGTCAGCATAAAGTAAAGAAAGCTAGACGCTTTCTCCCTTTCGTCTTCTGTTCCCATGAGCCGCCACCTAAGGGTACTGCTCTGCTCTTTGTATAGGCTGCCTTATTAACCCAAAAGCTGAAATACTAACTCAGTTACTGTTTTTTTTTTTTTTTTACTACTTCAGGCTCAGGTAAACAGAGTTCCAAGAATAATCTCATTAAATTTCTGCTACCCCTTCAGTCTATCAAATTGGATATTCATGCAATGGCATAAACTTGCTGGCCTACATTTTAATGCAGTGCTTTGTTTTAAGCATCATATGCTGCAATTACAAGCAGTAATATTTTCATTTGTATATCTGTTCTGGCCATGTGTACTCTTGGGGTTTTTTTTTAACAGATTTTGACTTCATTCTTGGACCCCTGTTACAGCATGCTCGTGAATGAAGTAGAATAGCAACAGTAAGCATCAGCTGGGATCACTTTTAATTAAATATTGAATACAGTGATGCTTGTGACTTCATACTGGTTCAGCACTTGGTCTAGACCAGTTTGGCTTTGTTAGGGGTAAGAAGAATTGGAATAACAGGTGCATTACTTTTACAGTATTAATGTGCATTTTTAAAATAATATCTAAAATGCATCAGCTTGTGCTGTAGTCATTGGTGTGGAATGGGGCCATTTCAGAAGTGTAGGCTGTGGTGCTCATTGAACAGCTTTCCTGTAGAGTTGCTCAATATAACTAGTATGCTTTGTATGATTAATGCTTAGTTTGTGCCATTTCTTACTCGTGTTTTTGTGATAGCACAGGAGTGTGTTTCCTTTCAAAATAGTCAACCCCAACTCTAGTTATCAAAAATCACACGTGTACGTGCAAAGCCAAATTGAAGCGACCCATCTGGCTGTAGGAGATCTATTCAGTAGCAGAGGATTAAAGGACTACAGGATTTGATATTTCCTTATGCATTAAAAGAACTAGTTCCACTTCCACATTTAATTTTTCTGTAATGTTGTTTTTAAAAGTCATTAACTCTGTTTCATCATACAAACTTCTCAGAACATATCTTTGTCCCTTGGGTTTTAGGTGAGAAGTCTTAAATTCCGCTACTTTTCTGGTTTCTCTTGAGTCAGGTATATAAGATAACTGCAGTCTGAATACTTTTGGATTACTCATGAATTTAATAGTATATTTTCCCCTCCCTTTCTCTGTCCCTTCTCTCTCCCCCTGTTTTTCTCTCTCCTTGCATGCCACCTGGATCTGCAGATGAAATTAGTGGGGACGGTAATATGTTTTCTAGTCTGTGTGTTACTAACGTGCAATATGCAATTCTTACATCCATGTAGCAGTTAACGCATATTTCAGTAATCAATTTTATACACATTTTAGTATCAAAAAGCAGTCTCTTGGACATTAGCCAATAAATATTGTACTTCGCAGGCTGTGCAACCAATGCTTTCTGTTATACTCGAATTGAAAAAGGGAAATCTGTTCCAAACGCGCAGGGATGTGGTATTGCATGTGTTTGCAATGGGACTTCTGGCATGATGCAAAGAAAGTTCATCGGTTTTCAAGAGTGTCCATTCAGTTTGATTTAAACAGTTATGTCACACGCTTGGATTGGCCAGTGAGTGTGTTCAGTGGCTGCTATACAGCATGGGAAATGAGTCTGCTGAGAAGATGCTTTAAAGTCATTGGTAGTCCATTACTGCTACTATTACTTACAGAATTTCATCTGATATTGGAAAAAAAAGTCAATTTGATACTGCTGGTGGTGTCTGTGTCTTGATTCTTATAAGTAAGAGGTACTGCTTTTTATGTTCTTTAATTTGCAAAGGAAGACAATAAAAAGAAATAACGTTTTGTGGCCTTCCTCTGAATAAACTGTGAGAGATGGATATAAATTCACACCTCCTTTCTCTCTTTCAGATATAAATTAAGATAATAGTATCTCTATTTCATTCAATTTCTTGAATTGAAGGGCATTTTTTTCAGTCATAAATTCAGAAATTAATTTTCAGATACCTACAGATAGGTTTGTATTGGTGTTTATCTTCTAAATATTATGGGCTCTGAAAAAAATCATGAGGAAGGAAATTTCAAAGAGCATTTTAAAATAAGGGATAAGCTATTATGGAGGTTATGCACTGAAATTTAATAAACATGTTCAGATTTAGTGAGGTTCAAATTGGCTTACTCATATAGTATCGAGAGCCTTGAAAACAGGGTAACTCCTGGAATCCCTGTTTTACTGTGAGAGTTCTGTTCTGGGGAACATGACAGCGTGTCCTTCTCCATAAAGAAGCCTACAGAGCCTTGCCCAAGTAAGCCTTGCTTTAGGCTCTGCATGGATTCTGGAATATCTCTGAGCGGACGTAGTCTCAGTCTTAGCTGACTTGAGTATAGTCTCTTAAAATGCGGCTCTGTCCATGGGTTGTGGAGGTTGGTAATCTGTTGTGGAGAGCACTCTGAGTCACTGTTAATGCCTTGATTGATTTTTTTTTTTTCCCCTCTAATTCCTAGAAATGATTCCAAACATGTATAGGAATTACTTTCTGAATTCTTATTATATGTTCCTCTCCAGAGTGTTAAATGTGTAACAGGAAATATTTATGTAGTTAATTGCAAACAATAAATAAACATTTTATTTATTTAGATTGACTATGAGGACCCTTTTAGTTTCAGGACAGGTTTGAGCAATGTCTTAAAACCATGCAGAGTGCTCCACGTAATTATGATAATGCTTATGAATGAACTTCATAAATTAAGTAGGCAGATGAGCAAGCCAAGTCATTTGTCACATTCATAAGCACTGCTCCATAAACTAGTGTGACAAATGATTTAGTTTTTTTAAAGAACAGTGTGACACCACTTTCCTATCTGGACTCCTTAAATTCTTCTTGAAGTTGTTTATAATATCTTTCATTCAGTCAATTTTTTAAACAGATGGGAAGAACTCTTTGGTATCATCCTCAAATAACAGCTTGTAAAACTAGCTGATGTATATCTCACCTAACAAAAGTTAAAAATATCTTTAAAAAAATATTATAAAGAAGCAGAGTGATTATCCTCATAACAGTGATGTAACACTAATGTATTCTTTCAGGTGAACCTAGAGTTTACCTTTCTGTTAAAACTTCAGTTTGTATTACTAGGAGAAAAAACATACCAAGAGATTGGAGATTTAGAGGGTGGTGACGCACTGGAACAGGTTGCCCAAGGAGGTGGTGGGTGCCCCATCGCTGGAGGCATTCAAGGCCAGGCTGGATGTGGCTCTGGGCAGCCTGGTCTGGTGGTTGGCAACCCTGCCCAGAGCAGGGGGGTTGAAACTGGATGATCATTGTGATCCTTTTCAACCCATGATTCTGTGATTAGTACCCCTGAGTGTGCTACCTGTTCACACTTGTTCACTGTCTTAATAATAAATTGGATTTTGGTTAGGTCATTCTGTTTTGCTGTGTCCTAAACAGAAAGTGCCTTACACAAATTTAAATAGTGTAAAATCTGCTGTTTTTAGAGGACAGGATATTCCTACAGGGGTTTGGAAGAAAAAAAAAAAAAAGCTTTAATTTTGTGTTAGTACTGTGAAGTTAGGATCATAAATCTATATTTAATTGCTAAAGTGTGTTGAACTTCAAATGCTATATGTAACCTTAAGTTTTCTAGTTGCTGAATATTGAGTTTGTTTGAAAATTTGTTCTTGTTTATGTACCTGTATAATATTTAGGAGCCTTGCTCTGCTGTCAGAGTTGGCTTTGTTTGAACTGAGGGCTATCACCAAAAGGGATCATCCCAACCTTTGCTTTGTCCCATTCACCATTCAGAAATCATGCCTTTAAAAATGATGCAGAGGAGCTGTAGGGTTGTACATATGCTCCAGGGCAGAAGAAACAAATTGTGCCTCTCAGAGGCAGCCCAATATGTAATCACCTGAAAACAGCTGTTAAAACCTCACACTGGACTTAAATTACTCCATTTTGAGAGCCTCTATGCAATTAAAGTTGGTGAATAGAGTTTAACAGCCTGGCAGTGACTGATTATCTCACTGTTGTGGATTGGTTTTGTAAACCAGGGGAGAATTTCTGACCATTAGGAAATGACTTACATGACCTGGAAGCTCTTCAGAGCAACAGAAGGAACCACTGGTAGGACAGGACATGCTACCAGTTACAATGTCGTGAGAACTGATGATATAAAAGTCTTAAGTTCTAAACAGAGGAAGAAATACGCTGTTGTTTTCCTGAAAACTCTGAGAGCTGGATGTTTTCTAAGGATGCTGATTTGAGACAGCAAAACTGGTTGCAAATTTCTACTACACAAAACTGAGAGTAGCACGAGAAAAAAAGATCTGTTTGCTTTAGGAAATAGTACAGAAAATTGCTCACCTTGCTGCACTGACAGTAAAGTAGATGCTGCCCTGGAACATCTTTACCATCTGTTTTGCTTTTTGACATGAATATTAGCAAACTATTGTTCACCCTTTATTGAAGATAAAACAATTTAATCCGTTAATAATGTTTTGTTTTTTTTTTTTCCTGTGGTTGAATTTGCTCTTAAAAGGATTTTCTTTTGAAGTCAACAGTTTAGATTGGATTCAGTTAGAGAACTTAAGCTTTTCTGAATACAAATGAAACTTTCTTTTATTCCTTCTTGAATGCATCTATGTGACGTAACATAATTGGCACTTGAGGTCATTATCACGCCATAAATTATGCATGAGCAAGTTTTATTCATGCTATTGTAAATGTGTCCCAGCACAGTTGAAGTGGGGGATTGTGACTTATCAGCTTTGATACATTGGAGATACTGTTTTGGAGAAGTGTTTTCATCTGCTTTTCCCGAAACTCTTTAATTCCTCCCTTTACAGAAACAGATGACTATGCAGAGATAATAGATGAAGAAGATACTTATACAATGCCATCAAGTAAGTATGTTAACTGGAACTTTTCTACCCAGCAGCTTCTTTGGGACTGAATCTTACATTTCAGCCTTAAGAATATTTTCTTTGCACACATATTGCTCGATGATGTTTGAAAACTTCTTAGCTGCAGTGTCCTTTCAAGTTCAGGTTATGAAACCAAGTAGCTCCATCATAGCTTTTGGTGTTGTCAGTGACTTCACTGTGAGCTCCCTTTTATGTCTCAAAATGTCATAAAATGGAGGTTTATTTTTTACTGTGATGCCGAACACAGTGCATAAAGAACGAGTAAGATTTCTGCTGTGTAGGCAAGGAATTTGGAATGCTTCTGGATACTGCTCTATAGCTGTATCCCATCCCTGATCCTTGCTCTGTGTCACGCATGCTGTTCTCTAGAGCAAAGTCATCCGTACCACATGCAGTCTTCCTCAAGATGAAAGGCTTCAGGAACAAAAACAAAAATGCAAAGTTCTTCTGAGTCTTCATCTTCAAAATAGTAAAAGACCATGCCTTGGCCACTGTCAGGATTTTCTCATGGAATATTTGAATTAGGATATCACCTTGAACTGTCAGAGTCAGCTAATTTCACATAGAAGCCCGTATGCTGATTTTAAGTTACATCTGCAACCTAGAGAGGTATTTTGGCAGCCTGGGATTTCTCTAGCATCAGGCAGTTGGTTCTGTCTGCTTTTGAAGAAGGCCTACAGAAATGCCAGGTTGGTTTGGTGTGACAGAGGAGAGTGGTGCTGAGCTGAAACTGTGTTCTGCTGGAGAATAATGACTGTGTGGGGATTTCTTCAGGTTCTCATGAGACAGAAGTGTTTCATAGTCACGTCAGTGTTTATTGTATAATATGCTACTGTGGAAAATATTTGGAAAGCAAGAATATATGTTTTCCAGAAATAAACAATGTGCTTTGAATGTCTTGCAGTAAGTTATTGCATAATTGCATTAAAATAATTGCAGGATCAAAAAAGTACTATGATAACGTAAACCCTTTATATATTTTTTTAACATATTAACTCTGGATGATTTTTATTATTATTATTATTTTGTAATCTTTTCTCTAAAATTTCCATTGAACTAATTACTTGTGGTCCAGCACTGGATGACTCTGAACACTTCCGTTCGTGCCTTCAGTTCAAAGCCCATGGGATGGGCTGTTGACACGAACGTTGAGTGCTGTGCTGCACTGAAGTGGCTTCAAGTGTTCAGCTCTCCCAGGGCTTGGGCAGTTGAGATCACAAGAACAGACCTGTGACTTCTGCCAATGTAAAGTTAAAATTGCATCTGTATGGTTCTTCCTTTTTTTTTTTTTTTAAGTGTTAAAAAAATGTTTGTCCTTGACTTGATTTTAAGAAGCTCTAAGTAAGCATTTGATCTTTCTCTTAATTGCACTGCAGAAAGCTATGGAATAGATGAAGGTAACAGGAGATCCTTTACCCATCCTTGTATGCTTGCAGTTTGGAATGATGTGGAATTTTTCTTATTCACTTTCATTTAATAAACATTATTTATCTATAGCTAAACCAACTAGCTTTGGGATTTTAAAGAGGAAAATGCAGTACTTAAAGCAAGAAATGGAAAGGGCATTTATCACAGTGTTTTCTATCTCTAGACAACGTTATTTCTGTAGTGTTAATGAAGTGCAAAACATCAGTCCTTAAGTCCTAAGCTGGTAGCTTATTTTTTTTCTCTGAATAATAGAAGTAGAGGTGAAAACATATACTGTACATGCTTTTCTGCTGTTCCAGAAATATTTTTCCATGTCTGCTAGAAATTAAATTGCAAATGAAGTAATTCACTTGCAATTGCTTAAATATTTTTGCCAAAGTACTGAGGCATTTTCATCAGAAAAACTCTCAGTCTGTTAGCAGTGAAGTTAATAAAATTGCATAAGTTGCATTGCATTCTATCAATTTTACTTCAATTACAGACTGAAGGAGGTGCATTGGCCTCAAGATTTTGCTCTTTCATTCTACCTTTATTTGCCATGCTCTTGTTGCTGTATTTTGTTCTTGCAGTTACCTCTTTAAAAATTCTCCTAGCTAATTTGATGGTTCCAAGACCTAAAATACCACATAGTGGACTTCTCTTAAACTCATAAAAGCATGTGAGCTAGGGCTGTATTTATTATCATATCTGTTGTCCTAGGTTATTAATGTTTTGTCTCTTACTAGCAAGAAAGGTTAAATCATGTCTCTTGCATTTAAATACATAATGCATAATAATTAAAATTTAAGAAATTATAGTTCACAGTTTCTTTTTCATTGCTTTGATTCAAAGTTGTTTAAGAGGCTTCCACTGTGTATACAGCATTTGTATAGGTTGGTGTGCAGCGTATGTTAATCTTAGTTATTCATTTGTGAGACACTGGAGTGACTGACTTTGAGTTTGGTATCTTGTGGATTGTTCCTTTGCCTTTCCTCAGAGATCTGATATTTTAAGTGCATTATATTCCTATAGCCAGAGATTATGAAATTCAAAGGGAGAGAATTGAACTGGGGCGCTGCATTGGTGAAGGACAGTTTGGAGATGTGCACCAAGGAATTTACATGAGTCCGGTAAGCTTCACTTCTGAAACAAAAGAACAAGCAAACAAACAAAAGCTTTTGAGTTAAAATAAATAAAACGTGTGCCTCATATGCCTTCCAGAACAAGTAAATGTTGATTCTGTGGTTTATTTAACAGAATAGTCATCATGTAGACCATATTTTGCGTTTTTCAGATATCTAAAATAGAAGCTCTAGAATGATCCCTCTTTTTTACAGATAAGAATGTGAATCAGAAATGCCAGGTAAACTATTCACACCCGTACCAAAACCATTGGCAGCACTAGAATTAGGACTCACTGCTTTTAAACCTAGCTGTACACATTCTTCTTAATTTGGAGTTTGTCCAAGCAGATAAGTGCATATACCTCTGGCCATACTCCACTAGTGAGTATTCAGTGCTGCAGAACCTTTTCTGAAGTTCGAAACAGTATCTGGAGATGTTAAAGCTGAGTTGGATTTAGGTTCAGCATTCAGTGTAGAATGGGTCAGGATCCAGTTGGGTCAGGATCAGGTAACTTCTCTGCTGGAATACTAAGGAGAAGTTTTAGTCTTCTGTACTGAAAAAACAGTAGCCTACAGCAGAGAGCAATAATGCTTGAAAACATCTGTTTCTGCGGTGAACACCTTTCTTGCTCTATGACTTGTACCTCCGTATAAGTTACCACTATTTCTTCAAAGAAAAGATACAAAATAGATGCAGATCCAACCAGACCTCAGTGTGCAAGTCCCCTCATTGAAACAGTGAGGTCAGTGGCACTCAGGAACTTCAGGCTGGTGCTTACATGTTTTCCAGACTTCAATGACAAAAATGAAGATCACAGTTTATATAGATGAAAAATTAAACTGGGGACTGGAGGAGTGGGGTAGAACAGAGAAAAGCTGTTAAATTATTTAACTCCAGCCAATTATAATAAGGAATTAAGTCTACAAGTGTGAAATGAAAATTTATTTCTCAACTCAGGAAATTTGGTATCTGAAATTTCTGTAGATGAAGTTATAATACAACGTAATATAATAGTAGAACAGCTGAGTTCTGGCTTTGGAAACATTATTTCCCAGGAACAATTGATTAGTATCCCAGGCATGTGGAATTAAATAGATATTTAATGCAATATTTTAAAATAGGGATAAGTGTTCAAATATATCATAGAGATTTGAGATATTTCATTATACCTTCATTCAGAAAAGCAGTTCTGTTATACCTTGTATTAGAATCGGTCTTTGTTTTTATTTAACCCTGTGCAACTTAGCAGGAGTGCTCGAGGAAGAATGTTGCAGTGAACTTGGAGCAAGGTGGATAAATCTAGTGCTCTGTAAAACCAATGAGAGACCTCTTTTCTTGGAGCTGTTCTGTAAATGATGTCCATTCTTTTTCTTGAATAGGAAAATAGATTCTTTTAAGTCATCATGTGCCTACTCACCTTCCTATAAATGGTAACCTACTAATTTCTTTAATTAATGAAATTATTACATCTAAGATACTCAAATGTGTAAAGTGAAAATAGTAAGGTATCATTAAATTTTGATGTAATAATCACAGACTGTAACTTAAATGTCTGGAAGAAATGATATTACAAGTTTATAACAAGTAAAAAATCGGTTACAATAACATGATTGCTTTTGCATCTTTGTAGGTATTCAGCTCACGTGTAAAAACATGGGGGAGATGCTTGGCATCTTATTCTGCTAGCTTAAATTCCATTTTGAAAGTCTCATTTATCCCTGTTTGTTGCACTTGTGAGGTTCTTACTCTGTTGATTTTGCAGTATTCACATCTTCTACAAGGCTACTTGCTACTAAATGTTTCTGAAATACCACAACCAGCATGTATTTATAGCATACTGTATGAAAAGTTAGGCATGCATATAGGATCTTATTGTTCATGTGTAAGCAATTCTAATAAAACTATCTTTAAAGGCTTATTTACTATGGAATTAAGCTAAAAGAGTCATTTAAGATAGTGTTTACTATTTGTTATACAAGTGGTACCAGTCTGTTGTTGGGTCCTCATTGTTCTGTCTTCTTATCCAAAAAAAAAGTTCCAGCCCAGTTCCAACCCCCCTGCCATGGGCAGGGTTACCACCCACCAGCTCTCTGTGCCCAGGGCCCCATCCAACCTGGCCTTCAACACCTCCAGGGATGGTGCGTTCACCTCACCACCCTCTGAGTAAAGAATTTCTTCCATATATCTAATCTGTCTGCCCTCTTTTAGTTTAAAGCTATTTCCCCTTGTCCTGTTTTTGTCTGCCCAATAGGTCCCCGTCTTGCTTATGAGCTCCTTTTAGGTACTGGAATGCCTCAGTTTGGTCTCCTCGGAGCCTTCTTTTCTCCCTGCTAAATAAGCCCAACTCCGTCAACCTTTCTTCAGGCTGAGAGGCACTCCAGCCCTCTGATCATCTTCATGGTCCTTCTCTGTACCCACTCCAACAGTTCCACATCCTTCTTGGAGACTCCAGGCCTGGGCACAGTTCTCCAGGTGTGGCTTCACAAGGGCAAAGCAAAGGGGGACAACCTCCTCCTTCTCTCTGGTGCCACCCCTCCGGTGGTGCAGCTCAGGATACTGTTCACCTTCCAGACTGGTTTATTTCCAGCTTTTCATCCACCAGAGCACCAAGTGCTTCTCCTCAGGGCTGCAGTTTTTGGGAAGCCATTAATCCTTCATCAAGCCTTGATCAGAATTAATTTTAAAACACTTCACCTGCTTTTCCAGTTCATTAAGTATTGTCAAAGTGACGCTTGAGCCTGGGATGCAGCAGTGGGGATGTGCTGTGATGGAGCAGATGGAGCTCCTCGTGGATGGAGCAGCTTCTGTTGCAACTTAATGCAGAGCTGTTCTTGTGAGAACCAGCAATACGTGAGCTTTCCAGCTCATTATGCAGGTTCTGCACTTGCCAAATAGAGATTTAAACTTAAGAAAAAAAATACCATTTTCCAAGTAAATTGTGGTGTTTAGAATCCTTCTGAAGACAGAATGCCTAGAGCTTCTTTAGGAAAGAAACGCTCTTACAACTCCTCAGTGCTGTCTGTGACTTAGAAAGGAGTGTAAGTATTTGTAAGACACACCAAAGGAAGATAAGATGAAAGTCTCCTCTTGAGCCAGGAGGCCTCCTTTGGGCTGTCTGAGAGCTTCTCATTTTTCTGTATTCGAAGGATAAGCAGTCAGATGCTCAAATCTGTTTCTGCTTAGGAATACATGTGTTCTGTTAAACTCAGTTTTAAGCTCTTGGTGTAATTGGCTGTGAAGCTAATTTATGAAATCTTTTACTTCTCTTTGTACTTTGAATTCAGTTTAAAAGCTGACTTAGCATGTATCCTGTTAGCAGTCTGCTTTGTATAAAGGATTTGAGTCAGTCAAAAATTATAGCTGGTCTTTGCACTGCAGAAACCACAAAAAGCCCTTTATTTGGCTTTCCAAGAAGCCAAGCGTGTTTTTCAGGCATGTGTCTACTTGTTCCCTTTGCTTTTGCTAGCTGTGCTTCTATTCTTCTGTAGCGCTGAACATTTACAGTACTGCACATTTAATCATCTTCTGTCAGTATATTTGTATGAATTAACGTACTTTAAAACCGATTAAATTTTAATTGGATGTAAATGCACACTAAGTGCCTCCGTTATAACAATATTTTAACATTGATGCTTTCAAAATTAATTTCTTAACTAAAGGTATTCTACTTAATATTCACTTCCTCTAAATTGGTTTTGTTAGAATTTTAGACCTAACTTTATGTGGGCTGCGTTTGAGTTATTTCTAAATCTCTTTCAGGAAAATCCAGCTATGGCTGTAGCAATCAAAACATGTAAAAACTGCACCTCAGACAGCGTTAGAGAAAAGTTCCTACAAGAAGCCTGTGAGTATTACACTATGAGCTTCTGTAAATGGTCCTTGGGAAGACTTTGCAGCCATCTGTGCCAGAGATTTCTGATACAAATTTGTTTTATTAATGTATAGTATGGGCTTTGTTCTCTCCTGCAATGTATGCCAAGGGGACTGCTTTATATCTTGGCATTGCCTTTGTGTATGATTATATGTGGATTATTTGACTTTCCAAATTTCAGCGGTGATATCCGACTCCTGGAAGACTTCAGAACTGGTTTTGGAGTGTGAAAAATCTGATCTCCTATTTCCTTCTTCATGATTTTTTTTTTTTTAATGTCACAGCGTTTGTATCAGTGTACTACACTGCCTTTTAGGTCAGGTTATTGTCCTCATTAAGTTGCGAAGATGTTACATCAAATACAGATCTGTTTCGAAATTTCAGAATTAAAAATTTAATGGAATAAACTAGTTTTTTAAACAATTGCCTATAAATATTGCAGTCCTCAAACAGCATCTTTGATGCATGAGGTAAACTTACTTTCTCTGAGGAAAATACTAGCTGAAAACTTCTGTAGAAGTGTTATAGGTGTTGAGTTCTGTAACGTTTGGTTTTATAAGCAAATATTGCCTGTTATCCTCCACAGTTGTGTCTCTGTGTCTTGTGAAGGTATTGTGTTATATCATTAAAGTGATTAGTTGTAGCCAGATGTTATAAGGTACTCTCTACTTGATGCTCTTTTTGTTCAGTTTTTTCTAATTGTTTAGTAAATGTGTTCATAGCCAATGGGTTGGAATGTCATATTTTTCTTAAATTGCTATGATTCTTTCAATTACTTATCTAGCTTTGGAAAAGTAAATACTATTGCTTTTAGGAATAACTTAGCAGTCAAAGTTAGACAGCTGTCTCTTAACAACGTAGAAAGTAATTGCAACGTAGAAGGTAATTTAATGCTGCTTTATTAGATTCCTGAGCTCAACAGATCAGGAAACGCCAGTATTGTAGGCAGATACAGACAGTAGATAGTGCTTTACAAATTTGATTTAATCATTTTTCAGTTTTTCTTCTTTTTTAATAGTAGTTCCAATCCATTATGTTTCTCCTTTGCAAACTCTGAGACGTTGCCTCATTGTTTGTAAGAGCATTCTCTAAAGGGCCCAAATCCACCATCCAGACAGAGCTGGCTGTTTTGCTGAAGAGCTTCAGACTTTTTTTTTTTTTTTTTCCTTTAGTAATGCATACATACACAAAAACTTTACAAATTCAGAACTTAAAGTACAATGGAAAGATCATACTTACTAGTAGTATAAATCACGCTGATTTAGTAGTTTGGGCATTTTAGTTTTTTGTGGTGAATTTTCCAGAGCTGAAAAGATTTAGGATTGATTTTTGCAAGGAGAGGTTCGGGTTGGAAATTAGGACAAATTTCTTCCCTGGAAGAGTGGTCAAGCATTAGAACAGACTACCTGGAGGAGTGGTGGAGCCAGCATCTGTGGTAGGGGTGGCACTTAAGGACATGGCTTTGTAGGTATGATGGTAGTGGGTTGACAGTTGGACTAGGTCAGGTCATCTTTTCCAGTGTTAGTGATTCCATCATTCTATATGAAAGAAGAAATTTCTGTGAGTAACATCTGTTTCTTCACAGAATAATAGAATCACTAAGGTTGGAAAAGACCCACAGGATCACCCAGTCCAACCATTCACCCATCACCAATAGTTCTTCAATCCTGTCTGCTCTTACATAGTAGTGTGTTACCATTGAGGCATTTGTATATGCTACCATGTAAACTGCATGGGATTTGTAGATTTTTATTAATCTTCCACTTTGGGTTTGTTTTTTGTTTTGTTTTTGTTTTTGGTAAATTGCTCCTTTCCACAAGCTATTCATTCCTTCTGGAAACTGAATCTTCCTCTTGTCTTTTGAAGCTGGATGGCAAAATGAATTTTTGAGTTTGTCAGATAACACTGATGAAATTAGTCTCTGGGAGGTACTTTCCTACAATGAAATACGTTTAAAACTGATAACTAAAGTATCAAAATACTTGTGCTAATTCCTTCTCCATTGATTTAATAGTCATAACTGTATTCCTGCTTCATTTTACATCAATGAAGAAATGTATGTTTCATTGAGTTAGATCAGTATAAGAGAACTCTAAAAATAGGTAATGTGTGTTTTGTTTTTAATATACACATTATTTACCAAGATTTTAATTGTGCAAGTGTAGAATCATTAGAGTTGGAGAAAGACCTCTAAGGTCATCTAGTCCAGCTGTCAACCCATGCCCACCATAGCACTGAACCGTGGCCTTCAGTGCCACATCTGCCTTTTTCTTGAACACCTCCGGTGACGGCAACTCCACCACCTCCCTGAGTAGGCTGTGCCAACACATTACCACTGTTTCTGAGAAGAAATTTTTAATAGTATGCCATTACTTCTCATCTAGATTCAGGCAAACTGGTTTTGCAATGTGTACTTTTTCATAAAGTATGCGCTCTGAAATTCCCTTTACTTCAAAAGGGAGAAGGGAAATTCAGTGATTTAGGAATTGAGTTCCATTCTATGTAGTGTTTTACCAGTTCTTCTTGCCCAGTTGATGTGTCACCATTCATTTTTTATTCCTTTTCATGAATGTGTTAAGCTGCATCATTGATGGGGTTGTTTGTTTTATTGATTCATTTCCTGTAATATTCATAACACCTGAATATTTTGAAGAGTATGTTCTTAAGTTGGCCCATTTACATTTCTGTGCAGTAAAATACACTAGTGAACTATTAGAAGATTAGGTCATATAAGTAGCATTGTCCAAGAATTTCTCTTGGGATACTTCCCCGTGCAGGATGTATTGGTTATACAACTGCTGTGAACTAGGGTGCAGAAGTAGAACATTCTCTCTTCAGAATAGGAATCCAAAGATGCCTACTGTTCTAGTTTACGATTTATTAAAAGCCACATCATGGAGGGAAGGAGGTTATTCTTTCCAAGCTATATGCGAACAAAGCAGACTCGCTAGTTCAGTAATTGCTGTGTATTTCTGTTGACACTGTACATTGTAAATACAAAAGAGAGAGTGCTGTAAAATTAAAATAATAGTGCTCATCATTTGCATGTTGGGAGATGAAAATACAATCAGAGGACTGATATTTCTTCTAACCTAACAAACATACCTCCCTGGAACTTTAATAAGCATTTCTATGTCTTAGTGCATGAAATATACTGACTGCATTGCTGAGACTGAAAAATTAATTAAGCCCATAGAAAATAAGATCAGATGTGAGCATAGTCATTACTTGAGGTTGTGTGTCTGTGTCGTAAGCTAACATACATTTTTTTTCAGCCATTGAATTATTCAGTTTTATCTTTCCAGTAGAAAGGCACAGGTTAAGAGGTCATACACTGAACTGATAGGTCAACATGCTCATGTTATGCTCAGTTAGGACAGAACTTCTTTATTGTTTTAAAAACCCAACATTTTCTGTAGCGTTCAGTCTTGTTTTTTCTCCTTTTAGTAACAATGCGTCAGTTTGATCATCCTCACATTGTGAAGCTCATTGGAGTTATTACAGAAAACCCAGTGTGGATAATCATGGAGCTCTGTACACTTGGAGAGGTACGAAAACTTTTCATGTGTCTTTGGTCTCTCGTCTGGCTTTGCGAAAGACTGAAAAAATCACTTATCTGCACTAACGCAAAGGCAGACTCGACAGACATGATATCATACTTGTCTTAGAATTATGGACTCCGAGACAGGAATGACAAAATTTGACTTAACTCCTCCACTAAGGGATCTGCATCAGCTCATACCAAAGTGATTTAGTCATAGTTTTCGGAAGAACTTTGGTTGTTTTTGCAGGGTGAGAGCATGACCTGTGTCAAGTCAGATGATGATAGTGAGATATCATTTAAACAGCATTTGCAAGCTTGTGTTCTGGAAGGGAAATTATGTGGTACCTCTTTCATTCCTTGAAGGTGGCAGAAGAGGCTTGTATTGTGTGGGCAGCAATTGAAGGAGATGATAGCAGGGAGATTTTGTGGGAAAGGTAGAAGTGGGTGCATAAAGCCATCCAAATTACTTGCCCAGTCTTAAATAGTTGCTTCTGGAAAACTGAACTTGGCACAAGAAAGTGGGTGGGTTTGCTGTTCATAGACTAACACAGCTCATGACATTTTACTGACTGTATTTACAAACTATTATTTTTCACTTTTTGGGAGCTTCCTGAGAAATACTGTGCCTTTTCCCTTGGAACTCTGAATTTATGATGTTTCTTCTTCTGTACAGAGACCCTCGTTAAGGTGGCTTTCCTCATTATCATGTCATTTGGATGAATGGTTTATACCAAACTAGCTCTCAGATTTTAAAATTGATTTATTTCCTCTGTGCATATCTGAAAATGTGAACTGAAGTAATATTTCCTACTGTAAGACTGTCATTTTAATTACCAACCTGCAATTCATTGTTCAAAAAAAGTACAACAGGCAAAACAAGAGAGACAGGAAAACCTGTAGAGGAGTCATTTTCTGTCATTAGATTATAGATTTATTTTCTGTTGTCCAAATTACTTTTTAAATCTTTGTTTTAATTTATGCAGAGCATTCGGTGCCACTTTCTATTAGAACCTAACTGTCTTTAACTGGGAGCATAGTTTATAAAATTTCTGCATTGATAGTGACTGCTCTGAGAAAAGTGTGTATATGTTAGCAAATATAAAGTAAGAAAATGCATTCTTCTCAAACAATGCAGCTGTTATCTGTATTCTGATTTGCTGTATACTGCTGTCCCCTGAACTCAAGAAAAAAACAAGCACATGTAGTGGAAGAGCTCGTAGGACCAGGTGTCTCTAGAACTGAGCGCATGAACTCAGCCTTCAGAAGGAGCCTGAATGCAATGGAAAAAAGTTTCCTTGGTTAGGTATTATTTTTCATGCAGAAAAAATTTGCTTGGTTTTTGTGCAGAGTTCTGGTTTTTCATGGCAAATGGTTTTCTGTTCTCATGCAGTCTGAAACAAAGGCAGACCTGTTGACACTTCTGTAAACGTGACAGTTTGAGATGCAGCTTGTTCAAATCTGTTATCTTTCATGCTGACTACTTTCATTTTTTTCTTCTTTATGCAAAAAGTTGAGATCGTTTCTGCAAGTAAGAAAATTCAGCTTGGACCTGGCCTCCCTCATCCTCTACGCTTACCAGCTTAGCACAGCACTTGCTTACCTAGAGAGCAAAAGATTTGTACATAGGTAAGACTTTATGTGTATGTGTCTTTGTCCGTTTTTATACATGGCTAGTTGAAACGTCAGGGAATAAATATCCTAGATTACCAGATTGCTGGTTGGGAGTATTCTGGGTGCTGGATACACTTGCTTGAGTGAAGATGCATGCTTAACATACATATAGTTGTATATTTTAAGCTTAACTTTCCTGTTTATTTTTCTTGGCTTATGATGAATATGTAGCAGCAATACCTTCATGTTTTGTGTCCATCTTTGTGTTAGTACAGCTTTTTTTTAGACTGATAGCAAAATAACCCCCTTTTCAAGAGTGACACCTGCTGGCTCACTCCTAGATTGACTTGGAGATGGTGCCTCATTTTAATCAGGGGAATAAATTCCATCTGAGTTGTTGCATTGTGGTTACAACATTTCCTCAAACTGCTAGTCAGCTGTCATCTTCCAAACACAGAGAAGTAAAACAAGGGGCAGCTGGCTTCTTAAGCAAAGAACAGGGAGAATAAAATGTTTATAACATACAACTGCTTGCTTAGCTAAAAACTGAACCTGTATTTCTATCTTGGTGTGTTTCATATTTTTATTAAGTTTGAGTTCCTCCCTAGGGAGAAAAGACTGAATTGTCTGTCTTATAATCCCTAATCCCTGTATTGTCTGCAATTAACAGTTGACAAAATTCAGATTATTGTGAAGCATTTGGAACTTGAACATCCTGTGTTTAAATGTTCAGGTGCAAATGATGTGTAGTATATATCGATCATGCATACGTATATATGTGAATATGCATGTTAGATATTTATATATACTTACATAAATGTATAAGCATTGTAAGTAACAGACCCTTACGGTTGTCACAGATATTTGAATTTTGGCCAAGTAGCTGCTAATTTTAACTCCAGCAGTAAAATTTTGAAAGACAATTGTATTGTACTGAAATGGGTTGAAGTAGATCACTTCAGGCTGCTGCTCAAATGTTAGTCTGTCAGCCTGCCAAAATCCAGAATCAACAAACAAATGAGGCTTCTTCTCTCACCTAGGAAGCTGCAGGAAGAGAATATGCATGTCTTATTGGAACCACTGTAGTATAATTAAGACTGGGCTCCTTAAGAAGCTTCTTACAGGACTGAGACGTTAAAACATTTCCACACCTCTCCAGTGACAGAAGGCAGATTTTCTTCTTTCCATTAATTTGAACTGCCAAAACTTTTTTTGCCTTTAAATATTTAAACAGGTGAAAAACTAAAACTTTTTCCTCTGACACTGACAGTTGCACCTTAGGATGACAGTTTTTACTCAAAAGGATCAAATATACTGGAGTATTTCTGCAAGCTTTTCAGAATCAGTAGGCAAACATGTAATAGTCCTCTTTTTTTCCATGTATGTATACCCATACTATGACTAGAAGAGTGATTTGGTCCTTTCAAAGGCGATTGATATTTCTGGGCTTTAATAATATTTTTCAAATGACATTTTATCATTATAAGTTTCTAAACAACTATAAATAGTATCTCCTCTATTTGGCAGAGATATTGCTGCTAGGAACGTGCTGGTATCTGCCACTGACTGTGTGAAATTGGGTGACTTTGGCTTATCCCGATACATGGAAGACAGTACTTACTATAAAGGTAAGTTGGCACTCTGGATTCATCTTACAAGGCACTGCTTTTCACAGTGCTAAGTTTATTGTCAAAAGGAATTGACCAGATTTTCTTGGTCTAGCAATTGTTTTTTTTTTCTTTTCGTAAAATGATAAAGTGTTCAAGAATTGAAAATATGGCAGTAAATTCCTACACGTATGCTTCAAAGAGAAGAATCATAGGGTCTGATTTAATTTGCAAAATTAGAAGTACATTTGTGGGTAACTGTTATTTTATATTATTTCCATGGTTTTATAGGGTTGTCCACGTTTGAGGCCTGTCTGAAGTAATAGTAATATATTAACCTGAATATGCTGCAATGATTTCAACACTGCCAACAAGTGTTGGAATTTGCATTGTCATTGTATGCTGCATACTCCCAAATGTCACTGGACTGGCAAAATTCAATACAAAAGAATGCACGTAGCTACTTTTTTTCCCATTTTGCATGGAAGATTGAGCTTGAGCAGCTCCAGCAGCCATGAGATGTCCATCAGTTCCTGATAGATGGAAGTACAGCAGAACAGAGATGGTGTGCCAAGCAGTAATGTTTAACATCTGCCTCATAATATGTAACTCTTCAGAAATTGAATCTTTAATAAATGCCTGAGTAACAGTCACGTATTTTAAAATGTCCTTTATCTGTCCCCTTATGCTTCAGCATGTTTCTGCATTTCATTTCTCTTATATCACTGTGAGCTACTTAGAGTTTATTTCATTGCTGAGAGGAGATGAAGGATAATTTTGTCATTATATTTTTGGGAGGCTTCAGTGACTGTTTTATTTTGTTCTGTTCTTTGGAATATTTTTTGTTATTATTTTTTTTGTAAGGCCAAGCAAGCTACCTTTTTTTCAGTTAACCATTTAGAAATACCTGCTGTGTAACTGAGATTTTCATGTCAGTTTCAGATTTAGTAGCAGTACATTTTGAACTGCAGTAGATACATAGAATCATAAAACCATTAAGTCTGGAAAAGACCACTAAGATCACCAGCCATCAACCCATCAACACCATGACCACTAAAGCATGTCCCTCAGTGCCATATGTACCTTCTTAAACACCTCCAGGGATGGTGTACTCCACCATCTCCCTGGGCAGCCTGTTGCAATGCCTCACCACTCTTTCTGAGATGAAATTTGTCCAAATATCCAGCTGAACCTCCCCTTTTGCAGCTTGAGTCTATTACCTCTTGTTCTATCACTGTTACCCAGGAGAAGAGGCCAACCCCCACCTTGCCACAACCTCATTTCAGGGAGTTGTAGAGAGTGATAAGGTGTCCCCTGAGCCTCCTTGTCTCCAGTCTAAACAATCCCAGTTCCCTTGGTCCCTTCTTCTAAGACCTGTGCTCCAGATCCTTCACAGTTTCATTTCCCTTCTTCGGACATGTTCCAGAGCCTCAGTGTTTTTCTTACAGTGAGTGGCCCAAAACTGAACACAGTACTTGAGGTGTGGCTTCGCCAGTGCTGAGTACAGTGGGACAATCACCTCCCTACTCTTGCTGGCTGCGCTATTTCTGATACAAGCCAGGATGCCATTGGCCTTCTTGGCCACCTGGGCACACTGCTGGCTCATGTTCAGCTGGCTGTCAACTAACACCCTCAGATCCCTTTCCTCCATACAGCTTTCCAACCACTCTGCCGCAAGCCTGTAGCGGTGCGTGGGGTTGTTGTGACCAAAGTGCAGCACCCAACACTTTATTTTGTTAAAACTCATACAGTTGGTCTCAAGCCATCAATCCAGCCTGTCCAGATCCTTCTGTATGGCCTTCCTCGGGCAAATGAACACTTCCTCCCACCTTGATGTTACCTGCATCTATAAATAAGAATTGACTTAAAATTAGAAGGAGCTTAATCAGTCCATATGTTTATGCCAAGTGCTGCTCTTTTCCCCTCTTTCTAAAACATGACCTGCAGAACTGGTCAGATCGTGCAGAAATCTCAGGTACAAAATTTGATAGTTATTCAGTGGAGATGAGTTTGGCCTTTAAATGATTTCCCTTTGAACAAAGTCTATGTCTGAGCACAGCAGTAGGAATAATGGCCTGCCTTCTTGTCTTGTAGCTTCCAAAGGAAAGTTACCTATCAAATGGATGGCTCCAGAGTCAATCAACTTCCGACGGTTTACCTCAGCAAGCGATGTGTGGATGTTTGGTAGGTGAATACCAAATGGTGGGGTTTTTAGTGTCCTATGGAAATGTTTTATGCTTCATTTTAATTGCTGTAAGATAAATAATTTCCAGAGATTCCTCTATATTTTTACTATTCTTTCTAAAATTCTGATTTCTTCCAGCATCTTTTCTGTCTCTGTATTGTTCTTTTTATCAGTAAGCCTGAAGTAAGCCTGATGAAAAAGCATGTGCTTTTTCATCTCTAGTAAGAAGCTGACGGAAATGAAGGTCATAATGGAGACCCCCCCCCTTTTTTTTTTACTTTCATTTTTTCCTCTTATTTCTTTTTGCCATCCCATTATTATTTTCAGTTTGTTTTATATTTTCACCTTCTGTTTTCTTCATTTTTTTCTGCTATTTTCTTAAGGTCTAGATCAGCCTACATCTTGTCCTGTTTCCAGCTCTTTAATGCTAAATTCCCACTTATTTTATCTTTGATAGCTCCTCGTAGTTTACAGTCATAGAATCATGGAATCATAGAATCACAAGGTTGGAAAGGACCAACAAGATCATCTAGTCCAACCGTCCTCCTACCACTATTACTACCCACTAAGCTACTAAACTGTATCTTGTAGCACTCCTGCAAAATATGACCGGAAGCTGAATAAAAATATGGGTCAATGGAAATATCTTGAAACCTTGATCTTTTTTTTCTTAAATTTGAAAGCTTTTATATGAATATGGTTACCTGTGCTCAAGCTAGAGCTTAGTGACTGCTTGTGTGGATAGACAAAACAAACATAGTCTGTGTGAAGGAACAAACATAATGAGACGTTAAATAAGAGCAGGACAGACAAGTAAGGGTTCACTCACTTTGCAAACTGAAATATGAGTGCTTTTAAGCAAAGGGTATGGGATTCTTATAGTAATACGAAGAAAGCTCTAGCACAGTCCCAGTTAGAAGAATTAAGCCTTTGGAACATACTGGCCGATAGTAAACCAACAGATAGTTTTTCTCTTTGTGCTTTTAACATAGTTTCAAGAGAAGCTGTTTTATTACATGGTTTCAGCACAAAAAATTGGATCAATGCCAGGGCTGAATCACCCTCAAAGTGAAAATACATCCTACGAGTCTGAACAAGCCGGTTGGAACTAGTCAGGGGAAAAGCAAATACAGCTCATTCTACATCATTAAAAAAAAAAAAAAGAAAAAAAAGAGTGGATTTGAATATGAGCAACCATTCTGATTTACAATAGGTAGAACGTAACTAACTGTGAAACCAGGCTGCTGTGAGCCAGCTGCGGGTCATGCTTCCTCACCAGCAGTTCTGGTTGGTAGTGCATATGTAATCTTACTGCACATTTCTCCCTTCTGCTCTCAGCTGGTAAGTAGGGATCGATTCCCTGGCTCTGTTTTTTGGAAGAAATTGCATTGTTTGGCTGTGCAAATCCATCCAGCTGCTCTGGGAACTGATTTTTCTAACGTAGTATAGCTGAACATAACAGCTCTGAAAGAGGGCTTTTGTCCTTTATTTTAGTCACCATTATTAAATCTCTCCTAAAATGAAGACTTTGTATGCTGGGGGTGGGGGAAGGGATTGCTTTCTTTTATTTTAACAGGTTTTTTTGCTCACACGGGCAAAATGAATTGTTTTGTGTGTTTTGTAGGTGTGTGTATGTGGGAGATCCTGATGCATGGGGTAAAGCCCTTCCAGGGAGTGAAAAATAATGATGTTATTGGTCGGATTGAGAACGGTGAGCGGCTCCCCATGCCTCCGAACTGCCCTCCCACCCTCTACAGCCTTATGACCAAGTGCTGGGCATACGACCCTAGTAGACGACCCAGGTTTACTGAACTTAAAGCACAACTCAGGTAGGGTTATTCTTCTGAAAGGTCATTTCCTTGCTCAGAAATACTTGTTTTTGCTTTATCTTCCATTACAGTACTTTTTTTCTGTTAAAAATGAGTGTGTTAAGTTTTAACATCAGAAAGCCAGGTTGTTGGCACTTATTTGAAAATCTGGACCTTATCTGTTGGAGTAAATTAAACTGGGGAGTGAATTCATATGATTGGAAATACGAATCATGTTTCTCTGCCATGTTTGTTTATAGTTTTAGCTACCATCCAGCGGGATGGTAGAAGGAATTTAGATTTATTACATAGGCAAACATGCAGTGAGCAGGGATAAAATGCTGTTCATAAGTAAACCAATTGTCCAGTTTCAGAGTAGATGCCTTGAATTAGTGTCTGAGTGTTTTCAGTAGAACAAACATTTGGAGGTGTTGCTGAAAGTCACTTCGTAACACAGGTAGCACACAAGTTCCTTTAGGCATCTGTTTGCACAGTTGTGCAGTTGCAAGAAATGCATTGTAATTAGCTAGAAGTTATTTTGCAGGAGATGGACTGCCTTACAATTTATCATGCAGTAAGTGTTAGTGCATGATTTTGACACCGGTCTAAATTCACACTCTTAGTTTATTCGTAATGATTTATTGCAGTGCCCATATATTCATTTCTCCAGACATGGTATAGGGGTGGTATTTAAACTTTGAAGCCTTACCAAGATACTGTACCCACATACCTAATACTTACGATCACTTTTGTGATAATGTAAGTGTTCAGTATTTGTTTTACTGAGATGACATCAGCCTCAAACAATATGTGGGTATTGTACAGCTGTAAATCCACTCTTGAATTTGTTGTGATTCATTGCCAGGTTCTTAAGTTCTATCTTACATCTTGTTTCACTTGTGTTCATAATACCTTGCATGCTCTCACTGGGTGTTTGTGTTCGAAGAAGATTCACAAGTTGATAAATGAGACGCAATTTTACTGTGATCACAATGTTGTTTTGGAGTGCCTGTGTGGATAAGCTATAGCTGTAGCTGCATTTTCAGGTTTTTTTCCTCTTTCTTAAGATGTTCCACTGTGTAACTCTGGGAGCTCATCTGTAGCCAAATTTACATAGCTAGAGAAGGACACAGCCCTTCTCAGAAGGAACTGACTATGTAGAGTTGACTGGCTGCGTAGAATTGACTATACAGGAGGAAGTGATAGGCCCGGGTAGGGACTACAGGGAGAAGATAGGACACAATGGTATGGTTTGGGTACTAGGTGGCAATTCATGTTTTTAATTTTATTTTTTGGCTTTTTGGATTGTACTGATAATTCTTGGCTGGCACAGAGGAGAAGGAAGCCCTAAAAAATGTAGATAGGAAGATAGTGTGTAAACTCAGACAGGGAAGGGAATTCCTCTTCCAGCAAGGGAAGAGGAACATTGTTGGTTGCTGCTGAAAATTTAGACTACTCATAAAGTCATGAGTCAGAAGGGGAAGAGGAGGAAAAAAATGAGAGTGGAAAGGTATCACCAGATATACAGGATGGACAAGAACCCAAGAACCTGGCTTTCCTCAGAAATACCTAGCCAAAGGGTGAAGAACAACAGTCACAATTTCCAGAAAGGCGAGATGTGATCATTTATCAAGAAAGATGTTTCCCAGGGTGCATGGTTACACGCTGAGGCAGGTCATCCAGAGACTGGAATTTCCGTGCTGAGAGGCTTACAGACCTTAACTGAGGAAGGCTCTGAGGAACCTGACCTCACTGTACATCAAGCTCAACTTCAGAAGAAGATGGGACTAGCCATCTCTGGGAGTCCCTTCCAACTTATTTGATTCTCCAATTCTAGATGAAAAATGCACCAAGTGGGGATTATTTTCCCTCTTTTTGTCATGCTAGGAGGTTGAGAACCATAGAATCATTAAGGTTGGAAAAGGCCACTAAGATCATCTAGTCCAATCGTCAGCCCATCCCCACCATGCCCACTAACCATGTCTCTCAGTGCCACATCTACCCTTTTATTGAACACCTCCAGGGATGGTGACTCCACCACCTCCCTGGGCAGCCTGTTCCAATGCTTGACCACTTCCTCTGAGAATAAATTTTTTCCTGATGTCCAAGCTGAGGAGCTGTTTGACGTTAAGTTTAGAGAAGAGGTTTTCTCCTGGAGCAACAACAGTTCTAAAATCCAGTTTTTGCTCTTTTTTCACCAAAGCAGAAAATTTTGTTCCTCCAAAATGTTGACCTTTACCTCTTAGAAGTTAGGCAGCACAGTTGTCCTTAGGCCTTCTTTGTGCTGCTCAGAGTCAGCCTCTCATCAGAAAGGTTACCAGTTCCCATTTATGAGGCAATCTCAGGCAACTAGGAAAGATTGTGTTTCAAAACTCAAATTCCCATGAACTTGCAAAAACAAGCCATTTCCCTGGTGGCTTTTTCTGTGTGGTGTTGCTGCTGCTCGTTCTGGATATTTTCCAGGGTAGTTTTTTTCAAGCTGGGAGCAGACTGATTGTTTGCCTGAAGCCAGCGATGCAACACTGCAGCATTCCTCTCTTTTTAATAACAAAGGCCATGGCTTTGGGGGCAAGAAAAAAAACCAAAAAAAAAAACAAAACCAAAAACCAAAAACTTCTGCATCTGAAATAGCACTGATGGGAGCATAAATGTTTTTTGTGTTCTGAATTTGTTTGATGTGTTTCATAGTAACATCTGCTTTGTACAAACTTTATTTGCAGTTGCTTGTGCCACGTGTGATGCTGATTAGTGTAGAATTTATGTGATGTTATTGGGGTAATAACAAAGCCTGGCATTTTGTGGTTTTGGGTCTGTCCAGAGTGAGTAAGGATGAATTAGTCTTCAGAGCAAACACAGAAACAGATTGTGCATTTCCAGCTTTAGTTCCTCCTTACTTCTTACAACTCCCATTTTCAATTTGGGAAAAAACAAACAAAAAGTGAGATGAAGTCAGGAAGCAGAGATGCTGCCTTGCTATGCTGTCTCTGAGTGGGCCAGAGTGAAAGTCCAGAGTATTTTAATTGGGAAGCATGTGTTTCCTTGATGATTATGTGTAGAAGATATTTTTAATTTTGCACTACCTGGTAAATAATATGATAGACCAAAAGCATTTAATGAACCCAAATAATACAGTATTACTTCTACAGCCTTACCATTCAGAATTACTTAAATATGCTTAACGCTACTATAACCATATGCTTGCTATGGCTATATGTACCATCTCCTCCACATGTAGAATCATAGAATCATTAAGGTTGGAAAAGACCACTGAGATCATCTAGTCCAGCCATCAGCCCATCACCACTATGCCCACTAACCCCATCCCTCAGTGTGATGTCCGCCCTTTTCTTGAACACCTCTTCGGACAATAACATTTATTATTAAATTTAATTTATTCTTTGCTGTGTTCAATGTGCTACAGGTTTGTATTGCTAAAGTAGCACCAGTGTATTCACAAGCTTTCTTAGAAGTCAGCTCCCAAGCTCGTGCTTGTGAGTCATGGTGCCATGCCTATCTCAGGCTGGTAATTCTGTTAAAACTGCTTTTTGTATTCACTGTTAAGCTAAATGTTGATTTTGAGCTTTTACATTCATGTGATGCCATGAGATCTTCACTACATCATTGAATAAATTTTGTACCAAGTACCTATTGGTAATTATTCCTCTCTTCCAAAAATTGCAAAAGCAGTTTTACCAGTGCTGTGTTAGGATCGTCAATTAGGCCTCTGTTGGTCATTGATGAAGACCCACAGGTGTTAGCAGAGGTGATGACCCCAGCAGCATCCCCTGGGCTGTAGGTCATGTATTAAATACAGATATAACTCTAAAAAGCATATAAAAAATAAAAATAAATTAAAGTAATGACTTTAGTCATCCCCTTAAAGTTTGTTTCTATGACTGCAGTGAGATGGTTAACTTGTTGGACTTGAGCCTTGTGAAGGCATTTGCTGCAGTTCCTGAAATGTTGCTTAAAATGACAAGAAACAAAACTGATAAGAATGGGGGCGGTTTGGGTCCTGCTATTTTGTGGCATCTGGCAAAAAATAATTTTAGCACATACTTGATACATATGATGGAGGTTTCAAGCTTCTTCATCAGCCTTTTGGCATTTGACAGTGACCATAAGGAATAATATCCATATGAAAGTGTTTTTAAATTAGGGCTGTGTGGGAAAATGTGCTCATGTTCATGCAGCCTTGTATTTCTGAAGGCCAGAGACCACAGAGAGGAAGAAAGAAGCTGCTGGTTCAAGGGTCAGCATTTACTGTAGGTTCCCACACCACCATATGAGAAAACACTGACGTTGCTTTGCCTTCAGAAATTAAGGCTGCATTTCAGTATTTCAGATACTTCTACAGTGAACTCCTGGTAAATGTTTCCTTTTCAATCTCACTGAAAAATTTCAGTAAGGAGATTCTTGGGAAATGGACGAAGTTTATCAATTACACAAACTTGTAATCGTTGAGATCTTTCATGAGTTTTCTCAGCCTAGCCAAGAAGATGCCCTGGGTCCAGATTTGCTCAGGAAGCCATATGAATAGAAAGGCTTCTTCTCTTCTTACTTCTCTTTGCTGCCAAGAATACAAGTAGTTTGGGAAAATATGCCTAGATGTGACTTTCCTGACCTTCTGTGAATTCTAATAAACCGTTTGGAGTACTTAAGCAGCTGCACTGAGGAAGGGTCAAAAATATCTCTTGGCATGCTTCTACTCCATCTATGGATTGGTCTTCTGTGAAAACAAAGGCGTTTCTGTGAGTCATTTATATTCCTTGTGGGTTTTTTTTTGTTGTTGTTTTTTTTAGTGATTCTTCTCTGAGGCATTTCTATTTTATATTCTCTTCTTGTCAGCAGTAGTCAAGGGCATCCAAGTACAAACTGCTGTGACTGATCAGCCTCACGTTTCTCACTGGGCTGTGAGGAGAGGACCTGTGGTAGTACAGGCCAAGGAGTAGAATGAGAGCTGGAAGGCAAAAGGTGAATCTGTGCTAAAACAAGTCGCTGTGGTAGAAAGTTGTCATGGTCAGTGATACAATGGAAGCAGATGGTATTCCATTAAATAATGGTATGCCATAAGTAAAATGTCTTTGACATGAAGGTAAATTGTGGCCTTCTAGTACTTGAAGGGAGCTTATAAACAGGAGGGGGAACGGCTGTTTATGAGGGTGGATAGTGATAGGACAAGGGGAAATGGTTTTAAATTGAGATGGGGGAGGTTTAGGTTAGATATTAGGAGAAAGTTTTTCACACAGAGGGTGGTGATGCACTGGAACAGGTTGCCCAAGGAGGTTGTGGATGCCCCATTGCTCGAGGCGTTCAAGGCCAGGCTGGATGTGGTTCTGGGCAGCTGGTCTGGTGGTTGGTGACTCTACACATAGCAGGGGGGTTGAAACTAGGTGATCATTGTGGTCCTTTTCAATCCAGGTCATTCTATGATTCTTTGAAGTAGACACCAGTGTTTCATTCCTTTTTGTGGAAAATCAGGACTGTGCTGTGACAAAACCATACTCGTGGCCCCAAGTTGTCAATAAGCCATCTCTAAATTTAGTCAGCTGCTTTTAGCTGGCTTTTGTTCCATTCCCATAGCTTGGATTAGAGCAATTGCTGTATCAAGAGCTTTGTTAAAATATATTTATATATACACATATATATATACACACACTTATATGTGTACGCAAGTTTTTTGTTTTGTTGGGGTTTTTTTGGTTGAGTTCTGAGGTATTTTTGAAAGATCTTAATTGTGGTTTATGACTACAGCCACATCTTGACTGATTTCTCATGGTACATAAAAATGCATGCTGAATATTTGAAGCATGAACTACCTTAAAGCAGTGGGATTTGGCTCATTCTTTGTGAGTTCAAGTGAGAAATATTTTTTTCCTTACTCTGAAGGAAGAAAGAGGTGGTAAAGTAGGAAGGTTTTCCTTTTAGTCGCCTCTGTTGGGCTGTAGCTGTTTTTCTGTGGCCGTTCTATCAGGATGACTTCTGCAAATAACTTGTCTGATTTTGTTTTTGTTCCACATTCTTGTGTTACTTCAGCAATGATGGATTGGAATTGCAGCAATACTTAGAGACGAGGGTTAGCTGCAGCGAGACAAGATGACTTCGCTGCTTTTAAAAAGGGGCACGGATTCTTTTGGCTGGGAAAGGAAAAGCGGAGTTCTAGTCTGCAACCAAGCAGGAATTTACTCTTGAAATAAGCAATGAAGTTCCAAGATTAGAATAGATTGCTGCAGTTGATCTCATCCCTTGCATGAGTAATTCTGGGTGGTTATTTAGTAGACTGCACAGATTATAAACTCAGAGCTGAGCTTCGTTTCTCAAAAGGCTGGAGTGATAAAGAAGCTGCAATGGCTGCTTTACTGGATTGTCCCCACTCCGGGGAGATGGATACATAAATAATCTGCCCTCCCCAGATCTCCATGCTATCCATGTAGTGTGCAGCTCCAGCGAATTGGCAGCTCCCTCCTCCAAAGCTTCATTCTGAGTATTTTTTAAATGGCAAATATCCAACATTAATAATCCACATAGCAGAGCTGGGAGGAGGCTGCTGTGGGGGCAGCAGGATCACGGTGAACTTCAAACAGTCTTTTTAATAGTCAGAACTGTGGTAAGTAGCAAACGAGTTTTACTACTGTCTTGTGCTTTGTTGGAAATGCAGCCTTCTGACCTGAGTGTTTAAATGCTGGGCGAATGCTCTCAGTTATTTCTGTTTTGCCGAATTTCTTTGCTGTATGTGTTCCTGCTTAGGCTGAAATGTAAGGGGAAAGTGTGGTATTTAAAGCGTTTTTGACTGCTTTGTTTAACAGAGAAAAATATGGCAATGCGTTGAAGCTCTGTTGAGTTTCCATAAATATGTATTTTCAGTTTGTTTTTGATCCTTTCGAGCAATTCAGTAGAATATTTTCTCATGAAAAGTGAGTTTTCGTCTAAGTTAAGTGCTTGATTTATTGTCTCTGAGGATTTCTCTGTGTAATTGCATATCAAAAGAAACGTTAACACGCAAAGAAATTTTTATACAAGATCAACCGCTGCTTTCTAAAAACCTGATACTACTTCTGATGTTAAAAGCACAGTGATAATCCTACAGATGTATTCCTTCAGGGTATCACTTCAGGCTTTCAGAAACATACCCAGTGTACATAAGAGAGCTTTGACTTTAAGTTCTCACTCTGTCGAATAGTATTGATTAGTTTGCGAGATGTGAGAGCCCTGAAGAGGGGTTTTGTGAGAGATCAAACAGGAATTTTACTGAGATACCATGTGTTTTTCTTAGTACAATACTGGAGGAGGAGAAGCTGCAGCAAGAGGAACGAATGAGAATGGAATCCAGGCGACAAGTCACAGTATCCTGGGACTCAGGAGGATCAGATGAAGCTCCTCCCAAGGTAGCTATCAGAACACAAAGTATGAGTGTTTCTAAAAATAATGATAATACTCCTTTTAATTCCGTTTATTTCTTCCAAGCCTTGTCTGAGGGGTTGGTTAAGGCAACGACGTTCTGCCCAATTCCGTCATCATCAGCTAATGCTTGCCTGAAATGACCCGGCTCTCTTTAGACTGTTATTAGGGCTGATGTCTGCTATAATTTTGCACTGACAATTTTCTGATGCCTGTTTATTTAACTTGCAGGAGACTACCATAGTTGCCACAAAAATGTTTCCTGGCTTTTTCTTTCTTCTCTCTCTTCCAGCTCTCCTGTGAAATGTTAGCTGGTGAGATTTCAGACCCCTGTAAAGCGTTTTTTAATTACAGATCAGAATAGAAATTAACTAATTGTATTTTCTTTCATTTTCCTTACTCTGAACAGAAAATTACAGTTTTACTTCCAAGGAACTTAAGCGTTTTAGATTACTCTTAAATTTGTTCCACTGCATGTCCGTGTTGTTGGATGTCACTGAGGTGCTCTGCAGTCTAAGCTCACCAGTTGCCAAGCGCTCACTTCTCTCGATAACTCATGTGCTTTTTGCTCTTCAAGGAGCCCATATTTCAGAGAATTTAATTTTGTGCCCTGACCATTGTGGTGTGGAGTAGTATCCGCATCCTGATCAGTTTGTGATGAGTTTCTGTAGCCCTCTTTGCAAGCTCTGGTGCTCAGGGGGATTGTAGTCAGAGTTGTAGACTCCTGGAATCATTAAGATTGCAAAGACCACTAAGGTCAGCTAGTCCAACCACCAACCCATCCCCACCATGCCCACTAAACCATGTCCCTCAGTGCCACATCTACCCGTCTCTTGGAAAGTAATAGCGGGACAACTTTTGCTGCACACATCCCCCAGCATTAATCAAAAGGAAACATTTTTTGGTTTTGTTTGGTTTCTGTATCTCTAGCTTGTTGCTTGATAGATTTCCTAGTTTGGTTCTCCATTTTGATAGCTTTATGGCAAGCAGGAATTGCAGACCCTAGAAGTGTTTTTACTTCAGAGTTAAGAGTGGTGAACAATCCAACACACTGATCAGGCTTCTGAGATAAACTGCCAGGATTCAATGTACATATAACCAGATAATGTACTGAGCTACAGAAGCAGATGAACTGCATGAATCAGAGCAATATCCTACTCAATAACAATTCAAATTTATTATTATATTGATATTAAGCTACTTAGCAATACTTAATTATTACTGCATTGTGTAAGAATGTATTTAGTCTTGAGGCTTTAGGCTAGTTCAAATAAGTATTCTAACGTAGTGGATGAGAAGCACTGAATTAGGACTGATCATCATCAGAGCTTTAGGTGCGACATCCAAACTAAAACTTGAAAAAGGTTATGTTGGGATTGAAATTAATTCTCCTACCACTGCATGCTCTATTGAGTGTTTTAACTCTTTGAGATACTTTCAATGTATATGCAGTGAAATTGTTGCTTAGGTTTTTTATACAGTGCTTTTGTGTAACATGAGTATTTGTTCCAGTGACACTGCTACAAGTTGAATTTTTTACATAAGGTATCTCAAGCATCCCTTAAGTTACTATCTGATTTTTTAATAGTGACAATTGATTTTTCTTTCAGTAATTTGTTGTAACAGTTCTTCATGTGCTTAAACTCTCATTTATTGATAGCCTTCAATTCCTCACATTCTCAGATAGCTCACAATTCTCACAGTTGGTGCTATGAAATTACTTGTATCAATGGTTAGTTAGAAACCTCAGATAGAAAAGATCCCTCTACAGAATGATAACAGTTTTCATGTAGAGATGATAAAAGTCTGCAGTCCCAAAGTAGTGTGATAGTAGCTTTTAACTGAAAGAGAATGTTGAGGTTTGGGTTTTGTATTGGGTATGTTTGTGTCTTTGGTTGATTTTTTTTTCTTCCTTCTGAAATACACAGCAGTACTCTTCCTCATCAGAAAAGGCAAATGTACCTTTAGCACTGGAACAGGTTGCCCAAGGAAGTCGTAGATGCCCCATCCCTGGAGGCATTCAAGGCCAGTCTGGATGTGGCTCTGGGCAGCCTGGTCTGGTGGTTGGTGACCCTGCACATAGCAGGGGGGTTGAAACTTGATGATCATTGTGGTCTTTTTCAACCCATGTCATTCTGTGATTCTATGATAGAGATTAACATCAAGTATAAATAACAGAACACTTCTACTTTGAAGATAAAAGTAAGTTGTTCTGAGCATCATTTTCCATCACTGCTTCTTTCAGCAGTGTGAAATTTCTATACTTACTCTGGCAAAAGGCTGTTCAATGTGTGCAGACAAAAACGCTTCTCTTTCATTGGGCTTTCCTAATTTCTTCTGATTTTTCTCATGTATTCCTGTGATTACATGTCAGCTTTGTTTACATGCGGAGTATTCTGTTTCTCTTGAAAGTGACAAGCATGGTGCTCGGAGAAATAATCTGATAGCTTTTCTTTAGCTGTCCTTCCTAATAGGAGCTATTTTTCATGACTAGGTATGGGTTGCAGAACAGAGCATGTTCAGAGTATGGCCAAAAGCACCTTCCATTTTAAGGCAGTGAATTGCATGGGGGTTAATGGTCAGAACTGACTTTGGTCCTCAGAATAATGCCTGTAAATATTTGTGCTGAACAAAGTTAGATTTGTGTTATGATTGAAGCAGACTTGCTTTTGGGAACAGTTACAGAACAACAAATGGCAAAACTTTACTTAATGCAAATTATGAACTTAGAAACAATATGATTTCAACCTGAAAGCCTGATTTAAGGCTTCTGGGTTGTTCTCTTTGGAGTTAAGAACAGCACAGAGAAGGCCCCATCATGCAAGCAATTAAATATGCCCCAGAAATAGACAGAGTGAGTGCTACTTATTGAAATATCCAGCAAACAGTTCAGCCTCTGTTGTTTTCAGAGGAAAATAGAGAGAAACTTAATTTTATGTTGTTTTTGTTTTAAATGGTAAATAATTCAGAATGTTTATTTCAGGGATTTTTTTTTCCTAGCTTTTGTGCGTAATGTAAATGTTTGTTTCACCAGAGAATAATTTTGTGGGTTTAGTTTCTGTTTGTAAAGACTCTTAAAATTTCTTTGTATTTGCAGCCCAGCAGGCCTGGTTACCCCAGCCCAAGGTCCAGTGAAGGGTTTTATCCGAGTCCTCAGCATATGGTACAGCCAAATCACTACCAGGTATTATATTTTAAACTCTGCATGTATTTATTCAAATGTGGTGTTTATAACTTAGTTGTAGCTTGTGGGATTGATTCACTTCTTCTGCTGTTTAATTTCATTGACTGCTGCTGAGTAGTTTTTTTTGTTCTACATCAGAACAAACCTTGAATTGAGCCTAGTAGGTTTCCTCCAGATGGTAAATATTTCCATATCTGATGTTGTGCTCAAATTCCTAAAACTGAAGTGAAGCACATTAGACTTTCCCATGTTTACTGAAGGAATGTGGTGCTCCTGTTAGCATTTATCAGATCGTACAATGTCTACAGTAAAGACCTTATTTATAGATTATTATCAGAGAATAGAAACATTGATTGGAAAAGGCTACGAAGATTATCCAGTCCAACCGTCAACCCATCACCACCACTAAACCATGTCCCTCAGTGCGACATCTACGCATTTCTTAATGAACCACAGAATCATAGGATTTCTTCTGTTGAAATGGAGTGTCTTGGGTTGGGTTGGAATTTTTGCTATGTTATGAAATGACTTGCATTATAGAACAGGTTTGGATGGTGCACTTTCCTTGGATTTATTGATACTGTACTCCCTAATATTTCTCTGAAACAGTTCTATTTTCTGTTGGCTGATAGCCTTCTTTAAGTACACTTAGGTCTATTCAAAGCATCAGCCATATACAACAAACTCAGATGAGATTTTTTTTTTCTCATGGGGATGGGGATGTTTTAATTTCTTAATGAGAATATTTCAGACTTACTAATGATACTTTGATTTTTCTGTGGATAATTTCTCAAGCTGTGCAGCTAAGCACAGTAATTACATGCAGTCACTCAGAACGTAAGCTTGTCATATACATTGGGGGATACGTTATTTATGGCCCTGTAGGGTGATGTGTGCATAGCTCCTATTAACTTGAATGTGAGCTGTGCATATGTAAGTCTTTGAAAAGCATCAGTAGAGTTGGTTTTGTTTGTCAGAATACTTTGATCTTCTTGACTACAGAGGTTGAAACATACTTTCTAATGTTGCTGTTTGGTTAGGCATCCTCAGATAGTATATTAGAGAAAGAGGTTTTATGTCACATCTTGGCTTGGCTTCCTTCTTTTGTTGCTTCCTTTCTTCCCTCACAATAACTGCTTGAATTGAGTCACTCATATTTACTCCCTTGAGGGGGAAAAAAAAAAAAGATTATTAAATGTGGGGGAGCATAAATCCTACTAATGTAACTTTTTTTTGTCTTCACTCCTAAAGGTATCTGGCTACTCTGGTTCTCATGGGATACCAGCCATGGCAGGCAGCATTTATCCTGGGCAAGCTTCTCTCTTGGATCAAACAGATTCCTGGAACCATCGACCTCAGGAAGTATCAGCATGGCAGCCAAACATGGAGGTATGGTGAACTGATACAGACATTGTTGCACTCTGTACAGTAAACACACTTTTTTAATTCCTTAGATATATCTGGAGAGTACTGTAGGAAAATCAAGTGTGTTTCAGTAGTGTTTTTTAAATTGCCTTCCTGCAGTGGGATGGGAGTCATGAGTCATGACTGAATTCGGTTCTTTAACCAGATCCTGCATATAGCCTCAAGGAACGTGGAATTATTTCCCCCTCTAACCTTGCAGCATTTGTTTTATTTTTTTTTTCTGTTCTTCTCCAATATTTTCCACTTTTTTCATTTCATGTTATCGTTCCACAAATTTTCTGTCTAAATCCATTTGCTCTCTAAGCAGTGCTCTAGTCCTTGAGCCTCTAGTAAGTGCTTATGTGAGAACTGAGACTTACACCATAAATACAGGAGAGCAGATAGGTATTCACATCTTCAGTTTGCCTCAAGCTATCTTAGTTGATTTGGTCGTATATTCTGCCATTACTGCTTGCAGCCATGCAGTTGTTCACACTCTGTATAGTTTAGTTGAGTGTTGTCATCCCAGGTAGTTCAGCATTCCTGTTTATTCTAGAGGGGCAATAGAAACAACATAGTTTAATTATGCTGTGCTTGAATAAAGTGTTGGCAGAATGTGACTACTTTGCACGTGTTCAAATTGTTCAAGTGTTCACAAATTGCCAGTTGCTGTAAGACTGCATAAACTTAATTGTTTTATAGGATTCGGGCACTTTGGATGTACGAGGAATGGGGCAGGTTCTGCCCACACATCTCATGGAGGAGAGGTTAATAAGACAACAGCAAGAGATGGAAGAAGATCAACGCTGGCTTGAGAAAGAGGAACGATTCCTGGTAATGGTTTGTTTTGTGGTTACTGTTCATTCATTCATTCATTCTAATTTTTCTTTAGGTGTTCAGCTAGTAAGTGTGTCCTGTGCTACAGATACAGAACCACAGGAGCATAGAATGGCTGAGGTTGACAGGGACCTCTGGGTCCATGTGGTACAATCCCTGCTCAAGTAGAGACACCTACAGCAGAGTGTCCAAGATTTTGAAGATCTCCAAAGAGCAGACTCCACAACCTCTCTTTGCCAGTGCTCAGTTCACTACACAATGTGGAAGTGGTTCCTGATGTTTAGACAAAACCTCTTGGGTTCCATTCTGTGTGCATTGCCTCTTGTCTTGGCCCTGGGCACCACTGAAAAGAGCCAAAGTCAAACAGCTGATATTTTTCCCATATAAGTTAATGCTGAGGAGCCTATGAGCCTCACTGGATAGGTAAACGGCAGTGGTGTGGGTTGTGACATGGATCAGTCACACATTTGGTTTCAAGTGTATTTCAAGGAACATATTGATTTGAAAGCTTTTCTTGTTGTATGTAGTTGGAAGGCATGTTTGTATCAATGCAAGTGTGGTAAGCTTGTTGTGAGAGCTAAGTTTGAGTAATTGCCCAGGTGACTTGTTTTTATTTTGGAGACCAATATTTGCTGGTTATGGTTGTCTCACTAAATTTAAAGCCATCTTTTAGGGATGTTGAAGCCAGTACATCGAGTCCCTTGGAAGTAGGAATCTATGCTTTGTTCTACAGAACACCAATGGGAAGGAACAGAGAGCAGATCTTAAATGCAGACAGTGTTACTGAGACCTAATTGTTTGGCAAATGAATTACCTTAGTCTCTTAGGGTGTTCATTAGATATGCTCATCCAAACAGTTGATGAGCAACCAAGGGTAGGATAAATCTCTACTAGGAGATGAGAGCTGCTGGTAGATGTCTCCATGCCCATTGTGTGTTCTAGCTAAGATCTGGATTGTGACATAGGTAGTATGTCACTTTTGATTAAAAGGCAATAAAGCTTGCTTTTGGCTTTTTTCTCTGTAAACACTCTTGGAAATTTGTGGTTTACCATTTGATGATGATACAGAAACCACTGTACCCAGATTGCTTTGTCAAATGTGTTACAAGGGGAAAGGAAAACTTCTTGCCTAATTTAGGCATTAGCTTTTCCTGTCCTGAATGGCACCAATTGTTTGCGACTTTCACAAATGTGGATTAAAATTTACAAGATTGTCAAGAATTTTTTGAGGGATTCATGTATTGCTCCAGGAATGCTTCCTTAATAGAACACCTCTTGAGAATGAGACATCGTAACTTCAGGAGGTGGCAGTGGGTTGTGCGGGAGCTTTCACCTTATCTGCAGAATAGGTGATGACTGGAATGTGCTGTCCAGAGAGTTGGTGGAGTCACCAACCCTGGGGGTGTTCAAGGAACATTTGAACGTTGTGTTGAGAGACAGAGACATGGTTTAGTGAGAACAGTTGGTGATGGGTGAATGGTAGGACTGGATGATCCTGTGGGTCTTTTCCAACCTTGGTGATTCTATGATTCTATGAGTCTATAATTATTTGTAGCACTCAGTGTTCTGCTTTGCTTCAGTCTCAGGACCATCAAGATATTTAACATCCCCACGATTGCTGCTTGTTGATTTTTCTTTTGCCCTGTAATAGTGTACTGCTGAAGAGACACCGTCACTACTACCGCCTCCTATTTAAAGGAAGTAGAAAGTGCTCATGAGCTTGTGAGCTCTACAACTCCGTAGCTTTGCCAGAGGTGGTTTTGGTTGTAAACTCAATGTAAATGTTAAACAGTTGGAAAGGCAAAAAGAGCAAGTTTGAGGGGGAGTAAGCGTGAAGTTAAGTGGCCAAAATGGGAAATTGGAATTCATTGGAGACTTAAAATCTTGGTCTTTCCACACTAATATTTTCAGTATGGAGGCATGTGGGTCATAATTTAATGCCTGTTACAGACTTATACACTGTGTCAAAAGTTGAACAGGCTGTAGCAATAGTCACAGGGTATATTTGAACCCATAGCATGGTATGTTGCCCAGGAAACTTTTGCTTAAATGTAGCTATTTCTTGAAAAAGGAACATGGTTTTCTTGGTTTTGTGCTGAAGAAATCAAGACAGTAGAAGAGTCGTTGTGAGGAAGCAGCCCCGTAGACTTTGCCCTTCACCTGAAGAACACCTAGAGATCATACATGAGATTCCAAACACGAGAGTCCAGCATAGAAGTATTATATATGTTGCACGTGTTCACATTGCTTACCCTATGATCTGACATTTCTTCTGCCCAGAGAGGGACTTCACTAAAACTTCCCCAAGTGTGAAGGAAGAGAGACAACTTATTTTATCAGTCAGTGTTCTGTCTCACATGCTTTGAGAGAGCGTTCTGCAGAAAGACTAACCTTTAGGTTTTGATGACATTGTTTGGCTGAAGTGTGGCTCTCCTGTCCCTGCTTTAGGTTTCAGAAGACATTTTTCCTTTTAGGCATAGAGAACAATAGAGGGAGAAGAGCCAGATTTAAATTTTTAACTTACGTAACTCTACAGTCTGGTGTTCTTAGTTTAAAGCTAGCTGCTTTCAAAAGCAACTCTATTTACACGGTTGTCATACTCCTACAGTTTATCTTACATCTCATTTCTGCTATTGAGACTTGGACTCACAGAGCAGTGACTGCAAATCATTTAACGTGAGATGCTGTGTAATGAGAAGAAAAATCCTTACTGGGGTTCCTGTTAGTACAATTTTTTATCTCCCCAGAGTAACACTAGCTTGCTCATGATTCAAAATATATCACTGTTTTTGCAAAGAATAACTACAACTCATAACATGTTATGACAAAGATGAACAGCACTGATTCTGTGTTGGCTAGAAGAGACACCCCAGATAAAGAATGAAATGGCAGTGGTATTGAAATGGAAATGCAGCAGTCTTCAGAGAGGATGATATCTGTGTGATTTGTCTGAAAACAGTCCTTTGAGAACATGTAAATAGTATGTGAAAGGAGATAGAGATGTTGTTTGCAAGCTGCAGCATTAAATAGAATCCAAAATTCTGAAATTCCGCTATACAAAGGGAAAATAAACAGATCTCTTGTCATAGGAAGCTCATGAGTGAAAATAAATCTGTTCTGTAAAAACTGAAAAGAAGATTTTAAATTTAAAATTGAACCAAATTTATCTGCTGGGAAGTGAGAAGAGAATAGGGGAGGTGGGGGATTTGTTTCAGTGGGGAATTATTTCAGAATTAACTCCCATCCCCGGATAGAGAGGGGCCACTGGCATGAGTCGGGTAGCTTCATGGGCAGTGGTTAAAGCTGCGGACTTTCATGCCATCTTGCTAAAATTGCTTTAGATATCAGTGCCTCCTGGAAACAGGATGAAAATCTCTGAATTATTTTTGTGGTAGCTGAAGTGAAGACAAAGCGTTGCTGCACTTCCCACTTCATGCAGGTAACCTTAGAAGATGCTGTTTGCGTGAGGCATATATAGGTGGAGAGGTGAGACTACTGCAGTGCAGTCACATAAAATCATAGAATCATGGTATGGTCTGGGTTGGAAGGGACCCTGAGGATCGTGAAGTTCCAACCCCCCCCTTGTTGGTGGCAGGGCTACCAACCTCCACATCTGGTAGCAGACCAGGCTGCCCAGGACCCCATCCAACCTGGCCTTGAACATGTTCAGGGATGGAGCATCCACAGCCTCTCTGGGCAGCCTGTTCCAGCACCTCACCACTCTCTCTGTGAAGAACTTCCCTCTGACATCTAATCTAAACCTTCCCTCCTTGAGCTTAAACCCATTCCCCCTTGTCCTATCACTGTGTGCCTTTGTAAACAGTTGATTCCCTTCCTGTTTATGATCCCCTTTTAAATGCTGGAAGGCTGCAGTGAGGTCACCCCACAGCCTTCTCCTCTCCAGGCTGAACAAGCCCAGCTCCCTCAGCCTATCTTCATAGGGGAGCTGCTCCAGCCCTCTGATCATCTTCGTGGCCCTTCTCTGGACCCTCTCCAACAGCTCTCTTCAGTAAGGTATCTTGTGTAATGTATTTTGCTGCTACAATTCTCCAGGTGCTGCAATCCACAAGATTTTCGTCATCTTTTATATCCTATAGAGTTTGGTTGGATACCTCATGCATACAAGAAACACACAAAGCTCTCGTTCTGCACTGTCTCATGAGTCATTTTGCAATCACAGTGGGTATTTCCACTCCCAAAAATAAAATTGACAAAGTTTGATTGAGGTTTTTCACTCATGTAGTGCAAAGCACGTAGAATCCACATGAGCAACCTCCATCCCCAAATGCAGTGCTCTACAATTGCAGATAGACTCTTCACTGCTGGCACTCATAGCTCACTGGAATTGAAATATTTGGCCTATTACCCCACAGTCTGGCATGCATCCTGTAGTGCTTGTGCTTAATGTAAAGCATACGCTATGCATGCACACCGAAAATCAGGACTGAAGCATTGAATTACTCCACTAGGGCATGGTGCGTACATGTTAGTCTGCTTGATTTCTCACGTGTAGAAGTAATTTAAAAGCAAATCGATGCATTCACTGAGCTAAAATAATTTTTGAAAAGCCCTTTCAGAATGCTTTGATTTTTAAGTTTTGGTGGATATCTGGAACTGCCAGAAGCTATCTGATTTTCTTATTTTTATTTGCCTCTAGGAGAGTATTTCTTTATTTTAATATGGAATTTGACCTAAGGGAAGAATCATCCCTAACCACAGCTAGGAAAGCAGAGGGTGGTGATGGTGCACAAGAGTCTGTGTAACTTATGGCTGTTAGTTTGCCTATCGGGTTGTAGGACAGAAATTGTCCAGGATGACCTCTTCAGTTCAGCAGTACAGTGAAGCTGATGATTTTGCTACTGTAGCTTCTTGCACTATAGCTATCTCTGAATATTTTGCAGAGCGCTTTTCCTCTTTTAGGATGTCTTGATGAACTGCTTCTCCATTTGAATTTAGTTTCCAGCTCGAACCTTTCTGTTGTGGTTGTGTTGATGGTATCTGGCATTGCTTCCCATTATATAAAATAAAGATGTATGTGCTCATGCCTTTGAGTAACTCCTCAGCAGATAGAGCAGTGTTGTGCTCAGAAACTTATAGCTCTTTTCTGGGATGTTCAGAAGAAATAACTTGCATAGTTTCCTTATCGTGTTCAGTTTTGTTTTTTTTTTTTTCTGAAATTCCCACATAGCTGTGGTTTTGTATTTGTCCTGTTTTGACACTGAGGACTGCAACTCAAATATAATTGATGTGAACTGTTGCTAAAATTAGATTTTAATTTTTAGCCTGAGAAATTCCCACCGAGATGTTGCAGTTTGGCATGTCCTGAGAATGCCAAGACATGCATGTTCTTTTATTAGGGAGTGACCAGAAATACTGGAAATCAAGATTGTGTTCCAGTTTGGGAATGTATGCATCGTGTCTGAAAAGTACCCTTGATGCTTCCAAAGATTTCAGATAGCAGAGTATTTATTAAGAAAAACCAAAAAATAGAGAGTCCATTTACTTTTCTAAGGCTTTGATTTTCTGCAAGAATTTAATGAAATACAGTTCCTCCCTGAAATGTGGCATTGAACATATCTGAGATAGCTCGGTACTAAGAATTCACCCAAACATTGCAGTGTAGTGCCAGCATCAGGAGCTAAAATTTAATTAATTAGTCCTATCCTGACTGTGAAAGGTATATTATTCAATTAAAAATCTATCCACTTAGAAGAGGAAGAGTTGCTATTAAGTTATAACCAGGCCATGCTTAAGATCCCTTCCTACTCAAGCCATTCTGTGATGTTTAAAAATACAGTGAGTGTTTGATCTGAGATACATACCTCCCTAGCGTAAAATAGTTCAGCAAATGAATAAATTGGAATATTGTTCACTAATTAATGTTAGAAATACATTTGGGCCTCTTGTTAGTCATTGGTCACAAACATGTGTTGAGTGTTTCTCTTCCTTGTGTACTGGACTGTTGGGGTTTTGATGGACAGAGGGAGAGAAGCGTTTGGAGAAGTTGGGAGTGGTAGCACTAAAGATTCTGTCTTTACTCCTACAGTGTGGATGTGAAGATCACTGGGATGCCGGTGGGTTGTGGAGCTGTACAAACTGCTCCTGCACCCAATGGCACTGGGTTTTTTCATTTTCAGATCGTATTTTTGGAGAAACCTGGACAACATCAGTGTTCTCCATGGCTTTGTTTGTATAAGGGCAGTCAATAGTTTTGTTGGGCTAATCTGGTTTAGGGTGTATTTTTGGAGGAGTTAATTGCTCAAAGTGCAAGCATCATGAATGACCCGTAGGGTGAATTCATCTTCGTCTGTTCCCAAAGACTTTGGGCAATTCCTGGCTAGAAATTGAAGTGAAATTAAGACACACTGTGAACATCAGTGTAATAGAAATGAAGCAAGAATAGCTTTACTTTAGCTAAAACCTACGCTGAGTGTCACAACTCATTTGATATCTGTGGAATTGTCTGACATACCCATATCAAATGAGACTTCAGTAAGAAAAAAAGTTATTATAATAAAGAAAATAAACTAGATTTGTCCAGGTAGGTTTCATTACAGAATTTGTCACAAATTCTCAGAGAAGCATTGAACTAATTGCTTGCTTTTGTCTGCATCAGTTCTGCCTGCTTGAGAAGGGGTTAAATGTTTCCTTGTCTCCTTTGGTTTGTCTATTTTTAATCTGCAAGTTCTTTCAGGCAGTGAGTCTGACTGTGTCTGGCTCTGTCTGCAGAAGACTGAATGAAAATGCACAGAATAAACCCTTCATACAAACTGCTAGAACAATCTGGGTGTTTTTAGTGTCATTGATATTAGTGTTATTGATCTGCCTGCCGTGCTGTTTCTTTAGGATCATTTAGCAGGGTATGTGAATTGGAATTACTTTATAGTGCTTTCAGAAAGAAGAAAGGAAGGGGATCTTCAGTAGCTTTATCCCCCAGCACTGACCCTGAAAGCACATTTTTGTGGAGTGAGCTTAGTTACAGTCAATGTTTGTCTGCATTTCTCTGAACATCTTGTTCTGTGTGTGTACATACATCTTACGCGTATATACATTCAGATATATGTCAGAGGATGTATTTACACTGATGTAGAAGTGTGTGCTATCTGTTGCCAGAATCACAGAATCATTCAGGTTGGAAAAGATGACTAGGATCATCTAGTCAACCGTCAACCCACCCTCACCATGCACACTAACCATGGCCCTCAGTCCCACATCTCCATGTTTCTTCAACTCCTCCAGGGATGGTTACTCCACACCTCCCTGCCCAGCCTGTGCCAATGCATTGCCACTCTTCTGAGGAGAATTCTTTCTTAATATCCAGCCTGAAGAAAATGAACTCCTCGTGTGGTTCCATAGGACAGTGCATTAAGTTTGCTTTTCTGTGCTAGAAAAGCACCTGACCTGTCTTCAGGTCAGCATAAACCTTTGTTTCACATCAGCTCTTCCTTTTTCCTTCCATATAAGTAATGGTGTCCTTGAAGAATAAATACCGTACATCTGGTATTGGTGGGAGGTGAGCGAAGTGGCCAATTTCTCTGAGAAGAAGTTGGGCTGGTCTTAGGTTTCCATTTTAAACAATCAAGCCACAAGTTTCTCTACGTCACTTAAAGCAGATAGAACACAAACTCATTTATTTGTCACCTTTATCAGGATAGTTGTGCATCTGGGCATCTATATTAGCTTTCTATATCCCGTGCAGTGTGTGCAGGGCTCTGTCACTGGGCCCCATTTGCGGCCTTCCAGAGGGAGCCAAGTACATAGAAGCCTTCCGAGTAGGAAGCGGGAATTAACTCACAGCATTTCTCATCCTGTGGTTGAAATTTTGCTGCTGGGAGAACAGTTGTTTAAAAAAACAACTTTTGTTGCCTTTGAGAAAATAGAAAATGCGAGTTTTCCAGTGTTGTGTTAGGGAAATGGTACTGGCAATATTTATAAACAGCATTTTTCACTCGTGCTGAGAACGGGTGGCCAAGAAGCAGTCTGCGAGTCTGCTGGGAGTTGTTGGGAGCTGTTGTTCCAGAAACACGCTGAATGCAGTGACGTTTGTGCATGTCAGTGTTCATTTTTCACTAGCCTTGTCTTTGAGATGTTTTGTGCCTAGGTTGTGTGAATCTGTAAGGAGAGAACAGGGTGAAATTGTGACCAGAGAAGCTGTAGGTGCCCCATCCCTGGAGGTGTTGAAGGCCAGGTTGGACGAGGCACTGGGCAACCTGACCTGGTGGGTGGCAACCAACGTACGGCACGGGCTTGGAGCTCAGTGATCTCTAAGGTCCCCTCCAACCTAAGCCATTTTATGATCCTATGATTTGTGTTTCAGAAACCTGATGTGCGGCTCTCCAGAGGCAGCATTGAACGGGAGGACGGAGGTCTCCAGGGCCCAGTGAGTATCTGTGGGATCCTTTCATCTCCTGGCCCCTTTTTCAACATCCTGGTAGAACATGCTGTCTTTTATTACAGGAGATGATTTTAAGTTTTTGCTAAATGTTTCCACTGTCATTACATGGCTCTGCAACTTTCCAAGGAGCTCAGCTTCTGTGGGAACAGCAGAACAGTGGCAGACTTTGGTCATGCAGCACTTGGATGGATTTGGGGTTTGTTGGTTTTTTTTCCCCCTTGAAACAATACTGCAGTGTTTCTGCAAATATGTTGCAATTATTTTTGAATGTGCCTGTGATGTATGGTTGGGCCTTTTATTTAAAAATGCTTTTTGAAACTTCTGTCGACAGGAAGCAGGGTTAAAATAACTTCTGCAGTTGTTTAAATATCTGAAGGGTTCTCTTACAAGGAATGTAAATGTTACTGTTGTGTTACTCAGAATTCTGTTTAGGGTAAACGATCCGCAATGAAACAAATGGAATAACCCCCACAGCCATTCCTTTGTTGTCAGACAACAGCTGCATCGCTCATTCTTACTGGCGTAACTGCTGCCTGTTTGAATAAAAACATCTCTCCAATTGTTTAATTGACATTGGAACCTCTGAATCATACCGATAGAAAAAGGGATCAGGCTGGGCACCATTCGGGGCAGAAACTCAGTGCTTCAACCAGTGGTCTCCAGGGATCACCTTCAAAGCTTCCTTTGGAAGTTGATGTCTTAAATTCACTTTCCTTATTCATCTAGGCTGCAATTCTGTTTGACTTCAGTATTTCTTCACTACATGAGGGTTTAGGGACTCATCCTGAATTTGCAAAGTAGAGTCATGAATCGGACACTGCAGCACAGTCTCTGGGAGATGGTTACTCATGTTTGAAAGCTGCTAGGATTTTTTCCATGAACCTGGAGCAGACTGTCAGTTACCGTTAGGTCTCTACTACTGTTGCATCTTATTATGAGTGAAGTATTACTGCATTTTGTGCTACTCACGGGCATGCTGCAAGAAGATCCTGAGGTCATATCAGAGGTTTGATGTAGGAGGCAGCGAGCTCCAAGTTTTCTTTCCCTGGGCTTAGAGTAAAAACCTGTATCCTGAACTGCTTCTAGAGGACGTCCTGTATTTCCAGATGAGGTTGGACTCACCCCACTTGAACGAGAAAACTGATTGTTGACAAAATGTATTTCAGGAGAGACTCTTAGTTCAGTTCCAGAATTTGCTTTTGCATTTTTTTAATTCTTAATGCGTTTGAAACGTAACTGTTGAGTTCATTTGTGGTTGGAAATGCCATTACTTAGAATATCCTGAGTTGGAAGGGATTTACAAGGATCAAGTCCAGCTCATGACTCCACATGGGGCAACCTAAGAGGTAAACCCGTGAGTCAATCTCAGTTCTGCATTGAGAGGATGAGAAATAAGGAGCAGTGTATAACTTTGCTCACATTCTTTCAACATATTTTTAATAATATTCTGGAAGTAAACATCATGATTTTTTGTCAGTGGAACTAAGCCTCCTTCCTCGTGCCCCACCTCTTCTCCCCAGAGTTCTCAGGTTTGGAATAGCTAAGTTAGCAACACGAGCAAGGTTAATGGTGGTAGGGCAGTGTGTGAGATGGTGGCCAAAGGGTTTCAGAGAATTGTGAGAACAGCAGAAGAGTGTCAGGACTTGGAGCTTTGAGTATCCTGCTAGGTTATCAACTATCAAACTTGTAAGAATTCCTTACTGTCTTTCATCAGAACTCTCCCTGTGCAATACGTTCTTCTGTGAGCCCATGTGCTGGAAGTTTTGCCTCTTGCTATAGTTTTCCATATAGATAGAACTGAGCTTGACATGGAGTTAGAGTTGGGACTTTCAGTTCACGCAGTTAAAGATTGATAAAGTTTTGAGCAGCTGAAAACAGCCTAATAAAGTGCTAGGTAACGCTAACCACAGGAGCCTTGTCAAATGTTCCTATAGTTTTAAAACAGGAACGTTTAATTTCTAAAAACGCCCAGCTGAAACTTTGAATAAATGCTGAACTACAACTGCGAATATCCTTTGGGTTTGTTATTGAAGAGGTGAGCCAGGGATAGAGAATGTCCTGCTGCTATGCCAGTTACCTGAGTGTGGTCCTGAAAATCACATTCAAAAAGACATGCTTAAAAGGTCAGAAAGTAAAGTTAATTAATTAACGCTCTCAGACAGTGATCTCAGCGTTCTCCAGAGTTGAAGTCAAGCTGAAACAGATGCTGTGTTTTCATACCGTTAACAGTGAACTCTTAAGTTTTTGGAAAGTCATCTTTAATGTGTTGAAGAAGCAACTTCCTTAGGTCCTGGTGAAAGGAAGTACTCTGACTTTGCAGAAAATTGCCTGTATTTAAAAATGGCCTTTTTGAGACGTCTTGCCATGAGGCATATGAAATTCTAACTGCCTTCAGTGCTTTGCTTTGTAATGGAAACTCCACTATACAGATAAGCATGCATGAAATGTGAGTGTTTTGCTTGTAACTTTATTTTTGTGATGTGACAAATTTTGCATAAGGTATTCATTTGGTTGTGACTAGATTTTCAATTTTCTTGGCATGAAGGTGGTATAAATGTAATTACCAAAGAAAGTCATTTGAATCTAGCATTAAGTATTTCCAAATGAATAAGCAAATTGACCTTGACTAAGAGCTTCACAGCTCAGAAGCTTGTTACCATTATTGACACTATACACCCTTGCAGAATTACCTTAGGCTGCACTCCAATTTCTTCATCAGCACTGTGACTTCTGCAGTTTGATGTCTGAATAAAGAAGAAAAACGGCTATGAATGTGCCAGCATGTTAGAGTAACAATGAAGGATGAAGTGTTATATGCAGGCCAAGGCTGTCGTGAGCAATACAAAAGAAGTGAAAATATTTTCCTTACTGTATAATTGTATATAACTGCAGTTAAGGATCATAGGTAGTGATGGTGAATAGGGAAATATTTTTAACTGTTGGGAAAGGTGCTGAGAACTGCCTGTTTTCAGTGGGTAAGAATTTGCTAGAGAAATTGTGAGCACTGTAGTGCTATAAATGTATATTTTATCTTACAGGCTGGTAACCAGCACATATATCAGCCTGTGGGTAAACCAGGTAAGCACGAAGTTCATACAGTGTTACCTTAAATCCTTGGATACACATCTTTGAGCGCTAATAGTGAGCAAATGCCAAGACTTCCATACAAGGGGGTGGTTTCGGTTATGGATAACTGCACAGAGGTGTTCTGGTGCTGAAATTCCCCATGCAGTCCCCAGAGATTAGTCAGCAAATCCAAGGAAGTGTTTCAACAGCCAGGAACTGTCTAGACGAGGCTGAATCACCTTGTAGGACTCCACCGTGCACGGAGTTCTGACATGCAAAACACGGATTGAGACTGTGACACCTCAGGTGTCTTAAGTGAGTCACAGCTGGGATTTCAGCCAGGAAGCATCATAGAATATCCCAGGTTGGAAGGCACTGATAAAGGTCATCAAATCCAACTCCTGGCTCCACACAGGACCACCCAAAAATCAGACCATGTGTCTGAGAGCACTGTCCAAACACTCTTTGAACTCTGGCAGCATGTGGGGCACTCAGTGTGGTGCAGAGTGGTACGAAGCTCCTGTAGGTATACGTTGGGCTTACTGAGTTAGTATGACTGAGCAGTAATCCCACAAGGATATTTTCAAAGTACCTTGCTAAAACTCACTGATGGATGAGTTCCATAACACCTTTCTGTCTCTGCTTTTCTTGAGTAGAAACACAATTAAAGCATAGCTCGTGTGAACAATGGATCTTCTGTATGACACATCTCCTCTGCCATTACAGTAAAGCAGGCATAGCCTTTGTAATGTTGACAGACCGCAGTGATGCAGGTACATGTGATACTTTGGTGCTCTAACAGGCCACTTGTTTTGTTAACCAGATCATGCCGCTCCACCAAAGAAGCCCCCTCGCCCTGGAGCCCCTCACTTGGGCAGCCTCGCGAGCCTGAACAGCCCCGTGGACAGCTACAACGAAGGCGTGAAGGTACAGTGCTCAGAGACACAAAACACATTTCAGAAAATAAAACACTACCCTGAAGGGATAGTTCAGCTCAAGTAGAGACCACAGAAAACAGAAGTGACTGAACTTCCAAGCAAACGTTGTTGTGGGACAAACATGCAGTGGGAATTGGGGAATTAACTGCTCTGCCCATGTCCTCCGTGAGTGATTCAGCATGTTCTTCACCTAGAACTTTCTCAGGCAAGCTGGTAGTGTAGTTTGAGGAGCATATGATGTCTCTCACATAGTTCTGCTCATCAGGAAGGAGCACAGAGCACACTCAAAATCCCCATACTCAGAACTAGACTCCTAAAGCCCTACTGGCTGTAGCAAGCAAAGACAGAGGAAAAACAGTACAGACAGCACTTTCTGACCGCTAACTGAGATGCTTTCTGATTTGTTGTCTCATCTCCAGTAAATAGGCAATAAATCCATAAGTGAAACTCCAGGGAGTTCTCTAGCACGGAGGCTGCAGGGTGCTATGAAGCTGTATCTGCTGCTACAGCTGGTGTCAATGGAACTTGTCCTTAGTGTGCCAGTCACTTTTAAAATAATGCCCCCAGATTTTGTTCCCTGCCTTTGGGACTCCTTTACTTTTCTAATCTTGAGGAGATAGAAACATGAGTGACCTCAGGGCCTCCTTAGTGGAACCAGGGCAGCTGTTTCTGTCATTAGCTGTTTTTAGCAGGTCGATATAATTGTGGATGGGGCTTCTCTGCCAGTAATACTCTAACAGAAGTGCAGCTGATACATATACATCACAGTTCTGTTGCCTATAATGAAGAACTGGATTCCACATCGTGGTAGGAACAGATGCAGTGGTAGTTGACACTTCGTTTAGGTGATTTAAGAAAATACAGACAGTATCCAGGTCATCTGGCCATGAAGTTCACAACTTGCCATCACAGCAGTATGTTCAGCACAAATCAGTCCTTCAGCTACTGCCTGTCTCACTTGTGCTCTCTTTTTTGGAGATTATCTGAGTATTTAAGAATCAGCACTGGTGAGTTCAAGCAGGATTATTTATTGTAAACCAGTGTCATTGCACTTGAAGCTGCCAAGCCTCAGATAATATGAAAAAGCAGTAACAGATGTGATACTGAACTTGGCTACTCTAAGATTTCCTTTCTAACTACTGATATTAGAACGTGAAGATGTTTTCTGAAATACATCCTTTTGACAACAAACAAACACGAACAACCAAAGTCATCAGTATGAGTGAGATTTATGTACTAAATAACTTCTTGGAAAGTGGAAAAGAAGTTCTGTTTTTGCCCTCTTTTTCTGTCAAGCATTTCCTGAAATTGGATAATCTTACACCATGTCAAGAAAATAGCTCATGAATTTTTAATAGGTTGTAGTTCTGTTAATGTCTGCAGACCTTAACTGAAGATGCTTCTGGGGTTCATTTCAGATTCCATTCTCTCTTTTCTGGGAGAAAAATGAAAATCAGAGGATTTGACCTGCTTACCCTCAGGGAGCTGTAGGGTACCAAGAAGAAGGTAGTGCAGTGTTACCTTCTGAGGCCAGCCCACAAAAAGGAACTCCTGAAATGAAAGCTTGCAGTAATGTTGACGTTAGCTGTAAGAACAGAAAACACTGGTAATTAAGAACTGCAGATGTCCATACTCTGAAATTTAGGGGCCTGCCCATAGGAATTCAGTGCCTTGAATAGAATGCATCTAGGGTGGGTTCTTGGTAGCTCTTAACCATGAGTGTGGCTGGTCATCAACTGCAAGAGCTGCACAGTTATATGACTGCGTATTTCCCATTGTGACAGATCCCAAGTGTTGTAAAGGGAGCAGGGCTTCACAGGACACCTTTCCCACTGTTGCAGAGGCCCTTTGCTCCACTCACCCCTTTGCTCCTTGCCAGACTGGCTCGCTCCTGTCAAGCTTTGCATGATCTCTTCCCCATGTGTTCAGTAAAAAGTTAGCATGGGTGCATGGCAAACACATCCACTTCTACGCGGTTGCACAGCAGTTGTCAGCACATGGTGCTTCTGTAACAAATGGACCATGAGCTAACCCGAATGACTGTGGATACTGTTGAGGATGCATTTTTGTTGCAGGCTTTTTAACTGGTCTCTTATTGCTACACATGTTTTGGTTTGTTGTTTTGTGTTTTTTTCTCCTGCTGAGTTTTATTAATATTGTTTTTCTTTTTTCCCTTCTTTTGGTAAATTTCTTTAACCTTCCCCCACATTCTGCTCAACAATAGCCATGGAGGGTAAGCAGTGCGTGAGCGTGTGTACGCGCCCCTATTCCAAAATGTCTTTGCATGCGACTCTGTGAGATGGCTCTCCTAACTTCTTGATTGCTGAAACCAATGAGAATCACGGCCCTTCGCTGCTGATTGCAGCAATTGCAATGTTTCTTCTCCTAAGGTATTTTCCAATCAGTGTGCCAGATTGAAGCTCTGTAACAGTTGTCAGTAACCAATCAGTGAAATGCAAAAAATGGGAATCGTAATGCACCAAATCCTGCACTCCTTCCTTAGACAGAGTCTCATCCAAGTACTGTATGGTTTCATCTGTGTAGAGTCTCGTCTGCTTCCAGTGAAGCATCTCTAGCAGGGACCAGTTATGGGAACCAGAGGTTATTGCATCTGTGGGGCTGTGATGCCATGAGCCCAGCCCTGATCTGTAGGGCCGCTGTATGACCAGTAGGAAGGAAATGGGCAATTTCTTAACCCTCCTCTCCCCCAAGTGACTGCTTGGGCATGGCATGCAGTGGTAGTGGAGAAAGCAGCTTCCTGGAACAAGGGACATGACACCTAGTTGTCTTGCAATTGAATTTGTCCATCAGTAGTGAACTACTTCGATACATCGAGTATTCCATACTCCTTGTTTCTCAAGTTTCCTTTGCTTTGGGAGTTGCACTGGGAGCTCTTCAGAGAATTTTTGGTAGACTCCTCAGAGTCATTCAGAGATCAGACCCAGTCAGGAAGCCTGAAGGAAACATCCTTCAGACCCACAAGCAAATGTGCTTAGTGGGCCGGGGGTGGCTGTTCCTGGTGATCTCGGCAGGCTGGGAGGTTGCTGAGCCCCATCTGCTGGGCACAGGAGGCTCAACAATTTGTCTCTGCTTCCAGATCAAGCCACAGGAAATCAGCCCTCCTCCTACGGCCAACCTGGACCGCTCCAATGACAAAGTCTATGAGAATGTAACCGGGCTGGTGAAAGCTGTCATAGAGATGTCCAGTAAAATACAGCCAGCTCCGCCAGAGGAGTACGTGCCCATGGTAAAGGTAAGGGTGCCATTTTGAACATGGTTTCATTTTTCTCATGACAGAGTTCTTGTTAACAGGGAGTTGTGCAACATCTCTGCATTTCACTTATAAAAGGAACTTTTATAATCCACCTTTTGGCATTCTGTTTTGATGCTGTGAAACAAGGAATTGTGGGTGAGGCCCCTCACTACATGAAGGACATCGAGGCCTTGGAGTATGTCCAGAGAAGTGCAGTGAAGCTGTGAGGGATCTGGAGCACAAGTCTTATAGGGTGCAGCTGAGGGAACTGGGATTGTTTAGTCTGGAGAAGATTTGGGGAATACATTATTGCTCTATACAGCTGCCTGAAAGGCAGCTGTGGTGAGGTGGGGATCAGCCTCTTCTCATAGGTCATGGGGATAGGACAAGAGGTAACAGACTTAAGTTGTGCCAGGAGAGGTTCGGGTTGAATGTTAGGAAAAATGCCTTCTCAGAAAGAGTGATAATGCAATGGAACAGGCTGCCCCAGGGAGGTGGTGGAATCACCATCCCTGGAGGTGTTCAAGAAACATGGAGATGTGGCACTGAGGGACACAGTGAGCATGGTGGTGATGGGTCATTGTTTAGACTAGATGATCGTAGTAGTCTTTTCCAACCTTCATGATTGTGTGATTCAGAGTCACTCAGCAACGCTGCTTTAACTCCATTCATTCCAAGTTTTTATTAGTTCAAAATGCATACATGGTCTGATGTATGTTGTCAGTGTATGTGAGAGGGGCAACTGAATCAAAGCAGAGATGTCCTGTGTCTGTTATGTCCTTACTTTCCATTTTTCTCCTTAGGAGGTTGGCTTGGCGCTGAGAACCTTGCTAGCAACAGTGGATGAGTCGCTGCCAGTGCTTCCTGCAAGCACCCACAGAGAGGTAGGCAGAACCCCACTTAACTGCTGCAGTTTGAGCTGGCCTTAGCCAGGTGGATGTGTTCAGGCTCTCTCTTCCTTGCACACACATATATTTGTGTTCAGTAAGCACTGCGAACTCTGGGATTATAATTCTTGATTAATTTAATGTTGTTAGAATCTAATTGCTGTGTGCATGTAGGTTTTTGTTGCCTCAAGTCAAGATGCTCAGACTGGATGAGGGAGCATACAACGCATACATATCAGAATTTTACATAAAAACTGTCAGCAGTGCTTACGCAAACCCAGTGTTGTAATGCAGGGAGACCATCTGGGTGTTAGTACAGCTCCAGTTTTCCATGAAATACAGCTTGTGCACAGTCATTAAATGTGTGGGTAATTGAGTGTATCGTGGTGCAGCTGAATGAGAAAATATCCCATAGTAACCTCATTTGGGATAAGAAATGACTGGGATCTTTCAGTGTAGTTCACAAGAGTCGGGAATAAAACTGTTTTCCTCCAAAGCCTTGAATGAATGTAGTAATGAGAAAGCCAGAGAATTAAGTGCTCTCTTAGAGAATACTGCCTTTAGCTGTATTGCTCTGTTAGTAACCCATACCTGCTTTAATTTTAATAATAGTGATGGCAGTAAAGGTGATGATAATAGGAACCTGGAAACCCAGCACAAGATGTTAACAGTTAAACTTGAGTTAAAACTTGGTGATGTGGTCTGGTTGGCAGCAGGTGGCTCTGTGGCTGACAAGGCAGCTCTTGGTGTCTGAGTGCAAAGTGTCACCAGCCCCACGTGCTGACTCCAGCTTGAAGGGGTACTCTCAGGCTGTTCAGGTTTCATGGAGGTGATGTTATTCCTTGGGGAGGGCAGATAGCGCTGCTACCAGCCTGTGCAGCTGACCCACTCTTGTTGTTCCAGATTGAGATGGCCCAGAAACTGCTGAACTCTGACCTGGCTGAGCTCATTAACAAGATGAAGCTGGCCCAGCAGTACGTCATGACCAGCCTGCAGCAGGAGTACAAGAAGCAAATGCTGACGGCTGCTCATGCTCTGGCTGTGGATGCCAAGAACTTGCTGGATGTCATCGATCAAGCCAGACTGAAAATGATCAGCCAGTCCAGGCCCCACTAAGCACCGAGGGAAGGTTTCATCTGTCTGTTGTAGAATTCTGCTTGCGAAAGGATTAGTTCACCTTCCACCAGCAGTGAGGATTAACCCAGTGTGGTCCTGGCTTTCCAGCGCCTCTTGCTTCAGCAGCCCTGACTGACAGCTGTTGGTTCTCTCCCGTTACAAAAGGTTAACCACGTTTTTTTATCACAAAGCCAAGCTGGCCTGGGATTCAGAAAGTGGCATTAGCACCAGATGAAGTTTGTACAGAAGTCCTTGGGAAATGCTGGCTTTGGAGCACAGTTTGTTCCATCGCATCGGCCACGCTCAGCCCAGAGCTGCGGTGGAGTTTCGGAGCCAGAACTGTTGGAGCAGCGGAGCGGAGCGAGATATTGTGAAGTGAAGAATTCTGGGAAACCTCAGGGCTGAGAATTCTTGCCCACAGTATATGAACTATCCAGACTGGAATTTTTTTTATTAGAACACTTACGTCGCAATATGCTAATCACAATTTACAGAGAAAGAAAATAAAAAGCTATATTTTCAAGACGTCAGTCATTTTGAGACAAACTAAAGCCCTCTTCATCTTCCTGCCTTTTACTTTTATGTGAATGTGTGACGCCTTTGGTTGGAACTAGCTGTAGGACACAACGGAAAACTCTCTTCTTTTTCACCAGAATAACGTGCCAGTTCTTTTGTAGCAATGTTGTTTTCCTTGGAAGCGAAAATGCTGCTTTGTACCAGAGCAACTCAGAGCTGCACTTAAGAGGAGTCCTGTAACCATTCATGCCCCCCGTTTTTATATAATTTATAAAGACAGATTAAAGCCATGTTGAATATTTTAAACCCCCTGTAGTTAACTAACCCATCCTTTTGTCTGTCTTGCCTGGGAGGAGTTACAGTAGAGCAGTGTAATTAGATTTTCCTTGGTTTTCCAATTATGCCATCTGTTCTGTTCTAATAAAAAACACACTCCCTTTTTGCTGTTGAGGGATATAAATTATTCTCAGGAAGAATATAATGAACTGTACAGTTACTTTGACCTATTAAAAAGGTGTTACCAGTGAAATTCTGACTGTATTTTTGTGTACGCATGCATTGGAGAAGCCATGGTGAGTTCTGCTTTGACTTATCTGTCAAGAATTCACTTGAGGAACAGCAGTGAGCATCCAAGAAGAAATCCAAGACTTAAGTCATCTTCAGAAAGTAATTTCCTCTTAATTGTAGACCACAGGAACAAGGCAGGCACTGTTATCAGTTGTACAAGTCATTGGATAGTGGTGTTAGTTCTTACACTCCTAAAGGAAGCTTACTTTAAAAATGTTTTTGATGGTGGTAGCTGCATGGATTGCAGGGGATATTGTGGAAGCTCTCAGCAGCAGTAGGGGTGCACAGACTGCTGCCACTGGGGTGCCTTCCAAAGCACCCAATGGGCTTCAGCTCTGCAGAGGTGGAGCAGTGCAGAGCACATTCCTATCACTGCTCCAGACATGGACCAAAACCCCCTCTTAAACTCCTTTCAGCATTTAACTGGAATATTAAATGAAAATTATGCAGTTACTTATATGCACACAAATACAACCCTTACATTGGCTCAGGTGCTCTGTTCAGAAGTTAGTGTAGTAATACTTCTAGCATTACTACATAAATTGCACCATTTTCCATACCCACCCTTCAAAGCAGCATGTTTTCAGCAATGTTCCTGGATTTTTTCCCTGGAAAAACAAGGGCTGCACACCTCATGTACCTCAGTGTCCAGAGTTGGCCACAGGTCAAAAGCCCAGAGCACTGCCAGGCTTTCCCTCTGCTTTTTAAATTACAGCTACTACTCCATTCCAGCCCAACAAGGGCATTCCGCAGAAGACTTCTGCCTTCCCACAGCCCAGAGCTCTCAACAGCTGTCCTCTGAAACATACAGTCACTGCCGCTCCCACCAGGTTAAGCTACCGGGTTCTGTGAACTGCCTGATGGAAGCCACACTGCTGCAGAGCACAGAGTCGAGCTGTTCCAGCTTCACCAAGATGCTGCAGCCTCACTGCAGTATAACCAAAGCAGCAGCACTTCTGCTAAACCCAACCACATCCCATTCTCACTGTGGTAACAGTTTTCCCTTTGTCCACGCTCTGTGAATGAAAGTAGGAGCTGGGTTACTCACACTTGTCAGAACTGAGCATGAGGAACCAACAAGGACAGCTGTAAAACCCCACATGACCACACACTGACAGCCAGTTTTGTCACTGGAGGTAATGCAGCCATCCTTGAGAACCACTAATTTAAGAGACAAAAATACAGTTAAATGTTCTTTATTACAGGCAGGTACAAAACTATTTAGTCAAAAAGACCAAAGCCCATGTCATCATCAGATTCCTCTGATTCTTCTTTCTTTTCTTCTTCTTTCTTCTCCTCGGCTAGAAAAGAAAAAGGTGGTCAGAAACTTCTCATTTCTATCAGCTCATGAAGTCATGCTATCAAAGACTGTAACATCAAGAAGCAAAACCTGAGCAATCCTACCAAGTCCCATCTCACAGCCCACTGAAAGCAGTGCTCCTGCTACTACTAGGGAAGTGGTACTGCACCTTCACAACTCTATGAAATGTGAGAAGTTCTACAGGGCAGGCACACATTCTCAGCATCAGTGACATCCTCACACCTGAGACAGCACCAGTGCTGTACACTGATTCTGAGTGCAACTAATGCACACAGAAAGAGGATCTGCAGGTGTTAGCAGCCAGCTGGCTGACCAGGAGCCAGCAGTGTGCCCAGGCAGCCAAGAAGGCCAAAGGCATCCTGGTTTGTCAGAAACAGCACAGCCAGCAGGAGGCGATCGTCCCTCTGTTCTCAGCTCCGGTGAGGCCGCACCGGGAGCGCTGTGCCCAGCGCACTTACCGGGTGCAGCACCACCGCCCGCGGGCGCAGCACCACCCGCAGGAGCGGCCGCAGCCGGAGCTCCGCCACCGGCTCCTACGTTGCAGATGAGGCTTCCGATGTCGATGTTGGCCAGAGCCTGGGGAGGACAAACACCGGCGAGACCTCGTTAGCACAGGGCGCGTCCGCCCTCAGCACGGCGGTGAAGCAGCACGACAACCTTCTCCCCTCGCTCTCACGTACCTTAGCAAAGAGACCCGGCCAGAACGGCTCCACGTTCACTCCCGCCGCCTTGATGAGGGCGTTAATTTTGTCCTCCTGCCACACAGAGAGCGGCGCTGAGGGCCCGGCCCGGCCCCCTCGCACCGCCGGCCATGCCGCGGCCCCGCCGCCATCTTGTGGCGGAGGCCCCCGGGCCGCGCACTCACCGTGACGGTGACTTCGTCGTCGTGGAGAATGAGGGCGGAGTAGATGCACGCGAGCTCGGAGACGGAGGCCATGGTGGGGGCGCGGTGCCAGTCGCCGGGGGGGAACGGCCTTAGCTTCAGCTGAAGGACGCAGCACCTTGTGACGCCGGGGACGAAAGGGAACGCGCGCCGCCGGGGAAGCCTTATAAGGGCTCCATCAGCCAATGGCGATCCACTGAGTCAGGGCGCTGTCCAATCCGCGAGCAGCGGGGGCGGGCCCAAAGGGAGAGCTCCGCCAATTGCAGCTCGGCGGGGAGTGATGGGGGATGACGGCGGCATTACCTCAGTGGCGCTCCCCGGGCGGCCGTGCGCGGCGCTGTGGGGTCCGCACCTGTCCCGTCTTTTCTGACTTCTTTTTTTTTAGATTCCTTCCTAAGCAGATCCCACGCTGATGATATTGATGTACGTGGGGGAGGGAATGGAGGAATGACTGCCCTAAGCAAAAGGAAGCACGGAGAGCTAGAGCTTGGTAATGCAGCAGGATCACCTTCAGCCTTTATTAAAGCAGCCCACAAAAGAGCTGAATACCTCACTGGGGTCTTACTCCGTCTGAAGATACTACTAGCTAAAAAATAGCAAAATAATGCAGATGCATTGCTCAAAATAAAATATTACGACCTAACATTTGAAGAAGCTTAGGGTTTGTTTGGTAAGGATGTTAATTAAGGGAGACGTGTCTTCAGCCTTGCCTCATGGCTGTCATACTGCATCTACTGAGTGACACTGAGGAGACTTATCCGTAGGGGATCAGAATTAAGTTATGATGAAAACGAACTACTATGTATGTGTACATACACGTATATATACCTACCTACATCGGTATGTACCTCCATTTAAAGAATTAGAGACTGCTGTGATTGCAGTATCAGCACTGCCAGTTTTAAAATGTAAAACACAACTTTATTACTGATAGTTGTTAAGAAAACACCCCATGCTAATAAGCAGTTCTCACAGCTGTTATCCCTGCAGATTAATTCTCACACTTTTTCAGTCATTATCACGACATATGCAAAGCAGCCAGGCCTCATCACTTGGTCCCAAGTTGGCTTTGTGTATACAATGCTGCAGAGCTGATGCTGTGTGGTCAGAGCATGACTGTGGTTTGTGAGTAGTCATCACAGTGGCCAAACTCAAGAGTACTTTAGCAAGGAACCCTGAACTTCACATTTTCCTTCTTTCCCTTCTCTTCCTTAACTACTTGCTTTGTGTTGTTTATAACCTTCCTGAGCTGATTCTTCCTTTATAAAAACAGCCTTTTCTCAGCTTTCAAGCTGCACTTTTTCATTAATGAATAGCTGACCATGAGTTATTGATGGTTTGGGGTCTCTGTTTTCCAGGCCTTTGCCATTATCCTGCAATAAAACACACTGCAGAAGCCCGGTATAAAGTTCCAGGTCACAGAGCCAGCTCTCACAGATGTTACACAGGTCTGACAAACTAGGACTGGTGCCTCTGGCCTGTTCATAGCAAGACAACAGTGTTTTCAATGGGCATAGGGTAAGAATTTTCTAAGTAGTTACGTTGCAATGGTATGGTTGTGTTTGCTTCAAAGGAAGCTAGCATTAAAATCAGTGTAGTGATCGTTCTGGGGTTGCTCAGCACTGAGGAAGAATAAGTAGGATGGATAAAGTGGCAAAGTCTTCTACCTGTTGACTTGAAGGCAGAGTTTCCAAACACAAAACAACACACGGGCTAGGCACTTAGCCAGGTGTAGGACCTGCAGGTGTGGAAGTCACTTGCAAGATGGAGAAACGATATGACGTTCAGTGAAAAAAAACAAGCAACAAAACACAATCCCCTGAGCCTCCAGGTAGGTTTTGTATTGCCTGGAAACACAGTCTTTCCGACTCTTGAGAGAGGGAAGGTGCTGGCAGATCATCAGGGTACTCTGTTTTCATCTGAGTCACTGTGTAGGTGCTGTTCATCAGGACAGTTGTCCTCTCCTGCATCTGCTTTCCAGTTGCAGTACTAGTTTTTTTCTTTGCATGGCATGCTTTTGTAGGATTGTTTTGTTGTTGCATTTTATTTTATTTTGACAGCATGACTGTTTACCATTAAGTTATGTTCTCCCAATTTGCTCACACTCAGTCTCGGGTACAATACTTGATTATCTTATCTTTTTTGAGGAAACTACTTTTTCCTTAGCTGACTTTTTTTTTCCCTTTGTTTTACACTTCCTCATAACTGTCTTTAGATCCCAAAAATACGTCCATGCCTGAGCTGATGACTGCGTTAGGAAGTCCCACAGAAACCTGTGTGGACAAAAAACCCAAAACTATACAATGACTCGAAACAGTAATGCTCAACTCGCACCATACCCCCAATAGGTGGTGCTGCACCTTTGTCATAGTTTTCAATTGTTCGCTCTGATCACTAGAAAAGTTAGTCCTTCTTGAGTGAACTGAAGTCAGGCCCTCAAAGGCTTTGTAACCAGGTGAACACGTCAGGTCAGGTCATAGTTGTGGGCTTTCTCACTTTTGTTCTGATAGAATCATAGAATCATACGATTGCTTGGGTTTTTAAACACATCCAGGAATTGTGATTCAACCACCTCCCTGGGAGCCTATTCCTGGGCTTAACAACCCTTTCTGTAAATAAGTGTTTCCTGATATCCAGCCTAAACTTACCCTGGCACAACTTGAGGCCACTTCCCCTCGTCCTGTCACCAGTGAGAAGAGACCAACCCCGCTCTCACTGTAAGCACCTTTCTGATATTGGCAGAGCACAATAAGGTCTCCCCTCAGCCTCCTCTTCCCCAGACTAAACAGCCCCAGTTCCTTCAGTCTCTCCTCGTAGGGCATATTCTCCAAGCCCTTCACAAGCCTTGTTGCCCTTCTCTGGATCTGCTCCAGCACCTCTATGTCCTTTGTGTACTGAGGTGCCCAAAACTGAACAGAGTACTCGAGGTGAGGCCTCCCCAGGGCTGAGTACAGGGGCAGGATGACTTCCCTAGTCCTGCTCACCACACCATTCCTGATCCAAGCCAGGATGCCATTGGCCTTCTTGGCCACCTGGGCACACTGCTGGCTTATATTCAGCTAACTGTCCATCGGTACACCAAGGTCCCTTTCCATCAGGCAGCTTTCCAGCCACTCCTCTGCAGGCCTGTAGGGTTGCCTGGGGTTGTTTTGACCGAAATGCAGGACCCGACACTTGGCCTATTGAAAATGACACAGAATATGTGAAAAATCTAATGCACGCACTCCAAATTAACATCTTAAAAGCTGGGCCAATTGAAGGCTGAAAAAAAAGTAAGTTTGGATCCCCTCAGAGTCAAGAATCAAATGTATATCTTTCTTCTCTGAGTAAAATTTTTCCATTGTACCATTACCACCCATCTCTAACAGACGTGTATAAACTGGCTGTGAATGTAATTTGGGTTAAAGTGAAAAGGGTTGTTACTTAGTGAAGTCAAAATATGTTCTCTAATAAGAAGAAAAGCCAGGTATTCTGCCAGCAGCCTATTGCATGTAAAATATTTACCCCCAAGCACCTCCGTTTATATAAATGATTTTTAAAAGCCAGTCATAAACCCCATCATTACTTCCAAAATGATGAGAAAATGCACAGCTTTTCCAAAACTAATTTAATTCCTTCTATGGGAGGTCTCTAGGAAATTTCAGCCTCAAATCCAGCCGTTATGACAGCATATGGTGCAAAACAGTCACATTCCTCTTTAAAGAAATTTGATTGTGCTTCAGTAATTCTTCTTACACTACTGTGCAATTGTTAATAGAGTATATAAAGAGCACTGTGAAAAGAAAGCTGCTATGGAACTTCCAAACCACTTTGATCCAAAACCTTTTAAAAAAGGGAGGGTTTTTTTGTTGTTGGTGGTTTTTTATTGGAGTGAAATTGCCCAGGAACAGATAATTAGGTTTCACTGTGCTCCAAAACAGCAATTGTCAGTGACAGAAAGCATTAGAAGTAATGGGGTGACATGGAGCAACACGTGTGTCCTGTCCCTTCAGCAGAGGGAGACCAGCACTGCTCAGGGAACACAGAAACGTTGCTGGGAGAATACAGCAGCACAGAGGAACAGCAGTACTTCTGGACATGAGAACAGTGTTTAACTGATTTACTATTTAACCGATTGTGCAAGTCTGCAGCCGTGTATACACAGCGATAAGCCCTTTTGCTTTTGAAGTTCTAAACCTTTCACCCATGTTCTGTTGCTCGATAGCTTATTTTCAAACTGATTGCAGAGCACTGTCACGAACTCTTCATCTTTTTTTTCCCCCTTTTCCGGCAGTGTGAGCTATCAGATGAAGTTCCATACCAGTGCATCCCTCCTGCATGTAAGCTCTGCTGACCATTGCTTTCAGTCTGGTGTTTCACAAGCAGAATGATGTAGAAAGGTGAGACAGGATTATCAATGTTTGTGCGTCCAACAGTCGGTTTGGTTCTCGTCTGCCTACAAAACAGCGCTGGTATCTTCCTGGAAGTACATATTGAGTTCATTCCACAGATCTACCTACCAACACCAGGAGCTCTTCTTTCATGTGGAAAAATATAACCCAGTAATCATTGCTCCTGTCCTGTTCCTCTTCACCTTGCAGGTTCCAAACTTGTGAGCGCTCTGATGGAGGGCAATCTTAGGAGTGAAATTATATGTTATAATGCTTGATTGAAGTATATCAGCTTTGATAAACGTTTCGAGCACTGATAGACCTGATAATCAAATGCTTGCAATGCTCCTGGTGATGGTATGTATGTGAACTGCCACATCACAGGTGCCAGGGATCAAAAGTCACAGACTTTGAAATGCCACAATTACTCGTGATGATGACTTATTTTCATCTTGCAGTCCTTGTATAGCAAACATAAGCCCTGTTGTTTCTCTTGCTGTAACAATAAACAAACTGCTCATGTGATGGTAGCCCTACTACTTTTTTTTTGCCCTTGTTTTTTCCACACATTTTTGAACCTGAGAATGGTAAGTGTCAAGACAGGCACACGGCATAGAGCTATACATACACTGTGTAGTCAGTGCTAGCGTGAGGCATGAAATCTAGACCTGGCTGGGTGACATCAGGTGGTGGTGGATGCCGGATGCTAACTTCTTCAGAATCACCACTTTCAATGGCCTTTTCTGGAAACCTATTGTTGTACTTGTGTGTTCTCTTGTACTTAAATGCAGAAGGTCTAGCGGCATGGAAGTATGATGATGTTAGAGGGAGTTATCTTCCTAATCAGATTGAAGAGATTGATTTAAATATAGTATCAAAAACTCAGATGCAGGCTGCATGATTTCCCACTGTCAGCCTTCAGGACTGCCTAATATTTTCCTATCACAACAGTCCCTACTAAAGAGTCTGTCCCCTTCCTTCTTACAGCCCCCCTTTAGTACTGAAAGGCTGCTCCCAGGTCTCCCTGCAGCCTTCTCCAGGCTGAACAGCTCCAGCTCTCTCAGCTGTCCTCAGAGAGGGTGGTGTTCCATCCCTGGGATCATTTCTGTGGCCCTCCTCCAGATGCACTCCAACAGGGCCATGTCTCTCCTGTACTGAGGACTCCACATCTGGACGCAGTACTCCAGGTGAGGCCTCAGCAGAGCAGAGTAGAGGGGCAGGATCATATCCCTCGCCCTGCTGGCCACGTTTCTTTGGAAGAGAAGGCTCCAGGGAGACCTGAGGGTGGCCTTTCAGAATGTAAAGGATGGCTATAAGAAGGAAGGAGACAGACCCTTTAGCAGAGTCTGTTGTGACAGGACAAAGGGAAATGGTTGCAACCTAAAAGAGGGAACAGTTATAGTCAAAACGAGAACAAAGTTCTTTCTGATAAGGATGGTGAAGCACTGGCACAGGTTGCCCAGAGAGGCGGTGGATGCTCCATCTGATTGAAGGTCAGGTTGGATGGGGCTCTGAGCACCTGATGGCGCTGTAGGCGTCCCTGTTCATTACAGGGGAGTTGGACTGGATGGCCTTTAAGAGCCTCTTCCAACTCAAACAATTCTATGACTCGATGTCTCTTACGTTATGGCAATTGTTAGTTCGTATTCTCCTGCGCTGAACTTCAAATAAAGATGGCCAGAGATGATCCCGAGGCACCGCCGCTGGATTTCCTAGATAGGACGGTCACGTCAGCGTCACGTTGAACAGGCAGCAAAGAGGGCTCGTGACGTCCCCAAGTCTCACTGACAGCCGGCACAAGCCGCTAGGAGCGAAGCAGCACGGCAAAAGATCGCTCACATCCCGTCGCGAGGAGGAGGAGGCGGCGGAAGGGCGCGCCCCCGCTCCCTCCGGCTGCGCCGCGCTTCCCGCCCGATGGGGCCCGAGGAGGGCGGGCGGAGGCGGCGGGCGGGGCGCCCCTTCCCGTGACTGCGCGGCTCCTCCCTTCCCCCCGCCCACCTCCCCGCTCTTCAGTGCCGCCGAGTAACCTGGTTTCCCGGTGTGGGCCCGGCCCTCTTCCCTCTTTTTTTTTTTTCCTCTTTTTTTTTTTTTTTTTTTTTTTTTCCCCTCCCCCCTCCCTTTTCTTTTCCTCTCCCCTCCCTTCTCTTTCCTTCTCCTCCCCCTTCACCCAACAGCGTAACTGCCGCTCGGGCTTCTCTCCCTCCCTTCCCTCCCTTTCCCTCCCCTTCGGCCGCCGCCGCGGTAGGGACCTGGAGCGAGGCGCCGCCTCCGCCGCCGCACACGGAGCCATGTACCCGGGAGCCAGCACCGCCGGACCCGGTGAGGCTTTGGCCGCTTTCCCTCGAGCCACTCGGGGCGCTTTTCTCGCTCTGGGGTTTCGAACTCGGGTCCCGCGTGGGGAGGTGGGGGGGGCGGCGCACGAGGCGCTGTCAGCGGCCCCTCACGGCGCGGCGCTGCGGGGCCGGAGGAGCGCGGGGGGGAACGCGGGTCTGGCCGCGGCCGCTGAGGCCACGCCGGGGGAAGGAGGACTCAGGCCGCCCTCGGCACCGCGGGCGTGAGGCCCCCGAGAGGGGTCGCCTTCCCCCGCTCTCCTCTCCCCTCCCTCTGCCGGGGGGCCGTGGCGGGGGGCTCTGCCCGCTTGGAGCCGCCCCGGAGCGAGGCGGGGGCCGGTGTGGCCGTCCGTGCCCCCGGCTGTGCGCTACGTGCCGCCCGCCTTCCCTGCGCCGGGCCCGGCTGTTCTGCCAGCTCGGCCTCCTGCCGGCGGCGCCGCGGTGCCCCCGGGGTCTCCATTTCCCGGCTCCGATCCGCCGCGCCGTCCTGAGGCGCCCGGGAGCGGGGGTGCGCGGCGAACCGCGGCCTTCCCGCCTGGTTTCCTTGTTTAGGTGGGGGTAAACGGTATCCACGTGTCGGGTAGGGCTGGAAGGGGCTGCAGAGCTCTGGCAAAGCTGTGCGTTCTGCCAGCGAAGCGGCGATGAATGCGAACAACAGAATGGTCACCAACGCTCTCTTAGTGTTATTTAGATGAACGTTGTGCGAGTTGGCACAGGCGATATGGGACAGTGCTTTTTACTGTTGGGCTGTTTCTGTGTTGTAGTTTCTAACGCCCAGACGCCAAGATTTGGGTGACTGATACTTCAGGGGTTGTTTTTTTTTTCCTAGAAAAGTTTCATAGTAAGCAACTTTCATGTATTTTAAGTTATTGTTCTGAAGAGGTTTTCCTGAAATCATCTGTAGAAGGTTATCTGGCACGGAGTAGTGTAGTGGAAGGTGGAACCTGTGGCTGCTGCTCAGGAGAGCTTCCTCTGTAAGAACATTCACTCAGTAGCATCCACTGTTAGGTGCTGGCTTCCCTTTTTTTTCTTCCTCTGATCTGATCCTCCTTGAAGGAACAGGAATCAAGAAGGACAACTGCGGTGGTTGCTTTTGTCTTAGGAGAGTCTTTGTATTTCTTTGCATTTCTTCCTACAGGGCACTTAGTGGACGTGCTGGGGGAAAGGTTGCTGCAGCTGTGTGTATCCAGACTGATATTTAAGGCACTGGGTTTATGTAGGGTCGCTGCAGCTGTGTGTATCCAGACTGATATTCAAGGCTCTGTATTCTATGTGGAACATCACTTGCACGTTTCAGTAGCAGCAGCGGTGTTTAAGTATTGATTTAATTGTCTGCCTTGCTTCTAGTGCCTGGTTTCCTTCTTCATTCAGCATCAAGGTATTTGTGGGACTCGTTTGCGTTGCAAAGACTGCTTACCTCCTGTTGATAAATCTTCGAAACTGCGTGTAGAGTCAAAGTATTGAAAATACTTGCAGTGTATGTGTCGGGAGTACTTTTACATGTCCCTTTATCCTCCTATATTCGCCATCTCTCTGATCCTTCTGCTGTCCCTTTCATGCAGAATGATCTGACATCTACAGTACTACACCTAGTGTTTAAGGACATTACTCCCTTACCAGAACAACCCTTTCTGAGCATCAGGATTTTGCTATAACACCATTCTTTTACTGAATCTGAGGTTGTTATTCCTCTCCAACCATCACCTCTGTGTCTCAGACTCCTACTGTTCTGCTCCCTCCAACCAAGCTCATCCTCAGTCTTGGTTACTTCCTAGTTTATCTCTGCAGCTTAGCCTTCTGCAGAGCTGGGCAGAGTCTGTTCCGGGATATGAGCTGCGAGTTGCTCTCTGTGTCATGAGAATCTCTGCTTCCTTCTTGTAAAACCATCCACAGAGGGCCTTAGCAGCACGGTGGCTTCTGCCAATCCAAATAGCTTTCTGCTCCGCATCACGTCATAAGCAGGGATCTTTTTGTTAGAGTGTCCTACTGCAAACCCTGGGGTGGTGAAGCTGCCCCCCTGTTTCTCTTAGGCCTCTTGGCGATTCCTCTCCTTGGGCCACATGTGAAAGGAAGAGGACCAGTGTGGCCTTGCCTCTACTTTCACATAAATTGCAAAAAGCAGCAGATCAGAACATTAAAGCACTTCCTTATCATATCTGGCTCCTGCTTCTCCCATCACTTAGGATCAGTCTTCTCCAGGCATCCTAGTGCATCTGCACCTGGGCTGTGGCCCAAGGGGATTGGTACAGAATTTGGGAGTCATCACGTTCCGGGTGTTCACACACCTGGTGGACAGTGAAATATTCTCGTACTTTCCAAGTGAGTTGATATGGAAAAACACATGACAAAAGGCAGCTATTCCTGTAGCAGAGATTCTAAGTGAGACCCTTTAGGCTTTCCTGGATTTCAGCGAGCTGTGACCAGCATCTCAGCTGGGCTGGAATGCTTCCTAGGCACTACTAAATCCTCAGGACCTTTGGTAGAGGTCAGGGTGAAGTTATCCCACTCAAATTAGTCTTGATTATCCCCTGCTGAGGAATGCAGACGTACTGTGAGCGTTTGCTCTAAACTTGAATAGAGGGAAATGTTAAGTAGAGGCTGGCTTATTTTTCTTCCATCCACCTCCCTACTTAGATATGTTTTAATGATAGATGTTTCATGGGCGTGGGTGTTGAGGTGTTTTACTGGATCCACGTATCTCTGTTTATCTGTGTGCTGGAGTGTATGTTTCGCATCTGTGCATGTGTGTCTACATTGCTATAGGGTATTCTGTTAGTGTGAATCTTGTCCTCCATGTATCTGTAATCAAGTTGCTGAGTTATGTATTTCACTAAATCGCTTTATTAATCTCCAAATTGGTTAGCGATTAAGTGCTGTTAAAATTCAGCCCTTTGATTTACCTCATAAACGTAACTGAGGGAATTATCTTTTCATTTCTGGTAATGATGAAACCAGTCTGGAACTGGGGACTGTTAGCAGGAGGCTCAGCTGTATTGCAGAAGGCTCTATGCAGGCTGTGTGCTGAGGTGAAACTCCCCTTCCATACATTAATCTGACACCTGAAATTGCTGAAATCCGGTTCAGAGGAATGCGTGAGAGTTGTCATTTGCAGCCATTTAGCAGCTGCTGTGAGTGCTCCAGAGCTCCAGCATCTATGTGTCAGCACATCCTTGACACCACTTGAGTGCTCCATTCCTGTGTCTCCTAACTTAGACCTGGCCGCTGTTTGCTTCTCAGTGTTGTTGATGCATAGGAAGTACTTCACTCTTCAAGTTCCCTTTGCCAAACTGGATGCCTATTCTGTGGTGTTGGCCTCCCACCAATGTAATGGCTCAATCTGCCTCAGGGCTGACTATTTTCATCTTATTTTTTTCTCCATTTAACAGTATAAAGCAAGTTATGTGGCCATAGCAGCGTTTTTTCTGTGTTCACCTGACTAATTTCAAAGAACGTCCAAGTGGCATAGTGATAGAATGGTTTGTGTTGGAGGGAACCCTTAAAGATCAGGTAGTCCAACCTTCCTTCCCATAGGCAAGGGATGTAGTAATAAAGACACTGTTTTTATATCAGTTTGGTTTGAAGAAGTGATGAAAACCAATGTGAACTTCTGTAACTTACACTGAGTGATTCTATATTTCTGAATTACAAGATCAGTGTGCAATATATTCTATTTCTTAGTCTTTGAATGCACATTTAATTTTGTCTGCTTCTGGAGATGTTAATTGTTGAAGCAGCAGTTGTCTGAAATAGAGTGACCTTGTAAGGGGGTTATGGCTTTCCATGTGTCAAACACATGAAAATTAAGGACATTTTCTTACTACTTGGTTGATTATTTGATGAAAAGATGACTGATGTTGATGTACATCCGACTGAAACTTTCTCCCTTCCTTAGCGAGCCAATGTATACAAAAGATTCACTGTATGGAAAGTAAAAGAGTTTATTCAGCAGTGATTCTCTTATTGACCATACAAATAGCTTTACAAGACTTGTAACGCTCATCAAAAATGGTGTTGCATACAGACTTTCTTGTTCGAGTTTTATAGGAGCACTTAGTCATGTTGTTAGTGACCAAATTGGTAATATTCATAACAGCAGGCAGTACTGCTACTTGTTAAAGATGTGATCTCTCACTTCCATGACAATTAAGAAAAGTCAACCACGAGTATCTTATTTTCGGTAAGTTCCAGGCTAGGAAAAAAAGAGCTGATGGAAAATATTATGTAGTTTTAAGTGTAATGGCTGTGGGTAGGGATCTGCTCCATGCATTGTCTGATGAATTGCCCTTAGTATCGTGCATCTTTTCTGATGGACACAGAGCAGCCCACCAGAACAACAGGCCCTCCCGGCCTGTTGGCTCATCAAGTACTGTGCTTTCCAAGGTGCTGCAAGGGCTTTTTCTTTTTTTTTTTCTTCTCCAATTTGTTAGAATACCTAAAGCTGAACTTGAACATTTTCTTACTGATTCCATGCTTTCAAAGTTGGAAAGGACAGACCTGAACATCATCTTCTGCAGCCATGAAGCCAAGTGGCACTGATACCAGGTAGACATCTCAAAACTTTGTGGAGAGGAAGATGCATGTAATGGGAGCAATGATCTTCCCTTAGAAAGAAGGGGGTATTGTCTGTGCTTAATGAACGTGAGCGTAGAATCCTTTGATCAAGTTCTGCTTATGCTAAAGCAGAATGTCTTGGCCGTTGATGTTATCTGATTAATCAGGGATAGTTGTTCCCCTTAGGAAATTGACAAGAAGAAAACCGTTCAGCTTGTTCTTACGTGGCCATGTAAGGGTGAGAAGAGTAGAGGGAGCATTCCCCAGATGACCACTGAGGCATCAGGCTCTTCAGGGGTCCCACACCATCAAGTGCAGTTGGCAGAAAAGTAGCCAAAAGCGAGTGGAGTACCGTGATTGCTTAACATTGCAGCTATGTAGGTAGTAGGTGTTTCTTCTGTATTAGGTAGGTGGAATCCTTGGGGAAATTGATGTATGAATACAGTGAAATCATAGAATCACGAAGGTTGGAGAAGACCTCTAAGGTCATCTACTCCAACCATCAATCCATCCTGACCATAGCACTGAACCACAGCCCTCAGTGCCACATCTGCCTTTTTCTTGAGCACCTCCAGCGATGGCAATTCCACTGCTTCCCTGGGCAGGCTGTGCCAATGCCAGTTCTCACTGTGCTTTCCACAGTGCTGCCAAATGTTGGTTGTAGTTGGGTTGTGAAACTGATGCTTTTTAACCGCAGATGTGGTGAGAGTAGTTGGTTCTCTCCTGTCGTAATTTGTTTATCTTTTTCTATTTCTGGCAGTGTTTCTCAGCTGTGTTTTGTCTCTGCTGTATGTTTTAGTCTTCTTTTCTCTCGAGAAACAAAACGCTTCATTGCTGAAAGCAGGTTTAAAAGCTGTCTGCATGCTAGCCTATAATTTTATGTATGTCTGAAACTAGCCTAATCTAGCAGTGCTGCAGGAACAAATGGTTGTGCTGGCATTGCGTGGGATGCTCCATTGTGTGCTGCTCCAAACTAAACCCAAATCTCTTCTTTGTTGCCTTTATCCCTTCGCCCTGTTGAGTCCTTCCTTGAGAGGAGCCAAGCAGGAACACAGGTGATATAACAAGTTATGGGATATGTGTTGCGATGGCAGAAGCGGTCTGTGGGGCAGAAATGGAGTCGTTGCTCTTTGGAGGGACACACTGTAATCTCAGCAAGCACTCGGGGAGCTCAACACTGTTTTTAAAACCTGTAGTGGTGTTTATAGCACAGATTGATAGCCAGGCATCACCAGGTTGATGAGTTTGTAAACCACTTCAGTGACACTTCTCTGGCCAGGCTGTGAACTGACTTTGAGGCAGCATTAGGTGCTGTGATGTGAGCGTCGGTGGCTCTTAGAGCTGCTCATGTCACAAATCGCCTCTGCCTTAGAGTGCATTTTTGTATTCCTGATCTGTGAGTTTTGTGCTAGAACTTACTAATGTGAGAAGGCAATAACATGTGAGCTGTAATTTAGTAGTAGGAAGTGTGTGGACGTGCCAGTTCTGATTTGTTTTAAGTAAGCCAATTTTAGAAGAGTTCCCAAGAGGGGAGGATTCACTGGCTTAGCTAGATCAATCTAAAAACTGTTTGAAGTTAAACTTGTCATGTAGATGAATAAGCCTTTAAAACATAATTATTACTGGGGCCTTGTTAAATACCTTCTGAAACTTGTTTAGCAAGTGTTAACTAGTAAAGGACAGACATCTATTCATGCAGAGGGTAAATTCCTATCTAAATGTTTCTGTGTTCTTGGCTTCACTTATCCTTTGATGAAGAACTTATTTCATTGTCCTTTCATACAAGTCGTGGATTGCAGTGAATGCTCCCTTTCTGCTGCTGTTTGGGAGTCCCTCTGTTGGTTGGCCTCTCTTGCCATGTCGTACTCCTCCATCATTTCTGACATCTTCGTTTGCTCTCATGTGGAAGACAAAGTCTGTGGATTTGGGGGGAAGAAGGGGGGGGGGGGGGGGGGTCTCTTTGTGGTTTTTCCATAGCCTTTTTTTATTCTAATTGCTGCTAAAATGCAAGACTTCAAACAACAGCGAGTTTTAACTCGACCTCTTTGGACTCTATCCCTTTCTGAACGTAAATGTTTGAGACGTGGCTTTAAAAAAAAAAATCAACAAAAAAACCACCAACCCTCCAAACCACAGACCAAACAAGAATAGAATGGAGGACGCTGAGGTTCAGGTAGGTATGACAGTGCAGAAGAATGAATGTCTCCATGAACCAAATACATTTCTTCAGGGTTTAATGAGGGAGCGCCTGGTTTCGATCTGTACAAGTCACTCCTGTGTGAATGAGGGTGTGTTGTTTGAAGAAGTGAGAGCTTCATGCAGGAGGAGGAAACTTCAAAGTGGATTCCCACTGGGGTGAGGAAGTGGAGCTTTATTGTTTGGGTTGTGTTGTGTGATTAGAATACAGTGTTGGTATTTTTTTCCTAATTATTCCTGATTTGCAAATGTCCATTAACCTAAAACTTGGAAAAACTTGTATATGCTTTCTTTTTTTCCTACCTTTTACAGAATCCTTAGACAAAATGGGCAGACCACAAAGGGAAATGTACAGGATTAGGTGCAATACTGAATAAAATGTTGGTAGTGATGCTGCAGCCAAAAATGGATGAATTCATTTTTCTGTGGGAATGTGGATCTCCCTGTAGTCAGGTATCACTACTGAATAGTCTGCTCCCAAGCTTTGGCTGTCATCACTCGGGTGGCACAGTGCCACAGCTGGGTCTTAATTTGTTTTGACTAATATGAGAACTTAAGTTGGTTACAGGAAGCAGGTGGAAGAAAAAAGCTGTAATGGGGGAAAAACATCAGAGAAGTATTCAACTGAAAGCCTCCACTTCTCATGTCTCAATTATTCCATTATTACAAACCTGTATTTTACTGCTCCTCTCAGTGATGCTGAAAACCACAGCCTTATCTCTTGAAACCGCATTATATACTGTTGGATCTCTTGCATGGTAGAGATGCTCCTGCAGCTGCTTTCACTATCTAAAATGATAAATTAACTGTGAATTTCCTACTTTGAAACTGAGCCATGGGAGCGTTAGTATGTTTTAGATTAATCTGCTGTGTGTCTGGGCAAAGATTTCTTTTTGAAGGAAAGTTTCTGAATTATATCTTAAGAGTTGAGTTTTGTAAGTTAAAAATATTTTAGGCGTAAAGACATCTTAAACTTTGTGTATCCACTACATTGGATACAATACAAATGTCACTGAGCAAAGGGTGCTGAAGTACCTAATGTGGTTGGTTGGGACTCGGTACCCCTCACTGAGCTCTGGTTCCGCCACAGCTTCAGTGGCGCTGTGGATGGAATGCAAGTTCTCGTTCATCTGCTGGTTGCACCAAGAACTTTGATAGAAACTTCAGCTTGGCCTTGAAATAAATATGCAACACTAATGAGTTTTCCTTAAGAAAAAAGTTGTGCTTTACAAGCTTACTGGTGACTTAGAAAAAAGGAAAGGAAAGCTGATGACAGTGGAGGCTGAGCTGTACCGTTTTGTACATAACCACATGGTCGCAAGTGTGGAAGTACAACTGTAAACTAAGAAAGGAAGTAAGCTACGCTTCTTTCCTATGCTAACCTGAATGCAGGTAAAAGGAGGTAAGGTGCAATGAATGACACACAATTTCTGTTCTTCCCTCTAGAAGATATGAGACAGCATGAAGGAAGGAGTAGGTGCTATTTGGGTGTTTTCTTCTTCTCTGAGGTAGTGTAATACTGCATCATTCTCCATTCCTAAAGGCTTGAGGTTGTATTGAATGGAGGCACTGTTCTTTATGAATACAGAAAATACTACTGGAGTTGTTTTTTTTAATCCCTAGAAAAACCTGGAATTAGTTCAGCACTTTCCAAGGCAAGGAGAACAGAACGATTCATTGTGGTCAAGTGTGATAAATAGCACTCAGAGCAATCTCCATTCTCCCCCTTCATCTAGTAGAGATTTGCTTGAAGGTGAAGTTATTTTGTAGTCTCCATTCATGATAACTTTCAGCTGGATTACTGACATGTAGGTAAGTCATGAGCACCCACTGCCCTGTTTGGATGAGGCTCACCATTTTCAGTGGATAACTTAATTCAACATTACTGTTCGCAATTAAAAGAATTCTGTGTCTCTTAGGAAGAATTTCAGTGGTACGTTGTACAGCTTTGCATGCAGATATCAGTCAAGCCACATGGCTTATTGATGGTAGGGATGGCTGTTGGATGCTCTGTGTACATCTTGAATGCGCTGTGCTACTTCTCTGCTGCTCACCCCCACTTGTATGTGGATTTCTTGCCGTCTTTCACATATTGATCTTGGAAACCTGGTCATGACTTTATAAAGCAAACAGGATTGATGTCTTATTTCTCCTTTTCATCTCTGACCACACTCATACTGTGGGCATCTGGAAGGAATTCTGATCTCTCTGGGTTGCATTGCTTCCTGCAGTAGGGAGAGATCGCATCCATGTCTTACAGTGGGGTGGGGGTGTATCCAAGATAACCAAGGCAGCTGTAGATCTGTAACTGATTATTTGTTCTAAGCAGAATAATACAACGTTTGACTTGATAATTATCACTGCTTCAACTCTTTTGCAATAAGTGACAATTATTACATAAAAATGATTTCTCGATTAAGTCTACTGAACATAATGAGATCACAGACTTGAAGGCAGTGCTGTTTATCCAACACTTCTGCTTCTTATCTGATTACTGAATTGTATACTGCTAAGGAATTAGAAGCAATTTGGCACAGTGAGATCCCTACAGTTCCCAATAGTATCATACAGGGTTCTTATAATAAGATGAAATATAAAGACAGCTCATAGAAATAACAGAAATGAAACACATCAAGGCATAGCAAGGAGGAATGTAGGTGATTGAAGTTTCCTTAAGACTTGGATTCCAAGTGTGAATGGAAACACGATGGGCTGGGACAATGTTTGGATGGAGATCAGTGACAAGAGTATGTGGCAGGGGTCAGTACTGAGACCAGTGATCTTTAATATCTTCATCAGTGACATTGGCAGTGGAAATGAGTGCACCCTCAGCAAGTTTGCTGATGATACCAAGCTGTGTGATGTGGTAAAAATGCCTGAGAGACGAGATGCCATCCCAAGAGACTTAGACAGGCTTGAGCAGTGGGCCTTGGGGGGCCTCGTGAGGTTCAACAGAGCCAAGTGCAAGGTCTTACACCTGGGTCATGGCAACTCCCGATATCAGTACGAGCTGGGGGATGTAACGACAGAGCACAGCTGCCCTGCTGAAAAGGACCTGGGAGTACTGGTGTATGGGAAGCTGGACATGAGCCAGCAATGTGCCCTCAGCCCAGAAAGCCACCTGTATCCTGGGCTGCATCAAAAGAAACGTGGACAGCAGGTTGAGGGAGGTGATCCTGCCTCTCTACTCTGTGCTGGTGAGACCTCACCTGGAGTACTGCATCCTCATGTGTGGAGTACTCAGTACAGGAGAGACATGGACATGTTGGAGTGTGTCTGGAGGAAGGCCACAAAAGTGATACAAGAGGTGGAACACAACACTTTTGCTATGAGGACAGCTGAGAGTCCTGGGGCTGTTCAGCCTGGAGAAGAGAAGACTGAGGTGACCTGAGAGCGGCTTTTCAGAATCTAAAGGAGAGCTGAGGAAGAAGGGGACAGACTCTTTAGCAGAATCTATTGCAACAGGACAAGGGGAAATGATTTCAAACTATAAAAGGAGATATTTATACTGGACAGAAGGATGAAGATTTTCAGAATAAGGTTAGTGAAGCACTGGAACAGGTTACCTAGAGAGGTGGTGAAAACCCCATTCCTGGAAATACGCTCAAGGTCAGGCTGGATAGGGCTCTGAGCACCTTGATGGAGCTGTAAGTGTCTCTGTGCATTGCAGGGGAGTTGGACTAGATGGCCTTTTAGGATCCATTCCAACTCAAACGATTGTATGATGATGAGAAGCGGGTATTTGAGAGAAGCACAGGAGCAGTCTGAATGTCATGGGGAGCAGGAATTCTCCATTCCTGAGTGATTGAACTCTGGATAGCATTGTAGGGCCATTCCAGGAAAACAATCGTTTAACAGCTCTTGGCTAGGAAACTCAAGGAGAATAGAAGATGAGGATTACCAGAAGGCTCTCCTCCTCCCCACTCTCCCTTTTTTGTTTTTTGCTTTCTTTCCTTCTGAGGACAGCTTCAGTGATGTTTGCTCTCTATCCAATTGAATAATTGTCCTCATTGATACCACTACAAGAAGAAGTGGTTACAGGATTTATCCTCAGTAAATCTTAGATGGCATTCATTTGCATAAAAGCATAAGAGTAATTGCTTTTACTCTTTGCTCTCATTCCTTTCAGATGCTTATCAGGTTCCTTGCCCTTCTGGGCTCTATCAAGTACTGTTTTTCAAGAGGATGTGTTATTAGCAGGAAATCTTCTGGCAATCGCACCTTACTATGGGATCTAAATAGAATCAAAGAATCGCTTAGGTTGGAAAAGACCTTACAGAGCATCGAGTCCAAGCATGGCCTAACCATACTACCCTAACAACCCCAAATCATGTCCCTGAGCACCACATCCAAACAGTTCTTAAACACATCCAGGGATGGTGACTCAACCACCTCCCTGGGGAGCCTATTCCTGGGCTTAACCACCCTTTCAGTAAAGAAGCGTTTCCTTATATCCAGCCTAAACTTACCCTGGTGCAACTTGAGGCCACTTCCCCTTGTACTGTCACCTGTGAGAAGAGACCAACCCTGTAAGCACCTTTCTGATATTGGCAGAGAGCAATAAGGTCTCCCCTCAGCCTCCTCTTCCCCAGACTAAACAGCCCCAGTTCCTTCAGTCTCTCCTCATAGGGCATATTCTCCAAGCCCTTCACAAGCCTTGTTGCCCTTCTTTGGACCTGCTCCAGCACCTCCATGTCCTCTCTGTACTGAGGTGCCCAAAACTGAACAGAGTACTCGAGGTGAGGCCTCCCCAGGGCTGAGTAGAGTGGCAGGATGACTTCCCTAGTCCTGCTCACCACACCATTCCTGATCCAAGCCAGGATGCCACTGGCCTTCTTGGCCACCTGGGCACACTGCTGGCTCGTATTCAGCGGACTGTCCATGAGTACACCAAGGTCCCTTTCCATCAGGCAGCTTTCCAGCCACTCCTCTGCAGGCCTGTAGGGTTGCCTGGGGTTGTTTTGACCAAAATGCAGGACCTGACACTTGGCCTTCTTGAAACTCATACAGTTTACCTTGGCCCATCATTCTGGTCTACCCAGGTCAGTAGTTGATAAATAAAATAATGCTGTAATACAGCCTTAAATGAAGTTCTGACTTCATCATCATTTCTTCAGTTTCCCTGCATTGGTTCTCTTGTGGTTTGTTGAATATGGGGGGATTACCTATAAGGCTGTTTCCATCTAATGCAACAGTGCTGTAACTTGACTGATGGACTTAGTTTGTGTACTCCAAAGCGTGCTTAATAAGTGGCAAGGACAGATGTATAGATGCCTCTGCCCTCCATAGTATCAAGGGACTATTAGCTACAGCTTGGAGTTCCCCTTATCTATTACAAAACACTGTAGGCTCTCTTCCTATCTTTCTCCAGCCGTTCCTAACAGAAAACCCGTTTAGAAGTTGAACTTCTTTATAAACACATACTGTAAGAAAACTTGAAGATGTTCCGAAGCTGAAGGCCATGTGAGAAGACTTTCTGACATACATATACATGGCTGAGAGAATTGGGTTTGGCTGGCTATGGCTCTGGGCAGCCTGGTCTGGTCATTGGCGACCCTGCACATAGCAGGAGGGTTGAAACTCGATGATCATTGTGGTCCTTTTCAACCCAGGCCATTCTATGATTCTGTGAACCTTAAGAAGAGCTAAGATAATCTTTAAGTTCCTAAGGGCGAGACCTGGAGGAGGTAGACGTGGACTTAGGGAAGGTGCACTGGGGACAGGGTAGGAGACAGAATCTGCTGCACAGGAAGCTAGCTAATAATACTGCAAATTTATTTTACCATCAGAGTAATCAACCATTGGGATGAGTTGGAAGAGTTGCTTTGGAAACTCTGTGAGGAGGAGAGTGGCCATGTCTGGTCTCTTCCAGCTTCCTGTGTTCTTACCATACCCAGCACCTCCTACACAGCTGCCTCTTGAAGCACACACATCCCTCCTTTTGCTGGTCTTGGTTCTTAACCAGATCTTGTTTTCGTTTCCCGCAGGTCTGGGAGCAAAACAGCTGTTCAGTAGCTGAGTTCAGGTTCAAGCCCCTCCCAAGTTTGGTTTTTGAATCAAAAATAGTGATACCTCCTTGTGGAAGGGTTGGAATCGGAGACTTAAGTGGAGACAGCAAAATGCAATTCGAAAAGCAAACCTCACAGTGATCTTTGTACTGTCTGCAAGGCTGGGATTGGCAGGCCAGGCGCACCAAATCAAGCGCTGCAGGGGACACTCAATTTGATACTATGTTAAAATTCTGTATGCCAGCATGAAATTTGGACATCTTTCATTAAATGGGTGTCAATAATTAGTGTGTCTGATATACTTCTGGGGAAAAAAAAGTGTCATTTGTTGTACCTCTTAGAGCATTACTCTGTCTTCGGGTTAAGCTCTGTTGCCTGCTGCTTGCTTCGCTTCCTGTAACTCTTCTTTGAAATGGATAAAACTGCACTGCTGAACAAAGAAAAGTGTTGAAGCTCTTAAACATCTCCTTTTCACGTGGCAGCTTCTGGCAGTGGCAGCTGTATTGTAGATCGACGCAACAATATCTGAAAACACCCGCATGGATGATCCGGAATAACCGCCCTGATAGCTGATAATGAAACCTCAACTGAAAGCGGGGCTTCCGAATAAGGCTTCCTTCCTTCACGTCAGTTTCACTTACAGGCTGTATTTTTTAAAGCAGTAGTTTGAGAGGTTTCCTGTGACAGATGTAGGCTGCGTTAGCCCAGTGCTAAAATGTTCTTTGAGCTGTGAAAACATCACCAGTTAATTAAATGTGTTAGGACTTGCTGCAGAAGACAACGTATTGATATAATTACAGTAGTTGAATTATGCTTGGATGATCTCCTGTGTCGACAAGCCCTCTTAGATGCAACTAGCTTGGCCCCTTCTTATTTACGTAACTCATTAGGCCTCTGACTGCATGTTAGTGGCATAATTCCATGCTAAAAATCTTCTGTATGTGCCTTCAGTGCTGAGCAGCACTGAATAACCCTGAGCTTTACAACACTGTGAAGAATAAAGGACGGTACTGAAACCCTCCATGTAGATGATAAATTAAATGGCCCTGATAATTCAGTTCCACAATTGGTTGGGTTTTGGAGGGGGAGAGGAGTGCAATCAGAAATGTGGCTCATTCATTCCTTTTATGTGATGGGAGTGCCTTGGCCCCACGGCTCCTTGAGTCACTCTTATCTCCAGTTTGGATCTGCAGTATTTTGACGGAGTGGAAGTCTGCATGCAGCCAGCCTTGAATTTGCAGCACTGTTGTGAACTTGCAAAACTCTGCACTAAACTAATACCTCTGTGTTTGAGCACAGCTCCTCTGCCACCTCCTTTTTCCTGCTCCTGTCTAAACAGAGTGATACTGCCTGAGGTTTATTGTTCTTTAAGCAAACTGCCATGACGCAGTTATTTTTCTAATATCTGGATTTTCCCCAATTTCAATTTCTTTGGTAGAAATCACAGTTCTTAAGAGTGGTAACTTTGAACACTCAGTGTATTGTAAATTGAATGAATTCTGGTAGGAAGTCTGTTAGTTCTTGATTCCAGAGAAGCCTGAAGACATTATACTGGTACCTCATTGCTGAATATCCAGTGATACCTTACTTCAGACCATGCAAATAGAGCTCTGTCTTTTCTTGATGGTCTCAGTCATCATATCAAGGCCAAAACATCCTTATTATTCACATTGTCATGTAGCAAACGAGCAAGGAGTTTCTGATGCACATCACAAGGATGTTTCGGTGTACTCGTCTTTGAGCTTCTAATTCATTCTCCCCCTGACAGCATTTTAAATGTAAAATCCAGTGCATGTAGACTTTCAAAATACTTTCTGAAGGCACTGTCTGTGTTTTCAAAGGAGTCTCTGAAAACCAGGGATGAAGCAAAAAAACACAGGAGTGTGTTTGGAAAACCACCAGGAACAGCTGTTTGGGCTGCGGTGGGTGAGTTGTGGCAGGTGTCCGTGGGCACAGTATATCTGTGTCCTTTGCAACACCTCCCCTGAAGAGAAGCATTCCCATATAGAATGAGTAAGGTTGGAAGAGACCACTAAGGTCATGATGAAGTCCAACCTTTGACCCATCACCACCATGCCCAGTAGGCCATGTCCCTCAGTGCCACATCTAAGGTGCACGTAGGTACAGCCATCAGTCCTGTAGCTAATGGATGTGTATCTGCTTCATGCCACAGAAATATAGGTTGACTGCTTATCAGGTCAGTGCTGCTGTTTAATAAACAGTGCTTATCTCCTTGAAGCACCACCCTGCCCTATATAAGTCTGCTCGGTGCGTTGAGCCAGAAATAACTTTAACTGGAGCATTTAAAAAAGATGAAGTTTAAAAGTGAAAGTAGCTGATGTTGCTGGTCGTTATTTCTGAAGTGCTTGGTTCTATTCTCCGCCGTGTGTGTGTATTGTTCCATATCCTTCCCCAGGAATTTGCATTTTTTGTGTTATCTCCTCATTTGCTTATTTGCCATTTGTCACTAAGCTCCAGTGGAACACACCAAGCTCCAGTGTTTATCCTTGAATATTTGTAAACAGAGCTTCATTATATCCCTGCGAGAAGTAACGAGCAATCCCAATTTAAGGAGTAGACAGATGTCGATTACCAATCTCTCCAGCATTACTTAGCTTTGCAGCATAGATCGCTTGTGGGGTTTCTGCCCTCTGTGGTGCTAGTCCTTGTGTTTCCAAATCTTAACAACTTAAGGCCAGTTTTTGGAAATATGGAAGAATAATGTATCAAATCCAGCACAGCAAAAGAAAGGGGAGAGAAATCGGGATGTGGTGGTGAGTACAGTGTTAGAGAGCATAATGGTATGGGGAAGGGAAGTGCTTAATGTGAGTGCATGGTAGTTGAACAGGTAATAGTGGTAAGGCAGATCATAATGCCACCCAGATACTGAGCGTGGATAAAAGGAAACAAATATTCCAAGTGCTAAGAGCAGAAAGTAAGAAGCTGTGGGAATGATGGGACAGCACCACCACCACCATGAAAGCACAGGTCTTCTGGAACAAGAATCTAGAATGGATCTTCCAGGTTGCTGTTGGAGAGTCACAGTTTTTAATGGCAATGTTTATTGAACTTCAGTAATGTGGTATTAAAGGAGTGTATGCTTCTGAATGCATTTTGAGGACAAGACCTGACCCAAACATAAACCAAATGAGGGAAAAGCCCAAGAACTACTTTATTATTAAATATAATAACATAGAACAATTTAAAAAAAATAAAACAACAGTAATATTCTCAATGTCAAAGCAGGCTTTGTGCCTTCTGATGAAATAGCTGGAATGAGGGAAATGGTGCAGGAAGCCATGTGAGTAGACCTGTAAGAAATAAGGGATTAATGGCTGATTATGGGAAGCTGGCATTTGGAGAATGTTGAAGTGGTAAAGCAGCAAAATGATGTTTGTTTGTGCAAGGATTGGTTATCAAATAATAACTGTTAGTAAATCTGAGATTTCATAGTGCTGCATAGGAACATGTGTGTCATACGGCAAGCACTAGGGGAATAGATAGGGATTAAAATAAGATCATGTGTATAAAGAAGATCACGTATCTGGGAGTTAATAGTAAACTGGTAGATGGTCAGTCTCAAACAAGTGAGATGTATGAGAACAGAGTGCCTGAGAGCCACCTTGAAAAGGCACAGCGGGGAGGTGCGGGTTGCACATCAGTAATGCATGGCCAGTTGAGAGGTGAAAGCTTTGGTGTATTTACACCAGCCCTGATGGGACCTCATGTGGAAAAGCAGTCTGTAGTGCTCAGGTCACTCTTGTTTGGGAGAAGTGAACTGAAATTGCATGAGTTTGAACAACTGCTTGTTTCTGGTAGGCTATGGCGAGTAGAGCAAAATGCACGCAGCTGAAAGGTATGTGTGTGATATCACACACACACGTCTTAAATTTGAAAGTTTTTCAAGGTGGTTTAAGTGGTGTCAATTCCTTATTAGAGGTATTAGCTCAGGTATATGTGGTTTAGTGATTCACATCAGTATCTGTTTTGAAACTGAAATTCTTCATAGAGAGTGCTCTCGTTCTTGCTTTGTTCTTGATTTTCCACCACTGCCTGCTTAGCATCTCAAAATCCTGCCCAGCTGTCTCGCTGTATAGGAAAATGTAACTAATTTTAAAGTTCTAATCAATGATGAGGACTAGGAAACAGAGCAAATAGCAAATCAGCATCAGAAGAAGAGAGAAAATGAACGGACTCCTGATAGCAGGTTTTCTTTCCAGTTTTCAAATTGTTACCAGTTTGAATGTCCCCTACTTTGTTGGATACAGTCTGTGAATTTGTTCAATTTGGGTGAATGTAGCTGGTGTGGCTAATTTGTGCTTTCTCTCTTTTCAGTGCTTGCACCTCCTCCACCGTTGCCACCACCAGTACAGGGATATGCCTTCAAACCTCCTCCTCGCCCAGATTTTGGGACTTCTGGGAGAACAATCAAACTGCAGGCCAACTTCTTTGAAATGGACATTCCTAAAATAGATATCTACCATTACGAGTTGGATATAAAGCCAGAAAAATGTCCTAGAAGAGTTAATAGGTAATCCAAAGCTTTCCTTTTTTCTTCAGTTTGCTTACATTCTGGTTTTCAATTGCAAGTTGTGGAGCCATGTGCCTGTTTTCACTGACAGTTCAGAAGACACATCTGTCTTTATTCATTGTTTGTACTGATAGCTTCCAACTTTCCGTATCCATCAATAAGCAGTGTTCCTCAGACTTTTTAATCATAGAATCATAGAATGGCTTGGGTTGGAAGAGGCCTCAAGGATCTTCAAGCTCCAACCCACCTGCCACATGCAAGGCCACCAACCTCCCCATTTAATGCTAAACCAGGCTGCCCATGGCCCCATCCAACCTGGCCTTGAACACCTCCAGGGACGGGGCATCCATTAGCGTGGACAGCCTTTGCCAGCACCTCACCACTCTCATAGTAAAGAACTTCCCCCTGATATCCAACCTAAATCTTCCCTCTTTCAACTTAAAACCATTTCCCCTTGTCCTTCTACTATCTACCCCTTCAAAGAGTTGACTCTCCTGTTTGTAGACTCCCTTTAGGTACTGGAAGGCTTTCACCCCACACTCCTTCTCCAACAATGTCTGTCCCAGTTCAGAGATTCAGTGCTGGCGGTCCCTTATTTTGATTGAACTCGTCAACTTCTGATTAAAGCCACTGTATTAACTCTAGAGAGGTTAGATCAGTGTAAACCAACTTGATAAGTAATATTCTTGGTAATGCTTTGTTAAATATAGGAGTGTAATTGGCTGGCAAGCCCTTCAGCAGGGAGCTGGTGTTGCCAGCTTGTTTTCCTGCCTTCACCTACTTAAAAAGGGAGGTAAAACCCATTTGTTTGTGCTGCTGGGAGAGGATCGTGGGGGGACTGAATTAGATAAGAAATTATCCTTCATCAGTAGATTCTATAAAAGGGAAAGTTATGCTCCTGAAACAGATAGCGAGATGAAAGCATGGATCAGTTGGCAAAGGAAATAAGCAATTAGGTCCTGTATTTTCCATGTGTGCCCTATTAGTCACAGTGTGGCAACCTCATTAACTTGAAAAAGAGTGATGTTGCCAGAAGTGAAACTGAGAACAAGACTTGGCACTAACTCGAAACCACAAGTGTCATCATTGTAACTACCTACACATCTTGACTGTAGGGTATCGTAATGGTGTGTTTATAGATTCAACAGCAAAAACTTTCCGTATTAAAGAAGGGTCACATGGGTGGATTATGCAGTTGTGAACAAAGTGTGGAGTCCGAAAAGTCACCTGAAAGCCATGGCTTTCTTGACGTCAGTTAATGAACTGGAGTTCATTATCCGTTGTTACACTAACAAGTCTGCTAGTAATGGTATTTCCATAAGGCAGCATTGCTATACTTCGCTGCTCTTTTTTTTTTTTTTTCTTTCTAAGGCTATTAAAAACCTTTAAACCAGTTGATAATTGGGTTTAGTTTTAAAAGCAGATGTTGTATGTGCATTAAGCTAACTTCTCTTCTTGCCTGAAGCAGCCCTGTTGATTTCACCAATGCATTCTCAGTGCATTGCAGTGCTAAAAAAAAAAGTAATAATAATAATTAGTGGTCCAAATTTTTACAGTGGAAGCCACAAGGGCTTTGCTTTCAGTATCACTGATTATCCCTGCCTCCTGCGCCAGTGCTGACAGCATGTGTGCTGCTGTCTGATGCAGATTTCTATGCTCCTTAGCCCCTCTGGATGGTGCAGTGCTGTGCAGCTGTGGTATGTGTTTATGATGTGTGCTGCTGTTCTCAGTGATCTCCTCTTTGTGGTGCAGTGTGTGTGCTTCCTCCTCTCATCCCTACCTTTGGTGGTGGGCACTTAGTTTTGTAGAAATTGTAGAGAACACAACAATAAATTACTTACAAAGCAATTTTCCTGGCTGAAAAGGCAGGTTATGTTCTGTAATGAGTTGTTGCCCCACTGACAGCTTCAGACCTGATCTGCTTTGTTAGGTTAGCCACTCCTTGTGTTGTGGTATCAGAGCAGATATAAATCTGCATGGCTCAGTGCCTTTTGCAGTAACCAAGGGTGTGATGAATGCATTCAGCAGTGCATGTTTCTTTCTATAGTGTGGAAAGAATACAAATTGGATTCATTTAATGAAGTGTATGTTTCATTTCTTCTTCCTTGAGCACTTACCTGTGCTTTTGCTATCCTGTTAGGTGCACATGCACTTGTCAGTGTCTGGTGTTTTGCTGGCTGTGGCCTTTCAGTCCTACATGTATACCTGTGTCTGTGCATGTATTTATATAGACATAAGTAGGATTCTGTAGGATGCAGATAGAGTCCAGAACTAAAATTCATTTTTTCATCTAGGTTACAGTTTCTGGTGTTTTGGTTATATAACTCAGCTACATACCTACAATCAACAGCTTTTATCATTTCTTTGTGTTTTAACATCTAGAAAAGGTTGAGTTTTTAATTCCATTTACGCTATTCCCTCATATGTGCTGGCTTCATTCTTCAGTTTTATTTTTGGACTACCTATGGCTTGAACTGTACAGTTGGATACACCACAAACGAGCTGGAGCAGGACTGGGAGACACATAGCAGAGACAGCAGGCTGCTGTGCCAAACCTATACAGTTAGACTCAGTTTTTCTCATGTTGCAGGAAGTCCAGATCTGTTTTGGTAGATGTTGAGGATGGGCAGTGTGGGATTGGTTCTGCGCAGACAGTGTCCTTGGTTTAATTTATGAGGGTTGCTGGGACTTGTACATGGCTCAAAATGAACTCCACTAGGGTCACTTGTGTTCTTGCATGCACATCTGGTGTCTTTGCAGCAGTCCACAAGGGCTGGAGTTGGAATGTCAGTAAATCACTTTTTTTTTAACTTCAAATGGAGAAAATAGTTCCACTTTTCATTTAAATGCCTCAAACCACACCTGAGAAACACCACCACTAAACAAAGTTTGAAGTGTGAAAACCTTAATTAAACGGAAGCGTTCATTTTCATGCAGAGCAATTTGCAATCAAATCTTGCTCAGTAAGATAATGGATTTTCCATTGCTCAAAACAAGGGCAAAAAATATCTCCTTCCTATCCTTGAAATTGGCACTTGTTCAGTCAGACTCTGCAGACCTGAGGCAGAAGCTGCTGGGTCAAGTTTCGTTCATATTCCTCAGAAGCTCAGATAGGTTTCTTTTAATGGTCCCATCTAATCTTAAAGCCTTGGGACATAACAAAGAATTTGTCAGCTAAAACAGCCTTCACTCACTGCAGTGCTTGAATGAGCTTGAAGTTTCTTTTCAGAGTTTTATGTCACTATAGCATCTAACTCAGCTAATTACCTTTCTAAATCATGGTCATTTGCAGCCTCACTGAGCTAGTTGGCAGTGGTACAGAAGAAACAGCATCCTGTAGCTTTCCTTCCTGTGTCAGCTCAGCTTCTTCATGCTATTTTGCCCCCGAGCCATGTATACGTTAACTATCTGCTAGGCAGCATACTGCAAACTACTGCTGGATTTGAGATTTCCAGCTGTATGAGACACATAGCCTGGAGGATGTCTGTTTGGGACATTTGGACCAAAGGCCTTTGGCATTAAAGAGTGCTGTTACTTCAACAACCACTCATCTGGCTGGTGGACTGGTGTGTATGACCAGTGTGTAAGCACTGTGGTTAGGCAAGTGCTTTGGGACTAGTTACATCATTCATACAAACAGCACGTATTTCCAGCTGTGCTTTAATGAATGGATATGCATTTCTAATACATTTGGATCTCTGTGAATGCTAGTTTTGTTGCTTTTGTGGAAAAAATTGCCCTTAAGTAATCTATCTTAGCACTACACGGAAAGTTTATGTATCACTGTCATCATAGGAGCGTTGTGCTGGGGGAAGGCTGAGGCTGAAAGCTTGGGTAGTCGTATTTGGAAAGCTGCTCAGTCTGCTGAGCTTTGGCTCCATACAGAAAGTACTGTAGGGTAGGGGAGCAGAAGACCCAGACAGTACCATGTGCCTTCTGTTGTGAGCATGAGATAGCACAGTCTTTTGGTTTGCCACTTGTGTAAAATCACAGCAAACAGGAAGGCATCTGAAAAAGCTAACAGCCGTGTTCAGAAAGTGGTTTAGTCTGTGAAGAGATTGCTCTAATTCAGATCAAACAAATCTCAGCTTTAATGCCTAGCAGGAGACAACCCTTTAATTTTCCTAATGCTTCTACTCATGAATATTAGTATTCATTTGCTATGTAACATCAAAAGTAATAAAGTTGAATTAATGTACTCTTTTTTGTATTTTCAGAGAAATAGTGGAGCATATGGTTCAGCACTTTAAAACACAGATTTTTGGGGATCGCAAGCCAGTGTTTGATGGAAGAAAAAACCTTTATACAGCTATGCCACTTCCCATTGGAAGAGATAAAGTAAGTTTTAAAGAGAAAACTTCAGAAGAGTTTCTGATTGCAGATTCCAGTGTAATATTTGCAGAACCTGATAGAAATACTGATAGAAATTGCTTTGTATGTTCTTTTTCTTTTTTTCTTTCTTTTTTTTTTTTTTGGTGTAAATCTCCTGCTGCCTTTAGATTCCACTTTTCTTAGGGTTTTGTGATCTTATTGCCATGACAGAAGTCTCTCCCCTTTCCATATCCCTTCTTCCTTTCTTGCTCCCAGCTCATGGTTTCTGATTTGAACTGCCCAGAACAGCAGATGCTCTCTGTAGTAGCAGTAAGGAAAAAGTGAAAGCGCAATGAGGTTTGGAAGATGAAGCAACTCTGGGCAGCAGCCAGCTGTCATATCAGCTCATTTATCTCATTGAAGCCTACTGAAAGCTGACTGTTGCTGTCCACTAGTGGGAAGAAACTCCTGCATTGCTTGGTTGCCAGTATGGACCCTCCTCTCTAACCCTTTGTGATGTGAGAGTGAAACTTGTTTTAATTTGATAGGTGAACATCTGCTGGCTGAGCACTGGGGCAGTTTAGAATTGCTGTTTGCAAGCTCCTTACCTGTAAAATTAGTTTATACTTCTATAATCTAATACTAGATAGAATTTTCTGTGGTCTTTCTTATTTAGGTGGTAAATACTCAAGGGAACAGTCATTCACTTGTAGTAGTTTCTGGAGGCCATTATACCCTTCTGCTGTTGCTGCAGGTGAGGCGTATGCAATTTAGAGAGATTGTTCTATCCTATCCTACTCCTACCAAGGTGACCAAATGAAATGGAAAGGAACTGCAGAGAAATATGCAAATTTGCTTTGTGATACGTTTGAGAACTGAGCTCAGGTCTTCGTAAATGCTGTAGTGGTGTGCTGTTAAGTAGTTAAGACTGATGTTCCATGGCTGCTGTTGTGTGCCTTATGCACTGCTTGACGTGGTCCACAGTTCCACCCAAATCAAGCTCTTAACTCTTGTATCTCTAAATTAAATTTCTCCTAAGTGTATTTAAAGTGAGAATAATTCAGTAAAGGTCAGTCTCATTTTTACTTGCTTTTCATTAACTGATAAGCTAATGTCTAGGAAAACTATAAAGGAATCATTTAAGATTATTAGATATTTGTTTTTTCACTTTTGCATTCAGTGTTCCAGTTCATACACATTTGATGCACAAGATTGTGTGGTATTTGCTGAAGATGAAATGCCATCTAATGTCTGTCTATGTGAGTGGTTAAACAAGGCCATTGGACACACGCACACACTGCTATCTGAGTTGTGTGTGGAGTTCTTCATTGAAAAAGTAGATGCAAAATGGTTTGTGGATGGAGGGTATGGAAACTTCTATCAAAGTAATCCTCTCATCTAGTGAGATTGTGTGGGTTGCAAACTGACCTTACTTTGAGTGACTGGATGGGATGACTCCCAGGTATGGCGTTTCTTCTTGTTGTGTCTGACTATCTGCTTGCTAGACAGGACTCAACTCTAGATAGCTTTGGATTTTAAAACCCGTGTGTACTATGTCATATGTGGTAAAAATGAAGTGTAGTGGCTGTCAACAGGAAAAATGACAATTGTACTAGCGAGGTGCACCCATTTATGACTTTCCTGCTAGGCTGCGTAGGAGTTGAGTTGTATTTGTTGCTCCTTACGAAGCCTGGAAGGAGCTGCCAAAAGAAGCCACAGCAGGTGGTTTTCTGAGATTGCTGGCCTGTCTTTCCCAGCATATATGCTGAGGAACTGATCCCAGATCAGTGCATTTGAAATCTTTGCTCTTACTTTCTAAGGATGGAAATTGCTTTCAAACCAGAAGTAAAGTTAAGGAGGTTGCATTGGAATCTTTCGTGTTCCTGAAAATGAATGTTGTTATCTACATTTCAATAAAAGATGACTTTGATTTTGTTAAACTTTTTGAACGAGAGCGAATTATCTGAGTAGAGCAGTGATCATTTGCACGGGGTGTTGAGTGTGCCTTTGTCTCATAGAGCAGTGGGTTTTAGTGCAGTTTAGCACAAGGTGGTTTAGGTCATTTCAGCACCTAAAGGGAGCCTACAAACAGGAGGGGAGTCAACTCTTTGAAAGGGTAGATAACAGCAGATTAAGGGGAAGTGGTTTTAAGTTGAAGGAGGGAAGATTTAGGTTGGATGTCGGGGAAGTTCTTTACTATGAGAGTGGTGAGGTGCTGGCACAGGCTGCCCAGAGAGGTTGTGGATGCCCCGTCCCTGGAGGTGTTCAAGGCCAGGTTGGATGGGGCCTTGGGCAGCCTGGTCTAGTATTAAATGGGGAAATTGGTGGCCCTGCCTGTGGCAGGGAGGGGTTGGAGATTCATGATCCTTGAGGTCCCTTTCAACCCAGGCCATTCTGTGATTCTGTGATATCATCTGTGTATCTGGCTCTCACTTAGGCTTGCTTCTAATAAACTTTCAGTCTTCCCTTCTTCCCATCCAGTACAGAACTTTAATATCTGTATGCCAGTACAACTGAAGTTATTACCCTGGAGGAAAAAACTAATACAGAAAAACCTCAGTTGGTTTAAATCAGGTGTGGGGAAATTTAGCTTAATGAGGGAATCTCTTTTTACATGGAGCTTAATTGGTTTAAGCATGGTTTAAACCAGTATAAAGCTTGTAGGTATTAACGCTTTCCTCCAGAGTAATTAGATTAGGTTTCTTGGGGGTTTTTTGGCTGCTCTTTACATAACAAATATAGCAATTTTGCTACACTTGGGATCATATTGAGAAGATTCATGATCATACAATGATTAATAGATGGTCCTTAATCTAAGTGGGAGAAAAACTTAATTTACTTGCAGTATACGTCAGTAGTGGAAGAACTGATGCTAATCAGAAGGCTGAAACCAATTTGTCAGCACCTTTTTCCTGTTGCACTTTAACTTAATTAACATCCTCTGTCTTCATCTCTTGTCAGTGGTGGTTGTTCTTTCGTTTTTTGTCCTTGCTGATAACCTGCTTCTATTTCAACGTGTACAAACACATTTTCATCTTTTCTGCTCACCTTTCCCACTGATTGTACCTGTTTTAATTCCTTCCTTATCGTAGCTGATTTTCATTCTGTCACTCCTTCATTTCTTTAGACGTTTCAGATCAAATATGGACTATATAAGTATTAAAACAAAGTATTTTCTCAATTCTTACTCGTACAAAAAGCGTAGAGGGCACAGTCAAGGTATGTAGATGGGAGCAGTCTCCAGTAGCATTTCACTCAGGTGAAATATAAAAGGAAGAGAGCCTGGAAGGTTGGATTAAAACTTAGATATTTGAGCAGTACCAGTGACTAATTTGGTTTTGAAGAGGCTTTAAATCCAACAGATAAAAGTGGGACAAATTCATTACTGTAAATTCCTTGTGACAACTAAGCTAAATGTAGCGGATATATGGCCCAGATATTGCTCTGGCAACTGGTAGATTTGTCTAAAATAGCTGAGCCTATCTGTGTGTTGGGGTGTTAATACCAAAAAAGAGTAAAGTACTTCCCATTATGGATTATCTACTTTTAAACTTAAGGTTCAAGGTATGAGTTGGATGTGGGGTTCAGGGAGTGGATCAGACATTGGCTTGCAGTCCAGTAATTGTCATAGAGATTCTTCAGTCCTGTGTTTATAAGGGATGTGGATACAGCACCACAAATAGATCAGTTCTTTATGTTTTTTCCATGCCATCATGGTTAAGGAGCCTTGTAAATTGAGACCAAGAGGGGGGAAAAAGCCAAATAAGCAAAAAGAGGCTTTATAGTAAGCTTCCAACCAGCGTCAGCTGACAAACTGCACCTTCATTTGCATGGCCTTTTTGGCAGAATAAACATTCTGGGCCATCTACAGATTCTGCTGTTCCAGACTCCACTTCCCATTGCTCTCCCATGGCCACATGGCTCCTTCCTCTGCACAACTCTTGTAGTGAATAACATTGGTCCTAAGGGAAAGATAGGACTGCAATATTAGTTTGGATTGTCCACTATAAATTGTCAACTTGGTTGCTGGCTTATGGAGAGGCTGCTTGTATATGTTTTATCTTTGCTACGTGCTTTTTGACTGAAGAAGGTAACTGCTGTGAGAGGGCAGATGACTGCATATATTAGCTTGCTGTTACCATATATTGTTCTCAGTAGCACTCTAATTACAGTTTGTCTGCTAAGTGGATGTCTTTTGAATTGAAGCAGTACTCTCCCTAGGACAGGAAAATGCAATGTTTTTGTTTACATCCAGCACAAGGGACATTCTGATGATGCTGTTTCTCATAATTAGTCCCACATGTTTTAGCTTTACTTCCAGTTGGGTTAAGAATTGTTCTTAGACCTTATCTTCTAAGGAAGATAAATTTAAGATGAGAAATCTAAGGAAGATGAGAAACCTTATCTTCTAAGGAAGATGAGAAAATACCCCACAGCTGGAGTTATTCACAGTAACATCATTTATCAGTGTGTTCGGATGAAGAATTCCAAGTAGGGCATAGCACAGCGAATGTGCATATTTATCACTCACAGTTTGAGCCATTATAATTCTTCTGTAATTAATATGATATTATTATGATATTATGATATTAATGCTTTTGTATGGTTCTTTTTTTTTTTTTTTTTTTGAAAACTCAGTGAATTTTTCTCTCATTTGAACTGTATATGTAGTAGCACTGTATGGTAGCACAGTCCAGTGCTACAGAAAGAGTATCTGAAATACATGGATCTTGGTGGGTAATGCCAGCCCATGTTTTATTTTGGGTGATGTGACTGTTGATGCATTAATATGTGTTGTGTATTTGAAATCAGGTTATCACATCTTCATGGAGACCTCCCTGTTTGCATACAAACACTTCCAGAACATAGTTTTGTCTCAGACAGATAGATGCCAGCCTGGGAAGCATACCATTTTGTTGAAATACACCTGTGGAAAAATGTAGCTGTTGAGAGGCTGTATGTAACATATGCTGTTTCTTCATCATTGCTCTTTGTCTTTTCCCAGGCTTCACAGCATTATTCAGAGGAATTCGTTGTTCCCCTCATTTTCCTCTCCAAACAGAAAGAATCATCTTGGTTTGTTGTTTGTCATTGTTGCAGGTGGAGTTGGAGGTCACGTTGCCAGGAGAAGGGAAGGACAGAATATTTAAGGTGGCTATAAAGTGGATGTCCTGTGTGAGTTTGCAGGCGTTACATGATGCTCTTTCTGGCCGGCTGCCGAGCGTCCCATTTGAAACCATCCAGGCACTGGATGTAGTGATGAGGCACTTGCCTTCCATGAGGTGAGCAGAAGACACTGGTATTGCTCTGGAAATTTGCCTTATTATCTGAAGTGCTTGGGCAGCTACTTCGGGTTGGATGTGCTTGTACAGCTCTACCAAATAATAGCTACCTAGTAGATCATGGAGCCAGGCGAGGTAACACGATACTTTTCTGTTTATCAGATGATGGTTTTAAATGAAAAGAGGTGAGATTTAGATTAAATGTCAGGAGGAAATTCTTTACTCGGAGGGTGGTGAGACACAGGTTGCTCAGAGAAGATGTGTGTGTTCCATCCTGGGAGGTGTTCAGGGCCAGGTTGGATGGGGGTGTGGGAACTGAGCTTTATGGTCCCTTCCAACCCAAGCCGTTCTATGATGTGATATCAAGTGAGAAGCCTCAAAGCTGGCTACAAGTCCCTTTTCGCACTGAAAATCACTGAAAAACATTCTACATTTGTGTGGTTTCAGGGCTGGGGTGTCCTGGTACCTCAGCTGTACTCCATCTCTCTGTAGTCTTTTGAGAAGGAAGTTCCCTGAGCTGAATGTAGTTGGAGGCTGGGAGATACCACATAAGTATGGCCCAAAAACTTATTATCCTATTCCTGTGTTCCTTCAGCACATTTTAATTGCTGATTTTCTGCATTACTGGGCTAGAGAGACATTAGTGGCACTTGGTACAACAGTTTTCATAGGGGAAAAAACGCTTTTAAATGGCTTTGTCTCAAGTAACATCCATGGTGTTTGTAGTCAAACCAGTAGGTTTCTTTAAGTCTGCTGCCATGAAAAAACTTTCTTAAGACCACTGTTCAAATTAAATGCAGTTGGAAAATAAAGAGCAAAGTTCTTTACTGAACTTTCTCATTTTAAAGGACTGAGGTGTTTATGCAAATACATTTGAATAGCCTTGTATTGCATTGATTTTATCCTCACTCTCGGGAAAAGAATCAGCTTTTACAGTCAATAAAACAGCTGAGGAAAATGATTCACACATTTTTATTCAAATAAACATTTTAGCACTGGTTTTGATAAGTTTGATATTAAATGTGTAGTACTGAATTACCTATGCAATCATTCTGATGCAGTTGAAAGATGCTTCAGCAATGCTTGCTAGGTGAGCTGTTTACTGAAACAGTGTTTCCATGGATTTCAGGGGAAGCCATGCAGAAATAAGGGGAGAGATTATTATTTATGGTGTTGTTTATAGCTTGAAACACCGATGTTTCTGTGCTTTTGAATAGGTATCAATAAAGTCTTAACTAATATAAATATTTTTTACCTTCTGCTTTAACTTTATGATGCGGATTTATCTTCTGTTTCAGATATACTCCAGTGGGGCGATCTTTTTTTACAGCATCAGAAGGGTGCTCAAATCCATTAGGTGGTGGCAGAGAGGTTTGGTTTGGATTCCATCAATCAGTCAGACCTTCCTTATGGAAAATGATGTTAAACATTGATGGTGGGTTTTAAACAATTCTCTCTTTTTTTCTCTCTCTTTCAATGGAGAGGCAAAAATTGAATTCCTTCAGTTGTATTTATTTCAAAAATTATTCCTGTGTATTTTTGTAATAAATTGTTAATGTTTTTGTCTACAGTATCGGCAACTGCATTTTACAAAGCACAGCCAGTTATTGAGTTTGTATGTGAAGTTTTGGATTTCAAAAGCATTGAAGAACAACAAAAACCTCTGACAGATTCCCAAAGGGTAAAGTTTACCAAAGAAATAAAAGGTAATAAATATTACTGCTGTATTCTGTCTGCTGGTGTATTACCAACGTAGATTCAAAAGATTTTCTATAGCTGCTGACTATTTGGGAGGCAAATTATGACAGTGAGCGGTGAACATACACTTTTTTGAGCAAACGTAGAGGCAAGAAACATTATTGGCATTTATTTCAAGATTTTGACAGTTCCTTTGACAGTAAGCAAAGTTGGGTCAGTTCAGATAAATACGTGGCTTTTGACTTGATTCACTGGTATGAAAGGTTAAGTGAATGGGTTTTGGACTCTATCATCATAGAATCATAGAATTGCTCAGGTTGGAAAAGACCTCCAAGATCATCAAGTCCAACCTCAACCTAACCATACTACCCTAACTCTAACAACCCACCGCTAATTCATGTCCCTGAGCTCCATGATCCTTATGGATCCCTTACAACTTGTGGTATTCTATTATTTATTTTTGAAGCGGGCACGTTTTGAGTTCAAATATGCAAGTAAGTGAATTATCACTTACTTGAGAATGTGCTAACTATACATGTGTGCATTTAGCCTGATCCTTATATAGGGTAATTTCAGTTACCCGTGTCCTTAATGAGAGTACAGCAGTGAATCCATGAAGATGACGTGTTTCTAAGTGTTGGGATAAACTCAAACTTCCTAGCAAGTGGGTTTCCTGAGATCAATTACTGGCTTGTCATTTATATAAGCTTCTCATCCTTGACAAGCCTTCATTTCATTGTGTGTTACCATCACCTAATCACTTGATCAAGTGTCACGTCAAAGTTACTTGTGCACATGAACATCTGAGCTTCTCAGTGCAGCATCCCTTATTATGTCAGTCTCCTTAAAAACAATTAATCTTCTTAAATGACAATTGTTTTTTCCATCCTGTATTTAGGAACTCAATACCACTTTATGCTTTATTCTTCAGAAAGTACTTCCATCACTAAATACAAGTTTCAATTAGAAATGAGAAGACATTTTTTTTCACTTCTGTCATGTCAGTAGTGCTAATCCCAGTTTCGTAAGATGATCCTGTTTCTAATCAAGTGATTTCAAATTGTTTGACAAGACTGGGATTTCACATTTGTTATTTCTAATTACCCAATCTTAATTTTCTTTGAAATTACTAATGGAAATATTTCCATATCCAAATTTTCTAATAAATCAGTAATGTAGTTTTACATACTTATGTATACTTCATACATGTACCCTTCCAGGAAGTATATTCAGTTACCAACCTATGCAAGGACTGAATCAAAACTCGTAGGAAGGAATTGAGCTTCTTGTGGTGTTCCCTGAATTCTTACCCACGGCATTTCTTCTGGAAAGTCAAGGTCCTTTTGTTGTGGTTTAACTTGGCAGGCGCTAAGCACACACAGCTGTTGGCTCTCTCCTCATGGAGTGGGATGTTTGGGAGAACTGAGCGTGGTGGGGAAAGACTTGAGTTGAGATAAAGGCATTTAAACACATGAAACAAGTGATGCAAGATGATGCAATTCACAGAACCACAGAATTGCAGGGGTTGGAAGGGACCACTAGAGAAAATTAACTATCCCATCTGGAACCAGCACACCTTCCTTCTTGATACGCCAGCTAAGAAAGAGGGAAGGGAAAGAAAAACTCCAGCAGTCTGTCTGTATTGAAGGCAGCTTCCCATCACCCTTACTTCCACGAAAAGTCTGCAGAATCATCTTGAAGACTTGTATTTGGCCAACAAGAAGTCTTTGAGAAAATTAGAAATTCTGATTTTGTACTTGTTGGAGAAACAAAAGATGCTATTGCCAGCTTTTTTTCCATAAGGGTTTTGAGTTTTCAAGAAGAAATAATTAAAGCAGGTTTGCAGCAAAGCTAATTGTAAACTGAGGTAACATTTTATTGAAAATACTGTGCTGCAGACTTCAGAAATACTTGTGAAAACTTGATATTTATTGGTGGCTTAGTAGTAGATGGCACTTGAAGCCCTAAGAAATTAGGTGGGAAGATTAGTGTGCTCAGCAGATTATTAGCACCTTTGACAGATACCATAAGTAATGCTGTGTTATTCAGCAACAGCATGAGTTTATACCCATGTGCAGATAGATATGGAATTATAATTTACAGCCCCCTCTTTTCTATTCCCACACATTCAACATCCTAAATGTAATAGTCGTCCCACACCTGTTTCTGTCTGAACACGAAAGCAACATAAATGAAAATTCTGTATTCAAGCTCATGTCTGAGGTTAGTGGTAGTTCCGAAATACTTCTGTAAGTTTGGCTGTGTTGTGCTGATCTGGAGTGGAAAAAGTATTCTTTAGATGGGGAGAGTTCCACTTTTATGGTTTGCTTTCTGTCTGAAAGCTGTTGGGTTTCAGGTAGGCCCTGTTTTTGTGCAGGTGGGGATTGCAGCAGATGTTTGTCTTCACTAACAGTGAGGCCCAGCTGCCTCATTCCCAGGGTTTGTTGCTCTGTCTGGAGGTCTCACAGACACTGTGTTTAGACATAATATTTAAACGTGGTTTTTATTCCATGCCCTTTTTCTCCTTCCACCATCCCTGACTTGTCAGTAGAGAGAGATAATTAATAGAATATGTCCAGCTTTCTTTCAGCTCTGATGGCTTTTTGCCTTGTTTCTGAAGTTCTTTGTTTAATTTTGGCTGAATCAGTATTGTGTTATTTGACTGTTTGTTTGTTTTTAATTTTAAAATTCTAAGCTTTTTTATAGCCTTCAATTCTCTAAGACCACACTAAATAGTCATTAGCTTTACTACACAGTCTGAGTAGTCTTGTTGAGTTTTATGGGTGCTGACAGCTTGATTTTGAAGAAATGTTGATAAGTGTTTTCCAACTTCTAGGTCTAAAGGTGGAGATAACACACTGTGGACAAATGAAAAGAAAGTACAGAGTGTGCAACGTCACCAGACGACCAGCAAGTCACCAAACGTAAACTATTTTGCTACTTCTTATGTGTGTGTTTAATGTTATGCCTGAAGAGTGTCTTGATTTCCTTAGGGAGCTAGGAAAAAAGCTGTCTTGCAAAATGGTACTTTGGTCAATACATTTAAAATACACGTCCAGGTATTCCCAATTTTGTTGTTTCTTTTGTTCTATTTCTGTTCTTTAATGCACTTAGTGGCATTTCAGCCACTCTTTTCATTCTAGATCTGTGCTTTTCTTTCATTTTATTTTCTGGATTTCTTCAACCCTAGAAGAACAGGACACCCTGCTGGTAGCATAGTTCCCCAGAACTGTTGAGCAGTGAAGTGGTTGCATTTGGGATAAGGTTCTTAATCTTGCCTATTACCATTCCATTTTTCCCTGGAAAAAATCTTTATTTATAACCAACAAATATTTTTATCACCAACAAGGGTTTTGTGGGTAGCCTCAAGTAGGCAGGTAGTTTACCCCATTCTAAGAAGGCAGTATGAGAAACAGCACCAATAACAGGTTGTACGAGAAAGTAACGCATCAATATCTCAATGTGTTATCTAATTGTTTGGGCTTAATTTCCTATTCCTTCAAGTGATGCATTTTATTAATGAAAGGACCGTTTGTGCCAACTTGATGTAAGCATATGCAAATATATATGCATGTATGGAAATGTATTTGTAATGTACAGAGACGTGCATTTCTGAAATGCTAGTTGGGTTTGTGTGCCTCATAATAAGCTCACAATTTTCTGTGTGTGACATATCATGAAATGAGTGCTGCAGGTATCACAGATAGGAAGAAAATATTAGTCTTTGCCTCTGAGGTGCTCATTCTTAGAAAACTTAATTGGTAGCTTTAGGTATCAAGTTAGAGAAATGCCTTGTGGGGTATTATTTAATGACATGTGGTAGTGGTAATGATGTATTCATGATTACAGAAGTAAACTTGCATCATTTAAACAAGATGGGTTTAACCTCTAGCAAACTTAGAATGTGCTAAGAAGTGAACTGAGAAAGTGTGGCACAACATTTTACATAAATTAATGGCTCATTTTCATGTTTGATTTCTCACAGATTCCCACTTCAGCAGGAGAATGGACAAACAGTTGAATGCACTGTAGCTCAGTATTTTAAGGACAGGCACAAATTAGTTTTACGCTATCCTCACCTTCCATGTTTACAAGTTGGGCAGGAGCAGAAGCACACGTACCTTCCTCTTGAGGTCAGTAAGCTTTGAAATAACACTGTATTCTGGGGATGTGGTCAGGATGAAAAAAGCTAAGCTGCTGACAAACTGTTTGGTGAGTATTCAACTGGAGAAATTGTGTAAAGCAGTTAAGGGGGGGAGAACTCAAAGTTGTATTGGTTTTATTCTTTTTAACTTTGTGTTGGGGATCTTTTAGGTGTGCAACATAGTGGCAGGACAAAGATGCATAAAAAAACTCACTGACAATCAGACTTCCACTATGATTCGAGCAACAGCCAGATCAGCACCTGACCGTCAGGAAGAGATTAGCAAATTGGTGAGTGTTCCCTCAAAAGTGAGGCAAGAGCAGTACGTTTTCTTTCTGTTCCTGTTAGCAGGTTCTAAATATTTCGTGTGCTACAAACAAGTTGTTGCCCAAATACAGTTATCTCAGAAAGGCTTAGATTTGAATTTAAAAAAGTCCTCTTTTTCTGCAAATAATTCCTCATTTCTTTGGATTTCAGATGCGGAGTGCGAGTTTTAACACTGACCCTTATGTTCGTGAATTTGGGATAATGGTGAAGGATGAAATGACAGATGTGACTGGTAGAGTCCTACAGCCTCCCTCAATCCTCTATGGAGGCAGGGTATGTTGAGGCACAGCAAAATGTGACTGGTTTGATTACTAGCTGTGGTAACTTCAGATTGCTTTGTGTGAATGATGCTGAATGTAATGGGGTCATAGTCATCACAGGTGTAGCATTTAACATTTAGTAGTATTGTTAGAAGTCCTTATGTTTTGTGGCCATATTGTTGATAATTCTTTATTCCTCAATTGCTTCTTTATTTCTGTAGATACAGCTATGGTAAAATGCATTTATATAAACTTCACTGGGAGATGTTGCTTATTTCAACTCTGAAATCTTCTGAAACTTCTGATTTTGAGTGTTCTGGGTGGAGCAGCTCTGTTTGAGACAACTATTTTAGGGTATTGTCTCTGTTAGCACGTTAGTGTCAAAACTGCCTCTTCCTGTAGAAGTATTACTTTGCAGGTTTTTCTTTACAGTGACTTTTCAGATGCTTTCTGCCTGACTTAGTCTTCTTACTGTAGTGACTTGCAAACAAAAAGCTTGAAGTAGCATTTTTATAGTTATATAGACTGTCTTGTTGATGCAAAGTCAAAGCCTCGATGTCTAGGATGACTTAATTCGTGGAGGCTTCTCATGAACTTCTGGATCATGCATTGCCAGCTGAAAATAGTTCTACCAATGCATCACAGTAATATCCACTTGATGGGAATAAAAGGATTGTGTGTGTCAAAGTTCAATAACTAGTCACCTTTTGTCAGCTCCTGGGTCCTTTCTGCAATTGTGTGAGTGGCACCCAACCAGTATTTGCCTCTGCTTACTGATGTGTAATATATTGAAAGCACTTGAATTAAGTGACTTTGGAGAGTTCACTGAGGGGTTGTAAAGTCGCTGTAGAAATGTGTATTCCTGTTAATATTACATACATACAAATCTCTGACTTAAGCTATGCATAATTTCTGTTTGCTCCTAATTTATATTACCAAAGAAAATCATCAACAGTAAATAAACATTGCCTGCTTCCTACAGTTACTTTTCTTTAGAAGCTTTATTTTTCACCAGACTAGCAGACTGTCTTGTTGCAGTGATAGGATGATCTTTCTAAGATAAGATGAGTGTTTGAGCAGTAGAGAAAGAGCTTAGATAATTAAATAGCTTACTAGTTGGAGGGAAGCATAACTGGCTTTTCTTGGTATGATTCATTTTCTGACTTAATGTTTTTTTTTTCTTTCCACATCCAGAATAAAGCAATTGCTACACCAGTTCAAGGAGTTTGGGACATGAGGAATAAACAGTTTCACACTGGAATTGAAATAAAGGTTTGGGCAATTGCATGCTTTGCTCCCCAGCGCCAATGCACTGAAGTGCATCTTAAGTAAGTATATTGCATAAGGTGATGATTTTATTACTTGTTATGTATGGAAGTAGACTTAGGTCAAACAAAATATATATTCTAAATATGGCAGTATATCTTTAACACTGCTTTTGATGCTCTTTTGAATTATGCAAATCTGATTTCCATGGTAGGATAATGAAATCATCAAAAGTAGGCTTGCCAGAACCAACATGTACTGTAGGGCAAGGTTCCTACCACAGTGTGGCCTTGGGATTGAGTTTAAGGTGGTCAAAATGACTAATGGAGAGTGTTCAAGACTTGAGGCTAACCTGTATGTTTTAACCTGGTTGTATGGCATGGAATAATTTGTGCAGTATTAATCCAAAAGGAATATTTTAACAACTAATCCAACTTTTGTCTCCAACTTGATGCCCAAGCCTGGAGACACAGCAGTGCATACGCTGGTACGCTTAGAGGATCAGTAGAGCTGCTTGTTTTGTTCACTTGGAACACTTAAACGAAACTTTCAGATTCGAGTTTTCTATTTTTTTGTCACAAACAAATGGAAGGTTATTGTTAAAAGCGGTATCTGCCATCCTTGGACCATGGGAAGTGTGCATTCCTGTGTAGCTGGATTTCTGTAATTCTTCTGCACACACACAGTTTCTTTCCCTTCATGCATGGGCACGTGCTGTGTGTAGCTGCCCTAGCTGGTGACTCAGCTGTTCTTTGTCAGGTGAATGCAGGTTTGTGGTTATTCATCACAGTGGTATTGCCATAATGTTATTCCTCTAGATGATTTGCCACATCACTTGGGAATGTTTCCCTAAAAACTGGTGAGAAGACGGTGGAAATGCTACCTTTTACATCTCGCTGTGTGTTTAAATCCTTTAGGACCTTCACAGAGCAACTGAGGAAGATTTCCAGAGATGCAGGAATGCCAATCCAAGGGCAGCCATGCTTCTGTAAATATGCCCAGGGAGCTGACAGCGTGGAGCCCATGTTCAGGCATCTCAAGAACACTTACACCGGACTGCAGCTCGTTGTAGTAATTTTACCAGGAAAAACACCAGTCTATGGTCAGTGAGTGCCAATCGTGACCTTGTGTTTTAATCACAGTTTCTGGCATTTTCTTCTGAATTATCCGAATGGTGGAAGTCTAATTGACTACAGATTAAATTTACTCCTTTTCTTGTGCTGCATGATGTTTTATATTAGTACCTTAATTCATTTCATTATGTTTGGCTGCACTTTGAACTTGCTCTTCCAGTTATATATATTTCATACACGTTTTGTGAGCAGAAAAGCTAAAATCAGAGCTCTTGAGAAATTGATTGAACTGTTCTGTAGTCAATTAAAATACACTTACTGCAATTCTAAATCTATCTACTGTAATGCTAAAAGTTCTGAGTGAATAAAGAAGAAATGAGCTTAAAAACTGCCTAGCTTTTAGGACATCTTTGCTTACTCATTCCATCAGCCTCTGGCAGAAGAAACTGAATGAAGTAGAAAGCTTCTGCGCATAGAATTTTGTGGGTGAAAATTCAGCAGTTCTTGAGACGGATTGACCATTTAATTTTTGAGACAAACCATACATCTTGTTTTTAACTAGCTCTTCCTATACTGCTCCTTTTCATGTCTTGCCTTCCTCCTTTTATAGTTTACCATGCCTAATTGCAGCACCATAAACTACCATCTGCTGTTTTCTCCCATAGCTTCAAGGGCTCTGATTTCAGCCCGTCTCTACCATGCAGCTGCAGAATTGTCTTCCCCCACCTCATCCCACCCCTCACATTCACCAATTTAATATAGCAGAAAATGTGCTCCTAACTCTTACTTTTCCAAAGATTATCTGATATAAAGTCAAAAGTAAGAGAGATGAAAAAGGAAGCTGCAACAAAAGAATGCTTTTTTCTTTTTTGTATTCAACCTTCCAAATAAGGTTGCTTGTCTCTAACTTGGTCAATAGAACTGCAGTGCAAAATGACATCTTGCACTGTTCCTGCTTCACATTTAGAGGGGATGCTTTCTTCTTTCTAACCACTGAGAGGATGTGGTATCATTCCCATCTACTTTCCTTGTAATCATCTTTAATTATGGTTCTCTGTGTTCCTTTAATCATCATCCTCTCTATGTTCTTCCATACTCCTGCATTTCCTATGCACACGGCCTTGTCTCTTCTCCTTCTCACTCTCCTCAAAAAGTCTCTTTTTATGCAAGTCAGGGTTAAAGCTAATGAGCTGATAAACTAGAAGGCTGTAATGTTCATGGTTGGCTGAATGCTGGCACTTTAATACCATTTCTGAGTTATTAGTCCAGCGTTTAATAATGAAAGAACTGCTCATCATCCTAATATTATCCATATTACCTGACTTCATTTGCCAAAGATTTTTCCACGATTTTGGTGGCACACTATAATTGTAACGCTGCAATTAGCATTATTTAAGAAGAAAATTCAAATAAGCCACCAGTGGCTTTGGTTACATCTAGGACCCAGGTGCGCTGTTGTCAGCTGGTGAAAGCAGGACAGGAGGAGAGCGGGGCTGGGTCAGGGAAATAGGTTTGTTCTTTTTTCCTCTTCATTTAAATGAGTACTGGAACTCTAGATGTCAACAAACCAACATCTGGTGCACTGATTTGTACTATAGAAGTATCTCTGTGTCTTTTCTGTTTTGCAGCGGAGGTGAAGCGTGTTGGTGACACAGTGCTGGGAATGGCTACGCAGTGTGTTCAGATGAAGAATGTGCAGAGGACAACACCTCAGACTCTGTCTAACCTCTGCTTAAAAATAAACGTCAAATTAGGAGGTGTAAATAATATTTTACTGCCACAGGGAAGGTAAGCCATCTTTCACAGAGGAGAAGAGTGTTGTATTGTAAAGGGAATACGCATCACGGAACTTTTGTTTTTTTCCTATAGTTGATAGCACTGTAGTCTAAGTGATCTTTAGTCAGGCTATCTTTTGGCTTCTAATGCAGTCCTGCAAAAACTGGGTTTCAAAAAATGTAGTGGGATGCTTGTTCCAGTTGAAATTGGTTCTAAGATAAGTTTGTATTGCAGTCTGCCCATTGAAACTACATGGCTTTCATTTGAGTGAAAAAAGTCTTTCTGCTTTCAGTTTTCAAACTAATAGAAAACATCTTTCATAGTAGTGTCCTCTGCTTTATAGTTTGTGTTCAGGATTGTTCATCTTGGTGTACATTTCAGTTTCAGTAGATGTCAAAAGTAATGGAAATTGAGAGCAGAAAACCAATTCATTTCCAGGATTTACCTTACAATTTCCTAATAGTGTTACAGTGAATATACATGCACGTACACTCTTAGTACAGCTACTTTAATCAAAGTGAAGCATTAGGTTTCTGCTAGAGTGAAAATACAGCATTTTTTACAATCCTTGCATTTCAAGTTATAGAGAGTCTGTGGAGTAACCTGCTGCGTCATTCTTAGGATCCCATTTCAGAGAAGTAAACGCTCTGTTTTGCACAGATAAGCAAGTTTTAACTTCACCATGTTTAGGTTAGTCAGAAATAATCCAACGAGTACTTCGCAGCACGGAAACACATTATCATTATTAACACAACACATTATTTCATGTGTCTCGATAAATTCTATTACATTGAATGTACTCAGCTTTACTCAATATACCAATAAACTGTACATTCCTGAAAATGGAGTTAAGTAAAGAGGGAGAGGAGAAACAGCACAACTGCACACAATGCCTAAATGCTTCAGAGGAGCCCATTTTTGTTTTTTTTTAAACGGAATGCTTGGATAATTTTGTTGGTTGTTGGGTAGAAGAGCTTTTTATTTGTTGAGCTGCATGATGGTCACAAGCAGCTACACTTAGAATTACCTTCAAATTCCTTTTGAGAGCAGGCCAGAAATCAGTTGAATCTGTCTATATAACCATTCCCTATCCATCCACACACACACACACACACACACAGTTCCAGTGCCCTGAAGTCTACCATTTAACATTTTTTGTTAAGCAATGAAGTGGAATGTTAACATTCCCAGTGCAGCGCTTTGGTGTTCTACTTTGCTGCAAGAGACCAATATCTTAAAGGTTTAATTTAACTTGGAAATATACCTTCAAAGTTGTGTTTCTAGATCAATAGCTATGATAACCGCGTTTTTTGTACTTACTTACTTACGGATGCTGACTTTCATTTGCAGAAAAAATTGTAACCTTTTGTGTATGTGTGCAGTTCTTCACTTTTCTCATATGGTACTGGATACTTAAGGAGCAACTTGTCCTTCTTTGTGTTCTGATTAAGGGAAGATGTGATTCTTCAAGTTTTTAAAAGCAAACTGCTTTTTTGCTCCTTTTTAATGAGAAGTTATTTAAAAGTATGCCTAAATATTTTGTATCTAGCATGAGAAGTTTGATTGTGACATGTAAGTACTGTCACAGCGCAGACAACGGTCTGATCCATTGTAAGTTGTTGACTAATGGTAAGAGTAGAATGGTAAGAGTAGAATGGTAAGAGTAGAATGTGCTGTTTAGTTGACTTCTAATGCACTTAATGAGGTGTAAACGTTACTGCTTTTACAAATTAGCTTTGTCTTCATACAGACCACCAGTATTCCAACAGCCTGTCATATTCCTTGGTGCAGATGTAACCCATCCTCCAGCTGGAGATGGAAAAAAGCCCTCCATTGCTGCAGTGAGTACATTGTGTGGTTAACTCCTGCTTTCTCTTCTGTTCAGTTACGAAGCATTTTATTACTCGCAGTTCTTACGTGGTCCATTTCTTCTAATTGCCCATTTATAGCATTCTAAATTATTTTTCTGCAGAATCTAATGAAACTTTGGAGAGCTTGCTCTGCTGCTAATTATGTAAATGTGTGTATTGTGTTGTAAAATGCCTGAGATGCTAATACACTGAGGAGCTTTTCTATTAGCTGGTATTTATCAAGCCATAAGAAGCCGGCGCATGCTGAAATCTGCTTTTTCAGCAGTTAAAAATATTAAGAATTTAGCTGTTTCTGAACAGGAATGTGTCTGCTTCAGCTGTGGTGTGGGGAGGATTTGAGCTTCCTGATCATAGAATCATAGAATGGCTTGGGTTGGAAGGGGCCCCGAGGATCATCAGGCTCCAATCCCCCTGCCACAAGCAGGGCCACCAACCTCCAGATCTGCTACTGGGCAGAAACTGTGCAGTAATTATCTAAAATATAGGGTGCTCCACTTTATTTAATATCAAAGGTCTTTGCTGGCAGTATGTGCAGTGTTTGTCTTAGGCTTAGTGCTAGTACTGAATAAATAAACAGAGCAATTGCTTTCATGTTGGCCGTGATACAAAGATCGTCATTTCTATTTTTCCAACAGGTTGTAGGAAGTATGGATGCTCATCCCAATCGCTACTGTGCCACTGTTCGGGTCCAGCAGCACCGCCAAGAAATCATCCAAGATTTGGCTGCCATGGTCAGAGAGCTGCTGATTCAGTTCTACAAATCAACCAGATTTAAACCAACTCGTATCATTTTCTACAGAGATGGAGTTTCCGAGGGGCAGTTTCAGCAGGTTACGTTTCGTTTTGAGAATTGGATTCTGTTGTTTGCTGATTGTAGATGTGTTTTTATGTAGAAATGAACATCTGCCAATTTCTTGCATTCTGACCAAGATAAGCGGGGAAAATGTTTTCATGTAATTAGCAGAAATCCTAAATAATTGCTTTTTGTTCACTGCACTCAGCTTTTTCTCAGTTCCTGTTGACCCCTGTAGCACTGTAAGTGACTTCAGAGAGCTGGGAAGAAGCATGCATTTGAACAGTTCTGGGTATGATCCCTTTTACCAGCTTGAAAAATAATTAGTCTGTTGAATATTCAGCAGCCTAATTACATGTTAATTTGTATTTGGCAGTTAAAAAGATTTTGACATATAGCTTATTAGTCTGAGCTGGTGAGCTAATTTCTTCTCATTAAGTGAAGAATCTGAGGTTTGATCGTACATGCTTTGACATCTCATAACTCTGAGTGACAGTGCAAGAGGGAGCATGATATGAGATTAATCTGAAAGTTGGTTTTGTATTTATCACGCATCTTTGTGCTTATGATTCAGGTTCTCCATCATGAATTGCTGGCTATCAGAGAAGCATGTATTAAACTAGAGAAGGATTACCAGCCTGGAATTACATTTATAGTTGTGCAGAAAAGGCATCACACCAGACTCTTCTGTACAGATAAAAATGAGCGGGTATGTTCACGTTGTGGCTGGCAGATAGGTAGATCACAGCCAAATTGCTTATGTGCTATATGGAAGGGACCTGTGAGGGCCATGTAGTCCAATCCCCTGCAACGAACAGGGACACCACAGCTCAATCAGGTTGCCCAGGGCCTGATCCAGCCTTGCCTTGAATGTCTCCATAGATGGGGCATCAACCACATCTCTGCAACATGTTCCAGTGCCTCATCACCCTCACTGTAAAAGAGTTTTTCCTTATATCCAACCTAAATCTACCCTCTTTAAGCTTGAAGCCATTTCCCCTTGTTCTATCACCACAGACCCTGCTAAAGAGTCTGTCCCTTTCTTTCCTATAGCTCCCCTATAGGAAAAAGCTCCCCTATTTGAAAAATTTGCTGTGATTAAAGAACTGTGTAATGTAGTGGGTAAAATATTTCTGCCTGGTAAGGAAAACATTCTTTTTCTTTCCCATATAATAAACCAGCAAGAAGCTCTTATGAAACAACAACAAGATATGTTGTTCAACAAGTCTGTTTGTAATATCTTAATGTTACTCAAATTCTTTATTCTTTTCAGTTTTTTACTGTCTCAAGACACTTAAATGTAGGGATTGCTGGGGTAGCAGTATAGGGCTTATAAGGTAGGAACCTGAAATAGTTCAGGCACTCTTTTTTTAAGCAGAGAGATCTGTTCAGTATTTCCAGCAGTGCTTAAGGCATGCTGCATCCAGTTCTAAAGTAGGGAGTGTTTGTGGGTTCACGGTTTTGATTCCTGTTGACTGCACAGTGACTTTTGGGTACGTAGCTGCGATAGAGACACCTGCACAGTAGAAACTGTTAGGTGAGATGAACTCTTCCCTTAGTGCTGTGTGTAAGGCAGACAGATGTGTCTTGGGCACCAGTGATTTGATTTGGGAGTATTGAGTGATTTTGTATCAGTGAGCATCTCAGATGGTTTTATGAATGCACTGCAGTCACTATTGTGTCTCTTGCAAAGTACATGTGGAAGTATTTTACCCTTTCTGGTGGGGAGGAGATTCCCCAGGGCAAGGATGGTGTCACTGCTGGAAATTGAGAGTTCCCAACTGCAAACCTCTGTTCTAATGCAGCATTTTTCTTCAGTTCTTTTTCCTGCTGCTGGGAATCTCTGTGTGAGCATTCGAAGCCCGCTGTAATTCAAGGCATTAATTACTGTTAATGCTGACATGAAGGTGATTTTCTATATTGAGAATGCGGTTAAAATTGTTTTAAGGTAAAAGGTATTTCTAAATTCTACTTCCAACCACAGATTGTCCCCTGTAGGTATAAACAAGACAGGTTAAAGGGGAATAATCTGCCACAGAATGGGAAGGCGGAAAGTGTTTGACTGATCAGTTGTGGGAAGCTCTTTCTGCATTAATCAGAAAAGCTCATTATTATAGATAACCTCAAGGAAGATTTTTCAGCTCATCTCTTTTCTTTCTTTTTTCCCTCTAATTGTAGAGACACATCAAATTTTAGTTTTACTGATCCCTTTGGGACTTTCTGCTTTTTACAGATCCTTTTAAAATGTTTCTTGGCTTTACTATACAGCTGAAAAAGAAGAAAGTTTATGTGCATTAATTAATCTGCATGGACTGTTCACACAGGTTGGAAAAAGTGGGAACATTCCAGCTGGTACCACAGTGGACACAAAAATCACCCATCCATCAGAGTTTGACTTCTACCTGTGTAGTCACGCTGGTATTCAGGTACAGCATTTTGCATGGGGTGGTAACTTTCAGACATAGCATTGGCTGTTGGTGTTCCTGGTGTTGTTTACACAGGAGGCAAATCATACAACCTCTGTGTTTCTGCTTTGTCCTGTACTGCTAACATCTAAAAGAAATGAACTTGAACAGACAGGAAGCACGCACTGTGCTTTCAGTTTACTATGTTGAATTGCTCCCGTGTAACTTTGGGGAAGTAGGCTGTTCTGCGGCAGTTCACCCTCAGAGGTGGAAATATAAGGAGATGTTTTTGACATGCTGACACTGTGTGTGTGATCTGCCTTCAGGGAACAAGCAGACCTTCGCATTACCACGTCCTCTGGGATGACAATCGTTTCTCTTCAGATGAGCTGCAGATTCTTACCTACCAGCTGTGTCATACATACGTACGCTGCACTCGTTCTGTTTCCATCCCTGCACCAGCATATTACGCGCACCTGGTTGCCTTCAGAGCCAGGTATCATCTGGTGGATAAAGAACACGACAGGTGAGTTGCATGGCATTGAATCACTACAGAATTTGACAGGAAGCAAGAAGGAAATGGGCTTCTGGGATCAGCAGCATCCTTGTTTAGCCATTGGAGAGCAGATTGATTGTTTTTTTCTCCAGTGAAATACATGGGGGGAGTGGCAGGGGAGAGGGGAAAGGAAGAGGTGTTGTTTTCACATATCCTTCTTTGCTGTTTTTCCATTTCAGAACTTCAGTAATGTTTTAAGGGGAATTAACTTTTGACCGTTCTATTCAGAAGAAAGGAATGGTATGAAAACCTTACATGTAAGGAGAGGCAGAATAAATGTGGTTTCTTTTCCCCCCCCCTTCTCTTTCAGTGCTGAAGGCAGCCACACTTCGGGTCAGAGTAATGGCAGAGATCATCAAGCACTTGCAAAAGCAGTTCAGGTTCACCAGGACACGTTGCGCACTATGTACTTTGCTTGACATGTTTTAATGTTTAGCGACTCAGTACAGTACCGAGTTGGATTCACATGAGACCAGCTGCACTTAGACCAACAGTTGCCCAAGCTCCAGTGACAGTCAGCAATGAGTGATGTATCTTCATTTTTTTTTCCCCCCTTTTTTTGCAAGAAAGCCTTCCGTCCAGAATTTCAGACTTGGTTATGAACTGCATTCTTCTACAAAGCCCCACGATTGTTGGAAATGTGGTTTGCCAAAATCTCTAAGCTGCCTGTTATAAAACAGACCCATATTTTATAATTAAATCAAGAGCTGTGATCTCAGGGCTTAGGGGAAAAAACAAAACACAAAACTCTCCATTGTTTGCTATTCGTTTAATTGCTTTTAATAATTTGGAGAGATCTAATTCATTCTAAAGTTAATGGGCTAAAATGCTGCGAATTAGCTTTTAATACAAAGGAAAGCAAAGCGTTTTTTTGACTATTTATGAAGCCTTGATTTCATTCTGGATGTATTTCCAATAGTTTTCTTCTCAAAAGAAAATTGTGACAAAATTCTGCTTTCCAACTGTCTTACAAAGATTTTTCTCTCCGTGTCTAAGGGCAAATGTATTTTCTGAAGCTTGTTCTTGAATGTTTTTTATCGTGCTGCATTTAAAAATGTTTTTCATAGACAAAAAGAAGAATTTTAAAGCAGAACGAACGAACTTGTACCTGAACTTTTAGTAGGTGCAGTCAGATTGGCAAAAGAGAAGGTGCCATTTTTAAGAAAAGAAAAAGAATTTAAAGATTTTTTTTTTTTTTTTAATCATACTGACAGCTAACTTTAGAATTTGTCATACAGGACTGTGACACTCTCCAAAGTCTCTAAGGAATACGGGTCTGTGGTGATAAATACAGTACAATCCTCTTTCACTGTTATGTTTGAATTAATGTAAATTTTATATGTGTTTCACAGTATTAATGTGATAGACTAGATGCTATTATTTATTTTTATTTACTAAGGAGTGCTCATTATACTTCTGTTAACATATCAAGAATGCTTTGGATTTAGAAATTAAAACCTTATCGTGAGGACGTTACTATTCAAAAGCAAAAATATGCAATTGACTTTGATGCGGGAGTTCAGAGCTGCGTGCAGAGGACATTGTGTAGCCCGTCCTTTGGAGAAAGGCTTTTCGAAGCGTACACACAACGTAGCAGGCTTTACCTGTGCAGTCAAAGACGCACACGAGACCAACGTTCTGCATCCATTCAAGCACAAGCAATTGTATTTAATTTATGTGTTGGCGGTCGGTGAAGCTGGAGCTCTAAGAGAGGGAAGTGGTTTGATGTTTGTCGCGTGGACAGAAGTCAGAGAATCTATGCAGTAAAGGTAAATCTTAGGAAACTGAAGTTTACTTAGGAAGGGAGGTGAAACCTTCATTATGCGTGAGAGTTTGGCCGTTCTCTTAGGAGAAGCATTAATTAACTGATAATTATTAGACAGACACTTCTGTTAGTTTGCACACTGGGTTCATAAAAAACCGTAGTACATATGAAAACCATTGCACTAATGATGATGCCACAAGCAGGTGTAGAAGAAAAAGAAAAAAGCCCAGGAAATGTGTTTATGCTGACTTTGTTTTTGTTTATTTTCATAGGAAAACTTAAAATCTGCCCTCTCAGTGTGTATGTAAGGATGTCGTTCTTTTCCATTTTGCTTTGTCTTTTCCCTTTTCTCTTAGCAGATGCTCAGTCACTGTTGTGCGTCCATATACCTCTAGCTGCTGAGCTGGGCCAGGAGCTGTAACCAAGGCAGAGGTCTGTGCCACGCAGCAGGGAGCCTGTAGCTGGCTGCTTAGTAAGCTAGGAAGTGCCCAGCCTTTGCTGCATGAAGAGTTCTAGGTACGTAACTCAGTGCAGATTCCAAGCATCAGCTTGTAGCAGCGTGTTGGTGTTGTTTAGGTGAAACAACGATGTCAATCCTATTAGCAGATGAAGTGTGTTTGTGTTGTTGTCATTTGTTGGTTAGCCTGCCAGGTCAGACCTTTGTCTCATGATTGAATCTAGCTTTTCAGTGATAGACAGTATAACAGAAAGCAAACTCCGCGTCACGTTGTCTGTCTTCCCATTTTCCAGCAGCCAGGCTGTACGTACCTCTCTCACATGTACCGCTCACCTGCAAAAGCTTTTCCACAGTTGACATGTTGCACTTCTGTGTGTTTGCTTAATGCGTTTCGGATTTCAGATTTTAATTCGGCAGAGTTTTATATATGAATTTATTTTTATATGAATTACTCTTGACAAATACAAGGAAGATCAAGCATTTTAAAACTCCAGTTATGTTATTTGCTGCTTGTTACACGGAGACCTCTTGGATGTGAATTTCGTCCTTCTTTTCCCTCTCTGTGCAGTTCTGTCCTAACTGACTTCGTGCAGATGGACAGATAGGGTGAGGAGGACAGACAATCTGTCTTGACCCCAAATCTTCTTTCTGAAGCAGGTCACGGCACTCCCTGCATCCTCTGGTGGATGCATTCTTTGGGCTGACATAGTAGCTGTGGACTCTTAATCTGAGAGTAGCCGTCATCTGTGCGTCCTCTTGGAATGAACAGAGATTTTTGTGTAGTTTTCCTTCCCTGAGTGTGAAGAACTTGGGATGGTTACATGCATTTCAGGCTGGAGACGTTTCTGCTTTTCACTGGTTTTTCATCCTCTCTTACTGCCGATTCTACAGCTTGATTTCTCCGTCCTTTCCCTTGCTGCCCCTTTTCCCTGACTGACAAATAAACAAATAATTTGAAGCCTTTTTGTAAAACAGTGTTGCTGAAGTACACCCCTAGAGAATTACGATGTGCTCTAAGCCCAGAAGCTATCTTTCTGGCAATGTTTTAAAAATTCCAAGTATTTCCTATCCAAAAAGAAGGAGAAGAGGTCGGGGGGGGACCATCAAACACCTCAAACCTTCCTGTTGGTATTATTTGCTTACCTCCCACGTGTTCTGTCAGAACAGCAGTATCTCAGGTAAACACAAAGCTCAAAGTGTCTCTGTCTCGCATGCGTTCCTGCTGTCGAAGTTGCAGCTGGGGTTGGCAGTTATAACCACTGAGTCACCGTGCAGCTCAGGCCAGCAGTAACCAAATGTGTTTTACCTTCTGACAGTTGTGTTTTGAGCCCATGCAAAGGAGTCGTGTGACTGCAGTTGCAAAAGAGCACTGTGCAGGACCTCTTCCATTGCATTCCCTGTGCTCTCTGTTATTTTCCTGGCAGTGACCTTCTGCTCGAATTCAGCTGTTGGTGCAAGCTGTCGTGGTGCTTAGCAGTCTGAAAGTTGATACTGATTGCACCCTGGTGACAAAAATATCTCATTCCCATTGCAGGCAGGAGCGCCGTTACAGACAGACTGATGCCAGTACTGCAGCATTTCTTTTGTTTCAGAGCAGCTCACCTTTAGAAGAATGTGCTTGAGAGATGGACAGATATTAATGAGTTGCTATGGATTAGTTTTCTGGAGTTTGTACTGAAATGGTAACACTATAGGCACAAAAATACTCCAGTACTGAAGCAGGTTGTGGAATCTCTGTCTTGGAGAGGCTCAGACTTGGCTAGGTAGGGGGCTGGGCATCTCCAAAGAGCCCTCTCAGAGTACAAGGTTCTGTGACAATCCCCATATTAACAAAAATAAAATATAGAAGTTGTCTTTTCTCATGTACTAGATGTAATACAGTATTGCTTAGTTTTAGAAATTTCTGCTTCAGTGGCTCAGTGGAATGGAACATACACATGCATCTTCTCCCACCTGGGAATTAGAGTTGAGTCAATGCTTAGGAGGAAATATCCTAATGCGAAACGTTGGAAGTAGGTGAATTTGTCTCTGCCTTATGTGATTTTGGCATTTCAGATAGCCCTATGCAACATTGATACTTCTCGTCTGTATGCACTGATGTAAAGTCACTTCTGTATATTAGAACTCCTTATTCTGACTTGGTTCAAATTGGAGTGCTCCAACTGTAATATTTGGATTGCTGAGTTACAGTCAGTGATCTTCCATGTTGCAGAAGTTTTGGTCGATTTCCTCACGTTTAGGTCTGTCACAAGAATTTGAAATAACTTTCGAAGGGTAGATGTGGGCTTTGAGGTTCTTCAGTGCCCAGGTAGCCTGATGAAAAGATGGAAGTTCCTCATTGAATTAAGATGCTTTTGAAGCTTTATCAGAAGTCATGTGTGCTTGCACAGAGAGGCTTTGTATTTGAAAGCAGATTGGGACGCGGAGTGCTTTGCACACTGCTGCCTACACTATTTCCTTACTGCAGCAATAAATGGTCATGTGCATCTCTCCTCTAAAAACCCCAATCTTTTTCATACCAGTGAGTCTCTGTACTGGAGGCTTCTCCTTGTGCTGGAAGAGCAGGTGTGGATGGGGGCCATGCTGCCTCTTGGTGTCATCCAGTAAGCATTTCTGGTGGCACGGATACATTTTACATAGAAAAAAGGAATGTAAAGAAGTTCTGTTAGTTACACTTGATACCAGTGTAATAAGTTAACTTTTCCTATTTGTTTTAATACTATTCTCCTTCAGTAACCTCTCTTTGTGTGTGTGTGTGTTTGTCCTGACCCGTGTGCTTTCTCAATTTCTAATACAGAAAACAGTACATTTTTTTACTTTTATATTACATTTGGCAATGGGCTTCTTGTTGCACTCTTGCAGTCTTTTCTAAAGAAAACTTTAAGTAGGAGGTAATTGCACTGATTGTTTTTAAACTCCCTTTTTACTGTAAGACTTCTTTGGCATCTGCTGTAGCTGTTTAAAAATACTGTAAATAGTGCTCTGTATAGCAGATCCTGAAATGCTGTGGATCCCAGTCCTTGTACTTCCATTGTAGAAATACTGCCGTATTTTACAGTATTTGAGATATGAGCTTTAGTTTTCAGTGTTGTTATACTTGGCTTGCATTATGGTATGAATCCAAGGGCACAGTTGCTTTCTCACGTGTTTCCTAGCTTCTTTCAGCATTTGATTCCTGCCTTGTGTTGGGAAGAACCAATCTCTGCGGCAGAATTAGTAGAATAATAGGGAATTGGGATGGAAGTTACTATGCTGGGATGCAGAACAGCAAGGTTTGTCCCCAGCGGGTTAGTGACTGGAAGGGTGCATCCCTCCAAAGATGCTCTCAGTCTGATGGAGATGAGGTTTGTAGTGTGTGCGTGGTGTGGTACGCAATCAGTTTTGTGCTTCAGTTGCTTTTCCTGTGTTGTTTCGTTGCCTGAAGTGTTAATATGAATGTAATGGCTTGGCCAAATCACTACAAAAGGTGTTTTTATAGGACTCTTAGTTAGCAAGCAGATGCAGTTCAAGGCTACCTCCTGTGTTCTTCTGCAGTTAAATTAATTTGTAAAGTGAACCTACTACTACAGCAGCCAAAATGCTCCCAGATCAACTGTATCTTACTGCTTTGTTCCTTGCTGGAGAGCTGCTGGTGCCACACTGTGATCTTGGACGTCTTCCTGATGTGTAGACATGGCACGTGTCCATGCCAAGGTGGTTGTTGAAGTCTCAGAACTAGCAAGGCAGATCTCATCCGGCACGCCTGCTTTCATGCAGTCCCTTTACCTTCTGCCCGTTCTCTTGCTGAGTTTGTATACTGTTGTTTCCAGATGAGAAACGTTTTTCATACTTTAGCTGTTGGCTGAAAAATTTCATCATGTTTTCATTGCAAATGACATGAAGGTGCTTGAAAATATATTTTGAATCTGAGGTAAAATATATATATATATATATATATATATATATAGGAGTATTTTTTTAACACTTTTTGGATAAGTTGACGTGAGACTGTAATGTTGAGAATACTTTATTCCCTGCTCAGACCACATTTGATAAACTTTAAAATGGAGGGAAAAAAAAGAAAGATTTGGAGTATTGTTTGTATTGTGTCGTTTTGGTGCAGAGCCTCGGCCTAACTCAGTCCTGAAGTAAGCGCACGCCAACTAAAGGTGCTTTAAATAACCTCAATAGAAACTGTAGAAAGCTGCATTAATACATCACTGTGTTTACAATGCATCCAAACAAGCTTCCTCATTTTATAAGTAACCACTCTGCTGACAGAAATGCTACCTGGTTGGGCACAATGTGCTGGTGTTCTTTCATGGCACTCTTCTAGCTTACGGGCTTCGTGCTCTGGAAATTAGCATTTCAGAAAGAAGTTAGTCCAGGATTGCTTGCTACCTGCAATGTCTTCATCTTTGGCCACAGATGTGAATGAGGCTTATTTCTGGCAGGGATGATGGCTGATGTTCTGGTTTGTGGAAGAATTCTTGTTGAGCAGTGGTGAGTGACTGAATAAATAAGTTCATCTAATAACTAAACGGGATGATCTCCTAAACAGTCTATCCCATTTGCTGTTACAACTTAACAAGGCTCCCTGCAAAAGCATGAAGAGAAGTGTTTTGCTCTAGGGGGAATGGCTCCTTTCAGAAAATATTTCACTATGTCCTGCTGTTAAAAATCTACAGACACTATTGGCATTGCTGTGGCCTCAAAGAGGTTTCTGGGCACTGAACATACTTCTCTATGAGCAAAACCTTATAAAACAACGAGAGGAACATTGTGTGCTTCATAGAAAGGTCTGCAAACCTGAAAGAGCATCAGGACGAGCTCAGCACTGGATGTCAAATAATGAGAAATGCCATCTGTGCCATGCAGCTACCCCATCCTCCATGGAAATAAGGCAAGGTGAAACACTACGCACTGCCCAAAAGGGCAGTGTTGGTGGGTGGGCCCCTGAAAGTTGGGCTCTGCTTTCAGCCTTCAGTATTGCAGAGGATTTAGGATTTGGTTGGAGTGAGGACAGGAACATGTGCTGAATTTGCAGGTGAGAGGTTGGTGGGAATTGGTCTTGGAGTTTTGCACTTGGCAGTGCTAGAAATGTGAATGGCTGCCATTCCCTTCCTCCTTTCTAAACATCTTCATAAGAATAACTATTTACAGTTTGTCCCTGTACTGCCTCAACAGATGTGTCTTAAACTGCCTGTGGCAGCTCTCCAGCCAACCAGCTTACCCATCGTTCTGAAGAGCCTCCAGTTGGCATCAAAAGGCTGTGTTAAAGGGTGTATTTGTTTGTAAATAGTGGCTTTGCGTGCACAGATTGCTTCCCCCCATCCTTTTTGATGTGTTGTACTCAACTGAAATACCAGCTGTAATAGTTGCTATCTCAGCAGCAGTTACAGATATGGCTTAACCTCAGAATAAATTTATGAATTGGCCCTAAAGCATAAATTTAAACATTTAGGATCCTGAAAAATGAGTTGAGACATTTCTGCCCATTTTGGTTTCAAGTGTGCTTGGCAAACATGAGCAGTGAGAAGGTCAGCAACCAAGCTTGGGAGTTTCTAATCCGGTCTCTGGTTCAGTTTGTATTTCCTTGGTTAGATTTCTCATCAGAAAAATGCATGTGATATGGATTCTATTCTTTCTTTATCAGCTTTTCCTGTTCCCACATACACAGACAGGAAGCTTCTTTCTTATCAGGGTATGTAAAGCTGTGTGGTTGTGCTTGTCATGCATGCAACTCAAAGCAGATGTAGTGTGTGCTGTATGGGCACGGGCACCTGGCAGCGGGTGGGATCGAGCCCATCAGGTATGGACACAACAGGCAGAGAAGTGCGTGTCCAGATTTCACTAATATTAATCCTGCATCATCTGAAGATGGTCAGAACCCACTGTTTCTGTGCTATAAAAAAGGAGATAATACTGACCCTGGCTCTTTTGTTCCTCATTTTCTCATTAGACATGTAAAGCTGAACCTTAAATTTCTCATCTCATTTACACATGACAGTGCTGTTACTTTATCTTAAATACCATGTCTCCAATTGCCTGCCTGACTTGAATCTTTAATTGATCTTAAATTACCTCTCAGTGTTTAATCCCTAGAATGTCTCTAAATTAAATGAAGATTGTTGTATGTGCCCATTCTTTATTACCTAGTGTTTGGCAGCAGAAATAGTTTGTGTTTTTTTTGATTATATGGAGGGAAGGGTGAGATAATGTATGAATTTGCTCATGGAAGAAGATGGGCTTGAGGAGTAATTACTGGTAGACTGTCTGGGAAAGCACCACATCATCTTCTGGGGGTGGAAGCAAAGGCAAAACATGAGTAAGGTTCAGAATTACGTCTCCATGGAAAACTAAATCATAAATTAAGAAAGTACATCTGGCAAATTTGTGGGCTGTTCTGAAAGGTTATGGTTTTTTTTGGTGTGATTTGTTGGTTGAGCTTGGAAAATGATGTGTGTACACAGGGTGTGTGTGTGTGTGCTTGTGTGTGTGTGTGTGTGTGAAAGCTGAGTGTGGCTCTTTGTATATAAAAATATAGAAGCAGAATTCTGCTGGGAACAATAAGCACAACTTCACTGGCTTCCATAGCGCCTTGTGAAGTTATGCAACCACAAAATCTCAGACTTGAGGGCTGTTTGTAAATACAGACCCAGTCCCATGTTTCTGTGCAGCAAAGTGGTTAACTGATGATGGGAGGATGAGACAGAGAACAGAATGTATTAAATCCTTTTTCCTTTAATTCGGTACACTGCAGACTTAATGAACATCTGCTGAGGTTCAAATCTTCTTTTAATTTTTTTTTAATTTTTTTTAATTAAAAAAATGGAAAAAGAACCAATGATTAATTCAGAAATGTATGGTATGCATTCCCTGGAAGCAAAAATGTTTTTGTAACCATTTTACTATTTTTTTGAAAGCAAAAAAAGCAGAGATGTGAAGGGCCTCATTTCAAGTGGTACTACGTGTGTGTTGACTGTGTCGCACCTGTACTCATGTCGTTTGCTTGCGGTGTATCAATGCTGTAGTGCTGGTTGGATAGGACTGGCACTTGTCATACAAAAACGAGGTGTAGAAATACCCTCACCTGACTTTTAAATGCATCCATGGCATTGTAGGGCTTATTGCATAGGTGAGGTGTTGCTCTGTGTTACTCAGAACTGCTGAGGCTCTGTGTAGGTGTGGAGAGTCGAAATGCCCCGTATGTATCTTGATGACGCAGCGTAACGTTTGTGTGATGCTGTGTGGCGATGCTACTTTAAGCCTTAAAACAAAGATAAATTTGTCAGATTTTCTCAGAGTATGCAAAAAGTACTGTTTAATGAGAGTAGGATGTTCCTGTAAAGCTGAGCTAGTAAAAAAAAATGTTGTCTTCTCTGAGATGGAAAGTGAAACCTGTAGATCTCTATACTGTGACCCACCTCTGTAGGCAGTGGCTGTCAACGTGGCCCCGCAGAAGCTGATGAGATGCTCTGGCAGCCTGCCCCAATTCTCAGTTCCCAGCTTTATGTGTGTTGGATGTGTTGTGCTCCCTCCCCCTGCTAGGAGATCTCTGCCTGGAGGAGGATGACGACTTAACACTTATTTGGTGTTGGAAAAACTCTTCTCAAGGTGTGTGCTTGCTTCAGATAGTGCCATCGTTCCCCCTTCCTGTGCCCGACGTCTGATCCTTAAACCATTTGAACCAGGGGCAAACCAAGCAGTGGGGACCCAGCTTTCTTTGTCCATTTGGATCTACCTCATGTAAACAGTTGGGTGCTATTTACTCAAATTGTCTCAGATGAGATTGGCAAAAAGCGACCAAACTGCGTGTGATGGCCGCCCTCGGCAGAGGCGGTCTTCCGCAACCCAAACCCTTTGGGTTTCTTCTTTGCAGATGACAGTGTTGTATTTGAGTTGTGTCCTTCGTGCCTTTGTGTTTGGTTTTTTTTTTTCTTTTTCCCAGTGCATAACAATCAAAGATCGTGTCCTTGATTAAGAACAGCCAATGAATTTTAACCACAAAGTTTAAATTTAAAGAAGCAGCAAAGTAGTTTTAGCAGATGTTATTTTTCAGAGTATCAGATCCAAGTGTACAGTATCACAGCAGAACTAGGCAAAGAGAAACAGCCAACTAAGAACTCTTTTTGAGATCTATATATAATCCCTACCCTAGAGATGTACCTCTGTGTATCCATCCGTATGCGTATATATACATACATAGCACAGCTGTGTGCGTGTATATATAAAATGGAAGGATATGTGGGTAAGGGAGTAAAACGTCATTGAGTTTTCCACACTTTTCTATGGAACAGTTTACAACTCTGTGTAAGTTTTTCTACTATGTGAACCTTTTTTACATTAAAAAAAAAAAAAAAAAGGAATTCCTTTTTGGAAAATTTAAGTTGTGATATATACTATCTTTTTTTGAAGTTGGGAAAAAATCAATCAAGTTTTTACCAATACCTAATATGGGGGAGGGAGGCGGGGGGGGAATCTCTTCTGTACAATTGTATTTAGTTTAAATAGCAAAGAAAAATGATGTATGGGATTGTAAAAGTGCTGACATTCCGTGGTGGCAGGACTTCCAAGTGTTTCCTAAGGCTTTCTGCTGCAGAGAGACTCGAACAAAAGGAAAATGCCTCTGTTAAATGTTTTTATAAAACTGCTCCATCAGGTCTATACTTAAGCTATATTTTCTAAAGCCTAATCATCCTTTAATATGCTGCATATAAATTATCAGCATGGTTGCACTTTCTCAATAATAATGTATGCCCTACAATTGGCTCATGATAAGGACTTTAGTTTTTTAACAAAACAGATAGTACTTTGGGCAGAAGGTAATATTTATATAGGTACCTCAAGAAAAAAAAAGAGCCTGAATATGCTGCATTTTGTTCCTTTAACATTTTTCATGTAGCATTTGTTTGCTTTTGTTTTTGTAGTAGACGACCAGCTACCTGTTTGCTTTGGGGGACCCCAGTAGCATTTTCTGTTCCGCTCGTAGGATGTCGTGTCCTGCCTTGGTTGCATGCAGTAGCTCGGGACGGGGTTTGCCCTGCATTGCGTATGCAACGGGGAGGGGGGACCACGAGGACATTGCTTTATGTAGGCTTCAGGAAAAGGATGCCATATTCCTAAAACAGACAATAGATGTTCTGAATGGTGAATTTGCTGTACCACTTTCTTGACTCTTTGGAATGCAGAGAGGAGGCAGCTGATTAACGAGGGAAGCCCAACAGCCTGAGCTTACCCTGTTTGGTCCATGTCCTGAGGTGGCTCGGCCGTGCTTCCCAACCTCTGGCTTTGGGGAGAGCTGCTCCCTGCGGTGTGCCCCGCTCCCTGAGCTCGGGCCGCTTGCTGGTGTGGGTGCATCTTCTGCTGCTTTGTTTCTGAGTCAGTGAAAACCTAAAAACATGCAGAGGTGGGAATTTTTGTTGAGAGCTGTTGAAGGAAGCTTCAGAGGCTGTGAAGTTGAGCATTTATTGTCATGTTCTTAAGCTTAGGTGGGTCCTTTTCCAAGTTTGTTTTACAGCTTGCAAGGTAAAATAGTTTGCACTACTTTTGCAATAAACTCATGAAAAACCTAACAGTTTCTGTTTTGGTTTCTTACTGTATATATACAACTAATACTAAAGATTTAGCATAGTGTTTCTCACCTCAAAACATTAAGACTCGTAACAAGCTCAGAATGCTGTAATTCCTGACAAAATAATGATGTGAATGATATTTTATAAAGTTATTTTGTATGGTGTCAATTTTGTTTTGCCTCATAGTATGTCAATAAAATAAAATTTCTCATCTTTACGACATTGTTTGATGTCTTCTTATTGAACTTAATCCAAAGCCATCGATGGCTTCCATCTGTAGCTCAGAAGTAGTTCCAAGTCCCAGTGGCAGATTCAAGACTACCAGAGCAGAGATCCTCACACTGCACCACAGCGTGCCTTTTCAAATTGTAACCCCATACTTTGTGAGATGAGAGAATGTGTGTTCTGCAGGAGCCACGAAGGTCTCCTGGTCCCGGTGCTCTCCTCTGCATTAAACCCTTTGGATGTGTTTCAGATGTTTCCTCTGCTTGTGTTGATTTCCAGAAGCATTCATTATGGACTGCTGTTAACGTAATGCCTCCTAAGTCTTCCTGAAGTTATGTGTGGAAGGTTGCTGCTTTGGATACCACTTGCCTGAAGCTTTTCATTCTGTTCTGCCTTCAGCACCCAGGTCTTAAATGAAGTGCTCTTTGTGTTTACAGTGAAGTATCAAGTCAGGGGGATAGCGGAGGTCCGTTGAGTTCCAACAGAGCCCAGCCCTGTTGACCAGACTCATTTTATTCAATAGTAGGAAATACTCACAGCTCTCCCTCCCTTTTCAGGCAGAACTCTGTGTTTCCCTTCGTTTTGAAATGCTACTTTGAAGCGGATGCAAGCTTGGTGTGCGTCAAGCATGGCTCATAGGGAATGGCAACAGGCTTGGGCAGATGTGAGGCTGCAGTTGGTTGTGGCAAACTGTGGCAGCTGTGAAGCCCCCATCGAGGTTTCTGTTTGAATTAATCCAGAAGGGTGTTCAAGTTCTTGTAACGTTACTAATTGCCAGAGCTTGTTCATCAGCCCACAGGAAACTTCTAAGAGGAATGAAATACTGTGATTTATGCTTGGTAACCGCAAGTCCTTATGGCATTTCTGCAAGCTGAGGAAGATGGGAGCTTCATTGCCTTTGAGCAGCCTGGGCGTGCTGGGGAGGGTCTTGCGTGCTAGTATTGCAGGAAGGAAAACAAAAATATGGATATAATAGCACTCATTCTGGAAAGCTTCCATCCCCTGGCATGTGTTCTGCTGTCCAAAATCTCTGCTTCAAAGAAGCCAAGATACCCTAAGAAGTACTGTCAGCTTCCTGCCTTGCAGCTGCCTTCCCTGCCGGGCAGAAACATTCAACAACTGCAAACTTTCAAAACCAATTATTGGAAAAAGAAGAAGAAAAGCAAAGCATCTGCTAATGAAAATCTGCTTAGGACAGCCCATCTTGTTGAGCTTCAGCCATTTTATAGTGACCTTTCTCATACCAGATGGGGATAGATACGGCTCTGCAGGCCTCACAGCCCTGTAGCACCTAAAAGAATAGTGTAGTGCTGTCCTGGAGGACCGCATTCCTTCCGTGGAGGCTGAAAGAGACTGCATCAACCCAAGTCCTGGTAGCAGAAGTGCTGAAGTTTTGCTGCATGTTCCTGCAGTGGAACAAACACTGGGTACACCACGAGGCCATGGTTCATTGCCAGCTGTTCCCAAGCACTTTCGACCACCTCAGGCTTGTGCTGCAGGTCTGAGGGAGCAAGGCCACATTTCCATCAGCTATAGATGAGGATGGCTTTCACAACAATGAAGTGTGGACCACTTGTGGCCAAGGACACCTCTGCCCATTTGTGACCATAGCTCAGGTATGTGGCTAACAGCCTTCAGCAGCAAAATACACTCGTACTGAGCAAGCACTGGAGGAGCCTCTTAATTTTGTGGCAGAATTTCCCACTTCAGGTCTCACTAAAGTGACCCTCATGAAACTGGCCACCATCTAACACGTCCCCAGTGAACTTTGTTTTCCTTCAGTCCCAAAGTACCATTGCTCCTGCTGTGCCAGCAGGTGCACAATCGCAGTGTTGCTTTATAACGTGGAGAGGGTGGCTGACCGTGCTGAGCCTTCTCTGCAGGCTCCCAATGGCAGCTTTGGGCAAGTGGCTGATACCGTCCCTTAGAACCCCTGCATGGCACCATGACTGGTTTATGAGAGAGGCCTGATGGATAACTGGGTTGGCTCCAAAGAACCGATGATGGAAAACGCCACTCTAAAACTAAGCTGAATGGTAACTATAAGCGCATTTGACCTAAAGCTGATCAGCCCTGCTGTCTTTCCCTCAAGATATGTGTGCCCAGTATGCTGACATCTTTGCCGGGGGCTGGTTTGGATTTCTGATTCTTTGGTCACGACCCACCTGTGGGTCAGGTGGTGCAGCAGTGACTTAACCAAGAGGTGACCGCTCCACAATTAGGCTGTTCTTCTGTGACTCTTCAACACAACCAGTGGTGGACAGCAGTTTTTGAGTCCCTCTCTATTTTACCTTGCTGCCCCATACCCTGTTTATAGTATAGGCTTACCATACAACTTTCTCCTAGGGTGAAGGAGGTTTCTTCCATTCACCCAAAGCTGGCAAGCATTGGATACACCAAGTGCTGAGATAAACGTAATTTACATATCTTACTGCAGGCAACCTTTCCCACCCCAAACACACAGTGCTCAACTGTCAAGTTTCCCACAGCTCTCCATGCACTTTTAATAATTAGAAAAACAAAAAAAACCCTCAACCCTTTCAACAACAGCACAGTTCTCCATACCCACTTAGGAATTTCTTGAGGGGTAAAACATCACATAGCACTCACTGCAGCATTCCTGATGCCATGCAGTTTTGTTCTATGGTAAACTGAAGCTGGAAAAAAACTGTAGGAAGTTTCTGCAGTTCTGTCACTTTTTCCTAAAAATATTTATTGTAAAAAGTCGCATATAAAGTTGTACACAGGACAGTTATTCTTATAGTAAAAAACAAACAAATAAAATTCAGCTATGCAGCTCTGTCACTCAAGTGGTAAAGGGTTGCTCACTCCCAACAATCCACATTTAACAGACTTCAATCAACGTGTTTTGTTAGAGCGCCACGGACAAACCGCAGGCGTACAGAACTGACTACAGAGAAAGGTTCTTGTACAGATTTACGTTGTTATCTTTCACATCTACTTCTTATCACCAGCAGCTGCTGAAACACGTTCGCTGTTGGAATGGCTCTCGTCCTCTACTCAGTTTCTGTGTGGATGTGCCAGTTTAGGCTGCAGTACAGCAACAGCTTTATTTTTTTTTATTTTAAAGGTAAATCAAAACCAAAACAGAACACTTATTAAAATTGGGCTTGGTCCACTGCTAATGCCCTGCCACTGTTCCAGAAAACTGGGGAAGGGTTGGATCACTTACTGGCTCCCCAAGCAAAAGAAGACCAGGAGTAGCAGATCCTGTGTAAAAAACGTTCCCCTCACCTGAGTAACACAAACTGGGGAAGAGCTCCCTTTTAAAGAGTGAAAGAGCTTTTGGACTGAGAGCTGCCTGTAAGGAATTGTACATTTGGATAACGATTGTCTGAAGAAGTCATTCTCAATCATATGAGCAAGTTCTGCTGTCACATTTACATTAGTGCTTCTCTTGCCACCACATTTCTGAGGGAAGAATTCCATTCTTCAGGAAGTACACAGTTCAATTTTTCAACTTCTTAAAGCAAAAGCAGATGGCTCAGTGTATAAATACATCCAGCATCTGGATACTCAGTCACAAAAATAACATCCTTTATACAACAGAAAATGGATCAGCTATGAAGTAGCTCTCCACTAGCCTTAAGATCCAACAGCTTCATCCACAGCTTCATCATCATCCTCTTCATCATCGTCCTCTTCATCACATTTCCCCAATTCTCCACCTCGCTTCTCTTTTTCAAGCATTTTTAGGTATTTGCTAGCTAGGATTTTCTTTGGTAAGATATCTGGAAGGGAGAATGGCCTCTTTTAGTCAGTATAAGCACTTACATTGTCTCTTTCATAATGTTGCATTCACACAGAATCACAGAATAGCACAGGTTGGAAGGGACTGAATACCACAAAACAAAACAAAACCAACTAACACATTTTAGTTAATAACCAATTGAGTTAGCCTGATGTACAGATGTATCACAAGTGAAAGTGGATAATTTCTTTTTTCTTTTTTCAATTACAAGTAACATTATTTCATGTTTGATGTTAAAAGGAATGCTCAATTACTCAACAGCCTTTGACAGGTGCAATAGGACAGCTGCCTTGTGTCCTGTAGAAACCTCATTTCTGTATTCAGGTAAGATGCTCATTCAGAGCAGTAATGATGGCCCTGAGACAAGGCAAAACAAGGAGCCCTGAGAAAAGCCAGGCTACAAATATCTCATTCTCAACCTGTATCCTACGTCCATGCCCTTTCAGAGTGAAATGTTACCAATAAATTCCAACTGCAAGAGAAAGGTGTGCATGCACGTGTGCATACAGATGTAAATATGTACATTAAAAGAGGGAGAGGAACCGTATGATGCATCCTTTTTAGGAAACAGGACTTACAGATTTAAATGTGTGATTTTTTGAGCCACATAATTTGACACATCTTTTTTAGGTCTTGTTTTACAAGCTGAAAGCTTTTAAATGTTGGCATGTCAGAAATACTTACGGCAATACGTTGAGCACTAATTAGCCTGGTATAATTTTGCAACACCGGAGAAATCCCTGTCCACAAATAAGTGTTGTCAGTAATGTAGCTTATGAGTTTGATTTGAAACACAGAACGGCTCGGGCTGGAAGAGACCTTAAAAGCCTATCTAGTTCTAACCCTCTGCCACAGGTACGGTTGCCACCCACCAGCTCAGGATATATTCTCCTAATATTTATTTTAAATCTCCCCTCTTCTAGTTTAAAATAATTCCCCCATTCTATCACTACGAGACCATGTAAAAAGTCAGTCTCCCTCCCGCTTATAAGCTCCCTTCAAGTACTGGAAGGCTGCAATGAGGTCTCTCTAGAGCCTTCTCTTTCCCAAGCTAAACAAGCTAAATCCCTCAACCTTTCTTCATAAGAGAGGTGCTCCAGCCCTTTGATCATCTTTGTGGCCCTCCTCTGGACCTGTTCCAACAGCTCCATGTCTTTTTACATGGGTATATGAGGGCACCTAGCAGAGATGAGAGCAGAAGCAGGAGTGGAAGAGTGGCTAAAGTGTGGCAGACTGACATCCGCTTGGTGAACAAGACCTTCTGTGCTGTCACTTAAACATATGTGTGAATCCTGAGGAGTCTGCTCCTTTTTATTTACGTGGCCATGAGTTTTCCTAGGTGGTAACAAAGAAAAGCTTGGCAACACCAAGATGTTAAATGAATCACAGAATGGTATGGGTTGCAGGGGACCTTTCAGATCATCTTGTTCCAACCCCCCTGCTACAGGCAGGGACACCTCCCACTAGACCAGGTTGCTCAAAGCCCCATTCCAGGGAGGGAGCATTCATATCCTCATGGGGCAACCTGTTCTAGTGTCTCACCACCCTGAGCCTGGATTTAGCACGCTGACTAAGATGTTAGCGTACTGAATAAAGGGGAGCACTGCTGAACTTCTCAGGGCAACAGTTCAGCCTGACCATTTCCAGCCCTGTCATTAAGCCTTTAGCTTTGCTGTTGTTTTCTTTTTTCCATATATATAATAGGAGGATAACAACTAGCAGGAGAACAGCGCCCTCACAAAACAATCCAACGAAATCAAAACTCATCTTCAAATTCACACACAGGATTACCGCCGCCCTACAGATACCTGCAAGGAACTGAAAGGTTTCGCACTCTTCTGCAGTGTGAGACAGGTCACTGTACGTGAGGGCATTCTTCTCCTTGCCTCTGCCGTGCTTGTAGGAGTACGACGCCAAATACTGAACGAAAAGCTCCTAAAATGTAAAGCAAATAATACAGATTCGGATATACAGGCGGCAGTTTAACCCCCAATTAAAGACACAAGTGCCACATTTAACTGCACGTATACAGGGCGCTGGATGTGGCGACGCTGAGCGAAGAGGCGCAACCGAGAGCCCGCCCGGCCGAGAGGAGAGGGAAGGCGGGAGACGTTACCGTGGCCTTAGCGGTGAGGAAAAGCGCGTCCTGGTTGATGCTGGAGACCTCCGGCGAGCTCTTCATGATGACGCGGATGCGCGACAGGGGCAGTGAGACCAGCCGGTTCTCTCCGCCACTCAACCTGGCCGCCATTTTGCCCCCCCGGCGCGGCCCCGGCCTTTCACCCCTCATCCCGGCGAGAAATGGGCGGCCGCCGCAGCACGGCCCCCTGGGAGCTGTAGTCCGCGGCCGCCAGAGAGCCCCCGCGCGCGGCCGGCGGGAGGAGGCGGCCGGACTACAGCTCCCGTGAGGCCGCGCGCTGACCGAGAGGCCGGAGGACTACGAGTCCCGTGGTGCACCGCGCTCGCCCGCTGCCCGCTCCTGTGCTGCGGGCGGCGCGGCGGGGTGGCGATTCCTCGCTCCGGGCCCCAACGCGACCCAGCGCAGCCTCTCCGCATGGATCTCGTCCCAGCGCTGGCACTCGAGCACTGGGAACTCGTTTTTAATGGCAAATAGGCTCTTCCTAAATATTATCCAAGTAGAGGCCAGCGGCTACAGAGTCATGAGTGTAATTACAGGTTGCTAAACGCCTCTTTAAGCTGCTGCAGTCCAATAGCAGGGAGTGCTGTGTGGTATCCTGGCACTGAGAGGCGTGTTGGGTGTGGAGAGCATAAGTAAACTATGATCAAATGATGGCAGCAGTGACTTGATTAATGCATTCCCCACATACGTAGCACCTACGTGCTCTGTGTTCAGCTGAAGGCAGTGCGGGGTTGGCCAGGTGGATGGGGAATGGCTGTGGGTGCAGTCTGCCCGTGCTTCGGCAAAGCCTGGGGCAGTGTCTCCCACAGTGCTCTGGAGAAGTTGTGGCCCATGGCTTGGATGGGTGCACAACTTGCTGGGTAAAATGTGGCTGCATGGCTGGGCTCAGAGTGGTGGTTAATGGGGTTAAATCCAGCTGGCGACTGGTCACAAGTGGTGTTCTCCAGGGGTCTGTACTGGAGCCAGCCCTATTTAAGAACTTTATTGATGACCTGGATGGGGGGACTGAGTGCACCCTCCGCAAGTCTGCAGATGACACCAAGTTAGGAGGAAGTGTTGGTCTGCCTGAGGGTAGGAAGGCCCTTCAGAGGGATCATAGAATCACAGAATGGCTTGGGTTGGAAGGGACCCCAGGGATCATCAGTATTCCAGCCCGTCTGCCACAGGCAGGAACACCAGCCTCTAGATCTGGTACTAGAGCAGGCTACCCAGGGCCCCATCCAACCTGGCCTTGAACACCTCCAAGGATGGGGCATCCACACCTTTCTGGGCAGCCTGTTTCAGCACCTTGCCTCTCTCTCCGTGAAGAACTTCCCCTTGACATCTAATCTCAACCTTCCCTCCTTGAGCTTAAAACTGTTCCCCCTTATCCTATCACTGTCTGCCTGAGTAAAAAGTTGATTCCCCTCCTGTTTGTAATCCCCTTTTAAGTACTGGAAGGCTGCAATGAGGTCACCCCACAGCCTTCTTTTCTCCAGGCTGAACAAGCCCAGCTCCCTCTGCCTGTCCTTGTAGAGGAGGTGCTCCAGCCCTCTGATCATCTTCGTGGCCCTTCTCTGGACCCTGTCCAGCAGCTCCACATCCTTCCTGTATTGGGTGCCTCAGACATGGACGCAGTACTCCAGATGGGGCCTCACGAGGGCAGAGCAGAGAGGGACAATCACCTCCCTGTCCCTGCTGGCCACCTCTCTCATGATGGAGCCCAGGATACAATTGGCCTTTCAATCTGCAAGAGCACACTGCTGGCTCATATTCAGTTTTTCATCCACCAGGACCTCCAGGTTCTTCTCTGCAAGAATTGGTTGGAATTCAGGGCAGAAAGGGATGTTCCTATAACAGAAAATACAAGGAATTTGTTAACATAATATTACAAGCTGATATAGAATTTGGCAAGTACATATGGATAAGGCTTTAATACAGATGATACTGATTATTAAGGGAAGATGGCACCTTCAACAGTTGTCAGCACCTTAGTACAGGGATAATATTGGGTTCAGCACCACTGTATGTGGAGACAACTTTTACGGTTAGGTAATAACAATCAAAACCTCTTGGACTGCATAATTCATTTGAGATTACAACACTGGTGAAATCACTCTGTAGATTATCTCCAGAGTGAAGTGTTGTGTACAACGATGCTGTATATGTATTGATCAGGCTCAGTTTATTTGATCCTTGTAGTCTTCTGACACCTTGTGGAAACAGTTGACATTACTATGACAGTGAGATACACACATTTGAGCAACTTCTCTTCAGAGTTTCTCCACCACTTGGAATTAACTCATCCTGGAGTTAAGCTACTCAGGAGACTGAGTGGCTTAATGGCAATATCAAAGCTCTACAATGTCGTGTTTACAGAGCCACAATCCAGTTATCTCCTAGAGACAATAAAATATTAACTACTCAAATTTACATTTAACAATCACTATCTTAATTGATACAAGCTGTCATCACTTTATTTGTTTGTTTGTTTGTTTATTTATTTGTTCTCATAAGGAAGAAGTGAAGCAACAAAAACACTGCTGAGCTGAACTAGAGCAATAGAACATTTTGAGTTGGAAGGGACCCACAAGGATATTGAATCCAACTACGTCAAAAAGTGTTTCCGAAACCCCCTCCGGCCAGTGCTACAGAGAAGAGTTGTAAGTAATGACCACTGGCTGTATTAATGAGACCAAATCTTTAGTGTGCTTTTGTACCACTGATATCATAACCAAATACAATGTGGGTATTTGACACCCAATTAGTATTCATATCAATACTGGAGAAATGAATATAACAATCATTTATCTGTGAGAAATGCTAGTGACAATCTTGGCAAAATTCTGTGAAAGAAAAAGTGATTTTCTTTATTTGAAAATGCCCCCCTTGTACATCTCTCATGCCTAAATTTGGCCAAGTTTGAACACACCTGTCTTGCCTCCCCAAAAGTGTGTTCAGCTTCCTAGCTTCACACTGTGCCTGAAATCCACAGAACTGCTCAATTTGAAAATCTGTACTATCTCTAAATTCACGTTGAATTTATTTACACCAGTTAAAGGAAGACATCTAAATGAAACCGCTTGTCCACAACCTTCAAATAACTGCTAATCCTATTGAAATTATTGTGTTGAGAGTGCCAATGTCTTTAAGTTATATGCCTCTTTCAATTCCAATAAGCACTGGAACATTACAGACGGGCTGAAAACCCTCCTATGCCCGAGGATTTGGAAACTGAGGCTGAGGGCTTTTTCACATCCCCTGTTTTGGCTGAGTAACAGAGGTGGTAGGGGAGTCCTGCAAGAACAGACCACACAATTTTCCTTTCTTGTGACATCCAGATTAAAAGAAAAAAGAAAAAAAGATGGATTGTTTGATGATCTGTCTTGATAAATGGATAAATATGTGGGACAAACTGCTCCATGGGGAATGGAGTGGCAGCAGGTTTGTGTCTTCTATGGGGAGAAATAGTAGCGTGTTGCTGGTGGCAGCTATAAATGTGTGTCTGCTCTCCTTTGTGACTATGGAGTAGGAACAAACTACTGAAGTGAGGAAAAGATTATAGAAGATGTTTATTCCCAATGTACAGTAAGCAGGTATATATGTATGTTTATATACATGAGGTGAAACTTACAGAAGCAGAGTACGGTTGCTGAGTGTTGATTTCCATCTCTCCTTACAGCCGGTAGATCACTGATGTGCAAATAACTTTCTAGTATGTTTGTTTTATATTGTGTTTTCATCTGGAATGCATCTGTAAAGCTAACAAATACCGTGCATCAAACATAGAGACATCCAGCTGACAGCTCCATTCCTCCTTCACTGAGACTTGTGTTCCATCACGGAGAAATATATCAAGTTAATAAAATAATTAATCTCCTAAAAGGGGTTAAGAGCATTCATTTATCTACATTTGTATTTAATATTTGTGTGTTGGAGGTAAGTTTGTGATCCAAGTGACCCTTCCCAGACTCTGTATCTTTTGACAGCAATGCACTTATAACAAAGTCTGCTGAGAGAATCATAGAATCACTCAGCTTGAAAAAGACCCTGAAGATCATCCAAGCATGACCTAGCCATACTACCCTAACCAGCAACCCTCTACTAAATCATGTCCCTGAGCACCACATCCAAACGGTTCTTAAACACATCCAGGGATGGTGACTTAACCACCTCCCTGGGGAGCCTATTCCAGGGCTTAACAAGCCTTTCTGTAAATAAGTGTTTCCTGATATCCAACCTAAACTTACCCTGGTGCAACTTGAGGCCATTTCCCCTTGTCCTGTCACCTGTCAGCAGTGAGAAGAGACCAACCCCGCTCTCACTGTAAGCACCTTTCTGATATTGGCAGAGCACAATAAGGTCTCCCCTCAGTCTCCTTTTCCCCCAGACTAAACAGCCCCAGTTCCTTCAGTCTCTCCTCATGGGGCATATTCTCCAAGCTCTTCACAAGCCTTTGGACCTGCTCCAGCACCTCCATGTCCTCTCTGTACTGAGGTTCCCAAAACTTACTGTGAGCTTTGAGGGATCTCAATATTAATTATCAGCTCAAAGTTCTTAATTTTTATATTCCTGGAATGTTCGCGTTAAACTAAGGTTAAATTTGTATGTTTTAGGAAATTTAAAGAGTTATGCTTTCTAAACGAAATGAAAGTCATTTTCTCCAGTCTTCTTTTTGCGGAGACTGCCCCACTCCCACTAATTGTCTGTCAATATATGAGACTGCAATCTGCTTTGGACTGCCTGCATAACAGTAAATTTAGTAATTTAGACCCTCTTGTATTTTAGCACCACCACAAGAGGCGAACGCGGCGCAAACTGCGGCCACCACAGCGCTGCCGCCCCGCGCATGCGCCGCCCCGCGGGCGCCCATTGCCGTCAGTTCCGCCGCCGCCCGCCCCGTGCGTCCGGCAGCAGCAGGAGGGGGCGGCTCCTGTCCCGGCTGTGAGTGCGCCCCTCCGCTCCCCTCAGCGCGGGACCCTGAGGCGGCCGCGCCTCTCTCCCCTCTCCAACCCCTGGGACACCTCCCCCCCTTCACCTCACGCTGCCCCTCAGCCCCTTTCCTTACGGGGTGCGGGGTGGGAAGCGGCGGGTCGCCCGGCAAAACGCCTTCTTTCTGATGTCAGAATGGGTTGGAGCCTCTTTCCTTGTTCGTGTGGTGCCAGCTGAAAGCTGCGCTGCTTGTTCCTGGTGGTGGGTGCAGCTCTGGAGCTGGCAGATGCCCGTGGTTGGGGCCACGGAGCAGTGCAGGGCTCGGGCACAGCCACAGAAATGCAGTTTGGGATAGCTCAAGGGGAAAGGAATCCCAGATATTGAATTCCAAACTATTTTTATGGTCCTTCTGCTGATCTTTGAGGAAATAACCACTTTATTCTCAGTAGTAAGTACTTTGGACCTGATTTTCCTGGTCCTTAGGAAAGCGTGGCTGTGTGAAGTTTGGCTGTTCTTGTTGTTTGGTAGTCCACATCCCACTGCACACAGGGCTGCGTACCTCCTCAAGGTGTGTCACGGAGGCTGACTGCAGAGCCTGAGGCTCAGGGAAGTCTGTGCTGAGGAGTTCAGCATTTCCTCCACGGCCCCATTAGCAGGGTGCTGTCCCGTGTGCTGCACTGACATTTGTCTTGCACCTGTGTGAAATGATCTGGCTGAAAACAAGCAAATGCACAGGTGTTTTTTGGCGGCAGTTTAAAGCAGCGCATAATATACAGTGTTTGGGATTGGGCTGGATGGAGCTCTGAGCACCCTGATGGAGCTGTAGATGTCCGTGTTGGTTGCAGGGAAGTTGAATGAGGTGACCTTTAAGGGTCCCCTTCCTGTTCAAACAATTATATGATCTTTGTGATAAAGCCCTGCCTTTATTCAGCATCTGTGTGTGCTTCTGAGTGTTAAATAATACACATTTATCTCTTACTAGTCTGCAGTTGGTGCAAAATGAGTGTTCCTGACTACATGCAGTGTGCTGAGGATCATCAGACCCTCCTAGTTGTGGTCCAGCCCATCGGCATTGTACCAGAAGAGAGCTTTTTTAGGATCTACAAGCGGATTTCAGCCGTGAGCCAAGTCAACGTGCGCGACTCTCAGCGCGTGCTGTACATCCGCTACAGGCACCATTATCCCCCGGAGAACAACGAATGGGGGGATTTTCAGACGCACCGCAAAGTTGTGGGGCTGATAACTATAACAGACTGCTCTTCTGCCAAGGACTGGCCTCAGACGTTTGAAAAGTTCCATCTGCAGAAGGAGATGTATGGCTCCACACTCTATGACTCCCGGCTGTTTGTCTTTGGCCTTCAAGGAGAGATTGCAGAGCAGCCCCGAACAGATGTGGCATTTTACCCCAGTTATGACGAATGTGAAACTGTGGAGAAGAGAATAGAAGATTTCATTGAATCCCTTTTTATTGTGTTGGAGTCTAAGCGGCTTGATAGAGCCACTGATAAGTCTGGAGACAAGATCCCACTGCTCTGCGTTCCTTTTGAGAAGAAGGATTTTGTAGGGCTGGACACAGACAGTAGGTAAGCAGCTAGAACAAGCCTGCTAGAAAGGACAAAGTGTACTTTGCTGCAGTAGTTGTGCTCATATCTTCTTGTGTGAATCTGCTGCTGTTTAAGAGAATTTAATTTTTGTGGTGTGACTTCATTTGATGTTTTCAGTTTGTATAGGTGTTGAAATAATTTATGAGGCTAACTAAGTAGTAGGAAGATGTCACAGGAGACGTCTGATGGATTCTGTTATAATGAGAGTTTTTGAGGAAGGATTCAAAGGGTTTGTAGATATACAGTGTTATTAACAAAATTCAGTTTACCTCAGTTCATTTTATATCTTTTTATCTTGGCTTCTTAAGTTCAACATCTTTCCCTGTCTTTCATTTTCATGTTATTATTTGATAGTTTTGACCCATCACGTTTTGCTATTGTTCTCACAATTGTGAGAACAAGTTTGGTTTTCCCTGTGTTACAGTTTTTTTTCCTCCTCCTGTCACATGATTCCCTTAATCATGTGCTCGCTCAACTTTCAGATCTGTTACATAGTTCTGGTGTTAGGAATTAATATTTGTGGCCTTTTGCCTGTAGGTAGGTGCGAAGTTTGTTTGGCTCCACTACTTGAAGTCAAAGGATGGAATCAACCATCTTTCTTCCTTTGGTCTCAGAGAAGAGAGAAGAGTGCAAGTCCTATCAGGTTACATAGTGTGCATGAAAATAATACCTTTCACATCCATGTTGATGGGTCAGCAGCACCCTTCTCCTCTGCTCCAGGGCCACTGGAGCAAGTTCACACAGCTGAACTTGCTCTAACTCATTAGTCCATGTTGTCCCCTATGCTAGCTACTCTATGGGTGTTCTGATTAGTTAGAATCATAGAATGGTTTGTGTTGGAAGGGATGTTTAAGATCATCTAGTTCCAACCCCCCTGCTATAGGCAGGGACACCTCCCTCTAGACCAGGTTGCTCAAAGCCCCATCCAGCCTGGTCTCAAATGCTTCCAGGGAGGGGGCATTCACAGCTTCTCTGGGCAACCTGTTCCAGTGTTACTTTCACACTAAAGAACTTCTTCCTAATATGCAATACCCAACTTTCATTGGTAGTGTTAGTTTTTGTTACTGTTTTTTGTACTCTCTGTGGGCAGCAACATTTTGTAGACTAGGTGACCCCGTTTGGAAGCTTAGCTTTCATTGGGATGCATTTTGAGTGAATGTGATAACTTAATCACCAAGATTTTGTGTTCCAGTTTGCCAGAAATCTTTGCTGGAGTCTCAGAATTAGTTGTGGCGTTTGATTATGTCTTCAAAATAATTTTTCATTAAGTTTGAATCAGTGGTGTACTTTAATTAAGTTTAATTAGTTAAGTTTAATTAAGTATTGATGTACCTCACTGTTTTGAGAAAATAAATATTATAAACTTCTTCTTTGGTTTGAAAGAGTATATTTTAGCTTTTGTTTTACTGTGGAGTTACTATGTCTATTTTAAGAAGAGTTGTCCTTCACTGAGAGAAGTAAATGTGCGTAGTATACATGAGCTTCTCTGTGCAGGTACCTTTCACACAGCACAGTGTATTCTGGCTTCTGTGTTCTACCTAGCAGAAATTCAGGCCTGTGAAGTGGGTTGAACTATGGTCGGTTTATTAAACTATATTAAACCTTCCAGCCGAAGTCTTTAGATGCGAAATGCTAGGATTTTTATTATTGTATTTCTTGGCTTGAAATGAAGTGTTGTAATTGTAACACATTCTGTTTAGCAGCGACAGATTCCCTAATTAGGGGGGATGCGTTGCAGTAAGTGGAAATATGGAGACACAGGGTTAGAGAGGACCTTCTTCAGTCCAGTTTGTGTCTTTGCAGGATGCTGCACTGTGTAAGTCTGTTCAGTGAGGAATAAAGGTTGCCTAAATGCATGGGCTGCATGCGAAGAGAACAGGCAAGCAAATGAAACAGCTTCTTTTGGGAAGCTGGTTATGTATAGTGAGAGAAAATATGTTAAGTCACAAATGTATGATCACATGAAGACTAATTAAAACTACCCAATCTCTTAAAATAGGCTTTTCTTGTGCAATTTACTGTGAACTATTAAGGTTAATATTTATGGTCAAAACTCGATAGGATTGATGTTCAGTTGATAAGACTAACATTAATACCAAGAATTAATATTTGCCACTCAATTTCATAATCAATGTGACATGATCATTGTCTTTTAGATGCAGTTTATACGTCAGGAACATGGTTTTTAATCAGTTTCTTTCTCTTTTAATGCTGGTAAGGGATCCTTTTAATACTACTGAGTGGTGAGAAGGTAGGGCTCTATTACTGGATGTGTGTAGATGGGATTTGTTTCTCTATACTTCTTGCTTCTCTATACTGTGTAGATGGGGTTTGTTTACTGACTTGTCAGACTTTGTGATATCTCAGGATGTGTATGTGGCTGTTTATTTTATTTCTGTTCTGTCTTTCTAATTTTTGTTTTGTTCCTTTCTTTTCCTCCTTCTCTCATACTGCCCTGTGAGTTTGTTGTTGGGTCTAAAAAGGTAGGCTGTGACTGCGTACGTTTCAAAATAGTTAGCTTTCCTCCATACACTGCCTCTCCACTCTGCCTTCATTGCATAGTTTAGTGTCGCTTTTTCTCTTTGTTTTTTCAGTACACACACAAACAATTGCTGCCTGGAGCCTTACGACTGTCGTTGACCCTTTTTTGGCACATTTGGCAATTATATTTGGTAGCAGTGCTGATTTTATTTTATTTTATTTTATTTTTTTTTTGTAGGGCACACATAGTATGCTAAGGCGGCTGCTAGCCTCTGGAATTTGCTTTGTCCTTTAAACTCCAAAACCATGAAGCTGTTGCTGCCTGTGTTTGGTTTCCAAATTCAGACCTTCTGGCAGTTGTTGAAATGCTGCTGTGTTTGAAGTCAGATTAATGTTATGATTGGTGATGTCTGTAGTTCTGCATGTTAATTGGAATTGGCGGAATTGGATGGAAGTTTTCATTGAAGCATTCTGCATGAATTTTGCAAATTCATTTTGCATGTTTCTTGTTTTTAAATTTAGCCATTCTGAAATATTGAGGATTCAGGAAGTCCTTCAAACTCATTACTGGATGGTTTGTAGTGGGAATAATTTCTGTCTTGAAATGTAATACTGTAAGTCCAGCTTTTGTATAAAAACTATCCTGGCCTCCTAGAATGGGGATGAAGGGGGAAAACATATCCTACGTATTAAATGCAGTAGAATTGCAAATGAGTAGTGCTGTGTGGTTCCCAGGCCAGATTAATTGTCCTCTACTTTCAGGCAGTAGTTGTGGGTACTGCTGGTGATGGTCACTGTTATTTTGAAGAGTGAAATGTACGTTAAGTACCAGATGAACACAAGCAAACTACTTCATAGAATAAGACTGAAAATTCCTTTTGTAGTCAGCTGTATTTACAGATGCTGGAGGTGGTTTTGGATTGCTGATATTTTCCATATGTGGTCCTATATCATAGGGCATGACTTTCTTTGAGGACAGTTCAGGAACAGTTTTTTATGGTGTCATTGTGAGAGATGGGAGTGGCTTTGCTAAGACTGTCTTAAATGATCTTCTGGACAAAAGAGAAACAGCTCTTGTCAGTGGGGAATGAGAAGGACCTGATGGACAGAAAGTAGCCATTACTGTGTGTGAGCTTCCTGTCATCAAACAGAGCTAAGCTGTAAAGAACCAAAATAATTAACCGATGTTTTAATCAAAATGAAAGTAGAGAGAGGAGATATCTATACACTGCTTGCTTTCAGCTTTGTGGCCTGATCCTTCAGGTAAAGCTGTGAAGCACAGCCAACTGAATGTTACAATGAGTAATCATTTTGGAATTTCATGCTGAGATAAATATGCCTGTATATTTTTTTCCCATTAAATTTGCAACCCATATGGACTGAAGAAACCATCCGTTGCTTCGTCATGCCTTTAATCATAGAATCATAGAATGGCCTGGGTTGAAAATGACCACAATGATCACTGAGTTCAAACCCTCTGCTATGTGCAGGGTCGCCGACCACCAGACCAGGATGCCCAGAGCCACATCCAGCCTGGCCTTGAATGCCTTCAGGGATGGGGTGTCCACAACCTCCTTGGGCAACTTGTTCCAGTGTGTCACCACCCTCTGTGTGGAAAAACTTCCTCCTAATATCCAACCTAAACCTCCCCTGTCACAGTTTAAGACCATTCCCCCTTGTCCTATCACTATCCACTCTTGTAAACAGCTGTTCCCACTCCTGTTTATAAGCACCCTTCAAGTACTGGAAGGCCACAGTGAGGTCTCCCAGAGCCTTCTCTTCTCCAAGCTAAACAAGCCCAGTTCCCTCAACCTTTCCTCACAGGAAAGGTGCTGCAGCCCTCTGATCATCTTAATCTTAATCACCTGATGTTGTAGGCATGAGATTTTTTCTGAAGCAAGCATCCCAAATACCAAATGAATGGAGTTTTTCTGTCCATGAAGAGTGGGTTTAGCTTATTGAAATCTTCCCCTTTTATATTTTTTGACACACTTGCACTAACTGAAAAATAGTGGGAATTCCTCGTGTGACACTGTGAGAGCTAAAGTAAGACACAGTTTCTACATCTGTACAACGCAAACTTTCTCTGTAATTCATGAGAAGGTGTTTTCCAGGAGGATAATGAGTGGTTGCAGGGATCATAAGAAGTAAATCCTTTCTTGGCATAATATTTAAGAGCTTAAATGTACATTGAGTGAATTTGGTCTTTGAATAATTAGAGGTAAATGTTTTCATCATCAGGAATGAATTGATCTTTTTGTTTATAAACAGGAATAGTTCCTAGAAGAGAAATGTTTTGAATAAGCAGTGCTTGTTGACATCCAAGTTATATTGTAATGAGTGACTGCATGCATAAGGTTTTGGCAAAATGAGGTACTGGTTAGGAAGTGCTGCTAGTGAGGCAGTATTGTTGAAATGGTTTGGGTGTTAAATTCTGGGTCAGCTGCCTGGCACTGTCCCTTTTGCTTTTGCTGTATGATTCATATTTATAAGCTTAACATATAATCTGGAAAATCTGGAGGAAAAAGCTTTAAAACTACAGTTTTTAGAGAGTAAGAAATGTAGTTTGTCCATAAATCTACAGATTACTTGAAAATGTAGGGTGAAAAACTTTGAGGTGTTTGCATATTTGAAAGGAATTAGAATGGAACTGTTTCCTTCCCAGTTCTGGGAAAACCACTACCTCAGGTCCCCTTTAATTACGTAATCATGACATTCCCCCATTTACTCAAGCCTTACTTTGGGGTATAAAAGTTCAGTGTCTCATAAAAGGCACATTACCTGTGTCTTGAATTGCTGAATTAGGTTTGAATATGCTAGGTAATGATAAAAGTACAGCTAGAGCTGATACAAGTTAAAAACAAAGCCATGACAGTCAATCTGATGTGGTCCTTTGTATTTTTGGAAGCCCATGTTATCCAGGTTGTTTGGATAGACTCCTGCCATATAACAAGGGACGACATCCACAGCAATTCCTTCAATTAAAACTTCATTCTCAGTTGGCTTCCTTGTGTTTCAATCTACTGTCTAAACATAAAAAGACTTATTTTCCTTGATGTGAATTTTGGATCATGAAATTATATGTCATACGTATGCATGTATTTCTATATTCATATGCTTGGAAGACGTTATTAGATAGTAAAGATACACTATTGGAGAGATGTAGATAAATGAGTACATTAGCTGGGCTGAAATTTAATTCTAAGCAGTGTGAGGTAGAGTAAGGATATTCTTGCTAGGGAATACATCTGCTGAAGGGGAGACCTGAAGGATTGCTCATAGACTCAAAAAAGAGTAGCATTACTCTGAATGGTGACTGAGCTCTCCTGAATCACAGGATCACAGAATGAGCTGGGTTGGAAGGGACCACAGGGATCATGAATCTCCAACCCCCCTGCCACAGACAGGGCCACCAACCTCCCCATTTAATGCTAGACCAGGCTGCCCAGGGCCCCATCCAACCTGGCCTTGATCACCTCCAGGGATGGGGCATAAATGTCTTAAATCATGAGATGCTTTGGAAGTATAGTATGTCCCACATCGCATCTATTACATTTCTTTGACTGCAACTTATTAAATAATAATAATAAAGTAGTGAGCTTTGTGTCTTTATTGCATTGATTTGTGTCCTGATTGCCTTTCTAGTTCTACAAAGTGTAAAAATATCTTCAATAAGGCTGCATTGGTGTTGTGTAGTAATTTTGTTTGGGGAAGGAAGGAAATTGTATTGCTGATGCTGGGTCAGATTTTATTTGAACAAATGGAAAAAGAGTAGCAGGTGAAACCCTGTCAGCCCTTGCCTGAAGCGGCAGTGGTTATACTGAGTGTTAAATGTGGAATAGGCTGAAAATGGAAAGGAGCTGAAGACTTAATCATATTGCTAATCATGGCTTTAACATGTTCTTTGTTCATGAAGCATAACATTTCCAGAAAGATGGTGTTTCTTTAATGTAGGCAAGGCTGTTCAAGTGCTCTGAAGGGTGGTCTTTTATATCCAACTACATGTATATAAATGATGTATAGCCAGAATATGCAATGCATTTTTCTTTTCGGTATCTCCTCCAAATGCTGTTTCTTTTACTTTTGCATATTGCGTTGCTTAGAATTCACACTGGATGCTTGCTCAGAGAAGCAGAGTACAGTAATGTCAATCTATTATTAAAGAGGAAGGAAAATTGACTTCAGGTGTTCATTACCTCGGATAGTCGTTTCTTGGAAATAACTTCATATTGCGTCCTGTATTTTGCAGGCACTATAAGAAACGCTGTCAAGGCCGGATGCGGAAGCACGTTGGTGACCTGTGTTTACAGGCTGGGATGTTACAAGATTCCTTGGTGCACTATCACATGGCCGTGGAACTTCTGCGGTCCGTAAATGACTTCCTGTGGCTCGGAGGTGAGTTTAATTGATAAAATAACTTCTTTGGAAAATGTTTCTTTTTTTTTTTCAGTGAAGTATACAGATGATTTCAAAATCTTTCCTGCAGGTATCTATGATCAACTGTTATTAGAAGATATTTTTGCCTTAACATCTACCAAAGCCACAAGTGTTTAACTTACACATCTTCCTTTTATTTTCACCTTTACTGTTCTACTTGGAAGTCCCTTTGGCTTCCTAAGTGCTCTTATTAAAGAATGTTGTCCCCTGATTCCTGAAAGAGGACACCATTAGTAACCGGTGACTGTTTGGACTTTGCACTGCTGGTCAGTCCTTTGAACCTAGCATTTTCACCTGCTTTATAGCCCACCTCCCCAAATCAGTCTTATTGTTTTGGCTATAAAGATTGCTTTGTCTCAAGACATTGCAAATGTTAAGGTATACAACATCTACTTCTTTTCCTGCGCCCACTGAGCTAATAATCTCATCAGAGGAGGCAGAGAGATTGCTGAGATCTTACTTATCATTGATAAATGGATGTTTGCTGTTTGAAGTCACCGTCTTGTTATTCATGTGCTTGGAAATGGCTTCCAGAAGGATTTTTTTATAGCCTTGCTGGAAAGCTGAGTCCATTGGGCTTCCTAAATGCTTTGTAGAGCCCTGGTACCTTCTTCCTGGTGACGGGTGTGATGTTTCCCTTTGTCCAGTTGTTATAAAGCTCCCCCTGTTCAAGGTGTAAGAAAGTGGTCTCACAATGACACTGGCCAGCTGCCTGCATCCTCAGGAGCATCCTAACTGGTTTTGTGGATTTGTGTCTAATTGGTTTAAGTACTTTGGATGCCTTTCTTCCTCTACTGTGGATAACACTTATTCCTACAGATTATGCTAGTAGGCATGGGGACTTGAGCAGCCTAAATGTTACCAGTGAGGACAGAGATAAAAAGGACGTTGACTATCTCAGCCTTTTCCACTGCCTTCATCTCCAACTGAAGCATACCTCATATTCATGTAAATAGATGCTTCTACGTGATACTTCACTTCTTGAAAGTATCTTTACTAATCTGCTGTTTTTTTTCTTTCTTTTTTTTTTTTTAGCTGCTCTTGAGGGGTTATGTTCAGCATCAGTCATCTATCATTACCCTGGTGGGACAGGAGGTAAAGTTGGATCACGTAGGGCACAAGGAGGCTCTCTTTCTGCTGAGGCAGGCAACAGGCACAGGCCAGGTAAGCAAAGAATTTGACTTTTATTTCAAGCACTGTGACTCAGAGCCCCATTCCAGTTGTTTGTACTCAAACCTCCACACACACGGGTACACACTCCCCTTATCTATCCATCGTTCCATATTTGTTCCTTCTTAATCTGCATATTTGTTCCTCCTTAATCTGCCTTCATTCCTCCTTTTCCCTGCTGTTGATTAATCTCCTGTGTATCCCCTAAGAAGTCTTGCACAATACCAGGGTGCTCTTCCCCTGCATCCTAAATCCATAGGATGGTAGACAGTAACATCCCTCAGTCTGTTAAGGTGACTTGGAGAGCAGCCTGTGAAACCCATCAAGAGAGTTAAGACTCCTGGACAGTTCTGTCTACTCTGATTAAATTACTGGGCTCAACTCATTGTTTCTCAATGCTCTACTGTGATTGTGCAGATGAGCTTTTAATTGCATAATCTAACACTTGCTACATGATATTGAGGCTCCTGAAAGCTTTTGTGGCTTCCAGGAGAGGATGGCTAGGATAATGAAAGAAAAAGTTGCATTAATTATTGTGAAATATGTGCATTCAGAATGTCTGAGCTATAAGTTACTGAAGGCAAGGTGAAATATGATAATATGATAATAAATTGCATTGTTTTTATGTGCTTGGTGAGAGAGAGGATGGTGAACAGGGCCTTTGGTCTCATCCAGTAGAGCTGTTCGTATTTTTTAATATATATTTGTATGTATTTACAGTCTTCCACAGTACTGAAACAGACTCTGGGTTTAAGTGCTGGTCTGAGTACCTGTGTGTGCTGTGCAGTTAGAATTAATTCCTTTTAAACAACAGCTCCACCCATCTTTAATCATCTATTATCTGTAGTATGTATTGTATTTAGGGAGAGAATGCCAACTTCAGAGATAACGTCTAGGTGTTAAAATCTGTCCCTTTGATCCCATGACTGATAGTGCATTTTATATTGCTCGTTAGGGTAAAACTTCACACAGTTATTAATCTTTTTCCATCTTTCAACAAATCTTTAACAGTATGCGTTGCAATCTGTTCGTTTCTAACGGGTCCTCCTTGTTAGTGAAGTGGGTAACAAATCAGTTGTGAAGTTCTGAACTCTGTCTAGTCATACAGCATTTGTTCTTACATCTTTTCCTTTTACAGTTTCTTTTCAATGCTTTAACTCTGTGAACTACGCCGTTGTTTATAATCTATGTTGTTAAAGGAATCAGGCTGGATGCAAAAGGGATTTGCAAATTTTAGGCAAATAAAAAAAAAAGACGTATGTGTATATTCCTACTTTTAAGGAATGTAGATGTGTTAGTTATCTGTATTGCTTACTGATGTGCCTGGAATTGCACCTCTTCTTGTGCCTGTACTTCAGCCTTGCCAGCACAGGGTTTCTTGGGACTATCTTGTGCCCAGACTTGGTCAAGAGAAGTGTTATTGTTATGAATCTCACAGGACTTCAACAATTTGGCATTTTTTCCATTAAAAACACCAACTTTTGGCCTGGCTGCTCAAACAAACTGTTGTGTTTATCTGCTTTAAAACATATCAAAAGCATCTCTGGAGAGAGAAGCATTCGTATTGTCACTCCTTCTCTGATGCAGACTAAACCCTCAGGAGGGAGGTGTTAGTGGTTTTTTTTTTTTTTTTTCCCTACTAAGGAGAATTGAAATACTTTTAAATACATACCTGGGAAGTGTTGTAGCCATCAGGTTATTGTCTGGTTGGGGTTGATTCACCCTTCAACTTTTTTTTGAAGCTCTTTTGATAGGAATAGTTTGTTCAGAAGAGAATGAATAGCGTAGAGTTTGAAGGACTTGCCTCAGGGAGGGAGAGAACCATGGAGTGTTGGCTTTTTATCCAAAACCAAATATTCTTCCTTGGTCATTATTTGAACCTGTGCACTGCAGTACCACGCTGGCCATGAAAAGGGAGTTTTGACATTTTAAAGAAGTATGACTTTGCACATCACATAAGATGACGTTACTTCATTTTTAGCTTACTAGATGTTTTGTTTTATTTTGTTTGAAGTACTATGCTCTTAACACCTGACCTCCCTACTCCTCCAAGCAGAATTAGGAAACATGAGTGGGAGTTTCGGAGTATCCTGTTGATTTGGCTCTAAATCTCTACTTTGTTAGTTTGGAGATCAAGTAAATTAATTGAAGGGAGGTCCTACCTTTCTCATAAAGTGTTGTTCTAGGCTGCTTAACCCTCGATTCTTAACTTTATTGCCATGCTGAATCAAAGCTTAGGTCAGCAAGGAGTTACACATCTATTAATCCAAGTTTTATACACTTCTTGTCAACTTTGAGAGTAGTCTGGCTTTTCTCCATTAATTAAAAAATCCGATGGTCTGAAATTAATGATAGTCATAGAATCATAGAATGGCCTGAAAAGGACCACAGTGGTCATCAAGTTTCAACCCCCCTGCTACGTGCAGGGTCGCCAACCACCAGACCAGGCTGCCCAGAGCCACATCCAGCCTGGCCTTGAATGCCTCCAGGCATCCACAACCTCCTTGGGCAACCTGTTCCAGTGCCTCACCACCCTCTGTGGTGGTAATCAGAGGGGATGTGTTGGATACAGCTCTTCAAAAAAGTTCTTCTAGAGTACTGTGTGGATTTAATGGAGGTTTAAGCACTGTAGGACCTGAAGTCAGAATAGAAGTGGACTGTGACAAAAATTTGCCACCTAAAGCAAGACAAGAGAAAAGGAAGTTGGCTTTAAAGTGTACAGTGAAAATGATTCAGTTTTTCTTGACCTGTTTTTGGAGTTCATTGCAAGTTGATAGTACTTCTACACTTGAGATTTACCAAAGAGATTTACCATGTGGTGACTACTTGATATATAATTGGTAGTCCTTCAAAATAGCAGTGATGATTCTAATAGGCTTTGTGATTTCATTCAAGCCTGATGATTATTATGAAACACTGTAAGAGCTTATTTTGTTGGCTATATTTAAGGCTGAAAAAGAATCATTTTTGTTCCTCCTTTTAGGGGCACAAGAAGTTCTCATTGATCCAGGTACATTATTTTCATGCATGTTTCCAAATTATTTTCTTGTTATTACTTGCATTTGTTTTGTGTTTGCATAGTTACTGCCACTTGCCAAAACCAGTACAGATTCCTGATGCTTCAGGTTTTAGCTTTAAATCTTGAATCATCATGAACAAAGATTTTGCTGTTAGCTTCTGTAAAACACCTGAAAGCATTCATCTACAGATGCCTGTGATATAATTCTTCTAATGTTGACAGGCATAGGAGAAAGTACTTTAGTGTTTGAGCATATAAAGTAACATATATCTGAATATACAGAATGAGTGGAAGGTATCTTCACGGTACTTTTCTCTGTCTATTGAGAGCTAGGTCCCGCTCTGAGACAGGAACATTTCTTTCCAGTTATCCACCTGGAGAAATCAATTCCTGTATAAATTGAGGCATGTAATCCTGGAGATTAAGTCCCATGTAAAGAGATACAGAGCGTTCCTAAACCTTTGATGTATGTTTCCAACATTATTAACTCTGCAATAAAACTGAGTTATAGAAATAAAATTTTCATGCACTTCGTAATACGCAGATTTCCTTGGCCTCTATTTCAGATTCTCATCCCCTGTAAATATAAAGACTCTCTCCATCTCCTTCCTTCTTTCATATATAAGAAGAGCAAATTCTTACTATTTCGCTTGAGCCCCAGGAAATTGTTTTTATTAATGTGGAGGGCTCAGATTTGGTGGCCTTTAGTACGCTGTACCACTTGGTTTTCTGAGATTGGACATAGGGAAGGATTTGTTTTAAACGATTGGAGGAGATTACCTTTAGGTAATTATGTTAGAAAAAAACTTGCACTTTTTTTTTGTGTATGCTTTAGAAATATGTTTGTAATTAAAGCGAAGTAAAGCTCAGTGATTAAAATTTGCATAAACAGATGTGGCCATAATCTAATTTTAGCAATCCAATATTTTATTTGTAGTCCAAATACTCAAATAACTATGAAAGATTGAGGGTTCTTTTCCTTGTTTTGTTTTTGTTATGTTCTGTTTACTGATTTATGATTGATTTTTATTTATGTATTTATTTTTTTTTGCACTTTAATGTGGTGTAGGGAAACAGTGAAACAGAGCCAGTATTTGCTAGGTAGGGCAGATGCTTTGTATATGCTCTGCTTAAAATTGCAGCATAGCCCAGTTTTTTTTTCTTGTTCTGAGATATTTAATACTTACACAAAGTTCTTCTGCTCATTTCTTATCCTGTTCTGTTCTAGGTGCTCTGACTTCAAATGGGATAAATGCAGATACCAGTGCTGAGATAGGACGTGCCAAGAATTGCCTTAGTCCTGAAGACATCATCGATAAATATAAGGAAGCCATTTCGTACTATGGCAAGGTATTCCTGCTCAGCTTTGAAATGTCTCTGAAATTCTTCTAAATAAGTGCTGTGCTTATAGTTTCAGAGGATCCTCTAGAGCATGTGCATTATAATTTTTAAAACACAATAATGGAACAAATGGGAACAATTTATGCTGCTGCACTGAGTGCAATTGGGACATCTGTGGCCATTGGTCAAAGGTGGTACCTGAAACAGCAACATGCTGAGGGAACTATTTACAATGCCTACTTATACCTGGAGCTTTTGGATTAATTGTCTTAAATTTTTAAAGCACTCTTAAGAAAAAGTACTACGTGTGTGGAAGGTTTGTTAATTACTAGTTCTATTTGGAGCCTTTATTACATACATCAGCAAATTGAAGCTTTCATGCACTGTGTGAGCTGGATGCTTATTTGCTGTGCCTGCTGGAGGGATCTCTGGGGAATCCAGGCGTTTCTGAAGGGGTTGATGAGGCTGGATATGGTTTTATAAGAGGGTTCAGAGAGGGTGGCTGTTAGTGCAGGTGGAGAGGTGGGATTGTGGAAGAAATGCGAAGGACAAACAGAAATGAGGATTTACAAAAATTAAATTGTTTTCACCTCTATGGGAACTTTTTTTTAGATTTTTGTGCAGATGTTCAGAGCATAAGATAGTAAGGTAGCTTCATGTTTGCTTTGATAATATGCAGTAAAATAATTTCTTGCTATACCAAGAGTGGCTTAATATCCTTGTTGAAACTAAAGCCAATTTTTTATTTGTTACCATGCAGTTATTTATCCCTTAATCCTTTTTTCTCCTTCCAATTATTTTTTGATATTTAAAAGTATCTTTAAATGGAGCTATGTGAACATGAGATGTCATTTCCACGCTTGTACTGAAGGGAAATTATCTAAATGAAACAGTGTGATTTGTGTCTGTGAGTTAATTTGGGCTTAGAAGCACTGGAGTGTGGCAGTTTTGGCAGATACATTTGAATCTGTCAATATAACAGTAATTCTCAAGTATACATTAGGCTTTTCATGCTATCGTAAGGGTAAGTTACACATTTAGAGAGAATGTGATTTCTTTAGAAGGATAACTTGATCAGGATATGCATATTTTGGTTATAATAATATCCGTTGTGCTCTTAACAAGTAATAACTTTGCCTCTCTACAGCTTCACTTGCAAATAACAAATAATTTTGTCCTGTTCAACACAAGTGTATTTAGCTTTTGTCTGTCTGAGATCTACACATAGAATAATTTGCTGTAGTGCTGAGGAAGCAGCACTTTCTACACATTTTTCATGTTATCACTGAGCATAAGAAACCTTCTCAGCATCTTCTGAAATTGATTCAATCTCCAGTACTTTGTTTTTGCTGATATCTCAAATGCACAAGAAAGTAATATATAACTGTGCTTTGGTGGTTACTCTTGCATTTCTTTCTGAGCTGTATTTCCCCCACTAAGTTCCAAACATGATAAACATATAAGAAAACCTAGAATGGTTTGTGATCGATGATACTGTTAAAACTGAGGATAAAATTGAAGCAGTAAAACTACAGTTGTGTTGGTACAGTTTCCTGTGCCATGTGATGTATTTTGTGTTAAGTAGAGAGGGCAAAACAGATTTCCATTTACCTTGATAGAACAATTTTATGTGGTGAAGAACTTAAAACTGAGCTGTCAAACAACAGCTTTCAGCTTATATAGGTATTGTATCATGCAGGTAGAAACTATCACTTTGTTACAAGCCTGCACTTTAATTTCCCACGTATCTGAGGTTATCCAGAATGATACCAATATTCCCAACTTCTTTACTCATCTGAACTCTAAGATGTGAAGCTGTGCAGTGTCTCAAAACAATAAATGTGAGTGAAGATGCTGAAAACAGTTGTTTTGCACAGTAACATTTTTAGATGACGCCTTAATTTTTACTTGGTCATATGTTGATAATTTAATGGTATAGTCACTAGCATTAGGGAATTGCTGGCTTTTGTGAGATGTGACAGCTGATCTATGTGCTGAGAAGTACTTATCAAATCTAGCAGGTACCGTACTTTAAGCTTTTCTCTCTTCAAGTACAAGAATGCAGGTGTTATTGAACTGGAAGCCTGTGTGAAGGCCGTGAGAGTCCTTGCAATACAGAAAAGGAGCATGGAAGCCTCCGAGTTCCTTCAGAATGCAGTTTATATCAATCTTCGCCAGGTAAGTGCAGAAAGTCCAGTTAATTTTCCATTCTTGCTTGAGATTACCCTCAGATGTGAAACTCACTCACTTTTAGGAGACTCCAGTTTCTTTTCTGTATCTCAGATGGCGAAAACCATCTGCTACTTGCTTCTCATTCCCTTGCTTCTCACTAGGGCTTGATTTCGGAGGTGTTCAGAGCTCATTAAAAAATACGGGGACTTACTTTGAGATTGGACTCTACTGATGATTCTCTCTCTAATGAAGGGAAAGTGTTCAATTGTTATTCCATTGAGTTGTGCTAGGGAAAAACAGCTACTTAGGACAGCTCTCCTGTGAAGAATTTTTATTTCTTGATTGTATCTTGTTCAGTGAAACAGAAAATCAGGAACGGTCTGTTGCAGAGTCAGTTCAGAGTATAATTAGTATCACTATTGAACTGCATTTTTGTTATGCAGTCCCAGGTTTGGGAATGCCAAATTAGGAATTCAGAGGAAAAAAGTATTTGGAACTGTGAGACCAGGAGGCAACATGTGAAGGAGAAAAGTGCACGTAGACCTTTCTTGTTTCAGGGAAGAGTTGAACATTGTTGTGGGTAATCACAGGTAGTATTTGAGTGGTTTCTATACTTTGTAAGTACTTGCTTTAGAGTACTAGTTCAGCTTTTTAACACTTGATAATATTCAAGTAAGAGATTTTCATTATGAAAAATGAATACTGCGTTCATGCAGCTATGACTTTGGCTGTATGCACAGTTCCTGCAGAGATTATCCTGAGCCTCTCTAGTTAGAGCTGAGTTCTGGTGTTCTCATTCACATACAGCTAAGCAGATGTCCATACCACTGCAAAACAAGATGGTATCAGTGTCTCATGGCAGTGTCACTGCTTACCAAAAACAGCTGTGCTTGGAACTATTTGTTATAAGCTGTTAGGTGTCTCACTCTTTTTCCTTTTCTGCTCATTCTGGCTTGGCGAGACTAGCAGTTAAAGTCCTCAGCATTGAGCTAAAGCCCAGATCAGGATGGCAAATTAATGAGAGAAGCAGAATAATTGATGTACTTTGAAGATAATACTTTTGGTGGAATTCTGATTGCATCTTTCAGATGCTCACCAGGAGATAATCTGTTTTGATCGTTAAACCTAGAAATGCTCTCATTTTTTTCTAACCCAAGGAGAGGAGAATTTCATTAGTTAATAAACTCTTACAAAAATCATGGGTTTTGTCAGAGAGCCTAAAATGCTGCAATTTTTTCAGTGCTAAGGATCTTCTTCTTAATTATGTAGTCTCTTTCCCTGGCAGTAGCCAGTAGCCTTTAATATAGGCTGCCAGTATTCTTGTGAAGCCGCTGTGCCAGTATTTTTCCCTGGTAACTCTTGCATTGTCATTCTCTTGGCCTGCAAGCTCAGGTGTTGCTGCAGTGTTGTGTTTATTATGGAAGTAATTACCTTCATTGGGAGAATCCCTTGTTCTCCTCCCCCATCCCATTATGTTGTAAATTTCAGAGCAAACAAAAAAAAAAAGCAGAATTTAGTAAATGTCAAAGTATATAAGGCATTCAAATAGCTGCTAAGTTATACAGAAGCACAAAGTTTGGCAGCCGGTCAGAACGCAGCACCTGTCCTGATCAAAGCTTGCCCAAGACAGCTCCAGTGTCTCAGATAGAAACAACTGTGAGTTTGAGTAGGTCCTTGGGAAAAGCTCGTAGAGGAAAAACATGATGAAAAGGCATCTTTGTTTCTGCCACCTGCTGCACAGGAGACAACAAATAAATTTGGGCAGTCTGGAAACCCCACTGCTTCTCTTACCAGCCAGCTGCTCTGTTTCTCTCTTCTTTATTTTTTCCATAACGTTACTTTGATGTATCGCATCAGCTATTGACCCTGCAGATGCATCTTTGTATACGTAAACCAGAAAAACAAACAGAGTACTGTATTTGCCTCTTGCAGGTAGGTAGAACATCAGCACAACCAATATGAGATAGTAGAAAAACACAGAATAAAGTGTCTCTGATGGAGAGGAAACGTGATTTCTTTCCACATGTATTTGATCTCCTCAGTCTTGTAAAATTATGTAATGAGTCTTCTGGTTTTAAGAGGGCTCCAGGGTATTAAGACTTATCTTTGCATCCAATTATGAAGAATGAATTGTAACTGCCAATTACAAAGGAACTGAGATTATAAAAGTTTACTTTAATGTAGTTAGGAATAATCAAAAATCATGTAACAAGCACGAAAGCTTACCTTAAAAGAAGTCTGATACAAAGCTTTCTCATTTGCTTGGATAGTGAACTACAGCCTTTACAGTTGTGGTTGCTGACTTGGCTTGTTGTAACAATTAAATGAAAATTAATCAGCTAGAAAAGATGCTCTGCTTTTCAGTGTTGGCGATTTTGCATCCGTGTGTTAAAATTCTACAAATTTATGAGGCTAGGGAAGGTGTTTGTGTTGCTGCACTGATAGTGTGCTGAATGCCTGCTACAGCCCTCCCCGAAATAATTAGTTGGTGTATCTGTGTGGGATTGTTTTCTTGTTTCTTTTAAGCCCTTGAGTGGTGACACTGACCTATTTGTGCTGAGGGAAAACACAATTTTGGTGTCTCTGTTGTGATGAAGCATAGCTTTCAGCAACTGCAAAAAATAAATGTGAGTAGCTTTGAGTGACAAGTGGTGTCAGTGTTGAAAACTTACTCAAATAGGGTAAAAATAAAAACTTTAAGAGAATCTGTAGCCTCTCAGCTGTTTCCAATTAGTGTGTGCTCACATCCATCTGTAAAGCTATCATGGCCGTTTATCAGGGAGTGTAAAGACATGACAAGGAATAATGGCTTTTAAGCTAGAAACCAGTAGGTTTAGCTTAGATATCAGTAATTCTTCACTGTGAGGATGGTGAGGTCCTGCCCAGAGGAGCTGTGCATGCCCCAACCCTGCAAATGCTCAGGGCATTGGATAGGGCTTTTGGATACCTGATCTAGTGGAAGATGTCCGTGCCCAGGGCATGGGGCTGGAGTTGGGTGGTCTTTAAGGTCGCTTCCAGCCTGAGCTATTCTATGATTCTGTGATTCTCTTCCCATCTTAGCAATTTAGTTTCTGGACGTGTGTGAATACTGACAGTGTTTTGTATTTGAGAAATAGTTTTGGTAACTTATTTAAGCTTTTCTGACTCTCATACTTGATCAAAGTGCCCTTTTCAATTCTGCTGTCATTTTTTATATTTCACTAGGTTTTTAAAAATGACATAAAAGGGGGAGGGAGGAAGAAGTTGGAGCAGCTTCTCTGCCTGAGTGGGTGAAATAATGTAAAACCTAAAATGTTCTTTCTGGATGCTAGCTTTTCAAGATTCTGATAAACTGCTCTTAAATTGATCTGTATTTTATTTTTGTGCCTTATTTTCTTTCTAGCTGCATTTTCAGCTCAGTACAATTGCCTTTTTACAGCTCCTGTTAGAGGATTGGTCTGTTCGGTGGTTGTGCTGTGGTTTTCATTGTGCAGTCTCATGTTTGCAGGGGAAGGAGCGACTTCAGCTTCAGAACTTGTCTGACACTGGCTGGAATGATTTGCTAGTCTGTCTGTGTCTCTGAATCTTTTGAACTACCGGGATTTGAGCTGTCAGATAAGGTCATGGTGCTCTCTGAAAGCTCTAAGCTTCTTTGAGCGTTCTTTGTGACACATCCCTTCTGCCCAAGAATAGTAGTGACTTTTGAAAACAGTTTTCTCATGATTTTGTAACGATGTCAGCATTTATGTGATTAAAAAATGTTTTGAAGCTTTATAATAATTATTTCTGTAAAAGTTATTAGTGTACCTATAGTCTTTTGACTTTCAGAGTCTGAAAGTGCCTGCAGTTATTGGAACAGGGCTGCCCAGGGAGGTGGTGGAGTCGCTGTCCATGGAGGCTTTCAAGAAGCACGTAGATGTGGCAGTGATGGGCATGGCTTAGTGAGCATGGTGGTGATAGACTGATGTCTGGACTGGGTGAACTTAGTGGTCTTTTCCAACCTGTATGATTCTATGACATTAAACACAGAATTCAGATTGATGCTTTCCGTTTTGAAGAATGATTTGCAGAAATTCTGGCTTGTGTCCATTAGTGCTATTTTTCTATGAACTTTGTCATCATAAGTGCCTGTAAAGCTGCTAACGTATTTTACAGAGTAACAAAATAATATTTGGTATTGCATTTGTTTGTGCATGTTCGGTATTGTGCACTAGGTGTCACCATTGACCTATTTTGAGAACTCGCTTTACTTGTTACTGGGATCATAGAATCATAGAATGGCACGGGTTGAAAAGGAATGAACATCGAGTTTCAACCCCCCTGCTATGTGCAGGGTCTCCAACCACCAGACCAGGCTGCCCAGAGCCACATCCAGCCTGGCCTTGAATGCCTCCAGGGATGGGGCATCCACAGCCTCCTTGGCGCTGTAGAGGTGGAGGAGTTGGTAGCTTTGAGTCTTATTGCAGAGAAGTTTCTTCTTGGCTGCCTGATTTCTAAGCAAGACTCTCATTCGTAACAGGAAAGGAGCAATTGCATGGGTCTTGTGCAAATACATTGGCAAGCTACAGTAGAGTATATTGGCAGTGGCTTACCAAGTTTGTTTGTACTTGAAACCTAATGGGGCTTAACCTTTCACTGAATTCTGCCCCATGTGTTGACAGTTTGCGTAGGTATGGTATCATGGAAGGAACATTTTGTGATTTACAAGATCAGAGACTCATACAAATTGAGGGTTTAGTTTCTTTGCTTTCGTAGCCTGAGTTTTCAAGATTAGCTTTTAAGTTTGCCCTTGAAGTGGTGAAAGCGTTTAAATACTGATAAATCAGTAGTTTTTGGAAGCGGTGTATTTTTGTGTTCTTACTGTGCACCTGAATATCATGTGAAGTATCACCCATAAAATACGAAACTCTTTTGTTATTTTTAGCTGTTCTGACTTACATTTCATAGTGCTGATAACTAACTAAGTTGTTCAGAAAATGCATCTTTGCTGTTCTTGTTAGCTGATGAACTTCTGAAGTAAGCTGAAGATTTCCTGGCAGGGTTTGGCATGCCTGGCTGTGTGCAAACATGCTGGCCTTCTGTGGTGGAGATGCCTATTACATTTTTTCTTTCTTTCTTTTTTTTCTGTTACTCAGATACATGCTTGAAAACTGTCTTTAATTAAAAACAGTTACATTTTCTTTTCCCTTTCAATTTCAGCTCTCAGAAGAAGAAAAAATCCAGCGTTACAGTATTCTTTCAGAGCTGTATGAACGAATTGGTTTTCACCGAAAGTCTGCTTTTTTCAAGCGTATAGCAGCAATGCAGTGTGCTGCACCCAGCATACCGGAGCCTGGCTGGAGGGCCTGCTACAAATTGCTTTTGGAAACTCTCCCTGGCTATAGCTTATCACTGGATCCTAAAGATTTCAGCAAAGGTAAATGTTTCTGCAGGAGCATGCATTTGCTTACGGTGTCACTCAGCTGGCTTTATTGAGACTAACTATAGTCTCAACTTCCTTGAGAAATGTCAAATAAAACCCAAATCCTTTACCTATCTGAAACTAATTGTGGCAAAAAGAGCAGCTCTTCAAAACAGCACCTTTGCTTTTTGCTGGTGTTGCTTTTGATAGTTTGGAATTTCTGAAAGCTGCTGCTGAATGTATTGCTATGTTCCTCTGTTTGTAGCAAATGTATTTTATTAATGAAAGCTTCTCTTCTATTGTTTCACAATGTCTTTGTGATTTTATGTTTGTCAATATAAAAAAGGTCATATTTTATTTCTGAGTATTTTTTAATTATGTGCTTTCAACTTTGTGTTTCAGGAATTGTATTCATTTTGATATGGCTTATAATCAAAGAATGAAAGATTCTTCCATATTTTTATACATAGACACACAAATATAGATGTAATTACGTGTGTGTGTGGTTGCATTTGTATCTGTAAGGTCAAATATGTCATGTTTCTCCACAGGTTAAATCAATTGATATTATCTGTAAGACTAGCTTTTAAATATTTAAATAATTTTAGGTGCTATATATCTTTTGAATTGCTATTTTTTTTTTTTTGCATCTATTAAAAAATAAAGAAAAAACACAATAACAATCCAAAGCAAAACCAGCTCATAATAACAAGTGGCTATTCCTATAGCTGCAAGTACTGTCTTTGCTTTCTGCAAGTTTTATACTGTCTGCCACCATTCTTCAGGTAAGCTATGTTTGAACAGACATTGGCTGCACCAGAAGTATTGCCTCCTATTTATTTCCATGGAAACTGCAACAGATATGAAGAGTACAAGAACGTTATTTGATAGAGTAAATTTTCATTTACAAAGCACTCTTCTTCAGCTTAGACACTACCATTGCTGATTTGTGTGGATGAGTTGGTCAACGCTCTTCATCTTATGGTGTGGCACCTTCATGTGGTGACAGTCAGGAATGTGGCTTGCCTTTCACATCACTTCCTGAAGCCACTGCTGAAACTCATCGCCCATCGTTCAGCACTGAAGAGTGCAACGGGTGCCATTTTTTTTCCACATGGAGGAATTCAGTTTCACACCTTTGCTTCATATGCACTTTTATGTCAGACGGCATTTTGTCAGACTAACCCTCTACTGCCATCAGTTGCATGGCAACAAAACATAACAAAATATTGGCATGGCTTGATCTTTAGATAGCTTTAGGAAGTACTATGTTCGGATGAAAATTAAGTTTTTGCATGAAATCTGGTATGAATTTCTTGTTATAAAAGTTCAAAAATTTGTGCATTGTGTTTTTTCTTTGTGGGAAGTGTTAACTTCCTTTTCTAAATTCCAATGATATAGACAGGAGACAGGAACATAAAACAAAAATTGCTTTACATTTAAAAACAAAAGGAAATCCAAAGACCTTGTTTTTCCTATCACTTTGAGTTCAAGCTTTGGGTTTTGTAATTATTAGTTCCATTGGGTGATTTTTATGAATCATTAAATTACTGCTTAATATATACAGGAAACCAAATAAAATTGTTTATTTTATGACTTCTACCTTGAGAGTAAATAAATGAAATGACTGTTTACTTTGTAGGAACTCATAGAGGATGGGCTGCAGTGCAGATGCGTTTGCTTCATGAGCTAGTATATGCTTCCAGAAGAATGGGCAATCCTGCCCTATCTGTCAGACATCTGTCTTTCCTTCTCCAGACCATGCTGGATTTTCTTTCTGATCAAGGTATGATTTTAAAAAAGTTATCTGTTCTTTATTCTGTACTGTTTTTAAAGTATACTTCATTTGAGAAGTAATGGAGAGGACAGAAATTAGAGGATTGTGTGCACTGTGTAGCTGTTTGCTGGCAATCAATCAAGTGTCCAGTGTTAATAATTTTAAATATCGCAGTATTCTGACCTTAATATATAGCATCTAAATAAAGATTTCTTAAATGTTTTCCATCTGCAAATTGACTGCTTCAGTGCTTGATTTCCTCTGTAAATATTAGGTGCATGATTGGAGAGCTTAATTTGTGTTGTGGATTAAAAAAATAAAAAGCATCATTAGAAAATGCTAGCAGCAGTGAAGAGATTGAGAGTAATTGGGGAAGAAAAGAAGAGTCTGCTGTAGTTCTGCTGTGGGTTTTCTGATGAAACTTTGGTGGAGTGGATGAGCAGCTGTAACAGGCTCTGGAGCACAGGTGATCTTCTCTTTATCAGTCAAAGGAAAATGCTTTGAAAGTACCACTTAGATCTGGTGGATCAACGCATTGTTGCAGGACTGGGGTTATAGCCAGGGGTGTTGGGCTTCTTAGAGAAACCTGTCTGCTGGGAGCTGATGGGATCCATCTGTAAGAGGAGGGGAGGAGCACCTTCACTGGAGAAAGCTTGAAAGTTGCCATGGGAGGGGAACCTTAGTTCACCCAACTCTTACAAAGAGCTGGAAAGAGGATCCAGAGGATTTTAAGACTGTCAATCTGACTTTGGTACCTGGGAAGTTTATAGAGCAGATGTCACATATAGGAGAATCAAGTGATCACATGCAGCCAGCGTGGGTTTACAAAAGGCAGATCCTACCTAACTTGATTTCCATAACAAGGTTACCCACTCAGTAGATGGGGGAAGGGGCTGTGGGTATTATTTATCTAGAGTTTGGTAAAGTATTTGACACAGTTTCCCACAGTATATTCCTGGAGAAACTGGCTGCTCATGGCTTGGACATGGGTTAAAAAAAAAGCTGCCTGGCTGGCATTGGTCAAGAAATTCTGGTGAGTGGAAATTAATTTGGTGGCTGATCACTAGTGGTGTTCTGGGGCTGCTGTTTGACAGCTGGCTGAGCATGAGCTAGCAGTGTGCCCAGGTGGCCAAGAAGGTGAAGGACATCCTGGCCTGCATCAGGAGTAGTGTGGCAGCAGGACTAGGGAAGGGATTGTCCCCTTGTACATGGCACTCATGAGATCAAACCTTGAGTACTGTTCAGTTTTTGGTCCCATACTACAAGACTGAGACTGATGGAATTGGGTTTGTTTAGTTTGGAGGAGGCTGAAGGGAGACCTCATGGTTCTCTACAACTGCCTGCAGAGTTTCTAATGAAGAAGGTGTTTTTTTTCTTTCCTCAGGTGACAGGTGATAGAAAGCTGAAGGTCTGAAGTTGTGTCAGGGGAGGTTCAGGCAGGACATAAGAAAGAATTTCTTTATGGAGAGTGTGATCATGCATTTGACAGGGGCTGCTCAGGGGAACAGTGCTGTCCCCATGTCTGGAGGCATTTAAGAGATGTGTGGACATGGTGTCTGTGGACGTGTTTTAGTGATAGGACTTGGTATCATTAGATGAATGGTTGGACTTCATCTTCAAGGAAAGTCTCTTCCAACAGAATCATCTAGATTGGAAAGCATGTTGGAAAGCTGTTTCTGAGGGAAATTGAATTCAGCATGTTTTTCTCTCTTTATTGCTTCAATAATGGGCAAATGTCTCTCCTTGGTTATTTCTGCAGCAAACGTTTTGCTGGGAGCCTACTAATAAATTTCCTTGTCTGTTTAGTGGATCAAATCAGTAATGGAGGAAGGAGAACTGATAAACTGAAATAAATTATCTGTCTGTAAATGTTACTTGCTGTTAAAAGGTCCTTTGATTTTTCTGGGCTCATAAGGGAAGTTTCACTGTTTTTTTCTTAAGGATGGAAAATTCCATTGAAGACAAGGCTTTGAGCTGCTCTGTGTATGTCCATATATGATATGGCTAATCCCAAATCTTAAAGCCCTAAGAACTTGTTTTTTGTATTTGCCACTAGGTTTTGAATCTCCTGAATGTTTGCTGGATGTCAGGCTTCCTCTCTTTAAAATGATGTGTTTTTTTCTTAAATAAAACACATTTTCCTATTTTAAAACTTGAATTGGTTATATATGTTAAATGCTACACTTAAATTTCAGATAGTTACCAGCTTATCTTTAAAAATAAAACTAATGGAAGTGAAAACTCCAACTGAAAGGAAGTTGCCAGCTAAACATGGAACATAAACACTGGAACATAATCCAGCCCTTTTCTGTCTTGGGATTTGCTTTGTATGGGCAGAAAAGGAATATTCCCTTACTCTAGTTTGTTAATCTAATAATCTTTTATTAGTTCAGCTGAAATTGAGAAAGTGGGACTTCAGGAGGCAGAAAAACTTGATTTAATATTTGCTACAAAGAGAATTTAAAGGATGAGGATGAAATTCAGCAGTTACAATGAAAGATCTAATTATTAGAAGCTCTTGTTTCTAGTCACAAAACACAAATACATTGTCAAAACTAGTTTGTGTTTAAAACACAGTTTTCTTGTATTTGAGTTAATTGAATGACACTGATAATTATTTTAAAAACAGAACTTCTGTATATAATCACTGGGATTAAAATTTCCAGCCATGGAGTCTGGCAAATCTGAATAAAAGTTTCATCAAGTAAATGGGGGATGTCAGTCATTATTTTAACAACATGGAATTTAAGAGTCTAATTTAAAACTAAGCTATTTAGGTACATAAATCTGCAAAATGCAGTCTTCTGCTTAGCAAAAAGAGGTACCAAATTCTGTGTTAAAGCTCTGATCTCAAGCCATTATGTTTTAACAAGCCCTTGTGAATCACTCTTCCTTTAAATAAGAATTAAAATATGCAATTGCAGAATTGCTTGGAATTAATTCTATCTCCTTGTTATAATACTTTTTGAAGCATAATACTATACAGTTTACAATGAATTTAATTTGGATAAGGTCAGATGCTTGAAAAACAGTGCTTTCTTGTTTTTTTTTTTTAATTGATAGTATCGATAGTACTTAAAAGGATTTTAATTCTATTGCCAACAAACGATTTTGAGGTCACCAATCTAATTGTAGCTTGTCTAAACACACAGTTACTTTGAAACTGCTGTTATTGGTGTGTGACCTACCATACAGAATCCACTTACAGAAAACGTGTGTCCCTCATGCAGATTTGGATTCTTTCAGATTTTCAGTGGGTTTTCAACTCCATCATACCTGCTGCTTTGCTTACTTTTCTGGTGGCAAGGATGTAAGTTCACAGAAGTGATCTTTTCTCACTGTTCACGGTATGGGATGAAACTAGAAATGCTTCATTCCTTCCTTGATGACTTTCACTTCTTTAAACATCATTGAAGTTACTTATTTGGGAAATAATGTACACCTTTTGGTACTTCTTGTTCTGCCTCTACCATTAAAATCTTCCGATTCTCTAATTATTTTTGTGCTTTTCAGACTTCTAATGAGATGATAAGCTTCACTTTTGAGATCTCTGCTGATCTGTCTGTTGTGTACTTCTGTTACTGAGTGAAGTAGTTTAATTATTCTGCCTTTTTGAACATGACCTGAGCCCTCTTTGTACCCTTTCGGTATTTCTTCAGCCAACTGGATTGTCAGCACAGATACTACTGCAGTATTAGTAGAGCCTTCAGTGTATCAACATTTCTATTCTTCTGCTCTTATCCTTCTCTCAATTAGGATGATAGCTTTTTTTAGAAACAGAAGCACATCAGCTAACTACTTAAAGAATGACAGTGTGGCCTCTTATGTATGTATGTTGACTTTTCAATACCAGAAGCAGAACAGTGGACATCATGTAGTTCAGAGTCTTTCTGTGATGACCTCTGTCTTTAGTCTTCTCAGCGGCAACAGTGACCAAAACTAAAAAGGCTGAGTTCTACAGCTACAACGACAGAATGTCTTTTGGTCTGGAAGATAAGGTACACTGATTGGTTCAGTTTTGTTGATCTAGTTAGCAAACTTTCTTTGCTCCCTGAGTGTAAGATTTAGAACAATTTTGGCTTATTTATCTTTCTACACGTACCGTGATAAAACTTGTTTTAGCCCTATCCAACTACAAAAGATATCATTACAAATACCATTCAGATACAGACATTTCCTCTGCAGAGCTGTTATTCTAGCCACCGTCATTGATTCACTGAAGCATAGGAAATCTTTAGTGAAAATCTCTTCTGAGAAGAGGTGCTTCTCTTCAATCCAAGGACAGATAAGTTCTGCATGTGATGAAGTGCTGAGGGAGTCATTCTTGCCTTGACTGGATATTTTCTCTTCAGAAGCAAATCTTATTAATAGAGTTCATCAGTATCTATTAAGAGGAGTTTCTGTGTGTGGATTTTCAGTTACAGTTCAGTTATGATTGATCTGTCTTCACAGAAGCATTGCAGAAGAAATACCACGGAGTGGTATTTTATTTCTTGATCAGGGACTGTTTGTATGGTTTATGTCGGACAGTGACTGCATGCCATGGGCGCCCATCGTCTGTAGGGTGATAGAAACACAGTTCTAAGAAAAAAAGGATTTGTTCCTTCGAGAGGTCCTGTATTGATTTTTCAAAAATCTCTCTAGTTGTCTAGATTTCATGTCTAGACATGATTCTGAGTCCCATGGTGCCAGGATTCTTTCCATATGCAGTACTGGCTGTTACTTAGCAATTCAAAAGCATATGCCGTGTTAATCTATGACATGCAAACCTTCGGAGTTTATAAGTTTGCTTGTTTTCTCCTGAAAATAATATCTCACTATCCAGAAAATGCTTATTCTCACACTGTGCTAAGATCATCTTCCCTGATGAAGAATTTCTGCCAAAACTTAAGCTCTTTCAGTTCCTCTCATCCTTGAGTTGTGATGGACTTCTTAGTGTTGGCTGAGCACCATCCAACTTTGATGGGCACCAGCACTTGATGCTTTGACAGCTTTGGGTTCTTTTAATTGGAGGACCAGGGACTGCATGATATCATCTACCTGGACTTGTGCAAAGCATTTCACACCGTCTTGCATGATATCCTTGTTGCCAAGTTGGAGAAAAATGAATTTGATGGGTGGACCACTCTCTGGATAAGGAATTGGCTGGATGGTTGCACCCAGAGAGTTGCAGTCAATGGCTTGATGTCCAAGTGGAGACAGGTGACGAGTGGCGTTCCTCAGTGATTGGTGTTGGGGCTGGTGTTATTTAACATCTTTGCAGGCGACATGGACAGTGGGGTCGAGTGCACCCTCAGCAAGTTTGCAGAAAATCCCAAGCTCAGTGGTGCAGTTGACACACTAGAGTAGACACTAGATGCCATCCAGAGGGACCTGGACAGGCTTGAGATGTGGGCCCATGCCAACTTCATGGAGTTCAACAAGGACAAGTGCAAGGTCCTGCACCTGAGTTGGGGCAATCCCAAGCACAGATAAAGGCTGAGCAGAGAATGACTTGAGAGTAGCCCTGAGAGGAGAAGGATTTGCTGGTTGATGAAAGATTCAACATGAGCCTGCAATATGCACTTGCAGCCCAGAAGGCCAACCCTATCTCATTCTTACCTGCTTAGATTGCAGTAGCAAGAGCTCTGGAGAGCTTCAGTTCTTTTTTCTTTTTTTTTTTTGTTAGAATTAGTTACTTGCTGAACAAGCCCAGCTCCCTCAGCCTGCCTTCATAAGGGAGGTGCTCCAGCCCTCTAATCATCTTTGTGGCCCTCCTCTGGACCCTCTCCAACAGCTAAGACTGAGATATAGCAGACAAATCGGTCAAGATTTTCTTGTTAAGAAGGAAGATTTCTAGGCACAGTCCTTCCTCTGCAGAGAATATATCTGAGGAATTCTTTCAAAGTATGACTGGAGATGGTTTATGGTGGGGAATGACCCGTAAGAAGGTGATCATCAATTTCAGATACCAGATAAGGTTCAAAGATGCTAAAATACTTTTAAAAAGTAATGAACTTTAAAAATCCATTAATTACAAATATCATAAAATTATACTTATTTTCTATTTAAAACTGTAAATGGCAAATGAATCTCTGCATTTTTTTTTTTAAGACTTTTACGTGGGATGGAAGTTCTGACTAAATAAGGTGGCTGTCTTCAGTGGTGGTTTTTGTGACCAGGTGCATCGTTCCCTTTATGGTTATGGTGTGGAGGAAAGAATGGAATCAAGTGGTATAGGCTTCTGCTTTTCAACACAGGTGTAAGCTGTTAGGAAACTGATGGAGATGGTAACAGTGGTTTTCTGCTGAGCTGCTGAGTATTTAGAAGAGTTTCTGGGGTAGTTCTGATTGGGATATTGTGTTTCTTGAGAGTGGAAAATAAGAGGTATTGGAAACCTCTGAGAAGGTCTGCTTATGCTGTAAGTAGTTTCAAGAAATAAATTTCCTGAAGTGTGTGTAATGTAGGCACCGACTGTTTTGCTCTACAGTTTCTCTCCTTTTGTGCTGCAGCAGTTGTTCATATAGATGTGGCCTGTCAGTAGTTGGCAATGTTTGTTTTATAGTTGTAAGGAATGTTGTTCCTTAATACCATATTTAATTTAGGACAGCATTTCTGCTAGGATCCTTTACAGTGCGTAAATTAATTTTTAGAAGGATAAAAGTTATTGACTTCAAGGGCTGAAAAGAATGAAACTTTAATCAGACTGAACAGAAATTATGATGGAAATTAAATTGATGCATGCTTCTGAGTTGAGGTGAGGTTTACTTAACTGACATTACTGAACTGGTTTTAATGTACTGCATTGTATTTTGGTTGACAAAGTGCCTACAAGATGTATTTTTGTAACCAGTAAATCTTTTAAATGTTTGGTCTTAGAAAGTTAAAATTAACTGATTTCAGGATGGAGACCAAAATGTTCAGTATAATTTCAAAGGAAATATTAACAGCAGCATGGTAGATTCTTAGCCATTAGATGGAAAGATTTTTACAATTTCAGTGTAATTCCGTATCTTATCTGTGTATGTGTATATGAAATATGTATGTGTGTGTATATATATATATATATATATAGATGTAATTGAACAGACCTATCACTTTGTGTTTGGTAGATAGCTGTGACACAATATGTTTGAATGAAAATGTATGTATTTTAAAAAAAGAAAAGCTTGAATGTAAATGCTTTCTGACATATTATAATAGGAGTTTTCTGAAGTATGAGGAAACTTCTTCGAAGCCACTTATCTTACACATCATGGTACTTTGCATGATCAGATAAATAGGACGTAGATATGCACAATCCATGAGCCCACTGGCCACGTTTTTTTCCTCTGTGATCCTTCCATCTCTCTTGCAGTACTGCAAAGAGTAATGATGCATGCTGCTATTTAAGTTTTCCTGTACAAGGTAAGCATAAAGTGAATCAGGTGAATGATATTTAGAATTTGCTACGAGATAGTTACTTAGATTTGAATTTTACTGTTTTTGGTCTAGTTCTGTTTTGTTCAGTTCTGTGCTGTAAATCTTCAGCACTGTTATGTACTCCTGGTGCTGGGAGTTTATCTGGAGCGCTGCATATTTTAAAATCTTTTTTAATACAGAATAGTAGCAGGAGACTAAAACTCTCTGGGCTTACTTTACTCATTTAAAAGCTCACTCTGCAATTGATGTTTTCTGAAGGAACTGGCTTATTTAATAACTAAACTCTAGAGTAGCTTTTTAAAAAATACGTAATTTCATGAAATTTATGTCTTTTGGGCTATTCTGAAACTTAAGATTGCTGAGATGAAAAGCAAAATGCCAATAGAACATAACTGGTTCCAAATAATAATCTGCATATCCTTCTGTGATTGAGTTTGCTGGTTCAGATGGTAATTCAGTGAATTTATCAATTACAAAGTGGAATAAAAACATCAGATTGAGTAAACCACTAACACAGTCACCAAGAGGAATAAAATTCTTTTTCATAGCACAAAATATGAAGACTGACACTTTAAGTCAGTGTTATATGAAGGACTACTATAATGTAAATAAAATCAACAGTGATTCAAATCACGTAGTATTACAAAAAGAAACTCAAAAATCTTCTACAGTTTACCTTAGTTTAGTCTTCAGTTCAGAGCTGTGTGTTAGACTTGTTGATAAGGCACAGAGAAAATCTCTAGGCTTCACCTTATCAAAAGTCTTAAGAGAAACAGGAAATCAGTCATTAAAACTTGCCAGCATGTTTAAAGTCATTCATAAATATAATGAAGTTTTCAAGCTGTACCTCAGAATTCATGTCTTCACGGGCAGTTTACTTGGCCTGACCTGATGGCTGCAGATAGGCCTCAACTATCTCAAAGCAGGAAGTGAATCCTAGCTCAGGAGCTGGCAGGTCTCATTGAGAGGGCTTTAAACCAGGTCTGAAGTGGTGAGAGGTTAAAACAAGGCTTGTTAGAAATGAGCCTGAGGGAACCTCCTGTGGAAGAAAGGATGGGCAACCTGGTGAGAATACAAAGAAGCTGTTAAGACATGCAGGGAGAAAATCAGAAATGCAAAAGCTCAGCTTGAACTCAACTTGGCCACTATAGTAAGAGAACAAAATCTTTTTTATAAATATAGTAACAGTAAGAAGAGAGCTAAGGAGAATCTCCATCCTTTAGTGGATGTGGTGGGGAATGTGACCACTGAGGATAAGGAAAAGGCTGAGGTTCTCAATGCCTTCTTTACATTTGTCTTTAACAGTCAGACCAATTATCCTCGGGGTATTCTACCTCCTGATCTGGAAGTCTGAGATGGTGGGCAGAATAAACCCCCCATGATTCAGGTGGAGACAGTTTGAGAACTAATACTGTACCTGGACTGTCACAAGTCCATGGGGTTTGATGGGATCCATGTGGGGATGCTGAGGGAGCTAGAAGAGGCGATTTCCAACGTGTTTTCCACCATCTATCAGTGCTCCTGGTTAACCAGAGAGGTCCCAGAGGATTGGAGGCTTGCCAGCGTGACCCCCCCCATCTACAAAAAAGGTCATAAGAAGGATCCAGGGAACTACAGGCTTGTGACCTGCCTGGTGGATGAGGGGAAGGCTGTTGATGTAGTCTACCTAGACTTCAGCAAAGCCTTTGAGTCTCCCATAGTATTCTCATTGAGAAGCTGTCACTTGGGCAGATACACTCTGCTGGGTAAAGAACTGGCTGGATGGCTGGGCCCAGAGAGCGATGGTGAATGGAGTTAAATCCAGCTGGTGACTGGTGAGGAGTAGTGTTCCACAGGGGTTGGTATTGAGGCCTGTCCTGTTTAGTATCTTTACTGACTATCTGAAAGAGGGGATTGGGTGCACCCTCAGTAAGTTTGCAGATGACACCAAGTTGAGACAAAGTGTTGATCTGCCTGATGATAGGTAGGCCCTTTAGGGGGATCTGGATGGGCTGGATCAAGGGGCTGAAGCCAGTGGGATGAAGTTCAGCAAGACTGAGTGCCGTGTCCTGCACTTTGGCCACAACAACCCTAGGCAACACTACAGGCTTGGGGCTGTGTGGCTGGAAGACTGTGCAGAGGAAAAGAACCCTGGGGGTGTTGGTCGATGTTTGGCTGAACATGAGCCAGCAGTATGCCCAGGTGGCCAAGAATACCAGTGGCATCCTGGCTTGTATCAGAAATAGTGTTGACAGCTGGTGCAGGAAGGAGATCATCCCACTATACTCAGCACTGGTGCGGCTATATCTCAAGTATTATGTTCAGCTTTGGGCCTCTCAGTACAAGGAAGACATTGAGGCCCTGGAGCATGTTCAGAGAAGGGCAGCGAAGCTATGAGAGGTCTGGAACCCAAGTCTTATGAGGAGCAGCTGAGGGAACTGGGATTATTCAGTCCGGAGGATTCCCAGGGGAGACCTTATTGCTTCCTTCAGTTTCCTGAAAGGAGGTTATGGCAAGGTGGGAGTTGGTCTCTTCTCCCAGGTAACTGGCAAAAGGATGAGAGAGAATGGCCTTAAGTTGCACGAGGGAAGGTTCAGGTTGGATATTAGGAAAAACTTCTCTGAAAGAGTGGTCAGGTGCTGGAATGGGCTGCCCAGGGAGATGGTTATGTCACCATCCCTGGAAGTGTTCAAGGAACTTGTAAGTCTGGTATTAAGGAACGCTGTTTAGTGGACACCATTGGCAGCAGGTAGATGGTTGGACTAGATGGTCTTAGAGGTCTTTTCCAACTTTAATGATTCTGTGATTCTTTAAACAATTAAACTGTCCTTTTCTCAGGAAATGGGAGTCTCTTTGTATCACAAATGGAGATACTGAAACTTCGAATTGTGTTGACTGTCTTTGCAGGACATTTTACTTGAGGAAAAAAGGACCTACTGAAATTGCTGTGTTCTTACCTTCTGTCTCTCTGTGCTTCTTCTACCCAAAACACAAAGTGAGGAATAAGAGTGTGTAAGAGTTATGCCATTGTATCTGTTAATATTCACAAAACCTGCTTTGTACAGAAGCAGATTGGTAGCAGTTGTCCTTAATTTTTATAATGTTATGCAAGTTATCTTTGCTTATTTTGCTACCCTTCATGTTAGGGTGGATCTTCTGGTATTTCTTAACATAGAATATCATCAATATTTCTCAGTGGATGATGCATTGGTTTTGTACGTGCAAAATATATTTTGATATTTTGTTCAAACTACAGACATCTGAAGTTATCTCAGTGACAGCAGAGAACTAAATACTGAAATTTTAATGCCGTTTTTGTGAACTCTGACTTCAGCTGTGTCAATTTTTCATGAGATTTTATCTAAAAACATTTTTATGCTAGGTGCGAATTCCAAACACACTGTGGCATAATAATATACGTTTTATATAATTGCTAAGAATCTTGAAATAAAACACCATTGTATGTTTAGACAATCTCTTTCCATTCTTTTTTCCTCTGTGGTGCTGTTCAAAAGCAGGCAGTGTTATTCTGATGCAGACTACACTTCTATACTTCGTGTGTGTTGAATATAAGTTTTTCTCTTTTCCTCCACTCCTCCAAACTTAGGAGTAAAGGCAGTCATTTCTCTTGCAAAGGTGAACTCTTACACAGCAATAACTGAATCCCTTTGCACTCATTATTGTATAGATGGAGCCACTTCGGTGCTGGCTGTGATAATCTATTCATGAAAGTGGGTCTTAGTCACCAAGATTTCTGACTGGTGCAGATTAATTATTTTCCTGTTGTACTTGCTCTTTTTCATGTCAGACCATGAAGTTTACCAGTCTCTACTGTATTTAGAGATTTATTTTGCTTGATTTCTCAAAGAAATAGGATTCATATTATATGCTGTCCATCAGTGCCTTTCTGGATTTTCCTTTAAGAATAGCCATTCGGTGTGTAGACAAAACATGGTGTGGGCAACAGATCAGAGATGTCAAGTTTGTTTCAGTTCCATGACTTGTTTATACACATAAAAGGTAAATGCTAACAGTGCCTCAGGAGACAAAGACAAAAAGACCATTAGATCTAACTTATGTTTGGCATGTTGACATCCAGTTGGCCAGTCAACTTGCGTGTGATTCCTGTATATCTCCTGTCCTATTGAATGGAGGTAGGAGACTGAAATGTAGCTGTTCAGGGCAGTGTGAAACCATAGGTGTGTGCTGAAATGCATTGCAGTAGTGAATATTGGAATGAAAACAGGATTCATTGGGTTGCTTTGAAAGCAATTTTTTGAGACTTCTGAGCAGTTCAAAATCATACTTACTTGCACCAGTTATTTGTTCTTCAGAGAAAATATTAGAGATGTAGTTTACTACAAACGTAGAAAATGCTGTTAGCTAATTTCTATCAGACTTTAGGTAGTGTTAAAAACAGGTGATGCTTATCTGCTAATTAGAGAGAGCTGCTCTGTTCTACTAAATTGAACAACTGAAATACATTAATAAGTGAATTTATCAGGCAAGGTTTGCTCAGATGCTTCACTTGGAACATTACCTTTCTTGGGATAGCAAAGTGGTGTACTGAATATGCAGCTAGGCCATTACTGTCCACCTGCATCTATCCCAAACTAGAATTTGAGGGATTGCTTGAAAGATCAGTAAGACCTTTGCATATAACCTAGTGATTAACTTCAAGGTAAAAACAGTTTGTAGTGGTTACAATCTGAGTATTTGCTTTCTTCTCCAACTTTCCTGAGTCTCTTGAAGTATTTTGTGCTCTTTCTGAAGCCCTTTTTTTCTTTGAAGGATCAGCAGTGCCTTGGCAGCAGGGTGGTGCAGGATATCTCTCCAGTAGCAGGCACTGACTTTGTCTTCTCTAGTTGGAAGACGGCTCATCAAGCAATTTTCAATTTTGTGAAGGGAAAAATCTATTTTTATGGGTGCAGAAATTACCATTTCTGTTTCATTTTCTACTGTCAGACTGTCTGTCTTCTGCCTTGTTACTAGCAATTTGTCAGGGAGATGTCTGACACTTTGTTCCTGAGAGAACTGGATAGGCCAGCTGGCTGCCGCTTTGTGGGGCTGACTGCTGCATGAGGTCTCCTCTGACTTCTTCCTGAACGCCATGTGCTGTTTTCAGTGTGAAAGGAAAAGCTCAGCCAATACAAAGAATCCTGGGTACAGGTTTTCTTGTTAAACCTTTGATGCTGAGCTTACCACCAGGGGATATTTTGGAGTCAGAAGGCTTTTAGCTATTTGTTTCCCTACTTCCTTCTGTAATATTTTAGTGAGTTGCATAAGGAACCAGAAAATCATTTGTCTTCCAGTTGGCAGATCATACATAAACTGTTCTCTTTCTTTGTTCTGCCTTGCTGTAGGTTGTTTTGCAGGGGACAGATTAACTTCATCAATACAAGATCAGCCAAGGACCCAACACTGTATTTTTAATATTTCACTCAATTTTAGAGGGTAATGACTGTGACTAAGTACAGATGTTCTACATTTCTTCCAGTATTACAGTGTTAAGGCATACAATTAAAACAATTATATTCTACGAATTTTCAGTTATCTGCCAAGGCATGCAGTGCTGTTTGTATGATATGGTAAAATTGTGATTACCGAAGTGCTTAAAAATATTCATATATAACTGACCTCCTTTCCTGCCCTGTTGAGATTTTTTTTTTGGTGAAATATTGTGAAATGTTGTTTCACATTATTGTGAAACAAGCAGAAGGACTTTTCCTTCACATTCAGTGGCTTTCAGTCACAAGTGGTTTCTAACTGCAACTGAAGCTTCCAGTTTTTTTGTGTTCTCATATTAGAAAAAGGCTCAGAGCAGGTTTGGGACAAAGTCAATGTTATTTTGTTGACATTAAATAATTAAATAAAAAATTACCAAGAATATTGGTGGACTTGCAAAATCTTTAGTTACCAGAAGCAACGAGAAAATGGTAATGGAAATAACTCTGTAGGAGACAGGGCGATTGTAGTGTGAGGTTATAATAAGCAAACTAAAAGTATGTGCTCAGTAGTGACAGTGGTGTTCACAGACTCAAAGAATGGCTTGGGCTAGAAGGGACCTCAGGGATCATCAGGTTCCAACCCCCCGCTGCTGCATGCAGGTTTGCCAACTGCTAGACTAAGTACTAGATCAGGTGGCCCAAGGCCCCATCCAACCTGGCCTTAAACATCTCCAGGGGCAGGACATCCACAACCTCTTTGGGCAGCCTGCTTTAGCACCTCACCTTTTTCTCAGGGAAAGCTTCCCCCTGACATCTAATCTAAATCTTCCCTCCTTTAGTTTAAAACCATTCCCACTTGTCCTATCACTATCCCCTTGTGTAAAACATTGATTTCCCTCTTGCTTATATTTTCCCTTTAAATATTTGGAGGCCATAATGAGATCTCTCTGGAACTTTCTCTTCTCCAAGCTAAACACACACAACTCCTCCAGCCTTTGTTTGTAGAAGAGATGGATCATTTTTGTGGCCCTCCTCTGGACCTTCTCCAAAAGCTCCACATCTTTCCTTTACCCCAGACCTGGATGCAGTACTCCAGGTGGAGCCTCATGAGGTTAGAGTGGAGAGACAGTCACCTCCCTTGCCCTGCTGGCCACCTCTCTTCTGATGCAGCCCGGAATACTGTTGGCTTTCCAGGCTGCAAGCACACACTGCTGGCTCATGTTAAGTTTTTCATCAGTGAGGGCCCCTAAGTCCTTCTCAGCAGGGCTGCTCTCAAGGAATTCTTCTCTGTCTGTATACTAACTTGGGATTACCTTGATCCAAGTGCAGAACTTTGTACTTTCCTTTGTTGAACCTCATTAGGTTCACATGGGCCCACCTGTCAAGTTTATCAAGATCCCTCTGGATGGCATTCCTTCTGCCGTATCAGCAGTACCACTTAGCTTGGTGTCATCAGCAAACTTGCTGAGGGTGCACCTGATCCTATCATCTTTGTCTGATGGGATCTGATGAGGACTGATGAGGATCTAGAACAGTACCGACCTTAAGACAGATCTCTGGGGGACACCACTTGTCACCAGCCTCCCCCTGGATATAGAGCTATTGACTACAGCCATCTCGCTGCGAGCTTCCAACCAACTCTCCAAAAAGTCCACCCTTCAAATCCGTTTCTTTCCCATTCAGTGATAAGGATGTGGTGGGTGACCATGTCAAAGGTCACGCAGAAGTCCAGGTAGATGACGTCAGTTTCCTTCCCTTTGTTCAAAGATGCTGTCACTCCACCACAGAATGCCACTGGACTGATCAGGCACAACCTTCCCTTGGTGAAGCTAATGGCTTTGTGCGGCTTTATTTTGGTGCAGCTATTTTATGATCCTGATCATAAATGAGTCTGGAGAGAAACTGGAGAAAAAAAGTCATGAGAAGCAAGAAGAGTCCAGATGAGAAAATAACTTGTTATTTCTCGCTCAATAAATGAACCTCTTCAATACCCCCACAAAAGTATTCAGAGGATAATTCACAGGTCAATGGACCAAGTGTCATTTGCTTTCCTGCTGGAATACACAAGGATGAAAACATTAGATGGCAAAAAAGAGTAACCATTTTCCATCCCTTCCTATCAAAGAGAAAGGTAACTACCAATGATATCTGTCTCTTTAAGCCACAGATAGTCATCTAAAATATAGATCAGGAGACAGTAGTTGAGAAAAAGTCTTCCCAGAAAGTTGGTGTCGGTTTTGATTGTGTCAAAATACAGTGACAGTGAGGCAGATGCTTGAAAAAAAAAATCAGAGCTGTTTCAAAAATAGCAGTCTGTGGTGGATTATGACAACTACAAGGCTTTGATGGAAATTGGGTTAAAAGAGAAGTTTGTATCATTCCTTCAAACCACTAAGGTCAGGTGGCAGAAGCATCAGTCAAAGGAGAGAGGCTCCAACATCTGCTTTCAGAAGTGGCTGTCAGGAAAGATTGTGTAGCTCTTGTTCTTTTACATCGTGGATGCTTCTTGGTATGTCCTGTTGATGTAGATTGTTTTTGCATCTCAGCTGAGATGCAGTGCAAAGTGAAAAGTAATAATACTGTTGGCTTGTCAACAGCTTGTTATAAACTGCACTTCATACAGTATCAGCATAGGAAAACGTCTTGTTTTAGCCTTGCCTGTGCAGAAGGCATGCTGAGTTTCTGCCATGAAATAAAAAATGTGACTCTGAAATCTGTAAACAAATTCCTTTTGCGAGTGTTGCTTTGAATGCAACAATTGACAGCGTTTCACACTAGGAAATAAAAGCCAGTTCTTCAGAGTGGCAGACCTCTGGTCTCAGGCAGAATTAAGTGCATGCTGTAGTGCTGTCTTCATCATCTTTGGTTGCTGTGATGCTTTCCAACTCAGTAGATTCAACAGGTATCAGTGCTCTTTCTCCTATAAAATGGCAAATAACACCCGGACTGTTAGTGTGACATTCTTATTAAAGTACTCTGTCTTGAACTGCTGCAAATCCTGGCTCTGCAGTGCTGGTCAGAGTGTCTGGATATGCCTGAGAAGTATTTTCTGGAATATTCCCTATACCTGATTAAAATGTGTTGAGTGGCTCAAGACTGTTCAGTGGAAGCAGTGCAGTTTATCTGTTGTGAGGCATTAGTTTCACAACAAAGGCAATTGCAGTCAATATTTATGCACTTAGAAAGTGTGTGTATTCATGGCCTTAGAAGCCTATGAATGCCAGGGTGATGTGGGCAGCACAGACTTCAGTGGAAGACATACCTTGTGTACTAGAAAATACCTGTAGCCATAATGCAAGATGCATCCTGAAGAATTGGGTTTATGAAAAAGAAAACAGATGTATGCAGTGTTACCAGTAGTATTTGAAATGCAGCATTGCATTACCTGGTCTGACAGACATTAAAATAAAATTAAGTTGTATAGGAAACAGAAAAACAAATGCCTTAAAAGTGTAAAAGGGGGATGCTAGTGCTTACTTCTCACCAGGCTTTATGAGTCTGCATTAAAAATCCTTGGATGAAGTAATGTCCTGAACCTTGAAATCGCTGGTTGCCTGCTAGAGATCAACTGTTTCACAGTAGCACCTATTCTACAAACAGATAAACCTACCTGAACCATGAGTAGTTTAACATGAAAGGAGAAAATAACATGCTTCTCCCATTCACAGATGGTGAAAATGGTCTGTTGTCCTATCAGCTTGTGTTTCATTTTTGAAGATGCTGTTTCTAGTTATGGCAATCTGTTGTTATTATAGGTCGTGAGAAATAGCAGGCAGGCAAAACGAAGAGAGTTAAGTGTATTTCTTGCCAGCTACATACTGCTACGGAGCTGTCCCCAGGTTTATGTTGTGAAAGATGGTAATTTTGTAGTTTCTGACAATTCACACTGGACAGGAACAGCCTAGTAGTCATGTTCTGCTCTGACATAAATCACCGCACTGTTTTTATTCCAGTGTTATAACTGGATCTGCATCCTTATACAGGAACAAATGAATGGCTTATAGATGCTGCATTATTATTAAATGTTTGTAAATTTGTCAGCTCGTATGTTGAAATGAATAGTTAGGTCTTGCAGCATTTTGTAGACTCAGGATGTCAGTTGTTCTCTTAAAGTTCATGCTCTTTTTAAATGCAGTCCCCTCTTATCTTTTAGAGGAGAAGAATAAGAGTGAGCGAATCCCTCCTATGATGTCAGTGGTGCAATTTCTTGAAGCTATTTAGTTACTGTATAGTTATTTTTATTGACGTACAAAAGAATGCTCATTGTACTTTAAACCCTTGTAGGTGTAAGAGTGTTCACATATCTCATCCTCCCATCTAAACACAAGCTTTGAGGTTTATTTCTGTTTGAGACTTCAGTACTTCAGTCTCATCAGAGAACAACAATTTGGTATTCAGGCCATATATATCCCCTTTTTTTCTGGAGACACGATTGTATGAATTGTTGGAACTGATAGTTGGAAAAAAATTCAGAGCCACGAAGATGACATTAATAATGTTTGTTTGCTCAAATGTTCTTGTATTTTAAGCAAAACCAAAGAAAACTTTAACATTTAGCAGCATAGTATAATTACTTTAAGAAGTAGGTAGTTTCAGTGCAAGATAACCTCAAAATTCATTGGTTTTTCTTTTTTTTTTTTGCCATTGATACTGTTCTAGCTGGTGTTTAGGACAAGGCTTGTTCACATAACGTCGATGTTATAAATAACCTTCATGTGTCTGATGCAGTTTGCTCTGGGTATTTAGATTTGCGAGTCTGATTTCAGAAATTGTTATCTTGCCAATGAAAGACAACCTAATGAAAAGTAGGTATACACTGACAATTTTAAAAATTATAAAAAGTACATAAAACTGTCTTGGTTACTGAAGACCACTTAATTTGTTTTGCTTTATTCGCTTAAGGATTTTGGTGCATAGTGTTAAGTACTCTCATACAATAGTTGGTATTCATTTAGAGTTAGCTTGTAAAAATGCAAAAAGGCAAGTAAAGCTTCAGATCAAAAAACGGAAGTTTTAAACTTTCGTTGCATGTATGTTGAAAGTGTTTCTTACTCTTATTTTCAATTAACTTATTTTTTAGAAAAGAAAGATGTGACACAGAGCTTGGAAAGCTACACAGCAAAATGTCCTGGCACAATGGAATTCATCACTCTTCCAGATGGTTTGAAGTTACCTCCTGTTCCATTCACCAAATTGCCTATTGTGAGGTAGGACTCCAAACACAGTCTTTAACTTTTCCACAGTACCTGTCAAATTTTAAAGGATACTGGAAGAATGTCGTCTTCTCAGTTTATGTAAGCTGTTCACAATAACATGAAAAAATGTCAAAATGTCAAATTGTTTTGAGAAGTTCTTGGGCAAAAATAGAGCTTTTGAGCAGAAAATACTTTTTGTGGTCTTTAGATTCAGAAAGAGAGGATTTTTTTAAAAATAAAACTGTCATTCAGGAGTTTCTGATACAATCTAAGAAAAGTATTTTGTAATTGCAGTTGAGATTTAAGTTAGGTCATCAGGTCGCTCCAATGACTAATACATTTTTTAGACTAAAGCCTAGTATAAAGTATTTGAGAGAGACACAGAGATGGAATAACTGCAATTTGGCATGAAATTAAAAGGCTAAAAGAAAGTCTTTGTCAAGAATGGTGTTTGGTATTTGCCATTCAGAAAGAAATATGTTGGAAGTTATTGAAAAGAGTTCTCAGAGACGTTTGATTTCTCTGTAGGATGTCATCAGACATAAAGCAAGTGTTCTGGTATCACAGAAAGATAATAAAAAGCATAACCAAAGAGTGAAAATGACATTTATTTTCAGGTTACCTTCAGTCTCTAAAATGACATAAATGTTTTATTCTATGAGCATTTTTTGATTCTGTGACTAGTTTTACTATTCTAACTTCTCTAATTTTTCACTGAAGACAAAGACCTTGTTTAACTATTTGTAGTACATTAAACACAATAGGTTTGTTCTCACTAGTAATTTGTTGTGTGAATTGTGCTCTCTTAAGGTACAGATTAGACTAGAGCATAGGCCTGAAATTGGATTTATGTAGCAGACAAACCAGCAGTGTCCTGAACAGTCTTTTGTCCCGTATTGGGACCAAGTGCATTGGTTAGCCACCTGAGTCACCCCACATCTCATGTGTATTTCTGGGGGAAAGATGCATCTTCTTTGAGATCTTCCAGCATTGTGCTGCAGTGCCTGTGCAGGATTTGGTTAGCAATGACATCTGGGGTGGCTTTGCAGGTATCTGCTTTGTGCTGCCTGATCGGTGGTGCAGCGCACACTTTCAAGTTGCACCCACTGCATGTTATGATCCTAAAATGGCAACTGGTGGAGCCAAAGTTACGTGTGGCAATGGGAGAGTTACTGGATTTGGTTTCACTAAAAGTCTATGTATAGTTCTAAACCAGTCACCCCACATCATGCTTTGAGTCAAGAGACAGGTAGACATTTCTAGGTTTGCTTTAAACTAAAAGAGGAGAGATTTAGATTACATGGATGTTAGGAAGAAATTCTTTACTCAGTGAGTGGTGAGGTGCTAGTACAGGTTGTCCAGAGGGGCTGTGGATGCCCCATTTCTTGAGGTGTTCAGGGCCAGGTTGGATGGGGCCCTGGGCAGCCTGATGTAGTACCTGATCTGGTGCTAATTTTTGAGATATAAATGTGTGGAAAAGGTATTTTGACCGTTGTTGAATAACCTAAGCTTATGATTCAATCCATTTTAGAGCCTTCCAGTGTATGTAAAACATACACTTCTACTGATGATGCAGAGTTTTATTTACAATTGACATTTCATTGTCTACTAGTTATTAATCCATTTAATTTGTCATACTAATTTTGGATACAAATGTCTTAATTAAAATACTGTTGAACATTGAACTGACTTAGTGAGGCCAGAACACAGTAGCATTATTACATTTTTTTCTCCTGTACCCATGAAGCAATTGAGGAGATTTGGCTTGGCGAAGTCTTTATAGTTAATTATTCCTGGTATGTAGTATTTAATGCCTGTAGCTGTCCTTTAAGTGTTTACTCCTGATACTTCATATTATCTGTTTCACTATTTTTTTTTATGCCATATCTTTTAACTAGATACTTGGTCTATTATTGACAATTATTAAGTATTATTTTTATGTGTTTTCTAGCCTTTGGAACTTTGGAATTTTTTGATGTTTCAGATACTGTAGTGCAATCTGGAAGGCTCTTTGAGCTTTTAATTGTTTGTCTGAAGCTGTAGAAATTGAAAGCACATGGGATTGGAAAGTATTTCGGTATGGTAAACTATGAAAAGCCCTAGTATTTCATCAAATAGAAAATAGGAGAATTGTCTTTCTATTCTAATAGATGCAATGTTTACTTGAGTAGAGGGTTAAGTAGAGTTTAAAAGTATTTTTATTTCCCTTCTAAGCAAGTTTGGTTTCAATCAATACAGCTTTTTTATTTCCCTAATAAAAGATTTTGTTCTTCCAAGATGGTGTTGCAGTTGTTCTGTAATTCCTAATTGCCACTCCGCTGAACTCAGCAGGGCTGGGAGCAGGGCTAGTAAATGTACTTATTCAAGCTTTTCACACAAAGGAATTTTAGAAGGTAACATTCCCTAACAAGTAGTTGAAGATCTTTCCTTCCACTGCTATGCATTAAGATTTAGAAAGAAAAATAAGCGTATCCAATGCTATTTATTTAATAGTGATGGATGAGCCATAGCACTTTCTATTGAGGACATAAAATTGCTTTTATTAGCACTTTCTCAAAATTTTAGTGTTAATTTCCTCAAATATGTATCACTCACATGTTTTGCTTAAATTTGCATTCTAATTTGTACTCAGATCCAGTAAGAAAAGGTATTGTACTTTGTTCAGAGGATTCCAGAATCTGTCATAGTCTCTTTTTTCCTGAAGCTTATTCCTGTTATTTTGCATTTGACTGTGATGCTGACACAGTTATCAACAGATAATGAATGGATGTGATTTATTTCTTGTTCCAAAACACTTTTCATATTCTCTTCTAACTTCTTATCAAATGTTGTATATCACAGAGGTAACTTGTCTTTGTAATACTCCTCTTACAGCATCATTATTTTTCAGTAATAGCACATTATCTTGAATGGTTTGGGCAATTTTTAAAACAAATGGCTGTCTTGTATGTATGCACTTTTTATTAATGGGAATATTGGTTTCTTTGGTTGATAAAACTATTCTTCATTGTGCTGAGCTTCTAAACGTGGAGGACTTGATTTTCATGTTCTCTGTGATAGTTCATTATTTTGAAATTTAGTGTAATTCTGCAACTGTGGTGAGTGAGTGACTTGATTTCTATCGTGTAATTGTTGCAAAATTGTTTTAACATTTAAGGGAACACCTTCTTTTTGAGGTGAAGATGCTTGATTTTAAGTTGAGGACGGCAGGTTTCTTTCTTAGTTCCCCAGTGCTTGTCATGATATTTGATGAACTATATAAAAACATGAGAATTTAATCATATGCTGTGACATCCATAGCCTCTTTGTAGCATTCTCAAAGAATTTCAGTGAAATAAGTTTTATAGATCAGTAACAGGGAAAGAGGAGAAGTTGTTGGTTCATCTCTGAACAGGTTGCAGTTTTCTGGGATTCTTGCACTTGGCTCCTCAGCTGAGTTTTGAAGGCTCAGAGGGTTTTGGCTGGGCTCTCATAACCATCATATCTAGGTGTGTCCACAATCTATCTTGAAGTACAGAAATATATTCTTTAAAGTTTAGTGCTGGCAAGGTTTCTGAGCATTTTAATTTGTGGCTGTCCACATCAGTGTGGTGGGATGTCTGTGGCAATTAGCAAAAAATGAAGGTATTTCTATTGATTTTTTTTTTTTCCCATCAGCAGTGGAAGACAAATGGTTTCCCTGCTTTGTATCACAGGAATTTTGGTCCAACAGCAAGATGGTTTAATAAATCAGTCCTTTCCTGTCTGTCTGTAATTGTATTATGATCTTTAAACAAGACCTCTCCAATTCCTGTGACATTTCCTTCCTTCCAGGTGCAATTTTGTGTACTTAAACTGTTCTAAAACCTATTTTATTCACTTTGAAGAAGTTCTTTATTTGCATTATGTTGTCCAGTGAAATTTTGTCTGGCTTCGGCTTGGGTTTGTTAAATATTTGGTTGCTTTCTGGAGTTTCAGTGTATCTGTAGTTCAGTTTGCTCTCATCTTGGAAACTAACAGCTGGATTTCACATCACTTGCAAGTTTTGCGTTTGATGCTTTCTCTAGAAGCTGTTTTTCCTTTGGTATTTGTTTTTAACACAACTTTCCATAAAAGTTATTTTTACTTCACAGATCTGTGAAGCTCTTGAACCTTCCCACCAGTCTCCGACCTCACAAAATTAAAAGTCTACTTGGCCAGAATGTGTCAACCAAAAGCCCCTTCATATATTCTCCAATTATTGCTCATAGTCGCGGGGAAGAGCGAACTAAGAAAATAGGTAAGAATATTTTCCCGTATTTCACATTGTTTTGTTAAATTGGAAATTCTGTCTTGATCGGGGATAGCAAACCTGAATTTCTCTTTGAAGTAATCAGTTTTTTAGCCTGACATCCCAAAGAGCAAAAGTTTGTTCTTCCCAGTGACTTTTGAACCTGTGGGACAGTTCAGCCAGGTCAGAAGTGGGAAGAAAGTCATATAGCTGATGAAATTCATTTTCAGAGGAGCAGGTGCTCCTCAGTACCCAAACTTTGTATTACCTGGAAGATTGGATGAACGTGATTGCAAAGCATGGCTTAGCTGGACTACTAATTTGCTTTCAAAAGATGGCTAATAAAGGTTAAGAAATTAAAAAGATGTAGATCTGATGGTATCTCTTATAATATTTCTTTGGAAAATATTTCTTTATAACTTATAATATTTCTTTGTGTCTCCTAATTTGGTGATGTTTGTTATATTTTTTTCATTTAAATAAAATCTTATTGCCAGTCTTAACATGCAATTGTTTTATGCAGTATTGTTGTTCCTTGAGGGACACTAAGGGGAACCTCCATTTTTTGGTAGTAGTGCAAGTTGGTACCACAAGAGTTTTAAATTAAACACAGTTTCTCCTTTTAGTTAGTTAGCTAGTTTGTTTAGTGTAAGGAGATGTCTGAGCTACGTGTGAAGCTTTTTAAGGCTTTTGTCTTTTGAAGTACATAGCCAGCACATTTACTTTTAAAACCTCTAATGTTTGGTTAAAAAAATTTTACACAGAAAGGAATGTACAAAACAAAACCATAGTTCCATTATAAGAAGCTGAGGAATTTAATAATCTTTGAAGATAACGTGGTTGCTTTTTAACATACATTTGATCTTCTTTAATTAGAAATAACAACAATAATAAATGGTTTGTGTTTCTGTTCTGGAAGCCAAGGGGGAAACAAAGCCCTTTGGAAAAGTCTTATGTTTTCAGCTTTTAAGCTTTCAACTTGATAAGCTTTTCTAACTGAAAACAATAAATTGGATTATTTTATTCTGTTTAAATTGATTTTAATATGCACTAGTCATGAGAAATAAACCTCATGGTTTATGACATAAAGGGATTTTTGTTATGAAGTCCTGATAGTCTAAGTAGTACTGCTGGTAGCATAATACAGCTCCATCAGCAAGTCTTGCAAGTCATCTCTCATATCTATATGCAGATGGTGTAAGTATAGCTCTTAACCTCACACCGTGTAACTGATTTTACTTTTCATTTCAAAAACGTTTCCTCCAGTGCAGCAATTCTGTAGCACTGTCCTGTTCTCTTTTATGTAGATCTTATGGAAAGCAAACTATAGGTAGCTAAGTGAGGGCTCTTGGTGCTGCTGGTTATGGTTTCCAAGTGAATGAGTTGACACAACGTGTATTGTTTGTTTTCCTGAAAATACGTGTCAATAGTTTTGTTGGGGAGGTAGCTTAGGGAGTATTTGACAGTGAGAAAGTGGTCAAACCTGCAAAAATATAAGAAACGAGCCTAGGATATTGTTCTCTTTGGGAGAAAAGACATTAAAGCATCAGAGTAGCTAATGATTTTGTTTGCTTTGAGTAAAATGTAGCAAGATGAAATAATTAGTTTCCAATGTGTGTGTGTGTTTCCCCCCCCCCCCCAGTGATTTACATTTTCGGAATCACTTTATGTGGTTGCATTGTATGTGTTTTTCAAAAAAGGAATTCTGATCCTCTGGTAGTTCTTCTAATCTCGAAATTACTGTAATTTGCAAGGGCTAAAATGCCTGCTTCAGTTCATTGTTAACCATAATGGGAGCTCAGTGCTTAAATAGCTTTGAAACTGTGTGACGGCTCTTGAGAGAAGCTACCAGTTCTTTCGGGGACTGCAGAGTGCAGAAGATTTTGGACACTAATGAATTAATTAAAAACAAACAAAACAGCACAAACAACAACTACAAAACATCCCACACAAATGTGCGTTTGAACATTTAGTTTTAACCTACTGTTTTACTTCCCTGGTTTCACAGTAATATAACCTGTTAATATCTTAGAATGTATGCTGTTAATTTCTAGTAGCGTTAATTGGACTTAAACATTTGCATTAAGCATATCTCCCTTGAGCTCTCTAACACTGCTTGCGGAATGTAATCAGATAGTGATTGTGAATGTGCTATTAGAGAGCAGATGGTTTTAATTGTGAGTTACAGTCTTAATAATCCTGTTTTTTTACAGAACATTTTCTAATATCCTAGAAAAAAAGAGCGTTAATAATGTGTTAAAATCATTGAGTAAACTAGTTAAAAGTTAATCTGTGTGTGTTATTGATTAGATTATGGTCATGATTTATTTAATCTATTTAATGACTATTTTAAAACCACCTTTTGTTTATTTGGACTGTAGTTCCTCACCTTGTATGGCAGACGTCACATTCAGTGTAAAATCTGAATGTAGACTGCATGTGGTTATGGTGAGAAATCTGGGAGGCAGAGAGGAGCACCACGTGGGCTGAAAAGATTATGGAGTTGTGGTACCAAATAGCCTTTGCGCATGGAGTAGCCCACCAGAAATGGTTTATGTGCCACAGACCTCCCCTTCTTAAATTCCTTACCTCCTTAAATGTAACAAAAAGCTGCAAAATTTTACACTTACTGTGGTGAATAGTTCTTAAAGCTTGAACTCTATAACTTGTGGTAGGGTAGGTCAAGAAATAAGATGTCCTTGCAGTTTCTATTTACTGGTTATGGGTCTTTCCTAAATATATCCAGAAATTAAACTTAATATCTTCTGTTATTGCTTAAGTCTCCCTTTTGTAATCATCAATCAATCAATAAATAATCAGCATCAATTTTTCTCCGTGTCATCCTCCCCTCACACAGTATTTCCCAAACTTCTTACTGTGCTCTGTGGGAAATCAGTAGGAGGAAATGGAGGTGGCATCTTGCTGGTGAGCAGATGCTTTCTTCTTAATTTAGAATGATCTTTTATTTACTCCATATTGTCAACTGTGTATAGATTTGTTTCAATGATTTTTCATATCCTTTTTCCTTTGGTGCTTGTTCCCTATCTGGTTGCTTTTTGACTGAGCCTTGATACGAGGTGATGCGTACTTTGGGCCTACCTCCCAGTATGGAAGTACCAAAGCTTTCAAATAGTTACTGTTAAGGAAGTGTTTAAGTACTCTTTTGAACTGGTGCCGGAGTTAATTTTGCCAAAGTAATGTTGGCACAATGTAATATTGGGCCCTGGAGCACTACTAGCATTAATATAATAAGCCTATTAATGAACGTATCCGGTCCTTTAACGCACTGCTTTGCCTGTGATTTGCAGCTTGTGTCCGTTGGTACACTTGAATAGAACTTGCTGTGCAGATCATAGAGAGGTGTTAATTTCAAACATAAAGATAATGTAACACTGACAGCTCAGCTGATGCACATTTTTATAACACTACGATTAGACAATTCCTGCATTAATTCTATATTCATTTCGTGTAGACTTCCAGTGGGTCCAGGGAGATGTGTGTGAAGTTCAGTTGATGGTGTACAACCCTATGCCTTTTGAGCTCCGAGTAGAAAACATGGTACGTATCTTCAAAAAGATTTTCTAACTTCTTCACTAGGTTAGACTATTAATACCATTTTCTATAAATCAAATAGTTTAAAATCTGTTTAAGTCAGTATAGCATCAGTTTAACAGTGTAAGTTCTCTCATGTTTTTGCAGTGGTGATGAGATACTGAATTGAAATGTCTACTCTTCGGAGAGTTAAAATGCTTTACTGCTACTGACCTGTGAATCAATTCTGTATCTTTCTGCATTGATTCAAACTCATGCTAAATAATTTATTTATGCTGGTTTTCAAGTAATAATCATATCCTAAAGCCTAATAATTACTGTATTCTTCCTCCTGTTACTTAAAAAATTGTTGTTATCCTAGCTTTACCAATTCCCATGTTGACCACATTTTTTCAGAAAATGAGGAATGAAAATAACTTGTTCTGAGAAGCTTTGATTTATAATAGATGCTTCAGCATATGGATATGCTATTTCCAAGCATATATGTTATTTGAAACCACTGGATGCTAAATTGATGAGATGGAAGTGGGGAGAAAAAGGCTAAAACACCAGAGAAGTGTCTCAGGTTAGAAGGTTCAAGCCCAAGCTCTCTACTGAAACACAGTGGATTTTTTTTCCTCTTTATGCCAATTAACAGGATTTTTTAAAGTTATCTCTTAAAAGGTTAAACACCCTTTTACTGCCAAGCCACCTTAATCTCCGGTCACTCCTAATCCAGTGTTGTCCTTAGTTAAATACTTTGACCTTTTCCCCAATATTTAGTATTGCTTTAAAAAAGGAGCCCCGACTCTTAGAACCCACGAAGTAAGTAAGACTACGTAAGTAAATTAGGGTGTATTTATATGCTCAGGATTTTTTTTTTAATTGATAGGTGTACTGCAGTGGGTAGTCAAACAATTACACCTAAATTAGAGGTAATATGCTACATATGATAGAGTACTTTTTCCACAGGAAATGAACACACCCAAGGGTTGTAGTTAGAGTAGAGTGAAATTCATTCTTGGAAGCTAACATACTTGGTTCCTTCAGCAGCATTTTGTCTTATGCTTACAGAGGTATTCTGAAATGTTAGGAATGAATAGAAAAAGTAATGGTAAATGTGTGAATCAGAAAGGACTCCATGTAAAAATTATTTTAAGAACATTTTGATTTATCATCTAATCTGTCTTGTGTAAGTAATGATGAAATTATATATTCAAAATCTTTTTGGATAAATTCTTAATGAGGAAATTTCTTGTAAGTGGCTGCATACACTTAAGAGTTTGGAATACAGTTATTTATACGAGTGTGCACTTCATCCATTCACTGTGAAAATTAATTGTAATACTATGAATACTACAAGCTAGATGGTTATCTTCTGAATTAATGCTGCATTTCAGTTTCATTGGGAAGCACCGGAGGAAGTAGAAATGCAGACTAGATACAAATAATTGAAGTGATTAACACAGTTCTTTAGTCAGTGTTCTAAAAATAGAGCGCTTTGAGAAAATCTGCTGTGCACTAATGTTGTCTAATTGGTAGAAATGAGTTGATTTTGCTTCATTTGTGTGGAATCAGGAATGTAGGCAGCAAATGAGGACAGCAATTACTCCTCTCAACTCAGTGTTTGAGAGACAATGTCTTCAGCACCAAATGTTGAGCTCTGTGCATAGCAGCAATACATATGGGCTGGTGTCAGTGCAGCAGCATAGGACGGGTGAGGAGAACTGCATCTGTTCAGCCTGAAGAAGAGAGGACTAGTGGGCAATTCCTGTTGCTGTCCTTTCCACTTGGAAAGCTGCAGTGAAGACAGAGCAGAACTCTTCCCAGAGATGCGCAGCGTAAGTTTCCCGTATTGTAGCAATGGGAGACTTTCCTAATAGAGACATTCTATTTTGCCAGAGTTGCAGTGGCCATGCAGTAGGAACAGGTTTCTGAGAGGGAATGTGGGATCGCCATCTTCAGAAATCTTCAAAACTTGAGTGGATAGGACAGTGAAAAAAACTTACACTGACATGAAAGTCATTCCTGTTTGGAGCGGTGGGTTGGGCAAGAGGAACTCTGACATTTCCATCCAGCCTGACTTGTTTTTATTCTTTGATGTTGTTTGTGGGTTTACTGTGTGTGGGAATAGTTATTACTTTATCACAAGAATGAAATCTTTGTGGTTTTATTTTAATAATTCAGAACGTTTAATATTTTAAAAGGTTTTGTTTTATTATTAACGTGTACTCATGTCTGCAGTCCCCGTGCCTTCTTGTCTGATTTCTTGTAATTTTCATGTTCTTTCACATTAGAATCACTTGTACAGGGAGCATATCCTTTTCATTTAGTGTCAGTTTTAGCTTGTCTGACCCACAACTTTTTCCTTCTTTCTGTCTCAGCACCTTACCTGTGCAGTATGACTGCTCATTCAACCTTGTTTCCAGTGACTGGCAGCCCTTTGAATTCTCCATTGCATGATGTCCCTTGTTGTTCCCTTTGTCATGGTTCATTCTTCCTAAATGTGCAACTATCTTGAAATCTATATTCTTACTCCATTTTTTTTCCCTTATCTTCCATTTTCATCAGCTTTGTTTCATTTGTTGTTGTTTGAACTTACTTATTATATGTTAAACTCTGGAAGCACTGGTCCAAACTTTTGCAAGTGCACTTGTCCTTATGTATCATCCTGCTTGTTATGGCTGAAAGTTTGGAAAGTAGTCAACATGGTACTGACATAGAGCACTGAGACGGAGCACAAGTTATTTAGCAGAATGGTTCCCACTAAAAGGCTTCTCTGTTGTTTCTTTCTTTTTATTATTTGAAATAGTAGTCATAGCATCACCGAACGATTAGGGTTGGAAGTGATCTTTAAGATTGTATGGTTCCAGCCCCCTGCTATACGCCAGGAGCACCTTCCTCTAGACCAGGTTGCTCACAGCCCCATCCAGCCTGGCCTTGAATGCTTTCAGGGAGAGAGGATCCGCAACCTCTCTGGGCAACCTGTTCCAGTGGCCACCACCCTCACAGTAAAGATTTTCTTCCTAATATCTTGACTACGTCTACCCTCTTACAATTTAAAGCCGTTTCCCCTTGTCATGTTGCTACATGCCCTTATAAAAAGTCCCTCCTATAGGCCCTCTTCAGGTGCTGGAAGGCTGCTCTAAGGTCCCTCCGGAGCTTTCTCTTCTCTAAGCTGAAAAACCCCAGCTCTCTGTCTGTTCTTGCAGGAGAGGTGCTCTAGCCTTCTGATCATCTTCACGGCCCTTCTCTGGATCCACTCCAACAGCTCCATGTCCTTCTTGTGTTGGGGGCCCCAAAACTGGATGCAGTACTCCAGGTGGAGTCTCATGAGTGCAGAGCAGAGGGTCAGAATCACCTCCCTTGACCTGCTGGTCATGCTTCTCTTGATGTCACCCAGGACTACTGCTATGTATGTTTAGTTTATATAAGAGTGTAGAGGCATGACTGATCAGTATTACTGAGGTGAAGAAGCCCTGTGAAGTCAAAATGTTGATTTTTTTTTTTTTAATTTCCTCAAAATCTTTTGTCCCATAGTCCCATATATTCCTGAGTTGGAAATCTCTTTAGATACCTGTTCTTCATGTGTGTCTCATTTCTTTGTAACTTACCTCTTTTCTGTATCCTAATTTTCTTTCGTCCATGTAGTGGGAAGACTCATCCAATAACAGTGATATAATGCTTATAATATGGCAAATAAGAGCATTTAATCATGGAATACAGTGACAATTAGGTCCCACAACTGTGTATTTTTGTCAGTGAGGTAAAGTAGGGGTGGTCATAGACAGTGCTTTCATAAACTTTACCAGGTAGCTTAAATAGACATAGAGGTAAAAATGATTCTAACGTGCTTTATCTGCAGTGCATTAGATGGAATATTTTTCTGCTGTTCTGGTGGTGGGATCCGAGTCAAGAGTAGATTTGATTGTCAACTGTAAATAAGTATACATACAGCTTTACATTTTTCCTGGGATATTGATATTAGTTTAGCCTTGTTGGGATATGTAAATGAATGCTAGCCTCTCTCTGACTTACAGCTATGGAACTTTTTTTCTATCTGGGAAAAAAATGACCTTTGGATTTCAAACCATCAGAAAACAAAACAAAAAAAATCTGCGAGATCTCTGGCAGATTTATGTCATGCCTTGGAAATAATGTTGGAGCTTTAAATCCTGGCTAAGTTTGGTGACATCTGCTATTAAAATAGAGTGCTTATGAAGATACAGCTTAAAGTCTGTTAAGTCTGCAAGATTTTAAATACTTTTTTCTCTGTTTCTCAGGCTTCGTTGTAAAGGCAAATATGCTGTCTTCAAAGGCTGAGAAATTTTGAGGGAATGTTATTTATTGAACTAAATTATTTACTTTCTACATCCACTGGAGAATGATGATAGATACAGAGAAGTATAAATGGTATTTAATAAATGAGTATTGTGGAACTGAAAAATACTGCTGCAACACAACGTTTCTGGAGTTTGTAGTTTTAAAAGCTCATAACTCAAAAAGAAAATCTTGTATGATTCTCATTCTGTTTGGAGCACGTGTTTGTTTCAGGAGAATTTAAGTGTAGTGTTTTGATTAATGATGGTATAAGAATAGAAGTTGGTTATTTTTTGTAAACTCCAAAACTGCGTTATTAGCCATGAGCACTTTCTGTGTTTAAAAATAACACCTAAAATATTGAAAAATCTTTATGTATAAGCAGTCCCATAGTTCAGCTTACTCTCATTCAAATTCATGGAGTTCACATCTTTGTTCTGTTTCTGCCCTCTAGGAGAGTATTTACTTACTGACAGGGTGTGTGTCGCTGAAGCTATATTGGGCAAGAAAATACTCAAAAAATGTGGCAGGAAGAAGGGTGAAAATGGTCATATTTGATGTATTCTAGGTCTGCTTAAAATAATCGTGCTAGAAATAGTGGGAGAAACGCTCTTTTAAATAAATATTTGACTACTTTGTGTAAAGTATACTCAATGAGAAAACCGGCTTGCGCAGTGGTACTTGGGGAAAAAAGTGTGAGTAAAAAAAACTAAAGCTTAAAAAGGCAGTTAAACGCCCATGTTATTTTAACTGCATCCCCAAAAGCTACCGTTAACAGACAAGTTGTTTTGTTTCTCTGAAACTGAATGGAGATTTGAAGTTATTGAAAGGTGGGCTGTGGCAGTAGCTTGCGTATATCCACTCTCAGATAATTTAGGTTGTTATAGGAATATAAGGAAATAAAAATCTTCTTTCTCCTGATTCATATATTCCCTGGTGGGAAACTTGCATACAGACGATAGTATTTTTCTACTTGGTCAGAAAGTAGTGGTTATTACATGTTATTACTAAAATACAGTATTATATTCTTGGGAAAAGAAATCTGATACTTGCTTCTTTCCTCCTTTTCTTTTCCCCTCCTTCCCCCTTTTTGCCCTTTTTTTTCCACTTTTTCCATTTTCCGTCCTTTTTCCCCCTTCTCTTCATCTGCAACAGATATGTGTTTAGTTAAAGGGAATAACTAGTTCAGCTTTGATTTCATTTATCTAAGCAGTTCTAGGCACCAGAGGGCAATGTTTGGCAAATATTGCTGAATTCTGCTTTCCGGGTGATAGCAGTATTGGAAATGTCTTTCAGACATTCTACATTACATCACTGTCTTTTCAAACTTAGTGTGGTTCAAGTTTGAAGAATAAGTACATTGATTTCAGTTTATGCCTGTAAAACCAAGGCTTTGTTGAGGTTTACATTGTTTTGTTTGCTTGCTTATTTTTCATTTTGATGACCTTTTATGCTTTCTTGATACCTTTACATAAATATTGTAAGTTTTACTGGATGGTAAAACCGTCATAATGAGAGAAATACATGCTGCATTCTACTTCATGCGGTAATGCACTTGGGGCTCTTTAATTTTTTAGACCAGGAATAATCTGTGCTTAGAGAAGATATTTGACGTTTCCATTGCATTCTCTTAAAACATTTTTTGGAGGTTTTTTTGTTTTTTGTTTTTTTTTTTGGTTGCTGTTGTTGCTAAAGAATAGACTGAGGATGCATTTGTAATACACTGTAAACAAAATACATTCTGGTGAGGACTAATTTTGCTTTATCAACTATCTTGAGGTCAGCTTGCTGTGTTTGTGATCACTATGACCCCAGGGTGTCACTTTGATGCAGTTTCAGGGGGTAGACAACAATATACCTCTTTTTTCTTTTGCTTCTCTATTGTTGAAACATTTTATTACTAGTAGTTGCTTGAGTGCAGTAATTCGTCCTTCTTGTCCATAAGCACGTTCATGTTTTGGTCGAGCCGTTTTCATTTCCTTAGGTATGTATTATATGAATAGTGATTAAGGTATTTTCTAATTGAGAATTACAAACAGAAGATTGCTAGTCTGCCTTTCACAGCAGATGTGAACTTTAGAGGTGCACCATTTGGAATCCTATTGAATGAATGAGTCAATATTGAATGAAGTAATCATAGATGTTTTTGAAGCTAAGCAATACCAGTGTGGCTAGCATTGCTGCTGCTTAAACTCTTTGTTCAGCCCTCAAGTCTCTGCGTGGTTTTCTCTGTCTCAAGCCGTAAGCTTTTTTTTCATCTGTCATTACAAAAATAGTATCTGTTTCTTTTATAGACTCTTGAATTCCTATGAAGCATTTCAATGCAGTTAAGTTTTAATCTAATTGTCCTTACTGCATTAATTGCTACAGAGACTAATATTGGATATCGTCATTCCCTCTCTCACTCGTTTTCTGTATATGAGCAGCTAGTAACTTAGACTCCTGTTTTTTACAATGCATTTGTTATTTTTAACAGCATGTACTGTGTTCAAGCATCTTACATTTGTTAACTGAGCTTTAAAAAAGTGATTAATTTATGAAGGAAATAATGCTGTGTTCTGTAGACCATGAAATAAATGAATTTTTGGTTGTGTTTCTTATTTTGTGCCATGTTTTTACATCAGGGTGCTAAGAGATTTCTCTGTCATATACTAGGAGAATAAATACCCATGGTATCGTGGGTACCATCAGAAGATAGGTGGCCAGCAGGAACGGGCTGATTGTCCCTCTCTACTCTGCCCTCATGAGGCCCCATCTGGAGTACTACATCCATGTCTGGGGCACCCAATGCAGTAAAGACAAGGAGCTGTTGGAGAGGGTCCAGAGAAGGGGCACGAAGATGATCAGAGGGCTGGAGGACCTCCTCTACGAAGACAGGCTGAGGGAGCTGGGCTTGTTCAGCCTGGAGAAGAGAAGGCTGTGGGGTGACCTCATTGCAGTCTTTCAGTATTTAAAAGGGGATTACAAACAGGAGGGGAATCAACTTTTTACTCAGGTAGATAGCGACAGGACAAGGAGGAATGGTTTTAAGCTCAAGGAGGGAAGGTTGTGATTAGATGTCAAGGGGAAGTTCTTCACAAAGAGAGTGGTGAGGTGCTGGAACAGGCTGCCCAGAGAGGCTGTGGATGCCCCATCCCTGGAGGTGTTCAAGGCCAGGTTGGATGGGGCCCTGGGCAGCCTGCTCTAGTACCAGATCTGGAGGTTGGTGTCTCTGCCTGTGGCAGAGTGGCTAAAAAATTGGAGGTCCTTTAGGTCCCTTCCATCCCAAGCCATTCTGTGATTCTATGAAATCATGAAGTCTAACTGCAAACATCTTGTTTTGAGAGGTGGTCAACTTAGTGAGGTGAATGCCTTACTCAACTCCTAATTTAGACTTTTAGCTTAGTTAGAAAAGCTAGGCATACTTTATTATCTGTAAATACTCCGTTTGTTTCTTCCCCATAAATAAATCTTTTCTGGCTTAGAACTTTAATTAAAGCTAAGTAAGAACTGCTGTTGATGTTTGATTTTCATTGTCCAAAATGTAAGCAAATATATGTTATGTCACAAGTCCAATTAAATGTGGTTATAAAAAAACGCCTGTCAGATTATATCACTTGTGGGTTTTTTGCTGTGTTTTGGGTATAAATTATTTGTATTTCGTATATCATTCCCAGCTCAGACACATTCTGAAACACACACTTCTCTATTGAATACAAATCTTGCAGTAATTCTAGAAGGCTGCTTAAGTCACTGGGACTTTAAACCGAAGCAACTGCTATGTGCAAATTTGAATAAACTGTAAAAGTTTGCATGATATATTACAAGGGATTAAAATTTAAGTGTATGTCATAAATGGATTTATCTGTGTTGTACAACTTTTTTCAGGGTCTCTTGACAACAGGAGTAGAATTTGAATCTCTTCCTGCAGCCCTTTCTCTACCTGCAGAATCTGGTTTGTATCCAGTAACTCTTGTTGGTGTTCCTCAAACCACTGGACAGATCACTATCAATGGTAAGGGATTTCTTTCATCATTCTGTCCTGTATTTTGTAATGTCTGTGAGTGAAGGTATAGCACAATTCAAATTGATGTACTTTACATATTTGCCACTCTGAGTTCTCCTCAATATGTAAAACAAAACAAAACAAAAAAAATCAAGCAAAACCCCAAATATAACTATTTGGTATGCTAGACTTCATTAAAACCACAGTATGATGCTGAAAAATCATTTGGTTATAATGGTAACAACATATATTTACAATATCTCCAGTATGAAAGGAAAAGGATAATGAACTCAAACTCCCTCTTATTAATGTTTTAATTTGGAAAGCTTCTGAGAAAAATGGCTTGAACTTTTTCATGAGAAGGCAGAAGATAATCTCTCAACTCCATTTTCTTAATTAACCGTTCTCATGTAACATCACAGAAATTTTTGCTGATTGCTGTGTAGAAACAATTTAGCTGATGTGCGTAGTCTGATCAACTCAAGATGTCATTGCATTCATAAGGCTAAATGGAATTGTCTTCCTAGTAAGTGAAGAGAAATAAGAACTTTTTTTAGAAACCTGGCAGGACAGACTCCTAGTAAATGCAGTATAGGTGAGCATGGTAAATGCAGCATGTAGTAGTACTGAGCCATATTAACAACATGCAATTTGAGGTACATGCTCTCAGAATATAAAACAACAGGAAAAGAACTGTTTTAATAAAATTCGATATCAAAAGAAGATGGATTTGAACTTGAAAAAGCTTTGTTCTCATTGTGTTCTTCCTAAATGCTTTTCTGCCTGCTCATAAAATGATTTTTCTTTCTTTTTTGGCATTTTTTTTTTTTCCTTCAGAAACAATTTCAGTAAATACAGAATAGCATCAAAGCATTCAGGAACATTTGTTCTGTAGTTGTTCGCTTTTAGTTTCACATACTAAAAATGTATTGCAAGCAGTGGAGTTGATTTCTGTATTTGGTTGCTACTTGTATGTCAATGGATTATATTTTCCTTCAGATACAGGTTGTTATATATTGCTTGGCAAGGAATTGGTGTTGAGATATTTGACTGCTAAAATGAGCTTTTAGAGTATAAGCTGTGATATCTCATGGCAAGTGTATGCATATATTCATATTCAATTTTTTTAAAAGAATCATTTGCCTTGGGGTTGCATTATCTTCAGGATACTTTAGAGACTCTTCTGTCAGTTTTTTATGGAAGAAGTAGAGGAGTCTCAACATTAACCAAAAGGTAACAAGTTATGTGCACTGGTGGATAATGTGATAAGGTATTCTGAAATGTTGGTCTGTATAATATGATCTATGATTTATTTAAAAATACTATCTAGGGCATTCAGAAACTTTTTTTTTTTTTTTATATTATTTTATGTCCTGAAGAGATTGTCCTATAGAGGAGGTAGTGTTTTAGGTAGCAGAAACACTGGCAAATTCTGGCAGGTAAAATTAGTGTATTAGATCTTTTAGAAAGCAAAAGGAATGTGCAACATGTTTGTGTTATTTATTTTACAAAAAATCAGGTTACCATACCTCAGTTTTTGGAGTATTCAGTGATTGCCTTCTGGACAATCTACCAGGAGTCAAGACCAATGGCTGTACTGTTGAAGTCATTCCAGCTTTGCCAAGGCTACAGATCAGTACCTCCCTTCCAAGGTGAGAAGCTGAATAAAATGAGGATTTTATTTGGTAATACTGAAATGTTGGTATTCATAAATGCTCATAAAATCCGTAGTAAAGTGGTAACTCATGAAATATTGTAGGTTGGAAGGGGATCCTCTTGACATCATCTGGTATAGGATGCTGCTCAAAGCAGGATGAGCTCTGACAAACAGTGTGTCTGTAATGTTAGATGGGGTTGCTCAGGACGTTATCTCATTGTCTGAACACACTTGGAAAAGCCTGTCTCTAGTCTCCACTTTTTCAGAGTGAAACAAACAGCTCTTTGAGTCTGTCCTTGTATGTGATGTGCTCTGTCATCCTAATTGTTCTGATATTCCTGTTCTGGATTTTCTTCAGCATGTCTATATTTCTGTTTGATGGGGAAGCTCCAAACTAGACACTATATTGCAGAAGCAGTATGTTTTAGAGTTATAGGAATAACTTAAAAACAGTCATCTCTTTATACACTCACCAAACACATCAATCACATCACAATTGTATGTAGGCTAAAAGTGGTTGCTTTCTTTTTTTTCCTCATTTTTTTCTTTTTTCTTAAGCTTTATTTTTGGGTAAAGAATGTGACTAACTCCACAATTTTAGAGAGAACTGGTGGTACATTGATTTGGTTCAGCTTTTGGTGAGAGCTCTCACCTATTAAGTAGCATGTTGATCACTGTACAAGAGTCTTGCCATCCATCACTCCATTCCTCATTCTGTATGTGACTGTTGGCCTACCTGTGAATACTTTACCTGGTATCACCAAGAACCTGTCAGAAGCAATTTTGCTTCTTCACAAGCAGAAGAGCTGTAACTAAAATTAATATTGGATAGCCAAAGTTATTAATGTATTAAAGAATGTGGATTGAAATACAGAGGGAATATGTATTGTCCCTAGCAGTGTTCAGGAACTATGAGTTACGGTTTAGTAGCTTGTGGTAGTCATGGTGATGGGAGGATGGTTGGACCTAGATGATCTTGTAGGTCCTTTCCAACCTTGTGATTCTATGATTATACAAAATATTCTTAAAGGAGCATAGAGTCTGCTCTTCTTGGATATGTGCTCTGCTGATAATGTGGAACATTAATGAGATTTTCTTCGTATGTTTGTGTATATTTCCTTTTTCATTGGTGTTAAATTTGCTCTTAGTTTCTTCAAATGCTTTGGTTTCTGTGTTCAGTCTCAGCTCATGTGACATACTGGATATTCAGCTGTGCTCCTGTCTACCTTGCAGTATGCCAAAGAGGTCTCTCTCTGCCACCACTTTGTCCTTCTCTCAGACTCTGTGACAGTAAATTGCATTATGTAGCTCTTGTCAGTTCTGCTTTATCCTCTGGAGAAAGACATTGTGTACATTGTTAATGTACAGTCAGCTGTATAAGATCTAAGTAGTTTTTCTTCTTGCATATTGCCAGTATGTTTTATGTTTGCATTTGCTTTGAGACCCAGCCTACCAACCTCTGAGCTGTATTATTGAAAGGAAGTCTTTTTCTGACTGGGCAAGTTAGCTTCTCTTGAAGGTAACTTTTCTGAGTTTATCTCCAGTTCATTTATTTTTGAAGTGTTTGAGGTAACCTTGATACTGTACTTTGTGAATGACTTCAAGGTTTGTTTGAAGGGTCAGTTAAAGACATATAGCTCTCTTTCATCTATTCCACTGTTGGTTGAACTAAGAGAGATTTTGAGTTGATAGTCATATTGGCAACAGTAATTCTAGGGCTTTCTCTGTGTACTTAACAGTTGTTTTGGAACAGTTGTGTCATGAAAGAACAGTTTATTAAGCTCAGCTTAGCAGGAGCTTTAATGAATCTTCCTGTGGATTGAGAATGACTTAATAGCTATTTCTTTTTATTATAGGTATTTATACACATGTCTATGAATAAATTTATATGATATAAAAATACTACACTACTAAACATTATTGGTGGCAAAGCTTTCAAAAAGGAGAACCGATGGGGAGGAAGACAAATTCATAAATAAAATTATGGAAGTTTTATCATGTGGATGAACTTAAAGGAATGTCAGTCAGTTCCACAAGAACTAGAAACTTTTGAAGCTGCAGGCTGATGTACCTGGCATCATCACTGCTTCCTAATGTACTGAAACGCTTCCATGGTGTTCTTATGCTCAACATTTTGTTTATAGACAAAAAGCCAAGAACTTACTGTTTGTATCTTATCTAATGAAGGAACCATTGTTAGTACATATTATTAAGGGAGGAAGAAAAAGAAATAGAATACTGTGTACAGAATAGTGCATTTAAATTTGTTACATATGCACTTCCTACCTGTTTTCCTGGTGTTATTCTCACCCTCCCACTGCTCCTCTGGGTCGTAAAGATGGCATTTTCAGCCTGTAGCCGATGTTACAGTGAGTTGTCTGCATCTGGGAACCTTCACCATGAGGATTGCATGCTGATATCATTTTTACTCCTTATTTTTTTCCACTTGGAGGTACATGAGGCTATTTTTATGGTTGCTAATACACTTTTTCACTCTGCCTTCACTTGAGCTCCCTGGAACATTCAAGTTCATATAGTTGTATGGGATGCTTTTTTCATGTATTAGGCTCTTGTTCTTTGTTTTCCTTGTTGCTTCTGGATTTATTTTCTCCAGATCTTCATATCTTTAACTGACTAGTTAGCAAATTGTTTATAGCTGTGGGATCTGCATTGCTAAGCATTTGCATCATCTCATCTGGTGCTAGTACTCCAGTTTGCTATATCATGTCTCTCTCATTTTACCTACCACTTCTTACTGCTATCTATATAAGACCATAACTGTGCCATGCAGAGGTAACAGAATTAAAGTAAATCAGGCATGGCCAGAAGGAAAACTGTGGCTAAGCTATGCAAAGTCAAACTACTGTTGCACATTGTTCAGGATGGGTTCACTTCGTGTGTTAAAAAACTGTTTGGATATGGTGCTCAGGGACATGATTTAGCAGAGGGTTGTTGGAATTAGGGTAGTATGGTTAGGTTGTGCTTGGACTCGATGATCTTTAAGGTGTTTTCCAACCTGAGTAATTCTATGATTTCAGTCCTGGTGCCTTCTAAGCTCACAGTAAACCTGATGTCCTCTTACTAGCAATGGCAAACCACGCTTTGTGTTTGAAGGCTTGTAAAACTTGGTTTTAAGAACATGTATTAAACCTGTGTTAGAGGTTATGTTAAGGGTGTGAAAGATGAATTAGCTTGGATTCGGGTATGTAGATTCATGCAGTAATCAAAAGTTGCCATTATTTTGATTTGTTAGTATGCAGTCCTCAATACTTTCCTCTATACATGAAGAGGAAGAAAGTAATTGAGAAATTGTCTCCTTTTTTTCCTCTGTTGCCACTCCAAATACCCAAATGTCACAGTGCTGTAATGACAGTATATATGTAACAGTAAAATTCAAATGATCAGAAAATGTGTTGTAAGAATTTGTTATTAAAGTTGCTTTCTGAAATGCTAAAATCTACTCTGATGTTTTTGTTGAGGCTGCTTATCTTGTGCTAGGGAAAGACAGGGTATGAAGGAAGGATGGCAGAAATAGCTGCCAAAAGAAGCTACTGAACCTAGGCTTACCAACAAATGTATTGGTCATTAATCTCTATAACTTCTGCCCTTGTATGTATGATCCCTTCTGACCGCTTTGCATTAGCATGACGAATACAGTCAAAAACAACCTCTGCCCATCTGTCTTTTTCTGTAACCCTCATTCATGTTCTGAAGAGTTCATTTATATTCACTATTTCACCTTTCAAAGAGTGAATTTCTTCCAGGATCCACTCCCATGAGGTTTATGGCTTCTGCTGTCCATTGCGCTGTCAGCTCCCTTGTTACTTCTTCCTAGCAAAGTTCAAGGTTACTGCTCAATTCTCCTTTCTCATGTGTTGTCTCACAGTGCTGTGAATATCTCCTCTTTCAGTAATGGACTGGTTTGCTGTATTTGTTATGAAGTGAAATTCTTGATACTCTATTTAAATAAATTCCTAGATTTCTGAAACTTTGTTTCCATTCATTTTCTCTAACATGCAATTTTTACCTCTTTTTTGATATATTGTACTGTTAAGTATATCTTACTTCATACTTATGATACTGTTCATGATTCCTTAAGCAACCTGTTCCTGGATGATCAGCTGCTTAAGGCAGTCAGTTCTGCTGGTCTGGTCATTAAAGATATATCTACCTTTGTATAGCACATTGACAATACATTGGTGAAGTTTGGGAATGTTTAACAATGTAAACTAATTTATCCTCCTTTGTAAGTGTAAAGGTTTCATCTCATCTGAGATGAAATTCTATTGGTTGAATTTATTCTAATTTTTGCAGTTTTGATGGGCTGATCAGAAAGCGGTGCGGACTTCAGGATCCTGCAGATGGCTCTCGCTGGTATCTGCTATGGCATTCAACTTGCTCCCCCTGATTTCCCTTTCTCTTTTTTTAGTACTCAGACCTGGTGTTCAAATACTTGGCAGATCAGATGTCACTTTTTTCAAGTCTGCTCATTCTGATAACCTGCAATTGCTTTTTTTGTTGTCTTCCCTCTCTTAACTTTTTAAGTGTTTTTTTAACAGACTTTCAGTCAAGAAGACATTTTAATGTTGTTTGTGCACGACACTAACATTTGTCTTCAGTTAAAAAAAAAAAAAAAAGAATGTGGCTAAAATTTGAAGGGAAAATGATGTCATGGCTCTGAAATCTTGAAGATACATAGTTTTTGAATCTTTCAAGAATGGCTAAGAGAAGGTAATAAGTTGGACAAGCTTTTAATGTGCTTATTGTAATACTCCTGCATGTTTGTCACATTTTGTAGGTCTGCTCATACACTTCAGCCGTCTTCAGGAGATGAAATCTCCACTAGTGTATCTGTCCAGCTTTACAATGGAGAGACTCAACAGCTGATCATTAAGTTGGAAAACATTGGGACAGAACCATTGGAGACATTGGAGGTCACAGCGAAAACAGTCAACACAAAGGGTGTGTATGCTGTTTTAAAATTAGGAATAATAATCTTTTTCATAAATAAGAGTAGGACTAGTTATGCTTATAGGATATTTCTTTTAGGTCAGCTTAAGGCAAATATAATCCCTGCTAAAAATCTTCTATTATTTTTGTACAAACATGAAAATAAAAGAGAATATAAGAATATGCAGAAAGAAAATGAAGGGAAATGTGGAACCGTCTGTATGTCAAGGGGTCATTTTGGTGTTGCTTGGAAAGCAAAAGAACAAACAAACAAACAACAAAAAAAACAACCCACCTACCTAAAACTTCCTGAAGGGGGAAAAAAATGGTGAAAAGATTGTTGAGTCTAAATTACTTACTCCTTATATTTACATACAGTGATTAGTTAATTAAATGAATTACCATTAGCACTACCGTTCTCCTACTTGAAGGAAAGGAAATAAATAAGCCTACTTCTAGCTTACTCAGTAAGCAATAGGAAAATGTGGGATGAAACACTTAAAAAATAAAAAATAAAAAAAAAGCACAGCTCAGATAAAACAAGCTATTTTGAATTGAAAGATTGAATTGAAGATACAGAAGAAATATGCAGTACATTTCCTGCTTTCACTTCTCCTAAAGTACTCCATACATTCTTACATTTAACAAATAGTCTGAGATGCAAATATCATCTCCTTGTGATGGTCTGTCAGTTCTACTGCCCTGTGAGGCATCATTAAGAAAATGATATTAACAGAAGAACTGCAGATGACAAGCAATAGGATCTATACATACAATACAAAGATCTCATTTGATTGTACATTTTATTCTGTCAGTGCTAGATGATTAAAATGCGATGTGATACCTGGTGTTTTTTGCTCTTTTCAGCATTCAGGCTTGTCTTTTTTTCAAGAGCATATCCTCTTCTCTGCAGCTTGAGAGACAAGGAGTTGCCAATCATCTAAGAATAGATTTTCTGTCAGGGAGTTGTTACCAAGAATAATTTCAAAAGCTGAAGTAAAATGGTTTACTGTTTTTTGTTTCAGTAATTTCAAGGTGCTTCTACTGTGCAAAGTTCTTGCTATATGTTTGTAAAGGAAAGACTAAATACAGTGTGAGTATTAAATGGTGAAATGAATGTAGTGAAGTGTATTAAATAGAAGAGTGCATGGGCCTCCTAATCAAACCTGTTAATCAGACTCTTTGTATATAACATTATGTAGCTAAAAGGGTTCAAAATTTTGAAAAATAAACTCTTGATAACATTAAAACCTTCATAATATCACTGTTAAAACAGGTGAGGAATAAGGAGAAAAATTGATGCATTCAAATGTGAGTCTGGTAAAACTTAAATTTCACTTCATCTTTCACTTTCTTTCCGTGTAGTAACTTCCCTCTGTGTATCTGACTACCTCTTGCATATTCTTAAGCATGGTGATAATTGTCTTTACAAGAAAAATGAATATTTTGGATAAGTAACTTTTATAAGAATGCTGACTGAAGTCAACATTTTGGAAAACAAAATGAGTTTTGAGAGGAACAAAGTGATACCTGTTCTGAGAGCATGCTTGTGCAGAAAATACAGTTGTGTAACTCATGCATTGAAAAATACGTATTGTGAGCATAACAGAATCAGAGACTCGTAGAAGCCTGCTTGGGCAGAAGCATCTGGAAATCATCTTATCCAAACTTTTTTTTAGTGCTTTATATTAGGTTATCCAGGGTACTGTCGAGCAGCCTTCAGTTGCTTTTTTTGTCACAAAAGTAGCTGGAACTGTTAAAGCAGGAAAATACATACTTAGTTAACTATGACTTATACCTCCAGCACACAGTCATGTAATAAAGTGCTGAAAAACACTGTCCATGGTAAAAGAAGTAATGATTCACTTTAGCCATGTAATTATTATTTTATTGTGTTTGCAGTAGGTCCTGCAAAGGATAGACCTTTGCCTTTTTTGATGGACTGTCTTTCAGTTTAGTGTTAGTTATTACTGTGAATAGATTCAAATGCATAACGATAGATTCACTCCACAGTGCAAGGTGCAGGGTCCCTAGTGATCAGCAGGGAACTGAAGGTTTGTCATGTCAGCAGCATAGTCTTGTCAATGATGCTGCATGAATGGAAATAAGTGAATACTACATGAAACTGTCTTTAATAGAAATACAAACTCCTACTTTATTATACATTAAGACATTATGTAGATAGTTAAGAGCACTTAGGAACTATCTATAGTATGTATTAATAAGCGGTCTCTTGAATGTTCTTTACTATTTCTTACATGACGCTTGGCAGTAATGCAAGCTACTCAGGGTCTCCTTGAGAGCTAGTTGGCATCTTTGTCTGCCATGATGGCTGTTTGCCTGTCAACTTGGGAGCTTGTAAGAAGTGGTTGCCTAGCTTCAGCCAAAGACACTGAGCCTCCAGTCTTTCTTGATTTCACCTGATTTTCTTTTATTCTTTCACTTAAGACATTTCTCATAAATCTTGCACAGCTGCTGCATGTGTGCCTGTCTAGCCGTTTCATAGATCTATAAGAATCATTTAGGTTGGCAAAGACCCTTAAGATCATCAACTCAAACGATCAATATGAGACTACAAAGTCCCATCAGTAAACCATGTCCATAAGTGCAAAGGCCACAAATCTCTTGAATACCTCCCAAGTTGAGGGGTACCTCTGCGTCTCTGAGCAGCCTGTCCCAATGACTAGCCACCCCTTCCATGAAAAAATTCTTCCTCATATCCAATCTTAACCTCCCCTGGCACAACTTGGGGCTGTTTCCTTGTGTCCTATCACTTGTCACCTGGGAAATAAGACTGATGCCCAGCTGGTTACAACCTCCTTTCAGGTCGTTCTTGAGAATGGTGAGGTTTCCCCTCAGCCTTCTCTTCTCTGGACTGCAACACCCCAGTTCCCACAGCTGCTCCTTCTTTTTTTCCTGTCCCTTCACCAGTTTTGTTGCTGTTCTCTGTGTGCTTGAGCAGCTCAGTGTACCTTGTGCATTGAGCAACCCAAAACTGAGCACAGTATTTGGAGTGCTGTCTCACTGGTGCGATCTACAAAGGGACAGTCACAGCCCTGTGTTCTGAAACGGATCCTGAAGCAAATCAGAAAAAGGGAGTTGTCGTATTGCCACAATAAATGTGTCTATCATGTCTCTTAATGTCTCGTTATACCAGTCTTGTCTACCAGGCTGTGGTATCTGTAAGTCAGACATAGCGTGTATGGCGTGAAGGCCAGCTGTGTCACTTCATGTTGTTCCTTACCATATTAGATGGTCTTATACTTTTTTAGAACGATGATGTGTGAAGGGATGACTTTCCTTCCTCCGTCTTCAATCAGCTCTTGCCAGAGGATTGTTACGTCAATTTTAAGGGGTTTACTCTAAAGGCTTTTGTAACTTAACTGTTCAGTCCATTCAAGAGAAAAGGTGACCCTAATCTGTTCTTGAAGCCTGAAACATTGAGAGAAACATGCCAGGCATTCTTAACAGACTTGTAGGCTGTAGCAGTGAGCACCAGCTGCACATGCTGAATGAGCACAGATGATGGAAGCAACCAATCCTCACTGATCTTTTCTAAAGTGATTGCTGTCTGGAACTTAAAACATATGGAAGTAAATTCACCTATGTTCTTTTCATGGCCTTTGAAAGCATCTGCTTGCGGTCTCAGCTGTATATCCACGCCCGATCAGAAATGAGAAGAATCTACTTTGAGGACCAGGTAGCTATTTTTAAGAATTGCAGATATTTATTTACCTTTTTTCCAACCAAGCCTACAACGTTTTTTTTGATCTGGAGTTGATGATGGTCCTCAGAGAGCTGTGGATGCAGGGAGGCTTTTTGCCAGTTAGTCTGAAGGTATTGTCATAGAAGGACAATGAGCGTTGGTTGTCCAGCCTCAGTCTGTCTACTGTGGTTTTGCTGTAGGATTTCTCAGCTCAGGTCTTTTCCTTTCTGCCCACGCTGGCTGACACAGTTATTCATAACATTTTAAGATACTCTTTTTTTTCCTACTCCCAGGATGAATGTTAAATGGTTCGTGATTTTAGAGCACGTTTTTGTCATCTTTAAGGATATTTGTTAATTGCTTGGAAACAGCTCTTCAAGATGCATTTACATTGTAAAGAATATAGCAAGGTCTGCAAGTCTATTTCTGTCTGCTAGGTCTGACTCCAGAATACTCTGTAATTATCTCCTCAGTTTGAAAGATGCTGGTTTCCCTCAATATGAAAGAAAATATAATAGTAATATTGGTTAGCTGCCTATCAGCGCACAACTGTTAGTGTTTTTAACCTTGTAATTCTAACGTGCACAGTCTACGGTTCCACACTTTCAAAAAACCCAGTGGTTACTCTACAATGGTAAATTCACAACTTCTGTTTTTACTAGAATTACATGTGCTTGATGTTAATGTGTGTGAATGTCTGTGCATTTAGAACTGATAGTTACTTTGGGGTCCTGTGTATTCTGCTGGGGAGATACAGCTCAGCTGTGGTGGCATCAAGAAATAGAGATGCAGATTACTGTGAAAGTCTATAGAGTTCTGTTGCCTTGAAACATATCACATTTTTATTTTCAGCTGTTTATCCTCCTTGTGTTCAGTGTGCTTTTGTTTCTTGAATGCAGAGATATGAAGCATTCTGGTGTCATCTATTCGTGCTCTTGCATTTCTATTTCCTCTCAGAAGCTCAGCTTGAGAAGCAGCAGTTGTCTTGGCTGTGATCTTCCCAGAATTTAACTATCAGCCGTAGTGTGCTGCTTTTCTTCTTTGTACTTTGTTTCTTTTTGTCCTTACCTTTAAACCTTTTCCTTCTGTTCCAAGTGTTTTAATTAAATTGCCTGCAATGTTGTTAGAGACTCAGTGGTCCTCCAGGCTGAACTGCATCTTTTTATCCTGCTGTGTTTTTCATAATATATCTATTTGTCAGGAATTTACAACTCAGAACACTATTCCACATACATACACTTTCTCTGATGCTTTAAGTTACATTTGCAATCTTAAGACTATCTGCTTAATGTTACAGTAAGTATAATGTTCTGTGCCCCTAACCCCCACCCTCCCAATTCTGCCCCAGAAAGTAAGACAGAGGTGTGAGATGCTGTATTAGGGCTGATGGTTCAAGAATTCGTAGAACCTCAGGAGACTGTAAGAGCTCTCAAGTCTGGCCACAGTTGTGTTTGTAGCATACTTACCGAGTATCTTTAGTTGATGCATATCCCCATGTAGTCCTCTTTAGGTAGCTCATTAATTAAATTTGCTTAATCCCATTTTGAAGCTACCTGCCTCTGTTTGTTGGCATTTTATGGTTTTTATGAGCTGGTTACAGGCAAATAATTTTGATAGACATGGTAGTAATCCCAGTATGCGGTGTTCTATATGGCAGTATGACCTTGTGATGGTGAGAATGTAAAAACATTTAGATTAGACTCCTCACAATGGATACTTGCAATTCTGTTTCTTTATGCAAAGTGCCAATGTGGAATTGTTTTTATGGATCTTAAAAACTAAAGATGTTAGAGTTGAACCTGAAATTAGGTTATGGGTAAGATACTGTATGATATTTGTTATGATTTTAGTGATGTAGTCTCTAGTAAAAGGATAAAATAAGTTTCTCATTTACATTCCTGACTAGAAGCTGCTTGAAACCTCAGCTGTTGAATGCAAATTTTAGTCTCTGGAAACAAGTGAATGGAAAATAAGAATATTTTCCACACAACTGAAGGGTTTGAATCCCAGTGTTGTGATATAATTCATTGTGATATTGACCGCTAAACAAGGTAAAGAAAATAATAACGAGCTATAAACCAATAATAGTTAATATTTAACTTGATTTTTTCTTTGCTGTTTAACTTTCAACATGAGCATTCAGACTTTGTCTCATAATTATAAGTGTTAAATCAGAGAGTATTTGTTGGGTTGCCATAATACTTGCAGGGTTGTTTTCACTCAGAAGGTCTTTTCACCTTTAATATCTTCAAATAAATTTTTTGCTTAATGAAAATACGTTTTGGAAACAACTTGTTCTTTAAGCTGGAAGTAAACTCAAGTACTTGGGATATGTCATTTTGCTTTGCTTGCTCTGAGGAAAAATATGCCTGTAGCATATTATGTTTTTACTTATCAGGAACAGGGAATAGAGATTGCTCTACTTTTAAAATCTATTTTCATGAAAATGAATGAAAATTGGAGCAATGAGATTGTTAGAGCTAAATCATTGGATGAGATGGAGGTGACTTTATGGAAACAACTATTAGTAGGATTTTTTATTTTTACCATATTTTTGGTTTTATAGAGAAGTCTATAATATTGATTTGATGAGGGAAGAATGAAGACAATTATTTCAGGCAAAGCATTTATCATTTAGGTAGAAGTTAATGGAAAAATATTCACTTGTTTTTCTGGATGCAGCTGTTTCTGGGCAAATTAATGAACTTTTGACAGGAATTCTAATTATTCTTGTTAGATCTTTTATTCTAGATTGCAACTGAGACAGTCTTCCCACTATTTTCTCAAAGATGGTGACTGTGGAAAGGCCCTGAAGTGCCAATGCACTAACTTGCTTGTAAATGTAGTAGGCTGGTATGGAGCAGAAATGAGCTCTGTGACTTTCTCTGCTCCTTATGCAAAACATTGTTTGAATTGTTTTTAAATGAGCCTTTAGAATAATTTGTCAGCATTTTTTTTGCAGTGATACGTGTTGCTATGAATCAGTAAATATATCTGAAATGCTCCCAGTAAAACCATCAAGTTTTTGTTACATAAATAGACCTTTCTGTCAGTGTTTACCTGTTTATGATCTTGCAAATATTAATGGATTTATGGATGTGGTGGGCTCACTCCCACTGAGTTGCACACCTACACTCCCCTGCTGCCATGGACGTGGGCGAGAACTGCAGGGGCAAAGGTGAGAAAACTCATGGCTTGCAATAAGAAGAAAAAAGAAAACAGGTGAACAAGTGATGCAAAGGCAGTCACCACCTGCTACTTCTAGAGGCAGCTGTGTTAAATTGTTCCAGTACTCAGAAACCTCTTCTGTCTAAAAAAATAATAATAAAAATCCCTTATGCAGACTTCATAAACTTGATAGAATACCATGGATTACTTTTGCTGAAGGCACTTAATCATATAGTCATAGAATCATAGAATGGCTTGGGTTGGAAGGGACCTCAATGATCACAAATCTTCAACCCCACTGCCACAGGCAGGGCCGCCAACCAGACCAGGCTGCCCAGGACCCCATTCAACCTGGCCTTGAACGCCTGCAGGGACAGGGCACTTACATATCCATGACTTCAGTTTTTGGTACATCTTGGAACTTAATGCAGCTCACCCTTCTTCCTGAAGTGGTATTGACCTCTGCTCTTCTTTGCTTCACAATGGATCGTTTGATGTTCTTGGAGTACTAAGGAGGCTGCATAACTGGTTAAAGGATCTCAGTCTATTGCAGATGAGCAATAAATGATGTTTTTTGTTTTTGTTCTCTTCCTCATATTACGTTATGGTGCTTCAGGCATAGGACAGAGTAACGACTTGTTACATGCCATGAGAACCAATGAGAAATCATTTATTTAATATCTTTTAAGCAAACTGCTCCTACCTGGTGCTATTCTTAATGTTTGAATGTTGCTTACTTTGTGCTTCTCAGTTTTGAGAAAGGGCTTTATTTTCTTTATAAATAACTGAATGCTGATGGCCTTCATTGTCTTCCCTGTTGCTTATTAGCTAGCTGTGTAGTGATACCACAGGTGTTTCAGAATTGTAACTGATTTATTTTGGTGTAATATCTTGATTTTTTTTCTTTTTTTTAATGTGCCATTTCCTTAGTGGGAGCCTAGGAGATTCAGAGCTACACAAACTTTTCGGGCTATGTTTTTGAGTATACACAATTTATATTTAATGCTGCCTATGGCACAGTATATGTATTTTTTTTTTCTGGTTTTTATTCTTCACCTAAATTTATATTTTCACTTTTGTGATCTATATGCTTTCAGGTCAGTCTCTGTAAAAGCTCTGACATCTTCTAGTGTTCATTCCTGATGTCTTACGTCTAAGTATCTTAAAATTTAAACAGAAAATGAGAAATCAGTTAATGTTCTGCACAACAGTTATGAAATGAAATATTCTTATCACAGTGATTATTCTTATGAAATATTTGCTTATTTTAATGCAGAGAAGTTGTATGGAGACTTCCTGAGTTGGAAGCTAGAAGATACACTCTCCCAGTTTCCTCTAAAACCTGGGAAGATCGCAACATTTGTTGTAAACATTAAAGTGAAGCTGGACTTCTCATGCCAAGAAAATCTTCTGCAGGATCTCAATGATGGTGAGTTCTTAATTTCCTCTTCCTCAGCACTGTTTTGTGAACCACTGAGAAGCAGTTATCCAGTTCTTGTGCCATTCTTTAAAATACAGTGTGTGATGTGGTTTCATGTTTTAATATTTATAACTTGTAATGCAGAAGCAGCTCTCCAGTGAAGATTATGGATTGAAGACTGAATTTTTGTGACAGCTGTGTGCATGATCGCTTGACCAAACTTTGTCATGAGACACCATCTTGCTATCTTTTAATTTTTTTTCTTGATAGAGATTGCTTCTGATGTGTATTTTTGTATCATTAAGAAGATGGAGAAAAATAGAGTTTGTAAACATCTTTTAGATGTGCTTCAGAGAGAAATTAACATGAAGTTGGGTATTTTGTTTCACAAGATTGTAGAGTTAGTAGTGGCTGATAGCAGTTTTGGCAGAAGCGTCATACTGGAATGTAGGGTGTAATCCCTCAAATATCTCTATTTTCCTATGCTTAAACTCATAGCTTTTTATGAAGAGGAAACAACAATGTTTGCTTGTATTAGAATGATGCCAAATTACAAGTGCCAGATACTTGTAATGAGGATTTCCTCTCTATCATGAATACAGTCTTACTGGAGTAATTGCTATACTCTGTATTTTTTCACTTGTCTGATATATTTACAGTAATTGGATTAACTTGATGAAACGTAGCATTTATATATCTTAAAGAGAACCATATCGTAATTATTACTTCAACTTCTCCCAGAATTCACTTCCAGGTGTGCGTTATTCATGTAATTAATATTTACAATACAAATATTTTTCAATATAGAAAAACTGCAGTGAAATGGCATGCATAGCTTATTCAAAGCCAAAAGCACTGAGTTCTGTGAGTCATCTTGCAAATGCTTTTAAACAAAAATTTTATGAAGAGTTAAAGTTTTAAATACTCCTTAGTTTTTAAGCTTTCTAAGTGTAAAATACATTTAAAAAAAGACTAAGACACAAAATGTAATGTTGCTATGCTAAGACTTACTTTGCAAGACTCCATTTCTTAATTATTACTATGCAAAGGCTGTAAAAATTTTTGATGGAAGGAAGAAGGGAAGGCACCCTGAAATTCCAATGAAAACACAGATACTTGGGAACTGAGGTTTAGAGAAACGTCCCTTATAGGAAATGTAATTCCGTACATCACAAATTTTATGAAACAAATTTACAGACCTGGAGAATAGGGGAACTATTGAATTATTTTACTGTTTTAGGAGCATAAAATACTGCACTTCTTGCAGATCCCTGAACTGCTGGTCTTCATGTTCCCTTGCTGATGATATCGCCATGGAAATTTCAATGACTTATTGCTCGCTTATTTTCTAAAGGCTTTTATGAGCTCATAATTCAATTCCTTGTCCATTACTTTGTATAGAAATTGTGTAGGCCAGTTAATTCAAAATGTAAGTTTAACTTCAGAAGCTTCAATGTTGTTTGGAATTACCCTACTAGTTGGTGTTAATGGAAAAGAAATCTGAGTCATGGATATGAGAAGAAACTTGATCAACGTAATTGTAATCAACGTAACTTAAAGTAATTACGAAGGTCAGTATTGCAAAGGTAGACATTATGGTCTTCAGTGCCAGTTCTCTTGATTTCTTTATTTTTGTGACTTTCAAAAGAAAACTTTTTTCTGCTATTTTCCCTTCCTCAAAAATGTTCAAATGCGATTGAAAGCTACACAGGCCAAGCAGTTTTTTAGATGAAATAAGGTACAAACAAAATGCATTGTAGAAGAAGTTAACTTGCTTTATGACTGTTTACGAGGGTGGATAGCAGTAGGACAAGGAGGGATGGTTTTAAACTGAGACAGGGGAAGTTTAGGTTGGATTTTAGTAGGAAGTTTTTCACAGAGCATGGGGACACGATGGTACAGGTTGCCCAAGGAGGCTGTGGATGCCCCATCCCTGGAGGCATTCAAGGCCAGGCTGGATGTGCCTCTGGGCAGTCTGGTCTGGTGGTTGGCAACCCTGCACATAGCAGGGGGGTTGATCATTGTGGTCCTGTTCAACCCAGGCCATTCTGTGAGTCTGTGATTACCTTCTTCTTGTTACTGACTTGAAGTAGCTGTGGAACAGTGCTGCTTTTTTTTTTTTTTTTTTCTTTTGAATAACCTGTATCTAATTTCTGTGTGATCACCTATGGAAAAAATCTTCGATCAGCGTTTTTCCCTTATTTCTGTCTGCAGCTTCTCTGAAGTGTTGTCCAACTGCAGACTGGAGGTAGTTAACCTTTCCTTTTTCAGTAATGATAAAGGAATAAGATCCATTAGTGTCTAGGTGACAAGTACCACCTGTACTTCAAAAGTATTACTAGAAACACTATGTACATTAATATTTTCACTCTCTACTGTAATTCGTGTTTCTTCGAAATTTTACAAATACAGCACATTTTAAAGGAGCAGGGAATGTCCTGATATGAAGGACAACACTGAACTCAGAAAGTCAATGGCAATTATGACACATCTTTTAATCTTATGGTAGCTATGTTACCTTCTGCTTTTGAAGGCCAGATTTGCAGTGATGATCAAAATACTTGTGTCTTTTAAAAGTAATGCCCTTAGCAGGGCATCTGTTACTTTGATCTGTTTTCACTTGCTGCTGAAATTGCTTCCTTTTGTTTATAATCAGAACATAGCACAGAAAGGACAAATTACAGATGTTTCTGATAATACACTTACCCACTTGGAAAGTAAACTAAGTTATCAATCAAAATTGCTGATCTAATTCTTGTGTGTTGATGGTATACAGTCTGGTAAAGAAAAATGTTAGATGCTCTTCCAGATTAAAGGAAGTGAAAACACATGACTGGCTGTACAGGATCAGATCAATGACCGTCTAGTCCAATATCCTGGCTGTGATAATGGCTAAGAGCAGATGCCTGTGGGAGAAGATAGGGAAAATTATGAACATACATGTGACTTTCCTTTACGTGTTTGGGTTCCAACTGTTGTTAGCTCAGGAACTTCCAGAATTGGGTACAGTTTCTCTGTTGTTAGGCATTGTCTGCATTCTCAGTGTGTTTCTCCTTCATAAACTTCTTTGCACTCTGCCAGTCCTATCCATACGGTACAAAGAAGATGCACAGCTAAATTATTTTTGTCAGTTTTCAGCCTAGTGGTATCCTTCCAATATTATATATTTCCTTGTATTTCAAGAAGCAGATAGCAGTCCATCTTCTAAACATCTTATCAATACTCATGGTGCTACACATTTTTTCCAGTGTTATTTTCACAGTGGTCCCTTTCTCGATGTGAAGATTTATGTTTGGCTTTCCTGACCTTGTTGTGGGAAAAGTTCCCTACATTTATCAGCATTATTGTCCCTTTTGAATGCTTTTGGTTCTATATCCTTTCAAAAGTCTATATACACTATTTGAAAGGCAATCTGTGTACTTATGTAATGACCAAACAATGCTCCTTGTTGTCTTCTATTTATCACCTTACAATAATGCACAGCTTTATTTACTTTTTTTCTGACTGTTGTTCAACATTCATTGGTTGGTTTCTGATTCTATGAGTCACAGCTCTACAATCTTGCTTATGAACAGTAATGATATGCTGAGAAGTCTCTTATTTCACATGTAAGATTGGGATTTTTTTCCTATTTATTTCTGTTGAATTTCATTTGACGTATTAGTGCCCAGTCAATGAGCTTCATAAGATCCTAGCTGTTGTGCCAGGAGCATGCCATTCTCTGTGTTGTTTAGGCTTCAACTCTGAGACTTGCATTTATGTGAATACAGCCTAGTAACACACCAGACAATAACACAGAAGTACGTGTGTCCCATTAAAACCTGTCATTGAGTGCTTCTGTCACAGTCTGCATTGCCATTCCTTCCTGTCTTCAGAAGTAATTGCTTTGCAAGCAGTTGAAACAGCTGGGCAGATGTACTTAGGACTCTTTATTATTTAAAATTAGGAAAACAAGGCTTATATTTGGAGATAGTTGCCAAAGATCTATAGGGGTTCTCTGAACATTTCACATCTTCCATCCCTGTGCTGGGTTCAGAGTCCCTTCTATTTGTGTTCTTGATTCTGTGGTCAGGAAATTCTGTGTATGTATTTAATGCAATCCCAAGGCAGTTGTACTCTGTAAGACAGGAGGAAGCACTGTATTGCTTGATACAGCCTGGCTTAAGGAGCTTCAGCAGTAAGGTGTCTCCCTGCTGCTAGATGAAGGATTTCTACAGGATGTTCACATCATGAATATAATTAGTTCTTCTTTCAAGTCTTTATAGCTTAATTTTTGAAATCTACGTTTTCCCTGATGTTAAGCAGGACAAAAACAATAGCTGCTCTTTTGGATTGCTTTATAATTGGTAACTTGTTAGTGAGAAAAAGTCTTTGAAAAAAGCTTCTATTAAATGAGGATAATGTTTTGCAAAGTAAATTAAACTGCAGCAAATACTTCATTATGCAGAAATGTTATTGTTTGTTCATTCTGTGCATAGGGGACCTAAAGACAGATGCGAGACTGTTTAAATACATAAACTCATCAAAGGAACTAACTAATTACATGCTAAGAGAAGCAAAATTGTGCCCTAAGTCTCTCTTCTCTGGGGGAAAAAAGGTTGCAGAGATAGTAGTGTATTTCTAAAAGCAGTGATCTTGAATATATTTTTAATATTGGTATATGAGACCATTGTACATCTATTTCAGAATTGCTTTGTTGCTTCAATTTCATAGCTAGATTTTATTCACTTAATGTTCTTACTCTTACGTAGCTTACAGATAAGATATTTCTTTGTTACAAAGATACTTGGTTTTGAGTCTTGTCAGGTCTGAAAAATCAAGTAGCCTAGATAATTCTATTAGGATAATCATCTTATTGATGATGATGTCAGAAGTCCTAAGAGATATTTCAGTATGATCACATGTATGTCATTACTTTTGGTTGTTATTTCATTTAATCATTCAGAATATTTTCTCAGTTATTTCTTTTTTTTTTTTGGTCTCAACTTTGATGTTAATTTTCGTTTTAGTCGCACTTCTAATCAGAGTAAATGAGTCTTTTCTTTAATGATGAATGCTTCTGTCCTCCATTAAATTCATCACCTTATTATTTAAATTTTTTTTTTGAGAATTTCTTACAGATTTTCTTAAATTCCAGCTTCAGTGTTTACAGAAGACAAGCTGCCTTTTTTCTCTTCCAAATCCCTTTGAATCCATCTATCATGTCACATAATTTGACTGTTACGGATTTTAGTTTTTTAAAACTATGTAAATACTGTAGGACTTCAGCCTGTGTCAGTTGTACAAGCTGCTACACAAACATACAGTAAGAGGTATTTTAGGCCCCAAATCTTTACAAAGAAAATAGATAAGACAGACATGAGGCAAAAAGTAATAAATTTCTCATTAGAACATACAGGCTTAATGATCCATCATCCTGTTAAGTTTCCTGTTGTGCTGTTTCTTTACAGAGGTTCATAAAATCGTAGTATCACTCAGGTTGGAAAAGACCTCAGAGATCATCAAGTCCAACCATGACCTAACCATACTACCCGAACTCTAACAGCCCTCCGCTAAACCATGTCCCCAGGTACCACATCCAAATGGTTTTTAAGCACATCCAGGGATGGTGACTCAACCACCTCCCTGGGGAGCCTAATTCCAGTGGTTAACAACCCTTTCTGTAAAGAAGTGTTTCCTAATATCTGACCTAAACCTACCCTGGTGTAACTTAAGGCCATTTCCCCTCGTCCTGTCACCAGTGAGAAGAGACCAACCCTCCTCTCACTGTAAGCACCTTTCAGGTATTGGAAGAGAGCAATGAGGTCTCCCCTCAGTCTCCTCTTCCCCAGACTAAGCAGTCCCAGTTCCCTCAGCCTCTCCTCACAGGGCGTATTCTCCAAGCCCTTCACAAGCCTTGTTGCCCTTCTTTGAATCTGCTCCAGCACCTCCATGTCCTTTCTGTACTGAGGTGCCCAAAACTGAACAGAGTACTCGAGGTGAGGCCTCACTGATGCTGAGTACAGGGGCAGGATGACTTCCCTAGTGCTGCTTGCCACACCATTCCTGATCCAAGCCAGGATGCCGTTGGCCTTCTTGGCCACCTGGGCACACTGCTGGCTCATACTCAGCGGACTGTCCATCAGTACACCAGGATCCCTTTCCATCAGGCAGCTTTCCAGCCACTCCTCCGCAGGCCTGTATGGTTGCCTGGGGTTGTTGTGACCAAAGTTATTTACTTCAGCATCTTATGTAGTGTGCAAAAATATGCTCTAGTCTTTGATTATGAATTTTACATTTCACTTATGCTCTTACTGAGTTCAACTTTCCAGTGCTTATTCAGTTAATTCAACAACCTCAAGAGTTTAACCTTATACTGCATTTCCTATTGTTAATTATTACTTTTATCCTTATCAACTGTAATGGAGTCTCAGTGGAGTGCTTGCTCTACTGGGTGCTGTCTGTGCTCTGTCCCCTGGAGCCAGTGAGTTCAAGCATTCCTTGTAGCATCGCCTGGAGTACTGCTACCTGTGGTGCCCTGTGCTTAGTGTGTATAAAGAGGGAAGGAACTGCATTTTATTACCCATTTGTACTGTGAAGAGTGAAGCAGATAATATTGCACAGTTCTCTGGTCTCTGACACAAGCTGTTCTTGTATCATTTTCCTATTTGTTGTGGTTTAACACCCTGTAGGCAACCAAGTATGCCATTATCCCCACTCAGTTATTATTTCTGAGCACGATGCCATGTGGTATGAGAGACCCCTTTGGACACTTTGGATCACCTAACCTGTTTGTACCCTCTCCCAGTTCCTTGTGCGCCTCCACCTACTTGCAGGCATGGTAGTGTGAGAAATCCCAAAGTCCTTGACATAATGTAAGCGCTGCTGTGCAACAGCTGAAACATTGGGGTAATATCAATGCTTATTTTCATAATAAATCCAAAACATAAAACCATTGGAGCTACAATGAAGAAAATTAACTATTCCAGCCAAAAGCAAGATGTTGTTACTCTGTCTGGGGACTGCAAGTTCCTAGAATTCTGTGGAATTTTCACTTCCAACAGAATGCAAGATCACTTGTTCTTTTTTCCTAAGAAAAAGAAAGTATATTTGTGTTTGGCAAGTATTCTGTCTCCTGTCATGAGCTAGTTTAGTATTTTTTTCTTTGTGCTGAAAGTATTTTGAAACTTTTACAATATTCTTAAGAACAATTGCCTATCAAGAAGCTTTTTACTCCAAATTTGTCATGCTCACATGCCTGTCAGAAAAATGAAAAAAATAGATATCTCAGTTCAGAGGACACTTTGTTTTCATGTTCTGTGTTCAAATTCCATACAAAAATTTGGATTAATGTCTTTGATTATAATTTCATTCTGCAAAAGTACTCACAGATAAAGGTGTTACTACAGGACTTTTATTATTTTGAATCTCTGGTAGGATAACTTCGGATGAGGGCTGAGCATCCACCCAACTGCTTGCTCACCCTTCCTCAACAGAATGGGGACAAAAGCAAGATAAACAAGTGTATGGATTGAGATAAAGATTGGGAGATCACTTAGCAATTGCTGTCATAGGCAAGACAGCGTCAACCTCAGGAAAATCGATTTAATTTATTAATTAAAAATTAATAGGAAAGTTTGAGGGAACTGGGCTTGTTTAGTTTGGAAAAGAGAAGGCTCCGGGTAGACCTCATTGCAGCCTTCCAATACTTGAAGGGAGCGTATAAGCAGGAGAAGGATCTGCTGTTTACAAGTGTGGATAGTGATAGGACAGGGGGGAATAGTTTTAAACTGAGATGGGGGAGGTTTAGGTTAGATACTAGGAGGAAGTTTTTCACACAGAGGGTGGTGACACACTGGAACAGGTTGCCCAAGGAGGTTGTGGATGCCCCATCCCTGGAGGCATTCAAAGCCAGGCTGGATGTGGCTCTGGGCAGCCTGGTCTGGTGGTTGGCAACCCTGCACATAGCAGGGGGTTTGAAACTCCATGATCATTGTGGTCCTTTTCAACCCAGGCCATTCTATGATATGATTCTATGGTATGATGTATGATTCTATATAAGTAGATTCGGTTGCTGAGAACAAAAAATCAAAACAGATCTTTCTCTCCCATTCCCAGGCCCAATTTCACCCCCTGTCCCTCTCCCCAGGTGGTGCAGAGGATGGGATGGGTGTTGGGCTCAGCCCATCACTCAGCCCCTCTCAGTCGCCCCCTTGTCCTCATACTGCCCTGCTCCAGTGAGGCCCTGTCCTGACTACAGCCCTTCAGGAACACTCTGCTTCTGCAGGGCTCCTAAGAGCTGCAGCTCCTTCAGGAAATCACAGAATCAGAATCACTGGGATTGGAATGGACTTCTGGAGATATCTATTCCAACCTCCTGCTAAAGCTGGTTCCCTAGAGTAGGTTCCACAGGGACCTGTCCAGGTGGGTTTAGAATATCTCCAGGGAAGGAGACTCCATAACTTCTCTGGGCAACACGTTCCAGTGCTCAGTCACATTCAAACAATCTTTTCCTCGTGTTCAGATGGAACTTCCAGTTTCTGTCCATTGCCCCTTGTCCTATTGCCAGGCATGGCTGAAAAGAGCCTGGCCTCATTCACTTGTCTCTCATTCATCAGGTATTTATGAGCATTGATAAGATCTCCTCTCAGTCTTCTCCATGCTGAATATCTCCTCCCTCAACCTGCTGGCTGCACTCTTTTTAATGCAACCCAGGATATTGTTGGCCTTCTTGGCCACAAAGGCATGCAGCTGGCTCATGGCCAACCTGTCGTCCTTCAGGATCCCCAGGTCCTTCTCCTCACAGCTCCTCTCCAGCAAGTCAGTTTCTAACGTGCAGTGATGTATGTGTTTTTTCCTCCTCAGGTGTAGGATTCTAAGCTTGCCCTTGCTGAATCTCATCAGGTTCCTCCTTGCCCAACTCTCCGCTCTGTCCAAGTATCCTAGAATGGTAGCACAGCCTTCTTGTGTGTCAGCCACTCCTCTCAGCCTTGTATCATCAGCAAAATTGCTGGGGGGAGGGACTCTATCCATTCATCTAGGTCATTGATGAAGATATTGAACAAGTCTGGATCAAGTACAGACCCCTGGGGAACATCACTGACTACAGGCCTTCACATCAGCTGTGCACTGCTGATCACTGATCTCTGAGCTATGCGAGAGCTTGGTCCACCTCAAATGTCTCCCTGCTGTGGTGTGAGCTCTCCCAGGCTGCAGGGCAGAGATGTGCTGCAGGGTAAAGATTATGCTCCACGTGGACTCTGTGGGGCTACAAAAGAATCCTTTCTGTGGGCCTGGAGCCCCTTCTGCCCTCCACCTCTTCGGTTCTGGAGTCCCTCTGCTGCTTCTCTCTTGGCCTGTGCCCACTGTGCACTTGCTATAGAGTTTGCAGTTACCATAATTATGATGTATTTATTTAAAAGCTTATGTACTTTGGTTGTCTGGGCAAAGCCAGTGATTGTTGCACAGCAGTGCACTGCAACAGGGCTGTGGATTTGAACTGAAGAGGAGCTGCCACAAGGCAGCTTCTGTGACACTTCAGTCAGAGGCTTGTAAATCTTTATGTTGAACTGCCTTTGTAAACTCTACCTTGATCAATTATGGGACTCTGCAGGATTCAACTGTGCAGCGTAGTGCAAAAGTGGCTAATGAAGTTAAACTGACAATTTACTTAACATTTGAGAGGAGATAGGAAATGCTGGGAAGAGATTTCACTCTGTTATGACAGCAAAGACTGTGATGTTGGAAAATCATGCTGCTTTTTTTGCAGTTACCATGGAAAAAGTGTTGGTCATGTGCTGTTACCATGGAAATGTTCAATGTGAATTCCTGAAATCAGAAAGATTTCTGGACCAAGTGGCAAGACAATTGTTCTTTTTATAGTGAGAGGCTACTCGAGCTGATTAGCATTATGGACCTGGAGGATGTAGCATATTCAAATCTCTAAACTTAATGAAAGAAAATGAAGTGTATTTACAGTTTGACAACTCAAAAAAATATAAATGTGAAGTAAATAAACATTTCTGGTAGAGTTATTTACATTTATCTATTACCTTCTTTCACCTGCAGTCACCAAGTTCAGCAGCTTACCAGTGCTTTTGATAGAACATGTTTCCTTGGTCTCTTAGTGAGACCAAGGAATGCATTGCAAAGGATCAAGTTGTAAAATACAGAACAAACTTTGCTGCCTGGTCACATGCCTGAAAAAGCAAAATAAATTTAAAAAGATTGCTAGAACGCTGATTATGTTTGTCTGCTGGCAGCACAGTCACCTGGCATGGTGAGGTTGCCATACAGTTGTGAAGGAGTAAGTCATTTAAAGTATGACACGTGGCCTGGCACTGGGCCCAATTATATATTGCATCACAGTGCCATGAGTTGAAACTAAAGTTTGAACACTCATGTGATAACCTGAGACTTTTCTTTTAGCCTAAGGCAAAAATCAGTGTTCTCTTTGTTGTCCTACCTTTTTTTGCTCTGAGTTCAGAGATGAAAAAATTCTTCCCTTTCCCTTGAAACAGTGTAAGCAAAAGTTTGTCTGGGTTGTTTTGAAGAAAAATGAAAATAAAATGGGGATTTAAAAGGCAGAATAATTAACAGGATCTTTAGTTTTCTTACCTTAAAGAAGAGAAACCTTGGGCCTGGTGTGAAAATGGAAGATAAGACAACTGCCATGCAATATTTCATGTTTGGTTCTTTTCCTTTTGTTTTGTGCAGTTGTATACACAAAAAATTTTCAACTTCTGTTCTAATTACAGAACCAATGGAATTAATTAATCAGTTTTAAAATAATATTTTTCCTCTGGTTAAATCTTCTAATTTTCTTTAAAAAGAATGGATTTCCAAGCTCTCTCATTTACCATCAGTGCTGTTGGAAAGCTTGCTTGAATGTTCTAGTGTATGACTGTTTCAAACCTTGGTCTAGTAAGTGAATTTGCTCTGATCTAAGTTGACTTTTAAGAGGTGCTAAGAGCTGGACTGGATGTGTTTGATACTTAACTATTTCTTATGTAGATGAAAAGTGAAATAACAATTATCCCACGCAGAGTTCTTGCTCTGATGTCCCTTCCTTTTCCCTGATATTCATGGGGTAGAATACAGCACGATTTAGCATAGCTATCAGAGCAAAGGCTTTCTTCACTGTTGCTGAACATTTTTAATGAAATACTATTTAGCTGATTTTGTTTTCAGTTTTCCAGGATATCCGTATGTTTGTCTTTTCCATTTGTAGCTTTGCTAATCTCACTCGCTTCTGTTTTTTTTTGTCAGTTAGATGCTGATGATTGAGTTTCTGCAGTGAGCTCATGTGGAACAAATATTTATTCTAATACGAGTGTTTATAAGGATTAGAAGAAAAATTCAATCTGTGAGAAGAACGAGGCTTATGGGGCATAAATTTTAGAGCAGTACAGCATGTTTTCCTTGTGCTCTTTTGGTTTGCCGACATCGATATATGGTGAATACAACTGTTGCTTGAATCTCTAAAAGTTATTGACCTTTTAAAGACACCTTGAATGCTGTGGTTTGATAGAGCAGATGATGTTGCTGGCAGCTGTTGGTGAAAATATCTGAGAAAAAAAATCATTGTTTTCACTTAAGGTTTTTCTTTGGTCCAGTTTCATTGTCTGTGGAATACATGTTAGTTCTTTGACTATTGAGTAACTCTACCAAATCAACGTCTTCAAATCTGATGTTATTCAGAATGATCTGTATTTAAGGCTGAATTAAGGTGTATTTTTAAACAATTAGTTAATGTATTTGGAAGTAAAGAAATATGGAAATTGTCCATTGTTTTCTTATTGAAATGCCTGTGAAATAGGATTTCAATGAGGCAAAAAAAAAAATATGCTTGACCTTGCTCTTCTCATTTGAGCCTTTGAGAAATGTATATACAACATGTCCAGATTTGAAGTTATCCATGGATTTGGTATATGATTTAGCGAGTATAATTACAAAAGGGCAGTTTCCAAAGGAGAAGTCTGTTTGGTTTTTGTATTTATTCTTATGATAATGTTGATGAAGCACTGGCACAGGTTGCCCAGAGAGGTGATGGCTGCCCCACCCCTGGAGGCATTCAGGGTCAGGCTGGATGGGGATCTGATCACCCTGATGTACCTGTAGGTGTCCCTGGTCATTGCAGGGGAGCTGGACTAGTTGACCTTGAAAGGTCACTTCCAACTCTAAGGATTCAGTGATTCCATAATAATTTGGTGTTTCGTTTGTGTGTAGTTATATGTGTTCTTTGAGGTGTGAGATTTTGTCTGTATTTAATTGGTATTTCTGGATTGCACTTATTTTGCACACTGTAGAAGCAAAGACCTACTCTTTGGATTTTGGATGTAAATTTATATAATAACAAATTATGAGTAGTAATTGTAAGTATAGTTATTAATTTATGTTAAAACTCATTTTTTTTTTAATTTTCTCGTTGTTCCTTGTTTTTATTAAACAGTAATTGCCTTGTATTTTAGTGGATCTGTATTTAGCACGTGGCTTCAGTAGGCTCACAAAACCTAATATGATAGTGTATTTTTTTTTTTACTTTCAAGTTACACAGGTTTGTGAGCAATAAAAAATGCCATTTCTGTTAAGCTTTTTGTTGACTGTTAGAATATAAAGCCTAGTTTCCATTCTTTGTTCTATGTAGGAAGTATTTTATATATATATCTATTTTATATGTTTAATATCGGCAATGAGTACGTAACATAATTTATTAATGTGAATTATATACTTGGAATACTGGGAGTTGTTAAAAGATATTAAACATTTACTAGAACCATAATGATAGTAAAGCACAAAAATTATATCTTTGTCCTATTTAATATTGCAAATATTAAAACGAAATATATATTATGAACTCTGACATTGCTGTTATGTTTTTTCAGACTTGATTTCCTTATTTTCCTGTGAGTTTCACAGAGGTTTAGTTGTTTTCCTGTTTACTTTTTGGCTTCTAGAGAAGAATGCAGTGAAATGATCTTTTTTTTTTTTTTTTGCCACGTTGTATAAAATATTAGTTTTTTATTAGTTTCTCTTTAATAAAGGAAATATAGATTTATTGGAGTAAAACCTAATGTAAAGCAAAAAAAAAAAAAAAAAAAAAATTATTCTTTTTCTAGATGGAATCAGTGTTAGTGGACTTCCACTTTCCAGTCCTTTTCGGCAAGTTGTCAAACCAAGAGTAGAGGCTAAACCTATTAACCCTCAAGAAAGCAGCAAAAGTGGGGACTTCAGTCATGTGAAGGTAGGTGACATAAAAATAAGTAAAATTTGTTTTTATTGTTCTGCATTATGCTTTGTTCTGTGATTAAAAAATAAAAGTTTGTTTTTGCAAATATTTCTTTGTTTTGTATTTGAAATTGTAGAGCAAATGAATAAAGGTGGAGCAAGATCAAGGGAAGAGCCGAACTTGTAAAGAGCTGGTTACCAGTAGAGTATGCTTAGGGAACTGTCAGTTCTTCACCTCATATTGCTTTCTTATACTATATTCTCTATAGCAAAGTGATTCTTTGTGAATTCATTGTTTTCTTCTGTTGAAATGTTCTGAAGGATTTGTACCTTCTAAACATTTTAGGTTCAAAGTCTTACTTTCACACTTGCAGTACTGAGCCTTTTAGATAGATTTGTGCAAGAAGTAAAAGAGAATAATTGAGAGGGCCAAATGAAAAGTAAATGCAGCAGGATGAAAGAACAGCTGCGTGGGTAGAATCTGCACTGAGCTTACTTTGAGAGAGGCTCCCCTGGGGTAAACTACTGTTAGTTTTCCTGTTGAAGATCTTAACCTTCTGAAGATGGTAACTTCTTATTTTGAGCAGGGAAATAAGAAGGGTTTCATGCTGACCAGGTTTTCAAGAGAGAACATCTAAGATTAAAATTACAGAGCTTTTAAGAAATGTATTATTGGACTTGATTGGTCTCTTCTGTGCATGTTTTGTGTGCCACATAATATTATATATTCTTCCTTCCCAAATCTATGTTCTGCATTAGTTCATTCTGTCAGAATTTAGCTCTGTACTTAGCTATGTTTGGCTTATCATGTCTTTGACCTGGAAGCAAACGTAGGCTTTGCTCTTTTTAATCGCTCATTTTAAATCTGAATTTTCTTTCTTCCCAGTGAGGTTGCTTGGAGTTGCATTTGACTGATAAACAGATGATTCTGTTAATTTGTAGATGTGCTTCTTTTGGGCTATTAGTACCATTAACTTACTATTTCATTTTTCACTACAAAAAGGATGATGACTGTCTATGACATGATTAAAAAAAGCCCTGCTAGTGAAGACTTTCCTTGTATTTTATCACATAGAAGGTACTTCCCAATTGCTTATAAAGATAAATCAGCATGACTGAGAAAGCAGTTTGGGGTTTAAGCTAATAAAATGTCCATGTTTAGTTTTCAAATTTAGAAGTTTGTGAAAGAACTTCTGTTCTACAGAACACTTGTGATGTAGGCAAGCAAGGGGAATATTATTATGTAAAGGGAATAAAAATCCAGAAATTCAAAATTTCAACGTACCAGATGAATGGAAAAAGCTTTTTGTTGCACTTCATGATTGTTGGACAGTTGTCCTGGCAACCAGTGTGGTGTCGTTGCAAGGAGACCAGTAAAGCAAGAACGTGTTCTTTAAGCATTATATGGCAGAACAGTCTGTTGGGAATGCATGTGCTTGATTCTATTATTAGGTTTACAAAATAAATTTTGAATTAATTATTTTGCATTTTATAATCAAAGGACCTTGCAGGTAGCCAAAACTATGTTCAACAGAGAACACACATTCTGATAACATTAAAGGATCCTTGCTCGCTAACGTTACCTATGTATTGAGCCTGATTTATGACTGTTGTACAGCACGTTTTATGCTTGAACAATTTATAGTGTTACCATCCCTTCTGGAACCGTTTTAATCGCTAAGACTGCATTTTTTGTGAAGTATGCTTAGAAGAGAATCAACAGGCAAAATAAAACTCAGGGTGTTTGAAAAGGCCACAGAAGTAAAAATCTGGAGGAAGTGTACACAATTACATATCTAATTACTTGAATTATAGCATTCTGGTGACTGACTGCAGGCAGATCTTCATGAGAGGAGAGATGTGATTTATATTTGTCCAAAATTTAAAAAACAGGATTATTGTGGATGAGGAGAGGGAATGGCACAATAGAGTACCACCGTCAATATGTCTGTAGAGTGATTTACTGTTACGGTTAATTCCATTTTAACAAATCTCTATTTCTGTAACTTGCATTTATGTTTACCATGTTGTCATAAATAAAAATGTTATCTCAGGTTGTTCCTGTCGGGCCACCAGAAATCAGTCAGTACCTGGATTAAAAATGTCTGTATAGTTCAGAACTATTTAGAATCCCTCAGAAATATTTTTAGTTTCAACGTACTCTACCCACATAATTACGTCTCTGTGTATATGAGCATAACACGGCTGGTACTGGCCAAGTGACCTCAAGAAATTCCAACTGAGTAGATTTGTCTATTTGCATGATTGCATTACCTTTGACTACTAGTCCTTGTGTGATAAGGTATAGTATCCAGCTGCCTGCTATTTCTGTTTATTACTGTCTGTTTACTTCTCTTCACATCTCCTCTCTTATTTGGCAGAGTTGTTCAGGTGAAAACAAAACAAAACAAAAATGAGTGGCTTATAATTAAAGGCAGACGAATTCCAAATTAAAATCACAGGTAGTTATTGCAAATAATGGGGTGAATTTACCATTTAGAAATGCAGCCAGCATGTGTCTAGGCTGGGTTCTGTGGAATTGGCTGTTTTTGTTTTCATCTTGCTTGACTTCAGGCTGGATATCTTTTGGAGTAAGTAAATGTATGTTTGTTGCCAAATGTAAAGACTTTTGCTCAATAGGTACATAGTTGTCTAAAATGTAGCAAGCTGGGATACATAAAAGAGGGCTGGTCAGAGATTTCACTTTGAACCTGAATCTCAAAATACTGCATATTTATGAATCTGTCTGAATACCCTGAACACTCCTTAGAAGGTACTTCAGCTTCTCTTTGTTGCTGCAGAACAGTTCAGCGTGTGACCTATTGCTTTTGTCCTGCACAGTGCCGTTTGAGACAATGACTGGATTTTAAGGTTTGTCTTGTAATAGCCAGTTAACGTGCTTTGACAAGGTAACAAGCAAGTGGGAACCTCTAAGTTAAGAAACAAGATAGAGAAATTGGATAGGCTGTGAATATGGTCTGATATCATTAATTCATGATTAAGCAATAGGTGTTTGTTGTGAATATTCAGGAGTAGTACTCATTTTTCAGTCGTGTGCTGTTTGTTAGCCAGTCTTCATAAACAGAAAATATATCAATTTTCATTTGCAAAAATTTATCTGAAATCAGTATTTCTCAGGTTGCTGTTTCTGAAATGTCCTTGTTATATCTGTAAGTCTCAACGCTTAAATCTTCCTTGCCCATTTGTCTTCCTTTTTCTTTTTGCTTCAATACAGGATGTTGCCAGTATGCACTTGAACTTCTTACCAATCTTCGTTTTCAATTTTGCTACAGGCTGTCTTCTAATATACCAGTCATGAGCTTCTGGAAATGAGTGTTATAACAATCTCATAAATTTAGTATAAAAATTCCTTTATGGTCTCATCATAAAGCTTGCTTACACCCTCAAGCTGAAAAGAATATCACAGTATAATATTAGGTTCAGCTGTACTCTCTTTTTACTGTTAACTGCTGAGTAATTTGGTAAGCACTGTCCTAAAATCCTTGGTCATTCCAGGGTGCATCTGTACTGCAGCATGAGTGCTTAGCTCTGCGTGGCTGTGGTTACACTGCTAGGTGAAATAGTCTGTTTTAAAGAACTGCTGTGTTCCTTTACTATCAGTGAATGGTATGAAATGTTAAAATATTATATGTAGAACTAATCTAATTTAATACACTGTCTGTAGTGTCTCTTATCAGGTTTGGTCAGCATGTATTAAAAAAAGATATTGGACTTGTTTGGATTTTTTCATGCAGTTCTCAGATGATGCTCTTGAAACTATGAAAGTGTGCTATTAATTGAGATACAGTTTATGTTGCTGATGCTTCAAGCTCGAAATCATTTTACATATATACCTTGAATCTATTTTAAGTTTAACCCATTAATAGAACACGTAATTCTTAGATTTTGTAGTAGTTCTAGACTGTGAAGTTAGTAGGGATGTTGAATCTGGAGAACACTCTTGATTTTTAGATTTCTTCTTTTTAGTTACCTAAAGCTTGTTAAGCCCTGGAATAGGCTCCCCAGGGAGGTGGTTGAGTCCCCATCCCTGGGTGTGTTTAAAAACCATTTGAACGTGGTGCTCAGGGACATGATTTAGGGTTGTTAGAGTTAGGGTGGTGTGGTTAGGCCGTGCTTGGACTCTATGATCTGTAAGGTCTTTTCCAACCTGAGTGATTCTATGATTCTAAATGTGAATTTACCAATGAGATCTTAGAAACAAAAGTATAATACCAGTCAGGCATTCTACTTTAATGTTGTCCCACTTTGGAATTCAGTACTGTACTTGTAAATTCTGTGGCTCTGAGTTCTCATTAGATCTTGTAAAGAAAAATATTGAAGGTATGAGTCTCTAATAAATTTAAAACTAATGACAACAAAAGATGTGAAACAAAGCTCTTTCACTTCCCAAGTTGATTTCTATTAGCTTTTTTTTTCTTTTTGATTGGTTAATTGAAATTTGTGAGCTACGTGTAAGAAAATGAGTCACATTTCTTGAAATCTACTCAGTAAAGTCCCATGAGCCAAGTCAACATTTCCCAGCTCATCAATGTGTTTTTTGTTGCATTTTTGGCTGAGGGTAGATTTGTTCTGCAAAAATTACAGAAATCTGAACTCTTGATCATTGCAACATGGCTTGCAAAAGCTAATTATGATCTGAATTTGGATGAAACCTGCAGTTTTTGAATAGACTGGTTCTAATGGCTTTTAACTTTCCTTTCCTCCCCACTTTGGCAGCATTCCTTTAAGTGCTTTTAGGATTCTATAAACAATTGAGTATTCAGCACTATTTCTGCTCACCACCTATACTCTTCTATCCATTGTTGCATCTAAAGATGCACACTCTGAAGCCCTAGAGAGGACTATACTTCAGAACATGAAGTAAGTATTTTACAAACAGTGCTCTCTGGGAAAAAAAAAATGCCACTTCCCCTGGATTTGAGTAAATTCAATTCATTCATATCACTTGGTATTTTACCAAGTATTACCACTGCAATAGCTGAAATGTCAATTCAAAATGTTTTACAATTTTGAATACTTTCTTTTCTTCCATCTTATTTGATGTGTAAGAAGCATCATCTAAATTTTGTGTTGTAATGTTATGAAAGTTTTGGATAGATTCACTGTGTGCCTGTCAAAAGCACCACTTTCTCCAGACTTCGATTACTTGTCACTCAGTAGCAAGGGGGGCTAGTCTACTTAAATCCAAACTAGTATCTCATTAAGGATAGTTGCAGCAGATATAACCTACTGCCTAAACCACACTTTATCTGTCGTTCCCTCCTGTCTGAAGATGAACAGTGAAAAATTCAAGTTGACATCAGCACAATGAATAAAGCTTATGTGAACAGTAACAGACCCCATAGTCATGAAAACTTTGCCCAAGGGGTGATATGAGCCATAGTTTGCCTTGGTGCTCAACTACAATAAAATTATGCTGCTATAGTTAGTGTCTGTTAGCATCTCTTGAAATTAATGATTTGTGGTAGTTTTATTCTCACTTGCCAATCATTAATATCTGGTCAGTGTCCATCAGCAGCAGACATCATTTGTGTATATCTGTTGCGTTTTTTTCCCCGAGATGTTCTAGTGCTGTTACATTGGAAATTTTTCAGACAAAAGTATGAGTAAGAGCACTTCTCTCTTAGCAGCCATTGTATGTACATGTGTATGTATTTGAATTTCACTCTTGCAGGTTATTGCAAGCACTGTTTTCCTCTCTTAATGAGAACAGATAAGGTAAGTCAGGCAGAATAACCAGACCAGAATACATGTTAAATTCAGGTGCTTTATTTACTAGCTTTTCAGTACGTGTACATTAATACTACTCTTGGTATTAAGTGTCTGCCAATCAAGAGGTGTAGCAGTAGTCCTCAACATTACTTCTAACAAATGGATTAATTTTGAATACTAAGAATTAAGAATGTAATTGATCGGACCTCTGAAGACTTGCTCTATTCACTACACACCAATGAACTGTACTTTTATCAGTACTCAGCCTCCCTGCTTGCTCTTTGATTTTGGTCTGAGTGTCCAGTTTGAAGTGTATTTTCAGTCCAAGTGCATTTTGATTGATTTTTGCATGCTCCTAAAATGTGAAGGTATGTTGGCCAGGTCTGAATGGGAATCTCTGTAGCGTACTACTTCAGCTAATAAACTTTTCCTTTCATTAGTGCTTATTTTAATCACAGTGCTGTAATTCTGTTGTGACATGCTCCAGTTCCTAACTGACCCAAGTTCAGTCAGACCAGGTTCTAGACAGACTGAGCTCTAGTATGTTTATTGAAAAAAATAGCAGGCAGTATTTTTAAAAGATCTGTTTTCACCCAAGTTCAGAAAATCTTGTTCTGTAATACAAGAGTTTCTCCAGAATGACTTACCTGAGAATGTAGAAGAGACTTGTATTCTGTTCTAAGTGGTGATGCTTTCAAGCATTTGAAATTTAGGCTTCAATTATAAGAGTATTTTTTGGAAATTCTGAATAATATATCAAATTTATGGCCAAAAGTATTTCCATATCTTATCCTCACAAAAAATTATACAGTGTTTTCCTGCATCAAATTTTAGGTATTGATAAGCACTCTGCTGTGCTTATTTTCACAAGACTTGTCATTATAGTTTCTAGAATTTTAACTGAAGCAGAAGTGTGGAATTGGCTGGGAGGAAGGCAGCTGCTATGGTGGGGAAATGTGGTGACAGAAGATGAAATACAAAAAAAAAACAAAAACAAAAACAGAGCTGGGGAGACGAAAGGAGAGGGTGGCTCTGGTCGGCTGAAACTGTGAAGGTTCTCCAGTGCGTAAATAAATTAGCCTGATACCCAGTGAAGTTGTTGATATGCTTTTAAAAGTATAGTCAAGACTTTAATTCAGCCTGTTAAGAATGTGAAATTAAATGTGCTGTGTGTCATATACTTAGTCTTATTACAGTTACTTGTAAGCTACTTCAATAGTGTTGCTGTTCCTGACAATTATGGTAGGGTAATGCCATTCACAGGGCTTTATCAGAGGAGATTTGAGTAAATTCTTTAGATCATAGAAGAAAACATTATACAATATAAGGATAGTGTTTCAATGCAATGTGGATCTTACTTCAGACAGCTGGAGAAAGGCTGGAAATCTATGGCTCCTGATGAAACACATCCTGGAGCCCTGAGGGAATTGGTTGATAAAGTAGCCATGCTACTCTAGATGATATTTGGAAAGTCATGTTGGTCAAGCGAAGTCGTAGGTGACTGGAAAAAAGGCAAAGTAGCACCCATTTTTAAGAAGGCTTCAAAGAGTGACCAAGGAAACTACTGTCCTGTCAGCCTCATTTCTGTGCTGGGGAAGATCATGGAGCAGGTCCGCCTGGAAGCTATGCTAAGGCAGAGGAAGAGAGGGAGATCATAAAGGAGAACCAGCATGGCTTCACCAAGGGCAGGTCTTGCCTGCCCAACCTTGTTGCTTTTTATGACGGCATAATGGCATCAGTGGAATGGCATCAGGGATGGCATGCCATCCAGAGAGATCTAGGCAGGCTTGGGTCGTGGGCTGGGACCAGGAAAACCTCACAAGGTTCAACAAATTCAAGTGTAAGTACTTTCACTGGGATCCTTCCCTACGAGGACAGCTGAGAGATCTGTGGCTTTTCAGCGCAGAGAAGAGAAGGCTCCAGGGAGGTCTGAGGGCTGCCTTTCAGTATCTGAAGGGTGACAACATGAAAAAAGGGGACAGACTCTTTAGCAGGGTCTGTGGTGACAGGACAGGGGGAAATGATTTCAAACTGAAGGAGAGGAAATTGCATACAAGGAAAAGTGTTTTTTACAGTAAAATTGGTGAAGTGTTGCCCAAGGAGGTGGCAGATGCCCCATCCCTGAAGACATTCAAGGCCACTCTGGCTGTGATGACCTTTAAGACTTCCTTTCAACTCAGAAGATTCTATCATTCTCTGAAGTAGAAAGTGTTTTATGGAATTGGGTTATTGGTTATATGTAAAGCAAAATTTGGAATATAAGGAATATATGGAATGATGCCTTTAATTTTGTTGTGAAACTGCTTCTACTTCATCTGTTTTAAAATCCTATTGCTACTTAGTATGACACAAACGTGTCCACGTATCTCTGAATTCTGTTTAGTAGCTTTGTGTTCAGCTGTCAGTTGTTCCATGTAAGTTGAGTAAAATTCATGACAGCTTTTTCATTTTTAGCTAGTTATTAAAATCTTAATCCTTTTAAATGTACTGTAATACAGTCAGTATTCTATGGACTTGAACAATTTTTGTTAGTCCATAATTGAACTTAGGCAGTTCTGCAGGTGCCTTAAAAGCACTGAGGGCCTTCTCTCTATAGTTGGCTAGCTTGCTGTTCACCTACAGTTTAATTCACTCTTTTCTTCCAGCATTTCTGTTCTTACCACCTTATTGCTTTGGTTTATAATTCTGTGATCAAATCTCTTCACCCTTGTCCTCAGTGCTGTTACTTTATAGCTTTAGAGCCCAGTAAATAACGTAGTAGTTAAATCACTTACATACCAAATAAATACTATCCTTATCTTGTTGACTTCTTTCAATCTGTCCTTAAAATAAGGCAAACTTCCTTGTGACAACACTTCTACCTAAAGAAAGTGATCTTTCCAAGTGATTTAGTCAGAAATGTAAGTTTATATGTGGCATCATGAACATGTGTTGTTTTCTTCACTTAGATCCTAATAATGATGTTCTATTACTGTTGCAAATCTTCCCTTGGAACAACAACAAGCAGTGTACCTAAAAGTCATTCTAATATGTTGAACTTAGCCAAATGAGCTTTTTAGCATAAACATGGTGTGTTCTTTGGAAAATTAGTTTGTGAGAGAGAAGGTGTGCTACCCAAATTATGGCAACTGGAACAATTGCTCTGTAAACGTAATGCATTCAACAAGGTTAAGTGCTGGTTTTGGCACTTGGGTCATAACAACCAGATGCACAGTATAGTCTTGAGAAAGAGTTGCAGGAAATTTGCCCAGCAGATAAGCATCAGGAATCACAAAATAGAATCACCTGGCAGCTCGGGGCCGTGCCCACTGCCCTGGGCAGCCCGTTCCATGCCCACCGCCCTCTGGTGCAGACCCTTTCCCTGACCCCCAGCTGTCCCTCCCTTGACACAGCTCCATGCCATTCCCTCAGGCCCTGTCGCTGTCACAGAGAGCAGAGCTCAGCGCTGCCCTCTGCTCCCTGTGAGGAGCTGCAGCTGCCATGAGGCCTCCCCTCAGCCTGCTTTGCTCTGGGCTGAGCAAATCAAGGGCCCTCAGCTGTTCCTCATACATCTTGCCCTGTTGACCCTTCTCCATCCTCATTGGAAGCTCTGTAACAGTTTTATGTCCTCCTTATATTATGGCTTCCAAAGCTGCATGCAGTACTTGACATGAGGCTGCACCAGCACAGAACAGAGTGGGACAATCCCATCCCTTGCCCACTTAGCTATATGATGTGGGGATACTGACTTACAGCCGGCTGAGCGTGTGCCAACAACGTGGGCAGGTGTTCAAGACACCCCGTGTCTTGAGGTGTTCATCCTGGCCTGCTTTAGAAATGGCATTGCAGCAGGACTAAGGAAGGGATTGTCTCCCTGTACGTGGCAATTGTGAGATGACACCTCTAATACTGTCTTTGGTTTTCAGCCCCTTGTTACCAGAAGGACGTTAAGTTGCTTGACTACGTGCAGAGGATTGCAACAATGCTGCTGGAGGGATTGGAAAACAAGACTTATGAGGAGCAACTGCAGGAATAGGGATTGTTGAGCCTGGAGCAGAGAAGAGGTTGAGGGGAGACCTCATTACTCTCATCAGCTGCTTGAATGGAGGGTGTAGCCAGCTGGGTGTCTTTCTTTTTTCTTTAATAACAAGTGAGACACAAGGAAATGGTCTCAAATGGCACCAGGGAAGGTTTAGGTTGTATGTTTGGAAGAATTTCTTCATGGAAAGGGTGGTTAGACATTGGAAGAGACTGCCCAGGGAAGTGGTGGAGACTCCTTCCGTGGAGGCATTCAGGTGATGTGTGGATGTGACACCTATGGGTGTCGTTTAGTGATAGGACTTGATAGGTGAGGTTTGCTTGATGATCTTGAAGTTCTTTTCCAACCGGATGGTTCTGTAACACTCCTAGTGCTGTGCAGAATTTGCAATCTCATCACCTTGCTTTACGTGGAAGAGTGCCTGTTTAGGCTTCTGTTAATCACTAGCGGTGGCAAGCAGCATCTGCATCCTAACTTAGTTTTTGTTGCTGCTGCTGCTATTGCCTTTTATTCATGCTTCTCGTCTGTAGCTTATTGCCATATCTACTTAGCCTGTTTGAATGTAAGGAAGAACAAATGGAGAGTAATTCATAATTTTAGGTTCTTTTTTTCTCTCTTAGGGTGTTCTGTTATGATCACTAAAACTCATTTCTTATGAAATGGTCAAGCTCAAAATGTAATTATCCAGAAATTTGCTGCTGAAGTTTGTTTAAACCTTATTAGAATGTTGTTCAAATATTGCTCATCTTGCAGATGATAATCTTTTTTTGTGAAATGTTTGTTTGATCTTTTTTGGGATTCCATAAATGTTATTGATTTAATCTTTGGTATATGAGCCACAGTAATGCAGTACGTTGACAAATAATGAAGAATAGCTTTTCTGAAGGCTGAGTTAAAGACCATGCAGGTCTTTTTTAGCAGCCTATCTTGTTCTTTCTTTAAAAATAGGTCAGTTCTTTTTTCTCTCTATTTGTGAATAAATAGATGTGCAGGCAATTTCAGTTCCTTAAGTTTTGAAATAGCATTCTTCTTGAAATTGTCTTAACTTCTCCATCACGTATACTGATAATGTTTACCCATGGAAGTCTGTTCTATTTCTTGAGCAGATAACCAAAGTAGTTAAAGTTGCACCTTATGGGAAAAGTAGAAACTTCAGTTCTTTTCTGTTTTGTTTTGTTTTATTTATTTATTTATTTTTGTTTGGCTGATAGTGACTGTCCTAATAGGTGTCTCACCCAGGAGTATGAGGAAGGGAATTAAATTTAGTAATTTATCATTGTAGGGACTTAAAAAGAGTAGGTCAAGCGCTGTAGTTTTCTGCAGAAGAAATTGGAAACACGATGTGATAGCTGTAATTGATGCTAAGTCATTTGTTAAAGGGCACATCTGAATTTCCTTTACCAACTTCATTTCACCTAGGGAAGTGACTGGGTAATCATCACAGCAAGATCTACATTTACTGTTTATGGGGCAAAAAAGGATTTAAATGTCATACTTTGCAATTTTTCAGTAAGGTGGTTTGGATTAATGTTCTTATTGTGGGCTTATGTAAGAGAATTCCACTTTGTTTTATTTGTTTATTTTCGGCTTTCCTCTGCTATGAGTGAAAACAGTCATAAAACCAATAAATCCCAAGCTTTAATGCAGTTGTTTCTTAGTGTGTTATAAAAAATAGATCAGAATTATAACTTGTATTGTTAGCCGTTTTATGAAATTGATTTCTGTACGTTGTCATTAAACTGCTGTTCTTGGTGTATATGGGGATGACTGGTGGTGTAAGGGAGGAGAGAGTGAATGAAAAAAATACACATGTGAAGAGGTGAAAATGCAGGAATTCTGCAATGCTGTTTTTTATTTTTTCTAGGATCTAGCTGTGTTACTACTTTTTTTTCTGTTCACCACTGTTGGAACCAATCGGCCTCGGATGTGCGTTGCTTGTCTGTAGCCCTTATGTGCAGTGAATATGATATATCATTCTCTGCAGTTACGTTTTTAAAAGTGCAGAAATCATAATGACTAGCTCATTTCAAACTTGGGGCTCTTCATACTTGTATGTAATATACCTGCGTGTTAAAACCTTTTGGTTTAGCTGAAATAGGGCTCACTGACAGGAAAATGCAAATGACAAGAAGCAGTTAAAATGCATGCTTTTTTTAATGAAGTGATACTCAAGAATGAAGAGGCCTCTAAATAACTTTAGGATGGTAGCTATTTTTATGTGTTATTGTTTACATTCAGTAATGTTATATCTTTGTATAAAATGGCAAGCAAACTGAACAGCACATTTCAAGTACCCTACGAGTACTTAGTACTCTACTTAGTAGGGTTAGAGCATTACCTACAACTCCGATCATTTTTTGTTAGTCACTTATGCGAATGAAAGTACAAGACAAGCTTATTGCTGTTGCTGCTATTTAATATAAAGGCTGACCATCCAGAACAAGAAGTGATTTGCCTGAGATTGCACAGGGTCTGCAGTTAGGACTGTTTCCATTGTAACCACGAAATGTTCCTCACCATGGCTTGGGTGAGAAACAACTGATGTAAGCCTGTTTCTTAACAGCCAAAAAGAAAGTCTAAAATCTCACATTCTTCACTGGTGAAGAAATTTAACATAGTATTTTCTCTGCTTAGCAACTTTTTCTTTTTTCTTCTCCAAAAGCTGTTTCTAGATTTTGCTCCTGCTCATTTCTTGGTTCCCATAAGTAATTATCCATCTCTGTTTATTTTTGCTCCTTCCATGTTAATTTCTATTGCATTTTAATGTATTCTTCTGTCTCTTGGTTGGATGCTGCGTGCAGTGCTGTGGTCACATCAAACTTTCTCCCCCAGTTTATTTGACACATGGCAGCCATCTATGGACTATATTGTTATCTCCTGTGCCAGCCTGGAAAAAGGATGCAGTGGCTGTAACCAAATAGAAAATAAAAAGGTGGAATGTTATCTAGGGGCTCTAATCCATCCATGTAGCCTTGGGTGGAAACTTCCTACTGATGATCCATCTAGTGTGATCCTGGTAAATTTGTCTTCCAGATGCCAACACAAAGCCAGGAATTTTGAGCTGGAATGTGCCTTTTTGGAAGTCATCCTATTTTGGTAAAATATTTCAGTGTCAGGATACTTTATGGATACTTACAGCAGTTATTTCAGTAATAATATAACCATGTTATTCATCTTACCAATGGGTTTGATTTGTCCACGTTCAGTTTCCAGCACTGTGTTTGGAAGCAAGTGAAGGGCTTCCTGTCCATGGCATCTTTTCTCTACTTGCTCTCAGTGAGCTCACGTGAGACCAATTATTTTTTAGAGTTCTCTTTTCAACTTTTTCATACAACACAGATGTCATATTCAGAAAGAGGGAGAACTTCACCATTTCAGCACTGTTACGCAGCTTGTGCATGATTTTCCAAAAAGGTTTTTTGCTATTTGAGCTGCATCTCTGTAAAGTGATGAAAACAGTTTTATAAATTGTAATGTTTTTTTTTTAATGTTACAGTTTTGAAACTAACCTTTTGAGTTCCTCTTGTGTTGGCACTGTCACGCCATCATCACGCCATCAGCGGCTAAAGGAGCTGAGATTGTTCAGTCTAGAGAAGAGGAGGCTCAGGGGAGACCTTATTGCTCTCTATAACTACCTGAAGGGAGGTTGTAGTGAGCTGGGGGTCAGCCTCTTCTCTCGGGTGACTAGAGATAGGACTAGAGGGAATGGCTTCAAGCTGCACCAGGGAAGATTCAGGCTGGACGTTAGGAAATACTACTTCTCTGAAAGGGTGGTCAGGCACTGGAATGGGCTGCCCAGAGAGGTGGTGGAGTCACCGAGCCTGGAGGTGTTCAAAGAACGTTTGGATGTTGTGTTGAGGGACATGGTTTAGCGAGAACCATTGGTGAAGGGTGAATGATTGGACTGGATGATCCTGTGGGTCTTTTCCAACCTTAGTGATTCTATGATTCTATGATCATATGGCGTGATTTCATTCTGATGATTTTTCTACTACAGAAGGAGTAGAGTGGTTTGATTACTGCAACTGTTCTTTGTACTTAATATTCAGGTGTGAGCTGTTATCTCTCAGCATAGAGGGAATGGAATTGGATTTGTTAGCTGATAGTCAAATTTTTAACTGGAATAATAATAAATACACAATTGTATTATCATGTCTTGTGCCACTTAATTCAGTGAGCATTGCTCAGAGTGTTTGCGCAGCTAGAAAAAGAAAACAACTGTCCCCATATCTGAGCAGTCAGAGCCCCACATTTAAGTGAATAATAAATTTGACTTCTATGATTTCTGTGTAGGAAAAAAAGAAAAAGCAACCAATGGCCCCCAAACCAAAAACTAACCCTCAGATGTTGAAGTGACAGCTCTGCTTACCTTATCTTGTCTCTCTTGGGAAATCACTCGCTTTGAAAAGCCCCTGCTGTGAAAACTAACTCCAGCGGGTATGTGAGTCACGGTGAACTGAAGAAGCCATATAACCAGTGGGGGCTGTTTCTCACAGTTACCTGGGAGCGGTTTTTCAGTGTATATTTTTCAAGGCATTTGGCTTTAAAAGCATGACAATGAGAATATGAACATGCTGTTTTTATATACTATGTCTAGCCCAGGGGACCTTTCTTCTCTGAAAGCTAAAGGATGGTGACATAACTGTGTGCAAAACAAGACATAGCATCAGCCTGCACTGTGTGGTGCCAGGCTAAGTCCTCTTGGGTTGCATGTATGTCACACTTGGCTCTCCTGGCATGGCAGTGGCTGTGTGTGCAGAGTCCCTCCTGGAACAGCAAGAAATACTACTGGGTATTTATATTCCATGAATAAACTTCTAGGAAGTACTGACTAAAAGAGGAGAGCTCCAGACGTCAGCTTAATGTTTTCACCTTGTGAGAAAAAACACCTTTTGCATTTTGGGCAAAATGTACACATTCTTCTCCAACCTCTGTTATTGTGATATCCAGTTCCATCCAGTGAAAATATACAGGAATTGATATCAGAAGGACCTGATAGCAGTTACCTGAAATGGTTTGTCCATCAGAACAGGGAAGATCTCTCCTAATTGCTGCTGTCCAGTGATGGAAGATGGAGCCCTTATCAATTCCTATTACATGGAGGATGCTTCCCCTGCTCAAGGGAAGAGCCATGGCCTTGTCAGTGATATAGGAGCATCATCTTCTGCTTTTATATCTACGTGTTCCTTTTATTTCAGACATGCATGCTACTGCCTTGTACTTTCTGTTGGCATTTTCCTTCTCTGCAGCCCTACGGTGCATCAAGCCATTTCTGGAATTGCATGTGCTGGATAGGTTAATATTTTTGTAATTAAACTTAGTAGCTTTTTTTGCCTTATAGTATTTTCTGCTCATGGAAGTTCTTTGCCATGAACAAAATCCTGGCTTTCTTTTTCAGGAATCTTGCCATCTGTTGAGTACCTTATACTAGCCTAATGTGTGAAAGTTAGATTCAACTCCTGTTCCCATTTCCTTGCTTGTTCAGCTTATAGGCTTGCCATCTTATTCAAAAAGAAAAACGAACTATATGAACATGAGAATTGTTAAGGATATAAGACAATATCGAATGAGAAATGATATCGGTCAAAAATTGAGATTGTAGTGCATTTTCATTATACACCGTAATTTTTTTTTTCCTTATAGGTTCAACAAAATCTCCCTATTTCCTCCCCCCTCCACCCCCCCCCCCCCCCCCCCCCCCCAGAAAAAAAAAAAAAAAAGTTTACAGTGTGTACATGCCTAGACTACAACATGATGAAGCTATTAAGTTTGGGGTTCAAAATACAATTTTTCTCATGTATTTGAATATACTCAATTGTAGCTGACAGTCAACCAACTAGTTGGGTGAGCATGAATTTTCTGCTAGGTGAACCAGCTTCTTTTAAGTTTTCAGATGGACAAGTGTTGCATTTAATACTGAACATATTTTTTTGCTGGTTGGTGGAGCACAGGTATAAAATATCTGATCTGGTGAATGTAATGTATTCCCAAGCACAAATACAGGCTGGGTGGAGAATGCCTTGAGAGCAGCTCTGAGGAGAAGGATTTGGGGGTGTCAGTAGATGAAAGTCTCAACATGAGCAGATAATCTGCGCTTGCAGCCCAGAAGGCCAACTATGTCATGGGTAGCAACAAGAGAGCTGAGGCTCTTCAGCCTGGAGAAGAGAAGGCTCTGGGGAGACCTTATAGCGGCCTTCCAGTACCCGGAGGGGGCTTACAGCAAAGCTGGGGAGGGACTTTTGATAAGGGCAGGTAGTGACAGGATGAGGGGAAATGATTTTAAACTGGAAGAGGGTAGATTTAGACTAGATATTAGGAGGAAATTCTTTATTATGAGAGTGGTGAGACACTGGAACAGGATACCCAGTGAGGTTGTGGATGCCCCCTCCCTGGAAGCCTTCAAGGCCAGGCTGGATGGGGCTTTGAGCGACCTGGTCTAGTGGGAGGTGTTCCTGCCTATAGCATGGGGGCTGGAACCATGTGATTTTAGAGGTCCCTTCCAACCCAAATTATTTGGTAATTCTGTGATTCTTAGCAGGCTCTTGTCCCTGCAAAAAGGACCAAAAGTAAAAGCTTACTGGAACCACAAACAATCACATTTACTTTTGGAAGCAGAAACCTTCATTAGGGAAATGCAGTTTGTAAGCTTGCTCAACTTGCTCTCTGCGTCAAATAAGATTTTTTTTGAAGAGTTTGAAAGTGAAAGCTCCTTGTTACAGACTGTGGAAATGTTAGTGGTTTGTGCTCAAATGGTTCAAGTCTGCAGTGTAGTGAAACACCTCATTAAAATTTTGTCAGCCTGTCTGAAGTGTTAGTCTTGGCTAACCTAAACAAATGTGATGGTTTGGCATAAGAATATTGTGCAACACTACATCTCAGCACAATTTCAGTTTCTATAACCTCTTTTCTTCTTTTTCTTTCCTCTTTTTTTTTCTTCCTGCTCTATTCCCTCTTAAAAAGAAGATTCTTAACATTTACCTTCTGTGGGTTTTGTTGTGGTTGTTTTGTTTTGTTTTGTTAAACTCATACACTCCTAGAATCACAGAATCCTTGATCTTGGAAAGGACCTTTTAAAGGTCATCTTGTCCAGCACCCCTGCAATGAGTGGGGATGTGTACAGCTAGATGGGATGCCCAGGGCCTGATCCAGCCTCGCCTTGAAAGCCTCCAGGAGTGGGACATCAACCACATCTCTGGGCAACCTCTTCCAGTGCCTCACCACCCTCACTGTAAAAGAGTTTTTCTGTATATTCAATCTAAGTCTACCTTCTTAAAATTTGAAACCATTTCCCCTTGTTCTGTCATCGCAGACCCTGCTGAAGAGTCTCTCTTCTTCCTTGTAGCTCCTTTAGATATTGAAAGGCTGCTATCAGGTCACCTCAGAGCCTTCTCTTCTCCAGGCTGAACAGCCCCAGCTCTCTCAGCCTGTCTTCAGAGGAGAAGTGTTCCATTCCATGGATCATTTCTGTGACTCTTCTCTGGACATGCTCCACCAGGTCTGTTCTTCTGTTCTGAGGATTCCACATCTGGACACAGTATTCCAGGTGAGGTGTCACCAGCACAGAGTAGCGGGGCAGGATCACCTTCCTTCCCCTGCTGGCCACAGTTCTTTTCATGCAGCCCAGGATCTGGTTGGTTTTCTGGGCTGTGAGGGCACATTGCTGGCTCATGTCCAGCTTCCCATCCAACAACACACCCAGGTCTTTTTTTGGTATGGATGCGCTCAATCCTTACATCCCCCCCAGCTTGTATTGATAGTGAGGGTTGCCTTGATCCAGGTGCAAGACCTTGCAGTTGGCTTTGTTGAACCTCATGCGATTCTCCTGGGCCCACTGCTCAAGGCTATGTCCTTCTGGATGGCATCTTGTCCATCCGATGTGTCGAATGCACCCCACAGCTTGGTGTCTGCCAGCTTGCTGAGGGTGCACTCGACTCCACTGTCAGTGGTGAAGATATTAAAGGATATTGGTCCCAGCATTGACCACTAAGGGACACCACTTGTCACTGATCTCCATCTGTACAGTTGTTGACCACTGCTCTCTGGACTCAATCCTGCATCCAGTTTTTCATCCATTGAATGGTCCACTCATCAAATCCATCTATCCAATTTGGAGAGAAGGATATTGTGGGGTGCCATGTCAAAGGCCTTGCTGAAGTCCAGATAAATGACATCAGTGGCTCTTCCCTTGTCCACTGATGCATTGGTACCATTCTAAAAGGTTGCTAGTCTGGTCAAGCTGGATTTGCCTTTGGTGAAGCCATGCTGATTCTCCTTTATGACCTCCCTGTCTTCCATGTGCCTTAGCATTGCTTCCAGTAAGATTTCTTCCAAGATGTTTCCCAGTACAGAGGTGAGACTGACAATTCCTCCACTTTTGAGTGGCTACATGTTTGGGGTTACCGGAGACTTTTTACCAAACGAGTCTTGAATTCAGCTCATCATACAGAAATATTTTGTTTTTTCTTGTTTCCTTGTCTGTGTAAGTAGTTTGCTGAGTTTAATTGTTACTGTTCATGAGTTAGGAGAACCTTGAAGAACAGTAGCAGATTCTGAAAAAGAGATTTACATATTATCCTCTGAGTAACAAATTGCATTTCCAGTGTCATTTCCTTGCACTTTTTTTTCTGTGCATTTTGTTCAGTACTACATTTAATTGGAAAGCAATGAATTGGAAGATATTCACTACAACTTTAAGAGTTAATCTGTGGGTTTCTCCACTGTGTTGATGCTTCTGGAGTATATTCAGTTCTGGAGTGGTTGGCTGCACCAACATAAGATGTGGATTTTTAACGTATAGCATAAAAAGCTGTGAAGTTTTGGGAGCTGAGGTTGTCTGGGGAAATCTGAAATGTAAGCAATATGGATTGAGTGAAGTCTACCATTAAATGATTTTTAAGGTGAAGAATGAGAAATATCCATACATCTTTAACAAATGCCATCTTTGCCTATCATGTCCTGCTTCTAGAACTGGTTTCCTTTCTCCAGTAGCAGAAACAGGGTGAAAAGTAGACAAGAAGAAGGGATTTTCTAGTTATTGTGGTATTATATTGTGTTATACCTTTAGTTTTGCTCCATGTCTCATTTTAGTGCATGCACAGCTACTCATTTGAGTAACTTTTGTGTATCATGAGAAAAGGGTGGACTTTTCTCATTGAGCTGGCAGTGTGAGAGTGATGTTTCTGAGCTTCTCAGTTTATTCTGTTAAGGTAATTTTTGTGGTGTGATTTTCCTCAGTAGCTTATGCTTTACTCACTAGCAATCAATGACAGTGTGAAAACCTATCACTGCAAAGAAAATAAAAAAGCATTGAATTTTGAATGTTATTTGTCTTATTCTTTGTATCACATGACAATATCCAAGTTCTTCTTTTGCAAGAATTCCCCTACTTCACTGCTGCTAACAGTTATTCAGATCTTCCTATCATTTTATGATCATGGAATCCATATCAAATTACTGCCCTACATCTTTAGCATATATTCCAGTCAAAAAGGGAAATCTGTGATTTCCTAGAAAGAATGAATATTATTCTGCCGGTAAAGGGTAGAGTTTTTGTTATCTGTAATTTGAATAAAATTAACTGCAAACAACAGTTTGCAACATTTCTCTTCCCTCTTCCCGGCGTAATCTTGTGTTTTCTTTCTTTTGGGCAAGTTTTCAAATTCCCTTTACTTTTTCTTTTAGGAACTTTGGAGAAGAGGTTCTGGCTCTGAAACTTCTATACTTCTGAATCATTGTTGTGATAACAATGTCATGTTAGAAATATCAGCATTGTCAATGTACGCATAGATAACTATTTATGTCACTGGCCTTTTGAAAGCAATCTAGTTAGAATTGATCTGCATGTCAGTGTTCATTCTTGAAAATGTAGTGGTGCACCTGTTCTGGAATTAATTAAAGAGGACATTTGAGTGTTACGGCAGTTCTGGCAAGTGCTAAATGCAATAATCCTTATGTCCTACCAAAACTTGCATGCTATTTGGATAAAATTCAGCTTAAATTATCACGGCATCCCAGCAACTTCTGGTGTGTTTTTTTACTAGAACCCGAGCCTCTTGTAAAGAAGAAAATGAAAGCCCTTACTATGTCCCCCAAATGACATTTTCCGTTAGTTACCCACAAAGATAATATTTTAATTGTTGATTGGATTGTATTAATATATCATTTAAAATGAAGTTGAATTAATTAGTGAAGTAGCAAAGGTATGTGTGAAGGCACGTGTTTCTTGTGTTGGACGTTGTACTGAGGGATGTGGTTTAGTGGGAAATTTTGGTTATAGGTGGGTGGTTGGACTGGATGATCTTGGAGATCTTTTCCAACCTTGGTGATTCTATGAGTCTATTCTATAAATTGTTTGGTAATCATCATGGTAGGCAGACAGTCCATAGCATTAACAAAGAAATAAAAAATATTGAGGTGTACCCAAAGTTCCTTTGAAAACTGGAGGGTTGGTTTTTGGAAGGACATTAATGAAGGCTACCTGGTTAGTAAGCAGAGATCGTTGCTTGATGTCTTCTTCATTTTCTGTACTTTGATTGTTCTCTCATTCTTAGATTTTGGATTCCCTGAAAAAATCATACTACTTTCATTGAATATACTTATCTGTGCTTTAAGTGTTCCAGTCTATGGCTGAGGCTTTGAGCCACACGAACTACAAATAATGTAGGAATTGCGAGATAAAATGAATGAATTCAGCGTCACAAAACTTACTTTAAAACTGATTAATGCCAGTTAAAATTGTTTGCAAGTTGTTAGATTTAAAATCAGAAAAATATCACTTGCTTTTGTAAATCAAACTGGAGATATTTCAGTCTTGTTTTATATTTAGAAAAAAAAATGCTGTGACTTCTACTACTTTCAGCTGTCACTTTTGTCAGTTCTTAATTTACTTCTTCCTAAGCAAGTTTACAAATTTCTTCATTTAAAACTGAAAGTTGGCTACTGTCGTTTCTGTTTAACACGTGTGTGAAAATGTGCTACTTTTGAAGATGCTTATTTAGGTGAAAGCTTAAGTCAAGCATTTTAATACATTTATTTTCAGAAGTCTTTTTCAACTCTCTGCCTAACTGGGTCGGCCAGTGTTCCCATTTGCTAGTTTTAATTTAGAAGAGGAATTAAAAACAAAACAACATTATTTGTTTCATATGATTTTGGAGACTTTTTTATTTCTACAGAGTATGATTGTATGCAGTTTTCCAGCTGTGGTTCTGTATGTAGAATAATTAGTTCTTACAGCTGTCTGTGATGTAACTATGACTGTACCAACAAAATAATGGTTATAAGGCATAGGCTCCTGATCGGTTGCAGAAATGGCTGTGGCAGCTAATCCAAGCAGAGCAAACTTGTAATGAGGTTGAGAAAAGACTTGAGCAAACTGGACAAGCCTCAAACCCCAGGCCTTGCAAACTCAGCACAGTGCAATAAAAATACAGTTAACATTGTATATCACCGTTAGTAGCAAGGGTGGTGCGGTGGTTATAGGAAATATAGGGCTTAGATGAGACAAAGTTTGTTCTAGATGATTAGGACATGGGTGAGGTGGATAGATTCTAGTGACTCCTCTAATCAGTGTACAGTCAAGTGAATTGGAAGTGTTATAGAGTGACATAGTATAATGATAACAGGAGATGAGTTGAATCAATATTCCTTGGGAAGGATTGGCTCTCCCTCCAATTCATCAAATAGTTTTTTGTGATCGTGGTTGCCAGGAATTGGTTATGTTACGCATGAAAAACAGAGCTTGTATCTTTGGATGTGAACTGTTTTCTAGAAAACATGGTACAACATCAGAATTACTAATAATTTGATTTATGGAAAGAATATTTCATCATAAATTATTGACCTGCAGTCCTCTGTGTGGAGGCAGAACAGCTTCTTGCATGGAAACCCTCAGAAGTAGTGGATTTTGTTTTTTGGGACCATCATATCCCATTTTAACAGTGATAGCATATCTGCTGAAGTGTACTGCGTAAGACAGAATGTAAGAAAGTCTTCCATCGGAAGATAGGGAAAAGGTTTTTTTCTTTGAGAGCTTCTCAGCTGTTTATCTTAAGGGGTAGGTGAAGCATTTGTTAATACTTTGAAGGAAATGGTGGAGGCTGAAGTATTATTTAGTATATATGTGATTCCTCGTGAGTATATTTAATAATAGAAATGGTATTGGACTGTGAATTGGAGTAGTAGTAATGATTGGAAGCCCCAATGAAAACAATTCATGTTCTAACTGAAGAAGTACACAGTTTTTTTTCTTACAAAGTTGAGATCTGGTTACTACTGTTGAAAACTTAATTGCATTATGTACTATCATTTCATTCAAGAAGAAAGGAGAGTCAGAAGTCTAACTTGCATTTTTTGTTCAGTAGCTGTTTTCATCATCTAACAGTTAACAATTGAAAACATTTGGAGAAAAAAATGTTTTCAATTGGAGAAAAAAACAACACAGTTTTTCCTTTCAGAGGTCCTCTTGCAGGGACAGGCATAAGTGGACAAATGCAGTATATTATAGTCTTGTCAATTATTCTGTCGTGGAAATGGTGAATAACATTGGGAATTTGTTGTGAGCTTGGGGAAGGGTGAAAATAGAGGTCAGTACTAACATGGGAAATCTTTCTCCCATGTTGCTGTCTCTTCACCAAAGTGCCAGAACTTTACTCATCAGTTCTAGAAATTGTTCTAAAAGATATTAAATATATAATGAGCCTGGGGAGTCTATTTCAATTTTGTGTAACACAGCAAACTGTATCGACAGCATCAGAACTTGTAAAAAGAAGTTTAGCAATGTTTGCCCTTACGTAGCCAAATTCTGAAGGCCAGATTCCAGGGAAAAGAAAACGTAAAGCATAATTGTACATTTATATCATTCTTAAGATCATAATGTTCATTTTCTTCATTGTTTTATAGCAATATTCATATGACTTAATGGCTAAAGTACATTTTAACCACATAGTGCACTTATTTCCTACAACATTCTTAAGTTCGCTACAAGAACATCCATATTGGAAATTTTGTAGTGTTGTTTCTGTCCTCTCCTTCAGAGAAAACCTAAGACAGGAGGGGTGTAGGTACTAATGTAGGTAATGCAAGACAAGAGGTAGTCAGATGAACCTAAAACATACCATCTATTTAAAATGTAAAAGAGTATAAATAGTCACCAGATGGCACTGTGTCTGAAATTTAAATCAGGCAACTGTAAATATAGTCAGCAGGATCTTGGAATAAATGTTAGTTGTTTCTGAAGTTGTTCTGTCACACGGTGTTATTTTTTTTTTTTCTATGTTGAATTTTAGCTGCACTTTTTCTTAGCTACAGCTAGTGCTTAGGAGCTGCTGGTTTATCCAAGCAGAACCATCTATGTAAACTGAGCTATCCAATTGATACACGCTAAGAATTAATTTTAGACTAGCTGATTAAATTATAACCAATGCAGACAGCTTTTTATTTTCTTCTTTAATTCCAAAGGGTACAAGAAACAAATAATTTGAGGAAAACACGGTTATTCTGATCAGAGTCAAATAGTACTCTATCTAAGATTTATACCAGCATGGAGTCATACAATAATATTATAATACTTGATTTAAATTTTTGGCATTATTTTAACTGGAAGGTTCTTAATCACAGAATCATAGAATCATAAAATCACAAGATTGGAAAGGACCTACAAGATCATTTAGTCCAACCGTCCTCCCATTACCCTTGCTACCACAAGCCACTAAACCATATCTCGTAGCTCCTCATCCAGTCATCTCTTGAACACTGCCAGGAACGGTGACTCCACCACCCCCCTGGGCAGGCCATTCCAGTGCCTGACCACTCTCTGAGAGAAAATGTTTTTCCTTATGTCCCTTGGGATAAAAGCATTATTTTTCTAGATGTTGAGATTACATGGAACAAAAAGTGCTTTTCTTCACACGCATGTTTCATCTGTTTTTCGTTTTTCTTGTTGGCCTGGTACCCAAATGGTATTTTAAAAGAAGGGTAGCAGTCAAGTTATTGCTTATTCTAATGGTTTATTCTGTCATGAGAATTTCTGTTTGAAAAAATATCTGACCAGATAAGACATCACTTTCTTGTAGTACTAAGCATCACACTTCCACTAGTTCAGTGAAAATCTGCGTGGCAGTAACATCACTTGGCAGATACACAAATGTCCTAGGGAGAGATGGAGTAGTACTGTCAGTACTTGGGTAACTTGTTAGCAGTTCAGAGCTGTAATATGTGCTGCATGTTCTAATTTCTGTGTGATGGGTGCAGAAAAATGGTTGGAAGTCTTTCACATTTAAAGAGAGGAGCGATGTGCAGTTGATAATGGACTGATCTGAGTAGAAGCGTTAATGCTATTAGCCTTGCACACTGCCATGATCAAGTTGATCCGCATGCATTACGAAAACAGTAATCCTGATTATTCCAAGAGCTGGATTTGTTTGCCTGAATGTTAAAGTCTGTTATGCAGTATAGTTTACTTCTTCAGTATTTAAATTTTATGTGACGAGTAGAAAAAAAAAAGGCTTTAGGAGGTTGAATTGAATTCATTCTGTGTAAAGTGTAATTCAGCCTTCAACCATCTTCAAGAAAGATTAAATGGTTTGAAGGTTTTGCTTTACTGGGGAGGAAGACAAATTCAGTGCCATTTAAACTTCTTTTAAATTTAATTTCTTATTTTGAATCTAGATAATATGCGCTAAAACCCTATCACTGAAGCATAATACTCATATATACACTAAAATAAAATTAAACACATGATACTACTCCAGGCAACAGTGTAAGCTAGATGCTGACTGATTAGAGTTGAGAACTTTCAGAGGCAAACTGGCATGCTGGATGAAGCATTGGAGACCATGGCGTATGTGGATAAAGGTGGCTTTCTTCAGTCTTACATGGAGACTGGAAAGAGGGAGTCCAGAGATGAGGGAACCAGACTCCTGTCAAGTGCAAGGTAAAAAGTAAGAGTGTATATCAAGAAGCTGGAACCTAAGAAAGTGCAGTTGAATATTAGGTAGATCCTTATTCAGAGTGAGGGCATTCAGACACCAAATGGTTTCTCAGAGATGCTGCTGAATCTCCATCTTCAGAGATGGGTTCAGAATTGGGCTGGCTGAGCCCCTGAAGCACCTGCTGTAACTTAGTTCTGTTTATCTGCATCAAGTAACCTCCAGAGGTTCTTTCTCAGCTAAAGTAGACTACAATATATAGTGCTATTTACTCTGCAAGCTCTCAACTTTTGTTGAGAAGATCTCTATCTTTTTTTCTTTGCACAATTTTCAGTACGTGGTATTTTGTGAAGAATTTAACAGGCTGTATTTTCATTTGATAATTTAAGAAATTGTAAACATTTTCCTGAATACTAAAGGAAACTTACTTAACTTTCCATCAGCTAATCTGTACGGCCCCTTTTATCAGTTGAGTTCACAGAGATTATGACACAATAACAAATTAAATTCTAAGAGTAGCAAGCATAATATATATATATATATTTGAGAATTTGTCTGACTTTGTGACTACTGAGTTTAGAAATCTGTTTTCAGACAGTTTTCTTTGATTAATATTGAATACTAGCTCATATAGCTATTGGTATCAACTGTGCAACCACCATTTCCTTGTTTCAGTTATATAGAAGTGCATTAGACTGAAGCTGTACTCCAGCAACTCAGACACATGATTTGTGCTCTTGATTGCCACATTTGTTTCTTTTTTTCCTCCTTGTAAAATAATTTTTGATTCTGCCCTTGCTTCGTGCGCTTCGAATTCTAGGCATTACTTCATGTTTTATAGCAGCCTTTTCAAGATTTTTGCTGTTGTGCTTTTATTTGTAGTGTTACAGGGAGGAGGGAGGTCAGGAAATGTCATACTGTCTGCCTCTTGTGTGCCACAGATGTTCATTTTCAGCTTCGTGCAGAAAAAAATTGAAATTCGCCATGTGTATGTGACAAAGTGTTTCTGAGGACAAGTGTTCAAATGCAATATTGTCAAGCTATTTTTAGCCAAGTGCTGTCCCTATAGTGCTGTTTAAAGATTCAGCTCAGGCTGCTAATAGATATATTTATAACCATTCTGTCAACTGCCACAGCATGAGTGCTGTTACAGATGATAATTCTATTCTTGGAAGCAGTACCATGGTTACCATTCCCCTAGCTGCTCAAATAGAAGCTGTACATCTGTATACACTTAGTAACATTTTAATATACTAACACGTTTTTACGCTGCAAGGAATAAAAAAAACAGACATGATATTAAAAAGAAAGACTGCATGCCAAGATGCATAAGGAAAAATGAAAATCAGTTTATTTACTTTTTTAGGAAAACATTAACTTCTCAGTTAATATATATTTGGAAGCCTGTGTATGAGAGAAACTGTACGAGGCTATGTTTTGCCTGCATTTATTTTTAATGTAGGCAGTTTGGCTCTACTGAGTTTTGTTTGTTTGTTTCATGTCAGATTGCTAATGTATAGACCTTGATGTCAATGGTGAATGTGCATATACACGCTCTTGGTACTGTAAGAAGTCATACTGATGAAGGTGGTGCTGTGCCTTCAAAGAAATTCAGAATTTTACTAAATTCGAGGCTTTAAGGTGAAATTTGATATGGAAAGTGTCATAGGGCTTTGCACTTGCATGCTGTGCTCCAAGCATGGATCTCTGAGTGAAGCCTCTCTCAGTGGCTTCAGCTGGCTGCCTGGCATCATAGCAAGCACTTAAATCTTTTCTGGGTTATTCTTCATGTGGTTTGGTTTTGCTCTCAGTTGTACTTCAGGGTGATGAGTAGCAAAGGGATACATTATCTATTTGGGATGCTGTGATAGTATCCACCATTCATGAAGAGAGAGGGCTTGGTCTAATTTCCCTCTGTTAATTCTATGGATCTTGGGAAAGTGCTTCTGTCAATCATGGACTGCAGCTGTGAATTTTTCTTAGCCTTTAAATTCATTCGGTACAAATTGAAAAAAGCTGTTTTGATTTCTTCTGTGGCTATTCCAATCATAAAAAGATCAATATTTTTTAGTACATCTTCATTTTTATTGAACATATCCATTTTCTGCTAGACGTTGCCACAATCATTGCCATGATAATGCCTGCCTCAAAAATTGAACATGAAGTGAACTTTGTAGGAAAATATAGAATCACAGAATGGCCTGAGTTGAAAAGGACCGTAATGATCATATTCATTTCAACCTCCCTGTGTAAAGATTAATATTTGAAGAAGACAGCATCAGCATTATTGATCTCTTTAGGTGTGGGAGTTACCAGGTGAAGTTCTAAAATAATCAAAAGGGACTTAGTTTTCATAATGTACAGAATTTAAATTGTGAAGTTAATTGCTACCGAATGCTAGGAAGAAAGAATAGACAGGTTCAACATGGAACAAGTGAACCGGAAAGCTGGATTTGATTTCTAGCTGTTGTCAGGATCACCCAAATGCCATGTCCGTTCTAAAATAATTGCTGAATACTGAGAATAAGTGACTAATTATCATTTTATTGTCTTGCTTGCCACAGTCCTCCTTAAACAGTTACTGCTGTCCATTGTAGGGTGCAGAGCTACTTGAACGTTGGCAAAGGTAAGCCTTGTGTTGAGAAAAAGAGCAACAGGACTCAATTTTAACAAATGGACGTTCTCGCTGAATAAGGAAATGTCACTCGATAACCAAGTAGATAAGAGAGCATTCTATTGATACAACTCAATTAGAGAAGCTAAGTTTGTTTGCTCACAAGAAAGTTATTTTTTTTTAGTTTTTTTATTGGTCTGTTAAGTGCTTTTTGTCAAAAACCAGTGAACTTACTGAACGGGTTAAAAAAACAAAGATCCTGTGCTGTCGTTACTTGACATTATTCCTTTTTTGCACAAATTCAATGATAACAGCTCGTCAGCAAAATTTTCAAAATGCTTGGAAGTCACATGGATGCTTTAATAGATTGTAGAGGAACAAAGTTTTATCAGTGTTCTTGAGGTAAACTTCTGTAGTAATCAGTGCAGGCAAGTAGTCTGTGTCTTCTAATTGTGAAGTTGATGAGGAATGAACAAATAGAAATGCAGATTTTTTCATTGCTCAAATTTTGCACCAAAAATGTCAATCATACTGAACTCTGTCTCTCTAGTTTGTTACTGGAACTGTGATGTGCCTCATTGTGCTCACAAATGAAGCAGTTATCCAACTGATATTGTGAATGTAAATTAGTGCAGGGAAAATTATGTTTACAAGAAGAGACTAAAATTCAGTATGAGATGGACCGAATGTTGCTCAGAAAGTTTACTTCTTAATATTTTGTCTGAGATTCTAGAATGTGCCTTATGTACCAGCTAAGGTATATTTAAAGTCAAGACAGCAAATGAGAACCTTAGATCCTCTTCTTGCACTTGGCTTGAGGTGAAAAATAGGAGGACTAATGCCATGCCAGTGCTTAATTGTGATTCTACTGCTATGAAAAGAAAAAGTAACGGATTGTCAGAAGAGTTCTCTGTGTTGTATGTATTCAAATGTACTACATCTGTGAGATTTACTGCCCTTAATCATATAATACTATCAGATCTGTGTTATTACCATGAAGGTCACTGTGATTAAAGTTTCCTGTGTTCCAAAAGTGCTTGGAAATGAAAGTATAAGAGTATATACAGCAAAGTGAAGGGTCTGTAGAGCAGTAGCATCTGAACTGTATTGCAGAACTGCTGAGTTTTTAAAAAATGAAATGAATATTATATTAATTAGTAGGACAGCACAGAATCATGCATGAAGGAATTGAAAAAAAGAAATTGATTGGGCAGTGAAGAATATCATTAGTACTTGACATGCCATGCACAGAATTCTGAACATACATATTTATATATTGCTGAGTATATATAGCTGTGTGTGTGTATTTGTTTATGTATACACCTATAAAAAAGTGGGAGAACTTGGTGTTTGGTAATGGCATGTATAGGGAAAGAAAGAAAAATGTCTTTAGGTGAAGTTGTGGTAAAGACCAAAAATCTGTAAATATGATACTGAAGAGTATGAAAAATATGTTGGTAAGGAGAACTTCGAAGGAAAGAATACTGTTGCATAACGTTCTGTTAGCATTGAGATGTCATTTTTGAAGTAGCAGTCTAAAGGATATTGCGCCTTCCATATTAAAAAGGAAAAAGTAGATGAATTTGGAGTACAAGAAGATTCATGATGACTAGAACAAAATAAATGTTGTGCACACCTGAAAGAGAGAGAACAATGCAGGGATTTATAGGCTGTTTTATCCTCATTTCAGTTCCTGAAAAGGTGAAGAACAACAAGAAGCTAATTTAGCATAGTCATTACGGACTTACCAAGTTCAGATTAAGCTTGACCAACCTGCTTGCCTTCTTCAATGAAATGAATGATTCTTTGATGATGATGAAGCTGTTATTGCCTGTTATTTAATCAACAGTCCAGTTGTTGGAAAATAATCCATCCTCAGCTAATTAGTGGGTGTTTGGTGAATGCTGTAAGTGGTAGTAATTGTATCCAGAAGTATCTTGGGAAATTTCCTCCTATTCCTTCGTCATGCAATGCAGAAATTACACTAGTTTCATTGCTTAATGATATTGTGTTGATAGTGGAAAATGTCAAGCATGAATGCTGTATTAAGTTTTACTGACCATAAGAGATGGTTACTAGAACTCCAAGTTAGTGTTTGTTAGAACCCTGCTTTAATTATTCTTTTTTATAATGTCTCAGAAAACTGAGTTGTTTGAAACATTTGTTTCTTCTCTTCCAGAAGTTTTCCTATGGAATTTTTTAGATTCCTGACAATCTTTCCTTTAATGTGTGACTGCAAAGGAGATTGTGACAGATTGGTTTGCAGTTTCATCAATATGTTGCTAATATTCATTTTTACATCTCCTTTTCTTGAAACACAGATGGTCAGGTTTTTAGATGATCACTGTCTGACTGAAATTGAGTTTTGGCTAAGAGTTCGCTGGCTGGAGCTCTTCTTTAGTTAAGTAGATGAAACTAGTTGACTAAGGAGAAGACGAAAAGGTAGGAATTTATTTCTTCAAGAAGGCAGAACTGCCTTTTAGGTGTTGAGACATACAATGTTTGGCTTATATTATTGCTTTTTCTTCTTGGATATTAAGAAAGAGAAGCCATCCACTCATACTTCCTGATATTCATTTAAAATGCAATTTTCTACTTTAATTTTACAGACTAGATGCTGACTTAGATGGATGAGGTCAAATGTCTTATTTGTAGCTTTGTCTTCAGATGTGTGCTGAATTCCATTTACCAACTGCATCTGATACGAAATATGTCTTCTCTTGTATATGTGTTCTATGTAGAACACATTCATAGCCTTGCAGAAAGAGCATTACCCTTGCGATTTTCTGTTTGATTTGGAGTCCTAAAGACCCCTTTGTTTGTATCTGTATACCTCACTTTACTGTTCTCTTGTCTGAGAACAGACAGAATTCCTAAGCTATGATTTGTAGACTGAGACATTGTCATTCACATTCTACTTGGCATATTAGTTTCTTTCCAGGTAAGAAATAATAATTTCCATAGCTTATTTAACAATAAAGGTGGCTGGTAGGCAACAGTGTTCTTACCTACCTTGTACTGAGACCTCTCAGTAGGTGTAGTTTTTTGTTTTTCTGTTTTTTTTCGTAGTGCTTAATTAAATGCCTGCAGGTCTCAAATACGTTGGAGGAGCCCTGGATTTGATAAAATTTAAAACAAAGGTTAAGTTCTATAAAAAGAAAACACTGCTAACTTCATAACGGAGTGTCCACTTCTATATATTGGAGCTATGCATAAATAATTCTGTGTGTGCATAGAAATCATACATTTTTATGCAACCTCCCCTTAAATTTGTTTTATATTTAGTTCGATAAAGTAGAAATTTAATCTGCAAGACATTCCTTGGAGTCAAGACATTCCTAGGTGTCATCTAGTTTCTGTGGTGATTTTTGGTGATATGCTTTGAAACTGATACACAATACACAAAATAAAGAAGAGAGTTCTAACTTAAAAATATTTTTAGTTCATAATAATGATTTTCTGGACTTGTTTTTTTTCGAGATCTTGTATACCACAAAAATTACATCTTTTAGTCATGCCTGCTGTTGTTTAGCATGGAAGGGAAATCAGAGTGCTGTGAGGAACTGGAAGAGGATAATATAGATGGGCAGGTAGGTTGCAGGGAAGGGACATAGGCAGCCATCATTGGTAAGCAGGCACAGTCTGCCAATCTGACAAATAACATGATAGTATTTATTTCTGTCATGGTGTTTCCTTTAAATCGAATCCATTTGTCTTCCAAGGGACCACTAGATCTTGTAATTACCAAATGCTGTGACATGAGTTTAAAACCTCTAATATCCACTCTTTGAAAAGAGTAGGGTGGGTCGTGACTCACACTGTAGTTATGGGCTCTTGGGTTTGTCACGATGGCCTTTCCCTTTGTTCTGATCTGATTCCTTTAAGGTCACAAATTAATGGATTTTGTAGAATTTTTAACTATACATCTGGCACATCTGACTGACACACAATTTTGACATTGACATCCTCTCTTCCAGAAACCTTGAGTTCTCTGCTACAAGTTTTTTCTAGTAGAACTTGGGAATATTGCATTGCAAGAGAAATCCTACAAATGATTGGCTATCTCACTATCCCATGCCTGACAGTTTTAAGTATATCATTAGAAAGTTCTTGTCTGTCTGAAAATTTGTGGCTACCTCAGCATCTATCTTCTGCATCAATATTTAAGAGAAGATAATTGCTACTAGGCTCCTTGTGAGGACTCATCATGTTTTTTAGACTGTCAGTTTTAGGATCATTAGTGATAGCACTGCTGATGAAAGCTGAATGTTCCATTATGAGAAAAAAAAGAGTAAGCTTCTTTGGAAAGCTGTGAGTCATAAGTATAAGGAACTAATTTTTATAGCCTTAACATAAGGACAGCCATCTCTTTTCTTGATAAAAGAGCGGCCAAGAATACTCTTATCTATTCCCAAGTGCTGTGTAAGCAGATCAGTGCAAAAAGTATTTGTTTTACTATAGTTAAAGTAATTCATTTGATGTACAACAGTTTTTTTTTTTTTAAGCAGAACAAATTCCTACAAGCCTAGAGAAAGTAGGCCTGTCCAACACCTGTGTCAGAAAGGATCCAGAAATGTCCTGGATTACTTGTGTGCCGCCATGTTTCCTTCCCAGTAGATGCTGAAAGCCTTTGGTCCTCCGTTAGAAGAGGAGAAAGCAATTGGGAGAGAGCTTTGATTGGTTTAATGAAAGCTATGTCCACCTCTTGGTCAGGCAGTCTGTTTTAAAACATCAAAATGTTGCTTACATTCTCTTTCTCATCTCCCCTTTGCTAACTGGTCATCCACCCTGCCTCATCCCATTGTTCTCTGAGAATTACTTCTCATTCCTCAAAGATTTCCTTTGGTCATAGAAGCCAAAGTTAGCTGCTAGAACCAGGTGGTGATCTGCTGGATCCACGCCTGAGTGGCAGGATCCAGTGGAACCAGAGTCCTGTAGCTGCTGGTGATCTATGCTTTGAGTCTCCCTTCACAGCATCGTTTGTGCCCACAGAAGAGGGAACTGCAGGCAGGGATTTGGCTCTGCATGATGCGTAGCAAACTTCTTGGCATCCCCATTCAGGACCTTAAGCAAACAGAGGGTTTCCAGGAGGATGAGTGTTTATGTCCTCCACAACTAGAAGTTTTGCTGCCATATATGCAGTTAAAATTCAACAAAACTGTTTTGTTATGTACGCTTACTAGGATATCTAAAGCAGAGAGATGTGGGAGTTAGCATCTTATGGACTGTCAGGCATGCCCCTAAGTAATTTCTCCATAGTCATGCTATGTATTTATAGGTGCAGTAACAGATGACTAGACGTGTAACAGTTATAAAAGAAGTTCACATGGAACAACAGGAGAAGCTGAGGAGGCTCCACACAGCAATCAAAGATTTCCAGTTTAAAGACCATAATCTACCTTGTATGGAAAATAACTTGTAGGAAGCATGACACAGTAACTTTTCAACTACCTTTTCTCATAGTTCTCTACATTGGCAAGGAGTATACAGACATATACACACGCTCACAGTTTGAATACTCTTGTTTTGGGACTTGGTTAATCCCATCTCTGAGGACATTAGGTACAACCCATTGAAACTTTTACTACCTCATTTTGTGGAAAAAAAAAATAGCCATGCTATTGGTAAAACAAAAAATGGTAAGATAGAGGAAAGTGACAAACCACTTTCCCAGTTAATGAAGGCAATAATGGTAGAAAGTGCTTGTACTTCTGCATTTTTTCTCAGGCCAGTTTCTTCCAGGGCTCTTCTTTATGCCAAGCATCCTTTAAACTTGAAGGCTATTGTCAGTATGGTTCTGAATAAAGTGTAAGATCAGCTGTAATTAGGAAACCTCATCTATCTAGGTATTACGTTCCTAATCCTGGCTGCTAGCACGGTCAGTCATTCAACAAAAGTATATGGAAAAAATGGTATAGAAAACATCTACTTCAGTTTTTCAAGTTTCAGCATTCAGCTGGCTTCATAAAGTGTAGGATGTAGCTTGTCAGACTTGTTCAGAACCTAACATTTAGGCTGCTTTTCTGTGTAAGTTTACAGGTTCTGAAGTATCCAGCTGAAATTGTTGGAATTTGTGTGTGGAATCTGTTGTCTTCCAAAAAATTATATCAATTAGCTTCTTTCCCCCTGCTACCTAAATGGTAGCTTTAGTCATTCTGTATTCATTTTCTGCACACTGTTATTTGATAGGCTGCTTTCATATTGTGTTTCGATATGCTCTATCTATCTGAAGAGACTCAGTCTGTATAATCTCTTCCTTTGGAGTTTGCTAACAACCTCGCAGGTGTTTTCAGAGGACTGCCCACAGTGATCAAGCTGTAACTTATAACCAATCACTGTGTTAAATACTTGTTGTATATACTGCTATTTTCCACAATAAGTTGCTTTGCATTTGTCATCACAGAATTTCCTCATTTGATTTGTCACTCATGCTGTTGCAATTACTCTCTCTTCTAAATTTCTCCTTTCAGTTTATTTGTTGGAATAATAAACAACTCCAACATATTATTAGTGATACTTATACTTTGTCAGCAGCATGTGATGACGTGGTTCTTTGCATAGCGTCTGATCACACAAAACTATTCTGACCTCCATCATAATATTTTCCCCACGCTATTGAAAAAGGGCTATTTTCACCTATGTAGTATTTACTATCGAAACCATTTTCTTTAAGGAAAGTCTTTTCTTTTACCACATATACCTTGATTCCTTAAGTGGTTTTTAGGAAGCCTATGGAAAAATAGAACATTTGTGTCCTTATGAATTCACGTTGACAGCAACTTCTTTGTTCTTTGGAGAACAAATTTGGCAGATGTTGTTTCAGACCTCAAAAGTAATTTTGAGTATTTCCAGTCTATCACTTCAGGCTGTTCGATTCTTTGAAGATTCCTTTCAACTGTTCTATTCCACTCCATTCTGTTCCATTCCATTCTCTATATCTGTATTCTATATTCTGCTCTTTCCACTAATTTTTTTGTTATGGTTGTTGCCCGTTTGTTCAGTACTGAAGTTATTTACAGACCTTTAATTTCGGTCATCATTTGTCCTGAATCTTCTTCATTTAAAAGGAAAGAAAAGGCAACAAACAAACTGTGATGCTATGGGTTTATACAGGTAGGTCACTGGTTTGATAGGGGAGTTCACGTAGGACTCTAAAGTGAATACCACCGTGGCAATTTGTAACTATTCTCTTTATTTGTTCCAAAATTTCCAGTTCAGTTTGGAATTCATAAGATTCATACTATGTAAAGGAAGATACACTCACCAAATAAATAAATAAAGAAAAATTCTGCCCATCCAGTGGGTGGTATATCAGAGAATTTTTATACATTGATGCTGACAATCTTTCTTCCTCTTTACCTCTCTGGAAAAACTAAAAGAATGCCATTGAGTAGTGTTTTAAATGCTGTGTATTAGAAATGATAAAACTTTTTTGATTTGAAACTTGCTCAAAACCTGACCTTAGAAATTGCAGATTTTATTGTGTTCTGGTTAGATGGTGAAAAAAGAATAGGGGAATATTTTTAAAACTTTAAAGAATTTCCTTACAGATTCTTTGTGCTTAGAATTATCTGTAAAGGTTATTTTCTGACCAGATTAAGAGTAAGGGAAATCACTGGGAGCTAGTGAAAATTACTTTCTGCTTGACTGTTCTTACATCTGTGTGTGTATTGCTCTACCTTGTGAAGGTATTTGTGTACATCGTTAGTAACAGTTATAATAGTAGTACTTGCAATGAAGGCTGGAGGGAGAAATGCCACGCTTGTCAGTGAATGATAAATGTATTGAATAAAGGTTAATTACTCTGTGATTCAGAAAATAGCTGAAAGCACAGATGCATGCACCATGGAGACAAACCTTAAAGCAGTATCAGAGCTGGTCTTAAGTGCTGGAAGAAATGGTGAAAATGCAGTTTTCTAGGCTAAGAACTACTATGATAACAGGGCTGTTTCAGTATTAATGTACATGGAGAAATATTTTTTGTCCTGTTCTTAGGAACCTTTTGTTTAAGACAGCTATCAGTTACATCATTGTTATTTGTTAACAGCATAACTATAATGCATTGTCTTGAAAATTATGTAATTTTTGGTAATATTAATTAAAGAATGCTCCAGTCCTAGATAAGTAGCTAATTGGTATAACTGCATCAGTGAGCATGGGAAGAGCCACTGATGTCATCTATCTGGACTTCAGTAAGGCCTTTGACATGGTACCCCACAGCATCCTGCTCTCCGAATGGGATAGATATGGATTTGATAGGTGGACTGTTCGATGGATGAGGAACTGGCTGCAGGGTTGAATCCAGAGAGTGGTGGTCAATGGCTCCGCATCTGAGTGGTGATCAGTGACAAGTGGTGTCCCCCTGGGGTTAGCGCTCTTTATCATCTTCAGTAATGACATTAACAGAGAGACTGAGTGCACCCTCAGTAAGTTTGCAGATGACACCAAGCTGTGTGGTGTAGTGGACATACCTGAGGGACACGATGCCATCCAGAGGGACCTAGACAGGCTTGAGCAGTGGGCCCAGGAGAACCTCATGAGGTTCAACAAAACAAAGTGCAAGGCAACCCTCACTACTAATACAAGCTGGGGAATGAAAGGATTGAACACAGCCCTATCAAAGAAGCCTTGAGGGTTGTGGTGGATGGGAAGCTGGACGTGAGCCAGCAATGTGCCCTCACAGCTGAGAAAGCCAACCAGATCCTGGGCTGTATCAAAAGAATTGTGACCAGCAGGGCGAGGTAGGTGATCCTGCCCCGCTACTCTGAGGCCGCAGCTGGAGTATGGCATCCACATGTGGAGTTCTCTGTACTCAGGAGAGATGTGGGCCCTTTGCAGCACATCCAGAGGGAGGGCTACAAAAATAATCCAAGGGGATATTTTCCCTACAAGGACAGCTGAGAGAGCTGGAGCTCCTCAGTGCGGAGAAGGCTCCAGGGAGTCCTGAGAGTGAGCTTTCGTTATCTGAAGGGGGGCTCCTTGAAAGAGGAGTACAGACTCTTTATCAGGGTCTGTGGTCACAGGACAAGGTGAAGTGGTTTCAAACTAAAAGGCGGGGGACTGGATATAAGAAAAAGGTTTTTTTTTTTTTTTTTTAACAGTAAAAGTGTTGTAGCACTGGCACGGGTTGCCCAGAGAGGTGGTGGGTGCCCCAGAGTCAGGCTGCATGGCACTCTGAGCAATCCAATCTATCTGTGCATGTTCCTGTTCATTCCAGGGGAGTTGGACTAAATGATCTTTAAAGGTCCATTCCAGCTCTTAAGGATTCTATGATTCTGTGAAATACTTATTCTCTGAGACTACTAATAGTGTAGTAGTAGTAGCTCCATAATGATAAAAGTAATCACGGAATTGTAAGGGTTAGAAAGGATTGCAAGAGATCATTAAGTCCAGCACCCCTGCTACAGTAGGTCACTCATGTAGACAACCATACGGGTTGTGAATATCTCCACTGTGGACACTCCACAACCTCTCTGGGTAATCTGTTCCAGTACTCTGTCACCCTTACCATGAAGAAGTTCATCCTCATGTTCATATGGGACTTCCTATTTTTAGGTTTTAGGCTGTTGCTCCTTGTCCTTCCTGACCACTGAGAAGAAGCTGGCCTCATCCACTTGCCACCCACCTCCCTTCCCTTTATATATTTATAAACATAGTCATATCCGCCCCTCAGTCGTCTTTTCCCCTGGCCATACAGACCCAAGTTATTCAGCCTTTCCTCATAAGGGAGGTGCTCCAGGCACTTTATCATCTTTGCATTCCTCCACCGGTCTCCTTCTGGGAGATCCCTGTCTTTTTTAAACTGAGGATCCCAAAACTGGACACAGTATTCCAAATGTGGCCTCACCATATATACTCATTTTGTATATTTGATGAGAAACGAGTGCATGCTGGTTAGGGTGGTTATATTAGCCATTCGCTGGCTGAAAGTTATAGAGTTGGTACGTAATGTTATCAGTAACGGTAGATTTTTCTGTTTAAGTTTAAATGCATTAGATGTTTCCTGGCAGTTGATGTTACTTTGATCTTAGGAATGTTCAAGAATGGTAATATGTTCAAAGGTTAGAACATGGAAAATTGCAGATTTCTTCAAAAACAGTGGATTATTGATGTGCAGACAGCATTACTACAAAATGTTTCTCATTATACTTTACTCTGGCTGTCTTCGTTCTTCAAGAGGCAAGGTTATCTGCTGTGCTGCTGCTGAACACATTGATGTTCTTTTGGTGGCTGACATCTGAAAGTCAGTAAAACTTAAATTATTTTAAAATTCCTAGTTAACAAAAAGTGAATGTACTGTTCATTTATCTGTATGCCATTAAAATGAGATAGCTTCAGTTATTAATGCTGCTTTAATGATAAAGGTTTTTCATAATCAGAGCCTTTAAAAAATTTCCTATGCTGCTTGAGCAGAAAGTAAATTTCTAGAATGTGGGATTTCAGTTGGCTTGTTCTCAATTTATTACTGACTTCTTAAATAAAAATTCCAGTTGCAGATGACAAATTTTCCTGGCCATGTTTGTACAAGAAATGCTAAATGAACCACAGAAAGGAGAGCTGGAAGGGACCCGAAGAGAACATCTAGTCTCTACTTGCTGCCTCAAAGGTCGAGTTACAGAGAGATGATGGCTAGGCCATTGTGGAAGATGATCTGGAGACATAAAACCACAAACTATATTTAATCACCTCTAGAGTTTTGCTGTCGTGGAAAGCTTTAGAAAAGTTTTCCTTATTTCTGTGCTAACTCTTCCTTTTTGTAGCTTTCTTATTCCTTGTGGATGCTACTCCTATCCTCCGTGCATCAAACTTTTAATTACTTACATGCTGTTATTTGGTCTTTTCTGCCACAGAATCATAGAATGGTTTGGGTTGGGTGGGACCTTTAAAATCATCTAGTTCCAACCCCCCTGCTATAGGCAGGGTCACCTCCCTCTAGACCAGGTTGCTCATCCAGCCTGGCCGTGAACGCCCCTAGGGTGGAGACATCCACAACCTCACTGGGCAACCTGTTCCAGTGTATGGAACATAATGCCTCTTAGAGTCTTACTAGTTAGGAGAAAAGAACTCTAAATAGGGAGGAGCTGTAGTTTGAATTCAAAACTGAGTAACTGGTAAACTTGATGACTTTTGGAGAGATGTCTAACTGTCATTTTGGGGAAATGGGATTCTGGTTGAAGATTGTCTGCTCCGTCTGGTTGAGCATAATGAGATTAATTTACTGGAGTGCAGAGTGCTTCATTTGCAGCCACCAAGGCATTTCAGATGGAAAACAGAACTGAATTTTAAGAAACAACACTATAAATAAAAACTGTGGCCCGTATAAGGAGCAGGTTTAGACTACTTCAATGGACTGAAAGGTGTTAACTCAGTTTCTGGCATTCTGTAAATGGTTGGTTGATTTGGCAAGTTGTTCATGTCAGAATTACTTCGATTTTAAGTTGAATCATAATTTAATTGTATGCTTCTTTGGTATTTCTGTCAGCTGTGATGAACTAGTTGAGGAAGCTATGACAAAGTTATTATATCTTCTTAGAATATTTGCAATTCTTATAGTTGTGAGAATACTCAGACAAACTCCGATTGAGCACTAGTTAGGATTTATTAATACTTTTATTGTAAATGAGGAGGTGAGATTGATATTTAACGGTACTGTACTCATCAGCCAATACTGTAATCCAGTGGTGTTTGCTACAATCAAAACAGAATCTCAAAAAATTGAGGATGGCAGTGTTTGCAGAAGAGTTACTGGAACTTCTGTAGATTAGACTGATGTGTCTTATGTCACAAGGGTTGCAAATCAATAAGAGAACTAAGAAACAAATTTCTCTTAAACTGACTGAAACTTAAAGCAAGACACAGAATCATAGAATCACCAATGTTGGAAAAGACCTTCAGGATCATCCAGTCCAACTGTCTGCCTGTCACTAACAGTTCTCACTAAACCATGTCCCTCAACACAATGTCTAAATGTTCCTTGATCGCCTCCAGGGTCAGTGACTCCACCACCTTCCTAGGCAGTCCATTGCAGCACCTGACCACTCTTTGAGAGAAGTAGTATTTCCTAATTTTATCTCTTTATGTTTTAAAAACCATTTCACCAAACTGCTGCAAGAGATAGAAAGCATGTGGAATAATACTCTGCAGAATAAAATGTGATAAATTGTGTGAATGACCTGGCAAAACAGCACATAATGCTGACACATGCAAGACTTCACAGGGATTGCACTGTATATGTGTGAACTAAAAACACTTAGAATGCTATTGATTAGGGAAACTTAATTCATCATTGAGAACTTCAAATAGTTTGGCCTTTAATATGTGAATTAATTATTCATCAGTTGCATCTCACTGCATGGTTTTTCAGACTTGAATGATCAGTTTTGACAGCATGGATTGCAACTTGTAAAACTTCACAGCTAAATAGGGATATGAAGTTGAACAATATTTTGTCCTATGTACTTCTCCCTCCTTTCTTTCTGACAGTACAAGAGTGTGTTTAAATGAAGTGCTGATTTTTTGTTTTTTTCATACAGTGGTTCCTTGTAAATATGCAGGTATCTAGTATGAGCTTATTGGTTGCCTATAGGTTTGTTTTCAATTACCAATACTTTGAGCAAGGCCATTTTAAAAGTGTTACGTACACTGAGAATATGTGAATGTGCAAGGTCTATTTTATTTATGTATGGTACATATGTTTATAAAATTGATTTTTGCTACATGTGAAAGATTTAATGCACACTGAGCAATGGTCCAATTAGTTTTGATAAAAAAATTGGCATATTGATGGAGACATTTTAATGCAAAAATGACGGATTTTTTGGAATTAGAAATAAGCGTGATGTGCATGGAGCTGCTTGTTCAGTTTGCCTGAGCAGTTATCCTATTAAGCTGTCACATTTGATGGAATATATTAAAGGACTTACTGCAAATGAAAACATTCTTTCATAATTACTATTACAGTTATAAATATTTTAGGAGACATTATATGTTTGTTTTCGTTGTGGACCCATATATTCTGGATCAAAAAGTGCCTTTGTAAGTGCCTTTTTAAGTTGTAAAAGGTTTTGAATCAGTAGAGGATTTTCTGGGGATGGAGATAGAAAATAACACATGCCTAAGCTTGAAACCTCACAATGCATTTGGTAGTGAATGAAGGAAGCTCTCTTGCTTTTTGTGATGGGTTTGCCTTTTGCATAATTTCTTGTGGGAAAGAAAGAATTTATGTAATGCTTTTTTAGTGATATCAGACTTCTTCAAATATAGATGATGGAACAAGTGTATCTGCAGGACTTTAAGGTTGTGCAGATGTGTAGGTGCTAATCCATTTATGTGTTGTTAAATGTTATTTAGTCTGGGATTATATGAAGGCACTTTTTGTAATGTTTCTAGGGTTGTTTGAAGTTGCCAGCCCAAACTTTAGTTCCCACCTGAGTTGCTTATCAGTCCCTGATGTTCTTATATATATTTAAAGGCTGTTGATGTAGTCTACCTAGACTTCAGCAAAGCCTTTGACACTGTCTCTCACAGTATTGTCCTGGGGAAACTGGCTGTCCGTGTCCTGTACAGGTATACCCTTCTTTGGGTAAGGCACTAGGTAAGGAACTTTGGGTAAGGATAAAGGGCTGTGCCCAACAGGTAGTGGTTAATGGAGTTAAGTCCAGCTGGCGACCCGTTTCAGGTGGTGTCCCCCAGGGGTCGGTACTGGGGCCCATCTTGTTTAATATCTTTACTGATGACCTAGATGAAGGGATTGAGTGTACCCTCAGTGAGTTTGCAGATGACTCCAAGTTGGGAGGTGGTGTCAATTTGCCTGAGGGTAGGGAGGCCCTTCAGAGGGATCTAGATAAGCTGGATCTCTGGGCTGAGGTGAATGGGATGAGGTTCAACAAGGCCAAGTGCTGGGTCCTGCACTTTGGCCACGATAACCCCATGCAGCGCTGTTGGCTTGGGGCTGAGTGGTTGGATGACTGTGAAGAGGAAGGGGACCTGGGAGTGTTGGTTGATGCTCAACTGAACATGAGCCGGCAGTGTGCCCAGGTGGCCAAGAGGGCCAATTGCATCCTGGTTTGCATTAGAAATAGTGTGGCCAGCAGGAGCAGGGAGGTAATCATCCCCCTGTGCTCAGTACTGGTGAGGCTGCACCTTGAGTACTGTGTTCAGTTTTGGGCCTCTCACTACAAGAAATACACTGAGGCCCTGGAATGTGTCCAGAGAAGGGCAATAAAACTGGTGAAGGGTCTGGAGCACAAATCTTAGGAGGAGCGGCTGAGGGAGCTGGGATTGTTCAGTCTGGAGAAGAGGAGGCTCAGGGAAGACGTTATTGCACTCTACAACTTCCTGGAGGGAGGTTGTGATGAGGAGGGGTTTGGCATCTTCTCCCAGGCAACAAATGGCCTGAGGAAATGGCCACAAGTTGTGCCAGAGGAGGTTTAGATTAGACAGAAGAAAAACTTTGTCTCTCAGAGAGTGGTCAGGCGCTGGAATGGCCTGCCCAGGGAGGTGGTGGAGTCGCTGTCCCTGGCAGTGTTCAAGAGGCGCCTGGATGAGGAGCTACGAGGTATGGGTCGGTAGCTTGTGGTAGCAATGGTGATAGGAGGACAGTTGGACTAGATGATCTCGTAGGTCCTTTCCTTGTGATTCTGTGATTCTATATATAATTACACAAGATAACCTAGAAAGACAGGGCTTCCTCCTGTATAGCTATGTTTGTATTGTGTGCGCTTCAATATTAATGTAACCTTCATTTGATATTGAGATGCAAGGTTATGATGGCTTGGTGGTTTCCAGGAGCATATTTAGTTAGGTTTAGCAGACTCAGCTATACTATTGTAGTCATAACAGATATTGCTAATTAGATTTTTGTTCTGACTGCTGAAACAGTCAGGTACATAGTTATTACCATAGAGAAGCAAGAAGTTTTGAAAATTACTTTCACGTGGAGCAAAATGAAGCTCTCGTGAGATTCTGTCTATACTATAAGAAAAATAAAACTTTGATAAAGCAGGCTTGGAATAACAAAGTGTAAATGCACATTGTCAGTGTTAGCTGCCAAGCGCCATGAAGTGCTCAAGGCTCGAGTCGTTTTTAGACTAAGCAGTGTATATAGACAGCATACACTCTGTGTTCTCTGTGCTTGCAGATGTAGTACATGTGCGATAGTGTGTTTTTTTTCTTGGGATTTCGTACCTCTCCAATTCTCTTGAGTTGGGATGGTGCATTTGGTTGATCTTCTGCAAAAAGCCTGTTTGTTTGGGCTATCTGAGTATGGCTTCTCACAGAATTTTTCATTGCGTTCTTTTATTGTTACTATTAGATCCTTTATTGTTCACATGTACATAAGCATGGTAGCTTATGCTGCTGTCCTCTTTAATGTGGTGGTGGCTGTCTCCAGGCCCTATCTTTTGAAGAAACTCCCTCTCTGTGGCTGTTCTTAATGCCTTTTACTTCATTTTTTCTTCCAGTTTTGATGTCCTGTTGTTTGTAGAGAGGTTTTTTAGAGGATTAATTGGGAGTTATGCTGTTAGAAAATCACAGAGCAGTGACTACAGTTTTTGGAAACAATGCCTATTGTCTGTCAACTTGCTTAACAAAAGCCTGAGGAAGAGCTTGCAGATCCTGGTTTTGTCTCAGTATTGTATTACTTCTCTTAATCTTTCAAGATGCACATTGACTTTGTTGTACCTAATATTTCAGTATCTCTCTAGATAATGGGAGGCAGTTGTAATACTTGAAATATTCATCAAATCTTCTTTCTTTTTGAGCCTTCTTTCTTTTTCTGAATAGACACAGCACCATTTATAATCTCTTGGTTATCTTTGTGATCTCTTGGTTATCATCTGCAGCATCCCAGCCCATTCTATCCCACCTAGCATTTTTTTATGCCCTCTGGAGTTGTCCCAGCTCTTCCACTTCGATGCAAAAGAGTTAGAGGTTATGCATAAAATAGCTACATCTGTAACGTAGCTTGACTGCAGAAACATCTCTGGAGGCGCACAGAATATACAGAGCGTTGGATTGGATTAGTCAGATGAATTATTCTGGTAGGTTTTTTTTAGTGTTGTACATACGTGCAAGCTTTGATTGCAGCCTGATACGTTTTTAACGTCCTTCATCTGAGATTGCAATAGCATCAGATGTTTTTTTCCTTTGAGACTGCACAGTAATGTACTGCTTCCAGTGCAAGTCTGCAGAGTACTCCCAGGGTTCATCCTGTACAATACTGTTTCAGGCTGTGATTTCTTCAGTATAACATGATATGTCAAAATTAAGCAAACCTAAACAGGTTTGGGACTTGGTTTACACCAAGTTTCCAGGTTTTTGTAAATGTGAAAGGTTAAGCAAACACCAGATGTAAAGTGCAGGACTGACAGTGAAAAAGCTAACTGTGCCTGCTTTGAAAATGAATAGTGAAATCATCACTGCTCATGTATGACAGAAAGAGAAAACAGGATCATAGAATCCTTAGAGTTGGAAGGGACCTTTAAAGGCCATCTAGTCCAGCTCCCCTGCAATGAACAGGGACATGTACAGCTAGATCAGGTTGATCAGGGTGCCATTCAGCTGGACCTGGAATGTCTCCAGAGATGAGGCATCCACCACCTCTCCGGGCAACCTGTGCCACTGCCTCACTATAAAAGACTTCTTCCTTATATCCAACCCAAATCTCTCTTTCAGTTGGAAACCATTTCCCCTTCTCCTCTCATCACAGACCCTGCTAAAGAGTTGTTCATGTTCTTTCTTGTAGCTCCTGTTTAGATACTGAAAGGCCGCCCTCAGGGAATCAATCAGACAGGCCTTATGAAAGCATGTGTGTGCAGAAGGGAATGGTGTTCTTGAATTCTCTTCTGTATTTCTTAGCTCAGTGACAAACACAAAACTGTTGTACAAAGTTGTCTGAATCTGTGTCTGATTTTGAATTGTACTTCTGTTACCAAAGTGAGCATCTCAAACAAAACCATCTTATGTTCTTGTGAATTTCCTAACAGAATGAAAGAATTCCTTCCAGGACTTGAGCAAAACCTTATAAAATTCATTTTTTTTCTGTGTAGTGCATAGATACTTTTTGTGAGTCTCAGATCATTGAGTTGCGTTTACTGCAAATTAAACATTAGAATGCTTTTTTAAAATGGGATATAATAAAGATGTAAAATGCTTGTAATATATCATCTTGCAGAACAATCAGTTTCACCATCATGCTGCAGATGTTTAATATAAACTGATAGAAGTCTTAAGAGGCAGCTAAAAATATATAGTCAAATTTTCTTTATAGTCTTTTTCTTTAACTCATTATTTTATAAATCAATTTCATATGCCAGCAATAAAATGTCTTCTTATTTACTCATTGATTATTGAAATGTTTGACAGGATAAGGTGTTACTATATGGAAAATATAGGTAAGTTGTCCAAGGAAAAAAGGTAAATTTTGCTTTTGAGGGAGAGAGAGCTTCCTAGCAAAGGTAAAGCAATTTTAGTGAAGCCCTTGCCAGGGTGGCTTTGTGTATGTAATAAAATTTGTAAATTTGATAAATAAATAAAATATGTAAATAAATAAATAAAATATGTAAATTTGAGGTGCATCAAGAATAGCTTATTGTCACGTAACAGAGTGGTGATCTCTTTCCTACTGAAGGAAAGCATCCTATTGCAATATTACATTAACTTTTAATTTATTCCAAAAGATAAACTTGATACCATCTTACTACGTAAAAAGTGTATAACTTATCTATGAATACACTGTGGGAGATGTGCATAAACTTTTCAGGGAGGGCTTTATAAGCTTCTTCAGAAAAAGGATAATAGTATGAATAATGAACACAGATGTCAAGTACCTGTAGCATGGATTCAGTGGGCTATATGTCTTTTGCAGATGAAATTTTGGGTATTTCTGTAAGGAACTTAATGTCACCAGTGGCAATGCAGGATGTGATTTGGAAGTGATGTCAAGGAAACAAATTTACTAAGGAAATTTCTTATTTCTGAGCGGTTGTGTTGTTTTTATTCACCCATCAGCACGGATGTATCGGTATATATGGTAGTTTGGGCAAACAACAGAGGGCAACTACACTTGGAAGATAGCTTTTGTGTCATTCAGCATTGTTAGTAAATAAATGCCATCTAAAGTAAACCTCAGGTGCTGTGTGTTAATGAATGCAGTCGGCAGCGTATGACTGCTAGCAGACATCTCATGTACTTTTAATCATCATCTTAAACAATTTTGTCTTAGCTGTCCATTCCATTATATATCTTACACAGAAATGCTTTGCTGACATTTAAAATTGTCTACTAATCTATTGTTGTTTATCTCGGTGACCTTTTATTTCCTTATATTCTGGTCTGAGAACAGAGGTGTAGTGTAGTTTGTTTTAGTGACTCCTTGCCATTTCAAATTACTGTAGTGGTTAGTTGGAATATAATTATCTAAATGGAATTTGGCCAAAGCATGAAAGTTAATGCTTTTCTGTTTGTGAGAAGTACCAGGTTTTAGAAACAAGGGCCAGAGTTCCAGTTGTATATCTCATCAGGAAGATAGTGCTTTCAGCAATGTATTCAAACACTGTATTAAAATATAAAATTATAGGATATAAAATCAGTGCTTTATCCAAAAGGAAGTGTGCTGCCTTCTGAAAGATGGAAGGCTTCATTACTTTTAACTGTGTTATACCTTCTAAACTATATTCTGATTTTTCCACATCTCAAATGCAGTTCTAAAATCTTTATTTCTGCCTCCTTTCTACTTTTATTTTTTGCTTCCCACAAATGCCTGCTACTGGCAATGTGTAAAGCTTCCTTTCCCAGCAAAAATATAGTAAGGGAATTGTTGCTTTAAATTTTGGAACTCAAAAGGGTGAGCAGTGTGGCACATTTATTATTGTTCACCATATATATTTAACCAGGAGTTGATGATGTTCTTGACAAGCTGCTTGCACACAGACTGAGTCAGCAGTTCTCCATGGTGACGCATGGGCTGGGACAGGAGAAAAATCATCCAAGAAGGACAGAAAATAGAGGACCCAATGGCAAGGCATTAGGAAAGGCAGGCGAAACCAGTTTAGCAGCCTTTCAACATCTAAAGGGGGCTATAAGAAAGGACAGATGTTTTAGCAGGGTCCATTGTGATAGGACAAGGGGAATAGTTTGAAACTGAAAGAGGGAAGATTTAGACTAGATATAAGGAAGCTTTTTTACAGTAAGGCTAGTGGGGCACTGAAACAGGCTGCCCGGGAAGGTGGTATATGCCCCATCCTTGTAGACATTCAAGGTCAGGCTGTATGGTGCTCTGAGCAACCTGATTAGGCTGTAGATGTCACTGTTCATTGTGGGGGAGTTGGGCTAGATGGCCTTCAAGGGTCCCTTCCAAATCATGCAATTCTTGGATTCTCTGGAGGCATTGAAGTCCAGGTTGGGTATCCTGGGCAGACTGATGCAGTGATTGGCAGCCCTACGCGTGGCTGGAGGTTTGGAACTGGGGGGTCTTTGTGGTCCCCTCCAACCCAAATCATTCTATGATTCTATGGGTGTATTTTATTGTTGAAGAAATACTTCAGAATAATAAGAATTGTTTGCAGTTGTGATGTTGAATTAAGTTAATTCATAAATACAAACAAATTAAGGGAGATGGAAGTTGGCATTAGTGTGCTGTTGACTCTCTGAAATCAATTTTTTCAATGACCGTTGTAAGAGAATAGCACAGTAACTGCGGGTGAATCTCTACTGCAGGCCTGGGGCCCCTCATGCCCTCCTCCTCGTTGGGTCTGAGGCCCTTCTGCTGCCCCTTCCTCACTCGAGGCCTCTTCCTTGGCCTGTGTCCTCTGTGCCCATGCTGAAATCTGTTTTCCCCAAGGTGCTGCTAGCTTGGTGCTGGGCTATTAAGTGGGGCTGTTGGAGCTGACTGTGCCTGGTGTGGGGCAGCCCTGGCATCTGCCCATGGAGGCTCTGCAGGTGCCAATGCCAGGGTATGGGTACACAGTGCATCCAGACAGCGGAAAAAGACATGGAATTAAAACCCACGAATCTTCTGTCAAGAGATAACTTTTCCATCAGTGTAAGATTTTCCTTTCCCCCTTTTTGTTTGCTGTTTTCTCATCAGATCTGTCTGGTACCGTTCCTCAGAGTGTCAGGTTGAACTGCTGAAAACATGGACCTTTTGTGGGTGAAAAACATTGGAGTGCTCCACTGTATATGAGCGTAATTACAATATGAAAATGTTACTATGCAAAACACAACACTATCTATCATGACCATTCAAATGCTGTTTGAACAACAGAACACAATTTTACTTTGTGTGGCTGTGAAGTTAATAATTTGCGATTGAAATACTAGGGAAATTTGAAGGAAGGTCACTTGCAAGGCCTATGTTGACGATTGAGATTTTTACATGAAAGAGGCTTTTTCTTTTAATTATGAGATTTGTGAATAACACAGCAGATCCTTTCTCTTGTTTCTGGTGCTCTCCTCCGTGTGGTGCTGTTTGTCTGCAGCAGCAGCAAGCTGGAGTTTTCGGAGTAGCGTTTCTGTATGTTAAAACATTTGACTCCAACTTCTGAGCTTAACTGAAGCAGAAGATTCTACATCTATAGATAAATCAGCGACCTGGAACTTTGCATACATCAATTGTCTGTCACATCCTTTATGCTTTGACTGATATAATAGGTGATAAAATGCAGGTATATTAGTAGATTCCATTAGTAACAAGTTAAAGTATATTTGTTAATGCTATATTTGTGACCATTCACACTGTTGCAGGCTTGCAGATGGATGCAGTACAGATGTTCCAGAAGTGAGGAACAATCACTGTGTTGTGATATAATGCAGTCTTTTAGCCAGGGCTGCAAACACTTGAGCTTTGAAGTCTACTACCATCCTGCACCTGATCATTCTGTAGCATAACTGTAAGCTGCAGAACATCACTGTACATATTTTGTTGCTATAATTTAAAATTTCTCTATTTCCTATGCATTACTGTGGTGAACATCTTAGTGAATGTGCAGTGGTTTTTTTTTTGTTTGTTTTTTTTGATGGTACCATAGCACTGTGCATTAGGAAATATTTTAATATTTCCTTTAATATTAATAAATTGGATCAACGAATCAAATTTACTACTGAGTAGGACAGAATTTCTTTGTCAGTAGCTGCAGTGAATAACATAGAATTCTAAGCTTGAATTTTCTGTCCTAAGTAGGAAGAAGTTATATTGAATGGATGCTGTGGACTGGCTATCATGATACCGAGATCAAGATGTTAGGGGTAAATAGAGAGGCTGAAAGTCTTGGATACAGCAGTAAGAGAAAACTCCAACTGTTCTCATGTAAGTTGGAGTGGTGCTACACTGGGGCATGACACAGACTGAATTTGCTGACCCATTGGTTTTATGGAGCAGCTGATTAGAAACACAATGAGAGAAGGTCAGTATCAACATTTTATTGGGGAGAATGTCAGACCTGGTTCTCAATGTTAAGCTGAAGTGCCACATGGTAGTAGTGATCTTGGTATGCTTTCATACCTCAACAACAGCTGATGAAACAGTGTACAGCAGCTGTAATGAAACAGCAGCTGAAAGTTAAATATTGATACGTAACTGTTTGAGAACATCCTCTTGAAAGCAAAGAAAAAGAAGTGTTTCTGTTAGAAGAGCCTTTTACCTACTGAGAAGGACTTGAGAAGGATTTGAGAGAAATGGGCATGTCTAGACAGTAAGGCAAAGGAGCGCATCAAAAGCAAGATGACGTCTTTCTAAAGTGCCCTAGAAACATTTTTGTTAGGATCTTTTTCAGACCTTTTTTCTTTTTTCTCTTTCTCTTTCTCCTTCTGAGAAAATAATGTGATAGAAATAAGCAAAGTTAATATTACTGTCAACAAGAGCACCTCTAAAGTGAAGGGTTGTAGTGGTTGTCGACTGTAGTTGGTCACCGTCTGTCTTAAGCCTTCTTTGTAGTTGAGGATTGATAGATGGCAGATGCCAATATCTGAGATCTCCAGATCTGAGACAGTGTGTGCTGCTAAGCCTGTCAATTGGCCACTTGAATAGAATCTGTAATTCAAAATCAGTGGATGCGTGAATATATCTGATATGCTGGGACAAGGCTTTTTTTTTTTTTTTTTTTAACTCAGTGTGTCATGGTCCATATGCTTCACATATTGGAGTACTAAGAAGATAAGAAACACTTGAATGAGAGAGAGACAGTGAAAGTTCTTCTGGATTCAGAGAAACTTAAGATCAGAGGAGAGAGGTTCAGTGGGGGGTTACTATATACAAAAAATCACCTTTGTTTCGAGGAATTTCATGCTATTTGTGACTGGGAGAGTAGGTTGAGAAGTACTTTGGGTGCTTGTTCTGTTCTGTAGACATTTTTAGTTACTGAGTGTATATGGCCACTCTTATTGGTGTACAGTCATACCGACTTTCCTCTGCAGAGTGTACAGTCGATAAAATTGCACCTTGGTTATGATATAAGATTCTTTGTGTTTAGATCAATTCAGCAAATCTCAGTAAATTTAGGTGAGCAGGTGTCTGCTTAGGAAAAGCACTGTATGTGTTGTCTTATGGTCCTGTTTACCAGAAAGAAAAGTAAATAAGCATTAAAAATGTGCTGTCTTAAATATTTTTGAAGATGCCACCCAGCATGGGTGAGCACGGCTACTGAGACACAGCCGTGAGCTGGCTCTTCTGATGCAGAGGATCTGAAATAGAAAGTATGTGTGTTTTGTGGTGTTGCAGTAATTATTAGCTTTTTAAAATGCTTTGAGTTCTAACCTTTGGTGCAGATCAAATTTTATTTTTGTATTGTGTTTTTATGATCATGTATTGATTCTTGCTTTAAACATTTCAAAAAAGCACTTTGAAATGAGGGGGAGCGTACAACATCGCATTGTATTTTTGAGAGAACCATTGAAAGCATATAGACACTTCTAAGCCATTTAGTTACAGTACAGTCTCCATTACGTGGAAAATGAGTAAAAACCTAATTATTCTCTCTAGTTATCAAGCTTAAGCTGCGTGTTGCACTGGCTTTTCTTTATCTTTTGAAATAGCATACGAGAAAGTAAAATAATTAAATCTGTATGACGTGGCAAATAGGGAGAGCAAGACCTGAAGCATCTGAGTAATATTGATAGTGTGTGAGTAGCATGTGATAACTCACTGTATATTTGCTGTGTAGAACAACATTCTTCATTGACGTCATTCATAAAGCTGTCATACCAACACCGCAATAGAAAGATACTTCCTTCCACAAATTTTAGAGTATCTTGCAAGCTTGCTTGACAGGGCGCATGACAAGTCTATCAAAACTGGGAGTCTCCTTTGACAAAATGCAAGACAAGTGGCAATCCTGTAAATGGAGAAGATGGAATTCTTGTATGTCAAAAGCAACTCCAGTTTTATTTACATTTCTAATATTCTTCTTATCATTTCTCCTTCTCATTTTTTCCATCCATGGGATCGAAAATATTAAAATGAGAAATAGTAAAGCGCTGCCTTTACTGCCTTTACTGTACAGTGCTTTTATAATCTTACCTAAACACTTTCCTCTCTTATCCTTCTATCTTTTCCATCATTCCATTCTTAAAGAATATGTATTTGATTAGAAAAAATAGGAACTAGAAGAATCATGAAATCATAGAATTACTCAGGTTGGAAAGGACCTCAATAATCATCAAGTCCAACCGCAGCCTAACCATAGTACCCTACCTCTAACAACCCTCTGCTAAATCATATCTCTGAGCACCACATCCAAACGGCTCTTAAACGTATCTGGGGACGGTGACTCAACCACCTTCCTGGGGAGCCTTTTCCAGTGTTTAACCACCCTTTCTGTAAAGAAGTGTTTCCTAACGTCCAACCTAAACTTACCTTGGTGTCCAACCTAAACTTAACTTGAGGCCATTTCCCTTCGTTTTGTCACCTGTCACCAGTGAGAAGAGATCTACCCTGCTCTCACTGTAAATACCTTTCAGGTACTGGAGAAGAGAGCAAAATGAAGAAATAAGGAATCCTTTTGTAACTTTTTCCCAAAATATTGAGGCTTAGTGTCAGTGAAGCAGGTGGCTCAATCCTTACCTGCAGGCTCCTGCATACTTAGAAAATCTTTTAGGTCCAACCTGAATAGGTGTTCTAGTGAAACTAGCTAAAAAGGAGCAGAGAAGCAAAAGGCAGTGATGGATTGAAGTCCATAAAAAAAAAAAAAAAACAAGCTCAAATTCTGTACTTTAATGCCTGAGGACATGGCTGGTTTATTTTTATTAATTGTGGATATATTTAGAATGGTGCTGACTTTTTTTCCATGGCATTTTCTTAGTGTAAAGTGTTGAGGTAGTAGCACATGCCAATTACAATACTTAAAAATGCATAATCATTTGCCTACATTTCAAAACCCAGCACAAATATATTCAGGTAAGAGTCGCTGTAAGTTGTGTTGATTTGGTAGAGTGTGGATGGTAGAAGAGAAGAGGGTCAGAAAGTCCTTGCTTGCTGTGTCCTGGCTGCAGCATGTTGAGTTGTACTAAACCTTCTGGAGATGGAGAGGTTTGTACATCTGGGCAAGCAGGACAAAAGGCTCGAAAGAGCTTTTTGCAACTGAGAGATAAGAAATGAGAGGAAGGACTGACTGAGAAGATGGGAATTCTGCCACCATGAAGCCAAGACCTCAGCAGCCAGAGAGACTTATGGGAATACCAAGGATCATATCATCAGGTCTCTTTGGTGATGGAGTAGACTGTATCTACACTTGTAAGTAATGGGTCCCCAGAAGTGCAGATACTTAAAGCGAGATGTCTGTGCTGTCAGTGCTTTTGAGAAGGAATGGGAGGTTTTGTTTCAGACTGTCCTGAACCTGGTACTAAGGACTTAAATGCCTAGTAGTGGATGGAATACATCTTTCTGTGTAGTGTCATGGGGTCATTGGTGTTGGAAGGGATCTCTGGAGATCATCTAGTCTAGCCCTCCTGGTGAAAGCAGCATCAGCTAGAGTAGGTTGCTCAGGGCCATGCCCATCAAGTTTTGAGTCTATCCAAGAATGGAGACCTTGCAGGCTTTTTGGGCAAACCTATTACAACGCTTGACTGTGCTCACAATAGTAAATCTGTTCCTTGTGTTTAAATGGAATTTTTCTGTATTGTGTTTGTGCACGTGGCCTTTTGTCCTTTCATTGGATTCCTCTGAGAAGTGACTAGCTCCATCCCATTGGCTATATATATGCATGGATGAGATCCCCCATGCCTTCTCTTTTTCAGCCTGAACAGTCCCAGCTCTCTCAGCGTCTGCTTCATCCTCTCCGTATGACAGATGCTCAAACCTCTGAATTATCTTCATGACCCCGAGCAGGATTTGCTCCAGTATGTCCCTATCTCTCTTGTGCTGGGGAGCCCAGCTCTGGTCACAGAACTATGCCTCATCATTCATCTTCTCATTCCTAATACAACCCTTCATAGTTCATTAGTGAAGCAGTCAAATTTGTTATGGTACAGGACTACTCCATAATGCAAGCAAATGGTTGGACTGGGTGATCTTGTGGGTCTTTTCCAACCTTGGTGATTCTATGATTCTATGATTCAAAGGCTTGGTGAGGATAAGCATGTTGACACAGAAGGATCTTCCTGATCCAAACAGCAATAATATTGAAAATACCTCTGTAAAAGACCAACAGTGGACTGCAAAGTTCAGACAAAGCCATCAAGAGGAACCAATAGAAAATGTGAAAGAAAATAATTTTAAACCTGGTTATTTTCTTCTTAAAATTTTGTATGTATTCTGGTGACTGTGGCACATTTTTAGTAGTAAATATTTTAATTATTACATATATCTTTAACTCACATTTTAGAGTAACTAGTTTGAACTTCTCATATGCTTAAGAAAAGTTAATTTCCTTTTTTAAAATACATTATACCTTCATTTTTCTCTGATGAGGATTGAATACAGATAGGCCACCTTAGGCGCACAATTATAGACCTGTTCTGCAGCTAGGGGGCTCTACCTCAGGAATAGTTGACACTTCTCCCATATTAAAGCTGTCAGGCTTTTTATATTTAAACATAGTTCTTAAGTGTCTTTATTTCAATAGGAAAAACTTCCCCTCATGTTACCTGGTAAAAAATAAATTACTAAACAGATTGTTTACCATTTGGCGTGATAAAATTAAAATGTTAGAGATGGACAAGAAGATCTTGATTCTTTATTTATTTAAAGCAGGGTGTGACACTTGTCATCTACATTCTGGAATACGTAGTCCACTAGTTATACTTCATTTTGATTGACTTTAAAATCCATTCTTGACAATTCATCTTTAAAAGAGAGAATAATACAAATTTATTGATAAACAGATTTTGACTTGAAATGCTACAGATCTTAACTATCTTCAGTGAAAACCACTGCATATTGGACTGTGGATATGTAACTTTTAATACTCAAAATTTCTTTCTGTAGGCAATTAAGTGAAGAGTCTCTAAATTGGAAGGTAACGTAGTTCATTTTTGCTTAAAAATATCAGCTGATATAATCATTTTGATAATTTAGCCTAAAAAAGGGAGTGGAGGCAAAGAGTACTTCTGACTGGCTGTGGTTGCATCCCTACTCTACGTTGGTGAGACCTCACCTGGAGTACAACATCCACATGTGGAATCCTCAGTACAGGAGAATCATGGAACGCTTATTCCAAGGATCATACTTCTGTAAGGAGAGGTAGCCAGCTAGATGTCAGTGCATTTTCTAACTAGGAAATAGACATAGACAGGGACTACACAACACCTTTCAATAGTAACTTATGGATAGAGTTCTTTGAAGAATCATTGAATCACAGAATGGTTTGGGTTGGAAGGGACCTTTAAGATCATCAAGTTCCAACTCCCCTGCTGCAGGCAGGGATACCTTCCACTAGACCAAGTTCCTCAAAGCCCCATCCAGCTTGGCCTCTTCTCAAATCATGCTTCATTTTTCTTTTCTCTAGAAAAAAGTTGGTAAAATTACTTTTCCAGACCAGTCATCAATTTTCAAATAAACTGAATGTAAAATCCATATGCACAACAGTTGTAAGGGAAAGAATTATTTTTAATGTACGTTTATATGAAACAGTCTTTCCATATAAATTGTTAAGAATTTGCAGTCATTTCCCAGCTATCTGATTTTCGTTGTTTGTCCCATAATGCTTTTATTTCAGTAGAATTTAATGGATGGTCAAGTGGAATTCACAGAAGCAAGATGGTTTTGGCTTCGGATTTCATCAAGTATGACTAACAGTTGAAAAATTCATGATTATTTGACTGTTTTAAACGGCTGAAGTTATGAGTCACTGCTGGGGAGTTTCCTGCTGCATATTTATGAAGTTCTCTGAGTGAGCTGACTCAGTGTTGTGTTTTTTTTTTTTTTTTTTTTAATTTAAATAAGCATTTGTAATCCTTTTAAATTTGTGTGAACCTCTTAGATTAGAAATCAAGTTAGCATCCCTAACAGGATTGAAATAGCAGTTTAAACATTAGGCACCAGTTGCTTACATACATATGCATTATAATCATGTATTTGTAGTCTACAGAATGTGTGTATAGAGAGATATTTATTATGTATGTAATTATTCAGGAAAACTTTTAAATTTAAGAGCTTAATTGACCACTGGGGATCCTCAGAGAGAGAAGTGCTCAGATGACAAAGTTTTCTGCTGAAATTTTGTATATCTGTGAGTAAACGTTGCGAAGTGGGGAAATGTGTTTCTATGAGTCTCTCATAAAAAGGAAAGAATCAGAGTCGGACCTTTTCCTTTTCACACGGAAAGGAGATTTGCTTTCTGGAGTGGAGTCTTCTGATTTATTGGTGTATAACAGCTTTAGATGGTTTTACAGCGCAGGTTCTAGAATTGGATTTGTCATGGTTGCTTCAGGAAAACAGTTCTGAGTTGACGGATTTATTCTCTTGATAACAGTAAGCTACTGAACTTCCAAGTGACTTTTGGTAAAGAATTTTGTTGAACGGGGAAAAAATGAAAATCTGCCACATATATTGAAGCCTTCTTTGTTTTTTTTTTTGTTTGTTTTTGTTTTTGTTTAATTTAAAATGTTATTTTCATAGGTTATATATATACTTGGTTATATATATATATTTAAATTCTTATTTTGAGCATAATTGATCTATGTGAAGAAGAATACACGCATGTCAGTAGTGGTAGAGTGATGGTTCAAGCATCAACTGCATTATAAGATCATTTTCAGAAATCAATAGTAAACACAAATGCAGACCAGTCTGACATACTGCATTCAAATTGCCAGTGACTTCTGTATTTTTGAGAGTGTACTTATGATGCCTTACATCTGCTTTAAGACTTTTGCCTTTGTGGAACCTGTGTGCTTTTGTTGTTGTAACGTAATTTGAAGTTTATGCTCAGCCTACCGGAGTGCAGGTGAGACTTGCATCAGGAAATGATGCAGGAACTTGTTCACCCAGACCAATTTTACCTGGCTGAGTTACTGCGAAATGGGATCAGTGAAGAGAGGAAATGAATTTTAGTGTCATCGCTACTTCTGATTCATATCTGCAATTATCTTCTAGTGTTTACCAAAGAGCTAAATCCCAATTCCCTATATTGAGAAAAAATATGTGAGGAGATCACATACACTGCATTTGTTAAGAGGACTGTATGTTTTAATAATGTGAGTGAATGCTTGGTTGCTTTGCATATTAGTTTTAGGATAATGTGCCCAGTGAAAGAAGCACATGTATTAGAATGGAAAGTGTTGCTGTTCTGCAAGTCTGGGACCTGTTTTCTAGCTAAACTGTGGCACATTCGATTTCTGAAGCCTTAATGCCTGGAAACAAATCTCATTATCTTTTCATTTTGTTAGTTTTTACCACCATACTGGAGTAGGAATTTGCAATACTCATTCCCGATAAAACTCATTAAATCAGTGGTAAATTTAGCTCAATAAGTTTACTGATTTTTGAAAATGATTTTGCTATTAGAGCCTCTATTTCCAACTCAAATAGCAGCTGAAAAATCTGAAGTACCAGTCTTCCATAGTTTTATGATAATGAGCTATGCTGAATAAACAGATTTGTTGATTAAGTTGTTTAAGCATTCCTGTTTTAAAACCTCTTTTTTTTTTTTTACTTGGTCCTACTTTTGAACAATCACTTAATTCATTTCATCCTTCCTAATCACAGGAATTCCTGAAAAAGTTGAGGATTGTTTAGCGCAAACATACAGAAGAATTCTTGTAAAGATGTTCCAGTGTCTCGCTATCCTCAGTAAAGAATTATTTCCTGTTATCTAGTCTAAATCTACCCTCTTCCAGTTTATAACCATTTCCCATTGTCATGTCACTACCTGCCTTTCTAAAAAGTCCTTCCCAGCTTTCCTGTAGGCCTGCCTCAAGTACTGGAAGGCCGCTATAAGGACCCCCAAAGACTTCTCCAGACCCAGCTCTCTCAGCCTGTCCTTGTACGGGAGGTGCTCCAGCCCTCTGATCATCTTCATGGCTCTCCTCTGGACCTGCTCCAACAGCTCCATGTCCTCCTTGTGTTGGGACTGGATGCTGTACTGGGGCAGAATCACCTCCCTCAACCGGCTGGACACACTTGATGCAACCGAGCCTACAGTTGGTCTTCTGGGCTGCAAGCGCACATTGCCGGCTCATGTTGAATCTTTCATCAGTCGACATCCCCATATCCTTCTCCTCAGGGCTGCTCTCAAACCATTCTCCACCCAACCTGCATCTGTGCTTGAGACTGCCCCAACCCAGGTGCAGGACCTTGCACTTGTCCTTGTTTAACTTCATGAAGTTGGCATGGGCCCATTTCTCAAGCCTGTCCAGGTCCCTCTGGATGGCATCCCTTCGCTCTAGCTGTTGGCTGCACTGCTCAGCTTGGTGTTGTCTGCAAACTTGCTGAGGGTGCACTCAATCCCGCTATCCATATTGCCTGCAAAGATGTTAACACCGGTCCCAGCACTGATCCCCGAGAAGAGCCACTTGTCGCCAGTCTCCACTTGAACATTGAGCTGTTGACTGGTACTCTCTGAGTGCAACCATCCAGCCAATTTCTCTAGTTCTTTATCCAGTGAGTGGCCCATCCATCAGATCCATTTTTCTTCAATTTGGCTAACAGGATGTCATACAGGACAGTGTCAAATGCTTTGCTTAAGTTCAGGTAGACTATGTCAGTTGCTCTTCCTTTACCCACTGATGCTGTAACTCCATCATAAAAGGCCACCAAGTTTGTCAGGCATGACTTGCCATTGGTAAAGCCATGTTGGTTGCCACCAGTCACCTCGTCTTTATTTTCTATGTGCCTTAGTATGTTATCATTAGCACATATAGTATGACAGAAATGTAGCAACAGATTCAATAATATTAAGGTATGCATTCTGGAGTATTAAAACATTTTTTATGAAAGCTTATGAAAGGCAGTCTTAGTTAGCAGATCTGTCAGAATTTTGAAGCATGGGCTGGGCCCATGAACAAAGGGAAAATTCATACTGCTAAGGTTGATTCCTAAAGTCTCATAAAAAGGCTCTTTGAGAGAAACAAATATTCTGCAAGATAAAAGTAAAGGTATCCTCACAAGTCAAGAGCTTGTTAAGGGTAGGATAAAGAGTCCATTTACCCACTAAAAGGTGATTTCCAGCATATTTCCAGGGATCATTATTTTCCCTTTGTCATTCAGCATGGTCATAAAGAATATCTGGGTGTTAGGGTGTTCAGGAGTGCATCACAGGTTATCAAGGGTAGCATATATGAAGACCAACTTCTAAAGTTGACAGAATTATTCTGTGATAGAGATAGACTGTTAAAATTTGAAGAAAAGATCTGCATCACGTGGGCATTATAAGGGAATTCACATGGAGACAATGCAAGTCTTAATTCCAAATACGCAGTGATGGGGTCTGAATTAGTCATGACGATTCAGGACAGAGATCTTGGAAGTATGAGATTGTCTGTGACAATGTGAGCTAAATTTCTAAAAGCAGTGGGAAAAGGCAGATAGAATGTAAGGAATAACCTAAAGGAATGGAGAGCAGAATAAAAAATGTATTTTGAATTTACCCCACTCCTTATGCAGTCTAATTATCTTCTCTGACAAAGGGCATGGTAAAAGTAGAAGGATCGGAGAAGAGATGGATTAGTGATGAGGAGGTGGTGTTACCCAGAGCCCTGAGGTTGTTGCAGCCCATTCAAGCTTGCTGTTGTATTGGCCCCTTGCTGGAGCAGGAAACCCACATCCACACTTGAAAACTCTCACAGTTGGTACAGCGTTCTACAGATCTCATTTGCTTAGCCCAAAATGCACACTGAAAGTTAATACTTGATTTCTGGGTCTGCATTAGCAAAAATGTGGATGGCAATTAAAAGTGCAGTGTGCTCTCTCTTAGTAATGTGAGAGAGAACCTGTTGTGGGTGAGTAGCAACTTAGCTCAATTGTGTCATTCTTAACTAGGGAGCCAGTTGTGCAGCCCTTGTTTTTCTTCTTTTGCTGATGCTCATTCTGGGGCTCTGCCTGTTTTTATGCTATCTTGGATTTCATTTATATTTTTATGATACATGGGGTATTTCTGTTGGATACGTGTTCTTTGCTGTCTTTGTTGTACCCGAGAGTTGATTATATCCACCTCTCACAGGTGTGTTCTTTCAGTGGAGTACTGCTTACTTTTGGGGACCCTGCTGAAAATGACCAGGCTTCAGTGAGGAAATGCATTTGGTGGAGTACTGTAGATTCTTTACAGAAACTGACATGTTACATAGACGTTCCTGTAAGAATCAGGCTGTTGTTGGTCTTCACATAGAAAATATTTCCCTTTCAAAGGGTGTATGTGTGGAGAAGTTGTTCATCCCTACATGTGCTCTCCTTTGTACCTTCCTACTTCAGAATCAGGATTTGGTGTCAGAGAGGTCACTGCAGAACATGTGCGATGACTCACCTCTCCATTCCGTTAAGGCCTTCAAGAACAGCGAGCAGTTTCCTAGTGCGTGTTTTTCTGAGAGCTTCTGCAGTTTAGCATCAGTAGACTCATAGCTCTTGACGGGAATGTTCCACGTGAAAGTTACTCTAATTTAAATGATTTCTAGTTTCTTATCTGTACCATAACCAAGGAGGTGCTGTGATAGCTGTGGGCAGTCCTGCTTGCATATAGGTTGACAGAGGTAAAACTGTTGAGGCAGTTATAAGCATACATCAGTCACTTGAGTGTTTGGCTGCAATATTACTGCCCTGGAGGACTGGATGCGATTTGCCTATAATCAGAAAGAACAGATTTATCTGATTAATACTACAAGAAAAAGTATATATTTCCTGAATGTTCCCAGAGGGGAACTAAACTCTAGAAATAATGCTTTAAACTCTTATCTTTCTTTCTCTGATCTTTTAAAGCAAAAACTGGTGTTATAGCTAAAAAATGCGTGCAAAATAACTTGTGAATGTATGGCAGAAACAACAGATTAGAAAGTGCACAGTTAAACGTGAGATGAATGCTCATCAATAAACGATGATTAAATATTGTATTTGATTTGTCAGTCTACGTATCTGTTTCTTAGAATGACCTTTGATTCACCCTGCTAGTTAATGCAGAATGACTGCAGTGTGCCTGCCTTGAAACTTAACATTATTCTGCTCACATCTCCATTCTCATTATAAACGTGACTATTTTTAGCTAGCACAGATTCAGAATATGCCTTGTAAGCTTAATGGGGGATTTATTGAGCTCCTGTGTGTATTCACTAGAGATTCCTTGCTGAAGCTTACTGGTTTAGGATTGGGGAGGGGAAGAATGTACTATTTTAATTCCCGGCATATGCCAGCAGGAGCTATATTTAGCTTCAGCTGCTTGCCATTGTGCTATTTCTACAAAGGGATGCAGCAGTTTCATTGTTCAGGGGCTTAACTAGACATAAATGTAGATGGATGAGCTCGATGAACATTGCTGTACTGCAGAAATTGCTGCTGAAAGTCAATGTGTATGCAGTAGGTGTACTTGAGTAAAACCATGGTAGAGCATGAACATAAGTTAGTTATATAAATTTGCCTAATTAACACATGCAAAAGAAAATTATACTTATTTTGCTTTAGACTTACGTAGTAGTGTAACTAACAGCAATTTGGGCTTAGTTTGCTTTTATACATGCAAAGATCTGATTTACTACAGTGGCATAATTTATTTCATTGCTTATCAGTTACTAAGAATTTTATCATAGCTTTTCTGATTGCCCTGCATATGTGTAATGGAATGCGTGGAAAAAAAAGAGTATGGAGAATGCTTCCTGCTGTTCTGTCCTACAGGATGATTACATATGCAGTACAAGATGATTACATATGCACATCCTTTTTATAATGTACTGGGGATCTGGCTATCAATTATACTCTTTGATGCTTTAAAGAACAGCATTTATTGGGAGAGCCACCTTTTCCTTTTCGGGGAACATTAAGAATTCTAACTTGATCATTTAAGTATTCCAGTAGATTCAGAATTGCTTTTCATAGTTTACATTCAGAAAAATCAGTAAGTAGTTCCTATCCTTTCATGACTCTGATTTCTCCATAAAGATGAAGAATTTTTGTTTTTTCAGCTAAAAAAAAAAAAAAGAATATTTTCTGTCATCTAGAAAATAGAGAAAAATATCAAGAAAGAAAGACAGAATCTGTATTTTCTGAATCAAAAAATCAGCCATGCTAGCTGTAAGCTTAAGACAAATATTCTCCAGTAAGAGAGCAAGCAACAGACAACATTATTTCTTCAGAGCTGCATGACATCACTGTGCAATTATTGCATTGGTTGTTTCAATTTGGCCATTCAATTTGTGATAAAACGTAGTTTTTATAGTGTATTCCACAGGTAGAAAAAATTTACATATGTTTGCTAATATATTCCACTTATTATCTTCAGTTTGTGTCCTTGACCTTTCAATAGCCTCAGAATCGCACATGATGCTGGCCTTGTTTCCTGAAGGTACCAAGAGGGACTAAATTATTTGTGGTTTTGGAATAGTACTCAGCTTGAGATTAGCGTTATGAGGTAAAGACTTAATGCTGCCCACAAACTCCACTTCTTCTCCTAGATTTCCTTTCAATGCAGGTATTTCAAGTAGAGGGAGATCTGAGTGGTTGAGGGAATAGTGTATATTCCTGCATGGAAAAAGCATGCAAGATCACCTGTTATTTCTCCCAACGCCACTGTTAAGCCTGACTTTTAGATCTTCTTTCCCCTTTGTCAGTTTTGCTGATTTAAATTAATTTCACTAACCAAATCAGTACATAGACGGAAGTATATACTTCCTGGATGTGATCTTACTTGAGGGTTCCAGGACTGATTTTTTTCATCAGACCAGGTCTAATCCTGGTCTTTGTACTGAGTAACTAGTCAGGGACTGGGAGTTTGATGTGTTTGGGTCTCATCTTCCTTGTTTTCAGCAGTGTAGGCATCTAGGCATTGTTTACTTCTCAGTGCTCACGTTCTCAGCTTTTTCTGCTGAAGATTCAGCTGTGTTGAGCATACTACTTTTCTGTGTGAATTGTGTTACTGGAGCAGCATTTTGCACGTGCTTGGATGAAGTGTGCCAACATGGCAGCCCTGAGCTGAGCTCAGCCTCAGAAGCTGAGGGAGCCCATGAAAGAGAAGAAGCCACAAGGGAGCCATGGAAGGGCAGAGCTGGGAGCTACCACCAGCTCTGCATCGCCACATGGTTGGTGTTGAGGACATGGGATGCCTCTGATCACACTTCTGGCTGGCCAGCTCTTTGCTTATTTATTTACCAGCTTATTTATTGCAGGTTTATCTGCTTCTATTGAAAAGAACATCATTAATTGGAGAAACTTTATTTCTCAATGCTACTGCCAGTAAATCTAATTATACACAAAAAATTCTTAAGCAGCTGAAATTTTCGTTTTTAGGAATTAATAGTCTAAGAAAAAGTAAGCAACAACCAGCAAACAGAAAACAAAAGGCATCCAAAAAGCTCAGAAAAGGGGATAGACGTGAGGAAGAGTGGCTAAGCACTCATGCATGCATACTCTCCTTCTGGAGCAGGTCCTAGCAATGCATGTGTTAATTTGGATGAGAAGCTGGAGACCAGGGGCATGATGGGATTTGGGATGAAAACATATTTACCACTGGGCATGTAATTTGATTTAAAAAAGAAGGTATATTTGAAGATTACACACCTAGAATATGTTACTTTTCAAATGTCAAGCCCTAATCCCGTGAGAAATTATGCTCATTACTAAGAGTTGTTTTTCTATAAGCAGCTCAGGAACTAAAATGGAAAGAACATTACATTCTGAATTTAAATATTTTTAGTCTCCTCATGCTGCCTTTTAACAATGTTAATGGATAGCCTATGATGTTACATTCCGATATTTCTTCACGATTATTGCAGGCAGTATCTGCAGAGTTTCAGGAGCAAACTGCCTGTAGCTAAGTACTGGCATTTCATCTTCTATTAAATGCTAAGATCTGCATCGTGTCATTTTTGCTATTCTAAGGGAATTATAAAATGCAGTGTATGTGAGCCTTTGTTTGAAAGTATGACTTTTTAATGTAATTATGTAAAACACTGAAACACAACTTGAAGGTATACTGTGTAAGTTTGTGGATGACACTACATTGGGAGGAGCTGTCGTCTCCTTCCAGAGTAATTTCAGGCCATGAAGAAAGGTCTTGACAAACTGGTGTGCTGGGCAATCACCAACTGCATGAAGTTTCACAAGAACAACTATATGAACCTGTACCTGGGATAGGACAAGCCTGGATGTACGTATAGACTAGAGGATGAGAGGATGAAGGCTTTCTCCTGTGGAAAGGCATCAGGGGATTCTGGTTGATGGCAAGTTGAATCTGGGTCAGCAGGGTGCCCTGGCACAGTCTGTGGTCTGTGTAGGTTCTGCAAGGCATCTGGAGTAACCATACAGGGATATATAGTCTGGGATTGTAGCATTCGGCTGCTGCTTCTCTGGAGGGGCTGTGGGAGAGAACAGTAAATTGTTTTAAATTGCAGCTGTGTAAGCTTATGAAAGTGGAGGATTTTTGTTCTGTCGTGGAGACAGAAAATCAATCTTAGATATTGGATGTGGGGTCCTTCCCAAGGTGTGTGTGTGTGTGTGTGTAGAAAGTTGTAAAGGAGGTTTGATTTTTTTTTTTCCACGTTTTGTTCATATTATAGGAATTCTAAGGAATGAAACTTTCTCTGATTGCCTTATAACACTGGAAAAAAATGTTTTCCTCAATCATGCCCCTCCTCTGTGCATACATATACACTCCCAATATATAGTCTGCCTGGAGCTGTACCTTTCTGTGTATGTATATTCATAGTGGAGTGGAGAAGCTGGCTGCCCATGGTCTGGATGGGTGTACGCTCCACTGGGTGAAGCACTGGCTGGATGTCCCGGCCCAAAGAGTTGTGGTCAATGGAGTTGAATCCAGTTGGCGGCCGGTCACGAGCCGTGTCCCCCAAGGTTCAGTGCTGGGGCCACTTCTGTTTAATATCTTCATTGATGATCTTGATGAGGGGATTGAGTGCACCCTCAGTAAGTTTGTAGATGACACCAAGCTGGAAGGGAGTGTTGATCTGCCAGAGGGGAGAAGGGCACTACAGAGGGACCTGGGTAGACTGGATTGATGGGCCAAGGTTAACGGTATGAGTTTCAATAGGGCCGAGTGTCGGGTCCTGCATTTTGGTCACAACAACCCCAGGCAACCTAAAGGCTTGGGGAGGAGTGGCTGGAAAGCTGCCTGATGGAAAGGGACCTTGGTGTACTGTTGGACAGCTGGCTGAATAAGAGCCAGCAGTGTGCCCAGGTGGCCAAGAAGGCCAATGGCATCCTGACTTGTATCAGGAACGGTGTGGTGAGCAGGACTAGGGAAGTCATCCTGCCCCTGTACTCAGCATTGGTGAGGCCTCACCTCGAGTACTGTGTTTAGTTTTGGGCACCTCAGTACAAGAAGAACATGGAGGTACTGGAGCAGGTCCAGAGAACGACAGCGAGGCTAGTGAAGGGCTTGGAAAATCAGCCCTATGAGGAGAGGTTGAGGGAGCTGGGGCTCTTTAGTCTGGGGAAGAGGAGGGTTGAGGGAAGACCTTTTTACTCTCTTCCAGTACCTGAAATGTGTTTACAGTGAGAACGGGGTAGGTCTCTTCTCACTGGTGACAGGTGACAAAATGAGGGGAAATGGCCTCAAGTTGCACCAAGGCAAGTTTAGGTTGGATGTTAGGAAACACTTCTTTACAGAAAGGGTGGTTAGCACTGGAATAGGTTCCCCAGGGAGGTGGATGAGTCACCATCCCTGAATGTGTTTAAGAGCCGTTTGGATGTGGTGCTCAGAGATATGATTTAGTGGAGGGTTGTTAGAGGTAAGGTACTATGGTTAGGCTGCAGTTGGACTTGATGATCTTTGAGGTCCTTTCCAACCTGAATAATTATATGATTCTATGATAGGAACCCTGCTCCATTATCACAGCTGGTGAGAGTGCAGGGTTCAGTGCTCTGAAGTTCTTGCATTCAGAATCTGTTTGCCACCAATTAGGTTTTATATTTGGAGTGGGAAGAAGACCGTTAAGTCTTTTGCTGTTCTCTCATCTGGGATGTGAGGCATATTTAGGGCCATCAGCCAGTTTGACAGTTTTTTCTCTCCAGGAGAGACCAAGAATTATGATGCCTTTGCACTCTCTTGCTTATCAATGTATGTATTTTGTAGCCCTTTTTTTGAGCATTTTCATTTAGTGTTGGATGTTAGGAAGGATTTTGCATGTGCAGTGACAGTGCTTCATGACCTTTCTAACATTTACTTATATTTACTTGTAATTCAATGGGTCTGGGCTTAATCGAGCAGTCTTGTGCCACGATCGTATGTAGGACGAAGCATGGAACAACACCTCAGTAGCTTTACAATGCAAGGAACTTTGAATATTGCAGCACTACTATGGAGCTTACATACTTGGAGATTTCACAGAAAATCTGATGAGAATTGAAGTGCATTCTTACATTGGAACACGTCCCTGTACAAGAGATACCTGTACTTGAGGAGTCTAGCTCTAATTTTTATTAAGTAGTCCAGATGGTTAATTAGAGTCAAGTGTGTTTTGAATGGGTTTGTGCTTTTTTATTTTTGTATTTAATATCAATTAGCTCTCCTGACATATATTAAACTTGAGTTCATTAGCTACAAATTAGGAATTGACATAAACAGAGTTGATGGCTTTGTCCAAAATAGCCAGTGGATAGATTTGTTTGTATTCTCAGGTGACTCTTATGAATCTTATTGAAAGCAAATTAAGAAGTGGAGTTACTTCACATTGCTTAAAAGCAATCTGGAAATGTGCAATATTGTGCACATGCCACTGAACTGTTGCTTTAGTATCTTTGATATTCTTTAAATCCCTGGACTGTGCGTATTTTAAGGAATGGATTTTCAGTATTTCTGTTCTTCCGAAACAAAACGGTATATTTTTTTTCCATGTCATTCATTTCCTAAATTGTTCCTTAGAGCTTATAAATAATATATACTTTTTTTTTTTTTTTTTTTTTCTTAGATTAAGGTGTTGCCTTGGAGTTTGTGGGTTTTCTTTCTTTCTTTTTTTGGATGTTTGTTTTTAGAGGGGACGTGTTCTAATTCTTTATAGAATAAACAAAAGCTAATGAGTGAGTAAAAAGACAGTATTTCTAAATGCTTTTTAGAAACTGCTGTAATTGTTGACATAGAATTCTGGTAATTAATGTCCATGCCAGAGTAGTGTCCGTATCCTTGCTCTGAGATTGGCAATTGCAGGTGCCTGGGGACTCGAATAAGAGCAGAGAAAGAATCCATCAAGACTTCCCAAATTTTTGCCTTGCTTCAAGCAAATTATCCTTCAGGAGTGTAATAAAAGGAGAGGTGGCGTATAGTCACTTTGGGTGAACCAAAGGTTTCTTCTGAGCTTGAGCTTTGAAGATGACATGGAGACTTATGCTGGGAAGCTTCACACAGGCTGTTTATTAAGTAAAAAAGACACAAAGCCCAAAAGTTCCAACAAAGAAATAAAGGTTCAGTGCTAATTAGTGTAATGAGTCTGTAAGACTAATGATAATAATCATTATTTTTAATAATGCTAACCAGTTATGTTCTGTGAAGTGCATATCAAGGTAAGACAAGGTTCATGTATTGTATCTGGTCAACAGTGTTGTTGTAGTCTGCTAGTTAATGGAGATGAGTGTATGCTTACAGTATAGAAACCAGATATTTCTACTTTTCTGTTGTTGTTCGGTGTCAGTCTACAGTAAAAAAATTATGTTTCTCTTTTAATTACAAATGTAATGTAGTGATGAATATTTTTAAAAGAGTGAAAGAGCTTCTCATTTAATAACCTAGAAACTCTTCTAAGCAAAAATAAGCTCTTTTCTGTGTTAAATGTTAAATGAGGAGGAATTATGTCCACCGGACTTCATTCTCCACTTGTAAGTTTGAAAGGATTAAGGAAGAAAAGCAACTTAAGGGTGCAGTCAATTGATTCCCTTTTTTTCTACAGGTAACAGAATAGGTGTGTTAGGAAGGCCAACTCAAATTCTTGATGGCATAGAAACGTTGTTGCTACCACTTCTATGATTTTAATTGTACTTTTGAAATGCACAGTAACGACACACACTAATTACTAATAAGTAATTTACTTCTATTTCTCCAGACACTGGAAGCCATTCTGTATTTTAAATACTCCGGTGGCCCAGGACATGTTGAAGGATATTACCGGAACCTTTCACTAGGTCTTCATGTAGAAGTAGAGCCTTCTGTTTTCTTTACACGTGTCAGCACCCTTCCAGCAACCAGGTAAGCCTGATTTTGATTCCTTTATGTGTGACTCATCGTTACATTGGCTGTAAACTAAAAAGAATGCTCAAAACTTTCAGTAATCACCAGCAGCGTGTTGGCAAAGAATTCTGTGAACCCGTTTTCAAAATTCCTCCACTGTAGGAATTTAACCTTGTTTAACTGCAGAATATAATTAAAGCAATCCATGTTCACTGGAAAATTTCTGAGTTTCGAATATTATTTCAGTAAGGTTTACTCTACCAATGACAGAGTACGTCCTGTTTATTATAATACTACTTTCTGTATCTCTCCACTGTTGTCGTATATTCTGCATCACGTTCTTTTGCGTTTATCTAGCAGACTCCTACAAAAATGTGTGCGTAAGTGATTGTCATTGAATGTAAGGAATAAATCGTAACCATTCTCTCCTTCAGTGGTTTCTCTCTCATTAGTGACAGAGTGGTTTCCCTTGTGCTAATGAGTTTTAAAAAAATCATAGCAACAGCTGATTGTTCTCAAATGCCCTAATTACTAAAATTTGATTCATCAGCTGAGCACAATCAGTTGTAATACGTAATTGTTTTGCTATGAACTGCCTTTATTTGCTGCTAAATGCGCAGTTCATATTCTGTATATTTTAAACTGTTGCTTTGTATACTGCTTAAGTAAAACAGTTTTTACAAAAATGTGTTCTGTAATTTAATGATTTTAGTGATTCTTAATCAATTAATTACATGTCTACACGTAAATTTACCTATACCAGTCATTAAATAATCTAACTTGTTTAAATCTTTGGGATGCATTAAATGTCTGCAAGTTCCAGAGGTGACCACTGAATATCTCTCACCAAAAAATGAATAACCATGCTTGCCTTTGTTGGGTAGAGAGACTGAAGGTGGCCTTGCTTTCAATGCATAATTACCTCTGGGGTACAAATACAAAGAAGTAGGAAATGTTTTTTATACAGCTGTTACAAAGTGGGTAGAAACTGAATGAAGCAATGGACAGTGGTCATGGCACCCCATGGCAATCGTCATAGCCCTAAGCTGCTGGAGTTCAAGGAGCATTTGGGCAGTGCTCACAGATGTGTCTTGGATTTGGGGTGGTCCTGTTTGTAGCCAGGAGTTGGACTACATGATCCCTGTTTAGCCCTTCCAACCTAGGATATTCTGTAGTTCTGTTTATTTTGGAAATCCTCTTCTAGTACCCAAAAGTAGCAGGATTATTGAAAAGTGCATTATGGGAGCAAGCTTTTGTTTTATTTTTAAGTTTGAAATTATTTTGTTGCATTTCTACTATTGCATTTCTATAACACTGCTTTGAGAGTTGAGAGTTGAGAGTGAACTTAATTGTTCAAGAGATTCATATTGGTCCTAAGACTTGTTCCAGCGGTAAATTTCATAAAGAAAACCCAAAAGTAGACTGGAAAGGCCTACTAGTCTGTGTGATGTTGGTGCCATACTTCATTTTTCAAAGGGAAGAAATGAGTCACCACTGTCGTACTATTGCAGAAATGTCTAAGGATGGATGAACCCCACCTCAGCTTACAAAGCACAAAATGTTTCTTTGGTTCCTGTGAACCAAAGAAGACACCTCATGAAAAGTAACTGAGCTGAGTTTTCTGCAGCTTGTATTGTATGCATTTACTTCATTCTTAGCCTGTTCCTCCCATAGATCAGTGTTTAAGTCAGTGGAAACTGGCTTGCTGATTGAAGGTGAAGTTAAAGATATTACTGATTTTAATTTGAAGTTGTTTGAAATGTTTGGGGACAAACGTTTAAATTTGTTTCAGAAATGTTGTATTGCAGGACTTTTCAAATGACTATTCAATCTCATGTACTCATGTAACATAATAGATTGCTCAGTCATGAAGCATTTTAAGTGCATACTGCCTTGTACTCTTTGTTCCAAAGGTTTAATTTCAGTGAGTAGTAACACTTTTTGTTTACCCTTGTGCTTCCCAATGGTAATCCTCCATCAAAAGTCATCATTCAATGTTGTTTTAGAACGAGTAAAAGTAACTTCAACTTCCAAAATGCTGAGGATAAATATTTGTCATTAAGTGAAAGAATGTTTGCTTTTTGATTCTTGATCATCACTGCCAATGTCTGAAGCCCAGAGAAAATCAAACTTTCTGTCTTTGCTTGCTCTTTTAAAAACTTGACTCAGATTTCCTGTTGAGTTGCAGCTGAGATTTCATTGCTTAAATTCTATTCTAGGCACTGAACTTTTTGTTTAGTCATTACATGAGGCTGTGTTTTGTAACTTACCTTCTCAGCTGTCATTTCAGAATGAAAGTTAACTCTGTTTTCATTTTCTGGATTTTTTTTTTAACATTTTACCTCAATAAAAGTAAGAAACAATAGCTTAATAGCTGCTGGGCTTAAAATCAAAGTGAAATATAAAACTCTGAACACTGATTTTTCCCTTAGGTCTCTACTGGAAAATAAAACAAACAAAACCTGGGAAAACGTTAATGAAATCACTTCCCCCCCCCCCCCCCCCCCCCCAATGTAACATAAAGATTATGGTTTATGGTTTATGTAAAAGCCTTCCAGACACAGTCGGTATTTCTTCTATTTGAGCAGACATACATGGGAGATAGCACTGAAATTGCTGGTTGTTGTTTTTGTTGTGTTCTGTTTTCTGTGAGAGTGGAGGTTGATTTTGCTTTGTTTTTGTTTGTCTAAGTATCTAACCATAATTATGCCTTCCACTCATGCACAGGCCTGTGCTTTATAGGTAGAAGTTTCATTAACTGCATCTTCACTGTGTGTTAAGATGAATTCCATCCTGACAAGAGATCCTTTTAACCTTTTATCTGTGCTGGTCAGTAGGGGCACCTTAGCTTGATGGAGCCCTCGCTGTGCTCTGTGCGTGTGATCTGTTGCCTAATTTTGATTCAGATACCAGCCCTGTCAGAAGAGGTGATGTTCTGTCAGTTAGCAGCCGTATTCTGCTCCAAGGATTTTCACTGGATATCATCGTATGCTCACTGAACTGCCAAAAGGACTGATGGAAAAAACTCATGTCTGGAAGTTGTTTGCCTCTGGTCATGTCACTACAATCCTTGATTTGCTTATTTGTCTTTGAAAGGAAATTATTATCCTGTGATTAGTAATGAAAATTGTAATAAGATAGACTCTGTGTGCAATGTAGGGTACTTTTTTTTTCATCCCTTGCCATTATGCCATCTATACAAAAGTAAACGAGAACCATCTCCAAAGGCTGGAAAATGTGGATTTGTAGATGAAGTCCACCCATAGTGAAACCAGGGGACTGCATTCCCTTTTGGGTAACGCTTGGTCTTACCCTTCCATTCTACAAATTCAAGATAATGAGCAAAGTAAATTTCTTAATTTTCCTAAGGCAGCCAAGTTTTCTTCTGATCTTAAAACCACCTGCACGTCTTTTTTTGGCAAGAGCAGAGGCTGGGACTCTGTTCTTGTAGCTGAGTCAGATTAAAAAAGAAAAAAAGCAACACTGTAGGTCTGACACTGTAAAGTTCAAAAGGTGCCAGTTCACCTAACTGTAGATTCATTTCCCTTTGTAGCATTAATGTATTTCATTTAATGAAATGATGTAGTACTGTTAACAAGGCATCTGTCCATAGTAATGCTTGCAGTGTGTTCCTAGTCTAAGATCTGTCAGTGCTTTGGGTCATGTCCGTATACAATTTTTCCAACTTGGGCTTCACTTAATGTGGAAAAAGAATGATCTTACTTGTGTGGAGAGTTCTCAGGAGATCCTCTGTTGGATGGGCAGAAGTTTGGGCCTTAACAAAACCAGATATGATATTTAAAATTTCAGTTCTTGTTTCCATGATTGCCCACATTTTCAGTACAGTAAATTGCGGTGTACACCCTGCAAAAACCAGGTTTGGGTTAGAAATCCTGCTCATCACTCACCAGTGATAGAAGAGTAAATAGCGTGTTTCTTCAGCCATGTTCTGACAAATGCTTTGGTTACACTGTAGAGAAGTTCTTCAGTATTTTCTGAAACACTTCTTGCATTTGTGCAACTGAATTTTTAAGTAGGTGTTCATATTTAATACATTTAGAATGAGAATCAACTACCTGCTGACAGGCAGCATTTTCAATGTCTCAGTGCTCAAATGCCATAGATTTTTGAAGGGAAGGCAAACGTCTTTCGGTTGGCCACCTGAAGATCAGTCATTGTAGTTTGTTGTGAAGAAGGCTAAGCTATAACCTGTTTAAAATGACTTGGTATCTCCACAATGTTCAGTTCACGCTCATATTAAAAAACAAGACAGTTGAAAAAGAAACCAGGCTAATTCAATTTCAAGTAAAGCCTTTTTGATTGGTTAGACTGATTAACCATTTATAAAAACTGTCAAGGAGTGGGTTTAGTAATTTTTTTCTTTTGTTTTCTCAAGACTGGATGTCTTTCTAGACTACATTCTTTATTTTAATTCACACCATTGAGCTGATGATACATTTTAATGAGTAAGAACTCATGACACATAGGAGTTTAGGTCCAGTGGTTAAATCGTATTACTAACCCTAAACTCTGCTAATTATACATGTTGCTGCGGGTTCATGGAAGTGCAGCAGATAGTAGCTTACAGATTGGGAGCACTGATTTTTGAGATCAAAATGTTAAATATGTAGAGTTTGGCACATGAAGATGTGAGAACATAAATCTGCAAGTACTTATAGATGTGCTGGGAATACTTAGCGTAAATGAGGTTTACAACTAGGAAAAGTCAGATGAGGACAATTCTTAGAATATGTGAAAAAGCCCTTTTACAAGTAAGATACGTGCATTTCTGAGTTAATAATCTAAGGTGGAAAGATTGATTTATAGGGAGTTTAGTAAAAATTAAATGGAACTAAGGAAACTATTCAAAACAAAACAGCAACAATAAAGATGCTTAGGATCTAGACTTTATGTTCTAAATCATCTTTTTCTGTGCTATATGAAGAGACTGTGCTTGTTGGTGGATTTGGGGGAGTTAGGTTGAATTCCAGCCTGCGATTGCCTGTTGTCATTTCCAAGTGCTTCTCTTCTCTCTCTGGCATCGTTTTGAACAGGGATACTGGGTATGACCATTTAAAAAGAAGGCGTGAAAGAAACAAACAAAAATGTGGGTGTGAAAACGCTCCTTCATTTCAGTTGGTGGCAAACTAAGCTGAGTCAGGATGCTGATAACTTGCCAAAACCCCTCTGAGTGTTTCTTGTTTCAACTGACTTTAGAACAAAGCTAGAAACAGAACGACAATAAGATTATTCACTGCAGTGAGCTGTCATTAGAGTGTGATAGCTGCATCTGGTTTTTAATATTGTGTTAAATGTTACTGAAGTATATCCTCTGATGTCATTTCAGAGTAGGTTGGAATAGTAATTGCAATACCCCAGAAAGAAATTTCTGGATCACAGTGTAATTGCCTCTTGTCTGAGTTCCCATGGCCCCACTTTTGTGACTATTTCTGTAATCCTAGCAGATGCTGTAAGGCTTTTAATACATGGTTCAATTCATCATGTCACTAACTTCTCTTTGTGTTACATCCCGGGTTCTGTAACGGAAGATAATAGAAATTAATTTATGCAATAAATCTCCAAGACATTGTAGAATTAGAAATAAATAAATCTTATCTTTTAGAGTTTGAAATAAGTACTGACTTAATTGGACACGTTATTCTGAGACCTTTAGATTATAATTCATCCAACTGAAAACATCTTTCTAATTCTAGTTATTGCCTGCCCTGCCTTCTTAGATGCAGCCTTTCATGGTACTTGTAAAATAAAAAACTTGCACATGAAATACGTGGTAGATTCTTCTAAAGGAAACACAAGAGACAAACAAGGAAGATAATTGGAAGGGAAATTGTTTGCAGAATGTGATTTTTAGTGTTTTTCCACTTAGGCTTTGAAACTGCTTGTTTCAAAACAGCAAGATGGGAACCAAAGTAAAATCCTTTCAGGACCTTAACTCCAAGTCTGTATACATTCGTCTTTGTTTAAACTGATCTGTTAATACAGTGCAATAATGTCTACATCATTCTGTTCAAAAAAGACATATATTTCCAATTTCTGGGAAATTTTGCTGGGTAGTTTTAAATACAGTTTCCTTGGAAAATGAAGTTTATATGATCACTCTAGGTAAATTTTGGCTAATTTCTCACAGTGGCTTACCCTGTACAGCCCTTCCCAACCCACTAAATATTCAGTGTAAAATATTACCTGGTGGTAGATAGTTTGTTAAAAGGAGAAGAAATTGGGATAGTTTAGTAAAATAAGAAGGAATTGAACAAATGTTGGATAGTCCTTCCCAGTTCCTAGAAACAGGGGCTTACAACTGCTCTTCTTCAGGTAAAAATTTTGGTGGACTGCTATAGTCTGTAATAAAATCATCTTTGGATCTATTTATTAGCATGAGTGTTCGTTCGATTTGTTTTTTTTTTTTTAATAAGCTTACACATTTCTCAAAAAACTCATTTACCTCATGTGCAGGCAACAGCTGATGGTTTCAGATTTTCTCAATTGCCTTGAAATCCTTAAAACAATATGACATTTGAAATCTTTCTGGTACAGAGCTTAGTTTAAACAACAGATTACTGACTTAAACTGTATGCAGTAGTTCAGCAAATTCATGCTGGAATTCCTTTATCACCATTGTGTAAATATGATTTACTTCTAAAATCTCATTCACTGACACTGAAGTAGGTCATTCTATTCCTGCCTTTCAAAGAATGGTCTTCTGTATGTTAATCTGTAGTGATATGAAGAGGGAATTAGGCTTTCTTACCAATTCTTTGTTTTCCTGGAACTTTCATTTTTCACCTGCTTGTAGCTCGGATTCATCAGTTCTACACAGTCCTACTGCTTGTGACATGGCAGAAAATAAGAGAAAAAAGAAAGTTTTTTTCTACTTCCCAGATCTTAAGTAAATTGCACTTTAGCCACTTGTAGACTTTCTTTTTTTTCCCCCCTTTATTGTAGTATTACGTCTAATTTTCCAGAGTTTATATTTTGTCTTATTTCCAGTATTCAAAGCTTGTTTCATTTCTTATATTTTTGTAAACTGAAATTGTTTTTTTTATTTTATTGCTCCAGTAGTTGGTTTGATGCTGATATGTAATTACCTTGAATTGTGATGTAGTATTTTCCTACTGCCTTCGTGTTGCCTGCAATCATTTTATACCTGTATCTTATTATTTTTCAAGTACTGTAATGATTCTCTAACTCTGACTTCTGTTTTTTACTGAAGATTTCCCTATTTAGCTTAAAAGAGGCGAGAAAAAAATATTTCCCCTGATGGAGGCACCAACTTCTATCTTGCATTCACAAGATGCAATGGTATCATCCCCCAGTCTCACATGGAGTTGTTTGGTCACAGGCCAGATCTTCTGCCAGTAAACAGTCCTGAGCACTCTCTTCTGAAGGCAAACAGCTCCAGAGAAATGCTTTCAAATGTAAAATTGTCCACACAGTGATGTTGATTGCCACCGGGCAATACCCACCTCTCATCTCCTAGATAAGTCAGAGTCTCATCACCAGAAATGCCTCAGAAAGCAAGCTTTGAGCCAAAAACAAAGAAGGATTCATACACCTGTACACCCATTTTTTTTTGTGGTGTTCGTAAAGGGTGAGCAAAATGTTGTGACAAATAATTTTCACTGTATAATCCAAGAGTTTTTATTCAGGAATTGTTGGAATTAGTGATGGTGTTGAGTTCTAAAGAACTGCTGGTTTTAGGTCCCTTATATTTATAACATCAATTGTTTTATTTACAAAACTTTGATTCTGCTGCCAAAAACTATTTTACAAGTCTTGTATGAATGTTATTTCAAATAACTGCTTGTTTCTTTCTGTGGGATAAGTAAAAAATTGCTTCCACGTAGAATTTTATAAACAAAACACCAGAAATCTCACTTGAAAGTCATGTCTTAGCATCTGCTGGAGAGACAGAAGCTTCCTGTGGCTTTACAGAGCTCGTCCTACTCCCAGCAGTGAGATGGAAGCCAGGCTTGCTTTCTCACTTTCTTATTCCTTGCTGGTAACAGGTTAGCTACTGCCTCTCGCAGTCATTCTTTTATGTGAGCTGTATAGGCAGGGAGTTTGTGATAGAAGCCGTGACTCCTTATTTGTTCAAAATTCATGAGTTTTGACATGTTTGCTTCAGGCACTCAGCTACCTCTGTGCATTATCTATATTCAGTATTCATTGGAATTTTACGCGAAAAGAGCAAAAACCCTTAAAAATACCAAAAAAGCACCTCTACTCTCCCACCCCCCCTTTCCTTTCTGCTTTTCCTTAGAGGCATGGTGCTGTCCCCAGGCAGTGCTCGCTCAGTGCCTGGTTGCACGTGGTGTTGCTGCCACTTGGGGCTTAGACCCATACTAATAAGAATGTCCCATCTCAGGGTTCTGCATAGCAGCAATGCGGTTCCTCCTGTATGCGCCCTGGAAATGCTCTCTCTTGATACTCAGAAAAGGACCTTTTTCAAAAGTGGAAGAGCAGCTCTCTTATACTCTTGCATTGTCAGAGCTTAATTGCCTCTGGAATGACTGGAGTTGAACTGAAATTCTTATGCAGTAGAAGAAGTATACTTCACTACCTGAGACTCTCAACTGTATCTTACAGAGTTTGAATGTGTGTTACTTGAAAGATGGCTCTGACAACCCTTATCTTACCACCGTGTTTCTCTTTCTTCCCTTTTGGGGAACTTCTGATTTCATGTGAGCTCCCTCTCAAGTTGCCCAGAGAAGCTGTGGATGCCCCATCACCAGAGCTGTTCAAGGCCAGGTTGCACGGTGCTCTGGGCAGCCTGACCTGGTGGGTGGGAACCCTGCCCATGGCACGGAGTTGGAGTTAGGTTATCTTTGAGGTCTCTTCTAACCCAAGCCATTCTGTGTTTCTCTGGTTCTGCAATAAGTTAAAGCTGCTGTTGAGTTTTATTTCTGGCAGCCAATACAAGCTGCTTTTCCCTACTTGGTGTCTGTGCTAGCAATTACATGGGTTGTAATGATCTGTAATTTTTGTACAATGGCTATACTATTTTATTCTGTAATTCCCAGTGACAAGTCACCTAATATTGTTATAAATACATTTAAACTTCAAAGTCATTTATAGTTAAATTATAGTGATGCTTATGGCTGGGATATTTTCCTTAATTAAGTAGCATCTGAGGAAGTTTGAATTTCAGAGTTGACAGATAAAGCATTATCATACCTATCTGATTGCATTTAGCATTTTCTATCTGATTCTCTTTCTGATTTTTTTGCTTCATCTGTATTACATTATAATCTTTATTCAATGTTCCTGTTTATACATTGTTTCACAAAGAAGAGAAGTTTATAAATAAGACTAAAAAATTACAGTAAGGTTTTTTTTTCTGTAGCTCTATCAATATTATCTCCAAAGGTAATCAAAAACACAGTCTGTATATTCCCAATGAACGCATCTAGGGAAATTTGAGTATGGAAGACAGTAGCTGGTTAATATAAGACCTTCTGTTAGTCCTGTCTGTGTGTTCGTTTTTGTAAGAAGGGACAAAATTGTCTCTCCTGGAGTAGCTGGCATAATAGAGAAAGCCAACATTCTCCAGACTGTAGGCAGAGTGGGTCCGGAGGAGGCCATGAAGGTGATCTGAGGGCTGGAGCACCTTCCCTAGAAGAACAGGATGAGAGAATTGAGGCTCTTCAGCCTGAAGAAGAGAAGGCTCCAGGGAGAACCTATAGTGGCCTTGCAGTACCTGAAGGGGGCCTACAGGAAAGCTGGGGAGGAACTTTTTATAAGGGCAGGTAGTGACGTAACAATGGAAAATGGGTTTAAACTGGAGGAAGATAGATTTAGACTAGATAGTTGGAAGTAGGAAGAAATTCTTTGCTATGAGGGTGGTGAGACTGGAACAGAGAGGTTGTAGATGTAGATGAAGCCAGGCTGGATGGGGCTTTGAGCAACCTGTTCTAGGGGAGGTGTCCCTGCCTATAGCAGGGGGGTAGAAACCAGATGATCTTTAAAGGTCCCTTCCAACGCAAACCATTTCATGATTCTATAGTATGTGGGACTGCTCCCTTACAAACTGAGCAAGGATTTAAAGTTTTGCTGCTTAAAAAGATAAATGTCAGGGTAATATGAAGTAATAAAACCTGTCTTGTGTGAATGCTGAACGAGGTGAATAAAACGAGTGGCTTTTTCCCATAGAAGTGAATCTTAAAGCAACAGAGTGTGAATATATGCAGATGATAAAATGCTATAAGACTTAATATTGTTGGGGTCATAATTGTCATGGAAATCTTTTTGGATATATGCTTCTGTCAGGTTTTAGGTTTTTTTAAAAAAAAACATATTTCTACTAAAAGAGTAAGATATTGATATAAATATAAGGTACCAAGTATCTGTCTGTGAATATATGTATATTTCTATGCAAGCATATATATTTATGTATAAACGTTTATTCAGATATATGTATGATTGTTCTTTGGTGCGTTATTGACATTCAGATATCCTTTTGTCCCCTGCCTGAACAGCACCCGGCAATGCCATCTACTTCTTGATGTCTTCAATTCAACAGAGCATGAGTTGACCATCAGTGCTAGGAACAATGAAGATTTAATTCTGCATGCTGGAGAATGTCAGCGGTAAGTCCTTTCGTAGTTTGAGGGTCCTACTTTAAAGAATAGTATTTATTTCTACCCTGCTGTTGATATTTGGGGCTCGTTTTTCTTTTAAACATTGTAAAACTGGCAAAGAACGTGTGTGTATGTGTGTGTGTGTATATATATATATATATATGTATATAAAGGCTTGTCATTGAGTTCTAGTACTTTCTGAAGTTACTTTGGCTTTGAATCTAGTAAAGGATGAAATATAAAAGAGTAGGTTGTGAAGTAGGTATATGGATATAACACTGACTCAACTAGTTTAGTTGTGTTCTCAGTAAATGTTTCAATAAGATTTTCATGTGCTCTGAATATTGTTCTTCTGCCGTTAAAACCAGAACCCAGTAGGTCATTACCCTTTCCCAATTTGAAATGCTCTTGTAGTTCCATGTAGTTCCCCAGACTTTGTCTGTTTTTATAGAAACAGAAATGGAATAAAGAAAAATAAAATTGCAGAGTAAGCAATGACAATTTCTGCAGTAAAAATATTCTAGAATTAAGTAGGCTCTTATATGTGTTGTTTCTTCTAACCCTACTGGCGTGATGTAAATATTATGTTCTACCTAACTATGTCATGAAACATTTACCATATTGTGTCTGAATGGAATTTCTACAGCTGACTTTACCCTAGGTATTTTGTTGCTTGTTTTTTTTCTTCAGATGATCGTTTTGCTTAGATAACATCATTTTCATCTTGAAACGATGAACCATGAAAAAAGAGATGTTTCAGTTTGGTCATAGACTTTAGCACAGTTGTCTTCTTTGGGAGCGTTCTCTTAAGTCGTACAGTTGATAAGCATTTTAATGGAACTACTTCAATGTATTTAAATTTCAGCCTGAATATTATTTTGAAGTAGAAATACATCAGTTTCAAGGCAAGCAATTATGAAAAGTACAAAGTATGTAGCAATATCAGTAATATCATGACAAAGGGTGCTGTCTCAAGGTTGAATTTTGTCAACTTTTCTTTCTGAAGAAGTGGACGAAAATAGTGGTAGCAAGCAGTGCTTCTTCCTTTTCTATTTTTTTCAGAAATAATTTACTCTTTTCAGAAAATCACACTAAATACTTACCAAAACGTGCATATTCATGTCTGTATTCTCTGTATATTTGTGTATGAATTTACTACTCACAGTTTTTGGGACAATATGTAAAAAACAGGAGTGAAGTTACGCATAACTCTTTATAATTACTTTGCATCTTCTTGTTTGAATTGTTTTTGTTTTCCTATGGATTTAATTATTGAAGTTTACATATCCTGAAATCATTACATTTTAATGGATAAAAACTCTTTCAATAAGTCTTTTGAAACAGTCATTTAGCAAAGTGGATTTTGTAGCTCTTGGAAGAAGTTAAGCCTTTTAAGGATATTGATTTTAATCTTAATGCAAAATATTTTATTCTTTTATTTGTGTTTAGGAATTGCAGAGAGTTTTCTACCACTTCTAAACCCGTTTGTTATGTAATTCTTCAATGATAAGCAGTAACTTGTAACTATATATTTATAACTATACATATAGAACTAATATCTATATGTATTTGTAACTGTACATATAGCTCCTACGTTACTTGGAGGTTTAATTTTTATTCTATTGAATCTTCTGCAGAGACTTAGATGAAACATATACTGAGCCTTGAAATTACCCAACTCTTTCTACTGTGGAGCTCTGGTTAATTTTACAAAACACAAGTTCAGAAATACTCCCCTTTTTTGAGGCACTGGTCCTAGATCTTTCTTTTGTAATGTAGAACTGTCATTCATAGGGGCTTACTTTTGAATCAAATATTACTGGTCCATATGTCCAGAATGTTTTTCACTAAGACCTCCTATTAGGATATCTTTTTTCATTTTGGGGCGTCGATTGTTTTTTAATTTGAGTGAGGCTGTTCATTAAAGGTCTTTTTTCTCTCCTCCCCTGTACCTTCCTGGTTCCTTCTTTATTTTTGATCTTTTCCTCATTCCACTTTTATTTAAATTGTAACTTTTCCTCCAGCTCTTACTTTGGTTACTTGTGGTTTCTTTTGTAATTTACTCTCCCTCCATTCATCACCATCATTTTGAAATCTCCTGTCCTGACAAAGAGTAGATGTTGAGAAATTGTTTTCTTCGTCCCTGTTCTCATTGCTAGAGATTGTGTTTGTCATATTTTCTGCAAGCAAACATAAAAAGAAGAATAATGCTGCATCCTGCTTACTCCCTGCCTCTTTACTTCCCCTGGATATTTAGAAACGAAAATAACTTGGAAGTCTCTGATGCGTTGTTTCTGCTTTCTATATTATGGAGCAGGAAATCTCTTAGAAAAGCTATTGGAAATTCCAGTCTTCAGATAGTTTTCTAGACTAGTGGAGCTTTCCATCTGTAAAACTGTTTCTTGCATTGTCAGCTGTACGTGATTGAAGGAGCTTTGCTGTAAATTAGAAATATTTTTGATATAATCAGCAGTGAAACTGAAATTGTTTATTGCAGTGATGTGGGATTCAACAGATTGTTCCGAATTAGAGGAAAAAAGCAGGGAGCTCCAGGAGGGGATTGTATTGTGTACATTAACAAAGAAGTGTTGCTAGTAGCAGTGATTTTAGTTTATTGAAAAACAGGCATGGTAATTATTGTGTTTCTCACTTGATTATCAAACCATTAAAATTACGTTTCATGAAAACCCTCATTTATCCAGAAATCACTTCATAATTTATGGTAATAGTTGTTACCACATTATGTGCCCCAGGATATCTCGTTTTGTACAACATACCATGCTTCACCTTTACATTTCCATTCTGTGCACAGTGTGTCTATCAGCGAGGAGTGGCAAATGTCATAATCTGTGTAAGATTAACAAGGTAGAGGTCTGAGTAGCTGAATCCTCTCCTCTGTCTTTGTGGTGCAACACAGCTTTTTCTGAGTCCTTTGTGTTTACATGACTTAGCAGTTAGTAACTGCAAATGTAACACTGTTAGATGAAGGTCTGTTTTGGCTTTGGTGTGAGGACCATGAGGTTCAATGCTTTTGACTGTAAGGGAACAGAGCTGGCCGAAGAACTGAATAGTGAAGAGCAAACAGGGCCTTGATAAGAGCAGGTTGGAAAAAAGGGTCAAATATTGCCAGCTGTGGAGGCGGTGCCAAGGACCGGCAACTTCTTCACCAGGTACATGAATGAAATCTATAATATTTGAGAATTATATTTCCCTATGTGTATGTAGTAAGGACTCCTAAAGCTTTTGAATAGGTGTATGACTGCTACATTCCATCATAAAAGAGGACATCCTCTTATGGCCATTCAAATGGCAGAGGCTTCAGGGCAACATTTACAAGTTCTGACAAGTACTGTCGCAGAATAGAATCATCTGGGTTGGAAAAGACCTTAAAAATCAAGTCCAGTCTCCAACCATACCTACTGTGTCCCGTCACTAAATTACATCCCTTAGTGCTACATCCACACGTCTCTTGAATCCAGGGATCGTGACTCCGCCACCTCCTGGGGCAACCTGTTCCAATGCCTAACCATGCTCTCCATGAAGAAATTGTTCCTAACGTCCAATCTAAAACACTGCCTTCTTGGTTGCCTGGGCCCACTGCTGGCTCATGCTTACCAGCTGTTGACCGGCACCACCGTGTTCTTTTCTGCAGGGAAGCTGTCCAGCTACTCTTTCCTATGTCTGTACTGCTGCATGTGGCTGTTGTGGCCCAAGTGCAAGATGACTCATGTGAATGCTGATGTGAAACAATACGATGGATTTCCTTCCCTTTTTTTTTCTTTTATATATATATATATATATATATATACATATATATATATATATATATATATATATATTTCTAGTATGTAAGTTTGGGAAGTGAATAATTAAGTAATTAATTAATGTGTATCACAGCAGCAAAGTCAGTGATCAGAAATTAAAAACTGCGAGCCAAGACTTCTTTCTGAGCAAGCTGGTTCATGCCCTTTAGCAGGGTTGTAGGGCTTAATGAGTGAGCTCTCTTGAACAATCCACTACGGTAAGTTATTATTGTTAAAGTCAAGTATTTCTTGGTTTTGATAAGTGAACTTTCTATGTATTGGCCTCAGATTTTTTTAAGTACTTCTTTGTTTAATTCTAATGGCAGTTGAGAACAATGAAATAATCAAATCATTATTTTTATACCTCTCATCATATAATAGGGTTTTTTTGACCATGAAAAATAAGGTTATGTTAAAAATTCTTTGTGTGGATACTTAACGAAGGCTAGTGAGTACTGCTTATTTAAAAACGTTGCTTAATTGAGGTTGTGAAGTCTGTGAATAACTTATTAAACCTAATTGGCTAGATGTTGAATTTGCAGAAGTGACTTTACTCTGGAAACTGGTTGTCAGATTTGTGTTAAATACTTGCTGTCTTTTTTATAACTGTTCTATAATTAAGGTTTACTAAGCTAAATGGAAGTGTTGTATACTGAGATTTCTTCAGTACTAGTTAGCCATTCACAGGTTCATTGAAAACATTTTAAAATTTGTCCCCTACCAGAGGGTAGGAGAACTTAAAGATTCTTTCAACAATAACTTCCCTCAGTAAATTCCTTGTACTCTGCATGTAAATCATGATAGTTATCACTCATAGCTGCCACATCAGTTTTAATTTGTGCTTTTGCTTATGACAGGACATGTTGTCTGTATCAGAGATAATTTCTTACTTCCACTGTTATGGTTTGTTTTTTTGAAGACCAAGTCGTGGTGATGAACGTTTTGTATGTTGTCATTGAGAGAAACTGAAATTTCACAACAGTTTCTCTGAGTCGTCATGTTAAATACATGGAAAGCTGAAAGTTTTTTAGGGAGCATCAAGCTAATTTAAAAAAAAAAAACACAACTTCATAGGTTGTATTAACAAAAATAGTTCTTAGGGTAATAGATTATGTTTACTTGCCAGTTCTGTTATGTAATAACATAGTTCTGTTGGGCATAGTTCTATTGCAGAACTACGTGCAGAACCATGCAACGTGCATAGTTCTGTTGTGTAACGCTTTTTATTTATTTATTTTCATTAACAGCCAAATCAATGTATTAATAGGCTACATAGTTTTGGGCTAATAATTGGCTATTTTTAACAGAGAAATTGGAAAGAAAATGTACGTATGTTTAGAGAGGAGTTAAAAGTTGGAGATGTTATGGATAAGATCTATAAAAATGGTGAATAATAAACAGAACTACGAAGAAGTAAAGAGAAATAAAGGGAATAATAAAGAGAAACTTCGATTTGGGTTGCTTTGAAGTTCAGGCACTCATGGACTCTCTTCCACTGGAGGGACCTGCTTGTTTGGTGGAGTGCAGGAGTACGGTGGTTGAGCAACCGATGATTTTGGATGGTTTTGGATCCTCAGTGTGGGTGCTGCAAAAAAACCCAAATGTTATAGGAGTATTGAACAGGCAAATAGAAATATGGAACGGTAAGTGAGAATTAAATCATTCAGTTCTGGTCACATGTGTATAAGAAGAATGGGATCATGTGATGGAAGATGCAAACAGATAAGTGATCAAAATGATGTAGACCTTGAGTTTGGTTTGATATGCGCAGTAGAAGTTAAAATAAAGTATTAATGTGTTATATGAAGTTGGGGACAGAGAAGGGCTCTATTAATTATTAAGGGAGGTGAGAACAGTAGGTAAAAGCCAAAGTGAAGGCAAAGGTCCTGGCTTCTTCTGAGGTGTCCATTGCCAAATGGCTCAAGAGCAGTCCATAATTGCAGGACTTTCTAGCAGGAAGAACTTTTCAAGTGCTATGGCCCTGCATTTGATGACAAGAAAACAAATGCCCCTTGCAGGTTTTAATAGCAGTAAATGTGGCTAGCTGCTTGTTCGTCTCTCTGTTCCCTCCCCAGTGCCTTTTGTTCTATATATAGTGTATTTCCTTAGGCAATGAGCAAGAGAATCTCTTTTCTATGATTTACATTTGAACACAGATAAACCTTTCCTCAAATTATTGGTCTGGAAACTGCTACCCTTAAGTAGATCTCTTCCATTTTTCTCCTCCAGGAGTTTTTTTTTTTTTTTTTTTCCCTTCTCTCCTTCAGCTTCATTTGAAAGACTGACACTATTGACTGTATCAACTGAAGGATGTTGTGCTGGGTGGGCAACTGTTTTAGGATTGTGCAACTCCTCATAAGGTTTTTTCCTCTTCCTCAAAAGTAGGTATAAGCAATTTAACAGCTCTCCTAAATCAGGGGTGACTAACCAGCTGGATATAGCCTGCATGGCAGTTTTTCACTGAATATTGACTTGACCTTAGGAGACCCAATTTGCGATGTTGCTAATATTTTGTGTAGGCAACTAGGGGACAAATGTGAGTGCAAACCAAGTTTGTCTCTGACAGAATTAAATGTAATGGAGTATAGCATAAACAAAGCTAGATGAGTTGGCCCCTATACAAAATATTTCATAGATGTTAGTAGACGTTTGCAACACTAGTGTTGGATCTGGAAATCAAATCTGGTGTGATTTAAGGGACAAATAAAGGTGGGTACGTGGAGTGCTGGTCATAGGGAATGCCGGGCTCCAAAAGCTTTCTTGAAAAGAAGTCAAAGTAATTGATTTCGGAATTCAGATTTAGACTTTTTTGTAAGGGAGCTTTTTCATAGGAGAAGTCAAGCATGTTCCTTCCTTCATTTCTTTAATACTCAGGGGAAAAAATATCTGTATATTGAATTGTGGATGCTAGACACTTAGAGAAACAGATTTCATTCCTTAGTAACTAGCATTCTTAAGTGGAAGCATTACACAAAGTGCAGACCTATTAAAAATTGACTGAAATGGTAGCACTTTTTCATTTGTTTTTCATTTTTGTACAAGATAGGTGGTAAGAAAAGGGAGGAATGCAAGAAAATTAGTTAAGTGCTTCTTTTGTTAGATAACAATGGATCAACAAGTGAAACAGGAAAAAATACTGCTTCCTGAAAGAAATCTTAGTGTAAACCAAATTTTGCTTGCACTTAATTCACACATATTGATGCCTTTTGGTATTTATTGTGGTTTTAGGAGGATAATGTTTCAACACTGATGGAAAAAGGTGGACACTGAAGGTTGACTGTTGTCAGCCTTTCACTGGACATTAGTTCCCTCATTAAATGAAAAACAGGAAGAAATATGTAGGTGGAAAATATGAGGATTGGTAAAATTTGCTCATTGGTATACTCACTCATTACTCTCAAAGCTACCAGTGTTACATTGTTCTTGCAAGGCACATGCCTGTATGAATGGGCCCCTCTATCACCTTCCTTTGTCCTTTAAGACTTTGTCCTACCAACATTTTTGTTCATACGGTCCGTAGAAGGGTAAACATTTGGGTGCAGGTATAGCTGATTTCTCCAATATTTATAGATAAGTACGCTAATTCAGCCGACAGCGTGCTCTGTGTTTAGGAGTGCTTGCTGTGTTTTGCTGCTGTGGTGGCTGCATTAATGAGGTGAAAGAAGATTGTCTAGAATAGCTACCAGTTAGTCTGGTTTAATGGCCAGAGGATTTATTAAAGCTACATTTCAGTATTGCACTGTTTGGCTTTCTGCCTGCTCTCTGATCTTCTGTTAGAGACCATGATGGTGCAGTGTAGGCTTCCTGAAGTTGGAAATGAATACATGCAATTCCTATTAATTTATTTTAGATGATCAAAAGTGTAATTAAGATAGTTGTTTTATGAGTCTTTCCTTTAAAGAGGAAAGTCATTTAAAATTAGCGCTTCAGTAGTTTGAATTAATTCATGAGTCCTGACATCCATTTCCTTCTTCCTTCATTAGAAAAAGAAAAGCTAAGATACCAGTGATCTGAAGAAGTCTGAAAGATGCTATGTAAATGATGTGGTATATAAAGCTTTTTTTTAATGATGCTTTCATTCTACAGTCATAGGGATGTTTTCAGAAGTTTGAAATAGAGTCTTTCTTTTTTTCCTTCTGATGCTATTATACCAGGGTCAAAGACAAAAAGCTGAAGCCTTCTTTGGAATAGTGTAAGGATTTATCTGTTCCAAATTTCTTTTTAAAAGTACTGTATTTGGGTAAATTAGTACACCACGTGTGACCCTACCCTTATGCACAGAGTTACTCTACATAGCACTCCTTTCTCACTCCACTGAAAAATACGTACTGTTTTAAGAAAGAAGGGTAATTTAAGACAAAATAGCTGTCATGTTTGTGTCATAGTATGGGCTTACATTGATAGCTCCATTAGTGAATTTAAGTAACATAACAAAACTTGGTTTTTTAGTTACCAGGTTCAAATGCATTAATTTTATGTACTGTCAGCTTCAGTTTTAATCTTTATGTAAGACAAAACCATACCTGGCAGTCTTTGGAGAAGCAGGGAGGTGTATGGTGTGAAGTCCATAATCTTTCCTGGCTTGAACCACTTTGTGTCTCCCCTGCAGCCCACTCTTTCACTGGCTGGGTCTTCCCAAGGAAGAATTTCATCATGCTGCCTTGGTATACTCTTGGTCAACACTACACCATTCCAAGAACATTTGCTCCTTTCTGGAAAATGCATGTTGATTGTAATTCATTTCCTTACAGTGGACAAGTACAGTAAAAAATGAAGAATTCTGCTGTAGCTTAGGGATTTTAAACAGTAATAGTTTTCAAATGAAATCATAGAAGCAATTTAATTTTCTGGCCCTCAGAAGGAGCTTTACTAGAGGTAGAGAATACCATAGTGCTCTGATTTCTGTCTAGTGATGTAGGTGTGTTTATAGCCTTCATATCTTCAGTTTTAAAATTACTCCTTGTCTTATATAGTGCTTTCAAGTTATGAAAGATGCTAACTTGTTGGAAACATTCCAGATTAAACATGTTGAGTTGTGAGGACATACCCCTAGGGATGAGGGTGACGTGCAGTGAAGAGGGTTAAATACAGATTTCTTTCAATTTTTATTGGTGTATGTCTGCACTGAATAAGTGTGCTGAATTGAGAACGATGAAACGTGCTTTTACACAGGGAAGTTGTAGCTCATAAATCCATTAATGTTCTGTTAAATCATTAAGTTTGTGGGTAAGGAAGATTTAATATAATTATTGACATATAACAGTGGTCCACATGATAGAGGATCTCAACCACTGTGGGATAAAAAGGGAGTTATTAATTGGTTAAGAGAAAGGTGACAGAAGAGTGAATAATCACTTTTTTACTGTAGAAATAAAAGTCATCAGTGGAGTCCTTCTGGAGTCCGTGCTGCTCAGCCCCTTTGGAAGCTATTTGGAAAAAGGAGTGAGAAGTAGGCAGATGCCATGATAGTAAATTGTGGGCTGTAATTTGGGAAGCCAGCTGTGTGGAGTTCCAGAAGAATGGGATAGTAAAATAGGAGATGCAATATTAATAAACCCCAAGTGATGAATAAGGTGGAAAAATGATCAAAACTTGTTATAGTGAATAGCTTTAAATAGCCAAGATGAGTGCTGGACTGTCTTTTAACTCTTAGAAACTGGATGTGGATTACAAGACATACATGAAAATATCTGTTCAGTGTTCAGTAGAAGTTGAATGAAAAACAGCCATCTTATTAGGAAGATGGACTGGTGAGGCACTGGCACAGGTTGCCCAGAGAAGCTGTGGATGCCCCATCCCTAGAGGTGTTCAAGGCCAGGTTGGATGGGGCCCTGGGCAGCCTGAGCTGGTGGGTAGCAACCCTGCCCATGGCAGGGCATTGGGGGTGGATGGGCTTTAAGGTGCCTTCCAACCCAATCCATTCTATGATACTTTTGAATAGACATTGTACCAATGTATGGAAGGACATTTTCAGTCCTCTGTTAGAATTTCGCCAAATGAAAAGGTGGTACTTCAGAACTATTTAAGATGAAAGGAAACCAACCCTATGTTAAGAAAGGTATGTACGAATAAAATTAACAGTTAAAACTATAATTCAAGGTAAAACTGTCTTCATTTTTCCTAATATAGTTTGTGCATGTTATTATCTTGTATCCTCAGCACTCTCCCTGTCATGAGCATAAATGCTTCTAATTCCCTGTAATATTTTGAATTTTCAAATAGCACAGTTATAGCAAGGCCTTCATTTCATAGTTGTCGTTTTCTTCTTTGATTTATCTTCTGAAATTATATTTTTCAATCCGGAATGCCTTTGTGTTACACATTAATGTTTCATCACCATTTTTAATACTACGTTTTTGTGGGGGCTGACAAACAGTGAACTTTACTGTAGTTTTTGGTTTCTTTCTTTAGATTTTATAAACTTTCCAGCACTTTTTATTAAGATTTTTAACAGTTTATTAAGATTTATTAACAGTTCTTCAGCTTAATTTCATATTTTGGAAAGATAAAACTTCCTGAAGTTTGTTTTTCTTTTGAGAATTGAATTTTTATCTTGGATGGTTGTTCTTAGTTTGAAATATGTCTCAAAGCATTCATAGTATCCATCATTTGACCATATTTTCTACACATTTTGCAATATTGTGCCTTATTCTGAGATTTATATGGTAATGATTGTATTTCTGAAATTCTGTTCTCCTCTTATGAGCACACTAATCCTCTAAGATGTTTTGAGATTTACAAATGAAAACCTTTAATTCACAAGAATGTTGGGTTTATAAAGCAGAATTGTGTAGTCAGAGCTTAAATTTATTCACGCTTTTGTTTATCAATATCTGTTTTTATAGGTCATTCCACGATTCTCAAATTTAATCATAGAATCATAGAATCGCTAAGGTTGGAAAAGACCCACAGGATCATCCAGTCCAACCATTCACCCATCACCAATGGTTCTCACTAAACCATGTCCCTCAAATACTTCTTTCTCCTTTTTTCTTTAATGCTTCTTTCTGTTCTGTAGTGTGATGCTTCTTGCTATCAGTGTCTCTGTAGTTGTTGTGTTGCGTTTATAACAAGTGAATGGGTGGGAATTCTACATGGTCTCACAGTTATCTCAGGTTGCTGAATATGTCTACATGGATCAACCTGGTGGTTCGTTGGTTTGTGATGTCTGTCATGATCAGGATTACATCCCAATTATGAATGGGATCAAGGTTTTACTGTCTGCTGTAACAGTTGGTAAGGTCATCAAATGGAAACTGGTTTCTTGATTCTTGTTTTCACAAACTAAATTATTTCATGGAATCATAGAACTGCTTGAATTGGAAGGGACCCTTAAAGGTCATCTGGTCCAACTTCCCTACAATGAACAGGAACACCTACAGCTAAATCAGGTTGCTCAGAGCACCGTCCAGCCTTCACTTCTTTGTGAGAGTTTTGCTATGTCCACACTGAAGGTTTCTGGAGGATTCCCACACTTGAAAGTAGGTAACCCATAGAATTTGACCACTGCTTTAATTTGTCTGTGCATGCCTTTAATACAGTTAAAATTGTACCTCTGGATAAGTAATTAGGAACTAATTTGATTTTTGAAAGAATCTGTTGAGTCATTGTTTACAAGAGGAATTTTTTCTCTCTCAATTATTACAACTTCACAGTTTATCGGATCACCTATACTTTTATCTGGAGCATTTGTCTTTTTCTTATGTTCGATGTTCGAATTGCAATGTATGTCAACTTCTCAAAGCACATGATAGCATATTAATTATAATAATAGAAGCGTGTGTAGTAAAATCCTGACTATGGATGCATCTCAGCTAAAACCTTTCCCTTTGACTAATGAGGACCCAGCCTCTCAGCTGTACCTACTGATCACCCAAGTTTCCTTTCAGAATCTTTGTTCTCAGCCTGATCTTTTATATCAAAAAGGTGTTAATGAGTTGTACAACTCCCAGTGAGTTGACAGAGCTTAAGCAGCTTCAAGAAGATCTAACACCTGCTAATACCAGTGTGAAAGCTTGGCTGCTAGGTTGCCAGGACTGCATTTAACCTATTTGAATCACAAACTGCCTTTGATCTGTTTTTTGTAAGGTGTTCTCCAGTGCTTTACTTTTAGGAGATGTGTTACCTGGAGAAAGATTTTTGTATTTAATTCAAAAGTTTAAAATTAGAGAAGCTGCCTATTTGTGACTAATAAAGGTAATCAAGTACAGTGTTATCCTAGAATCATAGAGTGGCCTGGGTTGAAAAGGACCACAATGATCACAGAATCACAGAATCACAGAATGGCCTGGGTTGAAAATGACCACAATGATCACAGAATCACAGAATGGCCTGGGTTGGAAGAGACCTCAAGGATCGTGAATCTCCAACCTCCCTGCCAGGCAGGGCCACCAACCTCCCCATTTACGAGACCAGGTTGTCCAGGGCCTCATCCAACCTGGCCTTGAACACCTCCAGGGACAGGGCATCCACAACCTCTCTGGGCAGCCTGTTCCAGCACCTCACCACTCTCCTGGTAAAGAACTTCCCCCTAACATCCAACGTAAATCTTCCCTCTTTCAACTTAAAACCATTTCCTCTTGTCCTTTTGTTATCTACACTTTCAAAGAGTTTACTCCCTTCCTGTTTATAGGCTCCCTTTAGGTACTGAAAGGCTGCAATGAGGTCACCCCGCAGCCTTCTCTTCTCCAGGCTGAATAAGCCCAGCTCCCTCAGCCTGTCCTCACAGGAGAGGCGCTCCAGCCCCGTGATCATCTTTGTGGCCCTCCTCTGGACCCTCTCCAACAGCTCTCTGTCTTTCTTGTACTGGGGGCTCCATACCTGAACACAGTACTCCAGATGGGGCCTCACAAGAGCAGAGTAGAGAGGGACAATCACCTCCCTGTCCCTGCTGGCCACCCCTCTCATGATGGAGCCCAGGATACCATTTGCTTTCTGAGCTGCAAGAGCACACTGCTGGCTCATGTTAAGTTTGTCATCCGTCAGGACCCCCAGGTCCTTCTCTGCAGAGCTGCTCTCAAGGACCCGGGCCCACCTTTCAAGTCTGTCCAGGTCCCTCTGAATGGCATCCCTTCCTTCCTCCGTGTCAACCGCACCACTCAGCTTGGTGTCGTCAGCAAATTTGCTGAGGGTGCACTCGATTCCATTGTCGATGTCATTGATAAAGATGTTAAAGAGCACCGGTCCCAAGACAGACCCCTGGGGGACTCCGCTCGTTACTGGCCTCCACCTGGACATAGAACCATGGATCACCTAGTTTCAACCCTCCTGCTATGTACAGGGTTGCCAACCGCTAGACCAGGCTGCCCAGAGCCACACGCAGCCTGGCCTTGAATGCCTCCAGGGATGGGGCATTCACAACCACCTTAATAATTCATTCATAATAATAATTGATTCACAATAATAATTGATTCATAGCAATTTCTGAGCTTTTACTAAAGTCCTTCCAATGGGATTCTTCTGCTTCATAAAGGTTTGGTTCAGAACAGAAGCAGACTGAGTCAGGAGGAAACTTCACATGGCACAGGGAAGAAAGTTGTAGGGAACATTGCGACACGAAGAGTTGAGAGTAAGAGTAATGAATGGCAATGAATGAAAACAGCTGCATCCCACTGATCTTAGCATAAATGAATTACCACATTCAGCTGGCCCAGGTTTTTAGAATGGTAGCGTATTTGAACAGGCTTTTCCATCCTCTGCCGTAGTTAGCAGTGCAATGCAGACGAGCTGGGGCTCAACACTCTTCAGTATTTTTTCACAGTCCTGAAAAATACATAATTGAGCACCCTGATGTGTGAACTGTGTTATTCTGTGGGAATAGTTAGCAATTAGTGGAGGCTTGTTTTTGACAAGAGAGCGTGTGGTGGCAGTGACAGCCCAGGCTTGTGATTGTTTTTCAAAGATATTAGAAGTGCAAGTGGACTTTGAGAGCAAAAAAAGAGGAACATCTGTTATTCAGCCTGTTCACACTGAATACTTGTTTGTTTGTATTCAGGAACCAATACTAAAGGGAAATCTGAGATATTTTCTAACTGGTGAACTATATTTTGTAAAAATAACAGATGAGCACTGGGCTGTCAAGGCAATTCTTAAAGCTTGATAGTGTCTTCTGCTTGCAGACAAAGAGAGAGTATTTTTCTTACTGTGAATCCTGTGGTTATGTCTTTTTGGGTACCTGAATGAAGGGTTTCATGGCCTGACTACTTTGTTGAGAACTAATTTTATTTTGCAAAAAAATAGGCAAAATGTGGGTTATGGCTATAAGTGTAATCTGTTCCATTTGAGTAAAGCTTACGCTGAAGCCTTAACAGTTTAGTGATTGAAGAAGTGCTAAGAGCATACAAAATTAAAGACACACGTATTAAAGCTACTTGGGCAGCGTTTTATTTTCCTACTGCTCTTTGTGAAAAGGGGGCTGGGAAGCAAACAGCTTCTGTAAATAGCCTGCCAGGCTACTGCTGCATCCAGTTCCTTGTGTGACAGATACTGCATTTCTCATTAATGTTACCTTGCAAGTGCCTTTGGTTGCCATAGTAACTATCTCTGAGCCCTATACCTTAAATTTATCCTGACAAAGGTTATTGTGGCAATTCTTACTAATTGAGTTTTTTTGTGTGTGTGTGTGTTTTTTTTTTTTTTGCTGCTGCTGCTATTTTTAATGCATCCCCTCCCCCCGTATTTAAGTTACAGATCCTAAGTGGAACGAATGGGCAGAATGACTGCTGAGAAAATTCTTTCAGGGCAGGGCAAATGGGCAGCTGAACTCCACAATTTGTTCTTCTGTGCTTGGTCAGAAAAATCTGAATCATAACTCTCAGTAGTCACTCAAATGTTATCTCTTTTGTCCATCAAATGTTTTGATATAAAATGATATAGGTGCTTTTAAACAAGGTTTTGGTTGATGTGTGCAAATACTACCAAAAATTAGTCATGTTATTTATTATCAGATATTACTACCGGCAGAGATATGAAGAAAGAAACCATATCCTGAAGAGCTGAAAAGGTAATTTAAAGCAAGACTCCAATAAATAGAAGATTGCACAATAAGGAGAGTTAGCCTTGTGCACCTGGGACAAGGTAGTGTATTAGTATGAATACAGTTACCTGGCATATGCTGGTACAGAAGGTTGAATTAAGAAGTTATGCATGGGCTGATGATACCATTATTTAATTTCCTGTAGGTGTTTTAGAGGACTACTGCTATAACATTTCCAGTGGCTAAGTACTCTCAAATGTAATTGCATGATTAACTTCAGTTACATTTTCCAGGCAAAGTGGTGACCTGACCAGAAGTCCCAGCATATCCATTTGATGGGGGACAGAGCAGAAGAGAAGTTGTAGGTAAAATTAGGGGGGCTGTTGAGCACTGCAACTTCTGATAACATGGAAGGAATAGTTCAGTTCTGCTGAACGGCAAGAAATGCGATTAGTGCTGTGATAAGATATAAAAATGTAGCCATAAAGAAGGCAACATGATAAGAGTTAATCAAACCATGCTCTGAGAGGACAGGGAGGGGTAGAGAATTCCAAACTCTTCAATAAGGCAAAAGATAAGGATACGCATTCAGACAATTTCTGCACGGTAGAGTTCACCCCGAGGTGCAGCCAGCAGTCATTTTGACTCCTTTCTTTGGGGATGTAGCAAAAAGGCTCTGCAACCTTAAGCATTTTTCTCTGTAAACATTGAACTTTCCAGTGTTAGTATTTTCATTTCAGTATTGATATAGGTCAGCAGTTAAGTCTAGAGCACAACAACCTTATAACAAGTTAGAAATACTTACAGTTGATTTCTTCTGAAGCATTAAGGGTGATGACTTAAATTCCAGTGAAACCCAGAAATATGTCCACTAGAAGTTCTTAGAACAATTAAATATATGTTTGTTTGTTTGTTTTTTTCAGACTTTGTCAGAATGAAATAACTGTAAGTTCACGTTTGGGAATGGGAATTTACTACAAGAGCTACTAGGGTCCCTATGGAAATCTGAAAAAAAAAACAAACAGAACGTTTGGGAGATCCATACCTGACTCAGAGGTTTTGCAGGGGTATGGTTCCATTCAGTATTGCTTTTTGTGCTGTATAACTAGGACCAGACTCTTAATATAAAAAAAGTATGGTAAGCTCAGGAAGATTGGCATTGGATTTCAGTTTTTTTAGTTCTCCATCTTCATCTTGAAGGATAAGCTTGAGGACAGCTCTATGCTAATTGGATAGAAAGGATTTATTTCTTGTTTACGGGAAGTCTGGCTTTTGTATAATTTAAAATGAAGGTAACAGAGCTTTGTGAGATATGAAATGGATATTTTGTCACTATGAAGCCAGTTTGATGTGCTCCTGTGGAAACGTCATTTTTGATACATGCATTTTTGATACATGATACATACATACATGATACATGCATAATGCATACAATTCTCTTTTGTATGCATTAGATGCTTCAATTTCTGACACTGCTGAACTTTCTAGAGTTTCTGATGTTCTTTACTGGTATGTCTGAACAGACTTTAGAACTGATATTTGCTCATTTTTTGGTAATTTCACTCATTGAATATAACAGGTAGTGAACTTGAATTATAAAGTCCGTCTCGCATGTTTTTGATCCATATGCTAACACATATTATAAAAGAGGTGTATGTTGTGATTTGGGGCCCAAGAGACAGACTGGTAAGAGATTTTCTGGCTGTCACTCAACAGGAAGGTGCCAAGAGCAGAAACACAATCTGCCTTCCTGGGTTTGCCATAGCTGTTGCCTTTGAGTGCTGAAATGGCTGCCCTGGCAGCAGTTGTATGACTAATGTGTACCTGAAGGATGATATATGCAGTGATACCAGGAGCTGGGATGCATGAAGAGCTGCTTGAGGATTCCCAGAAATTTTTACTTCAGTGGCCTGAAGTGTAATTGATGATTGACAGTCACTTAAAAAATTACAGCTTTGCTAAAGACTTTTTTTTTCCTGTGGTCAGTCCTGCAAATGCCAAAGCCCTACTGGAAATCTGAAATTAAATACAGAGTGAGGGAAACAGCACTCACATGTTGTCATAATGCCTGAAGATTTTCAACCATTTAAACCTAAATTTTATGTAGCAAATCAGGCTCATTTGCTGTACAATTGAATTTCTAGCCTAACACCTACTGAAGAGTTTTTCTTCCAGTGTCGACCACTCTGTTGTGTTGAGCATTAACTATAATTTTTGTTCCATTTCTTCTCAGTTCTACCCAGCAATTTAGTATCTCTGTTTGTAAACACATTGGCAGTGGTCTGTCTTTTTCCTGTGTGTGTGTGTTCTCTCTGACACAAAGTGATTCTGATCAGTCATAAGGATGTACACTTGCTACTTCAGGAGTTACAAAAGATTAAGGAATAATACAGAATTATTCAAAAATAAGAAAAATATTCATTTAAGGTTCGGCCCTGTATATGTTCTCAGATCTTGCATTTTGGCATATAGAATGTATCTAATACATCATAGATTTTTTTTATTAGTACAGGGGAACTATAAAAAATATTTTTGATACTGCGATAGAATATAACACGTACTGAATTATGCAGTCCATATTTTATTCTTCATAAAATACTTCATCACAAGATCACTGTTTGTGGAATGCCCTAGAAAGGAGGAAATGTCATAAAGAAGTTGTCTGTAATATAAGTGTAGAATCTTGGCTGATTCCAAATGTGTGACCTAGTTTTAGAAATAATGCTCTTCTCTTGGCCAAGTGCTGGAGAGCCTTCATCAGTGTAGCCAGAAAACAATCTTGCAGTTGGTATGTAGGGAAAAAGATGTTCAGAAAGAAATTTTTCTGATACAGCAGAAGACTGAGTGAGAGTGAAAGCTTACTGAGAGAGTGCCTTTTACTGAAACACAGACCAAACTTTGACAAGCTGAAGTGGTGAAGAAAAGGTTAAGGTAACAGTGAGTTTCAATGGAGATTAGTAATATACCCAAGTTTTAAAAGAATGTAAGTTACTATATAGCAAGTAAGGATTTAATTTGATTTTCCAAAATCTTTTTTGCAGACTATATTAAGCCCTAGTTCCAGATAACTAAGTGAACTTACAAACTGAATGGATTACTCACACATTCAATACGTTTCTCTGCCTTCTTGCCATATGAATCCAATTTATGAATGATTCACCGTAAGAAGTTTGTGACAGCTCATGCAGGGTAATGGTCTAATAAAATCTGCCACAAAAATTAATTTGTTTGAAGTGACATGAAATTTTATCTTCATGCATGAATATATAAATGAGGATCTGATCTCAACTGAGCTCTTCAGACTTCTCTCTTTGTATTATTGATGACAATAGATATGGTTTAAATACTCATGCTCCAATATCTGCATCATCTCAGTAGCTCCATGCTGGACTCATTCCTGTAAGTCCCTATCTTGTACTGGGGAGCACAGCAGCGGACCCAGCACTCCAGATGCATCTCAGCAGTGTTGAGTAGAGGGAAGGATCACCTCCCTCAACCTACTGGCAAGATTCCAAATGCTTTCCATGATTCTAGCAGCACAATCCTCTGGTGTGTCAGATTCTCACTTCAGTTCTGTGTTATTTGCAAACTTGCTAAGGACACACTCTGCCCCATCATCCAGATCATTAAAGAAGTTGTTAAACAGGATCAGATCTAGTATTGCCCCCTGGGTTGCACCACTAGTGACTGACCTTCAGTTGAGCTTTGTGCCACCAATAACAACCCTGTTGATCCGATCATTATTAATTTTTAATCCATGTCACTGTACACGTATTTGACCTGTAGTTTGTCAACTCATTTGTGATGATGTTACAGGAGATGTATCAAAGGCTGTACTAAATTTGAGGTGTATACAGCATTCTCTGCTCTCCCCTTGTCCCCCAGCGAAGTTGCTCAAGTGTGATTTCCCCTTCTCAAATCTGTGCTGACTACTCACGATGGCCTTGTTCTTCCAGTGTTTGGAAATGCTTTCCACAAAGACTTTCCCCATCACCTTCAGACAGATTGAGGCAAGCTGACTCACCTCAGCTGTAGTTCCCTGGCATTCTCCTCGATGCCCTTCCTGAAGACAAGATTGACATTCAAAAATAACCAAGAATGGCCTTGCACTGACATCAACCAGCTCCCCATCACTTTGGAGTGCAACCCATCAGATCCAATGGTCTTGTGTAGATCCATCTAGTTGAAGTGTTATGTGAGCTGGTCTTTCGGTATTGGTATAATTATCTGGGACAAAATAAAACAAACAAAATGCAAATGTGAACAGAAATTGTATTTCTCATTGAAAAAAAAAACAGAATGAGAATGGAAGTAGAGGAGAATGATTGTAGAAGGATGATTGTAAAATTCATTTCAATTTTAAAATCTTTGTTACCGAGTTGATGAATTTCCTTTAAATTCTTGGAAAGAGGCTGCAGTACAGGACAGTAGCAATGACATATCACTGTGCTGAAAGTTCCAGTTTTAACCCATAATGAAACAGAACTGTTTTGAATTGGAACTTACTGTGGAGAATTAGAACTTCTCAGAGTACTTCTAGTTTTGCCTTGATTTATATATGCTGATTTGAACTGAAGATAGGACAATTCTGCTTGGGAAATACTGAGTATCTAGGGGAAAAAATGCATTTCCTAATCTAAAAATATTTTGATAGATTTACCTCTCACTTAAAGATTGGTTTCATTTTTCATGTTTATTACTTTAAATAACTGATTTAGAAAATCAGATGCAGAGTGTCCAAGGAAGTTTGGTGTAAATAGCGTAATTAATGGAGAAATGTGGTGGAATTTTGATGGCATCTGTTGATTGTTGCAGCTTACATTTGGATGCGTTTTGTGCAGGGTTTTTTTTAGAATTAAGTGCCATCTGATTATGTTTTCCCTTATGTTAGTCTGTCACCAGGTTGTGGGTCACTGCTCAGGTGTTGTGAAGCACCGATACACACACATCTGTTCATATCACTGAATGATTTGGATTCAGGCTGCGAAGGACTACAAAAGACTTACTGAGGTCACTTTGTCCATTCTCTTGGGGCAGTGCAGGCATGCCTCATTTACTGTTTCTTTGTTCAGTTTGTGACTTTGATGGTGCTTTTTTTTCTATTTTTCTTTCTTCTGCAACCGGAAATACAGTAAAAATGCATTGTACGTATCCACCTAAAACATGAAGGAAGCACTGACTAACAAAATACAGCTAAAGCATTAGAACATGCTATTTGATACTGGTGAACTGTGTTGTAGCAAGCTGAATGTTGAGTCCGATCTTGCTTTTTCCTTCCAAGTTTCTGTTCAGCACTTTCTACATCTGTTACAAATCCCATGATGTCGAACATCACTTTTTCTTCATTTGAACTCAGTCATATTATTCCACATGCAATAAAGCAGCCTTTCCTTGGTACTGAATAAATAATGAAAAGCTGAAATTTGCTTCCTAAATAAATCCATCCTGGCTTGCATGGGAACTGCAGGAGTTGTCAAAAATGTAACTAGGCCTTTAAAATCTACTCTTCCTCTTTTGAAAACATTTTTGTCTTTGTATGTACATTATTGTTATGTGATACCAAGATATCTCAGTATTCCAAAGTGTGTCTTTGATTTATAAGAATTGGTTCAGGAACTCCTACAGCTGGGTGATGGACCTGGTAAAAGTGGCAGGCCAGGGAGGGAGCTCCCTTGGCAGTCCGTGCACTGTGGCCTCTCCAAAAAACCTAAGATTTGGGAGACAGGTTAGGAACATGGAAACCTCCAAAATGCATTAAAAAAAAAACCCACAGAAGCTGAATTATTAAATTATTACTTAATTGATTATTTTTTATTATTAAGACTTAAATCGGATTATTTTTCTAAGAATAGCTTAAGTTCTTCAAACGATAACTGACTTCTATATACTGTGAAGCCACACGCAGCTAGGATTAGTGCTCTAGAAGTTCTCTCAAAGTCATTGGTGGCTCGAGGGAAAAGAAAAATTACTGCCTTTATGTGGGAAAGACAGAACTTAATGAATGTTTGTTTAATTTGACACCTGGAGTTTTTTGGTTGTTTTGCAGAGAACCTGGAGAAGTAAGACTCAGGTTAAAGGATGAAGAAGGGCCAGAACAAGTTTTTCTGAAACAGTCTTCATTTTTCTTTCTCCTTATGAAATAAATTCTTTGACGAAATGTAGCAGTGGTCTTAAAGATTTCTCAGAGGGAAGGATTTTTGATTAAACACTTCCTGTGCTTCTGTTTTCCCCTGACTTTTTATTCTCACCAGGAATAATTTCTTATATTGTTTATAAGGAATATAATAACTTGACAAAAAATAGTATCCTAGTAGAAAGTGTATTCTTTCTGTTAAAGGCAGAGTTTTGTAAAGCATAGTTCTTTCTAGCTTCTGTGTGCCTTCTGATCCCAGATCTTTGAAGAACAGTTTTAGGAATCCAAGCACTTTATCTGCTTCTGATAAGACTTAGTCCTGAATGATGAAAGGAGGAAGAAGGTTCCTGGAACCACCCAACATGGCAGCTGATGGATGAGATGTGTAAGATGAGCATGCTCAAAGTCCTCCCTTACCTGGCAGTGATCGAGGAAATACAGTGCCAAAAGACATTTTTCCCTTATTTTTCAAATCTCTTTCTTTTACAACTATTTTGATAAAGATTATTTTTTCTTGATGGGTGTTTGCCTTTTAGGGAGAAGAAAACTATTTCCAACAGTATATTCAGTTTCTGTAACTTGTTCTCCTTTATCACTTTTAAGGATGGCTTTGTTGACTTGGTTGGCTGGAAATGGAATCTGGACAGTCTTCCTTCCTAAAACCAGAAAATCAGGAGATTCTTTCCTTTGCTCTCATTGTGTCATTCTCCCTATCTTTTTCATTGATCATCTTCACAGTAGCAAAGGCTGTTTTTGATTATCTAAGGGGAAGATCTCATCAAGATCAGATTTTCTTGTAATTTATATTGGCATCTCCATTTTTATCGATGTGCTTAGTGCAGTTCTCTTGAATTCGTCTGTTCATGTCTAACTTGAGTCAGATATTTGTGCCTCATTGTTTTGTATGTGTATGTATATATATGTATATATGTATGCACATTATTTATATTACATATATATAGACAGCAGTATTTTTCACATTTTCCTAGCCTTTATTTGAGAAGTATTGGAGATATGCAAGAAAACCAAAAGTTACTTATTCAGTTCAGAGATTTTTTTTTTTTTTCAAATGGTATATGGTAATTAGAAACTAATTAGGGGTTGATAACTAGGAGCTTAATTTATTAAGTGTGAATGCATTTGTAGTTTTTCGATAATGGCTGTTCTTGCAATTGATGTGTGATCTCTGAGACCAAATGTTATTAGGGTTCAAACTGTTTAAATTCTAAGACATACCTTCCCTTTCTCAGTGTTGTTAAGATAAAATTTGTTTTTTATTTAAATTGTTTTATTTTCTTACTGGGAAAAATATTTTGCTTTGTCTTGTTGAACAAAAATTGCAAATAGGTCCCTTCCAACTCTAAGGATTCTGTGATTCTTTGATAACCTCTTGATTACTTTAAAACCATTCAGGTAGACACATTAAAACTGCATGACAGATATAGAATCATTTAAATGATTTTCAGATATGAAGTCGCTATAGTAGAAATAAATATGTAAGTCACACTTCATCCTTATTTGGATGTGGTGTATTATGGAAAAGTTCAAAACTAAAATGGTAGAAATAGTAGGAATTATTCCAGGGATGTGGGATTCTCTTCCCAGCATTAAAAAACTGAGCCCAACCGGGCATTCTTGCTGTACTCAAGTTAAAATGATTGTGTATTGAAAAGTAAAATGGGAGAAGATAGAAAATAATGTTCTGTCATCTCTTAGCAGAGTAAGTTCCCCCAGTTACCACTGTGCTTAGGCACCTTTAGGAATTCAGCGTTTGCTTGGTCCTGGTCCCTGTGATATCTTTTGGTGAAAGATCCAGCTTTGGAACCCCTACTGCATGTCTCACAGAAATGATTCTGTCAGGTCCAATTAAATACTGGTTTAGCCAATATCTTTGGCAAAGGGATTGGACTTGATGATTGCTGGAGGTTCTGTCCAACCCCTACAGTTCCGTGATTCAGGAGTAAAATGCTTCAGTAGAACTTACAGGAACAGGGTGAGAAAAACTTGCAATTTTCTGTTACCAGATGTTTCTCTGTAACAGTGAATCAAATATGTTTTTCTGAATATACTGAAAAACAAACATGCTGAGAACTAATCACTTCTAAATTCATCTTTTTTCGCATCAGATCATACAAAGAAACCTATTCACATTAAAGTTTAGTGTCTAATATATTCACACAGACGTAATGATGTTGCACAAAATTAATGTTAGAGGGTTTTTAAAATCATTGTAAGTAAATATTATATATTATAATGGCATTGTGTTGCTGCTTTCAGAATTTTTTAAAGCCTCATTTTGCACATACTTCGTTGCCCTTTCTATTTGATTTTGCTTGCTTCAAATCAGAAGTGTCTAACAAGTTTCTGAACCCAGTCCTGTTCTGTTAGTGCTTATAGCAAAACTAATTATTGTTAAAGTTTTGAATAATGTGCAGAACATGATGAGGAAACTGATTATATAAACTAGGAGAAACAATACTTCTCAGCAGCACTTCTAGAGAAGAACAGCAACATGCATAAGATATTAAAGCAATAATGTGCTCAGCTGAAGTTCTCTGACAAGCAATACTGAAGTCTCAGCTGTCAGTGAGCTGCTTTGTATCACCCAGGTAGATAGACATGGCACAGAACTGCCTTTGGCTAGCAAGTGAGTAATGTCCTATTTTAAGGAATTCTAAGCAGGCAATATGATCTCTGGGGCATTGTATCTGGGTAATGGATTGAAGCTGGATTAAAACCAAATTTTCAGCCATGTAAAAACCTGAGCTGAATCAAGGGCCTTATCCAGGAGTGTGTTGAGAACTGCTGGGCCTGACATGTGCAGAATCATAGGATCTAAATGGTCTGCAAGGTTTGGAATGAGGTGTGAGCATGGAGCTGAAGGTAAGAGTCCAGTTCTTGTTGGAAGCTGTGACATAAGCGTGGGCTGAGTTCAGCCAGGTTGGATGATCATCAGATCAGAAGTGGAATTTGAAACTGGTGCCGAAGAAGCCAGGCAAAAGCATGACAAAAACCAAAGTTGTGGCAAATTCGGTATTTGCTAATAGGAATTATGCCTCATTCTCTTCATTGAAATGTAAATAAAAAGCAGTGAGGGTCATCTGAAATACAGCACAGGTCTGATAGGCAATAATGATGTGGACATTCTGCATTTATCTTGATGAGATTTTTGTAATCCTTGTTAAAACTGTTAAGTGGAGGAGGCAGGGATTAAGTTGGAGAACGTTAAAAAAATGATTGTGGAAATGAATTTGAAATAGTAAGTTTGGATAGCATTAAGTGATTTCAGACCTAGGCATGGAGATTGTGTTTGGGAACAAAGGAGATCAAGAGTAGGGATTTCTTAGACTGGAAACTGTTGCGTTATAAGGAAAGAATCGAATAAACTCAAAATGGAGAAAGAATTCAAAGAAAGAGTTGAGAATATTGGAAAAAGAGGCTATTAAATGGGAAGGGTAGTGCTGCTGGAACAGCTGGAAGAAGGAGAGGGTAGTAGGGATAGAGTTAATCTCAGTGAGTGCATAAAAAACCAGCACTCCTTGTATTGTGTGTGAGGAAGTGAACCAAGGGGAGAGTTACTCTCATAGCATCTCCAGTTCTCTGTAGTAAAAATATTCTCCCTGGGCTGCAGATTCCCCTCTATATAAACTAGAAGACCAAGTTTTTGTTTGTGTGGTTTTGTTTGTCTGCTTTCTTACGCTGTATGTTCCTCAGAGTAATTCTGAGTCATCTTGAAGACCTTGGTCGGCTAAAGCAATAAAACAACTTTCTTGTTTATAAAATAAAGGTTCAATTTTGCATGGTGGGCCAGAAGAGAGTTTATATTTGACAGTTTCAATATTTTGATTTCACACCGTGCCTCATTCTGAATTGCATCTGTCAAGGTAAAGGAAAGGTTTGCTCCTACAGAGAGTATAATCTATAAGGTTTGATACTCTTATTATGCTGCTCAGTAAATTTGTGTGTTTGTCTTCTGCTTTGTCTTCAGAGGGCAGAGTCAGTTTTACTTTGGATATGATTAAAAAAAGGAAGAATCAATAAGAAGTAAGGTGGTTGTGAGCCACATAAATCCTGATTTTTATGGAGAGTTATATTACTCAGTTCTACCTTTTTTGTTTGTTTGTTTGTTTTGTTGTTACCTAGTGGAATGAAAGTGAAAGAGCTGGAAGTTACTATGTGTGAATAAAAAGAAAAACCCAGATTAGGTATATTCTAGTGATTTGAGAGATTCAATGTTAGGGATACAAGGCCTACTGTTTTCTACTTGCCCTCACTAGCAGTAATTAATTTAAAAATAACTTGTTTTGAGAATATTGGCATAACTTCAGAAAACTGTTTGAATTGTCTTTCTGATTTGCTCTATATTTCTATTGTTTTGTTCTTTTACATTTGAGAACACTTTATTAATACTTAATGTAGTGGTTTGAGATAAAGTAATAATGAGACAGGTCAGGGACATGACAGCTGTTGTAAAGGCAGGATACAAATTAATTACTATGGCATTATTTATACTCTTCAAACCAATGAAGATTCTTTCAAGTTTCTTATTGTGGAGTCTTGTAAGGGTCCTTGAAACTGGATGATCTTTAAGGTCCATTTGAACCCAACCCACTCTAAGATTCTATGAAATTCACATCATTTACATAATAAAAGAATACTAGATGGTTACTCGTATGTTGGAGCATTGTCAGGAATAGGGCTTGAGACTTTGGATTTCACTGAGAATCTTCTATAAAACAATAATTGAGGGCAAATGCAGTGATACTGAAGTGATTGTTATTATTTTTGTGATGCTAGAGTAAGATACGTGCTTAGGTCTCAGGGAGAACATGAGAATGAGAAGCTGTACGTTTCTGGTGGTGGAGAGCTGTCTGTTAATGTAGAATGAACGGATATCATGCTCATTGTATTGTTTCCAGTTCACCTAAGTGTCACGTAAGCACTGCAAGGTGATCTGCTGCATGATACTCAGAAGTTTGAGGGAATAAGCAGAGAATTTTTTTTTTCTGGATCAAGCAGAAAGTCATCCCTGACCCCCGTTTAGGAAGGCCTGTATTGAGTCCCAAGTCTTAGTGATTTGAGATGTTACCTGAAGATAAACAATACTGAGCTTCAATGCACTAACTTCTATGACCTTCTCAAATAAAAAGAGAATAGAAATTTTACTGTTACAGCAAATTCTTCGTCTATCTGAAGTTTAATGATGTATGTTTCATCTGAGTTATTTGCTGCATCATGGTTATTTTTACCCATGTCTCTGAACGAGCCCTTCCTCCTTGTGTGATATTAGCACTTCAGGAGATTCCCATGAGAACGCAATTTCCTATTTATTTCCTATACATTGCATGCTCTGTGAAGAATGTTTGTTGTTGATACAGAATGTTGTTGAGTAAATGACCATGGAACAGATCCCCCTAGAAGCTATGTTAAGGAGAGACAAAGAGGTGATTTGAGACAGCCAGCATGGCTTCACCAAGGGCAGAACGTGCCTGACCAATCTGGTGGCCTTCTATGATGGAGTTACGACTTTGGCGGATGGGAGAAGGGTGATGGATGTCATCTACCTGGACTTCTGCAAGGCCTTTGACATGATCCCTCACCACATCCTTCTCTCTAAATTGGAGAGGTGTGTATTTGAAGGATGGACTGTTCAATGGATTAGGAATTGGCTGACTAGATGCAGCCAAAGGGTTGTGATCAGTAGGTCTGTGTCAGGATGGAGGCCAGTCACAAGCGGTGTCCCTCAGGGGTCAGTCTTGGGACTGGTGCTCTTCAACATCTTTATCAATGACATAGACGATGGCATTGAGTGCACCCTCAGCAAGTTTGCAGATGACACCAAGCTGAGCGGTGCAGTCAATACGTTGGAACGAAGGGAAGCCATCCAGAGGGACCTGGACAGGCTGGAGAAGTGGGCCCATGAAAACCTGATGAGGTTCAATAAGGCCAAGTGCAGGGTGCTGCACTTGGATCAGGGCAATCCCAGGAACTTATACAAACTGGGGGAAGATCTTGAGAGCAGCCCTGCGGAGAAGGACTTGGGGGTCCTGGTAGATGAGAAGCTGTCTCTCTGGGGAGACCTCATTGCAGCCTTCCAGTACTTGAAGTGGGCACATAAACAGGAGGGGGAACAGCTGTTTACAAGGGTGGATAGTGATAGGACAAGGGGGAATGGTTTTAAACTGAGACAAGGGAGGTTTAGGTTGGATATTAGCAGGAAGTTTTTCACTCAGAGGGTGGTCAGGCACTGGAACAGGTTGCCCAAGGAGGTTGTGGATGCCCCATTGCTGGAGGCATTCAAGGCCAGGCTGGATGTGGCTCTGGGCAGCCTGGTCTGGTGGTTGGCGACCCTGCGCATAACAGGGGGTTTGAAACTTGATGATCATGGTGGTCCTTTTCAACCCAGGCCATTCTATGATTCTATGATTGCCAACCTCAAACAAAACTTGCCTTTGTGTTACATGTTTATTTGTCCCTGATTGCTCAAGTGCTAAATTCTGCAGCTTATGTCCATCAGATGTACTTAGGGCACTGTTCTCAGGTGCTCACATGGTAGATGTGTTATATCTTCCTCTGTCACTTTGGGGTGTGTTAGGTAGCCATGTACAGAACTCAGCATTATAAAATCCCTTAGTGCTTCCCTTTTGTGTCTTATTTCTCTTCCCTCTCTCACTTCTTCCACAGCTTAACCTCTGTTTCCCTTCTCCCCCTCCTTGTTTAACAACTCCCCATCTCAAATGAACAGATTTCTGAAGCAAAACAAGATTTTGCTGTTACCCCTCCTTCCCTTCAGGTGATATTTTCTGTGGAAGATGAAAATAACCAAAGATTGGAGATTTCCTTACAGTGAATTCATTTCTGTGAAATTAATTGAAACAGCAGCATGAAATGCCTGTACAAGAAAACTCTCAGTTTTTCTGAGGGCAGAGATAATGAGCAGGAGATGATCCCCCAGGTTCTTGTGTACAGTTCTCTTCCAATGTGTTAAGATTTTCTGAGCTAACTAGGCCTTATGCAAGCAATCTCTCAAGTATTTGAATGTAAAAAAAACAAAACAAAACCAATCCAACCCTGCATAACTTCACCTGATAAATAGAAATGCTCTTCTTTCACAAAAGGCATAATATTTATTTCTGTAAAGCAGTGTCTTGGTCCGTGTTATTCGGCCCTATTAATCTTCAGAAATATTTATTATTGACTGAAGATTTTTTTTTTCCCCTTTGCTTTCTAATTATGTCTCAGTAAGCCTGACCTGGAACCAGGAGCTAAGAGGACTGACATTCTAGGATAGCCTTCCGACAGGCTTTTTGCCTTTTGGTCTTCCTAAATACTTTGAAGACATAAGAGGTACTTTTTTTAATAAGGCCGCAGAATCATGCACATAATCGCACACTGCACAGAGACTACACAGTGGCTTTGAGCAACCCATTCCTAACCACACTAAAAAAGGCTTCTAATGTATTCAGAGGGATTTTTCTTCATCTGGGTTTGTGCCTCCTACTTTTCATCCTGGCGCTAGGTGCCACTGAGAAGAGCCTGGCTCTGTCTACTCTGTCTTCTTCAATCCCTATGCAGTTCATGTATTTATTCCCAGGGATACATTTCCCCAACCCTACTCTTCTCCAGGCTGTGCAGCTCCAGCCCTCTCATACTGTCCTTGTATGAAACCATTCTTTAATCATCCTCACCACCTTGAGCTGGGCCCTTTCCCAAATACCCAGATATCTCAGCACCCTCAAAGTGCTGCATTGGTTGTGACCGGAGGGAAAGGCTCACTTTTCTCCCCATGGACACCCACTGTCATTACTTTACCAAATGCAACCCAGGATGCTGTTGTCCTACTCTACAGGGACACACTACTAGTTCATGTGCCACTTGTCCACCAGGACCTCTGTGGCCTTTTCTGTAAGGAGCCTTCCAGTCAGCCACAGCCCGGCTGTGCTGCTGCCTGAGGTTATTCCTCATCCAGGAAGGACCTTGCATTGCATGATGCTGCTTTTTGAAGCTGGCTGCTGGACTCCAGGAAACTGGAGAATTTTTCCACCTATAGGTTTTATTTAGACTAAAAAAAGTAATGATGCTATATGCTCTTAATTTTCTTTTCTTCTAGGGTTTCAAACTGAACTTGTGGCTCAAGGATTTTCGCTGTTCATATAGAATGATGCAATGGAGCCGTACCATCTCCAACATTTTTGAAACAGAAAATAGTGATGCAGTAGGTCTTCATTTCAAAATGTCACCAGGTTTACTTTTAAAAAGGAGTACAAAATGCTGCAACTTTTTTGCAATGTAGGTTCTTCTTTCTTGGTGCTTGAGCCTTATTTTCAAAGTGAAAGCAGTTGTTGATTTGGGATACCAACTGCAAACATTTTTTTGGCCTGTTCATCCTTTTCAGTGATAGTCCTTAGTATTTGTGTTAAAGCTGATATAGACCTTATTTTTTTTATAGGTGTATGTTACAGATCCAAGTATCATGTCATTAGAATATGAATAAGCATCTCCTTATCATGAATGTAAAGATAGGCAACTTCAACATTACTTTCAGTGGTTATCAATATTTCAGTTTCCTTGCAGCAAGCACTATGGAATTCTGACCAGGTTTTCACTACAAGTAATTCAGCTGTAGTTGGGTAATACTTTAAAGCTTGCCTATGGGTTGCTCCAACTTAAATAGTCAGAGACAATATTTGAATTTTTTTTTTCCCTCACTTCTGGTAGCATTGCTTTAATGTCATCTGATGTTTGACGAGTGTTCTACCAATGAAGGAAAAAAATGAAAATTTTGAAGTCTTGTGGAAAATGTTGTCTGAGTTTCAGTTAGCTGTAAATCAATTCAGCTTTCCTATTGCTGTCTGTAATTAGATAAGTATTCTACAGAGCAGGAGCAATTTATCTCTATTGCATCAGGAGGACAGATATATTTGAAAATATATTTGCTCTTTTCAATATTTTGTTACAATTTCCTGCATAAATTTATGAAATCTTTTCTTTTTATTTAAATAAATCGTCATTTTACTTGAAATAATATCCTAATCAGTAAGGAAGAAGTACACATTTTGATCAGGTGTTATTAAGGAGATGCTGTAGATGCTTTCTGTCCTGAAATATGCTGGAAGAATTTTGTCATTATGCAGTAAACAATCTGATTTGTTTGACACGCAATGATGTTTGACTGTATTGCCTTTCTTCATGGATGTAACAGCCAAATTGCCCTCATTTAACTTAATACATAATTGTTAGGGCATTTTGTAATTTCTACGAGGAAGATCTTCATTCATCCAGTTGAAGGAAGATTCTGAAAACACAGAGAAAAAATAGCTGTTGTAGTGTTCATAAATTGTTGCAGGTTGTATTACCCAAACTTAACAAATCTTATCAGTAACAACGAAACTGAAAATCAAATATAATTATTGGGGAAATAGATCTGTCTCTATGTAGTTTTAGCTAAAAATGGGAAAGAACCGCAGGACATCACAGTGGTGAATCTATTTTTAAAAGAGAGCATTGCTATTTAATGAAATGCTGACTCCAGGGAGCAGAGTAAAGAATAATCAGAGGCACTTATCACCTTTGACAGGCTTTGTTGCAGCCCATGCCTTGGTATTTCAGTAATCAAATACTTTCTGTACCCATTTTTAGGGTTTAAGAAAGCCACACTATGAAAAAATATAACTGGATGGATTGGAAGAATGCCTGACACATCAGACTAGAAATATTTAGACTTTGGAAACCAGAGGTTCAAATCCCAAGATGGCTGACGTAGTTCTTCATCGTTTGTGTGTCAACTCAATGCATTGACATCTCTAAATTTTCATATCAGCTTACTTGTCTTCAGAGCCCACTTACTGATTTTCTTAGACTGCACTTCCACGGCTACAATTAGGAGCTTTCTTACTTGTGATACGCTATTCTACCAAGTGTTTACCTGCAGCAGCCAAGAAAAGAAAGTTCTGAAGGAAATCTGAGTCTCAGTCAGTGTTACTCTTTTCATTATACTTTTTAACTCCATGAAATAACATGAGGTATATAAGAGTACAGGTTGTGCAGTGATAAGGTGGATTTGCTTTTCACCGAGGTCTTTGCATTTAATATTACTATGTTAAATAATTAAAACTTAATGAAGGGTAAGTGTGATGTGTAAGGTATTGAAACAGTAACAGTTTCACCATGCAATTACTTGCATTTTGTCTTTTATTCTTTTTATTCTCTTATCCCTTGGATGGGATGAGAGAATCTTGTCTTGGAATCTCATAAAATAGCTTGCTTCTTCTGCACACTTCATTTGATCCTTTAGTATTTTTTAGCTAATAAAATGTGGCTGTGGAAACAGTGCTTTGTAGCAACTATGTCTGTTCTCTTTGTATGCCATTTGCTCTTGATGTATTTTTTTTGTCAAAATCGGTTCTCTTTTTTTTTTTTTTTTTTTTTTTTGCCCCATGTACACTTTCCAAGAAGGATCAGTGCGTTTCCAGTAGCTTGTCACCAAGTACCTTAACTTCTCCTGTGTTTCAGGAATGAACTAATGCACTTGTAACTTGTGAGCCACTCCTGAAAGTCTTCATCCTTCATCACTTTAACATTTCAGTTGCATTTCTAAAGTTTCCTTTTAGACTTCTGCTTTACTTGTGTTGAGTTCAAAATACTAATACTCAACTTTCAATTTTGGATGGGGACTTTAAAGCTATTGGTCTTTTGAGGGTCTCCCTTCTTTCAGTCTGTTTTTACTACTTCAGTAAATCTGTTGTTTTTTTTTTTTATGTCTGATCCTGGAGCACCTAGATTTTCTTTTCCTCTTTTCTAATGAAAAAGAAGAGAAAACAACTTCAGAATACATTGTCTTGAGGAAGGTCTGTCACCTTATGGCCCTGGAGTTATACATAGCATGGTTTGGAGCTGAGCTCAATAGAGCAGCCTTTATAAGCCACAGTCTGCTCTCGTGGTGAGTATAGGTAGTGAGTACTCTGGGCAGTGAGTAGAGCCAGGAGCATTTCTGCCTTGATGCTTTACTCCAGTCCACTGGTCAAACCACAGTGGTGCTCACTTGCACAGGTCCAGGGAAATCTCAGTCCTGCCCTGGAGCCTCTACAGAATTAAAACTTCCAGGACTTCCCAGCAATATTGTGACAACTTTTTGTTGGTAATGCAGTTTCCTTAATAAAAAGGCCCCTTGAGATATCTGGCATTATTCCCATCCCTAACAAGTTCCATATCACATACCTACTGGTACAGCCAGTGTGCTGAATTAAGGCAAGTGTTGGTCATTACTTGTCACAGTTTGAAGCAGGGGCCATATCTTGCAGCTTAAATACTAATTTTTCCAGAGGCTTGAGTGACAAAGTACTCTGATGACAAGAAACCCTACTGTGGAAGAGCTGGAGAACAGGGAGATGCAGTTCCCCAGTTCCTTGCTCTCAGTGAGTGCCTATGAGACTTGAACAAGCTTTGCAAAAGCTGTCATTTGTTCTGCAACTCCTTAATCAAGCTCCAGCAAGGACAAGGTAGGGACTTACTTAACTTTCCTTACCTTCTTTGGTTGCGGTTGTTTATACACATGATAATTGTCATCCACCCTTAGCTCTCATTCCAACAAGAATGACTGCTTTGCCCATGCACTTTTCTCCGTACTTTCCAGAGGTTATTCCTCATGAAAGTCTACTTAGAAACCCTTCTAAATGTGTTCTTAACTAGGTTTCCTCTCATTTTAGAAGAATGGAGTTTTAAACGCTGTTTTCTGAAAATAAAGGAAATGGATAAATATATTCTAATTTTGGAAATTGGAGAGCAGCTTTTATTGTTCAAGTTCAATGTGGTAACTACACTTGAAATATAATTCTGCCACTCTGTGAGGAAAACTGATTTGCTTCCATGCGTCTTCTGGGGGTGAGCTTTTTGTATTTTCTGTATTTTTATGTAAATATCCCTTTGTTACAGGTCAGGACCACTGCTAGTATAAGAACGTACAGTTTGGATGTGCAGTAGCTTTAAGGCCTTTCATGGGGGCCTGTGTACTAGTAGGGACACACTCTGAGTAAAGAAGAGTAATTTTTTATCATTACCTAAAACAAGTACAAAGATTCCTAGAAATGATTGTGCTGCTATTTCACGTACTCGAGTTAATTTGAGCCATGCTTTTTGTTTGATGAGACACAGCCAGCATCTACAGAGAAGAGCCTTTCATCTTCGGCCCCTACACTGTTAGGTTTTGTCCTGGCTGGGACACAAAGTCTCTGATGCATTTTAGTGTGTTGGAGCTCTGGGAGGTGTTAGAGGTGCTCATGGGTGCTAATAGCACTATGTGATACGTAGTCAGAAAACCAGTGTAAAATGAGGCACAAAGTGTTTTGGCTTGAGTAATCTGTCCTTTCTGGCTTCTCAATAAACTTTAATGCCCAAGGTAAACTCTTTTTGTTACTTTCCAGAACTGAATGTGTCTAGAATTTCGTTTGTGTTGAATATCAACCAGACATGTGACTGCTGTGGGTGCTACAACAGCCCAGGTCAGATAATGTATGTTCCTAATTCACTGATTGTAATAAACAATGGATGCCTTTCCCCACTTCCAACTATTACTGAAAATATCTCAGGAAGAAGGCATTAAACTGCTATAATAATTGTATTCATATTATCATGACTACGTTTCTAGGAGCTGCTTGGTCTTTTGAGTTATGAAATTGTCCCAAAGCTCAGATCAGAAGTCTGTGGTGTGGAGAGCATCACTGTGCTTAACTGAGTGGCTGACCGAGGTACAGTAAATTTACTGCAACCCGGCTAGACAGATTTCCATTGACAGCAGGAAAAGATACCATTTATCTTTTCTTGAGGGTGGTGGAGAGGCCAGATCTCGCTGGAGTTGATTGCAAACTTTACGAGACCTGCAGGTTAAAAAGTCTGCAGATGTTTTCATTTTATCAGTCTCATTTTTGATGTTGAATTTAGTCTAGATGTTGAGAGAAGCTGAAGGAGGTGAGGGAGATGTGCTATCTTTTGGGGATAATCTTCAAGCAGTGTCTAGGTGGGTCAGGGCAGCAGTGAGGTGTTAAGTGATCTGATAACACTCAGGCTAAAAGCTAAAATCTTATATCATGAACACAACCAATATGTAATCACTGAAGTGACCTGAGACATCTTGAAAGAGCTTGAAATTTTTGGTGAATAGGCCATCCTTTTCCATATCTATTAATATTTAACACTATTGGGCCACTGGAGTGGAAGAGCATGAATAAAGGGTTTCATTATCGTCTGGAACATGTATTATCTACAGAAATGTTAACTGAATTCTAATTATTTGGCTGAATGCTGATTTGCCTTTGCACTTCCTTCTCTTTTGGGCATAGCAGTCTTTCAAAACGCTTGTTATTCATAGTGGAGGTGATCGTGCCCCTCTACTCAGCTCTTTTGAGGCCCCTTCTGGAGTACTGTGTCCAGGCCTGAGGCCCCCAGTACAGGAAGGATGTGGAGCTCTTAGAGCAGGTCCAGAGGAGGGCCACTAAGATGATCAGAGGGCTGGAGCACCTCTCCTATGAGGAAAGGTTGAGGGAGCTGGGCTTGTTAAGCTTAGAGAAGAGAAGGCTCCGGGGAGACCTCATTGCGGCCTTCCGATACTTGAAGAGCGCATATAAACAGGAGGGGGAACGGCTTTTTATGAGGGTGGACAGTAATAGGACAAGGTGGAATGGTCTTAAACTGAGACAGAGGAAGTTTAAGTTAGATATTAGGAGGAGGTTTTTCACTCAGAGAGTGGTCAGGCACTGGAACAGGTTGCCCAAGGAGGTTGTGGATGCCCCATTGCTGAAGGCATTCAAGGCCAGGCTGGATGTGGCTCTGGACAGCCTAGTCTAGTAGTTGGAAACCCTGCATGTAGAAGGGGTTTGAAACTCGATGATCATTGCATTCCTTTTCAACCCAGGCCATTCTATGATTCTATAGACATTAGTAATCTGCATGTTGGAGATTAGAAGACTGAAAGGGAGAAAGTAAATGATGAACTAAAGAAATCTGATTTAGAGTTACTGACCTCCAAAAAAAGAATATAAGTGCACATTAAACAAAGGATCATTATCCCCCAGATTAACTTAGTTTAGATAATGAGGATTTATAGAGATGGCTAAAGTTTTCTCTGAAGATTTGTCTCTATATTTGAGTAATATGTTACAAAAAATCAGTTATTAATAGAAGCATGATGGAGAATGGATTGTTTCTTCACTGAAGTGAAAAGGATTAAAACTCAATGTTTTTGCATCTTGAGATCACTAAGCCTGGATCTCCTAAATCTGTGACACAACAGAATAATTTCTTTTTTAGAATGATACAATAACACTGTAAAAATTTTTAGCTGTTGAAAAGAAACTGCATTATTTAATACGCTGAACTTTGGAAGATGTGGGAGTGAAAGAATGCAGCAACATATGTAGATTTAGTAAATATTTTATAAATATTACTCCCTCCTGAGGCAAAGAGCATGTAATTAAAAACTTCTATGCACATACAAATCTGTAGGATTTTTTCCTTATGTATTTGATAAGAGTTATTGTTGAAAGTGTTGTCCTGTTTTCTTCATTTAAAGACATGTGCCCATATGCACCATTCTTGAAGTCAGGAGCTGAAGTCCTGTTGTTTTTCATTGGATTTTATACTTGTAAAGTACCAAAGTAAACTTAGAGAATGAAGTTTGAAGTCTTTGAGATGTTTCTGAGTATATCCATAGGCTTAAATAATGAGTTGTCCTATGTTCTACAAATAATACTCCAATAGAATCATAGAATCATATGTGTTGGAAGGGACCTTTAAAGGCCCTCTAGTCCACCCCCCCTGCAATGAGCAGAGATACAGTTAGATCTGGTTGCTCAGAGTCCCGTCCAGATTGATCTTCACTGTCTCCAAGGGCATCCACTGCTTCTCTGAGCAACCAGTTCCAGTGCTTCACTACCCTTGTTGTAGAAACCTTTTTTCCTTTATCTGATCTAAATCTCCCTTCTTTAACTTTGAAGCCATTTATTAATTAGTCATGTAGCCTTTACCCCATCTCACCCTACAGCAACTCTGCTATGCCCAACCAACAGCATCAGGCACAATAGGTACGTTGTACTTTAGCTGTATTTCTGTTTTTCTCCCTCAGTCTACTGGAAAGCATATTTTAAGGTGGTCATCACTAACTGACTATTTCAGCTGTTGCCTGTATTCCTTCTGAATGCACAGGAGGAGGATTGAACATAGTAAAGAATATATATTTGTGACCACTTTGGTATGAAATGAAGAACTGCATGAAAGAAACCTACTGAGTGACTTGCAAGTACTGATAAAATCACTAGAAATGGGTGTTTAATAGACAGTGATTGTATGTACACAGACTTAATGATGGAGTTTATATCTAGACGAGGAGCATGCTTACATCACTGTTGCTGTTGTTTTTCAGGCTATTCTACGTGTTTTCAAGTTACCTTCTTTCTTGTATGCTCTCCTGTGTTTTTGTGGGAGATCTTTTCTGTAAAGTGTTGGTCATCTGTAATTTTGAAGATGAGTTTCTTGTCTTTTATCTAGTGCTATCTGAGAGTCTGTGCTGGCTGGACTCCTGTACAATGATATTTTCAGGCACACAGTGACATTAGGCAGTTGGTTACGTCTGTACTGCTCGTCCTGAATACATGAGTCCAGACTCACCAAAGCAGGCCCTGGTTTTTGTCTTTTGCATTGGATCTTGCTGTTCTCAGGGCTGCCAACATGCACAACTGCACAAACTCATTTTATTTTGATCCCTTGGGCATAAGAAGTGATCTATACAAACAATAAACATTTAAAAAATATTAGCAATTTTAAGAAGCTATGTTTTTTGTTCCTGTGATACCAAGTGGTTGCTTTTTCTAGGGCAACTTAAATCATGTGCCTCTGTCATTTTCTGCACGTCCATACTATTCAATTGAGAAAGCAAATCACAGTATTTCCTTTCAAAGTTGTTCATTTTAGTTTGTGTACATTTAAGAACTAAGCAGTGTGACATTTTCAATAATGAAATGATGATAATGATTTTACCAGGGTTTCTAAGCCTACTTGGCAAATTAATTCCAGTGGGACAGGAACTTTCTCAGACAGAAGGTCAAAGATTTACCATTAAAATGGTATTGACTAAAGATAAATAATACACGAAGAAATACAAAGTTTGTTATTAGGAACTACTTGAAGGTAAATGTTGTTTTGGCTTAGCTTATAGAGGCTGTCACAAGTTTCTGAAGGCATTTGACCCTTCATTTGCAGGATTACAGAATTAATCCCGTTCCAAAAAAAAGCACTTGTGCTTAAAGTTGTTAATCCATAGCTCATATTCAGATTATCAGTTTTATAAACAATTTTTCATTTAAATTAACTAAATCTTATTGGACTGTTTAAATGAACTAAATCTTATTGCATTGTTTTCAAAATGGAGTGATGATGCTTTGGCTTTTAGCTGGTTTAGACACTTCTTTCAGAATTTGAGAAGGCATTGCGGGGAGAAGTGAGCCTTGCTCCTCTGGCTTCTGTAGCTCTGGAGCATCACTTGTATCACTTTTGTAGTACATTTTTGACCCTAATTTGGCTTCTTGAAATAGCTGCCAAGGGCTGGGGCAAAGCACCTGTGCAGTATCGCAAGTCAGGGCAGCAGGCACTGATGAGCCAGAGCCTTCAATGAGCAGTAGTTTGCTCAGTGCTGAGAATGGTTTGAGAGGAAGAACCTGAAGCCGTGTAGAGGAGCATTGATTGCACTGTTGTTTTTTCCCCAGTTATGTTACTCTTTTTGATGATGTCCATGATTACTAACCAAAGCTATCATCATCCCTTTTTATCGTCAGTCATACTGCAGTCTGCAATTAAGGTGCTGACTTCATTTAGTGATTTCCTACATTCTGTGCCAAAGAGGGAGCTTCTCTTAGAGAACAGTCCAGTTGGAAAGAACGTGTGGATACATATTTAAAAGATATTACAGCCAGAGAGAAGAAAAAACCCACAAAAACAACAACCAAAAAAACCCAACCAACTTACACTTCTATGACTTTGTACTCAATTATGCATTACTGTCGTCTGCTATATAGGAATGAAGGCTGCTATTTAGTCCATTTCTTAACATCTGGAAATGACTTCATTTAAAATTGAGGTTTTTTTTTTTTTTTTTTCTAATATCAAAACTCTTCATGTTCTATTTTAGTGACATGTCATACAATGTGCCATGTGCTGATTAAAGTGAAATTTTGTCCTTTTTGGGAAATTATTCTAATGTAGTCTAGTCAAAGAATTTCATTTAATTACACGTGTAATACAACTTCCTGCCTTTTACTTAATTGGTCTCGCCTACGTTGTTTCTGCCTATTAGATGATAATTTAGCAGTTTCCAATTTGTATATCCCTGAGGGAGGCTCAATGGGAATCAATGGGAATAAAAAATCTCTGTGGCTTTCTTCCTCAATTTACTGCTTGATGGCGTCTCCTTTCTAGTAGAATGGGAGAAGTGAAATGGAGAATAATAAGCAATAAAAAAGGAAATCCTTTTTATAAAATCTTACTTTCAGAACAAAGCAGATCATGTAATATTTTCCACACTTCTCATTTATCCGTATTATTCACATTTACTGTTTTCCAAGAGGGTGGATGAAGTAATTTTTACATGATGCATCTAAAATGGTAGGCTTAGACAGGATTTTATTTGCTTTGTATGTAACAGGGCAGATCTCACATGTAGTTACTCAGTGATAAGCAAATGCTAAGTCTTAAAGCTGCTATTGTGGCTACCTTTACATCTGGAATTGTTTTGTACTTGCATACTGCATTATATGCTTATTATATATAAACCCAATGTTAATTATATATAGATTGTGTAATTGTATAACAGTGTGAATTAGTACATCAGGAGCATGGGAGCTTCTTAGATGTGGATGAAAAGGTTTGAAAAACTGCTTCAAAATTCTGGGGTGCAATTCATCTGCTATTACTAGCCTGTCCATTTGGGACAGTCAGTTTGCTGTATTCAGTTCTTGTTTGTGATGGGAAAATACCTATTTGTTCATTTCAAACTATCAGATTGGCGTAACGTCATGTGTGTGCCCTTCTGTGTATTTGGTTTTTTTTGGCTTCTTTGCAGGAGTTGGGAACAAGGTGGGACGTGACAGATTAGAAACTAAAAGTGATTGGAATGACAGAATCATAGAATCACTGGATTCTTGGAAAGGTTGGAAAGGACCTACAAAATCATCTAGTCCAACCGTTCTCCTATCACCATTACTACCCACTAAGCTACTGACCCATATCTCGTAGCTCCTCATCCAGACGCCTCTTGAACACTGCCAGGGACGGCGACTCCACCACCTCCTTGGGCAGGTCATTCCAGCACCTGACCACTCTCTGAGAGAAAGTTTTTCCTTATTTCTAATCTAAACCTCCTCTGGTACAACTTGTGGCCATTTCCTTGGATCTGTTTGTTGCTTTGGAGAAGGGGTCAAACCCCTCCTCATCACAACCTCCCTTCAAGAAGTTGTAGAGAGCAATAAGGTCTCCCCTGAGCCTCCTCTTCTCCAGACTGAACAATCCCAGCTCCCTTAGCGGATCCTCATAAGACTTGTGCTCCAGACCCCTCACCAGCTTTGTTGCCCTTCTGTGGACACATTCCAGGGCCTCGATGTCTTTCCTGGAGTGAGGGGCCCAAAATTGAACACTGTACATTGTGTTGTAGATTATATACACACAAGTGAATTTCTGCCCTCCAGCAAGTTAGAATTGAAAATTATTCTTATTTTTCCCTGAATGTGGAAAGCAAGACACTGATTCCTAAACTGGGATTCGGTTTTAAATTGATGTCTAAATCTAGATACGCCTTCATATTTTTTCATTATAGTCAGCAAAATTGAATTAATTAGGTGAAAGTACATGCAATCGTCATAGAAGAGTTCTTGAGTAGTTTTTTGTTTCAGAACCTTTGAATCTTCCCTTGCAGTTTGCCTTTATTTTTTTAAAAGGAGAATTCTCTTGCTGAAACTTAGATGGCATCTGCTTTGATTATCTGTGAGAGAATACTACAAAGAAATGGAGATTTGCATAATTTTGATTTAAATGTTTTTTTTTAGCTCATAAAATAGAGATTTAGATGAGTGAAAAGGCTTTGTAAATTTCTAGGTGAAAAATTAATGCCGAAAAAAATAATTACATCAGTGTTTACATATCTCAACACATTACCAACGCATCTAAATAATACCACCATTATTTTATTTGAAATAATTGTTCTTCGGTTAATTAAAATACATATTTCAAGCTGGACATTTTTGAACTCAACCCAAACCGTTCTATGATTCTGTGAAGCATTATTTCAAGAAGGCATGAGCAAAGTAGATGAAAAATTGCACCACTTCTTAACCTTGATATAGTATTCCCCATTTTAGGAAAAGTACTTTCTCTTAAAAAATTGTAAAAATTGTGGAAAAGCTTATAACATACTTAAAATGATGCCTTTTGATGAACTCTTAGTTGAAATGGATAAGAGCAAAAGACTTTGGTTTGAAATGTTGGTTTCACTGCCCTTTCGAATTGGAGCTCCAGCTCACAAGTTTGGTAAGAAACTGCCATTTCCAAATGTGAATTCATAGCAGTTGAGTTCTGGCCAAAATAGGGAAGTACTTTAGAGTTGTGCTCATTTTCTAACGTACAAGTAAGGCAAATGAGACAACTTGTGCAACATGTGTAGGGTAAAATGTGCTGAGGTAAACAGATGTAAGTAGGGTGAGATTCAAGCGAAGGCAGTCCCAGTGCTGTGTGTTGCCGAAGCTGGATCCAGGGCTACTTAAAGCTGAGTGATATTAGCAATAGAAGCAGTGCCTTGTTTATAAAACATTATCTCCTGGGCAGAGGGGAAATGCTTTCAGGCTAGGACATAAACATTCATTAAGGGTCTAACTGTTGATGAGAATTGAAATGACCAGTGTAGTCTTGCAGGCTGCCGCAATGCTCAGTGGTTGATTTGTTTTCTAAAAATAGCTTTCTTTCTACATTTGCTTCTAAATGAACACTTAGGTGTTACTAGTGGAGGAAATATATGAATGCATTGGTTTTTTCTGGGGAAAAAAAAATATTGTTAAAGTATTAAGTTTGTGTGTTTGTGAGAGTAAGAAATGCTTAACTGTTATTAATAGTGCCGAGCAGTTGGCCACTGTGGCCTGCAGACCTCCACAATTGGAGCCTACTCATGGAAAAGTAAGATTTCAGGATTTAATGACCATACTTATTACCTGGTAAAAGTTAGAAAATCAGCCCTGGTCTCAACTCATAGACGAGGGAGCTGTGGTGTGACCTTTGCTATTGTACTGATGATTTTGGCAGGCTGGTATAAGCATGGTGAGACTCAAAAAACTTGGTTCTGGAACTTGAGTATCTCTGATAAAATATGTGTTTACATACCAAAGAAATTACTAGGGATGTGGCAAAGTTAAGCTTTTGAAATCTGTCATCTGGGCTAACTTTCATACAAGAACTTTCAAAGGACTGTCAGAGGAGCCTTTTGAACAGCTGTTGTTGATTTTTTAGGAAATCCTGAAAATGTGAAGGTCACACTTGTGATCAACATACACAGGTTACACATCTAGAAAGTGAAATTGTTTAGTAAAGCAGTGACTTGGAAAAGAATTTGGTTATCATAGCAGTTCAACCCAAGATCAGTTTTTACTGCAGAGCTTTGGGGAAAAGGGCAAATGTTAGGTTTGCGTATTAAAAAAAAAAAAAGAAACTAGAATGTAAATGAGTAATTCACTATATATGTAAAGTCTACTTGTATCTTGAAGTGATAGTCCATGTTAGGAGGTGTACTGTGGTACACTGAGCATTCACACATCGTATCGTTTTGCTTCACAAATGTCGGAATTACTTCCCTTATGAAAATCTTGTCTGCAAAGCCGTGTATTATTTCATGTTCTCTTGGATGCTTCATGTTTGTGATTAGGGAGCAACCAAAGGAGAGCAAAATGGATGAGGAACAGCTCTGATCCATGGGTTTGTTGGAGTTCAGGGAGCATTTGGACACTGCTCTCAGACATAGGGTTGGATTTGGAGCATGGAGCCAGGAGTTGGACTCAGTGGTCCTAGTGGATCTCTTCCAATTGAGATGCCTTGATTTTTTTTGGATGTGTAGCCTGTTACAGTGTTTGTCTCTGAATTTGGTTTGATTGGGATCTCAGTATCTTCCCTGAAGATGACCTTTAAGATGTGTGCAACATGGTTGTTCTCCCATAGAAGAGGGACGATGCCATATGTAGGCTGATTTTTTGGAACTTTTTAAGTGATGAGAAAGTGAGTTGGTATTCGAGATGTATCAAACTTAGGAGGCCAATATTCTGTATGCCCTGGGGAGGCAGGGCTGGAATGGCAAGTTTTCAGGACTTAGAATAACTTTCTTTGGACTTAGAATAACTTTCTTTGTTTTGTTTATCTTGCACACAATTCTTTTTTAATCCATATGCATTTTCTTTTGAGCCTTCTGCCATATAACTGCAGTACTGAATTATGCAAATGAGTAACTGAATAATAATTTATTTTTCTGACTCTATGATTATTAATATTCCACTGTGAGGTGGGAGGTACAGTATGGAATTATTTTGAATAATGATAGGATGAAAATTCATGCGTAGTTCAGATTTGATAAATAAAGGGAGAATTTCAACTCAGTCTTTAAATAGTATCATTGTTAGACTTTTCTGCATTTCCAAACTGATTCAATGACTATTGATTATCAAACTTTCAAAGTTGATGTGTTTATGAAGTACGCTGTTCCCATCATTATTATTCTAAATTTCTTATTTCATTACGTAGCCAACGAATCTGCTCCGTGGTGACTGCCATAGGATCCTAATCATTTGGATGGGAAAGCAAACAAAAGATTCCAGTTGAAGCTAATTGTTATTCCTCTTCATTACCAGGTTATGTTTTTCAAATTCAGAGTTAGGAATTAAAAAGTGAGATTCGCAGCATGCACAGTATAATCTCATTTAAACAGGAGGCTTATGGAGCTAACCCTCTCTTAACACGGTTCCATTTTCAAACATTACGTTATATACAGAGGAACCGTTCTTTCCTCCTTTAACTTTTTATCATCTGAAATGGCATGGATAAGTGTAAGCTGTTGAATTTTACAGACTTCAGCACTATAGTTTCAGCTTTTATCTTCTCTTCAATTATTTTAAATAAATAATTAAGTTCTAAATGCAAATTCTTTAATTTAATTGACCTTTCAAAGATTAATGGAAAAATTTATCTTTTGCTCTGCTTAGTTCAGATATTAAAGCAATCCTTTTTCTTTATGAAGTCAGCATTTGGCCAGGAGGAGATATCATTACTTAAGGGTCACTTGAGCCATTTATTTCTACAGTTGTATTTTGTTGTAACATACGACGTCTAGATTGCATTTCTCAAGTATTGAAGTATTTAGAAGCACAAGTGTATGTTCATTTGGATAACTTCATCATGTTTGTCTGTTGATACATACATATTAATCTCAGACAGGATTTGATAATTGAAGTCCTTCCTAGCCCCTAAGTTATTATATACTGAGGTGTCACCACTCTGCTTTTTTTTTTTTTTGTATCAGCTGCAGTATTTGTATTTATATGCAACTATATATACCTGAAACATAATACTATAAGAGTCAAGTGAGGATATTTTTGTTTGTTTTTCTTGGCTTGTAATTATGCTTATTTTTTTATAACTATTATTTTTTCCTCTTTAAAGTGAGAAAAAATGATATCATCTTCACTTCTAACACTTTATGAAATTTAAGCTCACTGACAATACAAGGACGTATTTGACAGACAGATTTATGTATATACGTTCAAATATGTCAGTGACCTGCATTGTCAGTGACCTTATATATGTGTGTGTGTGTGTGTGTGTGTGTGTGTGTGTGTATGTGAATATGTAAGTGTTTTTCCTAAATAATTCTAATCTAGTCTGGCTCTGCGTCCGTGTCCCTGCTGTCTCCCATATGTCAGGAGAATGGGTAGGAAGCATAAAGCATAATATTGAATAACATTTCCAACTGCCTCATTTCAGCTTCATTATGGAAACAGCTTGCACACTCATCTGTGGGTGATAGTATTTAAATAGGTAGTTAGCCATGAGGAAGAGTTTCTGGGTTCTTGTTACATCCTTTCTTCCTAAAGATAATTGAATAAGGGCTAACTCTAGATTTTTATTCTTCCAACCAAAGCATTGATATTTTTCTTACTTAATGAAAGCTGAAATCTAGTTACATTAACGAGATTGCTGCTTTTCTTTTAATTCCATGTCTGCTTTTAACCCTGTTTTATTTAGTGAGCATGATGTCTAACTTCATTACATGTACTCATCCTTTCACAAGAGCTGAGGACATCGGAGGTGCAGGCAGCACTGTGGAGGAGGGCGTGGGCAGGTTCTGCCCATGCTAGTGAGACATTGGCACAGGCTGCCTGGGGAGGTGGTGTTGCCACTGGTCTCTGGGGGTGTAGATGTGATACTGAGGGACATGGTTCAGTGGGCATGGTGGTGAGGGGTTGATGGTTGGGCTTGATGATCTTAGTGGTCTTTTCCAACTTTAATGAACCTATGATTCATTCCTTCACCAGCAGCATGGGCCCAGGGCAGAGGCAGCAGCCCGAGCATGGCAGGCAACGCTCCCTTACTGACTTCTTCCCCTATCAATTCTATCTGCTGCTTGCCACTTCCACAGAACTGTGGGGATTGCTTAATTTTAACTAGCCCTGCTGTTGTAAAGAGGGATGCGTGCTGGCTCAGGATTAGTCATGACGGCATTTTCAGGAAATTTTCTTCTGTACATAAAGTCCTTTTTGTTGTGCAATTTGTCACCAGGTCAGGGCAATATTTCCAGAAAAGCTGTAACTCCTGTTAACAGAAGTGATGAAATGAACTGTCCGATATCTTTAATAGTTCTGTGCTGTTACTTTAACAAGACTTGAGATAACTGTCATTGAAATCGCTGCTGCACCGGTGGAAGGTTTGTCATATTTTTCCCTGTAAGTCATCCTGACAGGTGACGTGGGATGAGACCATGCAAACAATCAGCATTGCCAACAAGCTGACCTTTTCCTCTTCATTCCCTTAATTTGTATTTGAATAATTTGCATCCCTGTTCCAATGCTTCCCTGTCTGAGGAGCTGTCACAATAGCTGGGGCTCATTTCATGACAAAACCCAGGAGTTTCAAACCACGATTGTTTCATTATTCATGAAAACTTGTGTTACTTTATTCCTCCTCCCACACAAGCAAGGTTAGCCAGAGAGAAACAAAACCTGTTTTGCATTCGCAGGATTGACTATTAAATATTTTTACATAATGCAGTGTTTTTATACAAATAACTCATGATTTATTTAAAACACTCCTTGTAGAAGATTTGGACAGCTCCTCATGAGGCAGAGTGGGTTAAAATGGAACTCTGGTCCCTTTTCCTGAAGCAAGTATGTGTTTAAGCTTTGGGGTTTTAAGATCTTGTAATTTCTTCCTCATACCTAATTACTGTGAAGGGCAAAGAACTGGGTATGCAATTACCCTTGCACAGTGTGAGCCATCATTGTCAGAGCTGCTCACAGTAAATCGAATGCCTGTTTCAATCTCAACTGCCTTTCATTTTACTTTTCTCTATATAGAATTTCCAGTTTCCTTTTGCTACAAGCAAGGACAAATAGGGGGAGAAAAGAGGTGCAGAGAGCTCTTCACAAGAATCACAGGTTGTTGAATAACTGTAGATGGAAGTGGAGAAAGACTTTAATGGCTCTAATGTTTCATTTTCATCATTTTGATGCAGAACACAGTGACAAAGTTGGGTGATGTTCAAGATGCTGTCGTTCACTGCCTTCTGCTTCCTGCTGCTTTTGGGATAAAATCAAAACCATGAAGTGGATCTGTGCAGATCACTTAAAAAATAAAAAAAAATAATCTTTTTTATTTGGTTATTGCAACCCAATGTCCAGCTTATCTGCTTGCTCCTTCACTTAACTGTTATCGGCTGTTGGTCATCTATTCATTCATACATCACTGGTGAAGTGCATTGCTTGAGGTAGGAACAATCATAGAATCATAGAATGGCCTGAGCTGAAAAGGACCATAATGATCATCTAGTTTCAACGCCCCTGCTATGTGCAGTGTTGCCAACCACTAGATCAGGCTGCAGAGCCACATCCAGCCTGGCCTTGAATGCCTCCAGGGATGGGGCATCCACAACTTCCATATTAGAAGTGAAGTGAAGAAGCTGTGTTTGTGTAGGGGGAAAGCTTTAGGGATGAGTAACTGATTTAGGTGAAGGTATTTATATTTTGATTTGATTTTTAGGTAAATCATTCCAATTTACTCCACATTGCATAGGCTGGAGAATAAATACTGAAGTAACACCATTGACATAGAATGCAGAGAAAAAACTATTAATATTTTTAGCACAAAAGGAAGCAGAATACTGACGGTGAAAAATGTTTAAGTTTAAGTAGGAGTTAGGATTTATTTTTGTCACGCTACAGCTTGAGTGCAACTAACGTCTTGAAAAATGTTATTTATTTCTGTATATTGTTTTCATATATTCTTCCTACAGCTGTATTCATCATATTGCTTCCTCTGATATTTTCTCTGTAGTTCTCTCTTTTTCTCAGACCTCTCACTTTCTAGCAGGTGAGTGCTCTGGGGGTGTTTTCATTTCTTTTCAAGTGACTTGAGGTGTCACTGTGCTAAATACGCTATGCACAGTATAAATAAAAGCATCAGTAAAATAGAAAAATTAGTAGTGGTCTGAGTACCAGGAGCCCTATATACTTATGTTGCCATGCTGTTGAGTTTAATACAAGTTATTTCAGAGCTGTACAAGTAAGTGTTGTTTAGCAGAATCTCGCCTGTATTCCTGAAGCTGATGTTGTGGATTTGTTGTGGAGTGTCTTGGGAAAAAAATGCATACATGCATATTTAATTTCCAGAGAGAAAATTACCATATTGCCAGTAATGATCCATTAACAGAAGAATGCAATCTTAATGCCATCAATTAAATATTAAATATTGTTGGGCAGGAATGTTTTTCTAATATATCATTCACTTAGAAAAGTGTGGCATGGTAAATAATGAGTTGTTCTCCAGATCCAATGGGAGATGGATTCTGAATATGGTTCACTGTTCAGAAACTAAGATAATTTGTTGTTGAAGTGTGAATATAGGTAACTACATATTTATATAAGAATTTAAGCGATACTCTATACGCAATAGAAATTAATTACTGGCTTTGCATCTGATGATGTGCCACTGAGCACAAAGCATCTTGGAAACAAAGCTCCCATTGCCCCTCGTCTTCCACGTGTGCAAAACCCAGGAAACTGCACCGCCATTTGTAAATCAGTGGTTAAAAGGCAATAGGAATTCAAGTTGTTATTTTCAGACCTGATCTTTGTTTTGTGTTTTTTTTTTTTTTGTTTGTTTGTTTTAAATCCACATTACAAATTCTGTCTGCATGCTTTTCATTACTTTCTTTGTTCCTGGATTGCTTTCTGCACTTTCTGTGATCTACTTTCAGCAGCTCATTTTAATTTTTCTTATATGCCCAGCACTTGATGGTCTTTGCATGCAAATGAAGAAATCCTAATGATCTCTTGCTGAACAGAAAATAGCCAAGACAAAAACACCGCTTAGAGAGGAATAGATTGATTTCTCGGACTTCTTTGATTCTGATTCTTCAATGTGAATATGAGCAAAGACGCAATCAGCAGAGGAGGTGGCTTCTAGAAGCAGTAATTCTGCCACCTTTGTCTCAGTGCTCTATTTGTGTACTTTAATGATGAAGGAAGTCTTGGAATATTCATGGCTTCTCCTGAGATTTTTCTGAGGGTGGTGCATGATGGGCCTATGTAAATTCACCTTTCTTCAGTAAACTTGTTACGCTTCGGATGATTCCTTGTTTCTGTGTATCTTTCCTCACTTTCTTTTGAGGTCAACATTGTCTATAATTGGGCATTTTCTATAATCTGGGCAGTCTGGTCTGGTATTAGATATGGAGGTTGGTGGTGCTCCCTGCGGCGGGGGATTGGAGCTTGGTGATCCTTGAGGTCCCTTCCAACCCAATACATTCCACGGTTCTATGATAACTAATGCTAATTACAGAAAATACCTTCTGGTCTGGTGGCGTTTCTTGTTGGTTTCTGTTACTGCTATTCTTCTTCTGGCAACATTTGGAATATGTTTCTATCATTGATAGATGCAGAAATAGAGTAAGAGTAATCCTGTGTATTCCGTGAAATGCCCTTCTCACACCTCTGTTCCACTGTAGGTGTGTTTCCTTGTGATTGGTTTTAAAAAGCCGTAGCTTGGTCCTGTGTTTTCCTTAAGTGCAAAGTCATCTCAAGAGCGATATATTTTAATTCTTCCCTAATTATTTTTCTATTTCAGACAATTCAGGAAATTAAAGCTGTTTTGGCAGCACAGTATATTAGATCTGCTATAACCACATTTCATGTGATGTGAGCTGCTCTAAATTGCCTTCTAAATTAGATTAGTGATTCTAGTTTAACATATAAGTATTTAGTATGCATAACAACATAATATATTTAATTTAATTTGCTTTTATGTCTCACCATACATTTAATAAAACAATTATTTAACTATTTGCTACTGATGAATTATACTATGGTATTGAAATTAATATTGCCTGTAGTTCATTAACATACATTAAGCAGGAAGCAGATATGTTCTCGAAGTCGAAGAGAAAGGTCATATTTGACACTTAGTACTGACATCATTTTGTCATTCTTTCCCAAGTTTTGTACGGAAAAATTCCATGGAAAAGGTTGGAAATAGGGTTGTAAAAGCAGGGAAGTGCATGTGGCTTTCAAAGTGTGTGAATGTTTGGGTCAGGACACACTTTTGTACATAATATTTTGTAAAGTTGTTATAGTGAAAATCCTTTTTTTTTTTTCCCCCTTTGCTACAGTATGGCGATCCAAGTTGACAAGTTCAATTTTGAGAGCTTCCCAGAATCCCCTGCAGATGGGACACAGTATGCGAATGCAAAGCAGCTGGAAGAAGAAAGACAACAGGCAAAAGGTCTGGAAATTAACAGCAAGCTGGATATTTGCTGGAAAATTATATCCTTTCATAAGTACTTGCTTTAAAAATACATAAATAGCTGCCCTATGACATTTTATTTAATAATTCAACTCACTTTATAACAGTGTTACTGAAAAGAAAAGTAATTATAACTATGAACCTTATAATAATTATAGACTGTTTAAGGTTAATTGTGCTGTATGGTGTTTAGATGATGTCTGGATCTTACTATAATGGCTTTTTTTTTTCTGAATCATTGAGACTTACTGAAACCCTCTGTGCTTTACCCAACATTTAGGGAACTGAGGAAGCATAGAATTGATGAGAAGTGGTTTTATGGGGCCAAATTTTTCAATTCTCTCCCAACACTGTGTAAGTGAGTCATAAAGAGGTACATGAAGCTGAATTTAGAAAGTTTTCATATATTTAATTAAATTTTAGCAAATCAGAACATATTAAAATAATTTCTAAGTCTTTTTAACAGATGTAATAATTAATCTTAGATAGCTGTCTTACAGCTTAGAAAGGACTTCAGCGATGACTTAGTCATCTTAAATGTAAAATCCTCATAATAATTCTATATGCAGTAATATATTGTTATTAATAATAAGAGTTTACATTAAGCAGCTTTCACGTACCTTCAGTTTAGAGTTAGAATAAGCCAATGGTGCTTTTGTAAATTCTATGGTTTCCATTAAAACTGTTATGCTTTGCTTTCAGAAATAAACCTTTTTATAACTGTCATCAGGGAAACATCTCCTGCAGCCAGTAGTCCCCCAAACCATGTGCTGATACTCAGCATCCTTCAGGAGACTGATGATTTTTACTCAGATCATCCTCACATCTGCATGATGCCAGGAATTGAGAGAAGAGTGGCAGTCAAATCATGGTTTGTCCTTAGAGATAGATGTCTTTTTGTGCCTATAATTGTATTTTATCTAGTGATCTGAAATGGATTTTTTTTTTTAATTCCTAATTATTAAGGCTGCACAAATCTGCACAGGGTTAGTCAAAGGGAAGACGTGTGATGTAGATGAGATTCCTAGTGCCTATTTCCATCCGGACTCCCTAGGCAATATTTCAGAAAGAATTCTATTTATGCAAAAATGTCAGTATTTAACTGAAACTTGCTGAAAATTTTTCTGTTATGGAGAGATATAAATATTCTTTGATAGCACAGCTGAATTCTCATGTTGGAATTGAATGTATAGTTCTAATAATTTTGTCAGGGTGTAAAACTACATCCTCATTCATTTCTGTTGCTGAGCAACACTGTTTACATATCCTCTGTGTTCTGTATTTAAACCCAGTTTTAATATTCAGGCTATCATGGCTGACACATAAGTCAACGCCTTAGAAAATTAGGAAAATATACATTAATTCTGTTTGTTGAATTAAGTGCAAGAATTAGTTTCAGTACTTTTAAGATTTGTTGTGAATGTTTTCTTTGTTCCTAGAATCAAAGGTATTCTAACGTAAGGTACTGAATTACATGTGTGTGCTTAAAAATTCTTGAACATGTATTGTTCAGTATGTTTCATCGCTCAATCAGAGTAAATCTTTCATAGAATCATAGAATTCTTTGAGTTAGAAAGGACCTTTAAGGGTCATTTTGTCCTACTCCCCTGCAATGAACAGGGATATGCACAGCTAGATCAGGTTGCCCAGGGCCTGATCCAGGCTCACTTTGAAAGTCTTCAGGGGTGGGGCATCAACCACATCTCTGGGCAACCTGTGCCAGTGCCTCACCATTCTCAGTGTAAAAGAATTTTTCCCAGCTCTCTCAGCCTGTCCTCAGAGGAGTGGTGTTCCATCCCTTGGATCAGTTTTGTGGACCTCCTCCAGATGCACTCCAACAGGTCCATGTTTTTCCTGTAGTTAGGACTCCACATCAAGATGCAGTACTCCAGGTGAGGCCTCACCAGTGCAGAGTAGAGGGGCAGGATCACCTCCCTCACCCTGCTGGCAGCCCAGGATCTGGTTGGCTTTCTGGGCTGCAAGGACACATTTCTGGCTCATGTCCAGCTTCCCATGCACCTGCACCCCCAGGTACTCCCCAGGGAGGCAAGGCTATGCTCAATCCTTTCATCCCCCAGTTTGTTTTGGTAACGGGGGTTGCTGAGACCCAGGTGCAAGATCTTGCATTTGGATTTGTTGAACCTAATGAGGTTCACCTGGGCCCACTGCTCAAGCCTGTCTAGGTCCCTCTGAATGGCATCCCATCCTTCTGGAGTGTTGACCACACACCACCGCTTGATGTCATCAGCAGACTTGCTGAGGGTGCACTCAATCCCACCGTCAGTGTCACTAATGAAGATATTAAAGAGTATCAGTCTCAGCACTGCCCCTTACAGGACGGCACTCATCTCTGATCTCTGTACAGATATGGAGCCACCACCCTCTGGACTCAGTCCAGAGCCAGTTCATTGAACAGTCCATCCAACAAGTCCATTTCTGATCTTTTTATTTCTTAGAGCAACATTTAGGTGTCAACTGTGGAAAAAACCAAAACAGCACAGTTCTCCTCTCTCTTCAGCTAAGTCTGAGAAAATTAATTTCTGAGAAAGCTGTCCTTCCACCAGAATAATTTGATATTGGCCAGTTATTATTTTAGACATAAAGATAGCTTACCTGTGTAAGCTTTGTTTCCCTTCAGTAGCCAGCAGTTTAGAATTTAAGAGATTCAGCGTTCTTAAGTAAGCAAAGCTGATGAGTAGCTCCTGCACCAGTTATTTTTACACTTAAAATACTATTAGATATATGGTATAAACAGGAAGAAAGAGATCGTCTCAGTGTTTTATACCTTTTAAGTAAATCAGCTTGGTGAGCTTGGTAACAAGCTTACAATTCTTTAAATCATGACAGTATGCGCTTGATAGTGTATGAAATCATCACCTGAACAAATGCTTCAATTTTTAAGTGTGTGGATGACACTGAATGGAATAGAACACTTCAGTTGGAAGGAACCAGCAAAGATCATCTAGTCCAACTGGTTGCATACTTGAGAGCTAACCAAAAGTTAAAGCATATTACTGAGGGCCTTGACCAAAAGCCTTTTGTAACACTAACAGGCATGGAGCATCAACCACCTTGCTAGAACCCTGGTCCAGTCTTTCATCACCATCATTGGAATCAAGGAAATTTTTCCTAATGTCCAGTGTGAAACTACCCTGGTACAGCTTCATGCCACTCCTGCATCTGTTACCAGGGTGTGTAGACATCACCTCCCTCTGTTCTTCCCCTCTCCAAGATGTTGCAGAGAGCAATGACGTTATATCTCAGCCTCCTTCTCTCCAAACTGGACAACCCAAGTGTTCTCAGCCTCTCCTCATAGGATATGCTTTCCAGCCCTTTTACCATCTTCATTACCTTCCTCTGGATCCTTTAAGTATCTTAACATCCTTTTAACATTGCCTGCAGTAAAAATGTTATATAGAACCCCTGTGAGGGTAAAAAACAGTTTACAAATAATGAGGATTTCAGGTTGCATCCATATGTCTTTAGGAGCATCAGAAATATCTTCCAGTATGAAACATACATTTCCATTGCTTTATTCATTCAGATATTCAGGGCTTCAAGTGATGAGATTTCTGAGTGCTTCATTTATGAGAGTAATGTAACTCTTGATCAATTTTCATATACTTTTGGAGGGCTGAATGCAGGAGGTAAAGACAACACAGCATATTATTCATTGTAACCTCTGTACGTTTTTGATAGAATGAAAATTATTGGGAAAATAGACCTTCAGTGAAAGCTTACTGCCATGCCGTTTCAATTAAGAAAAATTCTGAAGTAATTTAACTTAGAGTGTCATTGAGATTATAGGTGTATTGAGATAATTTAAATTAAGAACATGCTGTCTTGTTTTTTAGCATCTGGTAGATGGCATCTGGTTTCAGCTTAACAACCAAGGTTTATTGTTATAATACAGGATTTGAACAGATGGAGCACATGTAGTATTAAGATAGCTAATATTTTCAACTTGTGCTTCTCTTCATATTTTATAAATATTTTTAAACAAAATTTATATTTTTTGGAAGGAGCTTCTATGCATGCTGTCTCTTAGATGAAGGCATCTGTAACAAGTGTTCTTTAAAGTTTGCAGAGTGCTGTCTGTGGTTCTGAGTGCTCTGTCTCTTCATGTTTATATTCTCCTTCTCCTGGTTTCTTCAGAATTTGGAGTTAAAAAACATTGCATTCCCCATGTGGTATTTGAAGGGCAGGTTATGCCTTTATGCTCTTTACACACTATGCTCTTTGTTAGACTCAATATAGCTTCTTATTCTTCAGAATATTCAGTTGATCTGTGCATTCTACATTTTAACTGAAGAAACTCAGATATATTCACCCTCATTTCAGAGAATTTCGTCACACACAAGTGATCTCCAGCTGAACATTGATAAATCCTTGCATATTTTTTTCAAAAAGAAATGCAAAATATGCAAGGATTTATCAGTGTTCAGCTGGCTGATGGGATTTTTTGTGGGAAGCATAGAAAGGTTTAGTTAGAGATAGCATCACAAAGTTATTCATGCTCTACTTTTGTATCTACTTCTTATTTACTAACTCTTGGGGACTAGTCCATTCCCATCCTCTGGCTATGGGTGCCTCTTCTCTACCCTCATAATGAAGTGAGATAAGAACATCTTTGCTGGCAGACTGGCAAGACTTGTGTGTCTGGCTTTAAACTTAATACCTCAAAGGATGGGCATGTAAGCCTCTAGAGTAGTGGGAGAACAGCAGAGAAGAGATAATTGTGTGGGAGCATGTGGATACCTGAATTACAGAGACTTGGAAACTTGGAGGGAATGGATGCCATTCAGAGCAAGGTGGAGAATTGGAATAACCTTATTGATTTTAATAACAAAAAAGGAAACTCCTGCACCTGTAGTGGAGCTATTCTGTGCATCAATATACACTAGGAACTAGATGGCTAGAAAAAAAGGACATTGTTTCCTCTTGGATATTGTCATCTGTGAGTTGATGATGTATCCTTGTATGGATGAAGACTCACCATGTCTTGCCCTGCACAAATGAGAATATAGCAGCAAGTCAATAGAAATGACTGTTATCATGGAATCATAGAATGGCTCTGGTTGGAAGGCATCTCTAGTTCAAACCCCCACCATGGACAAAGTTGCTATCCACTGAGTCGGGCACTAGATCAGGTAGCCAAGGACCCCATCCAACCTGGCCTTGAACACCTCCATGGATGGAGTACAGCTCCACAAGCTGTGTGCGTGACCTGTTGCAGTGCCTCACCACTCTCCCGTTGACACTTCTGTGTGTGCATTTGGAATACTATGTTTTTGATCTCTCAGGGTGACGGAGGTTTTGAAAATAGGATATAGAAGGCTACCAGCATGATTAGGAGGCCCCTGTGACCTCCCTTCTTGGGGATCAGGTTTTTTTCTTTGAGTTCCTAAGGTGTGGTTGTGATGAAGACTGAACTAGACCATGAGAGATGCTCAGTGAAAGGATGAGTGTAGCATGTTGCTGCCAGACAAATTCTAGTAAGGCACTGGGAAAAAACCTTTTCACAATGACAATCCAGTAGTAGAACAGGTTGTCCATAGGCAATGTTGTCCATCTGAACAAGGCCTTAATGATGTACTGTTTTCCCTGCTTTGATCATGGGGTTGTGCAGTGATCTCTGGAGTTGGCTTCCAGTACAGGTTGTTCTGTGATTTGTACAGCCGTACAGTGAACTGGATAAGAAAATGACCGTTGAAAAATAAACTCCTCTTCCTCCCCCTATCTCCTGCTCTCCTTAGGTTAGGTTTTCAGACTGAGAAATTTTCAAATTTTGTGAATGAACTTCAATTTCAGTAAAGTGAGACAATTAAGTTTTGGAATCATACTCATGAAAATATTCTGAATCCAGCCCTAAAAGGCCTTAAAAATGAGATTTCCTATGGTTCCGTAAATATCTTGCTCAATCTCTAACTTTCCTAATAGACTTTTTTATTTTAACCTCAGCATTACTTCCTGTGGTTTCTGTGAAGTCTGTCCTATTTGAAATATTTTACTGTAGTTCTAAAAACTGTGTGCTGGGTTCCTTCCACTGGTTTGTCTTTTCTATGTTTAAATCTAATTGCTATCTTTTTCTTTCTTTCTTTCTTTCTTTCTTTCTTTCTTTCTTTCTTTCTTTCTCTCTTTCTCTCTTTCTCTCTTTCTCTCTTTCTCTCTTTCTCTCTTTCTCTCTTTCTCTCTTTCTCTCTTTCTCTCTTTCTCTCTTTCTCTCTTTCTCTCTTTCTCTCTTTCTCTCTTTCTCTCTTTCTCTCTTTCTCTCTTTCTCTCTTTCTCTCTTTCTCTCTTTCTCTCTTTCTCTCCCTCTCTCTTTCTCTCTTTCTCTCTTTTTTTTAATCACATTTTCATTCAGTCATGTTGCTGGTATTGTTCTGCGGTGTAGCTATTCTTGCCTTGATATGTAGAATCCAAAGTTGGAATCAATACTTCAGGTGAGGCTTCTTGTTCAGATATGCTTGCTCTGAGGACAGTAACTTCTTTCCAAGTGTCCTGTGTTTGACTGATTTTGAGCATGTAGTCACAGAATCATAGAATGGCTTAGGTTGGAAGGGACCTTAAAGATCATCTAGTTCCAACCCCCACTCTGCCGTGGGCAGGGTGGCCAACCACACATAACCAACTAATTATTCCAACTTTCATTTAATTTCATCTGGTTTCTGTAAGTTCCCCTCACTTATTAGGTTTCTGAACACCAACATCTTTTCCAAATACATAAAGTTCATAAATGTATTTCATCGTCTAGTAGCCAATCAAAATTTTGAAATGATTAAGTGTTGGACAGAAACTTGAGTCATCTCCTTTGATGTGCTCTCTGGGTTTGACAGCAAACCACTGGTAACTGTTACTGAAATACACTTCTCTGTCTGTCTGTTCAGCTTTTAATGACTTCATATTGATCATAATTATGAATCTCCAGTTAGGAAAACATTACATGTTTTGACTCTTTTGAAAATCTGTAAAGGTTTGCTAAGAAATACTTTCATTAGATGAAGCTTTGTATTCCCATACATCTTCTTAACATCAGCAATTGTTTGCAATAGTAAGTGTTGAAGTTAGGAAACTCGCTAACTGCGTGTAATTAGTTTTAATAATGAAGTACCACAATAATAATAAAGTAGAAAGCTTAAAATATGACTAAGACTGCTGCTATAAGTAAACTCTGATCATTAATCATTTAGATTTGTTTTTCATTAGTATAATCTTACTTATGAACATTTGCTAATTTGTTTATGATTATGTGCATGCTTCCACCTGTATTTTTTTGCAAAAGAACTGAGAAATATATTATTGAATATAAATTGTTTTGGAAAGATGCTAGATGTGGAATTCTGCATAGCAGAGAGGAAAAAAATCAGTAATCACAGAATCATACAATCATTGAAGGTGGAAAAGACCACTAAGATCATCCAGTCCAACCATCAACCCATCACCACCATGTCCAGTCAACCATGGCCCTCTGTGCCACATCTACACAATTCTTGAATGCATCCAGGAATGGTGACTCCACTGCCTCCATGGGCAGCCTGTGCCAATGTGTCACCATTCTTTCTGAGATGATTTTTTTCCTAATATGCAACTTGAAAATTGTTATATAGAAATCTTTTGAAAAACTGTCTTGTCTTTTTAGGCTGAAGTTTCTGGGTAACATGCTATGTTACAGTTGTAGGCACCCAGACACACATTAGACAACCAAGATGGTATAAAAGACTAAATTTTTTGTAGGGGAAGTAACTAGTTCATTTGACTGTCATTCAGGTTTTCAGTAGGAGACAGGTTACGTTATATACAATCTGTTGCTAAAAAAACTTGAAATAAAGGTGTCTACATGATAAAATTAGATTACTTTTTTTTAATAGTATCTAATGGTTATGTGTTCATTGGCTCTGAGGCCCTAATTGAAACTAGTCTTACTGTTCAAATGAAAATATCTTGAATTTCCAAACCTGAAGAGTTGCACTTGAAACTGGAAGTCATCTGTTTCATTCCAGACAGATTCATGTGCTGTTAATAACACAGAGTCAGCTATTGGAAGTGAGACCCAGGAGATGAGAGGCATTTAAAAATTGGACTACTATGGAATAGCAGGTTTGTGATAGCACTGACAATTCAGCAAAATGAGTGCAGGTTTGTAAGTACATAGATTCTACAATGTCAGAATTCAACAGCATGTAATTCATTGTATCTGTGCAGGGTTGTTTTTGTTTTTGGTGAATTTTAAATTCTGGGTCTTAGTCTTCTGTCATTTATCAGATTGCACTGTGAGCAAACAATGGAAGGCTATAATAGCACTCCCCGCTCCAGCTGTTTTGCTTTCATTGATATCTAAAGGCTTAGCTTAGAAATAGGCAAACTTGAATTAAGTTGTCCTCTCTTTTTGCTGTCATTTTATCCCAGAATGTTATGATTTCATCTACAAAGGTGATGTGTTTGCTGCACTGTTCAGTTTGCTCAGTATTATCACAGTCAGGAGACAAAGATCTCAGTAATGTTGAAATTCAGTGCTATTTGTACCCATTAGGCATGCTCAGACCATCTCACCATATCAAGTTTCTCTGTCAACATCACTGATTTTTTCCTTTGAGTCTTCTTGGCAGCAGAGCTTGACCTGGACTTAAGATACAGGACCCTTTGCAGGCAAAATTTTAGGTATTACTTTTGAGGATTTGCTGGCAAAGGAACACATGTTTTTTGAATTAGTTTGTGCAACTCAGACACCTATTATATATTTGAGCCTGTTTTGCCATGGCCTTGGGGGAACCTGAATGCCACCAGCACTCACAGGTCATTCTGTGGAATAATCTGAAGACAGAGAGGTTGCGTAGATTATTATCTGGTATAACACCCTGCCCTGCAACTTTTGTCTTTTGCCCCTATTCATTTTATTGTGTTTCTCCAAGAATAGTCTAGCTCCATTATCTCTATATTCTCCCACTGTGTTATCAGTGAAATTTCTTCCCATCCTTTCTTCTCAAGACTAAACAAACCTTGGACAGTGTTCCAGGGAGTATTTTGTTGTCTTGTAGCAGGGAGCAAAACCTGGACGAAGAGCTTAAGTGTGAACAGGTCGCTGTTTTTATTAATTGAGGCATAGCTGTGTATTGTCTATTAAAATCCCTCTAAGCACTTGCCATACATTGGGAATAATGGCTGAAAAATAAACTTTCTTCTGGTTATTCCACTCACCTGAAGGAACATTTCGTATTTTTATTACTGTTATGGAAATATCACATGCATAGCAAAACATTCTACATCAAGTATAAGAGGTGGTTGGCTTTAGAAATAACCTGCAGATGTGTTGTACCTGAAACTGCAAAAATACATTATCCTTATGAATACTTGGACTTGGTTTGATAGCATTTACCAATAATAAACTTTGGAGAATCACCTGTTTGATAGTCATGTTGTGTTGATATCTGAGACATTAGGCTTTCCATGGAGGCTTAAGCAGTAAGAATTTGTAATATTCCAGGCACCACTGTGAGCCAGTTAAAGTAAATTACAGTTAAGTTAGTTTAACATTAGATTTAATGGCAGCTGCTCTGTTTTAAAACTTCTTTAAAATACTGCCTTTTTATTAGTGTTTTCTCTCATTACATTCCTAGATTAGAGATAACAGAATTATTTATCTGCCATATCTGTAAAGTACTTCCTGTTATGTATTCACTATCCTATAATTTGGTTTATGGAAATTATTCTGCCGTGCTGGTGTCCTGGGTCTTATTTTGCAGCAGCAATGTTTTTCTGAGGTGGCAGGCAGCTGCCTTGGATTTTCCAAATACTGAGTTTTGTGTAGTGTTGTTTATGGCTTTCAGACTCTTTTCTCAGGGTTTGTGAATTCTTTATTTGTAAACTTTTAGGGAAATTAAAGCTATTTAATACATTTTTCTCAGGTCATAATAAGGGCTATTATAAAAAAAAAAGTTGGAAGAATGGCATGAACTGTATTGATTCCCTTTTTCTATCGTCTCCTTGAGCCCTTGAGTCTCAGCCACTAACTGTTAGATCTCATTTTAATGTGAGATTTCAAGAATTTTTTTAAAGTCTCCTGGTAAAAATCGGTTGTCTTCAGTATTCGTTAATTTTCTTTTCAGTGACACAGATGAGAACATATTTCTTCGGTCAGATGATGTGCCTCTCCTTGTGGAGTTTTGAGCTCATAGATTCCTCTACCTTTGCTTAGTTTTGAGAAAGATATTTTCAGTTTTTTGCAGTAGTAGGATGAAGCCTTGAGGCATCTTCCTAGGAATTCAGCCTGTCATTATGTTTGGACATCACTTCACCTGTTGTTGTTTCAGTAGAAGATTCCTAAGTTGGATAAGGGGTGTTTTCATGAAGCTTATCTGCTGTATGTGTGGCCATAGAGGAGCTGTGATCGCTCCACTTCCACTTAATCCTGAAGTTAAATACCTGAAGGGAGGCCACAGATTGGCCAGAGCCAGGCTCATGGGTGCCTATTGACAGGACAAGAGGCCATGGGCAAAAATTGGAGCCCAGGAGGTTCTCTCTTGGCATCAGGGTGCAGTTCAGTGCTCTGCTGGTGACAGAACGATGGCACAGGTTGCCCAGAGATGTTGTGGAGTCTCCTCCTTGGAGATGTTCCAGAGCTGCCTGTGCACAGTCCTGGGCACCCTGCTCTGAGTGTTCCTGCTTCAGCAGAGGTTGGACCAGATGGACCCAGAGGATCCTTTCACCCCCGACTATGCTCTGATTACTCTGTCTACCCGGGACAGGGGCTTCTTGTGGTACAAAACCATGCCGAAGTCAGTGAATGCAAAATTTAAGCAAACTATGAAGTCATGCTAATTTGAAAAGAAGAACTCTGATGCTCTTCCTGTTACAAATACATGTTGGCTGATGCATCCCACATTATCTTTATGTTACTATTATAATTTCTATGTATTATTTATAGTTACTATTCTTAATTTGTTTAATTGGAAAACATAATCTTTGTGTTTCGTTGGCTATCACGTAACCTTTTATATCAGAACTTGTGTAACTTATTTTGGCTTATTTCTGGTTTTCAGATTGTTCTTAATTGGTCATTTTGAATTGGGATCCTGCCCTGCATACTTCTAGATTCTGCATTTTCTGAGCTTCCAGACATTTTTTCCCTTGCTCTTTAGAATGGTTCAGACACTTTTTACCTTTGCATCTTTGTATTTATCACCCCTCAGTGGAATAAAAGTCTTATATTCTGAAGACATGAACAGCTCTACTTACTACTGTGAGGCAATTCATTGGCTAATAAGCCCAAATATATAACTGTAACCATTAATGAATCTTGACGTTGCAGTTTTAATTTGCAGTCATAAAATCTGTGCATATTGCATGCTCTTTTTCTCTCCAAATCAAAGTTTTCCTTAATTCTCATTTACCTTTCCTTGAAGCGTGAAGGGGAAGCAAGCGTGGAAGGTGTTCTTAATCAACTGGTCCTGGAGCATCTACAGTTGGCTCCTCTCCAGTGGGGTGAGTAATGTCAAAATCTGCTGATGATTTCTTCAGAGTACAGACTGGTTTGTAATTTCTGGCAGCACAAGAATGATAATATTTTCATTCACTGATGATCTACGACACAGAAGAATTTGCTAAGATGTTTTTCCATTAGATGTTTTGCTTATGATTTAGCTGAAGAGAAATGTAAGGTGTATATCTTTTAAGTATCATTGCTCAAGTGGTAGTAAATATGAAAACTGACTATGCACTTTTGCCTATGCTTTGTGGTCTCAGTGTTTTGTAGGAGAGGTGGCTGCTGCTGAAATTTTCCCTTTAGTTGACAGTGCATGTTCTTAAATTTCACTAAAATATTTTCATGGAATTGCAGCATAACTTGTGGTGTATTTCCCATCATGATTGATATTTTTTAGTAGTCCTTGTAAATCTTTATTTTGCGTTTAGAATGATGTTCCAACAATTAACTATTGAATTACGTTAATTTTGAAGGGTCTTGATAATGTGACTTCTATCTGTTCTTAACAAGGCTAGAGTAGTTATTTTGGAACACGTGGTGCTTTATCCCTGGACCTTCTATTGCCATGACAGGGTGCAGGAAACAGTTGCTGCATTAGTGAGAAAATTGTTTTCAAAGTCTTTGTTTTTAAATTCTGCACTCCTTGTTTTAATTAATTTGATGACCTAGAGAGGATCGGTTTAGAGGAATAGCGATCCATCACCATTGACTAAGTTACCTATTAAAACTGAAAAGATCCCCCCAAATCCCTTTCTTGCAAATGCTTTTTTTTCCTCCAAGTATGTGGACCATCTACAATGCATACATAAAAACTTGTATACATACCTGATTTATGGATAGGAAGGTTAAAACTGGTAATGTTTTAAATTTGTTGTGTTGTAAACATGTCAAACTTGTACCACAAACATCTTTTTCTGAAATCATGCTTATCTGTCATCTGCTCCTCAGAGGATTCAAAGATTTGGTAGTATGTGCTTTTATGATGTCTTTGGTGATGATTGCCCTGGTCATCATCGGTAAAGCAAAGAGCGGGTATTTCATGTGTCTTGACAGCTCAGCTCCCCTTGGGAGTCATCTCAGTTCTGCTGAGTCCCACTGACCTTGTTTGTAGCTTGGGCTCTGTGTTTGGAAATCTTTCCTTAGAACTCTTGCACTGTTGAAAAATTTTCTTAGTTGTTTTCTTTTAATTTTCTTTTTGCTGCCAAACACCACCTTCAGACCTCCTGTAAAATAGGCTTTTACAGTCGTGGGACTGTATTTGCAAATCCAACTTAAGTGGTGATTTTCACTGGTATTTTGATCCATGTAAATACTCATTTTGCAGGTCTGGTTTGTTTTCACGCCTAATAAATTCTCAAATTGAAATTACTATTAAATATATTATCCTGTTTGTATAGCACAAGAAATGTCTTAATGTAGAAGCTGTAGCTCACTGGAAAAAAATATTGAAAAAGAAGTATGGATTAAGTGCCTGATTTAACTTGAAAACAAAAGCAAAAAGTAAAACTAAAAGCCATGGAGGATTTTCTTTCAGTGAGCAATAATTTCAAATATTCAGTAGTATAATATTTGCTACCCAATCTCATTACTCTGCAGCCAGGTAAAAATATATGCAATCGTCATGAGGTAAGCTAACGAGCTCCCTCAGGAAGTGTGCCATGGCAATACAGGCTAACGTTGATTTATTAGTGCATGGGGTGGATGAGGATTTAAACGATTGTCTTTTCAACTCAGTAGTTCCCACCCAAGAGGTGGGAATGATGAAGATATCTGGTCATTGACGAGTTTCTGTGTGTACACATGTAGACAAGGACATGCATTGTCTTTCAGAATGTAAATTTTAGCCAGAATATGTTTCCTATTCAATAGTTAAAGGCATTGTAAAATGCAGTGTGTTTCCAGTCATCCAAGATGTAATACACATTCTGTTTCTCTCTTCTTTTTCCTCTTATTTTCAAGTGATTAAAGCAGTCTTTGTGTTTTCATATGATATATTATAGGCCTTAACTTTCTTGTAAAAATCAGCTTTTTTAGTGATACTAGTCTTTGGTGAGTACCAATAATGAGATAATCTTATGCAAGCTATCTTAAATGTTCTTTGACCTTTAACATTCCTCCTTAATGAAAACTGTCATCTTAATGTATATAACGAATGGGGCAGTATTTTATGAATGTTCTTTTCTCATCCTGCCTCTGAATTTTTTGATGTTATTGCTAAGTTACTTGAATGTAATACGATAGAATCGCCTACATTAGTTTTTTTTTTCTCTTTATCTTCACATTATTTGTAGTCACAGCCTTGCTTTGCTTTGAGTTTTTCTTTTCTGTAGAAAGAATAATTGGCATTTGTGTGAATGTTCCTTATGCTAGCTATCATTGTAATGCAACCTCTGAGTATATTAGCTAAGAAATGTTGCCCCAGCATTGCGCAACAAAATTGATTTAATGATTATTCAAAGCTTTTCCTATATTGATGGCTACAATGAACAGTTTACTTTATTAAAAGTGCTCACACTGAAACATGAATGAATATTTAAAATGGTTTTGATTAAAAAATGACTGGCTCTTGTTCAGAATTAGAAAATCTGGACTTCAAGATTACTTTTGACATGCTTAATTCATAATAAATTTCTAAAATTATAAAAGTATATTGAAATAGTTTTTCATCTGAATTTTGACAATCCTGTCTTTGCCTCATCAAATGCAAGGCACAGAGTATTATTAAAAGTTGATGGCACTGAAATTCCTTGTAAAGGTTAGAAGTCCAGGCCTGGGGCCCCCTGCACAAGAAAGACGTGGAACTCTTGGAGTGGGTCCAGAGGAGGGCCACTAAGATTATCAGAGGGCTGGAGCCCTCTTTCCTATGAGGAAAGTTGAGGGAACTGGGCTTGTTTAGCTTGGAGAAGAGAAGGCTCGGGGGAGACCTCATTGTGGTCTTCCAGTACTTGAAAGGAGCGTGTAAACAGCTGTTTCCTCTCCTGTTTATAAGGGTGGATAGTGATAGGACAAGGGGGAATGGTTTTAAACAGAGACAGGGGAGGTTTAAGTTGGGTATTAGGAGTAAGTTTATCACACAGAGGGTGGTGACACACTGGAACAGGTTGCCCAAGGAGGTTGTGGATGCTCCATTGCTGGAGGCATTCAAGGCCAGGCTGGATGTGGCTCTGGGCAGCCTGGTCTGGTGGTCGGCGACCCTGCACATAGCAGGGGGTTTGAAACTCGATTATCACGGCGGTCCTTTTCAACCCAGGCCATTATATGATTCTATGAAGCCAGCCCAGAAGGTTGTCAGGCGGAGGAAAAAAGTGTCTCTTAGTGGACAGTGAGGGTTGTGATCTCATCTGATAAAGTGATTGGAGAAGGAAAAAAGTATTTAAAACATGAAGAATCATAAAAAAGGAAATATGTCGGAGGGGAGAGAGAGAGTTCTTAATATGTTGTTAAAATTGATTTTAAGATTTAAGACATCTCTGGAAAATGAAGTTGTCTATTAGCGAGGTTAGTAAATCACACGTAATTGGAAAACATAATCTTGCTCAACACCAGCAAGTTCAATGTTCTCTAAAATTTATGACATATTTTCTTTTTACTGCTGGGCAACAAACCAAATGTAGAAATAGATGTGGTTTTAAGGTGCATATATTAAAATCATCACGTCAAGGAAACACAGCCGGCAAAGTTTAATGAGGAGAACCAAGACCCTTCCAAGGAATATGTCTTACAAATCCTGTGGTTAGATTTGAAAATGATCAGATGGAAGCAAATGTTATTACTTGCAGTGCAGTATTTTTTCAGTCTTTATTTGATTTATGTTACAATGTTTTGCAAGCAAGCAAAATTTGGACACCAAACAGTTAGCAGTTTGATGGTACTCTGCATTTTATAGCAAAATTATCAGAGGTACAAATGCCATGCAGAAAATGTTGTTACTGAACTTGAAATAGTCTGAATTTGAAATAGGCTTTTGATTAAACCTGGAATAGGCTGGGCCCGGGGTATTCCTGCATTAAAATTTGAGAAGTACCTCTTAAACCAGAGATTGCCAGCATTTTGCTTGCTGTACACAAATCTTAGAGCAGCAGCATTCTTGAAATTCCCCTCCTATGTGAAACAAAAGCGACTTACCTCACTGGCTGCAAAAAACAAGGTAAAGACCTTGTTTTTTCCTAATGGTCTTTATATGTGGAAGATGTATTAGAGAAGTGTGATTTGGAATTATAGACAAATCTTGAAGTGCTACATGTCCTAGTGTATAGGGCAAATGTTTAGCTTTTCTTTCCCTGTAGAAACTGGCTGAATAACTGAAAACCAATGGCTACACATAAACTCTGAGGACAGTACTTACAGTCGTTTTCTAGGAACCATGCAAATGTCAAGCATCACTGCAGGCGAAGTCCAGAAATAGCTTTAAGTTTTCATTCATTCTTTTATTTCATTCAGTCATTTCATTCATTCTTCACTCTTCCTTTCTAATATTAATCCTATTGGAGGAGATACCATTAAACTTAATGACAGAGTTAAATGCACTTCATAATGCAGGATGTTTCATTTTCCAGTACATAATTGAGGGGAAAACTAACAATACTGTTGAATGCTCTCTAGATCAGAATTAGGGAAAGTGGTGGTTAGTACCCAAAATCTTAGTTTTTTTACATATAGACAGAAAATACTCCACATTTTGTTGTTGGTTCACAATAAATTGTTGGTCTGCTTGCATGGTGCAGGCATATGGTACTTAGAAAAAGCTCAGAAAGTCTGAACAGTGGTTTTAAATTCTCCCAGGTAGTTGGCAAAGAGACAGCAGAGAAGTAGATTTAAAACTATTTTGGAGTGTTTAATGAAGATGGAGCCCATGACAGCTTCTTTGGAAGAGTTCTGTCTTGTTAAGTTTAACAAAACATCTTATGGAGCTATTACTTTTTAAAGAAATTATCTTAATAATATATTTTTTCTTTTAAATAGCATCAAATCACGATATTTTTTCAGGGCTTATATATTTCATGGAGCTTAATTATTGAAACTACTCACTCACTTTATTTTGCATTTTCCAGTCTTATCTTAGACCATAATTAAATCTTTCTTTCCACAGTTTATGTTATTAAGTGTTAGGGATTGCAGCAGTGTCAAATCAACCTGTTCCGAATATAGAGGAAAATGTTTTAAAGTGGCTCTCTCTGAGAAGATGGTGGAGCCGTACGTCCCTAAGCTCGTGCTTTGGCTGCCATCTTGATACCCTGACAGCTTGTTGTCCCCAAGGGCCACTTAAAAGAGCCAGATCTCTGCCAACATGATTATTGTTAACAGTTTTATTTTAGTCAGGGCAATCGTATAATGTTGCTCATTCTCCATGTTTGAAATGTCAGTGCTGTCCTGGTGTTGTTAAAAGAACGGATTTAAGGGGAAACAGCAAGGAAACAGTTTTGCTTTTTCTTTCAATAAACAAATCACTCATAGGCCCTCCATAAGGTCACATGGATAAACTCTATACAGAGATAAGATCAGGAATATGAAGCGATCAGGAGCATATATGAATGTTGGTCCTTCAAAAATATTACAAATATTCATTTATCAAACCAAAATATTCTTAAATTATAATTTAGATTTACAGTAGTATGGCTATTACCATCAATAGAAAGTTGAAACCGGAAAAATTAAAGAGGATGCTCTCTGTAAGGTAGAGAATCACAATCTGATTCATAGCAAGATGGAAACTGAGAAACAATCTGGAAACAAATGGATTTTACTAGGTAATCAACCTTTCTCATCCATTTAGAAAAAACTTCAGGTTTCTCATTTTTATTTTTAAGATCTAAGAGAGGTGGGAACACTTTCGTATCTTAACAGCTTGTGTGCAGGCTGTTTTGGAGGATATTTTGGCAATGTCAAGCAAGCAACATGCTTTAGTTACTGGGAAGTGTTAAGGGACTGGGGTAGTACACTGAAAAAAAGGACTAACTTGATAAAAAACTAGGGCATCTGGCACAAAATTAATGTTCTCACATGTCAAAACATGCTATTGTGTGATATGCTTTGAATCAGCTGTTGCTGCTAATTCTTACCAAAGCCTTGGTTACCCAAAACTGAGAGGAAAAACTTGAAGAGAAGGGGTTTCAGACCTAAACGGATCAGGAGTGATTTCAAATGAAAGGTACTGAGGAAACGTACAACACCATGAAGTGAAAATAAATGAACAAAAACCTCATGTGAAAGGACAGATAGCTTGAGATGGCTGGGTAGAGTGCCAGTGGTTACCTCCATCTCAGATTTCTGAACAAACTGGTAGCTGAAGCCGCAGATGCAGCATTTTTAACAAAGGAGGGAGGAGGCTAGAGGGAAGATCATAGAATCACAGAATGGCTTGGCTTGAAAGGAACCTTGAAGATTATCCAGTTCCAACTCCCCTGTCGTGGCAAGGTTGCCACCCACCGGATCAGGCTGCAGAGGGCCCCATCCAATTTGGACTTGGGCACCTCCAGGGATGGGGGCATCCACAGCTTCTCTGGGCAGCCTGTGCCAGTGCCTCATCGCTCTAGATGAAATTAACAGCTTAAATCTTGAAGAGCAGCTTAAAGCTTCAAATTACCTCAATTTCCACATGTGGTAATGTGACCTTCACTGAGTGTAAGAAGTCCATCCAGCTGCTCTCTCCTTCCACCTCTTCAAAAGGAGGAGATGGAAAACAAGATGAAAAAACTCCTAAGAACAAGGTGAACACATACCAATTATGATCACAGGCACAACAGACCCAATTTAGGGAAAATTAATTTACATTCTTGACTACTAAAATGGATTTGAATAATAGGAAACAAATTAAAATGTACTAAATGCTAATGGAGTGTAAGTATTGGTCTAGAACCACTCTTTTGCAATTTTGCCACTGTGAACTGCTAGCGATTTTTTGCATAAAAAAAGGAGGAGAATAACCTGATGAAATATGCTGATGGCTCAGAGATGAACACCACCACCTCTTCAAAAAAGGATCAGGCTACCGCATAGGAATCGATAGATAATCTCAAAAATCAAAGTACCATAACTGAAATGGATGACATGTAGTCCGGAAAGGAAGGTTATCTGTTCTGAGACTAATAACACAGAGATCTGCTAGAAGTTCAGCTGTCTGAAGTGACTGGAGAGGAATTGATTAAGTGTTGCTCTGAGCTACCAATGTGATTCAGCTGTGAAGAAAGGTGTTTGATGTCTGTGCAGGTCTCTAATGGAACTCCCCATGGGAAGCTTCTTGTAGAAGAACTCAAATCAAACCAAACTAGAGTAGGAAAAAATATGTTTTGTAGGTAATCAAGGAGTGAAGACTTATTGTTGGATTTGTGTTTATGTTTGTGGGGTTTTCTTACTATGCTGAATAAAATCAGCTCAGATATCAAAAGCTGAGTAATTCTGGGAGGTGGGTTCTGTGTTCACTGCTTAGATATCTAATGCAGTCTCTCTTGCTTTGAAATACACTTTATCTGGTATAAATCGCTTTCATTTAGCAAAATCAAGGCATATGAAGGAGAGCTGACTTAGTTCCAGACATTTGTCAGAGGACCAAGTTGCAAGGAGGGTAAGAAGTTGCTGAAATAGGGTGATTTCTGTCATAAGTAGCATACTGAATAGTAACTTTATTAATAAATGCAATTTATTCTGAAGGATGCTTAAGAATATTAATGCAGTCTTAGAGCAGGAATACCAGTAGGGAGGAAATTACCACATGATGGTATTGGATTTAATATGAAAGGGAAATAAAAACCCAGAACCTTGTGATAGCAGAATAATTAACTCAAGTTTGAGTCATGCACATACACCTAATGCATTTTGTTGCAATGAGTGAGTGACTTTGCTTTCGGTATTTTGTGTAGAAAACATTATTGTCTTTTTAAAACAAAACTACTATGAAAGATGTATGCATGGCTTACTTCTTTGTAGGAATATTGCTTCCAACAGTGCTGCTAAGCCATAACAGGCGATTAAGGAGCAGTGTAAGGATGATAAATTGTTGCATAGTTTTGGAGCAAGATGCTTACCTTTATATGTATTGTTATAAGCAAATTGAATAATAAATTAATTGAATATCCCAATTAAAAATGAAAAGCTATCAAAATAATCAAGAAAACGGGTTACATTTTCAAAAAGAGGTGTAAAGACAATTGTAAGGAAGAAGATGGAGAATACTAAGAAAGCAGTCAGTGAAAAAGTAGTCAGTAAAAAGTATCACTGAATCTGCAGAGAAATAGATTTCTGTTACTTTGATGGACACAGAAGATGGTATTTGAATAAAATATAGAGAAATGTAATTCAGCTTGTGGACAATTAGAAAAGAATAAAGCAGGAAAGATCAGAAGATGTATGCGTTAACAAGAGAGGCAAGAAAGATGCTTTGATCAGGCAGGATTTTAATTACCCAGCAATTAAATGAATTGTACAGTAAAGTGTGTAGAGAATGAGAAATGGAAAATATGCTAATTGTAGTGTAGGAACATTCTGAATAGCCTATGTAGGACAGGTTCAGTGTGTAATTGGTTTCGGGCAGTAAGCAAGAAAGGAGGCCTTATTCCAGAGGGCATACACTGAGCCTCGTTATCTTGCTTCCTACAGTTTTTTGGATTTTGTTTTATTTCTCTTTCAGAAAATCAGGCTTATGCTCAGAACTGAATGACATGAGTGCTGTAAATGAAAGCAGTTTTACTCTGTATACAGTGGACTTTGAATGAGGCTCTCTTACTAATAAAGTGTGCCACTAGGCTGGGTTATAGCATCTTCTGTGGAAAAGCACAAATATGCCCAGCTCAGCTGGAGTGTAGAAATTGATAGTTCAACAACTTCAGTGGAAACTTTTATTTTTGTATTTTGCTAAAATCAATGAAACCAACAAAAAAGTGTTTGCGTGTGGGCGCAGACACCCACACCCTTAATGGGTTTTGACCCTGCAGTTAGAGGGGGCCTGGTCTGTGATCAGCAGAAGTTCTCTGGTGAACAGACATTCTGAAGGGGGGTTAATTTGTAGTGTTAATTCTGAAGTAGTCTCTTATTTCATCAAGGAAGCAGAAGTGAATTAATGAGTAGAAGGAACATAAATCCACCTCAATAAGCCTTGTAATGCTGAAATTAATAGCTTCCAACTGTCAAAACCTGAACAGTACGAGCACAGGCTACAACATACAGATTTGTATGAGGAAATATAAGCTTTGACTGAAGTCCTCTTTTTTTTTCTCATTTTTAGTGGTGGTTGTTGTTGTTGTTCTCTATTTCTCTCCAAATATAAGCTGTTGGTTATCTGTTCTTTAGCTTAAGATATTTATTTTCCCATCTCCTTTATATTCCATGTTGTAATTTTTCTTATCCCATTCATTCTCACCGTAGTCTCTTCGATAAAATGATTTTTAAAGTTTTTTGATGTTACTTTTGTTTTAATTTTGCATACCAGACTTTTGTATTAAGAGATCATAATATATAAAAATATATTTAGAAGATAAATTTTACAGTTTTAGTAGAGGAAGGGGTTAATTTGGTTTGATTGATTTGAATCTTTAATTGATTTCATTTTTGCAAAGAAAGGCAGTCAAAAAGAAAATCCATCCCAACCTATGATTGTGTGTTCACTGATGCTTCAGACTCAGTTATGAACTTATTTTACCATGCATTTTCTTATCAAGCAGAAATTCAGACTCACTTCACTAATGTTTCTGATTACCTCTGGATATATTAGAAGTTATTGAAAGAGGATGGCTTATTTATTTATGTGTTTATTTATTTATTATCTCAGGGTATAAAAGAAGAACTGAGTCAGTGTATTCTTCTGTTTGGTTTTGTATGAAAGGGCTTTCATCAGTAGATACCGTAGTTGTTTTCTGTTACTCACTGCATTTTGAGTAGTGTCATAAAAGTTGTGGCTGGATGGTATGAGGCATGTACTGAGCTATTACAGAGCTTACATCAAGGCCAGGGACTAGAGATGAAATAAGAATCTTAATTAAAAATGTTAGTAGCATATAGAAAAGGTAAAATGTCTCGACAGTGTCTGGAATTACACAATGGAGAGAAATAATTGGCTTCCTCATGTGAAAACTTCAGGGAAAAAAAGGCAGCAACATCAGCAATCCTAAATAATTAAAAGAAGTGTCAAGGGATAATTACATTTCTGTGCTTTGATAAACAGTCAAGTGTCAATTATCTGAATGAAAGGTGGGGTTGGGTTGTTCAAGCTAAAGGAAAAAGCCAGGTACTGAAAACACTGGGTACCATAAATGAGAAACTTCACAGCAGAAACAGGGGCCACCAGCCCAGAGTGTTTCTGGTTATAAGTCTTAGAGTAGTGCTTCCAGCTGGGGGAGTAAATTTGTTGTAGTGGGATGTGAAGGCGTAGAGCAGGCTTCGTGCTGCAGCCAAGCTCCAAACTCCAGTCAAGCACCGTTGAGTTGGGAACATCGGTAGCTCAGCGCTTCTCAGCTATGTCCTTGCCTTCCTCATAGCTCAGATGTTACACCTACATATCAAACCATTTAGAGTCCGAGCCCTTATTTTAAATGCAGCATATTGTAGCAGAAGTTTAGAATGCATAACTCCCACAAAACAGGAGCTGACCCCACTGGGGTGGTGGGCTATTGGGCTCCTTTGTGACATGGAATTCCCAATTATCACTTTGCTTCTCGCTTTACTATCCCTTTTTTACTTCTGCTTTACTACAGTTCCAGAAAGAAAACATGTTGTTTTCCCTCACCTACTGAATTGGAAAATAATGGTTGTGAAACAAAATAAAAATTGAGTGATAAGCATAGTCAAAGCTTTGAGATTGGATTAAAATAAGATCGGTAAATAGCTGTCAATTGGAGTTCACCCTGAACTTCTACTGCTAAAGAGGCAAAATGACCTCTTCTGGTTTCCTAGCGACTGTGGTTCTGTCTACCTTGTTGGAGCCACCTGTGAGTTTGTGAACATCTGCTCCTAGCAAAGGTTTTAAGGAGCAGTGTTCTCACTATTCTGTTTATGAACTAGTTTTGCTAACAGAAAAAATTTGATGGAAATTATTTCTGTTTAGGGTTACTCAGTAGATAGGATTTGTATTGTCTTCATGTTCTTTAGAATTAATATCATAACATTATATACATATATATATATATCTTTATGTTATTCAACTTCAAAGTAGATTGCAGAAGGTGTCTCAAGATGATTTTGTCTGGAGAGCCTTTTACAAACTTACTGAGCTGTGTCTCAGAAGCTTACTGTGAGTAGTAATTTCAAGATTAAATTTATTTGTGACTCATTTCCAGCCCTTTTGTTCTCATGTCAATATTGTTCTTTTGTTTAAATAGCTTTTCTCAGTCTCTGAAGTTTGCTCTTTTTCACTCCAGCTCTTTATTTGGTGCATTTCAAAACAAGTCAAGACTCACTCTCCTACTCTACTTGATAGCATAATTTTGTTATTACTTGTCCCTCTGTCATCTCAGTAGCCTTTATTTATGTCTCTTGAAAATTGTTTTTATTGAGATCTGCATGATGAAACTAGCTTTTCAGCAGGATCATTCCTGACATGGATCCTTAACGATTTCTACGTTAATGAAGTAATTTCATGCTTTCATTTTAAGGTGAATTGGTGATTATCTGTTGCTGTTTCCTGTTAATCACTGAAATCGTAGTGAATATTTAGTATTTCACAGGGTGTGATGCCCTGTGGCTATCGTGATTAACATTCCTTCCCTCACAAACATTAGGGTGAAACTGGGGATGATGTAGTATATCCAGCCTGATAAACCTTCTGTCTCTTTTCAAAGTTGATGTACTAAAACCAGTGTGAATTTTGCTGTTATCCGGCTGCAACAAAGTGCTCAGCAGGTGGCTGCAGACTCCTCTAGCATAACAGGATCTTGAATTTTTAAGATGGACAGTAATGTAATCACTGTGAGTAAATGCAGAATAATTAAACCATCAAAACTTTCGGACAAAAAAATAATAATTACATTTGGCTACTGAACTTCCTAATACTGTAGTAAAGCAGTTATCAGGCCATGTTTCTGTCAGAGATCAATATAATGCTAGGAAAATGTCGTCTGTGTTTCAGATAGAGTAAGGCTTGTCAGTTGATCTGATACTCCCATTTCTCCAGGATTTTCCATTGCTTAATCTTAGCAAATACTGAAGAGGATGATCTGAGCAAGGTCAGGCTGGACTCCAAGTAACCTGATCTCGCTGTAGGTGTCTGTGTTCATTACAGAGGCGTTAGACTTGGACAGTCTTTAAAGGCTCCTTCCAACTCCAACGATTCTGTGATTCTGTGCACCATGGGACTTGGAGAGTCATTTCTCTGAACCACTGGAAGGATGCAGTGTCTGCCCAGTCTGTGGTATTGCCCTGGCTGGGCCAGTAGTATTACTGTAGGAGATATTTTTGGAAGAAAAGACCCCTTTTCTGTTATTTGACCTAATGCTGAGAAAACCATCTATGTGAGGCCTGCATCTCAGTAGGCCTCTAGTGAGAGCTGGATTGATACCTGCAGCTCCAGTGCTAAATGGTCAGATCTGTAACGACATTTTTCCTATTATCTTGGTTTGTACTCTGAGTGACAAGGGGATATTTGTCTATCCAGGTGATTTGTGTTGTCCTTCTAAGCACAGAATCAAACATGTTTTGTATAGTATTACTTTCCAGGCTGCTTGGTAGTACTAACTGGAAATACAACAGTTGGTAGGGAACCCACATATGCAAATGAGTTCCATTAAGATAGTTTTCATTATTCAGTAATTAAGCTTTTCACCACATTCATATGCAACACTGTAGAAATCAAAACGTGTGAAATGCGTGTGCCCAGGTGCTGCCTGGGAGCTGCTAGCTGAGGCTGGGGCCGCCCTGTGCTAAACACGGCCAGGTCCAGTGGTCTCATTGCAAGGCACAGGGCAAGGAAAAAACAGATCTCGGCATGGGCACAGGGCAAGGAGGTGGCCCCAGGTGAGAGGGAAATAGCAGAACGGCCTCAGGCCTGAGGAGGAGGAGGGCAGGAGGGGCTGCAGGTTGCAGAAGGAGCTGTGATGCCCCTACATTTATCTCAGCCCAAAGGTTTTTTCTCCTATTTCCTCTGCCTGTCCTGGTGAGGAGGGGCAGTCAGACCGGCTCAGCTAGCTGGCCAGGATGCAAACCTACCACAGCATGTTATTTCAGTTTCTGGATGTTCTCCTTCAATTTTTGCTCTTTAGAGAGGATGTACCACAGTCCATGCATTTCTTTGGAGCTGGTAATATTCAGCTATGTCTGTGGAAGCATTAGAGACCAGAAAAAGGTGGAAAGTATGCCAGCATGATGCAGGATAAGGAATGAAAATGAGACAGTTCAGGACTGTTTACTTGTGAGAAATTGTTTTGGTTTCCTAGCTATCACAGAACATATTTTTGCTGCAGGAAGCCCATTCAGAAAGCTGTGCATAATTCAGTCTAGTAAAAATGCAAAGAGGCAGACCAGGCCTGTGACATGTAGCGATATGTGTCTGATAGGGGAGGCAGCTTGTAAAAGAGATTAGAGATGGTAATCTGGAAGCTGTTCTTCAAAGGCAGAGTGGCAGAAAGTGAAGTTCTGTTATTTTCAGGGAGAGAAAAAATCAACAACGTGATCATCATTCAAGACAAAACTCTGCAGGTTTTCTTCTGTTATTGCCATAAATTGTTTCTAAAACCATGTTTTGAGTGAGATTGCAAACAGCTCTGAAGTACGATGTGGCATCATTCTTAATCTTTCACATCTGGAGTATCTTTTGCACTGTACTGGTGCCGGCAATTTGGTAATAATCTAGATTACATAATTTATGCAGAGACCACTGATGGCATTTACTCCTGTCTTTTACTTGGGGTTTCAGTCTGTGGAGTTCTTCATTTGCCATATACCATGCCATAATAATCAATGAGCCTTTAAGCAAATTAAGTTGGATAGCCCTACGATATTAACTCGCTATATAGTCACTGCATGTCTAAATTTAAAGACAAAGGGACCAAAGCAGTACAGAAATCCAGAGATTTCATTTAACTGAAGAGCTGAGATAATGTTAAGGAAACAGGAGATGTAAGTTCATGTTCAAATATTTTCAGTGCTGAAGTGGAATCGCTCTGAGCATTTGTCTAGAAATTAAATCTGAGTACATAGTATCTGGCAATTAATAGCAAATCAAACCTGTTCGTGTATGTGGTGATTAGACAGTCTTTAATTGTCATTACTTCATATTCTGATGGCAAACTGAGTTTATTAAAGTTTGTAAGCTCTGAAATTCATACGAGTAAATATTTTGTTTAGTAAAATTTTACTTGTGTGTAATAACGTCTAGGTGAAAAGTCATCTCAGATTCTTTGTATTTTGAAATAGGGATTAAAATGAATCTGAGTCATCTTGCTATTCATTAAGCAGTTCTCTCCTGCTCTGTCATAAATAATAAATGGTATGATGGGGAGACTCATCACTTGTTAGTGAAATTTGACTATCAGCATGTAAGTTAATAGGTACGAATAAAAAGCAAGCTAATGTCATCATGCAATACCTGTAAAACTTTCTAAGGCTGTGTTGTAAGTACCAGGATTGGATACCATCTTCTGCCTAAAAAAGTTAGAATAATCAAGATTTATCTCTAGAGTGGTTTCCTGACTTTCCTGTTCCCCATGCAGATTAGCTGTAATTGACAAGAATATAGAATATTTCATATGATGATCTTACATATAAAACTGGGTGGTTTTCAGATGTTCAGAGGTGCTCATTCTCTGTCATCCCTGTGATGTCTGAAATAGCTGCATAGCTCTTTCTTTCAGTGCCTGTTAGCTGGGAATCTTCCCTTCAACCCCTGTTGGCAGAGAATCTTCCTTATGGAAGGTTGAGGCTTTATAAACAGGTAGACCTTGCTACCACCACCAACAACCCAAGCCCCACTCTACCCCAATAAAACACCTCCTGCAATATCTACCCCATTTCTGCAGTTGAATACCTTAGAACTTTTATGGGAGATAGTGGGATTTTTAAAAGATAGGGGTCAATGTAAAAAATGCATCTTTTGTTCTCCTTTCTCTCCATCCTTTCTTTTTCAGTGTTCTGCGTGCAGAGGTCTCTTACTGAAGACAAATCATGTTTGTTGCTTTATGAATTCCCAGTATGTGTAGATTAAAATATTGCAGGTTCTGTTGGATGCCTGAAAACACCTACTACACTTGAAAATTTATATTTTACCCTCTAATTGTTGGAAAATATGAGCCCTTGATTGGTATGCAATTAGAAGTGTAACATTCTGTTAAACATATCACACAGCATATGGCATGTTAGTAGCAAATCCTCTAATTTAAAATGAAAGAAGTGTATAGTTCTGCGTATTACAAATTTTTGCTGAGAATAAAAAATTGCCATTTGTCTAAATATTCTGGGGAAAATGCATCCTTAGTTATTTTAGTGATGTAAATTCAGTTTGTTGTGTAAAATTTATGTTTTCTAACAATAGACAAATAGAGGAAAATCTGAAATGTATTTAAATATGAAGTTAGTTACAAATAACCCATACTATGCCTTTTATTAAAATATATTTTTATAACTGAATTACCTTACTGTGTGTGCTTTAGTGCAAACAGATTAAAAATGCTGAAGCAAAAACATTTGCACAATCACAGAAATAAGAAGTCAAAGGACAAGGGGTGAAATTTATTGGAACCGATGGGCAATTCACTCGTGCTCTGTTGTGTCAATCAAAGTCATATAATAGGTCCACAGACACGATCACAAAATCACAGATAAATCTCACTGGACTGAAGGCCTGCTAAGTACACCGATTTTTCAGGTGTTTTTGTGTTGTATTTTGGGGCTTTTTGTAGTAACATTTTCACAGATACAAGAAAGAGCTGGAAGAATTAACCTTCTGGTATTGGCTGAACTATTCCTTGCATGGTTCCAGAATGTATGAACACTTATAAGATGTGCTGGCCTGTTTATAAGGCTGATAGTAAACAACGCCAAACTTAGGCATGGTTCACTGAAAGATAAGTTGGTAGCCCAGTTTGATACAGAATCAAGTAAACAGCATCCACTTTTACTTCCGCAGTGATTGTGCAGGATTACTGTGATTTCAGGTATAGCTAATCTTGTAGGGGATTACATTTCTTTGATCAAGTGCTTATACACCTTGATTTTTAGAACAAATCTTTGAAGTTGAAAAGATCTTTGGATCCTTCAAAAATCATAGAATCATAGAATGGGTTAAGTTGTAAGGGACCTTGAGGATCATCTAATTTCAACCCCCTTCTGTGAGGTGGGTGATCTGTGAGCCACCCACTAGATCAGGGCCCCATCCAACCTGGCCTTGAATGTGTAGAGACATGGAACATCGAGACATGGAACATTCACTAACTGTCTGGGCAACCTGTTCCAGTGCCTCACCGCCATCTCAGCAAAAAATTTCTACCTAACATCTAACCTAAATCTCCCCTTTTAGATTAAAGCATTCACTCTTGTCTTTGCTGCGGGGGAGCTGGACTAGCTGACCTTTAATGGTCCCTTACAATTCAAAAGATTGTGATTCTGTGATTCTGCCACTGTCCACCCATGTAAAAAGTTGGTTTCCCTCCTGTTTATAAGCCTTCTTTAAGGACTGGAAGGCTGCGATGAGGTCTTCCTGGAGCCTTTCCTTCTCGAGGCTGAAGAAGCCCATCTCCCTCAGTGTTTCTTCATAGGAGAGATTCTCCAGCCCTCTGATCATCTTTGTGGCCTTCCTCTGGACGTGCTCCAACAGCTCCTCATCTGTGGCCACAGACATGGACAAAGAACTCCAGGTGGTGCCTCATAAGGGTAGAATAGAGGGGACAATCCCCTCTTTTGCACTGCTGCCACCTCTTTGCTAATCAGCCCAAAATACTGTTGGCCTTCCAGGCTGCAAGTGCACGCTTTTGGCTCATGTCCTGCTTTTCATCCACTAGAATCCCCAAGTCCTTCTTTACAGGGCTGCTCTCAATGAATTCTTTTCTCAATCTGTACATATATATGCGATTACCCCAACCCAAGCGCAGCAGTTTGCACTTGGCCTTGTTGGACCACATTATGTTCACATAGGCCCTGTTTTAAGGCTTGTCCACGTTCCTCTGGATGCTGTCCCTTCCTTCTGTTGTATCAATTCAGCTTGGTGTTGTGTGCAATCGTTCTGATGATGTACTCAATCCCTCTGTAAGTCATTGATAAAGATGTTAAAAAGCATCTGATTTGCCCTTGGTGAAGACATGTTGATTGTCACAGATGACCTTTGTCTCACATGTGCCTTAACATCTCTTCCAGGAGGATCTGCTTCTTGATCTTCCCAGGCAGAGACATGAGGCTCATTGGCTTGAAATTCCCCCATGTCTTCCTTCCTTTCTTAAATATGGGAGTGATGTTTCCCCTTTCCAGTCATCAGCGATTTCACCTGACAGCCATGACTTTTCAAATATGATGGAGAGTTGCTTGGCAACCACATCAGCCAGTTCCTTCAGGACCCTGCAGTGCATGTCATCTGGCCCCATAGACTTGTACACATCCAGTCTCATGAGATGATCTCAAACTTGCTCGTTGCATACGGTGGGAGGGATTTGGCTCCCCCAATCCTTCGCATAATGGTCCAGGGAAATGAGAGATGTGGGACTGCTAATGAGGAATGAAGCATGGAACACCTTGAGAACCTCAGCCTTGTCTATGCCTGCTGTAACCAGTTCTCCCATTTCATGTATCAAAGGCAGTGCTATCTCCTTGCCCTTTTTCTTCTCACCAATGTACCTGTAAGACCCCTTGTTATTTGGTTGTTACTATCAGCCATGTTGGTTTCCTGCATCACTGTTATAGTTAACAGGATATTTGACAAGTGTGTTATGTCCAAGAAGTACAAGTAGTAAATTTGTTTAATGTAACAAGCAATGTTTACCTTCCTCAAAACTTCTGTCTTCCTAGTCAGTCTTTCACTGTTACAGTGGGATAACTCATCATTTAACAAATGGACCGTATTTCTCCTTTAATTTACACTCTTTCCTATAGCATAGTATTTTTGAGACATCAGACTGATGGCACATGTGCCACTGTGCCTCAGAGTACCTTCTGCATGCTGCCTTTATGGAGCATTTATCCCAACGTGGTAAATAGGATTCATGTGCTGCTTGCTTTGTCCCTTTGCCGCGCTCCTACTTCAGCCCCTGGGAGTGACTTACCGCAGCATAGCTGAATGCTGCTGAGCCACAGCCTTGTGAGAATTTGTGTCCCCATCTTAAACTGGGCAGGAAAGAAAATCTTTCTGCTCCAACATATCATTTGTTATGCTCAAATACTGACATCGGTTTTGTTACGACTTTATACTTCCTTTTGACGTTGCGTTATACAGTCAATTTGGCATTGAACTGGAGAAAATGAGAATACTAGGAAACAGATTCCTCAAAATATTAGTTTTATATTTCAGACAGCTCTCTAGAACGTATGGGGAAGAGAAAGCCCCTTTTCTTTCGGCTTTGCTGAGCAAATTGCACAATTCCTATGGAAATCTTAAATCTAGTACATTTAAAATCAGGTTGTGCTACAAAGCCTGAGGTTTGGTATCAGTTGTTCCTGTTGTGTGTTGTAGTCACTAATCCTTTTAATGAAGAGCTTTTAGCATTGGAGAGATTCTATTTATAGTAAAACCATTAGAGCATAAAGCTCCTCATTGCTATTCTGCAGCATGTAGCTGTAATGTTTGTCAGTGGAGGGAAGATATTTTTAGCTGCAGCATTCAAAACCGAGGCTGAAAGGTCAAGAATCCTCGCGGGGATATGTTCTGCTACATCCGTGCTATCACACAGCTGCTGTTTACCCTCTTATCGTTCTTCAGTAATAAGAAGATTTCTTCATTGTGACACTAAAGGTATAAAGCATCAAAAGCATTCTGCGCATGAAGTGAATACTCAGGAAAGGATGATGTATCCAATCACATTAAATGTTCTACTTCTCCTTAAGTGAATGATTTTATTTTCCCATAGACTACCTCAATGCCTATTCATCAAGAGATGCATTCTATGAAAGTTTTTTATGAAAGGGGATAAGACCAAGTGAAAGCAAAAGGCAATCTGCTGAAATAGGGAAGAGTTTTGAATACATGGCATTCAGCCTGACATCTACACCATTCATTTTCATAGCAACGTGCTACATAGGCAGAAGACGTAATATCAGTGTGTAATTTGACAAAGAAAAGGGGTCTGGAGATTCCTACTGATAATTTAAGGAAGAGAATTGTGGGTGGGGGTGATTATAGCTGCTACAGGACAGCTCGTAGCTTACCGAGTAGGTACTCAGCAAGCACAAAAAGATCGTGTGGTCCTGTTGAAAGAGGATGTGACAGATGATACATGAAAGGGAGAAGGGAGAAAAAAGGAGGGGAGAGAAGGGATAATTACAGGAATACAGGGCTGCATATATTAGTGGAGTGTAGAATGTGGAAGCTTCAGAGGGTTTTCTAATATCTTCACATAAAAATTGGGGGGAAAATTAATTGCCACATTGAGAAAATTAGGGCTGGATGATCAAAGGAAAGGCAGAGAAGGAATGGCCTGTTGGCAGATGCTTATAGAAATGGAGAAATTTTTCAGAGGATACGAGTGGAGTTCTTTGCTGCTTGAGACGCAGGCAGTGTCATATTTTAATAATAATCAGCTGCTAAGTAAGCCCTTTTATTCAGAAAACATTATGTATGAGAAACGTATAAGTAAAATAATACAGCGATAGGTACACTTTCTTCTCAGGGTATAATAAAATTAATTGTGCTTTTCCTCTAGGAATGTCTTCTAGGTCTTGCTGCTGGAGGTTATCTTGTGACACGTAGAGTCCATAGTATCACACATTTTAAAACAGGTTCTTTCATATCAGGAAATTTGTTTAATTCCACTCTTTCTGTGTGCCCCAAGGAGTTTTTAATACCATTTTTCTGGGCTTTCTGTAAGGGTGGAGTTGAGTTAGTCCATGTGGGTATAGCTGTTCCAGCACAGACTGAGCACATGTTAATAGGCAGCTCCCGTTCCCAGGATCTCGTAGCATAAATAAACCAAAAATTGAAGGATTGTCAAAAGAACAGGAGAAATGGAAAACATCTCAATTGTACAGTTGTTTTTTTTTTTTTTTTTTTTTTTTCCTCTTGTAATTGACTGAGATTAAGGTAGATGGGTATTGGCTGAAGGGAGTGACAGATGAAGGGAGCGTATGGCTTTATGAAAAGACTTGTGCAGCATTAATGACTCACTCAACCCAAAAACAGGGATGTTCCTTGGGCCTGTTATCTCCTTCTCACTCACTCTTATGTGAAAGAAACTCATATGCTTCTGCCTCAGTCGCCCACTTCATGACAAAGTGGCTGTATTCAACTCACTAAAAGGGCAGAAAACAAAGCCAAGGGAAAAAAAAAAAAAAGGAATTTGCTTTGGTTATTTTATTTTTTATAACCAGTTTAGCAGGTTGAGTCAGTGTACCTTCTAAAAGGGCTGGTGAGGAGCCAGAGGGCCAGGAAGTAAAAAAAAAAAGAGGGTATTACCTGATGCTTAACACTGGCCTGGGAGGTGATTGGGTGTTGGGGTAGGAGACGGGAAGGTATATGGGTATGGTTGCTCTGGGTATGGGAGGTCCACCAGAAAGAGACATCTGTGCACTGAGCCCCTGGACTCCCTGTACTGGAGTGTTTACTGGACCTATTTCAGAGACATGATTATCTGAGCACAGAATTGGAGCTTCACCTTGCAGCTCTCAGAGGAAGAAAAACACCACAAAGAAACATATTTACAATAGAACATATTTGGGATGGAAGAATTTATCCTTAGTTCCTGACTTTGTTATGTATGTATGTATGTATGTATGTATATAAAAGAGAAACTTTTTACACATCAGCGACAGATTGAAGATACTGGGAGAACAGGAAATTTATGGCATTTAGATGGCAGCACAGAGGAGAGAATTCAGGATGTTCTTTCTTTCTATAACTGCAGAAGGAATCAGCAGAAAAATTACATAAAATCATAATCTGCAATCGTAAGTGCAGATCGACTAGGTGTTTGATGATAGCTTTCATAGCCTACAGAGGTAGCCGTGGTGTACACGGAAAAAGGATGGACAAGATCACAGTCTGATAAGAGTAGTCTTTAACTTGATTCGTCGTATTTTGTGTGAAAATGCATTTGATTTTAACTACAAAGTTGTAGAAATCCTGGTGTATATTGTAGTTGTCCTCAACTTCCCCACTGAACTTTGTACTTGTGTGAAGTTCTGTGTACGTTTGCTGTTTGTGCCATATTCTGCCTTGCATTTTCTGGCTGCTTAATTCTTCTTTGGGCTCAGACCAACTGCAGTTACTTTAATGGTGGTGTCTTTGTTGCAATTTTGTCTCTTCTTTGCAGTTGCTTTTCTTACAGTTAGCTGTTCAATTCCCACCTAACGTGCTTTATTAGGTAGCACTCATGGCAGGGAAGTGTGCATTTGCTTTCATCTGATGGAGAGTTTTGTTAGGAAAAGCAAAGTCAGCTCTTTGGCACCTAATGGGCTACATCTGTCCCTTAGTTTTATAAAGTTTCTCTTTCATGTAGAAGGTATATATGACAGCTGATGGTTAAACTAGATGATTCTTAGTAGTCTTTTCAAGCCTTGATGATTCAATGATACATATATACACATAATGAAGTCAAGAGCTAAGCTGAAGGTCAGTTGTGCACTGGCATGAAGTTGCAGACCACTACATTTTGCTGTATTGACATTCAACTTGGCTGTAAATTGGTAAAATTCAGAGCTAATTAGTTCCTAAAACGCTCTATTTCCCTTAAATTCTACCCTAAATCACTTCAGTGGGAAGAGATGGTTTAAAAATAATTGCAAAGTGGACATGCAGACCTTTACTGCCATCCCTTCAATGAGCATACAGTAATTGACAGTTGCCATTTATTAGTTTCATATTTTCACTTTAAATATATAGCTTCTGTGAGAGAGTGAAAATGTCAAACCTGCATCTGTAGAAAAGACAAAAAAATCTGCCTGCAATTACTGTTTGCTGGAAATGTACATTGTGAGAGAGGTTTTACTTGTTCTCCTTCCTGCAGTATCTGAGTTACATACCCTTTCCTTCATTTGTTTCCTAAGCAAGGGGAGTTTAGCTTGGAGAAGAGAAGGCTCCAGGGAGACCTCATTGTGGCCTTCCAGTACTTGAAGGGAGTGTATAAACAGGAGGGGGAACAGCTGTTTGCAAGGGTGGATAGTGATAGGACAAGGGGGAATGGTCTTAAGCTGAGACAGGGGAGGTTTAGGTTGGATATTAGGAAGAAGTTTTCCACTCAGAGGGTGGTGACACACTGGAACAGGTTGCCCAAGGAGGTTGTGGATGCCCCATCCCTGGAGGCATTCAAGGCCAGGCTGGATGTGGCTCTGGGCAGCCTGGTCTGGTGGTTGGTGACCCTGCACATAGCAGGGGGGTTGAAACTCAATGATCATTGTGGTCCTTTTCAACCCAGGCCATTATATGATTATATGATTCATAATCTCCCATGTTTTGAGATTTATTGTGTGTTTGCCTCTAATTTGAAACCTGGCAAATTTTGTAAAATATGGAAATGTGACAGGTATATGAGTTCTGACCTCGAACACCTGTGCTGTGTTTTGTAGAGATGCACATTTGGTGGCCCTGCAAATCCTTTCACTCGTCTGTCGTCGCAAAATGTATTTGTCTCTTGGTTTCTGTATAAAAGGATTCCTGAAGTTTCAGTTTAGGAATCTTGGTTCAAATCTCCTTGCAACAACTTAAATTTCAAGGGTTGTTATTAGAGGAAGACTGAGTTGCTTTAAGAGATGTGTGGAGACTTGTGCAGAGCTGCGTGGACTTCGGAGCATCTCAGTGTTTTAACTGCGGCTTTTCCAGCTGCTGCAGAGCAGTATCTCATATGTTCAGTTTATCTACTGGAGTTAATCCGTGCCTTCAGTTTATTGCACACAGTGCCTATGCTGTGGATCCCATTAAGATTAAACGAAGTACTGGGTCTTAGTGTTTCACCTCAAGCAGTATCTGTTCCACGGTAGGTACCAATTGTGCAAATAAAGCTTCATGTGGTGGCTAACAATGTAATTGCCCCGTCCTTTGAATTTGCTTAACATGAGAGCATTGTTGTCAGTGCTAAGGCAGTGTCTGTAATACAAAGTTAGCAGTAGAGGTTGAACCTTCCTGACAATATTCTGTTAGGTTTATTGCTATGCGACAGATGGCAGCAGAGAGGCAGTCTGACAAATTGATGTCTGACATGGAAACGCATCTGAAGCAAAGAGGTGGAATTGAATTCGTCCATGTGAGAAATATTGCAGCCATTGACATTCATCAACACTTGCTGAATGTTACTGGGAACCAAGCAGTGGATGTGAGCGCAGTGAGGCGGTGGGTGGTGTGTCTCAGCAGTGGCAACGATGACAGTGGATCACCTCCACTGATTTTTTTGAGTGTGGCAGGCAGGCTCTTTGGTAGCTGAGAATTTGTTCTATCAAGTAATGTTATTGTGTCCTTTGTGTCTGCTGTAGTTTCCATGGATCTAAGTGGGAGACATTACTTTCGAAGTAACTGATGTTTGACTTGATTCCTACATGTATATATATACATTTGCAGGCTTTTTCCTTATGGAGGTAAGTAACCATTAAGAAACATATATTTGCTTTCTTAATTCATAGGATTTTTCTATGATATGTTCAACACAAACATAGATAAGTAAGTCAAGGCTTCATCAGGAAAAAAACTCATTTCTGCCAGATTGCCTTGCATTAGGCCAAAAAATTCTTTTCAAAACATTAATCAATTCTTCTGAAGAGAATACATGATCCGGTGCATGTGACTTGTAAAATCATCAGTCTGTTCCTAGGGAGCAAAAGCTGAAGTTGAAAGGATAATTTTGCCTTTTAACCTAATAACCTCTGGTTTGGGAACTGTGAAACACTTAATTGGAACTGGATTTTATAGCATGGAAAGTGAATAACATGGGAGCCTATGAAGATATCTAATTTGGACATCATGCCTTGCTTCGAAGAACAGAATGAAATAAGAGCTGGAAACGTGACTAGGTAAGCAGATAGCTGCTTTGATAGCCCAAGTTTCTAACTAGTTCCCAGAAGAAAATGTTACAAAATTCTCATGCAGAGCAGCGAGAGCTCTTCTTTCAAACCGTGCATATCTGAAGAAACATAGCATTATCAGTCTTCAAAACTGCCGACCAAAGCTCCAACAGAACTTTAATAAAATAAAAGAGCAGGTCCGTTGAACTGAAGAGGCAGATCCTACCTTCACCACTTTATCTAATTCTCTCCATGACCTCCTCCTCCCACGTCAGCCTTCCAGCTCAGCTTGTGCCAACACACTCCCCAGCATCTCCCTCATTTTTCTTGGCTCGTGTTGTCCTCCTGAGCTGATGGAGCTTGAGTCTTGCTGATCCCCTTCTGTCTGAGGGTTCTTGGGATGACGTAGAAGATCTCATTCCTTCTGACAGTAGATAAGAAATAACTAAAAAAAAATCAAATGACTCCTTTCTCTGAGGGCAGAATGAACTTCTGACTTTTCTTTTCTGGCCAACATTATGTTTATAAGGCTGACTGGGGAAGCTGATTTTTTTTCTTTTTTTTTTTTTTTTTTTTAAAAAAAAAAAAGAGGGCTCAATATCCAAGGATCTCTAGATAAAAAGTTTGTAAGTTGTCCAGTGGTGCTGGCACGAGAAGACAGTTGATTTCAATATGTTGCTTACCTCTTGCGAATTTGTGGTGCTGTTTTTCTGAGAAAACTGAAATGTTTCTTATGATCAGTGAATGAATCGTATCCCTGTGAGAAGCACAGTGTGCATATTACATATAGACAGGCTGAGAAAAGATCATTGTTTTGCCTCAGGCTCCAGAATAAGACAGTAACATAATGGGAAGCTCAGTGTTGCAGCCTCTTGGTCTAACCAGTGAATGACTCATTTATGATACTGAGTTAAACGCACTGAGAATGGATGAGGGTGAATACAGTTTAGAAAATGAGTGGTCAGAATGATCTCCCCTATTCAGGGCTTAATAACTTGTGACTTTCACACCAGTTTGGAAATTAAGCTAAAAATAAGAGACTATGTTTTGCTTCTGGTAATATCACTGATTAATGAACAAAGCAAATGTTTTTCTATACTGAATTACTTCCAGTATCTTTATTTACACATCAGTGAGTCAGAATAATTTGTAATTTGGCTGTTTCACAAACCTTGTTTTGTTATTCCCTTTAGCTGCCACTGGCTTGACAGTGAGGTGGCAAGAGGCTTATGTTCTTCTGAATATGAAGACCTCTGTACATCCTCCCTAGCATCACAGCTTCTGTCCAAAGACCTTCCTTGCCCTGCAACACCTGTAGGGAGAGGTTTTATTTGTAATTGCAGTTGTGACACCCACAAATCTGCACTCAGTTTGTTCCAAGCTCAGTATGAAGGTTCAAAGGTAATCCAGGTGGGATTTCAAGTAGTGTCCTCATGGTCCTGCAGCTCAGGGCTTTCTTTCTCCTTGAAGTGCAGTTTGAAGAAGGCTTTTAACTGACCTCCATTACCCTTACCCACCCCTTGTTTTTGTGATCCTCATTAAAAAATTGTATCTTACCACCAATGCCCTTCTCTCTGGGCTCAAGTTTGACACCTTTACCACCTTGCTCTTCTGAGGTAATTTGTAGTCCGAGGCTGGTTCTGTGCATATCAAACCCCATCGCAGTATGTCCTTTGATCCATGTACCTATTCAGTTTGATATTTTAAAATGCTCTCTTTAAGTACTGACTGCTCATTTCTAGCCAGAATTTGCCAATGATTTGATGAACTTTAATTTTTCTCCAGAGTTGAATAACCGAACACAGAAAGCAGAATAGTCACCAGTAAAATAAATCACTTGACAATCACTAATCCGAAAGAAAAGACAATACTAACTATGTGTCAGGAGTAATTTCTCTTAAAATCTACTGTTAGAATTGTAACTGAAATAAAAGCAGATGTTTCTGCTTTGTCCCAGGCATCTGGAAATGGAGAACTGGAATCAAATTGGATTTCCACGTCATTGTCTGCGAGGGTGTGGGGGTCGGTGTAGCTGTTATTTGTGTATGAAGTTTGTTTTCAATGACAGGTGGAAAGACAAGCAGTTGTACTGTTTCTCATTTCTTCTATACACAGTGTAGAGATGACATTCAGGTCTTTATTTAGTATTCTTGCTGCATTTTTGGGGATAAATATTTACAATGAAAAATGCCATACATTAGATTTTAATAGACATGTAAAAATTATGGAATCTTGTGGTTACGTTTCGTTTTTGAAGTGTTTTGCATATATACATGAGTACCAGAAACCCATAGCTTCAGAATGCAACATTTGAATTGAAGGTGAAGGCAATAACATAGAGTTAGAAGGAAATACATTTATGACAAAAGCTTGAAGTTCCAGATCTCAGAAGAGTCAATTTTGTCTTCCAGTTCTATTGTAAATTTATTATATCTTGGATAAGTTGATTTTGTTTACTTGAGGTGAAAGGGGCGTTGTGATGGATTGATGGTTGGACTGTGTGTGGATAGATGGTTGGACTAGATGATCTTACTGGTCTTTTCCAACCTTAATAATTCTATGATTCTGTTCTATGATTCTATGTGTGAGCTAGGAAAGATTCAAAGCAGCTGAAAAGCATGAAACGCAACAGTATGGAATCAGTTCAATTCAGCTGGACCAGACCTGTGCCATTGCCTGGTCCAGCCCCCACCCAGAGCAGGACCAGTCTTAATATTAAATGATGTGTGGAGTCAGACCAGGTGAGGGCTATCAGTATCCTTTTGCAACTTCCCAACTTGCAGACTGTGAATTAGTGGCAGGTTTGCTCTGTGTTTCCACCCTAACTCTCCTGCCTAACTTGCTTATACATAGCTAGAAAGACTTATTCGCACTGTAATTTTTCTTCAGGAATTATCTTAATTTGATTTAGAATATAAGGTGAAATGAAGGACACAGGGATATGATGAGGAAATGGAAAACAAGTTGTGAAAGCTAAATAGCTTCGCTAGAAGGGGAGTCCCAAATCTGTTGCCTCAGTTAAGATGTCAACAATGTGAGAGGTTAGCACAGAACATGTTATTGATATATAACTATTTTCTCTTTATGTCATCTTTTCTTTTAAAAGAAAATTTGTTTAAAATTATGACCACAGATGTAGCTTCTCAGCATTTCTGTTCATCGAGTTAAATGATGCAATATTGTCTGTGTTTGAAATGTTTCAACACTGCCTTTTTTCCTACAAAAACAATAAAGCTAGCCACCAAGTCAGCATGTATATCCATTTGGTGCTCATTCCACTGATTAGTGTGATAGTGAAAATAATCCATATCTACTTGAGCACGCTGGGAAGAGTTGCAGTATCTGCCAGATACCTGGTTATATTTTTCTCCCTGTCCCTGAATTTTCCTATGAGAACTGTTACAAGCAGAATTTATTACTGTGTAAAAATAAATCCCCAGTGAAACTGATGAAGGCAGCCAGCAGTGGCCTCTCAGCTCTCCTCTCTGAAGTTCTCTTGCATTGCTGCATTCAGTGAAGAGAACTACAGCAGGCACAGCTCTGCAGAGGACTGATGCTGTTTGCCTCTGTCCACATGTAAGGCTGCTGCATACTCAAATTTGAAGTATGTTTTGGATTCTTTAGTGTGCTTTTTTGGTCCCATTGCACACTGACACTGTAATGCCATAGCAGTTTTTTTCTGTGTGTGTGGAAATGCTTAAAAACACAGTAATCAGTATTAGAAAACAGAAAGCTGCAGCAATTCAGCTCTTTTGTTCTGCCAAGAATCTCATCCTGTTGGGGTTAAAACATCTGGAATCACAGAATCATGGAATATCCCGAGTTGGAAGGAACCCATAATGATTGCCAATTCCAACTCAATTATTTGTGTCACTGTTAAATAAAGTTCCCCTGCTATTAAGCAATGCTCAGGTTTGGTAGTGCTAACTCTTAGCATTCCTCAGTTTTATCTGAACTGGCAAAACATGACAGTTTTTCCTTCATCTTAATTCATATTTTTCCCAGACAGCCTGAGAATGTTTCCAGTGTCCATCTTGGAGATTTTAACGCCTTTTCTCAATCATCTCTCTTGAGAGAGAAAGCTCTTTTCTGGAAGTTTGTTGCCAACCTAACTTCATTACGCTATTAGTATTTAGTGCTTTGTTTCCACTAAAGAACACCAGAACTTCAAGTAACTTAATTTCTTGATACCTTTTGCAGGATAGAAAACCCCCACATTTTCTTTGGGAAGACGGCTGCATTATATAGATGATTATATTATATTTTTAGGATATTTGTCTGGAAAGAGACTGCCTGAAGAGAACTTTTTTCAGCTACATTTCTGTACTGATGCCTAAAATAAAATTGGTAACAATTTCACGGCTTAATAATAGAACATATGATATAGCATCCTACCAACTGAAGATTTTAGATATCATTTTGAGAGATAACAGACATGGATTTTAACAGCCTTGGGCCTTGTCAAAACAGGTGACTTAAAAAATCTTTATTTTCTGTCATAGACATAGCTCATTTGCTTCATAATTAACGATATTTGGGTCATTGACCTAAACTGCTGACTACTCAAGTTATATTCAGTCAATAGTTCTTATTCTGAACCAACATGCACTCAACCATTTAGCTGTTATCTGGAGTTGAGTTCACGTGAAGAGGGCTTGTGGCTCCCAAAAACATACATTCCTGCATACTTTTCTGCAGAAAACAATTTTGGAATCATCTGTGCCCATCTTGTCCAGAAACATTCTTCTTTTGTGGCTGTAAAGTGAAAATATAGCGTGAGTCTGATATCTATTTGATCTCCTTGCAAATCTGTGTAGGATTTCCCTACATAATGTATTCTGGGTGAGCAATTTACTGCTCCTAGGGTTGTCTGTAATTGTCACACGGTAGTGCAGGTTTCTATTTCTGCACGCTAAGTCAAAGTGACCAAGGGAAAAGGAGTTCAATTGGGTATTTGCAAGATTTAGTGGTCTTTGCTCCTTTATACAAACCATCTCTTGATATTTATTAGAAGAGGTTCGTATTTTTGCTCTCAGCTTTCACATTTTCGTGTAAGTTGCGTTTGTTGCTGTTCCTATTTCTAGATGCAATTTTATGTCTTTATAAATACAGTATTTCTTGTGCACTTGTGTTCATGGGCAAAAAAATGTACTGAGGCTGTGTGCAGGTTACTTTGGTCTACATGATTGGTGTGTGAGCAAAAGTACAAAATCTGGAACTGAAAAGAAAGGTTTGTGGACAAGATAACGGAATTCAGCATACAGAAACTTGCTAATTTGATCTTTGAAGGCACAAGTGATATTTTCACTCTGGATCCATTTGCTACATTTTCCACAAATAGATTTTATTCATATCACTCTAGGAGACACGTGGCTGCAATTTATGGAAACCTCATCGTGTTCATGGAAAAGCGCAGTGCCGCAGCTTTAACCAAAGCACACCGGTTCATAACTGTTGAAATGCTGTGAGCAATATGAAAGTATACTATTTTTTTCCTTTCTGGCAGATGATAACATTTTATTGCTTGAAGTTGATTCCTACAGAGTTCAAAGAGGAAATAATTGATCTCGCTAAGTTGGTGAAAGAATTTCATGCTGGCTAGCAAACAAGGTTTGCACAGTAACCTGACAGCCTCAGTGGCAAGGTGTGGTTTCCATGGACCGTGTGCTTCTGGTGTTTCTGCTCTGAATTGTGTGCAGTGTCAAATTGTCCTCTATTCTTGCTTTACTTACCAAGAACTCAAGAAACCCATGCTGGAGCCCAGCTCTGGATAGCTGCAAAGCCTAGAGCTTTCTGACGCTAGTGGTGGTATAAAAATGATCAATAGAGAAGAACCTTGCTGTGCAGTGATGCTATTTTTCCTGAAGATGAAAGCTGTTAGTCACAACAAATGATATTCTTTCCTTTTACCAACAAGTGCATGCATGCTGAGTAGAAATGCTACCACGGTGAAACTGGTGCTTTTATTGTCCCTGCAGTGTCCTTGGCAAAGTGCTTGATGGATTAGCAAGAGAGTGCTTCTATTATACAGATTAGGAGCCTCATTCTTCATAATAAGAACTGATTATAGTGCATTGTTATTTACCATTCCCTGCATTCAAAATTGAAGTTTTAATGTAACCATATTAAAGCAATATATTAAAAAGGAAAAAAAAAAAAAGAAGAAAATAAAGGAGGGATGGATTCACGGTCATTTAAACTTGTTGATTTTGAGCTCTCTGGATGGGACCGCAGTTATATGAGCTTGGAAAACCTGGGGGGATGCTGAGTTTTCTGTGTCTTCTTCAATGAAGCAGCAAATCTCTTAGCTCAGATCTTGTGCATTTAGGTGTAAATGCCCCTATGTGAAGTGAGTGTATAAGTTGAGGTGGAAAGGAGAATGGAGTCTAAGGCGGCTAAATTGGGTACAGCCTGCAACTGTTTCCCTCATTCTTACGACCCAACTCACTCTTCTGTTCCTTTCTAAGCTGAAAGTGGCATTTGTGCTTACTGCAAAGAAAGCATAATTGTGCTGCAGGTTGGCTTTTCTCTAAACAGAACAATCAAGAGTATCAGGAAGATGGTAGAAAGCCCTAAAGAAATATTGAAATGAATAAAATCTTCAAAGGAAGGAACATTTTTAATAATTACAAATCGTGAATATTTTGGTTACTCTGCAATAAGCAAATCCTTTAGGGATGAAAATGTGCTCTGACTACTTTGCGAATGCATAAAATTCACAGTGTGTTTGATTAGAAGTTCTGTATTGCTTACTTAAGCTTTAGAGTTGAGTTGTACAAGCATTTCATAAGGAGTGGTTTGTAAATCCTGTAAGGCACACTTACAATCTGTCAAACTCTGATGTAAGCACTGCTAAAAATTTAAAAAGAAAAAAAAAAATGTGTTCAGAGTTCAACAGGAAGTTTGAAATACAGTGGGAAAGGATTACTTTATCACTCAGACTTCAGGCAATTCCAAGACTTGATATTTTTACTTAGAATTCCCTTGTAAATTTGGCATCCCCATTATTCTTAAGCATGCTAGAGATATGGGACAAGGGATGAATGGGAAAGCAGTGCAGAAAATTGGGCAGAATTATGGAGCTTCAGTTCTCAACTAGCAAGCAAGAGGCTGTTAAAGAGATTTTTCCTTGTTTTCTTCTACTATTTTTAAAAGAACATATTTAGGATAGTTTTTTTTTCCTGAAAACCTTTAATGGACTCACCATAAAATGTTTTTTTTTTTTCCTAGTTGCAAATCCGTGGGTGAAAAACTAATATTATCCTCTCATTACAAACACAGTCAGTAAATTAGCTTATAAATTCTTCTGCTGAAAGCATGAATTGCATAATAACTGGAGTTTTTAATCAAAGCTTAAATAAAATGAGTTTATCTAAATAGCACAGGTGCTGCAAATGCTTTTTCTTAATGTTTTTCAATAAGCTTCTGTTTCTAGAATGATCACGTGTCACTTGCAGTACCATTCTTGCCTCCTTCCTAGTTGAGTTCTATTGAATTCCCCAGTGAGTTTCCAGCTCAGAGAGGGGCCATAATGACATTACTGCTGTGGTTTTTGTCGCTAAAATTTTCACACAGCCCTTGAGGAAAGTGAAACCGAACCCAAATTGTTGACATTCATCAGCACACAGTGAACAATCAGGATCGTTCTTCACATCAGAAAGAATTTTAATGTTTCATTACAATTCACAATTAAGCATCCACTCTTTCCTGTTTTCTCTCTCCCCAGCCTGTTTACTTGGACATCTGTTATACTGACATTTATGCTGACCTGTGTTCTTTGCAATTATTTTCCAAGTCTTTAATTCCATTTTCCGGAGTAACCCGAGGTGAGAGTTTTTGTGGTTGCCTTCAGTGACAAAGGCTGTTAGAAACCCTTTTGTATGGCCTTCATCTCACAATTCAGTTCAGAGAGCTTCAAGGAGAAGAAATACTGGACGGAAAAAAAAAAGAAGTCTCATGAAAAACGATCTATAATGTTTCAGTACAAGGGAAAGAAAAATCAATCGGATGTTTTCGTACTGAACAGAAAAAAGGGAAAGTCGTGTGCAAAACAATCTATAATGTTTCAGTGCAAGAAAAGGAAAAATGGATTGAATGTGTTTGTGTGTTGTGATACCTGGAACCAACTTCTGCTTTAAGGGGATAGCTGCTCTTGTAAATCACAAGAAGAGTGAAGGATGATTTATACAGTCGTAAGATCCCTGACAAAGTTGCAAATAAAATAAAAATTGATCTGTTTGCATTTCAGATTAAATTAAAAAGAGTGGAAGAGATGGACTTGAACCAAATCAAAATTGTGCAAGTTTTCAAAAATCTTTGCAGTTTATTTTGATCACTGGGCTTACTAAATCTATACTTTGAATATAATACAGTCATCATAGTTGATGAAATAATGTATGAGAGAATTGAAGCCATGAGTTTTTCAGTTCCCAAATGATGGTGTGCTCATGGCCTACAAACTACTCCAAAGTGGCATGGAATAAAAAGAAAAGAAATTCTTCTATTTCACTGTTCAAAATCATGCCTCTCCCGCCATGCTGCTGAGTGCAGCACTTAGGGCAGCAGCTCCTGGTTTTCACTTTGGTGAATGTGAATCAGAGCAAATTACATTTGGAAACCCCAAACCTTAACTTAATGTAATTTAATGCATGGTTCTCCCCTTGAGCCAGAGCGTGACGAACAACAGAGCCGTGTAGACTTGCAAATTCAGGAACGTTATGATGCATATTTGTAAGGTACTTCTTTCACCCCAAGAGGACCTCTTCAATTGCTTATTTCAAGCGAAACTTACAGACCTGCATTAGCTGATAATCTTTGCCCAGCGATTTGATCACAAGTATAGCTAGGCAAACAAATATACAAGATCTTCTAGACTTACAAAGAGATTTTTAAACTATGCCCATCAACTCAAATAAAACCCTCCCATGAGAACAACTGCCAATTTCAAATTATAGGGTTTATATTTTATTTTAAAGTAAGCAGAGTGAAGCTTTAACTCTCAACTTTATTTTCAGTTTTACAGTGATGCACAGAAACTTAAGAAGAAATTTTGAGCAGTTAAGACATAAATACTTTCTTGATTGTAATCTTGCAAATGGTTATTCAAGTGAAGAAAGGTTGAGGGAACTGGGCTTGTTTAGCTTGGAGAGGAGAAGGCTTCAGGGAGACCTCAGTGAGCTTGCGGCCTTCCAGTACTCAAAGGGAGCGTATAAACAGAAGGTGGTACATCTTATGAGGCTGGATAGTGATAGGACAAGGGGGAATGGTCTTAAACTGAGACGGGGGGGGGGTGAGATTGGATATTAGGAGGAATTTTTTCACACAGGGTGGTGACACACTGGAACAGGTTGCCCAAGGAGGTTGTGGATGCCCCATCCCTGGAGGCATTCAAGGCCAGGCTGGATGTGGCTCTGGGCAGCCTGGTCTAGTGATTGGTGACCCTGCACATAGCAGGGGGGTTGAAACTCGATGATCATTGTGGTCCTTTTCAACCCAGACCATTCTATGACTCTATGATATGATTGTATGATAGAGTGTATAGTGTAAAGCTTGCAGAATACCTTGCATAGCACTTCTCATCTGGTCAGAAAATTAGTGATCACTTTGGGATGTGGGATCAGCCCGCAGAGGGTAGGTAGGAAAATCTGACAAGTCAGGGCATGTACAGAACAAACACTGGTCTCATTTTAGCTCAAAAATGACAGGTGTTCTTCATTTTAGTAACTGTGGTATTTTCCTGCCAATAAGATGGAAAATTTGTTTTCATGTATTGATACTTTTCCCCTTATGGGCACATTTCAGCTGTGCGTTACAGTTTCATGAGGTAAAAATGTTAGTAATAGAAGAATGTGGGAGATCATTAGGAATGTGTGCACATTTTGAAATGTTCTAAGTGGTAATATGTATTGTAATCATTAATTTTCTTTGTGTTAATTGTAAGAATCCATTGGAAAGTGACTTTTTTCCAGTTTTGCAATGCATCTGTATACAGTGGCTGACCTAAGTATTTTTGAAAATACAGATCACACTGATGATCAAGCATTTAATCCAAGGGAGAGTGTTTTCTTAATGCTTTTCTGCTGGTAATAGCTGTCAGTATTTTAACAACTGTGCTCTTTAAGAGAAATATGCACGGTTTTGTTCTTAGGAAATGTCTAATAAAAATTGGACAGTACCTGTTTTACAGAAGCAAAATATGTGGAGTTGCATGTGAGAACAGAAACTAAAAGTATCCCTTAGGGTATCTATGGAAAAGGGGAGTTTGAATAGATCATCAACCATTACAATAAAATATTTAAAATAAAAATGTGTACTTTTTTCTTAATGTATTAACATTTTTTTTATAAGGCAAAGCTTCTCTAAAGACGTGCTTTGAAGGAAGGCTTACTGCAGTTTATAGTTAGGACAGTGTTTTGGTTACTCCGGGTTTCTAACCCATTTTCTTTTGACAACTTTTGGTAATATATTCCAATTTAGTATCATTGAGCCTTGTTTTAACAGAGGAGGTGAACTGCAGTTTTCCCTGCTCTCTATGTACTTTAAATTTAACTTTCAACTAATTCTGGTTGAGTGAGTGGGCACTGCAGTTTGTTACTGCAGGTTGTGTGGGTTCAGGAAAGCAAGAAATGTGAACTAAATGCAGCAAAGGAGTTGTCAAGGAATACAATTTTTAAAAAATTACTAAAAGCAAAGTGTAAAGTGATATGTATACTTAGTCAAAGTTTCCTGCTTTTTTAGTTGCACCCCTCCTCCTCCAGTGTTTTGTTCCTTTCTACAATTACTGTTCTGCGTTAGAATGAAGGCCAGAAGAAGCCATTTCCCCTCTACTTTCCCAGGATAGACATACTCCTGGGTACCCTGCTCTGGGTCTCTCTTCTTGAGCAGGGTTTGGACCAGAATGACACAGGGGTCACTGCCAGCCTCAGCCATTCTTATCCCATGAATAAGTTGCTAAATTCTTGTGTTCTTTTCATACCTCTATAAAATTCCACTTTGTCAAATATCTTTGCTTGTGCCCTCCTCCTGGTTATTCAGGCTTTTTCCATCAACTTTGCATTGCTCTGTTGACTTCTGATTGCCTATTAAGTAGTAAAACTGGCTTTTGTCTCTAGTTTGGGAGAAATGCAGTGAAGGTCTCTTCAACAAAGGTGAATGCTCTTTGATAGGGAGTTTAAATGATGCAGCAATTATCATGGTAAGAATTATTTAATAATTATATAGCATCAGTCCAGTATCACAGTTTTCAGTTGCGCAGTTTTTTGATGGTCAACTTAGATGAAACAGGATTATGCAGTCCTTCTGGGGTTCTGCTGATATGTATAATGGAAAGTTCCAATGTTGTGTGTCAGAAACTTCCCAAGAAATCAGGAGCACAGCAACAAAGTCTTATTTGCCAGCTTCTGTGCTGCAAGACTAGGGTTTGATTAGTAAAAAATGCTTCTACCTTTATAGTTCTTGCGGGACAGCTGACCTTTATGTAGTCTCTCACTGCCTGTCCCATTTATATATCACTATTTGACAGTGAAGTTCTTTCTGATGTGTGCGTAAACGGAAAAGAAGTGGAGACAGATCCAGAAAGGGACCCGTGATAAAGCTGGAACTAAAGCCAAAAGAATTCTCACACTTAAACTGATTCTTCTGTCTTAAAGAAGTTTGTTTGAGCACCTTGTCCTGGTGCTTGCTGAGCCATACTATGATTTGTGTCATCCTCAGTGTTATTGTAGGCTGGATGCAATTGGTAACTCTGCAGCGACACTACCACAAAATGTATTACTACAAGCAGTTTCATAAAATCATAGAATATCCCAAGTTGGATAAGGATCATTGAGTCCAACTCTTGGCTCCAGAGAAGACCACCCAAAAAACAGACACCCAAAAAATAAACCCATAGTTTATTATACCAGTTTATTTTACTCTGCTGTACCGTATTTTTCCCTGACATACTAGACCTTATTTTCTACATACTGTTGCTCTGTGTGTCAGTAGCAAAAATAAGAAAATAAATGCCTACATTGTTGCCTGCTTTTCCTCGTATAGAACTTCAATATAAGCACCTGCCTATCTTGGGAAATTCAGGACAACAAAACCATATTGGTTACTTAAATAATTCACTGGCAATAGGGTACTATTTTGTCTCTTTAACATTCTTTTTTTTCCCCCCCAAATTTCAAGTTAAACCAGCAACTTCCCAGATCTTGCTACAGAATAAAATAGTTGGGAAACCTCCTTCAGATCCTGGAGGGAAGACCTCTGCTTTCTCCCAAGGTTGCCTGCCTTGTAGCCAAGCGTGGTGCTCTGGTACCAAAACCCCTTCAAGTGCCACATGTTCACGATGCTCGTGGGGGTATAATGGGTGTAGATTTTAACATAAACCAACTCAAACGATTTATGATTCTATGGTAAGTGAAGGAAATGTCATTACAGGGGAATTTTTTGTTCACTCGCTTCTTAAGATATTTCTAAATGAATAAAGTACACAGCAATAAAATGAACTATTTTGCAAACTGCTGTCTATATTCAAATTGCACACCGTAGTTCTCAGAAACTGCAAACTTTAGATTTCATAATGTAGTCGGCAGTTTCAAAAATAGGAGGGCTGCAAGCAAAGATGACAGTTCCACTGGGAATTAACCAGTAAGTGATTGAGGAGAGATTATTTCAGTCTTTCTTGAAGTGATGCTGCTCTGAAGCTCTAATATTAACGTATTTCTTCAACACTATTGGTTTAGGGCCATCTGTAGTAGGGATTTGTCTGGACAACAGTGTGGAGGAGGGAGATGACCTCTCTCTGAACAAGCAGACGTTCAGTTAGAAGAATTCTCTTGTGCAGAGGGGATCAGGGGGCACTCCAGTGACACTGGGTCTGCTGGGAATGGAGGAGAAGCTCGGGCTGCTCTTGTAGCTCAGATGGGAATTGGCAGATCCATTAGCTTTCAGAGAAATGTGATAAAAAGGGAGAAATTGGGAAGGAAGAGCTATTGGAGAAGGCAGCAAGACTTGTTTCACCCTCTGTTTCCATTCTTCTTTGTCATCTGGTTGTTCTGATCAAGGTCTATTTAAACTGATTTCTACTTCCTGCTGTATGAAAATGCAGTGCTGGTGTTAATTGCGCCAGAAATTCTGTTGGGCTCAGGGTTGTGTCCTGTCTTGCTTCACAGATGCATTTGCAGTTGTGTTCATCCTTACTTTCCCTGCCAGCTCTTAGAGAAAATTACGCTTTCATGACTACAACATATTCTTGCAAGTTTTCAATTTTCTGTAGTAATATTTAATCCATGACAAGGAATTTAAACGGAAGAGGCTTTTAGATAAAGAAACAGATTCTTCTTTCTTCTGTGTCCTCATGGGTCAGTGTTCAGTCTGTTCCTATGTACAAAGAAAGCCTTAGTGAAGAATTCAAGTGATATCTTTTATCTCAGTTTAATTATCATGGCACGTTTTTTCTACAGGAGCATCCATCCATTGTTCTTGAATTACATTTTACCCTCAAACGTGTCTTTGGTAGTTGCTAAATTTGTCATTTTTGTCAAAATATTTGGTACATAATGCTGAATTTTGTAGGGATTCATTATGTCTTGCTACTTAAACTACCATGCAGTGCAACATGTAGAGAACTGCAGAGATGGTTTTATTTTGATGCCATCCCATTCTGATTTATTAGTGGTGATTCTGTAACCACAAAAATGTGCTAAAATATTGGAAACCATTCTAAAACAGACAGTATTTCAATGTATGTGTATCTGAGCAGCTGTTCAATAGTACTGACAAATAGCATGGTTATTTCAGCAAATTTTCTCTTCAAAATTGACACAAGGGCATGGATGTGTGCTTTGAAATCCATCTGTGCCAGGGGTGTGTTTAATGGGTTACAGTGAGTGTTTCCCATCAGAGTGACTCTCAGCTGTGAGATGGAGTTGTGATCATTCCCATACGTTTGCGTTTTACTTGTGGTCTTTATTCACAATTATTGGCCATTCTTGGGCAGGCAATGTAAAGAAAACAGGGATTTTTCTTAAAAACAACAATATATTTAATTTTAAAAACCTGACTACCAGAGTATGAAACACCTCAATATTCTTTGGCAATGTCTGCAAAAGTAGTTTGATGATATTTTTTTTTAATTTAGAAACTTCCCAAATGTTTGTTAGGTCAGTACTATAACACACTGGCTAGCTTCTTTATTCTTAGGTTTATATACTAGATTTTTTACATCAGTGACAGGTCTTCTGCTCTTAATTATATCCTGACACCATTGTTTTCGTACAGATTTACCCTCATTGCTATGTGAGCCTTGCATCAGACAGTAGGATACTTAGAGAATTGGGATTTTTATGGTCCATGCTAAGCTGTGCAACTGCAGGACTGCAAATAATGAGGAAAAGTAAAAGAAAAAGACAATGAAAGAAAAACGTCTACTTTTTCACGTGTTTTATTGGACTGAAGCCATAGTTATGTGATCTTTGGAATAGGAATTCCAAAAATTGCTATTAATGTTTGGGATCTCCGAGTAAAACTTCCCTTCAGGATGGTGAACATAAGCTGAGACACCTGTTCACCTGAATTCCAGGAAATCGTCAGGATTAAAGGAAATTTGAGTTTTTGGAACTAGATTTGAAAGGGCCTGGGTTGTTAACAGTATGTATATGGTAATGAAAGAAGCTGCCTGGGGAGGTTGTGGATTCTCCTCCTCTGGAGATACTCGAAACGAGTGTGGACACTTTCCTGTGCAACCTACTGTAGGGACCCTGTGTTAGCAGGATGATGGTGATGATCAAGGGTGATGGACAAGATGATCTTCAGAGTGTCTTTCCAACCCCCTACAATTCTGTGATTCTGTGATATTTTATTTTAGAAAGGGCAAACTTTACCTGGAGTGTCAGTAGCAGTAAAAACAAAGGTCCTACAAAGTCAAGGAGTGAGCTTGGTTCATTCTGTTTGATGTATGCATTATGCTGGTTTTAAGAGGCATCAAGCAAAAGTTTGCTAAAGCAAATACCAAAGTATACCTGTTCATAAAATATAAATAGATTGTAAATATGTTTTTGTACTCATCCCCATGAATGTTCCATTACATTATAAAAGTTCATCCATTTTTTATTATTTATACCTTAAATCTGACAGTATATTTGTTACTTGGCAATATATAATCATGTAAGAAGAAAAAGAAGAAAAAAACTTTTATTCCAAAGTTCAGTTGTTGATGGCAAATAGAAATGGATGTTGTATGCATTAATAATGGAACTGGTTTTTGTTCACCTGTTTTAGACCATGCTTTTCACTACCAATATGTGTCCCCAGGATTTTGGTAGCAAAACAGAATGAGTAGTTTAGTAGCTGATGTAAGCTGAGAGATCTGGAGGCACAGTGTAGGTGGTTCTAGTGTTCATTAATTCAGACTTTCATAAGCTACATGTCAACTTCTGCAGCTCAAGGCTTTTTGACTATCCAGGAATACTTTTGACTATCTTATTGATGGACAGCTGTGACTATGAGTGTCCCTGGCTTTGAGGTAAATAAATAACCATTTCAGTTGTACCAACTGACCTGATAGAAACCCACTGCTACTGTAAAAATAGCAATTGCAGGAAGAAAAAAAATCACATCAGCTTATCAGAATGGAATGTCAAAGGGAAAAAGAGATTCTGCATCTGCTTTCACATTTAAAAATGAGTTTTCAGAAGACCTGGAACAATAGAGTATAATTTCAACTCATTTTCCTTAATATGAATTTGTATCAGTATTTGTAGTTTGGGGGAATGTTAAGTGACAGTCTGTAACAGTCTAACACTGCTGGTGAATGCTTCCTGTGGTTATAAATTCTTCTGGGAAACAGAAATTCTGCAAATTTTTCAGATCATTTGGTAGTCTGAACTCTCGGAAGTCATTAGATAGGCTGGGTCAGCTTATGCAGGCAAAGGAAAGGCTAAATATAACCATCTAGAATGTGTATTGTGTGATGTCTAATAGCTTGTATAATACCCTCATAGTCTCAGTTGAAGTAATCCCTCAGCAATTCGTGGGATGCTGAAGCAGTGACTTGAAGCTGTCATTGGCAGGAGCACTTCATCTAGCATTTTTACGTGGAAAGTTATCATTAGCATCATAAATTCCCCTTGGAAAAAAAAAAAAGTAGAAAAATGCAAAATGTTTTACTGAGAATTTCATAAGTTGGAGAAAGAGTTTGGAACTTAGAAATGTGAAATATAACAGGATACTGTAGATGGATGCTTTCAGTTTAGTGTACATGAAAATATTACTATTAACCTACTATTGGATGTTGAAGGAAGAGATCTCCAGCCTGCAAATGGTATTTGATACAGAAAGGTCAGCATCAATCACAGTGGAGGGGAAATGATCAATAGAAAGTTCTGTAAGTTTTCTTTCCGGATTCAAACAGAGTAGTGGCAAATGTGATTTCACTCTGAGGCTCTGCTTTCAGAAGAATGTGCCTGCATCTTGTAGGCTGCCAGTATAATGAGCAGTTGCAGCATTTTCTGTAAGGCTGCTTTAAAATGTCCTGCTCACATTCACTTAGTAAAATAGCTTAGGAAAGGGAAGTTATTTTGAGCTGTTTATCATAGTTCATAGCAATACAGGTCTAAATGAAGGGTTTTTATCATGATGAAGTGACAAATGAAATGCAAATTAAATCTTTTCAAAAATTAAAGTAGAAAAGAGATAATTACAGTAAAATACATTGATAATAAATACTTTAAAGAAAAGAACCCCCAAATGAGTCTACAAGATGTGCCATTGATAAGTAACAGAAGGTGTCTAGTTAGCGCTAATTTCTGCACAGGAGGAGACGGCTGGCAGAAAGCCAGCAGAGGAAAAGTTTTAAGTCTAGGTTTTCTGTTGGTTATAAAGAGGGAGCTTCCACAGAGATGTACACAACTGGTTACTGTGATGTCAGAGAATTACAGAATAGTTGGGTTTGGAAGGGGCCACTTGGGATCATCTAGTCCAACTCCCTGCTTTATGCAGGGTCACATTGTCCAGAATCACATCCAGGTTTGATAATCTTCAGAAATGGGACTCCACAACCTCTCTGGGCATCTGTTTTTGTTTTTGTTTTTTTTTCCAAATTACATAAGGAAGCTTTTTTTTTTTTTTTTTTTCCTTTTTCCCAAATATTCCTTTTCTGTTTCAATTGAGTCCCAAGTGGAAGAGTAAAACTGAATGCAAAACTTACTGGCACCCATAAGCAGGGCTTTCAGACAGTATTTCAGATCTGAACCAGCTCTGATATCTCCCACTTCGGTCTCACACACATTAGGAAACAAAGCCAAAACCCCCAGCAGCTTTTATTCGCAGTTGTGTGAAGTTACATTTGTTTTACCCTAGAGTATGAGGCCCAACTGCTCTGCACAAATAATACTGAGATGTATTCTCTGGCCCACATCTTACCATCACATGGGAGCAAAATGCTGATTTGCATGATTTAGGGAAGAATTGCAGATGTTTAGCTGCAGTAAGCCTGCTGGTCCACACAGGAAGAGATCCAGCACTCTTGGGCACTCTGATGAGCAAACCTCTTATAATACTGTGAGCCAAGCTAAAAGTTATATTTGTTATATTTAAAGTATGGTCCTGTTTTGTGTTTTTGTTGTTGTTGTTTTTAAATTTAAAACTGCTTAACTTGCCAATAATACAGTATATATTTTATTGAACTTTTGTAGATGTGCATAAACAAAATTTGCTGGCCAGTTTTCCCCTCTCAGGTTCATCACTCACTATTACTCACATACATTGACTGTTCCAGTATTGATCTGAGAGATCCTTTCTCCTTGCTTGGGCACCAAGGCAAGGGGAGAAGAATAGGAAAGACAAGGGGATGTGTTTTCCTTGCCTTTTTCCTCTTGTTATTTCTGTCGGCATAAAGAGTGTTGGGTTAACAGCCAGATGACTTTTTTTCTTCTTGCCTTTAGCTTAGTGGGAGAATAGGTGCAGTCTCTCTGCTGTTTACTATTCATTTTTAAATAATCCTTTCATAGAATCACGGAATGGCTTAGGTTGGAGGGGAACTTAAAGCGCATCTAGTTGCAATACCACCTCCTATAGGCAGAGCTGCTGCTACTCATCTAATCAGGGTCTCTAGGGTCCCATCAGCCTGGCCTTGAATGCTTCCAGGGATGGGGCATCCACAACCTCCCTGGGCAACCTGCTCTACCACCTCGCCACTCTCTGAGTAAAACATTTCTTCCTAACATCTAATCTAAATCTCCTCTCTTTTACTTCAAAGCCATTCTTCCTTCTCTTGTCACTATCAGACTGTGTAAAAAGTTGGACCCCTCTTGCTTATAAGTTTCCTTCAGTACTGGAAAGCCATACTGAGGTCTTCCTGGAACCTTCTCTTGGCCATTCAGCCAATTCCTTATCCAGTGTGTGGTCCATCCATCAAGTCCATTTTTCTCCAGTCATAGAAGGCCACCTGATTAGTAAGGCATGATGTGCCTTTGTGACACTGCGCTGGCTGTTTTGAATCACTTACTCAGCTGAAGCAAGAAGGCCTCATCAACAAGGTTCCCATTAACAGGTGGCCTAGAGTAGATTCCAACCATCAGACGTCCTTTATTGATCTGCTCCCTAATTTTAGCCCACAAGCTCTCAACTTATTCATGGCTATTTCTCAGAAGCAGAGAACATTTCACTTTCAGAACGTTACACTTTAAGACCTGTACTCATTTTGTGAAATTTGGTTGGATGAATAACAGGTATTAAACAAACTAGAAAGGGACAAATGAATATGGAAAATGTGTTGAATCAGCCTTCTTTTATTAATAAGCCTGGTACATGTGAGAAAGTCTGAGCCTGATACATAGTGATTTTTGCCTTTTTTCTCTACAAGCATTGTCATGAAACTCAAAGTTAGGTGGACTGCCTCCATGTTTTCCCTCAGCCAATCAATTAACAGAAACATTTTTTTTTTAATAAATGTCACGCTGCTTATAAAATTAACTTGGTGTCAGTTGTTTTTCCTCTGGAACTAATTTTTATAGTGCAGGGAGAAGAAGTGTATAATTTTTTGGATCTGAACAAGATTTGTTATGGTAGGATAATAACCGTATGCTTTTAAACAGATGGGATATCATTTATTTTCTTTGGACCTGCTTTCTTTCATCATAAACACTTTAGGTGAAATACAACTGCTTATGAGTAAAGTTTTTCTGGTCACTCACCCCAGTGAGATTTAACAGTCACGTATGAGAATCACATCACTATCACAGATTGTCCTGAGCAAATATTGAGTGATAAAATTATTTGCATTCTTGTAAATCCAAGGGAAGATTATTGTTAGGGTTTTTATGGTCTTGCAGCGTGTAAAACTAATGTTCCTTTTACTCTGCTGCAATTTTTGGTTTGGGTAAAGGGAATTACTGGGAGCAGAAAGATATCTAAGGATGTGTCATTATGGTTGACCTCAGAAGATCTTTGTCCACAGATTTCAAGTTTCACTGATGGAGTTTTAACCTATGAGATTCCAGCCAAAATGTTTGGTGTTTTCTCATGTGTACATTGAAATGTTCTGATCTTCTGGCACTGTACCTGAATTGTTGTGAATTTCGACAGTTGCAGGAAGAAGGTGTTAGGAAAATTACTACTTTGCTCTCGAGCACTCTGACATAAATATGAAAAAAAAAAAACAAACAACAAACCTGGGGACCAATATGCCTGTGCAGTGGGAAGCATGGTGCATTTCAAGAATACCTAGCTGCTGCCCTGGTGCATATTTCTCTTCAGTTAAGGTAGCTGTATTTTCTTGTTATTGTTTGTTTAGAAAACAAATCTTTATCCTTTTATACTGTACTTTGTTCACATACAGTGTATTATGTTCTTTCTTTACAACAGTTATATCAACTTCAGCTTTTGTGAGGGTACATAATTGGAAAAGTAGGCTGTTAATTGTACACTCAGCAGGTTTGATCTACAGACATTGGCAGACTGGAAACATTGAGTCACAAGAATACCGATGTTCCCACAGAGTCATTTATTACCACCTTTTAAAAAGAGATTCATCTTACAGAGCCATAATGTACTGCACAAAGACAGATGTAAACCTGAAGTCCAACTGCCCAAATGTTAAAGTGGTCAACAACTTGTTTCCTGTGATTGAGTTATAAAGAATATCACAGAATCATAGAATTGCTTGGGTAGGAAGGGACCCCAAGGATCAAGTTCCAACCCTCTGCCAGGCAGGGACACCAACCTCCAGATCTGGTACTAGATCAGGTTGCACAGGGCTCCATCCAGTCTGGTCTTGAACACCTCCTGGGGCATCCACAGCCTCTCTGGGCAGCCTGTTCCAGCACCTCACCACTCCCTCTGTGAAGAACTTCCCCCTGACATCTAATCTCAGCCATCCCCCCTTGAGCTTAAAACCGTTTCCCCTTGTCCTATCGCTGTCTACCCTTGCAAAAAGTTAATTCCCCTATGATGTGTACCATTTGTCTGCTCTTTAGGACAGCCAATTTTCTGAGTGGAATCGCTGTTTGGCACTTCTAGTGATTGCATGATCAGACTGATAGCAGACTGATAGCAATGCAAGTGCTGATATATTGGTGTATCCTCCTCACCTCTTGGAACTGTTATATGGTTATCCTATAGAATTAAGGGGAAAAAATAGGAAAAAAAAGATACCAATGCTTTAAAATGAAGGTGTAAAGACTGATGAACAGGAAACAGGCAAAAAGAAAAGGTATCAAACCAATCTGATTTTTCATGTGAAAGTGACAAGCCTTACAGGGAGATAATAATTAGTAGGTGACAAATTTTGGAGTGTTTCACAAGGTTTTGGACTTTCCTTCTAATGATACTTTAGACTGAATAAACATGGTTTAAATCATGCTGCTGTATGGTGAATGCGTAAGCCAGTGAAAAAATGTTTTCAGAGAATAGTTATGAGTGGCTTGTTGTCAAACCAGGAGAACAGAGCTCAGCAAAGACTTTTCCTCATTAGTCTTTATTACCAACCCAGATGGTGGACTAGAAGGCATTCTTATTAAATTTGCAGATGCAAAGAAGCTGGGAGAGATGGCAACTGTATCAGAATGCAGAATTAAAATTCAGAATTACTTAACTGAACTAAAAAAGTAAGAACATGCAGTACTTTGGTATGCCTTTCCAGTAGGGTATAGACTCATTATAGAGAACTCAAAGCGCAGTTGTGGTTATGAAATCTGCACAGCATGCTCTGAAGGAATAATGAGAGAATTGGGGTTACCCTGAGAGAAGTCCAGTACGAACATAACAACAGATCTCTCTTATGTCTGCTGTAAAAGAGAAGGAAAGGAATAAGATTATTTGTGTATCTGGTTAAAACAAATGTTGAAGTAAAGTTTCAGTACAAGGGATTTCTACAGAGTATTTGAAATAATAGTAAGTTTTTTACAAAACTGGGGAAGAGACTGTCTTGGGAGGCCATAGTGGTTCTGCCATGGAAGCCTCAGAGACCCAGCTAGACAGAAATGTCTCGAGAATGATTAGGTGGAGCAAGAGCCCCTTGAGGGAAGAGGAGATGGAGCAGATGTCTTCTTCAGGATCAAGATCTTGTAATTTTCGTGACAGTCTTGCAAGGTTGCCATATGCAGTAAACCAGAAATTTATGTGATCATCCATCCTCACCATTTTAATTGGTGGGTGTGTGTTCAGGCATATAAACTTGTCAAGCTGTGTCCTCCATTTTTGATGAGTGAATAAATTAGATCTTTTATTTTTACATTTATGAGACTATAAAGGCTTTCCTCGCCTATCAAAACAGAGACTTAAGCATTTACTAATGGCTTGTAGGAAGCCAATGAAGCTTGAATTCAGTTCTTTTCATTTTGACAACTGTTATTGATATGAAGTGTAATGAAAACAGCCTGTCTGTTGTTAGGCTTTTAGTTATTTGGTATGCTGTTTCCAGCCTTTAATTTACAAGGATGAAATAATTGACCTTGTATCCTTACAGGACTGACTGGGAATTAAGGACTGCAGTTATGTTTTATTTAACGAGTAGCACTGTGCCACTGAGAGTATATAGATTTGTGTCTTCAGTAAACAGAGGATGGTCTGGTTCAACATTCTCCTGGAAAATGTTGGTTCTTGACAGATTTCTGATTTCACAAATACAGACTGAAAGAACCTTGTGGATGATTAGCAGTGATAAATTCAAAGGAAATGAAGCAGAAAATATACATTAATATCACTATTTCTTTTTAAGTTTTCATGGCAAATGTAGAATACTCGGCTTTGCTCACCTTCAGCTGAGCCCCAATGTACCTCTGAAATAGCATGCGATCTAGTGTAACTATTACAATTATTTTATTGTTTTAATGTAATTATTGTTTCCTGAATTTGGATCTGATTACTGTGAAAGTTCTTGGTTACCTCATAGACATAATTATCCTTTTAAAAGAGTCTGAGGATTACTGCTGAAAACATGTAAGCATTGCAAAGCTCCTTGCAAGGTACAGATCCATGGCATCACAGCAAGTTACTGTTTTTCTGTTGTTGCAGTTAATGATGGATTTCTGTCAATGTAAGGAAATGTGGCTGCATATCAGTTCAATCACAGCTAAGTCTTTCTGAGAAGATTTGCAGTAGTGAAGGATGTGACTTGGAGAAGTCAAAAGCTACTTCTTGCTAGCAAAACCTGACACCTCCCCTTTCTCTGTCCATTTTGAGCTGTGCCCCATCCTACTGCTCAGATGCATGTAGTATATTTGGGTATGTCTAATCAGAATTTTTATGTAATTATTTTAAATTATTTGTATAGAGGGTTATGCAAACGATGTGTTTTCTTGGATGAGAAAGGTTTTTGACAACTATCAGCAAAGAGTATTGCTAAATTTGCTATCAAGTAAGCCTAGCATAGTCACTTGACAAGGAATGATCTTATGTAGCTTAAAAGCCTAAAGATTTAGACTTGAAGCGCTTTTTGCTGTTCCATTACACAAGCATTGTCATACAGCTCTCTTTTGTTTTGACTCACTATAGACTATGCCAAATTATTTTCCCTAGAAGAGTTTACTTTCCTGTTTGAACAGGCAAAGTTGTACTGGCAAACATGCTGGTAGTCATCTACTGAAGCTTCTTTTCCCATCTACTTCCCATGCATCCATTCTTCCTCTTGCTTCAAGTCTGCCTGGTCCCTTAAATCCTTGCATAATTTTGCACACAGATTTATTGTTGAAAGTATATTATTAGTACAGTGCCTAACACAGAGCCTCTGGGTGGCACCATGGCATGAATAATGATAATTATAATGAGTCGAGTCAGCCATTAAATCACTTCACCTTCAAATCTTGGCTACGTGTGGAAGCCTTTTTTATTTCTAGAGCTGACTTCTTCCAAATCTAAAATTCATTACTCTGTGCATTTTTCATCTCCACAGACACACTGCTGCTCAGTGAAAATTGGGCCACAAAAAGAAACTGAAAAAGCTTTAATTAAAAAGCAAATAGCATTTTTCAGCAGGGAAAAGAAGTGGTGAGATCTCCCCCAGGCTTTTCTTACTAAAAAAAGATTCGCCTATTTTTGTTTCACTTCCCTTTTAAAATCCACCACCTACCTTATTTATTCATCCCTACTTGGAGTTTACTGATCCAGTTGTAAGAGACGTATTCAAAATTAGCAGCTGTGCTGTGGCAGCCTTGAGGGGTATATGGCTTTCTTCTGTAAAAAAGAAATTGCAGGCACTGCACATTACTTGTGCAGCAGCTTGGCCAAGACAATAAAGCTCTGATAGTGTCAGTACCTTTTATTTTCAGTATTTAATTACCCCACGTTTAAATACAGAATATGTCTGGCAGTAAGTAGAACAGGTGTGACATGGTGTTTTGTTTTATGTTTCAGAACAGAACAGGTTGATTGGAGAAAACAAAGTGAAATGCTGTGGTTATTGTCTAATTTCTCATTTCCACCCTAACATCATACATGTTAATGATTGCGCTATTGAGGTTTTGGGAGACAATTAATAAATTCAGTATACACATCTTTTACAGTATTACTTGCTTCTTTGAATTAATAATACACTTACCACAATTCCAAATTTTGCTGTTTGGCTGAGTAGTGGTAGAACTGCTCTGAAAGCTTTGCCATGCAGTTTACTCTTTAGTACTCAAAATCAAAATGATGAAAACCCTTTACCGTACATTAGCTGTCTGATGACCACTTTGAAATCAACTGTGATCTTACTTTGTACTTCATAAGAGCATATCTGTTGTTCTGTTAGATTTCACTGTAATTGACGTATTTATTGGCAGAATTAAGAAAATGAGTTGGTTAGGTGGGCCCTACAAGCTGATTACACCTTCTTAACTACTGAATAGTTGAACTGGCGGGAAATACCAGCAGCAGCTCTGGTGAAGAGGAACTTTACCCACAATCCTTCGTATCAGTAAAATACAAGATTTATTTTATTAAGATGAAACCATTCTGATTTCTTCTCTCAAGTTGAATGGTGTATTTCTAAGTGCTTCCTCAGACAGTGGACGAGTCCATGCATGGGAATGTCTTCCATCCCACAGTGTGGTTTGCTTTTCCCATAGATTAAATCTTAGTTTTATTTTAGTAGGTAAGATGTGGATTTTTGGTTGAATGTTAACAAGAATTTCACCTTTGATGTCATATGTTGAGATGGTAATGGCATCAACTCGCGCAGTGAATGATGTCTCTTGGATTTAGGAAATAAGATGTCATGAGTGTATTTTGTTAATTGACATCTAAAATTATTGAAAATTACTATACAGAAAATGTCTGAAACTTGCTTATTCTTAAAATGTTGAAGTTGCTGTGATCTGTACTGACAATATCACATACCTCAATGAAATTGCTGTTTATGAAATGCAGAAGTGACACGTAAATATCGACACTAAAATGGCTACAAGCTACAGCTTGATTGCTCTGAAAACTAAAGTGCTTTTCAAATAATGTTTGTGATTTTAGAGATTTTTTCATTAATAGACACAACCTGGAGGCTGTGGCCTATAGGTGACCTCTGCTGTCTGTGTGGATGTTTAAAGTTGCTCTGTGTGAGTCTCTTGAGATAGGATTCACCTGGTGAAACGCAGCTCTTTATAGTGTACTAAAATGGAGGTTTTACATTTCCATATTTTCAAACTGACATGGACACCCATAAAAGCTTTTCTTGTGTAACAAAAACGCCAATCAGTCAATCAATCAATCAGTCAATATTTTTTCCTACCTCAGGGCTCTTCATCCTCCTAACTAAGAGCTGATTCAATCCTATTGCTAACTCAGGAGATGCAGTATGATAAAAATGGAGCTGGAGGTGATTTGACAGCCTATTTATTTTACTTCTAATATTTTTTAACTTAGATATGACAGTCATATGAAAGAGACCTCCTCCTTTTTTGTCAGGGTGTAGATATCAGGTAGTAATCCTAACATAGTGGGCTAGCTTTGCATTTGAGAGCATATAAAATCATTCCAGTTTGTAACTCTTTTTAACCTTCTGCCACTGGAAGTATGCCTAAAACTTTAAGATTTGTGGCTTAAAGTCTTTCACTAGTATAAGGGCTTTTGAAGCCATCAATCTTATTACAGACTACTAGGTACCTGTTAACTCTTCTGAATGCCTCTTGTCTCGATTTCCCAAGTGCCTCCTTACTTAGCACTTTAGTACATAGTTATTAGTGATTGCAATTAAGTTTGCATCGTGATTGATCTTATTAAACACTGCTGATAAAATAAAAAAGTCTGATGCTGTGGAATGAACAGCAGTGACCTTAGTAATAGTTCAGGTTGGAAGCTATATGCAAAATGATTGTAGTCTGGGAAAATATAAACTTCAAAAAATCATTTTTCTTAACCACGTTGTAAGCTGATTGACCTTATTATACCATATAAATATGCTGGTACGTCCTCAGCCTCTCTGGGCAACCTGTTCCATTCTCTCACCACCATCACAGTAAATAATTTCTTCCTAATATCTTAACTACATCTACCCTCTTACATCCATTTACCCTCTTAAAGCCATTTCTCCTCATCCTGTTGCTACATGCCCTTATAACAAGTCCCTCCTTTGGCCCCCCTTCGGGTACTGGAAGGTCCCCACAACCTTCTCTTCACCAGGCTGAAGAGCCCCAGCTCACTCAGCCTGTCCTTGCAGGAGAGGTGCACCAGTCCTCTGATCATCTTCATGGCCCTCCTCTGGACCCACTCCAACAGCTCCATGTCCTTCTTGTGCTGGGGGCTCCAGAACTGGATGCAGTACTCCAGATGGGGTCTCATGAATGCAGAGTAGAGGGGCAGAATCATCTCCCTTGACCTGCTGGTCACGCTTCCCTTGATGCAACCCAAGATATGATTGGTCTTCTGGGCTGCAAGCACACATTGTCTGCTCATGTTAAGTCTTTTATCTACTGACACCCCCAAAGCCTTCTCCTCAGAGCAGCTCACAAGCCATCCTCCACTCTGTCTTTATCTGTGCTTGGGATTGCCCTGACCCAGGTGCAGGACCTTGCACTTTGCCTTGTTGAACTTCACGAGGTTGGCATGGGCCCACCTCTCAATCCTGTTCAGGTCTCTCTGGATGGCATCCCTTCCCTCTAGTGTGTCAAGGGTACCACTCAGCTTGGTGTCACCTGCAAACTTGCTGATCGCCTCCCTCAACCTGCTGGCCACAGTCTTTTCAGTGCACCCCTGGATACCATCGTCCTTCCTGGCCACAAGGGCACACTATTGGCTTATGGGCAACCTGTTTTCCACCAGAATGCCCCCGTCCTGTTCTGCAGAGCTTCTTTGCAGCAGGACAGCCTCTATACTGTACTCATATGTGAGGCTATTCCTCCCTTGGTGTAGAAGTTTACACTTACCCTTGTAGAACCTTGTAAGGTTCCTTTCTGCCCAACTGAGAAAAGTGTATTCAGGTTCATATCTGCTTCTGGTTTTCCCTCTTTCCCTTATTTCTACTGTATAATTTATATTCTCTGGCTTTTTTTTTTAATTTTTTTTTTCAGGAACAGATTGTTGTATATAGACTGATTGTTTTTGAGAATCCCTTTGTTTTGCCCTTTAGGTAATATCTATCACCTTTATTATACCAGACTTCTCACCCTTTTCTCTTTGGATCCCCTCAGAAGATACGTCTCCATTAAGATGCCAACAAACTTATAGATAAATGATAATGGTGTGTTTTAAAGGCTTTTAACAAAAAGGTAGCATAACCACATTACCTTTACATTTATGCATCATTCCATTTTCACTACTTATTTTTTTTTTAACTTCTAAATTGGCACATTGATGACACACAGAAAAGAAGAAAAAACTGAAATTTGAGCAGTATCCTGGTAACTGTCATTTAATTGTCATTTTTCTGAAATTGTTACCTACAAATTGCTTCAGCATCTGTGCTCCACTTCCACATTGAAAACAAATCCTAAAATCATCTTTAAGAGATTGCTTGCGCACCAACTGGGCATTAGCAATGCTCTAAGAAGTGAAAAATGATACTTTTAAATAAGCCTCTCCAATTAAAATACTGTTAAAGGAAGAAAGGGGGGGGGAAATGGCTTCAATAGAAGTTAATGATGTCTAAAGGTGTCCATGTTATCGAATGCATCTCACAATGGAAGTGCAAAGCACCAGAATTTTATAGCAATACTTTAAAAAGTATTTTTGACTTTCTGGGAACAGTGATGGTCTCTCCTAAGCTTCAGCTGTTAGGGCTACTAACAGCATTTCTTACCCATGATGGATGACCACTTAGATTTTCCTTTCACTTAAAATTACTTTGGTGTAAAATGCTGTAGATTTTAAAATGGGAAAGCAGACCATTTATCCAGTCCTTGCTATTTGTAATATTTCTCCTTTAATATTGCATGGAAAAAATGTTCCCTCTACACAGAAACAGATTGTAGGCATTAGACAATTTGGTATCATAAACTATATTTCTGCTCTTAAATATACTGTTGGGAAAAAAGAAGTGACCGTCCGGAGTTCTCCAGGAGTGGGAAGATCTGTCTGCGATATCTGAAGTTCAGTAAATTGAATAGGAGAGTAAAATGATTGTGCTACTCTGGAGTATTAAACTAGAAGGATCTCTGTGATAACTGCAGAATAAATCAAAAGTCAGGTTCTCCCTTGCAGAAGAAGAGAGCAGGAGGGAGGGTGGCAGTTTGTGTAAGGCATCTTTTCTATTTTCCAGTGAATTGTGTTCCTCTTGGGATGCTCTTATCTGCCTTCAGCGTGGCTGGGACCTACTGCAGGTGTTTGCTCACCTGTCTGCGTAAACAATAGGAACAGCCATGCAGGGCACAGACTTCTGCAGTCCACAAGTTGTCTTCTAACTACAGCTGGCTGTTGAGAAAGGAGTGTAGGGAGCAGAACACTGCAAAGTCATCTTTCCCGGATACAAGCATCCTAGATTTACATTCTCAGCTTCTGGGAACCAGCAGGACTTTTCTCAGCTGCAACTACAGTGAGCTATTAATAGCTGCTAATGGTGTAGTCCTACACAAATCAGCCTAACCTCCTTTTTAGCCTCTTTGCTCATAGTCCCTGTAGTAGCCTGTGGCAGTGATTCCTGCAGTTGTGCTGTAGGAAATGCTCTTCCTGTGTTTTCCTCTACATTCCTTGCTAAGTCACTTAATTTGTACCCCAGTTGTGTTACGTGGAACTGTGGAAGAATTGCTTTCTCTTCATCATTATCTTATAATTCATGATTCTACATGTCTGTATCAGCTGCTTTTGTTGTCTCTTTTACCAGCTGCAGTATCAAAAATACTGATGTTTTTTCTCCAGTTAGATGTGCCATTTTTCATTTTTTTATGTCATACAGTTTGTACTGTTCAGCTCTATTTGAGATGGTGCTGTCTGCAGAGCCTGAGGTATGGGCACACCACGAATTTCAGTGTAATGGCACACCAGTGTTTTCTCTCCTGCTCTCAATCTCGTTCATTATTTATGTTGTACATGCTGATTTCTTTTGGTATTTCTTTCAGTTTTCGTAGAACTGTCTATGAGTTTTCTTCCCTGGGTGGTACAGACCAACTAAGAACCTGTAATTTTAACATGGTGTTTAATACGTATTTGCTTTCCTTTGAATTTCAGCTGCCATTTTATCACCTCATCTCCAGACCATACAACACTATAATTTTTCACAGAAAGCTTTTGTTTTTGATTATACTGAAAATATTTCTGTTGTCAGCCAAACTCACCCCTACGTGAGTCAGTCCTTTCCTAGATGTTGTGTTTACTCTTTTCAGCTGCACAGCTCCCCTGTGTGTTCCACTGCTGGTGAAACCTGGTGAGCTATGCTTTGAGCAATCTTACAAGGCTTTTTTTTCCCTACAGTATCCAAAAATAATTCTCTTTTAGAAGCTTTTTAGTGATGTGTAAGTAAAGGATTTGTTCATCTTCTGTCATCACCCGTGAAAAAACATCTTGAAGATGAAGACCCCCCCTTCCCTGATCCTTTGCCTCTGTTAGGATGGAGGCTCACTATGACCACATGTTGTGAAAGGTTTGAATGACCATGGCCTGTACTGTCCCTCTTTTGTGGATTATGAGGACTTAGTGATGGATGGTCATTAACCTTGTGATATTGCTCCTAAATGCAAACAGCCATTTTTAAAGGAAAATTTACGAAGGTTTTTTTTTTTTTTTTTTTTTTTTTTTTTTTTTTTTGCTGGAGCTGTTACAGTGCTATGGATCTTTAGACAGAAAAATAGCAAACAAGTAATTATTGATCATCTTATATTCCAGATATTTAGATGCACATAATTGCTGTTTCCCTTTGTTGGCTTTCTCTTTGGCTCTGGTCTGGCCATCAGAATGAAGTAATGCTGATATGTTTCAGTTTTACGACCCTTTTCTTCAGTGTTAAAACTTTGCCTGATCAGTGCTGCTGTATTTAATGTCCTTTGCTATATTTCCTTAAGTCCGTAGTCCTGACTGCTGTTGCAGAATAATACTCTAGAAAGCATAATGTATCAGAAATCAATATTGAAATATTTGTTAATATTATTACAGTAGTGAGTTCTAATGGCCACGGTGCAAAGTGTTGACTAGATTCATCAAGATATTTACATTTCTGTTTTTTTTGTTGTTGTTGTTTGTTTGTTTGTTTGTTTGTTCTTTCAAGAGAAGGCCAAATTCTATCAATGTGAGGAAGATCTGTCTAACAGTGCTGGTAGGCAGGATGTCCTTTCTTGAAATGCTGCTGCTTTGCAAGTGTGTCGAGGTTCTCATACTAAAAATGTCATAAAGCTATTCAACATTTCCCATAACAGTGGCATTGGAACTACACAACCTTTAAGGTCCCTTCTCACTTAACCATTCTATGACTGTGTTAGAGAGCAACCAGAGAAATGCTATGAAGATAGGGAAGGGTCTGGAGGGCAAGATGTGTGAGGGCCAGCTGAGGTTTCTTGGTTTGCTCAACCTGGAGCAGAGGAGCTGAGGGGAGGCCTCATGGTGGCTGCAGCTCCTCACAGGGAGCAGAGGGGCGGTGCTGAGCTCTGCTCTCTGTGACTGCGACAGGGCCCAAGAGAACGGCATGGAGCTGTGTCAGGGGAGGGACAGCTGAGGTTGAGGGAAAGGGTCTGCACCAGAGGGTGGTGGGCATGGAACGGGCTGCCTAGGGCAGTGGGCACGGCCCTGAGCTACTGGAGTTCGAGGAGCATTTGGACAGTGCTCTTAGACATAGGGTTTGGATTTGGAGCGGTCCTGTGTGGATCCAGGAGTTGGACTCGCATGTTCTTTCCCACCTAAGGTGCACTTCTGGAAAATCTCAACTGTTTCTAATGAGGATGTATTGCTCGTAGATTCTAGTGAGCACTTGTTACTTTTACTAGAACTTAGTTATGGTTTGCTGATGTTATCCGGATAGTCTTACCAGCACTGAAGGTTAGAACTGTAACCATTAAAGCTCCTGAAAGAAGGGTCCAAACTGTAATTGAGGGGGAAAAGCTTCAGTAGTATACTCACCACTGAACTGATGCTCCATTAAGAGCAACATAAACCTGTACACAAAGTCGCGAAGACTCCTTTTAAAGATTAAACAGGAAGAGAGTGCAGCCATGGTGTATTTTTTAGACATAAATTAAGATCAAAATATAAATGTCTTATTAAGAGATGCAGAGACAATTCAGAGGTGACACCTTTTTGTCTTGGTAGCAGTTGTCACTTTGTAATGAACAACTGAAAGATTTATTGCAGTTAGAGCTTTCATTACTGTACAGACCAGATTGTGAACTACTCGTTGGGCTGCAGGTCAGGCAGACGTGTTGCTGTGGCTGTGATTCCTGTTACAGATGCAGTTATCACTTTTCTTCCCGCTCCTATTAGCAGTTATTTTCCAGCACTTTCACTCTTCTGTTTACTCAGTTACCGGTAGCAGAGTTGGCAGCTCTCATTTCCCAGGACCCAGTGCAGCATTACGTGACTGCAGGATTTATTTCAGACTGACTTTCAGACACTTTTTTCTTTCCTCACCACTCTTACTGCAGAGCCATGGTTAACAAACCTCACTGCAGATACGCTTGGCAAGTCGTCTTATACTGAGAACAGCAGCAATGAAGATGACTCTTTCTAGTTATACCTGTTAATTACTTCTTTTTCCTCAAATTGAGGATGGTTTGGAGTGCTTTCTACACTTCTGGGGGAGGTTACCCATTTCTTGATACTGCAGTATCATTCTCTCAGTGAATAGGACTGCAGGAAAGCATGCACTTTTCTAGCAAATAGCTTTCTAAAAAATTCTTTGGCATGCTCCAGGCTGCACACAACATGGAAGGGGAAGAGGATTAGAGGAGATCCTACTGTAGTTTCTACTGTAGTAGATCCTACTGTAGGGGTCGGCTTCTTCTGTCAGCTGACTGTGATAGGATGAGAGGTAATGGCCCTAAGTTGTGCCAGAAGAGGTTCAGGTTGGATATTAAGAAAAATTTCTTATCAGAAAGTCTGGTGAGTTATCGGAATAGGCTGCCCGAGGAGGTGATAGAGTCACTGTTCCTGCAGGGGTTCAAGAAGAAGGTAGATGTGGCATTGAGGGACATGGTTAGTGGACATAACTTAGTGCCTGGATAAGACAGTTGTCAGTGATGCTAAATTCCAGTGGTTTCCATTGAGCCAGTTGTCGTTTTTGCTGAATGAAGCTGCATGTAGAGAGCTCCATGTCATTGCATGTGACTTGGACTCCTTAATTCATTAAATACCAAACTTCAGAGATCATTTGGCTCTTAATAATGTATTTGCAGGGCTGGATGAAATTAGTTTGCACTTGCATGTTACCTTTTTTTTCTTAGCAATTCAGAAATTAGTAAGTATGACTTATCCAAAGGCCCTCTGGAGAAAGTATCCTAAGGAATAGAGCTTTGTAGAACATAATGTGCTTATTTAATTTCTGGTTTATAGTGTATTCAGCGGTGGTTCTCTCAGATCTCTGCAGGACTTCACAGCCAGAATTCAGGTACCAGAGAAGATAGTTTTTTTTGGATTAGGAGAAGACTGCAAAGAAGGAAGGAATTTTCGTGAATGTTATTGGGATGAATATGCATTTAGATGTAGATATTAGAGTCAGTGCTTACAGAAACCTGCTAAATTTGCCAAGAAGCATTACCAATTAACATAGTTAATTTACAAGAAGCCATGTTAAAATTAGTTTGGGGTTGGAAGAGGGGATAGGGAGTGAATTGTAATTAGAAAAAGAAATCACAGCTGCTATTTAGAGAACTGGTGGGGAAGTTTTCAGATCTATCTGTCAGAAGCAGCACTGCATTGCAGCTATGCCTTGTTCATTCATTCATTCCACTCTCGGTTTTCTAGGAAAGAGCTCCTTTGATATTATGTATCACGATTTCCAAGCAATATTGATTACCCTAATCAAATTCAACTTTCTGCAGGCTAACATAATAATAAAAAAGGTCTCATTTTTCACACTTTCTCGGAAAGGTGAGACTCTCAATGTTTCTTGAGCATCTAATGTTTGAGAAATTATGCTGATTTTCTCCAGTTAAGGGTTTGACTCCTGCTGAGTAGAATTTGCGCAAAGAAAAATGTCGACTTTCCCAGTTTGCATTATACCCTGCATGTTGTTACTAAGCAGAGAGAAAAAATCAAGGCATTTATCTTCGCATATTGAAAAAACTTTCACACTAGAAATATATGAATGTTATCCATGAAGTAGTGAACGTCTCCCATATGTCTCTTTATTTTCTCATTGAAAAGTAAACTGCAGCTTATTTAGTAGATTCCTGAATCGGCCTTATGTTAACTCAGTGAATTTGCAGGTCCTTTTTGAATACATTTCTTGATTTTATGTATTATATTGAGCATATGGACTAGAAGGATACGTGTACCAATACTGAATATTAGCTTAACTGTGGTACAGTGAGGCCCATTGCCAAGGACTGGTCTATGCTACAAAGGTTTCAACAAGACAGCTGCTGCCAGTATAGAGGAATTTTATGCTATCAAAATTTTTCCATTCTTGAATAGCATAGTTAAATACTTCATAAGAGGTACCAAACTCATACAGAAAATAACTCTGTTACCAATGTATTTTGCACATGGGAGAAAGGATTTGCTGTGGTGCCATCTGAATGGAGTTATAATATGATCCTTTTAGCTTCACGAGTGAGCAAATTCCATCCTTGATGTTAAGGGGAAAACTTGATCAATAGAAGTACATGAGTCCTGGACAACAAGCATTCTGATTTATCCAGTTGTTGGCATTTTGACCATCTCGAGGTGAGACGGTGAGGCAATCAGGGTTTTTAGTGTTCCTTTCTCAGGTGCCAGTCATCATTACAGTCCTTGTCTTTTTGTGGATGTGTACTCTGATCTCTGTTGTCTCATGTTTTATAAAGATATACTCGGAAAAATTCTGTAGAGTCATTTAGGTCACACATTTTGACTTTATTTAGATAAATGTAACCTCGCTACCAAAGGACTGGGACCTTAATGGCCAGACAATTTACAAATAACAAATGTGAAGAACTCTGTTGTAGATCTCTGCAAGTGTAGTATTTGCAAAGAGCTCTGATTACATTTGTTATATTTTAAGCACCTCTGAGGAGCTGTCTAATGTCTTTGTGGCTTTTGTGAAGTGCACATGGGGGTAACAGAACTAGCTTGGCGTCTTCTGAACACATTAAATACTTACTGCTCTGGTTGTGTTCATGAACAGTCAGAAGAAAAAACATTTTTATTCTTTCTTTACGATATTTGCTTTTTATTTTGGCATAACATTTCATTGACTTTTTAATGCATTTGCCACATATTGAGAGGGTCTGGATGTACAAGCAGTTCTATTTAAGGATTATGAGGAAAGGCAGTAATAGCAAACCTAGTAGCCTCTGCTTTCCATTCTCCATTAGAAAACATGAGCCATTGTTTTTGCTGACAAAATTATCTCCATATGAGCCAGTTCTAACAAGGCAAAAATTAAGAGTTTGCATTATAAATGAGCAGCAGGACCAGATGGACTGGGAAAATAGTCAGGTTGCATGCAAATATCAATAAAGGTGATTAGCAAAGCAATAAAAACATTTGGTGTGTATGCACCTTCATACTAATAAAGAGGACATAACTGGAAGGATTTTGAGGTCAGCTGGAGGTCCGGAGAGTTAGGTACTCTGCTTCTGTACATTACCAAGTCGAGTCTTGGTTTGTGAGAGCATGATTCTGCCATGAGTGATTCTATACCACCAGGTCCAAAATTCAAATCCATCATTTTCACAGGTTTGTATAGCTTAAGGGATTACATTTCATTGAGGTAAACAGATACTGAAGGTAGGAGAGAGCTGGAATGTGTATCAGATAAATGTATAGTATATGCCTACATGTTCCTACCCAAGATTTTTCAGTGTCTTTACATAATGTAGTACTTGCTTGTTGACTCAGATGTGCTCTGCATTCATCAGAGCATCAGCAAAGACATTTGGGAATTGCTGCCCATGTACTTGATACACACATGCACTGTGGGTTGAGTTCTAGACAGCCAAATGGAGTCAGTAGCTCAGCCTTGTATGTCAGCTCACCTGGAAAAGATGTCAGAAGCCCTCAGAACTCATCTCTGAACACTGCTTTCTAGCAGAACGATCTGGGAAAACATAGGCAGCCTGCATCAGAGGTAAAAATCATTACCTCCCTCTTTTCCTCCTCACATGCTCTGACCTGCTTAGCATCATGTCAGTGTAAACATCTTTTTTATGTCAGGCATAGCCTGTATATGAGTAAAAGCTTTACTCTGAGAACACAGGTATTTTTCCCCCATCAGGTAAAGCACACTCTATGAAAAGGAATGCATTTGGTACTCAAAGATACAAGAGTTGTTTTGATCTTGTTTAGAAATGAATGAATACTTAGAAGATAATTCTTCACTTAAAATCCAGTTAGGTCATGTTTTCCAGTTGTAAGTACAGGAAATGCTCATTGCTCCCAGCAGGTCTTTAGGGAGGTTCATTCAGTCAGATCTTTGATGACTGTAGGATTTTCAACTATATTTATTGAGGTTCACCTTCAAGGAAGAAAATCTCTCAGGACTGTCCCTGAACCTTGCGTAGATGTTTCTGTCTCTTAATTTGTCTTTGTCCCTTTGAAAAAGAGTAGTACAGAGTATGTACATGTGGTACATCTCTTGTTACCTCCAAACTGTTTTGAAATATTGTACATTTAATTAATTTTTCTTAGACTTAGTAAGAGTTCTTCATCCTTGATATTAATAATGGATATAAAACCTTGGCAGTAACCTTGGTTTTCTTAGTTTTGCTGTAACCATTACGACTTCTGGCCTGAGCCCACTCTCATTTTCCTGCAGTCTGCTCTGGGAGACTGAGCTCTCTGGACAAGAGAGCTTTCTCAGCTAGAACCAAAACTTCATGCATTTCACTTAGCTTGTGATCGATTTTTGTTGCTGTTCACTGTAGGTACTGTATTGAAGTTATATTTTTATTGTTGTAAGCTCCTATGTGCTGTGGTGGTTGGCAATCTAGAAATGTGTTAAATAATATTGATCTCTTTTTTTTCCCCACTTGCCAAGCATTTTATTTTACTCTGTCTCTAATACTATTTTAAGTATCATTGACTGGTTTTATTTTCTTTGTTATTTATGACTTGGCATCTCATAGAGCATGGGGCCATAGCAGTGCTTGCAGAGAAGTCCTGAGACAGAGGATGCTCATGGGAATATACTTTCATATTTTGATGCTATCTGTCCTTAAATAACAAGAAGAGTTTGCATATTACATTCTGATGGCATAATTAAATAATAGGTTTGCATTTTCATTTCAGAAGAAAAAAGAAGTATTTTTATTTTTGCTGCAGTATGTGTTAGCTGTCTGGTAGTCAGCCTAAATGAATATTTTGACAAACTAACTTCCAGAAAACACCCTCCCTGAACCTTCACGAACCATCACAATAATGATATGTCCATTGACTATTTCCGATAACTTTCATGTAAAACCATTTGGGTGTTTTAAACTCCATATCAAAATATTGGGTCCAATGTATTAACAGCAACTCTTTCTGTATTGTCTTTATTTGGCAGATAAAGTTACTGGGGATGTTTTTATAGGAAACGAGCTGTGCTTCACTAGGGGAAAATAAGAATTTACTTTGAAGTTGTCTCCGTATCTTAGAGTGCCCCTGAACTTTCTTATGGTTTTACCTAGAGTTGCAAACCTCTGCTGATCCCATATCAGAATTTGCTAGCAGTAATTCTAGACCTCACAAATAGCCAGTGGCACCATGAACCACTTAAATATATAGGTGGATTCCATCTGCTTCATAACTATACCTACTTCTGGGAGGCCTAGTCTAGTGGGTGGCAACCCTACACATAGCAATGGGGTTGAAACTAGATGATCATTATCATGGAATCATAGAATCGCTAAGGTTGGAAAAGACCCACAGGATCATCCAGTCCAACCATTCACCCATCACCAATGGTTCTCACTAAACCATGTCCCTCAGCACAACATCCAAATGCTCTTTGAACAACACCAGGCTCAGTGACTCCACCACCTCTCTGGGCAGCCCATTCCAGTGCCTGACCACCCTTTCAGAGAAGTAGTATTTCCTAACGTCCAGCCTGAACTTTCCCTGGTGCAGCTTGAAGCCATTCCCTCTAGTCCTATCACTAGTCACACGAGAATGTGTTATGGCCCTTTTTAACCCAGGCCTTTCTACAATTCCATGATTCTGCACCTATCTTCACTCCATTTCTTGCAGTCTACTTTATTTCATGACACAGAAATATTCTGGGTTTTTTTTTTCTTTCTTTCTTTCTTTGTTTGTTTTGTTTTTTAATAGATTAGCAGTAATTGATGTGTTACAAATTCATCTCAATCAACTGAATAATAAAACAGTCATTTCCTGACAAATATCTCTTAGAGATGGACACTATACTATATTTTATGGAGCCCTTACATTATTTTGTCTGACTATGATGCCAAGTCACCACTAGGACAAGTATTCTGTGTAACTTATCCTATTGTTACCCTGATGCCATAATATACCTCTCACTCTTTTTCAGTGACATAAGTGAAGCTTTCTTCTCAGATCCCTTACATAGGTCATACAATGTTAATTAAGGCGTGTTGTGGAACTTAAACCTTGGAGTTAATTGTACAGTATATTGCTTCTCAACACTACAGTAGTATGCATGACAATTTGCAGATGATAGAAGTGGATCCTGATTCCTTAATAATCCAGGCTGGATACAAGACGAGGCATAACACGTGAGTGGTAACCAAAGGCTGATGGCAAAGTAGACAATGAGAATAGATTATGAATTTGCAATAGCAAAATACTGAGACAGAGGCATATTTTCTGTGCCTTTTTCAGTTTTGCTGACCTGTGTTTCTAAATCAGGTCAGCCCCTTGAAAATGTCAGTAAGTCCCAATGTCTGGAAAAGTCTTTATTTTAGAATTTATTTGACAACGTGCTCCTCACTCAATTGATTTCTGACCTGACTTTCATTCTTGATTCAGATGATTTTCTTCAAAGCTTTGCTAACAACAGTTACCAGTGACTGATCCTTATTAACCATTTTTTTTAACGTATCTTGACATTTTTGCCACCCATCTGCTTTTAAACTGCCCATTTGTATGGATTCTTTGCATAAATATTTCTGTGGCTCATTTGATTCTCTGCATAATTAATTAATTGCTTCTCATTTAGTTTTCTGCATAACTGATCTGTTGCCACGTAATTAACAAACTCTTTAATTCCTTATTAATTATTTACTGTTCTTTTGAATATATGAATTAATTGACTGTTTAAATTCACTGCTGTGATGATTTGACATCTACTTAATTGTTTTGATTAATCAATTAATTAGCTGCTTAATCTCCACTTAAAAGTATAACCCCGTGACTGCTTTGCGCATATTCTAGCACCCTTCCCTGTTCTGTTTTTTTTGCTTGCTCTCAACCACATCTGGATGCCCAGCTAATTGTCCAGGCAGAAATGGACCTCTTGGGCTTACATATGTTCCCCTGGTGAAGCCATCTCTACAGCTCCTTATATCTGATTATATATGATTATACGATCTTTGGTCTTACTTCCAATGAGTTTTTTTCCACATGACGTGCTTCTCATGCACTTTAACCTCAAAACAATTTCATCTTTGTTTTCTTCTGTCAAAATGAAAAGGACAGAATTGGGAAGAAAGGCATGAAAATACTTCTGAAAGGTAATCCAGCAGATGAATGGTCTATGAGACCACATCCAGAGAAGTATGCATTTTGATGGCATTCAGAGAGAGGATGTTTGGGATGCAGCTACTGCTGATTCTTCTGATAAATTGGTGTAGTTGATAAAATTCCTGAAACTTTTGAAGAGGCTTTGTATTCATGTGCAGCTCTTCCACTAGACTTGTTAAGGCTGTTTTTCTCTGGTTTTTCACTACAGAAGGATTGCAGTAGAAACAACCTTGTTCTTCACACTTTGCTTTATTTATGTGTTAATCTCATACTTAAGTTTTCACAACTGGTTGCTGTAGGTAATTGCTCTTCTCTTTGGGGAGACGGCTTGTGACCGAGTCATTCCCTTAAAATCTAGTTTGGTGTCATAGATCACAAAGATGCCAATGGAAAACATGCCCACTGTTAGGAAAACTCCTTCAAAATGGATTATTTTTTTAACATTTTCCTCAACGTGTCAGCTGCTCTTCCAAGGTATTAAACTTTGACTTCTTGCACAAGTGGAAATTCGAGAAGTGAAATAGCTTTATCAAGCAAGCAGCATGAAACACATGAGAACACATTTACGTCTTTAAAGGAAGGCGCTAAGTTGAATATTGCATTTAATAGTAAGAGAAGAGCCAAGTCAGGAGCAAAAGTGCTTGGATTGGCTCTCAGTTTTGATGGGCACTTTGCTAAGTTTTTTTGTGATGCTCATCAATCCATAGACTTGATAGAGTGAATGAAAGCCATGAACTAACCGGTCATATGTATTAAAGAAGTTACAATATGGATAATATGCATGTTATGATATGTCTGGGAAGGATCACTTGGCATTCAGTGTTTACAGATCATGCTCATGGACATGCATGCACACGTACAGCTGTCTCAATTTAGATGTTCTTAGTTGAATCCTACTGCCAAGTGCTGTTCATGAAACACTTTGGTAGGAAGGCACCAGCTGGTCTGCTTGCAGCAGTGGGCTGATGCCCAAATTTTGGGATTCGTTTCTCTTGATATCAAAAATTTTTTAATATTTCAAGAGAGTGGATGCAAGAGACTGCTATTCTTTTTTGTATCTCTGATTTCTGTGAAACTGATTATCATGAAAAATTACCGTGGAGAAGTGCTAGGCAGCAAGCACAACCTATATGCTTGCCTTTTTGCCGAGTGAAGTGGTGAAGAATTTAAAGTAGTTTGCTTTTCTTTGTTTACCTTAGGCAAATTAACTAGAGGCCTTTTCAAGGCTCTTTTACAATATTGAATCTAAATACAGAATCTGAAAGAATTAGATTCCCTGAGCATGTAGTGATTAATAATGAGACAAAATATGATAGTTGTTGTTGATTTTCCTCTGACGCTGCTTGAATTAGTCCGTGATATAGTAAGGATGCTGCAAGGTATGGATCATCTCTTAGTCTACATGAATCTCTGAACAATGAATTGTAAGGTTTCTAGGCGCTGCCTGATAGAAAAGCTATTAATAAGTATGACTAGCAGTAAGCAGATAAGTATTACATTTCAGGGAGACTATTCATAGGGTTAAAATGAAGCATTAAAGTTAGCTAACTCAGTGAACCGAAGCCCTAATAATATTCACATTGGAGATGTGCCATCTCCATGTGCAGAATTTATTTTTTTTAAAAAATGTACAATCTGAATGAAAAAATGAGCATTTCCAAAATAAAAGAGATGAGTTGGAGATGTACTGTAAGGTGATATGGGAGAAATATGTAAGGAGGTGAAAGAGGTGGAAGAAATTCAAACTTTTATCACCGGGAAATATATACTTATTGTCAATATTTCTTAATAATGAGAAAAATATATGTCAACAAGCCAGTGGCCTGTAGGAATTATTACTAGTGGTGAAATAGCTGAACCTGCAGGAATATAGTTCCCATTCAGCTCTGTCTTGTTGCATTTTTATGTCAGCGTAAATCCACTGACTCAGAGAAATTCAGCCCACACCTTGTGATTTCAGTGTCTAACTGAATCTGCGCTAGCAGCAATCCGTATATTTCAGAGTTCCTGTTTTATTTCCTGCTGGCACAGCATTATTCCAGTGTGGTACACAAGAAAACACGGTCAACCATCTTTTTAGCATTTGATTTTTCTACTTTTTTTTTTTTTTAAAACTGAAGTGGCTTCTCTGCCTTTCTGTGTTTTTAGCAGCTCTCTGAAATATTAAGTAAACTTAAAAAATAAACCTAGTCAAAACAAATCTAGTACTCCATTTCTTTAGCATTGTTTCTTCAATGTAGAGCAGTTGCATACAAAAGCAAGATTGCTCACCTGTTTAAAAATCTGTCATACCCATGCACAACATTGCTGATGGTTTAATCAATAGACTTGGGAGACAAGGTTTCAAATACAATACTAACTTTACGTGTATGCAGAAATACTGAATACTGAATGATCTTCCTTTTGGAGGTGTTCACCCGTCTTTTTATTGGAAGCAAAAGGATATGAGAATAGGCAAAAGAATCATAGAATGATAGAATCACAGAATGGCCTGGGTTGAAAAGGACCACAATGATCACTGAATTTCAACCCCCCTGCTATGTGCAGGGTCGCCAACCACTAGACCAGCTTGCCCAGAGCCACATCCAGCCTGGCCTTGAATGCTGGATTAGGCACGTTACTTTGTGCTTGAATATTTGTTGTTGAGGAAAAGGATGAAGGCAGAATGCCAGGAACCATTGATTTGTCTTGGGCTTGTATTGAATCTCAACATCACTATTTCTGTTTTTTAATGATTACGTGTACTTGCTAACCTTTGAAACCTGTAGGAGAGAATGCAGTGCTTGTACTGAAAAGATATCCTAAGAATTACATGAACACTGCTCTAGTGAAACAATAAAAATAACGGTAAATGCTAAGTAAAGCAGGCTTCTTTTGCTGCTTTCTTTTCAATTCAGAAAAGCTCTGTGCATTGTTTGAAAATAAGGTTTGGGGAGAAGTTTAATGTTCAAGAATTTAATGCTTTAATTACCTAGTATTAAGTTTTGCTTAATTAGAAAACAGCATATAGAACTTTTTGACATATCAGCAAAACATTACTAGCAGCTTTCTTTGGAAATCTAAAAATACACAGGAAAATTAGGTGCTGAGCCATACAAAAAGCCAGTGAAAGACAATGGATTGTTTGAATGGATTAATTAGAAATCATTTGAACATACATTTACTTTAACTATTATTTGACTTATCTAAGAAGCTGCAGAGCAGATTATTTTTATGTCTGTTTGCTGTCAATACTTAATAAAATAAACTATGTCTTTTTTTTTTTTTGCATTTGCCTTGAGGTAGCACAGTGGTTTCTTACTGCTTTTCAGAATGAATATTACCTGTACCACCAACCCAACAACATCCTCTTTGTTCTGCAGCATTTATCCATTTGAATTAGCTAAATCAACCAAATATCCTATATTCAGACATCAAGCTTGCTGTCTAGAGGGTTTCTTTTGCCCAGCTGTTGTGTAGTGGATTAATTCCTATCACAAACACCTGTCTTTTGATAAAATCATAGAAAGGTTTGGGTTGGAAAGGACCTTCAGATCATCTAGTTCCAGATCATCTAGTTCCCTGCCATGGGCAGGGTAGCCTCTGAGCAGACCAGGTCGCTAAAAGCCCCATCCAACCTGGTCTTGATCACGTCCAGGGATGGGGCATCCACGGCTTCTCTTGACAGCCTGTTCCGGTACCTCACCACACTCTGAGTAAATAATTCCTTCCTTATATCTGATCTAAATCCACTCTCTTTCCATTTAAAACTATTACCCTTGGTCCTGTAAAGATGAAGTACATGAGCATTTTAGAGTTGTTTTCAGTACTTGAACACATTAGGTATTGCCCTTTAGAAATGGAATTTCTTCTTAAACCATTCTGGTATCCGAAGCTTGCTGCAGAAGTTCAAATTCCTTTTGGTGTCCATCTTGAGCTCTGATCATTGTCCTGTTTCTAACAAATTGGAAGCTGAGCCCTAAGCACATGGATGCAGCCAAGGTTTGGTAGTAACAGCTTGTTCCCTTGTCAGAGGCAGCCTTCTCTAGCAGAGTCCTGGTCTGCCAGATGTTGACTTTCATTTGAAACCTTAGCAAAGCTTTGAGTGTAGCACCATCTCCTCAGGTTCCAGTTTGTTGGCAAGGCACATGTTGTGGGACTTCAATGAATTTAGGAAGATCAGAAACGTAATCTTGTCCTTCTTGTGAGTTAGAAACAGATTAGATCCATTAGATTTTGGTCTTTTAGTTAAAAACATTGCAAATAGGTAAAAAAATTATCTCATTAAGCACATGGATAAAGAACATTCTGAGTACTGAATCTTGGAGAATTGTTCATTGTTAAGTATGAAATGTGCTCCAGTACAAGCAATGAAAAGTCCAGTTCAAGATTCTGTTCCTCACTTCTCAACTCAGTAACTGTTGCTCTGTGGCCTTAGGTATTCTTTTAATATCTATTAAATAATTATTAGAAAACATTAAGTATATATTGCTTAGTATGGAGTTCCTGAAAGGTCCATTTGAAATCAAGAGGATCTATGGGAGCAGAGAATAGTGAGAATATGGTGGCAATTCCAACTTTTTGGTCTTCATCACTACCAGTGCAGGCTACTGAAATAAGATGATGAATTTGCTTTAAGGAGGCAAGTGGTGGATTGTCCAGTCATCAAGATAACCATCAAGATAGTCATCAAGGTTGTGGATGCCCCGTCCCTGGAGGTGTTCAAGGCCAGGTTGGATGGGGCACTGGGCAGCCTGGTCTAGTATTAGATATGGAGATTGGCAACCCTGCGTGCAGCAGGAAGGTTGGAGCTTGATGATCCTTGAGGTCCCTTCCAACCCAAGCCATTCTATGACTCTGTGATTCTATAACTAAAAGGATCCTAAGTCATGTGAAGAGTAACTCTGACCATAAGTCATTTATGGCACTCCATGAAAGATTTTAGGAAATAAGGAAGTATATATGTCTGAGCTGATTTTCCTTTAGACCCACTGCAGGGCAGTAAGCCATTTCTGCTTGCACAAGTGGTTTTGTTTCCAGAGTGCTTGTACAGGACCAGCTGGAGAGGGTCACACTAGAGCTAGGATCTTTTTGGAACAGAACTTTGTTAAGATTTCTACTCTTTTGCTCTTTGAAGGATCAAGGGGTGCTTTGACTAGAAATCTCAAGAGAGAAAAACCTTATTTCTGTGTTTTTAATAGATAGCATTTTCTAGCAGTCTGTGTCCTGTGTATCTTTTTAACATAGATGTTGACTATAGAAGGGTTTTTAAAGGATAAGAGCAGAATAAATATAGGATGATTTTGGAAGCCATAATACAACCACCAAACTTTTACCTTTTTTTTTCTTGTCTTCATTCCTCTTCTGTGTGTCTTCAGTTTCCAATTTCTGACACTTGAAAATTTATAAATTAAAATATAGGAAGTGATGGTGAAGTGTATTGCTTATGAAGTATTTCATTTTATAAAATCTGCTAATATTAAAATAAGACTTCTATGTCTCTTTATCTAGATGCATTCAGTTCAATTGAATGTACTGTTAAGTATCTACAGAGGAATTCTTTTTCAAGTAATTCTTGTTTGGAGCAGTATCCCTTGCCATCAATTTCTTCTGCTAGAGCGGTGCAACTGGGAGTGGAGGAAGAAGGAAGCTGATGGGAGACTCTAAATACCGGCATGCTCATCACCGCTCCTGAAGGACAGCTTTGTCATAAAGGAGAGGGTGAAAGCAGAGATTTATTAGAAAAGCCCTGAAAAGCAAAGATGCAGAAAGGTCTGAAAGCAGCACATGAGGCAGTAATTCCTTTCAATATTGCTGGAAAATGAAAACTCAAGTTATAAAAGCATAGAGGGAATGGAGAACGTATTCTTGGGAAAAATATCATGCAGTCAAACCCAGCAAATTTGTAATGCCACAGAGAGGAATTCCTTCCTTGCTTATAAACCAAGTGGTTGTCTTTACTGTCGACACAAATAACCTTTCCAAAATTAGGAGTTTCCATAACCATGCCTAGTGAACATTATAGATCCTCCGAATCATGTAGCATGATAGTGCTGGAAATACTGTCCTAATTTTTTCACATTTGCATCTTGGTGAGCTGCAGCTGAAGAAAGCTCAGTTGCTGTTTGATTTTGATTCCCCTCCTGATGGGGATGTCAGTTCCTGCTCTCTTGGGATTTCAAACAATTGCTGCTAGATACACTCAGCAACAATGAATTTGTTTAATGGCTTTCTGGATGATGATAGAATCAAATCGGGATCCGTTTAACTTCCCATGCCTATATTTCTATTGATATTTTATATGATGCAAAAAACGTCAAAGTACGTATTGTTGAATTAGTGAAGTGTGAAGTTATAAATCGAAGTGCACCAGATACCTTCTATTCAACAAACAAGAAGTATTACTTCTGATTTTTGTCGCCTAATTATGAAAATTCTCATTACGGTCCTCCCAAGAGAATACCATTTTATTAGGAGATAGCTGAATTTTTTAGCGTCTTCAAATAATCTAATAATCAGGCAGATATTTTCAGCATGTTTTCTGCATACAGAAAGAGATGAGATTCGTGCTTTTATTCAGATAAATAATGCTTGGCAGAGATATCATCCAGAAAAATGTTGGTTTTAACATTGCTTATTAGGATGATCAAATGGAAGGTTTTTTTCCAAGATTTTGGGTTTTATCAAAATTCATCTCCCATCCTTGAGTCACTTCTTGAACCACAGTGATCTTAACTGGTAGGGGCACAGCAAAGCTGCTGCTGATCCAGATCACTGATACTCAAAATCTGCCTCTTTTAGCTTTTGTGCATGATTGGAATAAACTAAAGCACAGGAGTTTAATGCTTTTAAGAGATGTTCCTTTGCTCTGACCCATTTTACTACCAATTTTTAATTATTTTTTGTTCTTCTTCCAATAGATGCCCTCACACTGATTCTATGCCAAAGTATCTCATAGTGTTCCGTTTCCCAGTGGTTATTTTCTACATAGACAAGTTAACCCGAGTCATGGGAGCAGCTGGTAGCTTTCCTGTGTGCTTATTTTTGTATTGACAGTGTGTAATGGCAAGTAGTAGCTCATCACCTTTGGTTTTCCTACTTCATCGTGTGCCTGTAGAGCTGCAGAACATGGATGTCTTTGAACTGTTCATTAGCAGTAGGAGCAGGATGTGTAATAAACTGTACCGATTTAACATCTCATTTTAAGGTGGTAAAGTTCTGTTTCAGTTTCTGAAAGTTTGGAGAAGGAGCAATCGAGTTTTTATTTTTACCCTTTTTTCAGAAACCAGACGCTGAGGTTACAGGAGAGTATGTAAGGATCACTGAGAGAGAACGGGAAAACAAATGCTAAGCCTTCTGTTGTTGGAATTTGGCAATCCAAGGACTTCTCAGAATTTCAGATTTCAGAAATTCTTCCCAATAATGATTTTCAAGACTTGGTGGGAGCAAAACATCTCTGGAAGCATGCATTCGAGTAAAGGATGAGGATTCAGAAGGTTGCTAAGCATTTAATGATCCTAGTTGCATTTCCATGTTAATCCTTGTTTATATTTTTGGTTAAAGTAAGCTAACTACTGATATTTAACCTATAAAACTGAGATAAGAGGATTCCAGAGACAAAGGGGAATCGAGAAGACATGGTGCCAACATGGATGAACAGTCTGTGGTTCCCTGGAGCTCAGGGTCATCTGGATTGGTGCTCTGCATGGGAGCTTGGGACCTAGCTGCCCATGGGTCAGAAGACAGGTTTCCTTTTCAGACAATGGAGGTTAATCTCCAGCTACTGTAAATATTTCTTTCATAGCTGACAGTCTTGACTTGGAGCTCTAATTGGATTCAAGCATCTTCTAAATGCAACATCGGTTTAATTCCTTGTGTGCATACACCAGAAAACTGGCTTTTAAAATCAGATAGTAGAGCTTATTACAAACTCCCTGAAAACATTAGGGCTAGGAGCTGGAGCGTGGTTTCTTTTTTCACTTTTAAAATACTTGTAAGATTAATGCTTCAGGTATTCTACGAGCTTATTCTGTTCTTCTGAGCTAAAGAAGGGCAAGTTATTTTATACCAACGTCAACCTGTTTCACTGCATTAATGTGTGTGTGTGTGGGTGGCTGTATTTGTACAGCTAATAAAACACAGCTTCATTCGGTGTCGCTTTCCCTTTCTCTTCTTGTCGATCTGAAGCTTTGCAATCCCTGCTATTTCAAAATCTCACATTTCTTTAAAAAATAAAGGAAATAAAAAACGAAGAGAGAAGCTTGTAAGCTTGCAAAGAGCTCTGGGTATGTTGTTTGCAAAATCCTACTCCATATTTGAAAACTGAATTTTACTAAAAGCCAGAGAGCTGTTGGAGCAGTGAGTTGGAAGGATGGGTTCCAGCCATGATGTTGAACCCCTCTGTTATCCCTTAATTGTCTTTTTCAGGTTACAGAATATTTTAAGATGCCTGTTCTGGTATTGTTATTATTATTATTTCTTAATTACTATTATTGTTATTTTTTAACTTACATCTTTGCATTTGTGGGAAGAAATGTTCTCCTACTGTCATACATTTTATTTTCCTTCTTTCCTACATGTGTTTTTGCACCAGGTATTCCAGAAAAAGTGCCCATCTCGCATCTTTTTACATCATTAGGTATGGTAAAACAGGCCAGCTATCAGAAACAGTCAGTGTCCCCTCTCTGTTCTTTATCCAGAGATAAAAATCCCTCCATGTGCTGGGGTTTATTTACAAGAGACTACGTTCTAGGCTTGAGATGCTCAAGGTACAAAGTTAACAGAGAAGGATCCCAGAGATGTCAGACTTCGTAGACGTTCTTTCATTGGGGGATGCAGTTTTATTTCATCCGATGTTGCTTTTTGTTGCTGATGGCCATTTGCTGTTCAGAAAAGTTCTGAGAGCTGCCTTACACCTGTTGTAAATTGAAATGGTCTTGCTTACACCAAGACATGAATAATTTGGGCAGTGTGTGGATGTCAACTTTCTGTTAAGTGAGAAGCCAAAAAGGGCTTCGCTCACAGTGAATTGATACAATATCAAACCATGTCTTCGAATTGCTGGAAAATATCTCTCTGGTTGGTCACTATGTTTCTTAATGGCACAAAAGGCCACACTCCAACAGCACTTGCGCTTTGGACATAGAAGGGGAGCTCTTGGCTGTCTACTCTTGCAGAAGCTGTGCTTTGTTCCCACTATGAGAAATGCGAGTGAGCCAGCCTATGGGGCAGCCCATCTGGTAACAAGCTTAAAGCTAGCTCTGGTGTGTGTGTGTGTGTCTATAACATTGCATCTCAGGGGAAAGCCCCGTCCTGGAGGTGGTCAACGTCAGGTTGGATGGGGCCCTGGGCAGCCTGGTCTAGTATTAAATGAGGAGGTTGTCAGCCCTGCATGCAGCAGGGGGGGGGTTGGAGCTTGATGATCCTTTCCGACCCAAGCCATTCTATGATTCTGGGTTGTGGGACTGACCTTAAAGTACAGGATAAGGTAGTGGCAGCTGGATGGTAAATGTGGTTTCACAGGAATTTGGGTGTTTTTCCATGGGAGTTAAGCTCTCCACCTCTACAGGAGCTATTGTAGCTTGTACAACTCCTATAAATATATTCTGAACAGACAGTTTAATGACCGGAATGTGCATCTCATATCCTACCTAGGAAAAATGAGATTGGAAGATTTGAAATCCTGTATTTTTGATTTTTCACTCTTGAATAGCAGTTTTGTCTCCAAAATAATGCTGAGGCTTTGTAGAGCTGATGCTCTCAGTATCTGGGATGCAGCTGCTCCATAGAGCACTGCTGGGAAAACAGACACATTAGCCCGAAACTGAAGAATATATGTAGAGTTGGCACCAGGATTCAAGAACTGTCCCTTTCTTCATCTATTCTCCATAAGGAAAAGAGGGAGAAAAATATCTACTTTCATGTGATAGGCTGGATATTTTTGGTCTGAATGAAATGTGGTTACTTCCAGAGTGATGTGATTACCAGAACGATAACGAAAGATGGAAGTTTTGTTTAACTCACAGCAGGTGGATGTACAGTGCCCCAAAAAAGTAAATCACCTTGAAATCACAGTTAGGCAAGCACAGTCAGCACATTGCTGTCACGGATTGTACTCTCAGAAATGGGAAGCGAGATGATAGCTCTCCTTGGTTCAAAGCTGAGGCTCAAATTCCAAATGTTTCAAGGACTCCATGTGAATTTGTGAATCTTTTATGTGCAAGGTAGTTAAGGATGCTTGACACTTCATAACAGCACACTGCAGTGCTTTAAATATTCAGCCCCTAAGCTAGAAGGAAGTTATAATAGAAATGCCACAAAACTCAGTTTCTTGTCCAAAAAATTAAAGTGGACAACATGAGGAAAGAAGGTGGAACATGAGGAAGGAAGGTGGAACAGATTAGCGCATTGCTAATGTTTGCTTGATCCTAATGCAGGCTGCTGATTGGAATATCAGAGGCTTGCTACAACATTTTAGATGCCTCTTTCTTCCTGTCTGGAGGAACAAGAACACCTGGTGCTGCTGTCAGGCTTGGTGTGGACATGAATGTACTGATAAGGTTTCTTCTTCAGATTTTGGAATTACATAAGAATTCCTCTGTTGGTCCTTTACATTGCAGTAGTTCACTGTCTAACCTTGCATAACAATGAAAGACCAAATAAGACTCTGTTGAGGAGGCCAGCAAATATTTTCTTCTACAGTGAACTCTTTTAACATGAATATACTTCAGAATCTGGAGGATTTTTGTTCTTTCTGTGTGTGTAGAATGTTCATCAAGGGTTTTCCTTGTAGCTGCTGCATGGCATACACACATCAACTTCCTGCGGTGAAGAAACGAGTCTTGTTTGTACAGTGCTCCCTGATAATGATGAAAATCTAAGAAAGATCAAAGAATCCAACAAGAAAAAAAAGGATTAAGTGATTAAGTTCTGCGTCTGTTCCATAAGAACCATTTTATATAGAAAGGCTGGCACAATGAGCTTTGATATTTCTGCTGTGTATTAAATATTAAACATAGGTATCAGTCATATCTGAGAATATTTGATTTCATTATAAATTGTATTTCTAATTTGCTGCATCCATTCATACCAAACCATACTATATGTATCACAGTGAGATGAAGAGGCTGCAATTATTGTTCTTTTGATGGAAGCAGCATGAGTAGATTTCCATGGGCTCAGAGCTCACTGCCATGTACATATATAAAATATACTTGCTGATTTTATGATATCTCCGAATTAGTTCTGCATCCTACCTGAAACTAATAATTTAAATCACTTTTGCTCTTATGTTAACTCTCTCAGGCCTGTCTTTGCTTTTCAAATGTGATCTATTCTCAGGAAGGTCCTTCGGACTTCCCGTTGGAGGTGATGGAAGAAAAATTCCTCCTCCTTGTGTTTCAGGCCTTGTCCAGAAGTCATACTCTGGAGAGCCTGATCCCCTCCTTTGGCATATTGGGACACTCATACAGGCCCTCCTCTGCATCATCTGTCCCTGGAGGTGTTCAAGCAATGTGTAGATGTGGCACTCAGGGACATGGTTTAGTGGACATGGTGATGATGAGTTGATGGTTGGACTAGATGATCTGAGTAGTCTTTTCCAACCTCAACAATTCTATGATCTTTCACATATAATGTTTTTACTTGTTAATGTCTTTTCTATGTTGAAATTTAACTGAAATGGATTTCATTAAGTCATTAAAACCTGAAAAAGCAATAAGTCTCAAAAGCCAAACAAGCAGCCAGCTGAGATATTATGTGCTTGTTTTATAGAAAGAGGCAAGTTCCTGAGGGTTGAAAGTGGCCTGCCTAAGGTCAAAGTGAATTGACAGGAGATCCCAAACCAGGACCCAGAAACATAGTTTCAAGGCTCTAATTACAAGCTGGAAATGGAATAGTTGTCTTAAGCTATTTTATTGCATTGCATCTTTGACCTGAACATAGTCAAGAAAAATCAATATTTTCCATAGACTTCTGGAGATGGCTTTGTGGGTGGATGAGGATAGTCTGATTTATTTAATGAAGCTGGAGGCAGGAAGTAAATATTGTCACTGAGTTGTCACCACAGATCAGAGGGAGAGCAATGATTTCTAAAGAAGCTGCTATTTGCACATTTATTGATCTTTTGGTGGATCTGTAGTTACTGATACTTCCGTGTTGCCAGGTTATTTTATCAGTGACACATTATGTGTTCTCTCCTTAATTCATTTATATTCCTTACAGCCACTGGCACAGCGTGGCAAAGCAATCTCAGTTTTCTGGCAGAAAGTGTAATTTTCCTTCTGTGTTGGAGCAGTCACCGTCCATGACTGTTGTGCTAAAAATGTCTAATAATTAAGAACTAGTGTAATTCTGGTTATAAAGAACCAGTGTGCTCTGACTGCAGGATTAAGATTGTTGCTTTATGTGCTATGTCTCTGTAACTGAAAAATGGGTGAGTCTCAGTCTCCTGTTCAAGGAAGCAAACTCTCCCTCTTGAACACTCAGAGGATACCAATAAGTCACAAAAGGGTAATGAAGAGAATCTGTATTGTTGGTCTTGACAGCAATAAAAGAGAACTTATGACGTGTTTTGGTTCATGAATTTAAACACCAGTGGAGTTATGAAAGCCTCTTACTGTGTTACCAGGATGATGATTGCTGATTGCAAATTACAAGGCTTTTTAGATCTGCCTACTGTGCGCCTCGAAGTCTCCTACAGAAGACTTAGAGCTATATTTTAATATTTTTAAGCTGCTGCAAGTACTAAGGAATGTATCCCTAACTTTGTTTGATAGAAGTGAATCAAGCAAACTTGTTAAAAGTCTTTAAAGTCCCATAATTTGCTACATTTAAAAATGATTTTAAAAACAGAGTCTAATTGAGGTGTTTAGAAACATTGCTGTTTCTATTGCTTCATGCTCCACAAAGCCAATTAATTCTCTCTGAAGATCTGAAAATGTGACAAGGAGGAAAGGAGCACAGCCCAAGGGTAATCCTCCCTTTAAAGGTTTATTTTTGGATGGGAAGGAACTTTTGAGCCCATGAGATGGCAGAAGCATGTAGGTTGTCATGAAGGCACCATATACCATACCTTTCTGAAAGTAGGGAAAAGTGTGAGATGGGAACATGGGGATCTGAGAGGTTGGGCTGCACCTGGAGCTGGTGCGTGTTGTTGTTGGGTGGCCACCATTGCAGATATTAGTGTTTGTCAGATCATATATTCTAGCAAAATTGGCTTTTAATTTTGACTAAGCAGTGTTTTTGTGTGTCACATCTCTTCTTAGGTTGGAGAGACACAACCCAAATGGTTGTTTTCTTTGAGAGTTTCTCAGAGGGCCGTCAAATCAGCAAGAATTTGCTGCCTTTGGAGATACATTTGTTTTTAATATTCTAATATTCATAACATCCAGATAGCTTAGGCCAGTCCTCCTAACTCAGAGAAGTCAAATGAAACTTTTCCACAGTCTACCATTAATGGCTTATGACTTCTACTTCCATCTTCTCCTCCTCTATGGTTTCATTTTTAAAATACAGAAATCCCATAAACCATCTGGCTTGCACTCCATTAATTAGCTGAATTTAACAATGGTGTTTTAATAACTATTTGCTTTCAATTCCTCTGTGTCTGTTCCTTGTAGATGTTTGCATCTAAAATAGGAAACTTGGCTTTTTACGGCTCACAGGATTGCTTTCCTACCTTGCAAAAAATATGAGCCTTTATAAGTAGAAAGCAAGAAAAAACAAAAAGTTACTTTTCTACCCTCTGGTGCCCTTTAATCAGTTTACTGTCCTGTTTTCCAGCCACGATTTTCTTAGTCTGGTACTCCGAAGATGGATTTTTTTTTTTTTTTGCTAGCATGTCTGTAAAGAGCCTTGAGCACAAAGTCATTATCCGAGAGCTACAAACTAGAATTGATCTGTTTTGGACTTAGCATAATTTCCATGTCTGGGCTGACCCGGCTGTTATTGTCCAACATGTTTCTGTAAATGTCAAGAGCCAGAGGGGAGGTCCCAATGAAATTGAAGTTCTTCCTTCCCTTGGAGTAACTGAATTGTCAAGTCCCCAAGCCCTGTAAATAAAAGGGGAAAATTGGTAATGAGAAGGGGAATTAATAGGATAGTCTCTCACATGATTTATATAGCTTTCAAAAGCTGTTGCATTATTGTGTTTAGAAGTGCTGGTCTGCAGCACTTTCACACTAGGAAGATAAGATTAAAAACTGGAGGGGGCAGCTCTGGGAATTTGAAGCTAAAAGAGCTGATGGATTTGAAATGAAATAAGAGATGCTGTTGGGAAAAATTTATTTTGAAGCTAAAATAGCGTGGCTGCCAATGAAGTATTCAGAGGACTCTCATGTTTACCTTGATATAGATGTCACATTTCAATTTACTAGACAAGTACTTTTTCAGCTACTGTTGTCATTACAAAAATCAGTTGAATGAATCTCTGCCATGTAATGCATTACACAGTAAATTGGAATCTTAGGCAAAATTACCGCTATGCAGATAGGATGCTCACTTCAGATACATGTGCTAAGTTGTGTCATTGCAACCCGCTGCAATACACTGCACCGGGCAGGAACATTTTCAGCCAGAAGTTAAGATGGTCTTTTAATTAGAAGGGAGAAAAATGAACAGGCGCTGATGCATATACAGGGCATCTGTATGAAAGATTTCTTCTTTTAAACTTGTAGTGTTGATAATGAAATACAACTCCATGATCCTTATGGGTCCCTTCCAACTTGAGATATTCTTTGATTTTATGACTTTAACTTCTAGTGAAACAAGGGTTTAGGGTATGTTATCAGAAAGTGATGTGGACACTTAATGCTTTCATTTACAGTATATTTCAGTACTTTTATAAACTCTGCTGTCCCTCTTTGTCTTAAATACATCTATGTAATCATGTATTCTTGCTGTGAAAATGACTAAATTTTGTAGATATGCACATACAAGTATTGCCTTATTCATTGTGGTTCTGTGTAACTCACATAGTCAGGAAGAGACTAAATTGGTTGCTCCTGAAGTAAGCTATGATCCATGTTCCTACAACTTTTCATTTTTTTTTTACCAGGAAGTCTCTCTGAATACAGTTCTTGCAAAACAAACAAACAAACAAAAACTTTGGTGTTTTTAGAGATCAGTTGTATCTCTGTTCTAAACCTTTAGGTTTTTCTCTACTAAACTGAATTTGTACACCAGAATCTGATTTCTTGGTATAAAGTACTCTGTAGGTATTCGTTTAAGAGATGTGTAAATGCTGCTCTTTCAATATTTTCATAGAACCATAGAATCATGGAATAGCCTGGGTTGAAAAGGACCACAGTGATCATCGAATTTCAACCCCCCTGCTATGTGTAAGGTCACCAATCACTAGACCAAGCTGCCCAGAGCCACATCCAGCCTAGCCTTGAATGCCTCCAGGGATGGGGCATCCACAACCTCCTTGGGCAACCTGTTCCAGTGCACCATCATCCATGTGAAAAACTTCCTCCTAATATCCAACCTAAACCTCCCCTGTCTCAGTTTAAAACCATTTCCCCTTGACTTTTCAATAATTTGGTAATTTCCTGGCAGAAAATTCATGCACAAAGGTCAATGTTGATGAAATAGGGATGGGGAAGCTAATAACTGTTTTTAATTGAACATGTGGTCTTTTCATTGAAAGATTTTTTTTTCCCCTCTCCCTCTTGTTTGCTATAGGAAGTTTTTGATACGAATTTCCAGCCCTTGATATTGTTGAGTTGTATATTTTATTTTTTTTTCTTCCCCTAAAAGAGCTTTAGAAGTTTCCTAGGCAAACAAATTAATTGTTACACCGCAGCGTAGGAGGATTTAGTGCTGCATTTGTTTGAAAATGTTACTGTTCCTGGAGCTTCGTTGTTATACTAACAAATTCTGTAGTTCTTGCTCTGTTTTCTGTTCAATTTGCACTTTTGTTTTTATTTTTTTTTTTCTCTTTCTGACTGCATGGAAATAATCTATGGTATTGTTAAAAGGAAGTTAATGAACAGAAAATAAGAGTGCTGCAGGAATTAACAACTGCATAGGAATTTCGTGTTCTTAGAAGAACTTTTTTGTCAGCGGCAGCCAGGATCACAGGATGAATTACTGCTTTTTTCTTTGCTCTTCCTGCTATCTATCTACAGTGCTTAGTACTAAAAGAAACATCATAAAGTTCCTATCAGTATTTCCAGGAAAAAAAAAGATTTGTTTTTGCCCATTTATAAACAAAGTAAAGCAAAAGCAGATAATGACTAAATATTTTTAAAGGCTGACCTGTTTTTTCTTCATAGCACATTAGCATATAATTGCTGTACTATTTACAGGTAATAAGCCTATTAAATCAATACAGTGTACTTAAATGTTAGAGAGAAGTGTCTGTAGCTATGCTAGGCATCTAACAATTCCATAGATAATGTGGATGACATAAAATAAATGCTTTGCAAAACCCCCCACCCCCAAATATGGGGTCTCCTGGGGAACTCAGTGGCGTTCTTAAGTACTCCCTCAGTGCATGCAGAAATACAGCATGTTGCATCTGGTGATTGCATACAACCCTGTGCTGGAATATATATTGAAAGCACTGAATAATTGCAGAATGTGATGGAAGGGAGAATTTCACTGTCTCCCCACCACTGATAGATGTATTATCAAATACATTTTAGTGTATGCACTAAAAATGAAACTCACAATGGAACTTGCTGATACTTCTCAGCAATGGTCATCAGTGCTATCTGCAGAATCATGAAAATCATCTTTTACAGGTGTATCTCTTACTGTGCATTTCCTTGTAATGAGCTGATAGTGTCTCCTATCCATTTATAACAAGCACAAGTTGTTCCTTTAGCCAAGCAACTAATAAGACTTAGGATGGAGTTTCTCTGACAAAACTAGCATGGTGCATGGGCATGTGAGAAGGTCACCCGGCTCTCAACCCATGCTGAAAACATGTGGAGATTAGGAATATCAATTTTATTGCCATTTTATTACAGATTCTAGTCTCCACTCACCCTCACATAACAAAAAACCCTCTGATTTCCTTCTCCCATTTGCCTTGAGTGTGAGATATTTAAGACATTCCTGTGTGTCAGAACGGCTCCAAAGATGGGGAAGGATCTAGAGGGCAAGATGTGTGAGAAGCTGCTGAGGTCCCTTGGTTTGCTGAGCCCAGAGCAGAGGAGTTGAGAGGAGGCCTCATGGCGGCTGCAGCTCCTCACAGGGAGCGGAGGGGCAGCGTTGAGTTCTACTCTGTGTGACAGCGACAGGGCCCGAGGGAACGGCATGGAACTGTGTCAGGGGAGGGGCAGCTGGGGGTGAGGGAAAGGGTCTGCACCAGAGGGCGGTGGGCATGGAACAGGCTGCCAGGGCAGTGAGCATGGCCCTGAGCTGCTGGAGTTCAAGGAGCGTTTGGACAGTGCTCTCAGACATAAGGTTTGGATTTGAAGTGTTCCTATGTGGAGCCAGGAGTTGGACTCAGTGATCTTTGTGGATCCCTTCCATCTTGGGATATTCCACGATTCTATGAAATTATGCTTTTATTAGTAAAATAGTCAGTTCTCTTTTTATAACTCAAAATAGTTCTCTGAATGGTGTAAGTATGATTAAATAAATGAGGTTGATGCATAGTAGGGTTACTGCTGGCATTGAGATGAGATGCCTTTCAACGATTCACCTAATTATTCAAGTGGCACTTCTAACTTAACCTCGAAAGATATCCACGTTGCTGTAACTTCTTTCAAGTGACGCATCTGCTCTTGGTGGTCAAGTGGACAGATGAGCAGTGCACCTCCTTAAGGCTGTAGAAAGCATAACCTGAAGGGATATTTTTTCCTTTCAAGATTTTTGTTGGCATTTGTTTTTTTGCTTGCTTTATTTTCTCAAGGTAAGAGGAACCAGGCTCTACTGACCGAGGGTGCCAGGAAGGAAGAAGAGGTTTTACATCCTTCCAAAACCTCTGCCTATAAGGAATCAGCAGCCTCCTTCTCTCTGTCTGGGTTTGTTATCTTTGCTAATATGAAAACAGCATAGAGCTGGTGTCAGAGTTGCAGTTCTGTCCTTGTAGGCTTGGGCAGCATTCTGTAAGCTGTGATGCTGTCCTCATCCAGTGTCCTTGGCAGTAAAGGAGGCGCACCGTAGTTCATAGAATCATAGAATACTTAGAGTTGGAAGGGACTTTTAAAGCTTATCTAGTCCAACTGCCCTGCAATGAACAGAGATATACACAGCTAGATCAAGTTGCCCAGGGTCTGATCCAGCCTTGCCTTGAAAGTCTCCTGGAATGGGGTATCAACCACATCTCTGGGCAACCTGTGCCAGTGCCTCACCACTATCAGTGTAAAAGACCTTGTCTTATATACAACCTAGATCTACCCTTTTTAAGCTTGAAGCCATTTCCCCTTGTTCTGTCACCACAGACCTGCTAAGGAGTCTGTCCTCTTCTTTCCTGTAGCTCCCTCTTAGACATTGAAAGGCCGCTATCAAATGCTACTAGTTTTCCACTACCAGTTCAGTATTGCTTATCTACACAAGCTGGTGTTTTTGAAAAGACGATGTTAGTTCAAATAGTTAAATCCATTTGAAATACACTTATTTGAGAGTGTGCTTAGGATTGATAATGTATATTGCCTAATTTTAAATAAAGAAATTTGTACATGGCAATATCCCCTAAAGCTTGCATTTGCACACTGACAGCTTAATGTTTTTTGACAGCTGATAACATTTTATTGCTGAGATTATTATTTTGTTTGAATATCGATCTTATTGCGTTACTTTGCTTTTTGCCTGAATGATTTTCAAATTTGGATTGCAGCCCCAATCCCCAGTTTTCCATTTCAGAGAGGTGACAAATTGTGTGCTGATCACAGGGAAACAGGTTTTGTTAAAACACAAAACAAAACAGAAAACCTAACCCTTCAGAGGTTCTTTCTGAATTCATGTTGAAATGATGACTGATACGGTGCCAAACTGTATTTTTGGACATGCTGCATGCTCAATTCCTCAGACAATCAGGCCATTTATCTGGATGCTTAAATATATTTTTTTCCTTTGAATCTTATTGTAAAAGCTTGAAATTTTCCTGCACAGGAAGCCAAAGTGAGGGAGTTAAAAGTTTATCAAATACATTGGACTTTCTAAGCACTGGAACGGGCTGCCCGGAGAGGTCATGGAGTTGTCTTCTATGGAGATGTTAAAGATCTATCTGGATACATTCCTATGCAATGTACTCTAGGGAACCTGCTTTAGCCGGAGGTTGGACCTGATGATTCCCATAGGTTCCTTCCAACCCCTGTGATTCTGTGATTTGTTTCCAAATCCACCCATTCTCAGAAAGAGTGGTGAGGCACTGGAACAGGCTGCCCAGGAAGTGGTGGAATCAGTAGCCCTGGAGGCATTCTAGAAACTTGGAGATGTGGCACTGAGGTACATGGTTTAGAATGGTCACAGGCATGGATTGGTGGTTGGATTAGATGATCTTAGTGCTCTTTCCAACCTTAATGATTCTATGATACTAAGATTTCTGCATAGAAAGATAGGCGTTCTCTACATGCTGGATCCTAGCTGTGAAATTCAGTGCATCATAAGCCTGGCTTATGCAGCAGAATAGCCTTGGCTTTTCTTATAAGGGTGGTTGTAAGAATGAAGGGAAACTCACAGTTTGCCTTAGAGTCTTTGCAGTGTTTAAAGAGTGTCAGAACCTGTTCCAGTAGAAGTCCCTATAAATTGTAGGGATGCTGGCATTAATTGTTTTGTCAGTAGCCTGAGAAACTCACACAGAAAGGAAAGAAGAGTACTTTATCTGCTGGCATTTATACCTGAAGTGTGTACAAACCTTTTTTTCTATTGGGGAAAAAAAAGAAAAGAGCTTTTGAAATGCTTCTCTTACAGAACCAAAGATGTACAGCAAGACCTGGAAGTCAACAAAACCTGATATGAGAATTAGTAGGTGTAATAAGACTGAAGAGGCCAGAAGTACTGCATGTATAGACATAATATTATGTTCCTGCCAAGCCTGGCTGAGCATCAGGGTGAGGCTGATTTATTTGTATCACTGAGATGTAAACCTCAGAATCCTGGCTTGTATGGGAAATACTGACATCCTGGCTTGCATCAGAAATAGTACAGTCAGCAGGACCAGGGAGGTGATTGTCCCTTTGTACTCAGCTCTGGTGAGTCTGCACCTTGAGTACCGTGTTCAGTTTTGCTCCCATCACTATAGATATAAGGCCGTGGAGTGTGTCCTGAGAAGGGCAGTGAAGCCGTGAAGGGTCTGGAGTACAAGTCTTCTGGGGAGTGGCTGAGGGAACTGGGATTGTTTAGTCTGGAGAAGAAGAGGCTTGGGGTGACTATTGCTCTCTACAATTCCCGGAATGGAGGTTGTGGTGAGGTAGGGATCAGCCTCTTTGTCCTGGTAGTGATAGGACTGGAGGTAATGGCCTCAAGTTGCACCAGGGGAGGTCCAGGTTGGATGTTAGGAAAAATTTGGATTAACTGAATTCTCTGAAGGAGTGGTCAGATGCTGGAATGGGATGCCTGGGGAGGTGGTTGAGTCACCATCCCTGGAGGTGGTTAAGAAATGTTTAGAAATTGCACTAAGGGACGTTGTTTAGTGGGGAAATATTAGAATTGTAGTATCTTTTGAATTGGAAGGGACCTCTGAAGGCCATCAAGTCCAACTCCCCTGCAACGAACAGGGACATCACAGCTAGATCAGGTTGCTCAGGGCCTGACTCAGCCTCACCTTGAAAGTCTTCAGGGATGGGGCATCAACCACAACACTAGGTAACCTGTTCCAGTGACTCACCACCCTCACTGTGAAAGGTTTTTTCCTTATATTGGTGGTAGGTGAATGATTGGACTCAGTGATCTTAGTGGTCTTTTCCAACTTCAATGATTCTATGATTCTAAAGACTACCTTAATTATATCTTCTAGTGGAATCAAGGTGGTTGTGCAAGAGAGGAACCAAAAGCACTAAATGTATTCTCACAGTTAAAAACAGGGATTAATGGTCTGATATGTTTCATCCTACATGTGGTTCTGAACTACTGCTGTGAGATAAGGGGAGTATTTATTGTCTAAACACAGATGAAGTGTTCACCTGAGCACGTAAGTATTGCTGTCATCTGTTTGCAGAATGTTACGTGCATCTCAGCACTTCTCCCAACAGCAATTAGTGCCTTCAAAACGATGTCACTGATGACATGGAGGCTTCTTTAGTGCAGGGATCACTAAAAAGCTGATAGGAGTTTCCCAGGAGGAAACTGATCTCGTGGAAAATCTCGCTTTGCAGAAGCTGAGACAGAAGAGTTGACCATATCTTATATATTTCACACTTTCCAAAATGAGGTAGACATCCATGTCATCTTGATGCTGTGACACACGTAGGCAGTGAGTGCACACAAGGCAAGTGGTGCGTGCAGTACTTGTGCTCTTACCTTGCAGTGTTTTATTCTTAGTATTCTTAGTCTTATAGTAGAAGAGCAGAAAACATTTGCATTCAGGGTAAGTCAAGTCACTTTCTATAATAATGTTTTTCTATGTAGCAACATTCTGGGTAGCAAAAAAAAAATAAATATATATATATATATATATATACAGCAAATCTGTGCATTCTGAGTTGTAAATATAAACATTTCTGCTACAGAAAAGAAAGTTGTGCCAAAGGCTTTCAAGCACATTCTGCCCTTCAGCCCTTCCTGCCATGAACATACTCTGTATTTGAAGCCAGAGGCATCAGTCTGACTCCCCAGAATGTGTTCTCATGTCTTTAAACTCTGTCCCTGATGCCTGAAGGAGCTGGCATTCAAGAACAGCAAAGGATTACTGTGCCTGCATTGTTTAGCTTTCAATCTTACATATTTTCTGCTGTTCAGCAGCAGAAATAATCAGTTTGTATCACAAGTGCTGCTACCACTGCTTGTTTTTGCAGCAGTGTACCCTTAGCAGAATATTTCTTTGCTCTAGGTACTATTTTCCTTCTGTTAAAGATCTGCTGCTCCTCACCCTGGTGCCACCTCTCGTTTGCACTGTTAATTTCTTCCAAGTGAAATTCAGATATTTCACCCCTGGAGCCTTCACTTCTTTCTTTACTACATTGTACAGAGATTGCCAACACAGTGAGAGGGGCAGACTGAGATGGGAAACTTTCATTGGGCATTGGTCCCGCAAACACTGTCAGTTTGGAAAGCCAGCAGGGTGATATTTCACTTCAGAAATGTTATTGTCTCATGCCATTGTCCTGGAGACATTCAAGGTCAGGATGGATGGGGCTCTGAGCAATTTGGTCTAGTTGTAGATGTTCATGTACGTTGCAGGGAAATTGGAGTAGATAACCTTTATGGGTCCCTTCCAACTCAAACAATTCTGTGATTCTTTGAGTTACTAAATTCCTTGAAGCAGTGTGATGTGCTTAGTCTGATGAAGCAAACCTGCTAACTAACAGCTGAAGTGACCTCCCTGGTTTACAGAGTATAATTTCTGCTACATGGCCTTGTAATAATAGCAAACTATAAGCAAATTTTGGAAATCCATCCTAGAGAAGCAGTTCTGGACCAGTGCCTTTGCAGTGGTAAGAACAGCTTTGCCTATCCCTTCGGTGGAGACAAGCTCCAGAAATGAGCTTGTGTGCCCTGTGTGTCCTGTAGTGGAAAAATGCTTGATCTGGATGTGGTAGGTGTTTTTTTTGTTTGTTTGTTTTTGTTTTTGTTTTGTTTTGTTTTTGGTAAATTAAAACTGAAGCTAATTAGCTTTAGAGGAAAACAAAGACTATAGCATGTGCATTCTGAAAATGCATGGGGGAAATAAAATGCCGACCATGAAGAGAAACAAGAGAACCATTTTCCCTTAGTTAATACAATAAAAAATCAAATGCATCTATGTATGGGTAATTTTTTAATCTACCCTTACTAATTCCAGTTTTCACCAACTGTGTGAAGTGTGTATCAAGCTAATGGTGGTGTTAATGCCCTAAATTAATATAGAAAATATTGTAGAAGTGTCTCCAGTAGGACATTTTGGAAAGACAATGAAATTAACCATTTCCTTTTGAATATATTTTGGAAGGAACATTTTCCTGACTAAGGTGATTTATGGGAGAAATGATTCCACATAATGTCAAGCCTTTAGGCATTTATCTCAGCTGAGAGCAAAATCCAGTTTTTGCAAGTCAGTTCTATGAATTCAGTTGCTATTCACTGCATTTATTTGTATTTTTAGACTGTTTTCTGTGGAATGAAGCTTTCTGTTCTTGTGCTCATCTCTGACACCCCTACCAATTTTTTAACTTTTTGGACAACTTAGACAAAATTTAGAAGAGTGAGAGGGTGTCCAAATGAAATTTGAAGTTCTACCTGTTATGTAAGAAACTGGAGAGACCCCACGTTAGTAAGGTCATGAAGAGGCTGTAGAATTTTCCTGGTAGGTTCTTTACTGTGAGAGTGGTGAGGTGCTGGAACAGGATGCCCAGAGAGGTTGTGAATGCCAAATCCCTGAAGGTGTTGAAGACCAGGTTGGATGCGGCCCTGGGCAGCCTGGTCTAGTATTAAACATGGAGGTTGGTGGCCCTGCATGTGCCTGGTGGGTTGGAGATCCTTGAGGTCCCTTCCAACCCAAGCCATTCTATGATTCTTTGATACTGTGATTCTATGAATTTGCCTATTTTGTGTTGGTTTTGGCAGCATTTAGTTTAACAATAGAAATTAACCCCAGGACTTGTTCATTCTTCTTCTGTGAAGGTGACCCCGTGATGGAGAGGGGCACAGCAGCAGGGCACATGGTGGCCTCAGGGAGCCAGGCTTCAGTGCTTCTGTTTGCTCCAATGGCTTTTGGCATTGCTTTTGGAAATGGCTTTGTAGATTCAAACATCAATCAAACCAGCATGGGAAATGGAGCTGGTCTGGGGTATGCACTGAAAACACTGTACCTCTGTACCCTGCCCAGTGCAGAGTGGTGGCCAAGCTCCACTTCCTTTTCAAACTCTCATTTTTAAAACCAGTTTGCTATGCTGTTGTTTTCCTTAATGATATTTTTGCTTACGTTGTTCAACATAAAGATGAGTTGTAGTTGTGGATTGTTATTGGAAAGAAATACTTCCTGAAGCCTGAATGTTAGTATCAAATGGTTACATCTCTCTCTGGAGTGAATCTTTAAGTACTTTCTATACCCTACTTAAACACTGGGTAAAACGCCCTGCAGTGTAGTTTCAATGCTATTGAGCACAAGCCAAGAAACAGCTTTTTCAGTACTACCCCTCAGCACAGACTCAGTTAGTAGTTTTCTTCTGTTCCTTTGTGTTAGGAGAAAGATTATGCTTGCTCCCTGCACTCCACCTCATGGGGGAAATTTCCTTTTCCAAGCCAGTGCAACATGATTGACCATGCGTCAAAGGGCTCAGCATCACAAAGATAATTTTAGCAGGAAGGTGAGATGAACAAATGGGTTCTTGTGGTAGACATCAAGTACACAGTAATAAAAGGTATCTGCAGTTCCTAGCCAAAAGTGTTAAATCGTATTGTTTGCTAAGTACTGCCCTTTACAAAACAAACTCCCAAGCCTTTATCAGTCATTTTGAATTTCGGTAATGGAATTCAAGCTTCTACCGAGACTGCAGTAAGCTGTGCTGTGCTGATGATTTACATTAATTTCTTGGCTGATGTAATGAGGCATATAGTTCTCATGCGAGGTCACTCTGGGCATAGGAAATTGTGCCAGTCGGAAGTGATAACATGCATTCTGTCGTGCCCAGGTGGAATTGCAAAGATTTGGCTCCACCAACCCAGGCTGTAGCCAAGAGCTCATCATGCATGCAGAAACTTGAAAGATCAGATGGTTCCTGATGCGAATGGCAGGGGAACAGAGATTAGTAGGGAACAGATATAGTTCTTATGTCAACGTATTTTATGTTTCCATTTATTCTTGACTTCGTAATTCAAATCCGTTGATATCTGTTGTGCCATCTTCTGCTTATTTCTTTAGCTTATTTGGCTGCTTTTTTAACTTCATTGGTATTGCAGTCCTTTTGCTGCTGTGCTCTTGACACAAGCTGCGGATGCATCATTTAGCATGATCCTGTGTTTTGCTTTGTTTGATGAAATGACGACAGTGGGATGATGTATGCTCTGCTAAATATATCCTCAGGGTTTAAAAATGGCATTTGGGTGGACATATGGGGCAATGCTGAACAACATCTAAAGTCATACTTTAAAAGTCTGTGTTTTTTTATTAAAGAAGTGCATTTTTGACAGTTCTCAAGGTGTGTGGTAGACCCAATTACTCTTGTTACCTATGAGTTCTTCACAACATATTTCTTCGGGGTCTGACCTGCACTGTCATATGTGATAAAAAGATGTTTCTGTCCACATGTCTGATATTGTAAGGATGTGCCTAAAATCAACAAGAGCTCTTTATAAGCTAGAAATAGCTTCAATAACAATTTCAACAATGGTTTCAAAAGGAGATTTTTTTTTTTTTGCAAATACATTTTTAAAAACCTGGTTGATAAGTAACTGAAGAACTAGAAATCCCAACTCTGATTTTTAGGGATACTATATTTTTCTTGCCTTGACTTTGAGCTGTCATTGAAGGGCTTCTTTGCTGGAATCAGTGATGTAGTTAGATATAGTGCCATATATGTAACTCAATATTATTATGTAAAGAAATATTCACTTTAAATGGTGGAATTAAAGGAATTTTTATATCAAAGACATCTTGCATTATTAATGGCCAATGAGAAGTAGCTATTTTGAATTAAAAAAAGAAAGAAAGAGATAAGAATAAAATTGTGAAGCCAACTTCCTTAGAATCCAGACTTAAGCTTTTGAGATCAAATCAGGGCAACCTGATCTAATTCATGATAGGACAAGAGAGGATGGTTGTAAACTAAAATAGGGGAGATTTAGATTAGATATAAGGAAGAAATTCCTTACTGAGCGTGTGGTGAGGCACTGACACAGGCTGTCCAGCAAAGCTCTGGATGCCCTATCCCTGGAGGTGTTCAAAGCTGTCTGGATGAGGCCCTGGCCAGCCTGACCTGGTTGGTTGAAACTAGCCCGTGGCAGGGAGTTGGAACTGGGTGTTCTGTAAGAACCCTTCCAACCTAAGCTATCCTGTGATTCTGTGATTCTGTGACTGCCAGGAGAGTGAGATGTAGCATTAACGTGGTGGTTTATTTTCACCCAAAGGCCTGTCCTTGAAAAAGATCCCTGTACCCAGCCTATTGCCCCAAATAACAGTCTGAAGTTTCTCTCTCCTTCCCCGTCCTCTGCAGTAGCACTCTGCAATATTTGACATACTTGCATAAGGATTTTTCTATTTTAAATCTATGCCTTTTGAAGCAAGATGAATGTTTTTATTATCTTGTATGATAGACTTTTAAATCATTTGCAGACAGAAGGTCAGCATTTTATTTGCGTTACTTTATCTTTTATTCACATGGAACAGGGAAAGTGCAAATGCAAACAAGTTTATCCATTTCTAACAATAGATAGAGTCTATGGTTCTGTGATGAACTGAGAAATCATCAGTCAAACTTTCATCTGATGGATTTTCCCATGATTTGTTATGCTTAAAGGCTTTAGCACATGGACTAAACTGAATTTGTATGTTCTTAAAAATGGAAAAAAAAGTTCTCTGTCAGCCTTTTTGTGGAAAGTTAGAGAAGCTCTGGCATGTTAAGTAAGCTGTTGAGATTATGTAGTAATGAATAATACATGGGTTCCAGTGGAAAGATCTCACTGCTGATTATTTAAGTGGATTTCTTTTGTGGCCAAACTGCTTGAAAAATATGCAGACAATTTCTTATTGTTAGCAGAATAGATAAAATGAAGGTTGGACAAAGCTGTCAAATGACTTCGAGAGGTGTGATTTGTTCTAGGAAGTGTTAACCAAGTTAGTTGTGTGGTATTTGAAAGATGAACCATATGCAAAATTGTGATCATGACCCACAGTGTAGATCTGTTCGCCTACCTGGCTCTGAGGAACTCATCTGGAAGGTCATGCTAAGTTCTCCTGAGCCTAAGATATGGCTTGTAGTTGAGTTTCCTGTTAGCCCATGCCTAGTGGTTTTTGTTAGTCAGTGAAATACAGTTCCAGGCAGCTCATGCAGGAGGAAAGAGAGTTAAATGTCCTTGCAGCACTGCTGTAAGTTAAGTCCATTTTTCCTCTTGGCTCAAGACACCGTGAGGTGTCACAGCCATGTTCAGTGGCATTCCTTTTTCAACTGATAGTGTTCTAATGCAAAACTGTGGGAAAGATGCATTGGAGGAGTTTGGGCTGCCAATGCAGTTTCCATTCTGGAGGTAGTGTTAGGCAGACACCTCACATTTTGGGAATATCCAAGTGATTTGATGAAGAAAGGTGGAACCAGTGCTTTCTCTTGTGACTGCGTCTTTAGGAAGGTTGACATTTGCACTTCGCTCAGAGACAAGTCAGGACTGTGGCTTAAAAGGAAATCGAACTGCTTCCACACTGTTTAAAAGGATTTTGGTCTCAGTGAGAGGCAAGATGTAAAGATCCACGCTTCCTCCCGGCTGAACCTGAAGTCTCCTACAAAGCTTGCTTGGGTCTGTAGATCCCTGAGAGCAACTCATCTTCTCAGTGTCCTTCACTGAAGGACAGGTCCGTGGCTTCAGCTAAGATGAAATCAAGTGATGAGTTCAAGGGGAATAACATTAACTTGTTTCAAATGCTCATTTTGCTTTCGGCCTTTGTGATTTTGTGAAGTTACTGTTGTGTGTTATTTCACCCAAAGGCTGTTAAAGATCTTTCATTCCTCATTTGGAATGTGCTGTGGCTCCACTACAACAAGCTATCAAAGGTCTTGCCTGATTTCAATATATTTACTCTGATATAAAAATGTACCTCAGATATTTTTATTCAGTGTTGGATAATTGGAATGAGCTGAATTCAGTGTTTTGCCTAGGCACTGTGGACAAGACAGAATGGAGGATGACAAACACATTAGCGAATTAATTTACATTATTGTAGAGATTCATGGTAGGATCCCTCAGCTGCTCATAAGTACTATTTAACAACCCCCTTGAGGAATTTGGGCCCTTTCTGGAATCATATGAATATTAATCCAAGTGCAAGGTCTTGCACCTGGGTCTTGGCAACCCTCACTATCAATAAAAATGTAAGGATGAAGCACAGCCCTGCCAAAAAGGACCTGGGGGTGCTGGTGGATGGGAAGCTGGGCATGAGCCAGCAATGTGCCCACACAGCCCAGAATGGCAACTGTATCCTGGGCTGCATCAAAAGATGCGTTGTCAGCAGAGTGAAGGAGGTGATCCTGTCCCTCTGCTCTGTGCTGGTGAGGCCTCACCTGGAGTACTGCATCCAGATGTAGAGTCCTCGGTACAGGAGAGACATGGACCTGATAGAGTGTGTTCAGAGGAGGGGCACAAAAATGATCCAAGAGTTGGAACATCTTCCCTCTGAGGACAGACTGGGAGAGTTTGGGCTCTTCAGCCTGGAGAAAAGAAGGCGCTGAGGAGACCTGATAGTGGTATCTTTCAGTATCTAAAGGGGGGGCTATAAGAAAGAATCACAGAATCATAGAATCCTTAGAGTTGGAGAGGACCTTCAGAGTTCACCTAGTCCAACTCCCCTGCAATGAATGGGGACATGCACAGCTAAATCAGGTTGCCCAGGGCTTGATCCAGCCTCACATTGAAAGTCTCCAGAGGCTGTGCTCATAAGATAAGGGGAAATGGTTTCAAACTATAAGAGGGGAGATTTAGACTGGTTATAAGGAAAAAGTGTTTTACAGTAAGGGTAGTGAAGCACTGCAACAGGTTGTCCAGAGATATGGTGGACACCCCATGCTTGGAGATATTCAAGGTCAGGCTGGATAGAGCTCTAAGCAACCTGATGTTAGCTGTAGGTATCCCTATTCATGGGAGTTGGACTAGATGACCTTTAAGGGTCCCTTCCAACTCAAGCAAAATCTGTGATTCTGCAATTCTACTAAGGTAGTGTTCTTCTTACATCATTCACATCATACACAGATGCTACTTCATCACTTGATCACATATCAGGGTCTTTGGTGTCGCCTTTAAAGCTCTGTTCAGCTCTTGCCTGTTGGAGTCAAGGTTTACATCCTCTGCTTTGCTAACATCTAACATCTTTGCTAACATTTCAGCTCTCTAGCTAATCACTTCCTTTCTTTGTTTATGTGGCCATCAGCATGCATTATAGCTCTGTTTGATTCACAATTCAGTTCATGTAGGTTCCTCATCAGGACCATTTCTTTGTACCAGGGAGGAAAACAGTTCTTCTCCTTTTTCAAGTCTCTGCAGACCTGTCTGTGACTCCATGCAAATACAGCAGCAAACCTTACCTGCTTGGATCTCACCTCACTTCTTGTTCCTCATCCCTCAGCTTTTGCATCTCTCTTTTGCTTTTGGTTCCACGCACCTTTAGAGGTTTTGAAGGTCATTTATAAATGTGTTTCATCCTCAAAGTATTTGCATCAAACATCAGCTTGGTCCAGTAGCTGAAGACTTATTCTGGTCAACAGTGATCCTGTTGCTAAGAATTAAGTCTGAAATACATCGCATGTGAGTTTTCAAACACTCTTTACAGTAATGACCCAATTCTTTCTTCTACAAGTGCATTGTAAAACTATGAAGGAGACCAGAAGTGAAAGTGCATTTCTTGGGAGAGATATGCTATTTTGGTGCTTGCTGCTTCTATTTACCATTATATGTTATTCATAGTGGGATAGATACCACCTTGGGTTGCCATAGTTCCTACTGCCTCTGTGGTTTTTTTTTTTGTTTATTCTTTGATACATCAGAGGCAATGCACAAGTAAAAGCTGCTTATAAGTAGAACGAAGTTGAGATAATTAGTGAGACTGGAGGAAGAGTTTTCAGTATTCCTGTGACTTAGTTTGTCGATGACTACCAGATTTTAGCTCAAGAAAAATAATTTAAAAGAGAATCTTTGCAATCTCTGCCCATTGCTGCTTGCCTCAGGAAATACATTTGTACTTCAGAGCTTTCATGTGCTCATCTGTGTCTTACTTTTGGGGGACTTAATGGAATTTATTCTGTAATTTCATTGAAGAGATATATTGCTTTTCTGTCTTATTTATGTTACATGAAAGAACTGAGGAAGAAAAAAAGCTGTGCAACCGTCTTGGGAGCTGCAATTGTTTAAAGCACAAATGTTCCTAGAGTTATAACAATAGTTTATTTAAAATAATGTGTCAATTATAATGGAATGAGAATATTACATATCAATTTTAGTTTTATGTACTTACACAGTATTTAGAGTAGCAAGTCTGTGGGTTGCTTTCCTTTTCCTTTTGGAGTATGCTAACGTTTTCAGAAATATCCTGTACCCTGATGGAGACATCACAATTAGCTCACCCCGTAGCAGGTCTAAATGTGGCTGGCACAAAGGATGAATTGAAATTAAGCCTTCAGATGAGATTGAGGCATGAACAAAGAAAAGAAGTGGTTTTGTGAACAGCAGTGATAAAGCCAAAAGACCTGTCTGATTGATCTCTGAGCTTTTTCCACTTGTGTTGTCCTCCTGACTTTCCAAGTTACGTCTATTTGTTTTCAGTAGCCTTTTGTGGAATGCCAGAGGAATGCTTTTCTGAGGATATTGTTCTTTTATGTCAGTTTCAGATATTCGTGTCTATTTAAACATCCATAGAGTCACAGACATTCTCATTGATCTGTAGTAGTCATCTGGTCCCATCTCCTCTTCAGAGAGGAGCTGTTGCAAGCAGATCAGGTTAGATAGCATTCGTCTATCAGGGTAATAAATGTCTATGAGAATGGAGATTGTGCGGACTCTGTGGGTGACCTGTTCCAGACAAAAGTTATCTGAATAAACCTCGATCTCCAAGTCATGCAAATGACCAATCTCTAATCTTTTTGAAAGACTGCCAGATTATCTACTTTCTAATTGCTAATGACTGATTGATGAGTTTAATTGCAGCCTGGAAAAGGCCAGCCTTGCCATCTGAATTTTGAGCATTTCAGCTCTTGGGAAGCCAGGCAGTACGTAGCAGGCAAAAGCACTGAGCATCAAGTGTCAGTGCTGCTGAGATTGGAGCACTAGCAAGAAATTGACACAGCTAAGAAAGAACCAGATCATTCAAAGAGACAAATCCCATACTACAAGAAGTAGGAGAAATGGAATCCAAACACTAAACCTCTTCCATGCTAAAAGTTCTTTGGCTCTCACTCATTAGAAAGTCTGACGTGTGATGCTGTGTGTGTTGTAATCAGTGGGTAGTATGCTTCCGTGCAGCAAATTCAATTTTTTTCTCCCCCATACTTTTTCTGTTGATTTGATTGTACTCTGCATTATCCTAGTCTTTCTGTGTGTAACCACTGGGACTGCAACTGTCAAGCATCTTCAAAGAGAAAGTCGTTCATCTCTGCCTTAAGACCAGGACGATATCAGACAGTTGCCAGTTTTAGAATTTGCCAAATTTAATGAGGTATATTGGTCCACATACAGTACAGGAGCCATCAGCTGTCATGAGAAGGAAAGAGTCAATTTGACCCATGGAAGCAGAGCGTTATGGCTTGTAGAGTAGACACAACAAAGCTGTGTATGGACTACAGTGAAACTGTTATTGAAGCAGTTACTCAAGGAGCAGTAGTGCAGTAGTTTCAACAACTCTGTGGCTACCTGACAGCTGGGATGTATTGATGAGAAAGCAGCTGTTTTCTTTTCTTTTCTTTTTTCTTTCTTTTTTTTTTTTTTGTCAAAGGAACATTCTCCAGGATTACTGGAAAACATATTTTGTCTTAGGTGGACTTTCCTTGGCTGCTGGTGGAACGTACTTACGCATACCCTGAAACGTAAGCTTTTCACTTTTAGCTATAGCACATTGTTGGCATTGTGATGACTTGGAAGAGATAGACTTTGAAAGTCAAATCCAGTTCTCCAGTGTTTCTTGCTCCCCTTTGCCACAGTAAAGCCAGGGCTGGCCATGCCACGTACTGAAATGCTTGTAGGTCATAGCTGTGGTCTTGTGAAAGACAACCATAGGTGATGGTTAGAGAAATCAGTTTTTCCTCTAACAGTAGATGACAGAGTGAAACACGCCTTGCAAAAGCCCTGTGGGATCTGTAAGCATTCTGCTCATATGTGCTGCTAGTTTTGCTGTGTTACATGTAGGACTCAGCATTTGAGATTTTAATTTTGTGCTATCAGGAGAGTGCAGTCTGAACTGGCTTGACCAATGCAAAAAATTATGATGAACTTAAAACTACCGGAATGACAGTGAGAAGAAGCAACTGTTTAGTATCTGAAGTTTAGTATCTGAAGAAACTAATTCCAGGATGAAGGATTACAGCAAGCCTTTCAGATGGAACGTTGCAAAAGCCATTTTTGAAGTGATAAAGTAACCTTATTTCTGATAAAGTTGCATGAGGAACTCTTGAATCTGAATGATATTGCAAATGAAAACTCTGTTTATAGGGAAAGAGAAAGGAATAATGTAAGAAACACTCCTTATGTCATGAATCTTAGAGAGCAAAACATTTTCACAGCAATTCAGAGCATTCAAAGCACTACATGTGGTATTTGTAAATCATCTTGGAGCTGGAAAAGATTAGTCTGTGCCCGACTCATTGGACAGACGTCACAATTTCCCACTGACTTCATTTCTTCCTGCCTGTACTTCTGATATGTTCATTTCCTTTAAGGCACGCTGCAAAACTGTGTTTCCTGACTTCCTATATTTGGAGTTTATTTAGTTTATTATTACAGTCTATTAAAACTACTGAAGTTAACAAAGTGTGCCTTCAGGCTTCACTTCCTCTTAGGTTTTATTTGGAAGCATATAGCATATTGCATTGCATCCTTATGGTACTATGAAGCTGAACTTTTAGCAAACACTATAAGCTTTTATTTGTAAACATCTCACTGAAATGACAACACAAAGAGTGAAAATTTTGAGTACCACTTGAACTTTCGCTGTAATTTAGTGAAAAAAAAAAAAAGGATGAGACTAGGGAAAATAATAGGTATTAAGAATTACCTCTTTGTCAGATTTTACCCAGAAAATCTCCTTGCTTTGCATGCTTTTCAAGGGAAGAATAATAATTTCTTTTCTTGTCCTCAGTCCGTATCATTTAATCATTGCTTGTTGTGTACTGGCTCTTACAGTATCAGTTATAGTTCAGTAGCTTTTGTCTGCAGCTCATTATCTGTAATTGAATGTATGCACAGAGCTGAATATGTTTATTTGTAACTTGATAATTAAGCTGCTGCAGACACTTATTCTGGGAGAGTGGAAGAAAGCAGACAGACATCCTCTTATACTGCAGACGCTGTGCTTGCCTGAGATCGAAGAAACTGTGATGTGCTTGAAGGTGACCAAAGTTCACATCTCTGTGCTCACAAAACAATGTTTAAATTTCACAGGGGTTAGTTTGATTTGTTGGTCCGTTTTAGTAGCTCCAAATTAAAAGTGGCTAAATAGTTTCTTTTCTTTCTGAATCAAATGTGTTGCCCCAGTTGTTCCTTCAGAGTACTGTCTTAATGTTGTTTGAGACTGGTGCTGCCCCTCCTTCCTACCACAACTCCTGATTTTAGTGTCTTGTGAGGAGTAAGAAGCAGTAATTGCACTTCCTGAAACTGTTGGGTAAGAGTACCTTTCTGTTTCTATAGCTGATGTCAAAGTGCATGAAGGTTCTCTTTTTGAAATATTAAGATTGATGGGAGCATATTACTTTTTGGTATTTCTTGGTGATGAAAATGATCCTGCTGACGTCTGGTAGCCATGGTTGCTGACTTTTCAGGGGAGAACATAAAATACTGTCTTTTTCAGATCCTAGTTCCATTCCTATGAGGTTCTGAACGCATCAGATGTATACCACCATCTTATTTTTTTTCTAAATATATCTTAGTTTGTTAATGCTGCCTTAGAGCAGACCTGAGATGACATCGCGGAACATAACTGCCTTGTTTTTGCTCTAGTTACACTTATGCATTTTTTAACGTAGAGCATGTTTGGTTGAATTTTTATTCTCTGTCAACTGTAAGAGCCAGTACTCCATTATGTCCATTAATCCTGTTTTAAAAATAAGCCCAGATCCTGAGAAGAAAATCACTCTATTTGCTCACTGATTAGGTAAAAAAACTAGGAAAAAAAGAAGTTTTAACATGGTTAGGGTTAGGGCTAGGGTTAGGGTTAGTGTTCTGCATGGTACTCATCCTGCTGCATTCTTGCAAGGTACTGAGGGCATATTTAATGTCTGTGCCTAAGTTGTCCTCTGAAGCTGTTGGGATTGGAGTTTTTATGAACCTGAAAGAAAAAAAGAGACGAGCAATTCTTTGGAGGAGTGTGGTGCTTGAGCTGGGACTTGATGCTGCTGGATTGGATGCCATCGTCTTCCTCAGATGTGCAGCCCACAGGAGAGATGAAATGATGGAATACATTTCTGTCTCTGGGTTAAAGACATGAAAATCACATAATCTTTAGGGTTGGAAAAGACCACTAAGATCATCAGTCCAATCGCCAACCCATCACCACCATGCCCACTAAACCATGTCCCTCTGTACCACATGAGCAAGTTTTTTGAACCTCTGGGGACAGTGACTCCACCAGTTATCTTGATAAACTTTTGCTTGAGGTTTGTTCATTGTATCAGGTTTGCTCTACCAAGCAGTCAACTTCAGTATCCTCATACATTGGTGAAACATAGCAGTGATTATAATTTAAAATGGAGGCTGGTGACTGAATACTTACTGCCTGGATGCCAGTATTTCTAATTTCCCAGGCTAAAATTGTTTTATCATCAGTACTGTCATTATTTTTTTTTCGCAGGAATAGAAAAAGGCAACAAACAATTAAGTACTGGAAGTTACTGTGAAAATTTTACAGTGATTTCAGAGCATATGACCAGATTTTCTATGATTCCATGATTCTGTGATATTGAATGATTTTTTTTTTTTTTTTGGCCTATAATTAATGACGTATGTCTATAAATATACATATATACAGATACTCAACTTTTACCCCATGGGAGGATTTATTTCATGCATTGGGTTTATGTCCCGTTTTTGGGGGGATGGTTGAGGTGTTGGGTACAGCCTCAGCTGTGTGAGCTTTACACCCACCTCTGTCATCTCCTGGGTCCTGCAGCAATCTGTAGTGATGGTATTAGTCCACTGAGTTGTAATGACATGATTGCTTTCTGCCTATTTCTTTCAGTAACTGTTGTTTGGGGATGTTATCTCCGTGTCCTGATGGAGGATCGTAGTTTAGGGAGGATTATTTTGTATCTTGCCAATTTGTCCTGGTATTTATTTTAGATTTTGAGGGAAAATGTAGCCAAAAGTCACTGGAACAGCATATCCTTACAGACATAAATGCAAAGAGTAATTGTATGAGGCTCGTTTTTGTAGTTTAATTCTTTCATCTTTTTCTGATGCTATTATTAGATAGAAGAAATAGATGTTACTGCTAAATTTTTGTATTTATAGTCCTTTTGAATTAATGTTACATTCTGGAATAAAATGAAGCATAAGGAGAAAATTGCTGCCTGAAATTCAGTTTCTTTGCTTGAAGCTATGTAAGTTGAGTGTCTTCCTGGAGCTGTGTTTGAAAGACCATTAGAATTGCCCATTTGAAATGATCTTGTGAAAGGCCCTTTAAAACTGAAAGGTTGCCTTAGTGCATGAAAAAAAGATCTTAAGGTATAAAAGGTGGAAAATTCTGAATGCATAGAATCTTTGAGCATGACAGAGATTCTCTTAGAGTGACTGTTGCATCATGCTGCTATAAATTATTCAAGGATATAGGAAGATGTTTTCTCAGTAGGGATTTACCACCTTCACTTCAACCTATAATTTACTCATTTCTTTTCCATAGAATAATTTCAGCTGGAAAGGAAAGGATCTCTGGAGGTCATCTTGTACACCCTCTGCCAATAAAAGATGACCAATCTTCATATCTATTAATATATAATAAAAATATCACATTTTTTGTCATTTAAAAAAATAATAATAAAAAATGGGTGAAAAATCCTATTTGCTTTCATCTAGATTTCCTCTATTTTGTTTTTGCTAATCTGGAGAACTTCTTGATAAAATATCTTAGTGGCTTTCTTCTGTGCTTCTAACATTCTCTTTGTGTAAAATTCAGGGTAACCTGAATGACCGTGGCTTTGCTTTTTAGTATTCTTTTGTGTTGGACGTGGACAACAGTTAGGATTTATTTAGGGATGGGAGGATCTTAGTAGTTAGCTGTGGCGGATTTATTTTGTTTCATTGTATGCAATGAACAATAATTCTCTGAGGAATTGCTGGATGGTCAGAGAAAAAAATAGTTAAACCCTGGGTATATTTTATTTCTTTTCACAGAGATACTGTTTTAGAGGCAAAGAGATAAAATAATGCAGACATTCTCTAAAAGCTCCCATCAAGCATTGCAGCATCTAAAACTGAAAACCAACTGTGCTGTATGGTTTATATGTTCTCTCTCAATCTATGTATATACATATGTGCTTGCATTTGAAATTGCATAATTTGCATGTCCAATTTTCTAGACTGAGTTCAAGTTGGATATTAGGAAAAAAATAGGAAAATTTTCTTTCCTGAAAGAGTGGTCAGGCACTGGAATGGGCTACCCAAGAAGGAGGTTGAGTCACCTTCCCTGGAGGTGTTTGAGAAACATTCAGATGTTGTACGGAGGGACATGATTTAGTGGGAAAATACTGGTGATAGGTGGATAGTTGGACTGCATAATCTTGGAGGTCTTTTCCAACCTTGGTGATTGTATGATTTCATTCTATGTTTCTGTGATTATCTTATGCCCTGTATTTATTATTTATAGCACACTGTTATTTCAAGTGCCAACATATGTCATGGTTTATATCATGATCTCTGATGTGGCGCCAAGTCAGTGGAGGAACCATGTTTAGGATCATCTATGATCTTAGATGATAAAAATCCAGGAGTGTGCCTGAGTGGTGTTGTTCACTGTGTTTTGTTTTATTGCACGTTTGATAAGGCGATGTGGTAAAGCTGCCTTGGAGGTAGCTTTTATGGTGTCACTGGTGAAAGGTGACAAGACGAGGGGAAATGGCCTCAAGTTGCGCCAAGGTAAGTTTAGGTTGGACGTTAGGAAAAACTTCTTTACAGAAAGCGTGGTTAAACACTGGAATAGGCTCCCCAGGGAGGTGGTTGAGTCACCGTCCCTGGATGTTTTTAAGAGCCGTTTGGATGTGGTGCTCTGAGATATGATTTAGCAGAGGGTTGTTAGGGTACTATGGTTAGGCTGCGGTTGGACTTGATGATCTTTGAGGTCCTTTCCAACCTGAGTAATTCTATGAAGGAGACTAACTCTGTGGTGCTTTCCACTTGGGAAGGAGGCAGAGCACCCTGCAGCTATGGCCTGCAGACTTGGGTATTCTTTGGCAAATGTCCATGTTCCACCAGAAGAAATTGAGTTGAGACAGTTTCTAAATAAGATATGTTTTGAGACCGTGAGAGAGCAAACTTACCGGGCAGAATGCTTGAGCATGACTTCATAGGCATCTCATAGTCTAAGACCTGTACAAAAACTGTGGTTTGGGTATTTTTTTTCCTCCTGTCCATATGTGTGATTATTCCTTTTTGATTAAGACTCAGACAGGTATTAATTCTTTGCAAACTTAAACTCTGATAGTATTTGAGCTAGCTTTTAGTTCGCATAATTACACTGAATAATAATGAAAAGTTGAACCCCTTTAATGATGGCTGAAGGGGTGGGCATTTTTGGCTTGAATACCTTGCCTGTGATTTCCACAGTGACTGCTGGTGATTGAAAAAAACAGAAAGAAAGGAAAAGAAGCAGTGTTTCCAAATGAAAGAGAAGAGCAATTCCAAACTCTCTAAAGCAAAATTAAGGTTCCTCCTGAGCTTCTGACAAACTGCTAATACGTCCCCTGTCTGGCTAAGTTTGGGCATCTTTGATAGGTTTGTACATATCATAGAGTTTACAACACATTTTCCAGTCCTTTTGGAGCAACTGTCTGAATTTGTCTTCTTGCTTGAAATGCAAATGTTAAGATGTATTTGTTGCCAACTGACAGAAAGCAAGAAAAATTATTTTAGGAGAAAGAATATAAGCAAGCACAGCCATTCATTATTTAAATGATGGTGTTTCATGGCAGTTTTGTCTTGAAATAACCTTCTGGTCTTGTAAATTGTGCAGCACTGTTTATCAGTAGCCAGAAATCTTTGTCACTTTCTCAAAACCTTTGTGATACGTGCATTACTATCTCAGTAATGGAAAGGTGGGAGCAGACAATTGGCAAATTGTAATAGCCAGCAGCTTGTTCCAGTGAGGGGCAATGAATCAGTATTTTGATTTGGTAAATGCACATTGGTATCCAAGCAATTTGGCAACTCTTTTGATTTAACTTGAGAAAATAACTAAAAGAGGATTTTTTTTTTCAGTCCAGCTTGAGTATGCCAGAGCTGTTGTTCCCATCCCGCTCTTCCACAAATGTGGAATCGAGAGGTTGCACTTCCCCACTGCAAAGGAGTTTTTGTTGTCTGTCTCCTTCATCAGGGTGACCATATAATGTGGGCATCCTTGGGGAGTATGGGTCCCTGAAGTCATAGAGTGTGCCAGTTTCCAAGGCTGCCAAGGTATTTCAGGAGAGAAGTTAGAAAGTGGCTATGTTGTACATTGCTTATTTTTTCTTTGCCATCTGCCTGAAAGAAGTATCTTTAAGTAGATTCAATTCAGGGAAGAAAGTGCTGTCATTGTTTCCAAATAACCCACTTAGTGCAAATGATTTGGCTTAATGATTTGATCTCTTACAACTCATCTATTAGAAATCCTTGGCTTTATCTTTTCTCCTTTTTAGTAGCCCAGCAATATTTCATGAGTATCCTTAACATAAAAACAACAGAGTACTTAAGAATTGGTCTAATTATGACTAGATCTGGACAGTTGATCTCTCTCTGCTTTAATTTGTTAAATGATGACCAGAAATCACTGCCATGAGAACCTGTGACTACACGAAGTGTGTCAGTTCTCCCTAGCACGTGTGTAGTAAGAAAGTGTTAGTGTCTGAAAATAATTTCAACATACCTACATGCCACCATCTAAACACTGTGTTTGCTCAAGGTTTGAGCCTGTGTTACTTTTAAAGCCACTTCTGGATGACAAAATAATTACCTTCTGACTCTAGTTCTGTTCTCAGATGACGTTCTTATACTATATCAAGGGGAAACTTTTATTTTGTCCATAACTGAACTCTTTTGTGGTCTGAGTGAGTTTTCTCTGTGGTCTTTTGGCTTGCAGCAAGTTGCCATGCGTGTTATTAATAAATTCTTTCCAACAGTTATCTCTGTACCTGTTCATGATATGGATGAGCCCTACAAAACCTCTAATAAAATCTCTCATAAACACCATTTGAACATACAGGGCTCTGGACTAGGGCACAGTTTGAAGATACCACGACCATGTTTCTCTTGTGCTAGTTTTCAGACTCTGAGTTCAGGAATTAAGTGTATTGTATATCGTAATGAACAAAAATTGGTCACTGGCTATTAATTTACTTCTTTAAGTAGGCTTTTGTTTGCATACTTTCAGTTTCAAGGGGATGAAAAAACTGATAGAGCTCCTGGTTATCTATGATAACTTTAATGCTGGTGTCCGTTGACAATGTCATTATTCATCACTGTTCCTTATAAAATCATCGTCATTTCAATGGATTATAATAGACATTGAGTAGAAGATCATGCCTTGACCAAGCTGTTGATGAGGTTCGGGGTATGGGAGCTGCCACCTCTTGGTGCACAGCACTGAAGCATTAACCCACACAGAATGGTAATAAAGTATGTACTAAACAGTCATTGCTTAAGCAGAGCAACTCTACATTGGCTTCAAGCGATAATAAAACTTAGCTACTGTGATAGAGGTAAGCAAGAGTATATATGAAACAGCACATCGAAGAAAGGGAAAGAGATGACCTTCAGACAGAGGCCACATTAATGCTGTTGGGAACCAGTACCTCGAATCACAATGATGTCTCTGGTAGGGCCTTTAGGTATGGTCACGATCAAAAAATTGAATAATTTTCACTGGTTGGTACCTCAGTCCTACTGAATCATGGAATCATTAAGGTTGGAAAAGACCATGAAGATCTAGTCCAACCATCAACCCAACACCACCACGCCCACCAAACCATGGCCCACAGTGCCACAAATCACAAATCAGTGTTTCATGCAACAAAACCTACTGATGTCTGAGAGTAGGTAAGGGAAATAAAATTCATGGATTAGTGATGATATCCAGTTTTATGTTGTCTTTTCCTTTTTTTTTTTTTTTTTTTTTGCCTGATGCTGAGATGTTGTTATCAGCATTGCACACAGATGCATCAAAAAACACCCGGTGCTGCAGTTTAACCAAGTACATTTTTAGTGTTCCACAGCAACATGTGACTGAGGCAGGCAATGAAAAAAGATTAGTCCATTATTGGCAAAGATTATACAGTAAAAATGCATTTCCTTCATGCAGTGGGAAGGAAAAATGCCAACAAGGATGATGAAGACTTTCTTAATAAGATTTCTGTTTTCAAATATTCCGCTTCAGACCTCTTAATAAAATGAATGTGTTGGATGCACAGGGCTAAGATCACAGCAGAATGAGATTACGCTGTTGTCCATTTAATAATGATGCAGTTGTAGCTTTTCCTTCTATTTCTCTTGAAAGTTTAATTGTTTAGTGCTGAGCACATTTTTGCTTAGATGTAAGTGGGATTATTTGTATTTTTTTCTACATAACCTTTTGTTTATTTAATCTGAGTAGTACCTGATCTCATAAAAGGCTGACCATATTTTTTTCCTAATCATCTTGTGACTTCAGTGTGTCTGTGTGCTGCAGAGGCCACATGGACAGGAGCCTTTTTAGAACAGCATTTGGAAATTGAATTTAAAGAGAGCATTTTGCTTTAATTTGCTGGGTCAATTTGTTTAAACAGACAATAATCTTGTATTTGTCCCCATGAGACCTTGCACAGACAGTACATTTGGGCGTCAGCTTTGATGCTCCATAATACAGCACTTTTGCTAATAATTGATGGTAAACCGGTACATTTATATAGTTTTGCTTGGAATTACTGATTTTTGGCTTACGTATTATTTCTGATTGATCACAGGTCATCTATTCATTTTCTTTCTGGCTGTGCTATGGAAAGAGGAATTACTCTTTCTCTCTCCTTCCTTACTCCCCTCTGTTCTCAGCCGCCTCCCCAGGAGATCAGCTCCAATCTCAGCTCCGTGTGACAGTTAGCAGTTGTGACAGGCTAGCCTATTTTTGGAAGTCTGTCCCCACTCTTTCCCCACTGGAAAAGAAAAGCAAGTTATCTTTAAAGATTAATCCATCTGGAAGAGGAGGAGAAAGCTTCGCGAGGTGCTTGCTGCTCAGTGCTTGGGCTGCAGGTTTGCTAATTATTTGTTCAGCTTGTGTCACGGGACCGGAGAGGTTTGAACTTTGCCTGGCATCGATCACCTGCCCCTGAGCTCTGTGAGAGGCCTTCTGTTCTGTATGGGAAAAGAGACAGACTAAAATACAGCATGGAGCTGCATGGATGTTGTCCAGTCATGTCTTGTATTTCACACGTTTCTGAGCTGCTTCTGCACAACCAGAAATACTACTGCTCGTCTCCAAGGAACAGAAACAGAAGTTCAGAATTTAGCAGTTAGTGTGGAAAGAGTTTTTTTCCCCCTCATTTATTTTGCCCCTTCTTTAGACTCTGCCGGCTCTCCAAGTAGTAAAATAAATGCGTAAAATCCGACTGACAATAGGAGTAACATCCAGAATGCTGATCTGTGAGAAGAGTAACTGCTGTGTGCATTTTGATATGGTCTCCTTGTAGCCCAACTGCTGCATCTTCATGCATTGCAAACCCAGCCTGAATGAGGCAGAGGCAGTCCTGGGCCTTTCTTAGGATAATGAATTGTAAAACATAAAGCAAATGGAGAAAGCACCAGTCACTGCTTTCAGAATTACTGCAGAATTATGTTGTCAATTGACAGTTTATTAAGAAAGCTATAATTTCCAGTATATATAACAGTGATCAAAATGTTTTTAAAATTCTCATTCTATTCTGTCAGTGTCCCCTAAGCTCAGGAGCACACTGGACAGCTGGTTGGAGTTTTCATCTCCTGAAGCACTATTATTTTGTTTTCTCATAGGTGGTTATTATTGGAACTTTAAAAATAGACTCTGCTGTCTGTCTAATCTGTTCATTTAATCTTGTTCTAGATGCTTCACTTTATTTCTTTATATATGATGTGAATACCTCCGTACCTACACTTTATAAACCTGTCATCACTGGAATATCAGAACATCTTTCCCCAGCAATTCTGTGCTGAGTCATCTTCAGAAAGTGCTTGTCCTCACTGCATCAGCTTAGTATACAATAAATTAAATATTCCACATCTCATTGATGTACGGAGCACAAAAGCTGTGTGATGATCACTTGGCCATCACTTGGATGAGTCTGTTCAAGGTCTGCGTGAGCCATGCCATAGAATGGCTTGAGTTAGAAGGGGCATCAAAGGTCATCTGGTCACAGCCCCCCATGTCCTTTCAGGCTTCTGAGCTGTAAGGCACAGATTTACATTGTTAGTGGGCTGATGGGGCAGGTGCCATAAAATCTCCCAAATAAAGTACCTTTGAAGGCATAACAGTGATACGTAATCACGGTGCTCTGTTTACACTTTAACATTTCCTGAATACGGCTTTTCCCTTCTCACCGTTCAGAAGATCTTAATATTCTGTGTCTATTTCTGTCACCTCTACCAACAAAAGCTCAAAATTAATGTAGGCTCATCTGGTTAGAATGGGTTGAACTGCAAATGAGGCAATAAATTAATCTGCAGTTCCAATAAAGCTTGTATTGATTTGTTCAGCTATACCACTCTTCTCCTTTTTGCCTTCAAAAGAAATAACTGCATGCTACATATTTTAATCTTTCAGGGTTAAGACCTTCTAGGGGAATATAGCTCAGCTGATTATATTCTCATTTAGATTTTTTTATTATTATTATTGTGTTCCATTAATTTCATGGGGCCCGCAGAACAAGAAAGATGCGGAGCTTTTGGAGCAGGTCCAGAGGAGGACCATGAAGATGATCAGAGAGCTGAGCACCTCTCTTATGAAGACAGGCTGAAGGAGTTGGGCTTGTTCAGCCTCAAGAAGGAAAGGCTGCAGGGAGCCTCCTTGCAGCCTTCCAGTACTTAAAGGGAATTATAAGCAGTAGGGAAATCAACTTTTTACCCAGGTAGATAGTGCTAGAGCAAGGGGAATGGTTTTAAGCTAAAAGAGAAGAGATTTAGATTAGATGTGAGTGGGAAATTTTTTACTCAGTGCTTGGTGAGGTCCTGGCACAAGCTGCCTGGAGAGGATGTGGATGCCCCATCCCTGGAGGTGTTCAAGACCAGGTTGCAGGTTCAAGACCAGGGGCCCTGGGCATCTTGATCTGGTGGGTGGCAACCCTGCCCACAGCAGGGATATTGGAACTGGATGAGCTTTGAGGTCTCTACCTCCATTCTGTGATTCTGTGATTCTATCTGAATTATTACCTGCATACACGCAATTCTGTGAATTTTTGGGACATGTTATCATACAAGTTTGATGTTATTACAGAACTGTATAATTTAATTGAGAAAGACAGAGGCAGAAGAGGAGAAAAGCGTGTTGGGATTATTTTTGGTGTGTAAGTATGTACATGTGTATATGCACATGTTTTGTCTCTCCAGGTAGATGAGCAAGGAGAAACTTGCCTTGGTTGTTGCTTTCCTTCTGCACCATTTCTAAAGGAAGGGAAAATGTTTCCTTGATTATACCCTTCGTCTCATCTCATTCTAGATATGAGCATATATGCTGGCTGAGCATAATGAGGCCCATAAACTGATGATTACTCTTTCATCTCTATCACTATTAGGATGCAGGAATTATTGTAATTATTTGTTTAAAGTACATGTGAACTGGCAAAGTAATGAAAGGGCTGCACTTCTGGACTTTTGTCTTTTCATATGCTAAGCAGTAATAGTTAATCAGCACTGGTATGTGGCACAACATCAGATAATCAGAACAAAAATATCCATCTGCTTCTCTTGAAGTGAGTCACCACGAGATTCCTTACTCAGTATCTTCTGCAGAAGAAAAAGGAGACAAACTTTTTTTGGCATAAAAAGTGTTTACTAGCTTATTCCAAATAGATGTCTAAGTGGAGGGGAGAAAGAACTGGAGTGGCACATGTATGCATTTTTATAAGGCTGGCTGATCTGTAAAATTTTCTCCACATCCTTTCTATCAGTGCACCAGAAACAAATGTGCTTGTCTGCACAGTGTCCTGCCTGGGTATAAGGGCAAGTGTCTGTCCCTTGAAGTTTTACACCACTCTTCATTTGTATCATGAGTGATAGACTCCAACTGTCCAGGCTGATTTGTATACGTAGTTGTTATTGTTTATTCTTTTCCTGAAATGGGAATTATTTTAATGCAGTTCTGTATTTTCCTGTGCACAGCGAGCAGCAAATCATTTCTTGCTTTTCTGTAGCGTGTGCAGGTTTTACTTTTTATCAGCTTTTCTCCAACGTGCAGCACTGGTGTGAGTTTCTGAAATCAATTCTGTGGCTATAAAATATCACGACAAGCTTCACTTAAGTCTATATTTGGACGCAGAGAGCAAGTTCCATGAGGTGGCTCTGAACTACTCACATACTCAGACCATCATCCTCTGCTTAAAAAAGTCGTTCTTCCAGAAAGAGGTGAAGGGTTTTGCCTTCCCAATTTGTGGCTGCTTGGACTATAAATGCTACTTGTAGTGCACGTTTTCTGCGGTCAGTGTTCCTTTCTATTTTTGAGATCATTATTTAACACAGACAACTGAAATAGTTCTGCTTCTGGATGACTAAATGCCCAAATGAACCTATCCAGGTATTTGTTAACAGTCAACGGGAACTTTTCTGCAGAAATGGTTATGCAGAACAGGCTTTTGTACTAGGTTGAGAAGTTTAAGAGATATTTTGTATCTTGTCAAGGTATATCAATAGTGATAAGTTATGCATACACTGGGGGATCACATAAGTCCATGATCAGCTGGATTAAACTGCTGAGCAAAACAGTGATTGGAGGACTCTCTTGACTAGCTTGCGTAACCTCCTGGGGGAAGTTTTGGAAATACTGGAGAAAAGAAGAGTCAACATAAACAAGGTTTGCCTTTGGTCATTGAGATCACTGTAAAGGGATCTTTAATATTCCTCTGTAGTCAACTGAGAATGTGCAGCTACCATGTGGAGCAAGTAAAGTCTATCCAAAACCATCTACAGGTTTCCTCTTCTCCCTCCTAATTCCATTGGTTTTCTGCAGTGTCTTCTGTCTGAACTCCTTGCCACAACTAATGCAACTCCTCCCACTGTCAGTCCTGCTACTGAATCAGAGAGTTCACACCACATTAGAAAATAATGGGAAATCTCACTTTTCCCAGTCTAGTGTTAATTCTCTCTGGCCAGAACTTGTTGTTTTTGTCCATTAACGTGGTTGTGTGGTTTGAGTGTTAATAATAATAATTTGGTTTGTTTTAGTGTCATTTAGATGTACGACAATATTTGCTTTTTCTCACCCCTAAATTCATTTACTGAAGTGGCTTTCCAAGGACTAGTTCTACATATGATCACAATTCTGAAAATCATGTGTGTCACTGAAATTCCAAAGCATGTAAATTGAAGCGCTTCCATTTAGTCACCTTGGCTATAGTGCCTTGGTTAATCAGTGGAGGAAAGGGTTTAGCAGGATTGTGTGTGTGTGTGTGTGTGTGTGTGTGTGTATGAACATCCATCTGCTTCCTGATAGCCTTTGTCTTCATGTCTTTGGCATTCTCAGTCTTCTCTCTGGCAGTTATCTGATTGTGAAAAACACTTCCTTATAGATTTGGTTGTCAAAGCTGTGTTCTCTTTGATTACCAGCTTACAAGCTGGTCAGTGTCAAAAAGCTTTCATAATATTCATTACATGGGGTAAATCAATATCCATGTAATCAAATAAGAATACATCCATTAAGGATGTGAATTATGGTGGTGTCTCAGAAGTGGTTTAGTGTCTCTCAGCTCAGGCCTTTCACATGTCTTCAAGGTGATATGAACTGGCAGAAATATAAGAGATGTAGAAAATCTTGTTCATGTAATGCTGACAAACTCTTCTTTACCTGGATACCCAAACAAAAATACCAGTTTCCTGTTCATGTTGCTTTTTAACAGTGTAAATCAGGGTACTTCATACTCATATCTAAAGAACCCTGTGTAAATAGTTAATTTTTATTTATCTTAGACGTTGGGGGGAAGACTATTTTTCTTTCCTATTGATTAAAAAGCGTCCACGTTTTCATGTCTATCAAACACATCAAGATAAACCCACTGATTTTTAATAGCCAAATGTCAAAGTGCTAATGGGCTTTGTCCTCCAGGCAGTTGGAAATGAAAGCTGAAATTACCTTGGTACACTTGTGGAAGTGTGGAAAGAGCTGACTACTATTTCAGGTAGCTGCTGTTAGGGTAATGGAGTTAGGAACTTTATTCTGCTCTTAAAATCTTATTCATGGCTCTGCTTTTCTCATATGTGCTATTGAAATATGTGTTCTTTTCTCAGAATCATAGAATCATTAAGGTTAGAGAAGACCACTTAGATCATCTAGTCCAACCGTCACCTATCCCCACCATGCTCACTAACCATGTCCCTCAGTGCCACATCTCCACATTTCTTGAACACCTCCAGGGATGGTGACTCCACCATCTCCCTGTGCAGCATGTACCAGTGCCTTACCACTCTTTCTCAGAAGAAACTTTTCCTAATATTCAACCTGAACCTCCCCTGGTGCAACATAGGGCCATTGCCTCTCATAATGGCCTTTTGTCCTCCGCGACGCAGTGTGTGGTATTGTATCCATAGCGACATTTCTGCATTTAAATACTAGCGTTGATCTTGCTGTTCTCAAGAGAAAACTGGAATAAGGATATAGAAGAATTAATTAACCGAATAATTTATTAACATGATACACTGCCAGGTAGAAGTTCACCTGTGTTTGGAATGGCAGCACATGGCTTGTGTTGTATATGAGAAGTGGCTTTTCTACCCCAAACTGATTGTCTTGAATGATATCCTGAGTGTCTTGACTGTCACACAGAGGCATTGAGAACTGTAGGGATGTGTGATGTAGCTGGGATTCTGTTGAGTTTCTGAGATTTTTGTTACTGGTGGTGGCGTATGGGAATGTTGTAACACAGCTTGACTTAGACCCTGGGTTGGTTGCAAGTACAAGCTTATAGCAGAAAATAGAATTAATGCTTGAGAAGCAAATGCATTAAGTATGACATTACAGACACTTACCATGGAAAGCTACCATCCTGCTTTTCTAGGATCATTTTTTCAGAGCAGTCTTTTTCTCATTTCCAGTGTTGTTCATATCTTACAGCTTTACTATACTCATATAAGGGGAAGGAGATCCCTACCCTACTAATTTAGTCTCTGATCTTACAAACATTTCCTTACGTCCTTATGTTTATTCATGTGAGTTGCTCATTTGCTTAGTCTGGTTGCATGAGACATGAGATGCATAAATAGTGCATTTTGAGTTTATTACACAAAGTTCAGGAAGATAGCAGAAAGTGTATATATGTCATTGCAAGCTCATTTATTTCAGTGTACTTTACAGAAAACACCATGTTCTAAGATGAAATTTATCCTTGTGCTGTTGGTGGTACAGAGGAGTGAATAAAATACATTTGTTATAACATAATAAATCATATTAATACCAAATAAAATAGCATAGGGATCTTGCTATAGCTGCTGTGGCTGCACTATAAGTCAGGGCAACATGTGGTTAAGTAACATTTATCATTAAGTGTAATTTTTATGCTGCTTTGAAAGTGACAAACATTTGACATGTTCAGTTAATAGGTTTAATTAAAATCCAAGATTAATTATGAAGATGAGTAACTCTCCTTCATTACCTTGTAGGAACAAAAGATACTTACATTTCAAGAAAGAAAAGATGATTAACCCAGTAACACGTATCAGAAGAATTGCAAACACTTCCTTGCAGGAACAGGGATCATAAATATTAAATTCTACCTCCCCCAAAAAAGAGAAAATGAGATTCAAAGCAAACTGGGTTTGGAGAACTGTTGTGTTTCCAAACAGTGATTTTAAAATGTGCACTTGTCAAAGAGGTAAACTGTTCCTTCATACAGATCAGAGAAGATGAGAACAGGGGAAAAGTTGGAGTTTTGCTCTGAATTTCAGCATGCTGTAGAAACATCACTCAGATGTAAAACTCTGGATGTGGGATTGCTTTCCTGGGTTTAAGTTCTGAATCCCATGGTCGTGTAAAACACTTGAGAGTGGGTATTAGACATCTATCCTAATTTCTTCCTTGGATTCCAAGAAAGTGGCAGCACCAGCTGATGCATTGTAATGGGTTATATTTATAGGTCAATTTAGCAGCTTTTTCTATTAAATCTTGTCAGGCTCTGCGATTTATATGATATTTGTTCATCATGCTTGTAGCAGATACGACTGGTAATATGAAATATGAAATATGTTAACCTCTGAGTTAAGCTAATGATAAAATTGAATTATGCTAATAACAGTTCTAAAAAGCCATATGTTTCCTTTCAACTTTATAGAGTTTTGGTTTTAGGTATGTTTTTGCTCTTACAAAAATACAAACTGTTATTTCTTTGGAAGTACACCATGTTCTCCTGAAGGGTCACCTCCAGGTTTTCAAAGTAAGAGAAAAAGGATTTTGTTTTGAATATGTTCTGTAATTCAGGTTTTTTGGAAGATGCCTGTTTCTGCCTTTTACTGTGACAGCCCGTCAGTATTTCAGCTTCAGTTTCCAACCAATTGTGAAATCTCACCACTGATTTAAAACCAGTACAGTTCTTTCACCTCTACAGCCTTTTTTGCTGGGTTCTTTGTGTTAGCGCAAAATAAACTATGAGCACTGCAACCCTTCTGCCATTTTATGGATTTGATGTAAAAATTGAGCATTTGTGTATCTGTACTACAAACAAGCTGTTGGACCATGGCAGACAGGAGAGGGTTCAGCTTTCCAAAGCTTCCTTCCTTTCAGTGACATCTTGATGTGTCCACCCTGGTAGCATGTGCTATAGCTGAACCGTGTTGAATGTAAGGTATTCCTGAGTGCTGTTTCCAAAAGGTACTGTTGTTTGTGGCTTTTTTGCTCAGAAGTTACAGAATTCAATTTCTAGGAGTAATATCTGTGTCAGTGTTGGGTCTTGAAGGTCACAGCCTGTTTAATGAAGTCTCATCATTCTTTTATCCTAGATTTCCCACTTGTGTCTCCCACCTGCTCCAGTTTATATTCCTAGGGAAGTGCGGTTTAAGGGTTCACTTAGACCTTTCTTCATCTTCAGTCAGAGAAAGTTGATGTCTGGCAATGTGGTGGTCATAGGCAGGGAGAGGCTAAGGTGCAGATCTGAAAAGGGTCTGTTTTGTTTTCTCACAGGTTGATAAATTCTCATTTGAATTAGAGATGTCCCTAGGGGCAACTCTTCGAGCTGCTGCACAAGCATCCAGATGCTAGAAAACAAGTAGTATTGATTAGAAGACATGGAAAACATAGAAAATCCTCTCCCATTTTGTCTTTCCAATCATGAATATATTTGCAAAATTAGCCTCCTTTTTATCATCTAATTTAACAGCTAATTCACATCTTTATGCCCAGGAGCTTTGCAAGCAAGCTTTTGTATGTAGATCTGAATGCACTCACTATGTTTAGTGCTGCTACCACCACTGTGAATCTAAAGCATGTGAACCTAAAGAATGGCTGTGATGTCTGGTATGGAGGCCACAAATTGTAACTAAGTTCCTGCAGAAAAAAATCACCTCTGTTAACTGATTCATCTGGTGCTCAGAGGTAGCCCTTAAAATCACACATATTTCTGTGCTCTTCTTTGCCATAGGCAGCATGATTAACTTTCAGATCCCAACTGTCACAGCAGAGGTACCCATCTAGGGTGAATGAGACAGCTTCTCAACACATGGCTGTGAGATCAGATTGGAAGAGCCCAAGAAAATCTTTAGAGTGGGGCATCACCCCATGCATCCAAACGTACCTGCATCCCACATGAAAATTCCTTATAATTTTAAGCAGTGGCTACAGCGTAGTACTTGTGTAAAGCTGTTGTATGGTGGCATGTAGTAGATTTGAGAAAAAGATTATCTGTAGCACAAATTAAAACAAAATGGAAATCCAGTGATTGGACACAGCTGTACTGCAGGTTGTTTAGATACCTTGTGTGTTGTTGTGCCCACTTCATTCTGATGCACATCACAAAACGGTCCCTTGATGTCCTGTGTCTGTTTAGCCCATCACAAATGTATAGGTTTTCTAGGATTTTGCCAGCAATGATTTGGAAATTTGCTTTGTGATTGCAACTCTGCAAGAGGATCCTTTGGCTAAAATGAAAAATCTGATCAGTGTAGCTTCATTTTTTTGCCAAAAAATTTCCATTGTTTTCTTGAAAAACAAAGATCCTATGGCAAGGCAACTGGTTTAAGAACATATAGATTTGCCAACCTATAATGGGTCATCCTGTTAGCTTCATGAAGACCTTCCCAATGAGAACCTTCCCAGAAGAGATTCTGCACTCTCTGGAAACTCAGTAGAAGCTGCATCCTCCATGTCTCTCAATGATGCCATACTTGTTGCCCATGGAATCTGAGGAGCAGCTGTAGATGGTCTAACAAAAGTGGCTACCTCTTCTAGAAAATGTGCCCAAATCAAAAAGATATTTACAGGATTAAAAGAGGCATTAAAAGATGCTGTGGGAAGCTGTTACTCTAAGATGGAAGTTAAGTAAAAAAAAAAAAAAAAAAAAAAAGTTTAAATCTGGAGTTCTTCATTTCCAGATATGTATATTGTAATTTACTGATTTTGGGGGAAGAAACAGAAAACTCATGTCATTCCAGTGTAGACAATTCTGAGCTGATTAGGAGAGATTGCAAGGTAACGGCAAATGTTTGTGGAGGATGACGAAAAATTGTATTTATATATGATTCTTCTGTAGATGTCTTTTTGGTGGTAGGTAACAAACACATTTAAACCCCAAGCACGTTTGGATCTTTCTCAGAGTCCCTTAAAAAACAGTACTAGGCTGCATTTCAGCCTTAGCAATGCATAGTCCAGAAAGCTAGCTACTATGACAGATCGTGCTGAGATATGCTTTTAGAGCTGAGGGTTTCTTAGAATGTGTCACAAAGGTTTTCAGAGACGGAAGGAGCTGATGACTTCTGCATTTGAGAAGTTCACAGTCTATCAGCAAACTAAAAAAAAAAAAAAAAAAAAAAACAAGAAAACTCTTCATCTGCACATTTCAGTCCCTCAGAAGAGGTTCTATGGAGAGATGTCCCATGTTTATTTTTCAGTTTCCCTTGGAAGACAGCGCAGAGTGGGTTGATGGTTGGACTAGATTATCTTAGTGCGCTTTCCAACCTTAATGATGCTATGAGTCTACAAAAAGAAAAATTTTATCCTATTTAGATTATTGTAGATTTCGTAGTAAGGTTTTTTATACTTCCTTGGGAAGATTTGGCCCAGGAGAGTTGAGTCATACCTCTCTTACACCTGTCGGTTCCTAGGGAGGTATGAGAAGATCACAACTTCTTGTAGTTGAAGGGAGATCTGAAGACACCTTGAAAAGTAAGTGGGTTTTAATTTATTTTCTCATCAGAGTGATCTGAATTTTTCAGAACAGAGATGCCCTCCTGCCATTCTCATTCTCTGCCTACCTATAGATAACAAGAAGTTTTCTCTATTTTCCCATTGGAATTCTCTATTCCACTGTGTTTGAGCTGGTGGGATGTCACATCTCAGTCTCACCTTCACCCTCATCCAGGAATTCTCAGCCCTTTATACAAATCAGAAATAGAGGCCTAGAAGTTACTGTAGCACGAATTTTCTCACAAAGTGCTTCGGTATCTTCCTTCTCTTCAGCTACTGGCTTTTGGTGGAGGGGGGTCAGGATACACTGGAAGGAAGGGAAACCATCCAGAGGGACCTGGACAGGCTGGAGAAGTGGGCCCATGGACCCCCTAATGAGGTTCAATCAGGCCAAATGCAGGCTGCTGCACTTGGGTTGGGGCAGTCCCAGGTATTTGTACAAACTGGGGGAAGATCTCCTTGAGAGCAGCCCTGCGGAGAAGGACTTGGGGGTCCTGGTAGACGAGAAGCTGGACATGAGCCAGCAGTGTGCGCTTGCAGCCCGGAAGGCCAACTGTGTTCTGGGCTGCATTAAAGAAGGGGTGGCCAGCAGGGAGAGAGAGGTGATTGTGCCCCTCTACTGAGCTCTTGTGAGGCCCCACCTGGAGTACCGCGTCCAGGCCTGGGGCCCCCAGTACAGGAAGGATGTGGAGCTCTTGGAGCAGGTCCAGAGGAGGGCCACTAAGATGATCAGAGGGCTGGAGCACCTCTCCTGTGAGGAAAGGTTGAGGGAACTGGGCTTGTTTAGTTTGGAGAAGAGAAGGCTCCGGGGAGACCTCATTGTGGCCTTCCAGTACTTGAAGGGAGCGTATAAACAGGAGGGAGAATGGCCGTTTATGACGGTGGACAGTGATGGGACAAGGGGGAATGGTTTTAAACAGAGACAGGGGAGGTTTAAGCTTAGATATTAGGAGGAAGCTTTTCACACAGAGGGTGGTGGGGCATTGGAACAGGTTGCCCAGGGAGGTTGTGGATGCCCCATTGCTGGAGGCATTCAAGGCCAGGCTGGATGTGGCTCTGGGCAGCCTGGTCTAGTGGTTGGTGATCCTGCACATAGAAGGGGGTTTGAAACTTGATAATCACAGTAGTCCTTTTCAACCCAGGCCATTCTATGATTCTATGATTCTATGATTCTATGATTCTGTGACTCTATAACAAGAAGAGCTGTTTTAGGGACGACCAGAGGTCCTTTTCTAACCTAGAACTCTCTTCCCTATAGAGGTCAGTAGTAGGAATCAGTTTTAGGGATCAAATCATCAAGTGTAAAAAACCACTTTCCCGAATATGTCTGTCTGGTTTTAGAAAACAGCATCCCAGGCACTTTTGAACCACAGTTTGTATCCACAGCTTTGTGTTCATTAGGTCATGATGAACTTTCTTTAATGGATTTATCTAATCAGTCTTTGAAACCATTTGTACTTTTCAGTGCCTATATCACCGTGAGCCGTTTTTTATGCATGTTTTATGGCATCTTAAAGGACTTCCTGTGATTACCTACAGCTTGTTTATCAACCATAAATCCTTTTCAGGGGACATAAATCTAATTAGTATACCTTTTATCTTTTAACATTTAGTTAAACGTCTTTGCATAACATTTTTATCAACAGGTTTATGTGGTAGGCCATTACTCCAGTCCCTAAGTATTAGAACTAAGCTTTCTTAGTTGTAGGAGAAATAAATATTTTAACTTTGCCAAATGTTATCCAATTGTTATCAACGAGTGAAAATATTAAACTCATTTACGGCATGTGAAATTCACCTACGAACTCATATAGAAGCGGATTATCCAGCCTCATCCTCTCTCTTTTCATTGAAGCTCATGACAGTTCACACGATGGTTGGATGTCTTTTGTGTTAAGAAGGTGTGTCTGTTCCACATAATCCCTTATGAAGTACATCCAAAATCTTTTACTGTTTATTCTGAACTAGTTATCAGATCTTACTGTTCTTCCTAGTAAATGGACTGGCCTCACTGTTTTAAGCTTAGCATCCTATTATTTTTCTGCATTGCCTTCTTCTGTTCCAGAGGTGTGGTTTCTCTCTTGCTTCAGTGTTTCCTTGCAAAAGTCTTAGATCTGCTTGCGCTTTAATTCCAGGGCTAATGAGATTTTCTCAGATAGTTTTCAATCTGTGGTTTTTAAGATGGAAAACTTTATCAATTAAAGGTGCTTTTCATCACAGTCACACTCGTATCCAGTTGTGTTCTTTATGTGTTTCTTCTTTATCTTTTTCTCTTAGTACTGAAAAAAACTTTTCATATTTTCTAAGGGGCACCAAATAAAGGTGTTTTGAACCTCAAAGAATATTAGTTGTTTTTATTTGCAACCCGTTCACCTGAAACTGGTGGGTGATCTCATATCTCCAGTGTTCAGAGTCTTTCTTTCCAGCCAGGAAGGAATAAAGGGTTTACTTTAATGTTCGACAGGATCTCTTCTCTGGAAGATGTATTACTGAATTATTCTTTCATGCTTTTCTTATCCTCCATGTTCTCTGCAGGGCACCTTTTTTTTTTTATTTTTTATTTTCCTTTCACAATGATCTTTATTTTACTGTCTTGTTTTAGTTGTAGCTTTTAAAATGTATTTATCACTAGCTCAGAAATTGTACCTCCAGTTTCTCCTGTTGGCTGTATCAGTTTTGGTGATATAATGTCTGAGCTCAGCCCATTGGGGACTTGCAGGAGCTGTTTTACATCTCCTCTTATCTATCTTACATATTTGGTATCCCACTTGAAAAGCCACATTTTATTCACTGAATTCCGCATGGCATCTGGAGATGTGATATTCTCTGTGAATTTCTTTTGGGAAATAGCTTTCTTAATTGCTCCCTACCAGAGTATCTGCTTCATAGCCAGGGGAGCAGGGAGTAGTGGGAAGTTAACAGGCCAAGGAGGAGTGGTATTTTTGGAACGTTTTGATCTGTTCCCCATTAAACTCCAGCATTACGTGGTGACACAGTAGGTTCCTGCTCTCTTTGTGTTTCTTTTTCCTTTTATAATCTTTGCAAGTTTACCATAAAGATGAATTCACAGATTTTAAAACTATTTGTATGCTGCCAACAGTTATTGTTACTGTGAAGACGTAAGAGGTGAAGTGTAGGGAGTGTGCACTGCAGAAGTACCTGAATGTGCTTTTAAATTACCAGGCCATGTTGGTGGTGTTTCTTAATACCATTCCCAAACCAAGCCAAACAAACAAAGAAAACCCCAATCCAAACAAATAGAGGAAATATTAAATGTAGAACAGTTCATGAATTCAGCTAAGGAGAAAAATTGGAAGATTTTTTAGAAGCCAAAATTTGTTCTTGTTGTAAATCTTTGGTTTTAAGTTTATAACATGATAATGTGTTCCCACTTTTTTAATATAAAGTACTTTGCCTGGAAATTCTTGTGCTTTGCATGTAATGAAAATTCATAGAATCATAGAACTACTAAGGTTGGAGAAGACCACTAAGAATATGTAGTACATACATTAACCATCCCCACCATTTCCCTCAGTGCCACATCTCCATATTTCCTGAACACCTCCAGAGATGGTGACTCCACCACTCCCTGTGCAGCCTGTTCCAGTGGCTCATACTCTTACTGAGAAGAAATTTTTCCTAATATCCAACCTGACATAACTTATGCCCACTCCCTCTTGTCCTATAACGCCTTTTAATGAAAACCTCAGGGCAAGAGATACCAGAGGAATGGTGCGAACAAAACTGAGGTGCAAATAAAGGCTTGGTGACTTAAAGAAGGAGCAAAGGGCCACAACAAGAAATGAAATCCAAGATGTAAGAGAAGGATTTCTGCAGAGCTGAGAGCGTGCACATGCTGTTGTTAGACGTGATGTGTTGGGTGGGAGGGGAGGACTCGGTACAGTAAAAGCTTATGTCTATCCTGGGAGGAAGGGAAGGATGTTTCCAGGCCATCAGACTAGGAAGATAATTTTAGCAGCTGTGATTTGAACAGGCTGGTAAGGAAAGAAGCATGTGGGAGTTGGCCAGCAGGTAGGAAGGAGCTGCTGTAATTGAGGCACGAGATTATGAGGGTAAGAATGAATGATTTAGCTGGCCTGAGAGGAGGAGCCTTTGATATCCAGTAAATCGCATGGCAGGAAAGCAATGAGTCCTGCTGAGCATCCAGCTGCCATGGAGGGCAGAGCAGGCAGCCAAGTGGATGAGGGCATTGTAGGGCTGCTTGTGCACCAGGCGGAGATATGGGAGGGAAATAATGCACTGCTGGTGTGCAGTCTGCCCTCCTGGGTCTGGGGGCTGCTCTGGGAGGCAACACAGTGACGTTTGCATTGAATTTGCAAGTGAGCTGCATAGCAGTTGCTACTAGCCCATCAGTGAGCAAGCCTGTAGGCAAGGGAAGACAGGTGGAGGTGAGAGCTCTGCACTATGGCATTTTGTGGGTGGGAGAGAGCAATGAGAGGGACACTGAACCAGTGCTTGGAGCTGAGGTTAATGTTTACCAAGTCTTACAATTAGACCATTATCCCATGCTGCAGCCAAGAGAGGAGCTTTTTAGTGACATCTAGTAATTATTTTCTCCATCAGATTTTGATTTTTTAACAAAGTATCGTGTGCTGTGTTTTTAGCTGGAGGGAAGTGACATATGGTGTTGTTTAATAATTGAATTTATTTTAGAGCATCATGTAACATAATCGCCCTGGAAGTACTGTACATACTGCTTAGCTGCCTCTAAGAATGAAAAGCAGTGCTTGCTTCGTGCCTGTAACTGTGCCATTGCACTGGTAAGTGGCTGCGAACATCAACAAGTCAAGTAAGTGGTGTTATACTATGGAGCTGATTGCAGGACCACTTGTATTTGGGAAGTGAGAGGTTATTCCTGGCCTTATCTCTGTTTTCTTCTCAACTGGTTGTGACCATTTGACAGTTGCGATGACACTGAGCTGAAGCACCCAGTTACATATGCAGTAGGTATATGCTTCAGCACTTTCTATTCTTAACTCCTTTTCATCCGTCACTACTTTATTTCTGAAAATAAATGGGGAAAACGAATGCCATTTGCTCCCTTTTTCCTTCCTATTCCTACAAATTTTTGGAGAGATTTTTTGCTTTGGTATCATCCTTTTCTTAAGGTTAGTTGGCAAATGGGGGGAACATAGAATCATAGAATAGTTTCAACCCCCCTGCCATGTGCAGGATTGCCAACCACCAGACCAGGCTGCCTAAAGCCACATCCAGCCTGGCTTTGAATGCATCCAGGGATGTGGCATCCACAACCATGCATGTGGGAAGGCATGAGCTGTCAAGGGCAGCATTTGTGGTGGCAGAAATGCTTTCACAGCAAGGCCAACCTTATTTATCTGACATTAAAAGGTCTTATGCAGTGGAGAGAATCTTCCATTTTCTTCTCAAAGGGCATAAATTGTCTGAGAACACGGGGACTCTCCTCACGTGAGATTATATTTTTGCTCCTGGGAAAAAAAAAACACAAACTTTTGTTCAAACTGTATTGTGCTAGTATGTTACTTATGCATAGGTATTTAAAAATCTTCATTCTACCTCTTCTTCATATTGAATGTGAGCCAGAAACAGCAGGCTTGCTATTCTGTGTTAGTTAGATTTTTTTTAAATCATATTAGTGAGGTTTTTGTCATCCTGCTTTTCACTTTCATTAGAACAAGGTGTTCTGATTTTTATTTTTCTTTGAGTTACCTGAAATAAATTTTAAGAAGTGCAAATAGCTGTGTAAAAACAGCATTAGAACTGGAGGGGAAGAAAAATAAATCGTAATCATATCATAGAATGGCCTGAGTTGAAAAGTTTGGACGGCAGTGATCATTGAATTTCAACCCCCCCGCTATATGAGGGTCACCAACCACTAGACCAGGCTGCCCAGAGCCACATCCAGCCTGGCCTTGAATGCCTCCAGCAATGGGGCATCCACAACCTCCTTGGGCAACCTGTTCCAATGCCCCACCACCCTCTGTGTGAAAAGCTTCCTCCTAATATCTAAGCTTAAACCTCCCCTGTCTCTGTTTAAAACCATTCCCCCTTGTCCCATCACTATCCACAGTCATAAACGGCCGTTCTCCCTCCTGTTTATACGCTCCCTTCAAGTACTGGAAGGCCACAATGAGGTCTCCCCGCAGCCTTCTCTTCTCCAAACTAAACCAGCCCAGTTCCCTCAACCTTTCCTCATAGGAGAGGTGCTCCAGCCCTCTGATCATCTTAGTGGCCCTCCTCTGGACCTGCTCCAAGAGCTCCACATCCTTCCTGTACTGGGGGCCCCAGGCCTGGACGCAGTACTCCAGGTGGGGCCTCACAAGAGCTCAGTAGAGGGGCACAATCACCTCCCTCTCCCTGCTGGCCATCCCTTCTTTAATGCAGCCCAGAACACAGTTGGCCTTCTGGGCTGCGAGCACACACTGCTGGCTCATGTCCAGCTTCTTGTCTACCAGGACCCCCAAGTCCTTCTCCGCAGGGCTGCTCTCAAGGAGATCTTCCCCCAGTTTGTATAAGTTCCTGGGACTGCCCCAACCCAAGTGCAGCAGCCTGCATTTGGCCTGATTGAACCTCATTAGGTTTTCATGGGCCCACTTCTCCAGCCTGTCCAGGTCCCTCTGGACGGCTTCCCTTCCTTCCAATGTATTGACTGCACCACTCAGCTTGGTGTCATCTGCAAACTTGCTGAGGGTGCACTCAATGCCATCGTCTGTGTCATCGATACAGGTGTTGAAGAGCAACAGTCCCAAGACCAACCCCTGAGGGGCACCGCTTGTGACCGGCCTCCACCCTGACAGACCCATTGATCACAACCCTTTGGTTGCGTCCAGCCAGCCAATTCCTAATCCATTGAACAGTCCATCCTTCAAATACACACTTCTCCAATTTAGAGAGAAGGATGTGGTGAGGGACCATGTCAAAGTCATTGCAGATGTCCAGGTAGATGACATCCATCACCCTTTCCTCATCTACCAAAGCTGTCACTCCATCATAGAAGGTCACCAGATTGATCACGTATGATCTGTCTTTGGTGAAGCCATGCCAGCTGTCTCGAATCACCTCTTTGTCTCTCCTTAACATAGCTTCTAGGAGGATCTGCTCTTCCCAGGCACAGACGTGAGGCTCACCAGCCTGTAGTTCCCCAGGTCTTCCTTTCTCCCTTTCTTAAAATAGGGAATAACATTTCCCTTTTTCCAGTCACCAGGGACTTCACCAGACAGCTATGATTTTTCAAATATGAGAGGGAGCGGCTCGGCAACCACATCAGCCATCTATTTCAGAAGCCTAGGGTGGATACCATCGAGCCCCATGGACTTAATTAATATACAGGTGAAGACTGTTGTTCTTCTCATTCCGTTTCTCTAACACAGTTCAAAAATAGACATTCCCATTGCAAACTCTGTGCTTCATTTTTCTGCCATGCAAGAAATCTCTCTGTAGAAATGGCCACCACACAGTCCTTCTTCACACTGCTCTGAACCGAGTAGGGACATTGTACCATTGTTCTTGCAGTTAGCCATCTTCTTGTACTGGTGCTGAACTAGATATTATTAATGCTACTAACTGCATGAAATGACTTCATTCTTAGCATTCTGCAGTGTGCTCAAGTCCACGGGTCTGTGGAAATGTAATTCACATTTTTGGAGGACTGTGGTAGAGCAAGCCATGTTGCTTCTGCAGTTCAAATTTGGGTCTTTACAGCCTCCATTAGTTCTCACAGTTCTGGCTGCTAATTTTGGAGAGAAGATCCTAACTATATTTGAAACTGCTAAATAATTATTTCTCAAAGACCATTTGGCTCCATACAGTGTTTCTCCAGCTCTGAATTACATCTGCAATTTGACTTATTTTAGGGGAAGAGAGTCTTTTTGCTGAGCTCTCTCAGAAAAGTGTTTTTATCAGCAGATGCTTTAGGAAGGAAAGCCAGAAAATCAAAGGCATCATCCTCTGTCCATTAGGAGTCCATCACCCCTGTGTTACAGTGGGTTACAGTTTTAGCTTTTTGGCTTGATAAAAGCGGCAAAGAAGAGAACTGGAGCAGCTGGTTCCTACTAAGGAATTTCTCCTTCTGTCCTTCCCTTCAATTTTCTTCAACCAAAAATGAGAAGGGCAGTATGAAAGTTGGTATCTTTATCTGTAAAGATTTCAGCCACATTTCCTATAGATGTGCCTGTCTGTCTGTAACACACTTTACATACTGTCAGTCCTGGAGAGTGATAAGACTAGAAACTGCTTGCAAATGGCACTATGGATGAGGCTATGCTCTTCTGGTGAGGAAGAGAGTTTAATCATTGTGTATGTGAGGCTTGTGGCTCTTACCTGTTTGGTCAGTTTATTAATGGCAAAAGTTTTAGTCTTTGAGGCCTGCAAGGCTCCTTTACCAAAAGAATCTTCAACACCTTCCAAGAGAGACTCATACATGGCCTCTCAATAAGGAAAGACAGTAAACCTCATCTCTGGACTTTATTGCAGGGAGATTCATGAACAAACAGAAATGACTGTAGTGTCAGTAGGAGAAAAGGATGTTACTGTACATTGTGGAAATTACAGGAGGTCAGAGAAGAAGATAAAAATTGCCCTCTTGGTTGTGATGTCTGTGAATTAGGGACCAAATCCCAAAGGACACATTAATAAATCTGAACTAATTCCCTTATCAGTTTAATTTAAGCCAAACTGACGAGTTTGTGGTGCTTCTTTGCATTGTGAACAGCAGCAAAGTCCCTTCTCTCCACTTGATGCACAGGATCTTAAAATATCAGTTATCTTTGCAAAAAATGATAAATGTTTCTGCGCGGTATTTTCCAACCTATATGCAAGACTGCATAAAAGCCATAGAGAGACCTGACTAGAGCTTTCAAGATGGGTTGACATGACATTGTATTACCTGATGATTCTACATCATAATATGCCGCTCTTTCCTGTCCCCTCTTATACCCAAGAATGAGAAAACCCAAAAAATCCCTTTGAATTGGTCCACTATTTGTCATCAGAGTCCTACAAGAGAGTCACGGGATGAAAGGCACATAATTACTACAGGCTCAAGGCAGAATGCAAAGATAAACAGTTTTATTCAATTGAAAATGAAGTCTGTGATTTGCGTAGTTAAGAAGAAAGTAAATTATATCACAGTCATTTGAGAAATCGCATTCGTGTTTATAAGCATCCAAGGAAAAATGATTTGGTTTTTAAAATTATCTCAGGTAATATTCCATGAAAGAAAGATGTACTCAAACAGAAACAAAGGTCTGGATTTGTGTTACTTGATGTAAATGTCTCTGCCTGGTCCTGCTGTACTAGGTAGGCTGCCTTTATACTGAAAGGACAGTAATAGGCACCTGAAAGTTTGGGGTTGTTTGGTCTGAATAGTTGTCTGGTCAGGTTCAGAGAATGTCTGTTTCTCCCCGTTGGACATAGAGAAAGCATAGGGAGGTGAAGAAAACAGCTCCATTTGCTCAGCTGAATTCTGCCTTAACTATTTCCTGTATTAAGGAAGTAAGTTTTTTTTTTTCTGGCTGTGTGAATTATAGAATAAAACTTTGGAACAGCTCCAACCATACAGCATGCTTTAGTTTGATGTAATGATAACATCTTTATAGATACTAAGAAGTTAGATAAGGTTACCAATCCAAACACCACTTTATATGCTGCTAACACTCCTTGGCATGTAAGCAATGCCTGAGCAATACCAGTGTATAAATATTTAAATGTTTTTTAAATGTTAAATTTCCTTTAGGAAATATGGAAGAATTGTGCGTATGAGCTATAAATGGGATAAGATTGATAATAGCAAAAGTCAATATTATTTGATGGAATCTATTTAAATAGTTGTTTTGTAAATTAAACTCTTTGGGAATCGTTTATTGTCACAGATAAAATTTCATAAGGGAACCTGGAACACAGTGTAATATCCCATTGTACTTCTGAAGGCAGGATGTAAGTGACATGCAGACTACTAAACACTGTGAAATGTGAACATGATCTTGAATCACAATTTTGTGAGTAGAAAGGGCAAAACACAACATTACGAGGTTCAGCAAGGACAAGTATAGAGTCTTACACGTGGGGAGGAATAACTGCATGCATCAGTACAGGTTGGGCTTGAGCTGCTACAGCAGATTGGCCATGAATCACAGAATCATAGAATCACCAAGGTTGGAAAAGACCTACGAGATCATCCATTCCAACCATCCACCAATCAACAACAGTTCACACTAAACCACGTCCCTTAACACAATGTCTAAGTGCACAAAGCACTGAGCCCTTGTGGCCAAGAAGGCTGATGGTACCTTGGGGTGCATTAAGAAGAGCGTGGCCAGCAGGTCAAGGGAGGTGATCCTTCCCCTCTGCTCTGCTCTGATGAGGCTGGAATGCTATGTCCATTTTTGGGTTCCCCAGTTCAGAAAAGACAGATGTCCTAGAAGGAGTCCAGCAGAGGACAACAAAGATGATAAAGGGCCTGGAGCATCTTCTGTTTGAGGAAAAGCTGAGAGATGTGGTTGTGTTCAGTCTGGAGAAGAAAAGACTGAGGGGGGAATCCTAACCACTGTTTATGAATATCTGAAGGTTAAGAGTAAAATGTATGTGACATAACAAGAGGTAATGGGCACAAAATGGAACACAGAGTGTTCCATCTAAACATGAGGAAAAACTTCTTTACTTTGAGTGTAACAGAGCACTGGAACAGGCTGCCAAGAGGGCTTGTGTAGTGTCACTTCTCCAGAGGTATCAGAACCCTCCTGGATGATCTCTGTGCAACCCAATCTAGGGAAAATGCTTCAGCAGGTGTTTGGACTGAATGATCTCCAGGGGTTCCTTCAAACCCACTTGGTTTTGTGATTCTGTGAAGCTACATTTAAAAGGATATTTGAAGGATGCAGATTAATTTAATTGGATCAGGCCCAAACCAGAAGGGTTGCTTATTACACAAGATTGTGAGAGTAGTGAGATTCCTTGTGTGTCTTGAAATCAGACAGCAAAACTGCAGTAGTTTATCAAGGGAATATTAAAACACTAATTTATTTGATTAAAATGTAGATTGAATGAGAATGGCAGGTAAGCTGTTTAAGTTTGTTTGCATTACTGGGTCCCTTTGAGGTTTGATTTTTCAGTGCGTTGGTGATATTCCAGGATTTAAGTTGAGTAATTTTCTTTTATTTTACACTGTAGCTTAAAAATTAGACACCACTGAGAGACAGAGAGATACTTTTCAAAAAAGATAAGGTCTCCTTCATTGAAGCTTCCTTGTTATGGCTCTATAGGGCTCTTTCCAAAGCACTGACAAAAGTAATGGTAACATATGATACTGAGTTTCTATAAATACAGTAAGTAAAAATTTCTGCTTTTAGTTTGTCTGTAATACCTACTTTTCATTGTTGCTGCTTTGCTTTTCTGCATTGTGTACCATACATTTTTATGTGATATCAAGGTAAGTAATTAAGAGCAAAAGGACAAAGAAAATGCCTCCTACTGGGAAACATCCTTGGATGTGGCAGCTCTTCTCCCAGCAGGAGTGGTGGTTGTCCCATCACTGCAGGGCCTTCGTGGCTACTTAAGAAAAAGACAGAAAAATATGGACCCTCTCTTTTCTGTTTTGTATGCTTTAACTTCTCAGCCTACTTCCCGAAATGAAATATTCAGCTAAAACTGTCCCATTCTCACACAAAATCCTATTTGTCTTCCAGTTGCTCACCATGGTATTCTTTCATATCTCACTAGTCAGATGATGTGATTTAAGAATGCTTTTCTCCTTAGATCCTAAGATTCTTCTTCTTCATGAGTTAGAATGTGTCTGTGTTTTACTGAGCTTAAAATTACTCTTTTAAAGGTTCATTTGCTCAACAACCCTTGCAACGTATACCAATTGTAAAGAAAGTGTTCATTGTGAATAAAGGCCTATCGCTAGTGTATAGAAACAATTTCAGTTATAATACTAATAATTTTGTATTTTTACTTTAAAAGAAAATAGAGAAATGAGGAGAAACCTAAAATAGAGTATGTAATTTCTGAAGAGTAAAGTTAATAGGTGCTAGTGTGAGAAAGTAAATTAGAAAATGTGATCCGTGAAAAATGGCAGAATTGCTTACTTATTTTTCCAAAGACCCAATAATTTAATTATTATCGATTATTTATGGTAGCACAGAACCTGTCAATCCTGCTAATGTTGCTGACTAACTGGTGCATTGAAAGCAATGAGACAAAAAGAGACCTTGCCCAGAAATAGCCATCTATGTAGATGAAATAAAATGACTGAATGAGCTGAGGAGGGTTTGAGGAAAAGATGTTGTGGTTCAGCGCAATAGGCAGTGTTTGCTAACGTGTCAACAACAGCATTACCCTTGTGAAGCTTTTGTAGGCATCACACCAAGGAAATGTTTTAAAGAGTGAGAAAAGCCACATAACTCTTCCAAGAGCCAGTGGGCAGCCTAAGCAACGGCTCAAAAAAAAGCCTTATTTAAAATGAAACAGATGGACGATGGCTGTCCCCACATGCCTATTAGAGGTGAGCTCAGCCATCCAGTGCAGAAAGTGAGAGGAAAATACAGCAGAGGATAGGTTTCAAGCAACAAAATGAAGCTGGCGTTGGATTTCTATACTATGATTACACTTCCTATGTGATGATATGAAGTCAGAATTCATTAAAGCCTTTTTATAGGCATAGTAGCAACACCATATGGAATACTGCTGTCTTGGCCATGGTCACATGATAGTCTCTTAAGAATACCATGTGTATTCGGTATATAGTCTGTGACACAGTAGATTTGTGTGGAAGAGATGTGTGCACAGAATTAAATTTATCTACTACTCAACTAATTCCAAGCAAATTTTATTCTTACCATTCAGAGAAATACAGAAAAGTGACGTAAAGTACAGGATTATCTGCCTTTAAGTTTGCACTCATTTGAGAGAGCATGGAGGACTGCACAGCAGGACATCGTCATTGTGCTCTCATGTGTATTTTTACCTATGGAGGTATAAGACTGTCTAATGGCTTTAATTTCAGAAGAGGCTACTGAACAGCATACTGTTAAGGTACAGAATTGGCTTTCTTTCTAGTTGTCCTAAATATTTATTTTTGGTAAATGATACCAATCTCCTCCAATAATGTTCAATAAGAGAACAAACAGACCACATTGGTACTGTATTATTAACAGTACAACCAACCAACAAAATATATTTTGCTTGTAATTTTCTCTTCCCAAAAGCAGCAGAGAAGCTTTTCTATATTGTGGTTACTGTTGGAGTCAGGTGCATTATATCCCATTGGTGGATTAACCTCTTCAATCTAAACCTGATGTAATGGGGTGGAGGAACAAACCCGGCGCTAAAACTCCTGTTCTGAATTTCATCTCTCTAAACAGACAAAAGAACCATCTGCCTAAATATATATAAACATAGGAATGCAAATAAGTCAACTTATCAGTGGTGGTTTTATTATCCCTTGTTAATAAATGTTGAAATACTCAAATTGTACCAAACTAAGGAGTTCTTCATCATGTGAGGCCCATTTAGGAATGTAAGATAAAATAAGCATGCTGATGCTAATCTCAGTGCAGATTGCAGATCTGGGGCTGAAACCATTTCCATTTTCAGTTTAGCTAATTGGTTTCCAATTGCCTCTTTCATTTCACTGCACCCAAATGCTCATTTTCAAATCTGGAAGCAACTGCATTACTAACTCTATAAAACAAAAATATTTTTTGCTTGGCTTGTTGATTATCTTAAGCATTTTTTCTGATATCAACAAACTTCATGCTACTAATGATGCTGATAACTAGTTACTTGACTTACATTACTTCCACAAAACAAACTGAGGAAGGTTCAAACTGATTTCTACTCTCCTGTAGGATCCATGGCATGGATGGCTCATCACTTGCCACTACCATTAAGACAAACGTTCTGATGTCAGAAATTTTTCAGATTTAAAAGAAATTTGCATCAAGGAAGGAGGTAATAACTCCAAAATGGCTTGGCGTATGTACAAAACTTTGTGCATTTGGAGTGTACCTGTTAATCAACTATTCCTTCCCAGCCCAAGCTAAGAACAATGTATAGGTTAATTATTATAGAGTGTAGACATTTTTCTTTCTTAAGTGTTTACATGCTGAGGAAGACTTTGTAATTTGGACCAGAGGTTCACTCCACTGTTTATGCTCAGCTTGACAGGCAGGGTATGTCTGTGACTGTACCTCGTGATGTGCGCATGAACGTGAGCTTCAGGAGTTCATACTTCTTGAACCCATGAGTTACCAACTCCATTTTCAGTTACATCGGGAGAGATAAAATGCATCAGTTAAGCTTGATGTATTTCATGCAGAAGAAAAATGTGGCACTGATAATATCCAAGGTGGCATTAAATGCAAAATTGAGAACAGCACTAATACTGTTTGTGTGAGTTGAAGATTGTTAATGTTTCCCTGAAGAAGTTTTTAATTTTTAGTTTGCCTGCTTTGTGATGCTCTCCTCTTTCATTTTAATATTGCAATTTTCTCTCTTCCTTGTCCACTTGGAGAATGTCTGAGAAAACTTTTATGTTTATTTGAGTACTTAGAATTAATGTTTATTAATTCTTCCTCTCTGGTTTATTCCTCTCAAAGATAATTATAGTTTACAATTAACTGGATTTTATTTTAGTTCATCTGCCTAATTGTTTAGATGGCAGCAATAATAAAATTGTCACAGCCTTTCACATCTCCTCTGAGTTTGCCCACATTCATTACAAAGAAGCCTTTGTGAAAGTGTTAACTACCAAAATTTCACCATCTGAAGGTAGAGCACATCATCTACAGTGCATTAAATTTGGTCGTCTACCAGTTTTTATATAATAGTAGTATGGAAATCTTGATAAAATCTGAATACAGTCATGTAAATATTTACATATACTCCATATATTCATTTGTAAGTGATGTTTATTTTCCTTTTCAGTAAGGTAATATTTTTATTATGAAGAATTTAAAGAAGTCTGTAAACGGGTTCCAAACATATGAGTAAACTTTGGTGTACTTACATCTTTAAGCCAACATGGTTACATCGTCTCTGTTGTTATAAAGGAATATACTTATGAAAAATTGGATGACTGGATAAATGCATTGAAAGGATTGAGAGTTTAGCATATTTAATTTTAAGACAGGGTTATGACATGCTGATCACAATCTATGCTTTTTTGAGGAATATAAAACTGATGATGGAAAGAGAAAGGTATAAAGAAAGCCCTAGAAGCTGAAGTGTGAAGCTGGACAGAGTCAGACTTGAATCGGGAAGCTTTTCTGAACAGGGAGAATAATTCACTCAGCATAGGAGCACTGATGAGAAGGGCATTGGATTTACCATCGCTCAATGCCTGATGTTTTTCTAGAAGCTGTTCTGAGGTGAACACACCTGAATTGAGGCTGTCTGGGGGTGTGTGTTGTGTGGGTCCCACTGTCAGGTCTGTTTTTCTGAGTTACAGCTAAGGTGGGTGGACATGTTAGAGATGGGGCAACTCATAGAAGTTGCAGTGTGATCTGAGGGAGGCTTTGATTGATCTGATGTCAAGGCTGCCATCGCTATCTGTGAACTTAAATGTTTTTGCTAATACTTCTCATGCCTGTAGTCTCTTTATAGAGAGACTGCCTATGGGAAGATGATGAAGTTCAGTTAGAGGGATAAAGTGTATGTTCTTGTTCTACTTATTATTAAGTAATAGTCTTGATATGGCATGATTGCAGCCAACATACATAGGTAGTCATTTTCCTAAGTGAGAAGCTTTTATGCTTCACTCTTGGGTACATAATTCATCCCTTTGCATGATGTAGTCTGAAAATAAGCATGCTACAGTTTGCATTTTTCTCAATGCAAGCTAAATGCCATATGCTGTTTTCCAGAAGAGATTAAGAAAACCCAGGCTTACTGATGGTAAGTTTTCTTTATTACTAGTGGGCAAGCAGTCAGAAGGATGAATGTTCCTTTTGTATGCCAAAACCTTGGAGATTCTTCTAGGTAGACATCTGTGTACTAGATAGTTTTTAATGTGAATAAAAGTTGTGCTGCTGTTCACATATAGGGATGTCTGCTTTGCCAACAGGAGCCTGTAGCAGTGACACACACATTTAATAAATCCATATTTGTGTATGTGAATGTAGTTCTAACGTTCTGCTGTATGCATTTAATACTCTTATTTAAAATTACATTAAATGTGAAAAAAATCGAATTTACTAAGCGAATCTTAGTAAAATATGAATTTACTAGTGTTTACTGGTCATTGGTGAGATCCTGCTTCTTCCGTACATTGTGTTCTATCTTCTAAGAATTTCTCAGATTCAGCTGTGTTAGAAAGTCCACAATTGACCTTAATAAAATGTACACATCAAAAAAATTACAGCATTATTTCTGCCTTCATATTCCACACCTGGGCTAACTGTGATCAGCTTGCTATCATGGAACATTAAATAAGAAATCCCAACTGCACCCCAGGGACCAACAGTTGGCAATTGGTAACTGGCTTCCAGGCTCACTGGAGAAGGAAAAATCATCTTTGTAGAGTTCCAGGAAGAAAAGTTCAACATGTATTTTAACAGCTCTTTCTCTTTTTCAAATCCTTTTAATGTTAGCGTTGATTATCCTCTTTCATATCTATTATATATGTATATATTTGCCTTACCATCCAGGTGAAATGGCAAACCAAACAGTGGCAGCTGATACTTTTGTGCATTAGAAGATACACTGAAGTTGAAATTTGGAGGAAGAATACTCTGTATTCTTATGGTTTTACTTCTGTGTGCTAAGATCAGCAAGGGTTTGTTGCATTATTTTAACGGGGGAGTTAGTTAAATGAATGATTACTAAAAGGGGACATTTATTTTGCACTCAATTTTTTAACAATGTGAACTGTCAGTGTATTTTGTTCCAAGATTCTAGAAGCTGAATGTAGAAGCCAATCCAGTGAAGTCTTTGGAACTGAATTTTTCATTAGTTTTAGTGACTTTTTTTCAGTGGTTATTGTATGACTTGGGTTGGAAGGGACCTCAAAGATCATCAATCTCCAATCCCCCTGCTGCATGCAGGGCCACCAACCTCCACATTTAATACTAGACCAGGCTGCCCAGGGCCCCATCCAACCTGGCCTTGAACACCTCCAGGGACGGGGCATCCACAGCCTCTCTGGGCAGCCTGTTCCAGCACCTCACCACTCTCATAGTAAAGAACTTCCCCCTGGCATCCAACCTAAATCTTCCCTCCCTCAACTTAAAACCACTTCCCCTTGTCCTGCCGTTATCTACCCTTGTAAAGAGTTGACTCACCTCCTGTTTGAAGGCACCCTTTAGTTACTGAAGGGCTACAATGAGGCCACCTCATTGAGAGCTTTCATCCTCCTTTATTCTTCAGTCTTACCTTTAAAGGGTGTAAATATCATGATAGAAAGCTCCTTACCTCAAGGAAATTCATATTCTTTGATTTTACAGTCTTCAGTTGCTAAGGTTAATTGGTAACACGCAGCACAGCTTTTCATTTTGACCCAATTTATTGTATTTGCTGTCCTTAGTATTTGGGGCAGTCCAGTGCATAAGGTGCATGACAAAGTGTCAGAAGACCTTGTTTTCCAGGTTTGTCTCTGATCTACCCAGTGAAATTATTTTCTGTATCTGTAAAAGAAAGGAATATCTTCCCCCTAGAGGTGCTTTGAGTCCAGCAATGGAAAAGAATAAAAGACACTTTTAATAATATTTTGATTTTGTTTTTTTTTCTGAGAAACAATGTGCCTACCATTCTCTCATCTAAACCCTTAAGTTGATTTTGATGTCTGCCCTTCATTCACTTTGAGTTAGAACTGTCACTTAATTGTATGTCTTTTGGTTTATGTCTGTAGATCAGGGGAGGTGATCCTGAACTGCTATGTGTCATGCATTTCTTGACTTAAATTACAAAGGATTTTGAGCAGGGATGGCTGTAATCAGTGCGTATTAAATGCCTTTCAACATTCTGTTAAATGCCTTTCAAGGTAGTGTCAAGCTGCACATCAGATGATTAAATTGAGGACAAGTTGTCTGTACTAGAATAACTCTTAATGCTTTGGGGCAAAATGTCCATTTCAGCATTGAGTACAGTGACAGAAGAAAAGGGGAAAATAGAGACTGCTTTTGATTTTATGGGCTCCTTGCCTGCAATTTTGCAGGGGAGACCTGTCAGGAAATGATCAGTTTGGGTACTAGGGTAACCAGATTGTCACCTATAAAGATACTCTGAGACCTGTGAATGTCTGATGTTTCCTTTCAAGGGTTAACCACAAAATGCAAAGGCATATGACATGCTTAGTGGATAGAATAGGAAAGGCTAAATGCAGCTGTCATCCCTTCCTTTTTCTGTTTGTTCTTTCTAACATCCTGAAAAACAGATGAGATGCGTGTTGTTCGTTTCATTAGTGTGCACAGGTTATGAATGTCTTAGCTTTGGGGGGGTTCCTCAGGAAATACAGTTATTGTTTTGTTTTTTTCCTGGATTTTGAATCATCTGGTAAAGTCACAGGTCCTTGTTTACAAATGAAGATCCCATATGTGAAACAGAATTGTAATTTCTTGGGTATTGCTCTTACTGTTGTTTGCATTTTAATGAAGCACTCAGGGCTCAGTGAAGAGGATTATTAATAGAGTAGAGTTTGTTGCTGCGTTCTTTTTGTACTGTGAGGCTTCCAGATTAAGTGCAAACTTTTTCCTGAGAAGCATGTTTTGAGTTTATAGGAAAGAAGGATTTAAAGTATTGCAGATGTTCCTGTTTTGGAAGCAAACTAGAGTAGGACAGCCAACTTGGTTTTATATACCTTATAAGGGTAAAGAGATTGGAGAGTTTTTACAAAGAATGCTTCACTCACTGATTATACATGATTGAGCTTCACTTCAAAGAAAGTGGCCAGTTAAAAAATCTCCCTCCATACTTATCTGTATCTTTTGCTTCTAAAGGGCCAAAGTTATAGGCTCTAGTTGTATTCCCATGAAGTTAAGGGGATCTGCCCTTCATCAGCAAGTGATACTGTGGCTGCAAGCATTTTATACTGCCTGTGTGTCACCAAGCTCCCAGGAGCTCAGCACTGACAGTCTGATTCAAAGCCTACCTCAGGCAAAAGAGGCGGTCTTGCTAGAGGAATGACTGATTCATATGGGAATCCCTGGGATATAAAGTGATTGGTGCTAAATGAAAGGCATTTGAGTCCTCATGAACTGCTGACATGCAATTCCTGTTGGCTCACCCAGGGAGAAATTATTCCTTCTTGTCTGATCTTGTAGATGTAATGTTTGCAGACCCCTGGAAATCCAGCTCTGTGCCACTGAAGAGCTGCAGGGTGACTGGGAAGGAGTGGAACATTCATTAAAACATTTGATGGAAAGCTGAGTGGTATTCTTCAGAAAAATGAGAAATTTTAAGAAAATGGGTAGAAAGATGGAAAATGGCTATTTACCTCATATTTCATAGCTGTTTTGTGAAGGCTCTTTCAGAATTCACGCTATCATTTTCCAGCCCTCTACTAGAAAATTCAAGTTTTGTTAAGCATAACGTTTCCTGGGACCAAGGCAGAAGAATTAAAAGATTTGATGGTAATTTTTTTTCTTCCCTTGTCCTCTCACAGTACCAGAAGCTGAAGTTCTTTCCTTCTTTCTTACAGTATCTGGTGTACAGCTGTCATTGAACTAAGCAAGATTGTACACTGTACTTCAGCACAGCGATTTCCACAAAGATAGACCTCTGTAAAATTGCATCAGTGATGTATATGAATAGGCTCTGCCACAGCATCCCATCTTTGATGTTGAAAAAGAGTGTAATGCCCTTAACGTGTTGTTTGAACTTGCCTGCTCTGTACACAGCAGAGAGTAGGAAGAAACAATCACAATTTCTCCTGCTTTATGACACTGAAATGTAGTGGGTCTGGGCCTGAGCTATTAGCAACTGATGTGTGCAGGCCTTGATAAGAAATCCAAGAAAGGATGAAAATATGAACGAGTATCACAACATCAACACTGCTTATCAAACCTGCCTGGTATTTTTAGCCTTCTAGTTTCCCCCAGCGATTAATGCACATGCCATAGAGTGGCCATAGAGAGTTTTGACAAAAGCAGCCTCCATTCATGTGCTGAAATAACAGATTTCTTCAGACAGAGGATGTAGAGATGAGTGGAATTTGGGGTTTCTGAGTCATACCAGGGAGAAACTGTTAGATTTTCCTGTCTGGAAAGAGCAGATTCTGAGGAACTAACTGAATTCTCCAGTTGAAGTGTTTCTGCCTGGAGAGTGGCAGTTTCAAATCTACCTTGCAGCTTACAGCCCCTTTAAATTTTTTTCGAATTGAGTTACTTTCAGGAGGAAAGAGAGCCAAAGTAGCCTTGTGTCTCGTGTCCCCAGTGCTGACTGCCTTGAGCCATCAGCTTTCATCTAAGCTGTGAGCTTAATCAGCCTCTGAGAGAGCACCAAGCAGTTCCCAAGGCAGAGCTCAAGTGAAAAAGGGCTAGAAAAGTGTTTTAGGGTGCTTGCCCCACTCCTCTCCATGGAGTCATTGGCATATGTGCTCAAAAGGATGAATAGCAACAGAGTTTTGTGAAAATCTGCTGGAGGCTATTTTTGGAGGAAAAAAAACCTCTCCCTGAATCTCTTCTGTTCCTGTGCCCATAGTTGAAAGAAGGGTTGCTTGGCTGTCAAAGTCTCAGATCCAGAAGTTTGAGGTCTAATTGGAACCTCAGTTCTTTGGGATGTTTTTCTCCTGTACAAACTGTCAGTACAAACTGACAAAAGTCAGAGTTTGAAGTCTTTGACATCAGAAAACTGCTTTCACTTTGTATTTGGAACTGCCTTTGAGCATAGGTAACGTTTGTGTTCCCTTTTAAAGGTATGGATTTAGATATGCAGTTGCTTAATTTACAAGGTAAATTTGTTCTGCAGTTATGATCGCTTTAAATCCATCTATCTTCTAAATTATTTTACTTGCTTTCAGACTGCTCTTAGAGATATTATTTTGTTTTTTTTTTTTATGAGAGAGAGAATGATGATTGAATTTATGAGTCTGTTCTCTATAGCAACATCAATTATTCCAATAAAGGCCAAATAAAAAGAGCTATTTACTTGTTTTCTCAGACAAAGACTTGCTGGGACTTTCAAGTAGCTCAGATGCCTGTATCACAGCACGCCTCTGTGACACAGTGAATTCTCATGCTGCCTTTACATGTGTTCCTGCACTATTCAGCAGAGAGAAGTCCATAAAAAGGTACTTGTCAATAGCCTAGAGACTTGCTTGTTATCATGCTTTTTTTAGACCACTTCCCCAGATAATGCAGATCAATGCCATGGAACTCGAAATAGGAGTCAACAACATTAAAATTGGTTTTGGTGTTGCACTGAGTGAATGTCACTTTAGCAGGAGGTTGCTTTTGGTCTGCTGGACTAAAATAAATTTGTTCTGTTAAATGTGTAAAAACTGGGAAGCTCCCTGCTGTTTATTTTAGAACAACAACAAAAAGATTGTTGTCCTACTGTTGGAGTTGGTTGTATTCCTGTACAGAATAGAGATACACAAACTGAAGTGTTTTTAAAAGATGGAGAAATCTCTGTTTCTGTTGCTATGAGGCAAGCATATTCCGTTCAGAAAATGAGAGTAGCGGGCTTGTCCTGTGCATGTGCCAAGTGGTTATCCAAGGCGTAAGCACAAGACAAGAAGACTTAACTGATCCACTTTGGTTCTGCTAAGTTATCATTTTTTTTTATTTGTTTATTGCATAGTTGATTGCTTGGTAAACGGAATTTCTCATACATTCCTCTTTAAAAATATGAGAATGAAAATTACCATGGGATTTGTTTAGATTTGTTGTTGTTGTTTCTAAGAAACTTCACTTTCATTAAGTCTTTCTCCCTTGCACTCTGACCATGATTTCCCTCAGCCTAAAGCAAGGGAAATGATCTCCCCACTTTAATATTTTCCTTTGATTAAAACTGTACAACTCATGCTGAGAGAAGTAACATGCTGTTCTTATAGTTCCTTCTTTGTCTGCACCACTCCAAGGACTCCATAAAGAGACAGGTGGTATTAACACCATTTTGTAGTCAAGAAATTGAAACAAGAGAGTAGGAAATGCCTTTTCTAAGATTTCACTCTGCTGACCAGCATAATGCCCTCTGTGACAATGTAATGCCAGTATCTTTAAGTAAGTCAGCTGTTAAATCAGATTATTTTCATGCTTCAGCTCTGTCATTGGTGATGTGCTAGGATAGTCTTGCTTTGCAGACATGCCGATGTAATGCTGAGTCTGGTAAGGGAAATACATAGGTAGTCAATTTTGAGCTCTTCCTTCACCTACCATTGGAACAGAAAGCCACATCTTTCTAGAAAAATCACACGACGCTGAACTGTATAGCACACCAAGGAGATACGCTGCTAAAGTGTCTTGAAGTTCTGCTTTGGTGCTTATGCACTGAAGGTGAAAACAAAAGGCAACCAAATACTGAGAGGAAAAGCTGTCATTCTGAGAAACACCCAAAGAAATGGTGCCAGGGAACGTGGATGTCCAGCAGGATCCCTGGCAGCACTGCATGTTTCTGTATCACCTTGCCACTAATTTCCTTATCACATTGGAAACTGAGTTGTGCCAATGGCTTTAGTTCTGGTCTGAAGCCTGCTGTTGAGTGATGCTAATGAGGCTTCAACTTGGTTTCCAGTCATACATTACTTAATGCTGGGGAAACATATTCTTCTACAGTATCTTTCAAAACACTAAGAGAAAACTTGAGTACTTCTAGTTTCATTATTTTCTGGATATAGAGAGTGAAAGCATGTAGCACGCAGTACAACAACAGTATGTAATGAGTGGCTCAGCTCCTTTCAACTTTAGTTGAGTTTATGTTCATAGGCAGCTGCATTAAGAGCGTTCAGCTGTATAAGGTTTTGTGCAAAAGAGGATCCCTGTAACATTGTACAGATTTTTAAAGGCAGCCCCTGTTGTTGACTCATAAATTCCATAGCTACGTTTGATTTAAAAAAAAAAAATAATGATCTCCTATTTGTCTGCAAGTACTCACATGAAAAGAAGTTCATTGTAACTTGGTTGTGCCCTGGTAAAATAAGGATATAAATGACCTAAAGTTTGTAAGAAGAGGTCATCAGGTCATCTTTTCTATTGCTCTTCTCCAGAAACCCATCATTCTCACTAATATGTATTCCTGTTCCTTCTACTATAGAAAACATAATCATGCACGAAAATGATTGTTCCCTTTGAGCTTTGTCACCCCAGGCTTTACAGCCTTATTTCGTTTCAGTTCTCATTTAAGAAATTACTCAAGTACTGTTTCTTAAAGAAGTTTGGAATGTTAATTAGGTCTAGTAGGTCTATACCAAGGCCATCAAATTAATTTTGCTTCTGTCCTACGTAGATATGAATCTCAACTTCCCCAATTGAAAAGGCTATTACATTATATACAACCCGCTGTGCCCTGAAACTTCTCTGTAATGCGTTTATAGTACTTATCTGCCCCAAAGAAATACTTCTGCTCATTCAGGATAAGTTTAAAACAGCAACTTTGCAGAAGAATGCAATCTCCTCTACCTCTTTTTACTTCTCATTTGTGGCAAAGTTCTAACTGAAGTTAAACTGGAATAATAAGTGCTCCTTTATTTAAGTGATAGGAAGCTTCAGAATTTCTGAAGATTTAACATAAAATGAATAGGCAATTCTGCAACTTTAATTCTACTAGCAGTACTTATTCTCTGTAGAGTCCTGTGTACGAACTACATCTAAAATACTTCATGAAATCCAATAGTAACAGATGGAAGGTATATTTGTGTTCTTCGTTTGTTTGAAGGAGGCAGGACTTTGTACTATCAGTGTCATAGGTCTGTTCTGATACTACCAGAAAGGTGGGCATGATGACAGTCATGATGGACTGTATAAGAAAAGCATTACTCATGCTAGCCAGAAAACACACATTAAAAATATAACCCCTTATGTAAATGATTGCAATTACAAGTTGCATTGTTGCAGCTTTCCTTATAAAAGAAATCTGGAACACTGGGCTGTTGTGCATTTTATGCTATCGAGAGGATTAGACTCTGACTCAGGACTCCTTTGGTTCACTTTTGCAGAGATCCTTTGGCCCCGTGTACCCTGATTTATGTGAGTACATCATTCATGCGAGCCAGCTGATGCTTCATATCTCTGTTCACTTTGCATGCAACTCTTGAGTACCTCAAATGCCTGCTCCGGAAACCTAATTTATTTATAAAAATAGCATCAGTTGGGAAGGATGGACTTAAAATCTTCCTTTTAAACATAGAACTTGCCTGTCCATGGCCTCAACTTGGGATAAGCAGTAATTAGTTGATGACACTGGGGATTCTTACAGATTAATTAATGAATGACTGTAGATGCACTGAGAACATCTGATAAAAGATTCTCAGGATGTGGATAGCATACTTGTTTTAATGTCTGTCTCATTGCAAGGACCCTTTCTTCAAACAAATATCCCAGAGATGATACAATTGGCGTAATAGTCAATTAAAAGTCCATGTGGTTCCTTTCTAATTCTTTTTCCTCTTCTAATTGTTACCTTAGGAAGAAATTATTTCAGTTCAACTCGAAGGGAGCTAATAAAGGAATGCAGTAAGAGGATGCATGATGTCGGGAAATATAAATAGTATAAGAATTTTTGTCTCAGAGCGAGGAAAAATAGAAGATCTGTCCTGATGCACAAAAAAAAAAAAAAAAAAAAAAAAAAAAAAAAAAAAAGGGAAAAGGATCAATTTCTGATGCTTCAAATAAGAAAAAAAGTTTTGAAAAATCTAAGACAGAAGCCTTTACCTGAGCTCTCTACTATGGACCTGTGCTGTCCACTGATAAAAGATGCAAATCAGAGCTTGTCACTGATGCCTGTCATGGCCATTGGCAAGCCATTGAACTGTGCTTTCTTTTCTTAATCAGAAAAGTGGAACTAGGGATTGACATATTGATTCAGAATATTTTGATGAATGTAGGTGAATAAACTTGAATAGTTTTCCAAATGCACATGTTAGTAAGCTGAATTTAACCATCCAGATAATTGCAGCTGATACGAGTAGTGCATTAAATCATTTTTATTTCATACATTTTCCTTGGAGCAGTCAAAACTAAAACAATCTACAATTTGATTTAATGCCCTTGAGATTCTTCCTGGGGACGCAGTGTTTTGAGCCTCTCGTGTGTACATATTCTGCAGAAGAAATCAAAGCATTTTCTCCCAGAAAGTTTATAAGGTAAACACCATGGTAAAGTCAGTGATATGTACGTATTTCTTTTCATATCTGTCTCTTTCTCACAGCCTTTGATGATGATTCCGAAAACAATTCTTTAGACTTTCTTTGAGGGACTTGGGGCTGTGAGGCTTGATTTTCCCAACAGCAGATGGATTTTCATTTCTTTGTTCCATTTAATTCGTCGTTCTTATTAACCTGATCCCTGAAGGTATGCAGCAGTTAAGAATGCACCATGCCCTATTGCTTTCCTTTCCCAGTGGTGAAGTAGCCAAATACATCTTCACTGCAGGTTGTTTTTAAAGAATACAAGTCAAGGAAATGTTAACCATTACTGAAGAGATACTGACTGGACACAGCTAGGGATGCGTAGTAGGTGAGTGACTGAAGATGGATAGATTTCTTTAACTTTGTAAACTAAGACATTAGAAGATGAAATACTGCTGTGTCATAAGCTCAGTCAGCACTCAGCAGATGAATGCATCTGTCGCTGGTATTGTGATTAAAAAGCATAAAGTGGCATAAGTCCAATAAATAATTCCAGAAGTTTGTGAGAATTTTTGCATCTTTTAAATATGAAAACTTATGATGACAGGAGTTAAGAAATATCTCAGTGAACTACAGAGTAATAGATTTCTCTACTTAAAAATTATGATCCATATCATAATGAATATATGGCATAAAACAACCACAGCAGCAAAGGAAGATGGCCAAGTCTATGGCAAAAACAAAACAAAAACCTGAAAATGTGGCCATTAATATATCCAAAGCAGTATGTGAATTATCGGAACTAGAGCATAAAGACTGAACTGGCACTAATGAAAGTAAATTGGGTGTTTGAGGTAGGAGCAAGAAATTAGATAAATGAATGCTTCAAGACTTCAAGAAAGAGCTGTGCTACTCTGGCACATCCATCTGTGTTGATGCTGCCACCAGTGAGGTGTATTTTGACTTTTTGCTGATTACAGAAAGACTACAGTCTCCCTAGCAGAAAGAAACATTGAGTATTCTTCAAAAGTTAAAACTTGGAATATTCAGGAAAATATTTGGACTTCTGTGGTCTGCCTCTGGTATTACTCCAAACATCTAATGAAATAAAAAGGGCTTCACTATAGTTACTCCATCAAAGGTTTCCTACATGTTTTGATTTGAAGTAAAAATAAAATAAAATGAATTAAAGGACAGTCTGATAAACTAACAGCGCATGGATTCTGGCGGTAGATCTTAACATAACAGGAGCATACGAAGACATTTGGAACTTGGACTGGAATGAAGCACTGAGATGAAGTTAGGATGTCCCAACTCTTTAGAAGGGGTGTCCAGGGTGGAAATGAGAACAAGAGCAGTGTGAAATTAGTTACTTGAATGGTTTGGACTCCGGGGAAATTGCTATTTGGCAAACAGCAAATTTTGAATGTACACTTGACATTAAGGCATTTGTGCCTTGTTAAATAATGTTATTGCTATGACAGAGGTTCAAGAGAGCCCTATTAAGAGTCACACAACCTGAGCAGTAATACTGGAGGACTCTGTATGTCTTACAAGGTCTTGTGACTAAAAAATGTGGGGAGATTACGCAGAACATCTCCATCTAGTCAGTGTGTGAGTTTTAAGGAAGTACAGTATGGCACTTGCAGGGATTTATATATCCAAGGCATTGCTAAGCCATTAAGGGATCCTCGCGACATGTTTGTGAATGGAAATTAATTGCTGAGAAACACACAGTATGACACACTTAAAAATGCATGCTTTGATCTGTGAGAAACTGCCTGCCTCTCTGTCATTAAAGTCAGTGGCAGACCATGATTTCAACTTAGAGGTGTTCATGTGCAGAATGTACTCACTTGAGCTGTGTATTTTGAAGAGTCGCAAGAACCTAACTGACATCAAGAAAGAAGGGAAAATGATTAATAAGTAAATAAGTGAAGAAATAAGGAAATAAATAAACCCCAGGGCAACAACTCAGCACATTCAATGCCACAAAAGTGTGTTTAGCAATAATCTTCTTTTTTCTGCTCTCATTTTCAATATCTTGGATGCCCTGAGGTCTTCCTTCTGTGTTGAATTAATGTCTTCAAGGGTTGAATCTGCTGCAGCCTGTTGTTAAAGATGTGAGAAGGAATGATGGTAAAAGCAAACTGTCCAGTGCAATTCCAACTTCTTCCATTCTGAAATCTGGAAAAAAAATCCCAGAAAGATCAGACAGCAGCAGAATGGCTTAGCTTTTCATTTTTTTGCTTTTCCTTTGGCAAATAAAGGTAGTTATTGGTGCCTCCAGTGATTTTTCTATAGCACTTTCCGGTGTCAGTGACAAAGGGATGTATATGGGAATGGGTTTGTTGTCTTGAAAACTTTGCATGATTTTATTATTTAAGTTTGTTGTCGTTTCTCAAAAGTCAGTGTCACTTCTGCTCTGCATAGTTCTCAGGTCTTGAACCTCGTTGTGTCTAAGCTGTTGATCACAGGCAACATCCCTATAAATGTATTTATATGCATTTTTTTCAATGGACCATATCACTTTTGGGCTTACTCTGTTAGTCAAGAGGACCATTTGTTTCATTTGTTTAATGTTTTCTTGAATGATTTCTCTTGAATTCTCCCAGAAACACTTTTCATGTGGGGAAAGGCAGTGAGTCCCACAGAAAGCATGTGGCTTCTCATAGATTTAGATACAAATACTGTTGCTAGGAAGCCTGTAAAGAAATATATAGTATCAATAACATCAATATGTGCAGTTGTCCTCAAATAGCACTTATATCCATCTGTCACATGTCAGCATTTCTTTATGGAAGTATCCTTTCCCAAATCTCAGTCTGCTCCATTCAAAACTTGGTGAGTTTGCTCTAAGATCATCATCTTCAGCTATCCAGAGAAGTACAAATATCTCTACAGCAAATAATAAGCTTTGACCTCAAGCGAAGCACTTTTATTGTTGAGTTGCTACGTTTCTCCTTCACCTTTCACTCCCTTTCCTCAGATACATGTGTAATTTAGTCTTTATTTAAGCTTTGTTCGTGTTACAGATTTCATAATTGTGATTTAAGAATTACACTGGGATGGGGCAAAGATTAATTTGATTTTAATTCAATTTTTAATTACAGTTTTCTCCAAAGCTTGAATTATATTTCTTAGTACACCTAGAGTGGCTGCATTTGTCTGACATAAATATTAACCCACTTAAAACCACATATTACGTTTAATCTTAGAAAAATCCTCTCGTTAGCTTAGCAAGGCATTGCAGCTCTGTTCACCATGAAATTGCCACAAATGAGTAAGAATAGAGCTCTGCTATTAATTCTGTATGCGTGGCATTGAATCATTATTCTTTAAGGCATTTATGAATTATGTTTTGAACAAAGAATCTGGTTTTGAAATAAATTTATGGATTTACAGTTACCTCAAAGATACGTCTGAATTTTCTATGTTCTTTATCTGGACTAATGTTTGCCTGGGCAAGGGCTGCCTGCTGCCACTGGGGTCACAGGAAAACATTTAACATTTGTGCTAGAAAGAAAAATAGACCCCAGGATCTGGAATACCACTCATCATCAACTTGTCCCGCTGCCCGGGTGCACTTTGCAACTCAAAATTGTGGAATACATATTAACAACAGGATCTACATTTTAGTCACCACCTACCTCATGTGAAAGAAAAAGCTCTTGTGCCCTCTGAATTAATCTTGTTGCTGACACACTGATAGGTTGATCATGTCTGTGTTGTTGCTGACTCTTAAAAAGCTTCTAGTTTTTCATTTCCCCTATAACTTCATTGTACATTGCTTTCTTTCCTGGAAAGCTATTTCAGGCTGGGTGGATAACAATGCCAGTAGACCCCCTAAAAAAAGTCCTAACAGATCACTTACTTCTGAATTTGTCTGACAAATTAAGTCTGTTATAATAAGAAGAATGTTTTGAAATTATACCATGTCAGAGTTTGTGGCTGCAGGCATCTCTGTTTTGGGAAATGGTGCTGTTTACCTGATGCACAAATCAGAGGACCACCAGGAATATGCCCCTTCTCATTCTCATATTGACAATTGTACTGCTCTTAAGAATAGAAATTTCAGTGAATATGCTTTGTTCCATGCCTAGCAGTGTTTAATGTTACCTCCTGAGCTTTACAGTCTCTTTCAAATAAGATCACTTTGAAGGAAAGGACCACACATCCATCAGCTCTTTATCGTGTAAGACGGTACTAGCTGCTGTGTCACAACACAACCCTGATATGTATTCCTTGGGTTAGCTTTGTTTTCAGTAGCATTTTTTTAACTAGAATTGACATCACAAGAACTTAACTGGACTTGTTTAGTCTAGAGAAGAGGATGCTCAGGGCATGCCTTACTCCATACAACTCTCTTAAAGGAGGTTGTGGTGCGGTGGGGGTCGGCCTCTTTTCCCAGGTTACAGTGATAGGGTGAGAGGTGATGCCATTGAACTGTGCCAGGACAGATTCAGGTTGGATATTTGGAAGAATTTCTTCTCAGAAAGAGTGGTGAGATACTGGAAAGGGCTGCCCAGGAAGGTGGTGGAGTCACTGTGCCTGGGGGTGTTCAGGAACATGCAGCCTCACCTCAAGCACTGGGTGCAGTCCGTGGTGCCACAATATAATAAGGAAATAAAACTATTAGAGAGCAACCAGAGGATGGCTGTGAAGATGGTGAAGGGCCTGGAGGACAAGGTGTATGAGAAGCAGATGAGGTCCCTTGGTTTGTTCAGCCCAGAGCAGTGAAGCTGAGGGGAGGCCTCATGGCAGCTGCAGCTCCTCACAGGGAGCGGAGGGGCAGCGCTGAGCTCTGCTCTCCGTGACAGCGACAGGGCCCGAGGGAACGGCATGGAGCTGTGTCAGGGGAGGGGCAGCTGGGGGTCAGGGAAAGGGTCTACACCAGAGGGTGGTGGGCATGGTACAGACTGCCCAGGGCAGTGGGCACAGCCCCAAGCTGCTGGAGTTCAAGGAGTGTTTGGACAGTGCTCTCAGGCATAGGGTTTGGATGGTCCTGTGTGGATCCAGGAGTTGGACTCGATGATCCTTGTGAGTCCCTTCCAACTTGGGATAGTCTGTGATTCAAAGTCAGGATTGGGTGCAAAGGCACCACTCCATACCCCAGGATCCCCTAGCCACGAGGACAGGCCCAGGGCAAAGCCAGTAAACCCAGTAGTGAGTCTGGGTCTTGGATGGAGGTAGCAGGAGAGTGGAAGCAGAGATAACTGCTGTGCAGCTGCAGCTTTAAATCAGTTCTGATTTTTTTTTATTAATTTCCTCCATCTTGCCACCCTTTTTTTTTTCCTGCAAAGAATGTCTCAGCATCCTGGCAATGCCATTCCCGTCTGTATTTGCCAAGTATGTTGTCTACAGTGTAGCATTGAAGATCACAGCAGTAAACAACTCCAAAAATGGGCTTACTTCATACACATCATTTTAATGGATTCATCGCATTATTTAGCAGTTGTGAAGAATCTTAGAAATGCATTTCTTCCCCAGTAAGTTAAGAGCTATTTATGAAGATGCCACTCAAGTGGATTATTCTTGCTTGTAAAATGTCACCTAAGCACTGGCCCTGCATATGAAGTTTCCTAATTGGCTACGATGATGAAACTTTCTAATGTTTTTGGGAATTAGAGTAGCTATTAATGCCTTTATATAAGTATCACTGTATTTTTTTTCTCTGAATTTTATGCGTCATTTTGGGTACTGGCAGCTCAAGTGATGTTATGGCTAGTTTGTGCTTTCACTATGACGTTGAAGCATCTAGAAAGATTTTTGGTGAATCTCTGCCCAGTACTAAATTCTCCTTTAACAGAAAAGGTTTTCTTGATCTAGGTGAAGAATTAATGAAGAAATTTACTATCTCCGTATTTATTTGAAATACAAATATATTAGTTTGTTGAGCAGGTAGTCAGAAGACATATGAAGAGATCATATAAACAAACTTTTGCTTTTGAGATAAGGTGGCCTTCTATCACATGGTAACACACAGCATTGCTGAGCTGCCCCTCCAGTAAATTTTTCTTCAACCCTGCCAGTGTTCTAAGGAGGTAACTAGCAGCTACTGGGTTTTTACAGTGCATTTGGTACTGTTTACATGCATGTTTTAAATGAGAGGTGAAATAGGTAAGGACCTAAGCTGGCACAGGTTGCCCACAGGTCATGGAGCCTCCTCCTTGGAGATCTTCAGAAGCCACCTGGACAAGGTCCTGGTCACCCTGCTCTGGGTGCCGCTGCTTGAGCAGAGGTTGGACCAGATGGACCCAGAGGTTCCTGCCCACTTCTACCATTCTGTGATTCTGTGAGCTGTAAGCCAGAAACTGGTACAGGAAGTACTGGTAGCATGGCCAGCTATTGCTGTTACAGATACCTGCCTGCCAAGGCCATTTTGAATTTGCTTGTATTCATACTGTTTAATACTGAGCTAGTGTTTCTTCTTCCTCATTAACAATAAAAATGGAGCTTTGTCTTGTGTTGCTGTGAATGAGCTCAGCAGTTTGTACTTCTGGTAGCCAGACAAAGAGATCTAAACCAGAGAGATGAATGAAAAGGATTTGAGTAGTGTGATTTGGGTCTGCTCATTTCATTTCTTGTGCTTGCACAGTGCAAGCTGATGTGATTTTTTACATTTCTTTCCAATGCTTCGGTTCTGTGCTGCTGGTCATGTATTTTCTTTCAGCTAGGTATTGAGGGCTTGATACATGAAAGGATGTCTTCTCTGAAATCCTTACAATCCGTATTATTTGCTGTACTCCTTGAACCTTCTGTATGCTCATGCATACTTGCTCAGGAAAGATGACAAAGATTTCTAGTAAGAATCCGGTGATAAATCAGAACTGTACTGTAACTAAGGTAATTGCAGTCCTGAATTTGCTCAAGTGTTTAACTTTTCATACTACTTTATTCTAAACTTAGAGGTGATTTGAATGTTGGCTTTTCAGTGGAAATTCTTATGTAGGTGGCTAGCTACGGAGTTTTATCACATCTCTGAAATAGAAACAATATTCCTTTTCATTTGTTTGGAGACTTTTGCCTGAGGATGTTAATGCAGTTTTATAACATTCTCAGGAAGGAATAGAACATTATTAAATCTAGTCTGCCAGTAGAGTAAATTTAGTCACACACCAGCAGAGAGAGTACCCCAGTGGGGAGCAAAGCCATATTTTCCCCATCTCATGAGTTTAAAGCTTATATTGGCCAAAGTCACATGTTCTTGGGGGCAGATACATATTTATTTGTAGATAAGTAAGTCCTTCACAGCATTCATTCTTTCTCATCAGTGTGGTCCATCCAATCATAGCAAATGACTTGCAGATGGTTGGGATCAAACTGGGATTGATTTGCATGAGCCTATGCCATCCAAACACAGTAATTCTACACATTTTATGCAGCAGAGATATCTGACTTACGTCAAGGGATGTCTTTTGAAATGTATGAATTAAAATAAAACAGCACAGCACTTCCACAGCTTTCATTTGAAACTCTGAGAAACCAGTAATATTCTCAGTTGTGAACAAAAGCTCATGGCAGTCCATTCATTACCAAAGAGGAGGTAGAGGAGAAGGCTCAGGGGAGCCCTTATCGCTCTACAACTCCTGGCCTCTTCCCCCATAACAGTGATAGGATGAGAGGTAATTAAGTTTAAGTTGCAGTAGGGAAAGTTCAGATTGGATAGTGGGAAACATTTCTTCTCAAGTATTGGAACAGGGCTACCTCTTCTCATGAGGTATTGGAACAGGCTGCCCAGGGAGGTGGTGAACTCACTGTCCCTGGAGGTTTTCAGGAAACATGTAGATGTGGCACCGAGGGCTATGGTTAGTGGATGTGGTGGGGAGAAGTTGATGTTTGGGCTAGATGATCTTTGTGATCTTTTCCAACCTTAATGATTCTGTAATTGTAAATGAAAATACAGGCTCTGCTACGAAGTTTTAAGACAATACTGTTTATCTTTAGTAACCATGAAATCGAAGTCTCAATTCTTTACTGATGTTAGTTCGTTGATGCTGTGGCTAATTCGCTTAAAAAAAAAAAAAATATTTTGCTTTCTTTGGAATACCTTTTCCTTCTCCTCTTTGTTCTTCCTCTGCTTATTTTTCCTATTTGGTACATAGGGAGAGTTGGAAGTTTGTTGATCAGGCACTGAGATGCTGCTTCTGCTTTGGTAAATTAGCCATGGTAGCTCTGTGAAACACTCCTTTCCCCAGTGCTCTCATCCTTTTCCTTTCTTTGGACATATATTGGTCAGTTTTGATGGAAGAAAAGGTCTTAGCTTTGTCCCCATCAGTCTTTTATGTGGTCTAGTAACTACGATAGCAAGTATGATCAGGTAAAACATGTAATGAAGCCAGAGGAACACAAGCTATTTACAGCATTTACCAAAGATATTAAGGAAAGAGCATGTTGAAACTTATTCTCCCACAGTGCTGCCTGAGCTTTTTCTGGAGTAATACCTGGAAAATAAAATGACTGTATGGAAGGCTGCGAAAGGAGATGAAGGAGAGCATGGTAGGCAGGGTGGCAGGTTCATGGCACTGGAAGTAAGCGCTGTGCTTCACATGCTTGGCTGCGTGTTTGCTCCGTAAGGGCAGCCAATATTGCCTCCTTCATCTTCTTCACTGTCTCTGCTTTATGGAAACTTCACACAGAGTACCTGCCTTAGAAATGCCTTGTTGTTTACAGGCAGTATTTATAAATAGATGTGGTTTTGTGCAGTTGATTAAAAAAAACCCTCCAAATAACAGACTTACTGTGTGATGAATTCTACATGCTTGCCTAAGGAATCAATATCCTCTTTGATTCTCACAGTATGGATTCAATTTTTATGTGCTGAGGGAAGCAGGAATGCACTTTTGTAAAGGAAACAAAATGATTCTCTAAGTTGTTTATATAGAGTATTTTATTGCAGATGAAGAATATAACGTGCAAGTGTAATAGATCTGTCATTTGCAAATGATTTCTATGTATATAAAAAGAGATCAAAGATACAACCTTCCTAAAATAAACCCCTTTATGTAATCATTATAAAGTACTACCACGAGCAAGATAAATAGAGGCTCATCATGGTCATAATGTATTTAGAAAGTTGAGATCAAGCCTAATAAGGAAATTATTTTGCTATTATCACTTTTCATATATTTCAATTATTTATAAGCATATATACTATATATTCATATTATATGAAGAACAAGAGGGAGGTTTTATAGAAAAAGAAATGTTAGAAGGTCTGTGTCTTTCTCCTTTTTATTTCTTAAAGATACTGACCAATACAGTTTGGTGCAAATAACGTTTTTTTCTGGATGCTGTGTGTGAGTTCAAGGTGGAAAGAAAAAGAGAGTAATTTAACAGAGGTTTAAGTATTTGTCTCAAGTGAGGGGACCAAACAAATTATTTTAAGGCAAAAACATCATTTCAACTGCGTTTTGCTAGGGAAATAAGCCATGTGCTCTCCAGTTGTGTTTTATGAGCAGCTTTATAAATCTCTTCTATATTTTCGGCAGAGATGGAGAGATCAGAGTCAGGATCCTGGCAGCATTTTTACAGAAACGTTCACTGGGATGTGTCTAAGCAGAGATTTGGTGCTGTTTATGAACATTTCCAGGGCTAGGAGCTGAAATGAGCAAAGAACCAGCGGAGATTTTAGTTCTCCCTGTTGCCAACACAGAAATGTGCAACAGAAGAGGGGAGCCAGCATCTAGCAGTGCATCTGCCAGAGCCCCCCACACAAAGCAGTGGTTCAGTGCAATCTTTTTGCCTTGTCTTCTCTTTCCAGTAGTCATCTAATTATTATTTGGCCAAGCTGTGCTTACTGCAGTATCTTTCATACTAATTTAGGCACTCTGGCTTTTGAATGATTAATGTTGACTGTGCTCAGAAATCTCATCGAACCTTTTCAGTGCCGAGCAGGGTTGAAGGATATGAACTGGTTTTGATGTGAACTGTACTATGCCATGCAGGAATAACTATGCCATACAGGAATAACTGTACTATGCCATGCAGGAATAGCTTGTTTCTGCACTAAGCTAATGACACACATATATGAAACACCCATTCTAAGTAAAGCCAGGTCCAGCATTTTTCTGACAGCCCTCTGTTTTATTAAACAACCCACTGCCACCCACCATCACCACTTCTTATCTGCCCTTTGACAATTTTTGTTTACGAATAAAAAATGGAATAAGTGTTTCATTCCAAGTAACCCGCAGTGGGGAGAGCTTTCCTGGAGTTTGGTCAATCAGTCAGATGCAGGGCGTGTGAAGTATCTCAGTGAATGTATCCCATCCACTAATTTGTGTAGGTTGATCAAAAATTGCTTTCTGCCTGAAATTAAATATCCTGGGGGAGAAGATGTTTTGAAAGCTGTGTGGCAAGAAATGCTCATGTAGAAATTAATATTCAGTACAGAAGAGAAGTTGGCTGTTAATTTTCACAAGTGTTTTATGATGGCAGTAGTACTTTAATACGGAAAGCACTTCATAGCTACGGAAAATAGATAACTCTATTATCTGTAAACAACAATAGAAACTATACATCAAGTTGTTTATGTAGCCATCCCATTTTTAAGATTTAGTGAGGCTTACTTTTAATTTTAGTTTCTACCAAGCCTTTCTTATTTATCACTTCAATGTCTCTCAGTTTATTGTAGAGCTGAACTGAGTGCTGTCTCCCCTCCATAAATAAACACACCCCATTATTGTATTGTCTGTTAGTACAAAACTCAAAAGTAATATTGAGGCAATAAACCTGCATAAAATTTGGTTGTTGTCTCCTCTAGTTTGTTCTGTCTTCTCATTAGCAGATCTGCTTGACAGTAGATGGCTAATAAAACAGGAACATAAAATCTGTCTTACCAGCTCAGACTCACGGTCCTTGCCACCCACTGTCCCAGGTATTTTGTGCAGAGATGAGTATACCCGAGAGCAGGCATTTCAGGAAACACTCGCCAAGAAACAAAATGCATTCTCCACAACAATGACCCTCCCACCTGTCCTTCAAAATATGAAAATGTACATCTCTGCCATGTCTTATTTATCCACTTCAATAAAAGTCACTGCGCTGGTGGGGAAGAAAATCTTTTACAAAATCATGCTGAGCCACTGGCCTTACTCATGCCCCAGAGAAAGGAACTTAACATATTTATACAAAATTGTCTTTTGATTTCACTATCTAAAATGCTAGCTAGCTGTCAATATCAACTGTTTTCATGTATGTTAAATTTGCATTTGGGATTTTAAAATTTCTGTTGAAATCCTACATAGACCTAGACAGACTCTAGCAGTGGGCCCAGGAGAACCTCATGAGGTTCAACAAAGCCAAGTGTAATGTCTTGCATTTTGGGGGCAACAACCCCCACCATCAGTACAATCTGGGGGATGAAAGGAAAGAGCACAGCCTTGCCAAAAAGGACTTGGGAGTACTGGTGGATGGCAAGCTGGACGTGAGCCAGCAATGTGCCCTTGCGGCTCAGAAAACCAACCAGATCCTGGGCTGCATTAAAAGAAGTGTGGCCAGCAGGGTGAGGGAGGTGATCCTGCCCCTCTGCTCCGTGTTGGTGAGGCTCACCTGGAGTACTGCGTCCAGATGTGGAGTCCTCAGTACAGGAGAGACATGGACCTGTTAGAGCATGTCCAGATGAGGGACACAAAACTGATCCAAGGGATCCTATTATGGTTATGGTTTCTTTTAATGTCTGGAGAACTGGTGGAGTCAAACCCAGAGGAATTGTCCTATGCGTGGTGGGGACCCATAGGTGGCATGGGAGAGATTAACTGTGGTTGATGGGTTGTATGTCTCGTACAGCTGGTATTAGAACGATGGAAAGAGCCTGGCAGTGCAAGTGCAAGTAAATTTATTGTATGAAGTAGTGAATTTGTGGTTAGAATTGTTTCTAATAATAATTGTCTAAAAAATAAGACAAAGTATTGATTCTGTTCATATGTTCCTCATGAGAATAATTAAAAATATACAACCTCTGAAATGCTATGGAGGTAAAAGCCTGGCTTGTGTTAAAAAACAACTCAGTGGCACATGGGATTAAATACAGACTCGCTCACCTTGAGTGAGTGCCCTAGCTCTTAAGGCTGGTCCTATTCTTGCATATACAGAATGCTCTGTATGTTGTGTGGCTGCTGTAAGCAAAGCCTTGTTTCAGGTCACATGCTAGCCAAGTAGCAGACAGTCTCATGGAGCCTGGAACACTAATGGGAAACCTCACGTTTGTGTGAGTGGAGTTGATATTAATGTAGATAATTATTGGAGGCATATTAATTGTTCACAACTGAACTTTTGAGACTCTGGAACAAAAATTGGCCTTTTACATCTCCCCCATGGAGAGCTGACTTCTTTCTTAGTGTTTATTTTTATGTACTGCTGAGGTCCAGTAATAGAATTTCTGCCACTTCCTCAGCTGGTAGTTTGGAGGATGCTCTCTTATTTTCAAGATATTTTTGCTGGCATCTGAAACAGTACCCATTGCTTTCCTATTTTTCCATGTCTTTAATTCAAATTATAGCTAAAAGTTTCAGTGTTAATTGTAGGGGGTTTGAAAAAGAAAAACAAAAAGAAAAAAATTTAAAGCAACTTGGCTAGAAAATACTTCTGAGAGGAAAGAGTTAGGAAATGATCAGTATCAGCATTTCATTTGAAATAATGGAGAATGTCTATATTTACACCTAGTTAATAACTATTCATTTTAGAATTCATAAAACATAAAGATATTTAGATTTCTCATGCAATTTTTGTAAACTTTGGACTGAAGAGCATTTGACAATGGCCCTTCAGTTACTGTGAATGCTTTTTTGGTCCTCCCTTGAAAGAAATAAAAGCACAGTAGGAAAAGCTGCGGGTACTCATGGTTCTTCCTAACCAAGCGCTGAAGCATTTGGCCTCGTACCTACAGAGACGGACTGTGCTATAAAGTGTGATTACAAAGCTGTGCTGTGAAGCTCTTTATGTCCTACTGGCACAATGTACTATGTTGCAAAGCAGTATATGGCACTATTCAAGCCCGGCCAGATAAAGCACTTCAGTGCCTTGCAGGTGAGAACCATGTTTTAAAACATCTCAGATGGGACAGTTTTGAATCCTGCTATAATGAGAGTGTTCTATACGTACCAGAAAAAAATGCTCTACATTTCTCAATTAGGTGAGTCTTGTAGTTTAGGGAGGTGGTATTTGATGAAATTGGGTATGTACTTCTTCATGTTTATATACATGTATATCCAGAGATATTGCCTTCTGTGCCTAATGCAATCTCTGTTATCTCTAGTACATACAGTCTCCCTCAGGCTTCTTTTGAAAATGAGGCATTTTTGATTTCCCTGGAAAATTAGATTTTACCTAAATACATCCACACTGATTACAAAAACTGTTACCAAACCTTCACATTTAACCTTGCATAAATGTTTCCATCATAATTCTTTGTCTGCTGTATTAAACCTTTCTGAATTTTTCCTCCAAGGATTATTTTTTTTCCATCCTGATTTCTGCCTAAAGGCTAATATATGTTTTTTTGAACTTAGGGTAAAGTTGTTCATCTACTCTTGAACAGAATGGTAGACAAAAATGTTTTTCTTCTTATTTATCAAAAACAAATGAATCTTGCAGCTCAGGCTATATCCTTGGTTATACAGTACACCAACACCTACAATTTGAATACCTTCAAAGTCTTTAAGGGATAATTCTGCCCCATACAATTTACTTGTAGTATTATCGCTCCTCCTTCTTTCAGCTTTTGCAGTTCCCCTAAAGAAAGAATCAATCATAGAATCATAGAATCATTAAAGTTGAAAACGATCACTAAGATCATCTAATCTAGCCATCAGCCCATGCCTGTGACAGCTGCAGATCATGTCCTTCAGTACCACATCTACCCTTTCCTTGAAAACCTTCAAGTAAATGGTTAGTCCATTCCTCTGGCCACAGAATGCAGGCAGCAATTTGCCTTCACCTGGAGGGGCAGCTTGTTCCAATACCTCACCACTCTTTCAGAGAAGAAATTTTTCCCAGTATCCAATCTGAACCTCACCTGGTGCATCTTGAGGCCATTACCTCTTGTCCTATCACTGTTACCTGAGAGAAGAGGCCGACCCCCACCTCACTACAAGCTCCTTTCAGGTAGATGTAGAGAGCAATAAGGTCTCCTCTGAGCCCTCTCCTAACTAAACAATCCCAGTTCCCTCAGCTGCTCCTCATAAGACTTGTGCTCCAGACCCTTCACAGCTTTGTTGCACTTCTTTGGACACTCTCTAGGACTTCAGTACAGTTTGCAGATGGCAAAAAAGGAAGCATATTTAACTGTATATTATCTAAGAGGTTTTGGAGGCAAACTGTCAGCAATTTGGTGGTGACAATATAAAATAATGTCACTGTTAGTCCTGTAGGCCACAACATAAGAAACTGTAGGAGGCAACTCGACCTGTACTTCCTGCCACAGCAATCCATCTCTCCTGACCTCTCCCTATGCTCTCTCAGTGCAAGGACAAGGGCTCTGAAAGAAAATGATTTGTGGTATAAAATTTCTTCAATGAAAACACTTGTCTTTTGAAACTTATTCATCTGTATAATGTTCCTGCATGGTGGGCATCATATCAGTGCATTAGAGAGCACCAAGAGAAAGGAATGCTTCCCCGTGGTTAATACTAGCAGTTTTTTCTGCTTCGTTGTTCAAACTCAAGCTTTCTTTGGAATAAGAGTTTTCTGTTTGTGTTGAATTCTTTGCAAAAGCAGGCAAGGAAAGCTTTCTGATATGAACTACTGAGCTGAAACTAGTCAGTCTGTTTTACCTGTATTAAAGTGCTACCATAGGGAAACACAAACAGGAGCTTGCTTTAGGATTTTGCTTTGTTAAATGTTATAAAAATAAACAGAGAGTGACATTGCAGAAGAGAAATGGAGTAGGTATTTAGGAAACCGTTTGGTTTTGATCACTGGCAGGGTGCTCAAAATTGATGAAATGCTTGGTAGTTACAGGATTCATCTGGATTTGTAGTGCTTCACTCTGTAGAAAAGGGGCCAGCAAAGAGATATCTCTTTATCTCCTCATAGGGAGGAAAAAGCATGTTTGGCCAGCTGAGATGACTGGTGATTGCTACTGAAGGGAAGCACCCATGCCAATGTCCCATTCCTCATGTTTGTTCAAATGAAAGTGAACAAATTATTACTTCACTTCTTCTAAATCAGCAGTAGCACATGAAGTCATAAAGGGGATGTATTTTGAGTTTTGGCAGATAGAGATGGAGAAGAAAATTGTCTGCCAAATTTATATTATCTGCCATGGTTCAACCTTTCAGATTTTTCTTATTTAGCTCTTGTGAAGAAAAGCAGCCTTTAAGAATTAAGAAGTGCGGTAATGATAAATACAAGGATGGAAGGGAACGGAGAAATCAGTTTAAAGGAAGACTGAGCAATCACCGAGCAACACCCTTGAGCAAAACTATAGAAATTGTATGTAAAATAGATCAGTGAGTTTAAAAATCCTTGAAAGAGAGTATACAGCCCAAGCAACTGAAAGTTAATTTTTAGTGATTACCTTTCTGAAATTTACTGAGCAGGCTTGTGAAAAGCCTTTAGTTCTCAAAAGCACTATCTACTTCATCCTTAGGACGTATTTGAAATCTCAATGCCTGCTAAGAGAGAGCTATGTGAGGGATCCTAGTTGCTGAGATGCATCTACTGTTCTCATTTGATATAATGAGAATGTCTTTGAGGCTCTTGAGTAAGTTCTAACAATTAAAGCAAATCAGAACCTTCTAATTTCATAAGTGAAAATCTTTGAAGCAGTAAAAGAAAAAAGGAGCCCTGGAGATGTGTATTTGTAAAGCAGAGGTATGGTATATCAGCTATTGCAAAATTCAGTGGATTTGCATGTCCTGAATAGTTGTAAAGAAATAAATCATGGAATCGTAGAACTGTTTGAATTGGACAGAACTTTTAAAGGCCACCTAATCCATTTCCCCTGCAAGGAACGGGGACATCTACAGCTAGATCAGGTTGCTCAGTCTGGTCCAGCCTTGAACTTGAGTGTCTCCAGGAATGGGGCAATCACCACATCTCTGAGCAACATGGTCCAGTGTCTCACCAAATTTCTAGCTAAGTTATGAAAAGTAAGTGTTTGGTAGCACCCTACATATTTATAGTATCAAGGATGCTACTGTAGCATTGGATGGAAGAAGGGAGCTGGGCACAGTGGGTTTTAAGGGCAGAATTCAACTGTGGTTGTGACATTGAGGAGATCACAGAAAACACTCAGTAACACTCAGCACTTTATTGTGCCCAGAAAATGAGAAGTTGTCTTTAGAAATGCATCAGTAACTCTCAATGAGAGCATACCTATCACAGGAGGAGTATCTAAAGCACGCAACTGAGTGGAAGAAATATGCCCTTAATCGGTGCTTGCTTTTCTATATTGTATAGTCAGCAAGCATGGGAAGATGAATCCAGCTGCAGACTTCTGAACAAGTCTGAAGTAAAAATAACATGCTGAAGCTGTCACGGCTGCATTACAGAGCAGGGTTTCAAGTATGATCTTCATTTGCAATAGGTGAGCTTCTTTTCACCCAGCAGAAGTTGGCTTTTTGTGTTCTTTCCACTTAGGATTATAGAATCATAGAATCATTAAGGTTGGAAAAGACCACTGGGATCATCAAGTTCAGCCATCAACTCATCACCACCATGCCCCCTAATGATGTCTCTCAGTGCCATGCCTGCCCTTTTATTGAAAACCTCCAGGGACGATGACTCCACCACTTCCCTGGGCTGTCTGTTCCAGTGCCTACTTCCTTCATGCTAAAAGATATTAAATGAGAACCTTTCACCCCTTCCCAAGTTGTGAGAGTCATTCTATCAATGTCAGTTTAATGACAATCTCATACATACGGTGGCTCTTAAGTCCCAGGAATGGTGAGGGTTCATCTGGGAGCAGCCTTCAAGCTCCCTACCAGGGTAAATCCATCAGATACTTGGTCCAGATCAAAACACATGTTAATACCCTTGAACTGGGATTAGAGTAGCATTTCTAATCCTATCACTTAAAAACTGTATCAGTACACTTCTACTCTTAGATCATGTATCGGAGAGATCTTCTACAGACTTCAAGTTTAAAACAACCTCTATGACACTGCAGTTTGGGTTTGCTATTGTATGTTTTTGGTAAGTGATATGAAGAGGAGCTTGCAATATCCTCAAGTGGTCCAAGATGCCTGAGGACCTCTGTGCTGTTTTTTCCATTGGCTTGAGGAACCCACATGCTTGTAGATACCTACCTACTCCTTCATGAGACATTCTTGAGGTCCAAAAATATTGCCCTAACAAGAATCAAGCTAAAACTTATTTTGGACATGTCTTGTTTCATACCACTGAAATAACTAACTAAATTGGAGTATGCTGATAGTTCACATACCTCTGTGGAATTTCTTTTATCGAATGAAACTTGCTTTTTGACATTAATTTTGTTCTCCTAAGTAGCTTTGTCTACTGAAATGAGCACAGCACAGAGGTAATCAACCAGCAGTGTCAGAGAGAAAAGAACTGAGACTGCGGTATGGCATATTTTTTAACTTCAACACTTGTCATCAGTGTGCCTGGGCAGAGATTTACAGTGTAGGCACTTGTCACTTTGGAAGTAGACAAAGGCCACTGTATTACACTGAGAAGCAGTCCAGGAGGCTGTGGATTTTACTCGTTAGATTAGCGGATTTACTGCAGAGCAAAGAAAAAAATGCCTGAAGCGTGTAATTGAAGCCTTTGCACTTCTGAAGTACACCAGCTTGTATTACTTTTGAAACTTGTCCCATTATTGTTAATGGAACCTGTTCGTAAAATCTGTTTCCCCAAATGCTTACCAGAATGAAAGCATCACATCAAAATTTGGTCTTATAGAGAGATGTCTCTTTTCTCTTTGTACTTCTTATTTTGTATGTACTTTATTATATAGAAACATATGGAGGGGAATAAATAGAAAAAACATGTGATCGGAGGAAGGTAGAGAAATTGGGAGACATAGCCAAAGGAGAACAAATGTGTTGCCATGTATGACATTTCCATCACTACAATATATCAAGTTAGTTTATAATCTGCCTCCATGTTTATCACAGTCTTGGACAGAAGATGACAGCCTGAAGCAGGGACACTCGAACTGGTAGCATGAGCGTGTGCCTCACACCAGTGAGCTCCCTGCCAGGGCTGAGATACTCCAGCTGGCTTCTTGGGTCATGTCCCAAATGTAGTGGAGCAGTCCATGGTTTTAACAACAAGGTTGTTGTTTTAACAATATACAGGAGGTTTTATCCTTTTTCCAGTGAGATATTCCAGAATCTTTGAGGCTTCCAATCTGACCATCAGCCCAAGTTTGCTTTCTGAAGGCTTTGCAGATTGAGAATGAAGGCTGAAAGAAATGTGAGAAGAAAGATGAGGTATTTTTGTAGCCAAGAGTGAAAGCACCTTCCCAGTACTGAATTTTCCTGGCAAGCCAGGCCTGGTCAGTTCAAGACTCTGGGAAATTAAAATACCTCCTCCTGACTGACATGGATTCATAGCTCTCCTTCAGTTCTGTTTTAGCTTATAAATATCTTATAAAAAAACCTTGCTAAGATACTTACTTCGCACAAAAATGGGAAATAATAAAATACAGCAAATACGTAAATAAATTAGACCTTTTTCATTTAATTGCTGTATGTTATTGGACAGTGACAACCGAGAGGATACAAGTAGATTGAACAGAAATGCAGAATCAAGTGAAAGGTTTTTAAATCTCCCTTGTCAAATACAGAAACTCTTATAATATTGATCCCTTGCTATGTATTAGTTTAAGTGGTAGAAATGCCCCTTATGAAAATTTATGAATGCTCTTTGGAAATATCTCATTGGTTTTCAGGACTTAGCTGCAGGCTTATTGTTATCATTGATTATAATTTAAAATGAGTCATCTGCAGTCGTGTATGTTAAGGCATGAGATCTCTTCACGCTGTATGTGGATCCACTTCTCAGCTTGCAGTTGCTGAAATATGTACCCTTTGCCTTACAAATAAGAAGACCACACAAAATACTGAGGATTACCTGCAAAAAAAGAAAAAGGCTTCTGTGCTGTTATGGTCAGGATTGGGTTTGTAGAAAATTGTTTCTTTTCCCTGCAGTTTTGCTGTGTTACAAAGAGAAAAGATCGTGGCCCATTGAGCCATAGCAGGGCAGTTTGTTAAAAAAACTCTGCCTCTGATCAGCATAAATGCATATTTGAGTGCTCCTTCTCTCTGCCCAATTGATAGAGACGCTTCAGGTTCCAGTGGTATGTGTCCTTTTGAGTCGTGGTGTGACCTGATAGAGATCCTTTCAGTTCTAACGAGTGAGTGGATCTTACCAATTAGCAACCTGTAAAATGGCAGTGATAATTATTACCTAGCCAGGAGGAGTGTTATGAAGTCTAATTAGTGAATGTTTTACTGGTCATGGGGAAAAAAAAATGATGTACAAATTCTGCTTTGATTTTTCTCTTTTAAGACAGTATCTATTAGAACTGCTATTGTAGAATTGTTCTTAGTAGTTTCAAGTAAGGAACTGGTAACCCAATAGAACTTTACCATTGTGAAATATCATGATTCTTGACCAGCCTTAGGTACAAAGGGTTTTTTTTTTTTTTCCCCACAAATGTAAGGAAAGTAATGGTTCAAAACCCTTTGCTTCCTCTCCATAGGATGTTTTAAATAGAAATGCAAAGCAAATCATAGTGCTTCAGTAACAGTTTCATCTTACTGCTGTTTAAGGCTGTGAGCAGCTGGGTGTTTGTGAGTTTCCCTCTATGTCTGAAAGGATTCTTGAGTAGAAATGTTTCCAAGAGAGAAAATGTTTTCTGTGCTTCTGACAAGCTGAGATGATTCTGTCTGATGTGTCTTTAGTGTGTTTTGGTTTCTTTCTTTGTTTTTATAAAATGTTTATTTATTTATTTATTCAAGTTTGTCTCTTTGACAGTATTTCAGCAGTCCCTGAGTAAATTAGACTTAGCACAGCAAGTGTCCCAGTGTACTTCCTGGACCCAATAGACTTCTTCTTAATGGATTAATCCTTGTATATATTCTCATTAAAGTACTGAAGTATGGGGATTCTTCTTTAAATAAATAAATAAATAATAATAAAAAGCAACAATAACAATCCAAGCCCAAGTACTACAGTTTTTTTTCCTTATAGGTAAGCATCTCTCAGTCTGGTTTTCCTGGGGAAGCCAGAAGGAGAAGTTCTGTGGATCCAGCTGTTCTGTACTGTATACTGAGTGCTGCTGTAAGCTTCCTTACTAAGGAGGATTCTTCCTCCCTGCCTTCTCCTCTCTGTCCTTCCTCTCTCCCCACTGCAGTTCAGAAAAGCTGCATGGAGCTTAGTTTGACTGCAGAAGCCTGATAGCCTACATGTGTCAATGAGGCATGACTCTGAGGCACTGTCTGAGAAAATCCCAGTTAAACTATGGGTATCCTTGTTTTTGAGTTAATGAAGTGCGTGTTTTAGCAAGCAGAGGGTAAGACCAGGAAAAAACAGTGCTCTATCCTCACGCATTGCTCCATTCCACCTTGTGTGTTTAAAATAATAGATGGGCTAATTTTTATTTGCTGCTTTAGCAATGGCAGAAGACCTTCCTGCTGTACCTTGACTTAGAGATTTTATTCACAAGAAACATATGCCCACATATTTCTGGTTCTTCTGTACCTTCTCTTAACTGAAATGAGAAAGTTGCAAGGACATCGTGAAGTTCACTGAGGTGATTATGGTTCCAATTTAATTGCTAGACAGGCCATAATATTGTTACTATTTAATTATATAATTAACTTTCATTAATTTTCAAAACTATTAAGGAAAGAGAAGTGTGGTTAAATATTTGACCATTATTTTGACAGACTAATCCTTGCCTGGAGCAAGGGCTTCTCTGAGCTGCTCTGACATTCTAAGATTATGCAAGCTCCTCCTTATTTTTAATTTTACACTTGATTAATTCTACTTTGTTTATGAATTTGTTATTTGCGGCTGACTCCCCAGGATGCTAATTGCTACTGTAAACTACAGATACTGCTGAGCTAATGTATTCTGAAAATATCAGGAAAGGAGAGAATGTCATGAAGGCACAGTTCAAAAATGAGCCACTGAAGTGTAATTTTGAGCTATTTTCAAAATAAAAAAATCCCTTATTCTTTGCTGCTTTTTAGAGAAAATGTCCATTTCCATGCATTTATGTCTCTGAACGGTGAGGGTGGATCTGGTTAAAAAGAGAAGTTTTTCTGTGCTTTGTTTTGTATTTGACGTTTCATTCCAGTTAAAAAGAAGACCAAACGTGACCTTAAATATTCCAGTGGAAGATTGTTTAGAGTATAATATTTGGAAATTGCATCCCGAATAAAGTGTTAATCTAAGTGGATGTGATAAAAAACAACCCTCAGGAGTTAGGGTAGTACGGTTAGGCTGAAGCTGGACTTGATGATCTTGAAGGCTTTTTCCAACCTGAGGAGTTCTATGATTCTACAATCAGAATTGTAAACTTGCATTGTCCTTTTGTTGCTGCCTTTTTCCTAAAGGAAAGAAAGCAAGATGATCTGTGGAGTGCAGAGTAGCTATAAAAACCGTAAATCAAAATACCACATACACAGACATCAGTCCTTTCAAGTGGAGAGTTGTCCTGTTGGGTATTTGGTGATCTGGATGAAGAACAGAAAATCTCCTTGTTCCTACAGTAATCGTCCAGGTGGGAGCCAAGCCTGAGACCCAGCAGAGCAGTCTCCCATGCAGGTGTCTCTGAATGGACTTCCAAATGTTGTAAGACTTCTCACCAGCCTGAGACTAATTTAATGAGCTGGATTTCAATTTCTCATCGTAACAAATGTAGGTATTCAGGTTTATCCAGTGTTATAGGATGTCCCAAAGCCCTCCCCTTCCCAGTTAAAGGTCAGAGAGTTTTTCAAAGTAACACCAGTTTTCGCTGTTTCCCTTAGCTTTTAAATTGACTCCCTTTTTCAGTTCAGGATGGATTTTGTCTGCCTTCTCCACCTTTCACCAAAATACAACTCATCCTTTATCCCACCCTCAGCCAGCCTTAGCTTCTTTCACTGGTCAACACTGGGATTTTATCTCCACTCCCTTGTGGCTGGGCAGTGTTCTATGAGCTGGCAGTGAGAGACTGGGTATAGCATTTTCCCTTCTTCAGTCTTCATTAAGTACTTCAATTAGCATGTCTCTGGCTTCAGGCTGCCTTCTTTTATTTGAAGCCTAGTGTAGAAACACTGGTAATACTTCATGTGTCAGATTACCTGAAATGGTTAGACACTCTCATCTTCAATGTACAACTGTTTTCTCTACATGAACACTGATTATAGGGAAAAGAAAAAAACAGGTGCTTAGACCAAATGCAAGATCTTCTTCCCTAACAACTCCTCTAATACCTTTTGAGCTGTACTCTGACTCTCCAGAATTACTCTTACACGGACCCTTTGAGAGCATTTTGAGATCAACAAGCAAACAGTTGCAACTCAAAGCACAGTGTTTCTGCCGACACCTAAGCAGAATCCTATTTATGCTGTTTTTCGAGCGTCTGGGACTGTACTCTGTATTTTCATGCTGTGTTTGCACTGAGATTTCCCATTTTCGTTGGAAAACATTAACATACTGTAGCATCCTGAGAATGAGGCAATTACCTTAATAGATGCTTCTGTCTTATTGTGATGTCTGGAGCGCTTGCCTTGCCATCCCTTTCTAACTGTTGCCTTCTATAAAATGAAATATTTACTACCAGACTCCCGCAGAGTCTTCAAAATAGTGTAAAAATACTGCATTGCATATTAACATAGCATAATAGCAGTAGTCAGAGAGTAGAATATAATCGGAGAAACTGACTTTGCTTGTACAGGGAAGAAGTTATTTCATTACCTTTTTATTTAAGCTTGCATATGGTAAATGGTCTCTGCCTCTGGGTTTTATGTTTAACTTGGGTCCAAATGAGCTCATTTCTATACCCTTGCTAACAGATCCTTCATTTTCATGATACTGGGCTCTTGTGGCCTCTGTCCTCCTCTCTTTCGACACCACATTGTACTTTGAACTTCAGCTCTAATAACCCAGCGTCGTAGGGTTTGTAGGTATTGGAGTCAAAGCAAATATTAAATCAGGATGTGCACAGTAACTGCTAAACTCGATTAGCATTTTGACTGCATAGGGAACCTGAAAAGTTCTTGATAGATGTAATACAGGGCTGTGCAGTGGAAGCAAAAAATATTACTTGTTTAATGTCAGCACTAAATAATGTTATGTTGATACTGTTGTCAAATGTCAGTTTTCATTGCTATTTTCACTACAGCTTGATTGCTGAAAAATTAATATACCAATGTTTTAGAATTTTTTACAGCTTTTCCATGAAAAAGCAATCTTCAGAGCCAATATTCCAAAGAAAAAGATGACTGCACTCCAGACACCAGATTTTAAAATGAATACTCAGGTTTTATTCATTAAGGTCAACAGGGAAAGAAGAAACCTCAGACTTTCCAATTTCAAGCTATAATTTTTAAAATCTTATGTTCTGAGACTGCTTTGTAGGAAAGAAAAGCAGCTTTCTGCTTTGCATGTCAAATGAAGTATCAGACTTCTCATATGAATAATACCCTGGCTTAATTGAAAAGTATTTAACCAAATATTTAAATCAAATCAAATGTAGGAAAAAATAACATACTAATTTAATTAGAAACAGTTAAGAAAGATTTAAATCTGAGAAGTGAACCAAGTATTAGAAAGTACAGACTCCTATCTTAGAACTGTCAGAAAATTCTGAGTGTCTGTGACAAAATATGGATGTCTGTTTTGCTTTGTGGTCAGCAGGCAGCCTCTGTTCCCCCCACCACCAGAACCTTCTGCACATCAAGCTCTAATTCTAGATGTTGTTTAAAAAGAAACATGAATTCTATTCCTCTCATTGAACTCTTGATTTAACATGTTGTATATGTGTGTGTACATTATAAATACTTCTTCAACATATCTTATTCTGACATCATTCAATTCTGACATAATTAACTTGCTTTCTTTCAAAGTACAAGTGAGTGTTAGTCTACTAAAATGCATTGCTACTCAGGTACTCTCTTTGGTAGTTTTTCTTGGTCAGTGAAGATATTAAATATATACCAAAGCTGTCATTCTCAGTCATTAAATATACTTGAGTAGTATTTTACTTCTGCACAGCTAAGAAGTGCTTATTCCATGCAGTGGACACAGGGTCCTCTGCTAAATGTGATCACACCCCTTCCTGAAGACAAAAGGAAGGTTTCAGTTTCTTATATTCCGGCCTCTTTCGAGGTGAGGCCAGACTTGTACAGCTATAAATTTCAACAGTGAGTTTCTTGGTCAGCTTTTCTTTCATACACTGTTAAAGCACATTGGTGGTGGGACACCCGAAGAAAGAAAGATTCAGTGTGTGGCTGTCTCATTTCTGAAAATAGCACAGAGAGAATCGTTAAGTCAGGAAAATTAAAATTGAATTGCAGAGTGAAATTCTCAAGGAAATGGGAAATGTAAAAATTAAGGCTGCTTCAGTGAGTTTGAATCTAGATGGACATTCAGGCTTTTCACAGACCCCAATTACTCAGTGATCGGACTCAGAATATAGAGGTGGGACATGACATGGCTTTGTGCTAATTCTTAATTTTTCTCTGCTTCAAACTCCTTTGCAAGCAGAAGGTTTGGAGATCATTTGTAGGAAAGCTCAGCAAAACCACTGCTTTGCATGCTGCAGTTTTTCTCAACTTCCTAATAAGCTCTACATATCATGACAGGTTATGTATGGGATTTCCTTAGTTCTCTTTCAGTTTTTCAGATGTAAACTTTGTATTGAAAGCCACTTGTTGTCAGGCTGACAAGGGCTCCTGGGCTTCCTTACTTGTGACTAATTGTGTGTATTTCTGTGGGGAAGCACAGAAAGGAGGACTTCACATGCTTGACAGTGACCCCGCTTTCTTTCTACTTCTGTGAGAATGCTGAAACCTTGTCTCTGGGCATTCTTTTCCCTTCTGGAATGGACACACTGCAGCTTTGGTCATTAAGAGAGGCTTAGACATTAAATCTTTTTACTTCCCTGTGCAGTGTACAAGATTGTTTTATTTCATTGACTCATAGAATCACCAAGATTGGAAAAGACCTACAAGATCATCCAGTCCAACCATCCACCTATCACCAATATTTCCCACTAAACCATGTCCCTCAGTACAATTCCTAAACATTTCTTGAATGCTGCCAGGAATGGTGACTTTATTTGTGTGGGGGGCAACACTGTAGCTCTTTTAATCATTTTTTATCCTTCCAAATGTTATTTTGAAACAAACAAGCAAGCAAACAAACAAACAAAAAAAAAACATCATATTTCCCTTCTGTATGATATTGTGAAAAAGAGAGGAGAGCAAAATCAAGGTTTTTGCTCACTCACATGGCAGCAGCAATGACCTACCAGTTGGAATTAATCAGTTGTGTAGCTGAGCAAATCAATTTATCTGCAGCATGTGGCTGACTTATTATGAAGGAAGTGAAGATGAGTGCTAAATAATCACTTTGAGCAGGTGACTGGAAGGGTTAACTGCAGGCTTGGTTGTCATAGAAATAAAATTGTGAGGGAGCAAAGTCTTTCTGACATGACGAAGTCCTGCATGGAATGCACTGATCAGACTACTGGCCATGCTACAGAGCTAGTCACAATCAGTTCTATGATATTTTTCATAAGCTTTGGAGAATGTTATGACTCTAAGCAAATTCCAAGCGATTATGTTGATTTACATCACTGACCAGTTAAGTGCTATATAGTTTGCATTTGAAGCAAAACATGCAAATCCAAGAATTGTCGGGGCCAAAAAGGGAAACACAGGTCGTAAATGACCATTACATAAGTACAAGTCAGTGTCTCTCTGCATAACCTTTTGAGATTATTATATTGTTGAGATAATGAAGCAAAACAGTTTATTGGTGTCCGTGAGGAACACCTGTTCTTATGCAGGCAGTGTGATTTGGTGGTGTTTGTCTTAACTCGGAGATACCATGGTGAGAAGTGCCTTAGCAGTGCTCTAGAAAAAGCCGTATGTATTCGTGTATTATGAATGAGCGGGTCATGACATTCTGTTCTTTTTTCATTTGGTTTTGCTCAGTGCATGTACAAACATAGCACTTTTCCCTCCAAGTTTTTTTTCCATTTTGTGGTTCATCTCGGAGGAAAATAACTTCTCACCTGGTACCTTGAGTAGTTACATTCTCCATCTATATCTGCAAGTAAGATAAATGTAACAAAGAAAAGCGACGTAGGAACTACAAAGATATGAATGACAACTGAAGGAAGACTAGTAATTTTGTACATTCACATGGGAAACTGTTCTATAGATGCCATTACCAGAACATTTTCATTCTTGATTCAGGGATATAATTCTTTTTAGGGTGTTTCCCCACTTAGCCCGAGATAGTATATTAAAACTTGTTTCATAATTGTTGTTATTATCTCTTGGATAAACTCTTAGAAAAGCATCATTTGTAGTATAGGAATAGAAACTGAATGGATCGTCACAGAATCTCCTGCAGGATTGCTGACTCTTCAAGACTATTCCATTGGATGATTCAGACCTTTTGTTAATAATAGGAGAATCTGTTGCCTTCAGTGATGAGAATGACACAGTAGAGGAAAATAAGTCTTGTAGAACATACAGAAAGCAATCAACATGATTTTATGCAATGTATGTACACTTCATCCAACAGCTTATCGTGCCTCCTTTAAAATACAATATTAATTGTAACCTAGTGTCTGTGACATTAATGGTACAGAGAAATTTTTCATGCATGTCAGTAATTCACCAGAGCTGGCAGGAAACCTATTAAGTTGTATCAATCACAGTAAATATAATATTGTCAAAGACTGGGTAATGAAAACCAAGAGGAGCTTGAAGAGAAATTGAAGACAACAAAAAGTCATTACTACTTCTCAGCTAAGAACGTTTTATTGAGAAAGAGTGGTATTACCAGAAGGTTTGGCCTTTTTTTCCTGATCTTATGTAGCTAACAAAGGATGGGTTTTATTGAAATAACAAAAAACACAGTGTTGTGCCATATTCTGACAATAAAGGAGCTTGTTGAGCAGGTGCCGTCCATGCAGTATCGCAGATGGAGAGGTGAGAGTCCTCTCTGACTTCAGTAGTGGTTGTACCAATGCTTTCAACAGAAAACCTCACTGAGATTGGACAAGAATGTGACATCCTACACTTGAACTGTTGTATTAAAAACAGTGTTAAATGTTATGTGGCTCTGCTAGTAGATGCTGAGTGTAGGATGTTGGGCAATGCTTATTGTAGTGATAGTAAGGAAAAATCTGTGACCCCTTCTCACAGCCTCAAGCAGCCTAACAGTGTGGTTAAGGTTTCTTTGCTAGCTTATCATTGATGAAAGTGTATGCATTTCTCCTCATTTTCTGTGAACGCGATGCTGCAGAGAGCTTTAGGAAATAGCACTGTTAGCCAAAATCAAAGCGTAGCACTGAGAAGGATAAAACAACTGTTAGGATATCAAGGCTGTCAGACAAATACCTTGGCAGTGAACGTTTGCTGATATATAGGAATCAGCCGAAAGGGAGAAAAAAAAGCCCCAGAACATCACTAAGATAAATTCAGTGTTTGCTTTTGACTACAAGAGGTTAAAAGTCCAACAGGCATGTGATTAAAAAGTGATGGACACAAAGCTCTCTAATACCTTCACGGCTGGCATGTAGTGTATGAGATTAAATTTCAGCAGTGAGGAGCAGGTATAAAAAAATGTAACTGTCCCTGTTCTGATCTCTGGTTGCTGGAGCTATCCTCCAACAGCTGAAAAAAGCCAGATTGGTTATGATATATTGATAGTTTAGGGAATGTAATTTGTCTGTGATCTTTGTTTTTTGTTTCATCCAAGTGAGTCACAGTGGAGATTACACTCAGTTTGCTTTAGTTATGAAATACTGAGGTACCTTGCGATACCCTGATGCGGTAAACTGGCTTACAGTTTAGAGGACAATATGAATATTGGTACCAGAATTCTGTGAAGCCATCATGGCTGTTTTTACCCTCTCTAAAGTTCCTTTTTCTTTTGCACTAAGTCAGACTAGTTTGGAAGTTCAACTTGTAATTCCTGGACATTTTTTTCCTTTGGTAATTGCATATCTTCCTGAATTAATGAACATTCTTTGGCTGTATTCAAGAAGTTTATCTGTGTGTTGGGCAGTTAATGAGAATGTGCAGAAATCAAATTACTCCTATATTTTTATTAGCTCCTAATGATTTAAATCAAGTCTCTAAGTTTAGCATATGTTTAAGCACTGTTTTAAATACAAGTGCTTTCTTCAATTTATTAATTTCAAATTTGACTTTCTAGAGTATGGTCATGTCTGAACACCCCTGAATTTTTGGCTGACAGCGCTCTCCTAAATTAAGGAGGAACTTTTATCTCTGCTGTGCAGCTGAGAAGCAAGGGAAGAGGATTCATGGTGTGCCTCAAGGTGTGCAAGAGTACTGTGGCAGAGCAGGGAATGAAGCCTTGCTCTCCCACGTCCTTGACTACAGCTAAGTCATTAAATCTTGAAACTGAGAGCTGCCTTCGTGATACATTTCTTTTCCTGCAGCTGCTCAGTCCCACTTGGACCAAGGAGTGAACACTGATTTTAGGTGTGAGCATTTATGCCTCTGCTCTGAGTGATTAAGGGCAAACTGGAAGTCTATGGCAAGTGAACAATTGCAGCCAGCACTTGAAACCACCGTTTGTGTCTGTGCTGGAAGGAACTGAGCTATGGCTGGCTGGCACTGCTTTTTCCTAAGCTTTATAATGCCCATTGAACTCGATGTCTGAGTTCCCCAGGCTAACATCTGTTAGCCCAACATAAGGCTGAACTGTCCTTTTTCTCCAATTATAGAACTTGGCTCTGGTGGCTTTTGTATTATAAATCATCATCTTCAACTAATTCTTTTCCCCGTGGACAAGGTTGAGATACTGAATGACTACCTTTCTGTAACATAATCTAATCACGCAATGATTTTCAGACTCTTAGGTACAAAACGAGAGAAAAGCCTCCTTAGACTTCCTGCTTAGTAAGATTTACAGTGTTTTCTATTAACCACAGACATAGGTTCATTCCTTGCTCAGAATACATTCACTTCACAGTCAAGCTTCCTATATGAACTATATGAACAATTGATTCTTTTTGCAGTTCCTATCTTTTAATTGGCACCAGTTTGTTTTGTTTAGGTGAAGACTTCTTAAAAAAGGCATGCAAGGTCCCTCGGTCTCTTGTTTCAGATGAACATTTTTTGCACCTTTCAGGATAGAATATTGAAACTAAGCCTTGAAGGCAACCTAATATTTAATATTCAACTTCTGTGTCATGCAGATATTCCTACAAGAAAAAATGGGATGTGTATAACCTTAATTTTCAACAATGTAATAAAAATGGCATAAATTTCTGATACATATTTTAACATTGCAATTTTGACATATAAAAAGCATTTCTTTTAGACCAGATTCTAATTGTTAATAGTGCTAATCAGCACACACGTACTCTACTTTTCATCATCTAGGTGATAATGCTCTTCAGCATAAAGCCCGTGATTTGTTTACTTTCATTTTTTGTGTTACCTGCATTTTAAATGAGGGTTTTATATTTTGCTTCAGTTTATCTAACATTCCACTGCCTTAACTGCATTGACTTCAACAGAGTTAACCATAATCTTCATTTACGTAGGAGGTAAATTGTGCACATTTAGCTAATTCTCTAGGTGTTTGGGCTGGAAATGAAGCGTAATAGATCTTAGTCACTGTTATGTTTTCATGCAAACTGTTAAAACAACACTTTATTTGCAGATTTTCCCAAACCAGTGGAAAATAAAGAAGTTTTAAAACATGCTTTTAGCTCAAGAGATGCAAATCTAAAATGTGCTGATTTCACAGTGTGAGAAAAGAAGGAACTTGATAGGATCAGGGAGAACCCCAAAATATCAATGGCCAGCAAACATTTCCAGCTGTGACTCCTTACTAGATATTTTCTTAATGCAGCCTTTTGTACTTCTACTTTTGTTTTCCATTTGAAGCTTATGTCAGGTAAGCATGGTGCCTGAAAGGGTAGTGAGGAAGCAGCAGAGTAAACAGAGAAGATAAACCAGAACACTTTGTCATTCTCTTATTTTGATAGCAAACATAAACTGAACACATAAGTAGTGCAGAAGGTTTAGACAGAGGAATGTAAACACAAACTGATGGTGGACCAGCTGGGAGCTGACGCTTAGTGCGCAGACCAGCACAGGGCAAGTCGTGCTGAGTTTCCCTCTCTGGGCTTCCTGTTAAGAAGGAAGCTAACAAGACCATCTTCAGAAAAACAGAAGAATCCTTATATGTGCTATTGATAATCCTCAGGGGGGACTGTAACCATCCCAATAACTGCTGGCGGGACAACAGAGAAAGGCACAAGAGATTCAGGAGGCTTCTGGAGGGCTGTAATATCAGCTTCAAGACACAGGTGATCAAGCTGCTGATGGGAGTGCATAATCTCCTTGGATCTGACCCTTTAAGCAAGGAAGTAAAGGTCAAGGGTGTTAAAGCTGGGGGTGAGCTTGGCTGCAGAGACCATGAGATGATGGAGTTCAGGATCCTGAGGCGGTGGGAAGAATAATAGGAATACTATGCTGATTTTTTTTTTTTTTTTGACAGTTTCTAATAATATTTTCATAGACAAACTCATAAAGTACAGGTTGGAAAAATGGAAAGCGGGGTAGACAGGAAACTGGCAGAAATGCTAGGTGTAGGTTGTGATCAATGGCACAAAGCCTGTCTGGAGACCAGTCACATGGGGCTCGCTCCAGTGCTTGAATTTATGGCCAGGACTCGTTTACCTCATCAGTAGTGGTCTGGACAATGAGATGATAGGATTGATCATCTGAGATCTCTACTAACCTCAGTGGTTTTCTGAATCCAGAACCTAGCAGCATCTAATTGACACAACAAAGTTTCAGCAAGTGTAATGGTCTGGGGGAAGGACTTGTATGCTATGCAGTTCACCCCTGCTCACTGCTGAGTTGTTTATAGGAGTTCTTCAAAGTTGCATGGGGAACTGTAACTCCACACAGTATGATTACATTGGAAAAAAGAAAATGAAGGAAATAGCTTTCAGGGAAATCTCTTGGTTTGCAGACCAGCCTGCTGGGACATCCACTGGATGTAGTTATTTAAAATGATAAAAAACAATATAAGAAGCACGGCATAGTCATGGTGTGAGAGGATGTAATTTAGGTTTCACTCAGCTGTGGCAGCGGCAGCGCTTTCAGGCCCATGTTCTGCTCTCAAGAGGCACAAACTCTTTTTCCACTTTTGCCTCCTGTGCTAACTGTGGGTGAACATACAGCTTTTTCCTTCTGAAAGAAGGCAACTCTATTCTGTGGTGCAAGTTCAAAGTAGATACATCTATCTCCGCTTCCACATCAGCTCTGTCTTCAGACTGCCCTCCTTGGCTTTCTTTAACTCCCATTTGTTTTTCGATGCTGCTTTGCAGGTAATGAATATTTTCATATTCTCCTATTTGTTCTGAAGAAGCCTGCATGAGGTGTTTGCCATTCCGTTCTCATGCTGTCTTATATTAGCACACATCCATCGTTCCCTGTTTACCAGCTTTTGTCTCTGCTGTACAGGCATTGTTGAATTGAAATAGCCTTTTGGGGAAACTAGTCTGCCAAATGAGTAAATATGTGAGATGGTGAGCAGTGAATCAGTTTTATGAAAACCTCTAAGTCTGAGAAAATGGAAAAATTCTTAGTTCTTACAGACATCTGGTTGGATCTCTCCCGTCTTTTATATTAAATACAAGCAAATATGTATATATTTAATGTCTCCTTATAAAGCCATACGTTTAAGCAAAAGTCTTTGAGAAATAATCTCCTTTTCTGTAGACAACTCTTTGTTAACGGCTATTTTGACCCAGTAAAATTAGATCCCTGCCAGGGACTTCTTGCTTTTCCAAACAACTCAGTTGTCATCTATTTTATATCTATGATATCTAGAAAAGCCATAATTTCTGTTCTTGTTTTATGCTTAATGTTTTGTCTTTGTCTTCTCTGTCTCACATGGACATCTTTATGAGTACATGTTACCCAAATTCCTGTCCTCCTCTGCTGTTTATCTTTGAAAGGTGGCTGAGGAAGAAGGGAAGTACCAAAGGCTGTGAGGAATCGAATCCACTCCTGTCATTGAATCCACTCTTGTCATGGACAGCTTGCGTCACTTTGCTGTTGTTGGAGTTACATACACACTCAGCTTTTCTATCCTTCGTTTCTCACCCTCCCAGGCTTTCCAGATTCACCCTTCTCATGTGCTGGGTGCTCCCTTTTATCACGCTCCCTCATTGTGACAACAGACTTTCTTTTATCCCTTGCTAAGCCCTAGCTCGCCACAGGCTTTCCCTTCTCTCCCAGTAATCACTGCAAGTAGTATCTTTGAGTCCATAGGATTTATAAACATCTTCAGTGAAAAGATGCCATTCAGTCTGATTTCCCAAGTGCGCTGGAAACTTATCTGTCAATCCTCCCTAATATATTGTGCCCAACAACTTGTTTTCAATTACGGCAAGGCACCAGTTGTTAGATGGAGAGCTCAAACAGAAGCATTCCCCTTTCCTGCCCCATCTATGGCAAAGCTTTATTCACCCTCCTGGCTTTTTTTCTAATTTGAACTTCTCCTGCTCCAGCCTCCAGTCATTACTTTTAGCAGTGTGTTTCTCCACAAAATTAAAGACTCCTCTATTGCTCTTCATTTTCTCTCCATAGAGGTACTTATACGCTAGTCAAGTCATTTTCCAATCTTTTGATAAGCTAAACAGATAAAGCTTTTTAAGTCTGTCTCTGAAAAATATTTTCTCCACCCCTCATTTATTTATTTAACTTTTCTTGACATCCGTGCCATTCTGTGTTACCTCTTAGAAATGGACACCGGTGCTGCACAGAGGTTGTAGGGTTAATCTTTCCAATAGCACGTACAAAAGTAAATTTCTTGCTTCTTCTCTTCGCCTGTGTATGTGGCAGCAATTTTTTTAATACAATGTGGCATTAAAATTAAAAGTTATTTGTTTCTTTTGACTGTTATCATGCATGAACATGTAAAGGCCCTTTCAGGGTTGAGCTAAAGCTTTATGTGGTCCAGGGTCCTGTTTTTCTTTGAGAACACTCAGAGGTACATCCTGGAGGAAGGAGGCTGAGAGACCTTATTGCTCTCTTCCAATATCTGAAAGGTGCTTACAGTGAGAGCGGGGTTGGTCTCTTCTCACTGGTGACAAGTGACAGGACAAGGGGAAATGGCCTTAAGTTGCACCAGGGTAAGTTTAGGTTGGATATCAGGAAACACTTCTTTGCAGAAAGGGTTATTAAGCACTGGAATAGGCTCCCCAGGGAGGTGGTTGAGTCACCGTCCCTGAATGTGTTTAAAAACCATTTGGATGTGGTGCTCAGGGACATGATTTAGCGGAGGGTTGTTCACCAGTTCACCTCCCCCATGTCATTCCTGAATTCATAGATCTCTTTCTTAGCCATCCTACATGAGCTTCTAAAATACTGATTTTCATGGCAGGTCTTCCATGTTCTAAGAGTAGCCTTTGGTACTTGAAAAAATACAGATGCATTCATTTGTGTTTGTATGAAAGCAAGTGCTTTTTGAAAGAACCCAGCTCTCTGAGTGATGTGTATTGTCCTTAACAGTTCCCTGACCCTCTTTATTTAGAGTTATGTCAGTGTTTGCTAAGAAGAAAAAGGGCTGTAGTGTCATTTCTATAACATTCTATTTCTGTAATATTCTTTTTGTGAAACTCTTTTTAAATTGCTGACATCTGATCTTTTTTATAGTGTTTCTCTCAGATAGGTTAACAGTAACCACAGCTCAGTAGAAGTAATGTCAGCTAATGAATCCCAGTTTGCAGTCTTAGGTACTTGCACAGAGCTAGCCAAGCAACAGTGATTAATTTATGATCTTTTTGCAATGAGTTTACTTACAGATCTCTTATTGTAAAGGTTTGTTATACATAATACTTATTTAAAAACTATTAATTCTCTTTCGTAGTCACTAATTAGGAAGTCTTTAGTGCAACTTGGATTTGGGTGAATTAAACCTATTGATATGCTATATGTTTTTCTTTCACATTCTTAAAATGCAACCTTATCTACATGGAATATCAAGGATTTGCTTTTACATAGTAAGAGCAGCTAGTTGGTGGCACAAATCATTGCAAATACTGACTTATACAGAGAGGATCAGATACCAATTTATTGTTGGAAAGAGAAGGGAAAAGCCAGTTTTGTCTCTTCTTGCCTGCATCATGCACTGGCACAAAGACAACCTCCCGAATGAGTAGACTGTTCCATATGCTTACTCTTCTAAGCCAACAGCATTGCATAAATGGTTGGGTGTTTGGTGGGTTGTTTTTTTTTTCAACATTATGCTGATGATACTTTGAAAGAAAGCAACCCTAAAAAGAGTCTTTCAGTGAAAATCAGGTTACTTCAATTCTATATTCTGCTAAAACAAACAAACAAAAAAAATGATACATCTAGGAACATAAGGAAATAATGGGTAACTGCTTCGTACTGGTCTCTTAGAAGGTGTTCAGACCATAACATAGAAGGCAACTTCCCAAGGAATTAGATAGAAATATTAGAAGAAAGATTTGAAGAGAAGCAGGTTTTTGCAGTCTCGAAGAGGCAATTTCCTGACCTGGTAATGACAGCAATTTCTGTGGAAAAATAACAATAAAAGTCATTAAAAATAGTTGAGATAGATATCTTTTTAGATACTCACAGAAGCTAGCCACACGTAATGGTAGTCATCTTTTCCTAGCTGTTTCATTCTGAAAATTACAATCTTACTTGTAATTCTGGGGATTGAAAATTTAAAAATAGTCCAATTAATAACCATGTAAGATGTGTATCTCTTCTCAACCACTTAGCCCATTCAGAAGACATCTGGTTAACTTAGTGCTCTTGGGGCAACTTCAGGATTTAGGTTATCCAGAAGCAGTGAGAATGTGCTTGAAATGACTGTTGACTTCAATACATGTGAGAACAGGGATATTACTAATGCATAATGAAGGGTCAGTGCTGTGTTCATCTCTTATTATGATCTTGATATAAATAGTATTATATGCCTCTAATGGAAACCTGTACGAAAATCTGGAAGAAACATATGTAGAAACTTAGAACAGTCCGTGCAGTGTGCTCAGAATGCATCTAGAACCTGCCATAGCTCACTGTCAGAGAGATGAGATACCAGGTATTTGTGGCTGATATTTAGGAGAGAAAAAGGTCTGGCAGTACTAGTGAGGATGGCAAAATGTATGCTTGACCTGTAGAGCTTGTTGAACTGTAGAACCACAAAATTTGGTGTTTCAGCAATCATGCTCAGATCTGTATTACTTGAAAACCTCACAGAGCCATGTATCTAAAGACTGCCTACTTTATAAAACATCATTTAACCATGAGCTATATCTGCATAAACGTATGTATCTGCCCTGCCTGTTGTCTTTTTCAATAGTGTGACTTACTATAAGAAACGTTCAGATGGATTGTGGGACTCAATACCATCACTCTATCAAGTTCTGACTTTTGCTATGATTTTGACATTGCAATTTCATTTCTTTGCACTACAGAATAACACCTTTTAAAAACGATTTGAATTGTTGGAAAAAACAATCAGTCTGTTGATCCAAAATCATAAGCCAGATTGAGAATGAGAATTGACTTGTGTGAGTGATACTCCACAGCAAAAATAGAAGATGTGAGAATTAAATTCATAGTTAACTATTCACTGTATAAAATGTTTTCTGCATAGAGCCACAGGAAGAACATTTAAAGTTCCTTGGTGCAACTGAATGCGTGTCGGTATAGTAACAGGCTCAGATGTGTTCTCCCACCTTTCTCTTAGGTCCGCAAACTTCTGTTTTACTGGGGAAAGAGAAGTAGAATGCTTGGTGTCTAAGCTGTGTCTAAATTTCTATAATTTAGGGCTGAAAATAAATGATGAATTATTCTTTCTCCATGCTTTCCTCTCCTTTCACATACATATACATTCATACTTTCAGAAATAGCATACTCTTTATGCGAAAGCTCCCTGCTTTTGAAATAACAGCAGTATATATTTTAAAATATTCCATATGCATTTCATAAGCCACAGAGAATTTGATTAACTCATGCTCCTAAATTCAGCTTTTAATTATTTATTTGGACGTGTTGGGTGGGCTACCACAATTCGTTTTGACATATTAAATAAATTGTTTTTTTATGGTAATTGATAGTTCATGCCATGCTGCTTGGAATAGGCTTCAGTATTTTGTTGTTGTCTTGGAGCTAACTGTAATTTTGAATTTTGTAAAACACTTTAGGACACTGTAAGAAAAAAATAATCACATTACAAGTGAGAAGTGTTGAGTAAATTTCTTTTCAGAAAAAAATGCATTCGTTATAAATTTAGCCCTTAATTGGTAGCATTACGAAGTGCTGAGATGGAAAACAAACAGGAGGAAACCTAATAATCCGTCACGTCAGGAGCCTGCACCTGCAGCTCGGTCGTGGTCTGCTTGCCAGTTTGGGTACAGGCTGTTGAAGATATGGAGGCTTTTAGTAGTAAGACAAAATAATCTTCAGATACCATGTGCCTGTGGTGGAAGGGTGTCCAGCTGAGGAAACAACAGGTAGGCAATGACCTTTCTGTTCTTATTTGCTTTTATAGTCTCAGCCAACGGGTTTCCCTGTGCTGTCGCTTCCAAGGCAGCAGGGTAAGTCATTGGTTCTCCAGGACTGATAAGTGCCAGGCTGCCCAGTCTGTGTGGACAAATGGCTTCGGCATGTTAGCCAGCCTATTATTTGATTTCAGCTCTAGGCAAGTAATTCAGGCTTCTCACATCAACTGGATGTGAGAAGAAGCCCCCAGATCTGTGTGCGGATAGGATTGGGCTGTGCAGGTATATAGACCTGTCTCTGTAATCTTTTCTGAGTGACTGGAAGATGTCCAGGCTAAAACACTCCTTCTCTCCTCATTGCAAGGTTTCTGAAAGAAGAATGGAGTAGCAGGATTTGGTTTTACGTAATGTCTGCCCATCCAGGATCTCATTTGGCATTTCTTCTTCTGCCTTTCGTATCTTTTTGTCTAGGTAGCTTGTACCTTGAAAAATTTACAAGCATGACAAAAAGGCACTTGGAGATCTTTACTTGACTGCAGGCTTTCATACCTTCAGAGGGGTAAGATACTGTTGATATGTCATAGTTGACATGTTTCTCAAGGAGCTTCAGAACTCTGATTCTTCCTGTTCTCCCACGGATACATCATCTTCAGAGATTCCTTTCTGTTTAGGCATGAGGTCACAGCTCATAGCTCATTGTCTTTTGTGTTGAACCCTTCCAGTAACAAATTCCTTCTGTCCCTTTCATTCCATGTTTGTGTCCAAGGTTCAGACATATGATCCTGAGTTAAGTCACTGGTTTGTAGAGCAGTTTTGTCTTCTGAAGTTCTCCAGGGGGCTGCTGGTTGCCCTCTTGTGGACATGGCTTGGGCAACTGGCTGAAAGCTTCTATAATGAAAAGCACTGAACAATCATAAATCACAGAGAACTGATTGTGTTTCTCCTAATGCAACAGCTCTTCTCTGTTTATAGAAAGATGCCTTTTAAAGGCAGCTGTTGGAGAAATGATTCACAGTGTCGCATGTCTGGGTATTTGGTGGGTGCATATTTCCAAATGAAGAACTTTGGGCAAACCGATTTGCATCTCAGTGTGCTCTGAGACCAGTGCTTTGTTACCATCCTTGAGTATGGTGAGCTGCACTAGGGCAGCATTTTTAGCCCTGTCTTCTTTTCCCTACCAATCAGAATTTTGTTTCATTTTGCAAATGTGTAATAATTTGTGAAACTAAAGCCATTGCCCTTGCTGCATTTAAATCTTTAATGCAGTATTTTGAGAGGCTGAGATCAGAAGCAGACTTTTCTTCCCTTATATCACTATATTTATACTGTGATGCCTTCTGTTAAATTTCTGTCTTCATCAGAACCTTCAAGAAGCAATAGTCACAAGTGTATCTTCTAATGAGCAGACAGATTTTGGGGTGGTGGTGTGTGCATGAGTGGTGGGAACTATATAATTGAGAAATGCAATAGAGGAACTATATAAATTTTTCTAAGAGGAGAAGTGAACCTTTTGACTTAGCAGTATGCCTACAGTTTTCTTTCTTCATTGTCCTGTAACAGGTGAGAAGTTTTGGAGAAGGAGATATGGTAATGTGAGTGATGTTACGAACCAAGATAGACTTTGCTGCTTGCTCTGCTCTTCCATAGGGATAAAGTGTGACCTGAAAAGATGCCTCTTACTGTAAATCCCTTCTGTGCTAATGGCTTGTGATGATATTTCTGTAAACCATTGCTCATTCAGTAGAGGGAACAAGAAGAATCCTGCCTTCTTTTCCCTTCAGATGTTCCCAGTCAATTATTTTGACCTCTTACATTGACTTATTTCTTTTCCTCTCTTCCCTTTGCATGCTGAACTGCCCTTTTCAAAGGAATGAACCTTTTGTGAGATAAACTTGTGAACTGACTCTGACAGACCGTTGTTGTCTAATACTGGAGAAGATAAGTCTTTTTAGCCTTTATCTTTAGCCCCTGTGGGCATCTGTATGAATTCAGACAGTTGTGCTCAATGTCATGAATGGCTGAATTTTAATAGAAGTTTGAATTAAATCTTAATAAAACTTGAATAGCTGCAAATAAAGGCAATTACATACACAGGTCAGGAAGCCAAAGTCAGCTTTTCATTCATACAGGTGGTGAGCTAGCTTCTGCCTAGCCCTCAGTGAGTATGTTTCCTTCCTAAATCATAGAAATATAAAATGGTTTGGGTTGGAAGGGACCTTTAAGATTGTCTAGTTCCAACCCCCCCGCTATAGGCGGGGACACCTCCGTCTAAGTTGCTCACAGCCCCATCCAGCCTGGCCCTGAATGGAATCAGTTGCATAAATACTTATTTCTCCTTCTGAATACTCTCTTATCTATGTGATACAACATTGTTAAAATACGTAGTGGTAGAGGATCTAACTGATAAACACCTACCTGGCATAAGAGGACTTTGATAAGCCAGTGCCAGTTGTTTTTGTTTACTCAGTCTCCTGTGCTAGCACTAATTTAAACAAATATATCTAGTGTTATTATTATTGTAGAGCACTCAATCTGACTGCAGTAGGCGCAGCTCACATGTAGCAGAGAGCTTATCATCTGAATACCAGAAAGAGACTCCGGTTGGTTAAAATAAAGAGGGTAGGGGAGGTGACAAAGATGAGCATAATGTGCTCTTTCTGCAGTGTGCTCATGGCCTGGCATGGGCATTTGGGTGAGAAATCTCTGAGACTACTGCTGTGAATGGAGACAGCTGTCACTGTAAAGGTTTGTGAGACTGTTTAATTTTAATTCAAAGAGGAACTGAAATATGAATGAATTGCTTAAAAAGCTGATATAATCTGTCTCCAGTGTCTCATATCTATTATCTTTCCTCTTTTCAATAATCACTGGGGAATAGATTTCCCAGTGGGCTAATTAAAATCCTCCTGTGTCATCCCTGTCTCAGCAAACTGCTTGCTCTCTGTGTGATGATCTGATGCTGTTACTGGGAGGATGAGTTTGGATTCTGTGAACTATATGGGATAAACATTAGCTTCTTTAATGTTGGTCTGGTTTTGCCAGAATGTGACTTAGCACTATGTGTATTGGTTGGCTTCAGGAGTGTGTCCAAGAGGAAAGCAACAGAAAATTGATAGCAGCAAAATATAATCAAGTCAGAAAAAAACCCAAAAAACATATATATATATGTCATGTTTATGACTACCCAAAGAGAAAGACTCTAACTAAACCCCAGCATATTATTATTCCAGCTTTCTGCACATAACACCATTCATTTAATTGAGTATTGAAGCAAACCCAAGTAGAAAGAATGGTACATTCGTTTTCTTTATTAGATTATCAGGTTTATTTTTTTTTCTTTTAATAGTTGGTACTGTTTGGGGGTAGAGAAAGCAGAAGTTTCCACAGTAAATCGCAGAATCTTATTTTACACATTCAGTTATTTCCTCTGGTGTGTTGCATTTCCCTTAACGCACTTAAAGTAAGTTGGAGGTCACAAATAATAAAAGCAATAAAGAATTTTTCTTCCTTAAGGTACGCTGCAATTTTGAGCTGTCCTCTTTCTAGCAGACTATTGGTCATTTTGGGAGAGGAGAGGTCATTAGTATGTCAGTAATAGGTTTTTTAAAATTCTGGCTTCACTTTTCAGGCCTCATCACCTGGTGAGATGTGTTTGTGTAGCAGTCATGTTTTTATGCTGGGGAGAAATGCCAGAGCAAGAGTGATATTGTGAAAAATACTGCAGGCTCTGCTTGCATCTTTGACATTTATGTGATGAACAGATATTACGTGCAAGTGGCCATAAGAGAATCATTTGGGGTTGCTCAGGAGCATAACCAATTTTGTTCCTGAATGTCATTACACATTAAAATATATTGTATGGGAAGAAAGCCTGGTTTTCTGTAGGAATGCACTGTTGTTGTTTTGTTTGTTTGGATGGTTCTTTTTTGAGACTTAATCTCATGGATCACTTTTATGGTTTTCCATTTCTGTCTTTTCTCTTTAGTCTAAACAATAAGTCTTGTTATCCGCCGGCGGTTCGTCTTGCTTCCTTGGGGTACCCATGCTGGGGATTGCTTTTTACTGTCTTTTATCCTGCACTAAAAATGAAGATAAAACAAACTGTTCAGATGGGGATTTGAAGATACGATCTGTGAAGATGTACAACCTAAACAGGCAGTGAATAGTTTCTGATAGTCCTGCGGCACTGCAGGGGAAGTACATGTTCTTAGTGCTTAATTTCTACCTCAGAAGCAAAGTATGGCTTTTTTAACGTCATCATTGTTGCTTTCATTTTAAGCAAATCCAGGACTAGGAAAGAGTGCAGGTAAAGGAAATTTGTCAGTACAGGATTAGACCATAGATAGAACATGATCTGGGAATGCCTCATCCCTGGAGGCATTAAAGGCAAGGCTGGATGTGGCTCTGGGCAGCCTAGTCTAGTAGTTGGCAATCATGCCAACTGCTAGAGGTAGCTGGTAGTAGAAAAGGACTTTGAGGTCCTTTTCAACCCAGGCCATTCTGTGATGCTATGATCTAAACAGCAAAGGAATTGCTACAATCCATGTCCTGGGTTGTTTAACCTTCATGTCTGCTGAGGTAATACTGAGGGGATGTATGTGAGGAGTTTCTATGGCTGTTCACATAGAAATGCATGAAAATACCTTGGTATTTTCACACCGGGTCCTGAATTACATGACAGTGATGATAAGTTGAATATTTGAAGACTGAAGTCTGCATATTATCATTATTAATCTTCCAAGTTCCCAATTCCTCTCTGTCACTCTCCTGTATGTATGTTTATGCCTTAAATGAGGACTTAAAATTTCACCTTTTAAAATACTAATGGAAAGTCAGATGATAATCAAGATGCATATCTGAAAACTAGGACTGTCAGCCATTTAAATTGACACTGTGGGTGCTGGGTAATACTCCCATCAAAATGAAATGCAGAAGGAAAATCTGATGGAAGAGCACTTTGGTCACAGAGAGCAAACCTGAGCCATACGTTTTTCTAGAAACCTAAACTGTGTAACTCTTCAAAAACTGTTTGATTTATATTAGATCATTTCCTAATTCAAGCAAATATCTCTTTGTACTACTAGTACATTCTCCTAAGTGCTAAAAATCCTGCTTTAGCTTAACAGTACCTCAGTGTTTTAAGTTCAGTATGTGTTCGAAATAAAGATAATTGAAAAAGGAAAATTTTATTAGATCTTATCAGTTTATTGTCAGATCACAGATTGAGAACCCTGAAGTCTGTAGTCTAATTTTGGACTTCTGACAGTTGTTCACAAAAATATATAAATGCAGAGAGCTATAACCTGAATACTGTAAATGGTTTTATTTTTAAAAGGGATTTAGTTTGGGGACAATGTTAACATAAAGATAGAATAGAAATAATAAATAGGCATTCCGTTGTTCGGTTTTTTTTTTTTTTTTTGGCTGAATCTTGATTTTACTGAATATGATGGGTTACTCAAGAAAGACCCTCACATCAGCAGTGTCATTTTTGTCATTGGAAAGATTGCACTGGTCAGTAGATGCAGTGTTGTAATCTGTATTATTGGAGACTTCTCATAAAGTTCTTAAGGAAAAAGTAAATACTTAAATACCACTTAGCATCACGATTCAAGCAATTACACTTCTGTTTTCCTTTTCTTTTCTTTTATTACCATAATTTTATGAGAGGAGTGATATGCCCAAATCTTCTGTCCAACATTTAAAAGAATACAAAATTTCCAAGTTGAGCTTGCTTTTTTAACATAATGAAATTAAATCCTCTGCTTGGGACTAGCATGTGGCCCTATGAACAGAAAGGTCATTAAGAACTCTACTTCTTATCTATCTGGAAGATGACTTTATTTTTGACTGTATTCGACTGATGACTATATTATGGGCCTAATAGCATTTTTCCCCACTAGCATTTGCTATACATCATTTAGTTTTATTTCATGTGGATTTAGGTTCTTCTGTATTTCAAACCCATGTTTATGCATTCATGTCAAAAATGCATCATGGCTTACGTAGAATTTTTATAAGAATAACAGTGTATTGCCTTATTTTGCTGCAATATGCTTAACCAATCAATTCAGCGTATACATGTAGACCTCACAACAGAGTGACATAACTCATTCATTCATTCAGAGTGGTGCAAACCCTAGTGTAACTCTTGTATAGGGTGGTATGCTTTTCATCGGAATCATTTATGTCACTGATTTTAATGTCTTTCAGTAAACAGTTCTCAGCTACATTCACAAAGAGTGGAATAGTAGATAACAAATAAAATTGGCAGCCTGCTGGATGAGGGAAAGGAGAGCAGTGATGTTGTCTTCCTGGACTCTACTAAGACCTTTGACACTGTCCCTCTAACAGTGTGGGCTAGATGAGCAGACAGTGAGGTCAATCAAAAAGTGGCTGAATGATTGGACCCAGAGAGTGGTGGTCAGTGGTGCTAAGTCTGGCTGGAGATCAGGAATGAATGGAGTACCTTCAGGGTTCAGTACTGGGTCCAGCCCTGTTTAATATCTATATTAATATTCTAGATGGTGGTGTGGAGTGTGCCTTCAGTAAATGTGCAGATGACTTGGGACTGGGAGGAGCATCTGACTCAGCAGAGTGCCATGCAGCAATCCAGGGGAATCTGGACAGTCTGGAGAGGAAGACTGACAGAAATCTCCTGAAGTTCAATAAGAAGAGCAGGGTGCTGCACATAGGAAGGATGAACACCGGCCACCAGGACATGCTGGTGGCAAATGCTGGAATGTGATTCAACAAGATGCCTTAGCCACAAAGAATGCTAACAGCATTCTTGGCTGCATTAGGCAAAGTATTGTCAACAAGTCGAGAGAGGTGATCCTTCCCCTCTACTCAGCTCTGGTGAGGCCACACCTGGGGTGCTGTGTCCTCAGCACAATAGAGACCTGTACTCACTCCTGCTTGAGCAGGAGTTGGATCAGATGGTCCCTTCTAACCTCAACCATTCTGTGATTCTGTGAGAATAATGTGAATTGAATAAGTTAGTAAGTGATTTTCTTCTGAGATTGCCACTGTATCTCTATGCTCAGTTGCATGGGGAGCTGTCATGGGCACTTACACCGCATGTGTGAGCACATCAGGAGAGGAAGAGAACCATTTTTTTAATGTCTGTTGCCTCATCTCAGCCATTTCTTTGGCAATTTGATGAGCGATATGAGTTTGTAGAGTCTATCAGCAGACACAGCCGGGGCAGTGCCAGTTGCACTGCATGCTTTACACTGCCACGTGTCTCTTGCATTGTTAGTGAAGCTATTCTGCAGGGATCCGCAAGGCCTCAGGGTTCCTAACTATTGTTTTCTTCTGAGCCCACCGCTCATGCGCTACAGAGCAACATGAGCAAAGAAATTGGAGAAATTTACTATCCTGCTGTTTCTACAGATCCATTTTATGAGAACATGGGATGGTAAATTCTCCCTGTTTCTTTTCCGGCTTCTCTTCACTGGCTGTCTCAGTGATTTGTGGGAATTAATTATTTTTTAGCTTACCTTAAAAAAAAAAAAAAAAAAAAAAATCTTTTTTAACTTGCCAGTCTAACTGTCAAGCACTCTAGAGCAGAAGGGACCACACAAGGCACTTGCTACTACCCAACAGATCACAAAAATGAAAGGGGGAAGTTAGAAATCTTGTGTGTTAAAGACCTTGGGGTTTCACATTGTTGGGTTTCCATATGATTTATTTTTCATATAAATTTTCTGGCTAAAGCAGTATTCCAGTGTCAAAGCCTGATTTTTTATTTTTTTATTTTTCCCTTAAAACGCTTTAAAAATAGTAAGCTGTGTTCTGCTTGCCTGTTAATCTTTACCAGGGATTCAAAAGCAAAAATAATTGAGAAATGCAACCTAATTGAATACAGCTAATTTGGTATCTTATGCAACAAATACTGCACAAAATCTGGAGGTGAATGAGACTTTCAAAACTGGTGTGTCCTGCAGAAGAGGAGGAACAGTAGAAATCATTGTTAAGTGAGAAGAAGCATATCCAAATTCTCACTTCAGGAAAAGTGAGGATAAGAAAGGAAATGGTACAATCGCTGCTATTCTTTATTTTAATATTATTATTATTTTTAAGTTGTGTTTCTTTTCATTAGAGGTGGATGGGATCTGCATGTTCTTTCATAGAGATATTGAAAGATATTCCCAACCGATGACTGAATTTAGTCCTCAGCTGAGGAGCTTCTCCCACTGCATTCTGAAGTTCATAATTGAAAGCCAGTTATGTTAATAATGATTTTTTTCCTTGACAAAATGTGAGGTAGTCAAAGAAATACATGTTCATTTAGTTTTGTTTTACCATGTAGGAACCAGTTTCCTGAAGCATTCATAGAAAGGACTCTATAAATATCTTTGGCCTTTGGAGATAAGAGACTCTTTTCCACAGATTATATGTCCTCCAAGTATGTAGTGAAGCAGAAGTGCCTACATTTTGGAGTGCTTTGCTCGTTGCACATTTTCCATTTAGCAAGATATTAAAAATATATCCTTGAGGGCAGGCAGTGAAATGTAACAGCTGAAAGGTCACCCAAAGAGCAAGAATACCGCCATTGTGCAGAGCGAGTTCTACTGAAAATACAAGAGAGAAAAAATCACTTTCCAGAATCACAGAATGGCCCAGGTTGGAAGGGGCCTCAAGGATCATGAATCTCCAACCCCCCCCCCCACAGGCAGGGTCACCAACCTCCACATTTAATACTAGACCAGGCTGCCCAGGGCCCCATCCAACCTGGCCTTGAACACCTCCAGGGACGGGGCATCCACAACCTTTCTGTGCAGCCTGTTCCAGCACCATACCACTCTCATAGTAAAGAACTTCCCCCTGACATCCAACCTAAATCTTCCCTCCCTCAACTTAAAACCACTTCCCCTTGTCCTGCCATTATCTACCCTTGTAAAGAGTTGGCTCCCCTCCTGTTTATAGGCTCTCTTTAGGTACTGGAAGGCTGCAGTGAGGTCACCCTGCAGCATTCCCTTCTCTAGGCTGAACAAGCCCAGCTCTCTCAGCCTGTCTTTCAGGAAATTTTTCAGGATTAAGAGATTTTCATCTTTTTTGCTGGTTACTCTTCAGACGCACTATGGATTACAGTTGTGCCTACTGCTTGTAAGTTGAGGTTTTGCTTCAAAGATCTATTTTAGCTCTTGGAAAAATTGATAGGCCTCTGTTTTCTTAAAATGTCGTTACTTTTTATAGCTTTGAAATAAACTGTCCTGTCTGATTGTGCTAGCAAGAGGATGAGTCCTTCTAACTCAGAAATAAAGGAGTGACAGGGACTGCGTGTTTAGCTGGCATTGGCTGGATTTTTAAGGTTTGTGGTGGCTGGTTTGACTTCACAAACCCTTTCTTGTTAGCAATGAATACTTGTTCCACGGTGATGTTAATCCTTCAGATTAAAGAAAATCCATCACACTTCTTTGTGTGTTAGTGCAGGAGCGGAAACAGTGCACAGGAGAAGGAATTACATCTGTGCATTTGCCTTTTTCTAACTGGTTAGGAAGCAGTGTGAAGACATTATTGGTGCTACACCATCAGTACATGTCTAATGCTAGTCTGAAAGCTTTAGAGGAGGTCACTGAAAATGCTCACGTTATTCTTCTAAATTTCCAGCGTCTTTTGCTCCTTCTGTGTTCTATTAGGGAGATGGAAATGTCTTTCCACAGATGGGAAATTAAAGAATTACTCTAATCTGAATGAAAGCTCTTCATTCCTGGATTTCTTAAATAAGAGGAGAAAGGCATGGGGAGAAATGCAATACAACAGCTAATTCAGTGTTTACCTAAAAAATCATAATAATAAATAATAACAAACGATCCAAGAAAATTAGTCAATTGAACAGTAACACTTAAAATCATTAAAAGACAGAATTACTAAAGAGTTCTGATAGATTGTTTATGCACAATAAAAAACCAAGAATTTTTCTTTTAATTTTTATACCTTTTTTTTTCTTTCAACTTTCAGTTATCTACATAGAATTAGCATTCTATTCAGTTATATTCAGAGTTATGTTCAGGTGTTCTTTTATTTTGAAGAAGTTATATTTGTGTCCTTATTGCTGTTTTCAGAGTGCCTCTTCAGGAGTTTTTTACTAGAGATTCCTATGTGGAAGACCTGTGTATATGGTGCTTTAGAGCTGAAATTCATTGAAGGTTCCAGGTGCTGAATATGGATCCAGAAATAAGCACATTTAGGCCTACATATTTGCTAAGAGCCTATCTCTCATAAAAATGAGGCATGTTCTATGATCCCAGTGTGAAAGAAATAGCCAGCTCTTAATTCAGCTACTTCTTTCTTTACCTCCAGTGTTGAGGATGGATGCTGCAAGGTACTAAAACTGGTGGGGTTTTTTGAATTTTCCTTTCCTTTTCTGAATTGGTGTTTCATAGATCTCTTTAATGCCTCAGGAACTTTTTAAAAGCCCAGCATAAGATGAGACATGCTGTTCCAACCATATGTCAGTGACTGTATGATGAAAAGAAAGGAAAGGTCATTTTATTTTTGCCACTGAAAATTGCTGTTCCAATTAGTAGTGTTAGGAGAAGGGACACAAATACTAACAGAGCTGTGTTTCCTTTATTACTGTGTTTTCCTGGTGATCACAGTGCACTGGGCCTCACTACTCAATGGCTATCTCCACAACAGTTCTGCTGTTCTTGTGGGTTGTTTTGCTGTTTATTTGTTTCAAGAGAAATAATCTAACTGCAGGTAGTTTAAATCTAGGAAAAGTTTATCATTTTTCTGTGTGTAAATCCTCTGTTAAGAATTTGTTGAGGTCATGAAGACGTGAATGTTACTGAGACAAAATATTGGCAATATCACAAAACCATTTTTCCTTTTCATACTCTATTCCTATTAGAATTAATCTTTGTCTACAGGTTATTGACTCCGTACCACTTGTACACAAGCGGGTGATTAATTAATTAAATATAAAAGTACAGTGTAGGCAGTCTTGTCTCACCTGTAGTGTAGGGAAGCCATTTTTCCCCAGCATAGTCTGTAGTAAAATTACTAGACTAAAACAGCTAAACCATCCCACCATACTGCTCCACGTGTGTGATCCAGTTTGTGTCTGTGTTCTTCATAAAGCCTTCTGTCGTTAGCTGTGAATCCTGGAATCTGTCACCATTACCTAGAAAAACGTTCTTTGATCTCTGTTTTTTTCAGCTTGAAAAGTAGCAGTGATTTTCCAGAATTGTTTGGCTGCTGATGTGATACTGCTGCACAGCGAGCTTACAGTGTGCCACAGGATGTGTGGCAGGGGTGCTGGTTTTCAAATGGTCCAAGCGTGACAGAGTGAAATGGAGGCACAGTTGCTGTTGGGATGAGCAGTAGGTCTATAGTTCTCTGCGTGCCTGCTCAAGAATATTGCCCTCTGCGTTTTCTTCCACAGCCCCCCTGAAGGGAAGGCTGGGAACAGAGCCACAAATCAGCTGATTTGGTCATACTGAGGTCCCCTCCATGGAAGCTGAAGACACACTTTCTTTTAAACCGAGGAGAAACAGGGAGGCCGCCTCGTCTCCCTCTAATGAGCAATAGATTTGGGGTTTCCTCCCAGCCTTCTGGTTTTGGAATTGTAAAAGGTGTGGATAATGAGTGCCTACTGTTAGATATACCCCTATCTCCCCCTTCAAAATGAATGATGGAAACCTGAGTCCTTTGCCTGTCTTTTCCTGTAACAGCCATCACGCACACACACACACAAAAAGACCTAGATGGAATGTCTGGTTGGAGAGGACTTCTCCAGGATGCTCTCTGATAGTTTTGTCATCTTTATATTCTGGTGCCACAAACTGCACCCAGGTGCAGGGCTTTAAGTCAGGTTACTCAGAGCTGCCTCCAGCAAGTTCTGAGAGGATGAATAGGATGTGAAGTCCACAGTATCTCCTTCTGTAGATATTTTTCCTCTTGTATCTAAACAGGATCTTCTTCACAGCAACTTGTAGACATTGACTCTTGTCCTTCTGCTGTGCATCTCAAAAATATCCAGCCGTCTTCACTGTAAGCTCCCTTTCTGTGAGGGTATTGTTAATGATTAGGTCCCTGAGCCTATTCTCACAGTTTCTTTGATATTTCCAGTTGCATTATGTGCTCCAGCCCACAACCATGTAAGAATTCAGTTTTATCATTCTCTCTTTTGTATTGGGCAGTCCTCATACTGGACATGTTACCCTACGTGTAGAGGTGGACGGTCAGGTTGCATGGGGCCCTGGGCAACCTGATTTAGTGCCTGATCTAGTGGTTGGCAACCATGCCTATGGCACAGGGGTTAGAAATAGGTTATTTTTGAGGTCCCTTCCAACCCAAGCCATTCTGTAACTCTGTGAAAGCAATACAGTGCACATTTATCTATCCTCACAGCTGGGGATCTCAGTGGTTGTTGCTTCTTACCAAGGGCAGAACTTTGCCTGTGTGTTTTATAGCAGCCTGTTCCTCCAGCTTCTGGATGTCCCTATGAACAGCGAAACCACATCTTGACATGCAAAAAAAGCATTTTTACAACTCTCTTACCCTAATCTGGGGCCATCTGCAAGTCTACTGAGAGCACATTGCATCCCATCAACCTGGTCAAGATGGGACATAATATCAGCTCCAGTACTGACCCCAGAGAAACATCCCTTCATAAACATTTGCAAAGCATTCAAGCTCACTACTGGTACTCTTTGGCTATGGTAAAATCATTTCCTTTACCCACGGAAAAGGAAATTATGTATAAAATCAGCAGCTGTTTTTCCCTGGAAATGAAGTTCATTTCTTAATGTCAGTTTTTTCTTTGAATGGAGACATTTTCCACTGGTTTTTATAGCAGTGTAGTAGAGTAGAATTAGTGCATGAAAAATACTAGAAAATAATTTTTATGTTATTTTTACATGCAGTGTGACATTTGATTTTGTCTTAATAGCCTTACTATTGCCCCTCATCAGTTTCAGTTCAGCTGCAAAAAGTACTACTGCAGATGCTGTAGCCAAAATGCCCTTTTGAAAGCCAGCTTAAAAGTCCACATGACCAGTGGTATGGAACTGCCAGTACTGGCCCTGCTCTACATAATATTGATGTGTCAGATAAGTGTGGTGAATCTCAGACAAGTTTGGCTGCCGAAAGGTTATCTGCGCTGATTTGAAGATTTTGGGGAAGAATAAGGGGGACGCCTTCAGCATACGATTAAGGTCTGGAGAACTGCCCTCTCACCATCACAGTCTCAGTGTGATTCTTCTCACATACATCAGTGTAATAAACTGTCAGATACAAGTTTTCATTGCTGTCAGCATGGCATAGCCAATATCAGAGTGAAAGATGTAGCCGTATGCCTGCACTGCTTCCCATATCAGCCAGGCAGCTGCCAGCTCAGTCGTGTTCCTGGACTCCTCAGTGCTACTACATGAAATATCTTGTCTTGATTTGTAAACTGAGCAAGCCAAACAGCAGACACACTGGGGGAGTAGCTATGAAACCATGTAATGCCATGGCCATTTGTGGTTTTAATATGCAAAGTCAGTGCTTCTCTCTTGCCTTTATAAATATCTTTTCAAGATATTTATATTTTTCCCCGAACAGCTGACTTTTGCTGTCTGGTGAGGATTACAGCTAGAAGAAATCCTCTTCCCCTTTCCCACCCCCACAGTTGATCCCATTTTCTGTGGGGTAAGCATGAGGTTCTGGCCAGCTCCCCACCTGGGAGCCACATCAAGGAGTGCTTTGGCTGCCTGTATCTCTGTAGGTGGTTCTGGACAGTTGTGCTCCAGCATCTATCCCAACATTTGGCTATTTTTTTTTAAATGCAAATGAAGGTGCTAAATAACAGTGCTGTGCCTCTGAGGAGTGTGGGAATATTATGTTAGCTTTAGCCTTGGATGGTTAATCATTGATGGAGAAGCAATAGCTCCTGGCCTGTCTCCTGCTTTCTTCCCTTGCTTTCATTCTCTCTCTTCCCAGTATGAAAGTCAATTAATGTGCTACATTATTTCAGGATAGTACCTGATCTTAAATATGCAAAATAAAGTTTTCAATTTTATGTCTTCAGTCACCTTGGCAGGGGGGTATTTTTAGCCTGATTTCCACATGAATATTATATCATAAAAGGGCTGATTAAAATGAAGTAACACGACACATTGGCTCATAGTGAATGGATATGTTATTTGTCCTGTTGAAAGGACATCACTGTAACCTTGCCTGCAATCCTGCAGAGTGGTTCCCAGTAAGTTATGTGTCATCTAATCTTCCCTGAAATTTATTCCTAACAATTGACGTGTAGATCATCAATGCAGCAGATGTCTTTTATATTCTCTTTAGAACTGGGGGTGGCAAATAACCAGTCTTTCACACAAAAAGCCAAAGCTCTCATTGATAAAACTGGAGATACATAATTTAGATATATATATTTTTTTTAATTCTGGATTTCATCAGAGGAGTAAAAAGCATTGAAAGAATTTGGCAGTTGGAAAAGTGAGCTTTTTGTTCTGATTTCAAAGGGTTTTGCCTTCACTTGAGTAAGATATTTCATTTTTAAAACAGATACCTGCTATAGTGTGAGCCTATAATTTTAGAAAAATGATGGTGTTATCTTTTGTATTGAATTAGCTAATGAAAAAGTTTCCTGAGTTAATAATAACATCACTTCAGCCGAGCAGTTTTCAGCAGTAGACCTTAAAGTACTGAACATAAGATGTCAGGGTCATCCTTTGCACTTTATGGATGGGGAAATGAAGGCACAGAGAGAGCCACCACTTTTCCCAGCATACCAATGGCACATCCTTAAATCAAATGCAGGTTTCCTGAATCCTGCTAAATAGCATCACTACTTTGGCATGCTGAGAGACAAGGAAGTCCGCTAATTGGTCATCTACTATTTTGAACAAGCATCAAGGAAACAATAAAAATACAAGGTGCTTGTGAAATCTCTTTGCACAAACTGGTGCCGGTCTTTCAGCAAAATAAGACATCCTTTTTCATTTCCCTCCTTTCTTTTCACAATCCTTATAATTGAAAGACCTGAAGAAGAATTGCTGCGGTCATTCCATCCGTAAATGTTGCACATGCTATGACTTTAGTTTGTCATTCGTGCACTGATCCCAGTAAATTCCAGTTGAATAATTGCAGGATTTTCAGAAATACAAGATACGGCTGGATTTTTTCACATGCTTTAAAAATCAACTAGCTCAATGATTGATTTTTTTTATTTCCCATTCTAATTTCTTTAGGTTTAACCTTCGCCACTGGATGTCATTCTGCCTTCGCTAGAGTAGGGCACCATCCAATATCAAATAAATTGAAGTAGCCTCCAGTATTGGATCTCTGAGCTGATCTGGTGACCCAGGTGGTGCTGCTTTTTTTTTTCCCAGTCTGCTTTTCAGTTCACGCTCAACATTCAGGTCCAGCTGAGAAAGGGACACAAACTTCTTACATTTTCAGTGGTAAAAGGCTTTGCAAAAGTCACTTCTTTGCATCAATGGAGTGAACTTTGCCTCAAAACTGTGTCTTTTTTTTCCAAGCTGATTGTGAATTAAAAAAAAAAGTCCAAAAGGTAGTTACAGTCCTAATGGCAAGTGGATAAGTGGGTGTTACACACTTCTGCTGTCAGCCCCTGTTATGGTTAAGAGTGATGTAATGGAGCCTTTGACTTGTTTCTATAGCTTGACCATAAATTGGGGTTGTTGTCAATTGAACTGGAGAGCTGAGATTAAATACTTGTGCTCATTAGAGGTATGGAGATAGGGAGGGGGACTTCTCTGTGGTGATTTGGGCAGGAAGCTGTTTTTTAGTTTTAAGAAAACTGCAATTCTGCTATGTTCTGCCCATCTGCCTGTCCCTAGTAATTGTACAGGATGGTGGGCAATGGCAACACTGTTTGAAATAAGAGAGAACTCTGAAAAATAAGTACAGTCAATCATAGAATCATAGGATGGCTTGGGTTGGAAGGGACCTCAAGGATCATGAAGCTCCAACTCCCCCACCACAGGCAGGGTCACCAACCTCCACATTTAATACTAGACCAGGCTGCCCAGGGCCCCATCCAACCTGGCCTTGAACACCTCCAGGGACGGGGCATCCACAACCTGTCTGGGCAGCCTGTTCCAGCACCTCACCACTCTCATAGTAAAGAAATTCTCCCTGACATCCAACCTAAATCTTCTCTCTTTCAACTTAAAACTATTTCCCCTTGTCATGCCATTATCTACCCTTGTAAGAGTTGGCTCCCCTCTTGTTTGTAGGCTCCCTTTAGGTACTGGAAGGCTGCAGTGAGGTCACCCCGCACCTTTCTCTTCTCTAAGCTGAACAAGCCCAGCTCCCTCAGCCTGTCTTCACAGGGGAGGTGTGCCAGCCCTCTGATCATCTTTGTGGCCCTTCTCTGGACCCTTTCCAACAGCTCCCTGTCTTTCTTTTACTGGGAGCCCCAGACCTGGATGCAGTACTCCAGATGGGGCCTTACAAGGGCAGAGTAGAGAGAGACAGTCACCTCTCTCTCCCTGCTGGCCACCCCTCTTGTGGTGAAGAAGTCAGTCCTACAAGTCAACTCAGGTGAACATCTCAGTAGGCTGGAGATGGCTCCTTCAAGGCCAGGTTGGATGGGCTTTGGGCAACGTGATGTAGTTGGTGGTTTAGTGGTTGGCAGCCCTGCCCACAGCAGGAAGTAGATTTGAGATCCCTTCCAACCCAAAACCGTTCTATGATTCTTCCCTTTCAAGCGGTCAGAAGAGACAGAGCAGGATCTGGGTGATTCGTGGGAGTGATGGTGTGGGACACACAGCAGTGAATACAGCCTTTCCAGGATACTGGCTGCTTTCCATGTACTCATGACAGAGCATTGTGCAAGGGGAAAGATTTCTGTTGTATATCACGTCAAGGTCACTTCAGGGCAGCAAGAAGGGTGAATTCTCTGACTATGTGCCGTGGTTTTGAAGAGGTAGTGACTACTGTGTTGGCAGTGGGGGGCAGATTTGAGCCCTTCAGCCTATGTAGCTGTAGGACACCACTGAAAATGTCGTTCCAGTTTTATTTTGCTGTTTCTATCCTTTCATTCAGTCTCTGAAGGTAAATGTGTTTGTAAGGTTTGTAGCTGATGGATCCAGATCATCTTTGGGCTCATTAAGGCTGAGGCCACTGATTGGACACTAATAGGGGGGTTTCTTTTGGAGTAATTATTTTTTGCTTATTTGGTTCCACATACAGGGAATGGAAGTAAATGCCAAAGAGATGGTTAGGACAAGCTGTTTGTATCTGCCCTTAAATAGGAAACAGTTTCTCCATCCTTGATTTCTTTCTCACTTTATTTGAGCTATATTAAGTGAATGTTATGCACAAACTATTTTCAGAAAGTGGTAATTATTTTAAATTATCTTCTTCCAATATTCTTTCATTTTTTAATGTATTCAAATGCGGGTAAGATATTGTCCAGACAAGATGATGATAAAATCTGATCATCTGCTGCTGTTTGGTAATGAAAGCAAAATTGGAAGATTTTGTAGCAACTTGAAAAGCATACTTTGACAGTTTTTGTTTTATTGGAGTTGTTCTAGTCTATTATTTAACAAACCGTCTCTTTATTACTTAAAGAAGTGATTGCAGTATTTCACACAGAACTCATTTTTCTTCAATTTCTATTCACTTGTGCAGCGTTCTTCAGATAGCTTTGTGCTCTGCTTCTCATGCTAATTCTTTTTATGGCAGCTGCTAGAGCATCTTAATGAAATTTGGCATTTCAGCCACCTTCACTGCCTGCCATGTACAGTGCAGCAGCACAACCTGGTTGAGCGTATGCGTAAGCTCGTCAGGACAACCTGGTGGTAAATCTGGTCGCTCAGCTCCTGAGCCTGCAAAACTTTGCTCGAATGTCCTTTATATGCATAACCCTTTTTAAGTTATAGCGTGTAGTGCAGGTATTATAACATCTTGGGAAGACCAAATTGGTGTTGGTCTAGCGATGGCCAAAGCTCCTTGTTCATGGCAGAGGAAAGGCATGTATCATGCAACTAGAGTTTAATGGTGGTAGAACATTGTTCCAGCCATTTGATCAAAGAGAAAATTCAGCTTACTCTTTGATGCTGTTGGGCTGTTCTGTTGTTTTAAATCTAGCGAGTGATCTGGTGAAAACTATATTAATTCTCATGCAACGCTGCCCTGTTTTTGAAACTCTCAGGCTAACTGAATAGAGTCTGTGTGTGCAGCTTTATCCTATCCTTTTATATGTTTTAAGTTTTATCAATAGATCTTTTACTTGCATAGTCACAAGTATGGGAATGTGAGAGTCCATCTTTCTCATTCTTTTCAATTGTCAGCGGTTTTTCATTTCTCCCCTATATAAAGAATCTGACATTTTCTATGTTCCTAAAAAAGACCAGAAGGCAAATAGCATTTAGGCTGCAGAGGTTTCTTAGGTCTAATTCCAAACATGCACCTGTATATCTGAGTGAAAATAAAATAGTCTACTTTACATATATGGATATATTTTCATATATATGCATACAAATATATATATATATATGAATCTCTGAAATTTTACACTTACTAATTTAAGGTGTGTATTGTTGGATTATATTTGTTCTCACAGACAGAAGCCTTCAGATATTGCTTTTCACCATAGCTCTATATTAGATTTCCCATTACTATTAATATTATTATTTTTAATGGTGGTGGTGCTGCTGAACTTGTCAGGTGATCTCAGTTCCTCATCACCACGGAATTGGGTCCAAACATTACTCTTGCACACACAAAGATAGTATCCATAGGCTGTTACAGAGCAAAGTGCAAGTCTGGTGCTTTATTTTAGGTAGACAGGGATGTGTTTAAAGGTGAAGTGTGTTCAGAACTGTGACATATGCTGTGTTTTGATGTTTTTGTGATGCTCAGTATCATTTTCTGTGGGTGGTAAAAGGCACTTCTAATAAAAAAAAATGTATATGTGTCTCTTTTGAGGATCTGAGTCGCTACTGGGGTAATCACTGAAATGGAACTGGAAAGGGATCATGCTGCAGTTGTTTTCATATTTATGTGCTGCCCTCTGGCTATTATTTTACTTTTCTTGGTCCACTATTGTATTTCCCAATTGGAGCTAAACACTCTGGAGCCCTGGGGAGTTTTGCAATTATTGCCACTGATAGAGCAAACAGGAGCAAGGAATCTAAGCCGTTGCTATAGAGGCTGTATATGATACAGTACCCCTGGAGCACCGGGCATAATAACCGTGATTAATAATATGAATAATAACATGAAAAATGAGCTATTGATTCTCTGCCCACTCCAAGGGAATGAAAAATTTCCTCCTGATCTGTAAGCCAGTGTGCTGACAGCATCCTCCTCTAAGTGCCTGTCCACTGAGGTCTAACTCTGTCCTCTGGCCACTATTTAGTTTAGGCTAATGAAAATGCATGTGTATTTGAGACAAAAACTTGTCCTATGCCTATTTTGCAGCTGTGTAGCATGCATAACTTTCATGGCTCTTAGCTAGCTGCATGGTGCTGCCTCAGCCCCGCAGGTTCCAGTCCTACTTTACATCTTGGGGAGGAGTGGGGGGTGAATCAAAGAAAGAGTCAAGAGGCAATTCTGGCATCCTTCGTCATTTGGTGTGTTGCTTCAACTTCTGCATAGTCCCACTGTGCATAAATGTAGTACCTGACGTGAGCAAAGATATCTTGGCTTTAAAGACTTTTGCCCCTAATCACACAGGAAATGCTTGGGAAAGATTAGATCCTATGTCATAAGGAGAGACAATAGCAGAAGTGATTTCTCCCATCCTCACAAGCTAAAATTCAGCTATTTCCTTTGAAGTGATAAACTATTTACTCAGGCTTGAAATTTTACTTTTATTTCTCATACTAAAAGAGGGGAGATTTAGATTAGCTGTCAGAGGGAAATTTTACTCTGACAGGATGGTGAAGCACTGGCACAGGCTGCCCAGAGAAGCTGTGTGTGACCCATCCCTGGAGGTGTTCAAGGCCAGGTTGGATGGGACCCTGGGCAGCCTGATCTGGTGGTTGGCAGCCCTGCCCAAGGTAGGGGTGTTGGAACGCAATGATCTTTGTGGTTCCTTCCAGTCTAAGCCATTCTGTGATTCTGTCAAATGATTCTGTGATTATTGGGATTCTCTGCATTGCCGTGTGCGGTGGCCTGGGGGGTGGTGGCCCACAGACACACCAGCCACCAGCATTTTCCTTTCCTTCTCAACCCCTCTCACTGGCTTTAGGTACCAGTTAGAAGGCAAAGAGCCTGCACAGGGCAGTATTAGCTCTTTGTGGTCAGCTGAAAGAGAAGTGCCGTGTGGATATCGCAGTAAACCTTGGCTTCTTGCTCTGCAGGCATCAGTGCCAGCGTATTCTTTGGTTTGCTCCATGCAGATTTGAGACCTTGTGTTTCATTTGGAATTTTGCTTGGGACTGAACCCAAGCTTGGGAAATGACACTGCCAAGTTTTGTGTCAAGAGCAAATTTGGATTAAAGCTGGAACTGAACTAGGCGCGTGATCTAACTCTCATGCTGTCTCATATATTGAGGAAAGCTTGCCTTGTCTCGCCAAAATGGAGTCAGACAGAGGGTGTTATATTCCTGGTGTAAAATCAGAGTAACTGCTGTGGCTGTTTTTACCCATCCTTTACTGTTGATCAGCAAGCACCTCGGAGAAGAAAATCTGTGGAACAGACCTTCAGTGTGAAAGTTATGCATGTTTTTTATCTTTCTTTTGCTCCATTTCTGATATTGCAACATTGAAAGATGACTCTGCCCTTTTTGAGTGCATGGTTGAAGAAAATAGGTGTGAGATCAGTGAATGAAGCTCAGAGGTTGAACGGCAGACATCTGGAGTTGCCACATCCCTGAAGTCTTGGGGACTGGTCCATAAAAGCAGCTTCTGATCCCCTCTTTGGAAAATTTGAAGTGTTCTGCTGGGTGCTGTGCTGAAGGCTGTCACTTGAGGATAATATATGGGAAGCCAATGAAATTGTTCGATGTGTCAGCATTTCTGTTAGTACAAATAATTAACAAGAAGACTGATTTTTGGACTGAATTCCTTTTTCCCTGTCAGGAGAAGAGATGATCTCACTGAAGGAATCTTGGTCTTTATTTAGATATTTCAACGCTATTTGTCACATACCAAAAGAGCCAATGCAAAACAGGATTGGTATGTCATCTTTAAACCTGTTGTCAACAAAATGTGCAGCATGGGACTGACTCATGAAGTGTGAGCAACATGTTTATGTAACCTCACAAACACACAGGAAGTAGAAGTACATGATCACTCTGTATTTACAAACACTGTGTGCCCCATTTTTACTCAAAGGGCAATGAGGCACTGGCACACACCGCCCAGAGAAGCTGTGGATGCCCCATCCGTGATGCATTCAAAGCCAGGGTGTATGGGGCCCTGGGCAGCCTAATCTGGTATGTGGCAACCCTGTCCATGGCCAGAGGCTTGGAATTGGGTAGGCTTTAGTATTCCTTCCTACGCAAGCCATTCTGTGATTCCATGGTTCTCATACCTCCCCTAAATCATTTAGCGTGCATCAACTCATGCCAAAGCATCCATGTGCCACTGCACTGGGTGTTTCTGCCTGGAAACTGCCTCCCAGACCTGGAGAGCCCCTTCCACAGCCTTCTTTTGAACACTGCACAGAAGGGAGACCTTGTGCATTGCCCATTAAGTTTTACGATCCCAGCTCTAGTGCCTGTTGTATCAGCTCATGTAAAATATCCATGCTGTTGTCAGAAATTAATTTGCTGAAATTGGGAAGACAAAGCAAATGTTACAGAGTGTATTTTTGTTTTGGATAGAGATCTGACTCCCACATATTTATAACCAGCAAGTTCTTTTTAGTATTTGGATACAGAGTGATAAACAGGTAAGAAAAAAACAACCACAACAACTTCCATTTTCAAATATATAAAGCTATCAGTGTCTTCATGGAGTATCTCTTGTATCTGTGCATGTTTCTGAGCTCTGTACTGAATTAGTACTTTTGCTTTCCCTCTTGGGCTGCCTTTCAAACCACACCTGAGTGATGCTAATCTACTGGGAGAGATGCGTTATGTGATCTGCCCACTTGACTTAGAGAAAACCAGACTTGGTACCGTCCTCAGGCTGTGTTTAGAAGTCTGTGATAGGATCCTGGAATTTTGTGCTTGCTTCATTGGGTGATTAATTTCAGAGGCAAAGCTCCTTGGAATAAAATTTGGATTAATAATGGAAATGCATTAAAAATTTATATGAGGAAAGGGAATTTATGTCTCTCTGGGAACTTAAATTTAAATACAGTCTACCTGAAGCAGGCAGGCACAATGTAGAAAACACAAGATTCAAATTGAATGTTTGAGCCCTATTGAGGTCTCCACTCTCATCCTACTTAAAAAAGTAGGAGCTGATTGCCATGCTTCTCACTCACAGCTGTTTTCTATTTTCTAGCCTAAATAAATCCACTCACTGCACATTCTTAATTAAGGTGGAAACCCTTTGTCTTGTCACTACCTACCCTTATAAAAGTCCCTCCCTTTCCTGTAGGCCCCCTGCAGGTTCCGGAAGGCCACTACAGAGTTCCCCCAATGCCTTCTCCAGGCTGAAGAGCCTCAGCTCTCTCATCCTGTCCTCATAGGGGAGGTGCTCCAGCCCTCTGATTGTCTTCATGTCCCTCCTCTAGATCCGCTCCAGCAGCTCCAAACAGCTCCATTTTAAGTCATATGGTCCAAATTTTGAGTAGCACCTTCCAGCTTGAGTTAGTTTTAGTTTTTAGTTCTATTTTTGGATTTTTTTTTTTTTCCCACAGAAGTATTTATCAGTGAAAACATTGGTTAGATATATGGGCTCACCCTCATGGGGGAGATCTTTGATATATTCTGAAACATTTTGGCCAAAAGACATCAGATTATCAGTGATCTCTATGAGTATGGATTTTCAATTATCTTTAAATCAAGTACGTTGCATAGTTTTAGGCCACAGTTGGAAAGGTAGATGATGAAGTGCTATGGAAAAGGTTGTCATCGCTGTTCTTCTATCCCAGCTGAAAGCAGGAAACTGAGATTATCAGTAACTATCTCCTGGCTCAGACATATTTTGTAGCCCAGCTCAGGGCAAAAATCTAAAAGAATATAGCTCAGAAAAATTCTGTATCTGTGACAGTATGAAACAGGGCACCCTTTTAAAAGCTGAGTATAAGAAAATGGAAAAAAAAAGTGATGATGTGAGTAAATTCTGGGGTCTAAAAACAGCTGAATCAAAAGCCTAAAAGCATTACAGCCAGCTCAGTGACTGCACTGCGAAGAGGAAATTGTGTTCTGGATCACTTTGTCTTTTTTTTTTTTTTTTTTTTTTTTTTTTTTCTTAAGGAAGGAGCATGTGTTGGGCAAATGGACCAATTTACTAGTAGTAACACATAGCATTTTTTGAATTTACTTGAGCCGTTGCAAGTTAAAATGGAAAATGTTATTATAACATTGAGCATTACCTTTTTTTGCTGCACTGCAAGATGTAGATCGTACATGCTTTTCCAATAAGTGCTGGCCTTATATCAGATTTGAATCTTACATATTGTTTATTCTTCCAACCGTCTTTCATTCCAGTTTGCCTCTTGCCTTTGACATGTCTCCTAAAATCTATTTATTTTTTGCGCTCTACATAATATACTTTTCCAGTATTTAATTTGTTGGAGGTTAACAGCATTCTGATTGAAACTTCCATCAGCTCAGGAATGGTATCAAAGGAGAAAATGATAGGTAAGGGAAATCTAGGGTATTTTTAAATCTAAAAGGCTAATTTAGACTAAATACTAAATGGAATTGAACAACTGCCCTAGTATTTTCACAACAGCCAACCAGACAGCATCTGAAGAAAAAAGCACTAATACCTTCATTTATTTTTATCTTATAAAGTTGGCAGGTACTGATATAGGTCGCAAACTAACTCATTTGAACTAAATTGGGTAGTTCAAACTGAACAAAAGGCACTCAGCTGCAGTTGCATAGTATGTGGTACCTAAACCCCAGAATCCTGAACAGCAGTGTGGAAATTGCCTCAGAATTGCATGTGACATACCAGCCACTTGTGAGTTTGTTTTCACTGAGATTTTCTGTCTGAGCTTCCTCTTACTTCCAGCGCGCAGACTGTAGTAATTGCATCCAAAATTTGGCAGTGTGGGACTGGGAATAGGGAGCATGCTGTGCACTGACCAGCTACTAGAAACAGCTCATTTCACAGGCAGAATAAAAGTCACAGCAAAAAGCTTTGAATATGTGCCCAGTGATAAATTCATGGGTTTGTCATTGCCATAGAGTTAAGAAATTTGATCTCAGCTGATCATTGCCTTGAAAACCCTGAAGATTAAATTCATCTCTAGATGTGATTGTCATCAAACTCCATGGAAAGCTTTTCTATAAAAGTGAGTGAGAAACCTATGAGTGTTGAGTGCTTTTTTTTCTGTTATATTTTTAGCATTGATAGATATCTGTTAAGAGCAAAAGTGAAACATTGGTAGGATCTACCATCATGTTTTTGTTTTTGTTTTTGTTTTTGTATTTAAACAAGGTATTAACTTCTACCTTTCAATTTCTTGGATAAATTCTGAATGGAGCAGAAAGTTCACTGTGGTTTCTATACCTCACATATTGTGTAGCTGAAGCTTTTTTAAAACCCCCTCCAAGGAATACCATTGACTACGCTGCAGTTATATGTCACTTTTCCCCCATAATATATCCACCACCAGCTCCATATCCTCTTGGAAACACTCATCCCCTTGCTAAGAGCACAGCCTCTTATCAAATTTGGCCTTTTGATAGCCAGGCATAGAGGGTGACTGGCTTGATTCTTCTCTGTTAACTCATTAACTACACAGATCTAAAGAGGTTGTGTAAATTTAATCTAAATAGCAGCAGAATCAAGCCTACATAAAGCCATCCCTCCTACAGTAACTGGAAGATTCAGTCAGTGTATGGAATACTAAAGCCTACCTAGAGCTTAGCAGGACCTTTGACATTGTCTCCCACAGCATTCTCCTGGAATGTGGCTTGGACAGATGTACTCTTTGCAGGGTAAAATCTGGCTGCGTGGCCAGGCCAAGAGTGGTGGTGAATGGAGTTAAATCCAGCTGGTGACCAGTCATGAGTGGTGTTCCCGAGGGGTCACTTCTGGGGCTGGGTCTACATAAGTTCTTTACTAACGATCTGGACAAGGAGATTGAATGCACCCTCAGTAAGCTTGCAGATGGCACCAAGCTGGGGGGAAATGTTGATCTGCCTGAGGGTAGGAGGACCCTACAGAGCGACCTGAACAGATTGGATCACTGGGCTGAGGCCAATGGGATGAAGTTCAGCAAGTCCTGCACTTCGGTCACATTAACCCCTGGAAGTCTGGGTGGAGGAAAAGGGTCTGGGGATGTTAGTTGACAACCAGCTAAACATGAGCCAGCAGTGTGCCCAGTTGGCGCAGAAGACCAATGGCATCCTGGTTTGTATCAGAAATAGTGTACTCAGCAGGACCAGGTAGGTAATATTCCCTTTGTGCTTAGCTCTGGTGAGGCTGCACCTCAAGTACAGTGCTCAGTTTTGGGCCCCTTACTACAAGAACGACATTGTGGGCCTGGAGTGTGTTCAGAGAAGGGCAGCAAAGCTGGTACGTGTCTTGACCATATGTCTTATGAGGAGCAGCTGAGGGAACTGGGATTGCTTAGTCTGGAGAAGAGGAGGCTCAAGGGAGACCTCATCACTCTCTGCAACTACCTGAAAGGAGGCTGTGTCAAGGTGGGATTTGGCCTCTTCTCCTTGGTAAATAGGATGAGAGGGAATGGCCTCGAGTTGTGCCAGAGGATGTTCAGGTTGGATGTTAGGAAAACATTTCTTCTCAAAAGAAGTGATGAAGCTTTAAAACAGGCTGCCCAGAGAGGTGGTGGTGCCTCCATTCCTGGAGGTGTTTGAGAAAGATGTAGATATGACACTGAGGGACATGGTTTAGTGGGCGTGGTGGTAGTGGGTTGACAGTTGGACTAGATGATCTTAGTGGACTTTTCCAACCTTAATGATTCTAATTTGAAGATTCCATCAATAGATATCTGAGGTCTGAGACTTAGCCTCAGGAAAATTCACTACATGTGAACTTTATTAAATTCATTAACTTTCTAAAATCAGGGTTTGATCCAAGCCCGTTTCTTAAAGTTATTTTAATTTAATTGATTAGGACAAGTCACACTAAGGATGTGGGGAATTAGTTGTTTTTTGTCTATGAGCTTTTTTGATCTGCAAAATGCCTTTGCAAGAAGCATCACAGAAACATACAAAAAAAAAAAAAAAAAAGACACTAAGAAATAAAAAGATTAAGGAAAAAAGGAGCCCACTACGTGGTCTTTGATATTGTCTTTTGTGATGTGATTTATTGCTCCCTCAGTTTTGTTTCATGCCTCAGCTCAGAGGACAGTAGCTTGCAGAACAACCAAGTAGGCTGGTTTGACAGAGATGCATGTTGGACTCATAATGCAGAAGAAAAGCTGGAAGGAGAGGTGGCTGAGAGTTCAGAAAAATAAGGCAGCTGTTTTTCCTTTCTCTCTTTTCCTCTTTTTCTTTTAATTTTTTTTTCAAGAGTTTGTGAATAACATGATGTATTTGCTAAACTATTCATTTTCCCTAGGCCTTTTGACTGACAAAGGTTATACCTGCTTGTCCTCATTATTTTTCTTGCTTTACTTACTACTCAGATGGAAGTTTAACTTTATGTCATTGATTTATTTTAATGACCAATAGACCATAAATCAGCAGCACAATAAACAACATCCGGGAGGATCTATGCCTGATACTTATCTTTACAGTAGATATGAAACAAGATGAATTACAGAAACCCTACCTACACTTGTAACACCTACATGTTCCTCAACTGGTTTTATGCCCATGCTATCTGAGAGTTGGCATTACAAATGTACCTTGAAAATATTGATAATAATAGAAAGGCATCCAACTGAATTACTATGAAATTGTGAGTGTAGGAGTTTCTGCATAATTATCTCTTGTATACCACAGGTGATATTTATCTGTCTTAATTCAAGTTGCCTGAAAGTCCCAGCTCTGTCCACCATCAGTGAATGATGAGCAGTCCTAGAGCAATTCTACCCATCTTATATGAACTGCCTATGACAGGAGGAATGGGGACACTTTTGGAAGTTTATTTTTGTCTGTAAGCTGAGAGAGGATCTTGCTTTCACTTGGGCGCAGTCTGAGGAGACCATGGAATCATAGAATCATTTGAGTTGGAAGGGAACCTTAAAGATCATCTGATCCAACTCTCCTGCAATGAACAGAGGCATATACAACTAGATCAGGTTGTTCAGAGACCCCTCCAGCCTGATCTTCAATGTCACAGGGATGGGGCATCCACCACCCCTCTGGGCAGCCTGTTTCAGTGCCTCACCACCATTACTGTAAAAAATGTTCTCTTTATATCCAATCTAAATACCCCCTCTTTTACTTTGAAACCATTTCCCATTGTCTTGTCACAACAAACCCTTCTAGAGAGTCTTTCCCCTTCTTTCTTATCGCCCCCTTTAGATACTGGAAGTCCACTCTCAGTTCTCCCTGCAGCCTTCTCTTCTCCAGGCTGAACAGCCAAAGCTGTTCAGAGATGAATGTTATGGATGAGAATTACTGTGTTAGTGGTGTATAGTGCCTTATGTGTAGGTGATACTGTAATGAAACTTGATTTATAGGGCAGGTATGAGGAAGAAGTATATTGTTCCTGATTAAAGAACTCTTCTATGTGGAAATGTGCATACAGTTTCATTAGAAATTAAGGACAGAACATTTATTCTTTTTGTCACAGGCTGTTAAAAGTCAGAAATTCAGATGTGGCTTCCAGACAGGAAAAGCAGCAAGAAAAATCCTACTGCCCATTTTAAATGCCTGTGTACTTGTAGCTCCCTCAGGTGTGCCATGTCTTCATAGAATCATAGAATCGCTTGCGTTGGAAGGTACCTCAAGGATCACCAAGCTCCAACCCCCCTGCCACAGGCAGGGCTGCCAACCTCCACATTTAATACTAGTGTATTGTACTAAATAATAAATACTAATACTACTACAAAATTCTCTTCCAGAGAAGGCTGAAAAATCCCAGTGGATAGGTGCAGTTGTTAGGTTGTTCATTCACTGCTTCAGCATTGTTATATTTTCAAAACAACAGTAGCAGTCCAACTTGATGCTCTCTTGCCCCTCTTCTGCCTACTTTTTGTTAAAATGTTTTTGTTACTGACTTCCAGGCTGCTCAGGGTGATGTCCCTTCCAGGAGAACCTGTGGTTGTTCTGGCAGGTCCCATCCTCCTCCATGATATTCCTAGCAGGGCTTTGTATAAGACGTCGGGGAGGCAATTCAACAGGAGTTGTTTGAAGCTACAAATGATTATGATTTTCCACAACGAATGTAAGTCTTGGCATCGTCAGACAATAACTCATCCCGGGTTCTTCTGATAAATTGGCTTGATCATGGCTGATGAGCACTCTGTGGCCACGGTGACTGTGGCAGTGAATCCTTCAGAATCATTGCAAATGGGTTCATCTCCGAATAAAGCCAGAGAGGCATTTTTTCAGTGAAACCTTTGTGACTGATGCCACAGACTGGTTTGGCATGACTGAAAATTTGCTCTGTCCGTTTTCATTCAATATCTTCTATTCAGAATCACAATGTCCCTTTAATGAAACCATTTAGGAAAATGATTCTATTTTGTGGTAATACTGGCAGGCTGGAGAAGTTCATGCTTGTTAAGCAAACTGGCTCATGCACTGACCAAATCACTGCTGCAGTGCTTGCTTTGAGAAGGTATTTACCACTAAGTGTTTGTTAGCACGGAGGAAATCCAAGCTGTTTCTAAACCTTTGCAAATCTAATACAGAGGAGACTTAGACTGGAATATTTTTTTAGCAGGTGAACTCAGGAGCTATTAGGAGGCCAGGGCATTGTTAGCAGAGAGAAGAAAATAAAATACATGCTGAAAAGAGAACATAAGATTAAACATAATAGTTCTGCTGTAGGGGTCCCTTTAGGCAATCAGGAGAAGTAGAATAAGGTTTGTAATATTCTTCTCTTTCCCTCGTAGCCTAGAGAAGTCTTCATGTGCAAAATATTTTTAATCTTGTTTTCTATTCCAAGACGCTGTTTCACAAAGTCATTTTTATGCATCTCAGCATAAATACTGCAGCAGATTTAAGAGGGATTTTGTGTCTGTCAAAATTAAGTGCATCAGTCTATGTGCGAGGCTGGGAAATGTTAGGAGGTAATCACAGTGAAAAACAAACATACAAAAAAGGCAAACATCAAGTATGGAATAGTTTTATGTTTCAGATAAGTGACTTTATTCCCAGGGCTGACTAATGATGGAGGAAGAAGAGGTTATTCAGTGGTTATCACAGACGATGCATGATTGGGGCTCTTGGGTTCTTTTTCTTTGCTGACTCATTTTCTGGCCTTTAATGAGTCAAACTCTGTGTCATATTCTAGCTTGCAAAAAAGGGTGTACTAAGGATGTGTATCCCAGAAGTATTCTGAGTCTTAATTGACGTTGGTAAAATATTCTGATGTTTTTGTTTGAAGATGCTAAAATGAAAATAGTATTGCCAACAGCAGCCCCAACTCTTTTCATGAGAACATTGCTGCATGGAACCATACTCATGTGGACCTAAATCTTTTAAGTTTTCTTTCTTTCCCGTAGTTCTTATGCTTTCTGAATCACAGAAAGCTTCAGGTTTCAACCGGTGCATTCAGTAGTTCCACATTAATCTGACATTTGGGTCTTTCAGTCTTTCTCTTCTCTTCTCCAACATGAATGCTTTTGTAGAGAACTATGAGCTTTATCCATGTTGACCTTTTTCTTGACGGTTGCTGTAGTTTGGCTCTTGAACATGCTGCCAGGTCTTTGCAATTGTAAATGTGCTTTGTCCCTCTACCATGAAAGTCTGGGACAAAATTCCATTGATTTTCAGTAGGGCAGAATCAGATTCAATACTAAGAACTCCATTTCCTGCTAATAATCTATTTTGGTCTCCAGACAATTTGCAGAGTTGCCTTTAAAACAGATGTCTAAATCTGATGGTCTGCTTGTTTTGTTCTCTCTAAATAACCTGAAAAAGAATCACATTTATTAAATTCAGCCCTGCAGATGCTTATCAACACTGTTGCTGCTCATTCAAAGGTGACTCTTTTTATGAATAAGGATTACTTCTAAGAATAGAGGTTGGCAGGATCAAGCCCTAAAATTCTCACAACCAATTGTATTTCAGACCAAATTCCATGTCAGTCAGCTGACTACATTTTGCTTTGACTGCAGTGCAGCCTGGTAAACAGAAAGCAGACAAATGAATTAATAGTGAACTTGGCTAAAACAGGTAAGGTTCAAGAGATGCTAAAAGAAAGAAAAATCTTAGGCAAGTAGAAACGTGATCTGAATGAGAGAATGTAGCTGTCTTGTTGGAGGGCACTTGGATTGCATGGTCAGTAATAGAGCAACACCAACTCTGTTCTAAGCAGTAGTCTGTGGATTGTATTAACATAAACAAGATCTACATGTGATTTCCTAATAGGGATTACATAATGCATATTAAGAGAAGCACTAATAAGGAGAGAAAGACATTGTGTAGCAGAGATGTGGTGATGGTACAGATTCCAGGAACAGAGTCTTTGCAAACTCTTTCCTTGCAGCATCCTTAGGTAAGATTTTGAGAGATTTGGAGCTGGGCAAACACTCAAAAAATGGCAGAGATGCAGGGCCACATTCAGACTGTTTTTCTACAGAAGCCTATCTTTAGCATTTGAGAAAGTGATCAGTGATTCAGGCCACCTACAAGCCAGTGCTGCCAGACCCGGCTGTCTGTACCATCAGTGGAGAAAAGCAGTCGTGATACCTAAATTAGCTACTGGGAGCAGATTATTCTGAATACAGCCCTGAATTTAGGCATGGAAATGCATTTTTATACTGTTTAGCTGAGGACAGCTGATGAAGCAACTGGGGACCCAATTGGATGAAAGTGTGTATATCACCTGGGTTTGATTTCCTAATTTTATAATGATGGAAGGATGCAGAAATTCTGGTTTACTTTAAGGTAAAATTTAGGGGCAGAAAAATGGAAAAATAGAAAATAATGGTGGTTTCTCCAGTGCCCCTCCAGTGCAATGAGTAGGGCAGCACTGCAGTCTTTATCAAAAAAGGCCATGTAATTGCTAGTGGGACTGTGCGTAGCTGACAGTGGTTCCAGCAAACACATTTATCAGGTGTCATGTATTCCCTGTTGCTGTTTGTCTTTTTAATATAGTTGCTCAATATCAAGGTGCTTTTGCACTGTTTTGCTTTTTGTAGCTGTGTTTTGATTTTAACTCATTGCCATGCTTTGAAACTTTAACACTAATAATAATTAGAGACAAATTTTAGGTGTCCCATGTGGGTCCGTTACACTTATGTTTCCTTGTTTTTCTTTTTCCTGCTTTATCTAGTATGTTGTGTTTAGAGTTGTGTACAGTGGTGCCTGATGAATTTCATTGCTTAAAAAAACTCTGTGAAAATGAGAGGAGGAAATAGAGAAAAAGGGGAAAATGAGGATAACTTCTGCTCAAGAGTCTAGGAAAATAGAAGAAAATTGTAGAAGAAAGCTTGTATTACACAATCCTCATACATATCTCTGACAAAGATAGTATTAGCCTCCTCTTTTAAAAAAAAAATTAAAAATTGGAAGTCAGTGGGTGGCTTTTCTAATGGCTCAGTGGGTTTTGGCTGACTAATGCTCTGAGTCTTCAGGTTTGTGAGCACAGTGCTGGGGTTATCTGTCAGGGAGCTGCGCCCAGGAATTAGGCAAGTTTCAGGTGCAATGTGGATGGTGTAACATCCAGATGTTAGGTGGCTACATCTCAGCTGAACCCTGTATTTGCTTAACTTTCAATGATGCCACATAATCCTGATTCTCTCTGCTGTAAGTGGAAGGTGGTTCAGAAAAGCTGTGAGTGAGGATTTGTGATGATGGGGGAACCTCTGGAACAAGCCTGCAGGTGCAGGATGTGTGTCCCAACCTTGGCCATTACTAAGAATCATATAATCATAGAATCATTTCAGTTGAAAGGAATCCTTAAAGGTCATCTAGTCCAACCCCCCTGCAATGAACAGGGACATCCACAACTAGATAGGCTGATCAGAGCCCAACCAACCTGAATGTCTTCAGGGGTGGGGCATCCTCCTCTCTGGGCAACCTGTTTCAGTGTTCACTACCCTTATTTTAAAAACTTCGTTCCTTATATCCAGTCTGAATCTTCCCTTCTTTAGTTTGAAACCATTTCCCTTTGTCCTATCGCAATAGACCCTCCTAAAGAATCTTTCCACTTCATTCTTATTGCTCCCCTTTGGAAACTGGAAGGCTGCTACAAGTCTCCCTGGAACCTTCTCTTCTCCAGGCTGAACAGCCTCAGTTCTCTCAACGTGTCCTCATTAGAGAGGTGTTCCATTCCTTGGATCATTTCTGTAGCTCTTTTTAGGATGTGCTCCAACAGGTCCATGTCTCCTGTACTGAGGACTCCACATCTGGATGCAGTACTGCAGGTGAGGCCTCACCAGTGCAGAGGGGCAGGATCACCTTCCTCACCCTGCTGGCTACGCTTCTTTTGATGCAGCCCAGGATATGGTTGGCAAGAAGAAATAGTTGCTGAGCTTCTTGTGAAAACAGGAAATGTATGAAAAGCATTCACAGTGCTCTGCTCTCTTTCCAGGCAGAAAAGAGAACCAACAGTCTTGTCAAATAGCAAAGTCAGGAAAGATCAAAAAAGTAAATGGAGAAAAGTTCAGATTACAAGTTCTTTCTCATTTTGAGTTGTTACTGCCAATGAATTTGCTGTCATGAAACCCTGAGGATTTCATGTATTGATTATACAGGAAAGGTTTGGGGCGATTTTGGTGGAGAACAGTGGTAAATGAAATGCATGTTGTGATAGATGAGCAAGAGCTCAAAAGACTTGCCAGAGTCCTGCTTGCCTTGTTTTCCTTGCCCATGAAGCCACCATCTCTGAATGGGAGAGTGAAATGGACAGCTGATCTCTTGCAGGCAAGTCAAAATGGTCTTTCATTAGCCACTGGATGTAATGGTGCACGTTTTGTTTGTTGGAAAGTGTGGAAAAGAGCAATTAGGTATGTGAAGTATTAAATGTTAAGTATTAACTTTCGTATTTTCTCCTCATTAACTTCCCAGCATGGGTAGTTAACATTTCCCACTGAATTCACTGACTGGAAATGCAGCTATTTGTGATGCATGGTAACATCTTTCCCTCAGCAGTTTTATTTTCTAACTTTGGTTTCTGCTTTGACATCTTGGAGAGCCCGACATCGTAACTCGCTTTCTCCACTCAGTCAATACATTAGGAGAAATATCACTCAGAGGTCGTAACAGACTGTTCCATCCGCTCTGTCCTGGCCTATATCCCTATCTGGATTTACAAATCAGGTCATGGACATAAACGTAACTTGGGAGCCAGAGCACAGGAATTACAATACCAGGTCAGAGCAGTTGTCTGCTCTGTCTGGGATGTGTCTGCCAGGGCTGGCCCCATGTGCCTCAGGAAAAGGAGTGTGCTGGAAAATCACACTGTCAGTGTATGGTTTTGTTCCTTTGTATCACTACCTTAAAGCATGTGTTGGAAAGGACAATAATTCCCATTCGACTATGGTGATCTTCCCTTGAGTGTAACTTTGTGGGAGCAAAGCCAAAAATAGTTTTTATTCTTTTTTTCTCTGTTTTCCCATTTTGAAAGAAGTGCATGAACACTTCCCTGTGGAACGAGAGTATGCATTTGCATCTCTCTCTATGTCTGTCTTTTCTCCCTGTATTTCTCTCCAAACCTTCTGAATTTACTCATCATTTTCCTATGTAATTTGATGATGAAGTAGAGAGCTTTGTGACTAAGAAATTCCTGCAAATCTGCTGAAATACAGCAGAGTGGAGAGAGACATTAAATGGGGGAAAAGCTCTCAGAAATAAGCTGCAGTCTGGGCATAGACCTTTTGGGGCACTACCAAAGCTATATAATAGAGTAACTTTTTACATGGGCAGATAGTGACAGAACAAGAAGGAATCTTCCACTAAAAGATGGAAGATTTTAGATTAGATATGAGAAAGAAATTCTTCAGTTAGACAGTGGTGAGGCATTGGCACAGAATGTCCAGAGAATCCATGGATGCCCCATCCCTGGATTTGTTCAAGGCCAGGGTGGATGGGGCTCTGGGCAGAGCCTGATCAAATGGTTGGCAAACCTGCCCACAGCAAGAGGTTGGAACTGAATGATCTTTACAGTCCTTTCCAGCCCAACCCATTCTGTGATTCTGTGATAAGATGGAAATGTCCCTAGGAGGGGACTGGATGCCTTTACCTCCTGCTGAAAAGACCAAAATAGATCAGGTCGGCTTTTCCTGGGCTGAGTCTCAAATACCTGTAAGGATGGAGATCCAACAACCACCCAGGATGACCATTTCCAACACTGTACTACTTTCCAAGTGAAGAGTTTTTCAAGTGTCCAGTCTGAACCTCCAGCTTGGGTCCATCCACTCTTTTTAAGAGTGAGAAGCATTTGGTTCCATCATCTTGACAACTCCCCTTCAGGTAGTGGTAAGCTGAGATTGAATTCCCCCTTATCCTCTTTTCAAAACCAAACAAGCTGATGCTGAATCAATTAACCACAAGAAAAAAAAAGTTGTAGGCAACTGGTAGCCTTTGGTTACTTTTCCTTTTATAAATGAGAAGACAGGGGATTAAAATCAGATGCTTCCACATTTCTGACAGAAATGTATAAATGCAGCCCTGAATGTATTGATCTCCATTTTTCCTATGACCTCTGAAGAATAACTGCTATTGCTACAAGAACATCTACAAGTACTTTTTCTCTAAACAAATGATAAAGTATGTTACCTTACATCAGCATTAAAGAACAGAAATCAATTGTCTATCTGCCAGCACTATGTATTTCTTATTAAGTTCAGATACTCTTCTCTATAGCACAGTGTTAGTACTTCAGTTACAGAGTTTATGTAATGCCTTGTTGATCTATCGTGGTTTTTCTAGTTTGCATTTCAGAGCTGGTTTTTAAATAATTTCAAATTGGCAAATATTGTTTTGCTATTTCTCCCATTGCCCTTCTAAAAATCAGTAACATATTCCCATTGTATTTTTCCATAAAGCATTGTAATGGTTGCTGATTGCACAGGAAAATCAAGGCATCAAGAAAACTGAAAAATGTATAAGAAATTCAGAAATTTGCAGTGTTTTCCATTAAATGTCAATGTGCATCATTTGTGCTAGTGAGAGTCCAGGATTTATCATCTCACTGTATTGAGGATTTAGTGTCTCATGACAACCTAAGAAGTTCCACTTGATAGCCTGTGTATGTTGTATCTCTACAGTTGTGCTTTATTCTGTACTTGCACAAAAAAGAAGATGCTCTGAACATGAGCTGACATTGTTTGCAGCGTTCGCTGGGACTGCAGTAAGTTGGTTAAGTGGAGCAGCTAACAGATGCAATCACCAGACTAGCAGTACCTGTACTTTGCTTTGAAGTCTTGGAACTACCGGGGCTGTTGGAGGGCTCCTAGGAAGGAAACAAGGCATTCTTCATGGGAGAAGGAAGAAATTGTAGCCTGAGGAGAGCTGCCTTAGCGGCTTTTATCCATGTTTATCAGTATCTAATGTAAAGTTAGAGCCAGACACTTCTCTGTAACATCCAGCAAAAGAGCAAGAGACAATGGGCACAAATTGAAATATAGGAAAGGCCGTTTAAACATAAGAAATACTTTTTATTGTAAGGATGTCTGAACGCTGGAACAGGTTGCTCAGAGACTGCAGCATCTCTATCTTCATAGATGTTCAAGACAAGCTGGACACAGTCCTGAACAACTTGCATTGTTGACCCTCCCCAGAGGTCCTGGCCAGCTGCAGTGATTCTGCAGCTCTGTAAGAAATCACATTCGTCCTTTCCCTTTATATCAGTGATATCAAGTATGTCAAGAAGTCTTCAACAATAAGGGGGGTGAGGCACTGCCACAGGTTGCCTAGAGAGGTGACGGATGTCCCATCCCTGGAGGCATTCAGAGTCAGGCTGGACAGGGCTCTGAGCATCCTGATGTAGCTGTAGGTGTCCCTGTTCATTGCAGGGGAGTTGGTCTATATGGTCTTTAGGGGGTCTCCTCCAACTCAAATGATTCTGTGATTCTAAGTAGCACAAGTGACGGATGAGGTACCTGATTTCTGGTGATATGCTTGGAGTTTGCTTAAAGCGACAACAAGAGGGAATGCTTTGCAGCACAGCTTTCCCAGAGCATATTTGCTTAGAGCAATGTAAATTTTTGTGAGTGAGATAATTCACCTTGAATTGCTTAATTATTGGCAATAAAAGAAACCACAAGGCTGACCTGCAAATTGCAGGGATAAAAAAACTAAGTGCAGGTTTAGACTTCACTGAAGCTTTGTTGGAACTCTGTAGGTATTCCAAGTATATGTTTAAGAATGTCAAATGAATAAATAACAGCTACTTGAACCATCTACTCTCTTTAACTGCAATTAGTGGTACACTGCAATCTGCTTTCTGAAAGCATTGGAAATTTTCCAAAGAGAAAATAGACCACAGGAGTTTGTTACAGTTGGTTGAGGTGAAGTGATGTGATGTACTCGCAGTGTGGAAGAAGGAAAACCAGGCAGATGCTGAATAGTAAATGTTTGGATTTCAGCTCAGGCTGGACAAACAAAAAGATTTCAGACTCAGAGAATAGTTGGTGTCTTATATTCATATCTTTCAGTAGCAAATGATATTCAGTATATGCCACTTGCTACGTGTTCGAGTCCAGTAATTCATTCATTGTGTGCAATTAAGTATTGCTTACAACAAGTAGGTTTTGCACAGAGATGACTCAAAGAAAGTAGGAAAAGAAGCTGTTTGGCTAAAGCAGAAATGGTAACAAAGGGAAAGTCAACATTTAATGTGGTAAACCAAAAGTTAACTTGGTCTTGAGCTGAAGACAGCCCTGGAAACAGAGTCTCTTTAGGCACAGAAATTCATTCAGTCTATCTGCAGTCAGTCTGACGTGTGTTGGGTGGTAGATCAGAAGGCCGTAGACTTGGCCAGAGCATCTGTGATAGAAAAAGAGGCTGCCAAGAGCTTGAGAGCTGCCTCATAGATGGAGAGGGTCGGTTCTCTGCTGTAGTGCCAAAGGAGAAGGTCCATTCCCAGAGCTGCCTTGGGAGCTCAGGATCACTCGCAGTGAAGAAGGGCTGTGAAATGGTGTGCAGCAGTTTGGGCAGGTGCCGTTAGCATTCTGCAGCAAAGCTGTAGCTATTCACTGACCAGCATGCCTGATTGTGTCCTATTCCTTCAGTTAATGTAGAGCAAGTTGCTTATGTGCAGGTAGTCACCCATCCCTACGGCCTTTTCCCTACTTCTTGTTTCTCCAGCGTTCAAGATTTAGGCAGCGTTGAAGCAAACAGACAAAGTCTCCTTTCTTGTTTGCTTATTTTTCACTCTTCCCCTACTTGTTTCGCTGACAGATTCACCACTTTCTTTTTTGCTCCAGTCTCTGCTCCTGCCTCTTTGACCTATGTCTTCAAGGTAAACTCAAGGTCTTCTCTCTTACACCTTCTTTGTTCCTTCTCTTCACCTCAATGTTAAGATTTCACTCCTTATGTCAGCCTCATTTCATGAAGTCTCCTTTGTGCAGAGATCTATTTCCTTCCCTTTCTTTATTGGTTCCTAGAAAATCCATCCTTATTCATTTTTGTGTTGCTTTGAAAGTTAGTCATAAAAATAGATATGCAATGATACTGCAGCTATTTGCAGGCACATAGCAAATAATATCCTAAACCGATGCCAAACAGCCCGGCTACAATTCACCCTTCCCTACTGAAGGGGAAAGGAGAATTTTCTGTGTACCTAATGCCAGTGTGGGAGAAAGCAAAGAAACTTCAAAGGAACGATGAGTTTGTTGGCTGCTTTGCTGAAAGGGAATAAGATGTGAAGAAAATGAAAGGAAATCTGGGAAGGTGACGTTTCCTCACAGAGAACCAAATAAAACTGTTTTTCTCTGCTTCAAGTAAAATGATTGTTTTGCTTTTGTGAAGTCTGGATATAGTAGTTTTGTACGGATCATGGAAATGAGTTTGTTTCTACAGGCTGCATCACAGTGTATAGGGATGAGGAGTTCAAGTCCTATTCCCACCTATATCTCCAGCATACAGTATAATTGTAAGCAGAATATTTCACCTCTCTGTGTCTGCTTCTCACCATTAAATAGGGCTGATGATACTCACTTTTGTTGTAAAGCTTTTATCAGTCTGACTGTGGAGAACTAAGCTATGAAGGGTATGCATCCTCACTGTTATTACACAGGAAAATACCTTGAAGGCTTCTTTTAAATTTTAGGAGAGGACACATCTGTAAATCCAAAGTCAGCATGAAGTATTATGCCTGTTATATTAAGATGAGGAATCTGAATAAACTAGGGTTTGATGCCCTGTGTGTGTTTTTGTGCTTTATGTTGCCGGTTGCTCATATGCATAAGAGGATATTTCTTCTATTACCTAGCATCCTTCTTTCTCTGGTTTGAGCTTTTTAAATTGCCAGGAATAGAAATGAGTACATAAATGGATGTATTTCTAAACCACCTTCCTCTTTCTACAGAATTCCAAATGAGGAGGATATTTCTGTGCTGTAAAACACATGGAGTTGCACTGGCTTTGAGAGGATTCAGCTACATAAGCTTTTCAGTCAGTTTTAAGGCATGTGTTTCTGTTATTGGGATGCTATAGCATCAAACAAAACCAATAAAAATAGTCTTTTTATTTCTCCTAGGCACTGTATTTGTATGAAAGTACAGAGTGATGTGATCTGATTACTTCATAGGCAATCTAGCTGCAAGCTCCCCGTGTTTATAACCATTTGGTCATCACACCTTGGTCTCTCTAAAGGTCTTGTAATGATGTTGCCATCAGAGATTTTCTCCAAAGGTTAAGTGTTTTGGGGAATTCGTTCTGAGCAGCTCTGCTGCAGAGACTGCATTGACTGTTTTACTTCTGTTTCCTTTCTGAGATAACTGTATTTGGAGAGGAATTCTGCTATGTTTCTAAACAAAAGGCTTGGTCTCAATAAATGTATGCAGGAAGAACAAGATCTGCAAATGAGGAAGACTTTGCATCTGACCTCTATATTTTGAACAGATCTGTGGGGAGATTAATTGTAGGTAAAATTTGTAACTTAAAATATGTGATAGACCATTATTATCAGTCAGATGGGGGGCACTTTGGGAAAGACAGAGGGTTAGGAGATTTGTAGTCTAGTCATGCTAATTGCTTTCAGTTGTACTACAGATTTGTCTGAAAGCAAAGAAGTTGCAGAACTGCTTCTTACATTTATTTCCATCTGTCAGAGATGAGATAAAGTAGCTGGAAAGTGTACACATGTCCTTCATCAAGCATGGAAGTGCTGATGTCTGTTGTTCTTCTTGTGGGTTGGACAGCCCTTGTGAATTTGCTCCTGTAGTTCTTCTGACAAATGTAATTTCCCCGCTTTAAGTAGACAGAATCATCAAAAAACTTGCACCCTGGGGCTTCCAAATTAGGAGAAGCTGGATTGAAAAACGTGTATTTTACCTTGTTCATGGAAGTAACAGCCTTGAATGTAGTCGGCATGGTGCTGGTGGGTTGATGGCTTCACTAGATTATCTTAGTGAACTTTTCCAACCTTAGTGATTCAGTGATTCTATGATTTTGGGTACTACTGAAACAGGGATCTGTTAGGGCAGAAGAGTTTGGACATACATGCAGTCATCAGGCAAGAGGTCTGAGGCAAGAAAATGCACTAACATTGTTACTGAAGACCTCTCTTGGCTCTTATCCCTCCCCACCCTCCTAAAATTGACCTTAAGAGATCTCTGTAGCTTTCCATAACTGTACCACTCCGCACTGTTGAACTGTTTTAGTTTGAGGTTTCTCATACAGCTTTGTGATAGTGGAGTCCCAAAGAACCAGATTCTCCTGACCTACAGCTATCGGCTGCACACAGTATTTAGGGGAGAAATCCTCCATATTTTGTAATGCTGGAAATGAAACAGCTCAGCAAGTCTTGACTACAAATGTGCAGCTAATAATTTGCGTGAATTTTCATAGAATCATAGAATAGCTTGGATTGGAAGGGACCTCAAGGTTCATCAAGCTCCAACCCCCCCACCACAGGCAGGACCATCAACCTCCCCATTTTATACTAGACCAGGCTGCCGAGGCCCCCATCCAGCCTGGCCTTGAACACCTTCAGGGACGGGGCATCCACAGCCTCTCTGGGCAACCTGTTCTAGCACCTCACCACTCTCATAGTAAAGAACTTCCCCCTGAGATCCAACCTAAATCTTCCCTGCCTCAACTTAAAACCATTTCCCCTTGTCCTGCTACTATCTACCCTTTCAAAGAGCTGACTCTCCTTCTGTTTGTAGGCTCTCTTTAGGAGGACCTATATTTTGGTTGGGCAGCAAAAGTAGCATGTTTAACTTGTAGGCAAATGAACCTCCCCAGCTGAATTTCAGACCCTAGAGCTGCTCAGGAAAAAGCTGTGCAAATTCTAAGCTGATATTAGAAACTTTTGAGTCATACTAGAAGCCATGCTAAAAAAAACCCTGCTGTAATTGTGTGTGAACTAATTCATCTCAATGGTGAAAGACAGAACTGGCATCTTTGGTCAATATTTATCCAGGAATATTGAAAAGAGAAATGTCTGCTGTCACTCAGACCATTGCATTATCAGAAGGAATCAGCGGCAGCATTCAGAAAGCAAAAATTAACCAAAATATCATTCTCCTTTTGGAGGAAAGCAATTTAACATTTAATAAAAAAAGTAACTTGACTCAAGGGGGGTGAACACACAGCCCATCAAGCCTGCCATATCATTTTTAAATTTATAACTCTCATGATTAGAAAATGTCAAGATAATCAAAATACAGGGGAAATTACAGCTGCGATGGTAAATGGATGCTCCGAAATCACTCGGATCGTGTGATGCTGTAATATCCCCCATAACAATCCTAACTTCTAAAAGACTTTTATCACACAGTTTTTTGCTTCTGTGTCTCTTGGAGATAGCAAAAGTTTGGGTATAATTTCATCGTTGATCTTAAGAGTGAGTTATTAAATCCCTTACATTTGATACACTGCACAGATAATGAACATGTGCTGCAGAGAAAGTGTCAAAAAGTTTAATTTCTTTTGTGCTCCAACTCTCCGTCTAAATCTGCGTGGGTAATAAAATTATAATCACACATTCACACCTCTTTGCAAAATAAATGTAATGATACTCTGTATTCCCTCGGCACCGGCTCTCTGAAGTTCTCCAGGCACTTTATAAATATTAATTAAGACTCGCACCTCTGCGTTGTGTAAGTGCTGTGCTGATCTTCATCGTTGTTTGGTGAAGCTACTGTGTTCTGATTGCTTGGGAGCCCAACATTGTACACATCAGCAAACTGAGGCAGGGAGGGGAAGTGGTGTGATTAATGCTGGCAGCAAATCTGTGATTAAAGTTGGGGCTGCAATTAAGTGAGTTTGGCTCTCCGGTTCCCTGGTGTCACCACCAGGCTCACTCCTGTGGGGACTTCAAAGAATTTTCAGTGCTTTAAATTGGTTTCCGTGTTGAAAGAAATTTAATCCATGGCATTAATAGGTGTAAGATTGTTAATGTGTTGTCACTTGGTATCTCTCGAGGGCAAATGTGTGACAGGAGGGCAGCCACCAACTGTCCCAGGGCACCCATTAAAGACTCTTTTTCTATAATAAACCATAATAGGCAGTTGTTTGCAAGAATAATGGTGCTTTATTATGGTGAGCTATGACAGGATGACTAAACCCATTCTTTCTCTGTTGGCCCTTTTCTCGCAATGTGCTACTTTCTCCTCATTTTCCAGGCAGGAGAACTGTACCTTCTCCTCGAAGCAGCACTTCTCTCCTCTCTTGCCAAACTCCCAGCTGACTTCTGTTTCCTGTCATTTTCTTCAGCGTTTCCATCTGAAGGAAGACAGTGGCCACGTCATAATTATTTTCTGTAGTAATTGCCACAAAGATGCTGAGTGGTTCCTAATTCGATCAGGCAGCATTCACGGTAAAACCTTGGCGGTGCTGTCTGAGGACGTGAGTTTCCTTCATATCTCAGTAATTGAGTTGTACAGCCCATGCTGGTGCAACCCTACTTTCTCCCCACAGCTCTTGAAGCACACCAGAGGGTTGGGAACAGTGATATTTAAAGAGAAAAAGCAAAAAAAAAAAAAACCAACCAAACAAACCAAAAGCTTCCCTGGGAAAGTAAAACAACGGGATTTTTTTTTTCTCTTTAGATACGCCATGATGTAGAAATCTAATCAGTTATATTGCATCACATTTACATTTTGCGTATATCAAACTTGAACTAAAACACTTTTGTATAGGTGAGGAGCAACTGAAAAGTTAAAGGGTTAGTACTGCTAAGACTGATGGGTAGAACTTGAAAGCCTGTTTTTTCCAGTATACAGTTATTTTGATGCTAAATAATTTTACAAAATGTTCTGCCTTATGTTGTTGTTAGAAGGCTGTAAAGCTGGAGATCATTGCACAAAAGATGAGATGTTAATTTGGAGGAATTTATACACAATACAGAGACACTGGATACGTTCAGTGTGCTACTTTCTTTTATACTTATTAGTCAAAATGACCAACAAGGTGGTTATTTTTTGGGGAACCAACAGTAAGGATATCTTATTCGTGTTCAATGCCAGAAGGAATGGGAGCAATGGGAAAACGCCATTTATTCAACATAGTAGTGGATGAGCTCATTGCCTTTGCCCTCCTATTTGTGTTGAGGCCTTTTTGTGTAATGCAGAGGAACAGGACATTAATCCAGAAATGGGGACAGGATATTTATACAGAGATAAACCTGCATAGGGCTGCGGGTCTGGAGTTTGGTCTCCTTTTGATCACTGCGGCTTGGGAAGGGACTTTTATGAGGGCATATAGCGATGGGACGAGGGGAAATGGTTTTAAACTGGACGAGGATAGATTTAGACTCGATATTAGGAAGAAATCCCTTACTGTGAGAGTGGTGAGACACTGAAACAGGTTGCCCAGAGAGGTTGTGGATTTCTACTCCTTGGAGATTTTCAAGGCCAGGATGAATGGGGCTTTGAGCAATCTGGTCTAGTGGGACGTATCCCTGCCTATAGCAGGGGGGTTGGAACTAGATGATCTTAAAAGGTCCCTTCCAACCCAAACCATTTGCCAAAGCATCAGGAGGGAGGGTGAAATGCTTTGCCCCTGTTAGGTTGATGCAGACAGAAGATCTGCCACCCCTTATCTCCAAGTTTCCACTGAAAAGTAGTAAATAAACCCATTTGCTTGTCTACTTACTCTAAATGCCTACATGTTACATCAAGAAATCATAAAATCACAGAGTCATAGAATCATTTATATTGAAAGGGACTCTTAGAGGCCATCTAGTCCAACTCCCCTGTACTGAACAGGAACACCTACAACTACATCAGGTTGCTCAGAGCCACATCCAGCCTGACCTTGGATGTTTCCAGGTTTGGGGCATCTACCAACCCTCTGGGCAATCTGTTCCAGTGCTTCACTACCTTTATCATAAAAAGCTTTTTCCTTATATCCAATCTAAGTTACTGCCAGCCATCCGGTCAGAGCAGGGCTGGTTATTCTAAGAAGGAAGAAGAGGTAACTATATTCTGAAAACAGGCAAAAAGATAGGAGAAAAGTATGAACTATCTCCTTCTATCAGTACCTGTGGTATACTGTTTAATGACAGAAAATGCTACAGAGGAAGACAGAAGCAAAGCAACCTTTTCTTTATCCTGCAGGTAATGGAAAGTCTTGCTGTTATTTCCAAGGCTTAGTGGTTTAACTACGTTCTCAAGAATTTCATCCTGATTCAGTGTATACAATATAATAACAGGGGAAGAATGTTGCACGCTGTACAAAGAGCCATGTGTCAGCAGCACAGCTCTACTTTGATCTGTTGGCAATGGGCCTCAGTCATCTTTCTCTCTTAAAAAAGATTAGGAATTAATTCAAGAAACACACTGCTTCTCACAGGCAGAAGCCACTGTGAGATATAGGGTGGCAGAGATTCTGTGTATCAGGAGGGCTTTTTTCTCTTTCTCCAGACAGAATTCACATAAATAATTCAACAATACAAAACCTGGTTCAACCTGGCTGTCCAGAGGAAGAGAAGATAAATATTTACAAGATTCTAAGATATATTGTTATAAAACAAACTCGAGGTTGAATTCTTCCCAACGTTTTCTGGTCTCTTTGCCATTCCCAGTTGCTTTTGCCAATTAGATTCTCCCCAGTGTCTGTAATACCTTACACATATTTGAAGCTTTTAAGATCTCAAATTGAATTGAAGGCAGCAATCACCTAATGCATAGTGACAAAAAAAAATAATAATAATATTTAGGGTATATTCCTGCAGTGTGTGGCAACAGTGAATGCTGCTTCTTAAAACACAGCCTGTGACTCATGATGCTGTTTGCAAAATCAGAATCAAACGAGTCAAAATTGCTACCAAAATTATTCCAGTCAGACCTGGTTTGAGGGTTTATTGCAAAAATAATTGTCCTGCATTAAAATTCAGAAAGAGAGCTGATCTGTTTGTGTTTCCAAAGATTGGTGAGTGTCTGAACTCATGTTTGGAGCATGTGCTTCCAGCTATGGTATGTCAGATGTATCTTGAAATAAAGAGCTTCTGAAAAAATGGATATTTTGGACAGTGAAGTTTTTTATCATCATGAATGAAAAGATTCTTCTTTATTCAGAATCTATCAGATCTCTTTCATTGCAGTCTCCAAGTGGAGGCTGTCATAACAGTTGCAGGAGACACTAGTTTTTCATTAAAAGCAGAACACTATTATTCAAGGGGTTGTTGCTCAGAGCATCCTAAAACCAAAATGCCAAAGAAATGACCATCTTAAGCCATATGCTGAAGAAACATAAAGCATAATGGCAAGGTAGTCTTGTCCAGTGCAATCTTTCATCCAGTTTTTTATGGTAAAATTAGGGTCCTTCCAACCTGAGCTTTTCTGTGATTCTGTATTTTCCCTGTATTGTAGATCTTGTGTTGTGGTTCGGATGTGGGATGTTCTCTAATCTTTAAGAACAGGTTACACCATTACACTATACATTTTGAGTGTTCAGAAAATGAAACTGGAATTTCTCTGTGTTGCTTATCCAAAAGGGATGACATAAGGTCCAGCTCAGAACTGGAAGCCAATGGAAGCAAATGGGATCTTGACTTCAACTTTGCTTCTTTCCTTGTGAGCAAAATAAAAGCATTCTTACTGAAATCATTTACAACAAATGTCTCATGCAGCAGGCCTGAATAGGCTAGTAATAAAATAAAGTCATTTAGCAAAGAGACAAGGCACATTGGTTTTCCCCCAAGTGGATAGCAGGCTGCTGTTTTTCCTGCTTTGCTTAAGTTCCTTATTTATTCTTGGGTCTATTTTTGATTGACCTAACAAGGAGGAGTTTTGTTGCAAGAAAATGCTTTCTTGAATTTGGCTGTGTAAATCAAGATGGTTCAGTGAAATAGAATTAATTCTAGATGGAGATGCCCAATATTTTCAGAGCAGCTCTTCAGTTGTTAAGCCAAATCTTTAGAAGTAAATGCAAACTGTAACAGTCTGAAGCCTGTTGGGTTGTTTGGAGGTTAACTGGGGTTTATTGTTTAAGAAGTCTGGGAACAACTCCTTCCCAGAGTGTCCTCTGTTCAAGTAGTGATACGTCTTGAAATATTTCAAGCCTAACCACGAAGAAAATGAAAGGAAAACCTCACTGGAGTAGGGCCACCAATCATCACATGTTCTGATTTTCTGACTTTTGCAATGTTATTTTAACTGTGTATTCCCTTTAAAATAACTTTCCCAAGACTACAGTTTTGAGATTTTGATGTATTGCTGTTTCATTTAGACCATCTATCTTCTGATATCCTGAAATGGTGATTCTTGTAACACAGTTCCTATCAGAAGTTGCATTATTAAAAATCAAATTTTTTTTTCTTTTTTTTTGCCAGGCAAAGCTGCTTGGCATCAGCTCTGTTGGTAAACAAACACAATCAAATATTCTTCCAGTACTGCATTCCTATGTGTGTTTGTTGGAAGTGCGGCTCAAGTCAGGTTGGATCCAGCAGTTGTACCCACCTGCAGACTGGCACAGCAATATTCCCCTTTGTGCTGAGTTTGAAGAAGGCATGGAGTTGACAGACAACTTGAGTTAAGATATGACCAAAATTTTTCACACTGGGGATAGGTATAGGGAAGATGCTCATTTTCTTCAGTAAAAGAAATGAATTTGCTTTTTTAAAAAGAAAACAAAAATAACACACCTTGAGGTTCTCCTATATTAACATTTTGAGTTATATTGTATAAAGGCCAAGAAATCCTAAGAAGATATGAAAGATTCTTGATGACCTTTTGGCTTAGATCACATTTAATATCAGATTAATTAATTTCAGGCATCCTGCATTCAGGGACTCATTCAGTAATCTAATAGGCCTTCTCCACTTTTAACTGTTCTAATTGCATTTACTTTTAAATTATCTGACGTTTGTTGTTTTTTTCTGACAATTTTAATTTATTCTAGTATATTTTTTTTAATGTGCTCATATTCCAGAGGGTAATGGAAGCTAGAAATACTAGCACGATACCAATCACATGTGGGAGTGGCATTATTTCAAGGCTAGAATAAAGGCTATAACTAAGAGTAATGGGAAAAAATCAAGATGGGAACATTGAGACTGAGACTTAAGGAGCCTTGACAGTAAGATCTGCTGAACTGTGGAGTTATTTCCTAAAGGATGTGGTTAAAACCTCATCATTTTGAAAAGTTGCAACTGGGCTGGATAAATTAGAAGATTTACTATACATGGAGCAATCTGAGACTTAGGTTGGTTAGTAACTGTCTTTTCAAGCTACATTTCAGGCTATTTCTCCTCCTTTGCTTTATCCTGCTTCTTTAATGGGTCTGGAAAGAATTTAAGTATAAGCAAGTATGCTGTATTTGAATATAGGATTATCTGAGAAAGGTGTGCGGTACAAGACAGCTGTAGAGGAAACAGCCTTTCCCAGTAGGGCCAAGAAGCAACAGAGCTTATTCGAAAGGGAGGACATACCTCTTCTGGTCACCTCATAAGCAATTGTCTCCTCTCAGTGTCCCCAGAAGAATTGTGCTGGAAGTGCCATAGGAAGTACGGTTGTGTTGTCAGTGGTCTTGTTTGGAGAGGCAAAATTGGAATTTTAGGAAAAGCCTGGAGATGAAAGAACCATTTGGTGGCTGGAAGAACAAGGCAGTGGTCATGGGTGGAGAAGGGGATATAGCTCTAAGGACCATCAGAGGACATTCTGCAATTATTTTTGTTGGGGAGTGTATGCAAACAGGGAGGGGGTTCAAAGAAAGGGTAGAATGATTGCCCAAGAAACAAAACCAGATGCATTTGCTGCTGTTAAGTACTTTGGAATCTTTTTCTTTGACTGTCTAACATGTTTAGTGATTGCAGATTTATGGTATGTCAGATCAGCTTAGAGTAGGGAAACCATTTCTGAGGCATTAGAGTGCTGCCAGTTGAACAGGACTGTGGCAGTGATGTGCTGAAGATAAAGGAGACAAATAAAAGAGAAACTAGCCAGACAAGTAAACACATTTTCAGTGTTTGGGAGTTTTGGAGAGGAGTTTTTGTCTTCCCCTGACTCAAGTGATCTTTGTGAATAATAATCATTTCATAAGTAATAGGACACATTTCATATAATCATCATTATCTTCTCTAATACAAGTCTCCTTCTGCAAGGTGGTTGTGATAACTTGAAATGCAGCAATCAGAATACCGGCTCTGCACATCAGTATAAACAACTTGCAGATAAACTCAAGCTATTTTATTAATTAACAGCTGTATTGTTCTCCCTTGAAAATCTGAACAGAGAGACTGTAACTGCCCAGCAGAAATTGCTCAGCTGCCGGAGCCAAAGATGGCAGGTGGTTTATTGGGGCTCTCAATAAAGTGTCATAGTGTCATATTTTTATTCCACCCAGGGCGAGTGGGTAGTCAGGGAAATGGCATTTGTTGGCTTTGATGGCAATTCATGCTATGGCCAAGCAATAAAGAGCCTTGTTTGCAAATTATCCAAGAGAAGATTCCAGTCCCTAGTCTCAGACAATACACATTCTCATACAGTATTCATGTATTTAGAACTGTGTTGATGGGATGATAAGTCTAGGTAAGGTGCATTGTTTCTCAGTCTTACCATGAGCAAGCAACACGGCTCACAACAAAGATTTGTGTAAATACTCCAGTGGATTGCAAGGAAGTGAACCTCGTGCTGATCACAGATGGATTTCTCAAAGTGGTTTTGCCATGATATCTTTCAAATACTTAGATTTATTGTTGAGCTTATCATGGCTCTGTGGATTCACAATGCACAAGAAAATCTGTGCATGAAATCCTCATGCATTTGATGGGAAAAGGCTGACTGAGCAAACATAATCTGTTTTCCATCTCTCTGTCAAATAAAACTATTCCAGATATTACTAGCCCTTGTACTTTTAGGCATAGAAAAGCTGTTACTGACAGAGTGTCTTTTTGGACAGACGTAATTTAGGAGAAAATTCTATACTAGTTGACAATGATGGACAAGAGATATCTGAAGGTGAACAAGATTTGAGATGTTGCAGTGACTCTTAAATGAGCAAAGAAATCTGACAGGATAAAAAGTTTACGATGTGGCTGTATGTATAGAGAGCTACTAGCAAATAATAGTTTTCTCAGCCTTTCCTATGGTGCTCAGAGTGAGTAATCTTCTATGAACCCAGAGGATGTAAGCATGGGTGAGGATACATATCATTAGTTTAGCAAAGTCCTAAATCCAAACTTAAATAAATGCAGGAGATCTGAATGCCAAAGCAATACAGAAAGAGTGTATAAGTCATATATATTAATTGCAGTACGTTATGTCTCATAAAGCTGGAAGAGTCTTAATTTCTAGACCATCAGACTGAAGGCAGGACAGAAATTCATTAGAAATTATCCCCATGGATCCCCATCAGAAAGAATCCCCATGAATTTTTGACCAAGTTAATTACTGTTTGCTCACAGAAGACATAACTACAGCTTATATTTTATTAACCAAACTACAGCTTGCATTTTATGAACCACTGGCATGTTCCTAGGTTGGAAACAAGTTGGCCGCTCTGCTAAAATGTTTCCTCATTCTTACTTCTCTGAACTTTTTAATCATGTTTTCTCATTAGCTGCATATACTTGATTAACTCACTGGTTTAATGAGGTGCTTTGGGATGGTGAAGACAGCAGTCCATTCTGCAGAATGACTTTGAGAAGTTAGAAAATAAATAGAACTGCGCCGATAGATCTCCATTTAGCCTGATGGTTCTTCTTTGATGGAAGAGAGTATCTGACTCCAGCAAGGACCCCTTGTCAATACGTTGACTTTCTGATTGTCATTTGCAACGAGTATTGGCACACTGTGGCTGATACTGGCTTCCTTACTTAAACAAATAAATTAAGTTAAGACTAGCTCAATCTTTTCTGATTTTCAAGTGATTAACAATTTAATTAGTTTTTATTGTACTTCTCAGAGAATTCACTTTAGCCTGATAGCCTGATAACCATATCTCATAGAAAAATGTCAGAGTAAGTGGACATTTGATCTTACGGAGCAGTTTTCCATGAGACTGACATGCACCAGAATGAAAAAAAAAAAAAAGGGAGTTTAGGTATAAACAAAATTGGAAAATGGGGGAATGGATGCTACTGTTGAGTTTTGTATGATTCAGGTTATTAAGGAAAGTTGGAATTGATCTTGACTGTTGAAGACAATTCTCTACTATTTTTCTAAGATTTTTTCTGTGTTCTCTGTTTGCAGCTTCTGTATTTGTATAAGTAACCTAAGAATACTGTTAATTCTACCAGAGTTAATGATGACAAGCATCAGCGTTTTAGGACAGAGAGCTCTGAATTTCCTTTTTCCTGTATGGAGTTTGGTATGCTCCACATCCACATCTCACTTCAACAGTTGGCAAACTCCTGGAACATCTGTTTTGTATTACAGCTTCTTTAATGGAAGCAAATTGAGTCTGGCAGCTGAAAGGACTCTTTGCAAACAGGGAGATTTCACTGGTCATTGCATGACAAAGTGATTACTTTAAGGACAGAGGTGTTGCCTGTTTTGGTTTTCATTCAGTGCCTGGTACGTTGCTGTCAGGAGTAAACGCGAATATGAGATTAAAAAACAGACAGGAGCTCTGTGGGGAGAGAGGACAGCAGTGGAGAAAAGAGAAGTTCTGCCACATTCATAGATATTAGTGACTGATTTTCTAAAAGTGATCAAACCTTAGCTGTATAGATTTTGGTTTTTTTACAATTTTGAATGAGGTGTTTCATTTTCACAAATCCTGCCTTGATAGATGTTTAAGGTAAGGGCTATTCTTAGGGACCTTTCAATGGCAAACCTCTTAGAACAGTGAGCAGTGTTTTGCCTCTGACTTTTGTTTTCTTGTTTGTTTTCATCTGGGATATTTTGACCAATTTAGTATCCACATCTCATGGCATCTCATGTTTTTACAACATTGGAGTGTTACTGTGTGCTCTTATTACTAGATAAGGCTCAGGTGATTATATACATACGGATAAGAGGCTGAAGACACCTGCAATGATATTGAGTTATATTGATAACATCTGACAGTATGGATCAGGACATTTTGTATATTCATAATAATATCTGGAAATTCTTCCCTACCTTAAAATCCATCTCTTCTCTTAATTGCTGGTGCCAGCTAGCGTGGGCTGTCCTCTACTTCTACCCACAAATGTAGTTACAGTGGCTGTCTCTTCACATCCCATTCTCATATAGGTAGGATGTATTTTGCTTTCAGATCATTCTGGAGTAACATCTTCCTTTGAGGAGTGAAGTAAGAGTCCCCTCTCGCGTGGGCTCATGTCACAAAAGCTCAACAGTGAACACTGCAGGAACTAAAACCATAGAGTCCTAGAGTTGTTTGAGTTGGAATGGACCTTTAAAGGTCTTCTAGTCCTACTCCCCTGCAGTGAGCAGCAACACCTACATCTGCATCAGGTTGCTCAGGGCCCCCTCCAGCCTGACCCTGAGTGCCTCCAGGAGCACAAGGCATCCACCACACCTGTGGGCAGCCTGCTGCAGTGCTTCACTGCCCTTATTGTAAAACAGTTTTTCTTCTATCCAATCTAAATGTCCCCTCTTTTAGTTTGAAACCATTTCCCCTTGTTCTGTCTAAAAAGACCCTGCTGAAGAGTCTGTCCTTTTTTTCTTATAGTCCTCCTTTAGATACTGAAAGGCCCCTATCAGATCACCTCGGAGCCTTCTCCAGGCTGAACAGTCCCAGCTCTCCCATAGGTGTGGTGTTCCATCCCTTGGGTCATTTCTGTGGCCCTCTTCTGGATGCACTCCAAGAGGTCCATGTCTCTCTGGTACTGAGGACTCCACATCTGGACACGGTACTCCAGGTGAGGCCTCACCAGAGCAGAGGGGCAGGATCATATCCCTCACCCTGCTGGACACGCTTATTTTGATGCAGCCCTTGATATGGTTGGCTTTCTGGGCTACGAGGGCACATTGCTGGCTCATGTCCAGCTTCCCATCCGTCAGCACCCCCAGGTCCTTTTTGGCAGGGCTATATTCTTCAGGAAGTGCAGCTGAAGTTCCTTAAATCTCAGGTTTGGTCTCTATGAACTTGACGATCTTCTAGAAAATGACTGCAATTTGTATTCTTCTGACTTCCATCCTGACATTTGATGTCCATTCTGAAAATTCAAGCTGGAATGACAGTCTGTATTTTCTGGATGAGCTGAATTGTATGTTCCAGTTTACAATGGGGGCTATAGAACGTGTTCAGTTCCATTCCAATGTCACTTCTTACTGTTTCCTCAGAGCTGTTCATCCAGTTGTCATGTTCTCCTGTGATCTCACCATTAATACCATTAATGGAAATGGGTGAAAGAGAATTTTGTTTGTTTTAGAGAGTTTTCCAGGAGAGGGCAGCCATAGTTAATTCTGGGTCAGTCTGTGTAATACAGTGTGAATACAGATTACCAGCAGCATTTGGCTGTGATGGTCCATTGCCCAACATGGTTTGTGTGCTTAGTTCTTTTAATTTGTTCTTTTGTTTGGATTGCAAGTGCATAAGAGATAGACATTTTCACAAATTGATGGTAGAAAAGACAAAGTGCATAATAGGGTGGTTAAATCTCAATGCCCTGTACATGCTGAAATTGCAAATGCTCTTGGGAGCAGTTTCCATTATATGCCACTGTTTGCTTTATATACTTTCCAACCACCTTCATTCTCTTTCCTCAAAAACGTTTATGGACAAACATGGCCCAAACTCTTGCTAAAGGCCTGATTTTTTTTTATTTTTATTTTTATTTTTTTAAAAATAGTCCACTGCACTGAAAGCTCCTTTTATTTCTGTAGGAACTTAGAAAGGATCCTCTCTTCTCTCCTGTTTTACATGATGAGGTGGTACATAAAACCTCTCTGTGTTCAGATGTAAGGATGGTAAATGAGCAATAAGGGACATACTCTGTACCTATAGTTTAGAGGATGTACTCATCCAAGCAGCAGGACTGATCTGAATGGCAACAGGTGATGCACTCAAGACTGCAAAAGCTGTTTTTTTCTTTGAGTGGTTTTGTTGTTTGTCTTTTTTTTAAGACAAACAACTGACTTATGTTTCCTGGACCACCACATAAAATACAAAGGAGAGCTATAAGAACAGTGCGGACAGATTCTTCGGGGGGGGGGGGGGGGGGGGGGGGGTCTATTGTGATAGTACAAGGTGAAATGTTTTCAAACTAAAAAAGGGGATATTTAGATTGGATATAAGGGAAACATTTCTTAGAATAAGGGTGGTGAGGCACTGGAACAGGTTGCCCAGAGAGGTGGTACATGTCCCATCCTTGGAGACATTCAAGATCAGACTGGAAGGGGCTCAGAGCAACCTGAGAGTAACTATCTAGATCAACTCTGATTATGTGATTCTATGAAAAACCTTTGTAACATCTCTGTTGTCAGGTCTTTAGATAATGTAAAAAGAGGTATCTTTATGAAGTTAAAAATCTGGTTCCAGAGGTGGTGGGGTTTGGGGGTGAGTTTTGTCTGTATATTGTAGGAGTAAACAGGATGCTGTCAGCATCACTTCGCACATAAATCCACAAAATAATAGATGACTTCACACATACTGCTATGGAAGCCATGCAGATGTTCCATGCACTGGGTTTTCATAGAATCATACTATCATTAAGGTTGGAAAAGAGCACTAAGATCATGTAGTCCAACCATGAAACAATGCCTGTGACTGCCCTAGACCATATCCCTCAGTTCCACATGTACCTTCTTCTTGAACACCTCCATGGACAGTGAGTCCACCACCTCCCTGGGCAGCCTGTCCTAATGCCTCACCACTGTTTCTGAGAAGAATTATTCCTGATATCCAACATGAATCTTTGGAGTTTTGAAAGCTTTTGGCTTCTATTTTTTTTCAGCTTTGTCATAGCTTATCAGACTGCTCTCTGTTGCTTTGCCTGCTGTGGAGGATGAGGAGTTAATAATATCTATTCTCTGCTTGTGCATCTGTGAGTCTCTAGAAGAAAGAGAGGACAGAATACTGCTTCTGTAGATGAGCTGATAGCCCCGGTCTGTCTGCTCGCAGAGCCTTGTGCAAATAATTCTTAGAAAAGAGACCTAATCAGCCACCACACTATGCTGATTTGCACATAATTGTATCTGTCTTTTAAAAGCTGTAGATAAAAGGACAGAATTTGACACCTGCTCATTGCTCATTTTTCCAACGGCCCTGCAGGCTGGAGCAGGTTGCAGGTTTGGAGGAAGGGAAGGTTTTGCCACCCAAATGGCCAATTAAAAGGAGGGGGGTTTGCAGGAATGCTTCGCAGCACTTGACAGGTGGAGCATAAGGCATAGCTCTCAGCCTCAGGTGTGGAGAGGATTTGATTTCTGAGTCTCCCTAGATGAGTGCAGTGTTCCTTTTCTTCTCTCTCTCTCTCTCTCTCTTTCTCTTTTATTTTTTTTTCCCCCAGCCCAGTATACTTCATTTATGGTTTTATTTAAACCTGAAGTTTTCATCCTATCTGGATCACTCTGGTGATATATGATGTCTCTATTCCTGCCAAATGCAGTGATGGTGAAAAAAGGGTTTTTAGGCTTTTACTTTAGCTCTGATCTAAGAGTTCTCCTTTAAGTAGCATTGCTTCTATTTCATTTTCTTTTTCCATAAGACCAGTTTACCTTTAGCCACTTCCTTTGTGTCCTAGAAATCCTTAGGTTTTAGCTTCAGTTTAGTGTTAAGACTCATTCCTGTGAGGAGTTAGCAGATTGAAACACACCCTGATGAGCCAGCGTAGGGATTTTGTAACTTTACAAATCAGATTTTTTTGTAACTTTACAAAAAAAAATCAGATTTTTCCTCTGTCCTCTGGAAGTCACTGTCCCATCTGGCTCTTGTTGGATAGCTCATGCATTTGTCTCTGCTCGGCAAAAATTCCTTGCTGTTTCTCAGAGGTTAACTCATCCCTAAAATGTCCCAGTGTCCCATTTGGAAAACTGGTGCAGTGCTCACATCCTTGCCTCACCTAGAACCTTGAGATTTGCTACATATACATAGATTTTGTTTAAGATGTTTGCCTTTGTTTCCAGTTCTCTTATTAGTACTGGCTGGATGTCTCAAGAAAACAGGTCTGCATAATTCCAGTTGCCATACAAATTGTGCCACTGGGCAACTGAGAACACAAATACTGCTGTCCATAAGAGCTTACAGTCTCTCCCTCTCTCTATATACTCAAGTATATATGATATCTTTTCAAGGTGCCATGCAGACATAACCAGGTTCAATCTTTGAAGCAAGGCTTTCAGTAGATAAGAAGGTACTAGTTGAGAGGTGTCAGAAGTGGAGATGAGATTTTAATTGTTCGCGCTCACAATTTAATTAGATCTTAGGCAGAGGCTTGGCAATGTAGACAGAACAAAAAGGTCAGATTTGGAGAAGTTTTGTAGGAAGTGGCATCAGGATTTAATCACACTGGAGAGGTGAGTCATGAGAGGAAGGCTAGTCAATTAGGAAGGTGAGGTTGGCAGGACAGGTTTTGCTTTTATTTCTGAAGTTGAGTAGGTAAAGAAAGGAAAAGACTTTAGGAAAAAATCAGGAGCTCAGTTTTGAGCATGTTCTGCGTTAGCAAATAGTAGATTACTAACAGATGTCGGAGGGAGGCCAAAAGTTGGGTGGTTGATGACTCTAGGCTTAAAGATACCTTGTTTTCTGTATGTGTGTTAGTGTACGCTGTCTAACTAGGAAGAATATGGGTTTGCGTCACAGAGGATGATTCAAAACCTCCTCATACATGTATGTTAGCGTGATTCTTACTAAGTGGATTTAAACTGGATTTTGAGAGGTCGTGATGCAGAAGAAGGATGTGACCAGAATTAAAACATAGTAACGCCACAGTAGGGCTTGGTGGTTTCCAAGTCACATCTACTTGGATTACTGTGCCATGCCTTAATACACATGTGGCAGACTAAACTAACCATACCTAAGGGAATTAGTGAGAGTTTAACTCAATCCACTAGCAATTAAAGCAATGTAGAGCCATTAGAATGAAATATGCTGTGACTAAAGTGTAAAGAACCTTCATTAAGAATGTGTCCATTTCAATGTGCACCTCTGCTTTTGAGCAACTGTGGTCTGTAGATATTAGCCCCATGTAGCCCCATGTGCATCACATCTTTGTTCATAAACTGCCGTGATACGGCATTGGTACCTGGAGTTGTTTAATATCTCTTCTTTAGCTCAACTCATTGCGTTTCAGCTGTGGTTGGGCTGAAGGCAGCCGATGAAGCACAGTGTCCTAGTGCTCATATTTGAACAGTTGCTGAAATGTGGTAAATCATCTACCTGCCTGTTATTGGGAGGTTATATATTATCTTGTACAAGGCTTTGGCTACTCTACAGGGATATGAAACTTGCATGGCCTGGCCATCGCCTGTAATATTTCATGGTTCCTTTTTAAGACAAGCATGGAAAAGGGGTCATGTACCCATCATTTTTCTTTAAATAATGAGTATCACTTTTTTTTTTTTTTTTTTTTTTTTCACTTTCGTTAAGTATTCTGCTCTAAGTCTATACATCTGGGCATGGAGATACCTGCTGTCTTGCCTTTCTTCTCATCTGTGTTTGAATTCCTTCTTGCTTCAGACAGCACATAGCATATTTCATCCTACAGGAACCCCAAACACTCCTCAAATATGACAGTTATGCTTCACATAGGAGTGACTTAAATAGAAACTGGAAAAAAAAAAAAAGGTCTATGGAAAAAACAGTTAGGGATGATCCTTTATTTATGAGATATATGTATAAGTATGATCTCCCTACAGAAGAGTCCAGAGCACCATTATATGCTTATTGACTAGAAAATAATGCTTCCTCTTCATATTGCCATATCTAGGGTGTGTTTGAACAAGCAGATTTTGTAGTGAAATCTATGTATTGGACTTTGCATGCACAGAGTTTAGTACAGGAGCCAGTTTTATGCTTCCATCATTAAACAGCACTTCGTATGCATTAACTCCCTACTGTCTCCATAGGGAATGGGCTGTGGTCAGCATACTTATCACTTGCTGGAGAACTCCAGCCAAAGTAGTATCTACACCAAACTCACTGTGAGATCAGACAGGCTCCACATGAGTACATAAGGGCTGCAGTCTCTTCTTTTTTTCACCATTAACTTTTCAGCCACAGGTCAGAAACTATCACAAAGATTGCTGGAGACCTTTAAAAATCCTCTCTGCAGAGAGAGAGGTTTGTCTCACATCCATCATTGCAGGGTGGCAGAAGGGAGAGGAAATTTTAAGTCTCATTATGCAACCAGTGAGGAATAAGGTGATTTTCTTTCAGTAAGCTGTAGGTTAAGGCACATGTTATTCATCACCTGTGGCACTTCTGCACAAAGCCACCATTGTACAAAAAAAATAGCATTATATAGAATCATAGAACTTGGTTTAGTGGGCATAGCGGTGATGGGTCGACAGTTGGACTAGGCAATCTTAGTGCTCTTTTCCAACCTTCATTATTCTGTGGTTCTATGAGAAATACCATGGAAATCCAGGGATAGTGAATTTTCCAACTACAGACACACACTGTATGCAGCCTGATCTTCTGGTGGTATAGCGAATAATCAAAGGAGTCTTCTGCAAACCTGCTTGTGATTAATAGATAAAAAGAGGTTGGCCCACATTCAAAAACTGAAACTGTTTAAGCAAACTGGGCCTACGTCATGGAATATTTTCAAACAAGTCAAAAGGAGCTCAGGCACACAGGGAAGCACAAAGCTCCAAAAATTTTAAAATTTCAAGGGTTCTGCCTTGAAGCATTTAGCTTATGACTGGACACAAGCAATACAAACACCGAAGCAGTTATCACTTTGATAGCAAACTGGGCAAATTACCAGATGATGATTTATCTTGGCTGCCAGAGGAGAGATGAGACAAGCAGGTGCAATCCATGTGCCAGCAACTCCACAGTGCAGGAGAGAGTCTGTTGTAAAAGGCAAGTGCAAAGTAAAATAATGCCAAGCAAAACCAGGGAGGTTATACTGAATAACTCGCTTCTTCACTGCTCTATGGTTTGCGTGCATTCAGAGTTACTGTTTTAAGATCCCAAGTAAAAGTTGGAGGCAGTCAAATCCCAGAGCACCGGGAGTGTTAGTGCTTCTCTTCTCAGTGAGCGTGACCCTGGTAGTTAGAGTTAATTGAGGAAGACTGTGCTACTTCTGAATGTTTACAGCCTAGATCAAGTAGTGCTGAAACTGAATGCTGATCACCTATCTGCCGAGGAGAGATTTGGGGATTAAAATTGGACATAAACACTGGACTGATTTGGAGGAAGAAAGCTTACTCAGTCCAAATGAATGAGGTTGAAAAGTCCTTTTGTAAGGTGGAGAAATCCTTTTGCAAGGTGGAAAAATCCTTCCTGCAGCATCCTCTGTCAACACAGAGTTAAGAACAGACACAAACTCAAAGCGATTTGGCAAGAAGGATAATCGGAGCAGTCGGGACCTGTCATCAGCATACTGGCCATTGCAAAAGAGTGATTAAATAGGAAGACACAGGCAATTATCAAAGACTAATTGCTTATTGTTGCTAGAACTATATTTTAAATGTGTTTTTTCTTTTTAATTGCTTTTGGAACAAATAAAGTGTCCTTAATTCAATTGTAAAATGTTTGGGAATGGGAAGTCTGCCAGGAATCGAGCAGCTCAGAGGTCTTGTGAAAGAAACTGCCTCTTTCAGTAGCCCACATTCATGCATGCTCAGCCATCCCATTCTCTGCCAACCTCCCTGTTTTCAGGGCTGTGCCCACGAGTTCGGTGTATGTCTCTGTCTTGTCGGTGCTTGCAGGTGGTTGCAGTAGTTCATGCATATGTTTTCCTGTGTTTTTATTCATTCCTATCCAAGGATCATGACACAAAGAGGAGCTGAACTTCTCAGGTCTCAAGTCCATGGGGGATTTGAGTGAGCAGGCTCTGAACTCACTGAGCACTTTCCAGAATGGGGCTGGGGATGTCTGAAAAGGTGAAATACTCATGTAGCTTGAACCTGTTACAATACCAACATCTGTATACCTCTGTGCTCTATTGCTCCCAAATGCTATGAAATTATGGAAGGGTTGGATTTGGCTCTGCATTGCATGAAAATAACGATGAGTGAACAAATGAACAGGAGGATGTTATTCCAAGTAAAGATGCTGAGGGCTACTGTGAGGAGCAGATCCAAACTGCATTCAGAAGATTTTATGCAAATAGCTAAAAGACTCTCATGTTATTAAATAACCGTTCAGCTTTTTCATGATGAGAGTCACAGGGAACACTGTTTTTATATTCATAGAAATATCTTTTGTATGGATGTATTCGACTCTGAAAATACGGCAGGACTTCATAATGGACAAGCAGATGTAACCAATGCTATATCTCTATGTGTAAATAATTTGCATGAATGGTTTGGAAAATGAAAGGGAACTGGTCCATGTGAGGGACTGCAAGTGTGAGCAGGGGAAACAGAATCAGTGTTTAGGTTCGTTTGCTGGAAGAATCATAGATTAGAGGCATAGAATCATTAAGGTTGGTTCAACCATCACCACACACACTAACCATGTCCCTCAGTGCCACATATCCTTTTCCAGTGCTCTTTTAGGACAGTTAGAAGCAAAGCTGACCTGGGCAGACATTTTAATCAGCACGTCAGATTGGGTGAACACAGAATAACTGAATCACTCTGAGGGACTTTCACCACAGGAGCTCTGCCTTGGGCTCATGGTCTTTGGCTCTCCTCCATCGAAGTGCCCCATGGACTTTATCTGGAGACATCAGTGCTGATGCTGCTGCTCTCCCTCAGATCACATCTTCCTGACCAGGATGAGTAAAAACAGTATTTTGGAACAGTTCCAACAGCATAAAAAGGTCTTGATTGAAATTCCCCAAACCATCACAACACAGCTAAACAATGCTTACTTTGCTGGGCTTGAAGAACTCTTCTACCACTTGTGTGAGATTTATTGGGCGTCCCTTGCCTGGAGTTTTGTTCATGGACTTGTTTGTGCAAAGCCATGCTGCTGTGAGGAGTTTCCTGGAAGCCCTGAGCCAGTTTTCCCACTTTAGAGAATGGCAGAGGCTAGCATATCTGCATCAGCTGGGATTCAGCATCCAATGTAAAAGCAAGTATCTAGCGGGAATTTCTTTGTGTAAGGATGAACACAACGTTGCCTTCCTCTGCAGCCTGTTTTTATTTTTAAATTAACCCAAACCTGAGGAAGAAGCATGAGCAGTGCTGGAATATGCATTTCCATTGAGACTGTGTGTTTGTGTGCATCTTTCCAAAATTAAGCTTGCATAGTGTCAAGTGGGGAGTTCGGTGTGGAAATGCAATTAGCTGTGACTTGGAACTCTTGCCATACAAATGGGCCAATGAGCGCGAGTGCTCACTTGGAAACTTGACCAAGTAGCAAGAACTCCTTAATGTGTATTAAAATGAGCTGAGTAAATAAAGCAAAATGTTAATAATATTTGATATTCATTTCAAAGCTGCTCCTTTGGGTAATGTAAACTGAAGTGCGCTTGGCAGGTGATGTTAAATGATGTTTTTTCCTGTGGAATGGAGGCAGTCTTCTCTCCAGGAGCATTTGTGCCTTTTTCTTGAGAGTTTTGAGATCCTGAAGGGAAGACATAATATATAATCTGATGTGTTAGTTTCACATCATTGCCTCCCATCCCTCTTGTGATGTAGGTAACAGGCAGACTGATCTAGTGGCTGTTGAATTCTGTTGGCTTGTTAAAATATCTAAAAGGATTTTGCTTTTAATTAGAAGGAGATTGCTTGGTGTTTTTCTACCTAGCCACAGCAAGAAGTTGTAACTAGACAATGTTTAAGGTCCAGCCCAAGCCATTCTAAGATTCTGTGATTCTATAATTCTATTTATGATTATTTATTTTTTGTGTGACGGCCCGAGTTTTAACTCCCACCTTTCTTATGTAGTTTATTTATGTTGTTTACACTCAACTCTTTCCTTTAATTTTCTGAAGTAGTGTTTGTCTTGTGTCTGAATCTTGGGAAGCTGGATATATGGCCACTGCTGTCTTCTGTGTGAGCGACTGTCTCTTCTGATTCAGAGCTCCTGTATGCTGAAGCCAGTAATGATTCACTCTCACAGCAGTGGTGTGAGCAGTCTCAGCTTTTACATGCCATCTGTGTTACTGAGCTGAATCTGCAGAAATGGGACCCTGTGCACATGGCTTTTCCTCTCTTCACGGATGAAAATATTAAAGCAAATCCGTATGGTCCATGAGATGTTTTCTGTGTCAGGAAGGGAGTGAAGCTGCCTGTCAAACCAAGCTGTTCCCTCTGATGAAAGGAGACTGTTTTTAAACACTCCTTTCCATAGTATTTTGCACGCCAGCCGTGTGTGTTTTCTCATCTGACATCTCATTGAGCTCCTTGGCTGCGGTACTGCAAGAAGGAAGGGTGTGCTGGGAGGGAAGGAAATAATCTCCCAGTATGTACGCAAGCTCATGTGCACACATACTCTTAAATCAATCTTAAATGAATTGATTTTTTCTTTATGAATATGAAAGAAAATTAATCTGGTCGAGTCAGGTTTAATTGCTTCCCTTTTGTTTAGATTTTCTATTTTCGCACAAGCAGTGCTGTGAGCTATTATTAGCTACAAAGGTGGAGACAGAGGGCAAAGGGCTCATTTATAATTCCTACAGCAGAGCACTGAATTTTAAAGCTAAAAAGGCAAGTTGATGAGCAGCTTGAAAACGCAGATTCATCCACTTAGCTTGCTGAGTGTTTCTGAAGGCTCACGCTGGTCCAGGGAGCTCTCACAGCTGTGGGACCTGCTGGGTGGAGGAACGAGTCAAAAAGAGATGTATTTGCAAATAAAAGCACTCACCTTGCAGGGAGAAGCTTGAAAATAGGCTGATTTAGGCTCATGAACTGTTTTAAGTGTGTCACTTTTGAAAGAAGCAACAGGACTTTGCTTCTCAGGCCGGAAGCTGAGAAGCACTAAGATTATATGCACACATACAAACTCAATTTTGTTATAAAAAAAAATCAGTCAGTTAAGTTTGGAGTGTATCCCAGGTAATGGGATACCATTACAACCACCATCTGCCTCCAGCATCTCAGGGCAATCCCACAATAAGCGGTTTAATCACGTTGGGCAGGAGATCCTGCAGCATTAGGGTATGCAATTGCAACTGGGGACATGGCTTAGTGGTCACTATTGGTGATGGATGGACGATCACACTACATGATCTTAGTGGTCTTTTCCAACCCGAATGATTCTATGATTCTGTGAAGACAAGCCCAACCTCAGTCGGTTTTTCTCACCCTTTCCTAAAATGCAGTGGATATTACAAACTCCTTTTCCTTCTCACCGTCATGAGCTGGGTATCTCCTTTGGAAAGGGGAGGGTTTTGGCACAGGGACCATTCCAACTGGGACACCAGCGTGGAATTTGGACGGCTACAGCTTGAGCACTGCGGGGTTTCCTCTTCCAAGCCACTTGGATCTGGGATGTGCTGCTGCATGGGGCAGCTTTGGTCAATGAGGAGTTTTCAGTTTTGCTAATCCCACCTCTGGAATTAATGTCCCATTGTGACTACTTTCTTCTTTGGCACTAGTTCTTTTTCTTTAGTTGCTATACTGAAGCTTGTTCAGTTTGCCATGCTAAAGGGCATCACAAGAACATGCATCATTTTGTAGTTTTTTTCTGCTAAGGCAACAAAACAAAAAAAAGTTTTAAAAAAAAATGAATCACCTCAGTATAAAATGTTTAACTTTCCGTGAGTTCCTGAAGCATAAAAAGAGTTTCTTTTCTTGAAGAGGAGATATTACTAATGTAAATGTGGTGCTGTTGGCAGAGGAATAATATGCTGTCTATCATAAGGCAGGCAACTGAGGAAGAGCTGGAGTGATGGAAATGCCTCTTGGGCATGTGAGATTGTGGGGATAGGTATTCACAGAGAGGATGCTTTCTTACATGTGCCCAAGGCTTTCTCTTATCTATGAACATGAACCCACAGTGAAATAGAAATGTTCCCATATTAATAGTGCATTGGAGATAACCCTCATCTGAAAAAAACACAGTAATACTGCGCAACTGGGAGCCCTTTCAGTGCAGGGAATTGGACTAGCAATTTCATAGTGTGTTAGTAACAAAACATTTTGGTTCTGTATAAGCACATGGCAAGGTTAGTGGACACATCGCTCCGGCTGTCATTGTCCCAGCAGTAAGCAATTTAGAGGCTATATATTTTTCTGCTATCCCAGTAAGGGAAATAAAAGTAGAAAGTTAAAAATAGAAATCCCAATATGAATTAAAGCACAAAGAGTGAACAAGCTTGTAGTATCACTGTCTAATTTCAGAATCCCTTTTTTTCCTTATTATCTGGATGATAATATATGTGTTACATTGCACATTCTGGCAGTGTCTATCCTGCTCCAAAAGGTTACCTCGATACAGGAAGATTTATTTCTGGCTGTAACATGTGAGTGTAGACATCCAGCCCAGGATCTATCCAGCCTCAGCTTGTATTGATGATTCCTGTTTAAATTTCCCTTCACCTGATGCTGCTTATGGGCAAGAGAAGCATGAGAAGTGTCTGTGGCTTTGGCTTTTAGGAGGAGGTTAAATGGAGCTGGTTAAAAGATTTCTTCTGCTGCCTTTGTATAGAGCATAGCCATTTTTCTTCATAGCTCTCTCAGCATGGATGGATATCAAACCTTTATGAGCTGGTTGTTGCAATTCATTTCCTGCAGTACTACCATATACAACACTGCAACACTGCCTTTTCCTAAGGCTAACTGTCATAGAATCATGTAATCATGGAATATCATGAGTTGAAAGGGACCCAAAAGGATCATCAAGTCCAACTCCACACTGGACCACTCAAGTGTTACAGACTCTTGGTTTCATTTAGGTTATTGTTTTGTAGCTAAGTTTCCTAATGATTAAAAATTAATACTGTTTCCAAAGCAGGAACCAAACTTAATGTGGAATTATCTTCTTGCTTTACAGATATCCTCGTCGATGGCAAGCTTTGTGACTGTGATGTGGTGGTGGACTGCAAAGTGGGTGACCCGGTCCCACTGCAGGTGAAGCTGACCAACTGGAGCAAGAACAGCGTGGGACCCTTTGCGCTCACCATGACACCCTACCAGGATTACCAGAATGGGGTGCACAACTATGAGCTGCAGGATGCCATCACTTTTGTGGGATCCAACACCTTCTACATCGATTCTGTAAGTATTTCTGTCGAAGGTATCACTGTTCTGGATGACGTGTATTTGCATAAAAGTTTCATTGCTCAGTTGTGCTTTATAAGGCAGATTCATTTTTTGAAAATGCCATGATTATGGTGGCTATTGCTAAAAGTGCTGTAGGCTTGGGAAGATAGAACCATCTCTGAGATGGTTTAAGACTGTAATTGCCTGTAGTGTAAGCCACCAACAAACTATTGGAGGCAGTAACTTTGGTCGCTCCAGATTTGGCAAGATGTGAATGAGTAACCTAGAAAAAACGTGTAATATTGCCTGTCCCTTGAGCCATCCAGTGCTGCCCGCAGTAATAGATTTTAAGTAACTTTTTCTCTTCACTGCATGAGAATTAGTCCCCCAGGCTAAGCCAAGGAAATCATCAGATCAGTTTTAGTTAGATCCCAAGGAAGGACAAAAAAAACCCCCGCTAAACATTAATGACTAGAAAGATGAGCTGGTTCATTTCCTCATCTCTTAGCTTTATTTTTACTATGAAAATAAAGAGAAATGGAAATGCAAAAAACCACGCTTAAAATGGGACAAAAAGTTCCTATTTAAAATAATTGTATTTTTAAAATTTCTCTGAAATTGTTGTTTAGAAATTTCATGTCCATGAGTTTTTTGCTTGTGAAGCAAAACACTGAAAATAGCTCTCAAATATAACTACTCTCTCTTGCATCCTTTCCCAAAAACCAGCAATGACTAAAAATCAAAGGGATGAAAAACATGAACAATATGACAGAGTGGAGTAAGCAGTATCTCTGGTAACTTATAAACAAGAGGGGAAGGATGACTGTTTAGGATTGAGCTTAGGACCTTTGCTTAGGCCAGCTCTTCACATCACTAATAAAAAGTACCTGTCAAAACTGAATATTTAGGTGAACCTCAGTAAGAAAGGAATTAAAGGTTAACCACAGGGACAGTCACTGTGCGCATTTTTCAATTACATACCAAGGGAAGAAAATATTTCTAGAAGATAATAAGTGTGGAATAAACCATCAGCTTGAATTTTAATGGATTAGCATCCATATATTCATAGCTGAATAATTGAGATATGTCAACAGAAATAATCAAGAAGCAGCTTCCTTTGACTCTCTTTCTGACGATGTGGGTTTTTTAGTGCGAGTGGCAGTGTGTGGATATCCAGCTGCTGAAGGGCTGACCCTCCAGGCTAATGAGGGAAAAGGGAGACGTCAGCATGTATTCCTACCTTCTGATCGAGTCTTCTATGGGCAAGAAGTCATGGGGTCACATCTCTTGTGCTGCCCAGGCAGCCTCCTCATACGTTACATTCCCTGTATTCAGTATTTAGACATTTTCACAGTAAACACAGTACCCAGAAAGTAAAAAACGGAGTTGTTTTCTGATGTTTGTCTTCCTTTTCATCCAAAAGGGTGAAATGAAGAGAATGTTTACTCTTAGACAAGAAGTGCTGTACTTCACATTGTGCAGTGTTGATACATGTCCTGCACAGGCTGCTAATGAAAATGCTTAGTCACATTTCTTTGAGGCATAGAGCCCTGATCATGGAAGAAAGTTCTTACGAACAGTGGATCTAATGCTGTCAGAGGCCCTTTCATCCCCTGCAATAACTAATTCAGTAGTGGAGAAAAGATTTCAGAAAGCAGCATCTGTTTTGGGGGCAAGAATAAAGTCCTGGTTTGTGCATTTGATGCTTCAGGGAGGAATGAATATACTCACAATTGTGTTCATGCTCCACATTTGACAGAAGCTCAGACACTGGTAAAGAAGCTGAAGAAGCTCATAGTTGGATGACATGAAAGAGATTCTGTGTCTCTATTTTATAAATTAAAGCTGAGACTTTGGATGAGATTCCCAGCTCGTGTAGCTCCATGTTACCCTCTCAAAGCTATTAAACACGTGCTCATTACTTTTATAAACTGAGGTCACTGGCACATTGTGATTTTGCTTGTTTAATGGAGGTGCCTTGAAATGCTGCCATTTTCCAGTTTTGCCCCTTGGCAGAAAGATGCTCCCTCCCCTCTTCTGCAGGAGTGATGCTGTATTTGTTGCTGTGCAAAGTTGACCAGTTTATCTCAAACTACATTCGTCAGCAGTTTGAACTAATTGGGCTGACATTACACTGACACTAGCAAGGAGGTGGTGACATGATTTATTGCACTGCCGAGCCGGGTGGGAGGGAGGATGAAGAACTAGTGTGTGCTTTGGCATAACAGTAGTGTGTGGTCAAGAACAAGTGGGAACATCAGGTATTTCAGCAAGACACTTCTCATACCCTAAAAATTTGGTCTGTTGTCGTGATGATGGAGGAATAACAACAATATTGGTGCTCAGTTGAATGTGACCTCTCAGGAAAAATGAAACAAAATAAAACATCCTTCTGCTTTCCTAATTATTGACTTCTTAGAAAGCCTAATGCCTTAACACTGGACAAATCACAAGTTCTTTTTTGTTATTTTCAGACTAAAAAGTTTCAAACCATTTTCTGCATCTATTTGGAAGACAAAGAATGCATACAGGAATTTTTAGCATACATACACTGCTCCATGGGATGAACAGAATTTTTTTTAAGGGTAAAGAAGTCACAAAACTTTGTTTTTCACTTTCTTATCACTTCAAGTTAGATGATTACTTTTGGAGGTAGTGCTTATTCATCTCTTCGTGTTCCCACTTCCGTTCAGAGCAACAGTTTGCATTTGTGCCCCAAAGGCTCTGCTAGGCTATACCACCTCAAAAAGCAAAGTCTGTTGCTCAAAATTTTAGAGAATATTTAGATATTTTCATACATTTTAAATTAAGTAAAGTCTTTATTTTTAAATTTAAACTTTAATTTAATTAACCTTACCTTTCTATGTCTGTATTTAGCAGAAAAGGTGACTTCATTGGTTATAATTTAGATAGTATACATTTTTTTAGTGTGAGGTTTTGAAACATGAGGTAACATGAGGGATGCCCACCCATTCAAATACTTCAACATTTATCTATTTTTTATCTCACTTCACAATCTGAAGTTTAACTTTAGCCATATTATTAAAGATTCTTATTCCTTACCAGTGTTTTAACTAATTAATTGATCAGACAGAGCTACTTCTTGCCAAATTAAATATATATATTATAAATATATATATATATATATGCTACAGAGATTCCTGTAACTACCAATAATTCGTCTTCTCTTGTTGTTCCTGCTTTCGGCATTACCGTTCTCAAGCAGTTTTTTTTTTTTTTTTTCCTAGGTGTGTTATCTCTCAGTAGCTCAGATGATTGGTAGTGGAAGATGAGGAAGAACTCATTAGGAGATGGTCATTTTGAATCAGCTCAGGAGCTATGCCGAACATTTGCTCACTTCTTGCAGGCCCTCTGTGGCCCATCTGGCCAAATTAGTTTTCTTGGCACTTCTGCTCTCACTGCAAACTCTTTGGGGGCAGTGTACGGTAGCTGGCATGAGCCCTAATCTCCAACTGAGTTGCCTCAGTACTACAGCAGTATAAATAATTAGTAGTTAGTTCTCAAGGATCAGTCCCACATGATAGCCTGAATCGGGGAAGGATTAGGATAGAGCTAGAAACGTAATCTTTTTTCTGTCTTGGAGGATTTCTTTCTTGAATCTTCAGTCATGTTTTCCTGGAGTGTAAGCAAGTTCTACGTGCAGAGGATTTGGTGGAATTATAGTAAAATTTCTTTGGACTCCGTGGCTTGATTGAGCAAGTGTGTGTGTGTAACATCATTCAAGTCTGGGACAACATACAAGAAAGTGTCTAGGTGGTGAGACTGCCAGGCCTGCATGCTGCTAGATCAATCAGCAATACAAATTCAGCTTGGATCAGGCATGAGTATGCGGTCTTTATGTTTCTCTCAAATTAGCTGAGTCATGCATTGCAGTCACTTGGATGGTGAATGTCAGCTCCAGTGGGTTATATCCAACTTGTGTACGCATCTGTGCAAAGGCCTACGGCATCCCTTCATGGCCACTGCGTCACCAAGGCCAATGGAGTTCAGGGAATATTTTACTTCATTCTATGTCTGACATCTACATTTGCTCAGATTAATCCTTTTGTTAAACAGATGGCTCAGATGTATATATCCATTTTATGGATTTTTATGTGGATTAAGTTCCAGACTGAGACATCTGAACAAGGAGGTGTCTCCATAGATGCTGACTGAGTTCTCATTAGGCAAAAGAGTCCGCTGTCCATGGAGCTGTCTCAGCCTAACATAGATCCTAGGGATGTGATTCAGTTGCCTACAGCTAGGTGTGCCCCATCATCGGTGTCCAACCTTTTGACTTGCCTGGGCTGCACTGAGTGGAGTTGTCTTGGGCTGCATATAAAATATATAATGGAATTGAAGTATATAAATAACAAAACTTTTTAAATTCTTAAATATTTTTTCTTAAAACATAAAAAAGCAGCAAAAACATGAAACCAGTGGGATATTTGACCTTGTTTTTGTGAAACTAATGCATCAATCTTGTTCGATGGCAACGGTTGCAATTCTTAGTGAGTTGTCAAGGTGTTCATCAGAAAATTCTTGATGAAATTTTATTCTTCCTGTACTTATCCTTGAAAACAGATTTTCTCAAATGTGTGTACGGCGGAAAAGCGATGACATTGTTGAAGGCCGACAAAAACAAACTGAGCTACCATTGTATTAGGTATCAGAAGAATAAATACTTTGTTTCCTTAACCAGGGACTTCCCAGAGTCAGTAGGCCTCAAAGGGAAAATTAATCTGGATACTTCAGGGATGTTGTGAGCTTGGCAGTAAAACTAAAGGTCTGTGAACCCTTATGATTGTATGAAAACTACTAATCAATCATCATGAGGAAAATGGACCAAAAAATCACTAATTCATAACTTCTGTGTATAAATGTTGTGCAGATACATAGTTCAGAGTATGCACTTGATCTGCAGGAAACCACTGAGCACCTAGGTTTGTGCAATCCTGAAATAAAGAAGCAATGTCTCTTCTGATTGTGTGATGATTGACTTATTGCATATGGGGCAACATATCTGCTTTTCGGACAACAACTTGAATAAGGCATGATTATGAAGTGAAGACTATCTTTCTGTAGTAAGAGAGGTCTTACAAAAACCTAGCAAAGAAACATGACCAAATTTTTGAGTTGAGCATCTCATTGCAACTTCATACATTCCATTTGAAAACTTGCAGGTAGTGTATGTTGGCTGAAAACAGAGTTGCAAATATATTGAAGAATTTATTATTATTTCGGCAGCCATGAGACCTATTCTCAAGTTCCTTTGTCAAAATGGAAAGCAAGGCTGCACATTTTCACTGCTCACAGTGCCTTAGCTCATCCCAGAATGTTGTGAGGTGTCTGTGTTTTGACAACTGTAGGCTGGCCAAGTAGATCATTCTGTTAGCTCCACTGGCTGCGCTGACTAAAAGTCTGCTTACTGTACTAGGAGCTTGGATACCTAGAGTGCATAGAGACACCAAAATGTGTGTTGTTTACTCTCAAAATGAGTCCTATGTGCAGTATAGCAATCAGTTTGGATCTGGCCCTCTGCAGGCAGGTCTGGTCACATACCACTACCTGCCTCACTGATTCTTCCCACTTACAATGAAGAAAAGGATGAGTGCTGCATAGGCTCATGGCATAAAGGCAGGGACTGCTACCACATAGGTAGAACTTGAAAGAGATGAAGATACTGGGTTGATGTTGATGTGCCTGAAGACACAACCTTTCTGCCTGTCAAGAGCTATGATTAATGCTTTAACAGATATTTCTCCACGGGGCAGCTAGATTAGGAAAAAATGGACCGGGGACTTCATTTGCTGCTGACTTCCACCCATTACTTGCATTAGTGCCTGCCTTTGTCCTTCTCTGCATGCATCAGTTCCAGTTAGGCAAAAATAAGGCAGGCAGCCCAAGCAGGAGGAGAAGGGAGCAGGAGGAGAGACTGTTTGATGTTCTGCATGTCCAGACAGAATGCCAGAGGGCACACTCTTGTACCCAGTTGAGGAGGTGAGATGCCAAGGACGTGGCTCAGTACAACAGCTATGATTGCTCTCATTACTCACTAGGACTATATGACACTGACACAAGTTTGCTGTAGGTCAGCAAAAGTGATTGACACCAAAGCCAAAGGGAGTATGGGCTCTGCCAGCTCTGATGATGCCAACGCTTGTGAGTAGCCAGGTTCTGGTGTAGGAGCAGGATTTTAGGCAGCAAAGAAGCCCCAGGTGGCTCTAAGGGGTACATATCTGCTGGCTAAAGGACCCAGCAACGAAGGTCCAAAAAAGCCTGTAACAGAAGAAAACAGAAGCAAACAGCTCATTTCCCAGTGATGTCCCTTGCTAATATTTTTTTCCCCTGATTCCAATCAAGTCATGCTTCTGGATGTAATGCCAGAGTTTCCTTGGTGTTTGGGTTTGGGTCTCAGCTTGGCTGACTAGTGCTGTGTCACAGTCAGTTGGAATCAGCTCTGAACTCTATTGTGATGGACACTGAAGTGTTTGGGGATGACCAAAAAAAACCCATTATCAGTGAATATTCAAGTAAAAAGAAAGTACATGGGCACAAGCCTACCTGGGAGAGTAGGGACGGCCCCTGATGATATCTTGGGAAGTTATTCAGGGTCCAGAGAGCAGAATGGAACTGGTAGGATGGTCTCAATAGAGTGAAGACCACTACCGAAGAGCACCAGTTGCCATTTGAGTCTCTTCTGCTGGACTGACATTGTCTCTTCACAGTCTCTCAAACTAATTCCATCCAGTGGTGTCAATTCAGTGTTTTGCATCTGCAGTAACTTTAATCTGGTTCTAGGCATTCTGAAAGTGGATTTAACATCTTGCGGAAGCGGATGTTTATTCAGACAGTAGCACATGCTGAATAGTGATAAGTTTGATAAAGTTAAAAATTACTTGAGTGCCTTGCTGAAATGGTGGAGCAAGATATTGGCAATAAAGATAAGGATCATAAATGGTTTGGTGATGAAGGGAGATATATAAATGTAGACACAGTGCAGTGTTTAATTTGGACGGGTAAAATCCCACTGTTTTGGGGATATGTCTTGTAAATTTATTTTGGTGGGAGTGAATATCAAAGCTTTCCAATTAGAATTTGCAGTCAGATTGCATCTGAATAATAAGCGGGGGTGAATTTAGTTATTGCTAAGTTGTTAAATGGTGTTTAACCATGCGTTTAGCAAGAGTTCACAGCCATGATTTAGACCTTTAACGTCGATTCTGATGAATGGAGTCTAAGGGAAGATGCTCCTGATTATTCAGGACGTTGTGAGTGGTTTTTGCCTTAAACCAGTCGGCTCTGCAGTCAATGTCTGCTGGAGGTCTTCTGGTTTGAGCAGTGCCACAGCACTGCTGCATGACTGAATAACACGGGATTTTAATTTCTCATTTTACCATTGCTAGAATAGGGACAAGAAATTTACTTCTTTTTGTGGGAAGGTAATAATGAGAAGTTCAATTTCTGAATGTTTTCAGAGTGCTTTGAGATAATTTTAAGGAGCTACTGGCTTGCAAAGTGCAATTATTTTGTTTTGTTGCTTGTTTAATTTTACTGATTTTCGCATTTGCTGTTGCAGGTAAAGCCAACCAAAGACTCTGTGTACTTTGGAGCACTTCTTTTCCTCTACACGGGGGATTTCTATCTGAATATCAAATTCCATGAAGACAACTGCAGCAAGGAGCTGCCTCTCTCCTGGTTCTGCCTTCCTAGTGTCCACATCCGTGCTGTGGAGCCCGTGGCCGAAGCTAAGCTGTAAATGTGCTTTGTGCTATTTGATTAACAACAGTGTGCAGAAATGCTTGGCACATCCTCTGCTTGACCCCAGCTTGTTTCTGTCCAACCCCAGGCCACAGTCCCTATTTTGGAGAAACAGCTGAATGCTTTCTGGGTTCTCTGATAGTCATTTGGGCAGCTGCTATTGCTAATTTCAGAGAGAGAGACAGATTATAACCATGCTAGAGTTTTCCTCTGATTCCAAAAAATCTTTGAAACTGCTAATATATGCATTATACTTTCATACAGCCTATTGAGATCAGTGGATTTGGGAGAGTCTTAAGTGCTAAATTTAAGAAGGTTGAACTTAACCATGTGTTTGAAGGTCTCAGCTCCAACTTAAATAATCCCTTTTTAGCATTTCAGCAAGAGTTGAAATTTCTGTATGAATTTCCTCCTGGCTTCCTACGTTACCCTGGAGGTGTAGGTTCTCTGTCAGAATAGTTCTCAGACTTATTGTAGTTCACTTTTCTGCTGAGTATTGGGTGTTTTTCGTGGTAAATAGGAGTAAAGATGTGCTACTGAAAGTAAAAATAGTAAATATGCCTCCAGTTACTCTGTTCACCCCCTGAGCTGAGTGCCACTTGCTCCTGATAGAGTCACTGTCTTTGTTTCGGTAGATCTATTAAGAAATGAGAAAAGGCAATGAGAAGCTAAAGAGTTTGTCCTTGAGAAAGGAAATAAGTCAACTTCTGGGTTGCCTGGGGCTTGCCTGTGAATTTGGGCTTTCACTGTTCTGTTTTATACAATCACAGCAGATTGAAATGTTTTCAGACACTTAAAGAACCACCAAAATTAATCAGCTGACCATTCTTATCACTTTGAATCAGTTTTTGCAAACTCATTGGATCTATTTTTTCATGCTAGTAGACTGGCTTTGATTATGTGGTTGGGTTGGTTGTTTTTTTTTTTTTTTTTTTCCTTCTTTTGTTTATTTTGTTGGCATTAGTAAAACTAATTAGTGGGCAATTAAGGACATGGAACTCCTGACCATAAACTACGTGATGAGTCTACTGAAGATTCAACCTGTTGTCTTTCAGAATAACATTTTTGTATAAAGAAGCCCAAACTTTCCCTGTGTAAAGCAGGGAGGTGTCTGATCTGTATGAATGAGTTTCAAACCTGTCTGAATCTTTCTTTAAATTTACAGCCTGCAGCTCTTCGTGGTAGATTAATTTCAGGGATGAATACACTGAGATGCAGCAGCAGTGCTCAAATTAGCTCTTTATGTGCTAAACCTACATGCACAACCCCTTTGCAATTTTTTTTTTTAGTAGATTTCATCTTAAAGTGGACCTGTCTAGCCTGGTCCATCCTGGTTGTGCTTGGATAGCTGCTCATTCTGGCTCTGCACCGTGCTCACTTGTTCCCTTGGATGTGACTGGTGTTTTCCTTAGGAACAGAACAGTGCTCAAAACTCAATACATTGCATGTTTTCAAATGACTGTAATGTATCCATCCTCAATATATTTTTTTTTAAATTGAGTGAAGCATATAGCTCTAGCATGATAGCTGTGTTTCCAGTGTATACAGGGTATTATCTCCATAACTGTATTGTGATAATGTTATCAGTGTTTGCTCCTGAGCTTTGGCTCTGTACACAGCTTCCACACAGAGTGGAAGTCTTCAGACTTAACATGTTGGAAATCAGAGACCAACAGAAGATTTACTAGCAGTGATGTACTGCTCTGTCAGCTGCCAGCACACAATGTCCGCTAACAGAACTCTTCCTTTGATTGCACAGTGGCTCTGGGCCAGAGACACCCTTGGAAAGAGGGTCAAAGGCAGCCAAGCTGGGCATGTGTTTGTGTTGGTGGAGATTGGTTGACTAGTTCTGTGCCATAAGGCTGAATTCTCTGTCACTACATAGGCATATACACAGAAAAATAGCATCCCGGGAGATCAGGAATTAAACCAGTTAATCTTTTCCGTAAAAGCTTGCTTTTGACATGTGTCTCTCTGCTATGTTACACAACACTGTTGCAGCAAAATCCAAATTGGGTTTCATTCAGTATTCCCAGCAGGTAATCTGCAGATGCTAGGAATACAGCTACGACTATGTAGGGACCACATTGCATTTGAAACAAAAATATTGCGAAGCAGATGCTGTGCCGTCAGGGTGCTTCAGCTTACCCAGCAAGGGGTCATTTCCCAGTATGTTTTTGAGAGTGTTCTCTAAGAACAGTAGGTATTGCTCCTGTGAAGCCTGTCCTGAGGTGCAACACTCCTCTGCCCGTTATACAAAGGGGGTGATCCCCAGCCCACTGAAGCTGCTGGAATGGGAACAGGTTTTATTATAGCAAAAGATAGCTGCATATTTCCTAGGTTTCCAATATGCCATTATAAATCTGCCATTTTTGCTCGTAAATATGTGTTTTATGAGTGAGCTGATCCTTAATGGTCTATCTGTTCATTATATAGTACACCAGTCTGTCCCTTGTCAACTTTGAGGCTTAGTTGCTTTTGGCATTTATGATACCTTTCCCAATTTCCTTACACTTCTACTTGTCTTGGTGAGAGAGATGAAACACAAGAAATTCTTCCTTCTGGGGATCATTTGTGACTTGACCAGAAGTTACTGTCAGTGTAATTTGGAGAAGTGTGAAGGGAAGGCCCTTGAAATGAGAATACTGCTTTTGCTTTTCTTTTTAATGGAAGCTTTCATTGGAATTGCTGTCAGGATCAGTCTTTGCGGTGGCTTGAATAAAGGATGATACTTTCCTGATCTGCTCCCCTTTTCTGGAATGGAAATTTTGTTTTTCTTTCTCCAAACCACCCAGATATTACTTTGAACATGATGAGTCAAACTGCATTGATACACAGCTATAAATCTGGTATGATCCCACTTGGTTGAATTAAATCGTTCCTAATTTAAATCACCATTGCTGAGAGCAGAAGTTGGTCCAATATATGTATGCATTGGAGAAACTTATGTAAATCTAAGTATCTGAATAAATACTTGTGTTATTTACATCTCTGCCTGTCTCTTCTGTCTATACTTCTTGATAGTGTTATGTTTTTTTACTTGTAATAATAATGTATCCCTCAATGCTGCCTTCTGTCTCTGAAAGGAGAATGTATTTGATGGTGGAATTGAAACTTCAGCTTCAGACTTCCTCTTCCTAGATGAACTCAGAGGCAATGCAAGATATATGCATGTGTCAGTCTCCATTAATAGTCAGCTGAGGGGAAAGAGGTGCATCATGTGAAAGGTGTCTTAGGCCTCAGTATCCTTTCCATCCTCCACAGAAACAGCTCAAAGGCAGAAAGGAGGACCAGCTCTGGAGGTATGTTTGGGAGGACTGGTTGGAAAATCCTTCCAAAACAGTATGTTCTCAGTGTATACTTACACCAGACACAGTGAGGAACTTTTAAAGCATAGATCATAGAAACATAGAATATTAAGTTTGGAGAAGATCACTGAGATCATGTAGTCCAACCATCAACCCATTCCCACCATGACCACTAAGCATGTCCGTCAGTGCTACATCTGCATGCTTCTTGACTACCTCCAGGGATGATGACTCCACCACCCACCCTGGGCTGCCGGTTCCAATGTATCACCACTCTTTCTGATAGGAAACTTTTCCTAATATCCAACCTGAACCTCCCCTGGCACAACTTGAATCCATTACCTCTCGTCCTGTTGCTAGATACCTGCAAAAAGAGAATTGTAGAGGCCAGTAAGGTCCCCTGAGCCTCTTCTTCTCCGGACTAAACGATCCCAGTTCCCTGGGATTCGTATGGACAGATGCCTTGGGAAATCACTTTATACCCAAAGACTGTGCCCAATAGCTGTATATTAGAGGAGAGAAAGTGCCCCTCCTCCTGTGTGCAGTTGTGCTCCCTGGTGTTCCTTTTCCTAGGCTGTTGCCAAGACGGGCTGTGTCCATGCCCTCTTCTGGCTTCCATCTCTGCAACTGCAACAAACCTTCCTCATGAACTGTTCAGCAATTATTTGGCATAGGGGCAGGTGTACATTAACAAGGAGGAAACACAGCTAAAAGGGAGTCCTGGATTCTCTGAACAGAATTCATTTTACAGCCCCATGTTCTCTGATACCGTGACTGGCTGATCTTAACCGCTTTTCAGCATGTAGTCAGTTTGAACAAAACAACATAGACACTGCCAGAAAGAAACCAGGCCAGCTATTGAAATAGTTTAACAACAAGCATCTTTTTAATGGATATGAGGATGTCATCACTGATCTGTGTCAGAAGCAAGGCTGTTCTGCTATCCAGTCTGCCCATGTCCTTACAGAGTGGTCCAGGCCTGTGGCTGAAGCCCTGCCATGCTAACAATGGTTTGTGTAGACATCTGCCTACCACCTCCTTCCCCAGCACCTTGCATCCAAAGTACAAATGCCATGATACCATCCTTCAGGAGTAACATCTCCTGTGAGGATTTAGGCTGGGGCTGTTGGATCTTGAGGCTGCGAAGAGTTAAGCTGAATTCTATATCACCCTCCACCGGAGGCTGTTTTGGACACATTTCTAATCCAGGATGGCATTCATTTCTATCATGTGCATGGTCACAGACCTAATTAAGGGTTTTCCACTCCTCCCCATCCATTGCCACATTCACCTCTGCCTAGCTGTGCCATGCTGAACCCATGAAATCATTTGGGTTTAAAAGTGGTATTGCAGTACATGTGTACACGTGTGGGGGTTACTGATGTGCAACTTCAACACTGTGTAGACTGTTGAAGTCTACAAGGGCATGGAATCCCGCACAGACACGGTGAGTGCTCTTTGGGGCAGCAAAGAGGTGAAGGAGTGGGAGGGTGGAAATTTTGGGGAGAACTGGTGGAGGGCTGCAGGCACGGGCAGCTCCACAAGGTGCCCAGAGTTTGCTGAGACGAATCAAGGCTAAACAGATTATATAACTGACACAACATTAAAAATAGGTTAGACTGTATATTAAGATTTCATTTATAAATTGTTTATAAAGCGTTCATGAATGTTAGATGTGGTAAGCACATTATACACACAAATACTTCATGTTCCGGCATTATCGATGGCTGTACATAAGGCAGCATAGGTATTATAGATGGTTAAGTCACTGCTCTAGAGACCAGCAGTTCAATAGCAATATACAATAAATGATTCATCAATCACTTAAACATGTATTAAGCATTTATGTGTTCTTTATAAATTGAACCTTAATACGAAGTGTGACCTTAGAGAAGTGTCAAACAGGGAACTTTTCCCCTTTCATCATCTTTTTTTCATCGTAAAAAAAAATTAAAATTTCCCAGATCACCCTTTTAATAACAATCATGCTTCCTCTGACCTCTGCCTCGAAACAGGTCAGCAGCTCCTGAGAATTACAGAAGGATTCAGTGGAATGAGTGCAGTGTTTGTATGTGCTCCCCTCTGCCTGCAGCCATGCTTGGTGTAGTCTTGGGGGGGCAGGACCCAAGTATGTTACTGGTACAGCCTGTGGTCTTGCTCAGTTGGATGTTTTTAGATCCCTGGAGTAAGCATGAGAGAAAAGGTAATGTGAGTCCAGGAGCAGAGCAGAGCAGAAGAGCTGTGAAATGAGACTTGGGCAAGATAATTCAGTTCATGAAAATAAACCCTGCAGCCACCTCTGTGAGTATTTGCTTGTAAGGATGATGCCACCATTGCAGACCCCATGGACAAAGAAAGCAGTTTGGCCAGGAGGTTTCTCTTTTCCTAGCATGACATTTGTAATGTAAATAGAAGCCTGGAAGAAGCTGTAAAGGTATAAAAAGTCCTATCACAGCTCCTGCTCACTTGGACTGCTGAGCACCAGAAGACTTTTTGTATTATTGGAGGAGAGACCAACTGCTCCTGCCTTTCCACACCTGGCTGCAGTCCTGGCCAGGGCTGTATTATTAAAAGTCTCCTCAGGTGGGCATTGCAGGGACCTGACCTGGGGCTGTAGTATTTGCATTGCACGTAGACATTGGCATCTTCCATGTGGTGTCAGAATGAAGTGCTGGGATAATGAGCTTTTAAATTTAGCACAAAAAATCTGACAAATTATGAACAGATCATAGATTCATAGAATCATTAAGGTTGGAAAAGACCACTAAGATCATCTAGTCCAACCATCAATCCATCACCACCAAGCCAACTAAATCATGTCCCTCAGCGTGATGCATACATGTTTCTTCAGTACCTCCAGGGACAGTGAGTGACTTCACCCCCCTGGGCAGTCTGTTCCAATACCTCACCACTCTGAGATAAATTTTAAATATTTATTTTTTATTATTTTATATTTATTCAATATTAATATTTAATATTAATCCAACCTGAACCTCTCCTGAGCTTTGGATTATTTCTTTTTCTACACAAATATTGAGTAAATCTACCAGATTTTCCCTTTCATATAGCTCCATAAATATTCCTGCTGTTGGTTACAATATAAAATTGTGTTTTCTAGAGCTTGTGGTCTGTTCATAGTGAGGGCTTGGATTCGCACAAGCTCTGCTGGAAGAAACAGTAGGCATGATCAGTTACGAATTTGTATTGTGTTATTTAATTTCTAGTGTTACTTATTTCTATTTAAAACCACTGGATATGAACAGGAGACACACAGTAGGCACTCACCTGTGCTTCATGGGACATCCACCAAGAGAGAGAAACTCCACAAGGAAGAAATCCAGCCATGGCTATAAGAGAGGTCAAGATAACCAGCTGGGATGGAGGCATCACCACCTAGAAGTAAGATGTGAGAGACACCCCTGCCCCTTCAGCACCGCTGTACTACAAATAAGTACTTAAGCCCAGTATTTTTCCTTCTGGCTGTGTCCATCATCAGCCTGATGTGCAGTGACCTTCCAGGCATCATGTGGCGTGTCAGTGAGAAGCCACATGATGAGGAAATATAGCTCTCCTGGGGCCAAACGGTGTGAAAATGTCCAGGGGAAGGGGACATTTCACGTGCTGCAGCTTTGTGTTGGCTTTGTGCATATCTGCTCCAATGAGCCACCTCAGCTGAGAGGTGTTGAGCTGTGACCGATTGGCTGTGGTCATATTTTCCCTCTCTCTTTCCTCACACGCTGTAGATAAGGTGGCCGTGTTTTGGCAGCTGGGAGGCAACACTCTGTTTGCACATATAGGGCGCTAATGGAAATGTGCCACCCATCAGCCTGGCTGGGTTTGACTTGTGTCTGCTCCCTGTGCAACATCAGCTGGTTCCTGAGATAGCAGTGTGCAGAGCAGCTGTTTGCAACAACCCCAGCTATAGACTGAGGACAGGACAGATGTCTGTGCTCAGAACGCCAAAAGCCCCGTATTAGCTCTGCTTAACACTACTGCTGCTCAATGCTCTATTGTGAAGATTGTAGATTTTAGTTTCAGCGACTTTTTTTCTTTTCTTTTTTTTTCTGATGTTACACTTGTTTATTTTGTTACCCATGACTCTTGGTGTGGCTTTTTTGCAGCTAAACCATACCATTTAGTTCCAGTTGACCTGGCCATCAGTTTCTGGGTTTGGAGCAGGCAGGGAGAATCCCAGACTCTACGCTATGGATGAATTCTTCATCCCCATTTCAGCTCACCCATCCTTGCTCTGCCACAAGGCTCAGGCACCAGCACAGGCTGCCCAAGGAGGTGGTGGTGTCGTTGTCCCTGGAGGTGTTCATGAAATGTGGAGATGTGACACTTAGGGATGTGGTTTAGTGGGCATGTGGGATGGGTTGATGGTTAGACTTGATGATCTTAGTCATCTTTTCTAACCTTAATGATTCCATGAAGGGCAAAAAGAACACTGGCTGGCTGGGCTCTCCCTTCAAACCCGGCACATCTGGTTTGAATTAGCCCATAATACTGCTGTCTTCTCTTCCCTAATTTTGCCAGCTCCTGGCCAACATGCAGGCAAGGCTTTGTCTTCGAAATCTCCTTTTCTTCTCCCTTCTCTCCAAGGTTTGTGCACTCTGAGGTGCATTGGAAAGCACAGAGGAAGCAAAGAGGTTCAGTATCACCTTACTATCTCCTGCAAAATCCATATTTTGTTGCTTAGAGACAACATCTCTGTTAGCCATCCCAGCACTGCATGTGAAATTCTGAATGTGAAGCACAGCCATGCGGTAAGAAGTGTCACTAAATGCCACATCTCCTCCCTCCTCTCCAAGCAGAGTCCCAGTCATCTTGGAGTATAAGGTACCTGATAGAGGGTGCAGCAGGTACCTGCACCCCAAGATGACTGGGGCTCTGCTACTGCTCCTAGCACTTTGTTGAAATGGTGGCTGTGGTCACAGTTTCTCTGCTGTATTTGGGACATCCCAAATGCCCCCATATTGCTGGTGTACAGTGGGAGAGGTCTTGAGGCAGATTCAGGCAGCTCAGCAAGACAGTCCCTTCCTTTAGAGCCTGGCCCTAAAGAGGCCACGATGACCTTTGCCTAGATGCAGACAGACACAGTTAGCTCAACCCAGAGTTTATTCATACTCCACAATATTTCCCAGGAGGAAACAATTCAGCAACTCTATTTCTCACTTGCACATGAAGACACAAATGTTTTGAAGCCTCCCTCTTGGTGATAATAGACATCAGGAGAGGAAACTCTGGAGCCTGGAATGGCTCAACCTTATGGTGACAGGTACAGTGTATACCAACCCCAACAGCTTGAGCAAGGCAGTACATTACCCAGCCGTGCATCCTTCCCTTACCTTGTGTACTTTGTGTCTATGCTCAGGAGTGGGTCCAACAGAAACAAATCACTACCTAAAACCAGTCCATTGAAATTGACAATAACAGATGAATTGAGATCAGGCTGACTCTTTGCAAGCAGTAAATGGAGAAGGGTTTCCCTTTCCTGGCATCTTACCTCTGGAAGGAGCAATTAGTGACCACTCATTTGCCAGTAAAACAAAGCAAAGCTGGATGACATGGATATGTCCTCTGCTTTGTGACCCACCTTCATGCCAGTGGCTGGTAAACACACCTAAACCACAACAGTGGCAAAACCCTTTGCTGCATCAGAGAGAACTGCTCAAGAATGAATGCCCGATTCAATCAAAGTGAAGTGGCTGCTGTATTGAAAATACATATTTCGTGGGCTGTTTGTGACTGAAAATGCACCAAATACATTTTGGGTCGTCTGCCTTGCTAGTAGACTGCCGAATCGACTCTGAAGACTGAAGTGGTTGCAGCAACCTTGGCTACACCAACACAATATTCCATTTTTGTCATGTTTGATAGAGTTTTGTACAAGGCAGCAAACTCTCAGCCGAAAGCTGCATTGCTATTCTTGTAACAAAAGAAAGACCTCCGCTTGCTTTAGGTGCAGTCTCTATTTGCATTAAGAATGCCCAGGGGACATGGAGACACGACCATGCTTTATCCAAGGGATGTGTTGAGCAGGGTTTCTTGTAAGTCCCAGCTCATCTGTCTTAGAAAAAATATCCATGCCAGAGCTGTAGCAACACAGTCTTTTTTTTTTTTTCTGCCACATCGGGCAGCAAACCTGCACCTGCAATGGTGCACAGGAGGGCTGTAACAGCAAGAACATGCCTTCAGAATGGGCTTAGAGATAATAAGAAATCATCTTAATGCGACTGTTGAATGTACAAGGGATCCAGTAATAGTTATCACAGGTACACTTTCATTAACTCCCTTTAATTTAAAAGCTCAGTGTTTGCAGCAATCTTTTACAGGGAGAAAGAAGTCAAATCAAATCATAAAAATATAAACCTTGCTGAAGCACGGTGTGCAGCTCAGCCTGAGGCGTTGCGATGACTGTCCCTATGGCGCTACTCCCTTCAATAGCCCAGATAGGGAGAGGGACCTGGGGAAAAGGAATGGAGAGGGACAGGGCAGGGACTGGCACATATTGGCCAAGCAGAGCCTGGGTAGCCCGTTAGATGAGCCACCAGCTGTCACCTTGGCCATCAGAGCCTACTTCTGGCACTTCCTCCTGTGCAAAATGGATGCTGTGAGCAGCCCTTTGTGCACTCAGAATGGCCCAATTTGGTTAATGGTTGAGATGTCCTAAAATACACCGTGTCATCCATTACCCCTTTATCTCTTTACAGCAGGGATCCACACTCATTGCCTGCAAATGGCTTGGGTGGGACCTTTCCAGCAGCAAAGCCCCTACCATGTCACCAGGGTTGTGGTCGTGTCTCATGTTTGCTGTAATAACATCCTCTACTCAGGAATAACCCATATTTCTATCTAGTGAGGAAAATAAATAAATAAAATAGAGGGCTTAGTACCAACCCTGATATATTCCCTTGACACAAAACTAAATTATATTATTAGGATGCAATGTGACTCTCCTGAAAGGTAACAAACCAGCTGACCTACCCCATACATTGCCTGCGCAAATCATAGAATCATATTATCATAGAATGATCAAGGTTGGAAAAGACCACTAAGATCATCTAGGCTAACTGTCCACCTGCCTCCAATATTGCCCACCAAACCACGTCCCAAAGTACTACATCTACCCTTTCCTTAAACACCTCCAGGGACAGTGACTCCACCACCTCCCTGGGCAGCCTGTTCCAATGTCTCATTATTCTTTCTGACAGTAAATTCTTAATAATATCCAACCTGTTGTATGCAATAAGCATATAACAAAAAACAGGGATCTCAAACAAAAGTCAATAGCTTATGAAACTTGTTATTGCTGAGCTGGGGGAGACAAATCAGTGCTTCAAAATGACCCTTTTTCTTCCACCTCCCAGCCTGGGCTGTGCTAAGGTTGTCTCAGATGCTTGCAACAAGAAGAGCAGCCCACCCGAATACATGCTGGTTGGCTTTACAACAGCTTGCTAAGCTGTGCTAGTTTTTCTCTGAGTTGTTCGGCTTTAAGAGAGCCTTTGAACGAGTGCAGGCAATTTCAGAGGACAAATGCCAGGAAGGCCGTAGGACATTTCAGTGCGGTGATGGAGAGTTCCTGTAGCTGCAGTAGGAAATGCCCTTATTTGCGGAAGCGGGATGAGGGGTGGGGACACAAAAGGAAAAATAGTTCAGTTCAGGAAAGGTTTATTAAAGGAAAATCACTGAACCATTAGATGCTGTCGGTGTTGTGAATCACATACAGTTCCAGCTCAGCTTCAGAGGAGCATCCATAGTGCTGGTCTCTGTAGCACACTGCTCTGCACGGACAGTTGTGAGTTTCAGGGCTAGAAGTGCCATAGCTGCATTGCTTAACATATCCCCTCAGTTGGTGGCTGAAGCTGTACATATAAGTGCATATATGAGAGTCTCCTGGATGCTTTCTTTGTGGAGTATTCTAAGCATCTTCTTGCCATTAGCTGGCCTCCACATCACCCCAACTAAAGAAAAAGCTCACACAACCTGTGGCATGGGAAATAGGAGATAAGAGACTTCTCTGAACAAGGGAGAGCTGAGATGTCTTCTTGCTGAAGATGAAGATTTGAGATGAAGAAGTGTATTGTTTTGCAGGCAGATAAGCGTAAGGGCTCAACATCAGTGAAGCTGATTGATAGATGAAGAAAATATTTAATGCTAAAAGCAGTGTCTGGAGAAAAGACTTGGCAAGGAAAACTGGGTCACAAGCTGAATCCCCTCATGCTGCATAAAGTAAAGATCTATACAGCCAGTCTGGGCTTTATTTCAGCCCCAAAGGAAAAGCTGAAGGCCACATGCTGGAGCCTTCCCAGAGCTACTGCAGGCATGTCAGGACACTGCTATCTCCTCTCCAACTCTTGCAGTATTTATAAATCTGTACTTTCTGGCTAGTTCACAGTGTTTTTTAGCTCCACCCACCATCTGGAGTGACAACATCCCCTTTCCAGTTGGGCACCAGAACCTCTGGGACCACTGGGGCAGTGGTGCAAAGAATCTTTGTGGCCCTTCACTGCACTCCTTCTAAGAGATCCGTGTCTTTTTTGAACTGGGGTGCCCAGAACTGGACACAGTATTCCAGATGTGGCCTCATTAGGGCAGAATAGAGAAGTTTTGGCCAGAATAGAGAAAATTAAGTCTTTTTAATGATGGACAATGATAGAACCTTGCAGGACTGCAGCTCCCTGAATAATGATTGTTGTAGCACCAGAGCTAGCAGAAACTCTTGTGTCTTGATCTGACTGAAGGTTCACAAGCTTGCAGATACCAATGGGTCCCTGCATGAGAGCCAGGGGATGCTTGTCCCTGAGCAAGGGCAGCTGGAAGAGGAATTTTTGCCTTAGGAAGCCATATATGATCACTTTGCCATGCACTGCAGAGCTGAGGCATGCACCTCTCAGCTGGGTGAGTCACACCTGTATGCTGCTTTCCAACACAAGCCACTACATACATACAAATGTTCTTGGGCGTTTTTGGCAAGCAGCTTCATCCCGGTACCACCCTGCACCTCCCCTTAGCTACAGCACTTTGTGTAACTGAGAAATATGGCATATTTATCCCATACCTCAGGCCGTCTCTATGCTCTTTCACTGTACCTTGGAAACCAAACTTCTATTCTTGCCAACAAATCACTTTCAGACTAACGGGGGAGTGTGTGGTAGCTTGGATTTCTTTCTTTCTTTATTTCTTTCTCTCTTTCTTTTTCTTTTTTTTTTTAAATTTTTTTAAAAGAATTTTTTTGCAATCTAAGAAAAGTATTGAAGATCTATTTTTAAATATCATTCTCCCCCTCCCCCCCTCCACCCACTGAGCTTCAACGACTGAACACTTAGGCTTTTATGAGGATATTAGTAAAGCAGCCACAATCTGTAGGGTGCGTTTAAAACTATGTTGCATAATGGGACAAGCACTGAGCATAATACAACAAAATGCAATGGAGGCTAGGATCTTCTGCAGTATGTGAAGTAAGAAGTGGTATACCTAGCCTTTCACCCAAGGGTGCTAAGGGAGCTGGTGTATGTGATTGCCAAGCCACTTTTCACCACCTATCAGCAGTCCTGATCAAGTGGAGAGGTGAGAGGTCCCATATGACTGGAGACTTTCTATGGAGACATGATAAGGAGTGTTATATGGAGGATCCAGGGAACTAAAGTCCTCAGTGCCAAGGAAGATTATGGAACAGATCGTTTTTGAGTGGTAACACAAGGCATGTGTGGAACAACCAGGGGACCAGGCCCAGCCAGCATGGGTTCCATGAAAGACAGGTCCTGCCTGACCAATCTCATCTCCATCTATGGCCAAGTGACCCACTTGGTGAATGATGGAATGGCTGTTGATGTAGCCTACCCAGATTTCAGCAAAGCCTTTGACACTGTCTCCCACAGTATTCTCCTGGGGAAGCTGGCAGCCCATGGCTTGGACAGGCACACTCTTTGCTGGGTAAAGGGCCAGGCCCAGAGAGTGGTGATGAATGGAGTTAAATCTAGCTGGCTACTAGTCACTAGTGATATTTCCCAGAGGTTAGTATAGGGGTCAGCCCTGTTTAATATCTTTATTGATTATTTGGATGAGGGAATTGAGTGTACACTTGGTAAATTTGCAGATTACAGCAAGGTGAGAGGAAGCGTCAATCTACCTGAGAGTAGGAAGGCCCATCAGAGGTACCTAGACAGTCTGGATCAATTGGCTGAGGCCAATGTGATGAAGTTCAACAAGACCAAGTGTCAAGTCCTGCACTTTGATCACAACAACCCTAGGAAATGCTACAGGCTTGGGGCAGAGTGGCTGAAAGCTGTGTGGAAGAAAAGGACCTCATGGTGTTGGTCAGCACTTGGCTAAACATAAGCCAGTAGTGTGCCCAGGTGGCCAAGAAGGCCATGGTACCCTGGCTTGTATCAGAAATAGTGCTGGCAGCAGGAACAGGGAGGTAATCATCGCCCATACTCAGCTCTAGTGAGGCTGCACCTTGAGTACTGTGTTCTGTTTTTTCCTCTCAGTACAAGAATAATATTGAGGCCCCAGAGAGCGTCCAGGGAAGGGCAATGAAGCTGGTGAAGTGTCTGAAGCACAAGTCTTATGAGGAGCATTAGTGGGAATTGAGACTGCTTAGTGTGGAGGAGACTTAGGGCAGACATTATCACTCTCTACAATTACCTGAAAGGAGATTGTGGTAAGATGGGGGCTGGCCTCTTCTCCCAGGTAACATTAATGGGACAAGAGGGAATGGCCTCAAGTTGTACCAGGGATGTTCAGGTTGGATATTAGGAAAAATTTCTTCTCGGAATGGGTAGTGAGGCATTGGAATAGGTTGCCCAGTCAGGTGGTGTCTATCCCTGGAGATGTTTAAGGAAAGGATAGATGTGGCACTGAGTTACGTGGTTTAGTGGGCACGCTGGTGATGGGTTGATGGTTGGACTCGATGATCTTAGTGTTTTTTTCCAACCTTGATAATTCTATCATTATATGATCAGTAAATAGTCTGAAATAACCCAATCCCTTACTTTCCCCTTTTTATCTTCTCAAATTTAAATCCATCAATCTCACAGTTATGTCAGAGCATAGTTAATTCAATATTTCACTGGAAATGTAACTATTTAAACAGTCTCTCTTTTTCACCTTGATACATTTTGATATTCCAAGAAACCAATAAACACAGTAATGGCAATGACATGCCTGTAAGATAATTTGAAAAGTGCATTTTTATCATTAGAGTCTGGGGGAATTGCATTTGCTCTAGTAAAATCCTACAGGACTTTGGTGAGGATAACAACTTGAAAATGTTGCTATTAGTAGCACTGCAAACTCTATTCTGAAATCTGCAGTGTTATCAAATCAGATGTAAGAAAAAAAAATCAATTTGATGCTGTTGAAGGCTACTGCATTCAAGTGAAAATATAACATTTTCCTGATTCTATCAAAAGTCCTTGGGAATCAGCCACCCACCCGAGGTGTACTGAGTGATTAATGCTGGCCGTGTGCTATTTATCCCTTAAAATGTAATCACAAGCTGATTATTTTGTTGAACATATTTTTGGTAATTTGATTAAGGAGCTGCATGGACTTAACAGATTCGAAGGAAAACACACAAAGGAAAAAGGAGTTGGAAGACAAAGGTTGCCGCTAGGTAAGGATGTTCTTGGGGCCTCCGTATAACCAAATACCTGTGATTAAGATCCAGCTTTTGCAGTGCTTTAGGCTCCTGTGTGTTTACATCCATCTTACAAAATGTGGGCTAAGGTGATGAAGGTAGATGAGGGGTTATGCCCTTATTCTGCAGATTGCTGTGTGGCTGGAAGAAATAGCATCGTACTTCAAGTCTACAGAATACAGGGGAGAAAAAAAGTGAAAAAGAAAGTTTATATTCAACTCAGCTCCCCTGTTTGAACAACTACTCCTTACCTTTGGCTCTCATCACACATACCAAACAGGAACTCCTGGGTAATAATAATAGTAAAAAATAAAGATTATGTAGCTCTCTGCATTAGCATATGATGAAGTGCATTATAAGATAAGTATGTGAGACTCTCTGCTACTGAGGTGGAGGAGGAAGGCACAGAAAAAGCTTTTCTTTTGATGTGCATGCAGCCACAGCACCACTCAGTCCTGGGATGGATGCTCTCCAGCCCACTGGATTCTGATTTCCCAAACTAATCTGTGCAGGCCTACAAAAGGGTCAAAGCTATCTGTTTAGTTAGGACAATGTGATAAAAGCAAGATGTTTTCTCCTTCAATAGCTTTTTGTCTTCTTTCTTGCTTTATTTCTTGTTTGGGTTTTTGGTTTTTTTTTTTTTCGGTGTTTTTTTGTTTGTTTGTTTTTGGTTTTGAGAGGGATGAGATGTGGCAAAGATAAATGAGAGGACCTCTCTGGCAAGTGTTAAATATCAAAGTCTAGAAAGGTAACCTTGTATGAATCAGGAGGTGGGTCACAAAAAAGCCATGAGGCTTCTGTCTGAAAATCTCCTGGCCTTTTGCTGGCAATTGCAGGAAGCAGAAGAGGAGATTGTGCCTGCTTGTGAATTCAAAACAGTTGATGTGAGAATGGAAGCTTATCCTAATTAACTCAATGAAAGCAAATTCAATTTGTCTGGCAACATGTGCATGTTGGATTCGGTTTGGCTAATAATGGTTTGAGTTTAACCCTGTTAAGAAAAAAACTGGAATCCAGAACATAATGTCTGGAAGCTGATGGGCTGCTTCATCCTTGAGGTGTTTGTCCCAGTCTGAGGAAAAAGCTCAGGAGAAAAAAGAGAATAAAAGAGGAGGCAAAGAGTTCATGACTTATCTCTACTAAGCAGCAACTAGTTTTAAAATGAATGTGTCAGCCTTAAAAGGTGGTTAGTGTTTGGAGGTCCTCGGACAGTAAATGGTCTTAGGCACTTTTTGGCTCTGTGTGGGCTAAGATGACATTCAAATGCATTGTGTTCAGCCTTCTAGCTGCGGGACAGGTGAGAGGGTTTGACAGGCCAAGGAAGTACCTGGTGTTCCAGCCAGAGAACTTAAAACACAGAGAACTTATTCATACAAGACTCGACCTTTTGTTGATTCCTGTCATTCATGGTCTTTTGGAAAGCTGTTTGATTTGGAGGAATTGTTTCATCGACCGTGTGTTCTCCTGGAGGCACTTCTTTGTGTAAGTATTGGTTGAAATTTTCTTACTGAACAAATGTCTTCCATGTGCTTTCTGTGCTGAATCATATCCCCATCCCTTGCCTTCTTCTAGAGTCCTGTTCCCACCTTCCACTCTTGCCATCACTTGAATGTTTCTCCCCACTATGGTAGTCACAGTATCATAAAATCATAGAATGGCTTAGGTTGGAAGAGACCTTAAAGATCATCCAGTTCCAACCTCCATGGCATGAACAGAGTTGCCACCCACCAGATCAGGCTGCCCACAGTGTCATCTAGCCTGGCCCTGAACACCTCCAAGAATAATGCAAGTGTCAAGAAAGGACTTTTGCAATGCAGTGTCTCTCTCTAAGCAGCTTTTTTAATGCATTCCATACTCCTTGTCCACAGATCTTCTCCAAGGTACCATTCTCCCTTTCCTCTCCTGCCTTTCCTGACCATCCCACCAGAATGTGTTGTCTGACTGTTCTTTTCCACTTTCCATTTTTCACTGGATCCATACAGAAGTTCATTCTAGTCTCACATTAAGCTCAGTCAGTGACTCCACTGTATTCTATGTTAGTACTGAAACAATTTTTAGTATCACCTCAGCAACGAGTCATAGAATCATAGAATCATGCAATGGCGTGGGTTGAAAAGGACCACAATGATCATCTAGTTTCAACACCCTGCCACGACCAGGGTCGCCAACCACTAGATCAGCCTGCCCAGAGCCACATCCAACCCAGCTTTGAATGCCTCCTTGGTTGAGTCCTAATGGCCACGGCTCAAGCTGCTTGTTAGACACATGAGCATATTTATATTGCTGATTTTTTTTTTTTTTTTTAAGAGAAGGCCAAATTCTGTCAATCTAAGTGTGGCAGCAGGTAGGGTGTCCTCTCTTGTAATACTATGGCTTTGCAAATGTACCCACTGTATAGTTCTCATACCTTAAAATGTTAGAAAACTATTCAACCTTACCCACAAGCAGGGGGTTTGGATCTAGATGATCTTTAAGGTTTCTTCTGATCTAAACCATTCTGTGATTCTGTTAGCTTCATCCAAAGGAGGGCTATGAAGATGGTGATGGGTCCAGAGGGCAAGATGGATGAGAAGGGGCTGAAGTCTTTTGGTTTGCTCATCCCAGAGCAAACCTCAGAGGGAGAGGAGAGGCAGTGCTGAGCTCTCTCTCTGTGACAGCGACAGGGCCCGAGGGAACAGCATGAAGCTGTGTCAGGGGAGGGGTGGGTGGGGGTTAGGGAAAGGGTCTGCACCAAAGGGCGGTGGGCATGGAACGGGCTGCCTAGGGCAGTGGGCACAGCCCCAAGCTGCTGGAGTTCAAGAAGCATTTGGACAACACTCTCAGACATAGGGTTTGGGTTTTGGGTGGTCCTGCGTGGAGCCAGGAGTTGGCCACAAAGACAATCAAAGGGCTGAAGCACCTCTCCTATGAAGAAAGGCTGAGGGATTTGTGCTTGTTTAGCTTGAAAGTAGGATTGTTTAGTCTGGAGAAGTGGAGGCTCGGGAAAGACCTTATGACTCTCTACAACTACCTGAAGGGAAGCTGTGATAATGTGGGTGTCGGCCTCTTCTCCCATGTAACTAGCGATAGGATGACAGGGAATGGCCTCAAATTCTGCCAGGGGAGATTCAGGTTGGACATTAAGAAAAATTTATTCCCTGAAAGAGCAGTCAGGTGCTGGAATGGGCTGCCCAGGGATGCGGTTGAGTTGCTGACCCTTGAGGTGTTCATGAACCATTCAGATGTTGTACTGAGGGACATGGTTTAGTGTGGAAATATTAGTGATAAGTGGACAGTTGAACTAGATGATCTTGGAGTGCTTTTCAAACCATGGTGATGGATGATTCCATTGAGAAGAGAAGGCTCCAGAGAGATGCCACTGCAGACTTCCAGTACTTGAAGGGAGCTGATAAGCAGAAGGGAGACTGATTTTTTTACATGATACATGTGATAGAACAGGAGAGTATGACTTAAACTAAAAGGGTGGAAATTTAGGTTAGACGTTATGAAGAAATTCTTTATTCAAAGGGTAGTGAGGCACTGGCACAGGCTGCCCAGAGAAGCTGTGGATGCCCCATCCCTGGAGATGTTCAAGGCCAGGTTGGATGGGGCCCTGGGCAGCCTGAAATGTGCTTGGCAACCCTGCCTACAGCAAGGGGTTGAAGCTCTATGATTTTTAAGTTTTTTTCCAACCTAAGCCATTCCGTGATTCTATGATGGTTTTGGATCCTTTACAGTGGGGACAAAAGCAACACTATTCTTTATATACCTTTACCCCAGAATGCAGATGCCAGCTTTGAGTTTGCCCATTCCTCACCTTCAGATCCCTCCCTGCCTTGCCCAAATAACCAGACCACCACACTGATGCACTACATGCAGACAGCTGTACCTGACAGATTTCTTTTCTGCCTGTCCAAAGCTTTTCAGGTGAGTGAGAGTCTGGCTCTTTTCATTTGCAGTGGGAGATACTCAGAACAGTTTGAATGCCATCAGAATAATAGAGAACAGAAGTTATTTCTCCCTGTACACAAAATAAGGGACATTTTGCAAGAAAAGGTTCCTCTCAGGAGATAGCAAGCCCATCTAGAGGAGAAAAATGTTAAATACCAAGAGTTGAGCTGCACTTGGTGCAATATGGCACGGGTCAACTTAAGTCAAACAAAGAGTGTAAACCATACCAGCTGAGTCTCTGGCACCCGAGAGACTTCAGATGAGCTTCAGCTGAGACTGGTTTTGCACTGAACAAACCAGCAGTTCATAGCCAGAAACTCACTGTTTTTTGTTTTTTTTTCTTTTTGTTCTTGTTTTTGTTTTGTTTTGTTTTTAAGAGCAGCATAAAATTGGAATAAAGCTGCTACCAGTGACACAGAAAACTCTTCAGTAACACTGACTTACAGCAGGGAGGAATCCCAGCATAGGCTCAGCTGCAGCAGGGAATTTCAGGCAATTATTGCATCTTGTGTGAGATCAAGAGGCTTCTGGAGCACTGCCTGGCCCTGTGCAGGACCTGGGGAAGGTTCTACAGGGAACAGGACGTGCTGCTCCGCGCTGACTTCAGCTCGGTGGAAACTTGATAGCAGCAGGATTTCAGCTGCTCATTTCTTTGAGATTACCCTGTATAACAGGGTGCTGATGAGACATGTAAGGTTGCTGCTGTCAGGGATCCAGAACTGTGCTGGGATCAGTAGAATAAATCCAAAGCTTTAACTGAGAACCAGAGACCATCCTGCTAGTACCGACACCTAAATATTAATGTGGGAGAGTGAGAGATAAGAAACCAGAGAGACTCATTTATTGCTTCTTGGGAGAGAAAGGCATGTTCAACAGTGAAAAGTTTCCTTTTTTTTTTTTTTTTTTTCATTATTCTTTTTTTCCTAGAGCCAAAGAAGCTGTTTCAAAACTACTTCCCGTAGACTGTGAGAGGCTGAGTTGAACAGGGATGGCTGTAATTTCCAGCAAACCTAAGTAAAGAATTGTTATCAACAAGCCTTCTGCCAGACTGCAAAAAAAGCCAGCAGCCATTTTTTCATGCCTGATGCTGTCTGAGATAACAGTCAGTGGTGGTTTGGACAGCTCCTGCCTCATTACTGTGACACAGCGCTCAATGGGTTCAGGCAAAATGGGACCAGGTGTGCAGGGACTGATGGTTGCCCAGAGATGCTGTGGATGCCCCAACCCTGGAGGCATTCAAGGCCAGGTTGGATGGGGTCCTAGGCAGCCTGAGCTGTGGTGGCAACCCTGCTCATGGCAGGAGGTTGGAACTGGATGGTCTTTAAGGCCCTCTCCAACCTAAACCAGCCTATGATTCTTTGATTGATGCTCAGGGGTCACCTGGAGCCTTCTGCCTGCAGATCTGTGGGGCAGCCAGGGACAAAGCCATGGAGGTGGGAGGGTTCAGTCAAGAGATAAAAGCGTGCATCTGGCTCTCTCTGTGCTGGGGTGATGGAGCTGTTTCTTTCCTACTTTGAGAAACCATTTTCCGAACCACAAAATAGCCCTATTTCCTGTAATTGATAGCTTAAACTCTTTGCAGCTCTTCCAGTTACTTTACTGAACTGCATTCTGTGAATTTTCATATGATGACTCAAATTCTCTTTTAAACCCGATTTGTTTAAGAAAACCAAGGTCTTTTTGTTAATTTTTTAGAAGTATATTCTAATAGGATAATTTGACGGGGTTGGCACTAGATGATCTTTAAGGTCCCCTCCAACCTAAGCTATTCTAAGATTCTATGATATGACTGCGTAAGGACAAGGTTTCAGAGCAATGACTGGAGGAGAAATGCATCAGCTGCCATCTGTGACCCCATCCCACCTCTGACCATGCAGATTTGTTACTGCAGCAACTGAACTCATGGAAAATTCCCATCCCTTTCAGTTGGGTTAAATTAAAATCCCAAGGAGAGTGGAGGAGGAGGAGTGTGGCTCACGTGGTCCATTCTCTTTGATGTCTCATTAGGATTCCTTCACACATGAGCATCTCATTTTTAAACCATGATCTTGGAGACAGTTCTGATCAATAGTGACTGGATCACTGGCCCCCTCCTGTGTGATCAGAGGGATTTAAGACATGGACAGATCATCTCGGAGCCTCTCTCTGCGTAGATGTCCACATCCTCCTAATCAGAGCCTTTGTTCTAAACTCAAGGGTGCAATAAAGATATGGCTGGACCTGCATGCTAAATTATCCTCTCATCCTGTAGGTGATCCAATTAAGCCAAATTTGAAGACAACCAGAGAAGTTCAAGGTCTACCTTGCTGTGCATGAAGTCAGCAAGTTAATAATGGACATTGATCTTGAGGGCTGTCAGTCTGTCTAGAGCTGGGTGGTAGAGATTTGAGCTCTTTTTCAATACCTCATTAGATTTCATACTGCAAACATTACACTCTGTAGCCTGCAGCTGTGAAAACACTAATTTGAAAGCTATTATTTTTGATATTTTTGAGAACTTGCTGCCACATTTATATATATATATGTTTTTTGTTGTTTTTTTTTTTCTTTAACTCCAGCAGTTCTTTAGTTCTTTCAGTTTTCATTTCCTCCCCATCTCGCTCTCTCTCTTTTTTTTCCTTTAGTTTCTAAAGCAACTAAAACCTTCAGAACAGAGGGGATTTACCTAATACCACAGATTCTAAACACGCAAATACAACAAAGTTTTGCCTGTTATGAATATAACACAAGATCTTCCCATTAATACACTCTATCTGGATGCCTTAATTTAATACCTTCTTCTCCCTTTCCAGGACTACAAGTTCACTTCTCTGGTGGCCTCTTCACAGAATCACAGAATGGCTTGGGTTGGAAGGGACCCCAGGGATCATCAAGTTCCAACTCCCTTGCCACAACAGGCTGGCCAACCTCCAGAAAGCCGCCAACCTCCAGAAAGCCACCAACCTCCAGAAAACCACCAGCCACTACCTTCAATCACATAAGATTAAAAGAACAGTCCTTGCCTAAGACTGAGTGACACTATCGACAAAAGGCGTTGCCGTCTTTCAGTGCCACGTTCAAGCGTTTCTGTCTCCTGTTTCATTTGTGCCTTCAAACTTGTTTGCTTCCTGGATATCTCTCTGCTTTATCTTTCCTCCCAGATCCAGAGTCCTGTGGTAGACAGTAAAGACAACATTTAAGGATAGTTCTCCACCTGACACATCAGAGGGACATCAGTGCAAAAGCTGGCCCTGGGAGTACATGTTAAAAAGACACACACAAAGAAGTTAGACCTTGAGAAAACTAAGTCAGTGCTGTGTCTTTGGCCCTCATGAAAGGAGATGTACTATCTGTCCTTCTGCTTTTGTAAGATGGTTGTGTTTAAATATGCTGGTTTGTACTGCAATGTGACGAAAAGCCATCTTTCTGCCTGACTTAAATACAGGCTTGGAAAATAATAACGAGAGTTAAAGTGTGACTAAGCACTTCCAGGGGTTCTCATGCTTGACACAGAAGGCAGCTGGTCATGCCCTTAAAGTCCTTCTTAACAAGATTAATGTGTTGCTTATTATTCAGAGGTCTAGAAAATGTATTAAACTGTTATGTTATTATGAAGATAACTAACTGCTTGGGGATGTCCTTATTCCTCCTGCATCAGGACTCCTGAAGAACCCTTGCTATGGTGGCCATGATGTTTAGTTTACAGTGCAAACTCCCTTTTCAGAATTGCTTATTTTGTAATGAGCCTTTAGTTCACCCTTAGGTAAGTCCTTAGGTTTGTGCCTAACTACTTCTGGAGTAGATAGAACATGTGTTTGTGTGACAAAAGACAACCCATTGCTGCTGGAACCACAACCTCCAATCCTGAACCACACCGTGCAGTCATTGTCATCCAAGCAGGCATACGTAGGAAGGGAAAGGCAGTTTTGTTGGCCCTGGTTATTAGTGAATGAAACAAAACTTTTACCCCAGCTGAGTCTATGCTGGGCTGGAGATGAGCCATAGAGGAAACTTGAATTTAATTTCCTTTTCAATCCGCATGTTGTTTTTTTTTTAATTTCCATGCCTGTGATTCACTACTGAGAAATGACTCTCTTCTACCTTTGTATGTTGTAACCAGATTAATATAGCCCTGTTTCACATATATCGGTGATGATGGCCAGCAGTTAACGCACCTGAGATTGAATTAAAAGACTCCTGAGCTAAGATCATGAGTCATCCACACAGCCTGAGTTCAGGAGTCAACCTTTAAGGCTGGGGCTAAGACACATCCGTGGATGAAGGAGATGTGAGGCCACTGTGCAGAGCTGGGTGGTCATCCTGGCCTCAGCCCTTTCCTACATCTGGATTCCTTCCATCCTTTATTAGGCTCTCTAGAAAGGATGAGCACATTTGAAATTAGATGCATAAAAAGTTTTGAAGGTGTATCTTCGGATGCAAATGTGCATTCACAAGGGTTCTACAATGCCCTGCCGAGGCCACACCTTGAATACTGTGTTTAGTTTTGAGCTACTTACTAACAAGAAAGATGTTGAGGCCCCAGAGTCTCCAGAGAAGGGCAATGAAACTGTGAAGGATCTGGAGCACAAGTCTTCAGGGAAGCATCAGCAGGAACTGAGACTGCTTAGTATGGAGAAGAGAAGGCTCAGGGCAGACCTTATCACTCTCTACAACTACCTGAAAGGAAATTGTGGCGAGGTTGGGGTCAGCCTCTTCTCCCAGGTAACAGTGACAGGACAAGAGGGAATGGCCTGAAGCGCCAGGGGAGGTTCAGGTTGGATATTAGGAAAAATTTCTTCTCAGAAAGGGTAATGAGGTATTGGAAGAGGCTGCCCAGGGAAGTGGTGGAGTGACTGTCCCTGGAGTTGTTAAAAAAAATGGGTATATGTGGCATCAAGGGACGTGGTTTAGTGGGTAAATTTTGGTGGTAGGTGGATGGTTGGACTAGATGACCTTGGAGGTCTTCTTCAACCTTGGTGATTCTATGATTCCAAAGGTTAGGCTCCACCTGGATGCTTGGATTCACCTTACAATGCAAATGCTGCCAGTACTATCAGGGAGGCTGACGGAACCATATATGGATGAAAATGCTGCAATTAAGAGAGCTTTACTGTGTTTGTCCTGGGCAAAGACATCCTACAGAGATTCTGTACTAGACAATATTGGCTGTTGGAAAACTTTGCCAAATCATCCACTGGTGTTACCTCTATAAATCATTTGGATCCAGGGCATGTCCTTTGTGATGGCATTAAGAAGAATACATACTGGGGAAGGCTAGGTGATGCCAGCATTTGGCAGAGTGCTCTTACTGATTGGCTAGGAGCAACTTCAGCACCTGCACCTTTGTCCATGTAGACAGGCTTTAGTGCATGGAAACCTGGTCACTGGTCCCCATGTGGCCCAGGTCAGTGATGCTGGAAACCCTCTGTACCAGCAGCAGGATCAGCAGCAGCAAATATCCAATCACAGCAGATGGTACCTTGAGAACTGAGAGCTTCTGGGGTGGACTAGTTGGACAACAGAGGCTGAACACCCTGCTTTGGACCCAGATACCCTCCCCAGCTGAGACTGATGGGAATTTAACTGCTGTTTGTGTTTGTGTTTTCTCAGTTCCATGGCACTCATCCAAGGTTATTCACATTATTCACAGACCACAAGCACCAGAAATAATTCTAATTTTTTGAATGAATTCTCTCTTTCTCTCCCTCCCCTCTCCCCCCCCTCCCCGCACACACACATACTCTTTATTTATTTATTTATTTACCTGCTAATGGATTAGGCTGCTTTTGGCTACAGTGAATTCAGGTTCATTTTCAGATTGAGAAATGTGAACTTAAGCTATTTTTGACATTGAATCTGTTGAAGTAAGAATAAAACGTGACCCTTCATTTCCTGAATGGCTCAAACTGAATTGAAAGAGATGATTACTTAAGGTACAGAACAGGTTAGATATCTCCTCCATTGTACTGACAACTCACAAATCTCCTTGCATCTCCTTTTTAGTTTTCCTTCACTTGTGCTCTGACCAAGTCTGGAAAGAAAAGAAAATGCCAAAACAAAACCAAAGCTTGGATTATATCCATTCTTACCCAAAAGAATGCAGGAACACTAGAAATTCAATAAGAAAATATGTTCTCAGAGACCAAGCGATCTGGATAAGTTAACAAAACTTAGGAATTATTTGGTGCCTCTTTGGTGTTTAGTCTCCTTATTTGTCTTGTTTATCTAGTTTGTTTGTTTTAAGGGTGTACGGTGTGGGACAGCATGGAATGATCTTATTTTTGTCTTTTTTTTTTTTTTTTTAAATAATTACTCTGGTACGGCTCTATCCATCTATGATCAACAGATCTGAATCCACAATTGATTTTACGGTTCCAACTGAATTGACTGGCTTTCTAGCCATTTTTGTTGTCAGTGGGAGCCTTGGGTAGTTGAGAAGAATCTGTAACAATTTCGAAAATCTGTTCTTTGCATACCAGTTGCTTCTACTGGTCTTCCATCAGTGCAAAACTGGCACTGGAAGGGTTTCAGCACAGGTCTCATCCATCACAGAGCAAGACACAGCCCCTTATGAAATAAAAGACTAGAGCACTTTCTACTGTTACATTTAACTAGAAGTCACTCTCCCTGTTTTTTGTGTCAGAAAATCAATGCCATAATAGCTATTCCTTTTTGGCAAGAGACTGAGAGCATTGGCCAGCACCCAGAATAATGCAAGCTGGAGATATAGAGTTCTGCCAATGTACTTTACACCTCCTGACCTTCAGCATCTCAGGATTTCCAGCCCCAAGAAGAGAGCTTTTGGGAGAAGAGATTGATAGCTCTGTCTGGCTGCAAGACAGTGTCCAGGAAAGAGCCCCGGTGGGAAACAGAAAACCTCCTCCGTCTTGCTTCTGCTTTCACAGTAAGATAAATAATGGCTGATTTTACTGAAGCCAAGGAAGCAGACTAACGAAAGTAGAGTTAAAGACAGCAAAATCATTCCTCCTAGACTCATTCTGACTCTGTGCTGACTTTGTTCACGAATGTTGGATTAAAACAAGGTATGAGCTTGGTGTGATGGCTTTGCCCTGCAGATCAGCCCATATTTTAGATTGTTGAGAGACTACAGTTATATTTAAGCATCTCTTGGCCTTTTAGAGTGCAACTAGAGCTGATTTTACCCTGATTAATTTCTTAGATGTCTGATGTACAGATGTAAACTCTTCTCATTCTTGCGACAGGAACATTCCCATCTTGCTGAATGGGAGGTCTTGGTTCATCAGTCTAAGCAGAGTTCTGGGAGCTGAAAGCATCTCATGCTGCCTTGGGCAATGACTTACTACACGACCTTACTCAGCCTTTATTTTCCCATCTGTAAGAATGGGTTTGTGAATCCTCAGCAATCCACCTTTCCAAAACTGTTTACCAACATGCAGAGCGGTACTTTTTCCAGTTTACTGCTTACTTGTCTTGCTTTGTGAACTGCAGTGGGCTGTGATGCTAAGGAAACAATGCCCCAAGCTGAATCCCATAATATAATTCCACCATGAAATATGACTTCTGAAAAGATAATGAACAGAAGGATACTTATGCATTGCTGCATCTTCTCACTCCTTCTGTCTTGAAGCTTGCAGCCCTGTTGTCTATGGCACAGCTGCTGGTCTAATCCTTCACGTATTACATTCCCTTAATCTGAGAAAATTCTTTCAAACGGATATTGTGTTATGCATCTGTATCCGTTTTTCTTTACAGCGAGTGAAAACAACCTGCCCACATACAAACAGACATCTGAATAGCAAGAGGATACTGTTATTTCAGAGGTCTCCAATCAAATGCATCCATCACCATTGTTGAAACTGATCTTCTGCATAGCCAGACTATTGAATTTTACCAAGAGAATTCTGCATCACCGTATGGTTTTGTTTTGTTTTGTTTTCTGAAAATAGGCAGCAACAGAAAGCATCACTTCAGATACAAATGTTAGGATAAAAAGGAGAAGCAAGAGTTAAGCTAAGCTGGGAAGTGACAATGTGCCAAATGCATTGACACTAATGTGCCTCTTTAGAGTTCAGGCCTAAAGGCTTTGTGTGCAATGATAAATATATTTGTTTTGGTTGCTGGAGGTGCCCTTAAATTATTAAAATATAAAACAGAAAAATAGCTTTTCCACTAACTAGCTTATCTGGCCATGAGAGACTCCAAAAAAAGGATTTAGAATTGAAAAATCAGGACTCAGACAGCCCCAAATGTTGTTACAATTTTCAACATTTGTTGTGCTTCACATTCCTATCTGTTAGGTCCAGTTAGTGAAGTCACCTGTGCGTAGAATCCACAACCTCTGGTTGCCTCAAAAGTCTTTTTATAACAGAAGAGGGAAAATGGAGCTTTTTCAGTATTTCATTCTATTGATTTTGTGCATGTGCCTGTAAGAGAGAGAGCAGGAGAGAGAGGGAAAGGGAAAAAATGCAATTGTGAAAGAAATAATAACACAGTAGCAGTATAATTTTAGCTAAAAGAAAAATGTTAAAGGTAAAAAATACTTCTAGCTCTGTGAAGCCCTGAAAATGTCTTTGACACTGTCAAAGACAAACACAAAGACAGACTTCAGGCTAAACTTTTTAATGTGGAGATGATACACCTCCATCATCTCTTACCTTTTATCTATTCAGGCTGTATTTTCCTTGCTGTTGCCCATTCATTTAACCCTCTGTTACGGAATAAATAATTTCATGTCATCTGCAATTTTTTGTTCCCTCTATAGCTTTCCAGATCACAGAGCTCTTTGAAAAGGCAAGGACCTCATCCAGATCTTGTGTGCTCCGTAATTACTTCTTTTTTTATTCCACATTGAAAATGAACAGTTCGGTTGCCTACTGCAGATTCTCTTGGCATTCCTTCAGAGTACACCAAATTCGAGGTTTAGTTCAGCCTTGTGGTGCTCATCTTCACACTGTGATGTATCTGTATGCTCTTACTCACATCTATCTGCTTGTTCTCAGGTACAGACTAAATGTAGGTAAGTAGATACAAAGCTCTGAGTCTCTCTCTTCTGAAAATATTTGTTTTCTCAAAAATAAACAAATAAACAAACAAATAAATAAACAAATAAATAAGAAGTTGTATTTACTGATTACTGTGGAATACTTTTCTAGGAACAACCTTATAAGACAAATGATGCTTTCCCAAGAAATACTGTCTCAGGAGTCCTGGACCATTTTTGATAGCTATCTCCTGAATGATCTCATCAAAAGAAGAATATTCCAGTAAAAGACTGACATTAAAATACGCAACTTTAGAGGAAAGTAAGTGAATCAGGCATATCAGTCTTCATGCGTAATGAAGAGGGCTGAATCTGTGCAACAAATGGCATGCAGAGCATCAGGGAAGGATCAGAATCCCTGAGGTCTAATGAATTTTGATACCAGCAATGCCTTTAGCAAATTGATCTGTACAGGACACCAGCTAGGAGTGCTTGTCTTGTGGCACAGGAATGCTTACCAGCATTTTCAGAATCAAGGTCAGTGAGGCTGGGAATGGAAGCTGAAATGGAAGATGAAATTCATGGTCAATGAAGCATTGATTCAAAGACACGGAAGGAGCTGACCCCTTCTTTTCCTCTGACAGGGAAGGTTTACCATTATCTTCATCCACATAATTGGATACATTTTCTATACATCCCCCCCACTGCTTCCATATATATATATACATCAAAGGGCTGTATGCAAGATTGGTCCTACAGATACCAGCTGATGTGTACGTAAAGTGTATGGACACATTCTCTGATCAGAGTGGAAGTGAGAACTCCAGAAGTCCTGAGCAAAGACATTTCAGGGAATAGCTGAGCCTGGAAAAAAGTTTAGGCAGGGGCTAAAAAGCAAATTCCACAGAGGTGCTCAGATGCCTGGATCTGGAAAACAGCCCTTACCTACCTATCCTGAAATGAAAAGCTGTTTCAGGGCCAAATAATACTAAAGACAGTTGTTCCCTAAGTGGGTCCAATTTTAAATAAAGTCTCCCACACATCTCTAAAAGCTGGCTTTACTGCAGGAAAGCCTTTTTTTTTTTTTTTTTTTTTTTTTTTTTTAATTGCTTTTTCAGGTTAAGAAAACTCTTTAACTCTGATAACTTATGATGAGCTTCATCCCATTAAACATAAAACAGTATTACATCCCCCTTGTTAGCAGCATGCTCAGTAAATTGCATTTTAAAATATCAAATCCCATTCTTTTCATAGCTACCTTCACCACAGGTAGTGGAACAACATTTTGAAGGTGCTTCAAAAGCAGACCTGGGCACTCGAATATAGGTGTACTTGAAGGCAATTACAGGAGAAAGTGATTGTGTACCAGTGAATCTTGGTTTAATCTAAGCTATGCAATCACCTTCTGTACGCTTTTCAGTATCTTATTATTAACTTCTTGTCTACGGGAAGGCCACTCTTAAAATGAAGCAGTAAATGTTTTAATGTTAGGCTTTAAGTCTTCGCTGGGACTTTATTTTCAAATAAGCACAGTCAGAGCTGACTGTGCATACTCTGTAGTTGCATAACACTTCTACTCCCATCTGACCCTCTTCTCAAAAGATCTACTAGACTTTAGGAGTAACTAACTAACTTCACTAAAATATTCTGACTGCCTATTTCAGAGCTACTTTGTTCTCATTTTGTGTATGTTTGTTTTGCTTTGCTTGTATTATATATACATATGCATATATACATATATTCTGCCCCCCCCCCCTTTCTATCCCCCTAGATATATGCCTTAATTTCAGAATAAATAATTTGGCTGAAAGATGTAACAAAGAAATGGAGAACTGGCTTATTTTGCTTGGGTCGTAAGATTTGTTGGGAGAGCAAGCATGCACATATTCCACAGCAGACATGACATCTTCCTTATGCCAGGGATGTGTCTTCTGCTGCTCCTATTAAAATTCTTGTCCATTAATCTTAGTTATGGGCTGCTGAAATATCTGTTTGCATGTACTTGGTAGGATATGTCAGTCTGTATGCTGCCGTTTGCTAAGATTCCACCCACTCCAAGCGTGCTCTGCTCCCTCACTATAGCTCCTTGCTGGCTGGACTAAGAGCTAGCTAAAATACATATGGCAAAATGCATTCATCTGCAATGCCCCTCTTTCCATGTCCAACTGAGAACACCAGTGATCTGTGGAGCTCAAGACTTCATTTCACTCTACCTTTGGTCAGATCTACCCTGAACCTTGAGCTTTCTGTGGGAACACCACTAACCCTGCATGGGAGGTTAAAAACTCAGGTCCAGACTTCTACACTACAGATAGGTAAAGTCAGCTGAGTTGAATTTTGCCTGGAGCAACAGATTGAGCAGTGGGGGTAGGACTTGATGATCTCTAGAGATATCTTCCAACCCCTGCAATTCCACAATTCTGTGACACGTCCTGGGGATTCTGCCATAATGAAATATTTAGAAGGAGAAATTGCAGTTGCCTTCAACATTGGTTCAGCATAATTTCTGGGTGGAAATTTTGATACTATTGCTTCCCAAATTAACTCAGGCTACTAGGGATTTCAGACCCAGTCCAACTTCTCTAATAGAATGAGAAGAAGGAAAAAAAACACAAACCTGAGAAACTATCAAGTTAACCAGCAGCAGTGAGATGCTAGAGGAAATTTTTATTGTGCAAGGATTGAGAGCAAAATGAACAATGCTATGTAAACTGGTATTTTTCATGAAGACTAATGTTCAGAAAAATCTCCTTCACACAAATGAATGTAGTTGGGATCACCTACTGTTAAAACACATCTAACAGGTGGCAGAATACTCACGCAATGACCTAATTCAAGAATTAGTTTTGCTTGTGACTTTGGACTTCCTGGGCTCAAATTCTGCTGATGCTCTTGTCTAACAGACTGTCTAAAATAGCTTGGATATATCTGATCAACAGCAGGAAAGCCTGTGTGTGCTCACTCTGCAGATATACTATGCATCCCTGCCCAGTTTGCTTTCATGATGGGCATTACCTAAAACTCAAGTAGCCAAAATGGCACACCAGAAAAAATTGGTGAAACTCAGTGCCTTGAGGCCTTACATTCTCTCTTTTCCCAAACCTGCAAAATTAATTTAGCATCTGCCCCCGTATGAGTTCCAGAAGGAGCCAAGCATGGGGTTAATCTCCAGCTGGCAGGAGAAGAAAAACTGAAGAAGCTGCAGAATAATTTGCTTTTAATGCAGTAGCATGACTGAGACATTTTTGCAGCAGTCCCATTGGAGGTGACCATCTACTCATTTACCACGAGAAATAACTGTTGTTGGACATTTGTCTCCCCGACCACATAAAGAGGACAGGACAGTCCCTCCACAGAGATAATCCTAAAGACCAGAAAAGATGTTGGGCAGGATGACCCACTACAAGAATGGGAGCCCCTCATTACAAGATGGACTTTGAGGCCCTGGAGCATGTACAAAGAAGGGCAATGAAGCTGTGAAGGTTCTGGACCACAAATCTTACTGGAAGCTGCTGAGGAACTGGTAGGAGGCTCAGAGGAGTCCTTTTCACTCTCTCTCCAACTCCCTAACAGGAGGTTGCAGTGAGCTGGGGGTTGGCCTATTGTCCCAGGTAACTAGAGATAGGATGAGAGGTAATGGCCTCAAACTGTGTCAAGAGAGGTTCAAGTTGGATACTGGGAAAAAAATCTGATTTTTTTTTTTTTTTTTTAAACTGAGGTTGCAGATACATGCCCAGCAAATTTGCTGGTCTCCTGATATATGCCTTGTGCTCTTCTGGTCTCTTGGTGGTCGCCTCTCTGCATTTTTGGTGCTGTAGGAAATGGACTCTCAACAAGCAGCATTGACAAGGTAGCAAGAGCCTCAGAGGAGCAATCCCTGGTGACAAAGTGGGAAGCCTGACCATGCCGGTAGCCTCTGTTGCAGCCTCTGTGAACTGCTCATCCAGAAACTCCTCAGCTGTTTGTTAGCTACTGCACTTGAGATCATGACAGTTCCTGGTGTTGCTGAAGAGCCTGTTTACCACTACAGACCTTAATGGGATACAGCATGTCTCTGCTGTGTGTTCTTCCAGCCCTAACTGTGAAGGGGAGGAGGCAAAGAAAGGGGAAGGGCTTTACTCCTGCTTCTTTTTTTCCATTAGGAGCACTGAAAGGCAGACTGTGAATGTAATGCTGTGCAGGGATTCTGGGGTCTGCCAGTCTTTTCAGTATCCCCACAACTCAACCTAAAAATATATATGGAAGAAGAAGTTATAAAATGTCTTTAATAGTTTTGGTGACTAAGTTCTGTCCATTTCTAGGTGTTACATCTCCAGCAACCTAAACAGCTTCATCAGTAACTTAAAATAATCTTCTTCATTCTAATATCACTACTAATAATGATGATACCTTTGTTGACTTTTTTCAGTGTGTCAAGGAAGGAATGGAAAGTATCTGCTGAAGCATTTTGCTTGGAGGTGCCCTTCACCAGCAGCACCATATGCCTGGAAACTTGAGATCAGAATCAATACTTAAATGGATTGCTGTGAACAGTGGAAGATCTCACTTCTTGCTCACTGCAAGTGACAGACGTCTCCAACATCTACAGCTCCCTGCTGCAGTTTTTACTTGCTCTTGGGCTTCACAGGTACAGATGAAGATTATTTACCTTTTTTTAATGTATAAACTTGCAAAACTGTGCTAAAGTGTTCTGGGAAAGAAGATTACTGTGATATGACTTCTACCGAGGAAGGCCTTACAGCCTGCTATAAATGCGATAGTGTGAGCAGAGAAAAGGAGGACTGAGGCTGAGGGCCACAGTGGGTCACAATCTGTGGTGAGTTACTCTGATATGTGCATATGTGTGTGTTGCTTTTTCTTTTCTATCCATATAAAAGACGTTTAAAAATAATGAATTTGGCCAAGTAAAGCATTCTATATGCTTCTTGTCTTTTGAAACAGGAGGGTGTGCTGTCCACTCCCAGAAGAAGACAGTGCAATTGAAAATACACTAACTCTTTTAGTCTGTTCACGAGGAACATAAGTTGCCTTGAAATGTACCCTCTTCTCTGACTGCTGAAAGAGTACTTAACTTTTGCTACCCTACCACCATAGAATCATAGAATCACTAAGGCTAGAAAAGATCTAGTCCAACCACCTATCTATCACCACCATGTCCACTAAACCATGTCCCTAGGATCTTTTTTGTAGCTCTTGGTACTGTTTTCCTCACTTTCAGGCTCCTTTGTGAGCCCAAACTTCTCTTCATTCCTCCTCTGTCGCTCTGATCCCTCTGATTTCCCTACAGTTCCTTTATCCCTTTAATCTTTTTCTCTTTTTTTTTGTTCCTACTAGTAGCCTGCTTCCCTAATTCTTCTTCTATATCTTTCACATGGTTCTCAGGACTTTCCACAGACATCAATGCATCCTCTCTGGTCTTTTCTAACAGGGATTTTACTTGTCAGTATGAAAACCTGCTGGAGGTGGCAAGCACCTTACAGGTGTAAGAAGATATAAGAAATGAGCTCCAGATTGCTAGCATTACAATAAAATAATGAGCACATGACCTGAGGACCTGACATCTGCACACTGAAAGTGTGGAGCATAGCCTAATCACATGGCTCAAGTGCTCATTAGTGGTTCTAAGGTGCATTCCCAGAGACGATCTTTCAGTTCTGTTTAATACAAAATTTAATCAATTTCATGTGCAATTTCATGTTAGGAAAGGAAGTGCAGCAAGTATAACTGAGAAATTCCCTACCAAAACAAGCTCTGACCTAAACTAAAACTGTAATGTGGACCAGTGTACTATGTCCATCTCAACTACACTAATAGAAGATAATAGTTCTCACTTACTTCTGGGATATACTAAAAATTCTACTATACAAGGCACTGGAAAAAAATACTATAGGTCAGTCCTGATGTTATAGTAAACTGGAAATGGCTGCAGGATGTGTTTTAAGACTGTAAATTGGGTTCTCTTGAAAAGACACCTGCAAGGTATATCTCCTGTGTCGAACAAGGTGCCTTATGTCCCAGTGTAGTTTCTTACCATCCAGAAAATGTTTCCCACTTAGATGAGTTTTGAGTTCAGGCCTTCGTGAAACTAGATGCCAGTCTTCAGGTCAAGGAGAAGCTCCAGCATTCTCATCAACTATAACCTGGAGAAGGAAGCAACCAGAGCTACCAAGGGAATGAACTGAGCTCTCAACATTCCAATTGTTACCTTTGTTTACTCTGATGGGAAGAAAGAAAGTAAAGTAAGAGAAGACATGATCTACTGGTCTTCCTCAGTCATCTACCTTGGTAAGCACTGCCTTTGAGTGAACTTTTATTTATGACACATGAACAACCTAGAGACCAGAATCCAGAAGTGAGCAGGGGGCTCTGATCTTCTGATGTAGCTGTTCAGATTGTCCCATCTACTTGCTGAAACATGTTAAAAGATTTTTTTGGAGTGTGAAATTAAGAATGAACATGTTAAGGATTTTTCCTTATTGAATAGGGCAGGGGAATGTGGGAGACCTAAGATGCAAAGATGCTTTAAAGCCAGTTGTTTCTATTTGCTTGGCTTTTCTAGTAATTTATTGCAATTTTTCCAGCTCTCAGTATCTACATACTCTCAAATACGAAGGCAGAGATTCTGCACTGAACTGGGACGGTGAGTGTCTAAATACAGTCCACTTGAAGTAGTACAAATCAGTGATACTGATTAGGTTTTTGGAAAAGCTTAAATATCTTTCTGGCTCTTGGTGCAGTACAAACCATCTCTCAGAAGCTTTATGCAGAGATGTTACCCTGAGAACAAGTTAAATGTCACACTGAATGACATGATTTTGAGGGCATGGTGATGATGGGATGATGGTTGGACTAAATGATGTTAGTGGTCTTTCCAACCTTAATGGTTCTATGATTCTATGAAGAGCTTGACCTGACCAGCATATCTTTATCCCAGAATATTCTATATGAGTGAGGAGAAGGAGGTCCTCTCCAGCTGTGTGGGAAATTGCAGTTCTGAAGAAAGTCACCACATGCTCTGTTCTCTGCCAGTAGTGTAGGCAGAAAGTATGTGCATAATTGCAAATCTCATAGCCATCAATGTACTTATCAGATTATTTTGTAACCTAGGGAGGTCTGTCAGGTGAAAAATATTCCTTTCATTACTGGCTTTGAGGTAGTCATCTCATAAATTAATGTTTGTGTCAGCAGCATCCATATGTGCTTTTTGCATCCAAGGGCTGCAGGTAGCAGGGAGTGACAGGAAGGCCTCAGAGTGAGATGTGTAAGACACACAAAACTGGTGTTTATTTTCCTTGTCTCAACTGAGAAGACATTTCACTGTGAGTGTTATACCATGGTTCTTTAAACACTTCATTATTTATAGGCATGACTTGGATAGTATTGAAAGCAAGATTTCTAGGTGACACCAAATGGCGAGGAAAAGTAAATAATGAAGAACAATGCAGTTAGACAGAAAAGGTCTTAGATCATTTAAAGTAATTGGGCAAAAAGATGACAATTCAGTTTGGTGCAGATAACTGTAAAATAATGAGTCTTAGAACAAAGAATATAAAGAGGTAATGTGCCAACTAGGAAGATGCTGCAGCATACTGACTAGCAAAGAGATCTGGGGACCTTATGGTGAATAATCTCCTTAACGCTCAGTATATAACAGCACCTGAATGGGTGGAGTTGCAGAGGAATAAGAAAAGGAATTGGAAGAATTGAATTTTTCATAGATATAAAACCCTTTTAGGTTATCTTGTCCATCCCCTTACATCAGTTGAGAGACAATTCTTTCTGCAAAGAACCCTATTATGTTGAATTATGAGAAGTGTCAAGGTGATTTATAAGACAGATTTAGTTAGTGTGTGAACATTTTTGCTATCCAACAGAAAAAAGCAGAATATTTTGGATGAAATTCTGACCTCACTGACACAGATGTAAATAAAATCACTTGTTCAGTTTGAGTAGAATCTCTTGTGCTATACAGAAGTATATATGCATTTTATTTTTTCTCAGAAATAGAATAAGATAGGCTTTGCAGTAATGGGATTTTAGCTACAGCAGTGGCTGAGACAATGCAGCTGGAGAAGCTGGATTTTCTACCAGGGAAATTCATAGGACCTGTGAAGCCCAAGCTGATTTAACATGGATGGTTGTGCTCATGTCATTTGGAAGATGGATCTATGTTGTTTCTTTTGGAGTGGCTCCAAGACTTTCAGCTCTGAGAAGACGGAGGAACCTTCATGCTACCCTGTTCAGGTTAAAGGAAGGATGAGAACAGGATGCAGCAACACAAAATCTCCCTTAGCATTGAGTGGTGCATCCTGCAGCCCAGGTGCCTGGCATCCCTCATACAAGGCAGGCATTATGGTGCCTACAAGTTCCCATGGAAAAAGCTTAGATCCACAACTGAGCTCAGTGCAAAACTAATAGTGTAATCTAATCAGAGCACTGTCATTTTGTTAATTCAACCTTGGAGAAACTCATATCTGGGTAAACAATAGGTGTAATATCCTTTTCCATGTCAAGGTGTATATTCTACTACCTCATTCATATCTGTCAGCTCTGATTTCCAAACCTTGCTGGGAGACCAGAAAATTCTTACACTGTAAAATATAGGCAATTTAGGAAACTAACAATTGGAATTTGAAATGTTAATTAAAAGGTTGCTTTCATGATCTCCTGCCTCCTCTTCCTTTATTTCTTATTTTATTTTGGTTTGCTTTTTTTTTGCATCAGGATGGGCAGTAATTTCTGAGGATGGATGAGGTAGAAATAAGTAATGCAGGGGTGAGATGGAAACAGGACTGCTGTGTTGCTGGAAGTAAGCTAAGCATATTGCAGACTGGTGTGTATCCAATGACTCTCTCTGTATAAACAGTCAGTTCGTGCTTTGTTTGTAGGCAGATGTTTGTGGGTAGCCGCTAGTCTCAGCTGAAAATGACTTGCAGCTTCTATGTTTTTTTAAAAAATTATTTTTCTTTGTGATGAGTTAGTGAGTTTCTGAAGCAGTACTGAAATAATGCTACTTTATTTATTATTCTTATTTTCTTTCAAAGCTGTGGTTACTGTGTATATCTAATACAGCTGCTAACAAGCATCTGTGGCAATTTGTTTCCGTTCGGATGCCTTGTTCACAAAGCCCTTGAAGAGTGTGACATCACCTTGGCCTTTCTACTATGGAAATATTTTTGCTGCTCTTTGATCTGCTATATGTTCCAAATCATACCTTCACTTGGGTACCAAATGGTTGCCAGTATTCAGTTACATGGTTGTTAGATATTCATGTAAACTTTTTGACACACAAAAGTGTCAAATGTTTCCAAGATGCCACCCTATTTTCAATACAAAGCTACAAAACCTTTGTTCAGATTTTGATCTGTCTTTACAACTCTAGGATGCTGTTGTCCTTAATGTTATATTTAGCTGTGAAATAAAACAAGATCCTACGTAGTACTAATGACATTAAGCAGGTCCTAAAGCCCATCAGCTAGATAAACTAACATAACCTCAATACTCTCTGATCAGTAGTCAGAATTCTCTGACTTTAGTCAAGCATGGAGAGAACTAACTGCAGAAGAAGCTCTCTCATAAGCAGCTAGCATCCCAGCTTGAAAATTCTCTTGTGAATCTTAAGGAGCACTTCCTGGCCTGGATGTGAACAGATTATGGACCTTGTGTTTCCATGGACATGGGAGATAACTTGACCTGATTAAAAAATGTAGCAATTCTGCATCAAGTTACTATCTACTATTTTCTGTGTTAATGAACCTCCTCTGCTGCACGTGGCATTCCTCTGTTTCATAAGAGATGTCCTGACACATACATACTCTCAAGTGCATAATGATATTCATTTATCCATCCCACCAGCTCAGATTTTGAATTACCTTAAGAAAAAAAAAATCCACATATGAAAGGTACAGTAAGATTAATCAATCCTAAGATGTTCTAAGCCTTAGTGGGATGATTTACGCTTCTGAGAGAGCAGAGCCAGACTTAAACGCACTGGGATGTACAAGATAGTAATTTCTGTGGGATCAGTATGCATCTGTGGTACATCTTACTGGAAATAAAAGGCATATCTAGTAACTTAGAGACATACCTTGCTAGTATATAACTTGTTCATTTTTCTAGCTGCTAGGCTTTAGGCCTTGCTTAATACCGTTAATACTAAGCAGACTTTGTATTAGCAGACATTGCTTAGTATAACATAACTATATAACATTTAAAACAATTCTGTAGAGGAAAAAAATATTTTCTTTTACTTTAATATCACAAATCAACAGCTGATATCTTTCCAAAAGACATAGCATATTTCAAAGAGGAAAGAGTAGCTGAACACAGCAGTTGCTGAGTGTAAGTCACAATAGCTAGTAACAGTAGTTTGTCTCAACTCAAAACCCATGAGTGAAGTCCTGCCCTCAATAAAAAAGTTAAGGATGGGATCTTACCGCATTAAGTGACTGCTTCTACAGTCAGAAGACAAATGTGCATCTCTGTATTTTATACTACATCAAACTTTGAGATATCATTTATTTGGTTTGTATCAGTATAGGATGGGAATTTCCCAGGGAAGTGATGGAGTCACCGTCTCTGTTCAGGAAAAGGGTGAATGTATCACTGAGGGATATGGTTTAGTGGTGTGGTAGTACTGGGTTGGTGGTTAGGCTAGATGATCTTTGGGGTCTTTTCCAACCTTAATGATTCTATGATTCTAAAAGGCAAGTACCACTAGTGTTTTGAAGACTGGAGAAGTATGAGATGTAGTACTGCCACAGAGGAGAGGCAATGTAGGTTGATGTTTTAAAGACTGAGCTGAGATCGCCAACATGGCTGTTTGTACTGCTGAAGGAAGACTTATGAGTGAGGGACTATAGTAGGACAGATTATCAAGCACAAACGTTTATAGTGATGGAACTATAGGTGGAGCTTAGTGGTCTTTCTGACCTTAAAGATTCTGTGGGACAATGAAATGACTAGCTAGGCTAGAAAAAAAGTGTATAAAATACGTTGTCAGTATAGCATGTGTGTATATGTATATATATAATTGCTTCCACACTATGTGGTGTTTTAAACATGAGATGTGTACATGGAACATTTGGGCCACTGACAGGTGTTTTGTATGAAAGTATATAGTGCTGTGATCCAGTGAAAATGGAACAGCATTTAGATGCTAGACAGCATCTAAATTCAAGGACACACTATACTCTCAAAGAGTATTAGATCCTTCTTGTGGCCTTTATGGCTTCAGCAGGACGTAGTTATTGGTGAAGCCTCTGATTAAGAAGCAGTACTTGAGAGATAACAAATTTTGATTACCATGGGAACCACAAATGATCTCATAAGGGTGGAGAAATTATAAAAAGTTCTAATTGAGAGAGGATGAGGCTTAACACAGTTTCTATGGAAACCAGAGGTAGTATCCAAAAAAGTGTGTGTACTAATCTGATAGTCTGACTGGCAGGTAATTGATTCAGCTTTAGAGGGGTGAAAGCCTTAGGATGCGAGATGAAGCATCCATCAGACAAATATATAAAATACATAGTCTGCTGGAGAGGAGCTGGAGCCTCAAACTCTTTCCCTCCTAGCACAGTACATGCATCACTCAATTGGTGATACATTTTCATTCTTGTCTCTTTGCTGAATGAATCTTCTTTCTTTTTTTTTTTTTCTTTTGTTTTCATTGCAAAGTGAAACAACTTTAACAGAGGTGATGGATGGAGCTGCTTCCTCACCTTGCTCAAAGCACAGAAGCTATGAAGGTGCCATTATGGACAGCAGGAGATGTGGGTTCTATTGCCCTTCTTCTCAGACATAAAAGAGGAATGAATAGAGACTTCTAGCCTTCAGTAAGCTGAATAGTTGGATGATATTTGCTTGGATTTCAATTTCTTCTGACTGGATAATACCCAGCTAAACTCAGTTCACAGAATCCAGAATTTCTTTTACTTGTACTTTTACTTGTAAGATCACAGTGGAAATCCCAAGGACACGTTGTTCTGTATGATCTGTGAATAGAAAGGTATAAAATAAACCCCCCAGTATATATCTATCAGAACTATTTGCTTTTAAAGCAAGTGGAAGACTGCTGTCAATAGTTTTGGAGAAGACATGAGATGAGCAAATTAAACCTTTGCCTTCTTTCATGGGGCCACAGCCCAAGTACATTACAATATCCTTCAGCCTGATTCCTGAAGAAGGCAAATAACATAACAGTGTTGTCACTACAGTAGATAAATAACAGGCCTTTGGCCAGATGCAAACAGAAGAAGCCCTCAGCAAAATCTTCACCACATCAGTGGTTTGGCAGACACCTGCTTTCCTCCAGTATCCTCTGAACTCACCAAATTCATTTCTTCCAGCAGACATAAATAGAAATGCCTCTCATTCTGAAAATATGCATGGATCTGAGATGTTTTGACAGAAGATAAGCCTTTCTGGTGGAAGGAATAGTGTGTAGCCTCTGTGACACTGCTTCATGTTCCTCCCATTGACATCGATAAACATGATTTAAAGAAAGCATTGCAAAAATATCAGGAGTAAAAGCATCCCTTAACATAGCAAATGTGCATTTGGAGAATTTGTTCAACTGTTTACAGAACTACCAGTGCCAGCATAAATCAGCTTATATGGAGCCATTAGCAGAATAGCCTTACTTGTCATGGTCAGTGTCCAACATTTAATGCAAATTTGTATGGTGGCTGCTATATCATGACCTCTGTATGCTCCACCATAAATTGGCTTTGAAGAACAGATCACCAAGGTATTCATAGAATTGTAGAATGGAATCATAGAATGGCTTTGATTGGAAGGGACCCCAAGGATCATGATGTTTCAACAGAGGCAGGGCCACCAACCTCCAGATCTGGTACTAGACCAGAGGAGATTCAAGGAGATGAGAAAGATTTCTCACTTCCCTTTTGATCTGACCATTTTAGATTGATGTTGGGCCAAACTTTGCTCTATTTTATGTATGAGACTGAGGTCAGATTAATCTTATATAAATCACACCTTTGCAAACCATTGAGATGTCTGCCTGGATAATAAGGCAGACTGAAACCTTTGAAGGATTCTGTCCTTATAATATAAGAAAAACATTGTTTTCTGTATACATTGTGGTCAGAGAAGCTGTGAGGAAGGTGGTGGCATTTGTTTAAAGAATGCTGTTAGATTAGTGCCACATTAACAAGCATCACGCAATTGAAGAGGCTCTCGGGTGGTCACCATCCTTTGTGGTTCACTGAATCTGCCAGTGCTTACACCACACATTCTTTTAATGCCATTTCACAAAAACAGAACAGTGAACTGAACAGAGCAGCTGAAGAAAAAGTCAGGAGATGTAACGCAGTGCAAGAATACTCCATCCTCCTCGCTCAGTCTGGATGATCTTATGTTTGGGTCAAGAACACATTCTTCTCTCAAAAACTATATTTTAGAATTTTCACATATGTTCTTATTCCCGCTGCCACAAATGTGTGACACCATCAGAGAAGCAAAGTTCACACAGCCATGCTTCTGATTTGGTGCTTAACTTGCTCACCTGTTTTTCTCATAAATTCACTGATGGCTTTGACCTCTGCTCTATTATGAACCACGCAAAATCTTCCCAGAGGCTGAATCATTAATCGACATTTCATTTCAAATCTTGCAACTGCACTTCTCAGAAGTGCATGTCTGTGTGTGGAAAGATGTGTAATAACCTTATTTATATACGCATTCAATAGAAAGCAATTGTGAAGGTTTCTGGTTTGCACAGGTGAACACTTCGGAGTGGGTTTTGCAGGTGGTGCTTCATCCTTTCCAGTGTAGTCATGCCAGCAGGATTAAGTCCCTCCAGAGACTTTCAGATTTTCTCTATGCAAATAAAATTTTCCATTAGCTACAAAACTGTCAAAGTGCAAAAAACAGCAGTGATCTTTTACCATAGTGGACAGAAGACAGTATTTACTGGCTTTCATAGGATCATCATGCAAGAACAACAACTGGGTTAAGATTAGTTGATCTAAATTAAGGACCTTTCCATTCCTGAATGTTTCTGGGGCTTAGGCAGGAGTTCATTAGCTTGTGAAGACTGAGATGTTTGAGTGTGTGCACAACAGTTACTTATTGTCACACAGAAGCAATGTTTTGAGGTTAGGAAATGTGAAGCATTACTACAGTGCTCAGTGGGAGTAAAAAATACAAATCAGATTTTGGAAAAGGACTTCCTAGTACTTGCATAATTCCACACTGTGCTCACATCCTGGTGATTCAATGACTTGTGTCCTGTCTGTCAAAAAGGTATAGCATACTGGAAAAAGACTCAAAAATGGTGACACAACAGGGGATAAGCACATGACGGATGATTAAAAGATTGAGATTCTCCTCAAAAAAGGACAGCAGAAGAGGAATTTTAAAGAGGTCAGAAGGTAACAGATGCCAAGTTGCAGGTCCAGACTAAATAAGAACTGCAGTCCTTTTTGTAATGTATAACTAAACTGTGAAATTTCCTCCCATGCTAAAAGTTCGCAAGAGTTCAGGTGTATCTATAGAAGAAAATATCTGCTAAGTACTATTAGGTTTACTATTAGTAAAAGGGACAACATATGAGTCAGAATTCCTTGATGGCAATTTGTAGGCATTGGGGAAATACCAGCACATATTGACCTATTTCTCTTTTCTAGGAATCCACTCGTCAGGGATGGCACAGTGAGTGATAGAAAATTTGAGGCCCATCTGGAAAAGCTGTTGCCATACAAAAAGAAGTGGACTTGTGCAGGAATCTAGCTGTGAGAGAGAGAAGTTCAATGTGGGACAGAAAAAGCTAACAGATGACAGTGATGATCCACTGATGAGAAATGCACTTCAGGTGGACAAGGTATGATCTCAGAGTATTATTTATTTTTGTTTGAGATTCTGTTCCAAATCATAACCTCAACTGTACTCAAAGCCTTTGTGAATTATTTTTAAAACTGTGAATACGAAGTTCAATAGATTAATACTTTACCACCATTTTTGGAGCACAGCTCAAGATATCTTCAAGTAGACTGATGTTAGATGGTGGATAGTCCCATCACTGTTCAGTAATGTCTTCAAGTTCATAAATAATTAGGATCCTGTCAGTAAATACAATTTAAGGAATTCACATGTACATGTCTACCTGAGCCTTTTATTCAGTGACAAAATTTTCTTGAGTTTCACTTTTTGTTTTCACCTCTTTGATCACAGTGAATCCTGTGTGTCCCAGACTACAGCTTCATGCTTTTTGGCAATATAAAACAAGTTTTGGAGAGGACCAAGTATGAGTATTCACAGGACTTAGAGTCCTTGTGTAATCATGGCATACATACAGCAGACACATCTGAAATACAAAAATACACGTGTTTATAGTTATGATCTGAACTTACTTATTCTATTGGCCTTAATGGTCAAACAATACCATCAACAATACTTGTTCGGATTTAAGTTAAATTAAAATAATTTTGATTATTTTAAAAAATCAGGAATATGTGCCCACACTAACCAAAGTGACATAAAATCAAACTTTAAATTGAGTAATGCCTGTACCATTTGTAGACATGCCAAGAGTTACATGAGTGTAAAGCTAATGCGCATGTTCCTGAGGACTATGATTAGCATGCAGGGTTTGCAAATATAGTGATTTGCTCATTTGTTGAATGAAATTTAATGTAGTTGCCTGGCTAATACATTAGCCTTCCTTCCGAGCTGTGAAGTAAGGTAACATTAATGGAGTGTAGGGAATAGGCAGTCAGAATGGGGAGAGTAACTTGTCATCAATAATTTCTCTGATAAATATTACTTTTTCTTTTTTCCTTCTATTCATAAACTGTCCATGAATAGTCTATGACTGGAATTACATGGTGAACAGTTTCTGCTACTGTGTCTCCAACCATCGTGAACTTTTTTCTCTGAATGTATGATTGACAAAGGTCAAGCAGCCTTGACTACATATGTTACATGGACTTTCTTTTCCATCATTGGATGCCAACATATCTCAGATTAAAGCCTTTTGGAAATACAGCTGTAAAAATATATATTGAGTCTGCTTGCTGATTGATTCTACTGTATTTTGCCATTGTTTTAAGCTTTTTGAAGTGCATTACATGCTCCCTTCCAAAGTCTGTCATTCACAAAGCATATGACAGCTCTTCAATTCAAAAGCTGAGGAAACTTGTGAGCTCAGTTATAGAAGTCTCCAGGTTCCACGCTTCATGGCATGTAAAATGAAGAGTATTGCTCTTTGCCTCAGCATCCCGGACAGTAAAATTTTCCTACAAATCATTTGAGAATGAAATGTTACTATAGATAGGAAAGCCACTCTGGAGGTCTCTAGTTCCATCTTCTGCTCAAAGGACTAATTTCTAAGTTACATCAGATTGCTTAAGGTTTTGTCCAGATGAGCTGAGTATCTCTAAGGATCCTAGATTCTACAGCCTCACTGGGTATAACCTGTTCCAGTGCTTAGTCATTCTCATTGTGAAAAATGTTTCCCTGCAGAAAGCCAAAATTTGCTTCTCTGCAACCCAACTCCATCACTTCCAGTCTTTTCACTGTGTACCTTCAAAAAAAATCTGTCTCTATCATTTCTGTAAGCACCCATTAGGTAGTTAATGCAGTCTTCAACTTCAATAAAGGCAACTATGAAACACTGGATGCAGTACTTGTCTGCAGAAAGCTCTATCCAAAGTAAGCTGCTTATAAAATAAATAATTGCAGTATTACTCTCACTTCTAATGGCAAAATTCATCAGCACAGATGTCACTGAGATAGAACACATGAAAACATAAAAGTGAAGGAATTAAATAGAGACATTTTTGATGAATAGGGTAGTTTTCTGTAATGTTTCTTATTCCTGCAAGGCTTTTCTTCCCTCAAAAATGCGACCCAGGCGTCACCCTGTTCACTTCTTTTGTGTGTGTATTTGGTGCTCACATAACCTGTCACAAACACATGGCTTTCTGCAGTTGTCTGGCACTTTTGTGGCATTAAAAGATTCCCATACAGAACGTGGCAGGAGAGGAAGAAAACCTACTATGTTCCACTGAAACTGAAGTGCATTTGTTCTGTAGGAAGTAAATCTGCTCTACAGGCCATACCATAGGCAATATGATAGCATATAAATTCAGAGTCGTTTACTCTAGTCTCTGTAATGATTGTGATTGTCAAGGGGGATTCTTCAGATCAGACTGGCATAGACATTGGGATGTACAGTTACAGTGTTGTGGCCTTTAATGGCACCAGTGGTACAGAGTGCCTGACTACTGCACTTTGCCCACTTGCTGATGCTGGAACCCTGTGGGACAAGGTTTGCTAATGTGGCTGAAAGATGGGCATAAGGCACATAGATAGTGGTTTTCAATGCCCCTGAAAATAGAATGAAGACAATATTTGGCTGTCAAGAGGGTTTCTCAGCTCTCTGTCCCAAGAACCCTTTCAAAAAGTGAAAATAATGAGACCCCAGTATGGTTATCAATATTCAGATTTGTTTGTGTACATTGAACTTTACAATATGGGGCACACTTAGGTATAAAAGGGTGTCAAATCCCTCAGAAAGCAAGCTTGGTTCAGTTATTCATTTCTGTACCGAGTGGTTCATTTCTGAAAAGGCAAAGAATTTATCAGTATCAAGTGGTTCATTTTTGAAAAGGCAAAGAATAAAACTGATTAAATACCAAAATCTTTATTCTCCTGTGTGTGCCAGCCTAACCATTCAAGGAAACTTTCAGCATGTGTGTCACTAGCCAGACCCATTCTCATTACAACACAGCTGTTTTTAGCTGTCTGTAGCCATCATGTATCTCTCTATGTCAATACAGTGATTTTGTAGGATCTGCTCTATCCAGCTGTCATAGTAGGGGGCCAGTGACATGGCTCATGGAGAAGAGGAAGGTCATGGGCAGAGTAGTGCTGCTTTCCAACTCTTTACTCCCAGTGGGATGTCTATTGACAATCCTGAGTCTGGACCAACACTAACTAGGACCAAGAACATATGAAGGTAGGTTAAAGCAGTCTCAATTCATACCAGAAAATGTGCTGAATGCAGACATCTGGAAGAAAAAATATGACAAATTGTATTAAATTGTTGAGTGGAGGCACTGAAATACTTGGTTCCAGTTACTTAAATTACAGTATATGGTATAAAACATCTTTTCACAACTCAATAGTATCAAATTATTTCAGTTAGGTTCAGAGCTGACTGGTATCTTTTCCAAATGATGCTGGCATATGTTAAGTGCTGGACACCTTCACTGTATTATATGCTGATGTTAAATTGTACTAAAAGGTGGGTTCCGTTAGTAGTATGTCCATTGATTTTAATGAAATAGCTAAATTGATCATTTTAATTATGAGTTAAGGCAAAGAAAGAATGTAAATGTTAAAATATCATTTCATGCCAGTAGAGAGAATATTTGACATTTACCTAAACCAAGGACTAGATTGCTGAGAATGAAGGAGAGAAATAATGAGCAAGCGAATAACAAAATAGGAATGAAAAGGTGAGACAATTTGAAAGCTGACAAGACGCTAGAAGGACTTGACCTGCAGCCAGAGATGGCTGGAAAAGCCTTCAGGCAGGCACAAGATGAGAAGTTTTGTGGAAAGCTTTCATTGGTTCTTTAGTTGGGGAGGTAGAGTCACAGTGCTGGAAAATGGAGCTTCTGTTTCCTGCAGTTCTGAACCAAAGATTCGGATATTGCACACGCACACAATAATATCTCTGGATTCTCTTCTGAGTGGAATTATTTCTGCATTTGTAAAGCTAAATTTGATCAAATTTCCACAGGAAGAAAAACAGGCACACAGACTCTCTCCCCCTCTCTCTTAAAAAATAAATAAAGCCTTACTTCTATTGTGAGAGATGAACAACTAGAACAGGCTAACAACAATGTTAACAGAAAACAGGCTGCTGAGAGAGAAAGAAAAAATGGGATTACGCAATTACTTCCATTCCAGAAACAGAACAGAGTTACCAAAGTGCTGCAATTTGCAAACCATTCCAGCACCAAAGCACTTTCTGCTACACAGGTTGACTTCTGCTTTTGCTTTAGCTATTGACTAGGTGTGTGGACTAACTTCAGTATGTATCATCTAAATTCCTGAAGTGAACTCATAGCTTTGCTGGAATTGATAAGTGTTTTATTATTGGTGTCACTGGGGGCCAAAATCATAGAATCATAGAATCCTTAGAGTTGGAAGGGACCTTTAAAGGTCATCTAGTCCAACTCCCCTGCAATGAACAGGGACGCCTACAGTTACATCAGGTTGTTCAGAGCCCTGTCCAGCCTGATCTTGAATGCCTCCAGGGACAGGACATCCATCACACCTCTGGGCAATCTATTCTGGTGCCTCAACAACCTTACTGTAAAAAAAGTCTTCCTTATATCCAATCTAAATCTCCCCTCTTTTAGTTTGAAACCATTTCTCTTTGTCCTGTCACAACAGACTCTGCTAAAGAGTCTGTCCTCTTCTTTCTTATAGCCCCCCTTTAGATACTGAAAGGCCACTCTCAGGTCTTCTCACAGTCTTCTCTTCTCTGGGCTGAAAATGCTGGCGTATGGTTTTGAAAACGGTGTGTAAAAATATTTACTGACTTTGCAGGGATGTTGGTCACTTACTAATTGCTGTTTGTTTCACACTTGAATGGACGTGGTGTTATAGGAAGGCTGGCTATGTTTGAAGGTTGACCAACTCCTGCTTTATGGACCTTATGCTAGAGCCAAGATCTCCAGGCTTTTTTTGGAAATTCTTTTTGTCTTTATTAAGAAGAGAATCTATGATCTGAATAATTGCAGTGTGCTGTGTCAATATCTTTGCTCAAAAGCTGGGAGGTCAAAATCACCTTTGGAGCTGGGATCCAAAGGTGAATCGTATCCTAGCCAGACTTTACATGGGTCTGGGAGAGTTGCTCTTAAGTAATATCTTCAACAGGGGAGTTGGAATGATATCTGGTGGGATTATAGAGCCATTGAGAACTGTCTTCATAAATAACTTGTCATGAGAACACATTTCTTCACAAAGGAAATTCCTCTTTTCTGGTAAATTTAGTAGAAATGTTGTAAAAACAGAATATTTGCCTCTTATAATTTTTTCTTACCAATTCAGTAGAAAGAAATTCCTTAATATCTCATCGTCTAAAAGACTGCTTTGATCTTATATTAAATACATATATTATCTGACAATTTCAGTTCTTTATTGTCTCTGTAATTGGATACAGTGAATGGAGTAGGCCAAATTCTCAGCAGGTGTAAATTGGCATAATTGGCAGCTTTGCAGCTGTGTATTTCCTCCAGTTTCTGTCAGGTGAAGATTTCAGCCAGCATGGCTTTGAGATTATCATGAGGTGGTTTGAAATCTCATTCATGTGGGCCTAGTGTGGGAGAAGTCTCAGGAAAATCTGGTCCCCATAGGTAGATGGAAAGAGAGATTTGGCTCCTGTTTGTAGTATGTCTGCATTACTTTGGATTGAGGTTTCTCATCTGCAGATTTCCTCTATGTTCCCGGACAATGCTGTAATTTCTCTAAGATGCAGTCCTCTGTAAGATGAGTATAGTAATAAAACATTGAATTTCTCCTCACTCAAATCATGCAAGGAGAAATCCATTAATGTAAGTCATTTAGGTAATGGAGTAATGGTGGCTATGAGCACCTGGTCTAGTACTGAAGATGCACTGATACTTACATGGAGATAAGAGCCATGTTTTTCTATCTATCTGCTAACAAACAATTTGATGTTTTGTGTTGAAAAAACACAAGAAAGTGAAATGAATATCCCATTTACTGTTGCAAAGAAATATTGTGTGAAAATGAAGAATAGAAAATTGGAAAATGCTGTTTTAACTTCTGGTGTCATTTGCTCTGCTGTTCTGTGGTTGCCACTCTCCCTCTGTAATCATCCCCTCTCCTTTGCTTTAAAGCATCATGACAGTGTGGCAGTTAATAGTGACCTTGCATAAGATTAAATCGTGCCTCAGACTCAAGCCCCTCAGAAACATGTTCCATTCCTCAATGACACAAGCTGTTCTGGGACTGATTTAACGATATCTTCATAATAAATGCTCTGCACTGAATTTTAAATGTCTTCATTCACTACCAGTCTTCACTCATACAAATTTGCAGTGAAACCAGACATTTCTACCAAACCAACACTTTTATCATAGAATCATAGAGTCGTTTGAGTTGAAATGGACCTTTAAAGGCCATCTAGCCCAACCCCCCTGTAACGAACAGGGACACATACAGTTAGATCAGGTTGCTTGGAGCCTCAACCAGCCTGACCCTGAATGTCTCCAGGAACATGGAGCATCCACCATCTCTCTGGACAGCCTGCTCCAGTGTTTCACTCCCCTTATTGTAAAAAACTCTTTTTTTCATATCTAGTCTAAATATCCCCTCTTTTAGTTTGAAACCATTTCCCCTTGCTAAGGAATCTGTCTCATTCTTTCTTACCACTCCCCTTTAGATATTGAAAGGCCACTCTCAGGTCTCCCCAGAGCCTTCTCTTCTCCAGGCTGAACAGCCCCAGCTCTCTCAGCCTGTCCTTGGAGGGACAGTGTCCTTTCACTTGGATCATTTTTGTGGCCCTCCTCTGGATGCACTCCAACAGGTCCATGTCTCTCCTGTACTAAGGACTGCACATCTGGATGCAGTACTCTAGATGAGGTCTCACCAGTGCAGAGCAGAGCGGCAGGATCATCTCCCTCAATCTGCTGGCCACATTTCTTTTGATGCAGCCCAGGATACAGTTGGCCTTCTGGGCTGCAAGGGCACATTGCTGGCTCATGTCCAGTTTGACATTGATCAATACCTCCAAATCCTTTTTGTCAGGGCGATGCTTACATCCCTCAGGTTGTACTGATAGTGGGAGTTGCTGAGACCCAGGCACAAGACCTTGTAATTAGGTTTATTGAACCTCATGATGTTCACCTGGGCTCACTGCTTAATCCAATTTAGGTCTCCCTGGATTTTCTAGATCTCAAAACACACAGAGAATCACAGCCTGCTACATGTAAGGTTTGAGTGTGGCATGAACGTATAGGTTCTTCTTTGCCACCCTGTGCACAGCTAGGAGTACAGATCTATGGTGGTATCCCATAAAGGATGTCAGAAGCTTTGGGCTTGTGTCATGGTGGAAGTGATTTTTAAGGAAGCCGGTGGCATGAAAAGTCAACAGGCAAACTGAACTGAGGAAAGAGAGGCGGGGAAATAGGTACAGAGTCAGGAGAGGAAGAACAAGATAAACAGAGCACGAGGGCCAGAGTAACTGCGAGGTGGGAGTAGAAGTTGGATGATGGCGGAGGATGTGATAACAGATGAGGCTGCTATATGAAGCTTCAACTATTAGCAGTACATCAGTCTTCTGTTTTACTTAGCAGAGTGCTGGGAAGTGCGATAATTCAATCTTGTGTAGCTTGTGGAAATGCAGCTCCACGTACATTTGAAATGCAGGAGATGCCACGATCTGGAGTGGATCTCAGTCCGTTTTATCTCATACACCTGACATTTACAGTTGAAGGAAGCCTGCAGCAGGAAATGGAGTGCCGTTTATTTCACATTTATATGAAAAACATTCAATCATATTCCCTGCTGTTTGTACAGTTACTAAGAGGATGAGATTGATAGTAAGTGGTCTTATGAAGCTATCAGCCAACTTCATATTCAGAGCTTAGTTTTCTACCATTTCAGTCTGACCCACACGGACCTTTCCAGAACTTTCCAGTCTCCCCAGTGGGACTCTGCAGTCTGTCAGCAATAATTATCCTTGCTCAGATATAATCTTCAGGGAAAACCAAAAAAGACCCAGTCTCCTTTTCCATCTCTGTTGCTGATTCAGGCCAAAAATACAGTTTGCTATTGTCTCATAGTTTTTTTCCTGTAACCTGTACTTCATATTTAATGTGGCTTTAGTGCAGGTTCAGCAAGCAGCAGCTCAGCAGCCCCCTGAGCAGCTCCAGCCTCACCACCCAGTCAAATAAGCACAAACTTAGGCCTAGAGACATTGCCTGGGGACATAAGGAGGTGTGAACCATGACTGTCTAGCTATGCTGGTACAAAGTCCTAAAGCAGCAGTGTTGTATGTCTAAAGCTGAGTGCTCTAATCAGACACCTTGCTTTGCTAATAGGGAAAAGCTACTAAGGTGGCACAAAGCTCTGCTTTGTAGGCAACAGACTGCATATCCTGCATTCAAAGATGAACTAGCCACTCTAGTTTAGGTGTAGGGAAATGCATCTACTGTAGATATAAGTTTAATCGTGGAGGAAGTCTGATTAATCTTCAAATTTCCCTCCAGGACAATGTGTCCTGAGCTGTGCATTCAGAAGAATGGGGGAAAAGGGTTGCCTAGGAGGTACATTAGGGCTAGTAGCCCTCAGCTATCTCAGCACACACCAGGATCCTTTAGCTGTGCTCATGGAGATTGGGATTAGAAAGCTGAGGAGTTGCTGGAGCCCTGGCTCTTTTTTAACTCTAACTATCAGCTTGACATGCAAGCACAGGCAAAGTCTCTGCAGTGTGATATTCGTGCAAGAAAAAAGCCTTAGCAATAGATGTGCTCAGAAATCTTCAAGTCATGATGCCTACTGGAAAGATAATTCACATCTGAGAGCCCACTTTATCCTTTCAGTACAGTGTTAACTTCAGTGAACATAATGTGCCTTTCACTAGAATCCCCTAGATTTCAAACATTACTTGACTATCTGACCCTCTGGGAAAACTACAGTTTGGGCGCTCACTGTTTCCTCCTCTTCTTTGTTGCCTTCAAGAAAAAAAAATGCCAAGAGGATTCAGCTAGAGTCTCCAGACAGCTGGAAAAGCTGCAGACACAGCTGAAGTGGACATTAACAAATTTTTTCTGCAGTTCTGAGCGCAACTTTTTTGTCTGCCAGTGCCAGACGGCTGATGGCACCAACCATCTCCCTCCCTGTCCCTTTCCTTCAGCTTCAGTATGCAGCTGTCCCATTTCCCTATCCTCTTCCTTCCTTCTCTCCCACACCTTCTTTCCCTTCTGTTTTTTGTTGTTGTTGTTGTTTTTTCCCATTTAGGTTAGATACCTTACTAGATACGCCCTACGTGCCAACACTATCATACTCCGTGCGATCTGTCCCTACTTCTAGTTTTGTCAGTCTTGCACACATAAATTGTGAGCCATCAGCCTTGGTTGGTCCTTCAAAAGGTCTTTACTGAATCTGATGTCACTCAAGCATTTCCAAACCTCCTATATATATGCTTTTTTAAGTTCCAGCTCAAATAGTAGATTGTTACGCAGACCCATTGGTCTCAGAGTGACACACCATTCAGCTATGACAGCAGGAGAATCATGAGAATGCTAAGTTGTTATTTTTGGTAGCCAGAAGAGGTGAAACTACAGAAATGATCACTGTCTTTAGTTATTATTGCAGCTTTATTCATCCAGTCAGACTGGCCTGTATTAAGAGGTGCTGTCCCAAGGTACAGCTGTATGTTAGTTAGGGTACGCTAACATGAACTTGGTTCATACTCTACCACTAATCTGTTGGGCTTGTAACCATATAAACATGCTGTGCTTCACAACAACTATCTGCACACTGACTGTAGCACTTACTGAATCACAGGGGCATTGTGAGGCTTCATCAATCAATTGTGGTTTTAAAAGAATTCTCAACTCCTGGCCCCAAAGTGTAAATCCTCATAATTTATATCCTTGATAGATTTCTTTTTATATGAGCATTCAGCCCCCTTTTTTTTTTCTCATAAGAAATGTACACCAGGTCAATTCTCAGTGGGTTACTCCTGATTTAAATATGAGTTGAGAATCTTTGTCTTCAGTCAGAGGAAGGCTCTTAATACTGCTGCAACTTTACACACTCTTGAAAACTGAAGGTATTTAAAGGCCTTATTTGACTTCAACAGCAGGGAAATGTGCCCCTCACTTTCCTCAGCATCAGTCCTATTTGAAAACATATTGTGTGTTTACAGGCTGTCTTGAAGCACTGAAATTGATTTTAGTGTTAGGCAGTTATTAAAGGTTCATTTTCCTTCCCTCCTCCATTTTCAAAATAAGTGATAATATGAGGTGGTGGGAAATTCTCTCCATGAGGTAGTACTGCCTTTGCCCTGGCTCTCTGAATTTCTCTGGAAAGGTTTTCACTAGGCAATATATCCCACCCGATCTCCACAAGCAAAACTATAATCTTCCTTTCAAAGTAACTGTTTAGCTTTTTGTGTATATACACGTTGGAATCTATTTTGGAAAATAGTTGTAAAGAGACTGGCACAGCTAAGTGTAATTGAATTAGTTGAATTAGTGGAGGTTTAGGCTATTGCTGTGCTCTTACTTCCATTTCAACACAGTCAATAACAATGTTTAGCTTCAAAATTCTTAATTACTAGTTAATCCAGACTGTGTCTGAGTTTGGTGAGATAAAGCTGACACTTCCAACATGTGAACGGAGAAGAGGAAAGATGATGTTCTTCCACTTGTACCCTTGTAAATTGGCTTGTTTGGTCCTGGTCTGTCCTTGGTGGATTCTAAAGGTGAACCCACAGTTGGAGTATTTGGAGATTACATTAAGTATTCAAGCCTTGGACCACTGAGACGGGTTTGCAAGAGACGCAACAGTGGAGGCAGTGGGGACACCCCACAGGATGTCCATCTTCTTTTGTGAAAGATCTAGGCTAAGGCTAAGGCTGCAGCTGGATACCTCACCTTGCATAAGCTTTCTCTTTTAGTAAATCTCTCTGTTCCCTACCTTAAAAAAAAAGGGATATGCAGGAGGAAAATGTTGGCTGGAAAAAGCTTTTCATATACTGGGATGTGGTCAGGTCATAAATGATAGAAATAGAGGTGAGAAAAAATATTAGAACAAAATGCACTCTGAAAACTATGAAGGTATCAGAAGGGTGAATGTATTCATATATTCTTGAAATAGGGAAAAAAAAAAAAAAACACTGAAGGAAGTGTGGAAGAGCCCACTCAATCTCTTCTAAATAAAAAGGATGTGTATACATTCACTATTTATTCAAAGTTAGATCCTGCAGCTCAAGCAGTTAACACAGAGAAGTCAGTATGGTAAATCAGCATTTTATTCAGACTCAATTAAATATTCTACTCAATCCTGGGTATTTTGTTCTGGATAAGTCTATTCTACACCAAATATTTCTGATAATGAATTCCTATTTTCACTTTACAGTGGTATAGTAATAGTTGTAGCTTGTTTCACTAGCCAGGAAGCCAACCAGCCCCCACCCCAAGCAATTTATTTGCTCCGTCAGCTGTGGTGTTAATACAGCACATACTTCTTCAACTTCATTCAGAGATTGCTGCATCAAGTTATAGTACCCACTGCTACAGGAAGACTACTGTCTTTCCTAGCACTCCAGCTCTTTGCAGCTCAAGTGTTGATGGTGGTGATGGACAAGCCCATACCAGTACAGCAATCTTTTTTTTCTAGTTTTTCAGTGCTGCCCTCGAAGATTTGTTCTTAGTCAGTGGCAGTCTCAGTATGCAAGGCAGTCATCTAAAGTATGCATCAAGACTATATTGAGGCATCAGCTGCGGTAAATGCAGAAGTGCCAGTCACACTGTGAGCATTTGGGAAGCTACAAATAGTTCTGGAAGTCACATTGGCTCAGGAAACAGTCAATTCTGTAACGAATGATCAATAATCAACACCTGGCCATATTAATTTCTCCAAGGCAGCCTGTTCCTCTATAGTATGCCTACAAGACTGGCATACATTATCATCAGTGAATGATGCTGTCCCTCGAGCTGTTCATGTTTAATGAAAGCTTTGTGCCTATATATAAGTTCTGTGTTTGAGTGAAACATCTTCCAAATCCCTCACAGTAGTTCTGGAAGAGACCTTTGGCTTGTATACTGAGAAGTGAACTCACCCTTTCTGCCATGCACAAGCTCTGAAGAATAAAAAATGATACATGAATATAAAAATAGAACAGAAGAGACTATTTAGGTTGGAGCAGATGCTCACAGTCCTGCCACCTAGGTTGATTTAATATTAGTGAATTCACTGTAAAAAGAAGTAAATGTGGAAAAAATACGAAGTGTAGGTCTGATCCAGTTCTTTTTTCTCCCACATGTGAACATGCCTCATGCTAGCACCCTCTCCCTAAGTTAATGGATCTTTTTGCTCATGTTTTCTGACACTACAGATTATTTTCCAGAGGACTGTCATATCCAGGCACGGGGGGGGGGGGGGGGGGGGGGGGGGGTGAAAGCAAGAATTAAAGCACCAGTCCCCTGTTCTCCCTTCTGCTGCGTAAACATTGCCTAAGAAGGGAACACTACTGAATGATCCGAGACCTGCCTGAGTGTATCCAATAGAGGTTGCACTACTTTGAACATCAATGGGAAAAGGTACAAAGAATGAAACGAGAGCCGCATAGGAAAGGTTCCCTCCTCCATCATTTTCCCCAGCTACTGCTCTAAGGACACCTAGTAACCTGAGATCGGCTTCCTCTTGCAGTCAGCCAAATAAATCCACGGTCCGTGAACACTTCAGTGACTGTGCAAATGCACGCAGCTGGCGGAAGAAAGAAGGGAGCTTGTGAAGCTAAAGGGAAGTGTGGCTTGTACAGTCCAGTCTCTAATATGTGCAGTGATCATTTTTACATTATTGATAACAACCTGCTCTAAAGGCCAGTGGATAGAAAGATTCTGACTATGGTAGGCTTTGAGTTAAGCACTGCATTTTTAAATTGAGCTACTTCCCAGTTCTTAAAATTGCAATGTTTACCTCAGCGCTGCAGCTGCACTGTGAAGGACAGTCCTTACTTGCAGTTGGATCATTTCCTGAACTAGTTTTTCAATCTTACAGGAAGAAATTTTTATGGGGGACCTCGGGTGATCTATTCTTGATCACTGAAATTGCAGTGTTTTTTTTATGCATCGCTGACCTCACTAGGTGTTGGAATCCCTACGGATCTGAAGCCCTCTGCTCAAGTAAACGATGTGATAACAACTAACCCCTCCTTGTGTGTGACCACTTTCCACGAATAATTGCTTATTGCCACTCAAAAGAACATTCACAGCAAATTTCAACACCCATCAGGTTGCTGATAAGCATCTCCTATCTGATTATCTAAGCTTCCTTAGGGCATGCAGAGCTGTAGAGGACAATGCCTCCTATAGTACTTGCATTGCAGTAATTCAGAGGAATCCCCCAAAGGGCCAGATACACTTTATAGGGTGAAACAGGGCTAGACTTCTGCCTGGCTTGCCTTTTTGTAGATCATTAGGCACAGAGCCTCTTATTGCCAAGACAGAGAGATGGAGATTCCACAGAGGGAGGCAGTAGTGAAGTGGAGATCAGCCTCTTCTCCCAGGCAACTAATGATAGGACTAGAAGTAATGGCTTAAAGTTGCACCAGGGGAGGTTCAGATTGGATATTAGGAAAAATTTATTCTAAGAAAGAGTGGTGAGGTATAGGAGCAGGCTGCCCAGGGAAGTGGTGGATTTACCATCCCTGGGAGTTTTCAAGAAATCTGTAGATGTAGCACGGAGGGATGTGGTTTAGTGGGCATGATGGTGATGGGCTGATGACTGGACTAGATCTTAGCGTTTTTTCCAACCTTAATGATTCTATGATTTTATGATTACAGCCTTGCATGGACAGAGTGGCTAAAATTGGAACTACCGCGCTTGAATTGCAAGATCTCATAATTCGCATGGAGAAACTATGTAGAGTTCACTTTCTTGCAGAACAAGGTCTGGGGACCATTGAAGGAAGTCCAGTTTGAACAGACAAATGCAACTGCTATTCCTACTCAGAAAAGCAGATTTGTCAAAATCCTTCATAGGGGATGCTGAGGATGAAGAAATTTTAGTTGGATTCAGGTAAAGAAGGGACAAGTACTTAGAAGAAAGATCCATTATGGGTCACTAAATAGATCAAATAACCGAGGCTCAAAAAATCCTCTGAATCAAAATAGTCTGAGGTTGGAAGTATTTGAGGTGGTGAAAAAGAATCACATATGCTTGTTCTCTTGCATTTCTCCCCAATCTGCCTTTGCTGCAGAGAACACTCAAGGTAAAACAGGTGAGTGGCTGTAACTCTTATCTGGAATGTGGGAGACTTCTAACTCTCACTAGTTTCTCCTCGAGGGAGTAGATGAATCTACTTACCTTTTGATAAGGCACTGGAACAGACTGCCCAGGGAGGTGGAGTCGTTGTCCTTGGAGGTGTTCAAGAAAAGGGTGGATGTGGCACTGAGGGACATGGTTTAGTGGGCATGCTGGTGACAGATTGATGGTTGGACTAGATGATCTTAGCGGCCTTTTCAAACTTTAATAATCCTATGATTCTATGAAACATAGAGTTAGCATAGCTCTCAGTAGCCAGCACAAACAAAAAAAAGAGGCAATTTCTTCATTCTTCGTCTCTAAGGTTTCCTTCTCTTTCACTGTACAGCCCTTGGTCCCAGTCCTGCACTCAGACTGACACTGAATTTTCAGTTCCAGGTTGTATGTGTCTCTGCCACTCACTTAGGTGATGCCAGCACTGCCTGGCACCACAACAGAGCCTGTGGGCTGAGCCATTGATCATCCTGTCCAATGTCACTCCTTCTCCCTGAGGTTTGTCTGACTGCTCCACTGTAGATGGAATGCTTGAGGAACATTTCCAATGCTCCTTGCGCTGTGGTTCAAACGGAGAGTTATGCTGATGAGTCTGAATGAGCAAAGACTGAGTGCTAGTCCTCAGGTAGGTGCACATTTTGTCTGCAACAAGGTCATAAAACAAGAAGAAAATCATAAATTTATGTAGATGTAAATGGATGTAAGTGTAATTCATCTCTAAGCAACATTGAAACATGCAAATACATGGAACTACAAATATTTCCTACTTTGCAATGCCAACAAAATGCTAATACTTGGATATTTCTCCACTAAGCACTACACCAATCTGCAGCTTGACCCCAGATGGAGGAAGGTTGCAGACCCATGGCTGTGCTTGTACTCTCTATGACTGTCATGCTATTCTGTGACCCAAAGCCCCACGGAGACCTCAGCCCCCAGCTGCCCTCAGGCTCCCCTTCGACCTCACGCTTGCCATCATTTTCCAGCTAAAGGTTAATTACTCCGGGGGACGTTTCCATCCAAGCTGTTGCCCGCAGGTTGCAGTCCTTGCCTGAGCACTATTTTTAGACCAGCTCCTTCGTTGCTATTGATCCTAGTCACCCTCTGTTAATTAGATACACACAACACACACAGCATTTGCAACTCATTTATCAATTCCATTCAGCACTTCCCTCCCCTGAGATGTAATTTGGAGCCCTCCTTGAATCATGCTATTGATCTTTCCCAGCGACTTTGCTATAGGATTCTCTGTGTTGCACACTATTTATAGATCCTTCTCCTTCTCCTGCTCTCCCTTGGGGAATCAGAAACGGGCAACGATAATCAGACTTCTATTTTTAAGGAGTTGATCAAAACCACATATTTCCTCTTTCTCCTTCTTTTCCCTCCTTCCTTCTGTTGCTGCTTTGCACAAGCTTTCTATCGGTAGGTGAAACCTTCCTGCTCCGCGTGGCATTCGTAATGATTTCAGTAATGCTCAGGTGACATGATCCAGACTTTGCCCTGGGTGAAATTCTGTTTGCTGAATTAATGAAACAAATCCCTACTCCTCTCTGTGTCCAAGAGGTTCATGGAGGGCTCTGTGACCTGTTTTGGCTGCTCTGCCTGAGGTGCTCCTTTCAGAGGGCTTCAGTCTCTCAAATGGAGTAGATTTGATCAATTTTGAAGAGACTGGGTTCCCGCTGCATGCTAAAGGAAGGGTGTCCAAAGACCTTAAGCAACATGTATCCAGAAGTGAGACGTGCTTTTGGATGGAGGACAACAGTTACAAGCCCTGGTGTGCTCAGATTTGAGAAAAATCTAAAATGAGGCTCAAGAGAAACCAGGAGAAGTCAGCCTTCATTGCATAAGACTGCAGAACACAGCTCTGATACAGGAGAGGGCCTGCAGTTACCATTTTAAGGTGATACCAGGAGGGACAGCCTTGCCCTGAAGCATAAACATGGACGTAGGCTTCCTGTGGTGGCACCAAGTGCTGAGGGTGAAGTGGGGGACTGGTACCCAGAGGAGATGAGCAGGATGTCAGGAGGAGTCCTGGCTGGAGGCTGAATGGTTGTATGGCTGTGGTGTTTGGGGCTGTCTGTGTAGAGCTGTGGTGTTTGTTTGCGGTTGTGGTGATTGGGGTTATGTGTGTAGAGCTGTGATATTTTGGTCTGTGGTGTTCAGGGCTCTTTGTGTAGAGTTTTGGTGCTTGGGACTGTGTGTCCATAGACCTGTGGGTGTTTGGGGCTGTATGTGTTTGGATGTGGTGTTTGGGGCTTAGTGCATATAGCAGTGGTGTTTGGGGCTGTCTGTGTGGAGTTATGGTGCTTGGGGCTGCATGTCTAGACCTGTGGTGTTTGGGGCTGTATGTGTATAGCTGTGATATTTGGGGTGGTGTGTAGAACTGTGGTGTTTGGGGCTGTAGTGTTTGGAGCTATGGTGTTTGCAGCTGTGTGTGTAGAGCTGCAGCGCTGTGGTGTTTGGGGCTGTAGTGTTTGGGGCTATGGTGTTAGAAACTGTGTGTGTAGAGTTGTGTTGTTAGGGGGTTTGCAAGTATAGCACTAGTGTTTGGGGTTGGTGTGTTAGGGGCTTTGCATACAGTTGATGTTTGGGGCTGTGGTGATTGGGACTGTGAGTGTAGACCTGTGGTGTTTGGGGCTGTGATTGTTTTGGGGGCTGTATTGTTTGAAGCTGTGGTGACTGGGGCTGTGTGCGCAGAGCTGTGATACTGGGAGCTGTTATACTGGGGGCTGAGGTGCTTGAAGCTGTGTGTGTAGAGCTGTGTTTTTGGGGCATCTGCCTGCACAGCTATGAGGGCGCGGTGTTTAGGTAACTGTGTTTGAGGCTGTAGAGCTGTGCGTGCAGATCGCTATGTTTGAGGCTTTGTGGACTGCAGCCTCGTCTTACAACTGTGCCGCTCGGGGCTGCGGTGCGCGGCCGACTGCCGTGCCGAGGAGCTGCCCCACCTGTCCCGCCCGTCACCCTCAGCCCTCCCCGTGGGCGGCAACGGGCGGCGCGCGCTGCTCTGCTCCCGCCGCGATCCGGCCCCGCAGGACCTCCGCACGCCCGGTCCGGCCCGCCCCGCCGCCTCCACCACAGCCGCCGCCCGGCCCCGTTTGGCGGTCGAGGCGTGGCCAAGCCCGGGGGAGGCGGGAAGGAACCGCGGCGGGGGAGCCCCGCGGCCGCTCCCTGACAGGACGGCGCCGAGGGGGTTAAGCCGCTCCCCGCGGCGGGCCGAGCCGAGCTCCCGCCTCCCGTGCCGGCGGCGGAGCGCGCACACACCCGCACACACTCACACACGCTCACACACGCGCAGGCGATGGCTGAGGGGCGCGGGCTTCATTTTCCCCGAGATGATGTCAAGAGCTTGGGAGAAGGAGGAGGAAAAGGAGGAGGACGGTTGCTCTTTTTCTTAACGGCTTTGTTCTAAAATCATCCGAAATAAAGCAGCCCCAGCCCCGAGAGCAGCCGTGAAAGTAGCCTTTTTCTTTTTTTTTTGTCCTCCTTCCCTCCCCCCCCCCCCCTTTTTTTTTTTCCTCCGGCTTTGTGAGCTCTGAGCCCCCCTCCCCACGCCGCTCTCTCTCCCCGGGGGAAGTCTCCGGCTTTTTCCGCTCCGCCCGCCCTGCCGCTGCCCGCCCGGGGCAGGTGCTCCGCGGCTGCCGGCCGCCTCCTCGCCGCGCTCCCGCCTCCCTTCGCCCGCCCGGCGGCCGGGGCGGCTCCGCGCCGCTCCTCCCGGCTCCTGCGGGGCGCTGGCTGCCCGCCGCCAGGGCCACGCCGCCGGCCCGCCGCCCCCTCCTCCCGCCGGAGCGGCGGCTCGGCCCGGTTCGCCCGGGGATGCTGCCCTCAACTCCCCGTCCGCCGCCTGACACCGCCGCCGCCGCCGCCCTCTCCGCACCGGACGCCGCTCCGCTGCTCTCTCCACGGCCACCTGCAGCAAGCCGGCTCCCCGCTGCCCGCCTCGCACCGCGGCGGAAGGAATAAAGATCTCAGCCCGTCCCGACCTGCCCGGCCGGCGCTCCCTCAGGCCGGGGCGGGCCGAGCCCCGCGGGCTGTCCCCGACGGCGGCCGCTTCTCCTCGTCCCCTGCGCGGTTCCACGCGGATGGACGCGCTGCCGCCGCTCGTTCCCCCCGGGCCGCGTCGCGCCGCCGCCTGAAGAAAACTTGGGACGGGGACGGCCCCGCCCGGGCTGCGGGGGACCCTTCCCCGCTCCAAGTTCGCGGGGCACCCACCCGCCTGCCACAGGACTCCGGCCCGGGGCCGCCGCCCAGCGCTCCCTTCCCTCGGCGAGAGCTCGGCGGGGACCCCCTGCCCCTGGCCTCGGTGCTGGGGAGGAGCGGGGGTGCCCTGGATGGCCCTGCGCACTGGGACAGCTTGGTTTGGGCAGGTCTTGCGCAGAGTTTCCCGGCTTCAAGGCACCTGGTCCCGGCGCTCCAGCAGCCTCCTGTGCCTCTCCTCTTCCCAGGAGCCCGAGCAGGCGGGCGGGGAGCGGCCGCCGCCGCAGCACAAGCTGCCCCGGAGCAGCCGCCAGCCCCCCCGGCAGCTGCCCCCCTGCTGCAGCTGCTGCGGCCTGTCGGATCCCCGGGCGGCCAGGGGGGGACATGGTCCCCTCACTCGCCCCTTGCTGGCGGCCATGAAGAGGCAGAACGTGCGGACCCTGTCCCTCATCATCTGCACGTTCACCTACCTGCTGGTCGGGGCTGCCGTCTTTGATGCCCTGGAGTCCGACAACGAGATGCGGGAGGAGGAGAAACTCAAAGCCGAGGAGATCCGGCTCAAAGGAAAGTACAACATCACCAGCGAGGACTACCGGCAGCTGGAGTTGGTGATCATGCAGTCCGAGCCACACCGGGCTGGTGTCCAGTGGAAATTTGCCGGTTCCTTCTACTTTGCCATCACGGTCATCACGACCATTGGTGAGTGTCTCATTTTGGGGAGGGGGCAGAAGCTCTTCCAGCTTGGAAGAGGGGTAGGGGGGCTGTGGCATGCAACGGGTTAAGTGCTGGATGAGTTTTTTGGCTTCCCTCCTGTGTTATGCAATTCATGGCTCTCCATGGGCAACTTGTTGGACTTGGATTTGTCCCACATCCCTTCCTGTGGTGATGGAGCCTAAGTGTCACCTGGGTGGGATGATGGCTACTTGGTGGCTATTACCAAGCTGTGGCATGGGTAGTGAAGAGAAGGAGGGAAGAGGTGTGATGACACTCTCGAGAAGGGGGTCACATTCTCTGGATGAGGCTCTCTGGGGGTTCCCTGCAGGAAGAATGAGGCCCTGTCATCATGATCCTCCTGGGATGTGCATGCACCTTCACTTAAGAGATGCAGAGAAATCTTAGGCATAAGGAAGGTGGTTGAGTATGAAAATGATGAAGACATGGGAACTGACTAAGCTGGAAAACCTCTGGGTGTAGCTGTGGCTAAGGCAGTCCTACCTTGCCAAACTTTGTCTTGGCATTGTTGGCAGGGGTTCCCACAGCTGTGTTCCCATTGCTGGGCCTGTCCTGGGCATTCCCAAATGTGTTCCTGAAGTTTTCTTTGCAGTTGGAGTGTCAACAGGTCACAGAGTGCATCTCCTCTTTGCGGGCATACAGCCCAGAGGAGTGATGTCCTCTGTCACGTCTACATTGCCAGGTTTCCCTGGTGAACCATTTCTCAGGACAATAGAGTGGACGCAGCCACAGGCTGTCATTTTGTACTTCTCTGCTTCATTCAGCTAAAACGGGGCATTTTGCATAAAGTTTGCATCCCTGTCATAAAAATAACTACCATGATAACTGGAGGCTGCAGCGTGCACGCAGAACTGTGCTACAACTCTGGTTTTGGCTTGATTAGCAGGTGTGTTCTTCCTTGTTTTGCATTCAGGGTGGATTTACTGAGGCAGTTGGCTCATCCTTCTCCCAGCACTTGTAGATGCTCCCCTCTAACATCTGAGGAGCTCTGAAAGACCCTTCTTGCTCAGTGGATGTTTGATAGCACAGAGAGCAGGACACAAAAAACTCACTTCCTTACCAATACAGAAAGATTCAGTCTTTTTTTTTTACCACTTAGGGCTTGTTACAGCCAATTTCCATGTTGCCACCTGAAGCTACTGGCGATTTTTGGCAGAATATGCCATCCACCATAGTTTGAGCTGCATTTACTTCCATTTGCACTTGATTGTCTTATAGGTGTTGCATTAAAATTTTCCTTTGAAAAACTGGCAACATGAAGCCTATTTGTCCTAACAAAGATTAGATTTTAAACAGTAGTCTCTTTTTTCTGATATTATATATATATAATAAACATGCATTCATTATCAGATGGCTTGGATTTCTCCTATTCATTACAATATCAGAACTCTCTTTCCTCCTTTACTTACAGATACTCTTTTCCGTGATTTGTGTCTTATCATTTATTTGTGCTAAGTGAATACAGGACTATCATGCTCTGGATTACAGCAAGACTTCCACATACCTGCCTGTATACTCATTGTGCGCTGTACTCTTGTCTAAGTGGTGGCTGCAGTACTTTGTGTTCTTAAGCTTGGTTGATGAGAAGCAGAAAAGGCTTTTTTAACAGTAGTTTGCTGTTTTGACCATATTTTACCTGGAAACGAGTACAACTTGCTTGGAAGCCCTTGACATTCTCTCATGCAAAGAGGTGAGATTCATTTAGAAAGCTCAGAGCACGTCATTGTGCAGAGAATAGTGTACATTTCTGTAGGCAGAGGCACTTTGGGATGTCAGAATTGTTTAAATTTTACATGTGTATAGCAACGGGGAGCCACTGGGAGGGAGAGTGATAATAAAGAATGGTGGAGAAAGACAGACATTGTTTGATGATTGTTCATTTGGGAAGCTCTGCTCCAGGAGGATATGTGTTCTGTCTTTGAAAAGTTTATTAATAGTTACTATCTTCATTTTGCCAAGTGTCTTTCTATTTTGTGTATCTCTTCAGTACTGAAGTAGTTTTGGAATGTTGTGAGATCTGTTGGTTGTTTGTGTAAGTTAGCATGGAAGATTTTTCTTTTTTTTCTTTTTTTTTCTTTTTTTTTCTTTTTTTTTTAATTTATCCTGAAAGAATTTGTTTCACAGGGGGAGAGCACAACTTCACATATTACAGTTCTCAGGAAGATAAGAAAATATTTCTTCTCTGTGTTTCCTGCATTGGACAGTTATCTTAGATGTTCATCTTAATCTTTTGTGATGGCTCCTATTTTTAGTCTGTGTATGTGCTCTCATATACATTTCCTTCTCCCTCTGAAACCTTCAAGAAGCACATGCAGTGTATGCATTAGAGAATGTGCTGTAGTCAGTAAGTACTCACGTAAAGTGCCCCTAAATAACCATCTCAGACTGACTGTTGAAACAGAGTGAGTAAAAACAATCGTTGCGTATTCCGGAGTAGTAAATCTGTCCCTACAAACTTCTCTTCTGAGAAGTGCAAGAGGAATCAGTGGACCACATAGTCCAGCAATATGCATATAATAGCATATTAATTTATGTCTAACTTAATTATGTCCCTTATATCGCCGTGCTAGCAACATATGCGATTACCTCTCTACCGTGTTGATTTAAACTGCGTAGCTTTAATTAAATCAAAGGCGATCCTCGCTATTCGCGGAACACCACCCAGCCGCGATCTGCTTTCGCCGCGGGACGTGGTGCTGAAGGGACAGCTCCGGCAGCCTCCTCGCCGCCGGGTCCGGCCGCCCTGCTGGGCAGCCTCCGCCTTTAGTAAGGCTGCGGGGCTTGGTAAAGCTCCGAGTCTTGCCTCCCCGGAGAGCACTGCATTAAGGACCTGTTTGGGTTGAAGTACAGAAAACTCAAAGCCTCCCGTCTGAGGCAGAGAGGTTTGATCAACTCTCACATTTCCTCAAATCTTTAGCATTTTGCTTTTTATTAAGGGATGGTAGGGAGTTGTTGCTCACTTGTCATGAATACTAAACAAGAGGGAGTTGTTCAAGTAAACAGAAGCAGGTTTTTCTTCCACCTGTGACAATAGTTTTTCCTACTCCCCAGGTGCAACACTGTTGTCTTTTTTTTTCTATTTTTTTTTTTAACACAACTGCAGGTGCTACAGAATTTGATGACTGCTCTTAAAATCCAGTATCAGAAGAGAAATGTCATGCGAAGTGTTGATCATGTTTGAATTCTGAGAAAGTTTTTAGGTGATCAGATGAACTAATAAGCTATTCTTGGCTCTCACCAGTTGCTGAGTTTATTTCAGGATTATTCTCACTTTGGAGTTAGTATAATTTCCTATCTGTTTACAGTTGCACAGCCAAAAGGATGACAGAAAGTGATTTAAGCCAGTTCTTCATCCAGCTGTTTAACTTTTGTGAGATGTGCTGTATATTTTGACAGTGTGTTAATCAAGAGGCTAGATACAGTGAATGAAAACACCAACTTTTGAAACTAGAAAGTAGTTCCTACTAGTTTAGAAACTAGTAGTAAGATTTCTACTAAGTTTTAATGCCCTTTTCTACAGGTTTATCTGTGGCTAAACTGATTCCATGTAAGAAGGTGTTGACACTGTCAAAATGTGTTGTTGATATGAGTATCGCTCTATGATTTAGGCCTTAAAGGGTGATAGTCATACTTGATTTAACACCACCGAGCTCTAGTAAACAGTGAATATTTCTGGAGGCTTGTGTAGAATATAAAGAACTGAAAGCTGTTTATGTCACCCTAAGATGAACTGAAACAACAAACAGATTGAGGATTTTTAATTTTATTCCTTTCCTGAGAAGTTACTGTAAGTAGAGCAAAATTGAAACTGTGTGTGCAGTGAATTACTGGTCTCTTTTTCTAGCTTTTAGGTCTTTGCTTTGAGTCTTAAACTTGCTATAAACAGTGGCTGAATATTCCTGGTGAGCAGAGACAAAATAGTTTTGTAGAATATGGTGCAAAATCTGCAGTGATGAGTGGAATAACGACCTACTGACATCAGTTTGGCTACTGATATCTAAAGATTTGGGAAGGGGATGGCTTATTCCAGGCAGATGGTGGCCTGACAGCCAGTTTGAACCTACATTAATGCACTAAGCAAGCACATGCTTAAATCCATGTCAGGATAGTTGCTTTTGTTCCTCATCCTTTCTCCGCATCACTTTACCTTTCTGTAAAACAGGTATAAAATACTCATCAAGATGATAATATTGCATTTTTTTCTAATTTGGGTTAGAAAAGGATGTGTCTTTACACGTGAATTATTTTGTCAGTATTTCTCTTTCTATAAGGCCAGCCTCTGGTGAATGAAGTCTGCTTCTGATTTTTTTATAGCCAGTAATATTTAAATGCATTTCAATGAAAAGCTTTGAGTAGAGAATAGCATCAGATGGATAATTCGATATGGAAATAAAGGAAAGAAAGGAAGAAAACAAGACAGAGAACAAATACATTAATGTTTTTTTTTCAGTTACCTGCTGCATTTGTGAGTTACCAAGAACCTGACGATCATAGCTCATTTAAAAAATCAAGACGAAAACAAACAAACAAACAAAAAACACCCCAAACAACAAAGACAGAGTGGGTTGAAGTCACTCTATTATTAATAAGCTCAGGTGAAAGTAGAGAGTAAGATTTTCTGGTGACATGAATGCTTGTAGATCTGCTAAAATAATGAATCTATTCTGATTTATACCACCTAAAGCTTCAGTGGAGAATACTGGATGATCAGAATTTGTAAGTTTTGCTTGTGGCAATGGGAAAGTCAGCTTCCATGAGCCACATGAAGATGAACATTTTCTAGAGTTTGCTCTCCTGCAAAACTAAGATATTCTGCACTATCTTTTTGTACTTTATTCTTTGTCTCATAGAGGATTAACAAAGAAAAGATTATCCAAATAATATTCTGCTAAGACAGAAGGGACTTTGTATGCCTCCTTTGCTCACGTGCTCACAGAAACAGTTTTGAGTTCTTGAAAACTGGTCTTGCAATGATACCTGACATTCCTGAGGGACATTAGCAAAAGCTTTTTAAAAATTGCTGATAAGCAAGCTCAGACTGATGCTGAACTGCACCTACCAGCGGTATGGCTTATTGACAGGGCAAATATCCAGTAAAAGTCTGGAAACGTTTATGGGAAAGCATCGAGAAACCTCGAGCCACTCTACTTTGTGCTGATGCCAGCAGATTTCCTTAGCATCCCCAGTCTTGAGAAACTGGCATTTTGTATTCCTTTCGAATTTGGTGCCCTCTCTTTTCTTTCTATTCTTCACTTATTTAACTGAAGCAAGCGAGATTTAAATTAGGCACTAGCACACTCTTTCTGGTTGTCAGGGTAGTTGTGTGCTGGAGGAGATTGCCTAAGGACGCCGAGGAATCTCCATCATTGGATGGTTTTAAACAGAGTTTAGACAAACATCTGTCAGGAGTGGTTAAGTTACAGCTGCTTTTGCCCTTGGGGAAGACGATGGAGTGGCTGACCTCTTGGAGTCTTTATCAGCCTTATGTTTAGCAATTTTCTTTTGCCATGTCTCAATCTCTTAATAGTTCTTACACTGCTTATTTTTTCTTGAGAAAGAAAACCAAATTTATTTTCATTCTGTTTTCACCATTCTGTAGTCTTCTCTTTTTTAATATTTTTCTGTGCAGTGAAATTTGTGTGCCTTTGTAGGTGTCACCATAGAAATGTCTGTTTGCCCACTGATAAGGTGGTAAGTTAGAGGTGTCATCAAGTCTTTTGGGTAGTAATTAGCTGAAAAAAAGTGATCTCCCTGATACAGGATAGCAAACATGTATAGGGCAATAACTGGGAGGGAGAGGAGGCGTTCTAGACTAAGAATATTGGATGAAGTTTGTCTGTTAGCTATTGGCTTATTTCCACTGGAAAGTGGAACTCCTTTGCTTTCTCTGGCAACAGTAGCAGAACTGTGAGACTTGAATTAAAGAAAAATTGATTAATGGAGAGCTTTCAGTTTGGACAACGTGTTTTGGGACCAACCCTATCGGTCTGGCTAAAGCGAGAGCCAGAGCGCTGTCATCTTCTCTTGCAGGCAGTCTGAGCTGAGGTGCATAGTTCCTTCAGTGCCGGAGCATATTCCTTCATGACTGCTGAAAACGATGCTCATGGCTTCGAACTGGAGTTACACAGCACTTTATATTCAGAATGCTGTTCTGACATTAGGTGATTCATCTTCAAAACACCCCTGTAAAAATTATCCTCAATTTAGAGACAAGAAGATAAAATGACTTTCTGAAGATTCAGGTTGGGAACTATTTCTAATTGCCTAGCAGCTAACTTCTCTGTCTTTCAGACCATGTGGTAGTTTATAACCAGATTAAACAGCTGAGAGGAACCAAAGGCACAGATCCATAATGAATTCCAGGTGATATTAGCAAACTCCTGCAGCTTAGGTCTTCAGACATACAATAACAGCAGAACCTAGAGCTTTCTTATGTCAAGGAGCATTTACAATTCTGGCTGTTTTTTAAAGACCTCTTAGGGTTTTTAGTTACCTGGTTCTAGTGGATTTTTCCTGAGAATCCTTGACTGGATTTGGATAATGGCTACATGAAATATCCTTTGTAACAGATGCTAGCAAGGACAGTTGCTGATGATGCGGAACTAATCTGTAAGAGACCTTGCTGCTTCTAAGTTGAACTACAGCTTACTGTGAACTTAGAGCAGATGTTTGCTGTATGTAGCAGCCACATTCATCTCTTTCATTTGTGGAAGTTTTTGAATGAAGCCATGGACTATTTCAGAAATTCCACACATGTATATTGGTTTAATGCTAATTAATTTTAAATCATTCATAGAATTGTAGAATCCTTCGAGTTGGAAGGGACCTTTAAAGACCGTCTAGTCCAACTTCCTTGGAGTGAACGTGCACAGCTAAATCAGGTTGCCCAGGGCTTGTTCCAGCCTTGCCTTCAAAGCCTCTAGGGACGGAGCATCAACACATCTCTAGGCAACCAGTTCCAGTGCCTCACTGCCTTCATTGCCTTCTCTGGATACAGTCAATGGGATATACTGACTCTAAGCTAGAAAGTGTGGAGCCTTCCCACATGTTACCTGTATTCTCCTAGGTCTCTACGACTTGACTGTCTATAGCTAATGTTGACGTTGACAACATAGCTATGGCAGTTTCTTTGATTAAAGCCAAATTAGGGAATCTGTGGGTTAGGGAATTCTGGCAAAAAAAACACAAAAACCCAAAACCAACCAAAGAAACAGAAATTAATACAAAGTCAGCTGTAAATAATGAAGAGGCTGTTTTAACTCATAGTTGATTTGGATGACGCTATTATTTGACATGACTTCTGCAGTGCAAGGAGCTGTATTCTGTAGCAAACCAATTTCCCAAAAATATTTTTAATAAAAATATTCAGTTTTATCTTTTAATAATGAAGCAAGCAGAGTTAGTGGAATTTTTGTGAAATCTGACTTTCAAATTGTTAAATTCGACATTTATACTGGTTTTTTGCTTCCAGTTGGAAGTAGAAGGCTCATGTATATACTTACTGAATCCCTTAATTTACAGCAACAAAAATCCTGAAGACAAACGCTGATGTGTTTTTATTCTTTTTATCTGTTTTGGTGGTGATTTTTTTTTTTAATTTTGCTTTCTTTCATTGCAGCCTGACAGTTGACAATCTCTTCTGATCCACTGAGACTTTTTTTTTTTACGTTTATTTTTGGTAGTGTAACACATGCTTTCGTTTCAGGGGAAAAATCTTCCAATTTCTTTTCATTATTATTATTTTTTTGTTTAGGAATTAACTGACCATTTTTTTGTTGTATTGCTACAAGACGTATATGCAGTAGCCAGTTGGTTAAAGAGTTCAGTATCCTTTTTAACTGTTTTCAACAGTGAGATGATTTGGACATATCAGTGAAAGAAATATCTCTATTAAGGTGTATTTCTTACTTGTTAGGATGTTTAGGAGGGAATAGTCTGTATTGTTCTTCTAACTAGCTGCACCAGCAAGAAGAGCTTCAGAGAAAAGCAGGCAAATATTGGGGTTAAGAGGTATCTGATGGGAAGTTGATTGTCTACTTGCTCTCCCGTCGCAGAAGAGGATTGCTCCATTTGCTAGCTGTGAGATTTGTCTGACAGGAAAATTTCACAGAGAGCTTTAGGACACAGACTGATGAATGAAGCCTACAGCAGCTCTCTGTAATTGTATAGTGCAGGAGATTAGCTGCAAGGAAATGTTTGTAGACGCTTAATTTAGGGATATTCTTGACATACTGAAGGAAGGTAGGAATAAAAGAAATCTACTCCCCAGGCGATTGACACTGTCATCAGTATTTGATATATACTACCATTAACTCCTAATGGAGATGTTTGGGTGCAGATGGGGTATTTTATTTCTTCCACCACCATTTCTTTTGCTTTCCCACTGGGGGATATACTCCTACAATGTTTAAATAATCAATCATTGCTATAGGTACTGTATTAGAAATTAATCACTGTAACAAACCAATGACCACCAATGAGAGTTTTGAATTTTCACTTTGCAGGACCAGACCCAGTAGGAAAAAGCATCAAATACTCTTGTTTCAGAGGTCTAGACCTCTACTGAATTAATGAAAAGTTGATATTTGCTGCTAATTGTTTGGACTGTATGGTGAAACAGGTCTGGCTCCACTGAGTGAAAATAGTGTTATTGACAGCAATAATTTAAAAAAATCTGAAGTGTGGTACATACATTGACTCTGTTCTGGAAGCTTAGGGGACCTGCAATAAAATGAACTCCAGGAATAGGAGCCACATGGAATCTTAACTATAAGATTGTGTGATAGTTATATTGTATAACGTACTGCATCTGAAATGTTTTAAAACCCTTGAGGTAGTAAAGGTGATTGACTATAATCTTGCATCAGAGAAGGACATCATACCTGCAGAAGTGACTGAAAGTCTCAGTGCTCCTCCACAGTTATTCTGGTCTTTGGGAACTTTTTGGGTTTCCAGAGGTAGACCAGAAGTTCTAGAAAAATACCTTTCATGCTAAAAACTAGTATTTTCTTCTGACGACTAGAAATAATAGGAGTATGTCATTTCATTATTTTCCAGATTTGTTACATATATGAGGCTGTCAAAAAATCTGAATTGCTGTAGAACCCTAAGGAGAAAAACAGCATGAAGGTTTGGTAAGCAACATCTGAGGAGTGACAGGCTGTCCCTTCATTTGAAGATATTTATTCACCGTCAGTCCACCACGTCCTCTGAAAAGAACCTGATCTAGTATTTGTTTGCTGCTGGGCACCAAACAGGAGCTATCTTTTCTGTAGATAACTTTTCTATCTTTCTGCAGTATTATTTACTTGTTTCAGAAATATGATAAATTATAGACAAGTGACAATTAAAGCAGTAATGGTGGTCTGTACCACTGGAAGCAACTGGAAATCCCTGAGATTTTACCTGAATTCTTTAGTTGACCTTTCAATTGATACATTAATTCAGTGATGTTCTCAAGCTCTCTTCTTCAGTGTTTCTCCCTTCCTTCTCTGTTTCATGTGTCAGTGAATCTCAAGAACAGGATGGACGTGATAGCTATTTGGTCTGTGCTGATGCTCTGTCAGATTTTACATTATTTTTTGGTATTTTTGCCTGATAAACAAATGAGCATTCAGTCTTTTGGCAGCAAAGGCTTAAGCTCATGATTTGCTCTTAGAACACATCCTGCCTAGTAGTAAAAAGCCTGTTATTTAAAGGGCACTTTTCAAAACAATTAGGGCTTTAGGAGCAATGTGTTTGCCTTAATGAGTGCACTCTGCCAGTCAGAGCAAGCAACATAAGCTGATACCTACTCATGTAGTCCAACAGAAACAAATTAGCAGTGTTACAAGTCAGTTTGTGAATGTACTACACATCTAAGAGGTTTGTTTTAATGCGTGAGAAGCACTTGATAGGTTTCAGAATGGCTTTGTTTTTGTTTTCTTCCCAAATATCCACCACCAATTATATTTTCATTTAGAAGCCTTTGTACCTCTCCTGTCCTTGCGATAGCTTAATCTCTATGGGTTGCATTCAGCTCTGGTTTAACTTGCTGGACTGGTACCAGAAATAATTTTCCATAAAGCCTCAGTCTTCCTACACAGCTTTTGCTGTATGAAGTTTGTTATCAGTGCCCTTACAATGTGGGTAGGCCAGCTGTTGGCTCTTTGGTATTTATTTGGTCATAATTTTTTTTAATCTTGGGTGGTTCACTTCTGTGTCACAGCTTCCAAAGCAGGGGGAATATTAATATTTTATGGTATGGATTTTTTCTTTTATGCCAACTGTTTTTTTCTTTTCTCAAGATGAGCTGTAGCAAAGGCTAGTTGGTGATACTGAAGAGGTGGAAGGATTGGATGCAAGCTTAGTTTTGAGCATTTATCAGTAATCGTCACAAGTGAAGTTGCTGGTGCTTGAATATTCAAGGTCCTGATTTGGGTGACTGGTAGAAACCTAACTTGCAGGTTGGGTGCTAAGCAGTTAAAAATATTTCTATGATCGCTTTGGAAAAAAATCCTGCCTGGGGAGATTTTAATATCCAACTAAAGCCACAGTTTGTTCCTGAAGAGCTTGAGTTTGATACAGTGAATAAGAGAAACTGTTAAACAGCAGCAAGGAAGAGTTAGAGTAGCCACAGAGGAAAGATCTTTTTAGTTACAATACCAGTGAAACACAACTATATTGCCTGGGGAAGGTGTGCTCTTCTTTGCTAAGCCTTGAAGAACAGGACAGACAAGCATCTGTCAAGAATGACCTATGCATACCGTCCTACCTCGCGGCAAGTTATGGACTCATCTCCTCCTGCCTTATTTTCTATGGTTCTGTACACACACAGGCTGTTTGAAGTTTGTCTTGGATCTTGCTTGGTATCTATGTAAGTTTATCATGTACTTTTTTGCTGAAGGTTCCTGCTTCCCTGAGGGATTATTAGTGCATCCTACCATTTTGTCTCCAGCTGAATAACTAGATAAGAATCAAACTTTTCTCTTAGCAGCAACTGCTCACTGTCAGCAGCATCACCAGTTTTTTTATGGCTACTGTTTGAACAACTCTACCAGTGGCTGTTTTAGGGAAAAGCAAACACACTGCCTATCTCTAGAAAAGCAACAGGAGGAAACATGGGGAGTTAATGCTCAATCAGCCTAAATTTGATACTCAGAAGTATATTTGACCAAGCAGTTAAACAATCAGTGTGAAAGTACCTAGAGGATAGCAAAGGACAAGCTGAAACCAACACAGGTTTTTTTTTGAGTAACTCATGTCAGACTTCTCTGTTCAGTTTTTTGTTGTTCTAACTGGTTTAGTTGATAGTGGGGGAGTGGTATTTCTTGACTTCTGTTACATATGCTATCATAAGCATTGTAGAAAAACATAGGCTGGATTGAGTTAGTACAGAGGGGTGCAAGGTCTGGAAGCACACATGCTGTAAACTAGAGGTTGCACTGCATCTGCATTTATCTCAGGTGTGACAAAAGAATACTCTATGCAGGTGTATGTAAATTGGACAGAAAATACAAACTGTGTTGGCCTGCGCTAAATCTACAACTGGATAATTTCACAGCTGGAATTAAAAAAATGCTAAAATTTTATCAGTTTCCTGTCAGATTGGACAGCCATAACATGTATAGGGGTCTTACAAGGGTTTGTCTTGTGGTTGATACTATTCAATTTTCTCATTAATGGCTTGGCTGGTAAAACAGAGAGAACACATACTATTAATTGTAAGGGGGGCTGCTAGCGCTTTGGCGGGCAGAAGGAGAATACAAAATGATTTTGATAAATTGGAAAATGGTCTGAAATCAATTTGATGAAATTCAATAAAGACAAGTGCAAAGTACTACACTGCAGAAGGAAAAATCAAATACATCCAAAGGAAAATGATGTAAACTGACTAGATGCAAGTACTGCAACCAAAACATGGTAATGAAGTGGATTGGAGTCTAAATGTGGCTCTGTTGCAAAAGATGTTCAAAATAGGCAAGTACTGGATGTAAGTCACAGAAAGCAGTTATTCTGTTTTGTTGGTATTTGTAAGGCTTCAGCTTAAAACTTGGGGCCAGTTTTGGCTGCACAATTCTTTGAGAAAGGAACAGAAAAATCAAAGTGTCAGAAAGGGAAGCAAAATGCTAAGATAAAATGACCTAGCTTTCGTATGAAGTTGTTATGGTTTAACCCAGCAGGCAGCTAAGCACCACACAGCCATTTGCTCATTCCCACCACCCTTCCCCAGTGGGATGAGAGAGAGGATTGGAAACAAAATAGAACTTGTGTGTAGAGATAAAAACTATTTACTAAGACAGAAAAGGGAAATACAAACAAAAATGTGATGTAAGCTATGTATAATATATCTGTATATCTCTCTACATCTCTATATCTGCATTTCAATTACTCGCCACCTGCTGACTGATGCCCAGCTAACAGTACAACTGCTCTCTGATGGATGCCCTGCTAACAGCACTATGTCTCACCACCTGCCAACTGATGCCCTGCCAATCCCCAAGCAGTGGCCCACCTGTGGCTACCTCTGCACAGCTTTATAGCCTTCTGCATAATGTCATGTATGGAATAACACCTTGTCTAATTCAGGCTAGCTGTCCTGGCTTTGCCCCACCCCTGCTGCCATGCTGTGATGGTAGTGGCTCTTCCCACTGAGCTGCCCAGCCTAGCCCAGGGCATGCACCAACAACCAAACCTCACTGTGCTATAAATGCTGTCTCAGCTGAAACCAGGACAATATCCACCCATTATTCCATATCTTTTACATCATACTCAGGTCCCACACTTTCCCATACGTCCTGATTAATTGCACAGATTCATTCCCATAGTCTGTGAGCCATCTCTGTAATCTTACATATCCAGCCCACTAGTTTTAAGTTTCTGTGGCTAGTCAGAATGGGGTGCTTTTGCCACTAATTCCCAATTAAGCTCACTTTGGCCTCCATGAGTTCTGTTTTGTTTCCAGTTCTCTTATTCCACTTGGGCAGCAGTGAGCAAAAAGCTGTATGGTGCTGAGCTCCCTGCCAGGTTAAACCAAAACAGCCCTGTTTGGCACCTAACATGATAGAGGTGATATGTAATATTGACTTGGACAGTCAGCAGTTATCCCAAAGACCGGATGACCACAGATGTCCATGACCCGTGTGGTGGAAATTTGCATGAAGTGCACCGTCATTGTACACCAATACACTGGCAGCAATAGCCTGGAAAGTTCAAGAAAAGCCAACGGTGGATGAGCTGTCTAGCCTACTTCAACAACATGAAGAAAATCTCTCCTGCTTCCTACAGGCCTGTGTCTCAGCTGTTGAGAGTTCCAGTAATTCAAAGATGACATGCCCAACTTTTCACCTGTATGGACAAGTATCTCATCTATTAAAAGTAAGCGTTCCTCTGCTAAAGAGATGGAACATAAGTACATACCATGTGCCAAACAATAGCTTTACATGCATGACCACGGAGAGGATATGAGGAAGTGGGATGGAAAATCCACCTCAACCCTGCAGGCGCTGTATGTGAGTTACAAGAGGTGTTAATCCAGGAAAATGGCAGCTCCAGTTTCCAGTGCGCAGTCTCTCCAAGCAGCAGCCTACTCCCAGCCAACTCCCCACAGCTTTATAGCCTTCTGCATGATGTCACGTGCTATGGAATAACCCTTGGCCTAATTCAGGCCAGCTGTCCTGGCTTTGCCTCACCCCCTGCTGCCACACCATAAAGGTGATAGCTCTTCCCCTTTTGAGTGGCCCAACCTAATCCTGAGTGTGCACCCGTCACTCAGCAACAGCCAAAGCACTGGTGTACTATTAACACTATCTCAGCTGAAACCAGTACTGAAATGAACAGAGATATTGTGTCTGGATTAGAAGTATATGAAGGGGGGGAATAGTAACAATCTTCAGATGTGTAAAAGGTTGTTGTGAAGAGGGCAGTGATAGGTTTCTCCCACATATTTACCCAGAGTATTTACACTGCAGCATGTCAGATGCAGGCTCTATCAGCAATGAAAACAGTTGTAATATGATCTGCAGGGAGCCTCCGAAGTGCCAATGGGAGGAGGTTTATCTGAATAGGTTAGTTGTCCAGCAGACGTGGGCTTGGTATACTTGAGCTTGCCTCACTGCTGAGTGAACTAAGTTACCTGTTGAAGCTCTTCAAGCCATGTGTTCCTATGATTGGGGTGTTGGTATCTACTATACAGAATGAACTGATGATTTGAACAACCTCTCAGTGATGGACCGAGATCTCAGAATCCTGCAAGAGCTCAAATATTGTAATGAGGTTACTTCTAGCCCTCAGCTTCTGGACTTGTATACTCTATGGATGTTACAGAGTACCGTGCTAAATGCACAGTAACATTTGCTATGTAGCAGTGAACTTCAGTATGGTTAAGGCTGAACTTGTCTTTAAGAGAACTGTTCTGCTAGAACATGCATCAATATGCATCTTGCAGCTCCTTCTCATTTTGCATTTTGGGTTACAAATTCTGTCATGTTGAAACAAAGAGGTTTCTCCTCTTTCCCTAAATCTCATGCATACAAACCAGCAATTTCCAGAACACAGACAATCATCCAATCTGTTATCTTGGCAGACACCAATGCCTTTCTACATTGGAGGAAAGATCTCTATCCCATAATACACCCGTGCAATATATGGTGATGGTGATTTCGTTGCTAACCCCTGCAGCAATCAGTTTATGCCCTCAAGCATGGGATTTGATTATCCTTGTCATTATCTTAGCCACAAATGTTATTAGCAGCCATAAAATTGTCCATTAAAGTGAGAGGAATTACTTGCCTGTACCAAGGGGAGAACAGATAATTTACTACGCAGATTTTAAGCCTAAATTTACCTTTTCTTTTTTTTCCAAAACAGTCCTCCTAAGCCTATATACAAGCCTACAAGCCTCCCTTTTCTTTTTTTTTCTTTGGGTCTCACAACTCACTTTCTCCTTAATGAGCTTCATGTCTCTTCTTTATACTGTAACACTAAGATAGATAGGTACATGCTATTCTTGAAATAATAGAGTCATGACCATATAGTTCCTCATATTCCTTGGTTTAGGTGAATTCTTCCCTAAGTCTGGAAGTGGAGATGCCCAAACTTTATCTGGGTTCCATAATTTTTGGACTTCAGTATTAGCCCAGGCTTCATTACCATATGAACGATTCTAGAGGACTGAGACTGACTTGGCATGCATGAATGGACCATAACATCACTGGCTGAGTGCAGAATCAGTTGATTGGTTACTGGTAGTGTCATTTTTCTAGGTTCTCTTGATACTGCAATAGTATGTATTTATGAGAGGAAGAGATGATATATCACAGGGACCAAGAAAAGGTGCTGTGGCTGAGTGGGTGAGATGCAGTGTCTGAAAATTTTCTTTGTCTTCACTGGGACTAGCTGATTCATTCCCTTCCCACCACCCCTCTAATTCCTGTTCATATATCACTTCACCACAAAGCTGCTTTTTTATTCCCATGTGGTATTGTGTTTCCACCCCCTCCCATCAACAGGGAGTGGGAGAGATCACCCACATCTTTCCCAACAGACAAAAATGGTGGAACCTGACAGACTGGGACAGATTCTGATCACAGCTGCTCTTTGTAAATTCTGTGGAACCTGGTTGCTTCACTGGAATTGTTGGCTTTAAACTGAGATGAATGTGTGTAGAATCTGATCTTGAGAGCCTGTATTTTAAAGGAAGTATCCCCTCCTACTCACACAACAAATCCACACACACACACAATACAGCATCAATATTAGCTCATGTAGCAAATGGAAAATGTTGCAGTAGCCTGAAAGGAGCAGAAAATGTTCTCAAACAGGGCTTAAGAAAGTAAATATAACCAATGCAATCAATACCGCTCCATATTAGCCTTTACGGATATGTCTGTCTTTGTCTTGATCACACTGTGCACATTTCAGTGTTGTTCAAAATGTATAACCCACGGGACCTCGTTTCAGAACTTAGATGTGATGTATTCAGTGCAGGGTCTGGGACAGAAGGTCTGACAGAGATGGATGTTTAATAACAGAAGAGGTTTTCCCCTTTCTCCCCTGAAAGAGCATTAACCAAAAAAAAAAAAACAAGTGTAAATATATATACAGAACGGATATATATTCATGGGTTTTCCAGTATTATTAGAAACAACTCCTCAAGAACTCTTGTTTCCTGAGTCATCACCACTGATTTAAGAAATGACTTTGCAAGAACAAGTGTTTGTTTCAGGACATTCAAGAGGGGAGAGCCTTTTACATTTCTAGATTCTAAAAGCTTTACATTCTTCAGCTGCACTTCTGCTTGTTGGGAATCCTAGACAGAGGAACATCCTTACGCTTTCCAGTTTATGTCTCATGGTCTTCCTTTACTCTTGACATCTTCCAACACTGTTAGTAGTATTCAAGCTATTCTTGCAAGGGTTCCCTATTGAGTTTGTTCAAGCCAATCTGCTCTTGGCTGCTAAAGGCATTCCTTTTTAGTTCCTTTGAGAACTTGGTGTTCCTTTTGTTCCAAGAAGCAAGAGAAAGAACTGTGGACTGAGTGGATCGTTGATGATCTTCCCAACCAGAAGTCCATGCCATCAACCGTCTCAGTAGAAGTGATGTTAGATTTGAGAGGAAGAAATCATGCTCTCACGAGCTGGGACCATTCTTTGGTTGTTTGCCTAGTATACAAAATGTAGTGGGAACATCCTGTGTTCTTTGGTGACTTTTGCTTCCATTCACAGTACAGAGCTCTTTGCCATGAAGTGACTGGCTTGTTTTCTTGCATAGCACAGCACATTGGTAGACTTTGAAAAAGAAGGGGAAGTTGAAAACATATGTTAAGACAAAGTGGACCATTGCTTGGAATCATTCATTCAATTGATTTTGTGAAACAGAAATAATTGGTTTTGTTGGTCATCATGCAGACTTGTCCCCAGGAGACAATTACTTCACTTTCTCATGACCAGCTTGAGAGAACTGCAGCCTTGTTTTCTGTGATGAACTCAAGGAAAGCTGGATCAATTGGCTGTTTGCTAAATTAGGTGGGCAAACAGGTGGCCACAGAATCCATGATGTTGGCCTCCTTTGTAATGTATCCCCAGGTAAGTGTCTTTGGCTGGGATAGGAGAGACGTAGACCTGTTGGAACGGATCCAGAGAAGGGCCACAAAAACGATCCAAGGGATGGAACACCTCTCCAGCAAGGACAGGCTGAGAGAGCTGGTGCTGTTCAGCCTGGAGAAGACTCCAGGGAGACCTGAAAGAGGCACTTCAGTATCTAAAGGGGGGGGGTTATAAGAAAGAAGGGGACAGACTTTTTAGGAGGCTCTGCTGTGATAGGATGAGAAGAAATGATTTAAAACTAAAAGAATGGAGTTTTAGATCAGAAATAAGGGAAAAGGCTTTTACAGTGAGGGTGGTGAAACACTGGAATGAGTTCCCAGAGATGCAGTGGATGTCCCCTCCCTGGAGACATTCAAGGTCAAGCTGGACAGGGCTCTGAACAACCTGATGTAGCTGTAGGGTGTCCCTGTTCATTGCAGGGGAGATGGACAAGGTGGCCTTTAAAGATCCCTTCCAACTCAAACGATTCTACGATTCCATGATTCTATCAGTCTTAGTGTTTTAGTTCTGTATATCAGAAAATATATGTATAGAATCATGGAATGGTTTGTGTTCAAAGGGACCTTAAAGGTCATCTGGTTCCAATCCATCAGCAGGGATACATTCCACTAGAGCAGGTTGTCCAAAGCCCCATCCAACCTGGCCTTGCCCACTTCCAGAGGTGGGGCATCTACATCTTCTCTGGACAACCTGTTTCAGTGCCTCATCACTCTCATATTAAACAATTTCTTCCTTATATCTAATCTAAATTTATCCTCTTTTATTTAAAACAATGAGCCCTTTCTTCTTACTTCACTCCTTGTTAAAGAGTCTCGTTCAAGCTTTCTTGTATGCCCCCTTTACTTACTGGAAGGCCAAAAGAAGGTCTCTCTGGAGCCTTCTCCGGGCTGAACAATCTCAGTTCACTCATCCTTTCTTCATGGGAAGGATGCTCCAACTCTCCAGTCATTCTCATGTCCCTCCTCTAAACTCACTCAAACAGCTTCACATCTTTCTTGTGCTAGAGTCCCCAGACCTGGATGCAGGTAAGATTCTCACAAGGACAGAGCAGAGGAGAATAACCTCCCTAAACCTGCTAGCTGCATTTCTTTTGAAGATGTCAACAATATGACTGGCTTTCTGGATTGCAAGCATACACAAATGGATCATGACAAGCTTTTCATCAACGAATACCACAAAGTCCTTCTCTGCAGGGCAGCTCTTTATCCACTTGTTGCCCAGCCTGTATTCATTTTTGGTTTTACCCTGACCCGGGTGCAGGACCATACACTTGGCCTTGTTGAACCATGTGTTGTTTGCCCACCTCTCAAGCCTGTCGAGGTTCATCTGGATGGCATCCCTTCCTTCTGTTTTATCAGCTGCACCACTCAGATTGGTGACATCTGCAAACTTGCTGAGGGTGTACTCAATCCCACTGTCCACGTTGCTGGCAAAGATGTTAAATGGTACCAGCGCCAATACAGATCACTGAAGAGCACAAGCCCTCACGGGTCTCCATCAGTACGTCAGGCCTTGTGAGCATGCTCACTGAGACTTTTGACAAGCCCACAGAAGCTGTTTAACTGTGTTTGCTTTCCTATTAAAGTCTAAGAATTACCTGAAATTTGAACATTATATATAGGTAGGTGGATAGATTTCTTCTATATGTAACATTTTAATACAACATGCTCCAACCCTTTTACAACTGTCCATAGGCACTTCGGGACATCCATAGCCTTTCATCTTGAAGGGGAGACTGAAGGCTTTTGTCTCTCCTCTGGCTTCCCTTTCGCCTCACAGCTGCAGTGCTTGAAGTCAGTCTTGCTGCTCAGAGTGCCTGCAGCGTGAGTGAGACCTGAGGCCCGGGTTTCCTGTCTTTTTAATGGTGTTCTCTGAGTTTGTGCTCAGAGAGAGACAGAAAGATCAAAGGCTGTGCAAGTGCGCTGTGCTTGATTTTGCTTACACCAATATGAATCGATTGACTTCACTGAGTTATGAGGGATTTACAGCTGGGGGAGAACAGATTCTGACCTAATGGCTCCAATAGAGGCTTTTCTTGGATGAGCAATGTAATTAGAGCACTGGAACAGACAGACTTCATGACTCATCTGTGGGTCTGCAGTCATTTCTTTGCTTCTAGTAGGATGTACACTAAAGTCACCACACTTTCATTTCACTCGTGGGCTGATCTAATGAAGGACCAACCTTTGCTTGAACAGAGATCCTTGTTCAGCTGCAAAGCATCCTCCAATCTTTGTGTCACTGTACAAACTTTATTTATCTTAGAGTACCCTAAGAAGAGACCCAGCAAGTTAAGAGCTAGACACTGAGGTCATCAGGAAAATTTCCACTTCTTTCTTTTGTTGGAGAAAATCAGACCATTAAATAAAGGAAGTGAGGCAAGGAGCAGGGAGAACAGGTTAATGACTATGTCCATTCACTAATCCCCAGTGTCTGGTTTTGCAAGGGGCAAAATAGTGGAGCACATAATGCCACCATGGACCTACTCTGCATATCCATCTGAAAGGCAGTGGATGGATTTTGAGATCAGAAGAACCTCTTTCAGAGCTTGTTGGAGGTCAGAGGATAAAATACTTTTGTAAAAGATTACAGAGAATATGTCTAGAATAAGCAGATATGAGCACAGCCACAAGGCTATGATAATCTCTTCCAAGTGTCTAGAGGCCATGCTGGGCACAAGGGCTTCATGGGCAGGTGGCAACTGAAAAGGTGAACATGGAGATGCTTTGGCTGCCAGTTCTTTGTCAGTTCCAGTGTGAAATTAGAATCATGGGTCTGCTGTTGCAGCTTGGCTGGTGGCCATGACCATGACCACAACATTAGTAGGGCTGTGTAAAGGCTGACAGGCAGCAGCTCATAACGTACATAGTCTCACCTCTTCCTAACTCATCCCTTGTTTGATCTGAGCTTGAGCTGTGACACCTTTTTCACACTGGAGCTGTTGCCATGGCAAGAAGCAGTGGCCTTGCGTTGGTCCACCAAAGTGACAAGAACCACTAACTAGTTCCAGGAAACAGCAGGGATATAGTGATGCAATGGATTTGGGTCATTGAAGGTTCCTCCAAAGAGAACAGAGGCCACTGGTATAGGGAACCCCGGTGGAGATGCCCCTTTTTTGTGCTTGTACGTTATCTTTTGAAACTTTCAAGATGCCAGGATGCATCTGCTACAAAATCACAACCATACTGAAGCTATACCCCTGCTAGCTTTAGCCTTCATAGCTGGGATGCTGCTGGTACAGTACTCAGCACAGCTTGTAAGATCTACCCAGCAAGAAGGTGAATTGCTGTGTGCTGAATTGTGTGCCTCACCACTTGGCAGTGACAATAGCATAGCTATATCTGCAGATGGATTTGATGTTGGTTTTCTTCTAATTTTCACTCTCTGAAACTTAGAGCTAGTCATGATGATTGGTCTTGTCCTTGGATACATGCCCTGCTGCACCGGGCTCTGTACCAGCATGAAATTCAGGGTAATTTTGAAAAAGTGTCTAAAAGATCATAGAACTAAGGCTCCATTTTCAAAAGTAGCTTTTGCACTTAGGAGGCTAGTTCTCAAGCCAAGTAAGCTCCTACCTGCCAAATATGAGTTTGGAAAACAGGTTGGTTGAGGTGTGAAGTCATTGAGGAAGATGTGAAAAATACGCCTTTCGGGACAGTTTTAAGAAAGGATACTTTCTTTAAAGTTCTCAAAGTGCTTGGTGACTCTGAGTCCTCTGGTAATCTGCCTCCTCAGGTACCTGCCACACAAACTTCCCATGGAGGATTTTGCTGTCCACTTATTACACGTTGACTCACAAGGATCAAACTTCTATTGATATTCACAGAAGCTTGGTGAATACCTGTAAAACTTGGGAATAAGTAACTGCCTTGGAGGAATTTCTGTCGCTTTGAAACAAGACACCAATGATTGCAACAAGTGATAGGGTGAAAGGGGAAGAAATTACAAAAATATTTTTTTGTTGTTCAGGAGATCAATGTATAAAACTACATTCTCCTAATTGCTCTCAGTTGTCACTATCACTACCAGTTGGATAGCTTATCTCAAGAAAAACACGAGCCTCATGGGTTAGTTCAGGGACAGCTTTTCTGTCAAAGAGGCTGTGAAGAACAATGCCTGGAGAGATCTTTTTGGAGAAGCCAAAAAATGCTACTCACAACTGGCACAAACGGCACTGCAGATGGGGAAGTGGGTGATGAGATGAGAAATGGGAGCTAGGAAGGTAATGAGGTAATGAAAAGCTTGAAGATGTTGTAGGTAAGGGAAAAAAACAATAGAGAATGAAGGGTGAAGTTCCTGGGGTATTGTGTTGCTCAGGGAAGAATTGTTGATGTTGATTTGTGTTCATATTTTTTTCAAGATAGGCGAGGCTATCCCACCTGAATTTGGTAGCCTGCATTACAGAGCATCACAGCTTGTGTGTCATTTAGAACAGTTACTACTTGGTTCACCTGCCCTAGGATGCCAGTTGGAATTGTATTTGGTTGAGGGCTTTCTTTGTGCCTTGCTTGGTTGTGGAGATCTGGTTGTAGCATGCATTTTCCATTCTGAGTGTCTGAAGGTACAGATCTGATTTTTTAAGCCTCCAGAGATAAACACTACCATAACCATTCCTGGACTATTTGCAGTACACAGCTAACAGTGTAATATATTCCAGTACAAAATAAGAGGTTCACACAACAGAAAGCTGCAGGGTTGAATCATGCTAGTACAATATTACCTGAAACTATAGGTTTTGTGTGCTCTGTGCTATAGGGTCAGCATCAGCTTCATTAGTAGGCCAGCTCTTTTGAATGGCTATCGACTCTTTTCAGCAAACTTCGGAGTTAAAGCACTGGTGAGACAGCTGTTAAACTGTTCCTACTGTTCTGATCTGTGGAAGTAGTTGGCTGTGGAAACCTATGTCTCAGCAGGATTAGACAATGTGGGGTAGAAATACTAAACCTAAGGCTCATGGCGCTGATGCCAGATCATCAATCAATAATCTGCAATCCTAATTTTCCAAGCCCAAATATTGCTTTATGATTTTGTGTGGATTTACGGACTCCTTTCAGGTTTGGGTGAAAATGGACCTCCAAGGAGGGAAGCTGCTGTGGCACATACCCTGATGCTTCTTTCTTCAGTCTGAAAAGTGAGGACATGACCATTTAAAGTTTCTTGGAGCTTTTCTCTCAGTTCAGCCACACTTGGAGAGGACTAGATGTTGTTGCTATTGTTTGTGTGACTGAAGAAAGCAAAATTTCCTTGAGAAAAAAGGAACCACTGAATCCAACCTCTTGACCACTTTGTCCCGAATATGAATTTTGACTGTGAGCAGCACAGCTCCAAGCTGTCATAATGTTCTCTGCTGTCATTGTAAAGCTGAGGTAGGCATGCTGCTTCCTCTCTGGATTGTATATTTTGAGCATGTTTCAATAGTGCTCTGAGTTAGTGTTTTTTTTTTTTTCTCTTCCTCTACAGTGCCAGTCATTGCCTTTACTTCATGTTAATGATTAATTGCTCTAAATACTCGTGCTCCTGGACTGCGAGAGTACAATTTTTGAGCTGTATTTCATTTGAACTTGCTATGCAAGTACAAGTGAACTTGGGGGAGTGCACACACCCACGTATTTCTAGGTAGAGATGGTTGCCAAAAGGACACCAAGTAAAAGAACAGTTAGTTCTTAAACAAGAGTATAATCTAATAAGCCAAAAAAGAGAAAATTACATACTGGAATCTTCAGTGCCTTTCCCCTCCCCCTAGTTTCAAAATTACAGCTAGTACAACCCTGACTAGAGCAGTGATTTAAATATATATAGACATCTGTGCTTCTAAGAAAAGGAAGAGTGTCTGTTTGGGGAGCCGTGTGGAATGAGTTGGTGGATCTCAGTCCAACTGCTGGCAGCCAGGTTTTCACATCACTCAAAGCCACCCCCTCACCCAGCCCCCACCAGGGCTTGTGCCAAGCTCTTCACCTCTTCCCCATATGATGCCACCTGCCTTAGCACCTTCTATCCAGATGGAGCATTCCTCATTTTCCATTGGGTTCCTTCTGGGCTAGTGGTAGGACACGTTGATGGCCTGTCAACCCTATATGTGCAGCCAGAGGCTCTTCTTGCTCTCTCTGCCACACTGCTGATCTTACACACATGGGAAGCCAACTGCCATGGGATTTCTTCCTATACACAGTCCCCATGTGTTAGACGCGTTTAGCTGTACCATGACCAGTTTTGTCTGGCATGTGGTGCCATCTTTTCAACATGCCAGCTAGATGGCATGGTATCTTGTCTTAGGAACACAGTACATCCCCTATATAGGGTGGACGTGTGGACATGCACCTCTTCTAGTTCTGGTGTATCAGGAACATGGGTGTAGTCTGGGATGTGTTAGGACAGTGCTTAACCTTTTCTTTACTGTGGCTCATGTTTTGCTGCAGGCAAAAAGCTTCAGGACTTGCAGCAAATTTAGCAGCTAAGAAACAAAAGGTTTTTTCCATGTTGCCCGGAGGTTACAATTTCCTGCTCAGTTCCTAGGTGAAGAATCCATGGCTTGCTGCTGCCCTCCTTCATCTGTTCTTAGGATGTCCATTGCCAGGACCCTCAATCTGGTCTTGTTTACGTGCTGCCTTCCAAACCTCACTGTGTGAGTTATTTCTTACAAATCTGTCTCTATGCCTAGATGTATTTAAATGTTTAACAGTCCTTCTGTGCCTCTTGAAAAGCACAACAGCCCTTTCTGATGAAAGTGGCACTCTGCAGGCTGAGTGTTTTTACCTTGACTCAAAAACTTTAAAAGGAAATGTTAATTGCTTTTGTGGGGTTATTGTTGAAAAATGCATGCTGGGCAGGCTAGCTTGAAAAGATGAATCCTGGTGTTGATAAGGGAGAGAGCAATCTATGCAAGTCTGTGAGAAGTCAGTAGCGCCCAGGGCAAATTCAGAAGTGGAATGGAAATACGTCAGTGATTTTTTTCCTGTTGCTTTTGTCTGGAGATGGCAGATCTGACTGGCATCTCAGCACTGTGTTAACTTCTGCACTGCTTTGTCACAGGCTCTGGGCTCCATGTGCTGCTTGTGCTGCTTTTCACTTCTATGGCAAGTGGCCATCTGGAATGAAAATACAAAGGGGAGAGGGAAGAAGAGACTCTGGAGAGATTTGATAAATTACAAGAATCATGAAAAACATGAGAAAGGTTTGTGTTAGCTCTTCTTCTACTCTCAGAGATGTTCAGATGGATCAGAACCATAAAATCCGATGTACATTCAAGCCTTGGGGATTAGTAATGAAAAGGTGAAGTAACTCTCAAGGAGCCCAGGGTCAGCACCAGGACATATGCCAGAAATGTGAGGATGTCCCAGCTAGTTCCCTTTTCCCAGCTCCCAATTGCCATAAAACTAAATCAGCATGGTCTTGTATATGTGCTGGTAGTTTGAGATGTAGACAGTGCATCTTCATTGCTCTGGCTTGCTCTTTGGTGCTCATGTGTTCTGTTCCAAGTACTGAATTCTCTGCATTTGTAATGACTGCTATTTTGTTTTGTTCATATTGTTTTTTTCTTCCAAGCCCCTAAGACAAAGTTTAGAATTTTACTCTGTGAACTAGAACTAGACACATAGAGCATAGGCATTGCTTTACCTCTGTTATGGGTGCCCAAGGACCTTAGTGCTTCTAGCCTTTAATCTTACCATGTCTCAGTTCCCTACAAATGAGATAGGTACAACTCCTGCCTCCCTCTTTCCTCCTTGTACAGTCTGCATTGGGAAGGAATCCTTTGCCTTTTATGTTTGTGCTTGGTTGGGGTTTCAAAAGCCCATGTGAAATCCAGTAAACTAATTTCTGTACACACTTGTTACCATTCTCCAAATTCCTGGAGTTTTTATTTTTTTTAATGAATCCATTCTAATTCTCCCTGAAGAGGTCTTAATGGGCAGGGAGAATTAAAGTAGACAGACTGTAAAAATCCAGACACTTAAGGAGAGCAGCAACCTAAATTATCACCTCAAGTTATCGCTGTACTGTGCAACTGCTTATCCTACAAAGTGCTCTGAACTGTGATGAAGCAGGTAATAGCAATAGTGGAGCTGTTTGGTATCAGACAGAATTAGAAATACCCCATTGCATTCTAAGTGGTAATGGTGGTCTTCTGTATGAGAGCGTGGTGTATCAGGAAAATGCTTCCTGTCATAACATAGCTAAAATCTAGCTATACATGGCTTTTAATTAACAGTATTTCCAGCTCATCCTAAAACATACTCACAACTATAGCTCATAATCAGTTAACCTTAGTGCTCGCTGGTGGTAATAAAACAGCACAAAAGTCATCCTGGGGGACAGTTGGGAAGGGAAATAATTTGTAGTTTGTAGAATGGGAAATAAATTGGCGTGAGTTGAATGTTCTTACTAACATAGCCAGTTTTATGGGCTCCTTCACTGTCAAAGCAGTCTCAAAGTCAGTGTGAGGGCTTAGTACCCCTGTGCGGGGTGCACAGGGCAGAGAACCTGCTGGTGCACCTTGGCTGAGAGGATTGTGCAGGGGGCATGGACATTTGGTTCCAGTGCATCACATGGCCAGGCTCTTGTAAAAAAGGTAATCTCATACTCTGCACAATTCTAGGCAGCCAGATCATCCCCTAGTCATTTTTTTTTTTTTCTTGCCAAACTCACTCCTGCTGTATTACTTAGCTTTTTTGACTGTACCTGAAACCATACATCTCATATGCTCTCTTTTTGATCCTTAGGCCATGTAATGTCTAGTCCATGTTTCTATGCAGGATCAGATTCCAAAGGCTTATACAGAAGGCAGCTGTTATGTATCTGAACTGTGGCTTACAGGTGAACTGCAATGGCTAAAAAAAAAAAAAAAAAAAAAAGACAAATTAATGCAATTAATGCCTGTTTTAACTACTTGGTAGCCTGCAGAACTGGATGCTAGACATTCATAGACATTCCCAGGAAGACCTGGGCTTCAAGTTTCACTGGGAACTAACTTTTTTTTTTGACATATGACTTCATTTGCAAGTAAAGAAAGACCACAACAATGTGATAAAAATGCTATGGCAGAGCAGCATGGCTGCTTGTGTTCAGTGCCACAGTTGTGATGGTGACATTGGTTTGCAAGGGTTTCCCTGGGCTTACAAATGATTCTCTTTTGTCAGAATGGTCATTTTTTTTTTTGCTTATCACTGCTCCAGAGCAAATATTCAAGAGATGGGTGAACTAGTCCTGTAGCAGATAGTCTTTGGGTGGTACTTGTTTGTGATTTATCGCTCTACTGATGTCTCAGTTGATCACATAAAGAACACGTCAAAAGGAAAGGGAAGGACGTAGTATTATTGGAAACCTGATAGTGTGAGGCCAGGATTCAGATCCTTCATGAATGGAGCTGCATCAATGATTCTAACAATAATGCTTTCCAACCTGAAATTTCATCCTGCTCTTAAGAGATACTGAATGCCAAAAGTGGTGTATCCCCAAGCAAGGGGTCAAGGGCTGAATGGACACTTTTAATAAGAAACACTAGAAAATTATTGTATATTCAGTATCAGTCTTAATTGCTGCAAGGGTCTTGAGCTGGCTTGTGGGCACTAGGTCTCCCCTGTATCTCTCAGGGAAAGCAGCAACCTTCTTTCCAGTGCTAAAGTTGAATGCAATCGCAGTGCAATCAGTTCTGTCATAAGGTGAAAGAGAATCCTTAGTATGTTCTTACAAATGCATCCTGAGGTCAAATCTAAGCAGGCAGAGAGAAGGAAAGAAGAGTGAATGTCTTGTTCAGCTCAAGTGATAGGGACAGGTCTGTCCTTGCATGCTCGCTTCAGTTGTGTGTTGTAATTAAGGGAGTGACTGCTCTCCATACTCTGGAAGAGTTGTTACTACGAGGCATCCATGGAGAGCAATCTAAATGTCTGTCACGACATTACAGCTGCTTGAGGAAGTTTGCTTTTTGAACCATCAGTGAGCCACGTAACTGCAAGAGGAGCGAAAGGGAACCGTTCCATGGTTTAAAAGCTGTGGATGTGGCCACAGGGATCCTGGACACTGGGGAAGGCAGCTGGAGAGTGTTTCCCAAAACATGCCCTCGGCTGTCGAGGTAGGAACTTTGTTACGACAAACTTCAGGGAGACAAGCATTGTGCTTCAGCCAAATCTAAGTCATCTAATGCATTTTCCTATATCCTGTGAGTAGGAATATTGTAACTGTAGTGCATTTTCTTTTATTCCTGACATTCATCACAAAGACGAAAGCAATGATGTTGTGACTCAGCCAACCTGAACAAGCCTGACAGTTCTTCTCTCTGATGGGCTGTGACTGGGTTATGATACAGAGTCATTTACTCCTAGTTGACTTTCAGGCAATAAGGACTTCAGAAATGTCCCTTGTGGGGTAAGGATGAGGGCACTTAGCAAAAGCTGATTCTTATCTAACTGACAAATAAAAGCTGTAAGAAGCTCCTTATTCCTGGTAAAAACCTAACATTGACACGAACAAAAAAATGGGGTTGGAAAAATGCCTCATACCAAAGTGTGCTTATCCACGATAAAGTGCTTCTAGAAAAGGTGTCTTGGGACTCCATGTTTATTCCCCCTCAATGACTTCTAGAATGGATTTGCTTGATTTTCAAGTCAACTTTTTTTTTTTTTTCCCCCAGCTACCAAACATAGATTTCCAGTGAGGTTCTTTAAATCAATCAGTGCTGTTTTCCTCACAGCTACCGTCTCCAGCAGTATTCTGCAATCAGCACATAGGAAGCAGCTTTACTGGCAGCATGTGAGCCAGTTTAGGAACCAGTTCATTCCCAACCGCGGTGACCTTATAGTGTTAAGGTTCCTCTAAACAAATCAGGAAGATCTATTTTAGGGATGTGTCACCTTGAGAAAGATGAGGCTGCTCCTTACGTTGACATGGTGTTAACTACAGAATTCTATCTTTAATTTTCACATTCATATCTTAAGTTCACTGAGGTAAAAAGCTGATGCATCTGTACCTGTTGTGTAGCAGGGAAGAAGAAAAGCCCACACATTTATGTTTCTTCCCTCTTTCTAGAGGAAAGGTTTCCTCATTTGTACATTAGAGAATGTGTAGGTTGGGGTGCGCTGTATCCTGACGGCTGCTGTTCAGACTGTGCCCCAAAGGGGAGCATGTAAAGGTGGCATTAGACTTTCATTTCTATCCATGTAGTTTGAAATGGATGTTGTGGCCAGTTTAGATCTTGAAGGGTGTTGTGGGGATGGGGAAAAAGGAGAATTGACTTTTGTGAGTTTTTTGTGACACAACTCTAAATCCATTTGGTGTTTTCTGTGGGCTCTTGATCCCAATCTTGATCCCAATCTAGCAGTCAGCTAGAGATCTCACCTCTTCTGGTCTCCTCTTCTGGCATATGTTGTGAGTATTTTTTTCCTACAGCTGAACTGGAATTTTTCTTTCCACAATTTGTGACCATTGCTTCAATGTGCCCCTCCGGGTGTACAGCTCTCTCTGTGCTAAATAGAGGGGAATAATCTCTCCTCTTGACCTTCTAGTTATGCACTTACTAATGCAACCTGGTGTGGCTTGCTCTTGTTGCTGCAAGGGCACACCGCTGACTCCTGCTCAATTTATCGTCTACTGGGACCCAGATCTTTTTCTGTAAAGCTGCTTGCTAATCAGTCGTGGTGATTCTGGGGCCCCTCATGACTGTTTTCAGCATTTCTACTTCCAGGGAATTATAGAAAGGGCTGGAAATGTGTCTGGATGAATATTAGAAAAAAGGATTGGAAGATCATCAACAGAAGACACCGAGATGCAGAGCAGTGTTGCTTCTTTATATGGCTGAAGTGATGCTTTTTTTCCTCACCTACTATAGAGCTGCTAAAAAATTGCACATTATCAGTTGTAACAGTAGCGTTACAATTTGTGAACATGCTATGTTAAGCAGTTAGTGTGAGGCTGCACATCAGAGCCTGCAGTTCCTTGACTGATTTCTGCTGAATCCTTGTAGATGAAAGATGTTGCTGAAACTGCATCTATATTAAATAAAATCTTCGTTTTTTTCCATGATGACTTTCCTTGAGAGACTATTTCACTGATGTATAGGGCCAGTGGTTGGCATGAGCTCCTAATTTTTATCCTTCTTTGTTTTGTTTTCATAATATCCTTCAATTCTTTCTAGTTTTACTGCCTCAAATGAAGTGTTAACGTCCTGCCAGTATTTAGTGACAGCTATAAAGTCCACACTATAGGTCACATTTGGTCAAACTATATGTTTATTTGATTGTTTTAATCTGCCTTTGTTTGACAGTTCTTTCCAGCACTGAAATAATTTCTTATGCCTGTCTTTGGATTTCCATATCTTCTACAATTAGTCATCTTCTTTTGGGACTAGGGGTACAGTGGAGAAGCAATCAGAGTTGTGCTTTTCTCCTCTTGTTTTTTCATAGAATATTGACTTCAATTATATCTCATCATTGTTTTTAGTTTTTAATTTTGCCTTCCCTGATGAAAGTGTGAATGCAAGAGTCGTGCAGCTATGCCAGCAAAAATCTCATTGAACTTGAGTCTTCTGAAAGCCACATCTATGACTCAGGTTGACATGCAGGAGCAACATGCAGGCAGCCTTCATATTTCCTTCTGCTGGGAAAGCTGATTGGAAAAATGGCTTTTCCCAGGCTCAGCTTAGCTAACATCAAGGACTGTCACAGCCCAAAGACAGATCTGCAACAGGGATGAGGAAAGTATGGCCACAGATTTTTTGTTCCGTGGAGAAGTAGGATGCACAACATGTATTCCTTGGTAGGCTCAGTTGGGGATGGTACTGCCACATCCTTCACAAAATCATGTCAATTCCTTCCTTCTTCCACCTTGAAATGGCAGAGCAGGAGAGGCCACGACTCAAGTGCAGCATCTGAGATGTGTGCTGTGCATCTTCAAGGAACCTTTTCTGGAGGAGTTGCTTGAAACAATTGCTGTCAGGCTTCTTTTGTGGCATTTGCATATATACCTTGGTGTGCTGACACTCTTGGTTGTCAGGATCCTTCTGAGCAGGAGGTTGTCAAGTAGCTGTGATTCACCATAGGTACACCAGTAAACTAGTCTGCTCCTCAGTGATGGTGATAGTTGGGATGGGTCCTGAATGACCAGGGTAGCATACTTTGAGATTAGTTCATTCCAAAGCTATTGGAAATGCCCAAGGCTCTGAAGAACCATGCAGGAACTGGTGGGAAATGTGCCATGTGGGAGCAGGTGAAACAGCCTTGGCATCCCTGCTGGTACCTGTGGTTGTACCTGAGTGGCTTAGCCAGGGATATTGCCCTCATGGGCTTAATCTGAAGAGCACCCCAACTAGATACTCACTGAGAGGAACATATCAGGGTTTGATACTCTTGTGCTCAGCTCTTGTCTTTCTATTTACTCTTGAGCTTGCTGACAAGAGGCTGTAACGCTGATATCTGACTTTCCAAACTGAATTTCAAGGGAAAGAGGATGCTTTTTTAAACGAGAGATAAAGGGGAGAGAAAGCTGCTTTCCCTCCTCTCGTAATTTAACAGCACAGAAAGCGAAATGGTAACAGCCCCGTGGGGGGAGAACTGTGGTTCCCGAGCTCCCCCCAGAGGCGTGCCTGCTCCCCTCCAGCCTCGGCAGGGCTTCCAAGCCATTTTTCCTTAATTTTTTCCCCTTTTCCTTTTGTTTCTTTCCCCCCTAAGCTGTAGATAATTGAAGCATTTCTGATCTTCAGCAGAAATGAGTACTGCCTGCACAGAATTCCCTTTCCTTACAGATGGAGGCTTTTTTTTCATAGAACAAGGCATCCTTCACTATCTGCAATGCAAAAAATCCCCAGCCCAAGGAGAAGGAAAAGGAAATGGAAAGGGAAAAGGAAAGGAAAAGAAGAAAACTCCCTAAATTCTATTTTAAGCAATTTTAACTGCTTAATTTTTGACTTCAGCTTTTTAGGAGAAGCTTCAGGTTAAAAGATTTACAAATGGATGAATGTCATTTAGACAGACTGGGCACAATAGAGGGTATAGGGCCAGAAGAGGTGTTTGTGCACTGTCCTTTGAGAGATATGGTTGTACTTGAGTTTTGCCTCTTAGGGCATTTGAACAGCCTCCTGTTAGAGATTCCTACTGACTCTAGCCTATGTGAACTCCCACTTTTTGGGAAGCACAGCCTTGTTTCTCCAGGTAATACTCGTTCCAGCCTGAGACCTTAGGACTTTCACAGGTTTGTGGGATGTGCTTTGTTCCATTTTGCTGTGGAATTTTGTATCAGTGTCTCCCCCTGTCCCACTCCTTTTGCTTTCCTCCCCAAAATTGTAGTTGGTGGTGAAAAAGAAAAACAAGCCAGAAAGAATAGCAACATCAGTTAGATTGATGTGGGGATGATTTGGCCAAGTGAATGAGTGAAGAGGGCAGACAGAGTTTGTAGGGTGTCTTCAAGTTCTGTGGATTTCACGTAAGGAATTGTACAATGAGGAGATGCTAATGCTTTGCCAGTACTGAAATCCCAAGCCTATGTTACAGTGTTTGGTACATTAAGATGACATTTGGTTGACCCCATTAGCCTCTCTGAGATGAAGGAGAAGACAGAAATCTATGCATTGTCAGCAAGACCTTGGCCAGGCCCCAGAGAGTAAGTGAAATGAAAGTGAAGTGCATTATGGGGATGCCAGTTGATTTGCAGTGAGTTCCCATGCCAGACTGGCGGCTTTATTGACTATCCTTTCTCAGCTTGTATTTGTTTTGTTTGATACTCTGTATACTCATTCTTCCCACTTTTAAAATTATTACATATTCAGCTGGGAGGTGCACAGACTGATGGATTCTCTATTGGATGGCTTTTTGGCAGTTGGGATAGACTTTTTGCAATGGACTAAATACTTACTAAAGATTGTGTTCTGGTATTTCCCTTTTCATTTTATGCAGTTTGACTGTTACCTGTCCTGCTTGAGCAAAGGCTTCAAGTCAGCCATTGTTATTAAAGTCCTTTAACTTCTTGTACTGGGCGGGGTGTAGAGCTTGAGGTGGTTTCTCCTTGTCTAGAGAGGAGTTTATTCACTTCTTATCAAACTTTTTTACTCTAGACTTGAGGCCTATGGGAAGTACGAGCTCCAAGCCCTCAGTAACCCTGTCAGTTAAAATCTTCTCAGGATTCCCATTTTCACATATCACGGGACAAGATGTTCTGTGGTAGAAACTACTGCATGCTGTATGGAACAGCCAAGGTAAATCTCTAAGTTGCTGTCAGGAGGTTCTCCATCAGGCATTATGTTTTTCAAGTCAGTGGAATTTATTTAGAATTTTCTTGAATGCTAAAGATTGGAGCATGTTCTGCAATGACTGTTTGATGTTTGTCCAGTGCCCTAAATGAGCTGTGCCATGGCATCACTGCAGCCACTGGTTAACAGAATTATAAAAGTAGACATCAGAGAGGCTTTGGCACTTGCTACAGTGAAATATCTACCAGAGAAGAGCAGGCCTAACATTTGCTTGTCTGGCATTTCTTACCAACAAACCTGCCTTCTTCTTTGTAATCATGCCCAGTGGGGATGAAATTGAAATGCCTTTCTTTTTCTTCTCTAAGATATAATTTCAAAAGTTTTGGTAAATTATAATAAATTAACAGGTTTTTGAGGTGGAGACATATAGACAAGAAATAAACCTGGTGTCTAAGAGTAATGTTCTGAATGCCTCTAAGATTTGAATGCCATGAGTGATAATGGTGTGCTAGATTAAAAAAACATTAGTAACATGTAGAACTGTTTCAGTGTGTGCAGATCTCATATTGCATTCAAGATGTGTTGTTTGTTAGCTAAAACCTAGTTATATTCGACCTGCTTACTGACTGTGAAACATCTATAAAATAAAAAAAAGATCAACCGCATCAAATGTGTTCACAAGTAAATACAAATCAGATAATATTCTGGCTAATAGATGTTTAATAAAACTAAGAACCTCAGTAAATGCAGCTTTATATTTTTCTTTTAAAAGATTATAAGAGAGCATAAAACATTGTGGAAAATAGACTTTTTTTTTAACAGATGCACTGCTTTAACTCAAGGAGGTTTTAATATCTTAAACCACTTTAGACTGCTGAAGTACTTACTTTAAGTATATCACAGACTCACAGAATTGCAGAGGTTGGAAGTGACCTACAATAGACTGCACAGGTAGGCGTCCAGACGAGTCTTGAATCATCTCCATAAAGGGAGACTCCACAAATAATGGAGTCAATATATAGTCAAATACATGTTCAAGATGACCTAAGATTTCCACAGGAATGATGCAGAATTAGGTCTCTGTTGATATTTTGTTACAGTATTGATTTTTTTTTTTTTTTTCACTTTCTAAACCACAAGGTTTTGATAAAAGAAAATGAAATTGGAGAACAACAATGGCATTCACATTCTGAAGGAGTTGACTCAAATAATCAATTCTCTTGTCTGAATCATTCAACTTTTCATCAACAGATTCATTTCTCTTCTTTTTTCCCTTTGATTTGACTATTCAGAAGTGCCGCTACTTTATCATAATCGTAAGTGACTGTTTTTAGTATCAGCAAAATGATATTTGGTGGGAAGAGGAAATGAAATAGTGAATCCTAGTGAAGACAAACAAAAGATTTTTTTTTCTAGCCAAGGTGCTACTGAAATATTAGGTGTAAATAATGAGATGTTTATAATTAAAGCAACACTTGCTGTTTGTTCTTTCAATTAGGAATAGCAGTCAGTGACAGTTTGACTTCTACCCCACACTCTGTGTCATCTCTGATGCATCATGATTCTCCTCTAAAACTAGCACCAAGCTCACACAACCTTGCAAGAGGATAAACCCCTCCAACTAAAATCCACATAACCCTCATTTAGTCCTCATTTGTTCTTCTTTCAGACTTCTATCTGCTGTACTATCTATTGAATTCAGTCTACTGACAGTTATCCAGCAAGGAGGAGAGTGGGCTTGAATTTATGGTGCTGTTAGAAGGGGTGGCCACACTGGTTTTATTTTTCTCTCTACAGACATTGAGAGGGACAGACAGACCTCCGTGGGAGTCCTTTTCTGCCCCATAGGTGGAGATGGCCTTTTGAAAAGAGGGAAAAAAGCTATTTCAAATAAGTGCAAATCATTTTTTTAAGACCTGACTTGAAAGTCTGATTTATTGGGTAAATGGGTGGAGATTCTATTTTCTTCTTCTCTCTTTTGTTTTATTGGGTCATTCTGAGTAGGTAGCTTATATTTGTTGCCTCAGTTTCCTCTCTGGCTATAACAGTACCCACTGCTTTTCTTTGTCTATGCTTGATGAGGAGTATTTAGCTAACATTTATACAGATCTGTGGGAGGGAAGAAATATCTCTGAAAGTGCTAATTGTTAACCCAAGTATTGAAACACTGTTGTGCACAGTAATTCATTTTCTGCTGAATGAAATTGGCTAGTGGCAAATTAGCTAATATTCAAAACAATTCACTCGCTTAGCTGAGTTTATCAACCCATTGAATTATTAGCCCAGTATATTGTTACGTATTACACAATGAAGCTATCACATATGTATCAGTGAAGTCTCTATTAGTAAGACGGGATGGTGTAATACTGTAAGTTGCAGCCAAGCCCAATTACCACACAGGAACACCTCTTGTGTTTGGTGGCTGCCAACCATTTCATTGCATATTAGTTCATTTTTTCATTAACTCCATTTAAGTGGCTTTGCTGTCCTGTTCCCAGCTCCCCTTTCTCTGGCAGTGGTGCTGCGTGTCTGAAAGCCTCAATTATTTGGGTGGGTAGAAATAGCAAGCCTGCTCTGTACCAGTCTCCCCACAACTTTCCTTCCAACCAACTCACATCTTTTCCCAACTTTTCATTCTGTGTTCACTTCTGGTTGGATTCTGAGCAGAGAGACCCACACCGCTGGGCACAACGTCAGATTCTTCAAGCCAATGTGAATGGATCTGTATGATGGGTCTTTCTCTATGTTAGTCCCTCTGGCTGTTGGTACAAAAGAGAGATTAGGTTCACTTTTGATCCTCCCAGGTGTTCTGATGCCAGACATGGTCTTTTATTTCAAGAATAGTTGGTGAACAGATTTTAAAGATTTTGTCACAGCTATACTCACAGATGAATGGAGCATTTTGGCTGTTCCAGGCTGTGAATTGAGCTCTGAGAGAAGGCTTGAGCCTAACTTCAATTATTTTTTCTTCCTGATGATGAGCAAGATCTACTCTAAAGAAATTCTCTTAAAGCTTGCTTTCCCTACATGCTTGCTCTGCAAACTGAGGACCAGCGCTGACCCAGTGCAGAATGAAGTTTGTGCCCAGAAAGAGTCTGTTTGATCTGAGCTACTTTCCATAAGCAAATAAACTATTTCAGCTCTGAGAAAAGCTTGTGAAAAAGCACTCGGAGTAAGTTTGTTTTAATTGCTATTATTCTATACCTAGGAATAGTGTTCCTTAGTAATATAAATATGATATATTAAGTTAGGCGCAGGCGGTGGAAATTTTTCTTAGGATCTCATGAGTTCTACTTCTGAAGTTCACTCTTGAATAAATAAATACTCAAACTGTAGTGTGTGTGGTCTCTCAGGCCGGTTTCTCATCCTCTTTATGTCCAAAGGTACCTGATTTGTCCATCCCTGTGAGGATTGTGTTTGGAGAGCCTAAGGGATAAATCTATGCTGGTTACTTGGAATCAGTTGCCCTGGATATCTGCACAGTAAACACCTCTGAAAATGACTTTGAAAAATGTCTTTACCCTTTGTTGTTGTTAGACTTGCCAAAAATATCCTCAGCATCTACTTCTAGAAGGTGAGTTTTGGGGATCTTCTGGAGATGGACAAAGGTTTTATCCCCAAGCCACAGAGATCCTGTAATATTCTCAGGGAAGTATCCAAAAATGGAGAGGGTATTGGTGTGAATGAAATTTTTGGGAACTCATAAGGCACTGCATTTTTTTTTTTTTTTTTTTTTTTTTTTGCTTGCTACTGACAGATGGTTGCTCAGAAGATATTTTTGCACTCATACAATGTCTTTGCATGAGTTTAACAAGAATTCAAATAGGTCTCTTGGTATCAGATCAGTTCATTAGCATACCCCCACACTGCTAGTCCTTCAAAAAGCTTTCTCTCTTTCTTTTTTCTTCTTTTTAGGAGATCTTCACTTGTAACGTGTCACTTGCAACATTTTCATTCAGAGGTAACTGACCTGAGACAAACACTAAGGTGTCAGAAGTATTTAAACTAAGAAAGAATTATTATAGAATTCAACCTTGAACTACCAGGGGTTACAGGAAAGCACAGAACTAGGTATGAATTATGGGGAAATAGATGTGAGGTGAGTGATAGGTAATACTCTTGGTGGCTTTGTGATTCCAGGAAAGTGAAATGAAAGTTGAGCCAAAATTAGAGACTCTTTAGTAACCCTCATAAATCTGAGGGGTGCTGATCAGTGCAAGGTTTGAGAGCAGCTTCCCATCTTCTCTGCAATTGGGGGAGAATTCTTTCTATAACAGTGCACGCTAACCTGGTTGTCACCTCATACCATCGTTTTCCACAGGAGTGGACATAAGTCACAGAGAGAATCTGTTTCAGAAGCGTTTTACCAACCCTGTGGACTGATGAAAGGGAAATCAAAAGTCATGGCTGTTATACAGAATTTTGTCCTGTGACTTTAGGATTTCATTACACAGTCCTGAGTCCTTTGGCATGAAAGGACTCTAAAACAGGTATAGCCTCCTCCATATAGAAAATGTGAACTAAATCTAGTGCAAAAATGAATTTTCTGGCCTGTGACTGACACATGGAGATGCCTCACCCCTTCTTATGTTAAAACTGTTAAAACAGTAGCAGATCGAGGGTCCCGCTGGGATGTAATTTAGATTTAGATTTAGATACTGCACATAATAACACTGTGTGCAGCCTTTTGCTGGAGCTAAAGCTCTCTGTGACCTTGATGAGATCAATCCTTATGTGTGCAAGTGTGAAAACAGAATCCAGTCCATATGTTCAGCCTTGCATGTGGCTCCAGAAGTGGCATGGGTTGGTTCAATATTAGAGTCATATCTCTATCTCCTTGGGTAGATGGAAAACTGCCAGAACCAGAGGGGAAAATGTTAGCTGTTATTCATAAAAACAAGGACAATCATGATTTTTTTTCTCCCACCTAAGTTAGACACCTGGAGAACCTGAAGAATTTTCTCTCCTGTTAATGAGAAAAGAGATGGTAAGACTGATTATGATTTAAATGTCAGATGACAGAATTATTGCCTTGCCAATGCGTTGGGTGCCCTTTTATTTAAAAGAAGCATCTGTGCAAGAGTCAGTACTCACAACAAAGCCAAGGTCTCAGACAATGAAATGAAAGTGATGCTAACCAACTAGTGTACATAAAGCACAATTATGCCTGAATCTGACTCAGAAACTTCGGCTGCTCTTCAACTGAAAGATAGAAGTGACACATCTTCCTAATCCTCGGACTCCATACCAAATTGTTCTGCAAAGTCTTATTAGTCATGGGATGCATCTGCTTACATGGGAGGTGAGGGGTTGGGAAGATTCAAGAATAGTTTACAGTGGGAATAATAATGGCTTCTCAAGGGTTGTTTACTCATTTGGTTCTGATCTGATGGGGTTAGTAGGTCACTGTCCATTTCTAGGCTCCCTAGTACAGGAAAGACATGGACACGCTTTAGATAGTCTAGGAAAACCCACTAAAATGGTGGAGAATCTTTCACTAAAATGACTGGAGAATCTGGGTGTTTGTGTTTGAGCTGGATTTGGATCAGATGGATCTCCATTTTATGCGTCTGTGATTCTTTGTAAAATTAACAATTCAATTTACTGAAAGTTGTTCCTCACTTGGGCTTGTTTCTGAAATTCAGCCTGGCTTCTCATTTTTCTGGGGCTAGAGGTGGACTTCCCCAAAATAAAGATCCTGGTTATTGCAGTGTGGGAAACCAAGCACATTTCACACCTGGCAGACCTTGCAAGGATAGATGTTGCCATTCATAGAGAAGGAGATATATCCTGCTAACCACAGCTATGTGACCACACCAATATATTTGTTACACAAATCTCTAGTAGAGTATATCTCAGTTTCTAGAGGTCCACTTAAAAGCATGGACCTAGCCTGAACTGTGAGACAAGGATGGGCTGGTGTTGAGGTGGTGCCTCTGTGAGTCAGCATTTCACTCTGCTTTGTTCCTTCCAAAAATTGGCTTTGACACAGGGATTTCCCTGCAGTGGGAAAACCTGGCAGCACCAGGGGTTTGGGAAGCAGCAGTGTCCTTAGGCAAAGGGGGAAGCTGCAAACTCTCAGCCTCCATCCCAGGTGGGCAGGATGGGAACTTTGCAGCATACCCAAAATAGCAGCACAATGTGCCTGACTCACCTTCCATATCACTGAAATGCAGGTGAAATGTTGCAGGTGACCCAGCAAGGGTTAAATAATATCTGCAAGACCATTGTTGTCATGTGGACAGGACTGAACTATTGGCACTGTGTAGCGTGTTGGAATCATAGGAAATGAGTTTTGATGGGAGGGAGGGTAACAGTAAAGACAAAAATCCCTTCTAGATCAAGAGGTTAATACAGGCCAGACCAGTGAAGCGTTGCTGATAGAGGTGCAGATAGGCCATGAAAAATTCACAGAATAACAACTCGAGCCTCTGTCAGTTTGCAAATTGTTGACCTTAATCCCCCAAGCCCACGATGTCATTACCAGGTGGTAGATGATCTGGAGAAGAGCAAGATGGGGAGCTGATGGAATTCAGCTCTCCCTGCAGTGTTGTTCCAACATCTGCTGCTGTTGGCGTCTCACTCAGTGTCATTCTGAATATGGTAGGATATCTGATCTGTTCACTCTGAAAACGTATGGCCAAAGCCTCACCAGAGGGTAGTCAGGATGGAGTGGACTAACTGGATGCTGCACCACAGAATCATAGAATCTTAGAACTGTTTGAGTTGGAAGGGACCTCCCTGCAATGAACAGTGATGTCCACAGCTAGATCAGGTTGCTCAGATCCTGGTCCAGCCTGACCTTGAATGTCTCAAGGGATGGAGCATCATCAGTGGGCAACCATTTCCAGTGCCCTAATTGTAAAACGCTTTTTATTTATATCCAGTCTAAATCTCCTCTTTAAGTTAGAAACCATTTCCCCTTGTCCTTTCACAACAGACCCTGTTAATGAGTCTGTCCCCTTTTTTCTTATAGCTCCTCAGACCATTGGCTGTTTGACCACCATTGCCTTCATTGGAAACAGCAAGATTACATGTAATTCTAAATATCTTAAATACATAATTTCTTAAATATCCTAAGTCCTAAATATCTCCCATTCATTGTATGACATACATGGTTCTGTTTGGCACAGCCCTGGCATTGTAACTGCTTAACATTTCTTTTTCTTTATATATTCATTTTTTTCTCTACTAAATTGCCAGCCCTGTTTCTCTTTATCTGAAGGACACACTAATGGAAGTTCTCTGTCTCACATCTCTGCTCACCTCTTCCTGTGCCCTTGGAAACATAGGTTGTTTTTATCTCTTTGAGATGTAACCCTCTGTGCCCTGCCCTGCTTCTTTACCTGTGCACCACTGAACCATGACCAGAAAGCCAAATCCAGCTGATCTGTTAAGATCCATCAGCTGACAACTTAGGCTCACCAGCACTGAAGATATGATGGGGGTATAAAACCGAAACACTGAGGGATGTTTGTGTTCTTTCTGCAAGACAAAACTCTTCCTCTATCTAAGCCTGATGGTGACAGATGGCCTTGGCTGCTGTGCAGTACTAGATTTTCATCCTTTTTGCTCAGACCACCTCTGCCTGCTAAATGTTAGTCTCTAGCTGGTGTGCAAGGCATTATCACAGGAGACTTTGGCTATGATTCTTGGCAGAGAGGTAAATAGATGCAAAGCATACAGTCCAAGCAAGCTGGAGTCTTCTTAGCAGTTTCCAGCTCTGGTAGTGATCAAGGATCTATTTGTGTTGGGAAAACTGAAGTATCTTCTTGCAAAGTAAGTCAATCAGAAAGATGTAAAAGATACAATTAAAAAAATCTCCTAATACATACTGATTGAATATTGGCTATTTAAACACAGATTGCAAAGCTTCCATTGAACTGTTTCACTGCATACCTCAAAGATTTTAATGCTGGAAGTCTGGGGAAAACTTGAATACACGAAATGGTAATAAATCAGAGCCTGAGAAAGTTTTGGTTTTAGTGGGTCAGTGAACAGCATGGAAACAAGGCCAAGCATTTCACCTTCTTCCATACCACTTTCCATCTTCCTTCAGCTTTTGTGCTTTGCTATAAGGAAGTACTGAGGAAGGCTGCATAACATCACTTTTCCTAGGATGTATTCCCCAGGTGATTTTTTTTTCTTCATTTTGCACATACAAAATTTACTATGACAATAAATCGATGGTGGTAATACACTCCCCAATTTATTGGTGAATTCATGTATTAAAATGAATGTGAAATACAACGTTTATACTGTTTACTTGTAGCTTAGTAGCAAAGTTGCCAGAAACCGTAGAACCCCTTTCCGTAGAGGTGGGGACCCCTCCTACTGGCTTCATTCATGCAGAGGTTATTGGGCTTTTAATAAAGCTTTGTGGGCTTCCAAGTGATGCATCATTTCAGATTCATTTCCTGCTCAGGTTAATAAACAGTTGATTCATGCCGTTCTTCCTAGCTACAAGCTAGTTGCAGTGACTCTAAATACTGGACTGTCAAGGTGAAAGGGAGGCGATCATGGACAATAAACTGGCTGCAGAGCAGTTCAATTACTTGTTTGCATCAATCTTCACCCTAAAACTGTGCTTATATTATAATTGGAAAAGGTTTGGGTGACAGGATGAGAAGATATGTGTGGGAGGGAATCCCTTTCCTTACCTGGGTGTTGATTTCTGAGTACCACTGATCTATTCCTACAAGCAGAGCTCAGTGCCTGTAAGCCAGAGTATTTCTGACATAATGTCTCCCCTGTAAATACATCATATCAAAGCAACTAACAGACTGTCCTGACACTGGGTGTTTAGATAATCTGGGATCCCATTTTCTGGCTTTTTTCTTTCTTTGCTCATACTTTGCCTACGGAAGAATTAGTGAGGAGAGGGCAACACAGAAGCTGAAAGGAAGCCAAAGTCAATACGGCAGTGGAACAAATGGAGATTGTAAGGCTCCAGTTCTGTTAGAAGCACATTATGGGCATGTCACCATAACCATCTGGTGAAAAGGAAGAATGATGCAGTTAAAATGCGGTTCTTGTATTTTGTGATTGGGATCATTTAACTTTTTTCAGTTCACTTTGTTCTCCTTGCAAGTACGTTGAGTGTCCCAAGAAATTTGTGAAAGCATCTTCCAATATTTAAAGTACAGTGACATTCAGTGTTTCATCAATGATAAATCAATTTATCATGGATCAAGGATTTTCCAGCGTAATGTGTGACTTATGAGAGCAGTTATAAAGGATCATGGACTTGGGGTACCAACCTGGAACTGACCCATAAAAGTGAGGTGTCAAAGATTGGTTGCAAATAACATAAGGTTTATTGCCAAGTCCTTATAAATAATCAATACATTTAAAGAAAATCAGATGGTTCCCAAACATTCTGCTAACCAAAAAGGGTTTTATTCATAATAAATACTATTTATGATGAATAATTTGACCAGGGAAGACTGGAGAGAGGCCAATGTATCCATCTATTTAATAGGAGCTAAGGGTGATCCAAAGAATGATAGACTTCTCAGTTTTATTTCAGTTGCTGAAAGGATAACTGAGAAATTAATTTTAAAATGGGCAATAAAGCACAAGAGTAAGTGTAAGTTAAAAATAACAAATTTCCGTGGTTTTTAAGGGTAAAATTCTGCATGCTTTCATTTACATTTTCTAAAGTAGAATAAAAAATTGTTCCTTTTGCTGCCTTTTCTGTGTTGACTAGGGTTGTGAACAAATGGTTGAGGACTTCACCTTGGTGTAGACAGAGCTTGCATGTTGCCATTTAATCTTTGCTAATGCCTTTGAATGCTGCTGTACTTGAATACAAATAATAAGTTATGTCTCTATCATTAATAACCTCTCAGTTTCTTTAGAAAGATTAACAGCACACCAGATAAAGGAGGACTGGTAAAAATGATTAATTTCGATTTTCAAGGTGTTTTAGAAAAAGCTCCTTACGAGAATCTATTAAAGGAAGTTGGTGGCTGTAGAGGGAGAAGGAAGGTACAGGCATAGCTTCAGTATGGTAAAGAGGAGGGCTGAGAGTTCAATTCTCAGCAGGGGAAGAGTTAATAACAAGGTCCACCCTGTTTCAGGTTAGTGAAGACTTCTGACGAATGAAAGCAACTCCATAAAGGCCAAATAAACTTGAAAAAATGCCAGTATGAATCTCAATACAGCCAAGCACAAGGCAGTGCCTCTCAAAAGGGCTGATTTAAATGCCTTGTATTCAGTGATGATTTCTGCGTTCATTTTAACCTTCTAGACCTCTGGGCATCGTTGTCAACATCTGAAGGAAGGGATTTGCTCAGTACACAGTGGAGGCTTTCAGCCGTGGAAGGGCCATTCAGCTGAGTTGAGAAAAGGATGGAGGAAGCTGTGGCTAATACTAATGATGTGGCTAATAATAATCAGATGAACTACTGTTTCATCTTTACCACCTGCTGTATTCAGTTCTCTGTTGAGAAGGGGTATGATAGCGCAAATAGGAAAAAAAATGAGAGTGAGGAGCAGCATGTGGTTCGTCTGTACAGCAAGAAAGGAAAGTGATGGGGCTTAATCTGTGTGAAAAGATGAATAAGTTAGGTTTGACGTATTTAACAGGGTTAATACTCACATGGAAGAGCTCGTTTGCCACTCCCTCCTTTTGCTTTTGGCCTTTTAATCCTTTTCATGAAGCGGTAAGTACAGAGAAATGTTCAGAAAAATTAAGGACAGCTGGTTTCAGAGGGGAGAAGCTCTCAGAGGCTGTGTGACAGCAACTTTCGGTTTGTGGACCGTGGTGAGTACAGTATTTCTTGGAGGCAGATGCATATTTTTGTAATGTATGCTTATAAATTTAAGTATAAATATACAAGTATATAAATATTTTAGGTAAGTGTTGTTGAAGGAAATAAAATTTCATGGACTGTGAATATTCAAGATGTGGACTGATGTAGACCAAGGAATGGGAAGGGGTATCACTGTGCAGATGTTACCCTGTTCACAAGAGCTGCTACATGTAAAAGCCCTTGTGCAGAGCTAGCATCACAGCATGGGTTTCCTCCTTCCAAACTGCAGAGATTTGATGGTAGCTTTGGACTATAGTACAGGCTTCCTAGGTGTTGACTGGACCCAGTGCATAGTGTTTCAAACCAATCTGAAATCATAAAATCATAGAATTCTTAGAGTTGGAAAGGACCTTTAAAGGACGACCACAGCTAGATCAGGTTGCTCAGAGCTTGGCCCAGCCTGATCTTTAGTGTCTCCACGGATAGGACTTCCACTGTGTCTCTGGGTAATCTGTTCCAGTGCCTCACCATCCTCACTGTAAAAGATTTTTTCCTTATATCTAACTTAATTACATTCATTGATAATGTCTGTCAGTCTTTAAAAAAAAAACAAATAAACCTCTAACCAAGATTCCCTCTAGTGCTTAATAAATCGTAGAATCATAGAATCCTTTGAATTGGATAGTGAACTCATCAAATCCATATCTTTCCAGTTTGAAGAGAAGGATGTGGGGTGCCACGTCAAAGGTGTCACTGAAGCCCAGATAGATGACATCAGTAGCTCTCCCTTGTTCAGTGATGCGGATACAGCATCATAGAAGGCCACTAGGCTGGTCAAGCAGGACTTGCCCTTGGTGAAGCCATGCTGATTCTCCTCTATCACCTCCCTGTCTTCCATATGCATTAGCAGAGAATCTACTCCATGCTCTTTCCCAAGCACAGAAGTGAGACTGACAGGTCTGTAGTTCCCATGGGACATCCGTTTTACCCTTCTTAAAAATGGGTGTGGTGTTGCCTTTTTTCCAGTCACCAGGGACTTCATCAGAAAATCACTTGGACAGTGGTGATTTTTCTTTTGTTCATTTATGGCTGCAGCTGGGAGAAATCCAGCAGTCCTGATTCAGGCTCAGGCTCAGTTTCTGAGCTCATTTGGACCCCAGTGATAAAAATTGTGCTGCTTGGTTCAACCCAGCTCTCAGACAACCAACTGGCAGATCTGTTTTCCTGAAGAGGTGCAAAGGGAAATCTACCCAAAGGTGAAGATTGCTTAACTTTGACAGTGTTAAGGACTGTGTAATATCTCTACAATATGTTTATCAAAGGTTTTATTTTCTCCTTATTATAAATCACCCTTGCAGATGTTCTGTTTGATTTGAAAAGCTTGATCTTTCCCTACCACCCTTTTATTTTTTCCTCCTGCCAGTCTAGATGACAAAAGCACAAATAGTTTCCTTAGAGCTGCAACAAGGGAAGACTAAGAGAGGAGAGTTTAATGGATATCATCAGGGCTGAAAATGCAGAAGGGCTGTCAAAGAAAAACACAGATGTTTGTGGCTCTGGAGGTGACATGATAACTGCATATTCAAAATGCCTCCTCACACTGATGTGCCTTGCTGCATGCAGAGCCATCATTTTGTGATGTTCCCACTGCTGTGTCCATGGGACAAGGTTATGAACACTCAGTCCCAGATCAGAAAGACTTCAGGAAAGCAGAATTATATTCAGCAGTTCCTGGCACTTTTATTCATGTTTTTCCTGTAGGATCTCCTGGCCACATGGTGCAGAAGTTATTTAACAACTTATTTTTCAAAAATCAGAAATAAGAAGGCACGGAATTTAGAATAGAAATTCTTTATCTCATTCAGGAATATACTTCACCAGGAATTGAGAGCTTATTGGCTGCATTCAGTGTCCAGCTACCAGAAGCCCATTACTGAGGATTCAGAGCTTCCCACTCCTGCAGCATGGTTGCACTGAATATGTAACACAAGCAACTGATCTTGGTTTTAACATGCTTTCAAGGCTGTTCCAAAGACAGCAGTGAGATCTCTACATGCACTAACGCTTAGTGTCACTGTAGAGTTCATTCTGCCTAGAGGATTATATAGACAGGAAGGGCATTGCTTCAGTACAGACCCAGAAGTATGGGTTTGAGTTTCCTTTCATGTCCTTAATTGCAGTTAAGCATGTTTCAGGGTGGTGTGAGGAAAAAGTCCCTAATCTGAAGAGCTAATTATACAGATGGACAGCATTCAAAGGCAAAGTGAGCAAGGATATCTCTAAACTCAAGCCAAATGGGGAAACTTCTGGCCCTTCTTGGGCTGTCCAGTGTTGGTCAGATTTTGGTTCCAGTGCTTGGGTGACTGGATCTCACAGCCTTTGATTAATATGACATGGGAAAGTGGTAACTGGGTGAAAATATAGTTTCATTGTGCCTAAAGGGATTCTTGTGGGTTCTATACCTGCATCTGCTGTCTTCCTGTTGAGGACGGTCTGGAGGAAGAGGAACTATGCAAATTTAATGCGATAATTTGATTGGTAGTAATCGTCTACCTGAGTGTCATACAAGACCCAAAGTGGCTCCGTAGAATGGAAATGACAATTACCCTATTTGTGGGAGTCATGCATTAAGTATAGTATAGTATGTATGTATGTATGTATATTAAGTATAGTATGGAGGCCTAGAAATGCAGAAGGCAAACAGATACAGACAAATTCTTCCTGTTTCATCCTCTAACATTCTTTCTGTACGTGGTCTTTTAACAAAGAAACCATTCTGCAAACATTATAGACAGCTGTAATGTATTAAAATCAGATTTAGATTAGTATCCTCCCACTTGGAAATGGAGGTGCTTTACTTATCATGAGTTGAGCTCTCTGGAGCTTGGAAACAACCATAAAGTTACTGTGAAAAACCTTAAGTAGCTGTTCTGCACATATAAATGCTTCTCCTTTGAAATCAATGACCTAATTTGAGAACAAGTGATATGTGCTGCTGTGCATAGCTCTCCTTCCCTGCACATGAATTGCCCTATTCTTCTGCTGCAGAGTCTGAACCAGAGAGCAGAGTGACAATTTTGCACTACGTATTTCTGTCTGGTTGAATTTCCCTTCTCATTTTTACGGAAGGTGCAAGTGGGCAGGGGAGAAGGCAGGTAATCTTGAAGAAGAAAGAAGAAAAAGGTATACAGAAGAACTTTCAAGCAGAAATCAGTGTTACTCATTTGGAGGAGTCCAGATAAGATGGTTGAGGGGTAACATCACAATGTTCTTGTGATCATCAGTGTTATCATAATGACTCAAGCTCATCACAGGGGTATTATTTTTCCAAGCTCAGTTATTTCTAAAGGCACTCTGAAGTCATCTAAGCAATATCGTCACCTGGCATGGGGTGACATAACTGAACGAATGAAGTGCTTCATGTATTTATCCCAGCTGAAGTTCAAGTTGATTGTCTGATTGCAATAGAACGCCCCACACAAGGTGGCAAGTGCAGAATGCTGTATTCAAGGGAAATATTAGGGGAAGAAGAAATAACACAAATCAGGCTCACCACAGCTGGAATCCTGCCAGGGTACTGGAATTAAGCCTGTGAATGCTTAGAAACTGTACAGCTTATGTGGTCATGGCTCTCAGTTTCCCTTAATCCACATGGCTGCACGTTGGACAGTGCAGCTCCTCCTCAGCAGCATTTTGAGTGCCTGGGTCAATACTGCTTCTGAGGAAGAAGAACTACAAATGAAGGGGCTATTGCTTAGTGTCCATTTTCTTTTGGCTTATGTACTGGGAGGCTAGTTGTACAAAGCTCCCAGCTTGGAGGAAAAAAGTGAAAAAGACAAATGGAAAAGGATGATTGGATTTTGCTGTCAGCCTGAGGAGTTGAGTAGTAGGAGTGTGGAGTTTAGTCTGACAAGGAGGCCTAACCCAGTGGTCTTTGAAATAAATGGGAAGCCTCTACCTGGCTTCAGTGTCTCTTTGTTCTAAGCAAGGATAAGATTCTAGAAAAGGGAAACAAAACAATAACAGGTCTTAGACCTGCGGAGTGCTCACGTGGCCTGGACTATACATAGGTGGAATTATCTATGTTGTTTGTTTTTTTTTTTAAAAACAAATAATATATTTGGGGGAATTAGATAGAGATGTCTGCGAAGGTTGAGGATAAAAGGCTTAGTTCTTCCTGTTGCACTCCTCACCAAGCCTGAGTTTAGAAGCACCGTAAAGTAGTTCAGAGAGTGGAGGTACCAGTGGAGATGGTGGGTATAGCTGGCTAAATAAAAGCCAACTAATAACTTCCTAGTTAAGCACCTGAAAAGATCTGTTGGAGAGTGTACAGGAGGGAGCAAACCGAAGATGGCAATAAATTGAGGACAGACAAGTTGTCTTGGAATCTTAAACCTTTCTGGTTGTCTGTGAATATAACAGCCATCTCCTCCAATAATTGGAGCGAGATAGCCATTCTATAGCTAAGGTAGGAAACCAGAGCAAAACATGACGTAACAAGGGCGTTGCTTTGCATACGTACACCTGAGCAATGCCCAGTTACTCTGATGATGGGCACTAAGTAAGGTTCTCATATGCATTCCTTTCCAATTTGTAATCCAGAGAGTAGTCTGAGAGAAATAAAGTGAGCTCTGAACACAAGGGACCCAAACTCTCCAGCTAGAGCCTTTGCATGGCTAGACATTAGCTTATAAACTTACAGGCACAAGAGTAAATACCCTGAATTTTAAATTTAACAAGGTGCATCAGCTATTTAAATACGTGTCTGCTTTTAAGCAGTCAAATCCACTATGTAGGTGCTATTAATATCCTAGAACATCCAGTGAACTGAGGGGAGACCCACAATCATCAATTTGCAGAAGGCACCTGCGGAAGTTGTCATGTCCAATTGCCAGCTCAGACAAGGGTAAGCTGGAGCAGAAAATGAGCAGGGGAGGGAGTAACTGTACTCAAGTATCCCAACTTGATGCTTTGATGGCAAGACCATGTTTTCTAGCCATGCTCAGATATGGTTCCCTTCTCTGGCTTTTCTTCCTTGCTTAATGAAAACCTGGTTGGACTGATTATCAGGGTAGAGAGTTTGATGAGTCACTGTCTTGCAGAGCAGTGCAATTTTGTGTGAAGCGCTGCCCCAATCTGCCTACCTATCTCTGGTGAAGATTTATTTATGGCGCTCTCTGAAGTGATACTGTAATATCCTTTTCTAGCCCACATTCCCTCTGGTGTCTGTTCACTACAAGATTTCTTTTTTTTTTTTTTTCATTGTGTTAAATAAGATTATAACGCATTGAAGTTGAAGGGAGCAGGATATTGTTAGGATTTTTATCATCAAATTACTACTTTAAGCAAGCTGTAAGTCTCTGATCAATCATTTAGAGCACAATGTACTGGTCCTGGCCTTGACGTCCTCTCTCCTCCCAGAGCCCCAGCAAGATTTAGTGAGAATCCAGGGGTTATCCAAGGTAAAGGTGGAAAACATATTGGTATGAATAGCTGCTACTTGTACTGGCTTCTTCACTCACAGGGAAAGTTCAGAAACAATAGATTTGTTAAGCTTGCTAAGTTTTGCTAAGTTATGCTTGCTAAGTTGTGCTTTACTGAAGTACTCCTCTGCCAGGTGGCTGTTTGCAGTTTATGCCCATTCTGACAATAAGAGGATCTCCTCTCCCAAGTCCTCTTCAGACCTGAGAGGCATCAGATGTTTGCATGAAAACATGAGCACTTGCAGCACATGCTGAATTTGTTCACCTTGAGCCTATGCAGCCTTGTTTCTACCAGTGAGTGTAAGCACACACCTGAAGGACAGGAGCACCCAAGGTTTTTACTCAGTGTGGTCCAGGTCAGAGCTGTCTTCTTCATTCTTAATACAGCATGAGAAAAGGGATCCACTGAAGGTGTCTCTGGCAGGCAGAGCTTGCTGAGTACCGGCTTGATCTGTTGCAGGCACAAAGGTACTCAAGTCACATTTAATTCTAATATAAAAATAGTATGCATTTAGAGGCAAATTCATTGTGCTTCATGGCAGGGGACCTTCTTTGCCCTCCATGCTGTGAATGTGGACTGCTGTGTGAAAGTGATAATGTGGTAGTTTCCATGCTTCAAAAGAAGGCCATCATCTTCCTTTCTACAGAGGATTGGTGGATGCATGATGGTGATGTTCCTCTCAACTTCTGAAACCCAAATTTGGGCTTACTTTGACTCATATTGTCCCTCAGTACATTCAGTTTCTTCAGTAACCAAGAGGGCAGCAGTGAAATAGTTAACAAGAAAGGACCACAGAGAGATGAATGAGATGAAACAGGATTATCCAGGATAAGTTGTTTCAGTTTGCTGCAGAGGGATGAGTCACTGGTGATGGTGGCTAATGTAGACCATGAGGGATGCATGTCTTCTTTTCTGAGTGAGATTTTTGATGGAAAAAAAATGGTTTATATGTGAACTCATATCAAACGATGCAATGGGGACAGTAAAGTGCATATGCTAAACTGAACAGCTTTGCAGCAGGCCACATGGTGAAAGGACTGATAGGTTATTTATTTTAGATTATATGACAGGGGAAGAAATCAGGCTCATCAGGGGCTAGGGAAATTAAATGTTATTCTCCTGTCTCAGTAGGTGTTCAAATGATTCTCTTGAAGCACGATTTACCTCTTGCCTCTTTTGATCATCATGCAAAGCAGCCTATTGCTCAGTGGATGAGGCCAAGTTTTGAGAGTTCTAGCTGACTAATTTTGAGGGCAGTGATAACATATCTGGTTATGAATTTCAGAGTAAAAAAAATGTTTTTTGCATAGATAAAGAGAGAAGACATCCCTGCCAGGTAATATATCAATTACCCACTACGGAAGAGTTTTTACATGAAGAGAGCTCCTCTCTGAACCATCATACAACGGTGCTGCTAGAAGCATAATGTTGAAGATCTACCATTTTTTTGTGTGTGCATTTGGTGCAAAATTGAGATTGCTCCAGTTTCAGGCTAGACTGCCCTGTTTACTTTCCTTAGCCTTATTTCTGTGTCATGTAATTCCATACCAGTAGAATACTGTCTTCAGTATTAACAATTAATAGACATGTCACAACATTGATCAAAGTCCTAAAATCCCATTCTGAGAATATGTTAGCTAATGGAGTTCTAGTTCAATGCTTAGCATCCAGTCATTGATGCTGCTTTCCAAATCCCTCTTAGATATTTAAGCCTGGTGATGGCGAAGGATTTGCACAGAGAGCTGGTGCCCTTGGTGACTGATTTGGTTGGTCCACTAGACATGTCTCACCTTGGAAACAGTCATCATCATCAGGCATGTCTACTAACACTGTTGAAGACCTAGTATTTCTGAGATCTGTATTTCTTAAACAGGTGTTCATTTTAAACATCTCATGCTTTATCACCTATCAAAATCCAGGCCTAAAAAGAATTGGTACATGCCTATGAGGTCTGTGGGCCATTGCTATACATATGATTAATAGTGAGAGCATAAATGTCGTGGCCTTCTGTGGATATTAATACCAATATCTGGCAGGTTTTGGTAAATTGCCTGATAGCCATCCTGGATGCATTATGTGGTGCAGATAAGGGCTGGCAAGTAGCTAGGGAGGTAGAGCTGGAAAGAATGACTGCTGCTTTTTCAGTGGTAGAACAGGCGACAAATCCAAATCTACCCTACGGTAACAGCTAAGATTTTTCTTGAGTCTGTGCGCAGATTGATTGCTTTTTACTAGGGAGAAACTTATTGTATTATAAACAATCCTGTGGCCAATGAGGTTCATTGCATTTCACTTATAAAAATACTTATTATATCTATACAAGTATTAAGGACCCAGGTCTGTTCCTAACAATGACTGTGAGTTTACCAACCAAAGAGCACCCAGCATTACAAACTGATTTGGTAAATCACTTTGTCTGGATCTCAAGAACAAAAGGAAAGTTTATGGTCTCTGGAAGAGTGGGCAAGCTACTTATGAGGATTACAGGTATGTAGTGAAGCTGTGCAGGGAGAAAATTAGAAAAGCCAAAGCGCAGCTAGGAGTGAGCTTGGCCACTAAAGCAAAGGTAAACAGTAAATGCTTTTATAAACACATTAATAGCAAGAGGAAGGCTAGGGAGAATCTCCATCCCCTGTTGGATGCCGAGGGCAACCTGGTCACCGAGGATAGGGATAAGGCTGAGGTACTTAATGCCTTTTTTGCCTCAGTCTTTAATAATAAGACTTGTTACCCCCTGGGAACACAGCCCCCTGTGCTGGTAGATAGGGAGGGGGAACAGAATAAGCCCTTCATGATCTAAGACGAGATAGTTTTGGACCTTCTGTGAAAGCTGGATGCTTACAAGTCCATGGGGCCAGATGGACTGCACCCTAGAGTGCTGAGAGAGTTGGCGGATGTGGTTGCCAAGCCACTCTCCATCATCTTTCGGCAGTCCTGGCTAACCGGGGATGTCCCAGTGGATTGGAAACTGGCAAATGTGACGCCCATCTTCAAAAAGGACTGAAAAGATGATGGGAGAGGGGGGAGACCTTATTACTCTCTTCCAGTACCTGAAAGGTGTTTACAGTGAGAGGGGGGTAGGTCTCTTCTCACTAGTGACAGGTGACAAGACGAGGGGAAATGGCCTCAAGTTGCACCAAGGCAAGTTTAGCTTAGACGTTAGGAAACGCTTCTTTACAGAAAGAGTGGTTAGCACTGGAATAGGCTCCCCAGGGAGGTGGTTGAATCACCATCCCTGGATGTGTTTAAGAGCCATTTGGATGTGGTGCTCAGCGATATGATTTAACGGAGGATTGTTAGAGTTAGGGTACTATGGTTAGGCTGCGGTTGGACTTGATGATCTTTGAGGTCCTTTCCAACCTGAGTAATTCTATGATTCTATGATTCTATGAAATCCAAACAAGATCAGCAGTCCTTGCAGGGAGCAGTCTTAGCATCCTCTCTTGATTTGGAACTCCTTGCTCAGATGGGATGAGAGGATACGACTGCCAGGAGACAGAGTGTGAAAGGCTCCACTAACCAAGACAGCATTGTTTCATGTGTTGAGGAGCAAAGCTGAATATGTCATGTCACCACAGCTGAAACACGAGACAATGTGAGGACCACTATCCCTAATCTGCCAGTTGTCCAGGGCTCTGGAGATGATGAGGAATGGCAAATGACGTACAGCCACCAATAGAGAGAAGGACTGAGTGTGCATGCCCTGCTCTATATTAGCAAGGCAGTTATTTCCTGCTAGTCCCTGGTCCCACAAACACATAAGAAAAGATCTGCTGAATAGGCTGAGGAAGCTGTTTCACTGCAAACGTCAGTGAAATAGACAGCAATTCTGGCAAAGAACAAATTTTCTGGAAATCACCTAAAATTTGAGCACTGTCTGGGTAAGGAATCCTGCAGATTCCAGTATAGTGTTTGCATCACCTGATGGATTTCTCTTGATGAGCACTGCTTTCTCATTGTTTTGACAAATGCACTAGAGAACACCCTGTGAAACCAAATTTGGCATCTCTTCCCCATGCACTTTTTCGATATGGCCAATGAGGCCACTGATCTTGTCACTTGATTACATCCAGAGATCAGAAAATTAGAGTCCTGTTTAAGTGGATTATGTAGTTTTGCTCAATGGCTTCATGTGGAGAATAGAAACTGGGAGCCAAGATTTCTAGTTTCCTGCACTGCTTGTTGGCAGTGGCTGGGTTCTTGCAGCATGTGAAGTTATTACCTGCTTTATTATTTGGTAGATATCTGGGGCCTCCTTTGAATGCACCTTCCTAGGGGCCTGTCTTGGATCCCCTCCACAGAGCTGGGCGCCTTCCCTGTTTATACCTTCCTGTATCCTTCAGAGCTTCAGTCTTTAAATGTGTGGCATACCAGTGCAACTAGAAAGCTGTTAAGTAGGCAAGCGTGGAGATTACAGCTTGTGAATACCACTGGACTCTAGCCATAACCTCCAGATATCCTGTAGATGCTAGGAAATAAGTAGATGGCTTCATGCTAAGACATAAAATGTGCAACGGTTCCTGAAAGCACAAGCATGGCAAGGAGAAACAATTACCAGTACAGACACTGGGAAGGAACAAGGAGGCTGGTGTTGTATCCTGTTGAGAAAAGGGATTTCCCCTTCTCATGCCTCCAGTAGAAGCAGATATTCAGACTTCGTTGTGCTGAAATAAAAAAAGATATATACTACCAGGAGATGCAGAAAAAGCACTGGGAAGGTAGTGTGAAATAGTGGAGTGTTAAATCTGGAGAGCTTATCCAAGGGATGAGTAAAAGGGGTTTTGCTACCTAGCTGCAAAAATACAATGGATGTAAAAAGCAGGGAAAGAGGGGAATGATTTGGCTTAGTGAAAGGGCATAGCACTTAGCAATAATAAGGAGAAATTATGGAATGTTAAAATCCAGGTTGAGTACACTACGAATTTGTGATCAGACGTGTGAGTTTAGAAAATAACCACCCATGGAGATGTGTGGTAGTTAGCTGGTATTTTGTAACTAGGTAAGTGCACAAAAGGGGTAAAGGTGAATGGGCATCTGGAGAAAGGAACAGTGTACAAGCAGGTCTCCTGACATATGAATGCATGTGAAACTGTGTTGTGAGATATTTTACCTATAAATAATAAACAGAAGAGCCTGGGAGAATCCAGTGGGATGTTTGTCCAAGCAGCTGTCTTAAGGAGAACTCTTAAAAGAAGAATCACAAATCATCAGAGTTTTTTGGGAACATTTTTGTGTCTAGTGCTTGCTGTTCAGAGATCCCACGACCCTTTTTGCTCTTTGATGGACAGATACCAATTTACAGAAGCAGGAAAGAGCAGGTGTGGAAGACCAGGACTCTTTGTAGTCACTTAGCTGGTTAGCAGCTGACCAGAAAAATGATCTTATTTCTAATAATTTAGTTTTTTTCTCTGCAGCATATCACACAAATCCTTTTTTCCATTTCCAGTCAGTGCTGGAACCTGCTGTACCAAACTGCTGCTGGGAAACTATCTTTTGGAGGGAGTTAATCTCCAACTGAATCATACAAAAGTTTGCACCTGTCAGACTTCAGCACAATTTCTGAGACATTTTAAAATGTCTTTTAAAAATATTTGAAGTTGTAGATGACCCTCCAGACTCAGAAGAATGGATGTCTGAGGTCCTTTCAGCAATCACATTGGCAACATCATCCAGGGAACAGCAGCTTTCTTTGGCTTCTTATTTTACCATTTGCTATACCCAGTGTGAAGGAGCTGCTGTATTCTAAATTTTGGGAAGCCAGAAAGTTCACGTGTTCATTCATTTATTTTTCATCCATATAGTGAGCAGGAAGCAGCCAACAGCTGTTGCACCAGGATCCAGAGAGGGTAATGGTTGGAAATCAAGGATTAAAAGTAAATCCCTTGTCCAGTTGGAAGTTTGAACCATTTGAAATGGTCAGAAACAGAGACATCTGTAATTGGAAGGGGCTGATCAGTAGCTAAGAAGTTTGTCTAGTGAAGAGTCAGCCTAAGCTACAAACAAATGTCCAGAAAATAGGACCAAAGATCCCTTTTGGTTATCAGGCTCACAAATGACAGTAAAAAATTACTGAGTACCACATCTCTAAACCTTTGCAGATCAGCAGAGCCATGCTCTTCCACTCCATCTGCCTTTGATATTGATTGATGACAAGAAAGGAGAAGACATTTTTCTTACTTAAGGTCTATGTTTGAGCACAGTGATCTCCAAATTGTTACCTGGAGACAGAGTGCCACCAAATTCACAAGTGTACAAGAGAACTAGTGTGATGGTGGTGTGAAGGCAGGATTTGCTATAAATACAGTTGGCAGCCCAGGTATGATAGTTGCTGCGAACATACCAGGGGTTTTATCAGCTACACAAGGTTAGGCTGAAGAAAGGCTATGTAAGGTAGGGCTTCCAGGACCATCTATGAAATTGGATGCACACTTGATCTGACTGTGACTGTATCTGACACCCTTTACTTACAGACTTTCGAGGAGCAAATATCCTAGGCATGCAAACAGCAAGATCTTCTTCCTGCCTGAGATGGGATTTTTTTTTCTTAATTGGTTAATGCCAATTGCCTGTGCTTCCTGATAAGCTAAATAACTGCAGTTCAGATCATCTTCGTGGAAATTTCCATATGCCCCTTGTGGAGAAGCCAATAACCAGCTGTCGGGCAATGAACTTCAGCCCAAACACCCAAGCAGGATGGCTGCTAAATGGGTGTGAAGGGAGCAATGACTCCACAACCACATCTAGTTCCTACCCCCATGTGACAGGAGAGTTGTGGGGTTGCACGACTGCACAGTGGGATTGTGTTGCTGTCGGGTGGGTGTCCCAGTGCTGTGAAAAGTTCCCAGATGGAGATGTAAGAACTGCTGCTGGACTGCTCATAGATTCAGCCCAGATGAGGAGAGAGAGGATGCCTTTGTCATTTGGTTCTCATCTTTTTTTCGGTAGAGAAGTAGAATGAAATGCTGTAATTAGCAGTGTTGGGTTAGTAGTCTTTCATGGTGGCCAGTAGTCTGCAAAAGTGGTCATGCCTCCTCTAGCACCTGTTGGAAGTGATAGCTGGATGAGCCTGGCTTTCATCACTTACCAGTTGTGCACCAACACAACATTTATTGCAGCTTCGCTCTTTTTTTCCTTGAAGTGTAAGACAGTATCTTCTATGCCCCTTACGCTGCTCTAGGAGTGCAGAGATGGTGTATTTGGAGTATTTAGAGTAGAAGTTTACAGTTATCTAATCTGCAGCTTGAGAGAACTAATATCTGTTATTCAGGAATATAGAGACTTGTTTTGTTATTATTTTATTAAAAGTGCATTTTTTGGTAAAGGGGATTCTTAGCCAATAATCAAATACGAGAAGCTGCAGATCATTAGGAAAACAATAAAGGATCAGACTAATGACTCTTAGGGCCTCATTTGCTCTCCAGTTAATTAAACAGACAACACAGATGCTGCTGCTGTTAATAATATCATTCAATTACTGTGCTGCTAAGTATTATGGTCCCTAGGAAACCATTACCCAGTGCTGATTGAGAAGGGGAACTGTGAAGGGCTACTTAGGGGACAATAAACCATGTCTCTCTTGAAAAGGGGTCTGAAAGCAGTGTTTACTGAAGACACTAGGTGCTCCAGCACAAGGAGGGGCAAGGTTGTTTGAAGTGACGGAGGAACTGAAGAGCTAATCCAAAAAGCTATGCTCCTACCCAGGGTATGCAAGTGAAGGTCAGAAAAGCTGGGCAGGGGTCACTGGGAGATAATTTTGTGAAGAAGGATCTGGGGAGGAAGGCTCTTTGTTTGTGGAAAGATTAAAAGGGAATTGGAATTGGAAATGTGTGTATCTCAACACCCCAGTGTATACTAAGCATCTCTCTTTGGGGGACAGGGGATTTCAAAAAAGCCTCATTGAGCAGTGCAGGTAATAGATTCCCTTGCCTAATATTTCCACTACTCTGGTTTGTGGGTGAGTGTAAAATCCAGAACTAACGGTGCAGGATTGCATTTCAGCCCTTGGGACTTCATCAGATTTGGCTTTTTTGTTCAAGAACTGCAGCGACAGGGACTATTGAGCTGGAGGAGCACAGCACATAGCAGTCCCAGGAGGCTCCTGCTGCTTCTCTGCAGACTCACAGACCAAACTCTCTTCCAGTGGCAACTGAGAAGTGCAATGTGCAAATGTGTGAGTAGGGAGAGGATAATGACAGCTTTTGAAAGGAAACATTCTTCCAGGGTCCTGATGCCTTGTTCACGGCCTTTTCCAGGAGTTGGACTCAATGATGCCTATGGGTCCCTTCCTACTCGGAATGTTCTATGATTCTATGATTTTCCTCTATACCTGTCTGTCCAATATCTCTCTTTTTCCCCACATGAGCTAAAGGATACTTCTTTTATTTCTTTTGTTTCTCATTTTCTCTCATTCACTCGTGCAAAAGGAACTTTCGTAGTATTTATCTGTATTGTGGTTGCAGCTGGAGACCCTGATAGGATGCAAGGGGACTTGTATTCTGTGATACTCAAGCTGGCAGGTAACAACAGTCTGGGGTTAATGATCTGTGTGCTCAGTACTTTCAGTTGTTCTTTGGTCCCCAGGAAATGCCTTGAGTCACAATCATAATAGCTTAAGTAATATGAAGAAATGCTTTGGAAAATGCCTGCCAGTAACTCTGTGAAAGAGAACTATTCCTGTGTGGATGCACTGACATTGTGAGCACAAATGCAATGAGTTTGCTTCTCTATTAGGCTATGTCTTTGTGGATGCTGAGGGTAAGTGAGCAAATATGGAAGGTTTGGGGTGGTTGTACTCCATCCAGAAGGAGGTATGGCAGTGTGAGGGGCTGCATTACAACTCGTTTTGTTAGTTGCTGGAGAGTCTGTCACTGGAAATGTGGAAAAAATTCAGGGTCTCAGTTTGTCCATTAAAGGTGACAAAGATGTATGTTTTTGCATTAGTTTGTATATTTTACATAATGCTTCAATCCCAAACTAGTAAAAAGGGAGTAATACTCACTTCTGAGAGATGCTCTGGAAAAGTGGTCAGTTTTCTTTAAATAGGAATTTTAAAAAAATGAAAAAAGTTCATTTTTTTTTTACCCAGAGTTGTCAGCATTTACTCATGTTCTTCTTTTGTCACTATTTTAATATACTATACGAAAGTCATTTCCAATGGCTTTAATCTCACATACAGCTGTGCCTGCCACTGACTTGGTGTCTGAGCACCTGAGATATAGACCACAAATATTGTTCTGTGCCCTGAGACTTGCAGTTTGGCCTGGCAATTGGCATCTCTAAGATCTCCAGCTAAGTCCTGGATACAGACTTGGGAATACCCTGAGATCGGAGATCTGGGCACGCACCACCATCTCACCAAGCATTCGTCTGGAAGGGAGCCATGAAGGACTGAGGCTAACCCAGATCTCATGGTGCTGTCACAGGGTGGACGTGTGTCTTTATTTAGGAAGAACCTTGGTCTGGGACCATCCAGGTCCCATGTCTTCAGCAGCTCCAGCTGTGTGTGTCACTTCTTGAGAGTAGGAGAGCATCCCATCAGCTGGACAGTGCCAGTGGCCAAGGAAACTTCAAGACTGAATCTCTCAGAATGTTTCTTTGCACTGTGGCAAACACAGGCAGTGAAGAATTTAAACAGGAGAACAGTGTGAAGCAGTAACAAAGGAAATTTGGACCCAATTCTGCACTTGAACACCTTAAGCTGGGAATAAATGCAATCAGTAGAATTAAATGCAAGGAGGAAGAACAGCCCAGCTTCTTGCTATGGCTGCTGTTATGAAAGGAGATTTATTATGAATGAAATCATTCTCTGGGATGCCTTGGAGTAAGCAAAAAATCTCCTCGTTTTCATATAGTTTGTCTCTGCTGGCTCTGACCTGTTGAAGGACAGCTCTGGATCTCCTCTGAGATCCAGGACACGGCTGGGATGTGCTGCTATGTCTGCCTGTACATTCGGAGTGCACTCCGAATGCACTCGGAGATTAAAACGTTTATAGCTTATCATTTACAGACTGGGGGATGAAAGACTGGAGAGAAACCCTGGATAAAGGGATCTAGGGTTTCTGGTTGAGGGCAAGACATGTAAGGAGTGGCTGAGTCCCTTTGTTTGCTTAGCGCAGAGCAGAGGAGCTGAGGGGAGGCGTCATGGCGGCTGCAGCTCCTCACAGGGAGCGGAGGGGCAGCGCTGAGCTCTGCTCTCTGTGACAGTGACAGTGCCCAAGGGAACGGCATGGAGCTGTGTCAGGGGAGGGGCAGCTGGGGGTCAGGGAAAGGGTCTGCACCAGAGGGCGGTGGGCATGGAACAGGCTGCCCAGGGCAGTGGTCAGGCCCCAAGCTGCTGGAACTCAAGGGGTGTTTGGACAGTGGTTTGAATTTTGAGTGGTCCAGTGAGGAGCCAGGAGTTGGACTCGATGATGCTTGTGGATCCCTTCCAACTCAGGATGGTCTGTGATTCTATAATTTTTCTTTCATTTCAGCTCTTTGTGAGTCTTCAGGCTGTGTCTTGCAGCAGGAAGGTCTTGCCTCCTGTACTGTCAGGGGTACATGGAGACAATGCAGACCTTCCCAATGCTCTCAGTATGGTTTTTGGTGGTATGAGCCACAGACTCCTCTTTGGCTGTAGGTGTGTTTGTGACTTGCTAGCTGTCATCTCTCATTGCTGCCATCCCACTTCTATCCAAGAAATGAACATATTAGCTAAGAGGAGCCCCACCTGAAGGAGCTCCAAATGTGCCTGCAGGGATGGGACCTTTCTCCAGCTCAACTTTAGCTTCAGAATTGACCAGAATCCAGCCCTGAGCCTGCAGCTTGCTGTGATCCATGGATAGCTGCCCCTGCGTCATCTGCTCCTGCCTCTGACGTTTGTTTGCTTACCCACTGTCATACTGAAGTCTTGTCTTGCTCATAAGCTTCCACACAGAGGCATCTCTTTAACCACAAAACACATCCATTAGCACTTTCTGGGCCAGTTATCTTCCTTTCCACCCAAATTGTTGGCATTTCTTATTTAATCCGTTTGCATTGCTCATTTTCACTAGGGGTTCTGCATGTGGAGCATGCTAATTATCTTGCTGGAATGCAATAAGAAAATGCCTGCAATTTCTTCCTTTTCTTTTTCTTTTCTTTTTTTTTTTTTTATTATGAGAATTCTGATATGAAGTTATTCAGATCCTACATTTGAGGATTTGGGGAGCTGTTCAGGAGTTGTTACCTCTTCTCTACCCCAGTTACCAATCTCTGTTTTGTCTGGGTATCAAGTAATCTCCTTGTTGTTGAAAACCAGAGCTCTTTCTTTTTGCTCTAGGTGCCTTACTTCCTTACACATCCCAAACCCCTTCCTTATTTCCTTCAGTGTTAGACAGTTCTCATTCCTCCATATAGCAATTTAGTAGATATGTATTTGTTGATTTGTCATTTTCTCATTCCTTTTAAATGCCTCTGTCAATTATTTTGCAACAAGTATTGCGGTCTTGCGATACACGGCAAGATCTATTGCAATAAGTAATTATTGTTATCTAGTCCTGGTATTCTTTGTGCACTTGTCATGGAGAAATTTCATCTCTCCTTTTCATCATCCTTGCTTTGTTTGTACCAAGTGACTCACTCCCTAATCCCTTTACATTTTCATTAAGGACTTGGGTACCTGCTCTTACTTATCCTTCTCTGTAATTTAAACAGAACTGGTCAATACTTGATCAAGCACTTTTCCATAGTGTCCTTACTGTTCAACTAAGTCTAAAATAGAATTGCGTCTTGCAAACTGATACTATTGCAGGGTGGAAAAATCTGTTTCCTTTTCTTTCAGGCAGGACAGAGACTGAGCATTGCTGGCTACAGTAATTCTCCACTTGCAGTCTAGAAAATAGCAAAATGACACATTTCCCAGTATTATGTATCTTTCTAATAATTTCCCGGAGATCTCTTATCTTGTTCAGATCCAACAGCAGAGATCTGTGACAGCTTCTCAGAAAATAAGTTGTATTCAGATGGATCCTATTATAACCATGAGGTTTTTTTAAAAATCCTTATGAGTGATTGCATTATTCACCTGCACTGCAGCAGCTCTGCCGCTGAAGCTTCTATTTCCTCTCCAATGATGTCCCCCAGTACTGCGCTGTTTTCAGAATGTTGATCATATGTTGCTGTTAACAGAGAAAAGACTTACTTCAAATCCAGAACCAGCAGTTCTAGTCCTTCCAAACAGTGTGTATCCATCACTTTCCACAACCTTTTCCTCGTCTTTTCCTTCTCACTTTCCTTCTCTATCTGTTTCTTCGTATCTTCTATTTACAGCTCTTCTCTCTGTCCATTTCAACATTTTTTCCCTATATTTTCCCATCTCATTCTGCTCTATTTCTTTCTCTCTATCCTCTCTCGCTGTGAAATAATTCTTATATCCTTATAAATCCATTTGCACTTGTCTCTCTGCTTTAAGTTTGCCTCCAAAAGTCTTGCAGGGAACCAACTTTAAAGGCATTTAATATGTTCTTAGTCCATAAATTATGGAGCACACTGAAATACAGTGAATCTGTCTTTGCTAATGTCCTGGCACGTCAATGAGAGTTAAACAATCGAGGTCACTGCTGTTCAGGGCTTGCGTGCATGCTGGATTACTCCAAGCCCCTGTACTTGTTACTTCTGTCAGCTCTGTTTGACTGTTTTGCTCATGTTCCTTAATCTTGCTGATTTTTACACCAAATTGCCATTGCTACACACGGAGGAGGGAGTGGATGTGTCCAATCAGAGAAATGGTGGAAAATGTGTAAAAGGAGAGAAATGATGATGATGAAATGAGAAGAGGGTGGAAGGTGTTGTGGGTGGGGAGGGGAAAATTAGCAGCGTTTGTGGCGGCTACTATGGCCAGGGATAGGGTGAGAATGCTCATTTGGGCACCTGTCAGCTGCTGCCATATTTCTGAGTGCAGTACTGCATTTCTGAGTGTCAGGGAAGGGGAGAAAAGAGGGCACAAAGTGAAGAGGATCATGAATATGAAGGGAAGATCCTGGAAAGATACTGAGAGCTGTAAAATGTAGAAGGGAGAGTGGCAGGAGGGCATTTCTGAACTCCGCACACTTCTTTATAGCAAGAAGATGCTGTTCCTCTCCTTGGTCCCATTCAGTTTGTGGGGGATGCCAGTACTGCCCAAGCAAGCTCTTAGTGCTCTCTTCCTGCACTGGAAATGCTGGCAACAGCAAAACAACAGGATCAGAGCTGGCGACCTGCTATAGGTAAAAACTGAAACAAAACCAAAAAATTATACGCATAAAGAAAGGAAAATGAAGCAATGATGGGTTGGGCAATTAAACTAAAAGCATTTGAGAGTGTAATCCAGCTCTCTCTATCAATAATTCAGGATTCTGAGATCAGTCTAATTGATTGAACACCTTCCACAATAGTCAGCCACTAATAAGACAAATGAAATGTCTTTTTTATTGTCAAATCACATTCAAGCAGACAAAGTCCTGCAGGGCTTTTCATTTGAGGAGGTTGGGTATTTTTTCTCTTGATGGAGATAAATAGAGGGCCAGCATCTGTTTTTAAACAGCCATAAATTAAACTGATCTGCTCCTGAGTTTTGTTCCTTTGGCTGTGGGTGGGTGAAGAGCTGTGCTGAACAGGAATCTCATGTAAAACTTGTGTAGGTCATCACAGCTTGAACCCAGTTCCCAAAGGACATGTCATCTACTCTGTAGTTATTTGAATGCCAGGATGTTTGGCCTTGACAAACTTCAGGAGTCTACAGATCTTATTCTAAAACCAGCATCTTGTCTCTCCTTTCCTCTAAAGGACAACTGCAGTAAGATTCTTGGTTTCCTCGTAGTGGTATTAGTGCGTGTCTTTTTGCATGGAATAGATGTGGGGACCAGACAAATGTTATATTTTTCCAATTTACATGAACAAAACATGTTGCAGTTGTATAAAAACCGGTGGGTTGAATTGCTTTTTTTTTTTTTTTTTTTTTTTTTCCCATTGGATCATATGCAGGGTAGAGGGGTGAAATCACTCCAGCAGGATGAAGCTTGTGGATGCCAGCTCCTGAACACTATCCACTGAGAATCAAAAGCTGATTTGGAGAAGAGGTGAAGCTTGGGTTGTGATCCATATATATACAAATGCCTGTTCAAATGATGAAAATCTAAGTGAGCAAGGCTTCATTAAACCCAGATTCTCACCAGCTATGCTACCATTCTGCTGTGTGCACAGAGGATTGGGAATTGGATTTTTAGCTGACATAAATCAAAGTAGCTCCTCCGGGGCAGTCTGCTGACTTATCTGAGCTGGGGGTCCAGCCCTGAGGTGAGAGAGCAGCTCTTATTATGATGCGTGTGTATGTGTTTAATTAGGAAGGACTGCAAGCTCCGTGCATGCTCTGGAGTCCCCATGGAGCTAACCTTTTTGCTGGCGTGGTAGACGTTGCCTTCTAAGCAAACCCAAAGTCTGGGGATCTGAAAGTGACTTTCCTCTGCATTTCATTTGCTATTGCTACATGAGCTTCCCTGCAGCTTGTTAGGGAGGCAGGAAAAGAGGAATACGCCTAAGAATGGTTTCATTTTGCCTGTATTACCTCTGAAATGTTATATAATGTGTTAAAACACTTGAACTAACTGAGACGTGGTGGTTTTACTTCCTAATCTAATAACTTCATGATATCTGTCTCCTCTTAGCTTTGCTCTAGCTTGACTGTGCAAATGACATTTAATTGTGTTCTTGTGAAAACTAAAGGCCAGAAGCTTTGCCAAGAATGGCTAATTCTATAATGCATCATGCCAGAATTAATCCTGTCTGCAAAGATAAGGCTGATGGTTTATAGTTGGCAATTATGGTCATAGAACAATTGTTGTATAGATTAGTTATAGGCTGTGAAGTTCTCTTAACTATTATGAATTGCCCAAGGAGTCAGGTATAGTCAAGAAAAGAGGATAAAGAAGATGAGAATGAAAGGGAGGAACATGGGCAACAGAGAGGAAAGAAAGAGGAGAAGAGAACAAAAACAAAAGAAAACCAGTGGAGGAAAAGCAAGAGAATGACATGAGACAGATTCAGGTGGAGCAGGAGAAGAGAAATGGATATCACCATTAGGAAGGGAGAGGGTTTGAAGAAGGAGAAAGAAAGTAATGGGAGAAAAAGGGCAGCAAATATGGAAGTATCTGAGATGCAGTGCAGCCAAAGAAGACTTTGTTTTAACTTGAAGAAAGACAGCTTAATTGTCTTCAGGCCACTTTCCACCTAGCTGCCTAGTAAGAGAATCAACTGTTACCTTTTATATATGCTGATGGTTACTGGAGTCTTTCCTCAGAGGCAGGCTCTTTCAGACTGAGAGCTGGCCTTCCACAAAGACAAATCAAACATTGCCGAGTTTGTAATTCTGCTGCTGCAACACAGTCAGGAAGTCAGGAGCTCTTCAGGACTTAGGAACAGCATCAGCCGCAGTGGCCACAGCTCATCAACCTGCTTTGGGTTTTGCAAAGCAAATGAGACCCAGCAACAAGTGAGGTAGCAAGTCTGGTAATGCAGCTGTTACTTCCAAGATATAAAAGCAACCAACCAAGCAAATAAACAATAGCTATTGATTATGTATATTGATTTCAGGAAATGTGCAGATGGAGAATGAACCTTGACTTCCCAAAACTGTGCTCAGATTCTTACTGAGATTCTGATCTGTATTTTTCATGATCAGGCCCTCTCACTCTTGTATCCCCATTTGAGAAGTGCAGATGGCGGTTCCCAATGTGAGAGAAGAATTGTGAGGAGTCAGGGACCATTGTGTGTCGTTCTGTGTTGTTTATAGTCACTACCACTCTGATTCTCAGGTATAAAAGTTGTTCAAATGTTGGTTATGTCTGCTCAGAAAAATCACATGGAGTATTTTGTCAGTTCAATTTATTGGGATACATTATATGGAGGAGTTCAGGAATTAAATCAAAGAAGGAACTCAAATAGTTACGGTACTAGAATAATGCAGTAAAATACTGTTTGCAACCCAGCAAAAGAGAAGTGGTGAAGGGTAGAGGCATGAAGAAGTTTATGGAAGTGGCTTTGCATTTCTTCCCACTCATTTTGACTGTTCCTCTTGGCTGGGAATAGAAAACTGAAGTGATGGATTGCTCTGATTATGCTTAGTCAGGTGCATTAAATGGTGTCTCAGTCTGCTGCCTCCTGCAATCTTGCTGCTCTGTGTGCTTATCGGGGCTGACATGGAAAAGGTAGATGTCTGCAAACAATAAAGAAATAAAAGGGGAGGTGAAAGATCTTAGACTGGTCTCAGCGAAAGAATTTGCTGGGAACTGGACATGTGTGGAAGAGGTTTAACTGAGCCACTTTTAGAATAACTAATCGGGACATGCCTGTCAGCTTCAAGATCATCCTTCTTTTCATGGGCTGTTCATTGGAGACTGACTTGCAATAAATGCAGTGTTTCAGCATCCATTTAGAGCTAACATATTAGCACAAACACTTGTCTTTAGTTAAACCATAATCTTGCATGCATTTGAGTTATGGTGATGTGAGCTCATGATCACCAAGAGTTACTCAATTTTCATCAGTGTGAGACACAGTAAGTCCTCATGGATTTTTAGCATTGAGGTCCAAAGGCTGATAGGCTCAAGATTCAGCACTTTATTTCAAATTTAGTGCAAGTTCTATCTCCAAGATCTGTCTAGAATGGTATGAAATACTATTCTAAAATTGTATGAAACACTATTCAAAGTGTACAAATGGAGCATTGAGTTTCTGTTCTTCTGTATCTAAATCTGGGTTGTTGATGTACAAAAAATTGTATTAAAGCTGAAAAGACACAAAATGCTATTAAAATGAAACTGTCTAATGCAAAGATTAGCCGAGGCTGGTTTATTCATCCTAGAGGGAAAAAAAGGCTGTTGGGATATATTTGCGATTAGTCTTTGGAAATAGAGAAGACGCACTGGGAGGAGAAGTTAAGGGCTTTATTTTTATGTGAACAATTCATGAACAAATTTGGTTTTAAAACAGAGAGATTTTTAGCTGTAACAGCAATGAATTTAGGGGCAGCCTTACAGCTTGGTTTGTAGAGTGAAAAGTCCTTGCTGAGTTGGAGCTCCATCTGTTGAGGAAGGAGATTTTCATTGTGTATGAAGGCAAGTTCTGGATTTACTAGCTCTGAGTCTCAAGTTTCTAGTACACCTGACTGCTCTTAGACATTTTCTGCTGGCTAGGACAAAATGCCATGGGAAAAGGCTCTGGTTTCATCTTGATGCAGAAAGGTATTGGCAGTGTACACTCCTGGTGTGTGCTAGCTTAGTTGAGACAAATGTTGCCATTAGTAAAAAAGAAAGAGAGTGCGACCAGGCGACTTACTATTAAAGTGCCAACCTAGAGAGTTAGACAGGTAGAACTGCAGCAGTGTTACTGCAGTTCCAGAAGATCTTCATGTAGACAAACCCAAATGTATTGCAAAACTTTGACCTTCACGTTTTAGCTCAGCTATACTGTCTTCAAAGTGGAAGGATAAATTTAACTCTGAGGTAGTACTGGCTCAGTGGAGAACTGAATAGGACAGTACAGTTGGGAAATATATTTTCATAAACTTTTTTTATGATATTAAAAAGTGCTTTGTCAAAAATAATGCAATTTCTTCTTCCACAGAAATGTTTGGGTTGAAGTATTTCAATTTTTCAAAGTCCATTGTGAGGATATACTTAAAATTTGTAAAAGAAAATTCAGACATCTCTTTTTACTTGTATTCCCAAATATAAATCTGTTATGGGAATAAGAAAAAAAAAAAAATCTGAAATCTTACATTGGTAAGAGTAAGCTTAATCCAAAGGTTTGAACAAAATGTTTTTCTTTCTTTTTTTTTTTTTTCATTAAAAAAAGCCCAAGTGTGTATCTCTTTGATGAAATCCGCCTATAAATTCAATTGAATCACTGCTCGATCTGTATGTGATGTGATGTAATGGGGGAATTTATGATCAACTTCACTTGCTTTGGCTGTCAGATCACTGAAGTCAAGTTTCAGCTAATAAAGCTGCTAGAAAATTAGAGTGTCTGTGGGGAAAATAGCGTTGGCCAAAAATGCAGCCAGCCAGATTCAGAATACGTGTTGGAGAGCTCCTTGTTCAGAGAAGGGTACAACAAATGCTATACCTGATATGAAATCTGTAATGTCAGAGACCTAGAAGCAGGGAGGATTGTGCCCATTTGACTGATTCCTTATGGTGGTCATGAACAAAGGGTCAGAGAATGAGGAGAAATAGGTGGTTCCACCAAGCTCAACTGCTAGCACACACACTACAGTGCTTTTGCATCTGTATAATTATGTCCACATCAGAGTTCATATAATATTATCTGTGTTACTAGAAGTAGTTCTCTTAAATGATTTATTGGCATGTTTATCTAGTGGGGACCAAAGCTAAGCACAGTGGGAATCTTTAGTTGCCCTTTTACATGGTGAAAGCCCTGCTTTCTCTAGCAGCAGATAGAGTGCTTGAAATATCATGTGCCTGTTAGTACTTTTGTAAAGTTTTTTTTCTCCGGCATGGGAACAATCTGCAATAGACACGTCAAAGGATAAAAACAGATAGGCAGGCAAATTCATGGCAAGTTGTCTGTGCTCTTCTGAATCTCTTCATTGAACAGAGGGAGTCATAGAAGCAAAATGCAGTTGCTTGAGTGAAATCACAGCTGAACAGTTTCACTGAAAGCCACTCTGCATCTCTCGGCAGCTCTGACAGCTATGGATATCACTAATTTGCAAACAGAGCTGCGTGGACTGCTATGGATAATGACATCACAGGTACCGGGGAGGTGATTACTACAGCAGGAATGATTTGTGCCTGATGTTTTGAGCCACTCTGCTGTGTGCTGGCTTTGGTAACATTTATTTAGCAGGGTTTTATGCTGAGATCCCGCTTCCTAAGCCCTGACAATGTCAAGTTGAGAGAGGTCTCAGACAAGCCTGAAAGGAAGTCTTATTGCCGTGACGGCTCAGAGTTGATGTGCTTTTAGTTTGAAAAGAACTGACCATCTAAACAAAGAGAAATCAGAAATTTCTTATATCCTGTTTTCTGTCATCAGAACAAAATGAAGGAAGAAGAAACATAGTCATTTTTTGGCCTCTTATTAAGGCACAAGCCTCTGTGATTCTTCCTTATGTATTTTTTCCTAATCCCCTGGAGTACTGGTTGGCTCATCTTGCCAGCCCTGCAGGTGGTGAGTCCTTTGTCTGTCTCCCCTAATGGAGAGTTCCAGATCATTGCCTATAAACTGGGAGCAACCAAAACCACAATTGAGGAAAACAATTAGAATTGCTGAAGAAAGCCACTTATAGTGGAGTTTGAGGGAAAATAATACTTACAGCAATAATATGCAGTAGAAGGAGGATTTGAAGTTAAAAAATGACAGCATCAGGAAAAGTTTGGAACGTGAAGGGATCATTATAGTGATGACCAGTCTTTCAAGCCCAGAGAGGATATTTAGCAGTTCAGGGAACTGATAATCACACTACCTTGTCCCTTTGTGTATGAGGACTGCACATGACTCTAGCATAAAGCTCCTGAAAGTTTGTGGAGAGCAGATGGGCTCTCAAAAGTTATAGAGTAATATTGACCACATAAGGAGCTGCTTCTAAAGCAACATTGAAAATCTGAATCTAATCTGTTTTCTTCCCTACTGCAAGACCAAAACAACTCTGTTTATAGCTAATATTGACTAAGGGATGAAGCTGTGACTGTTTGCAAGAAGCATAAAGGAGTGAATAATGATGGGAAAAAAATGGGATGTGTTGGAATGAGGGCAATAAAAGAACACTGTGATAAAAGACAGTGTAGAAATATACACGCTGTGTATTAAAAAAAAAAATCATAATAGCTGGATTTCTTAGATGAGGAAATAATTTCCTAAGGGAGAGAGCAGAAACCATGTTATTTCAATCATTTAAACAAAACTGGACAAAGCCCTGGAGAACATATCGTAGGGAACAATCATATGCTGGCCCTTGGGAATGCATAACATGACCTGGTAAGTCTTTTCCTAGTTGTTGCTATGATTCTCTTCAGACTGAGATCTTGTTCTGGGCATGATTTGTCTTGGGACTAGATGTAATGTGAGCCTCAGGTCAATTCTCAGACTGTTTCAGAGAACAAAATGGAGATGAGGATGTGGAGAAATGGCATGCAGGGGCAGTCAGAAATAGAGAGCACGAGTTGAGTGGGAAAACGTTGACTCAGAAATGCTTCAGGGCTTTGTGCGCTCATGTATCTCAGTGCCAAAGAGATATAGAACACATTGGTCCAGATACAAAAGTTTTATGCCGAGCTGGTGACATGCAAGCTCCAGAGAACCTGATCATTTGGTACTTACCACAAAGCTCCTGACATATAAACCCAAAGAGTCGCTGTCAACCATCCCGTCATTGGACATTGGAGGTTTGTTTGGCTTGTCATCATGCGAATCCAGCCTGCTGGCTGATCTGTCTTTCTAAGTCTCTGTGATGCACACTTGTTCTCCTCCTGGTCTGCTGAGCTGCAGATTGTGTACTGCTGTTGGTTTCTTCAGAAAACTGGCCAGGCTCAGCCGCAGTCCAAAGAACTATTCACTGTTGACCAGCTGGAAATCCAGAACAGAGTGTCTGTTGGTTTCAAAAAGTGCTGGAGAAAGGTATACCAGAAACATTGCCCAAATCACTGCCAAATCAGTGCTGATGTACTCATGGAGCTGGAGAAGAACATCATTTCTCTTCCCAGTCTCTTTTTTGAGGCAGAAGAAATTGCAGTAGAGATAATGTTGTCATGTCTGGACAAAATGAACTGGCAAGTGTTGGCATCCACTATTTCCTATGTGGTTCACCAGATGGCAGTTACCTTGGATGCTCTGACTTATTATCCAAAAGAATTGACAGTGATTGCAGGTATTTCTTATCTAAGCAGTTAAAGCAGACATTGTTCACGTTCAACAAGAGGAGGCTTCAGATGGTGAGATCTTCTGTGTCTACAGCATATTGATGATCAGGAAGATTGATTGTGACTGAGTGGAAATATCCAATTTCCTTCATTTACTGGTCTTTTTTTAGTAAATCCATTTATAATACAAATTCTAAACGCAAACAAAAAAGGAAAAGTTTCACATGGAAAAGAAAAATAAACACATGAAGCCCAAAGAAACACAGAAGTCTCTCTCTTTTTTTTTTTTAATTTTAATTTTTTTTAAGGAACATTTTTCAAGTTTTAGCTTTTCCTCAGCACCAAACTTAGTGAAGTCTGGTTTCATGTGAACTCTACTATAATTCCCCAGTTTTCTTGAACTCTTATCTACATCTTCATCCTTACAGGCAGATAGGTATCACATCGCAAGGTATCTTAAAGGTGGTGGAGACATCCTATTCCTCCAGTTCTCTCCCATGCCCCTACTTCTCATCACAGCGTGTAGGACCTCCAGCTCCCTATTCTTTCATGTACATGAATAGAAAGGGAGTTTATCACATTGCAGCCGAGTCTGTGCTATGTGTCTGTTGGTTTTTTGGCCTGGTTCAGTGTATTCACAGATTGGCCAGATGGCATGCCCAACAGAACAGATTACTATCAAGTTCACATTACAGTTTCTTCTAAGTGGTGGAAATGGATAAGTAGCTTCAAAACTATTGGGAAGAAAAACAGAGAAACAAAAATGAGAATGAAACCAGAATGATTTAGAAAAGTTCTGAGAAGTTTCTTATGCCTTGGTTTAAACTTGTTAGACCGTCCGTTCTGGGTGTCTGAGAGGGGCCAAAAGTGGCCAAATCTGTGCTTCCTATTTGGAAGGTGCTCTGGAAAAGGTGGAGCTGTGTTCTGTTGTGGTTTGAGATTAAGGAAGAACGTCTTTCCTAGAGCCAGCGAAGAAAGACTCTCCAGCTGTGGGGAGGGTGGCAGTGGCTGGGTCAGACAGCTCTGATAGGCACACAAATGAATGGTCAGCACTTCCAACTACTCTACCCCAAAGAATTGAATAAATTTTTATTCCCACTGTCCCAGGTAGGCATCCAGCAGGGCAGAGGAGAGACTATCCTGTGTACAAATTGATGATGGACTCCAGGCAGGGAAGAAGGAGGAAAACCCAGTCTAAGCAGTCTGAGGACTTCGGAAACACAATTCTCCAACATGTCCCATGGAAGTGACCTTACTGAGAGTCTTACTGGGACTGGGACATGTTATTTGCCTTGATCCTCTAAGAATCCAAAATAAATCAGCAGAGTACCTTCTTACAGGTAATGCCTGTAGCAGATTTAAAGTTCTAAGTCCTACTCTGCATCTAAAATGAGTGTAACGGTACATGACTGTGTTTCACTCAAATAAATTGCTACCTTTGAACCACTATAATTCAAGGTAGTCTGAGAAATATATTGTCTTCCAAACTGTGCCACGGAAGCATTACCCAGAAGTTTGCCCATTTCATGGTTTTAGTTCTTGCTCTGTCATGGCTACAAGAGATCAAGATTGTGTTCTTATGCAGTTTCCCATGTATGGTTTACATATTAGTTTTTCTATAGTGTTGACTTCTAATGGTACATAGTCACCATGTTAATTATACCAGCAATTTGGGCAGTGGAAAATATTTACCACGCTGATTTTTACTGCAAGTAGGTGTGGAAGAAAAATTGTGGAAAACAATTGCTATCAGTAATGATTCAGAGCAGGAGGCTCAAGTTCCATAAGAGTTCTGTAAGGCAGGAGTTGATGTGTGGTGACTGCAGACCAGACAAATGGAGGCAGTGAGGATGGGTGGCATGGAAGCTGCCATTGGATGACTTGGTTACTATCAATCTTATCTGTCTCTTTCTATAAGCCCTTTGGCTCTGCTGATGGGCTATTATTGAGCTTGCTTACCAGCAGTAAATTCAGCATGCTTGGTGATGTTACAGAAGTTATTGCTCTGGGGCAGTTTTTGAGACTGAGGCCTCTATCTGTCCTGACTGATGGGTCAGAACATGGGTAAGGGCTGGCCGCACACCCATTATAAGAATAGCTTCAGCTTTCCCCTGACGTGCCAGTCATTAGATCACGCAGCAGAACTATTTCTTCTTCTCATTTCCTTGCTGCGCACTGCCTATGCTTATTTATTAAAAGCTGCCTTGGAATCTGTTTTTTATGAATGCTCTGATTGTTAGATTCCAACATCAAAAAGAAAAGACTTCAGTGCTCTTGGGGAGAATAAAACAAGGGAACCCAACTGTGTCCTTGGGCATTCAGAATAGATCTTCTGTAAGGCTTGATGCAACGTAAAGCAGTGCATGTAATTTCCAGCATGGCATGGCCTTACCTGTACAGTTAGGATGTGGTAGCAGTCATAATAGAACAGAGGTGAAAAGGATTTCAGATCTTATGTTGCACTTTGTGTTGGCACATCCTGTCTCCTCCTACACAATGTCCATTTCTTTTCAGCACACAATGATATCCTCCCAGGCTGCTCTCTGTGCCTGTAGAGAGCTGTGTACAATGCTTTGAACTGACACAACTGTCTTTTGGGCAAGATGGAAGGGGAAACCCCAACAAAACTAGGAGAGATTATGGAGGTGATATTCTGCAGTGATATCAACTGAAAAGGGAATGAAAGAGAAAGGGGATCCTGGAGATGCTCAAGGAGAAATGCAACAGGATTAGTGATAGCCCAGACATGGGGAGAAAGAAGAGGATGAAGTTGCTTATGTGCTAAGAAGATGGCATTTTTAACACAACAACTTTCATCCACATACGGCAGAATCAGTGATTGGCTCTTGATTTACTTGCAAGACAATACTTTTGTCCTATTAAATGAGTTATTGTTGAGTACCAGTTATTCAGATGATTTATCTCCCCAGTCCATACTGTACTGTGGAGACAGTGTTGTTTCTTTTCTACACTGAAAGCACAAGCAGCAAATCCAGCAAGAGCCAGACGGTTTCTGTGGCAGTTTCCCTGGCACAGCTGGACCTCCGAAGTGAATGTATGACATCGGGAAGATGTTTTAATCTGAATTATGCTTGCCCATTGGAGCAACAGTTGCTGTTACCCTCTTTTCGTTATCTCATGTCCAGAGTTGCTGCCAGCATGAGTAAGAAAGGTGTGGCTCATGGGGATGGAGTAGTTCATTTCTTTCTGGAGGCTGTTGTCAAAGGCGACCATGCCCAAATGTCTGTCACGGGGGTGAATGGTGTGTATATGAATGAATGGAGAAACCTACTCCTGAGAGAAAAAAACATCCCTCATGAATAACACAGTGTTGCTTCAAGATTCATTACATCTAAAACCTGTTGTATGCTGAATGTGAAGTTGAGACTTAACTGCGCTGCAGCTGCACACTCTCCTGGACATGAACTATAAGTAGCTTATCACTGCCACATTTCATTTTTATTCTTTAACAGTGACCAAGATTTTGGTCTGGTACCAGCGCTTGTCGAGAGACACATCTAGACAATGGTGATTGGCCCAATTTAAAACTGTGGTGAAATGATGGGATCTATGCTGATTTAACAGTGTGAATAGCCACAGGTTGATGCTGGAATCCATTCCTTGTCCCAGTTTAGGTTGCTAGCACAGGAAGAACAGCAGTCTTAGAGGTGGTTATGACATACTAAAAGTATTCAGGATTTTTTCCCAATAATTCTTTGTTTTTGTTACGTACTCACTTGTTCTGGGTAGTCTACATCACTGCAAAAGCATGGCATTGTTTATTCAGACAACATTTGCTCTAGAAATAAGTATTATTCAGGAGAAGATATGTTAGAAGACATGACAGATTTTTTTGGGCCTGTCTATACCCTGCAGCTGAGCATGGTACAAAGATCACTGATTTAGATCTAAGCAAGCTGCTCTATCCACGTGAGACTGTCAGTGCCAGAGATATTTGCTTAGAGCCTGAGTGCAAGGTACCAAGGCATGACATTTGTCTTGAGAATGTAAATAAATCCATGAGTGGCACAAAGAAGGTTAAGAATGACTCTCCCTGGTCTCTTCCATAGTGGTAGTGAGGGTTCAAGTAACAGTGGGAGAGAATTTTAGAATAAAGAAGTGATGGTAATTCTTTTGTTGATGTATGGACCTTCTTGTCGCAAAATGTTGCAGGTGCTGAAAATTTATAGAGGTTCAAGGAGGAATGCCCAAGCCCATGGGTGAGAAATCCATTATTCATTACTAAAATCAGTGAAACCATAGCTGGCTTAGGAAGTCCCTGAGCACCTGAAGATAAAGCTGGGTACTTGAATACTTGGAGGGATAATGTTGCATATAGTCACATCGTTCTTATACTCTTCCCTAGCTGTCTTCTTTTCGTCACTGTTGGATTCAGGGTGGCTCTGCTCTGAGTTTTTCTGCAGTGTGGAGTGGTACTTCATCACAATGTCCCTTAGAAAGTAAAAGGAAGCAATTCAGGTTGTCCTCCTCACACATGAATTGTAATGAAGTGTTTCATTCTGTGTCTCATTTGAAAGCTACCATGGAAAATACATTTGAAGGAGGCTGGCTGGATTTTCCACAGGCTTTCATAGCTACGCTCTTAAAAGCAAGAAGACAGTATTTATATAATTATATATTGGTGCACTTGGTCTTTAAGAGGTATGGTCAGAGAATAGAGAAAGGCTGGACAAAATTAATGGCAGAAAAGCCATCAACAGAGTACTAATCTGGTGTCACTCTCCACTCTCTGACTCTTTGTCCTGCCTACACCTTCCCACAGTTCTGCTTGATGCTTGTAGCACAGCTCTTCCATAACTGGAAGATCGTTTTTGTGATGGATTGGTGCTCTATCCTCCAGAACTGGAATGACACTTTGAGACACTGTATTTCTTCATGCTTAACTGTTCTTCATGCCAAACCAAATGAGTTCTGTCTTGAAAGCCAAACCATCTGAGAGGGATTATAAAAGAGTGACTACAAATGGCTATTGTTGATCATTCAAATGATATGTCATTGAATATTAGACAAATCTGCTTGCTGAGGTCATATTGTTGCACTGTGGGGCCTCAGCAAACTTGATAGTGTACTAGAGGAGTATAGCAAGTATTAACCTAGCAGTGACACAATATGAAGCTCTCTCTATATATTTCTCACTGCTATCCCAGTTTCTTGGCTTATTATGTGATGCATTTGCTATACCTCCTTTTCAAGGACTTCTGTTTGGTCTTCCTCCTTAGTCACAGAAGTGTGAGAAATACCAGTGTTATGTTTCACCTCTATATCTCTCTTGAAGCCTTGCATTTTTGCATTCATTGTAGTTCACATGGAATCATCTCTTTACACTCTGGCAAAGGGCAGTAGCATTTGTGTGGAGGAAGTTATGCTGAACTTAGAGGCTGAAATCTGCTACCAAAGTAGTTTCTTCTGCTTCTGCCTTTCCCTGACACAAGCAAGCTTCAATGCACTGTGGGGGGATATTTGATGATTTTCTGTGCCCCTCTTCCTCTGGCAATTATCAACCTTCTCAATTTTCCCAAGGGCACTCTCTGATGTTCAGACAATGGTGTTTTGTTGTAGATTTGAGATCTACTGAATTTCAGAGAGCATGCACTGATGGAACTCGCTTTTGAAATATTACTGTGTGAATTGGACAGATTCTTAAATAAAGGAGAGTTTAGACTTTCTTTCGTGTGTTTGGAATTCCCTCTTTCTACATTGCTGAAGGCAATGACTAAGGTGACTATTCTATAAAGCAACATTGCACTAGAGAAATGCCTTTCTCTGATCCCCTATATATGAATCTGTTAGCAAAATCTAATGCCAGCTTCATGACTAAAGTCCTTTCTTTTCTCCAATGTCATAGTCAAAATATGGTAAAAGGCATGTATCTGATATTGTAGTATTGAGTATGACATGGGATGAAATAGAAATCCGAATTTCTGAATTTTTTTGTCTACTTATGCGAATTGGACAGAAATTATAGCCTGTCTGTGTCTGTGCTTTGCTATCTGTAGAACAAGGATATAGTATATTCCTTTCTTAAGAGTACTAAATTTGAGTTAATTACAAAGTCTGTGATAAATCTTAGAAGTTCAACAATGACATAGTGTGTAAGTATGTAATATTAATGTTTTATAATATCTCCAAACTGTCTCTGTGGATATCTTTAGTAAGAGGAATATAGTGATATCAAAAGAAGTCTTTTTTCACCCCAACCCTTTTCTTTAGAACCCAAAGTGAAAGCTGTTTCCACCAACTGCCATCTCTGTAACCATCTGGAAAATAACATTTTCTGAAGCTTTCCTTCTCTTTATCAGCTGTAACTAAAGCTATAAAATGAGAAGATGTCCCTGCTTTAATTAACACCCCTGTAGTTCAAAAGCTGATCTTAGTAATGAGAGGCAATTATAGCCTTTATTGAGGGACAGTCAGGTGGAACAAATTCAGCATCCATCTATTGAAGACATTTCCCCTTGCAGGTAATTTGGAAACTGCTTTTTACAAAGAGCAAGCTACCTATCCCATTATAACGGGTGAATCTATTTGTTTTGTCACCTGAAAAGAGCTTTCTGTTTTTAATTTATATATTTCATTTGTGAATTAGTTCTTACCTCCCATGCATTTCCCAGTAACTAGCAACTGATCTAAGGAAATAAGTGTAACTTTTTGGAGGACGTTCTTGCTGGTTCTTTCATTTTATTTTCTTTGTCCTGTTGTTGCTTTTCATTTTGAAGGCAGTCGGCTGTATACCATGTGTTTCCTTAACCATCCCTGAATGGATATCATGGTAACTGAGGGGTTTCAAGTTATGCTAGATCCCTCTGTGTGGGCTTAAACCTCCAATGTCTACGATGCAGGCAACTGCATTGGTGATAGTCACTGAAGGCGGAGCTCTGCTTTCAATGAAGATGCCAATGTTTGGGTGTTTCCATGTGGTTGTGAACCTGTGCAGTAGATACCTAGAATCTTCTGAAGTCATTAGGCATCTAGTCAGTCTGATGGGGACCTAGAGAATACAGTCAATGGAACAGTCAGTACTCTCTACAGCTCAACGTACAGTAGGCAGGTATTGGAATGGCAGTTAAGTAACTCACCACTGCCTATTTTCATTAAAACTTTGTTGACTATAAAAGTAGCCTGAACTCTTAGCACGCACGTAGATACCTAGATTTATGTATTTTAATCTTCAGCTGAAGTCTGTATTGTGATTTCAGTTATAATCACTGTAGAGAAATAGGTGTATCCTGAGAATAATTTAGTGACTTGTTTTAGGCATCTAGATGTAGATGAGAGGTACTGCACGTGAGAAGTATGGATTTCCATTCATTTTCTTTAAGGGAAATCTATATTGTAGTACCCACATGGTCATTGCATACCATATTTTGGAAGCTTTGGTACTATCACTTGCAATCTTAAAAAATGTAAAGTACTGTGATGTGAAAAAACTGAAATCATTTTGAAACAGAAACCTCTGTGCTTGTTGGATTTAGAATGAAGGTCTAGCTGTGATTTTACTTTCTGGAAAGTATGCTATGGAACATGATACATTCTCTGTCCTGGATTAGTTTAGCATTGTGGCAAATTAATCTTCCCTAGATTGTTTGAAAAAGCTGTAAAACTCTAAAAGATACTGGTAAGTTCTTTATTCTTCAGTAACTGAAGGTAGAGCAGGTATTAAACCCCTAAAGTCTTATGGCATAACAATTTTCAGAAGTGAATGGCGTTCAGAATGATACCTGTGAGAAAGGGTTATTCTGTATGGAAGACGGTTTTAAAAAGAATTCCATTGATTTGTGTCTGCTGGCAACAATGATGTTGACTCACTGTTGCCAGCAGACATAGAATTCAGATGCTATCGGTGTACTCTGGTTTTGGGGCAGGACAGCACCAACTCCTCACAAAAATATTGTCGAGGCCACCTATTTTCAAAATGTCCAGTATTGTGTGTGATGCAGGAGGGACATGAAATTTCTTTAGCAAATAAATGCAGTATTTAGAAGACTGCAGAAGTAAGGTGGATTGCTGATTCTTTCATCTTTCCCAGTCCTGTGTGTACAGTTCTATTTTAATGTGTAATGTTTGCTTTGGCTACAGGATATGTGCAAAGGAAATGTGAAAATCCTGTGACTGTGATGCCCTCGTAGCCGCTGTTGCTTTGGACCTCCCTGCAGCACTGGAGTCACTGTGATTTGTGCAGCCTGTCTGAAAAGGGAGCTGTGGTAATCAACGAATTGCTGACTCTCCTGTGTTTTCATTCCCCCTCCCAGGTTATGGACATGCTGCCCCAGGAACAGACGCGGGAAAGGCCTTTTGCATGTTCTACGCGGTCCTGGGGATCCCACTGACACTCGTCATGTTCCAGAGCTTGGGCGAGCGCATGAACACCTTCGTCAAGTACCTCTTGAAACGCATCAAAAAGTGCTGTGGGATGAGGAGCACCGAGGTCTCCATGGAAAACATGGTCACTGTGGGTTTCTTCTCCTGCATGGGAACACTCTGCATTGGAGCAGCAGCCTTTTCCCAGTACGAGGAATGGAGCTTTTTCCATGCTTACTATTACTGCTTTATAACATTGACTACGATAGGTTTTGGAGACTATGTGGCCCTGCAGACCAAAGGGGCCCTTCAAAAGAAGCCTCTCTACGTGGCTTTTAGCTTTATGTACATTCTAGTGGGGTTGACAGTCATTGGGGCATTTCTAAATCTGGTTGTTCTCAGGTTCTTAACCATGAACAGTGAGGATGAGAGGCGGGATGCTGAGGAACGGGCGTCCCTGGCAGGGAACCGCAACAGCATGATTATCCACATCCAAGAGGACTCCCAGCATGGTCGGCCACGGTACAAGGCCGAAGTAACAGACCTTCAGTCCGTTTGTTCCTGCATGTGTTACAGGTCCCATGAGTACACCAGCCGGGTGGTGTCCCACCAAAATTCGTTCAGCTCGAAGCTGAACCCCCAGTACTTTCACTCCATCTCTTACAAGATAGAGGAGATCTCGCCAAGCACATTAAAAAACAGCCTTTTCCCATCTCCTGTCAGCTCCATCTCACCTGGGTTGCACAGCTTTACAGATAACCACAGGCTGATGAGAAGGCGAAAGTCCATTTAAAGTGATATGTCTTCTTTTGCTTTCCTTGTTTTCTCCAGTCCTTCTCTGTTGTTTTGGTATTTTTGTTCCTTGAGTGAGACGGAGTGAGGCCAAAGGGAGTAGAGAAAGCCAGTCCTCCTCTGAGACTCAGCTCTTGAGCATGAAGCATGGATTATTACTGTTCCAGCAAAGTATGCCTTACATTACCCCCTTGGTGGATGTCAGAGGATTCAAGGTGATGTGAAGTGGGTACCAAATCCAAAGTTGCACACACAGCTGGGAGCCTTCATGTGCCACTGGCACTCCTGACCTAATGAACTATTTTCCTCATGGGCAGGTTGCAGCGTGCGTGCGTGCTTGTGTGTGTGTTGGGTGTGTGTGGGTGTGTGCGCGTGCAATTCCACAACTAGTGCCATGCGACAAAAATTAAAGCATCAGGTATTATTTTTTTCCCTTGAAGCAATTGTGTTCCAGCCTGCTTTTATCTTTTTGATTGCTTCCAAACAGAATGGGGAGGTGGGGTGGGGAGCCAATTTGTTTTTTTATTTGCCAAGACAAGCATGCGCCATAAGCAGTCAATATACCAGGTGTATCATGATAAATTTTTTAATGCTAGATTTTAGATTGTATTATCATTACAAAAAGGCAGGAAATGATGGATCATTTTAACTTGCCAGTTCAAAATTTAAAAAGTAAAATAAAGCATGCACTTTGTAAAACTGGTATGCATAATGAAAACACAAGAAAAACTAGCAATGGAATTAATAATCAAAAGCAAGTAATCCTATTGATTTAACTATATTTCCTTTCATCATTTGAAACTGTTCCAACAATTTGCGGATGGAATTTTTTAAGATAAATTGGAAGAATTGTTGGAACTAAGGAGTGTATTTTGTTGTTTTTATTTTATTTATAAAAATTATTATTATTAACATTATTTTTATTTTATTATTATTTTATTGTGCAGCAATTACCTGCATGAATAGGAATTCTATTTTTTGGAATGCTTGGGTTAGGATGGGTATAAATAGGTGGATGTATATTTTTTTTATATAATAGTGACAGAGCATTCCTTGTTTTAAATAAAAAATAAAAATGATTGTCTCTAAATGCTTTTGATTTGTAAATAATGGAAAGCCTTTGTTGGTCTCAGGAAGAATTCAAGGGACAGTATCTTGTGTTTGGCTCACTGGGAACTTGTGAGATTAGATGTGATATTGCTTCTTTGCTATGCGGAAAGGCAAAACGCATTTAGCACTCATGGGCAAAATCAGCTTTACTCCGGTGTTTAGAGGTTAACACCAGGAGTGATTGCATTGGCAAGCTGTAGTAGACAATGTTGAGACCATGTTATAGAGTTGTTCCTTGGAGATCATCCATTGCTTGGTTACTCATCTGGACCAAACAGACTTTACAAAACCAAATTAGAGGCCTAATCCAGCTCCCGTTTAAGACAATAGGAATTTGCAGTGATTACATAAGATTTAGTGCTTTGGGAGATTTATCTTTGATTTGACGGGGGTAGTACTGGGAATTTTATAAAGCTGCAACATTGTCTTTGATTTAATCCTATCTTTTAAATCGCCTTCTGTGTTAATTTGCCATACAAAGAACATCTTTTTTTGGCACTACACGCCTCCTGCTGATTCTACCATTTTGTGCTTTCAGTGTGAAAGCAATCCTCCGTATTTTACTTTGGTTTTTTTTCTGGTAGATAGTGTGTTGTCACAAAAAAAAACCCAGCTCTGAGCTCTGTGTGCTGATGGACATTGATATCCTTTCAAAAGGGCATCTATAAAGAGCATTAAAAGGGACAAATAAGGAATGCCCTTCTTTCTCTGTTGTCCTCGACTTTAAGTTATTAACTATATCAAATATGTTTGTGTTCTCCTAATTTTGATATTTGTGTTTCAACAAGTAAATGAAAAGCAAGGATCCATACCTTTAAGTTCAACATGTAACTTCCTTTGGAGTCCTAAAATGCTGTGGCATGAAAATCTCCATTAAGATTAGTGAAAAAAATAACTTAGAATTCTTAATGAAGATGGATGAGAATGAACTTTTCCAGACTAGCATATGGAAATAACTTTTGTCAGCATAGTAGAGGAGCATGCTGGGTGCATTAATGATGTGCTGTTATACCATGTCCTGAGGCAAATGCTGACGGCAAAAGCGTTGAAGCAAGAGTACCTAGAAAAGCAGCTTCAGGATGTATTAAAGCACTCCAGTGAAAATCACCTGGAAGCTAGTTTCTGAAGAGCGGCCCATAGGGTTCATAGTGCTGTCAAATTCTCTTTCATAGATTTGCTGACAGTATCCCAGAACAGCAAATAATTGTAGGTTTCTTTTTCTGCTGAGGAGATAAGAAAGAATATGTACATGTCCACATCATGTAGAAGTGCTGAAGTATACATGACTCTTGGGAAAAGGAGGAAATCTTTGGGATGTTACAGATTTCAGGAGGGTGAAATGCCATCTGCCTCGTAAAGAAGAACGTTTGTAACAGGACTTGTAGCCAAAACTTTGAACAGTTTTGTCAAAAAAGCAGTTACGCTTTTGAAAGCATCACTTCACTTTTCATTTTTTCCTCTAAGAAAAAGAAATTTCTATTTCTGCTGCATACAAAAATAATTTTAGATGTCCTGTAAATTGTGTTGAACTCCAGAATTTCAAAGCTGTTACATATTCCAGCTGAGTTATTACTCATTCTCCTCTCCGAGACCATAAATAAAATTAAATGAAGAGTACATTTTAGTACAGGTGGTATTTAACCAGGGCAGCATCTTATCTAGGGGCTCATGGGTTACCTGCCAATTAGAGTCTTTGCGTTAAAACACAGTGGCTTTCTAAATGCTCTTGTATAGCATAGTCATAGTTTATGGATGTGGATGATGAAATGTGTGTGTGTTGACATGAAGGAGCGATATCCATAGTGATAGCTTTCAGTCAGTCAGTTTGTGGGAGGGCATTTGGGAAAAATATCTGCATTCCTTTGGATTTAAAATTATTTTGATATAGTTCTTTCTGTCTGAAGAACTTGTGATTTTGTCCATTCTATATTTCTGGTGCACATAAGATTTTGAAGTAGCAGGACATTTCCTTCACAAGCTTCCTTGCAGATGTTCACATGAGCTCCTACAGGACTTTTCGTTGTGAGCAGCCACAAATACAAGCACGCTTGTGTTGATGCATCAGTAAACCAGGCAGAATATGATGAAAATGCTTCTCTCTCTTTTGTTTTTGTGTACTTGACTGATGTGTGAATAATGGCTTGGGCTGTCTGGAACTGGAACAGACCGCGTTATAAAAAAAGTTGCTTTTGTCAGGGGTTAATACCAGCTTTTCAGTAGAACATGCAAAATCAGTCAGTGAAAGGTGATTTTTGTCTGTTCCATTTCTGACTACTTACTGACATCTGTGAATATCAGCTTTCTTCCCTCAGTGCTGCTTTTCACAGCGTATTTTCTCTGGTACGCTATTAGTTTTATTCTACTTGAGCTGTTACTTCTTTCAGGAGAGCCTTTCTTGTTCTATACTCACTCTTTAGAAGCAGGTCTACTTATGAGTAGACATTCTAATATCCAAAGTACCTAACCTGTGTTTCCACAGCACAGACTTTTGATATCACTTTGTGATGCACTGTCATTTCCCAGATTCTCATTTCCCCTATTATTAAGCATTAGAAATAATAATAATAAATCAGATTAATCTATTTATGTCACACTAATGTGCTGTTCATCAAAACAACACAAATTTAGCTCCCTGCTGTCAACTTTGATTACATAACAACCCCATTATCCTATCATATTTCATATTATCAAAGGAAAAAAAAATCAGTTTGATCAGTGAAGCACCAAAATAGCTTTGTCTGAGCACTCTGTGATACGGAAACAAAAGGGGAAACAATAGAACTGTACAGGCACAACTCTGCTTGGTCTGCATCACTACACAAGGATGATCCAAACAGATCTAACTAGGGCTTCTTTGCCCGAACTTTGTATAGATATATTTATGCTTTACAAAGAAAATTGTAATGGGACGTATCTGGATGGGGTGTGTGGATGTTAGTTAAAGGATTCAGAATAGGTTCTTGGTTGTTATTGTATGGAGAAGATGTACAGAGGTATTCAGCAATAGACTTATGCTGGGACTCCTCTGTAGTAGCTCATTAGAACAGAATCATCAGCTTAAAGAAAAAAAAAAAGTGACTAAATTAATCTACTCTATTATAGGTTGTCTCATTAGTTTCCTAGTGCTTTGATCAAAGAAATGCCAGAGCAGCAATCATGATTTCTGTGCATTTATCTTGAGCAAGGTAATTTCTTGTTTTCTGTGACAGGTTTGAAGCTTTTGTTATGAAAAAAAGAAAAAGAAGAATCATTTGTTGTAGAAAAGAGCAGCCAATGTAATCAAGATGGAGAAGGGAAATGTTCCAGAATGATTTGCTCCTCTACGGACCAGAGAGCAAAGGCTTGGGTGGAAGTACCTTTCAGTTGAAGTTTATGTCCTCATTTAGCTTTCTGTAATATTCCTGTTAATATTAGGATCCAATTAAGACAGTCATTTAAAATCTTTATGAGGAAGCCAGACCATAGAGATGTGTTGGAGTGTGTCCATTACACTAATGTTATGGACTTTTTAATGCATATTTCAACAAGACACTGTTATTGACTGGAATTTGCACAAATTACAATGAGAATCATGCCACTGCTACTGTCAACAACTAGAACTGCATAGTACTCACAGAGCTGAAAAAGGAATAGTCTTTCTAAGCAGCCTGCCTGTCATCTGTCTTTAATATCAAACTTTATTTTGGGAACTTCAGTAAGACAAACCATATGAAAAGGATTAGCCAACATAATGATGCACCAAAATAAAAATAAATAGAATAATGACATTGGATGCAGAGGAATTGATTACAGATGGAAGGCACTTTGGGATGCTTATGCTAGTTAATCTGAGCTCTGAGACTGAATTAGAGCCATGAAAACTGTTGGCAGCCTTTGCCAAAAAAGCAGTTTGCAATTATTTAAGATGTAGATAACATCTACATGGCAGAAGAACTTTCACCTGAATAAGTAGTATCAAGACAAAAAACCAAAAAAAACCAACAAAAAAAAACAAAAAAAAAAAAAGAAAAAAGAAAGATGAAAAGAAAGACATTGTTCTCAAGAGGAGGGGTATTTTCCAGTCAAAAACACCAATAAGGTGATACTGAAGACTGTCATGCTTTGATCTGGGTAGAATCAGACTGGGAGTTGTTCTCTGCTTAGACATAGTCTATGCTTGGCCTTATTAGCTTGAACAAAAATTGTCTTGTGGATGATTTTTGCTCACCACTCCTGTTTCCTAACCCATATCTTAGTTCACACTTGTGGCTCTCCTGAGCTGTCGGTCGGGTTTTTGCTGCTTTCTTCAGTGAAAGCAAGACTCTATTCAGCCTGAGTAATGTTGATATGTTTTGCATACCCTAGGTGGATATTAGAGCTGTTAAGCTGAGCCTAGCTGGACTATCCTCTGGAGTTGGTGGCTTTATGTTTCTGTGAACTGGTAAGCTAAAGAGAAATAAAAGTGTCATGGGCAACTTTTTTGTCATGTAGGCTTTCAGTATGGTAACCTAGTTGATTTGGTTGCAACACCCAGAACTGGGATGAGTCTCAATTTATACATCTCTTACTGAAACTGCAGTCAGAGACTCTTTCTATATACTCTGAGATATATCTGTATCTTCAACTAGTGCTTGCTGTGAACAAATTTTCCTAAACCTAATGATGGGAGTAGAAAGGCTTGAAGATGGTAGTCAACATGTACAACTTATGCAATTGTAGTTTGCTTTATGGAATCCAGGCAACCAAAGCTGCCTGCTAATTTTGGGCTTGAAATATTATCCCCAGAGCCTTCAGCATTCAGTTATCTCACCTTTTGTGAAGATTGTAATTAGCAAATATCCCAGAGCCCTCCTTCACCTTACTTTCTGACTGTGTAAGGAGTGCTGCCATACATTAATACTCAAAATAGATTGGAAAGACAAAAAAAAAAAAAAAAGGAAAAATTAATGCTGCAATTTTATTAGTAATTAATATTCACAGTTCGAAGCTCTTTCGTCTTTTAGTTCACTTTGAGAAATGCAGAGCAAACAGCAGCATGATAACATTTATCATAGCTGGCTAGTTCACAAGTGGAACAAGCAAATATAATAATTGAAACTATGCACCATAATGCATCTTCCTTGTGCATGAGTTCTGATACTGCTAGCCTGGCTTTGATTCATCGTTTATCTAGTCTGTGGAACAGCTTGCAGTAATTGCTCTATCCAGAGCACTATACTTGAGGCTAGAAGAAAGATCCATTGCACAGGCAGTGGCCCCTCCGGCTTTCCCTGTATTTCCCCCCCTTCCCTACCCAGATATTAACTCATTAGCTTGCCATTTTGTAGATGTATGTTCAAACCCGGGATCACCACATTCTGTACTTTCCCCCGTCATGTATTAATGAAAAGCATTATGTTACAGAACTGCACCCTGGGGAAGGAAATGTTCCACTCTAATTACTACTGACAAAAGAAATCTACAGATTGATTAAAAACAATATGTGGGGAGTCAAATACAAAATGCGAAGTGCACAAACCTGCATGGGTGAAATCCACTTTTGCCCTGACTGGGATACCACACATTAGCCTGTGTTTGTCTGGGGGAAGGCTTGGGCATCAGAAGAAAGTGCAAACAACATAAGCCTGCAAAGAGACACGGTGTTTTACTCAGTGTCTGTAGATACGGTCTGTGATGTGGTTCCAAATTAAGGAAAAAACACGTGTCTTCTATGGTTAGCCTTTTTGCTAGCAACCTGCCACCGTCCTCCCAGGCAGGAGTGGCAGGAGATGTAGGAAAGATGGAGCATAGCTGTTTCGTGGTGGAGTGGATTGTCATTGGTGAGACCACATTATGATGTTGATGTTAAACTGGGAGCAGGAAAAATTGTGTCTCCTAGAGCCTCTTCCCTCCACTGTCCTTGGAAGAGATCAGCAACATCATCCATCCTGTTGCTCGATTAAAATCTGTACTGTGGCTCAGAAAGACTTGGACTGTGGTGTCCTTGCTCATCTTTGATACCACATACCCATAATTATTCATTATTATTATTCATAATTATTGTTAAAAGGCTAATTAATTTGATAACATTATTTAATTAAATTAGCTGAAGTAGAGCATGTAAATGATTTGGCCTCCCAGAGTCTGAAATCTGAAGTCTATGAAATAGTTTCCAAAAGGCCTGTTTGGTAGTGTCACTGCTGACATGGAGGTCATGCCACAGGTGTCCTGTTGACAGTGTCATCTTGGCACATTGACTGGAGCTGCTCATGGGAGCATGTGAGGAAAGGATTTTAGCTCAGATCTGAAATATGGAGTGATGTCTTTAACTCCCACTGAACTAAGTTTAAGTGTATTTGTGGAGGTAGGCTTTCAGCCTGATGTCTTACTTGCAGAGGAGAGAACCTGTGGTGTGTCTTAGAGAGATGGCATGATCCAGAGGGGTGAGCTCTGAGGGGTTGTATTTCAGGATGGAGCATGGTACTGGTACCCTTTCATAGCATCCCTGAAGGTTCTCAGCTGTGCTGTGTGAGATAGCTTATGCTTCTAAGGGAGAACCCAAATCTGTCAGCCTGGTAGGGCTGAGCATAGGGATGGTTTGCAAACTGATCTGGAACACCTGGTGAATGGAGATGGTACAGCTGAGTTTCTCCATCACAAGCTGGACTGATGAGGGAGCTGATTTTATAGTGTATCCTCCCAAGACCTCTCTGAGCAAGCTTACAGGGCAACAGAGTGGATTTCTTCCTGGCTTCCGAGTGAGGGTGATGAAGGTTGGGGCTTATTTCTAACACACATTTCTAGTGCACAGGGCAAGAGCTCAGAGCAGCAAATGCCTGGGAATCCAGTAGGGCCGTCTGCATTTCTTTTGTAAGGTATGAATAACACAGCTTGTCCTCTTCATAGGTGAGTTGCAAAGATTTACAAGCAAGTGTCTGTCTAGGACTATGAAATCTGTGTATAGTGGGTCTCATTGCTCAGCATTTGGCTTAGAAAAGAATTGCGATATTATGTAGGAGAGGGGGAAAAGCAACGCTCAAGCAATTTGTACTTTGAAGAAGGAGGCAGATTAACGTTTATCTTTTTTTTTTTCTTTTCCCATTTGTGACTTCTCTCAAGGCACCGCACCTGTTGGAGGAAACAAATCTTCCCAATGTCAACAAAGAATCCAAAGTTTCTATTATGTTGGTGGTAGAGCCTTCAGACAGATCCATAGTCATTTAGTCATTTTTTTCTGGTGCTTCTTTTAGAGAGCTTTGTATGCTTCTCTGGTCTCTCTGAGAAGCAGTTCTCAGCTTCTTGGCTCCAGTTGCTTTTCAATGATAGCTCTTTCCATGTGGCTACTTTTTGTAGAATTCCTGTCACATACATTTTCCAGCAAAGATGGATATCATACTGCTCCTTCTTAGCATATATTTTCAATTCCCAGCATGGAATGATACTGCAGTCAGAGACAACAGTAGGAAACTTCTCTTTATTGTTAATACTGAGCTGTTTCTATTCTTTGCTGAAGATCGGTGCAACGGAAACTGGTGTGTTCACCACTGAGAACTCAACACAGCTGAGCGATCCTGATCTCATGCTGATTTACCTCCTTTTTGACTGCTTTGTGCCATCTAATTTCTGCATAAGTTGTTAGTGCAGTAATATTATGCAGATGCTGCAAAGTGTGTACACTAACTGTGTAACAAGATTGAAATCCAAGTATCCGGGTTACATGAGGGTTGAGACACCGTTGCACTAGCAGTAGATTTTATTAGGATATTTCCTGGGTATCACTCTAGGTGCCTCTCTCTTTGTCGTTAACAAGTTTGGTCGGTCCACCCAAAGCTCGTTTGGGTGTAAGCACTGTTGGGTTGAACCCTGTATGATAAAAACAAATTCATGAATGTTCCAGGAGGAGTTCTGTCCACTACAAACCTTTTTAAAAAGTAGCGAATAAAGAGAAGTGATGAGAGACTGGCTCAATCTTTAGAATGCAACCCTAATCTGAATTTCTTTTATAGAAGGTAAAAGCAGGAAGGTTCTTATAATGTGCTATACTACCAATAATCCAGCTGCTGCTTTTTTGCCAGGTCAGGAGTGATCTGTGGAAGAAAAAATTGTTTTCTTTTTCCTCTTCCCTTGACTTGTTAAGATTTGTGTGGCTGTTTCTTGCCATTGAGGAGTATGAACTACAACTTCTGATCTTAGTGTTGTGACAGCAAAGGAAATTATTTGGAGCTGGATAGGTCAAAGGAGAATGGGAGGGGGGCTTAAAAGTTGTTTCCAGTAGGCCAAAAGAATGTGGATACTGTCTCTTCAAGGTGCAATTTCTTACTTCAACAAACTGTTCATCTAAGAGAAACAGGGATAAAAGTGTTCAATTTGGGACCTAAGGAGTTTGTATGGAAATTCTTGGATTTCTTCCAAACACACATACTTGTTGAAATTAAATTGTGATTCCTACTTTGGAGACTGAGCCTTCCTGCTCAGACAGAAGTGCGTGTGTATGTGTGTGTTTGTGAGTGTGTGTTAATGCTATGTCTCTTTTGGATCTCTTGACACTTTTTGGTGCATTTTTGTACTTCTTTGAATGTGCATATGCGTACTTACCGATGGTATATTGACGGCATTCTAAAGGCCCTCAACAGCCTGAGACAGAGCAAAAGTCTCTACATTTCTGCCCTGGTTGATACATTTTCTGTGCAGCACACAGAGCATTAGAAGCATAGTCCTTTGGAAAGAGGAACGCTATAGATGCTTGGCTGTGGACTGCACTGAGAATTTACCTCCTGTAAGCAGTTTTCTCTGCTCATTTCAGACCTCTAACTTCAACACAGTTGTTGAGCTGGTCCTAGCAAAGGAGAAAGAGAAGGTCATAAGCATCAAGATGGGATTTGTGAAATCACTGATAACTTGATTACAGAGAACCAAATTAAAAACTCTTTTGTGTTTTCATTTCTTTTTCTGGCCTTCTCCATAATGGGAGAGGATGCCTTCACACATGGCCTTAGAATGCCGTACTGGAGTTAGAATGCAACAACAGTGAAATGAAAATAAGATGTATTGCAGCTTACATAAAGAATGAAAACTGTATCACACAAATGTTTACAAGTCCAAGTAGACAGCGAACCCCTGTACAATATGTAATTTATGCAAGGGATTGCATCTTTCTTTTGTAATGAATGCACTAAGCAACCCTGTATATATTTTACAATGTCTTTACAGAGAAAAAAAAAATGAATCATTTACTGTAGTGTTGTAAAATAATGCACTTTTCTAATTTTTTCATTAAAAATCCTATGGCACGTTTTCAAATGTATATTGTTTCTTTTATATTGAATGTGGAAATGTTAACTTCCTGTAAAATTGCACTACAGAAGTAAAATCCACTGATGGAACCTATTTTGTTAAAGAAAAGTTCCTTGACAACCAACAGATGTTTATGATAATACAATATGTATGTGTGTGCATATATATGCATACAGTGTATATATAATGTATATATATGTATATGCACACACACACATATCTAGTGCTATGTGTATATATATAAAATGATATAGGTCCAGATTTATATATGATTGTATTAATATAATATCTATAGATTGATAGATATATAGATATGTATATATATTCATACATACACTCAAGAAACACAATGTAAAAACCCAGAAAGGATTACTCATTAAATTTAAGGGGGTTGGGGGGAAGAAAGATGTCATATACAGAGGATATTTTGCATTGCAATAAAAGCTTTTTTGACAAAAGTACGTGCAGAGTGAAGTATGAACCTTCATCGAATATCCAACCATGCTGTGCTCAAAAGATTACAGCACAGAATAAGGAAAAGGAACGTGTTTAAGGAATCACTTCTAAGGACAGTCAGTGCATGGTGAACTGTTGGGACTGCTTCCACCTCACCTTTGTGGAGTAAGATCGTAGGACATTGAAGTCAACAGTGTAACTTCTCCTGGGAGTTTCAGTCACAAAATTATCTAATGCTTCCTAGCAGAGAATGGAAAATGGGTGTCCATACTACTTTTAGCTCCTGGCTACTGCAAGGCACAGGCATGATTCCTCATTTGGGACAGAGCTTTGGGCAACCTTTGCTGTTGGCCCCATCCAGGTAAAACTCAACTGATGTCAGGTACAGGACGTCACATTGTCCTTATCATGTGATTTCTGCCCACTGCAACTCACTGGTTGTCATAGCCTTAATCTTCAGACTAGGTGGTCATCATTGTCCTCATCTGTTCTTGATGTTTATGAGGCTAACTTACAAATGAATGAACAGGGCCAACATATCCTATACAGTGGGACACGGTTTTATGTACATCCTGGCCTACATTAAAGCGACAATGAAAAATGTTCATAAAGACTTCATTATGTAATAGGGAAGACAGAAACTCTTAAGGCACAGAAAGAACAGCCACTTAAAGCACAGAGATAAATATAACCGAGCAGTCTCATATACATTTTCTGTGCTGCAACAGATAACATCTCTGTCAGCAATTAGGATCAAAAATTTCTTTGGTTTGGAAGTGGTATTTGCAAGCATATTTTATCATCTCAATTTATCCAGCATAGAAAGACAAGCCAAAGAGTCATTGAACCCCATCCACTCCTTTTGCAAGCAAAAAAAGCCTTTTAGAGTAATTAATTGAGCAATCAATAATAAAGACTTGAAAACCACATTTTAAAAGGGGCCCAGGTACCAGAGACATACATAGAAGAATCTGAAAAAGAGCATGTGCTCTGAACTTTTCTTAACAGCAAGTTAGACATCTGGAAAGTGGAAAAATAAAAATAAAACTTAGAGAAAAGAAATCCAACATTTTGTCTATAGGCGTATAAATATCTTGGTGAGGTACTGAAACAGGCTGCCCAGCAGGGTGTTGGAGTCACCGTCCCTGGAGGTGTTCAAGAAACGTGTCACTGAGGGACATGGTTTAGTGGACATGTTGGTGATGGGTTGATGGTTGGACTAGGTGATCTTAATGGTCTTTTCCAGCCTAAATGGTTATATGTTTCCATGAGCTTTATAAATCTGAATCAAAGTCAAAGATGCTTGACTACTCAAAGTTTGTCTGCTGCGATGTGGCTGGGTCCTGTCTCAGAAGTGGAAATAAATTAAGCAAAATGTGAGATCCTGCTCAGTATGCATCAACTGGCTGACAGCAAACAAAATATTTCACTTGCTGAAAATGGGTTTCTGTCTGTAGTCACGCTGTGACCAAATATCTGCATCCTTCTCACCTAAGGTAGTGTCTTCAGTTCAGTTTGCCTATTGTAAAAGCAGTGACATTTGAGAGGGAAAAAATGAGGGATCTGTTTTGGAAGCATACAGAATAATGAGCAGAATTAAGAGAAGAAAACATTTAGTTCAGCTATATGTATATTAAAAATTTTGGGGGAAAAAGTAAGTTACATTTTTAGGATCTTCAGAGTCAGGAAAAAAAAATATTTGATTATAAGGCAGAAAACCAAAGTTCTGGAAAACCTTTAGCTGAGGATTCAGTTGAAGTTCAGCCACTGAAGGAGGTACAAGGACTTGTTGCTGCTTATATTCTGCCTAACTTTGGCTCTAGCAGTTCACTGCTGGGAAGTTCTGACTTGAAGGAAGGGAAGAAAATGTTCCCATAGATGAAGTCGATGTACTATGCCACTTACATAGTGACTATTAATGGAAACTCTTGGCTTTAACACTTGATACAGATTCAGACAAGCTGCCATTCCTTAGCATTATGGTTATGTGTTACAGCTCTGGCTGAGCTGGGAGTGAATAAAGAAGGGCATCCAATACATTTTGATCACAGGGTATTTCAGAGCTAGCCCATGCTCTGTACCCACTTTGCACATTTCTGCTGTAGAGGACCTGTGAAAAGGGAGCTACATCAGGGTGCTTAGAGCCCCATCCAGCCTTACCTCGGATGTCTCCATGGACAGGTCATCCACCACACCTCTGGACAACCTGTTCCAGTGCTTCACCACCATTACTGTAAAAAACTTTTTTGATGCTCACATTTGTCCTATTGCTATGCTTTCCTTTCATCATTTCTACGTTATAAAAAATTCCTTGTATAAATAAAAGGATGCTAAAACATGCAATCACCCTACTCCTCAAAGATTTCTTTGGGAAGGTACTCTTTGTCTTTGAAGATATGAACTGAAAGAATTTTCTCAAGACAGGGCAAAAACAGGACCTCCTTCCAGTCTATACTGGCTTTGCTATTGTAAAACACTGTCTGTCCAGTGTGAGTGTTGGTATGGTATGAACTGAACCAGCGTGTTCCTGTTGACTGTGTTCCAGTTTGTGCCTTTTGTCCCTTCCCCTGTCACTGGGCACCACCAAAAAAAGCCGACCACTTGACTCCAAATCTTTTGGATATTTAAAAGATCCCCTCTCAGTCTCCTCCATCCTGAGCAGTCCCAGGTCTCTCTCAGCCTTTCTGCATATGGGAGATACTCCAGGCCCTTTATCATTTTTGTGGCCCTCCACTGGACTCTCTGCAGCAGTTTCCAGTCTTTCTTGAACTGGGCAGCCCAGAACTGGACACAGTACTCTAAATGTGGCCTCACCAGGGCAGAGTAGAGGGGGAGAATAACCACCTTCGACCTGCTGGCCACTCTCTTTTTAATGCAACTCAGAGTACCATTGTCCCTGGCCACAATTGCACACTGCTGGCTCATGGCCAACCTGTTGTTCAACCAGGACACCTGGAAGCTCTGTGGAGCTTCTTTCAGTGGGTCATTTTCTAGCACTGTGTAAAGCAGTTTAATCTTTGCACATCCTAGTCTGGTGCTGAAGTTTGCTCATTTGAGTCAATCTAGTAAGCTGGTGCAAATTACACCACTGTGCTAGTTCTATTTGTATGGTGCTCCTGCCTGAGCTATTCACACTCTTCCCTGTCGTTTTTTTCTCACTCTTCCAGGAGAAAGCAGCACCGAATTAAAAAGAAACCATAACATTTAGAACTGGGCAAATCCCAGCACTGTTTGCGTCACCAAAGGCCTGAACTGTCCTTGGTTCTGATTTCATGATCGTGTTACCCTTCTCATCCTAACACTAACAAAATTCACCTTTATTTTTAAATGCCTCCAGAAAAGACTTTTCCATTCATATTATAAATTTGCCTGCCTGTAAGATGTGGTTGTAAAGGAAGAGCCCTCCTGTAGCTGTAAAACATGTAGATGGTGGTTATGGATGCTAATAACTTCTGGCTCATTAACACGAGAGCAAGTATCCGTGGGAGGTAATTGCTGTAAGGGTAATAATGTAGAAAACATCCAAACCATCGATCTCTGTGTGAAGGTGAATCCCCAGGTACTAAATCACTTATATTAATCACCCAGGGCTGTTAGAGGCAATGATTAGTGTCTGCTCTCCTGAGGGCGAGGGACAGAAAGAGAAATCTAGAATAGAAATCGCAATGTGTTTGTTGTCCTGTGGATCTTCTCTAGTTGAGTCTCTTCTTGCAGTGGTTTGTAGACCAGTGTGGCTTTGAAAGACACCTTTGTGAGGATTCCCAAAAGCAGACAGGTCAATTGAGCCTGACAGATCCACTAACAAGAAGTACAACAAGAAAACCAGAGCCTGAATGAGAGGCAGAGCTCTGGACGCCTACTCTACAGGTATGTGAAAGTCCAAATTAATTGAAGACCCGTTCTATAGAAGCGAAGATTCATAAATAATTTATTCCTAACTTCTAACCTAAATATCTCCTTTATTAGTTTAAAGCCATTTCTATTTGTCCTATCTCTGTCAGACTATGTAATAAGTTGGTCCCCCTCCTGCTTGTGAGCTCCCTTCAAGTACTGGATGGCCGCAATAAGATCTCCCTGGAACCTTGTCTTCTCCAAGCTAATCAAGACCATCTTCCTCAACCTTTCTTCATAGAAGAGGTGTTCCAACCCTTGGATCATCTTCCTGGTCCTCCTCTTGTCTTATTCCTACAGCTCTGCATCCTTCCTGTGCTGGGGGCCCGAGGCCTGAACACAGTACTCCAGCTAGGGTCTCACAAGGGCAGGGTAGAAGGGGAAAATCCCCTCCCTCTCCCTGCTGGCCACCCTTCTGTTGATGCAGCCCAGGATACTGTTGGGCTTCTGGGCTGCAAGAGCACACTGCTGATTCATGTTCAACTTTTCATCCGCCCAAATTTTCAACCCAAGTTTTTCTCTGCAGAGCTGCTCTCAGTGAGTTCTTCTCCCAGTCTGTACTCATATCTGGGATTGCCTTAACCCAAGTGCAACACCTTGCACTCGGCCTTGTTAAACCTCATTAGATTCTCATGTGCCCACTTTGTGAGCCTGTCTAGGTCCCTTTGGATGGCATCCCTACCTTCCATTTTGTCAACTGCAACACTCAGCTTCATCTCATTTCACTCCAGTCTCTGTAGAAAACTAGTCTTCTCCTGTATCCAGTCAAAAATTGCAATGTGGGGGAGCCAGCTCACATCCATTGCTTTTTCAAAGAGCAGGAACAGAAGCACTCTTTCCATTTCAACTGCTACTACCTTCTAACAAAACACATTTGAGTTGAGACAGCTAATGGACCCATCTGGGAATCAGCAGAATTGAGGTAGTTTCAAATACACCAGCAGAATTAAGGTTGTTTCAAGGCAGAGAAAAAAAGCAACTGCAAAAAATGCCCCCTGCTCTTACTTCAGTCTTTTATTCATAATTCCATGTTATTTTGACTGCAGTTGTGCTTAATGCAAAAAAAAAAAAAAAAAAAAAAAAAAAAAAAGGGGCCATTCAGCTTGGCGGACAGCACTGAGGCAAATTGCTCCCTTGAAGTGTTTATAATCTTATATGTTAATATGTACCACACTCCTGAGAGTCTTCCTATGAATTAATGGAAAAATCCCAACAAATCCACAACAAAACCACCCATTTCCTGCTGCTCCAGAAGTAGTCATAAGCAAGTTACTCTGCTCTTGCCCACACCACTGCAGGGGGACATTTCTTGAAGGAGTTGTGGCTGTAGGGATCCCCACAGAAGCAGGGTGCTCTTGAAGGGCTGTTGGCTGTGGCAGGGTCCCATTCAAGCAGGGCAGTGTGTGAGGAGGAAGGAGCGGCCCAGAGGGGCAGGGATGGGCTGAGTGCAATCCTCTTCCCATTCCCTGCACTGCTCAGGATGCTGGGGGTATGGAGCAAAATTGGGCCTGGGAAAGGGGGAGAAGTGTTGTTTAAATTTTTTGTTGTTGTTGTTCTCACAGTCTAAATCTATCTGGATAACAGGTTGGCCTTGAGCCAGCAGTGTGCCCTTGTGGCCAACAAGGCCAATGAAACTGTGGGGTGCATTGCAAAGAGCGTGGCCAGCAGATTGAGGGAGGGCTGCCTCCCTCTCAACTCCACCCTGGTGAAGTTGTATCTGATATTCCATGTCCAGTTCTGGCCTCTCTACTTCAAGAAAGAGAGGTTCTAGAGAGAGTCCTGAAGAGGATCACAAAGATTATGAGTAGCCTGCAGCATCTTATGAGGAAAGTCTGAGAGACCTGGAACTGTTCAGCCTGGGGAAAAGACTGAGAGGGGATCTCATCACTATTTATTTTAACTGACAATAAATTAAATTAATTTTCCTGAGCTAAAGTCTGTTTTGCCTATGACAGCAGTTTGTAACTGATCTCCCTGTCCTTATCCTAACCCACTACGTCCTAATTCCTCCTCATGTCCTATTGAGGAGGGGCACAGAGAGAGCAGCTGGGTAGGAGTTTGGCCCCTGGCCAGGCTAAACCACCTCAGCACAAAACAGAAAAGAGTCACCAGCAATCAAGACTTGTCCGATAGATATAATCATAGAATAATTGAATGGCTTGGATTGGAAAGGACCTCAGAGATCATTGTCTCTTCTCCAGGCTGAACAGTCCCAACTCCTTCATTCTGTCCTTTTAGGAGAGGTGTTCCATCCCTTGGTTCATTTTTGTGGCCCTCCTGTGGACATGCTCCAACAGGTCCATATCTCCCCTGTACTGAGGAGTCCACATCTGGATGCAGTACTCCGGGTGAGTCCTCATCAGCACAGAGTAGAGGGACAGGATCATCATCCTCGCCCTGATGGCCACATGTCTTTTGATGCAGCCCAGGATACACTCGGCTTACTGGGCTGTGAGGGCAATGGTAATTACCACACTTATTCATGCCTATTTTCTGCTGGACCCAAGATCTTGTACATACAGCTTCATGGCCTCCCTGAGAGAACCTTGTGAAGGCTGTGTAGGCAGACATTAATCACTTAGGGCGATGAAGTGACGGATGGCTGAATGAACAGGGTACAGTGTGCTCTCATTCTCAAAGAAGACCGTGATAAGCAGGAGCCAGGGTTGTTAAGGACATGATTATTAGTGTAACTGTCTGATTACCAGAGAAACAGCAACAAAACACAATCTGTTTGCAAGTGCTACCCGAATGCCTCTCGCCAGGGAAAGGCGAAGTCATGCAGGAGACAAATGGCCCTGCAATGGTTGCTGCCTGCAAAGCAGTGCTGCATGCTGAGCAGGGAGCAAAACATGAGGATCTGGGCTGTGCCCTCTCCTTCTAGGGGAAGATGTGATGCTGTACATAAGGACAGCTGAAAGTCAGCCTTTCCACACCACCCTCACTCCTGACTGCATGAATATTTTGAGAGCTGTACATGCTTTGATCAATAACTTGGAAAAGGACTCGGGAAATTTGAGGCAGAGAAGCAACTCCAATCATCATTGTTGCCACATCTTGGTGGTCCCCTGGGTAGCTGCTGGAAGCTCAGTGTTGAGCTATATCACCTCAGGAATTTCTTTGTGTTCAACACCCCACCCTGGAGAGACAAGCAAAAGTCTGAGTCATAAAGACAGTGTTCAGAGTGATGTAAAATGTTTCCTTTAGTAGAATTCTCAATAGAGTGAGAGAGATTAGGGAACTGAAAAGTATAAAATCATAGAATCACAAAGGTTGGAAAAGACCCACAGGATCATCCAGTTCAACCATTCACCCATCACCGATGGTTCTCACTAAACCATGTCCCTCAACACAACATCCAAACACTCTTTGAACACCACCAGGCTCGGTGACTCCACCACCTCTCTGGGCAGCCCATTCCAGTGCCTGACCACCCTTTCAGAGAAGTAGTATTTCCTAACATCCAGCCTGAACCTTCCCTGGTGCAGTTTGAAGCCGTTCCCTCTAGTCCTATCACTAGTCACATGAGAGAAGAGGCTGACCCCCAGCTCACTACAACCTCCCTTCAGGTAGTTACAGAGAGCAATAATGTCTCCCCTGAGCCTCCTCTTCTCTAGACTGAACAATCCCAGCTCCTTCAGCTGCTCCTCATAAGGCCTGTGCTCCAGACCCCTCACCAGCTTTGTTGCCCTTCTCTGGACACGCTCCAGGGCCTCAATGTTTTTCTTACAGTGAGGGGCCCAAAACTGTACACAGTACTCAAGGTGAGGCCTCAAGTAACAGGATTCTTTCTAGGATGGGCTTAGGGCTGTGGCATATGACTTCAAGAGAGACGAAAACCCCTTCTAGACTTCAGTGTGAGTTGGAAGAAATGATGCCATACATGGAACATTGGCATCCTCCAATTAACTGACTTATCCCCATTGACTTCATCAAAAACCACACTCTGGTGCTCCTTATTAGAAAGAAATCTGAATAAATCATCCACATCAGTCGGGAGACTCATACTGCTCTCTCTGGAGGCAGTGGACTCAACTTTCTGCTTCAGAAGAGCTTGACTCAACTTATTCACAGAGACAGTGACCTCAGAAGAGAAAAATGATGCCTGTATGTTTGTGAAGACTCTTCTACACACTTCAGTCATCTGAAAAAATGCCCCTTCCTGAAACATAACCAGAAGGATGTGTGAATTACACATTCTAGATTCTCTGCCAACAGCTGATTTCTTGGCTCTGCCAGTATATGTCTCCTTCCATTTTTGTTCAGTCTGTTCTTTAACTATGTCATCCACTGCTGAATATATTAAACTTCTGGACAGAAAGCTGTATGAACTCACGCACCACCTCTAAGGATGCTCCTGAGGGTATATGCTGTAGCTGTGACTTACAGCTCCAGAAGTCAGAAAAGAAACATTTGAATTCAATTTTCAATAAGCAGATGGTACACAGCTTGTTTAATATTGCTGTAAATTTTGAAGTCCCTACTGAAAAATAAGAAAAGTGAGCACATTTGTCTTTATTTCAAACTTTCCTTGTTTCCATGGCAATATACCAGTGAGGTATCAAGAGTAGATGCTGGGATGTGGGGTATTTTTTCTCTGCCTCTTGTAAGGCATTGCTGATGTACACATGTATAGACAAGCAAGTCCGGAAATGACGCAGGATGTTGAAGACACTGAGGATTATTGCTGAGAAAATTCAACATCCTGTGAATTCACAGAAGGATGTAATAAATTCATCCCTTCATTTTAGACCAGTGCAGCTCAATTGATTTTCAGGAGAGCTGTCTCAGCACTGGAAGGATGGGATGATTCCCACATGATCAGTTCCCCACTCAACCTGAATTATTTTGTTATTCTATGGTTTCCTGTCACAAGCAGATCAAGAAGCTCCTTTTATCCACTGCGTATAGAACCACAGAATCATAGAATCCTTAGAATTGGAAGGGACCTCTAAATGTCATCTAGTCCAACTTCTCTGTAATGAACAGGGACATCCACAGCTAGATCAGGTTCCCAGAGCCTGGCCAGCTTTGCCTTGAATGTCTCCATGGACGGGGTGTCCACATCTCTGGGCAGCCTGCTTCAGTGCCTCATCCCCCCATCATTGTAAAATACTTTTTCCTTATATCCAACCTAAATCTACCCTCTTTAAGTTTGAAATCATTTCCTCTTGTCTATCACCACAGACCCTCCTAAAGAGTCTGACCTCTTTCTTGTGGCCCCCTTCAGATATTGAAAGGCCGCTATCAGGTCACCTCAGAGCCTTCTCTTTTCCATGTTGAACAGCCCCAGCTCTCTCAGCCTGTACATGTAGGAGAGGTGTTCCATCCCTTGGATAATGTTTGTGGCCCTCCTCTGGACACACTCCAACAGGTCCATGTCTCTCCTGTACTGAGGACTCCACATCTGGATGCAGTACTCCCGATGAAGTCTCACCAGCACAGAGTAGAGAGAGGCAGGATCTTCTCCATCTCTCTGCTGGCCATGCTGCTTTTGATGCAGCCCAGGATATAGGTGGCTTTCTGGGCTGTGAGGGCATATTGCTGGCTCATGTCCAGCTTCCCATTCACCAGTACCCCCAGGGACTTTTCAGCAGGGCTGTGCTCCCTCCTTACATCCCCCAGCTTGTATTGGTAGTGGGGATGCCTTACCCAGGTGCAAGTCCTTTCACTTCTCTTTGTTGAATCTCATGAGGTTCTCCTGGGCTCACTCTTCAGTCCTGTCTGGGTCCCTCTGGATGACATCCTGTTCCTTGGATGTGTCAACTGCACCCCACAATTGCTGTCATCCACATTATATGAGGACTGCACTGAGAGTAATGCCTAGTATTTTATTATGATGGCCCACAGCATCAGAGACAGATGCTGGTGATATGGCAGTAGAAACTGAATCTTCATACCAGTATTCCATTACATTTTGTTACCATGTGACAGTTGGCAGCAGAGGGGCAGTCTGACAAAATGGTTTCTGACATGGAAGTGTGTATGAAGCAAGGGTATGGAATTGAATTCCTCTATGCAGAAAAAAACGCAGTCACTGACATTCATTGACACTTGCTGAATTTTTTTGGACATCAAACAGTGGATATGAGCATGATGATGTGGTGGGTTTTGTGTTTCAGCAGTGGTGGCAGTGAGAGTGGGTCACCTTTGTTGGTGCAAATTATTGTGGGTGTAGCAGGCAGGCTCTCATTCATTGCTGGTGAAAATATGTATCTCATTTGCTGATTATTGAAAAACAATCTTTTGTAGGTGTGAATTTTCTCTATCAAACAGTGTTATTGTGCTTTTTTATATCTTATAATTTCTTTGGAAATAAATAAGAGGCATTACTTTTGGAGTGACCTATGGTAGACTCACGTAGTCTGTATTTAAGCAAAAAGGAATGATGGTCCTTCCATTGCCTCTTCATGTAGATCATTTAGTAGTATCATAGATTTTGCTTGTATGACTGTATAAGTCAAATTTCCCCACTACTCCTTCCTCTTCAGTTTCAGTATTGCCCTTGGCTGAGACATTGCAGTACACTAAATTGAGCTCTGTGTTTCCTATTTACTTCAGTGATTGGAGACCTTTGATATCGTGACAACTACATGAGGAGACACCTTGTGAGATAAAAAGTGCAACATTATGTGCATCATTAGCCAATTGCATTAATGTACCACAGTCAGAGGATAATACGGTTTGGAAAGGATCCACAGGAGATCATCTAGTTGAAGCAGAATACAAGGGAAACTGATTTGCACGAAGATCCATGGAACAGTGTGGGAGTATTTCAAAAGAGTCAGAGGACCTGAAATTTAACAGTGATAGGACAAGGGGGAATGGCTTTAACCTAAAAGAAAGGAGATTAATATTAGATGTCAGGAAAAAAATTATTACCCAGAGGGCAGTGTGGCACTGACACAGACTGTCCAGAGAAGCTGTGGATGCCCCATCCCCAGAGGTATTCAAGGTCAGGTTGGATGGGGCCCTGGGCAGCCTGAACTGGTGGTTGGTGACCTTGACATGGCAGGGAGTTGGAAATAGATGATCTTCAAGGTCCCTTCCAATCCAATCCATTCTACAGTTCTATGAAAATTAACAGGCATTTGTTTGTCTTCTCTAACAACAATGAAAGCATTCTTGGTAATTTATTGTTGTTGTAGTTATTATTTTTATTTTATTGTTTTTTTTTACTATTATTATGAACTGAAGTCCCAGCTCTTTAAACAAAAAGGTATAAAATCTAGGAGGGGAAGAAAGATAAGACATTGAAGAAAATAAGCATATTAGATTCATTATTTTACAAACTGACGGATTAAATGACATTTCTGAACAATGTACTCGACACTGGTGAGGCCACACCTTGAGTACTGTGTTCAAGAATTCCACTGAGAACCTGGAGAGTGTCCAGAGAAAGGCAACAAGGCTGTGAGGGATCTGGAGCACAGGTCCTATGGGGAGTGGCTGAGGGAACTGGGATTGTTTAGTCTGGAAAAGAGGAGGCTCAGGGGAGACTTCATCATTCTCTACAACCATCTGTGGCTGTGGTGAGGAGGTGGTTGGCCTCTTTTCCCAGGTAAGAGTGATAGAATGAGAGGTGAGGGTCTTAAGTTGTGCCAGGGGAGGTTCAGGTTGGATATGAGGAAAAATTTCTTCTCTGAGAAAGTGGTGAGGAACAAGCTGCTCAGGGAGGTGATGGAGCTGCTATCCCTGAAGCATTCGAGAAACATGTAGATGTCTCACTGAGGGACATGGTTTGGTGAGCAAGGTGGGGATGGGTTGACAGTTGGACTAGATCATCTTAGTGGTCTCTTCGTACTGTAATGATTTTATGATTAGCCAGAAAACACTCAGACTCCCCAGTCCCAGGACAGTTCTTACAGATAACAATTTTTGTTTTCTGAGGCGCATGCCTGCCCAACAGCACTGGCAAAATTTTAGACCCCTTCACCAAGGGAGAGGATAAGAAGAGGATTTTACCTGGAACTCGGGGAAGAAATTGAGGTCTCTTTTATCTCTCTCTGCATGTAGTAGACCTGAAGCTTACTCTTTAAAACCACTCTTGAATATGGTTTCTTCCATCAATGGTCAAGGTTTTAGTAACATTGTCTCAATTATTGTGGAGGCAACAGAATGAATTAAAATGAATTAATATATTTATTACTGATTGAGTATGGACTAAATGGGCCTCTCTAACAAATTCTAATGAATGTACAATATGCCACTTCTCCAAATGCAGCAATTAGTTGGTGCTCGGTTCATAATCTTCAGCTCTCCTGGTCTCTCTCAAGGTCATACTGTGCTTCTCTTGCTCCTCCTCTTTGTTCCCTATCACTGAATTGTAGAATCATTAAGGCTAACCATACACCTATCACCAATATTACACACTAAACCATGTCCTTAAGAACTACATCTCCACATTTCTTTAACGTCTCCAGGGTTGGTGATTTTACCACTCCCCTGGGCAGCCTTCTCCAGTGCCTCATCACTTTTCCAGAGAATTTTTCAACAGTATTCAACCTGCTCCTCCCCTAACGCAACTTGAGACCATTCTTTCCATCTGCCCAGCTGTGACTGCTTCTCTTAACAGAGATCCTATTATGGAGTACCCCTCTCATCAGGTAAATCACAAAACATACACTGATCTGTGTCTTAAAAAGTGATTCTGATCACCAAACTTGTCTGCTTCTTTAATTAATCCCAGAAGAAAGCTGTTTGTGATGCTCACCACCTTCCTATCTTTTCTAGGGTTGACAGAAAGGGCTGTGGATGCTTTCCCTGTGGATGGAACCCTAAAGCAGGCAACAGCTTGATTATAGTGGATAGTGTACGTACAAATCTGACTCTGCCTTCCCAGAGAGAGAGGCATTGCTTGAACTCAGGTCATAGTGGCCTCTTACCCCCATCACAAGAAGGACAAAAAGGATCCCCATGGGACATCCTAGTGCTCATGGAGCTCAGACAGATTCTTGGTCTGCAGAAACAAAAAAGAACAGTCAAAAAAGTGAGACAGAAATCTTGGTAGAGCCCCATCTCTTATAATGGTAACAACACTGTCTTCTGTAGTGTAAGAGAACCCACAGCTTCAGAGGTGGTCAGTGATTCATGACATTGGGATTGTCTTACTTCTGCAAATTTTTTAGTTGAGATCATTGCATAGAATCATAGAGTCATAGACTTATCAAGGTTGGAAAAGGCCTCTAAGATCATCTAGTCCAACCACTCACCTACCACCAATATTGCCTACTGATCATGTCCCTCAGTGCCACATCTCCAAGTTTCACGAACACCTCCAGGTATGGTGACTCCTCCGTCTCCCTGGGCAGCCTGTTCCAGTGCCCAGCTACAATTCTGGAGAAGTTTTTCCTAATATTCAACCTGAAACCATTTGAGTTGTTGAAAACACATTGAGAAAAAGCAGGAATTTTGTTCAAACTGCAGGAAATGCATTTAGTAGGTTGAGCTGACATCCACTGGGATCTTCAGGCTGAGTATGTTTTAGCAAAAAGCATGATAATAAATGTTTGGCCAGGCAGGTCTCGTCTGAACACTGACCACCCTCCAGGAGTACCCCAAACACCAGACAGCACCAACTGTTCAGTAGTTATTTGGGAAAAAAAAAATGTTTTCAGTGAGCACTTTCTTTTGTACCAACAGATGGCTTGAAGCTGCTGCAAGTCAGAATTCCTAATGAGGTCTTCCTAGTGGATCTTCTGCGAGGGGCAGAAGAGGGAGAGAAACGTGCCCTATATTCATAGAAGCGTTCATCTGCACTGGAGCTGTTCTGTGTCTCAGATGTAAGGGAAGAGGCAGAATCTCACTGCCTCCTTGCAGAGAGCTCAGCCAGCGAAGTCAAGCCAATGCAAAGCAAATTTTTTTTTTTTTTTTTAATTTGAGCTGTAAGGTGGCTTGTTTTCAAGGTTCATTGCTAGTAAATTTCTGTGGCATGTGGAGAATTGAGATGGAGCTTTCGTATCTGCGAAAGCAATGACGTGTGAGTGGAGTGCTGTGGAGACAGCGTGAGACAGAGAGAGACCCCTTTGTCATCTCTGCTGCAGAATCTCAGAAAATCAATACTAATAATATTAACATGCAGAGAGGCTAAAACAAAGTGAGTGCACCAGGGCTGTGGTATTTTAATATGATCTTTTCAGTGAGCAATGAAAGATTGCAAAATATGAGAGGGAAAGCTGTTCTCCGATCCAGAACAAATAAGGAACTTTGACCCTTGAAAATTACTTTCTGTGTTATCTAATTTCTACTCTTCTGACTGAAAGTATGGAAATGAGATGTCTTGAAGGAGAATTTAAAATGTCCTATACAATACAAAACCGGGAGGTCAGTTTCAGAGACCAGAGGGCTTTGCTGCCATTCAGAGGGTCTTCAACAGGCTGGAGAAATGGACTGACATATCCAAGAATCTTAGAATCATAAAAATGTGGAATCATAGAATCCTTAGAGCTGGAAAGAACCCTTAAAGGTCACCTAGTCCATCAATGAACAGAGACACCTACAGCTAGATCAGGTTGCTCAGAGCCCCACCCAACCTGACCTTGAATGTCTTCAGGGAGTGGGCATCCACCACCTCTCTGGGTAATCTGTTTCAGTGCTTCACCCCCTTCACTGTAAAAAAAATGTTCCTTACATCCAACCTAAATATACCCTCTGTAAGTTTGAAATCATTTCTTCTTGTCTGACACCACAGATCCTCCTAACGAGTCTGTCCCTTCCCTTCTTATAGTCCCCCTTTTAGTTACTGAAAGACCGCTATCAGGTCACCTCAGAGCCTTCTCTTCTCCAAGCTGAACAGCCCCAGCTCCCTCAGCCTGTACACATAGGAGAGGTGTTCCATCCCTTGGAGCATTTTTGTGGCCCTCCTCTGGATGCGCTCCAACAGGCCCATGTCTCTCCTGTAATGAGGACTCCATATCCGGATGCAGTACACCAGGCAAGGCCTCATCAGCGCACAGGAGAGGGGCAGGATCAGAGAAGCATAGAATCACAGAATGGTTTGGGTTGGAAGGGACCTTTAAGATCATCTAGTTCCAACCCCCCTGCTGTAGGCAGGAACACCTCCCACTAGGCCAGGTTGTTCACATTCCCATCCGACCTGGCTTTGAATACCTCCAGGAAGGGAGCATCCACAGTGTCTTTGGGCAACCTGTTCCAGTGTCTCACCTCCCTTGCCCTGCTGGCCACGCTTCTTTTGATGGAGCTCAGGATGCAACTGGCTTTCTGGGCTGCGAGGGCACACTGATGGCTCATGTCCAGCTTCCCATCCACCAGTACCCTCAGGGCCTTTTCAGCAGGGCTCTGCTCCAACTTTACATTGCTCAGCTTGTATTGGTAGTGGGGATGCCTTAACCCATGTGCAAGGTCTTGCACTTGTCTTTGCTGAACATCATGAGATCCTCCTGTTCAAGCCTGTCTGGGTCCCTCTGGATGGCATCACATCCCTTGGGCTTGTCGACTGCACCCCACAATTGGTGTCATCTGCAAACTTGCTAAGGGTGCACTCGATCCCACTGTTAATGTTACTGAACCTCATGAAGTTCAACGAAGGGAAATGTGAAGTCCTACCTCTGGGGAGTAATAACTCCAGGAACCAGGACACGCTGTGGAATAGCTTAAACACAGCTTTGCAGAAAAAGCCATGGAGGACCTGGAGGGCAACAAGCTCTTTGTCAGTTATACTTGGAGATATTAAAAACCCAACTGGATGTGGCCCTGAGCAACCTCCTATAGCTGATGCACAGTCCTGTTGAGATATTAAACAGTGTAGCTTTAGAAAGTGGGAAAATACAGCAAAGTCCAAGAATAAAGAGTCTTTCAAAGAAGTGTGGTATAAAAAAAATTATCAGCAAATCATATGCCAAAGAAGGACTAATAACCACAGAGCTGGTAATGGGCTGCTCTGTGCTCATTGTTGAATGTCTCTGTCTGGTTAGACTCCAGGGCTAAGACTCTCATTAGATCCAAACTTTCTTTTGGCATTCTTATATTTTTCACAAATAAGCTCGCCAGCCGGGTGCAGTCTGGTTAGTGGTAGGATAAGTCTAACACTGTCCTGTTGCTGTTTCCATCAACACCAGAATTTGTGGGTCATTTCATCTCAAATTGCTTGACAGGTCATTATGGTCTTGATCAAAATCCAACAATAGGCCACACACCTCAGAACCATTTATTTAGCTGGATGAAAAGATACTGTCAATTTATATGATTCTGAAGATGAATAACAAGGCTTCACTTTGGCACTTGACTAGAGATGGTGCAGGGAAGAATACTTTCTTTTACAGTGACTTAATAATTTATCTTCTGACCGCAGGAATATTCATTAATCTTAATGATATTCTTAATAATATCCCTAGTGATAGCCCTTGACCACAGGGATAGTTATTAAACATCTTTATTGACCATCTGGACAAACAGAAATAGCACCAGGCTTTGTCTGAAAGACATTACTTTTTTGAATGCTAGCAGGGTCATGCCACGGTGTGGGGATAGTATGCTGCAACACACTTCTTGATGGGGTGGGAAATATTTAGATCTGAAGAAAACCGCAAGAAAGAAGTTAAATTATAAAAGAGCACAGGGTTGTATGCACAGGTTGCCTTTTGTGAGGCAGCCAGATGGTGAATGAGTTGTATGAGTCCTTGAATAGGAAGGCTGAGGAGCATCTCTCAGCTTATTAGCTGAACCACAGAGTGTGAAAGAAACTTCAAAACCTGCTAGACTGGAAAGTAGTATATTTATAGAAATGTCTCGGTAAACTGTATTATCTATTCCTATAGTGTGTGCTCTATCTCAAATTACAAGTGTTTGCTCTTTCCTTAGACCAGCTTGAGATAAAGTGATATGTTTGGCTAGTGCCAGTGCTTTCCAGTCCTGAAAATGAAGTTACTGAGATGATCCAACAGGACTCAATTCCCAGGAAATCCCATGGGAATCATAGAATATCCTGAGTTGGAAGAGACTGACAGGTATCATCAAGGATGGTACATCAGGGACCTTGAAGATCATCTAGTTCCACCCCCATGCCAGGGAATTTGGAACCAGATGATCTTCGAGGTCCCTTCCAACCCAAGTCATTCTGTGATTCTATGATATACATCCCCACACAACCTACTGGATGCCAGGCAGCACGGTACGTGGGACTAAGGAGAAGTTTATCATGGCCACTGTTAAGATAAAGGTCTTTGGTATACAGCATTGACCTGGGAGCCTTGTGCTGAGATCATTGATTTTGGAAGGACTATATAGTAACTTTGCAGAGATATAGGCAACAGGCTGGTATGGAATGGGAACCCTGAGTCCTGAGAAGATGGTGCTCTCCTTGGAAGCACTAACCCAAAGCTGAACTGTATGGGTTACTGGCATAAGAATTCACTGGGGTATTTGAATTTGCCTGAGAACCAACATTAGCATGTGCAGCTGTAGAGAGGGTCCTGTTCTTTTAATTAAGCAACTTGGTAGCAGATACTGTCACCAGTAAAATAAAAGTAGCTGAGAGTATTAGGCCTGAATGTAAATGTATGTGCTGATCAGTTTTTGGATCTTTCCTTGAGTGTGTTGGTCCTTCTCTTGATGCAGAGAGTTAGTAGCAGTATCAGGGATAGTAACATCCTTAATCAATCAAATCCTATTCAATAAGAAATAGACCAGTGTAAAGCAGAAGTTTCATCCTAACAAAGGGCCACACCACTGCAGAATTCTAAAACCATCTCTTGTAGTCCTCAGTGGATGTTCAGCGAACTATCCCTGTAGAGATCTAGATCTCTTGGCAGAGAGATTAATCCACTTAAGCAACATCCCCTGGTGAAACAAAGCACCTGAAATGTTGAGGTCTGGATTGGACAGCTCATTATACAAAGAGTTGTAGATTTGACTCAATGTGTAAAGGGATAAGCAGGGATAAAAAAGATGAAGGAGGAGGGCTAAGCAGGAATTTTCTTCCAGAGGAGAGCCTAATTACAGGCAGATACATAGAAAAGTGTGCAGCATAAGATGGTGGGAGTAGGAAAGCCAGAAGGAGCAATGGGAAGAAGCTCAGTGGGAAGAGAAAACCAGACAACCAAGGGGGACTGTCATCAGATAGGGAGCTGGGGATGCCTTGTGAATGACTAGGAAACATTTATTACTGTGAAGTTTTTATCTCAAGCCTTTTATAATGCTTGGTATTTATTAACACTTATCTGTGCCCTGCAGCAAGATGGTGCCTGCTCTTCTGCCCACTCTCATCAGCCACTTTCAAAGTCACTTCTTTCCCCAGGTTGCTGGTGAGTGAAGGAGAGAAATCCATATCTCACATATAAGCATTGTAGATGTCTTAAATGAAAATTGTGGCCTCATCTCAGTACAGGGGGGCTTTTGGGAGCAAGGGATTATGATGAGTCAGCCCAGCAGTGAGTTATAGTGCTCAGAGAGATGATTTAGCAGAGGGTTGTTAGAGTTAGGGTACTATGGTTAGGCTGCGGTTGGACTTGATGATCTTTGAGGTCCTTTCCAACCTGAGTAATTCTATGATTCTATAGTGCCACAGTGCAATGAGTCACTTCTTGGAGTGGTGGGTGAGTGCACTGATGCTCTCTCCTGATGGGCAATCACCACTCAAAGCCTCAGTGTGAGGTTTATAAACAGGAATTGAGAACTGCTATGAAAATAGGAGTGATCTGATTACTACAGAGAATTATCACTTTTTGGGTTTTGGAGCTTTGTTCTCTTAAAACAAGGCATGATATTTCAAATCAAGATGCAAAGTTTTGCTTAGGTGGAAAAAGGCTAGAAAAAAATGACTTGAAAACTCAGAATTGAGGGAATAAATCTCTCCCTCACAGGCATCCCATAAAACCACCTGGGAACCTGGCCTTTTGTTTTTAAATTTCTGTACTCTGCAAAAGGCAAAAGATAAAATCATATCTCCTGGGGCATGAGCAGTGCTTGTGTTCCTTCATACCCAATCCAGCTAAATAAAGGGCCTCTAACCATACCAGTCTGTCTCCCATATACACAAGTGCCAGCACAGGTGGAATGTGAGATGGGCTCCTGCCTTCTCTTATCTTGACAGGCTTCATATGGGGTATACAATATATTCATATGGGGTATACAGAGTGGCATCACCATGTTTGAGCTGGTTGCCTCTCTGGAGACAGTGCAGCAGTGAGTGTTTGAGATATGAAGTTTGATACAGATGAGACCTGTGTTAGGCCTGAGCTCCAGCTCTGCCCTTTGGAATGGTAGTGTAGGAACAAACAGTATAATTTCTAGCTTATTTTATTCCTGGCATAACATCTGAATACAGCTAAGACCAAAGTGCTAAGCACTAGCTGCAAATTCAACAGAAGGCACCATACCTCAACGTCAAGAAGCTTGTAAGGTCACAAATTCTAGGTCTGGCATGATTTTTGTACAGGTTGTAGGATCATAGAATCATAGAGTGATTTGGGTTCAAAGGGACCCTAAAGATGACCCAGTTCCAATCCCCTCCGTGAGCAAGGTTACCACCCACCAGACAAGGTTTCCTGAACTCCCACCAATCTGGCCTTGGAGACCTTTGGGGATGGGATATCCACATTTTCTTCTGTTCTGTTGAAGTTATTTTATCAATCACACTCTGTTGCTTGAACTGATGCATAAGCTCTTTGCAAAGTGCCTAAAACAGATAGCAGTACCTGAGTCTGCTCAACAGGTAATTGAAGTAACAATGCAAGTGATTGGTGAACATCTGCCAGCATGTCATTCACTGATATCCTCTGTTCTGTACATGCTCATGTATCACCAGCAGATCCAAGGTCTAGTAGGAGAAGGAAAACAGCAACCCACATAGACAAATACAGATCCTACCTTTCTTTAAGTCTTCCTGAAGTTTATAGTGAAATTTGAATGAAAAACATTATTTCTGAAAATAACTTCAGTAGTTAGAAAGAAATATAGGAAGGCAATGCAATCTCCTTGCAGGTGCAGATAACCTTCTGGGACACACACCTGGGACAGAGAAGGTAAAGTATAACTCACAGACAGTGGAGAAAGGAGGGAAAAAAAAATTCTGAGAAGCTTTCATCAAAGAAATTGAGTTTAGGGGATGAATTTGCCCCATAAATCTAGGAGTAAAAATAGCCAAGGCTGGCTGATAGTGGTCTGAAAAATGAGTTCAGTTAGAACGATCAAAGCTGTGATGGATAGAGGAGCTGCTTCTTATCAGGTCAGGCCAGTAATGGAAAGGCAATGGGATAATCATCAAATAATTCTTTTTACTACCTATCAGTTACACATAAATGGTTGCCTTACAGAACCAGTTAACTACTGACAGTAAATCTGAACAGAGCCTGTATGCTACAAATGAAGATCTCCTCGTGCTCCTCCCCTACTCATTTGGTTGTATTTTGTTTTACTATCTCTAGTGTTGATCGAGTTGGCTCTCACTAAGTGCCATTGTCATCTGATAGTGTCTTGATACCTTGGGGAAATGTGCTAGAGATCCCATGCTAGTTTCCAGTGAGACATACATCAGCAGCAAATCCCCCACCTGAATCTGATCTGGTTTCCCCAGTGTGACTGAGCTGAGGTGCTTTAGGAGATTTATTTTCCAGATAAGAGTAAAGGTGAACTCGTGACTACAGTGCCCAAGAATAATACCCTTGTTACCATCATTATTGCTAGGCTACTGCTATTACTACTATTACTACTGCTATTACTAATAAATGATATAGCATACCTAGTAGTGCTAATGATAAAACAAGAAGGAAAAATAATGAAGATAATTCCATTTCACTCTTCCTGACACTGAAAGTTCCCTGTCAAGAATAAAAAAGTTAATCCTGACTCCTGAGCACCAACTGACCTTGAACAGCTGTAGTTTATCCATGTGAGAGGTCAGTGATGTGATAGAAGAAAAGTATTTTAGATTATTTTTATTTATTCACACCCACAGGCTTAGAGTTGAGGGGAAGGGGGTGTGTATGAAGATAAATTCATCAGTGGGAGAGGCTGACCTGGAGTTATAACAAGCGTGTTATTAGGGTCCATAATGATAGAATTCTGACTAAAGCCTCATTCACATCAACGTGCTCTGAACCTCAGTAATAATTTTCAAAGCAGAAAAGATGTCCATATAGCCAGATGTTTGGCTCTCTGTGTTTACAAGTTGAAATACACTCATTTTGTAAAACATTGACCTTTATAGTGTTCTCAGTCTACCATTGTGCTGAGGCATGTTGAATATACAAAATAGCCCAGTGAAGAGCTTGTCTGGCACCTGACAGTTATTGTTTCCAGTCTGATGGAGATAACTCCAGAACTGGGCAGAAAGGGGGGTACCAGGCTGACACAGTCCTTGTTTCTGTTTCTTAGGATGCTCTTTAGAACATAAACTACCTTTTTTTGTTGAATGGCAGACTTGCATCCACCGGTGAAGTAACCAAGCATTTGTGGAGCAAATGGAAACCCGCCACCATGCCCTGTGTTTCCCACTCCCTTCAGCTGCAGAATAGAAGATGTCAAGCAGGGGCTGTCTCTTACTTTACTATCTTGTTCAGTAGAGTCCTACCTTTATTAGCCTTCACTGCTATTCTGTCAGTGTGATAACTGTTTGTAAAATAGAAGTACTCATTTCTCTCTTTATGCATATCCCTCTTCTTTTGTACACACCCACACCCACAAAAGCTAAAAAAATATGCACCATTCGATTATTGGATGTTGTCTTTGCAGTTGTCTTCATTAAGACTTGTTACAGAGCTTCGGCAATTCAAAACACCACAATATTTGGTGAGGCTTGAGGCAATTCATGAGTTTAATTAGTTACATGACTTAGGAGAAAACACAGCTGTGGTTTTCTTGGTGGCATGTCGCACCACATATCTGTCAAAGAGGCTGTGGGAGTCTTCTAAGAAGTTCTTGCCCTACCGTTCAGAAAGCCAAGGTCTTTCATTTCCTTCACTGGCAGCTTGGCTTAATAATTAATACTTAGTGCTAAGTAAACATGAGTTAATGAATCCTCACACTGCCCTAAGGCTAAGGCCTAGTGCTTCTCTTATGTGAAACAAGTCTGAGCTGCTGCAATACCTGTTGTGTTTTCTGTAGTCACAGTGGCCTAGGAAACTACAGGACTATGATGCCCTTGTACAGGAAAGCCTGAGATAGCCAAGTGAAATAGAAGAATTTGTTGTTCCGAGATAATAGGAAGAAGAATCACTAAGTAAAATAGATCTGTCCTTCTGGGCCCTGATCTTCTTCACAGAGCAGGAAGACATGACCCCCATACTTCCCAAATATAGGCAGAAATTCATCTGCCATGAGTGGAGCTGGCTATTATAAATCCAGCTTCACTGTCAGTTATTCTTAAGAGACTGTGACTCTCGTGGCAGATTCTCCTTGGTCTTTCTGAAAATTTGATGTTGAGGTCTGACATACATAGTGATTAGTTAGGCTTGTCACTCTCTCCTACCTCATAAATCAAGAGAAGTAATGCATCCTTGAAAAGTTCAGTAGTAAAGTGCAGGTGTCAGAGTAAAATAGAAGATAGAAATGAAGTCAAGGAGGGCAAATCCAGGTTCATATAAAGGAAAAAATCTCAGTCAAATGATAATCTGTTGAATCTCTTAAGAATATAAGAGGCCACCTGGAAGTCTCTTGCTGTATTAAATAACCATGTGGAATTTGGAAATGCTGATGATGCTCTCACACATCACAAGTCCCTAAATGTTCATAAGTGCTCCTGTACTAGGAGACATTCAATGTGCAAATGCTGTACCTAAAATTCAAACCTACTGGTAAGATGGGCTGGACAAACCTGTCTGCTCTGGCCTGATCTGAGACATCTGCTCTGTAGAGCTGCTCTGAATGGCTCATCAGCTGGAGGCATTGGACAAGTACTGCAATGGTGGTATTTTTTGAGCACGTGTCTGGTAGAAACTTATATTCCCAAGGCATCATAGAATCACTGAATCATGAAATCATCAAGGTTGGAAAGGACCTCTAAGAGCATCTAGTCCAGCTATCCATCTATTGCTAATATTGCCCGCTAAACTATGTCCCTAAGTACCACATCTACTTTTACTTGAACATGTCCAGGGATGGTGACTCCACCATGTCCCTGGGCAGTCTGTTGCAGTGCCTGACCACTCTTTCAGAGAAGTTTTTCCTAATATCCAACCTGAACCTCTCCTGGTGCAACTTGAGGCTATTCCCTCTTGTCCTGTCACTGTTACATTGGAGAAGAGGCCAACTCCCACCTCGCTACAACCTCCTTTCAGGTTGTTGTAGGAAGCAATAAAGTTTTTCCTAAGCCTTCTTTTCTCCAGACTAAACAGTCCCAGAAATGTAGGTTAAGTGTCCCAGTAAGTAGGTTAAGTGAAGCCCAATCAATAATTTTCAGTATGTTGACGCTCAAGCAATGGCTTGCAGTGCCTCTGTGGTAAGACAAAACTGAGTGTCAGTGGTTAACCCAGTTCACTCAAGCTTGTAGCAGAGCCAAGAAGAGGATCCAGATCTTTCCATAACCTCCCATGTCTGCACACTGAGCTCAACATAAAACTGAACCACAGTTGTGTCTGTGCACTTCCAGTTCTTGTTTTAATGTCATCAAGAGCTGAAATTAAATGGCCAAAACTTTTTTTTCTTATCTAGTTATGGATGGCATGAACGTCTTGCAGGTCGATGCAAAGTTTGGCAGTGTAGAGACTCAAGGGGAAGATGAGGCCTCTTCATCAAAACAGCTTAATCTTCCGAGTGAGTTGAAGCAGAGCCCTCTGCTGAGTGTCATCCTCCCCTGCCCACATCAGCACTCTGCTGAGGGCTAACTCGATGGCTTAAGCTTCTCCTTGTGACTCGGCTTCTCCCTGATGACTGCAGTGATGACGCAGCAACAGCAGCTCAGCACTGACTCACTCCATCGATGCCGTTGAGAGAAGCAGGGACAGGAGGGAGACCTGTGTTTCCTTCATTTATATTCCAGATTTTCTGTGAAGCTGGCAAAGACTGCCTGAGGCCATCTGCATCTCGTGCTAGAGAAGCCTTCGCTCTTGCTTCCTCTGGGAAGATGCTGGTTGCACCCATCATCTCTGAGTCAGAACTGGTTGTTTCACTGGACGTAGACAAATGCATCACAGGGGAAATTGGGAAATGATACATATACATATACGTATACAAAGGATGGTCACTGGCAGAGCAGTGAATGCTGTAGCTTTTCCCACAACACAAGGGAAGACAAGACATAACAACATGGGTATTAGTAATCTATTTGTGTACCAAAGCACTATAAACGGCTGCTTGTTGCACAGTCTTCCCCAGCTTCCTGTTGCAATTGCCTTGGGATATTTGATAAATCTCATTTGTCTTCAGGTGAAATAAAAAATACCTTTTTTTTTGAGACCATTTGTTACTAAAATGTTTCCCACACTCTGGTTCATCATCTACAAAGTGAACATGTGGCAGAGCCTCCTGGAATCCTTATCTCAGTGCCTGACATGGTTTTGCCCTGAACATGTTGTGCCTTAGCAAATTATAATCCGATTTGAAAGTGATACTTATCTAAAGCAGGCTAAATGATTTACAGTTTGTAATCCTGGGCTTCAATAAAAGTCTAGGCATCAGACACAATATCACTCCATCCAGAATGTAGAGTGTAGGGCTCTTATTTGGGAGAAGGGATTGAATTCCTTGTGTGTAGTACAGACACTGTAGCTTGCATGATCCCCTAGCTTTCTGCAGCTTCATCTTCTATGCTTGATCTCAGTACTTCTATTTCCCTGGTTTGCAAAGTATCACAGCTACAGCTTTCATCATCAAACCACCGGTGACATTGATGTTGTAGAGTTCAAAGCTTTATCCAGCTTGAGTGTCTCTGTAAGAAAATGTCAGCCAACAGTAGGAAGGATATTGTCACATTCATTGAAACAGGAGGCTTCTCTATTGCATTTTCATGTTTTTTTTTTTTTTAACTGTTACTTGTTTATTTATTACTATCATTTTGTAAAACGATATTGTCATCCATGAGTAGGAGGGATGCAGATCTCCAAACATGCACTGTTGTTAGTATAAGGAAAAGCCATTTGGAGGAAGACCCCATTGTGTTGGTGGGAGGGTTGTTGGCCCTGAAGGTTTTTGGAAGACAGGACATGTGTAGTGTGGGGATATGGTTTCATGAGTGTGGTGGTGGCCAGTTGATGGTTGGACTTGATGACCTTGGAGGCCTTTTCCAACCTTAATGATTCTATGATGCTATGATTCTATCCCGATGCTTTGCACCAGTTCTACGTAGCAGTGCCCTAATACAGTACAGAGTGCAGATTTGGTCCAGGGCAAGGAGATGCAAAACTCTTTTGGGGAAGCAATGTTTAGCATGGCAAAGCAGAACCAAATTTGTTAGATGACAAAGATCCTGCAAGTATAAAGCAGAAGAAGAATAATATGAGAGAGGGGAAGATAGATGAAGAATGACTGAGGTGGATCTGAGGTAAAACTGTGCCCTGTTGTGTCTAGGGAGCCTTGCACAGAGCAAGAACCCCATTCTTTGGGACAACGTGGGTCCTATAGAATCATAGAACATCCAGAGTTGGAAGGGACTCATAAGGCTCACAGAGTCCAACTCCTAGACATCCCTGTGTGTAGGCACCTGAGATACCCCCTGAGTTTAGCTCAGTGAGTTCCTTGACTAAGGCCAGACACTGGCTTAGATTTGAGCACACTGTAATATTTTCCTACACCCTTTTCCAAATCTGGCCAACCTTGAATAACCTTTCCCAAGCAGCTCTTTCAAGTCTTTTCTTTAGCAATCTGAAAAGAAGACAAGTGTTTCTAGTTCTAGGCTGATGCTGTCCAGACACATAATGAAAACAACGTGCTTTGTTTCTGCTCCTCTGGTTGTGGCACACAAAATGCATTGAAACAGGTCTTAAAAAAGCTGCACTGAGGAGGAGAGGAACAAAATGAGTTTTTTACCTCAAGTGGCTTCTGAAATGAATTTATCTTCCTTTACTTTGGACACTACTCCCATGGTATTAACAGACTATATACTCCACTGCCTTAAGACATGGCAATGATCTATTCTGGTTTTGAGACCCATTTTTTCCAGATTTTCCACCACCATATGAATCTCTGGAGAGATAGTTTCCTCACCTCCTGCAAGTCTCACTTCCATTTGCTAGTGTTGCAGCAATACAAAACAGCAGTCTTCACACTAGCTGTTGGGTAAGGTTTATCCAATGACTAGATAAGAACAGGATTAAATCCCAAAATAAGGGGTTTCATTTTTGAGGCAAGCAGATTTTATTCCTTCAAGGAATCATGGAATCATTAAAGTTGGAAAAGACTTCTAAGATTATCTAGTTAAATTAATTTTCTTTTTTCATTTTTCTTCTTTCTTCTCTCTCTCTCTTTAAAAAACAAACAAACAAACAAACAACAAAAAAAAAAAAAAAAAAAAAAAAAAACCACAGCCAAACTGGAGATTAAGTAGTGTTTTGAGGACAAAAAGCAGTGCCATTTCCAAAAATATGCTATAGGCAGTTTCTGGAGATGGGTGACGCCAAGTCTGTATCTGAAGAGGGATTTAGAGGATATACTTAACCCTCTGCAGGTTTCATAATGAAGTTTGGGATAGCTGTATTATTCATGAGTAGCTCTTATATTCCTGTTTTGTTTATGCCACAGGTTCTTACAGAAATATTATGAGTTAGAGAGTTATAAAACACTATATGGTCTGCACATTGCGCTATAAATCCAGGTTGCCTTAGTTACCGTCTGGCTAACTGCACAGGTGAGGAGAGGGAGAGAATTAGAGGAAAAGGGAGATAGTAGTACTAACACATTTTTAAAAGCTGAAAAGATCCTTTGAATTGCAATGTTGTGATACTATAGAAATCTTTCAAGATCCAAATAATGCAAGAGGACTATGAAAACAAAGGTTCAGAATGACAGCTCTTTGACAGGACAGTTAGCAACTTAAATCCATATGGTTAAATCATCTTTGGGCTTTGCTGGCGGTCAAATATTCTAAGACAAGCTTCTCTGATTTAATGTAAATGAAGGCATAGGCAGAAAAGAGAGAGTCTTCTGAATATCTTAAACATGGTATAGATACTTGAATGAAGCAGTCTGGGAGGGTGGTACTGGTACTCTTGTGAAGTTTTGTGACACAGTTGTGAGTCACATAATAGCTGATGTTTTTCTTAGAACAAGTCCCAGCTGCCAAAATCAACTGTAAAGATTTGATATTCTCAGCCTTCATTTGAAAAGACAAAGAAAGAGAAGACGAAATCAAATAATTCAAGTGTATGCTGTCATGAAGGAAAGTTTGCATGAATGGAAGTCCCCTGTGGGCAGATAGGCCAGCATTTCATAAAAGCTGTTATTTTAGGCTAAGCTTGTAATCTTCTCAAATGAAGATTTCTTTCTCATTTCTTTGTGGGAAGAGCAGTACCACTAGCAGGTTAGATTCCTTTGGCTCCTATTGTTTTCTATATGTGCTGCCCTGTGCATCCATGGTAAATTGAATTGGCTTTTTTTTTCTTTCTTTTTTTCTTTCTTTTTTTTTTTTTTTTGGTGAGGCAAAATGCACCTAAACTTGAAAAATTTGGAAGCAAGAAACAGAGATGTTATTCCATGTCTGTTCACACAAACTGGCACAGTAGTTGTGGCTCATTATGCTCTTGGATTGGCTTTTTGATTAACAGCTTCTATATGGTTGTATAGGCTGTGAGATGTATATTGAATTCCATGGGAGTCTTAGCCTACAGGGAAACGGAATATGGATGTTCACTGTCACTTTTCTTGAGGTGATTCCCTTGTGATAATTGATATTCATAATGATAGCTCTTAACTGTGTCCTTACAGAAATACTTTGTCTAAATTGGAATGCGGAAAATAGCTAGAAATCATAGTACATTTCCTTAATTCTAGCCTGACTTCCTACTGAAACACAAGGTTGTGTGGATATGTGGACATTCTGTCTCCTTGTCTTTTAGCATCTCCTAAACCCCTTTAAATTTGAGATCTCAGAAATAGGAATTTTCTACATATTTAGGATAAAGGATGTTAGTAACGCTTTTTCTAAAAGAAAGAGCGTGGGTATGGTAGCACCTACTAAATGTAAAAGAATTCTTGCAGGACTACAAATTTAGGACATGGGACTAAGGCCAATTTGCTTCCTATTCAAGGATCCACAAACCCAAGGACTCAAGGAGCTTCTGAATAAGGTACAAAAAGGTAGGATCCCAGAAACAAACACATATATTAGGAATCACTGGAAAAAAATGCTGATTTTTTTTGAGGGGGGAGGGGGGAAGGAGTGAGCTGGGATATTTCAAAAGAACTGGACTCGATGATCCTCATGGGTCTCTTCCAACTTGGGATATTCTGTGATTCCATGATTCCATGAATCTATGAAAAGAACTGTATCATGATAATGTTCAAGGACTGTACTATTTCGTGTCAAATGTATGAATCATTCAGCTACTTAGTTGAGGTTCTAGCTGATGTTTTGCATATCACTGAGGTTTGGATAATTTTTTGACTCTTCACCCTACCAACATTCTGCAAAATTTCTTGATTCATCCTGGAGGTTTAACCCCAGCAGGCAGCTTCCCTGTGTTCGGGGAAAAGAATCAGAAGAGCACAAATGAGAAAACTCATGAGTTGAGATAAAGACAGCTTCATAGGTAAAACAAAAGCTATGCGTGCATACAAAACAAAATATGGAATTTATTTACTGCTTCCTATTGGTAGGTTTAGCTATCTCCAGGAAAGCAGGGCTTCATCACACGTAACTTGGGAAGACAAATGCCATAGCTCCAAATACCCCTCGTCCTTCTTTCTCTCAGATTTATTGATAAGCAAGACATTGTACAATATGGTATACCCTTTCGGTTGCTTGGGGACAGATGTCCTGGCTGTGTCACCTTCCATCTTCTTGTGCACCTAGCTATTGGTGGGGCAGTGTGAGAAATGTGAAAGGCTTTGACACTGTGTAAGCACTGTTCAGCAGTAGCTAAAATACCAGTGTATTATCAGCAGTGTTTTGGTCACAAATCCAAAATGTAGCACCTTAGAACTAATGAAAATTAACACAATCCCAGCCAAAAACAGTACACTCAAATACATATATTATGATTAAAAAAAAAAAAAAAAAAAAAGCCCCACGTCTCCATGGAGATGTGCTAAGTTGATGTGTTCCTTGGAAGGAAGCAGGATCCTCCCTTTAGGTGAAGGTGAGAGTTGGACTCAGGTAGGCGCTTGCTCTTCCAGCAGTAACTCAGTATGGCTGGTGGTAGTTACTTGGAAAGCCAGAAATAGCTTTCCCATAATACGATGATCTTCTGTCATGAGATCTGCTTCTTGGAATAAGAAGACCAAAACAGCTCTCTTGGCAACAGTGTGGGATGAGGGCAGAATTTTCAAGGTTCATTCACCATCAGAGGGCTTGAACTTCAGTTCTTATTCTTTTTACCCTTCTCCATCATGAATGCGATTGCATCTTTCTAACTGTTGGGAAGTTGAAGATATTATAACATAAAAGTTGCTTTCAAAGTTTAACTATTGGAATTATTTATTCTCACTGATCACTGAACTAGGTGACTAACCACTAACCAAACATTAGATTGCAATACAGAGCTGAATACCAAATAGTCCCCAGTACTTATTCCACAGCCCTCAGTTTCCTTTACTGGCTTAAAGCCTGAAATATACTGGACAGATATATATATTTTTTTCTAGCAGTGTTAAATATAGATATGTAATTTTTATGGTCTTTAAAAGCAGCTCAGGCAAAGCACTACCCATCTGCACAACTAATGCACCTAATACCTCCATGTCTTGAAATTGCCTTGCTTCCTTTAAGGGCTCATTGTTTCAGCAACTGAAGCTTACTGAAACAATAAATATGGCAACACTGTCATTTCTAATGGGGTGAGGAGCTCAGAACTGGTTAGTGTTAATTTACTCATTGAGATGGTTTGAATCTTGACAAAAATATAGTGTTTTGCTGTTGCTGTTTCATTTTGCTGGCTGAGCATTTCTTTAAATGCTTACTGCCTATGCTCAGCAATATAAAAGTAAGATTGCTTTTTATTGCCATTCTTTTCCAACACAAGATTGTGTCTGGGTCTCTTATAGACTTAGCTAAACTTGGCAATCTGAGAACATATTCTGTAACCTGCCCTCAGGCTATATGTATTGCAGTAGACCTCTGTTGCACAGAATCACAGTCACAGAATCACAGAACCACAGGAGTTGGAAGGGACCTCTGCAGATCAAGTCCAGCCCTCCTGATAAAGCAGGCTCCCTACAGATTGCATGGGTAGGCAGCCAGATGGGTGTTGAATATCTCTAGAGAAGGGTGCAGGAGGAGATGGAATCACCCTTAGGAACATGGGATGGCAGAGGACTGGCACAGAGGACCCCCTGTGCAGGTTCTGAGGATGATGCTGTGGTAGGTGAGCTGTGTTTTCCCTTGTCACTCATTTGATAGGATTAAGCCAACAAGCTGCAGAAACCTGGAACAGTGGTACAAGTCAGGGGATTATCTTTGCTGTTTCTGCAGACTGTGCTTCTGCCTCAACTTTGTTCACAGCTCATCCCAGCCCAGATTCTTTCCCTGTGGCTATACATTTCTCAGGCTCCTCATTGCATTTCCAGTCACAGACAGGTTCTTCTGCTCCTCTTGGTTGCTTGTGGATCAGCCTTCTTACTTTCACTCCCATAACTTTCCCTATCATTCAAAAGAAGCAATCAGAGGAAAAAGTTATCTTTTGGATGGAGCATCTTACTAGATGAGAACTTAGAAGGACCAAGAGGCTCTATGCAAGCAATCCAAGTGACATTGCAGCTCGTCAGGCACAAGGAAAGAACAGAGGACACTGCTGATAAGTGAGGCATGGAGGTGAGCATGAAGGTGCGAGAGAATTACAGAGATGTTAAGGTTGGAAAATACCACTAAAATCACTTAGTCCAACCCCAACCCATTATCACCATGCCCACTAAACCATGTCCCTGCATGTCAATCCTCATAAAAACTGGAAGAATTTCTTCCCTAGACTGGTTATAAATTAGTATAAATATGTTTATATCCTTTGCCTCATTTCTTCAAAAGCAAGAAGATATTTTCTGAGGTTCCTGCTTTTTCCACAGTCAAAGCACACATTTAAGAGAAAATATTTAAGCCTTCCAAACTTGAGCTTGCTGTTTGTAAATCACATACAGGACATGATAAGTGACTTTCTGTAGATTTCAATGGAAGTCGAGGACAAAGAAGGAAAGCTGAGGAAGGAACACAAGGGATAAAGAGGAGAGATCAGTCAAAATGTGTCAGATCAGTGAACGCATGCAGCCCTTCCTTGATGGCTCAGTTGTACTTGTTTTCCTCCAGCACAAAAAAAAAAAAAAAAAAAAAAAGTACAGTCTGTGTCTCTCAGAAGATGCTGAGAGGGAGAAAGGAAGGGAGTCTTAGAGGGTAGCTGAAAATTGAAGGGAAAATTCCACTCATATTTCGTTTCTTTGCTTGGAACGTGAAAGTCAAGGTTCAATCTTCATTTATAGGGCGATGATTAAAGCCTTGGGGAACTTCCAAGGGATTTCTGCATACAGAGATTGATAAGGGTGTCTTGAAGCACTTGCAACAGGAGACAAGCGGGGTAGGTGCATAATCCTCTATGATTTTTTTCTTCGGTTCTTTTGTACATCACACTGAGTTCCTATCTCACACCTTAATATGCCTTTGTAAGCCTTATATAATCCCGTATTCACCAAATTCATTTGCTTGGTTGTAAAGCAGGCAGTTATTTGCAGCAATACCCTAAGAGAACAGTTGATGCTTTCACGCAGCATTTGTCCAGAATAATTTCCTTTCTATAAACTGTTTTATTCTCCCAGTAATAACAACATCCCTTTAAGAAAAGCAGAGAAGTAGGGCATTGCATATACTGAACATTCCCCATATTTGTACTGTACTGGAGCCAGCATGATAAAAGTTTACTCTCACTTACCCAACATAACCCCAACCTGGTGTTCACCCGTCTGCCACTGAAGTCTTCTACTATGACACTGTCCCATCATGCCACATCTCTCTCTCCCTTCTCTCAAAAAACTAGCAATTCAGCATCAAGCTGCTCCCTACTCTTGCTACATCTGGCTCTGGAAATGATGTAGGTACATCTTTTCCCCCTAGCTTCATTATTTGAAATAGCTAGACTTTTCTTGAAAGTTTTCATATGTATATATATATATATATTCCCAATTTTGATTTTTAGATGCTACTGCTGAGTACTGTGAAATAACTCATGTGAACAATGCACTACAGGTCAATAGATATTGCCTTTGCCTTGATTCTTATCTTCTACTGCATCAGTGGTGAAGAATGTGGCTTGCAATGAATGAGAAACTTAGTTTACGATTGCTTGAAAGATCAAAGAGTTTTTCTTTAATTAATCCATTTCGTATTGATAACTATCAAGATGACTAAATAGAGAGAAGTCAACTTTATAAGAGTATTGTGCTTGAGTATTTGTCTGAATCTCTTTATGGTACTGCCTGAGATTCAGAAATTTCAACAAAAACAAAATTCATTAATAACAGGAATAGGTGCTGTTCACTCTCATGCTCTATGAAATGTGTAGAGGCCTCTAGCAGTAAGCCTCATTGCTGGAACTGCACATCATTTTTTTATTTCTTTTACTCACCTTTTTTCCTCAGTGCTTCTGGTGAGGCATTTGAGCAGGCTGCCCTGGGAGGTGTTGGAGTCACTGCCCCAGGTGTTCAAGAAAAGGGTAGATGTGTCACTGAGGAACATGGTTTAGTGGGCATGGCGGTAACAAGTTGATGGTTTGACTAGATGATCACAGTGGTATTCTTCAACTGTTCTGATTCTATGATTCTATGATTCTTCCCCATCAATGAAACGTCTGTGATGTTTCTTTGAGGTGGTAGGCAGAAAACCTCTTAATCCATAGTTTATTTCCACATGCTTTTATCCACTTGTGGTTATGAGTAAGCCCAACTTGCAGAAGTGATGCAATGACAAAAGAGGTGTGAAATGATGAGAAGGGCATGTGTTGAGGGCATGGAGGGTCAAGGGAATCCCTGCTGAATGCTGGTCTGCAACTCAAATGCAGATGTGATGGGCAGGACCAGAAGCTACTTTGCAAGAAGTTGGGATAAAAGTCTTTTTAGGGAGGAAAAAGATAATTGCACATTTCCAGGGAAGACAGAAGGTTGAATGACATGAAGTCTGAGGAGATGAGAGTGCAGGTTATTTGTGAGGAAGAAAGTGTGACTGAATGGTTTCAAGTTATTATGAAAAAAATGTGGGAGATTTTGTTCTGAAGAAAGCTTGAAGGGAAGGATGATGAATGGTGTAACCTGCACAGAAGCCTCTCCTGACTCACTCTGTTACCCTAGAGAGCCTCTTGCAGTGCTCTTTTCAACCTTAAATAAGGGTTTTCAGATGTGCCTCTTGACTTCTCCACCCACTGTACTTGTTAATCATGATCTGCTGGCCTGAACAAGAAAAAACATAAAGTGTCTAAATATCCCCACTGCCCAAAACCTACATGAGCATTTGCTAAGTTCATGTTATGATCAGAGATTTAAGACTTACTTCAGTTGTCTAAACATGTTCATTGAGTGTCATTTGAGATATGTCAGTTTAACCTATCAGGTCTTCTCATGCCAATCTAGAAGGACATAAATCCTTTCTAAATCCTATATCGTATCTGTCAGCCTTTCATGAGTGTACTCAGTATCCTAGGATATTTCAAGGGGCTCTACACATCTACTTTAAGGAAAATGATTTGCTTGCTTAGTCAAAAAGAGCAATTCAGTTCATTCTAAAATAGACACTGACTAGTTAGTTAAATTGCACTTTAGAGTACATTCTCTATACAAACTAGTTTGAACTGGATTGTAATGAGATCTTGGGCCACAGACACAACTTTCTCATGTGGGGTTTGATCCCACCTGAACTGTCAGATGAGAAGTCATGCAAAATAAGGATCCTACTGCTGGTACTTTCCAGTATTGTACCATTACTTTGGATTTAGATTTCCACTGGAGTGCCTTTCCCAAAGCTGCATTAAACCAACAGCCAGCAACCAACAGCATTCTCTGTTCCTGTGTTGAAGTCATTCTTCCCACTCTTCCTCTACAGGAAATTCTTCACTTGAATGTTCATTAAAAAAAACTATGGAGGCAACAACTTTAAATGGTAGCCTTTATGAATGTGGAGATTTGTCTTTTCACTCTAGGTCAGGTTAAGTGTACCCATAGAGAATAATTTCTGTCTCTTCACCTTCTCATCAAAATAGCATCTTTTAGGAAAGCATGTTTGCCAGACATGCAAATATTTCAGCTCTCAACTAAGTATCTTCCTTTGTCTCAACTTCTTTTTCTTTTTCTTTCTCTTGTTCTTGTTCTTTTTCTTTTTTCATTTTTTATTTTAAAGCACAAGCATGAAAACTGCATGCAGCACTGCAGTAGCAGCTTTTCCAATATCCTATGTATGATGTGATAATTTTTCTACTGCTATTTGTGTTCTTCTACTTGTACATCTTGTCTGAGTGAAAAAAGGGAGACACTGATTACACCAATGTAATCTCTCAACAAAGTTCTTAGTGGATGTTCCTTACAAGGAAAGAAAAACATTTTGTTTTCTTCTTTTGGTTTCTCCTGCAATATGTCCAGAAATATTGCTCTAAACAGTATCAGCAATATAAATCTAATCCTGCTTAGAAACACTTGCTTAAGAGATAAGAACCACAGAACAAAATATACAAAGCCTTGATGCTGGATCTGCAACAACTGCTTCACAACAAACGATAGGTAAGATTTCTGTTTCCTCGTTTCCCCTCTTGGGAATTCATAACTTTTGCAATATGACAAATAAAAATATTTTTAATAACTGCAAAATGAATTTGGTGTGTGATTCTTAAAACAAAGCCACTTCAAGACCAAGTAGAGTACCTGCACTCCTTTCCTATGAGTGCACTCTTTTCATATGAGTGTAAAGGACCAGCAGTACTAACTTAATACATTCATACCCAGTCCCTTTTTTTACACACCATTTACTTTTCTTATTATGAAGCATTGTCAGACAAATAGATCTCTGTGCTTTATGGTTCATTAACACCTTTTCCAAAACACCCACAGGATTACCAAGTGCTGAGGCAGAGTCACTATTTGCACAAACACACATACACACACATGCTACTTAGATTGAATTATTATTCATGAATTAGTCCTAATTAGGCTGTTCATCAGTCTGAGAGATTATGCGCCCCAGCTATAAGTAGCATTAAATTACATCTTAAAATTCATTACCATAGCCTGTTTTTCATGTATGTTTTTCCACGTAGATTCAAAATAACATCCTCTTAGTGCTAAAACTGTTGGTAAGATTTTGATTTTGACATTGCCCAGCTTGTTGTTAACTCCACACTCCTGGCTTTTTCCTTTGGAAACAGTTATGGAATAAGATCTTACCCAGGAAAACTACCTGATGGAGAAAAGCAGAGAGACATAGAATGGCTTGAGCTGGGAGGGACCTCAAAGATCATCTAGTTCCAACCCTCTGCCTCAGGAGCAGTTGCCAACCACTAAATCAGGCACTAGATCACGTTGCGCATGGTTCCATCCAACCTGGCCTTGAACACCTCCTGGGATGGGGCATTAACAGGTTCTCTGACCTGTCTTGCAGTCCCAGAGGTTTTCTACACTTTTCCCCACTCAGATCTCCTCCACAATAGGCAGAACGCTGCAATTCCAGCAGCCTTTGTGATAAAAAGCTTTCTTTGAAGGAGAAAGCTTTGCTGTATGTTGTGCTAAAACACTTAGATCCTGAAGAAGACAGGGATTAATCTGGGTTTAGCGTTTCCTATTTCCTAGCATGGGTGCACTCAGCTTCCATGTATGGCTTTGATAGATCCTTTTCAGAGAAATCTAAATCTCCTTCTTCCCTGCAGGAGCACTGAGCACTTACCCCAGGTGCAAGGCTTCTGCTATAAAGCCACACAACCAAATCAGGATTTGCTGTCCTGAGCCTTGCAGCAGCTGACTGAAGCCTTGGGAGAGGGGGTCACTGAGCATGACAGGGGGAATAAATTCTTCTTCCTTTGCTCTGTCTCATGTAATTTATTGCCACTTCTTCACTTCACAGTGCAGCTGTTGGAGAGCAGTCCAGTCTCCTGTGCTTAGAAATGGAGCTTTGGCACTGGCACGTGCAGATGCAGCTGGATCTCTCCCACCTTTTTCACTAGAAGGCATGTGCTTGTGATGTATTCAGCTGGGCAGTCAGCTTGCCCGGCTCTTCATGTTCCCTAACAACCTGCACCATCAAAAGCTTTTTTTATCAGCTTGTGACAGGGCAAAGATACAGGAAAGAAAGCTCAGGAAAAAAAAAAAATCACAAGCAGCCAAGAAGAAAAGACAAAATAAATCCTCCCACTGAGGAAGAGAGCTCAGAGCTCATTTATTTCGACTTCCAACTTACGCTGAGATTTTCCAATTTGCTGACAATGAAAAGTACATCGAATCTTGGCTGAGGTACAAGATCTCAAACTTTTTTTTTTTTTTTAATATAAGCAGAATTTACATTTACGTCTGCACAGGAGACTTATAAAGGAGGCCAGATGAAGCCTGCCCTTTCCAGGATGGGGAATTTGCACAATGCATTGCTCTCACTGTAATGAATTTCTGAGAAAGAGAGCTGTTTCCTTTGAGTTTCAGCTGTGTTGTGGTACTGCAAACCATCACAAATAATTTCCTCGTTGGAAGAATTGTAAGTGAGGAAAGAGGCATTACTGGGTTATTTAGCTCATTGCTACCCTTCTTTCCCTTGTGACTTCAGCATGAGTGATCTTTCTTGGTGATGTCCACTGGGGAGTTAGGCTTAATCTCTAGAGATCCCTTCCAACCCCTATGATACCATGTTTCTATGACCTTATCTAACTGTGATTTTAAAGTGGCCTGCCAACCTACTACCTCACTTCAAATTAGGTTTCCAGATAAAAAGAGGATAAAAAATCTGTTAATCTTGTTTTTTCTCCATTTGAGAACTACTTTGGTAACTTGATATGCATCTGACTCAACTGAACCCCAGCAGCAGAGCAGAAACCAGTGGTAATCCAAATTCACGGTGGCTCTGGGGAGCAAGCTAAGCTGTTGTAGTTTATCCTCACTGCTTAGCTCAGTTGGTCCTGGTTTACATGCACAAAAGAAGGATTTGCTGTGCAGCTGCTGCCATCCTTCTTTCATTGTCATACCCATGAGGCTGGTGTCATGAGTGTAGGGGAAGGCAGTAGGCTCATTTGCAAGCTAGGAAGCAAACTTGTAGCTATTCATGTTTGCTCTAGGCTCCTGAGGCTTTTGTTGAACTGCTTCTTACTAAGAATGTAAAAGATCTGGGACTCTGATCTACCTTCTTGATAAGCAACTTCCAGAGTTTATGTATACCCACAGTTTGGAGAGATGAGACCGAACCTTTCTAATGCTCCACAGGCATGTCATGAAGTATCCCAAGTTATGACTCACCTGTAAGATCCATGTAATGCAAAATAACTGTAATTATAAAATTTTCCTGGAATTTGTTTGGCTGACATTATATAATTATAATTGAATTTTAAGCTAAAATGGATTTATAATGTTCCTTAAAGTGATATAGCAACTTACTATTAGTTTAAGACTTTTCCTTTAATGTGTAATGGACATCCATACTCAGGTGCTCTTAGGTACACAGCAAGAGCAACGTTGTTATTTAAGCACTGAGATGTCACAGTGGATGCAGTACCATTCACTGCATTGAGAGGGATAGAAGAACGTGTTTTTCAACAACTTCAACTCTGTCCTTTTAATATGGATGTGAAAACCCTGTGATAGTGATGCACAGAAATTAGCTGGCTATGTTTGGTGGTTCAGCTTCCAGGGTCCTGAGTTAACAAGCAGCATCAGCCAACACGACTACGAAAAATGCAGAGCCAGATTTTAAAATCTTAAGATTTTAAGAGCAGAATGAAGTTCCTTCCTTGGTAACTGGGTGACTATGACATCTCCTGCTCCACTCATGGGAGAGGGGTCGGGAGTGTAGGGGTTTACCTTGGAAGTTGGCTGGTAAAGCAACTTCTGAAGAGAGTCATTTAGATTTCATGCAAAATGTTTAGGATCACAAATGTTTTTCAAAAATGTGACTGACATATCACTGAGGATTTCTAAGGGCAGTGTTGCTGAATACTACATCTTAGTTCCTCAAAAGGGCCTGAGTTTACTGACTCTGAGAAAGGTTATGAAGTCTTTGTGGTAGCTTCAAAGTGCACTTACATGGCAGTAGTCCCAATGAGAAAGTGTATTTAGTATTATTGTGACCCTCCAAGTACAGGAATAGGTTCTGCTAACACAGTTTCTTTGCCTCACTGCTCACACTTTCAAGATCAGTGGACCACATCCTTATACTGCCAGTTCATCTAGATAGATTTTCCCTCCAGTACCCCAGAAAAGTATTTGTGATGGCAAACATTTCTCCTGAAAATCCTGGAAAACATGCAGAATATATTCTTTTTCTTGCTCAGCTCTCTACTTTAGCTGGTTACATAAGAGTAGGAAAAGTCTTTGAGAGACTGAGTTGTTACTCTCTTGAGCAGCAGAAGCTGGAGGCAAGTGGATAACTTATAATCAGAAGTTTTAGTCATGTCAATTTGTTCCTTGCTAGCTATCAGGAGATAACTGCTTGGGATCATGCCCTCCTATACACCTGTTTTGGTCCTAGCAGAAAAAGAGGCATCTCCTAGTTTCTTGAATAAAGGCATTTAAGACCACTTCAGAGTGTCTAAAGATCTTGCCTGAAAATGCCTTTCCTGTAGGCCCTGTGTCTTACCCAAGCAGCTGCCTCAAATACCATAAGCATTTCAAATGTTACTTCCCACCTGTTTTTGGGAAACTGAATTGATCCCAAGGATTCTATAATTCTATGACTCAAAATGGCAAAGAAGAGTATATCTCCTACTCAGTCTTTCCTTAAAGCTCATGCTTTGACCTTGATATTTTAGTATGGAATGCACAAAAGAGAAATAATAGCTTAACTTTTTTAAAAATTCAAATTAACAGAGGAGTTTTACTAAATACATAGCAATTTCAGTAGAATGAAAGAATTGTTCTGATTTGGAAGAGAACCTTAAAGGTCACCTAGTCCAACTCCCCTGCAACGAACCTACAGCTAGATCAGCTTGCTCAGAACCCCATCCAACCTGGCCTCGAATGTCTCCAGGGATGGGGTATCCACCACCTCACTGGGTAACCTGTTTCAGTGCCTCACCAACCTTACTGCAAAAAGTTTTTTTTCCTTATACTCAATTAAGTAATCAGTGGAAGTACCTGCATGACACTGACTCACGTCTGATCCAAGAGGATCTGATCAGGGTTGAATACTCCGTGGAAAGGAGACTGTGTCTTTGGCATAGGAGTGCCCATAAATGACAATGTTTATCTATTGATCAAGATGTTGAAGTCCCCTAAAGGAATGAGCAGACAATCTACTTTAAACCAAGATAAATGGAAAATGCGAACAAGTTATATAATTGGACCATTATAGTGCAGAACAGCTTGAGACATGGAAACGGTAAAGAAAACCTACCACAGGAAACCTGTTTTAGCAGGGGAGGTTGGTCCCTCCCAACTCCCAAGGTTCTGTAAAAAGGGAAGAATTTGTGTATTCAGTAAACATATACATGTGTTACTCTGGGACATGGTTAAGTGGCGGTAGGTGGACGGTTGGACTAGATGATCTTAGAGGTCTTTTCCAACCGTAATGATTCTATGATTCCATGAAATGAAAATCACAAATGGGATTCTCACAGGAAGCCACTGACAGGAAATAAACGTTAGTGAAGGAGAAAACAAGGTAGAAGAGCAAGGAGTCTGGGAAATTTCTCTGAGAGTGAGAAAAAAGTATAAATAAAAGGAAATTAATATACAATAGAATAGGATAGGAATGAACATGAGGCAGATATGGGCAGGGAGAAAGCCACTGACAAAGAATTAGTGAACATGAAGACAAGTTTTTTGTGTCAAGAAACCTAAGGGCTCCCAGTGGTTCAGTCATGGTTTACCTTTAGGTGAACAGTTCGCTTTCTCTGCCCATCTAGTTCCTCTTCTGTGCTTGATCTATCAGCCCTTAGGTGTAAGGCTGGTAGATGATCTTAATGATCTTTCTAACTAAATGATCCTATGATTTTTCCATGATTGCTATCCCAGAAAAAGCAGTGAAGACATCATAAAACCACAAGACAAGGAGCAGAAACTCTGGCAGAAGAAGTGGTGGGACCTAAGTCTGGAGGAGTTAAAAAATGACTGAATTTGACAACAGACTTCTCTTCCATCTCTACTTTTACACCTTCCTAAGTCCTTCATGCTGTCTGTTGTATCTCGAGAGTGCTCTGGTTGCCTGGATCATATGGTTTTAGAAAACTCCTGATGCAAACTAATAATAAACAAATGAAAGAGGTTATTGAAAACATTACAGGCCATAATTTTAATAAATGTTGGCTCCTGCCACTGTGTTCTCCAGTATTTATAGTCTTATATACTGCCAACAGATCCAAGTGTTTTGTCTTTTTGACAAACATTTCATGCAATCGTAAATTAACTCATTTTTCAACAAAATCTGACATCAGCAGTTAAGCTGTCAGTACATACAAGTACTGGGTTTGGCAAATCTTCATCTCATAATGAAAACAAAGAGCTTTAAATGAGTCCCAGACAGTGAGCTAAGTGCACGCGGGCTGAGCTTGCTGTTGCAGGTCACACTGGCCACAGATCTGACAGGCAAGATTTCTGCAGCTCACACATCAGCCAGAGTAGCTCTCACAGTGCTGTCCTCATTAATAAACCCACACAGGTGTGGAAGAACAACTCCTAAGCTTTCAGCAAGACCGGGGGAGTTAATGGCTCTTTGTAAGAGTAAAGAGCTAGCTTGTGTTGAGCTCCATGTGTTGCTAATTTAGATTGTTAAGAGGAGTTCTGCAGCAGGTATGCAGTTATTTATTTATTTATTTATTTATTTATTTATTTGCTTTTTATGCAGTGCTAAGAAAACAGACTATAACATTTTAGAGGATTAATTTATCCACTTGATTCTGGGATTTACTCGCTTCCCGGCTGAGCAGGGTACTTTGGGTAGCTAGATCTGATACCTCCCTTTTGAGGGAAGGAGACAGAGCTGCTGTGAATTGTACAAAAGCTCAGGAAGAGATTTTTGTACAGCTATAATCCATATAAAGCTCTAATTCTGAGCAAAGGTTTTAAAAAAAACCAACAACACATTGGATTATTTTCATCACTTTTTCCATTTCTCAGTGTTCTTACAAAGAGTTCACCCACTGCCTCAGAGGGAACATTCTGCATGCAGAAACTTGCCTGAGCAGAGCACTGCTAAGGTACCCCTCAAAAAGGGGAAGCACTGCATCATTCCAGCACCCTAGAACACAAGGTGGAAAAATGCAGAAGGCAAGAGTGATGAAGGGTAACCTGGCTGCTGCCAGCAGAATTGTACTTGAGGTGGAGCTAGAGAGATTTGAGCATCTATAGACCCCACAGGAATCCTTCCAGAAGTCTTGATGTTAACAGGTGATACCCAAGCTCAGACTTGAAGGTGTGATATTAAAGGTGAGAAGCAATTTAATTGCCAGTACAGATGTACATTTCCTGTAAGAAATGGCTGATGTTAGCCTTTTAGGTTGGATATTAGGAAAATTTTCTTCTCAGAAAGAGTGGTAAGGCAATGGAGCAGGCTGCCCAGAGAGGTGAAAGACTCCCTGTCCTTGGAGGTTTTCAAAGGTAGATGTTGCACAGAGGGACATGGTTTCGCATGCATGATGGTGATGGGCTGATAGCTGGACTAGATGATCTTAGATGTCTTTTCCAAACTTAATGGTTTTATGATTAACATCACAGACTAATGTACAGAGTCAAGCTCTTGTTGCCAGTCCATGAGGCTGGTCATGTGCCAGATGTAGGATCTGTGATAATGCTCATGGGATTCTTGGGAGGCCAGGTTTGCCAGGCTGGATGTGGTATGGCACCTGCACAGCTACATAGCCTCTCATGGAAACAGAATTACTCCAAGCTAACTGAGAGAAGGACAGATCAAATTCTGTTTAGTGGTGCATCCTGAAAGTGACTGACTATTTCACTGGCAAACCTAGTCACATCACAGGAGATAGGCAGATCATAGAATCATAGAATGGTTTGGGTTAGAAGGACCCTTTAAGATCATCTAGTTCCAACCCCTATGCTATAGTCAGGGACACCACCCACTAGACCACATTGCTTAGGGCCTCATCCAACCTGGTCTTGAATACTTCCAAGGAGGGGGCATCCACAACCTCACTGGGTGACCTGTTCCAGTGTCTCACCACCATTGCAGTAAAGAATTTCTTCCTAATATCTAGTCTAAATCTACCCTCTTCCAGTTTAAAGCCATTTCCCCTTATGCTGGCTCTACATGCCCTAATAAAAAGGGCTCCCTAGCTTTCCTGTAGGCCCCCTTCAGATACTGAAAGCCACTATATGTTCCCCCCACAGCCTTCTCTTCTCCAGGCTAAAAAGACCCAGCTCTCTCAGCCTGTCCTTGTAGGAGAGGTGCTCCAGCCCTCTGATCATCTTCATGGCCCTCCTCTGGATCTGCTCCAACAACTCCATGTCCCTCTTGTGCTGGGGGCTCCAGATCTGGATGTAGTACTCCAGGTGGGGTCTCATGAGAGCAGAATACAGGTGCAGAATCACCTCCCTCGACCTGCTGGTCACGCCTCTCTTGATGCTACCCAGGATATGGTTGGCCTTCTGGGCTGTAAGCACACGTTGCTGGCTCATGCTGAGTGTTTTATCATCCTGCACTCCCACATCTTCCTCCTCAGGACTGCTCTCAAACCATTCTCCACCCAATCTATATCTGTGCTTGGGATTGCTCTGATCCAGATGCAGGACCTTGCACTTGGCCTTGTTGAACTTCATGAGGTAGGCACGAGCCCACCTCTCAAGCCTGTCCCAGGTCCCCCTGGATGGCATTCCTTCCCTCTAATGTGTCAGCTGTACCACTCACGATGGTGACAAGAATTTGCTTATCATTCACTTAGTACCCACTGCATAAATATAAGGATAGTCTAAGAAGTTTTGGCACCTCCCACTCAGTATCCCTTGAATCATGAATCTTCCAATAGATCCCTGTCATATCTCTGAATGTCCAGGACATCTTAGAGCAATTCACAGTGGAGTCAACTAAATATATCTGTGGATGTGTCCTGTATTTTCTAGCTTATTCATTTTGTCATGGTTTGTGGTAGCAGAGGACATTTAATTAAAAATTTCTGCCATTCAGTTTATGTGGAGTTAACTATCAAACTGAAAAAAAAAGAAAAGGTGATTATGTTTTAATAAGCAGCAGACTTCAGATTTGCTGGTGACAATAAAAGCATTACCATGCTCCTGCCTTGCTTTTTTGTTCAGTGCTCCTGCTTCAGTGAATGTCTAATCTCGTTCATCATATCTTTTCAACATTTTGGCTTTCCTCCCAGGCAGGGTACGTTTGATTTTTTTTCTGAAAAGAAATAGAATATAATGGAAACTATTTTAGTTTAGTTGGGGGGAAATATACAAGGAGATAAATAGTACCTGAATCAATAAAGGGTGAGACCACAGGTATTACTTTTATAAGATTTAAATACCACTTGTTTCTCCTTTCCTCTGAAGTGAAAAAATTGAGATCCTTTAATCATTTGAGTTTGGTTATAGATATGTGTTTGGATAAGGCCTTTTTTTGTTTATCTGTCTCTTGTGTGTTGTGTTCCTCTTGTATTCACTTGTTTAATACCAGGCCTTTAACAGATCTTTTCCCTCAACATGTTTGTGGAAGTTTGTGTGGAGTTCTTTATGCAGTATAATGCTTTACATGTCACTGACATCTCACTTACACACCTGTCAATGGAAAACCTTTTCTTTTTCCTTTTCCCTTTCCCTTTGCCTCCCCCCACCCCCAACACCTCTTTTTTTTTTTTTTTTTTTTTTTCTCTCTCTCTCCTGAGGAAAAAAAAGAAAGCAAGATGGAAAGCAGCATAGGAGTATAGGTGCTAATTCCCTCCCTCCAGCAGCACTGGGCTAGAAGCAGATTTGGCAGTCCTTCGCAGCTTTGGCTTCAAAAGTTTTGAATCTTCACTGACTTCCAATTGTAAGAAATCTTCATACCACCTCACTTGCACTCTGGGCTTTTGTTGTTGACCCCCTAAGAGGAAGACAAGAAATAAGCACAGGAAAGAAGTATCAAAGAACAATGTCTTGTTATTATATGAACATGAGAAAAGTCATAGAATCATTGAATCATTAATGTCAAAAAGACCATGAAGATCATCCAGTCCAACAATCAACCCATCACCAACATACCAACTAAACCATGTTCCTCATAATGTTTCAATGCAATGCAATCAAAGCAGCTGGAAGCGGTGACTGGGCCAGGTCAGATTCAACCATGCTGCAAGATCAGTCAGCAGATGAACAGCTGGAACTGCACCACAGGTAGAGGTAAGGATATTTTCTAAGGCAGTAGTTTCCCATTCCCAGCTGATAAATCTGAGTCCAATTGTATAATAACCCTTTCCTACATTTTGATGTATCTGACCACAGTGCCAGTCACGTTTCCCTGATTCTCTGTTAATGGTAAACATGGGGAAGCCTACTTACTGCACTAGCCAGTGTTCTGTGAGACTTGGGAATCCTTGCAAATCCAACTTCATAACTCTGTCAGCGCAAGCGGTTGCTTTGGAAGATATATTCAAATGCATCCCAAACGCAACTTTTCTTCTGTTGGGCTTATGTGTCTTGTCTAAATCTGGATTGTTCTGCAAATTCATCACTTCAACAAGCGGTTAAAACTTGGACTACTCTAGGTTGTTGTAGTCCTTATGCATAAAAGAGTGTGCCATTAGAAATCGAGCATAAAGGATTTGAAAAATCAATAGAAAGACTGGTTGATTAAATTACTGGTAACACCAAAGTGAACATGCAAACACTGGACTGCACTGCGTTACTTGGTTCAACGAGTTCAATTCCTTCCAATTATAAATAAGTGTGTAATGACTGTGTAGTATAGGAAGATCCACAGAACATCTATTCCACCTGCCTTCACAAGTCAACAAACCAGCCTGTAATCAGACTTACACTCACAGACCAAATGCCACTGCTATAAAATGCCATGCAGAGAATAACAAAGGATCTGCTAAGAAATCCTCCAATGCTCATAGAAAGCAGAAAGCACACCATGCTACAGATGAAGGCAAAAAAATCCAGCCCCAGCTGTCTCCATCACTCTGGTGATGCCCATCTCAAAGGATGTGAGTGTCAGTAGGACTCACCAGTGAAGAGACAACTTGTTACTTATGCCTCTCTGTAACAATCTCCAGTGATTCAGAGGAAGGCAAAATTTTCCTCTAAAGCACTGCAGGAGACATACCTAAGAAGAAAATACTTCACCATCATCCTTCTAGACAACTAGCAGAAAACCTAAAGACTGGCAATGGTATTATATTCATGGACTTAGGCTTCCTCATCAAACCAATGGCATCATCTGAAACCACTGCCTGTTTCAAAAGAAGTTGAAAAAAATGAAAGCATCTAAAAAGAAATGAGAGAATGGAGGTTGGGGGAGGCTACATTTGAGATACATGTTCAGATCATTTTCAGAGTTCCTATACTATGGCTATAATATGAACAGATGCTCTGTTGAAAAATTGCTTCCCCCAGAATACATAATGCCTGGAAATACAACCTATGTTTCTGATTTGTGCCAAGCAGCAGCAGAAATGCAGATTCAATAGGTGACTGTCAAAGAATGGTCATTTTGAGTGAACAACAGCACACCAGGCATTGGGCTGTTACTTTCAGTACGTTCAGATGTCATCCACACAGCACAGTTTGCCAGTCTTCCACACAGACTATCTTTTAGAGAGAGAAGGAAATATACTTCAACAAAATAGTTCCAATCTGATATTCAGAGATGGAGCAGCAGTTAGAAGTGGAGGGTCGTGATCACCCTCCTTAGCAAAATGGTCTTTAAAGCAGAAGATTCACTATGTGCAAAATTCCATATCTTTATTGAGAAATAGCCACAGCATTCTATGATGTCATCACTGGCTGGGTAGATGGGGGAAGAGCAGTGAATGTTGTGTTCCTTGACTTCAGCAAAGTATTTGACACCATCTCCCACAACATCCTTCTTATGGAATTTAGAAAATGTGGGATAGATGAGTGGATGGTGAGTTAGATTGAGAACTGGCTGACTGACAGGGCTCAGAGAGTGGTCATCAATGGCAGAGTCTGGTTGGAGGCCTGTAACTAGCGGAGTTCCTAAGGGTCAGTGCTAAGGTCTGGTCTTGTTCAACATCTTCATCAACAACTTTCATCAGCAAGTTTGCTGATGATACAAAGCTGGGAGGAGTGGTTGACACACCTGAACGCTGTTCTACCATTCAACATGACCTGGAAAGAGTGGAGAGTTGGTTCTAGACTGGAGAGTTCCTCCAGCAGGGAGGAACCTGATGAGGTTTCACAAAAGCAAGTGTAGAGTCTTGCACTTGGGGAACAATAGCTACATTCATCTATACAGGTTAGAGGATGACCTGCTGTAGATAAAATCTGCAGAGAAAGACCCGGGGGTTCTGGTGAACAACAGGTTGGCCATGAGACAGCAACAAGCCCTTGTGACCAAGAAAGCCAATGGTATACTTGGTTGCATTAAAAACAGCATGACCAACACGTTGAGAGAAGTTCTCCTTTCCTCCCCCTTCACTCTGCCCTAGTGAGGCCACATATGGAATACTGTCCAGTTTTGGGGTTCCAGGTTCAAAAAAGACAGGGCTCTCCTAGAAGGAGTCCAGTGGAGGGCCACAAAGTGATAAAGGGCCTGAAGAATCTCCTATATGAAGAAAGGCTGAATAACCTGGATCTGTTCAGCCTGGGGAAAAGAAGAGTGAGGGGGGATCTGATTAACGTTTATAAATATCTGAAGGCTGATGGGAGGCAAATGGGTGAGGCCAGGCTGTTATCAGTGGTCCGTAGTGGTAGTACAAGGAGTAATGGCCTATAAATTGAACATAGGAATTGAGCATAGGAACATAGGAATTTCTGTACTAACATGGAAGAACGTCTTTACCGTAAGGGTAATGAAGCACTGGAACAGATTGCCCAGAGAGGATGTGGAGTCTGTTTCTGTGGAGATATTTGAGACCTGTGTGGATGCGTATCTCTGTGACCTATTGTAGTGTATCTCCTTTAGCAAAGGAACTGGACTCGATCTCTTGAGGTCCCTTCCAACCCCTGCAATTCTGTGATTCTGTGAATGTATACAAGTCTATGAGGCTGGATGAAACACATCCCAGTGCTCTGAAGGAACTGGCTGATGTGGTTGCCAGGATGCTCTCCATCATATCTGAAAAATTATAGCTCTCAGGTTAAGTCCCCAGTGACTGGAAAAAGGAAAACATCTCTTGCACATTCTAAAACGGAAGAAAGGAAGACCTGGGAAACTACAGGACAGTGAGCCTGATGTCTCTGCCTGGGAAGATCATGGAGCAGATCTTCCTGGAAGAGATGTTAAGGCGGAAGAAATATTGAGAAAGTGACCGGAGACAGCCAGTTACAGCATTGGTGGGCAAAGAGATGGCAACTGATGTCATTTATCTGGACTTATGCAAGGTCTTTGACAGGTTTCTGCATCATGTCTCTAAATAGGAAAGAGAATGGATTTGAAGGCTGGAGGCTATTAGGTGGATAAAGAATTGGTTGGATGGTCATAGCCAGAGGGTTGTTGTCAATGGCTCTATGCCCAGGTGGAAGCTGGTCAAGAGTGATGTACCTCAGGGTTCTGTCTTGGGACTGGTGCTCTTTAACATCTTTATCAATGACAAAGACAGTGGGACTGAGTGTACTCTCAGTGTGTTTGCTGATGACACCAAGCTGAGTGTTCCAGTTGACACAATATAAGGGAGAGACACCATCTAGAAGGGCCTGGACAGGCTTAAAAATTGGGCACCTGAGAGTCTAATGAAGTTCAACAAGGCCAAATGCAAGGTGTTGCACTTGGGTTGGGGCAAACCCCGATGTAAGTATAGACTGGGAAAAGAAGTCATAGAGAGTTGTCCTGAGGAGAATAAAATGGGGGTCATGACAGACAAAAAGTTGGACCTGAGCCAGCAGTGTGCTGTTGCAGGGGGGAAGGCCAACAGTATCCTGGGCTGCATGAACAAAGGGGTGGCAGCAGGGACAAGGAGGGGATTGTCCTCGTCTACTCTTCCCTTCTGAGGACCCGTCTGGACTTCTGTGTCCAGGCCCAGGACCCTCAACACGGGAAGGATGTGGAGCTGTTGAAGTGGGTCCAGAGGAGGGCTACAAAGATTGTCAAAGAGCTCGAGCACCTCTCCTGTGAAGAAATGTTGATGAAGTTGGATTTGCTTAGCTTAGAGAAGGCTCCAAGGAGACCTCATTATGGCTTTCCAGTATTTGAAGGGTGCTTACAAACAGGACTGAAGCCAACTTTTTACTTGTCTTGATAATGATAGGACAAGGGGGAATGGCTTAAAACTAGAAGAGGGGTGGTTTAAGTTAGAAGTTAGGAAGAAATTTTTTACTCAGAGAGTGGCACTGCAACAGGTTGCCCAGTGAAGCTGTGGATGCTCTATCCCTGGAGGTGTTCAAAGCAAGGTTGGATGGGGCTCTGGCAGCCTGATTTGGTGGGTGGCCACCCTGTCCCATGGAAGGGTGGTTGGAACCAGTTGATCTTCAAGGTCCCGTCCAACCTAAACAATTCTGTGATTCTATGATTCAAATATGCATCAAAGAAATTTATTTAGGGGAGAGGCAGACTCAGAATTTTCCCATCAGTTAAGAATCTTCTGATTGCAGATGCTTCTAATGAAGTTAATGAGAATAACACTTTAATCACAGATAGCTGCTCTTCTGGAGATTATAATAGGCACATCATTTGGTCTGAATTTTTGCTCTGACAAACACAAATTTAAATCATAATGGTCAAATGTTTGGCTCCCAATTCTCAGCTGAGTCAATTAAAAGTAGAAAGTAGGAGAGCTTTTACTGAGAGATGAATGGACCCAATCTCTTTTCAAAGACAAATTCTTTTGTTCACATCTCTACATATTGATTTAGGAAGTTAACATTGGCTACTGAATTTAAATTAAGAGCCAAAAGACACTGCTCCACTTTTATGAACACTGTTAATGAATTAAGCTTTCCAGTATGCCCTCAAGGTAAATAACAACCATTATTTGAATTTTAGAAATGCAGAAAGCTACAGCCAAGTAATCTCTGAAGTATCCATTGATGTCTAGTTCAGGAAACTTATCTTTTGGTTTTCCAGAGGCTTGCTCAGCACTTTGCTGACAATAGGAGAATAATTAATCAAAATTACAAGATCTGGAAGAACAACATAGGTGTTTCCAACCCAGATATGAGCAGGTGAAAATCTAGATACATGTGCACCTCCTCCCAGCCTGCATGGAGAAGAAAAGGCTTCAGGGAGACCTAAAAGCAGCTTTTCAGTATCTGCATGGGGACTGTATAAGAAAGAAAGGGATAGAATCTTTTGTAGAGTCTGTTGTGAGAGGATGAGAGGAAATGATTTTAAACTGAAAGAGAGGAGATTTAGGTTGGATATAAGGAAAATGTTTTTTACAGTAAGGGTGGTTGAACACTGGAATGGGTTGCCCAGGGGCGTGGCAGATACCCCATCCCTGGAGACATTCAAGGTCACACTGGACGGGGCTCTGAGCAACCTGTTTGAGCTGTAGTTGTCCCTGTACACTGCAGAGGAATTAGACTAGATGGCTTTTAAGGGTCCCTTCCAACTCTTACAGTTTTATACTTCTATTTTCTGGATGTTGAGTATGTTGTGCAGATAACTAGGTGTGTGGCAGAAAGAAAAACTGTTGCTGTAGCAGAAAAAATCTGAGAGGAAACTGAAAAAAGTTGGAAGCATGAATGCTCACCAGCTTCCTCTCAAAAAAGTCAGCAGCTGCTGTTGATACAGCCCAATAGTCGTTTGAACGATAACCACAGATCATAGTTTCAAAGAACTGTTTAGATCTCTAACAAAATACAGTACTGGGAAGAAACATTTCCTGGCTATTCAGAAGATGGATGGAAGACATGGATATTCTTATTCCAGAGCTAGTTTCAATAACACCAGCTGGTGCTTTTCCCTTGCTTCAGTGATCTACTGCGCAGGAAAGTGTAGTTTTTTCAAACCCAATACATCCGTGCACAGGCTCCGTGCAGTCCTTTGGTAGCACAGATCATCTTGAGGACAGCAGTTTTCATCCCTGACAGATTCCATTGCTTTGTTTTTTAAAACAATATTTTATAAGTTCACATTACAGCTACCTACCTTCTCCATACAACAATTCAAAAGAAAAGTAAAAAGCTCTGAAAAAATAAAATAAAATCCAACATCTTCCAGAAATATGCCACTTCTTGGATGATAGATGTAAGTGGTATGAAGAACTCAGTGGTTCGCAGCTGTCTGATTTGGCTTTCACCATTGAGTTGACATCCACACTTCAAGTCTTTAATACTGAAGTTCAAGGTAAAGGAAAAACTGATGCTAATTATTTGATCAGTAAGTGCTTTCAGAGTGAAATTCAAGTTTAAGTAACTTAGTTTAACACAGATTTCTTTTCTCTGTATTTCAAATGAAAGCCAAAGAAGAAATACAGTTTCCTAAGATGATGTAGTCCGAGTGTTTTGAAAATGTTAAAGCAGATTTTGAAACGTAACTTTCCATCTTCAGCTGCAACTTACTCACCTGTTTGCTCATAGTTGCTAGAATTATAAGCAGAATTTAAAATCAGATGGAAACTGTCTTGAAAGTAAATGTAACTGACCTGGAATGGAAATGATAACCTTCCAAACAGATGTGCAATTAAGTGCACAGCCATGTTAACCATATTTTTAGCCACTGCTGGAAAAAAATCAGCTTTCTATTTCTAAGTGAAGTTCTCTTTTGATTAAGTGCATGTCCCAGGTCAGCATGTGTAAGTGAAGCTGAAATGTCCATGTTGAAAATACTGGAGTCCAAGTTCACATCAGTCCTGTCAGATGACCTACTTAATGACTGCAGACAAGTAGCAGTGACACATTAAATATCCTGAAAGTTGGCTGAGAGTATGCAGTGTTGGAATTCTCATTATTGCCTCTCTAAGAGCATTTTTTAATGACAATGATGGCAATAATATACCTTTATGTCTGTGACTGAATGGCTTTTTTAAATATAGTGATTATGAGAAATTTAAGATTATGTAAAAATGAGTTAATTATAAGCTACATATTATTTTAACCTCCCATTATTGTGTAAAGTGCAGGCCTTTCTAAAAATTCTCACCCTGGCATTGGACTTGAAGGTGAGCATTTGGGAGGTACACCACAGCATCATAAAGCGAATCATAGAATAAATTTAGAGACAACCATGGTTATCATGTTGAGATATATTTACTCTTGCTGGATCTGAACTGGCATTGCCATAAAGCTGTACTGGGTTTTATGAAATTATTGTATTATTTGAGGATCTAAACTACCCGAAAGGAGACTGTAGTGGGGTGGGAGCTGACCTCTTCTCCCTGGTAACTAGTGATAGGATGAGAGGGAATGGCTTCAAATTGTGCCAGGGGAGGTTCGGGTTGGATATTAGGAGCAATTTCTTCTCAGAAAGAGTAGTGAGGCATTGGTACAGACTGCTCAGGGAAATGGTGGCCTACAGGAAAGCAGGGGAGGGACATTTATAAAGGGATGTATTGACAAGACCAAGGGAAATGATTTTAAACTGGAGGAGGGTAGATTTAGACTAGATATTAGAAAGAAATTCTTTACTGTGAGGGTGGTGAGTCACTGGAACAGGTTGCCCAGTGAGGTTGTGAATGCCCCCTCCCTGGAAACATTGAAGGCCAGGCTGGATGGGGCTTTGAGCAACCTGATGTAGCGGGTGGTGTCCCTGCCTATAGTATGGTGGTTGGAGCTAGATGATCTTAAAGGTCCCTTCCAACCCAAACCATTCTATGTTTCTATGACTCTGTAACTGAAAAACAACATTACTCAAGGCCTTAGGAAAACAGAAATACCCTAACTCCTTCTGATCTTCTGTTTTCCATGTCTCTAAAATCTCAGTTTTTCCCTGAACAGACATTTAAACCTGCATATCTGTGAACAGAAGGAAAACGGCTGGAAGTTAGACACATTTTCTTTCCTGAATGCAAAAGATCCACATTGCATTGTTAACAGCTTGTCCAGTTCAGCAACATCTATTTTCTCACTTAAGTATTCCATTATCTCAAATTTCTACTGAATTGGTCTGATCACTCTTCGCTCCTTCAATATGAGCTGTCCGAGCTTAAAAAATGCCCAATAATAGGCACCTGAGCTCAATGCTGTGATAATGTATTACAACTATACATTAGTAACTACTGGATGATGTATCTTACAGAACAAGGCAACTTTGTAATAAGTTACAAAATAGCCCCATCATAAAACACATAAATGGTAATTCTTCAGTTGAATATGACATCAATATTTTGTCATTTGTTTATTATGCTTCATAGTGCAAATCATGGCCATAAATGTTACTTAGATGACTATCACAGGGCAGGCTGTCCAACAATAGTGCTGTTTAGTTCTGTGCAGATGTAGAACAATCACAGCTTTAAATGTTAGAGTAGGATCTGTGGAGGACCCTGGGTGGCCCCTGCTATAAAGAACAGTAGCAAAGCATGTAGAACTAAAGAGCTTGCTGTATTGCAAGAACCTCCACATTTCTTGGGTTTAGAGGGGAAGTCTTTCATTATTACCCTGAATTTTCACAGGTTGGCTTTAGAGCCTGGCTTTCTTTTTCCTGACCCTGATTTTTCTTTCTCCTTCTTCTTCTTCTTTTTTTTTCTTTTTTTCTTTCATTGGTTTTTGTGTAACTACTCTTGGCCATGAGGATGTCAGAATCTCACCAGAGGAGCCAAAATATTAATTCTAGCTCTGGTGAAACATATCTAGTGATGTTTCTCAAGGAAGGAGAGTAGGAGCATTGACCATAATCCTAATCTTCCAGCAGAGTGAAGTCAGCAGTCCACTTTTGGTAAGGATCAGTCAAGTGCATTTTCTTTACAGTATAGTTGAAAGGCACATCCTAGAGGGTGTATATATATTGGTGGATATTTTATTAGAGTATGGTGTCTGGAAAGGATGAGCACTGGGCACATTACCTGCGAGATTACTTTTAGAGATTACTTTTTTTGTCTGAATACTTTCTCCCCAAGGAAGACTGAGCAGAAATTGTTCTAATCTAGTACTGTACAGTACTTGGAAATGTAGTAGCTATTTCAGAAAGAGCACAGTACAATATAGCCTCTGCCCCAGAATTATTGCAGTGAAAGTAGTCTGCACGCAGCATTATTTCTGTTGTTATTACCAGTAACTGATGTGGCCATTTCACTGGGGGACCGAGCTTCAGCTGGGAAGGAGTGCAGGTAGGTCTGCCTGGCCTTGTCCTGGAAGCTGTTGAAGTATTGGATACACACTCATTTGTTCTGGGAGCAAACAATTGCTGCTAACGTAAATAAATGCCTGTTACTGATTCATCCTGATCCCATACCCCTTGCCAAGTAGCAGAAGTGGAGTTTGAAAAGAGTTCAGGAATTATCACAGCGTCATCCTGGCTTTGTACTTTCTGTGACACAAACAGGCTAGCCATGTTTATCACAGTCCTAAGCACTCTTGTGTGATTGGTATAACGTAGTTCTTTTCCTGCATATAGATTAGAATCTGTAATTCAGAAGCACTTGAACTTGCAGAACAACAGTTGGAGTAGGCTGCTCTGTCTTAAGTGAAAAAGAATTCATGTAGATGCATGTTGAATGCAAAAGTGCTGTGAGACAAAGACCCTTGAAAGATGTCATATGACTGCCTCTTTTCCTTGTTCAGATCTAACATAGTGCTGCAATTATATAATAAAGGTAACTGCATATCACAGTACAAATGTAGCCCTGCTGTAGGCAGCAGGTAAATCTAAGGTCAAGGCAGCAAAAATGCTTATGTGTTCTGCGGGAATAGTGGTGTTGGTTATTCTTTGCTGATGAAATTCTAGTGTCTTGTTACAGGAAAACAAGCAAGAGGAATGGAAAGTGGTTTCTCCTACTTCCTAGTATTAGAGAATGCCTGTCCCCATCATGCCTCTCTCTAGGTGCTGGCATGTTTTCCTTCTGGTGCAGCGTGCTCTGCATTAATAAAAGGCTTCTTGTTTGACCTCATCATTATGTTTTTGTTTTACTTTTGATTATAGTGACTAAATATAACAATACATGATTTAAAGAGGAGACAGAAATAAATGCTAGAGAAAACAAACAGCCTCCCCCCTGCCAAAATGCTGAATGGCATAGCAGTGAATGGTTAAAAGAATCAGATTTAATTAGGGTTCATTTCAGCACTGAAAATTCCATTTATGCACACTATAAAAATAATCTTCTGCATTAATACTAATTTGCATCATCAAAATAGCACTTCATCTATTATTCATATGGTATTGTAATTTCTCCCGACTGAGAGGGTGAAGCATGGTAAAACTCTTCTGCTAAATACTGCACAGATATTAAGATATCAGTAATGCCCTAGGCTTTTTTTTTTCTACCACATTAGATATCCCACACAGCTTCCTCTCTTCCCTGCTTCTGCATAATGACCACTGAAGAGAGTTTAATAATCATTACACACTTTCCATGCCCCCTATGGCCGAAGGGTTCCTCTTCCACAGGCAGTCTTGTAAAATCAATCATTCTTTGCTGGCTGCCAAAGTGCAGCCTCGTTCAGGGGAGGGTTACTCCCACTCTCTTGCTGCTTAGACAAGAGAGTAACTCTTGGAGAGAGGAAATAAAAACCTCCTTTCTTCTCTGGCATATAGGGTGAGAGTGGGGTTGATGTACAGAGCGCAGTGCAGCTGGAAACTCATGCTGCCTTGTCTTGGAAATGGCAAATTGTTGTTTCCTATGCAAAAAGAAGTGACTCATGATAGTTTGTGGCTGTCACTCACTCTGGATGATTTCTCCAGTGTGTATGATGTTTCAACAACACAGGGCCTCTGGCTCTTCAAGTAGACAGAGTTAATGGACATAATTATTTTTTTTTAAATTCTATTTCTGAGTCTGACTCTCATTATATCAAGGGGGGACAGATTAGAGCCTTCTTTAGACACCTCTGGTAGTATAAAAAAAGTCTTTCAACAATGTAGTTTTAATCTACTGGATTTCAGCTCCCTGAAATGCTTGTTGGGCAAAATCTTTCTTCATCTACACACTTCTGTAGTGAAATTATTTCAGAATAATCAGATCATTAGTTAAAGAGAAGCTTCCCTTATCACATATGTGTTAGGCTGAAAAATGACTAGGCAGAGATATTTGAGCACTGAATGTGTCAGACATCAACTTATATCCCATGCAGGGAAGGACAGATGACGTAGCAGAACTTTAATGTTATGCTCTGGAGTGAGTCACTGTGCTCCTACTGATTAATACAAAGGAAGAAACAATTGTCAACAAGGACTGCTGCTAATCACTGATTATCAGGCTGGAAGGAGGGGGGTAGGTAGATCAGAGGTAATTTTACTTTGGCCAAAGGAAGAGTTCTAAGCAGTAGTTCGATGTGTCAGAAATGAAAAGAACACCTCGATTAGCATTTCTTGGCTTTGGGACTCAGGTGGACTTTCTTTCTGCTTAGAATCATAGAATCCTTGGAGTTGGAAGGGACCTTTAAAGATCATCTAGTCCAACTCCCCTGCAATGAGCAGGAACATCCACAGCTAAATCAGGTTGCCCTGGACCAGGGCCTGGTCCAACATGGCCTTGAAAGTCTCTAGGAATGGGACATCTATTACATCTCTGAGCAATCTCTGCTTGTTGGTTTAGAGTCTGCAGCAAAGCACAATATGATGCTGCAATGTTTAAAGAGCAATAATCCTGTAGAATTGGAAATCAATAACCCTAAATATCAGAAACCTTCTAAAAGGGATTATGAAAGGTCTTGCTTTATTACCCTTGTAGTTTTATTAATCTGTA